>NC_087451.1:26831369-29231369 GCF_036321535.1 Camelus dromedarius
ACCCTCCCCCAACCCTCCCCACCCCTCACCCCACACCCTACCCCTCACCCTACCCCTCACCCCTCACCCTACCCCAACCCCTCACCCTAACCCTACCACCCCTACCCCACCCTACCCCTCCCCCAACCCCTCCCCCTCTACCCTCCCCCACCCCTACCCCAACCCTACCCCAACCCCTCACCCACCCCCTACCCCTACCCCTCAACCCTCCCCCAAACCCACCCACCCTACCCCTACCCCACCCCTCACCCCTACCCCTAACCCTACCCCCTACCCCTAACCCTACCCCTACCCCACCCCACCCTAACCCTACCCTACCCCTACCCCACCCCTCACCCTAACCCCCAACCCCTAACCCTACACCCTACCCTAACCCTAACCCTACCCCAACCCTACCCCAAACCCTACCCCCTACCCCTCACCCTACCCCCTAACCCTACCCCTAACCCTAACCCTCCCTACCCCTACCCTAACCCTAACCCTAACCCTAACCCTAACCCTAACCCTAACCCTAACCCTAACCCCTACCTACCCTAACCCTACACCCTAACCCTACCCCCTAACCCTAACCCTACCCTAACCCTAACCCTAACCCTAACCCTACCCTACCCTAACCCTAACCCTACCCTAACCCTAACCCTAACCCTAACCCCTAACCCTAACCCTAACCCTAACCCTAACCCTAACCCTACCCAACCCTACCCTAACCCTAACCCTAACCCTAACCCTAACCCTAACCCTAACCCTAACCCTAACCCTAACCCTAACCCTAACCCTAACCCTAACCCTAACCCTAACCCTAACCCTAACCCTAACCCTAACCCTAACCCTAACCCTAACCCTAACCCTAACCCTAACCCTAACCCTAACCCTAACCCTAACCCTAACCCTAACCCTAACCCTAACCCTAACCCTAACCCTAACCCTAACCCTAACCCTAACCCTAACCCTAACCCTAACCCTAACCCTAACCCTAACCCTAACCCTAACCCTAACCCTAACCCTAACCCTAACCCTAACCCTAACCCTAACCCTAACCCTAACCCTAACCCTAACCCTAACCCTAACCCTAACCCTAACCCTAACCCTAACCCTAACCCTAACCCTAACCCTAACCCTAACCCTAACCCTAACCCTAACCCTAACCCTAACCCTAACCCTAACCCTAACCCTAACCCTAACCCTAACCCTAACCCTAACCCTAACCCTAACCCTAACCCTAACCCTAACCCTAACCCTAACCCTAACCCTAACCCTAACCCTAACCCTAACCCTAACCCTAACCCTAACCCTAACCCTAACCCTAACCCTAACCCTAACCCTAACCCTAACCCTAACCCTAACCCTAACCCTAACCCTAACCCTAACCCTAACCCTAACCCTAACCCTAACCCTAACCCTAACCCTAACCCTAACCCTAACCCTAACCCTAACCCTAACCCTAACCCTAACCCTAACCCTAACCCTAACCCTAACCCTAACCCTAACCCTAACCCTAACCCTAACCCTAACCCTAACCCTAACCCTAACCCTAACCCTAACCCTAACCCTAACCCTAACCCTAACCCTAACCCTAACCCTAACCCTAACCCTAACCCTAACCCTAACCCTAACCCTAACCCTAACCCTAACCCTAACCCTAACCCTAACCCTAACCCTAACCCTAACCCTAACCCTAACCCTAACCCTAACCCTAACCCTAACCCTAACCCTAACCCTAACCCTAACCCTAACCCTAACCCTAACCCTAACCCTAACCCTAACCCTAACCCTAACCCTAACCCTAACCCTAACCCTAACCCTAACCCTAACCCTAACCCTAACCCTAACCCTAACCCTAACCCTAACCCTAACCCTAACCCTAACCCTAACCCTAACCCTAACCCTAACCCTAACCCTAACCCTAACCCTAACCCTAACCCTAACCCTAACCCTAACCCTAACCCTAACCCTAACCCTAACCCTAACCCTAACCCTAACCCTAACCCTAACCCTAACCCTAACCCTAACCCTAACCCTAACCCTAACCCTAACCCTAACCCTAACCCTAACCCTAACCCTAACCCTAACCCTAACCCTAACCCTAACCCTAACCCTAACCCTAACCCTAACCCTAACCCTAACCCTAACCCTAACCCTAACCCTAACCCTAACCCTAACCCTAACCCTAACCCTAACCCTAACCCTAACCCTAACCCTAACCCTAACCCTAACCCTAACCCTAACCCTAACCCTAACCCTAACCCTAACCCTAACCCTAACCCTAACCCTAACCCTAACCCTAACCCTAACCCTAACCCTAACCCTAACCCTAACCCTAACCCTAACCCTAACCCTAACCCTAACCCTAACCCTAACCCTAACCCTAACCCTAACCCTAACCCTAACCCTAACCCTAACCCTAACCCTAACCCTAACCCTAACCCTAACCCTAACCCTAACCCTAACCCTAACCCTAACCCTAACCCTAACCCTAACCCTAACCCTAACCCTAACCCTAACCCTAACCCTAACCCTAACCCTAACCCTAACCCTAACCCTAACCCTAACCCTAACCCTAACCCTAACCCTAACCCTAACCCTAACCCTAACCCTAACCCTAACCCTAACCCTAACCCTAACCCTAACCCTAACCCTAACCCTAACCCTAACCCTAACCCTAACCCTAACCCTAACCCTAACCCTAACCCTAACCCTAACCCTAACCCTAACCCTAACCCTAACCCTAACCCTAACCCTAACCCTAACCCTAACCCTAACCCTAACCCTAACCCTAACCCTAACCCTAACCCTAACCCTAACCCTAACCCTAACCCTAACCCTAACCCTAACCCTAACCCTAACCCTAACCCTAACCCTAACCCTAACCCTAACCCTAACCCTAACCCTAACCCTAACCCTAACCCTAACCCTAACCCTAACCCTAACCCTAACCCTAACCCTAACCCTAACCCTAACCCTAACCCTAACCCTAACCCTAACCCTAACCCTAACCCTAACCCTAACCCTAACCCTAACCCTAACCCTAACCCTAACCCTAACCCTAACCCTAACCCTAACCCTAACCCTAACCCTAACCCTAACCCTAACCCTAACCCTAACCCTAACCCTAACCCTAACCCTAACCCTAACCCTAACCCTAACCCTAACCCTAACCCTAACCCTAACCCTAACCCTAACCCTAACCCTAACCCTAACCCTAACCCTAACCCTAACCCTAACCCTAACCCTAACCCTAACCCTAACCCTAACCCTAACCCTAACCCTAACCCTAACCCTAACCCTAACCCTAACCCTAACCCTAACCCTAACCCTAACCCTAACCCTAACCCTAACCCTAACCCTAACCCTAACCCTAACCCTAACCCTAACCCTAACCCTAACCCTAACCCTAACCCTAACCCTAACCCTAACCCTAACCCTAACCCTAACCCTAACCCTAACCCTAACCCTAACCCTAACCCTAACCCTAACCCTAACCCTAACCCTAACCCTAACCCTAACCCTAACCCTAACCCTAACCCTAACCCTAACCCTAACCCTAACCCTAACCCTAACCCTAACCCTAACCCTAACCCTAACCCTAACCCTAACCCTAACCCTAACCCTAACCCTAACCCTAACCCTAACCCTAACCCTAACCCTAACCCTAACCCTAACCCTAACCCTAACCCTAACCCTAACCCTAACCCTAACCCTAACCCTAACCCTAACCCTAACCCTAACCCTAACCCTAACCCTAACCCTAACCCTAACCCTAACCCTAACCCTAACCCTAACCCTAACCCTAACCCTAACCCTAACCCTAACCCTAACCCTAACCCTAACCCTAACCCTAACCCTAACCCTAACCCTAACCCTAACCCTAACCCTAACCCTAACCCTAACCCTAACCCTAACCCTAACCCTAACCCTAACCCTAACCCTAACCCTAACCCTAACCCTAACCCTAACCCTAACCCTAACCCTAACCCTAACCCTAACCCTAACCCTAACCCTAACCCTAACCCTAACCCTAACCCTAACCCTAACCCTAACCCTAACCCTAACCCTAACCCTAACCCTAACCCTAACCCTAACCCTAACCCTAACCCTAACCCTAACCCTAACCCTAACCCTAACCCTAACCCTAACCCTAACCCTAACCCTAACCCTAACCCTAACCCTAACCCTAACCCTAACCCTAACCCTAACCCTAACCCTAACCCTAACCCTAACCCTAACCCTAACCCTAACCCTAACCCTAACCCTAACCCTAACCCTAACCCTAACCCTAACCCTAACCCTAACCCTAACCCTAACCCTAACCCTAACCCTAACCCTAACCCTAACCCTAACCCTAACCCTAACCCTAACCCTAACCCTAACCCTAACCCTAACCCTAACCCTAACCCTAACCCTAACCCTAACCCTAACCCTAACCCTAACCCTAACCCTAACCCTAACCCTAACCCTAACCCTAACCCTAACCCTAACCCTAACCCTAACCCTAACCCTAACCCTAACCCTAACCCTAACCCTAACCCTAACCCTAACCCTAACCCTAACCCTAACCCTAACCCTAACCCTAACCCTAACCCTAACCCTAACCCTAACCCTAACCCTAACCCTAACCCTAACCCTAACCCTAACCCTAACCCTAACCCTAACCCTAACCCTAACCCTAACCCTAACCCTAACCCTAACCCTAACCCTAACCCTAACCCTAACCCTAACCCTAACCCTAACCCTAACCCTAACCCTAACCCTAACCCTAACCCTAACCCTAACCCTAACCCTAACCCTAACCCTAACCCTAACCCTAACCCTAACCCTAACCCTAACCCTAACCCTAACCCTAACCCTAACCCTAACCCTAACCCTAACCCTAACCCTAACCCTAACCCTAACCCTAACCCTAACCCTAACCCTAACCCTAACCCTAACCCTAACCCTAACCCTAACCCTAACCCTAACCCTAACCCTAACCCTAACCCTAACCCTAACCCTAACCCTAACCCTAACCCTAACCCTAACCCTAACCCTAACCCTAACCCTAACCCTAACCCTAACCCTAACCCTAACCCTAACCCTAACCCTAACCCTAACCCTAACCCTAACCCTAACCCTAACCCTAACCCTAACCCTAACCCTAACCCTAACCCTAACCCTAACCCTAACCCTAACCCTAACCCTAACCCTAACCCTAACCCTAACCCTAACCCTAACCCTAACCCTAACCCTAACCCTAACCCTAACCCTAACCCTAACCCTAACCCTAACCCTAACCCTAACCCTAACCCTAACCCTAACCCTAACCCTAACCCTAACCCTAACCCTAACCCTAACCCTAACCCTAACCCTAACCCTAACCCTAACCCTAACCCTAACCCTAACCCTAACCCTAACCCTAACCCTAACCCTAACCCTAACCCTAACCCTAACCCTAACCCTAACCCTAACCCTAACCCTAACCCTAACCCTAACCCTAACCCTAACCCTAACCCTAACCCTAACCCTAACCCTAACCCTAACCCTAACCCTAACCCTAACCCTAACCCTAACCCTAACCCTAACCCTAACCCTAACCCTAACCCTAACCCTAACCCTAACCCTAACCCTAACCCTAACCCTAACCCTAACCCTAACCCTAACCCTAACCCTAACCCTAACCCTAACCCTAACCCTAACCCTAACCCTAACCCTAACCCTAACCCTAACCCTAACCCTAACCCTAACCCTAACCCTAACCCTAACCCTAACCCTAACCCTAACCCTAACCCTAACCCTAACCCTAACCCTAACCCTAACCCTAACCCTAACCCTAACCCTAACCCTAACCCTAACCCTAACCCTAACCCTAACCCTAACCCTAACCCTAACCCTAACCCTAACCCTAACCCTAACCCTAACCCTAACCCTAACCCTAACCCTAACCCTAACCCTAACCCTAACCCTAACCCTAACCCTAACCCTAACCCTAACCCTAACCCTAACCCTAACCCTAACCCTAACCCTAACCCTAACCCTAACCCTAACCCTAACCCTAACCCTAACCCTAACCCTAACCCTAACCCTAACCCTAACCCTAACCCTAACCCTAACCCTAACCCTAACCCTAACCCTAACCCTAACCCTAACCCTAACCCTAACCCTAACCCTAACCCTAACCCTAACCCTAACCCTAACCCTAACCCTAACCCTAACCCTAACCCTAACCCTAACCCTAACCCTAACCCTAACCCTAACCCTAACCCTAACCCTAACCCTAACCCTAACCCTAACCCTAACCCTAACCCTAACCCTAACCCTAACCCTAACCCTAACCCTAACCCTAACCCTAACCCTAACCCTAACCCTAACCCTAACCCTAACCCTAACCCTAACCCTAACCCTAACCCTAACCCTAACCCTAACCCTAACCCTAACCCTAACCCTAACCCTAACCCTAACCCTAACCCTAACCCTAACCCTAACCCTAACCCTAACCCTAACCCTAACCCTAACCCTAACCCTAACCCTAACCCTAACCCTAACCCTAACCCTAACCCTAACCCTAACCCTAACCCTAACCCTAACCCTAACCCTAACCCTAACCCTAACCCTAACCCTAACCCTAACCCTAACCCTAACCCTAACCCTAACCCTAACCCTAACCCTAACCCTAACCCTAACCCTAACCCTAACCCTAACCCTAACCCTAACCCTAACCCTAACCCTAACCCTAACCCTAACCCTAACCCTAACCCTAACCCTAACCCTAACCCTAACCCTAACCCTAACCCTAACCCTAACCCTAACCCTAACCCTAACCCTAACCCTAACCCTAACCCTAACCCTAACCCTAACCCTAACCCTAACCCTAACCCTAACCCTAACCCTAACCCTAACCCTAACCCTAACCCTAACCCTAACCCTAACCCTAACCCTAACCCTAACCCTAACCCTAACCCTAACCCTAACCCTAACCCTAACCCTAACCCTAACCCTAACCCTAACCCTAACCCTAACCCTAACCCTAACCCTAACCCTAACCCTAACCCTAACCCTAACCCTAACCCTAACCCTAACCCTAACCCTAACCCTAACCCTAACCCTAACCCTAACCCTAACCCTAACCCTAACCCTAACCCTAACCCTAACCCTAACCCTAACCCTAACCCTAACCCTAACCCTAACCCTAACCCTAACCCTAACCCTAACCCTAACCCTAACCCTAACCCTAACCCTAACCCTAACCCTAACCCTAACCCTAACCCTAACCCTAACCCTAACCCTAACCCTAACCCTAACCCTAACCCTAACCCTAACCCTAACCCTAACCCTAACCCTAACCCTAACCCTAACCCTAACCCTAACCCTAACCCTAACCCTAACCCTAACCCTAACCCTAACCCTAACCCTAACCCTAACCCTAACCCTAACCCTAACCCTAACCCTAACCCTAACCCTAACCCTAACCCTAACCCTAACCCTAACCCTAACCCTAACCCTAACCCTAACCCTAACCCTAACCCTAACCCTAACCCTAACCCTAACCCTAACCCTAACCCTAACCCTAACCCTAACCCTAACCCTAACCCTAACCCTAACCCTAACCCTAACCCTAACCCTAACCCTAACCCTAACCCTAACCCTAACCCTAACCCTAACCCTAACCCTAACCCTAACCCTAACCCTAACCCTAACCCTAACCCTAACCCTAACCCTAACCCTAACCCTAACCCTAACCCTAACCCTAACCCTAACCCTAACCCTAACCCTAACCCTAACCCTAACCCTAACCCTAACCCTAACCCTAACCCTAACCCTAACCCTAACCCTAACCCTAACCCTAACCCTAACCCTAACCCTAACCCTAACCCTAACCCTAACCCTAACCCTAACCCTAACCCTAACCCTAACCCTAACCCTAACCCTAACCCTAACCCTAACCCTAACCCTAACCCTAACCCTAACCCTAACCCTAACCCTAACCCTAACCCTAACCCTAACCCTAACCCTAACCCTAACCCTAACCCTAACCCTAACCCTAACCCTAACCCTAACCCTAACCCTAACCCTAACCCTAACCCTAACCCTAACCCTAACCCTAACCCTAACCCTAACCCTAACCCTAACCCTAACCCTAACCCTAACCCTAACCCTAACCCTAACCCTAACCCTAACCCTAACCCTAACCCTAACCCTAACCCTAACCCTAACCCTAACCCTAACCCTAACCCTAACCCTAACCCTAACCCTAACCCTAACCCTAACCCTAACCCTAACCCTAACCCTAACCCTAACCCTAACCCTAACCCTAACCCTAACCCTAACCCTAACCCTAACCCTAACCCTAACCCTAACCCTAACCCTAACCCTAACCCTAACCCTAACCCTAACCCTAACCCTAACCCTAACCCTAACCCTAACCCTAACCCTAACCCTAACCCTAACCCTAACCCTAACCCTAACCCTAACCCTAACCCTAACCCTAACCCTAACCCTAACCCTAACCCTAACCCTAACCCTAACCCTAACCCTAACCCTAACCCTAACCCTAACCCTAACCCTAACCCTAACCCTAACCCTAACCCTAACCCTAACCCTAACCCTAACCCTAACCCTAACCCTAACCCTAACCCTAACCCTAACCCTAACCCTAACCCTAACCCTAACCCTAACCCTAACCCTAACCCTAACCCTAACCCTAACCCTAACCCTAACCCTAACCCTAACCCTAACCCTAACCCTAACCCTAACCCTAACCCTAACCCTAACCCTAACCCTAACCCTAACCCTAACCCTAACCCTAACCCTAACCCTAACCCTAACCCTAACCCTAACCCTAACCCTAACCCTAACCCTAACCCTAACCCTAACCCTAACCCTAACCCTAACCCTAACCCTAACCCTAACCCTAACCCTAACCCTAACCCTAACCCTAACCCTAACCCTAACCCTAACCCTAACCCTAACCCTAACCCTAACCCTAACCCTAACCCTAACCCTAACCCTAACCCTAACCCTAACCCTAACCCTAACCCTAACCCTAACCCTAACCCTAACCCTAACCCTAACCCTAACCCTAACCCTAACCCTAACCCTAACCCTAACCCTAACCCTAACCCTAACCCTAACCCTAACCCTAACCCTAACCCTAACCCTAACCCTAACCCTAACCCTAACCCTAACCCTAACCCTAACCCTAACCCTAACCCTAACCCTAACCCTAACCCTAACCCTAACCCTAACCCTAACCCTAACCCTAACCCTAACCCTAACCCTAACCCTAACCCTAACCCTAACCCTAACCCTAACCCTAACCCTAACCCTAACCCTAACCCTAACCCTAACCCTAACCCTAACCCTAACCCTAACCCTAACCCTAACCCTAACCCTAACCCTAACCCTAACCCTAACCCTAACCCTAACCCTAACCCTAACCCTAACCCTAACCCTAACCCTAACCCTAACCCTAACCCTAACCCTAACCCTAACCCTAACCCTAACCCTAACCCTAACCCTAACCCTAACCCTAACCCTAACCCTAACCCTAACCCTAACCCTAACCCTAACCCTAACCCTAACCCTAACCCTAACCCTAACCCTAACCCTAACCCTAACCCTAACCCTAACCCTAACCCTAACCCTAACCCTAACCCTAACCCTAACCCTAACCCTAACCCTAACCCTAACCCTAACCCTAACCCTAACCCTAACCCTAACCCTAACCCTAACCCTAACCCTAACCCTAACCCTAACCCTAACCCTAACCCTAACCCTAACCCTAACCCTAACCCTAACCCTAACCCTAACCCTAACCCTAACCCTAACCCTAACCCTAACCCTAACCCTAACCCTAACCCTAACCCTAACCCTAACCCTAACCCTAACCCTAACCCTAACCCTAACCCTAACCCTAACCCTAACCCTAACCCTAACCCTAACCCTAACCCTAACCCTAACCCTAACCCTAACCCTAACCCTAACCCTAACCCTAACCCTAACCCTAACCCTAACCCTAACCCTAACCCTAACCCTAACCCTAACCCTAACCCTAACCCTAACCCTAACCCTAACCCTAACCCTAACCCTAACCCTAACCCTAACCCTAACCCTAACCCTAACCCTAACCCTAACCCTAACCCTAACCCTAACCCTAACCCTAACCCTAACCCTAACCCTAACCCTAACCCTAACCCTAACCCTAACCCTAACCCTAACCCTAACCCTAACCCTAACCCTAACCCTAACCCTAACCCTAACCCTAACCCTAACCCTAACCCTAACCCTAACCCTAACCCTAACCCTAACCCTAACCCTAACCCTAACCCTAACCCTAACCCTAACCCTAACCCTAACCCTAACCCTAACCCTAACCCTAACCCTAACCCTAACCCTAACCCTAACCCTAACCCTAACCCTAACCCTAACCCTAACCCTAACCCTAACCCTAACCCTAACCCTAACCCTAACCCTAACCCTAACCCTAACCCTAACCCTAACCCTAACCCTAACCCTAACCCTAACCCTAACCCTAACCCTAACCCTAACCCTAACCCTAACCCTAAACCCTAACCCTAACCCTAACCCTAACCCTAACCCTAACCCTAACCCTAACCCTAACCCTAACCCTAACCCTAACCCTAACCCTAAACCCTAACCCTAACCCTAACCCTAACCCTAACCCTAACCCTAACCCTAACCCTAACCCTAACCCTAACCCTAACCCTAACCCTAACCCTACCCTAACCCTAACCCTAACCCTAACCCTAACCCTAACCCTAACCCTAACCCTAACCCTAACCCTAACCCTAACCCTAACCCTAAACCCTAACCCTAACCCTAACCCTAACCCTAACCCTAACCCTAACCCTAACCCTAACCCTAACCCTAACCCTAACCCTAAACCCTAAACCCTAAACCCTAACCCTAACCCTAACCCTAACCCTAACCCTAACCCTAAACCCTAACCCTAACCCTAACCCTAACCCTAACCCTAACCCTAACCCTAACCCTAACCCTAACCCTAACCCTAACCCTAACCCTAACCCTAACCCTAACCCTAACCCTAACCCTAACCCTAACCCTAACCCTAACCCTAACCCCTAACCCCTAACCCTAACCCTAACCCTAACCCTAACCCTAACCCTAACCCTAACCCTAACCCTAACCCTAACCCTAACCCTAACCCTAACCCTAACCCTAACCCTAACCCTAACCCTAACCCTAACCCTAACCCTAACCCTAACCCTAACCCTAAACCCTAACCCTAACCCTAACCCTAACCCTAACCCTAACCCTAACCCTAACCCTAACCCTAACCCTAACCCTAACCCTAACCCTAACCCTAACCCTAACCCTAACCCTAACCCTAACCCTAACCCTGAGTCTAACCCTAACCCTAACCCTAACCCTGAGTCTAACCCTAACCCTAACCCTAACCCTAACCCTGAGTCTAACCCTGAGTCTAACCCTAACCCTAACCCTAACCCTAACCCTGAGTCTAACCCTGAGTCTAACCCTGAGTCTAACCCTAACCCTAACCCTAACCCTAACCCTAACCCTAACTCTAACCCTGAGTCTAACCCTAACCCTAACCCTAACCCTGAGTCTAACCCTAACCCTGAGTCTAACCCTGAGTCTAACCCTGAGTCTAACCCTGAGTCTAACCCTGAGTCTAACCCTAACCCTAACCCTAACCCTGAGTCTAACCCTAACCCTAACCCTAACCCTAACCCTGAGTCTAACCCTGAGTCTAACCCTGAGTCTAACCCTGAGTCTAACCCTAACCCTAACCCTAACCCTGAGTCTAACCCTAACCCTGAGTCTAACCCTGAGTCTAACCCTGAGTCTAACCCTGAGTCTAACCCTGAGTCTAACCCTAACCCTAACCCTAACCCTGAGTCTAACCCTAACCCTGAGTCTAACCCTGAGTCTAACCCTGAGTCTAACCCTAACCCTGAGTCTAACCCTGAGTCTAACCCTAACCCTGAGTCTAACCCTGAGTCTAACCCTAACCCTGAGTCTAACCCTGAGTCTAACCCTGAGTCTAACCCTAACCCTGAGTCTAACCCTGAGTCTAACCCTGAGTCTAACCCTGAGTCTAACCCTAACCCTGAGTCTAACCCTGAGTCTAACCCTGAGTCTAACCCTAACCCTAACCCTGAGTCTAACCCTGAGTCTAACCCTGAGTCTAACCCTAACCCTAACCCTGAGTCTAACCCTGAGTCTAACCCTGAGTCTAACACTAACCCTAACCCTAACCCTGAGTCTAACCCTAACCCTGAGTCTAACCCTAACCCTGAGTCTAACCCTGAGTCTAACCCTGAGTCTAACCCTGAGTCTAACCCTAACCCTGAGTCTAACCCTAACCCTGAGTCTAACCCTGAGTCTAACCCTGAGTCTAACCCTAACCCTGAGTCTAACCCTGACTCTAACCCTGAGTCTAACCCTGACTCTAACCCTGAGTCTAACCCTGAGTCTCAGTCTAACCCTGACTCTAACCCTGAGTCTAACTCTGAGTCTGAGTCTAACCCTGAGTCTAACCCTGAGTCTAACCCTGAGTCTAACCCTAACCCTGAGTCTAACCCAGAGTCTAACCCTGAGTCTAACCCTAACCCTGAGTCTAACCCTGAGTCTAACCCTGAGTCTAACCCTGAGTCTAACCCTAACCCTGAGTCTAACCCTGAGTCTAACCCTAACCCTGAGTCTAACCCTAACCCTAACCCTAACCCTGAGTCTAACCCTGAGTCTAACCCTGAGTCTAACCCTAACCCTAACCCTAACCCTGAGTCTAACCCTGAGTCTAACCCTGAGTCTAACCCTAACCCTAACCCTAACCCTAACCCTAACCCTAACCCTAACCCTAACCCTAACCCTAACTCTAACCCTGAGTCTAACCCTAACCCTAACCCTAACCCTGAGTCTAACCCTAACCCTGAGTCTAACCCTGAGTCTAACCCTGAGTCTAACCCTGAGTCTAACCCTGAGTCTAACCCTAACCCTAACCCTAACCCTGAGTCTAACCCTAACCCTAACCCTAACCCTAACCCTGAGTCTAACCCTGAGTCTAACCCTGAGTCTAACCCTGAGTCTAACCCTAACCCTAACCCTAACCCTGAGTCTAACCCTAACCCTGAGTCTAACCCTGAGTCTAACCCTGAGTCTAACCCTGAGTCTAACCCTGAGTCTAACCCTAACCCTAACCCTAACCCTGAGTCTAACCCTAACCCTGAGTCTAACCCTGAGTCTAACCCTGAGTCTAACCCTAACCCTGAGTCTAACCCTGAGTCTAACCCTAACCCTGAGTCTAACCCTGAGTCTAACCCTAACCCTGAGTCTAACCCTGAGTCTAACCCTGAGTCTAACCCTAACCCTGAGTCTAACCCTGAGTCTAACCCTGAGTCTAACCCTGAGTCTAACCCTGAGTCTAACCCTAACCCTGAGTCTAACCCTGAGTCTAACCCTGAGTCTAACCCTAACCCTAACCCTGAGTCTAACCCTGAGTCTAACCCTGAGTCTAACCCTAACCCTAACCCTGAGTCTAACCCTGAGTCTAACCCTGAGTCT
This sequence comes from Camelus dromedarius, assembly GCF_036321535.1. Taxonomy (NCBI): domain Eukaryota; kingdom Metazoa; phylum Chordata; class Mammalia; order Artiodactyla; family Camelidae; genus Camelus; species Camelus dromedarius. The sequence goes on from NC_087451.1 coordinate 26,844,906, forward strand.
AACACTAACCCTAACCCTAACCCTGAGTCTAACCCTAACCCTGAGTCTAACCCTAACCCTGAGTCTAACCCTGAGTCTAACCCTGAGTCTAACCCTGAGTCTAACCCTAACCCTGAGTCTAACCCTAACCCTGAGTCTAACCCTGAGTCTAACCCTGAGTCTAACCCTAACCCTGAGTCTAACCCTGACTCTAACCCTGAGTCTAACCCTGACTCTAACCCTGAGTCTAACCCTGAGTCTCAGTCTAACCCTGACTCTAACCCTGAGTCTAACTCTGAGTCTGAGTCTAACCCTGAGTCTAACCCTGAGTCTAACCCTGAGTCTAACCCTAACCCTGAGTCTAACCCAGAGTCTAACCCTGAGTCTAACCCTGACTCTAACCCTGAGTCTAACCCTGAGTCTAACCTTGAGTCTGAGTCTAACCCTGAGTCTAACCCTAACCCTGAGTCTAACCCTGACTCTAACCCTGAGTCTAACCCTGAGTCTAACCCTGAGTCTGAGTCTAACCCTGAGTCTGACCCTAACCCTGAGTCTAACCCTGACTCTAACCCTGAGTCTAACCCTGAGTCTGAGTCTAACCCTGAGTGTCACCCTAACCCTTACCCCGAATCTAACCCTGAGTCTAACCCTAACCCTGAGTCTAACCCTGAGTCTGAGTCTAACCCTGAGTTAACCCTGAGTCTAACCCTGGGTCTATCCCTCACCCTCTAACCCTAAACCCTGAGTTTAACCCTAGTCCTTCCTCTGGTTCTAGCCCTAGCCCTAACCCTAACTCTTGCTATGGTTCTAGCCCTAGCCCTAACCCTATGCTGTTCCCTAATGAATAACCTAACTTGTACCCCAATGCATACCTTATGCATACCCTGAACTTAACCTGTTCCCAAACTCCTATCCTAACCTGTACTCTAGCCCTATTTCCTACCCTAATCCGCACCCTAACCCTTTCCCTAACTCTCACGGGTACCCTCACACTGACCCTAACCCTAACCCATTCCCATACCCTACCCCTAATTTTGACCCTGATCCTAATCCTTAATCCTATTTTCTTATAACAACCTAGCACTCTCCTGATGGTCAAATCCCATGAAGATGTAACAAAAATACATCAACTAGCCTATGAACTAGAATCCTCCACTTCCCTGTATATTGCTACTTGCCTGAAATTAATAGCACAATAGAAATGAGTATCCACCTGCTGCAAATGTCTCCAAAGCAGATAATCCAGTTTCAGCATTGTAAACCAACCAATATCATAAATTATTACATAAAGCTAAGCAATGTGATAAACAACAATTGTACAATACAGGAAAATCACGTCATCCCATCCACTTGATTCACCACAAGCTTTAAACAAACTCCACTCCTACTTCATGGCATAAACACTCATGAAAATAGGACTAGGAACAAATTATTCGGTATGATACAAGCAGTATAAAACATGCACGATAAACGTCAATCATCTGGAACGAGGCCCAGGGAGTTCCTTTCACCTCTGTTATTCACTATTGCACAGGAAATTCCAGGCAAATCCAGGATGAAAGAGAATAAACATAAAATTGTTACATATAAAAGGACGTCTATTCACAGACACGGTTGACATCAGTTTACATATACATCTTGAAAGCATGAACAATTCATTGACTAGCTCAATTTTTAAACTGTGAGCAACTCAAATACTTCAGCAAGTAGACAATACAAAGTATCAATGAATCAAAATTTGTCTACATGGACACATTAACAGTGAATATTCTCAAGAATTTAAGAGAATTGTATTTTACATGATGCCAATATTACTAAAATAGTTAAGAGTCAACTTAATCAAGGTACAAGACTAGTAAATTAAAATGGAAAAGACACCACTAAAAGAAATGAAATACAACCTTAAAAAAAAAAAGAAGACACCCCATGTTGGTAACAAAACTAAATATGGTGTGAGCACCCAAAGCGATCTAGGGAGACAAGGTAACTTCTATGACAATTTTGGAACAAACAGAAGTTGATTTTAACATTCGTATATAATTTTAGGAACCCCAAAAAGACAAAACAAACTTGAAAAGGGAAAACCAAAACTAGGGCTTCATATTTTCAAATTTCATGTCAATACAAAGCAATATAAAAAATATATTGCCATAAAAATATAAATATAGATAAATGGCAGTACATAAGAAGCCCGAACATAATCCCATTCACTTAGGATCAATACATTTTTGACAAGCGTGAATATTTAGGTTTGTTTTTTTTTTTTTTTTTTTCTACTCTTTTCCACAAATGGTGCTGGGTAACTGGCTATCCACATGCAGGGGAATAAACCACATATACAATTAACTCAAACTACATACATTGGGATATGGCTGATGGTTTTCTATTACTGATTATAGTTAAAAAAATTAAAATCACCAAGAATGAAAAGAGACACCCACTAAATACACGGAGGACATGGCTAGGTCGGCAGAGGCTCCTACGTGGCCAGACTGCCACCTAGAGGTGGACGTACACATGGTTCAACAAGTGCTGGCACTTATCACAGGTCAGCAAAGGGTCAAAGTAGTGTCCGTGGGTTAGTATGGGGGTAGATACCCAAGTATACTTATCTTTAAATCAAAGTAAAATAATTATAATTACTTTACACATTTAAACAGGATCCAGCCTTTAAAATGAAGGTAATTCTGACACATGCTACACTGTGGATGAACCTTGAAGTCATTCAAGGGAAACAAAACAAATCAAACCAAAAAAGGACAAACATTCTATGATTCTAAGATAAGGTGTCCATATAAGTCTAATTCAATAACAAAACGTACAATGTACTTGCCAAGGGGTTAGGAGTTAGTGTCTAGTGGATACAGTCTCACTTGGAGAAACTGAAAAAGTAGTGGAGATGAGTGCTGAGAATATTTCTACAACAATGTAAATGTAGTCAATATCCAAACACTACATGACATAAATGTAATGAAACTGTATACTTAAAGCAGTAAGTGGTCAATGCCATATGGAATAGATTTACTCACAATGAAAAACATGAAGTGCTGATACTTGTTACAACAGGGATGACCAACGAAAACATCCTAAGGAAAAGCGGCCATACGGAAAAGGCCACCCAGATCACACTCATCGTGTGCCCTTTAATTCGATCAAAGTTGGGGAAATAAGGGAAAGTCTCAAGAACAGTTCCAGGAAAAAACAAAACAAAACAAAACACTGGATCGGATTGGAAAAACCCATTGCCGTACAGCTGGAGCAGGTGCTGACAGTGGAAGTGAGCCTGTGGACTGCATTATGAAGTGAGAACCACAATGACTCCTCATTTGGATGTTATGTGGTGACACAGAGTGTCTCTACTCAAGGCAAAAACACACTAGAGATTGTCATGAGAAGTGGCATACGTGCTACATCAATGATGAGTGAGAAACCTGAGCTTACAGATGAACAGTACACTGTCCTGCTACTGCACACATTCTGTATGTTTAAAATTATTGGAAAGTAAATAATTTTTTTTAAATCAACCATATCAAAATCATAACAGGAAAGCAGACAAAACATCAAACTTCACTATAGAGCCCAAGCCTTCTTTCTCCAGTTCCAGTTGATCCAAAGTGGTTAAGCTGATCACCCTTGCAGGAATCTACATATTATTAAGACACCGTAAGATAATTTCATAAGCCACTGTGTCTTGATTGTTGTGAAGGACTTGGATGTGATAAAAAAAAAAAGTGGCAATTTTGAATTCTACTTTTCCACATCAACATACCAAAAAAAAAACTGTAAAAAAGTAATAAATACCTTTAGTAAAGTTACATGATACAATATCAATATACAAAAATCAATTGACTTTCTACACAATAATACAGAAGTTTCAGAAAGAGAAATTAATAAAGCAATTCCATTTAACAATTGTACCAAAAATAAATAAAATAAAACCCAGGAATAAAATGAACCAAGGATGTGAAAGGCCTGCACATGGAAAGTTAGAAAACACTGATAAAGAAATTGAAGAGGACGCACACAAAATAAAAGCTGTGCTCATGCCCTAGAAGAACATTACTATAACATTCACGATGCCTAAGCAGTGTACACATTAATTGCAAACTCTACCAAACTCTACCAAGTGGCATTTTTTTTTCACAGAAACAAAAAACAAGAAATCTTAACATCTGCATGGAACAAAAAAGAACCTGGAATAGCCTAAGCAACCTTGAGAAGGGAGAACTCAGTTGGAGGCATCTCCCTACCTGGCTTCACATGACATTAGGAAGCTACAGTCACCAGTAGAGATACAGCAAGGTATTGGCACAAAAATAGGCACACGGACCAGAGGAACAGAACAGGGAGCACAGGAATAAACCCATCTTTATGTTGTCAGTTAGTTTATGGCAAAAGAGCCAAGAACACAAAGTGGGGAAAGGACAGTCCCCTCAATAAATGGTGCCAAGAACATTGGACACCATACCCCCCAAAATGACACCAGACACTATCAACACTAGGCACAAGATCAAGTAAATTTGAAAATTTTCCACATCAAGTCCCTCCTCTGCTGGATCCTCTAAAAATGGACCTCCTTAGGTGCAATCACACACAGGAAGCCTCTCCCCACTTTTCCCTCGCCTTTTACTCCCACAGTGATGCCTCCTGGTGATTCTTGGAGACGTCTGGCTCCTGTCTGGGTGGACTTGGTTGGTCGAGTGTTGTCCTGAACCTGAAGCCATGGCGGGTCCTGAAGAGACCCAGGCTCCACCAGCCCCACAAGGAGCCAAGTTCCCACAGGAGCCAAACCCCCCAGGTGAGACACGTGCACCTTGAGGGTCAGAGAACAGGCATGGTGCCACCCGCTGGCCAGCTAGGAACTGCAGGCCACAAGCACTCAGTTTTTACTACTCACACCAAAATGTACTCTAAATTGTTCATAGACAATTATAAAATGCACATCTGGGATTACTCTAAAAGAAAACATGTAAGGAAATCGACATAACCTTGTCTAGGTGATGAACTTTTACAAAAATCCCCAAGTCTATCCACAGAAGTAAAATTTATACCATGGAATTTAAAAAATTAAAAATTTAAACTCTGTTTATGACCTTATTCAGAAAACCTAAAGACAAGACACATACTGAGAAACATAAATTTACAAAACACATAACTGATTAAGGATTTGCACTCAAATTACACCAAGAACTTTACAACAAACAACCCCAATAAAAATAGGTAAAGATCTTAACAAATACCTCTCCAAAGAAAACACACAGATAGTAAATATGCATATAAAAATGTTCTCAAAAATCATATACCAGTAGGAAATAGCAAACTAAAACAACGATGATATAACACTGCACACTCATTAGAACCACTAAACTCCAAAAAAGTGACATTACTTGTGACTGATGGAAGATGAAGAAAAACAGGAACTTGCCCTTACTGCAGGTGGAATGCATGTGTGGCTAGTTTGAAAGTCAGTTTGGCAGTTTTTCCCAAAGCTAGTCAATGCTCGCCTGAGAATCCAACATTGCACGTCTAGTATTTAGACAATTGCTTTGATAAAGTGTCCAAACAAAAACTAGCATGCAATTATGCACAGCTACTCTACTCACAATGGCTAAAAACTTTAAAATATGAGAATGTCCTTCCGTGCATGAATACATGAGCATTTTGGGGTACACCCATGGAAAGAGGGCAAATGACACCCTAAAATACATCTCTTTGGCATTAAGATTACAATGGGCAGATTTCTTAAAAAAATAAGACACACAAGACTCTATGAAACCCAAATCAAGACTGCCTTTTGTGAGGCAAATTTACATTTATAAGGGAACTCTCCATTTGAAAAGTAATCTCCCTTTCTGTACCAGGAATAAAAGAAAGACTAAATCTCAGAAAACTTATCAATAGAGAAGGCTAGGATTTAAATCTATATAATGAACATACCCTTCCGTTCTTTTGCTGTTAGAGAAAGATGGCATTTCAGGTGACGTCGTGGGCCGTCTCAGGGAGCTACTCAACTTCCTGGGCACCTCCCAGGCTCAAAGCAGGCACCCAAGTCCTCGAACTTGTTTGTACAACTACGTGAAGGAAGCTCACACCACAGAAATGTGTGCTTGAAATGATTTCAGTTAAAAGTGTCGTATGCATTTTTCATCACAGTGAAAATCATGTAGGAACGTAGAACTGATACAATTTACACCACTAATAAACACTGAAAAGATCCCTAGTGGAAAGAGCCGTAAAGAAAAGTTCTCCCAGGTCACATGGTCACCGTGTGTGCTTCACATCCATCAAGGCTGTCACAGTGAGAGTCTCAGTAACAAACCCAGAAACAGAGAACAAGCAGCTGGACCAAGTGGTGGCAGCTGAAGGGGCCAGCAGGTCACACAGTGATGCGGACGCCACACGGCTTCTTCACTGGTGGCTATGTGACGGCTCCTCGGGAGACTACCCCTGTTTGGGGTAAAACACCCTACGGTATTTTGTATAAAGTGGCAACTGTGAGTAGTTTTTACCATCATAGAAATTACTGAAAAGTCCATCACTTTTCAAAACAACCATATCAATACCACAGCAGAGAAGCTGATAAGACAGACTTCAAACCTTGCTATAGAAGCCAAGACTCACCCAGACCAAGGTCAGCCAGAGGTGTGATGCTCATCACCTTTGTAGGAGTCCACTTGTTATTAAGAGGCACTGTGGGATGAGTGTACCCTAGCCAGCAAGTCTTGGATCCTGTGCACGACCTGGGATGCAGGAGAAACAGTGAGATTTTAACATTACAATTTTCCACAACACTTAACAAACAGTTGTTAAAATAAATAAATTCAGTAAAGTTCAACTTGAAATCAATGTACAAAAATCAGCTGCATTTCTATACACTAATAATAACCCATCAGAAGGAAAATCTAGGGAAACAATCACATTTATAATTGTATCAAAAAGAACAAAATATCTAGGAACAAACTTAACCAAGCATGTGAAAGACCTGTACTCAGAAAACTGTAAACCATTGAAAAAGAAGTTAAAGAAGACACAAATAGACAGAAAAATATTCTGTACTCATGGATTGGAAGAATTACTATTATTAAATTATTGATTCTACCCAAAGCTATCAACAAATTCACTGAAACATCAATATAATAGTCAATGATATGTTTCATTGAAATAGAAATAATAATCCTATTATTAATATAGAACAACTAAGGACCCTGAACAGCCAAAGAAGTTCAGAGAAAGAAGGACACAGCTGGAGGTGTCACCCTCCCTAGCATCAAACTGTATCACAGAGCTGTAGTAACCACAACAGTGAGGAACTGGCACACACACAGACACATGGACAAGAGTAACAGCATAAAGAGACCAGAAATAAACCCGCATGGCTGTGGTCAGCTAATTCATGACAATGGGGCCAAGGACATACAAAGAGGGAGGGACACTGCCCTCAATAAACATTGCCAGGAAAATGGGACACCAAGCACCAAAGAACATCACTGGTCAGCATCTCCACTGCACACAAAACTAACTAAAACTCTACAGTTTTCCACATCAACCTCTTTCTGAGTTTCCTCTGAAGACAGAATTCCCCCAGTCAGTTGCACACAGGAAGCTTCTCCCCACTTTTTTTTTTTTTTTTTTTTTACTCGTATGGTGCCTTTTCACGGTGATGCCCAAGAAAACTCAGCCCATGACAGCATGGACACAGCCCCACTGTCTAGAAGATGAAGCCATGACAGTCCTGAAGAGATCAAGCCTCTGCCAGCTGTGCAAGGGGCCAAGTCCATGGGCAGAATGCACCTGTGCCCTGTGGGTCTGGTGCCCCGATGTGGACCATCAGAAAAGTTCAGGGAACGCTGGGCTCACAAAGCCCAGAGTCCTCATCCTGAATGCAGTTCTGCTGTACGTAGTGCCTTTGGAAATCCAAACTGAAACACAGCCAAGTAGCTCACTATATTGTCTCAAAAACTGGTTAAGGAGCAATTAATTAAAAAACATATAGAATGAAGAGAACATAGACACAAACTTTACAACTGATAGCAAAATTCACTCAAGATTGCCCATAGACAAACTTAAATGACAAAACTATACAAATCTTAAAAGGAAAAGGAAGAAAATCTGTAAGACCTTGGGTCTGGTGATGAGTTTTAAATCGCAACAACAAATGCCTATCTACAAATCAACACAAAATTAATAACGTGGACTTTATAGAACTATAAACTTCTACTCTGTGAAAGGTCTTATTCGTAAAGGCAATAGAGAAACCACACACTAGGAGAAAGTATTTGCAAAATGTGCATCTGATAAAGGATTTGTACTCTAATTATGCCAATAAGATCTAGAACAAACAACCCCATTAAAAATGGGTAAAGATAGATACAAACATCTGGCTAAAGAAGGTACACAGACAGAAAATAATCATACAAAAATACATTCAAGATCCTAGTGGAAGACAGGTGCAGCCAACTTTGGAAGACAGTTTGGCAGTTTCTTCCAAAGCTAAACATTCTCAGCTTAGAATCTAAAAAAAATGGTCTCTTGAATTTAGTCAACTGCTTTGAAAAACTGTTCCAATAAAAACTAACATCAAGTAATGCACAGGAGGTCTATTCATAATGGCTTAGAAACTCAAGTGGTCAGTATGCCCGTCTGCAGGTGAACTCATAAGCAAAGTAGTGCACATTCATGTCACGGGGAGCAGAATGTGCCACCACCCCCCCAAAATAGGTCTGTAGCCTAGTGACTACTACAATCTGAGTAATTAAAAAAAAAAAAAAGACTCTCAGAAAACTGAGTAGAGGTTGCCCTTTTTTGAGGGACATTTCCATTTCTTACAGAAATCTTACAGAAAAAAGTCAATTATGTGATCAATTAAGTGGTAGTGTCACACGAAGGAATACAGGATGTAACAAAGGCTGTGTATTAAAAATGTATGAAAACACTCACTGATGCTGGTGGAGCAAAAGGTGCCAGCCTCAGTAACTGCAGGAATGAATGGAACGTGTAGACTACAGGGAAAGCATACTGCACGTAAACAGTGGGATCTATAAGATCCATCCCACAGGGGCAGGAGCTAAGAATGCTGAAACCACTCATCTGGAGTAGAATGAGAAATGAATTGAATGGGTGGAAGATGGTGGGAACCAGGATTCTATTGTCTAACTGGGAGTTACAGATAAGCAGGGGGTGAGATGTACACTGTCCATATGATAATGGACCAAGTTGGAGGCATCAGTATAAACCCATCTTCTGCTTAATATAAATACAGACATTTCCACATAGAAATCTTTATAATTAGGAGTGTATACTTTTGGGGAGGAGAAAATTTCACTCTCTCTCCCTCTTGACTTCTTGTGGCTGGACTAATAATAAACCTAACACAAGGCAGAGCCACAGGAGAAAAAGAAATTTTAATTCCTACACACAAAAGCCTCATAGAATTGAGAAGTAAGAAGTAGTGAAAACAGGGAGATCTTATACATCTAGAAAACTATAAATTTGTTAGGAACTGACAGCATAAAGAAATGTAGCTTTTGGGAATTCAATAAAGAATCTGAACAGAGCTTGGGCTTGGGGCGGTAAATTAAAGAAGCTACAAGTTATGTTTATATGTGCCTCTGAACCTTTCATGTGACAGACTTATTTCCTGCTTTTAGGGAGATAGAGTGGGGGTCAGAGTGTCCCTCTTGCTTTGGCCATTTCTAAGTAACTTAAATTTAAAACACTATGTGGATGTGGCAGATGGGTAGGGGATGGTGGTCCCTGAGCAACAACAATACACTGAGGTGGGAACATATGCACACATTTCCTTGCATTGTCAGCTGAGAACATTTTCCTTCCATGTGTAAGTTCTTAATACCATTCTCTAATGAAAGGAATCAGGACTCTTTGAAGAAATGGCTTATACTAGGACTGAGACAGTCAATATATGAGCCAGGATAACCTTGAATCTTGTATCAGAAAGTAAGGAAGTACCAGGGGGGAAAAAAACCCTAAAATATGGAATGATCTCAAAGGACACAGGAGCCAATGAAAGAGTTCTCAATAGCCAAAGCAGGAATAAACTGAGCAACCAAACCTGTAGTGCTGGATTATAACCAAAGGATTAAAATAAATTTCCAGGTGTCCACAATGGTGAAGTTAAATGATGACATGGTTTTGTTTTGTTTTTAATAAGTGGGATTGAATAGAAAACTCCTATGCAGAAGAATTCCTAATAATCCATGACATCCATTAAGGAGGTGGAGCTAAAGCCCCCTATCTTGAAGTGTAGGTTCCACATAGTGACCTCCTCCTGGTTAGGTCAGAAGCAAGAAAAGTCTGAGATCCCACTGCTGCGCATGTATCCAGAGCAACGCTCTAATGTGAAAAGACACATGCACTGACTGATTTTTTACCACAGTGGGCAACATTAAATAGCGGGGAAAATTGTGTTTTCAACAAATGGCGCCAGGCAATTGTCTATCCGGTGAAATTTTTTTCATTTCCAAGAGAAATGAAAATGGGTCCTTGCTGCATACCACATGCAAAATTAACTCAAGATACATAAAAAGCTTAAATTTAAAGAGTGGTAAAGTGACAATCAGCCCTCATCTGCTGATTCCACATTTGCAGAATCAGTCACCTTCAGATAAAAAGCTAATAATACTTTGAGAAAGTTCCATAAAGAAAAATCAAATTTGTGGCATGCCAGAAACGATTTAAATAACATTCTATTTTCTTCACAATTATTTACATACCATTTACATTGTATTATTTATTATAAGTGATCTAGAGATAATTTTAAGTATACAGGAAGCTGTGCTTAGATTATTTGCCAATACTACACCACTTTATATAGTGGATTTGAGCACCAACAGATATTTAGTATCCACAGGGCATCCTGGAACCAATACCTCACAGAGAGGGAGGGAAGCTGTATAAACTCTCAAAGAAACAACGGGGATGAGTCATCATGACCTCGGACTTAGCAATTTTTTTAGATCTGATAGCAAACATAAGCAAGGAAAGAAAATAATTAATTGCTTTTCCTAAAAATTAAAGACATTTATACATCAAAGATGCTATCCAGAAACTGAAAAGACAGCACACAAAATCAAAGAAAATATTTGCACATGATATACTTGAAAAAAATTTTATCAAGAACATATCAAGAACTTTTACAACTCATAAAAAGACAAAACAAACCCAATTTTTAACATGGTAAAAGGACTTAAATATACCCTTCTGTATATGTAAACTAAAAAATATATATATACAGTATATTGTATATATGTATTTACATGCAATATAATGTATATGTGGAGTCAAACACTAATAATCTACCTAATAAAAGTGAAAAAGAAAAACCAATAAGTAAATAAAATTAAATATTTTTTTAAGTAGACCCTTCTCCAGACAAGACAAATACTCAACAAGCACATGAAAAAATGTTTAAAATCAGTCATGACAGAAATGTAAATTAATACCATAATGCTGTACCCTTTCAAGTGCACTAGAAGCCCTACAATCCAGAAAACTGAAAAAAAAAAAAGGCAAAAATGTAGAGAAATTGAAACTTTTAAACATTACTTGAAAAATTGGAAAATGGTACAGCCCATGTGTCCAGTTTGTCATTTCCTCAAAAAGATAAAAACACAGTTACCTTATGGTTCAACAACTTCACTCCTAGATATAGACCCCAAAACATTAAAAATAGGTGTTCAAACAAAAAAGGTACACAAATATTCATAGCAGCACTATTCACAATGGCCCCAAAGGTAGACAACTGAAATGTCCAGCAAAGGCTAAACAGATAAACAGAGGATACGTCCATAAACTGTCACCTTACTCTGCCATATAAAGGACTAAAATGGTGCAGCCATGGTGGAGAACCATATAGGAGTTTCTCAAAAACTTACACATGGGGTTGACATGTGATCCATCAGTGCCACTTCAGGCTATATGTTCAAAATATTTGAAAGCAGGAACTGGAGTAGAAATGGGTACACCCATACCCATGGCAGCACTAATCACAACAGCAAAAGGTGGAAATAACTCACCTGTCCATCAGTGGATGAATGGATAAACTAAATGTGGTGTATACACAATGGGATACCACACAGCCTTTAAAAGTAAGGAAATTATGACACATGCTGCAACGTGGATAAATCTTGATGTCACTATGCTAAGTAAAATAAGCCAGACACAGAAGGACAAATATTACAGGATTCCCCTTATACAAGGCATCCAGAGAAGTCAGATGCAGAAATAGAAACGGTGTCACTGCCAGGGGCTGAGGGGAGTCAGTGTTCACTGGACACAGGGCTTCACTTGGGGAAAATGAGTAAGTTCTCGAGATGGATGGTGAGGCATCTGTACAACAATGTGAATCTAGTTAATACCATAGAACTGCATAGTTAAATGGTTTAAACGGTAAATGTTATGTTCTGTATTTTTAATGACAATGAGAAATGTGAATGAATCACTAATGATTCAAACTGGATAAAGATCGAAAACATTCTAAGTGAAAGGAGACACACAGAAGAGGCCACCCAGATCGTACTCATCTTGTGTGCCTTAAATCCATTAAGATTTTGAAAAAGAGGGAAACTCTCAGTAATAGTTTCAGAAAAAGAAAACTGGCACAGAATGGAAAAAGGGATTTCCGTAAGTTGGGACAAAGAGGAAGGCTGAAGGGGGCCTGTGGATGGGATTACAAGGTGGAACCATACAATTTCTTCATTTGGGGTTTATGTGCTGGTTCCCTGGGGGAGTATCCCAGTGTTAGGTAAGACCCACTGGAGTATTTTACGTGAGGTGGCAAATGTGAGTGCTGCATAATGCTATTTAAAGTATTTTATATGGAACTTTATAAGAAAAGTTTATAAGAAACTTTATTAGGAACTATATTACTTTTGAAAACAACCATGTCAATACCACAGCAAACAAAAAGCAGAGAAGACATCAGATTTCCTTATAGAGGCTCACTCTTAACGCGACTCAGTTCACCCAAAGTGCTGATGTTAATCGCCCTTGTAGGAGTCCATGTGTAACTTAGAGGCACTGTGGGAAGATTAGGAGATGCTGTGTCTTAGGTGCTGCAGATGACCTGGATGGAGTACAAACAGGGCAGTTTCTGATTTCTAGTTTTCCACATGAAACCATCAAAAAACTATTCGAACTAATAAATCATTTCAGTAAAGCCACAAGGTACAAAATCAATACACAAAAATCAGTTGTCTTTCTATACATTAATAGTGAAACATCAGAAAGAGATATTTTTTAAAATCCCATTTACAATTGCATCCAAAAAAATACCTAGCAATAAACTGAATCAAGGCTGTGAAAGACCTTCCCACTGAAAATTCTAAGACACTGAGGAAAGAAACTGAACAGACGCAAATAAATGGAAGGATATCCTGTGCTCGTGGACAGAAAGAATTAATGTTGTTAAAATGTCCATTCTACCCAAAGTAATGTTCAAATTAAAGCAAGCCTCGTCAAATCACTGTGCCCCACACCAGAAAATAACAGAACATCGTGAAGTGACTGCACTTCAATAAAATAAAATAAACTTCAGTGGTATTTTTCACAGAAACAGAACAAACATTCCTAACATTCACGTGGAAACACAAAGGACCCTGAACAGCCAAAGAGATTCTACAAAAGGGAAACAGACTGGAGGCATCTCCTTAACTGACTTCACACGGCATTACAAAAGCACAGTGACCAAAAAGGTGTGGAATTGGCACAACAACAGGGACAAGGACCAGAGAGAGTCTGCAAACAAACCTACGGGGATGTGGTCAGTTAACTCACAAGAAAGGAGCCAGGAACTGGCAGTGGGGGAAGGACAGTCCCCTTGATGAATGGTGCTGGGAAAACTGGATACCACATGCCAAAGAAGGACACGGCACACTCTCTGCCCACAAACAAAACCTGACTAAAAACCCACAGCTTCCCACATCCAGCCCTTCCTCTCCCAGGGCCTCTGAGGAGGGCCTCCCCTCAGCAGTCAGCCCCTCACGGGAAGCTTCTCCTCACTTTCCTTCCTCCTCACCTTCCCTCAGTGCAGCACCTCCTGTTGGGTCCAGAGGAGACGCGGCTCCTGTCAGCGTGGACATAACCCCCTGTTGTCCCAAAGCCCCGGCAGGTCCACAGGAGTTGCTGCTCCAGGCAGCTGCGCAGGAAGACAAATCCTCAGGCAGAATGCAGGTGAGTTCCCACCACAGCTGGGGGAGGCGGGCTCCGGGCCTGGCCAGCCAATGGGAAAGCGCGGACCCAGCCGCCCTCACAGCCAGCGGAGGCCCCGCCCTGACAGCGGCTCTGCTCAGTTCTTTAAACTGGAAATTCAAACTGAAATAGAGCCCATTATCTGTAACTTCTCCAAATACTTATGAAACAATCAACTGGAAGCCCTACGGAAAGAAGTGAATGGAGACACAGACTTTAAACCTTACACCCTTGTTTGCTGAGCTTTCATGATAATCTGCCGTAAATGACTTCCTCCCTCCCTGCAGCCTCGCTTTTGTTTTTAGCTGAAGGTGATACTTAAGGTGATGCCTCTGGCCATTTCAGGGAGGGACTCAGTTGTCCTGGGTGTCTCCCCTGTATACAGGATGTATGCGTGTTATTAAACTTGCTTCTTTTTCTCCCTGTAATCTGTCTTATGGGGGGGGTGTTAACAAAGAACCTAGAAGTGGAGAGGGAGAGCTGGTTTTCCTCGCACACACACGCAGTGGAATACTACTCAGCAATAGAAATTAAACCATCAACCCGCAGAAAGACACGGGTAAATCTTACTTGTATATTACTTACTGAAAGAATCCAGTCTGAGGAGGCTGCACACAGTATGACCTTATTTATGACAATTATGGAAAAGGCAAAACTACATGCATAAGCAGACCGTGGGGTGTGGGTGGGGGGGTTGAAGTATTCCATGTGAAACTTTAGGTTGGTGTCACTATGATTGTGTCTAACCCCATACCTTTGCACAGCCCAAAGGTCAATCATAATCTATTCAAGTTTAGTTATTTAGGGTGTAGCAGCATCACAGGATGGAACACACAATGTGACAGAATCTAACTGTATTAGAAATGGGTGTAAAAATTCAGTCGGTGGTGGGGCAAAAGGTGCTGACCTAAGTTAACTTTGGAAATGCACAGAATCATTCTGCAAAGGCAGAATGGACCACTGTTAACCTGTGGGCTTTGTATTATAAAGTTCTTTCCAGTTCTTTCTAACAATTCTGAAACCACTGTGAATGTAACCTGGAAAAGAGAGATGAGTTGATAAAGGGCAGGTGGTGGGAGCCAGGCTCCTCGCTGAGGGAATGGGAAGTCACAGATGAGCAAGGGGAGAGCCTTGGCCCTCATACTCCTGGATCTGAGTTTCCTAGGTGGATGGCGTGGGGAGTGGACTGGCCAGGGGAAGGCACAGCTCTTTACCCTGGGAAGGCCCTGCAGATGTAGGAACCTCACACCCCTTCCTTTCCCCCATACCTGCTGGAAACACCCAGACCTTTGAGATCAGCCAATGCAGCTTTTCAGACATTCTCACCCTGAGGCAGATAAAGGAGCCTGAGGGCCTTGCACTGCTACCCAGCTGTCCCACGATCCCGGCCCTGGAGGGTGGAGCCAGGATGGGGTAACTGGATCTCTGACCAGCACGTCAGAGCAAGGAAGAAGACCAGTCCTGAGGGAAGGGGTCTCCTGAAGTCTGTGAGCCCAGTGCCCTGAAGGGATTCATTCCCTGTGGGGACAAGGGCAGGGCCTGCAGTGGTTCTATCTTCCACCTGTGCCACTTGGATGAAGCCAGGACAGAACTGGACTCAGGGATCCCCTGGCAGTGTTTCGGTCTCACACAGTGGCTTTATAAAGGAACAGGAGAGTGAAGCTGAGCACCTGACAGCCACTCCTCTCTGGCTCTGAGCTGCTTCCATCAGGACCGCAGTCCCCTGCATGGAGTCTGCTGTACCCCACCTGTCCACACCTGGGCTCCCCCCTTCCTCCCTGGAGCCCTCTCCCAGGCCAGGCACATCTGTCCATCCACTGCATCCCCCCTCACCTTGTGGCTAACAGGCCCCTCACAGGACTGCGACCCTGCCACTCCCCACACCCCAGGAGGCAGCCCCGCCTTCTCTGGTTGCTGAGCCCAGACACGTGGGGCCTCCCAGTCCCCCACTTTCCTTGTGCCCCGGTGACTGTAAGCTCCTCCTCCAGAGTCTATGGCCAGTCCCCACAGTAATTTGACCCAAGCTGGATCTTGTGCCAGGCTCCTCCATCAGGCCCTGACAAAACTCTCGCTGCCATGGTGCATCTCACATCCAGTCCCAACGTGGACTTTCTGAAGCATCAATGAGACAGTGACTCTCTTCCACCTGCAATTCCCCAGTTTCCCCACTTTGGCTGGGCTGTCTGCAGGAAGGGACGTTCATTGAGGTCCTGAGAGTCCCCAGCACCCCTGCTAGGCTGCTGGTTCCTGGGTTCCCTTGTTACGGAAATGACAGGCCAGTCAAGAAACAAGCACCACTCGGAGGGTTGGAGTACTCAGATGTATTATGCCGGTGGGCTCAGAGGGGCTTCTGCTCCGAAGCTCTGAGCACCTTCAAGATGTGCACATGAGGTTTTATAGGGTAAAGTACAAGCTTGGGGTATTCAGCCAATAGGCATAGAACAGCTTTAGCAGCATTATCATCACAAAAGTAGAGGCAGGGAGGCAGCAAACCAACATTCCAAAGCCAGATATGTATCTTTGAAAACCCAGCTGGCTAGCAAAAAGCATGAACAGCAAACCAACACTAATTAACCTAGATTTACAAGTTAGTCTAGCAGAACTCAGATCAGTATTCCAATACTTAGACTTGTGTGTTATCTTGTTAGCCCAGCCAGCTTTTCCTTCACACCCTGACACTCTGCACCTCAGCAGGCCAGGTGACATAGCCCAAAACCCCAGAATTGCACACCTCAGGAGGGGGCTGGCACTGTGGCTGCTCCATCAAAGAGAGCAGAGAAGGGCTCCCCAGCTGGGACACAAACACTGCACAGCAGCCTCTCCCTTGCCGTCACATCACCCCCGTGGGACACGAGGGATGGAGGGACTGAGGCACATGTTAGTCCCTCTGCAGGGTGGTACCAGCTCAGTTGTGTCCTCTGATTCACACACAGAAGCCCTAACCTCCGGGACCCCAGGATGTGACTGCATTTGGAGACAGGGTTTTTAAAGGGGTGCTCAAGGTAAAATGAGGTCACTTGGGTGGATCCTGATCCAATAGGCCTGATGTCCTACAAGAAAAGATAAGGACACAGACAGGCACAGAGGGAAGACCATATGAGGACATTCAGAGAAGACAGTTATCTACACACCAAGGAGAGAGGCCTCCAGAGGAAACAGCCTGCAGACTTATGACATCCAGGACCAGGAGACATCTGCTGTTTAAGCCTCCTGGTCTGTGCTGTCTGTTGTGGCAGCCCCAAGCAGACTCATATACAGGGTAAATCAGGTCTCAGACCAGACAGAGCCCACTCCCAGCTCCTCTCTACCCGAGCTGCAGGAGTCTCAGGCCCTGGTGAGGGGTCCCTGAGGAGAGACACAGATAAGAGAGGAGAGTTCAGGCATAAGGTGGCGTAACTAAGTCATGTTAAACGTGCCTGATCTACTTTCACACAAGGCGGTCTGTCCTGTCTGTAACCCAGTCAGTCTGAACTGCAGATCTTTGCCTGGAGCACCTCCACTGAGAGCATTAGCCTCACCTGCCGTGAGCCACCTCCTACAGGATTTGCAGAACCACAAAGCACAGAAGAGCTTATGCTGATGCGTAACCACACTTCACAGGACTCAGAGATGGTGCGCTGGTGTCGGGGTGACCCCACCGTGGCAGAGCCGCCCAGCCGCCCTCCAGATCCGTTTTCCTTTTTCCTGCTCCCGGCTGCCCTGCACCTCCCAGCCTTCCCACCCCTTGCAACTGGGCCACCGTGTCTCGTGTTACCAAGGGGAACTGGCAGAGGTGGTGAGGGCCTTGGCCAGCCTGTGTCCCAGGACAGAGGGATGGTGCCCACATGGTCACCCCACCCCGTGCTGCTTGGAGCCTCCCCACCCAGGAGCTGGGGAGAAGCAAGGTGGACAGAGCCTGGGCCCTGAGACTCAACCACTCCCCCAGACTCTCATGTGAAGGGGACAGAGATGTCTTGAGATTCAGCCCATTTTGGCGGGGGGACACTTTGTTCCAGTAACAGACATTTGCCCTAAAAGCCAAGGTGCTTTACAAACCCCTCCCCAACTGTAACAGAAACTAAGGCTTAATTTCAACACACTTTTCTCAAACCACAGCCCACACTGAGACCACCACTCAGGTAACGGTGCTTCAGAGCAGGCCCTTTCAGAGTTCCCTGGAGTGCACTCCCCAGCTCTGACTTCTGCTTAGAGACGCTTCCTTGACAACCTGGGCAAACCTCATTGGTTTCTGTGACAACCAAGCCTCCCAATCTCCCAGAATCTCCTCCAAACACTCCTATTCCAGTCTTGCTCAGCCTAAAGTGACAGTGCTGTCATCACGTGCCAGCCAGCGACTCCTCCAAGCCTGCAGTTATTGGTTACACGATGCTATGGACAAGGAAATCCCAGATGAGCCAGCTTTGCAAGGGAACCACTCCTGGACCTGGCACCAGGCCCTCTTCCACAGACAGCGTGGAAGGGCTGTTTCCACAGACCCCATAGTCGAAGACCTCACCTTCTGATGGAGCCGGGCCTTGATCCTTTCCAGGTGCTTCTGGGGTCCCCATTCTACCCCAGACCCCCACCCACATGGCTGCTGTTCATGCCAGTCTATATGGGACTTTGTTGATCTCCTAAAATGAGAGGGTTATTTTTTTATGCATAGATAGTGGGTTAAATAGTGGCCCCTTTCAAAGATGTGTCCCCCAGAATGTGTGGATGGGACCTTATCTGGGAAAAGGTCTTTGCAGATATAGTCAGTTATGGATCTGAGATGAGGTCATTCAGGGTTAGGGAGATACAATGACAGTGTCCTTACAAAAGACAGAAGAGGAGAGACACAGACACAGAGCAGAAGCCACAGGAAGACACAGGCTGAGATGGGAGGGAAATTGCCACAAGCCCGGGGTGCCTGGAGCCCCCAGAAGTTGGAAGAGGCAGAAGTACCCTCCCCTGGAGGGGACTCAGCCCTGCAAAACCTTGATCTCAGAGGTCTGCTCTCCAGGACTGGGAGGATGATTTCCTGTTGTTTTAAACCACCCAGCTCATGGTCATTTGTTACAGAAACCACAAGACAGCCACACAGAACCTGCTCTGTAGGATCTGGGGAGTGTGGGACTCATTATAGGCAGATACAGACCGGATTATGAAAGTCAGCATTGGACCACTGGAAGTCCTAAAGCAGTGGCTGGGCAATGGCATATTGAGAGGTCAAGTCTGAAGCCCATCCCTAAGGGTGCCGGCTGCACACCACCTCTCCAGGTTCTTACACCTGTACACGAGGGAGTAACTATTTCAATCCTGACTCATGTTGATAATTAAGAACCTGACAGTTACACAGATGAAAACCCACTCAGGACACTTGATACACTGATGAACAGAATTCTGAAGTTGGTCAGAGGTGCGGAATTTTCTCATGTGCAGCCAGCAGCCCCCTGCAAGGAGCATCCTCACTGGAAATCTGGTGGACCGTGTGGAGGTGTCTCTGAGTAAATGTTAACTTACCCCAGGCCAGCTTCTCCTGAAGTTTATCCACCGCTCGCAGGGAAGCCACCTGGATACGTGCAAGGACCTTAAAGACTGGAGGAAAGGGCTTGGAGCCACACCAGTGACAGCACACATGCCGAGTTGTCACCTGCAGGCCACATGGACAGTCCTGGCACACATGCTGAGTTGGCATTTGCAGGCCACACAGATGGTCCTGGCCTGGGTGCTCTTCTAGAAGCTTTCCATTTACCCACCTGAGGTACCCCTCCTCTCCTGGCCCCCATTGCCTTTTTCCTTGCTTCCTCACATCTGTCTGGGGAGAACTGACAATGGCAGGTGGGGGACACATCCTCTTCCTTAGCAGGAGGCACCTGGAAACCCCTGCGGAAGGTCCAGCAGAGGCTCTGTGAGCCAGTTCCCTCAGAGGGGGGATGTGGAACTTGCTGGTGGCCACCATGGGAGTGTGGCAGTCATGGACCTTTGTGTCCTCACATCTGTGCACATGCGTGGTTACTTGGCTCCTCGGAGCCTCAGCTTCCCAGCCTGCTCATGGGGGATGGCAGCGTGGATTGACCAGTAATTTGCTCAGAACAGGGTAGCAAAGGGTCTGGTGGAAACTTTGCAGAACAGTCTTTAGGGGAATCACAGATCCCATTTCCTTATCAGGAAAGTAAATCTGAGCTGACTTGCAGCAGAGCCCAGGATGGGGTCATTTTAGTGGGTCCTCCTGTTTTCTGAATCTCAGAGGGAAGCATCCAGACCTCAAGGCCCAGCTGCCCCTGTAGGGTGGGCAGGACAGGCCAGACTCCTCCTCAGTCCCCTTCCTTCTCAGGACATGTGGGGTCCAGACTGTCATCAGGGAGAAGGGAGGGGGCTGTGTCCTGTGTGAGAAGATATGGGACAGCTTGTGTACTGGATGTCCACACCAGGAATGTAGGTCACGGGATGCAGGTACTGGGAGGTGTATTCAGTGGGCCTGAGTAAGCAGGGTGAGGCTGTGGGGGTCCCTGTGGAGGGATGGGTTGACCTTCACCCATGCTGGCCCTTGGGCTCCACTGGCCTTCCCTCTACTGGTCATTGAGAGGAGGAGCTGAGTGATGCTGGAGTGACCACGCTCACCCCCAGGCCCTGCCAGTATAGACCTCTCGGGCTCTGGTTCAGGGAGCCCATGGACTATGGGTCCAGCCGTGCCCACCAGGGAGGCTCAGAGAGGTTGGGCAGGAAGCACTGGTGTGGTCATCACCTGTGAAACTTCTGAGCCAGTGACCAGGGGGAGCTCTTGCCCTGCACGTGGGTTTCAAGTCTACAGATGCATATCAGCTTCTAGGGGCCTCAGTTTATTTCCCAGACACAAATCTTAACATCAGTATATCCACTGCCTGTGGAAAGGCATGTCTGCTCTGGCACCAGGTACTGCCCCTGGGCCCCTTGTGACTGGATGCTGGCAACCAGTGTCACTGCATCATGACTGTCAGGTGATCGGGTGTGGGGGGACGAGAGCAAATGGTCCAGGCCCACGAGGGGCCATACTGTCCAAGGAGCTGGTTCTGTGGCTGTAGGTGTGTCTTCCACCCACCCCATGGGCAGAGACCACCGTTCCCTTAGGGATGAGATGGGGACAGGCAGTCAGCCTGACACCTGGGTTGGGGCTGGTGGCTGGCATGCAGAGGTAGTCAGCAGGGGGCATGGGGTCAGGAAAGGCTCTCAGTGTGTTTACACAGAAGATGTCAACTTGGGTGCAAATACAGAGCTGCCTGCTGACACTGCTATGGAAACATCCAGCAGAAGCCTATCCTCTCTCAGTCCTGGAAACCAGAAGCCTGAGATCAAGGTGTCCCAGGGCTGCACTTCCTCCAGAGCTTCCAGGGGAGGGTACTTCCTGCCTCTTTCAGCTTCTGGGGGCCCAGGCATCCCCGGGCCTGTTACCACATCCCTCCCATTTTGGCCTCCATCTTCACTCTGTGTCTGTCTCTCCTCCTGTGTCTTATGAGGAAATGTCATTAGATTTAGGGCCACCCTGACCCAGTATTGCCTCATCTCCAGATCGATAACTAATTATATCTGCAAAGACCCTATTTCCAAATAAGGTCCCTTTCCTAGGTTCTGGGGGTCAGGACATGGATATAACTTTGGGGCAGACCCCCATTCAACCCAGTACAGCACCCCAGTACAGTTCCCAGATGCCAGCCGAGGGCATATTTGCCAGCTGGCAGTGTTCTGTTTTCTGCACAGAGGTGTCTTTGATTTCCTGCTGCAACTCAGTGGGCAGAGGGGACACTACTGGCTGACCTCTAGGTCTTTCCAGGGACCTTGTCAAGGCATCCTCCCCGGGAGTGTGGGAGCATGGCCAGGGCTCCCTGTACATACTCTATGCCAACCCCACAGTAGTCAGACACCTGCTCAGGCTGGGCATCCCCAACAGGCTGGACGGGTCCCTGGACCACTGCACGTTCCACCACATTGACAGCCTGCTGCACTGTGTGCAGGCCTATGACCGTGGTGTGGACATGGAACTTACAATCCTGCCGTGGACATCCCCACTCCACTAGCCCCCAAGAGGCCTGCTGGGAGGGGTGAGAATTTGGCCATGAAGAAGACAGAGCTGGACCTAACCTCAGCAGATGTAGGCAAGTATGGGGCTACCCAGGTGTTTGTCCCCCAAAGGCTCAGGATGTAGGTGTCTGAGCTGTGAGGGCTCCAGCTTGAGGTGGCCACCTCTGCATGCAGCTAGGCTCACCTGGGGATGGTCAATGCAGGGAGAACAGGCCTTTGGGTGATTTTCCAACTCTCCCTACTCCCAGAGCCAGACCCAGACCCACCCCCTGCCCCATTAACAGCCTTTAGATGGTGTTTCTCACCCAAACGCCTGCCCTGGGAAAGGGTTTTAATGTTGCGTGGGGGTTGTCGACTGAAATACATGCACAGCCTAAAAGTTAAGAGTTATGTTCTGTTTCATGGGAGGACTCGAGCCGGGACGACAGTCTCTCAGATCGTTCTGAGGAACTGCTCCAAACAGGTAGGGGAGGAGCTAGGATACATAGAAGCTTTACAACAAAGACCAGGTAGTTGGAACAATAAAAGATTGCTTGCTATCTAAAGAAACCAGGCATCTCAAGTTAAACAATTTAGTGCTTTTCTACGTATGGGAGGAAGCAAACATTTGGGCTCACTGAATTCATTCCTTTGACAAGCACCTAGCTATCTAGGGCCAGTATCCTGTCCTTTCTTATTCTGAGTCCGCTCAGAGGGCACCACTGAGTGGCTGCAGAGGCCGGGTGGCAGGCCTGTCCTCACTGGGGGGGTGGCGGCAGCCACTGAGGACTTGGTTTCAGCATTCTTTGTTTACTGACACGGTTGCAGTATTTTCGTTCACAGGGTCGAGTGGCCAGCACTCCGAGTGTCCTGTGTGTCCTGTGTGTCCTGGGAGGGAAGGAGCCCCCCTCTCAGAGTCTGGCCCCAGCACTCAGGGTGGGTGGCAGACCCAGCTTTGTTCCATCAGAACCTCCCTTTCTCCCGGAACAAGTCTCCCTGGAGGGGCCTGGAGGCTCAAGGGGCCACAGCCTCAGGGCACCTCCGGCACCAGGATCCCCTCCCAGGGAATTTCACAAAAGCCAGGGCCCGGCCTGGAGGCTGAAAAGGGCAGGACGGAGCTGGCCACCTCATGATCCATGGGGGCTAGGGATGCCTCAGCCCAGGAGGGGCCTGGACTTCCCTACAACCCGGGTCCCCTCCACCTTCCCTGGCAGAGGGGCTCTGCACATTCCAGGGCTCCAAACATCCCCCAGCTTCTGACCCAGACTGCAGGGCCAGGGGCCCTGGAACAACCTCTCCACCACCTCTCTTTTCTCAGAGGCTCCCAGAGCTCCCTAAAGTTGTCATACTCAGTCAGGGTTTGTTACGGTGAAAGGATGCCTATTAAAGTCAGTTGAGGGCAGAGGTCAAGAGTGGGCTCAGGGGTCCCTCAAGGGTGGCTGCCCCAGGAAGCCCACCTGAGTCCTGAAGTGCAGGGTTTGTTTGGGTCTGTCACATCAACATGGGGACCACCTGCTGCTTGACCTCGGCCTCCAGCCCCTGCGGAGACTCAGGAAGCCCTGTGTGTCCTGCTGTTGGTACCGACCAGCCTGGAGCGAGGCCCACGCAGCACAGACACTCCTGCAAGACCCGGGTGAACTCCTGGAGCCAGGAGCAGAGGCTCCGTCTCTCTGTGGGCAGGTGAACCCACACTGCACAGGCCCTGGTGCACAGTGTGGTCAGCACAGGCACACGCAAACCAGCCAGAATGCCCAGTGCATCTCAGCCTGCAGCCACTGAGCACACTGTCCTGCTCTGTTCACAAGAGTGAGGCTAGTGGAGGGACAATGGGGGTGGGAACAAGGCCGGGTCATGGTCAAGCCAGGTGAAAAAGGGTCCAAGGAGTGAGAACACGGCTGCCTTTGGCTGCTGAGCCGGGACCAGACGTCCATCCTGTGGTCAGTCACGCCTCCTCACATCCTTCTGTAGGTCACCTGTCCTACATCCTGGGGCAGGGTCATGTGTGTGCGCACAGCAGGACACACAGCAGTGCAGGCAGCAGACCTGATGCCCACTCCTGCCATCAGCTGGGGTCAGTGATGGTGGAACATCTGCCTGGGCATGGGGCTGACCCCCGGATGCTGTTGGATTGAAGAGTTTGGGGGCATCCAGTGAGACCCCTCACCTGTCAGCTCAGGAGGATTGTGGACACCAGCTTAGGGTGGATGGCTGGGGGCGCCCAGGGAGGGTCCTGGGTCAGCCCTGAGGCTGGACGAGGGCTATGGGGTGATAGTGGTGGGGACAAGGGGCTGACCACCCATAAGGAGACAGACCAGACGGGGCAGCAGGTGAAGGTGGAGAGTGTGCCCGACAGGACGACAGAGGGACTGGCTGACCATGCTGTCAGTGTGGACAGCTGGGCTGTTCTCAGCTGGGAGGCACCCTGAGCCCTGCCCAGTTCCCCAGGCCTGGCCTGGCCCCACCCAGCACCCCTGGAAACCACCCCGCATATGACCAGACCAGGGCTGGGAAGAGAAGGAAATCCCTGTCTCCACCATTGGTAACAGCAGGTGGGGTGTTCACCCTTGTCTTCACCTGACAGGATCCCTGCAAAGTGGACTGGAGAGTGTGCGGGGTTGAGGTGGGGAGTGTGGGCACTTGGAGCTTTCAAAGGAGGGTTTCCTGTGGGGCACAAGACCACAGGGAGCCAGAGAGGTACAGGCAGATGGGCCCAGAATGGGATGGACTGGACAGCAGGTGGGTGTGGGACAAGGGGATGGAAAGGGATGAGGGGGTGGGGCTGGTGCAGGGTCAGACAGGGATGGACACGGGGGGGGGGGGTGACCATGGATGGGGGATGGGGATGGACAGGTGGTGGTCAGCGAGTGTCCGGCCATGGAGCACATCCATCCTCTCTCAGCCATTCCTGCCAAAGCTGAGTCTATAAATACAGGGGCCTGGAAGGGGGTTTTCCATCTAGGAAATTGCGGGAAGTGATGGCTTTGATGAGACCTTGACACGGGCCTCCTGCCCATAACTTGTGCTCTCGTGAGATTCCCGGGAGGCCTGGACTGCAATGGCGCATGGGACAGACAGCTGCCCATGACGGTTAACCATCCACCCGGGTATTCTGGGCTTTTAAACAGCCCCACCTCAAAGCCTTTCCCTTTCTTCTGGGCTGTATATGGGAATGTAGGAGTTAGGGTCTGAGCGGCCAGTAGGAGCAGCAGCTGGTCTGTTCCCACCCTCAGCTGCTTGCTTGGCTGCCAAGTCCGCCCTGTTGTTTTCTGTTACTATTTCTGCCTCTCCCTTTTGATGGCATCTGCAGTGAGTAAGCTCCCTTACCTCCTAGGGCAGGAGTATAGTCTCCATCAGCAGCATGATCCCCACCCCCACTTTTAATGTTTATTCCCTGAGATGAGCAGTCTCCTCTCCCTCCAGGTAGCCCCATGGGTGTGGGGGGTTGAATAGGCATATTTAGAGTCAGTGTAGATATTGATAACTTTCCCTTCCCCAGTTCTACTGCTCTGACTCGGGCCGTTAACTCGGCCTTCTGGGAGAAGTCAGTCTACATGTCGGAACCCAGTCACAAGGTCCATCCACCCTGGAGGCATGGGTGTGGGGATCACACAAGGCCGAGTGACCAGGAGGCAAGAACGCAGGGAGCCGTGGTGGGGCAGCCCACCACACGGGCCGAGATGAGACACTGGCACCTGAGTCCGAACATAACAGGAGGACCTGGAAGGTGTACGCCAGAGCGGACAGTGTCTGAATTGTATTTCATTTCAACCCGCCCACGGGGGGACTGGGAAGCAGGCAGCAAGGAGGGTGACTTTCTCCAGACCCCAGAGCAGACCCAGGCCTGTGTGGGGTGTGCTCTGCGCTCCGCCAGCCGTCTGTGGAATCCTTCCTTTGCTGAGTCTGTGCATGAGCTCCCTGTGATGCCAGCCCACGGGTGTTACAGGGGCTGTAGGTGTTTATAGTCTACAGACCTGATGGCTTCCCTAGGAAGCAGAGACCAGAAGGACCCCCATCGTGCAGATGGGGGACTGGGGAGACCCGAGAAGCATGTGGCTTGTCCGGGGTCACAGCACTTCTGAGGAGGGGGAGCCAGGTTTGAACCCAGCTGTGTCCTCAGAGCTGGGGCCCTGGCTGCACCCAGGCCTCCCCAGGGCTGTGGGGTGGGCTGGCTTGGTGTCACTGTGTGTGGACATGGTATGGGGTGGGAGGTGAGCAGTCGGCAGCCCAGAGGGGCCCTTGGGGAGCTTGGTGTAAGGAGGAAGCTTGGATTAGGGGACCCCAGGGAGTGACCTCAGTTCCCTGGCAATAGAGGCTAACAGAACTTGGAACCTAGGTAACCAGGCACCCACTCTTTAGAAAAGACCCTACCCAGCTCACTTGGTTGGAGACACTCAAACAAACATGTTCTGTTGTGTCCCAATATCCCAAGGCCGTGGCCTCAGGAAAGCGCACAGCGAGGGCCTTTACCAATGCTGCCAACACTGGGTCAGGTCTCACCCCAGACGCCTTTGGCCCTTTGCCCAGAGAGACCCAAAGGTAACACAGGGAGGCCCAGGGCAGGACTGCCCAGACTAGGCCACTACTCGGATTCCGCCCGGGTAGCCCTGTGTTCCCTTTCTGGATGGTGAAGGTGGGGTGGTCATGTTGGGGGTGGGGGTCCTGCCTCAAGCAAGAGCAGGCTGAGGAAGGGTCAGAGGTCGGTCATGTCCACAACCTGGGTCAAGGCTGGTGGGCTGTGATGTGGAGAGCTGGGGCAGGGCCCTTCTGCCTGAGGTTGAGCCCAAGCCCTCTGGGTGTGTTCCTTCCCTCATGGGTGACTATCTGAGCAGACCAAGGTCTGAGCCTGATCTGGCAGCAGAGGGTTGAGTGGGCAGAAGCAGCAGTGAAGCTGGCCGGGCAGGGCTCTGAGACCTTCAGGCCAGGCCAGCTGCTGGTCACTGTCATTGCAGAGCCCCATGTACAGACTGGAGAGGAGCTGGTGGACAGGGACACCCACTCCACCTCCCCGAGTGAGGGGCTGGTGTGTCACACTGCCGAGGGCCAGCACAGGTTCCAGGTGAGTGTGGACACGGAGGGGTCCCCTGGACCATGGCCCAGAGATGAACAGTGCAGGCCTCCTGCCCAGACACCAGCCAGGCCACTCCCCAGGGTCCTGCCTGGGGCTGACAGGCAGCTCAGCACACCCAGCTCCAACCTGGAGCACCAAGCCAACTTCCCTGTGAGTCAGCTGGAGGACCAGGACCACACTGTGGCAGAGCCCAAAGTGAGAAGGGCATGGGTGCATGTGTGTAGGTGAGGGAGGGGCAAGGGCTGGGCCACACAGAGAGGTGTACCCAGAGGCTGCTGTTGGGACCAGAGCAAAGACTGGCCTCAGACCACCCATTTGGTGGAGTGCAGTCACAGAACACATCTTGTGGACAGTTCCTGGGTGGGACTTGTCTGGAAAGTTCTGCGAAGATTTCTGTCCTTGAAAAGGCACATGGGTAAGTTGTTCCTCTCTCACAGCATGAGCACTTCCACAAGACTTAAATCTCTCTCCACTTCCAACAGATGTAAATCCAGATGAGATGGGGCAGGGGAAGATGCCAGAGACCAAAAAAAGGAAAGTCCCAATCCAGCAGGAGACCCAGAGTGAGACGAGGAAACACCATGCCAGCAAGGAGAAGCTGTGCCTGTTCCCGCAGGAGAACAAGGACCGGGTCCAATTTGTCCTACCCAGCAGGGAGACCCAGAGCCTGTTCTTCAGGAGACCCAGGACTGGGTCCAGTTCCACCAGCCCTGCAGGGAGACCCTGTGCCTGTTCCTGCAGGAGACCCAGAGCTGGGTCACATTCCACCAGCCCTGCAGGGAGACCCCACATTCACTCCTGCAGCTCCTCCTGCACCTACACCCACACCTCTAGGCAACCGAGAGCCAATTCAGGCATCACTACCCCCTCAGGCTTAGCCACCTCTGCACCCACCAACACCGTCTTCTCCACAGTCCCACCATCAATCCGCTCCTCCACCCAAAACTTGTTTCCGTTCATCGTTTTCATTTGGTTTTTCTGTAATTTCCTTTGTTTTTTCACATCATTTACAGTATCCTCTATTTTTATGTTTGAAATCTGCAGTAATAAAATTTCAACTTTTTCCCTTTTAAATTGTGCAATTCAGGAGCATGAGGTGCATTCGCAATGCTGTGTGGCCATCACTACTGTCTAGTTTCAGACTATTTCTGTCCTCAAAGTAAAACCCTGTATCCAGAGCATGCACTCCCCTCCTCCCTCCCCCAGCCCCTGACAACCCCCAATCCTCTCTCTCTCTCTGGATGTCTTCACCTCTCCCGGGTGTTCCCTATCAATGAAACCACACAAAAGGTGGCTTTTTGTGTCTGCCCACGTATTTTAAGTGGGGGCTGGTGAATTTTTTTGTTTTTACTTGAAATAGCATTTTTGTTATTTGAAAGGGAAATCCAGGTGGATTAAAAATGTGATGTGTGAAGCGAAGCCCTTTTAGTAACTAAGTGCATAACCTCAGAAGATTAATAAAATGGCCACACTTAGGCTAACGGATTGCTTATTCTTATGCTTGCCCTTAAAACAGTCAGCTGACCTGACTGACCTTTTGCTGCTCACAGTTCCAGGCCCATTGCTAAAACTTAAAGCTATCGATCTTCCTGTTTCTACTTTATTCCAGTAATTAAAAGTTATAATCCTGCTTGGCCTCTGAGTCTCCAGGGAGAAGGTCACAGGACCTTAACCTTACAAAATAGCTTGAATTACCAAGGAGACCACACCTTGAGTGCTTCTAAGAGAAAGTGATGGAAAGAGTGGTAACCACTCGCCTCTACAGAAGTGGTCGCCTGGAGGCATCATGACATCATCCTAAGTCTTCTGATGAGAAAATTATTCTGTTGATTGTTATCGATGTTTTATTGTTTGAGCTCTGGCTGTGTACCGACCCCACCCCATCCCCGAGGGGGCACACAGTGTTGACGGCACCAGCCTGCTGGGAGTTCCCTTGGCCCTGCCTTTTTTATTCTAGGCTCCAAGACCCTGTCTGTGGGTTATTTGGCAATCAGGGACGGGGCGAGCTTTGGGCAACAGCACTGCTGTTCTGCCTGTGACGCCACAGCCAGAAGAGAGCAGGGAGCTGCTTTGCTCTTCCGGTGGCAAAAACAAAACCGAACAAATCAAAAAACAAGCAAAAGCCCAGAAAGAGAGCTGGAAGGACAAACCATAACCTGGAAAAATCATTCCTCGTGACCCAAGGTCAAAGAAAGGTTTCACACCCCTGTGGTCCAAGAATCTCTTGAAACCCAGTGTTCTCAACAGAAACAGAACAAACACATGCAGTTCCAATGAGAGGCAGTGCAGGTGGCCAGTGTGTGTTAGAGACGTGCGCCCTCCCAGGTGAGGACACAGGCAGACGGACACACTACAGAGACAGCACTGGTCACTATCACCTGGCAGGTCTTTAATCTGGTGACAACCAGCCCTGGTGACAACATGAGGAGGCAGAGGCCCCAGAGGATCCCCTGGAGGGAAGAGCAAACAGACACTCCTCTCTGGGAGAACAGCGTGCAGGACGCATCAAAGTTCCACAGGTGCATCCGCTTCCCAGCGGTGCTGGCCCTCAGAGCTGATCCCACCAAAGTGCTTGCACAACTTTTCAAAGATGTCTTTTCAAGGGTGTTCATCACAGCACACGTTGAAGCAGTAGGAATTGGAAGCAACACTAACGTTCATGGAGATTGGATGGGATCCATCAGTTCTGGACCATGTGGAGAAATGAATGCTGTGAAGCTGCTTATTTCTTATTCAGTGGAGAAGTCTGGGGCTACAGCTCAGCACTGTCCCACAAGCATCCCTGCTGCCTATGAACAAGGACGCCCAGCATCCCTGCAATGCTGTGTACCACTGCCTTAGCCCAGAAATGCCCTGGAGTGCCCCCAGTCCCCCGTCAGGTGCACTGCGGCCACTGGCCTCTGGCTGGGGCATGGTGAAAGCTGGGAGCTCTGGCCTGTCAGTTTACAGGGCTGATTCCTGGCAGTAGAAGACCCCTCACGTGCTCCCCTGCAAGCCATGGTGAAGTCTGGGGCCATGTGGTTCTCAGGCCCATATCTCAGGTGGTCACCAGTTTATACCAGTTACGTAAAGTCTGCTGCATACCAGTGTGGCAGAGGAAGGGACACATTACTGCACCTCTGGGCTTCCACTGGCTGAGAGGGCTTTGACAGTCTCCAGAAGAGCCCATATTGCAGAGTGAGGCTCCGTCTCACTCAGCCTTTGACAAAGAACTCTCCCCTTACAACTGAGACTCCTTGACCAAACCAGAAAGCCCAGACTGGCCAAGGCGCTGTAAAAAATTAGTAAAAAGCCTCAATTAAAATAGAGTCCGGAGGCCCAAAGGGGCAACTCTTATGCCCTATGTCAAGAGCAGAGCCCAGCAGGATGAAGAAAGATTTCCTCTTCTTCTCTGGCAAAAGCCTAGCAATGACAGCCAGAACGCAGCCAAAGAAAAACCAGGACTCTTCATTACTGCGGTCCTTTTCTCCTCTGTAAGATCTCCCCTCTTTCCACTTCTGCTGGGGACTAGCACATGGCTCGCCATGGTTGCAGACCCCTGAACTGGTTTGCTGATTCTGAACAAACCCATTTTTCCTGGAGAAGTACCTGCAAGGCTATTTGTCTCCAGTCAGCAGTGGCCATGTGTAAGCCCCAGCATGCCATCCAGCTCCAGGGGAGTCAGGCACGAGGGTCTGCCCCTGTCCAACACGAGTGCACAGAGCAGCCAACTCTGGCTGCCCTGGGATCCCAACAGGGAATCCTGTTTCAGGCAAAAAGCAGGTGTCTGGACAGGAATTGTTCAGCCAGGGGGAGGGGCAGGGGCCCGAGGTCTCCTGGGGCTTCCATTCCTGGGGGAAGAGCCAACTCTTCAGGTATGAGGTCTCAGGTTCTTAGCTGTGAGCAGTGTGGCCACTTCCATCTGATATCTGCACAAAGTTTGCCCATTTGACTTTTAAAGAATT
The DNA here is from genome assembly GCF_036321535.1 of Camelus dromedarius. NCBI lineage: Eukaryota > Metazoa > Chordata > Mammalia > Artiodactyla > Camelidae > Camelus > Camelus dromedarius. The sequence goes on from NC_087451.1 coordinate 26,876,100, forward strand.
CCATTCTGGCAGCCCCTCCCCAACTGATTCTAGACTCACTGGGCAGCGAAGGCATAAGTGAACCCTAAAGGTCCTCTCCTGCCTGCTTGTAAAGAGCAGGAACCGGCATCAGTTAACAGGCTGAGCACGGCCAGGGGGAGGAGGAGCTCCTTGTCCACACACCCAGCAGGGCAGCTTCCGCAGTGCTGTCAGTAACTCCGGCAGGTAAGGAGCATCACCATCACACTTCGTGAAGAGCCCTGGAACCTCCCGTTCCCATGCGCCCTCCCCTGGGCTAAGTGAGCGAGGAGGCAAGCCCCTGCTGCAACCCAGCAAGCACACTGCCACTTCCACATTCACATCTGGCAGCTCTCCAAACTCCACTTAAATTGTAAAAGCTAGCAGAGCAGGTTTTTGTTTCACCTCCATGCATGTGGGAGACAAGGGTAGTACCTATCTTTTGACACAGATGTTAACTTAAATTGTATTAGCAGGGTGTTGAGTTTAGGACCAGCAGGAGGACAGTGGGTTAAGGAGGGTGAGGGTTAGCAGGACATACCCATCCCCTTGAAGTCCAGACATCTCACAGGACACTTAACGCAAGAAATGACCTAAATAGGACACTTTTATCAGAAGAGACAGAAGAGACCTTGCAGCTACGTGAGGAAGAAGAATCTTTCTCCTCCTGCTGAGATTTCTTTCACCGGCAAGGCCAAGTGCTGGAGTCCTTTAGGTAGAAGAGGAGGCCTGAGGCTCCCAAATTTACAATGCAGAAGGGAAAAGGTAGAATAGAATTACCAAGAAATGAAATATAGGTACATCAACGATTTGCATTTTATCTGCAAACACATCAGGCCTTGTCTGGGGAACTAAGGGGCAGGGGAAGATTAAGGTCAGGACTCCCTGGGCCTCCGTCTCACACCCACACCCTGGGGTAGGGAATGGCCAGGCTGCTCTCCTGGGGGCTGCTCCTCCCCCACACCGTACACACACACACACACACACACACACACACACACACACACACACACACACACAGTCCAAGCAAGCTCAGGACTCTGAGATCTCCATCCCCTCTGAGCCCCCCACACCTGCCCTGGCCCACAGTGACTATGTAGAGGATGGGCAAGGGGTGTGGAAAAAGCAACTAGATGCTGTTATAAGCACCAGCTTTGGAAGGTAGGGGAAAGGCTAAGAAATTCTGAAATTCAAAGCCCAAAGACTTAGCCTCACTAAAAACAACTGAGATTTCATTGTAAGACTACAGAATGCTTCCCCTCCCCAGCAGCTCACCGCACCGACAGGCTCCAGCAGACTAACACTGGACCACAGCTGAGAGAAGGCCAGGACTCAGACTTGTGCAACAAAAGTCTCTAGAGAAATCCAAAGACAACATGAGACAAAAATAAGGACACCAGAGGACACTGAAGTGTCCAACACTTACAGCTACACCAAACATTAAACACAGCCCAACTCTTAGCAGTCACATGACATCTCACACTGAAGGCCCCTCTACTTCAGTTCCTATTACCCAGTCATATGTCCAACTTTCAACAAAAAATTACAAGGCATGTTAAAAGGCAAGAGGACACTGTGGAGAGACCAAGCAGTATCACAACCAGACTAACACCAGGCACAGACACTGGCATTTTCAGACGGGGAATTTAAAATCACTATGATTAATATGTTAAGAGTGCTAGTGGGAAAACTGGACAATGTGCAAGAACAGATGGGTTATGTTCACAGAGATGGAGCCTCTGAAAAATATCAAGAAGAAATGCAATGGAAAGAACGCAGTGACAGAAATCAAGAAACCTTTTGGTGAGCTCATCAGTACACTCAACTTGTCCTAGGAAGGACTCAAGGTCCTCAGAAGACAGGTCAACAGAAATTCCCAAGCTGAAATGCAAAGAGAAATAAAGAAGAAAACACCCAGAACATCCAAGAACTGTGGGCCAAAATCAAAAGATGACATATACATGCATTTGGAAGACCAGAAGAAAGGGAAAACTGGGCAGAATAAATATTTGAAGTAATAAAGGCTGAGAACTTTCCAAAATGAATGGCTAACACCAAGTCTTATACACAGAAAACTCAGAGAACACCAAGCCAGATAAATACCAAACAAACTACTCCTAGACCCATCACATTCAACTTAAAAAAGAAAAAAAAAGCCAAAGAATATCTTGAAACCACAGAAACACAATGCATATAAAGAAGAACAAGAGTAAGAATCTCAGTGGACTTCTCATCAGAAAATGTGCCAGCAAGCAAGAAGAGAGTAGAACAAAACTAAGTGCTGAAAGAAAAACTCATCAGCTTAGAATTCTACGTACAGTGAAATCACCCTTCAAAGGTGAGGAGAAATACTTTCTCAGACAAACAAAAACCAACAGTGCTCACGGCCAGCACATCTGTCCTTTCAAATGTTTAAAGAAAAAAAAATTCTTCAGGGAGAAGAAAAATTATTTAGTTCAGAAACTTTGATCAACATCAAGAAATGAAGCGCATCAGTGGAAAAATGTTAAAAGGGTAAAATAAAAAATTGTCTTAATCGCAAAGATAACTGTTTATTTCAATACTAACAATATACTGGGTGATCAAAGTGATGCAGGAAAACAGATGTGGGGCGTGAGGAGGGCCACGTTGAGCCCCTGGGATGTGCCCCGCCAAGCGTGGGTCCTTGGCTTCGCAGAGGAAAGAAGTCAAGAGCGAGCCACAGCTGAGTAAAGGTAGATTTATTCAGAGAGACATTGAAAGGCAAGAGAAAGGCCACGAGGTGTGGGGGCTGGGTGCTCAGATTAAAAGTAGGTACACACTCCATAGACAGAGAGCGGGCCGTCTCAGAAGAAAGAGAGAGAGGTGGCGGCGAGGTGCCATGTTGCCAGTATTTATGGGCTTGGTGGCTTCATGTGCTAATAAGTGGAGGGCCAGTCTAAGTGGCCTGGGGAAGGGGCTGGGGTTCCCAGGAAGTTGGCCATTTCCCACTCTGACCTTCTGTGGCCAGCCTTGGGACGGCCACGGTGCCTGTGGGCGTGTTATTCACCCTGCTGATACATTACAGTCGGCCTATAATGAAGCTCAAGATCTGCTAGAAGTGAAATTTCCCATCATCTTGAGCCTCAGGGCCTGCTGGGGGCTGAATCTTTCACCATTTTGATGTGAATTTCCGTGGCATTCCTTGAATGGCTGTGCCCTGCCCCCTTCCTGTCTCAAAAGTACACGTATAAGGGAGGCAGACAACAGCAATGCCACAAAGGATGGGGCTACTCTGGTATAAGATGCCTGCATTACCTGTGAGGCAGTGTCATTTTACTTAAAGGTGCACCTACTTTAAAATGTATATTGCAAGCTCTAAGGCCACTAAAATGTTTTTAAAAGACATATAATTAATGTACTACAAGAGATTAAATTGAATCATAAAACACTCAATCAAAACCAGAGAAGGCAGAAAAAGATGGAAGAAACAACAAACGCAAAGAATAGAAAACAGTAACAAACATTATGTTAAAAGTAAAGGGATTTGTCAAACAAGGGAAGCTAGGTCAGGAGCTGAAACTACTCATTTAAGAATTTAAGCAGCAAATAGGAAACTGGCGCTCAGAAGAGGCAGCGAGTTCAAAGGAAAATTTTAAGGATTCAAGCCAATTTTAAACAATGAGTAATAACAACATACCACTGAGAGAAGGCAGGATATTGGAAATGGAAAAAGCAAGATATTAGCTGACATTCTGGATCTAGACCAGGAGACACATCAGTCACCAGGCAAGTATACAGAGTCCAGACAAAACCAGGTAATGAGTCATTCTTATGTGATAGGCTCTGTGCTAAATACCTCAAAAGCATGACTTCATGCAATACTCACAACCCTCTAAGGCAGATACTATATTATCCCAACTGCATAAATTAGTCAAATGAAGTGTAAAGAAAAGAAGCAGCACACAATATTGTAAAATGACTATAACTCAATTTTTAAAAAAAGTTAAAAAAAGAAAAGAAAAGCAGCAGCAGAAGCCACCTGTAGATGCCAGGGTTGGATCTCGAACCTGGGCATTCTGACTTCAGGGCCCAAGCTCTTAACCACTGTATTGTAGCCCTTCACACTGACTTCTACCTCCCACACGTGCCGTGCCAAGGTGTGCACAGACCGAGCCCAAGGAGATACAACTTCAAAGACTTCCAATAAAAATGTGTCCAACTGGATTGTGTAAGTGGTAACTGGGAAGATGTATCATCAATTCAAAAAGTTTTTACTGAGCAATAACTCTGGGCCAGTCTACTGGAGAACAGAGAACCGAAGATGAATTAAACAAGGTCCCCGCCCTGAAGGAGTTCACAGTTTAGTAGCACAAACACCAAGCTCTACTACAATGTGTATTTAGTGCTGGGTAACTAGGGCAATAAAAAGCTCATCAGGAGGAATCATGCTGAAAATGTTAATAAGCAGCTGGAGGCCAGAGAAAAGCTAAAAATCTAACAGCAATAACCAGTGGGAGCACACCTAAAATTAAGACCAGTTGGCTGATAAAATCACCATTACCTAAGAATGGGAAGTCCATAGCAGGAGCCGGACACAAAGTAAAGTGACCAGAAAGCAAGACTGAAGGAGAGCTGATAAATACCAACTGAGGAGGCCAAGATAAAAATATTAAAGTCATGCGAAGCAGGTTTCCAAAGTGCAAAACAGGTCAGCACAATTAGTTTGGGCAGTAACTGCCCTAACAGTGAGTCTAAAAGGCATAATGATATTTTTAAGTTAACTACAGATCTAGTTCCACTCTCAGAGTTCACTCTGCTCATTCTGAGGAACAGTGCCATTTCTTAGTTCTGTCCCCAGGGTTGATTGATTACCAGTGATGTACAGTCACTGTGTGTTACAGGGTATAGAAGTGAGAAGCCAGTTCCCAGATTTGATCTTTGGATCCAGTCTAACAAGAAGCCTAGTCAGCTATGTTGATGGTGAGTTAAGAAATAGTATGAATACAAATTCCTTCATCTGGGACTAATACATGGGTAGTAGTGGTGGTAAATTTAAGCAGGTGGTAAGGTCAAGGTTGAATGGAAAGGAACATATGGGTTCTTGGATGGCTGGAAAGGTGCAGCCAGTCTGACTTGCTTTGGAGTCTTAAAAGATTATTGAGCATTTCCGATGGTTGAATCTTCTAGATGACTGGGTTGAAAGGACTTAAGTGGACACAAAAGAGTCAAGAAGGACTGACTCCCAGGGACACTGTAGTATTTTACATTACTCATACTTAATCTCAGCCTGATAAACCAATGGTATTTTGGGGCAGGCAGAGAAAAGAGCTGGGAAATATGGCTGAATATATAAATGAGTCACATTGTTGTTTTAACAATCACAAAGTGAAGAATTTCAGAAATGAAAGATAAATCAGGACCTAAGAGATGTGATTCAGAAGCCCATGGTAACAGAAGGCAGCCTTTCCTCTTGGTTATCTTAAAAAAAATGGGTTAGGGTTTAAAGGAGACTTTCAGGGAGATGGGGTACCAACCACGCAGCCCTAGCACAGATGTATGAGAACCGGTATAATGTACTGAAACTGCTGCTTCCGACACTTTGGTGTGGAAGATTTCGAATATCATGTAATGTTTTACTTTATCCCAGGAGCACAGCATTCCTGAGATTATCATTGTATGAAGAGTGAGTGGCACGGGTAAGAGACGTATGACCAAAAAGAAAGAGTGGATCATGAAATGATGAAGTAGCCCACAAAACTGCAGCATCATTAGGATGACTCTGAAGTGTGAAGCAGCTGGTGTCTGATCAGGACTGAACTGCTACCAAATGCTTTTCCACATTTATCACATTTACAGGGTTTCTCTCCAGTATGGAGTCTCTGACGCTGAGTAAGATGAGTGCTGGGGCTAAAAGTTTTACCACGTTCATTACATTCATAAGGTTTCTCTCCAGTATGAATTCAATGGTGTTTAGTAAGGGATGAGTTTTCCCACATTAACTACATGGGTTTTTCTCCAGAGTGAATCCTTTGGTGTTGTATAAACGTTGAGTGGGCACTGAATGTTTTCCACACTCGTTACATTTGTAAGGCTTTTCCCCAGTATGAGTTCTCTGGTGCTGGGTACAGTGTGTACTTCGTCTGAATGCCTTCCCACAATCATTACATTTACAGGGTTTCACTCCGGCTTGAATTCTCTCCACTGTGAATTCTTTGATGTTGAATAAAGGATGAGCAGTCACTGAAGGCTTTTCCACATTCATGACATTTATAAGGTTTCTCCCCAGTATGAATTCTCTGATGTTGCACAAGAGATGAATTTACAGTGAATGCTTTTCTATAAACTTTACATTTATAGGGTTTTCCTCCAGTATGAGTTCTCTGATGTTCAGTAAGAGATGAACTCTGGCTAAATGCTTTTCCACAGTCATCACACTTACAAGGTTTCTCACCAGTATGAATTCTCTCATGACAAAGGAAGTCTGAACGGTCACTGAAATTTTTTCCACATTCACTACAATTATGAGTTTTCTTTTTAAAAGTTCTTTGACTTTTAATTGGAGATAGGTTCCATTTGACACGTTTCCCAAATGGATCAAATTTTTGTAGTTCTTCTGAAGGAGTAACATGCAGTGGAATAATTTTAGATCTTAGATCAAAATTTCTCTCAAAATCATTAAAAGTATGCCCATTTTCCTCAAAAGATATTTCTTCATGGGCAACTATTATTGGCAGAAAACCAGTGGTTTGGGCAAGAGATTTTTTTTGAAATTTTGCCTATAGATTTCTCCTTTTGCTTTACTACCTTGGCCTCATATTCACAGGTTTCTTCAAATAAATATCCTTTGGACACATCCCTTCTGAGCCTTTCCACGATGATAGTGAAGGAGCTGCTCACTCAACAGTATATTCTAATGGTCTTCTCTTTGGTATCTGCTCTGGTCTTCAAATCTGAGGGGAATAAAAAAAGTATAAGAACATATTTTCTGTGTTGGGATTGGGGAACTGCACTCAGGAGAAGGAAAATAGCCTTACTAAAATCAGAATGCATATTAACCACCTTGTAATCTGGGAAAATGCTGAGTCAGTGGAGCAGAGATAAGTAGAGGTAGACGTGGCATGAAAGAGGCTGCCCCAACAGACAATGTCCCAGACCCTGAAAGCCGAAAAAAAAATTTTTTTAATGTAAAAGTTTAACCTTCTCATTTTAAAGATAAACAAGTTTACAACTAGAGATGTTATATAATTAACCTAAAAATGTAATTCAGAAACTGAATTAGGTTTTGTCTACTCTACTAGCAGAGACTCAACAGAGCGCCGATGAGAGAAGACAGGTACCAGCTCAAAAGACAAATAATGAAGGGGATGCAAAGCAGTATCAGAAAATGAACAACAAGAAAAAATAGCAGCACATGCAGAGAAGCTGCTGAGGAATGTAAAACAGCACCTGAAAAAGCAAAGCAGAAAGGAGCAATAGCTGAGTGGGTCCAAATCTGAACAGAACAGCAGAACTTAAGGCATTAAGGAAAGCTCCTTGGGCAAACATTTTAGAGACTCTTCTCCTCCTAAACATTCACACCTAAATTGCACGTATAGATTCATCCCTCATCTGAATAAGTGCCTCTAGAGATCTCAGTATCTCACCAGACCTCCGCAATTCTCTTTCCTGGTTTGAGACTAATTTTAGAAACTAGGAATCCTGCTCATGGGAAAAGACAATATGCAACAAAATCACAACTATCAATCATGTAAATATTTTGAAAAATTTAAAGCACTAGCACTATCAATAAAGTCTTTGTGTTGAAGGATAACGATCTACTGTCCTCCGGCCAACAGAAGAGACAAGAGACAGTACTAGAGAAGGCACACAAATAGACTTGCAGGGACTGTTATCAGAGTGGTTGGAAATGGACCTAAGTAAAGTGATCTAAGATCACAGTCCGCTTTTGCGTGGAATCACTAACCAGAAGCAACTGCACTTCCACCAGTCATAGCACAGGAGATGTTCTGGCACAAAGAGACATACCGAGGTAAGGCACTGCAGAACCGTTACTCTTTCCTTTTTAACAGATTATGGAAGCCAATACTTTGCTTCCTTAATTAAATAAAGATTTGCATACTCGAATACTTTTCAGCAAGTGTTAAGAAAATCTTGGGAAGATGTAGATTCTAATGTTCACATAAATGCAAGTACTTCACAAGTCCTCCAAAGATACAGCTGTTCAAATCAAATCTGGGGTCTCCAAGCAAACACTGCAGCAAAGGCTCACCATCTAGAGGGCTAAAGCCGCAGTCCTAATGTTAAAGTTTGGCTCACTGCCCCAAAGCGGCTGTCACCGAAACTCTGGCTCCGCTCAGACTTCCCCGCAAGCAATTCTCTTCCCGAAATTCCTTCCCGCCGCCTCCTCTGCGCCTCCGGGGCCTCCGGCGCTCCCGGGGTCCCGTTCCCCGCCAGGCCCCAGCTCGGAGCGTCCGCTGCTCCCAGCAGCGCCCCAGGCCTCACTCACCTCACGGGTAGCCGAGCCCCACACAGCCCTCCCGCGACTGCGGCTGACTGCGCCTCCCAGAATGCCTCGGGCCGAGCCGCTTCCGCCTTCGTCCTCAGGGACCTCCGTTTTCCCAGAAGTCCCCGGGAAATCTCTGCCTCCGTCACCCATCCCGCGGGCCAAGGGGGCGGTGCCGGAGGCGTCTCAGCCAATCAGGGCCGCAGGCCGGAATCTCCATGGTAACTGCCGCCACCCGCTCCCTTCCACTGTGCGGGATGCAGAAGCTTGCCTTCCAGGTCAGGGGTGCCGGCAGACGCTCCGCTCCTGCGGACTGCGGTGCGCCAGACAGCGGCCTCCCCGCGCCCGACCGCAAGGCCCTGGGAAGGAAAGACAGTGCAGAAATTTTAGACATTAGAGGACGCTGTGGTCCTTTGGATACTGTTTCTAACAGATCGTGAAGGATATTTTTGAGACCATCGGGGACAATGGAACGAAGGCCTGCGTATTAGTTAATATTAAGGAATTTTTATGAGTGAATGTCATATTTGGCATTTCTCAGCAGACACTTCACAAGCCATCCAGAGGTACGTTATGTTCATTTTTAATCTGCCAAGAGCTCAGGCGGCCTGGATTGTGAAGTGAAGAAGATATGGAGCGGAGCAGACCCACGAAGGACTGCAGCCACTGAGAACAATCAGATCCCCGTTTCAGGGCCACTGCAGCAGTGGCAGTGGGGACACCTCTCCTGCTGTTTACTTTATCATTTTCTGTCTCTGGCCAAGCCTGCAAAGAGCATGAAAGGACTCTACTGTAACTGCAAATGTCTGTTTTCTGATCACAAATGTGAAAGCATGTTCGTTATGAAAGATTTCGAAAATGCAGAAAAGTAAATATAGAAGAATACCAGAAGGAAATATACTAAACCATTAACAGGGGACTTTTTTGGCTGCAGGGATTTATATACTTAAAAAATTTTTTTATCCTGTATGTTTTCATATATTTCCCAAAATTTCTACCATAAATTACAGAATTACTGCTTTATCATAAAAAGTTTTTTTAAGTACACATTTTGCAATTTATAGGAAGGCTACATGGCAAGCATTACATCTGCGAACATAAAGTTAGACATAGGGCATAGTAGCAGATAGTACCTCAGAGTTAATCACAAGTTACTGCATGAGTAGCAAAACTGGCACAAGATACAGAATTTAGATAAAGTATGCCATCAGTGACACCATCAGGATGAAAAACTGGGAGCGTGCAACCCAGAGTCAACACTGTGGCACTTTACTGATGAGAAAAAGGGCAGTGCTCAAGAGATACTTGTTGAATAAAAGGGCCAAAGATAATTTCAAAATAATTAATTTCTTAATGATTAATGTTTAATTTTTCCTTACTATATATAATATGGATAAAATATTCATCAATTTGTATATACCATATATATATTATATATATATATAATATATATATCTCCAAAACTGAAGGTAATACAATGAAAAGCAAGCCGAACAAAAAAACAGTGTTACTATATCATTTTAGTCCTTATCAAATCAAGAAGACAAAAAAATTAATATAAAAGAGCTTACAAACAACACAAATTTATTTCTCACAGTTCTGGAGGCTAGGAATTCCAAGATCAAGCTACTGCCATTTCAATGACCTCAGGCTTATGGGTCCACCTGCCACTCAACATCTCTACTCCAACATCCATGGCCATAACTGAGCTCCAGAAACTCACCCCCAACCTGTTGTTCCAGGCTTTGCCATCTCCAAGGAGGGCAGCTCTATCTTTCAGTCGTTCAGGCCAGAACCTTGGAGTCATCTTCTCTTTCCCTCCACCCCACATCCAGTCTATCAGGAAATCCTACAAGGTCGATCCAGAATCGATCACTTGTTTCCATCTCACCAGATACTCAGGGCCCACCACCCCTTTTCACCTGCGTTGTTGCAGAAGCTTCACTCTGGCACCTCAGTCTAATCTCAACACACAAGCCAGAGGGGCCCGCTAGCACCCAGGTCAACCTGTTCCCCTTCTGCTCCCACAGCACTGGGAATAAAAGCCACAAGCTCATCAGGGCCCTCAAGCCCTGCAGAGGCCCCACCCCTCCCCACCTCCTCTGACCAAATCCCAACCTCTGCCCTCAGCTGCCCCACATGAGTAGGGTGCTGGCTGATCCCTGAAAGTGATGTGTCTTCAGGGCTCATGTCGCTGTTTCCTCTGCCAGAGACCTTTTCTACAAACACCCACAATGCTGTCTTCTCACTGGATCTGGGTTTGACCACTTTAGCCAATGGGATATCACAAATGTGATGCACAGAGGCTGAGAAGTGTTTGCACATTGGGACTTGATCTCTCTGGCTGCTTGATCACTCTTTGGAGACTAGCTGCTATGTGAAGGAGCCAGAGCCAACCTGCCGCATGTTAGCTGAGCATGCGTGACCCTGCCGCATCCTGGAGGAGCGTGTGTGAGCCTGCTGCATCCTGGAGGAGCGTGCCAACTACCAGGAAGCTCACGTGAGCCCGCTGCATCCTGGAGGAGCGTGCCAACTACCAGGACGCTCACGTGAGCCCAGGAGAAGCCGGCAAAATCACTGTCCTATTGAGCCAGCCCAAACTATCCACCCACAGAATCGTGAGCAAATAAATGATTGTGTTAGGCCACTAAGATTTGGGGTGGTTTATTAAGGAGCAACAGCTGAATTAGCAAGCATTTATCCCAATGCTATTCATAAAGTCGTCTACCCTTTCTTTCATGGATTTGAAGGGCCCCAATACATCAAGTATGTTTTTATATAATCAGGGATCTGTTCTTGGATTTCTGCTGTGGTCCCACCCCAGGCAGCTCTGACCACATCGCAGTTCATTCAGCTGGGAGGTTTTGCTCTTCACCCCCCGGGCCTCAGGAAATGGAGTAGATGGCCAGAGAGTACAAACACCAATCCTGGTCTAAAATTTAATTCTAAACAGGGGGATCTTTATCTAGCATCCTTGGAGTACCTCTACAGGTGTTTTCACAAACTTGGACATGTGCATTTTCCTGAGAAGAAAGCTTTTCCCACTCTTAAGCAGATTCTCAAAGGGTTACGTGATCCCAAAAATGCTGAGCTGAGGCTGAAGGAAATTCATGTGGTTTCTGGTCAGCCTCTCAGTGGGGGCACTGGGTGGCAGCAGAGGAAAGAGCAAGGCCAAGCTCTGAATCGTGCAAAGGCTGGGTAGGCCCATTCGTGCATTCCCTCTGTGCTACAGTTGTGTTTGGCTGTTGCTATGGTTTATTGGTTTGTGCTGTCTTCTCTCTCCTGCTATGAGCTTTGTCAGGGAAGGCTTTGGACCCTAATGGTCAGCTTTAGTGAGGTGCTCTGAGCTTGGAACTAGAAGTGGCTTTAACAGAGGCAGCCAACCCCGGGGGTGTAGCCAGCAGCCATGGGATCCTGGGAGAGTTACTTTGTGCCTTGGAGTTCCATTTGGGGGATGAGGGTCTCTGACAAGCAAGAACATTAACACACACATGGCATGGTGCACAGTAGACGTCCAGCTGGAAACGCAAATCCCCTACCCATCGTTGTGCCCCCAGGCCGCACGGTACCCCTCCTGGAACTATGCCCAGCACACAAGGAGGAGGATGACTCTCCAACAGTCTCCTCCTCCAGGAACTTGGCACGTGGGGCGCAGTGGGGGGTGAGAGCACCCGCTGGACAATAATGAAGGCCCTCGACATCCTCTTCATGCAGAAAAGACAGCAAGTGTGAGTGGCCTAAACAGCACACGATGTCCTTCTTGGAGATGCAGGACTCAGCTCATCACACTCAGGCACCCAGGCTGGCCGGAGCACCCTCTCGGCACTCGCAGGCCAGGACCCACAGCAAAGGAAAGCACTGCTCTTTGTACGCACGGCTGCTGCTTCCCACCTGCTGGACACAGCACATCACCAGGGCAAAGGGTGGGTGGGGTGGGGCCCAGAACAGCAGGGGGCAGTCAGTCCCACAGGGGTCCCATCTCCATCAGCAAGGCCCAGACAGAGGAGGGACTGCTGCTGGCTGATCAATAGCCCCCTCCCAACTGGGGTCTCAGAGCAGGGCACACCAAGGAGGACCTGCTCCCCTTTGGAAAAGGGGGCCAGTGCGTGCAGCTCTGCCTTGAACTGGTGCTTGTCTAGCACGAGCCCTTTTGCAGAGCTGCCCCATATGCTCCCCAGACACAGCAGCGATGCAGTACACTCCAGCTGAGAGCCCTGTTGATAAACATTTGGACCATTAAGTGAGCTTTGCCAGGAGGTAGAAGAGGGTTTAAATGGAAGAAAAGAGGGTTTGCTCAGAAGTCAGGTGGGGCTTCACGTACAAAGGTCCAAGGAAGCAGCTGGGTGGTCTGTGTAGTGGGGCAGGGACAGGGGCTGCCTGGGGGACCTGTCCAGAACAGAGGGCGGGGCTCAGGACACACCCCTCCAGCCAGGACCCAGGCTCCAGAGGTTGAGGCTGGCAGCATCCCCACACTGAGGTCCTGACCATTCACTACTTTAGTCGTAACTCATGTCACTGAGCACCTACTATGTGCTGGCTGTCACCCCAGGTGCTGGGGAAAGCAGGAGGAAATGAGGCACCTGTGTCCTGGGAGCTCCGGTTCTTGCAAGGAGACTGATCATAGACAAGAAAGTAAGATGTGAGCTTTGGTATGAATGAAGTGGGGCCAGCCATGCACATGCTTTCATCCAGGTGAATGGGACGTGTAAAGGCCCTGAGGTGGGGGGTGCTTGTTTGCGGGGAGCCAGAGCCCAGAGTATCTGCAGGGCAGTGAGGACAGAGGGGGCAGAGGGCATGCAGGCCTCCTGGGTATTGTGAAGACTTCGAATTTCATTACATGTGAGATGAGAGAAGAGTGTCATGACCTACCTTCTGGCTGCTGGAGTGGAGAACAAAGCTGTGGGTGGCAGGAAGCCAACAGGGAGGCCAGGAGGCCCTGTCCAACAACCCAGGCCCCAGTGAAGCAGCTTAGGCCAGCGGGGGGCAGGGTGGTGGTGCTACGTGACTGAGTGGTGGGTTTGGAATACAGTGTGTAAAGCAGAGCCAGCAAGAACTCCAGAATGGACATGAGGTTTGTGAGAAAGAGCCAAGTGGAGCGTGACAGCGAGGTTCTGGCCTGAGCACCTGGAAGAACAAAGCAGCCTCTCACTGAATGGGAGGACCGAGGTTTCGCGGGCGGATGGGGGGCCCCTCTTAGGACAAGACACGTGAGTGGTGACCGTGGATGTCCTGGTGGAGAGTCTCCAGTGGAGCTGGAAGAGGAGCTCTGTGGGGAGACAGCACTCAGTAGGGGGAGAGACCACCAAGGAGGTGAGCCCAGGGGCACCTCCAGCCCAGGACACTGGTGGGGGCACAGAAGAAGAGGTCCCGGGACCAGGCGAGGACAAGTTTAGGGGCTTAGTGCTGGGCCATCCATCTCAAGGCACAGAGCAGTGGCTGGTCCCCCATCTCCCGTCTCCCCCCACCACTGTGTCCCTGCCCCACCTCCTGGGATGCTGCAGCCTGGGGCCCCCTTCTCCCCCTCCCTTCTCCCTGCTCCACTCCCCTCTCTGCTCTGGCATATTGGGTTTCTGGCTGCCGCCTGGGGTCCCCAAACAGGACAAGCAGGAAAAACTGGCCTGGTCCTGGGGACACCAGTTTCAACTTGGCTTCTGGGCTTTGAGGAGGGGATTCATGGGCCATCTCTCTAGGGAGCCTTCCCTCTGGGAAGGGGGACAGTTTCAGTGTGGCCTCCAGGAAACTGTCCCCCACCTGTTATCTGAGTGCCTGTGTCTGCAGCAGCGGAGATGGTCTGGCTGGGCTCAGCCTCCTGCAGGAGCCCCTTCCTCTCAGGCCACCTGTGGAAAGACTCCAGCAGGGTACAATCCATGAAGGGCAAATTAATTGTGTGGCTTGGATTTCCCTTTGAAGAGAGAAGAGATAAAACATTGTACTCATCACCTTTAGAAGGAAGCAGGCACACAGGTGTGCAGTCCAACGCAGTCCACCTAATCAGCAGACCTGCTCTGGTCTGTGGTCAGTCAGGGTGCAGAGTGGGACCCACGGTGCACATTCTGTGGTGGAAACAGAAGGAGAGGCAGACAGAGGACACGACCATGGAGAAGGGGTCAGAAGGCAGCCGCTCACAGCTCGGGAGAGCATCAGAGAGAGAGAGAGAGAGGGAGGGAGGGAGGGAGGGAGGGACTGGGATGAAGGGAAACCAGCGCTGAGGGGCAGATACACCCCGGGAGGAGACACACCTTCTGAGTTTAGGGCATTAGACTTCCTGTCAGTCTCCGGCTTTGACTTTAAGCCACAGTGTGTCCTCTCCTTGGCAGGTTCCTGGATCTATTCCCTGGGGTAGGGGCAGTGGTGGGGGTAGCAGACTCCCTCCAGAGGCAAACTCCCACCAGGCCCCTCTGCCACCCTCTCCTCCTCCAGGCCTCATCCTTGGCTGCTGAGTTCAGTCTTAGCAAGGAATCCCCCTCGACACTCAACCAATTCCTCTTCATAACTTCCATCCCCACCCTCACCTGGCCGGTGGCTAGAACCCTTCACTCGCCCCTATTGTATGAGGGGTTGAATTCAGTTTCTCTCCACAATTGCCAGTCTTAAGTAAAGTCTTTCTTGCCTTTTCTAACAAGTGTCCAGTGAATAATTCCTGCGTAACAAGGGTTATGAACAGAGCAGCTGTGAGTGCCTGGCAGGGGCCTGGCGAGGTGAGCACTGGACCCCAGCTCCGCTGCCCCCTGCACAGTGCTCTCAGCCCCTTGGCCTCTGTCTCAGGGACCTTGGCTCAGCTGTGAGCCTGGCCCAGACACGGCCACAGACACATGAATGAGCCTGAGACAAAGGCCACACCACCCCAGGCAGGTGCTCCGGGGGCCACAGTCAGGCACACACCCAGGGACATGGGCAGCAGCAGTCAAAGGCCTCGGATGCCAGGGAAGATTTTTGACCTTTAGGCAAATGTGGAAATATCACCTTGAAGTACAAGTCCTGTGGCAAAAAAGGAAAAACTAAGTTGAGGGTCAGCTCTCTCGCCTCCAGCACAGAAACAAGGAATCCTGGAAACTGCATGTGCTCGGGCAGGACACGTCTCTTCTCAGCACAGTATTGTTAGGTTTCGCGCTGAACGTCCCAGCCTCTAACCTCAGCAGCGTATTGGGGGTGGTCTGGGGGAGGCAAAGGGGCTTGACAGCCTGGCCCACCCAGCTACCCTGCCTTCCCAGCAATAAGAGTGCAGACTCATGCTGAAGAACCGCTACACAAGCGATTTGTGGCCAGATGTGTCTGTAGTCACGTTTGGACTGCATTATTCTCTATGTTACCCAATACTTTCCTTTAAGCAGTTCCTCACTTCCTGGGACTCAGGGCACTCAAGGCTCTTCGTGTATTTTCTCAGCTTCCACCCTAGTATCAGGCGTTTCTCTGAGGAGTCCTGGTTCCTCTCGTTGAAGGTGGTATTTAAAAACCAAGATCTGGGCAGGAAGCACGCTGGCTGCCCCGGGGTGTGACGTGCTCCCAGGCCTCTCAGAGGCAGAGCTGGGAACACGGGTCTGCACGCTACCCGGCAGGTGCGGACGTGTGGGCGCCTCGTGTCTGTCTGCGAGTGGGATGTAAACCGTTCACCCTGGCCCCGCCGTGCCCAGCCCTTCCCCAGTGTGTTTACCTGCTCGGTCCTAGTGGACATGCCGGTGCAGGCTGCTAACCCATGCCACCGTGGGAAGTAGACTTAGCAGCCCGAGTCCAGCGGCTGTGTAGAGCCATCCTTTCTTTATGGTGTTTAGGAAAAGCACTGCTTTGCACAGTTGCCAGGTCAGCTCCTTTCTGTCCACTCTTCGGGGGGTTGCCCTCCATCTAAGACCAGACTCCCTTCGGCATGCACCAGCCCGGGAGCCCGCATCCCAGCTGTTCTTGACTTTGTCATAGCCATGGTCACTCTTTGTGGTGTGCTGTGGGGCCACACGTGTGTGGAGCACATACCCCCTGAAGGACCACGCAGGGCAGTTGCATCACCCCACAACCTCCCCCGCGTGGCCCTCAGGGGACACAACCCCTGGCAACCACTGTGCTGTTTTCTGTCCTTATAATTTTGCCAATTCCAAATGAAAGAAGAGTAAATAAATACATAGCATCTGGTGGTGAGGTACACTTCCCCCCTCACCCTCGGATGGCACACACTGGGGAGGGGCACACAGGGGCCCAGTGAGCAAAGATCCACACGCCCACACAGCCAAGACTCAGTGGGACAGGCAGGGCCCATCCCACGCATGAACCCCATGGCTAGGCACCACCCTGGAGCACCAGGGGACCTGCAGAGGTGGCACTGGCTGGGCAGGTGCTGTGGGAGCAACAGGAGGCACCGCCCAGCCCATCTGGATGGAGGAGTGGTGTCCTGGCAGGGTGGCTGGCAGGGTGACACTGGGTCCCTCGGGAAGCACCACGGGTCCCTCGGGAAGCACCACTGGTCCCAGTGCCCGGGGGGCTCTGTGCCTGGCAGCAGGAGTGCCACGTCCTCAGCCCCGCTCCCCTCTGCCTCCCCCTTCTTCCTGGCTCTCCCCCTTGCTCTGTGTTAACAGGGAACTGGTGTTTTTCATCCTTTGCTGGCCTCGCTCATCGTCAGGTTCCTGACTTTAAAGGTGACACAGGAAACCCGAGCCCAGTGTTACTCAGAAAGTCGCCGACACAGTTGCTTCTCACTGATGTGGCCTCGGGTGTTTCCGCTGGGTTTCTGGGCCTTGTGAACAAAGCAGGCCCTCCACCTGGCTGACCTCTGATGTGTCTGTGGCACAGAGACCCAGGGAGGGCGTCAGAGGTCTGAAGCAGGCCCTCATTAACCCCTCAGCACTCATCTCAGCCACGTGCAGTGGAGCCATCACGGCAGCCAACATGGGCACATGCCTAGCCAACCCATCTTGGAGCCTGGCCTGCCCCCTGGAGTCAGCTCTGGGCGGGGCTGGCTGCACGGAGCAGCTGGGCCTCCTCCAGCCCTCCTCCCCCACCCACAGGAGCAATCTGCCTGTGCCTGCACAGCCGGTGCTTGGTGGGCGTGTCCTCAGTCTCCTGGACGGGGAGTGAGGGTGTGACGCAGAGCTAAGCTGTCCAGCATAGGGGCAGCAGGACACTCTCTCTTGTCCCTGTCTCTCCCCTATCTACTCCATCCTTCAGCAGACCAGCTTCCCAGACTTTGTTCCTGCTGCATCCAAACTGTAGCTGCCCTGTCGTGGTTGAGCACAGACAGACTCTCCGACGTGTGGCCCCACCTGGCACCCTGGCAGAGGGTCACCAGCGCCCCGGCCCCATCTGGTCTTCCCCAAATCACTGAGGGCTGCCCTCCACTTTACTCATTTCCCCCTTCTGTGACCCTTGTTCTCTCTACTTGCATGAGGAATCACCTGACCCACCCTCTCTTCCCAACTGGCCTCTCCAGTCTCACGCCAACTCTGGCAAAGATGACCTGCCTAAAACATGGATTGATTCCAGCCTGGCCCTGCCCAGCCTACCGGCCACACCTACAGTATCTCCTCTTCCTCCTTATGGGACCCCATCAGGAAAAGGGGGTGCTATTAGAGCTCAGGCCCATCACCTTGGTTATGGGGTGAGGGCAGGGGCCTGTGGGCCTCATACTGTCCCCATTCCCATCCTGGTGGTTGGGGCCTGGCTCAGCCACCAGTGCTCTGTGTCTGAGCACCTGTCATCTATTGGTGGGAGCAAGGCCACCCAACAGGCGCCAAAGTCAGATTGTCACACAGCATGTTTTCTGCTCCTGTGGAGGGGGGTGTGACAGAGAGAGACGGGAAGAAGGGAGAAGGGTAGCTGGAGAGAAAGGACAAAGCGACTGTGCTAAGTGGGTCTTCCTGCACTGAGGGCCTCAGTTTCCCCACCTATAAAGCAGGTTGTTTCCAAAAGTACCGCAGCAGCTCTACGATGCGAGTGAGCGGAAGGCACGTCCTGGCCTTCTCTCAGGGGCCTCCTGGCAGGAGAGGGTTAACCACCAACCAGAAACCCGAGTAACCAGCAAGTCTCGATTAGAACAAAGCTGCAGGTGAAAGGTTATGGTAGCAAATGTCAGCATCAGGGGGTGAAACCTGGGATTTTCAACCCCAAGGGGCATTCCAGGTAAGGGGAAAGCCCTCTCTCTGGGGCTCAGAAACTATTTGGGTGAAGTAATGAGTTGAAATGGACTCTAAAAAGTGCCAAGTTGTAGCTGAGTGTCTGGAGACCGGAGATCTGGTTCAAACTTTTCTGTACCTTTTAGGTGAACTGTTACACTCTCACACTGTTGTCTTCAGTGAGAGTTAGCTTTTATAGAGAATTACACCAAGCTCCTGAAGTATGAAGGAGCAAGGCCCAGGAAACTTCTAGTCGAGGGGGCGCTGTTGTCACCTGGGTCTAGAGGGGCCTGTGGGGCTGAGCAGGTGGGGACGGGGGCTCAGGCAGTGGAAATGCAAAAGTTCAGAGGCTGAGAGATTGTGCAGCTTGGTGAGAAAGCAATGCATCATCTCAAGTGGAGTTCGAGGTACACACTCACAAGCCACACAAAACTTGCATTTTCCACCCTCTGCAGCCTGTTCACTGTCTTGGGGTGTCCCGTCAAGGTTACCTCATGGACGAGCTCAGGCCACTTCCTTGGAGCTTCTGGTGTGTCCATGGGATCGGCCTCCCCATCCTGAGGGAGCCTGTGTCCTTACCTGGACCCTGATTTATCCAGGAGAAGCCTCAGCTCTGGGGTAGGGAGCTTAGCTGGCCAACGAGGCTCAAACTCCAGCCCTTCTGTGTTCACCCACTTCCAAGACTAAGCTGAGTGGAGCCCAGCTCCTGGCACCAAACCTCTGCTTCTACTATTCCTGACTCTCTAGAAATTGGGGGCCAGGCCTGCCAGCCTGCACCCCCACCGCTGTTGGAACCTGTCTTGGGGTTCTGGGAGCCTTGAGTCCGGCAGACACCCAGGGCCAGTGCCCCATGCACACCGAGGCTCCCTGAGGCCAGCAGGCGGCGCTGCAGGAGCGTGGGAGCAGCAGCGGACTGGGCTTTCTCCCCAGTAGGACCCCACTCCTTGCAGTGTTTGCTGAGGCTCCCCTGCTGGCCAGGGAATGTGGGCTCAGAGCAGGGGTCAGGCTGCAGTGCGGGGAGGGCTGCGACCTCCAGAGGTGTCCCAGCGCACGGGCCAGAGCTCTGGGAAGCCCCCCACCACCTCCCTCTGTGTACCCCATGTCCGATGCTTCAGGTGTGGGTCCACTTAAGCAGCCTGGTCAGCCCTTGGTGCCTGTTTCACAGATGGGAAAGTGGAGACCCAGGAGAGGGCAGGACCAGGTGAGGGCAGGACCAGGAGAGGGCAGGACCAGGTGAGGCAGGACCAGGTGAGGGCAGGACCAGGAGAGGGTAGGACCAGGAGAGTGCAGGACCAGGTGAGGCAGGACCAGGTGAGGCAGGACCAGGAGAGGGCAGGACCAGGTGAGGGCAGTACCAGGTGAGGCAGGACCAGGTGAGGCAAGACCAGGAGAGGGCAGGACCAGGTGAGGGCAGTACCAGGTGAGGCAGGACCAGGTGAGGGCAGGACCAGGAGAGGGCAGGACCAGGAGAGGGCAGGACCAGGAGAGGGCAGGACCAGGTGAGGGCAGGACCAGGAGAGGGCAGGACCAGGAGAGGGCAGGACCAGGTGAGGCAGGGGCTGAGGCGGGCAGTCAGCATGGGCCCTGCAGGACCTTGTCCTGGGGGGTTCCTGCCACTTCTTCTCCAAGTCCTGGGGTCTCAGGTCTGCCTGGGGCCGTCTTCCGGGATGAGGGCGTGTGCAGTGCTGGGGTGTGTGTGTGTGTGTCTATCTGAGCCTGTGGGGGGTTTCTGGGTCTATCTGAGCCTGTTAGCGTCATCTCTTTCTCTGCCTAAGATACTCAGAGAAGTTGTGTCACAGATGTGTTCACAAGACAGGTCCAAGCCGTCTCCCCTGCATAGCGTCTGCAGGTGACGTCCCCGCCTTTCGTGTGACTTCAGGGGCGCCATCCCTGCTGACCCAGGAGGTGCCCAGAGGTGGCGCCCTTTCTTGGGCGGGGATGCTCAGTGAAACTCATCAACTCCCCTCTACTTCCAGAAGCAGCAGTAACTTTGTTCACATTCAGCAGAAAGTCCAAATTGCCTCATTTTGGAGGTCATGTGGCCAGGCTTCCTGGAGCCAGAGTGTGACTCAGCTCGAGAAGGCTGGGGTGCACCCCACCCACCACAGCCCTTGGGGCCGGCCACATCGTGCCTCTGCCCACGCTGCCAGCAAGCAGTCCCAGCAGGGGGGTTCTATCCCCTGGCTGCCCGGCCCGACCTCCTGGGGACGGTTGGTAGCTTTAGCGGAGGCACAAGCTGGGGAGGGGGCAGCTACAGTTGGGAAGGGGTCATGAGCAGGGTCTTGTCAATGTCATCCTGGTCTTGCCCACACATGTCACCCAGCTTGGCCCCTTTGGGCAGGCTAGGCGCCCTCCTGTTATCTCATAGCCCTTGGGCAGGAGCCAGGCGGCCTGCCTGCACAGGACACCAAGCCTGCCCTGCTGGGTCTGTCCTGCCTCTTGTGGCTTCTGTGCTATCCATTCGCTGCTGTGTGGCATTGGCCAAGTTCCCCAACCTCTCTGTGCCTATTTCTTCATCTGTAAATGGGCATGATTGGAGGATCAGACAAGATGCCCAGGACTTGTCAAATGCCCAGCACAGGGCCCGGCGCGGGCTCTTCCTCCCCAGAGCCAGGCTGGTTTGTGCACCTCTCCAGTGGGAGCCTGGGGGGATGAGGAGGAGTGACTGGCTGTGGCAGGCGTCCACCCCACAGAGGAAGCCTTTAGGGAGAGCTCTCTTCACATCCTGAATTTTCTTCCTTCTGTGCATTAGCAAGTTGGCATAGAACAGCCAGTGCTTCGTAGACCCTCGTGATAAAGATTCTGAACTTAAATTGTGGGCTTTGGGGCGGCAATTGAGCAGTCCCTGGGATTCGAGGATGAGCCCCGCATGGTGAGTGGTCAGCCTGACACGGGCAGCTGAGGATTCACAGTCTGGAAACAACGGAGAAGCAGATGACAGGGAGGAAAGGGATGTGGACACTGCGGGTGGACGCTCAGTACCCTGGCTCAGGTTGGCACAAAAACCGCCAGCTCTCAACCCTGTGGCTGCACAGCCTGGAGTCCAATCTTACCAAATAAAGTTTGTGTTGCTCGACAATCTTCCTCAGGTAGTTCCAGGAACAGGGTCCTGATCTGCGGGGACCCAGCCATGCGGGCCCATGGTTCAGGATCACAGCTCCAGGCTCTGACCAGTGTGCTGGCCTCGGCAGAGCTGACCAGTGAGCTGGCAGCCTGGGGAAGACATTCACACTTTGTAACTGTGCTCAGAGGCTGTACTTCACCGTTTAAATGTCTTAAAAACAAAGCCAGCCATCCCAATATTTACCATGGGGTAAAGTCCATGACAAGGCAGGGCAGCATGGACAAGCAGGGACTGGGCCCATGAGACACGAAGGGACAAAGGCAAAGCTGGGAGGCATCGGGCAAGACTAGGTGACGTTTAGATGCTTCAATCCCATGAAGCTCCTTGTCTGCTCACTGTTTAATCACAGGCCTGGGAAACCTTTTCTCAGCTCCAAAATACAAAAAGAAAGCTGCTTTTGAGTTTGGGAGCTGCTGTCTAGGGACACCACACAGGTGTCTGGGGGATTTCCTGGGAAAGGTGTGCTCCCCAACATGCCTCCTCTGCAGCCAAGTTTCCTTCTCCTCTCCCCCCGACCCCGCCACCCCAGGACCCCACCCAGCCAGGAGGCAGAGAGGCTCAGGAGAAGCCCTGCTGACCCTTCTCCTCTACCGCCTTCCCACCGAGCTGACCCAGATGTCCGGAGCAATGCCTGTGATGAGCTGGACACCACCCTCCCTGACCACCACAGCCACATGCCTCAGGCCGGGGGCTCAGGGAGCAGGTCCAACCCAGTGGAGATCCCTGGGGAGGTGCCCCACCCAGAGAGTGGGGGTGGGAAGTTCACTGGACTTCCTCAGCACTTGCTGGCCTGGTTCATGCGTCCCTTTAAGGACCTTTCAATCACCTCTGAGACGAGTTTTTCTCAAGCTGCACATTCAAAGCTGACTTAGGCTCACGAGGAAATGATTTGCCCGTCGACTCTGCGGCTGACCGGCTCGTGTTTGGTGGCCCTGGTCCTCCCTGGGCTCTTCCCCTTGGAAGTGAGAAGCCTGTGGCCAGTCGGTGCTAAGGGTCCTCTAGCTCATGTTGTGAAAACGCTCAGTGGACTTCAGCTCCAAAGTCACTTGAGGCCCCTGGTCCTTTCTCTCTAACCTGCGCCAGGCGCCCAGAGCCAGAGCCTTTCTCTGTAACGACCATACAGACCCTGAGGCCTCGGTCGGCAGGCCCCCTGGGGCTGCGGAGGCTCAGCACCTGCTCCCCGACCAGCAGGACCACAGCCTCTTCTGTCACTGCTGCTGGGGCCACGCTGATGTCCCGGGTCTCCAGCACCTGTACAGCATGGTGTGTAGTTTCTGTTTCATGCTCACGTGACCACGTGGGCCTCTCTCTTCACAAGTCAGCCAGGGGCCCTGTGGTGCCCAGGCTCTTAGGGCAAGGCTCACCCACCCGCCAGGGTGGAGGCACTGGTGAACCCAGGCTCTGCCCACCAAGCAGACCAGCCTGGAAATCCACCAGCTGTGCTCTGTCCCCAGGGCCCAGTGTCCTTGGCGGGGTGACCGGTGAAGCACTTGAGTGTGTGTCAGTGGGCAGCTGCCGTGCTTGGTAGGAAGGTCTGAGCCAGGAAGAGACGCCCAGCAATCAGCCGCGTTTGCAGAAGCACAGCCAGCTGGCTCTTCGCTGTCCTTCTAGGTGGCCTCTGCCTAGGCCAGGCGTGAGGTGCAGCCTGAGGGGCCTGCCCCCCGAGCCCTCAAGGAGCAGCCCAAAGACCGTGGACGCTGCCTCCACTTTCCTGTTACTGAGGATGGGCCTGATTCATGTGTTTCCTGTGACAGCCACATCATCACATCCGCCCTGAGAACTATTTTTAACTGATTTATGTATTTCTTATATGAGGAACACATCAACTTCTGTTTTAGTCTGTTTTACCGGAAAGTGTTGCAACTGTGCTCAGCTCAGCAACATTATCACCACGGAGCAGCAGGGGAAGCCCGTCTCGCCTCCAGAGTCTTGCAAAAATTAATACAGTTACAAATGTGAGGAGGGCTCAGATGAAAGGAGAGGCTCAGTACTTACCTCCTGGAGGTTCAGCAGGCCCGCTGCGAAGAGAATGCTTTCTTTGCAAGCCCACGGCAGGCTCTCGGGGGCCCTGCTGCTGCTGCCAGGGCTCCCAGACTGGCCGTGCCGAGCTGATGTCTGCACTTGGCCCGCTCCTCAGGGAGCTCTGTCCCCCCTCAGCCCCTGGGTGCCCATCTTTGAGGCAAAGGTCTCCGGAGGACGCTGTGGGTGGCCAGTACAGCCCCTCCTCTCTCAAACAAGGAGAGGCTCAGGAGAAAGGTCCCACCACGGTCAGTGCGGTGGTTGGGCCCGTGGCCGAGTTCCGTCCCTCAGTGTGGCACCAGGCTGACCTGGCCATACCCTGGGCAGCGGTGGCCTGTGGAGGGTCCTGACACTGTCCCCACAGCTCACCCTCAATTCCCAGTCCCAGCCAGGCCCTCTACTTCTCTGACCTTTCTTAGCCTGTCACTCACGTCCATTTCCAGCTTTCGGGGCCTCTCTGGACTTTGTCAGAGTCTGGCTGGATGGGACACATTGTGACTGTTTTCTCCCCAGAAGCCTCCAGCAGCCTGGTGGGGCCATCTCTGTCCTGAGGTTACCGGGCAAGGAGGGCCTTGCAGAGTGTAGGCTGAGCCACCTGGAAGCTGCAAGCTTTCTTCCCCTCCTGGGCCTGCCCCTACCCTCCTCTCTTCTGGAAGAAGCAGCAGGGGTGGCCCAGGCTGAGGACCTCCTCGCTGTGTGACCTCACTGGGTCCCTTACCCTCTCTGGGCGTTTATTTCTCCTAGGGTCCTTGTGAGAACTGAGCAGAGACTGGCTCTGGTGAGGGGAGGACGGCTTACTGGGAAGGTCCAGGACATCGGGGATGGGGACACACAGAGGTCAGGTGGGTGGCTACAGGAAGGCAGAGGGAGGTGACAAAGGAGACACTATCAGTGAAAGGCCAGGAAGGGTGGGTGGGGTTGGACCTGGGGCCTGTGGGGGCTCCCGGACATGCTGCAGGCTCCTTCAGGCCACCTGCCTCCCTCCTGAGTCCTTCACCCACAGGTGCTCGTTTATTCACACACAGCCTTCTGGGGAGGGAACTGAAGCTCAGAGGGCTCAGCACCCCGCCCCCACGCCCCGGCAGCATGAGGGGCAGGGCGTGGATTCCAGCCCCAGAAGCCCTGCTCCAGAGCCCGCGCTCTGAGCCCCTATGCTATAATTTGCGTCCTGCAGGGCTCACGATATCTAAAATTTAATGTGGAAAAACAGTTCCACTCTGTCTCACCCCATACCCAAAAATAAACTCAGATAGATTAAAGGCAAAAAGCATAATTATAAAAGCTCTGGAAGGAAATGCAAGAGCTTTGTGCACACTCTCAGAACGGCAGACAAGATGCAAAATCCAAGACCCAAAGAAACAACTGGCAAATTTGACTACAGAAAATTTGAGGACTTCTGTGTGATGAAAAAACACCATTAATAAGGTGAACTATTAAGCAGCAGACTGGGAACAAACGTCTTCAAGGTAAATACGAGGACTGATACGCATCATACATAAAAAATTCCCACAAATCAGCAAGAAGAAAACCAACAACCCAACAGAAGAGCAAAAATGATTAAAAAACACCTTCATGAATACAACAAAATATTCAATCTCCACATTAATCACAGGAGTGAGAAGCTGAGAAATTCTCAATGGCAAGAGCCAGTGTTGATGAGGCAAGGAAACGGGGCCTTCAAACCACAGCAGGGGCGAGAAGCAGAACCACCTTCTGTATGGCGATTTGGCGCCTCTTCCAGAAATTTAAATGCACCTACCCCAAGACCCCCGCCCTGTGGAAAGACGTCTGTGCGGGGAGGTTTGAGGCCACATGTGGAAATAGCTCCTGAGGGACCAAGCTTGGAGTCCTGACCTTCCAGGGAAACCAGTTGTCATGGAGAACTCAGAGCCCTGAGTCGGGGCCATGGGGCCTAAGACCCGGAGGGCCAGCAGGCTGGCAGTTGGTAAGGATGGGGTGGGTAGGCCTCGAGGCAGCCGAAGACCCTGTGTCTAGCTGCCCTGAGGGGCTGTGGACATGTGGCTGGGATCTGTGGCCTGTCCTGGACCCCGAGGGGCCATGTCAAGCCTGGTGGAGACACAGGCTGGGCAGCAGGGACAGCGTAGTAGGGCCTGACCCTCCTGATTTCAGGGAGGTGCGTGTCCCTGTGCAGCACCCATTATAGGGACAGGCATTCAGGGTCCAACCCCACCCACCTTGCCTGGCCTTTCACTGATAGTGTCTCCTTTGTCACCTCCCTCTGCCTTCCTGTAGCCACCCACCTGACCTCTGTGTGTCCCCATCCCCAACGTCCTGGAACTTCCCAGTAAGCCGTCCTCCCCTCACCAGAGCCAGTCTCTGCTCAGTTCTCACAAGGACCCTAGGAGAAATAAACGCCCAGAGAGGGTAAGGGACCCAGTGAGGTCACACAGTGACGAGGCCTTGGATCAAAACCACGCCTGCCTGGCCGTGGGGCGGGTGGGCACCTGGGGGCTGGCTGAGGGTACAGTCTCAGCTGTGCTCTGCAGGTAGGCCCCTTGTCCCACCATGTCCCAGCCCCATGCGTTCTGCCAGCTTGGCACGAGCCCCTCCCTCCTCTTGGAGGGCTGTGTGGCCCCTGGGGCAGTGCAGGCATGGGCAGCTCCACGCCCCCTTCCCCCTGGGATGACTTTACATCCCAGGGAACCACAGCCCCCACGGCCTACAGTGCATTGGAATGAAATGCGGTGGCCCTGCCTTCTGAGTTCCATCTCTAATGTATACGTACTGTCAGCCAATTATTTGATCCAGATGCCTGTGAAGTGTGCTGTGCCCTGCATGGGATGGGGGGTGTCCCGGGCAGGGTCCCCGTCTCATGAACCAGGGAGCAGGGTCTCAGGAGGGGCACACTCCCATCCTTGGGAACCACACGGGACTTTTTCCAGGTACTTTTCCCACCGCCACACCTCGGGGCTGGGGAAGTCGTAAGGGAGGGGTAATGGGCTTCAGTGGGAGCTGAGTGGGGGCAAGGGCGCTGGTGGGGAGCTCTGGGCTGGCTCCCCAGCCTTCCTCGGGCCCTTGGGATCCTGACCCACAAATGGGGTGAAGTCTATACTTCCTCCCTCACCCACATGCTGTGAGGATCGGGATCACTCAGGAGGGACCCTCGGCCCATGAGGGACTATGAGGCCTTATTCCACCCCAGGCCAAGTGCTCACTGTTGGCCGATGTGAGGCAGCCCTGGGGGCACTTGGGGGGCTAGGCCACCTCAGGCCCTGCTGCCCTCAGGAGCTGAGGCTCCCTGTGTGGGGCCCCACAGGGCATGATATGATGCTGCGAGGCCACCCTCCACTCCTGCTCCTGGGACTCTGCCGGAAGTCACCCCACCCATGGCCCTGCCCAGTCATCTCCTCCTGGCTGCCCCTGGGGCCCTCTCCAGGGGGCAGCTGCAGGAACACTGTGGGCCCCGGGCCAGGTAGCATATCCTCTGCTGGCTGCCTCCCCAGGCTGCCAACTCACTCAGAATCAAGGCCACAGTTCCCCGGCCCAGGGCCCTGCACGACCCCACCACCATACTGACCCAGGGCCCAGGGCAAGAGGGACAGGCTGAGGGTGTTCCCTCTGGTTGTCCCAGAAGCAGACCCCGACCACCATGGGGACCCTCCTCTGCACATACTCACCAGCCAGGGGGCAGAGGCCCAGAGGGAGCCCAGGACCCCGACCACCCAGCCTGGACGCCCCCCTCTTCCTTCCCAACACCTGCCCAGCTCACCCTGCAGATCAGACCTGTGTCCTCACAAACGGCCGTCTTGGAAAAGCGTGCCTAGCGTTTGAGTGATACAGCCCCAGTCTGGGTCACCGGCTCTGGGGTGACTCTCTGGACAAGCCCCTGAAGGCCCACCATGTGCTCACACCCGGTCAGAACAAGAGTACCGCACACACAGCCGAGCCCACCTGCGAGTGGAGATCCCCTTGGGAGCCGAGAAGTCAAGGGGGGCCGGGGTGGGGGTGCCGGTGGGGGACTCACTGCCCCACACGCACACCCTGGCCAGCCCAACAGAAGGCACTCTCCCTCCCACTGGGCAACACTGTGTCCCAGCCCCCCTGCCAAGCGGCCTCCAAATCCGGGCACCGCAGGCCACGTCACTCAAGGGTTCTCAGAAGAGCCCTGAGTCTCAGAGCCACCAACAGCAGGAAGGACTTGGCCTGACTTCAACTATGACTCTGGAATTTTAAGAGCAAAATACTATTTAGGTTAACATGGGCCGGAGACCATTTCCCACCCCAAACCGAGGTCCAGGGGGACCTCTCATCCCCAGCTATGGGTGTGTCTGCAAAGAATGACCACAAACTGGAGTCACATCCAAAAGACACAGGCTCCAGTTCCCTCCAGGGCCTGGGGGAAGGGCTGGGAGGATTTGGGGAGGCCCAGGGATGAGGTCTGGGGGTGCAGCCTGGGCGGGTCAGAGAGCAGAATACAGGCACAGCACAGGATCCAAGGCAACCCAGGAGGGGTCCCGTGGGGCCAGGCAGGACCTGGGACTCTGAGAACCGGGGCCGAGATTCCACTCTGAGTCCACGTGGGTCACTTCTCCTCCATGCTCACCGCCTCTGGAGCTCATCTTCCTCCCCAGGCCGGCCCCACCCTGCAAGAGGAGCCCGCTGGCAACCCTGCCCAGCCAGCCCAGGCCGTGGTGAGGTCCTGAATCCCATCAAAGGACAACAAACTGACATTCCAGCTGAACCCAAACCAGCCAAATTCCCCACCCTAGAGCCCATCTCGGGTCCCCTCTCCCTGCAGAGGCTTCTCCAGGCTTCAGTGCAGAAACAAGGAACCATTGGTGCAGACCTCGCCCCCAAGGCCACACCCCACCCCGCCCAGGCCCCCTGCACCTCCAGTGGGCCTCTCTGTCCTCCCTTGGCGTGACCCACAAGTTTCTCAGCAGTCCCAACACAGCCTAAGTGGGGCTGCCACACCTGCCCCAGGAAGCAGGGCTTCCCCAAACTCGTCTGAACCCTTGCAGACCTCACTCCTACTGACTCAGGGGAGCACTCCCCTGAGATTCTGGGGGTCTTTCTGGGTCCTGGTCCAGCCCATTCCTCAACCTCGAAACTCCTCCCACCCCAGCCCCCCAAATCTCCCCTTCTCCTGAGCCCCACCCAGCCCCACACCAGGGCGGGGACCCCCACAACCCTTCCCGGCACATCAGCACCCGGCCTCAGCCAGTGGAGCTGGCTCACCGGAAGTGCCCAGGCTCAGAGGGGCCAGGCACCCTGGGGACTGGCTTTCGCGCTCTTCCCAAAGGAAACGTGTGTGCACCCTGGGCCTGCTGGACCTGATGACAGCTTCTTGTCTATCACCCGGGCTGGGCGGAGCAGATGCTGGGCTCTGCCAGTGTTGACAGATAGCTGGGACCTTGCCTGGCCATGGGGTCCCCAGGCCCTGCTTGTGAGCCCTGTAAGGCCCACCGAGGGCCCCTTTTATCACACAGCCTCAGGAGGAGTGTGCTGAGATCCCTGACACTTGGGGGGATCAGGCATGGCCCCCAGCCCCACCTTCCAGCCTCAGAGCTGCAGCCCTGCCTGTCTGCAGACTCACTCTGCTGGCCCCCGCCCTGCAGCCCCCTCGAGGTCCCTGGGCTGCTCCAGCCTCCTCATTCCTCAGCTTCTGCTCTGTCCAGGACACGGAGGCCCCCAGCTCCCACCAAGGGCCCTTGAGGGTGGAAGGTTTGCTATCTGGCTGCTGCTTCTGATCTGACTGTGGCCTGGGCAGTGTTCTGGGGCTTGGGACAAGTCCACGAGGAAGGGACAGAGACCCTGCCACGTGTCTCCAGCAGGGTCACGAGACACTTACAGGTGCAGGTGAGGAGCTCGGCAAGGGCCGACCGGGGCCAGCAGGTGCCAGGTGGCCTTGGTGAGAAGGGACATAAAGGAGAGCAGGGCAGGGGAAGCACAGGGCCCAGAAACTTCTCAAGACTAGGAAGGGGGGCCCTCAAGTGCCTGAGGCTCATGTTTCCACCCCCCACCCCCACCCCAGGGAAATGGGGCTCCAAGTTGGCCTCAGCTCTATTAAAGGAACAAAACAGAATGCCACAGAAAGCTAGGACCCATCTGGCCGGCTGGAGACACGGGATGAGTTGCTCTGGCGAGTCCCGAGGGAAGGAGAGGGCCCACCCTCAAGGCTCTCAAGGAAGGCCAGGGCCTCGGCCCCCAGAGCCCTGAAGCCTTGGAGAGCACAGACCCCTCCCCCCGCCCACAGCTTCCCTCAGGACCCAACAGAGTGGTGTTCCCCGGGTCTTACCGCTTGTCTCCGGGTTTACACCCCGCAAGGCCAGACAGCCCCACCTGACTCAGCATGGGAGGCGCTCATCACCAACGCAGCACGAGGGCAGCTCTCAGGGGCTGCGACCAGAACAAACCCAACCTCATCTTCCACGAGGACCAACAGATGTTTAAAACTGGGGCAGAATCTCCAGGACGGAGCACTTCTCAAGCTGGGCCCTGGAACAGCTCCGGGGGCTCACGCCCATGGCCGGCGCTGTTGTTGCAAGCACGCCCTTCACACGTCAGGAACGGCAAACAGAGCTGACCTCAGGCCTGGCATCGCCAGCAGCAGGCAGGCCCCGGGGTGCTGGTCTAATTAAGACAAACGAGCGGGGCTGCCCAGCGTTTCTCCAGCCAAACAGTATTGAAGCTGCACGTGTGATGTGTTACTATTGCTTCCTGCCACATTTTCAGGCCTACTCAGCACTTTTAGCAAGTGAAAGAGAGACGATTGTTTCCTATTTCACTGAGAACATTGGAGCAATCAGAAAAGAACTTCCACGTGCTCCCACCACAGCACCCGCCCCTGCCCCCCAAACGCTCCCACCCATGGCCACTTCTACCGCGGGGACCAGCCCAGCCCCCACTCAAGGGCACAGCCCCCGTGAGCCTCCCTCCCCATGCTCCTGTTTCACCAACCTCTCCCCTCACAGGCGCTCTCAGCACATGCATGCAGTCCAGTCCGGCGGGCCCGGGCGTCCCAGCTGCTGACCTGGCTCCTCCAGCCCCGCAGAGAATCTTGCCACCTCTAATTCCTCTCCCCTGAGTATCTCCTGATCCTCTCCAGTCAGGCTTTTCTCTCCCAGAGGCTGCCAAAAACGCCTCTGCTGACTTCCACTTTGCCAACTCCAGGGGTCAACTCTCAGCCCTCATCTTGGGGACAGCAGGCCCCCGAGCAGAGCGCTCCCCATATGGACCTCGTTCTTCTTGAGGCTCCTGGTCATCCCTCCATCGCTGGCTGCTGCCCCACTGCTTCGCCACCTCTTTTGCTGCTTCGCCTCGTCACCGTGGCCCCGCACGCATTTCCTATTGCTGTTGTAGTAAATCACCACAATGTTAGTGGTTTGAAACAACACAATTTTATTATCTTATGCTTCTGGAGGTCAGTAGTCCACAATGGGTGTCACTGGGCTAAATCAAGGTGTCGACAAGATTGCCTTCCTTCTGGAGACTCCAGAGAGAATTCACTTCCTTGCCTTTTTCCATCTGCTAGAGGCTAGACACTTCCTCCATCTCCCATCTTCAAACCAGCAGCCTCGGCGTTCTGAGCTCACATCCATCCATGTTTCCTCTGACCCTGACACTCCTGCCCACATCCTACAATGACTCGTGACTGCACTGGGTCCCCTGGATAGTCAGGTAACCTCCATCTCAAAGTCCTTCGTCTAATCGCACCTGCAGAACCCCCTTTGACATCTGAAGCAGCATACTCACAGGCTTTGGGGATCCAGAAGTGGACATCTTTGGGGGCCATCATTCTGCTGACCACACTCTGCCCTCTGGCTTCCAAAGTTTCACATGCAAACCCGACACGTAGAACACTTTCACTCCACCCCAATGTCTCCAGAAGTCCTGTGCATTACAGTATCAAGTCAAAATACAAAATATACCTCATCTAAATGTAATCAGTTCAAAGGTCCCAAACCTCATCACCTAAACAATCTAAGTTAAGGACGGGTGAGGATCCAGGCGTAGTCCATCCTGACACACAATTCCTCTCTGTCTGTGAACATGTGATGCTCAAGACACAAGTTATCTTCTTCAAGTTACAATGTTGGGACAGGTACATGTTGACAGTTTTAGACCTTTCCATTCAAAAAGGGAGAAAAAGGAAAGAAAAAAGGAGCCACCAGTCCCAGGCAATTCCAAAATCCAGCTGGGCAAACAACATTAAGTTTCAAGGTCTGAGCATAATTCTTGGTGGTTCCCAGATCTTGGGGTCCACTCTGGATTATCCTTCCTTTTTCATGAAAGGTGGCACGTGTCTGCAGATAAGCAGTTTTATCAGCCTGGTTCCTGCCAGCAGAATTTTGAGAGGTCCAAAATTCTTTCATCTTTAATTGCATTCTATCT
The DNA here is from genome assembly GCF_036321535.1 of Camelus dromedarius. NCBI lineage: Eukaryota > Metazoa > Chordata > Mammalia > Artiodactyla > Camelidae > Camelus > Camelus dromedarius. The sequence continues at coordinate 26,908,153 of NC_087451.1, forward strand.
CTGTCCCTTTCAGTTCAAGCTGAAATCACAGTGTTTCTGATGATACCATGTTCTCAAGACCTGTGTGTGTCTCCTGTGTGTGTCACAGGGCTTCATTCCATTTGACAGGGGGGGCCCTCTACAGGGCTTTCCTAGGCGATTCTGTGTCCATTGTCAGCTTCTGCTGGGATTGCTCAGGGGATCCCTGAGTCACACACCTAATCTCTTCAGAGTCCTGTGTGACTGACTACTCTGATCCATCAAGATGTTAGTGAAAAGGTGGTCCAGCCACACCTTTGGCTTTCCTTCCAGAGCACATACGCCTGTGTGCACGCACACATATACTCACACACTGCACACACTGTTAAGTGCATGCACTTACTCGTAGCCACAGCGTGCACGGACATGCACACACTCACACACTGCAGCACGCAGACACAACACTGCATGTGCACACACAGACACACAGCATTGCAAGTACACAGGTTGTCACACAATACTGCGCATGCACACACACAGTCCTGCAAACACACACACACAACATGCACACACAACACACACCTTGTAGGCACCTTGTATACACACCAAATACATAATAAACATGCACTGTGCACATACAGAATACACGGAAACACATGCATTCTGTACCCCCAGAGAAAGAGCCACACGGTACACTGAAGTCTGTGACCTGGGGGGGTCTCACCTGATCAGATTAGAGAAGCTGCCCAGGCGGGGTCTGAGAAGAGGGAACGTGGATGGCAGGCCTGGGGCAGGGTGGGTCCCCAACAGAAGAGGACTTGAAAGACCCAAAGTCAAAACACACCCAGGACCAGGTGACCTGAAGCAGGGGCCGGAGCCCGGGGGTCCCGCGCGCAGGCGGCACGCGGCCCAGAGGCCCAGGCAGGCAGTGTGAGCACTGGGGGCCGCAGGCAGCGCTGGCTGCGGCTGCAGCTCCGGCTCTGCCTCACCCTCGTGGCTTCCCCTCCCAGCCCCGAGCCCCTCTTCCTGAGTAAGGCCCCGGCCACAGGTCGGGGAGTCAGGGTGTGGACTCGTCCTCCGGGTGCACAATCAGCTAGCGACAGACAGTACGTTAAAGGTTCCATGTGAAGAGTCCAGCACAAAGCGAGGACTTGGGAAGGCAGTGCGGGTGCTGCTGAGGCCGTCGCGGGTTTGTTTCCAGAGCCTGCAGCTCCGCAGGACAGGGATGTTCCCTCCCCGCCGCCACCGAGATCCCAGACCCCAGTCTGGCCGGTGATGGCCATAGAGATGCCTCTCTGCTCTCCCAGCCCCCGGCCTCCAGCTGCTCCCGCCCTGGCGCCTCCCTCGTAAGATGCACAGAGCAGGGCCCGCGGCCAGTGCGCGGGATTTGGTGCCTCCCCACCACCCAGACAGACAGAGGACAGAGGCCTGGGAAGTGGTACAGGTCAGCATCGCTCACAAAGCAGGCACTTGGCAGGCAGACAACTGTTCACCCTGGTACCGGGAGGCCCAGCCCTCATCACACTCACAGCGGGGAGCTGCAGCTCCGAGAGATGCTGAGTGGCTGCTGGGCCCCTGTGTGGGAGCAGGTGGGTGGCAGCGCCAGGCTGGCCCAGCCCTGTGCTCTGTCCTTCCCACCTCAGCACACCAGCTCTGTGAGACCAAGGGCTTCAGGAACAGAGGGATGGGGGCAACTCTGTGGCCATGTCTTGAGTTAACTTTGCCTTCGTCCTTTGACCAGTCCTGTAGCAGGCGGCACTGCCCATTCATGCTGCTCCCTTCCCTCCCTGCCCCGTGTCGGGCTTGGCGGTGAGCCTTGCTGTGGACAGTGGAACGTGGGCAGTTCTGAGCAGACGTCCCAGAGGCATGACACACTTCAGCTACCCTTCTCCCCATGCACCCTTGGTCTGCTCCCCTCCATCTGGGTCCCGGGACGAGAGGTGAGAGGCAGTCTTATGCTGATTCTGCAGCCAACACACAAATGTTTGAATGAGAAACACACATTTGTTCCTAAAGCACTGGGGTTGGCAGGGTTACCTGTGATGTCACATCACTGTGGCGACAGCTGACTGCTGGAGAACTGGGTCTCACAGTGGAGTGCTGCCACAATGAAACCTAAGCTGTACGGCACTGGCTGACGGATGTGGCGGTGAAGAAGCTGCTTTAGAAAGTTGGAAATGGCAACCTGTGTTACGTAACGGTAAAAAAAATCACCAAAGCCCGATTCCTGCAATAAGCTGGAAAACAGGAAACACACCAAATGCAGCTCTGGCTTTGGGTGAAGAGCTTTCCAAGCAAAATATCTCTAGAGTGGATTCGCTGTCACCGCTGCACTTGGCAGAGCACCCGAATGACAAAGGTGAACGCAGGGAAGAGCAGGCAAATCCGTAGCAGGGCTGAGAGGGGGCACAGGCAGCGGGGTGTCTGGCACCTGCGGGGTTGGCAGCAGGCCCGCTCCTTCCACCAATAACGGACAACGCTGAGGAGCGCCTTGAGCTAGAGAAGCCCCTCAAGACTGGAGCCTTGCACCAGGAGCTGGGGACACCCCCTCAGCCCGCCCAGGACGCCCCTGCCGACCACCAGCTGGGGCCTCTGCCATCAGGGCGCTTATCTCCCTGTTTGCAGCAACTGGAATGGCCCTTCGCAGCCGTGTGTCTGCCATCCTGTTATGAAGGAAACATGCCGAGGGAAAGGGGGAGGGAGCACGCATAAAGACAACAACAGAGGTGCCAGGAGAGAGGCAGGCACCTCCATCCCTGCCCTGAGCTGACCGCCCTCCCCTGTTCTCCGCCAGAGATTTCAAGCCCCCCCTCAGTCAAGCTGCCCTGAACAAGAGGGGCAGAAGGATGTCCACTCTGGATCCGGGCCCTTGCTCCTGGCTCTTGTAAGGAGAACTTCTGTGGCCTAAGTCCCTGACTTCTGCCAGGAAAGTGTCCCACACACGTGTGCTTGGCCAGCCCGTGAACAGGCTCCTCCTGGGAAGCGGGGCACTTCTAGAAGCTGTGATCACTGCCTTCCGTCTGGGAAAGGCTGCACGACCAGCAAAAGACAGCCTGAGACTGAGCCAGATTTGAACATCCTGACTCTGCCGAGTCACAGCTGTGTGGCCCTGAGCAAGTCACTGAGCCTCCCTGAGTCTCAAGGTCCAGACTCACAGAAGCACCAGCAGTTACTGTTTCCAGCCCACAGGGTGTGAGGACAGCTCCTCTGCTGTGAGCACGAGGACGCGGCCTTCCTCCTCCTCCCTCTTCTCTTCTCTCCAGGGGGCAGGAGCCTCACACAGATGGGTCCAGATAAACGGGGTCCGTGCAGGCCCTGTCACCTTTTACGCACTTCAGTCCCACCCCACTCCCGCTCTCCTTTCTGGCACAAAGGCTACTGTTCTGACACGTTTATAATGTGTTGCACTTTCTGCAAAATGTGTCCGGCCGCCTGAGTGAACAGCAGACTAGGGTGACACACTCTCCTGCTGGCTCCTACTGGCCCCAGGTGCCGTGGGAACCCTGGACGGACACTTCCCTGTCCTGCAAACTCCCCTCAGGAAGGGCCCACCTCAGTCCCCCCGCCCCCGGCTGAGGAGTTGTGGGGCTCACCTGCATCACTGGTGTCGCTATTGCTTCAGGAGGGAGGCTAAGTCTAGCCCTGCTCCTCCCCTGAGGCAGAAAGGGAAGGTGTGCAGGCTCTGAGTCTGGCAAAGTCCCACCACGTTGGTGCCATGGTTCCCGAGCGCAGCCACCCTCCCTCCAGAGCACCAGGCATCCCACAGCTGCCAACCTCCATCCACCCGGCAGGTGTACATGCACCTCTCCCTGTGGTTCCACTTTCAGTCCCTCTGACCACCACTGTGTCTGAGGATTTCTTCGTTGGCTTATCGGCCCTTCTGCAAATTACCTATTTACATCATTTGCCCATTTTCCACTGTGGTTCTTGTCTTTTTCTTGTACCTAGTAAGGAGTTGCTCATACATGTGAGATATTCATCCCCACTTGATTCTAGAACTTGTAAATGCCTCGTCCCGGTCTGTCTTGGTCGGTGGACTTTGGGGCAACACTTCCACGAGCACCCTATCTGATCCCCGTGAGGAAAGGAAGCAGGCACTGTCTCTAAGCCCACTTTGCAGATGGAGACACAGGGGCTCAGAGGTGCTAAGCACCTGCCCCAGGTTCCTGGGTGACTAGTCAGTGAGGGAGGCAGGGTTCTGCCCCAGGATCTCTGTCCTTTCTCCATGGGACTCAGCTGCAAGTCTGTCTCCCGAACAGGCCACGAGCACCGGGATCTGCAGGGCCACACCAGCCACTTCGTGCGAGGTGTCAGGAGGAGATGACAGCATTTGCTAAATCCCATTATTGAGGTTACAAACAGGCCTTTGTTTTCACTGAAATACTCAAAAGGTTAAATTTAGTGAAACCACTTAAAAATGTTCTACCTGATGTCATGTGACCAGCTGGACCAAGTGTTTCATTTTTCATTTCAACATTCTTCACCAGGGTCTGTCCGCGCCCCACCCCCCACCTTCCCTGGGGAGTCTGGGCTGGTCTGAGTGCCAGGGAGCCCCCCTCCCGAGCAGAAGGCCAGGGCACACCCAGTCTGACCTCCAGCGTTCTGGCCAGGCTTTGGAGCAAGCTGTTCCACGTGAACACTGCTGGGAAAGCCGGCTTTGCATTGGAATGTTATCCAATCCTCCCCTCTGTCCCCTCACCCACAGCCTGGCCACTGAAGCAGGTCCTAATCCGTGTCCTGATCTCATGCCCAAAAAGGAAGCCACACCAGGCAGCGACCTACAGTGTGTGCACAGGGCAGTCATATCAGACTTGCCATTTCTATGAGCAGTGGACAGCTGGGCATGGCTCTTACAGAAGGGGACACTTCTGGGGCCCTTTGGGGGCTCCTGACCCAGATGGAGCCATCGGCTGCAAGCAAGGACTCTCCAAAGGGTGGCTCTTGGAAGCAGAGTTGCCTCCCAGGGAGCAGATGCTTCCTACCACGCTGACAAAATGGAATACTGAGCCTGGCACTAGGGCCTGTGCTGTCCCAGCCAAGTGGCTGGCCCTGGGACCTGAGGGTCGACTGTGGACCAGGCTGGGGCATCTGCGTGGAAGGCGAGTGCCAAGCACAGCACCAGGGTCCTGGCAGAGTTTGTGTGGGGCGTTTGTCAGACTGTGGCGGTTAAAATTGTTTTAATAATAAAAAATAAAAAGGCTTCCAAGGAGAAGGAGAAGCAGGGGAGAGGGGAGGCCCCGCCTCATCTATCCTTATCCATTTAGAGAAAAAGAATCAAAAGCAGAGGAAACCAAAGATAAAAACACTTCGGAGCCCACAGAGCTGTTATTTCTGCCAGCGAAGTGCCACTCTGTGCAAAGACGGCGCCCCAGCTTGGAGACAGATGGGCACACAGGCACGCACCCCCTCCACCGTCCAGACCACAGGCCTAGAGGCCATGCAGCAGGGCCACAGCCCCAGGGTGCTCACCGCTGACCACCTCTCTCCTGCAGCCCAGCCCGCAAGCAGTGGGTGGAAGGCCAGAGCTGGCTTTCTAGGCTCAGTCCACCCCACCTTCGGCTATGACTGGCAGTGGAGGTGATCATGACCTGAGGCTGCGTGTGCTGCTGGGTGACCAGCCCTGGGCATCCAGCTCCAGCCCTGGGCAACCTGCCAGGCCCTCCAGTGTTCTGTGCTGCTCTACGCACCCCTCCTCCCTCACTGTTGCTCATTCCAGAGCTAATCCCATCTGGAGGCACCAGTGAAAACTGAACGGTAGCAAACACTGATGCAAGGCTACACACCGTGTGCCAGGCACTGCTCTGAGCACTTCGTGTCTGTCTCTCCCAAAATCCACCAAAGCTCCGTGAGGCCGGCACCCCCGTCAGCACTGGGACCTGCAGTGGGAGCTGTGCAGCTGGGCCAGGGTCTCAGGCCTGGGGGTCGACCCCGGGCACATCTCTGAGTGAATAATAAACAGGATTGTGGGCCCATCTGTCCTGAGAGGGGGCTGCGGCCCTCTTCCTGCTCCGAGGCCTGAGGACAGGTCTTGGGGGTGCATCAACTGCCTTCAAGAGTACGTTCCCACACCCCCGCGAGGGCCAGCCAGGCCAGGCCCCAGGGCCACAAGACCACAGCGCTGCCGGCCAGCGGGCGCTGGTCCTCTGAAAAGCAGCCCCAAGGCAGGGGCAAGGGGCCAGGATTTGCGGGAAGAAACACCTGTGAGAGAGAAGGGGTGGGACCCACAGGCGCAAATGACGGCTTTGGGAGCCAACTGAGAAGGTAGGGGGCCTTGAGAGGAGGGACAGAAGACAGCGAGGGGCAGCTGCCGGGGGCTGGAGGCCGATGAGTATTTTCCAGTCTTGACACTGTCACTGTCCAGCCAATGGAACATTGACTAAGAGCCACCTGCATTGCAAGGCCAGCTATTCTGTAAATAAATCCTCCCTGGATGTGGACCCCAGCCCAGCTCCCCATGAGATTTGATGGCTTTGATAAAACTGCCTCCATTCAGAACTATCTCCTCTCACAAGCTGGTATCTCACCATTACAGATTCATTCCTTTGGCTGAGATTGTATCACTGATATTTCCTATGAAATGCAGGCATCTGGACGTGGAGGATATCAGTGTGTTATCAAGCACCAGCCCCTCTGTGAGCTTTGTCAGAGTGACACCATGCCATAGAGAAGGAAGCCAAATGCAGAAATGGAAGGAATGGCAGAGCGGATGAGAGGAAGCCCAATGGTCAGGGAGACTGGAGAGAATCGTGAGAGCAGCAGACACCTTGGAGGTCAGCAGAGCGACTCCGCCAAGTAGGAGGGAGGCGTGAGTCAGCTGTGGTTGCACCCGGCAAGAAAGACAGGCAGAGCCGAGAGAGCTCAGCACACCCCAGTCCCCTAGCTGTCACTGCAAGGCATCTGCATGCCCAAGGACCCAGGGACCCTCGCTCAGCTGACAGGACGTCACTGCCGAGCACACCTGCTGAGCAGGTATGGGGTCGGGGATTCCAATGGCTGGAGCAGGGCAGGCATTTACAGAGCGTGGAGGGTTTTAAGGCAGCCAAAGTGAACCCCCGTGTGTGCAGTACACAACCTGCTCAGCCAGCCTGAAATGCTCTCCTGCCCCTGCCCTCGGACAGCAGGGGCGACAGACTTGGGCACCTGCGTCCCCACCATCCCTGGTGAGGGGAGGTTAGGTCCTTCTCTGGTTCTGTGCACCAACGCTGAGGCTGGGGTCCATGGGCATCCAGAGAGGGTATCTACTGCATGTGGGCAAAGGCTGGTGGCGTTCCAGGAGGGAACTGCCTTGTCAGGAAGCTGGAGTGTGAGGCTGAGTGGCCAGTGCAGGGGGCAGGGGGTGGTGGGCAGGGCCCCAGCTCACACACTCCACCGTCCTCCAAAGTCTGAGCAAGGCCTGCGGGCAGTCATACACGGATAAGCGCACACACACACACGTGGAGAGAGACAGAGAGAGATAAAGATGGGGGTACGGAGGGGGAGGGGGAGGCTGAACCAGCCCAGAGTTGTCCCGACCCACTAGTCTAAAGGGCTTTTCTGCTCAGGGGAGTCGGAGTTCTAGACCCATGAAGGACACATTCGGGGTCCTTCCTGCCTCTCATTGCAGCTCCAACCCCCACTGCCTGCACCATTCCCAGAACAAGAGTGGGTTCACCAACTCTGCTCCCCAGTGCCGTCCACCTCATCCCCCGAGGGACAGGAGGGACAGCCTGCGACTGGGAGACGTGGGTGATAAACGATACAGCTCCCGCCCTCCCCCAGGCCCCCACACCCTCAGCCCCCTCAGTGCTCTCTCCTAGCAGGGAGGGGAACAACCCTCACTCTAGGGAGCAGGCCACTGACCGTCACCCTGGGAGGCTCTGGCACTGAGGGGTGGATCTGTCTGACTCCACACCCACTGACTTCTTCCTTCTTCTCTTGTGTCTTTTCCTGAGCCTCCAGCTTTCGCAGGCTGGACAGCGTCTGGACCCTGGGCAGAAGGAAAGAGGCAGACCCGCTAGCCCAGCTCTCCTCACCGCAGGCCCGACCAGCCACAGCCAGGCCACATTTTCGGGGGAGGCCCAGTACCCCTGGGAGGCAGTGGTTTGGGGCCATATGCTCACCTCTGTGCCTTTGTAACCCCCAGCCTGGCCCACCATCCACTCCAGACTGCTGTCCCAGGAAGGCAGTAGTGTATTTTTGAGTGTGTGTTGTTCCCTAAACTGGGCTGGAAGTAGATACAAAGAAGCACTTGAATGAAGACCTTGAGGGCCCACAGGCCAACCGTGGGCCAGCACATCTTCTCAGAGGCCCCAAGTTGGCCTTGAGCCAGGTCCCAGCACCTTCCCTGCTTCTGGCTCAGAGAACCCCGCAGCTGGACAGCTGCCCAGGGCCTGATCAGCTGGCATCCCTGTCCACACAGAGACCTCGTGGAGGGCTGAGGCCTGCTCCTGACGACATCTGCCCACTGGAGTTTCGTGTCTGCAGTGACTGAGGCAGAGACCCTGTCTCACCCGAGTGTGTCCTGGGCTGGCCCAGCAGAGAGCGAGATCCTGCCAGGAAGGCCAGGAGGTGTCCATGGGGCGGCCGTGGTGGGGTGGCCAAAAGGGGCCCCGGCCATCCCTCCATCCAGGGTCCAGCCCCCTCCTAACCCTTGGTGCTGATGGTGGCAAAATATCTCTTCCGTCAAGTACCCCCCCACCAGCATTCACACAGAAACTGATGTCACTCCATTCAGTGACAAAGAGCAAACATTGATTCAATAAACACTAAGCACTCAGCACGCAAGAAACAAAACAGCAACTCCCCTGGCGTGCACGAGCTGGGGAGAGCTGAGTGTGCCGGTGCCCCTCGTCTCGGGGCAGAGCTGCAGAGCTGGGCACGTGCAATGCTGGGCACGTGATGAGAGCCCGAAGCTCCCACTCCCCTTTCCAGCCTAGCTTCCCGGGCACTCAGGTGGGAAATTCAAGGGTAGTCGGGGGTCTGACACAAGCTGGTGTTCTCCCTAGGGACACAGAAAGCGTGGGAATGTGGGAGGGGGGCCACGGCGCCTTGGGCAGCAGTGCGGAGACAGTTGGACACCGGAGGGACAGGTGAGATCAGACTCGATGCCAACATGCTGGTCGGGGCCAGAGCAGGCCCCTGTCAGGTGGAGAAAAGAAGGGAGCGAGGCTGCGGGGGCATGGGGGGGGGATGCTCCAGGAATGGGGATTTTGGTAACTGGTGTGGTTAAGAAGTCAAAGTTAGGGATCCGGGGAATTGGGGACGCACCGGGATTAGCAGGGTGTGGGGCTGGACTTGGACTCCACAGGCAGGGGCAGCTGGAGGTTTTGGGCGGGAACAGGAACAGGAGGGTCATGCGGGCCCGTGGGCCCTCGCGCAGGGTAGAGGCCAGGCTGGAGGACAGGGCTGACGTGTAGATGAGGGAAGGAGAGGCCAGAACAGCTTTAAAATCAAGATGAAGAAACATAAGGCTTGATTTGGTAGGGACAATTTCACACTGAAGCCGGCTTTTGTTTTGTATTACGATCAGTCGGGGGGGGAGAGGGACAGCAGAGGTTAGAGCGAGTCAGATGGCCCTAGGAGGGCGGCGCACCGGGAGCCCCCCGGCCCGAGGGAGGCAGAGCCCACCCCCTCCCCAAGCTGGGCTGCGGCCTCCGCTCCTGGCACCCCTGGAACATGGCCTGGCTTACCCTCTGTAGACTTTTCCACCACTTACTGCATCAATCAAACATTTTTGTTCCTAGTTGTAGAGGTTTTACAGGCCTTTTTTGTCACCTAGGGCTGCTGTTCAAGTTATCACAAACTGGGGGGCTTAAAATACCTGGAATTTACCTCTCACGGTCCTGAAGACTAGACGAAGCCTGAAACCAAGTTCTCACAGAGGCTGGAGGAGAGGGTCCCTCCCACCACCTCCAGCTGCGGAGGCTCCAGGAGTCCTCAGCAGTGGCTGCACCCCTCCTGTCTCTGCCTCCATCTTCACACGCCGCTCCCCCCCTCCACCAGCCGTCTCTTCTTCTGTCTCCAGGCACCAGGGGAGCTGACCTGACCACAGCTCTGAGGCTGGGCACCTAAACTGCGTCTTATCTTTCTGAGTACAAACAGCACTGAGGGAGCGTGACCACTTCCGCTGTCTTCAGGATGGCTCACCAAGAGCAGCGTGAACAGGCCCAAAGACACCCGCTTTCTTAAGGATGCTGGCAGACTTGTCCCAGAAAGTGAACAAGATTCTCAGCGGTCACACCCGCCAGCACAGGGGACAGAAAGCAAGGGCCTTATTGCTGTGCTTTGCGTGCGTTTGGTTACCGGCGAGAAAATCATGTTTCCTGTATTCGTCAGCCATTTGGATTCCACAGCTCTGAACTGCCCATTTTTGACCCTTGCCCGCTTATCTATTGGGACAAGACTGTGCTCTGAGGGACGGTAACTGCAGTCTCCAGACAGGAGGCTCTCCGCGGGGCTGTACCCAGCGTGGGTGGGGCATTGTCACCAAGGCCTGGGAAGCTGCCCACCTGCTGGACCCAGCCCCGGACATCCGCCTGGGCTCCCGTCACCATCCAGGTGCCTCTGACGGGCTCCCCATATTTGAGGCACCCCAGGCTGCTTCCCAGGGGCCACCCACTGAGGAGATTCTTACTGCATTAGAGACCTGACCTTGAGTGCGAAGCACACAAGGAGAAATGTGCAAATTTGCTGTCAACATGATGATCTGAATGCCGAGAGCCTTGCTGATTTAAGCTGGAAGTCCAGTATTTGGACACCGAGGCTGTCTTTCCCAGCCACAAGCAGCTTAACAACCACGTGGAAACTGCTGGGTGATGGGTTGAAAGCAGCTGGCGGGATCAGGCCTTCACTGCCCAAAGAACTGCAAGTTGAGAAATCCACACGTTGAATAAACAGACGATGAAGCAGAATGTGGACAGAAGAAAGGGAGAGATGTGGGTGCTGCCCTGGGCCAGAGCCAAGCTGGCGCAGGCACCGGCTGAGGCTGGGCCCGATTCTCGCCCTCGGGTGCAGGACACCAGACACCCTGCTTGCACAGCGGTTCCCAGGCTCAGAGCCACAATCTATCCTGAAACAACGTGGGTCTGGGCAGCCCCCTCTGACGGAGGCCAAAACCACAGAGAGCAGTGGCTTTGGAGACGCCAGGGTGAATGCACAGCTGGCGCTGGGAGGGGAGGGCTAGACCAGCCTGGCACTCAGTGGTGCTTAATAAGTGTCAGCACACAGGACAGGGCCAGGGGTCATTGGGGCCAGAATGGGAAGCTGGAACCCAGGTGGGGCCACCCTCAGGACCCTCGTCCCACCTCCGTCCAGGCAGGCGCTCCAGGTGTCCTGGGCAGAGACCCGCAGACCTCAGGGCACCCTGAGGAGGGAAAGGCCCAGGGAAGGTGACGGGAACTGACTGTCTGGAGAAGCAGGGCGAGGGTGGAGGGAGTGGCGTCACCACTATCACAAGTAAAGGGCCATGGGGCTTGTGGGGCCCCAGGAGCAGGGCGCACACAGAAAGGTGTGTGTGCAGCTGGACGCAGCGGCCAGAGGGGAGGTGAAGGACACGCTGGCGCCCACGCGAGTGGGTGGAGGGAAAGGCCATCGCCAGGAAGGGCGGGTCTGAGCTGGCTGAGAGAGGAGCTGGCCAGGTGGGCTGAGCACACTGGTGGGAGGCGAGGCCGGGAGATGCGTCAGGGACAGACGGGAAGCGGGGCAGGGGGCAAGTGCAGGTCCCACAGTCCAGAGGGAACACTGCGGAAACAGGCCTCTTTTAGCTCCATCCTGACCATCCCACTTAAATTGCAGCCCCCATCACTCTGTACTCCCCTTGTCTGTCCCCACGAAGCCCCCGTCACTAAGTTGATAGTCTGTCTCTCATTCGAACATAGGAAAGAGGGCAGATTGTTTGTCGTGACATTTTTCCAGCACCTGGAACTTCCTGACATATGGTAGGTGTTCAATAAACTTAGCGGGTCGGGGAGTGAGGAACGGGCAGGGAAACCTGCCCCAAGGCACCTAGACCTGGATCCAGTGAAGGGCAGGACGTGCTGGCCAAGGGGCAGCACAGGCCCAGAGGCAGATGGAAGCTCAAACGGGGACCGGCGATTGGTGCCAGGAGCTGGTTATGCGTATAAAACAGTGAAATCAGACCCCTATCTTAAACCAAACACAAGAAGATTGCTTCCAGATGGGAAACACTTGCATGTGAAAATCAAAACTGGGAAAGTCAAAGCTCCAGGAGACTTTTATGCACCCGAGGCTGAGAAGGGTTTGTTAAGACAGAAAGTGGGAAAATCACAAAGGAAAAGGCAGACAACTGCACTACATCCCGATTAGGAGCTTCATCAAGACAAGAGGCAGGTGCAGAGGCAAGTCCTGAACAAGCGGAGCAGGTGCGCCGAGGAGCTGAGGCCAGGCTGCGCAGGGCCAGGGCAGGTGCCCACACGTCCCGTCCAGGAGACTGGACAGCCAGGAAGCTACGGCAGAGGCCAGTCCCATCAATACGCAGGGAATGTAAATAAACCCCCAGATTCCCAAACAGGGCACGGGCACACAGACCACACCATCTTTATCCAATCATCTGTCGAGAAAGTTCCATCCTTCCTACTAGAGAAAAATGGGCTGCAATACACGATTCAGATCTCCAGTCTCTGTGGATTGCATGTTTCGTGTTTTCTTTTGCTTTTCCTGGAAGATGAGGATTGTCTTGCTTGTAATTTTATTCTCAGTCCTTGCTGCATAAAAGGTGTTAAATTAACAGAGGCCCTGCAAAGACTGGAGAAACTGCCCCAAAAGGCCACATCTCCAGGAGCCCTGTGACCCTGAGGGTCCCGGAGGGTCCTGGGGAAGCGAGTCCGGGGCTGCACGAGGCTGTGACTGAGGAGCTAGTGCGCGACGCTGATATTCATGCAGACGCTTTTTTAACGCTTCCCAGTACGCAGTGTCTTTTCCATAAAGGTCTCCCGTTAGTTACACGTAACTGTTCTGAGGAAGAGTTTAGTTTCTATGTTTAATAAGAAGCATGCCTACCTGAAATTCAGAGAAGCCCAGCTGACCCGCCCAGAGCGTCCTGATGGAGACAGGTCCCGAGTCTGAGCAGACACACAGCCCCACGTGTCAGCTGTGGATCTGGGCTGGAATGGAGCCCGTGCACCAGGGATCACCCAGACAGTCTGACCGGCCTTTGTGGGCCCAGGGTATGTGGAGGTAGGGGCAGGGGCCCCAGTGCCACCTCGTGTCTGAGGGGTCTTCTAGCATGAGGGCACCTGGATCCCCTGCAATGTGGACAGTTCCTGGGGGCTGAGGGGGTTCCCAGGATGAGAAAGGTGTTTCTCATGAAGGAGCTGGAGGGTTGACTGGGGACGTGCAAGGAGGGTGAGGATCCGGGATTTGTCTTCGCAAACAGAGGGAGGTGGGGCTGTAAATGCAGAGGGCATCGCCTGGACCCTGTGCTTTCTGTTACTCCCGGGAGAGAGCTAACAAAATCCAGGGCTAACGTAATCCCAGGGATTCTCTGGATTGGGTCCCAAAGGCCCTGGGAGGCCCCTCCAGGCTCCCCAACCCCCGAGATGCCCAGTGTGTGGCCCCAGGTGGACCTGCTGCAGGTGTAGAAATGGGGGCCCCTTTGGAGCAGGTGTAGAAACGGGGTCCCTTTGGGGCAGGTGTGAGGGGAATCTATGAAAAGACGGGATGAGTGTCAGGTCCCCAGACCCATGGAGGCCCCTACTCCCGCCGGTGTCCACGGAAGGGGGTGGGGCCTGCAGGGCCATCCCTGGTGCCCTGACGGACCATGGGGATGAAGCGGGCAGTGGGGGAAGGTCCCAGGGCAGCAGGTCCCCTAATCCGGATTCCCAGGAGCAGCACCTGCAGGGATGTGACCGGCAGAGACCCAGGGCCCTCGCACCCTCCCTCTGGCCCCCAGGGTGAGGGCAGAAGCAGACATGACCGGGCACTGGGGCTAGCTGCTCTCGGTCATACTTTTGAAGTGAAGTCTCTAATAATAATAATAAAAAAAAAACAGTACCATGCAAGACGCAGCTGGATCCAGGATGTGAGAAGAAAGTAAAAGGAAGAAGCAAACCCCAACTTAACAAGAAGTGGTGAGAAAACAGGGAACAGAGAAAGTAGGGGTGGGCCGGACATTTGCGCTTCCAGTGCGTGTCGAGGTGACACTTTGGGGAAGGTGCTGGTGATAAGAGAGAAGAGTAGCTGGAAAGGCGCCAGCAGGGTGTGGAGCACAGTGTCTTACACACACAGGGAAGTGGGTTCACGTGGCCACGGAAAAGCCAGGACGGAGCTCAGAGAACCTGACGGTGAAGCCAGCCCCCAAGCCTAAAGGCATCTGCCCCGTCCCCCGACGGGGACCTCAGTCTCGACTCAGATGGGCTGTCAGGCTTCCCCGTGACGCGGTGCTGACTGGGCCTCAGTCCAACCCTGAGACCAAGCGGTGGCCGGGGTTCCTGGGAGCAGCCCCTGGCAGCCCCCTGCTCTGGGCCAATCCCCGGGACACAGGCAGTGGGGCCTCATGTGCTGGCTTCCTGGCCCCTGCCTGTTAGCACACAGCCCTCACAGGAGGAGATGGGGTTTCCTTGTCCAGAGGCTCCTTGTTTGGTGGTGTTGCCAGCCCACAGGGACCTCCCTGGGCCTCACCCTCAATCCCCTGCTGGGCCCAGGGACCCCCCCTCAACCCTTCCCAGCCCCACAAACACGTGCCCACTTCCCAAGACAGAGCCACGAGGCCCACTTCTTGAGCCAAACCTTCAGGAGGGAAGTTGCCTTACGCTGTCATCTCCAAGATCAGTCGCCTTCTGTCCACACAGCGGTCTGTTCTGTCCCCGGCCCTCGTGGTAGTTGCCCCCACAGGGTGGGTGGGATCTGGAATTTCAGGCTGGTCTCTGCTCCCAAGTTCCCAACAATTTAAGGAATGTCGGAGGTCTAGGGTCAGAATGTAAACAGGCATCAGCAGAGTCAGTGAGGGCAGCAGCCTCTCTAGGAACGGCAGGGTGTCCCGGACGCCTTGGAGGACCCTTGTGTCTTGGTCTCAGGAAAACACAACAGCTCAGCTCTTACAAATGCGAAGTCGCGTCTTGAGCGGACAGTTTTCAAGTCCCAGAAAAAAAGCCTACGTGTTACTTTTCACTGTGTTCTTTCTCTTCTCAGCATGTGGCCCGGGCAAGCGGCCCCAACACGGACGCCTTGGCACTGCTGTCTTGCTTGGCCAGTGTCCGTCCCGGAGAGGCCCCAAGGAAGCCTCGCCCGGAGGCAGAGGGACACCGACCCTGAAAGGGCTCCTCTGAGGACGGGGCCACAGTGGAGAGAGGGCAGCGCGCAAGCAAGGGGAGGAAAGAAGCAGGTTTTGCAGGAAGACACTGTGCAGGAAGAAAGTGGGGCTGCTGCGAGACTTGATTCCACCATAAGAAACTGAAGCTCTGATCAGAAAACAGCTGAGTGAGGGCAGCCAGGAGGCCACGCCAGGGCCGGGGCAGGCGGAGGTGGGGCAGGACTCCTGTCGCACACCTTCCTTCTGTTCCCATTGTCTCAGCTCGCCTGTGTGCTGCTTGTAGAGAAAACTGAGGTGAAGGAGGCTGCTGGGGAGGACAGAGGCCCTGTGGAGCTGGGTGAACAGAGCAGTTCCCTATCTCAGCAGACCCCAGACCCTCTCCACCACCACCTCCCAGGCCAACATTGAGGCCACCTATTAGGTCCCCGGACACCAAGGTCTCCGGAGCTGCGGCTGTGTGCACCCTCCCTCCCTTCCATTGCCTCTGGTGGGCGGGCCAGGGGACTCCTGTGTCCACCTGCCTGCAGACCGGTCACACCAGCCACCTTGATCCCAAGAGGAGGAGTCATGAGAGAGAAGAGGGAGTCAAGTGGACTCCAGAGCAAGTGTAGTGATCCTAGAGGGTGGTTCAGGGCACACAAGCTGAGCCCCACCTGGCTCGGGCTTAGACTCTCACGGTGCCTGCCTGTCGAGGGTGGAGATGAACCACGGGGATGCACCCTGTCCTTCTGGAGCGTCCCGGGGCTCCTGGTGCACCCCAGCGCCCTGTGTCTGACTCACAGTGGGAGTCTCTGCAGCGGGGAGGTGGGCAGGTGTACCTGGAGCGGGGCCACCAATGGGGAAGGAAGGTTCCGAAACGGAACCAGAACGTGGGTTTGGAGATGCTGCCCTATCGAGGACAAGCAGGGAGCACTGGGCAGGTGGCCAAGCCGAGGGTGCTTAGAAAGCCAGGGGCCAGTCACAGCTGCCACCACGCGAGTGCCACACAGACTCTCTACCTCAGGCCCCAGAGACCATGGGCAGCAGCTGCAGTGAGGACTCAGCTGACATGGCCCCAGCAGAACAACACGCTGCCTGCCCTCCTGGAGCCCTTGTAACAAAGCAGGTGGGGCCCCAAGAGGGTGAGGAAACCAGGCTGCCCTCCGCTCACTGCTGACGCCTCCGGGAACTCAGCCAGGAAGGTGCCGTGGGCTGCAGGTCAGAGCGCTTGTGGGCTGGGGCTCTGTGTCGGCAGCTCCTTAGCTGCCGGGGCTGCAGCAAGACTCTGGACAGGACATCACAGAGTCAGTAAGACTCCCCCAAATCTTCACAAGCAGCTCTCAAAAGCTGGAGGTGCCTGAAAACTCAGCGCCCCGGTGGGGTCCACATTCCTTGATTTTAAATCAAAGCCCTTGTCTGCACTCGCTCAAGAGACCAGACAAGGCAAAGCCTCCTAACAGGCTGTCTGCAGCGCCATATTTGGGAGTTCCTGCCCCACTGTTTATGTCTAATTAGTTTAGATCGGAGCAAAAACGTCAACAAGGAGCACAGAAGCCGAGGCCCACGTGGCTCCCACCAGTCAACAAGCTTACAGGCATGTTTCCACTTCTAACTGCGTCTGTGACAAGACTCGATTTGACTCGAGGTTTCATGATGGCTCCTTATGGGACAGGCAAACAGGAAAGCCAGGGTGTGAGGGTCAGTCTGGGCAGCCCTATTTGCAGGTCTGACTGGGAATCTCACTGTGGCCACTCCCATCCTAGACGCTGGAATGAGTCAGGCCAAGTCCAGGGTGGCCCGGGACCAGCACAGGGACCAGTGTGTGTGCCCTGCGACGGCAGCAGGCCAAGCCCTCCCTCCCCGCCACACTCTGGCCTGGCACCAGCGCCCATCTGCACCCCCACAGGTGAGACCCCACCAAGCCTTTCGTGCCGACCACACTCCAGCTCCAGCCCCACCCAAGCTTCACTCTGGTGCAGGAGTCAAGGCGGAGAGAAGCCCTGTGCGGAAGAGTCTGGACATCAGGGCACTGAGGACTTGTCTTTCTGTGGTGCAAGAGGGAGCTTCTCTGGGTCAGGCTGGCTGCCCTCCAGTCGGCATCAGAGAAAAGAGGTCGGGCCTTTTGTATCCAGGCCACGTGGGGAGTTCACCAAAGTCCAGGTAGGCCCAGGGTCAAGGGAGACAGCCAACAGGGGAGAAGCTAACATTTGCTGGGTCCGTTCTCATGTCAGCCCCTGTGCTAGGTGCACAGCTGTGTCCTCTCATGTGGCCAAAAAGCCCAAAGGGAGCTACTGGGACCTGGTTAGAGCCAGAGTCCAAGTCAACGAGTTGCTTCTGCGGAGCAAAAGCAACATGAGGGAAAAAAAGAGGACATAAATTACCAAAACCATGAATAAAAGCAAGATCATCACTGCTGACCCTACAGACACAAAAGAAGTATAAAACAACACTGAGCAATTTACGCCAATAACTCAGACAGTTCAGATGAAGTGGACAGATTCCTAGGAGACACAACTTACCAAAACTGACTCAGGAAGAAAGAGACTCTGAACAGCCCGATAACAAGTAAAAATATTGAATTAAAAATTAACATCACCCCACAAGGAAAAGCCAAATGACTCCATTGATGAAGTCTAGCAAATACTGAAAGGAGAAAATATATCAATCCTTTACAAACTATTCAAGAAAAAAAAAAAAAAAACAGAAGAGGAGGAGATACACCTCAATTCAGCTGTTGAGATCAGTATTATTGAGGTGGGAAGCCCCATGAAAAAGACCGGCAGGACCCCCAGGCAGGGCCACTACTCTCCTGCCAGCACCATCCAGTTCCCTGCCCAGTGGCATTATCTCACTTTTTAAACTCTGAAATGGCTTACTTCTAGGAAAGCGGAACTTACCTCTAAGATTCTATTGGTTCCCTGAGCTAACTCCTGATTTGTCCATTTGTAGTGCTTCATTTGCATGGAGCTCACTCCTGATTGGTCTATTTCTACAAAGCTTGTTCCTAATTAGTCACCTTTGCTATACCTTATTTGCATATGATGTTACAACATGTTGCAAAGCCTAGACTGGTAGCCTATAAAAGTCTGTGTAAACCTACAGAGGGGGTCCAGAGCTTGGAGTGTTAACTTCTCTGGGCCCGCTGGTGTAATAAACCTGAGTTCTCGAGCCCTTCAAGCGCTCCTTAGTCTCTCGCCCGGATCCGGGCTGCTGGCACAGCTGAGCTGTAACACTGAGCTGTAACACACTTCGCTGCAACGTTTCCTTGATATTCTAGCCATAGACACCACAAGAAAAAAAATCACAGCCCAACAACCCTCATGGACAAAAGTCCTTAACAGAACATTAGCAAACGAAACCCAGCAACATTTAAAACTACGTCCCTTGCAAGAGGGTATAACACCCAAATGTTGGCTTAACATCCAACATTTAATCAATGGAATACACTGTTTATGGAATAAAGAACAAAAACCGTGTGGTCATCTTGATAGACTCAAAAAACCAAAACATTTGACAAAATCCAACACTCGCTTGTGACAAACCATTTCCACAAACAAGGAGGGGAAAGGGAACTTCCACCCCGTGACAAAGGGCATCAGTGTAAAACCTGCAGCTAAACCATGTTACGGACGAAGGGTGATGAGACTCTCCCCCTCCCTCTAAGGTCAGGACTAAGGTGGGAATGCCCAGTCTCACCACTTCTGTTCAGCTGGAGGTGTCAGTCAGTGTAATGAGGCAAAACAAATGAAGTAAATGCATCTGTACTCAAAAGGAAGAAGTAAAACTGTCTTTATCTGTAGGAGATCCAATGTACAACCCTAAGAAATCCATCAAAGGCGCCAGAGGGTAGAGCTCAGTGGTAGAGCACATGCTTAGCATGCATGAGGCCCTGTATTCAATCCCCAGTATCTCCATTAAAAATATAAGTAAAAGTAAAATTAAAAAATAAATTTAAATGCCAAACCTTTATACTACTAAACTAAGGTTCAGCAAGATCACAGTCTACATGATCACTATTCAAAAACGAATAGTATTTCTATATAACAGCAATTGTAGTTCTATACAGTGGCAACAAATTTAAAAATTAAGAAGAAAATTTCATTCACAATAGCATCAAAATTTTGTTCAAAACTTAAGGATAAATTTTAAAAAAAAGAAGAGCAGAACTTGTACACTGAAAACTACAAAGCACTGCTGAGAGATATTAAAGAAGATTTAACTAAATGGTGAGGCACTTCATGCTGATGGATTGGAAGACTATATATTTTAATGTTGCAATTCTCCTGAAACAGATCTATAAACTCAACGTGATCCCCACTGAAATCCCTGCAGGCTCTTTTTGCAGGAAATAACAAGCTAACCCTAAAATGTTTATGCAACTACAAAGACCACAGAATACCAAAACAATTTTGTAACAGAAGAAAGTTGTAGGACTTACATTTCCTAATCTCAACACTTTGTACAAAGTGATAGTAGTCAAGACAGTGTGGAGCTGGCTTTGAGGATGGATGTATAGATCAATGCAACGGAACTGAGAGTCCTGAGATAAACTCTCATGGTTTGGTTCAACTAATTCAGTGGGGAAAGGATAGTTTTTTCAACAAGTGTCGCTGAGACAATTGGACATCCACGTGCAGAAAAGATGAATGCAGACCCTTTCCTCACACCGTACACACACATACACAATAACTCAAAAGGGATCATGGACCTAAATGTTATTGCTAAATCTATAAAACTTCTAGAGGAAAATATAGGAGAAAAATCTCTGTGACCTAGTATTAGGCAAAGAGTTCTTAGATACAACACCCAAAGCATGGTCCTTAAAAGAACAAATTGATAATTGGGCCTTCATCAACATTGAAAACTTTTGCTCCTCCAAAGACATCACAGAAAAAGTGAAAAGATAAGCTGTAGACCAGAAAATACAAATTATATATTTTACAAAGGGTTTGTATCTAGAATATATAGAGAATTCTTAAAACACTATAATAAGAAGACAAAAAGCCTAATTTAAAAATGGTCAAGAGACTTGAGTAAATATAATAAATGAATGGCTTTAAACACATGAAAAGGTGCTCAACATCATTAGTCATCAGGGGACTGCAAATTAAAGACCACAAAGAGATACTGCTCACACCGACTGAAATAAGTGTATAAACAAGTGATTCCACTCCTAGGTATCCACTTAAGAAAAATGAAATCATATGACCAAAGACTTGAATGTGAATGTCCATAGCAGAATTATTCATAATGGCCCAAAATGGGAAACATTCAAACTGCTCATTAACTTGTGAATGAAAAAACAAAGTGTGGTCTATCCATACAGTGGTATTCAAGTCAGCAACACAAAGGAACAAACTACGGGTATGTGCTACAATGTGGATGAATCTCAAAAACGTTATACAAAAGGCCACCTATTGTGTTTCCATTTATATGAAATGTCCGCAAAGAGCGCATTTATAAGGACCGCAAGTAGATTAGTGGCTGTCTAGACTTGGGAGTGATTTGGGGGATTGACTGCTAATTGGATGAGGGATCTTTTGGGGTGATGAAAATTTTCTAAAACTCTCAAGGTTGTGGTGATTGCTGCACAATTTACAAATTAATGAAAAAATCACTGAAATTTACACTTAAAATGGATGAGTTTTATGCATATTATATCTCCATGCTATTTATGAAAAGCAGTATCATGAACACACCAGACCAGTGTTGCTGCAGTTTGAAAGAAGAGCACACAGGGAGAACAGGAGGAGGCTGGAGGGGCCCTCTCTCTCTCTCTTAGAGGGCTGACTCACAATAACCAAACTCACAGAGACTGATGTACAAACCAAAATGCCAACACTTCAGTTTACCACTCACCTGCCCATCAGTATTTCCTCATTCAATAGGCAAATATTCACAAGAAGCCAACTTATGATCAGAAAATTAACAGGGAGTCAGTGCTAGGGGATAGGCAAATGAGTCTGAAGGGGGACTTGTTACTCTGTAGCAGGGCTGCCCACCCCCACCACAGGACAGGCCTCCCACACAGGTCTGAATCCCACGTTCAGGGCCGAAGCACTCTCTTCCCCAGCAGTGCTGGAGAACAAGCCAGATCTGTCTCCCTGGATTCCCTTTCACAGGTGCCACGCAGACAACACCCCACCATTCACACGTCTTCAGACAGAGCACAGAGAAATGCCTAAAACAAGCACCTCTGTGCCAGCCTGTACAACACAAGCACCTCACAGCCAGGCAGGCTGTCAGCTGCTTCGCAAATGGTTCATCTCTTGCATTTGGATTCTCCTTAACCTCATTTTTAAGTGTACTTTGTGCCAATCTGGGTCAGCATCCTGGCCTGAGCATCCCTCTCCCTGGCTCAAGGAATCAGCGCTTCTCCACCAGAGCTTCTCCAGCAGGTGAGCTGACAGCACAAAGGAGTCTGTGACTGCTTGGCCAGGAGGCCGTCCCCAGACCTCTCAGGGCCCCTGTGGGGTCAGCTGAGCTAAGACACTCCTGGTCTTGTGCCCACCCTCCCCTTGCAGGGAGTGGCAGATGTCCAGCCTTCACACCCAGACTCCTCCTTCACTCCCACAGCAGGAGTGGCAAACCGGGCTTCTGTGACAGACGGGGGAGGTGGCCCGACAAGTGGCCCAGAGTCGGAGTGACCAGCTGGTGGAGGCTCAGGCTGGTGCTGAGGGGTGGGTAAGAGATCACTGCACAGCTCAGCCAGTGTGGCTGCAGGGATGGCTGGACGGCTGCACCGCTGCCAGGGCCACTGACGTGTCACAGCCGGGGCTGCGGGGGTGGTGGAGTCCGGGGCTGCGGGGGTTGTGGAGTCCAGAGCTCCGGGAGTCGGATCTGAGACTTGTAGGTGGTCCCTCCGGGAGCTGGGCATGGCACGGACTGCCTGTCGCCAGTGAGCCCCACAAGGGTGCCTGCCCACGCGGCCTGGCATTGGCCAGCTCCCCTAGGCAACCACAGCCTCGTCTCCTGGTGGCCTCTGCTTCTTAGCTTTGTGTTGCTGAGGGCAGCCACCCAGGAGAATTGCAGGCACGACCCGTGTCAAACTGCAGATCATGTCTCCTTGATGCTTACAGAAGAGCCTCTGCGCAGTGTCTGCTGGGAGCCAAAGTCAGAAGAGTCACCAGTGAGGCTCCCGGGCTCCTTCTGAGCTGGAGGGGGAGACTAAACCCCAAATTAAACCCCAAACCCCAGGGGCGTGGACAGCGCCTGTGCGCTCTTAGGGATGTCACCACAGGCATCACCCACCCGGAAGAGTGTGCCCTGCTCATGTGCAGCCTCGTCTACCCGCCAACTTCCCTTTCAGTCACCACGCAAATAGCAGAACGGGAAGTGAGAGTGAGGGACGGAGACCAGGCGGGGCTTCCTGCCTGCGATCTGCACAGCCCCGGGTGGACCCTCCCCAGCCCAGGGCAAATACCCACTGCTTCATCACAGCCCAAACCCCACCCCCACAGGTGGGAACTTGGGACTCCGTCACCACGCATCACACCCTGCCACTGGGTACTGTGAGCATGACTGACACCTGACTTCTACTAAGGTAAAATAAACTAACACAAAGTCAGCTGTCTAAGTAAATAAAGCAGCAAGCTCTACAGCTTCCGTACAGGTTCCCCGTGAGGCAGCGCAGAAACTCCTTCCTGACAGGACGTGCAGGGCGTGTGGGGCCATGGGACTCTAACTGTTCCTCAGAAATCGTTGGCAACAGGTCGATGAGGGCCCTCCGGGGATGAAGAGACTTCCCCAGGGCAGGGCTGTAGCCAGCACCCTGGCAGCAGGGCCACACAGACATCAGAAAATCGCCCCCAGGACTGATGAGCACCTGGCTGAGGGGTTATACACACATACATGCAGCTCATCCTAAGCCAAAATGAATAACAGCAATTCACGAACTGTCCCAAGACTCGCAGTGCCCCTCTTTTCACTTCCTGAGCCCTATGGACCAAGAGGCCACGCCCAGCCCTGCCCTCCAGGGGCTCAGCTTGGGTGGGCAGATAAGGACAGACAAACGCTTCACTGCAGTTCAGGGACATATGCTTGGGAGTCTGAGTGGTCCGGGCAGGATGCAGTCACTCTGCCGGGGACGGGGAGAGGTCAGGAAGGTCTTGGCTGAAGCAGCACCTGAGCAGGTAACTGGCATTCGCAGATGAGTGACAGGAGACCCCCAGCAGGGAGAACTCTTGTTGCCGGGGTTGGGGAAGGACCAGGAACTGATACCCATCCTTTGACCCTTAGGTCAAAGGGCAACCTTGTGAAACCCTGACAGAAACTTGTTCTTCCCCAAAACGAGTGTCTTGATAAAATAAGGCCCACAGGGCTGCCCACGCCTTCGTGAGCCCCAGATAACGTGGCAGCTCTGAGATCTGAGTGCACAGGTAAGGAGCTCGGACACTGTCCTCCAGCCATCCCTGCTGAATCACCAGGGAGGAAGGAGAAACGCAGAGAGGCAACGCAGGCGGCGGCGGCAGCGGGCAGAGCCATCAGCCCTAGGAACTTCGCAGATTCCCCTCTCTGAGCCTCATGGTCCAGCCTGCAAAACGGGACGTGACAAGACCTACTGCTGGGACACGGCTAGCCGGAACACGGGCCAGAACACGGGACACTTGTGCTGGAGAGGTGGTGGCAAAATGACCTTATTAACAGAAGCTAATCAAACAACTAGGTGACCACCTTAAATCCCACACACACCTCCCACCAGATGCCAGCATGATCCCAAAAGCATCGAGAATGTAGATGTGAGGGAGCAAGACCTGAATGGGAAGAGAATATAGAAAAAGGCCTTTCATAACCTAAAAAAATCCAGAAACCATAAAAGAAAAGATGAAAATGTTTTAATGCAAACAATTTTTGTGGCCAAAACAACTACAACACAAAGTGAACTGGCGGGCAGTGGCAGGGAGTTCACACCACGCGCGACACGACGGGCTGGTCTTCACACGCGAGGAGCCCTTCTAGGCCAGCGATCAGACAGTTCACCAAATAAAGGAAACAAACACCCCTGAGCGTACGTGACGCTCAACTCTTTCACAATGGGAAAGACATGTCAAAACTCACTGGGAAACTGTCTTCCGTGTATCTGATTAGCAAAAGCCTGGAGTTTGACAATGCACCGGGGGTGGGGCCGGGAGCCCCAGGCACTGCTGGCGGGCCCGTGAAGCCACACCAACTCCAGTGCAGGGAGCGGCTCTCCCTCAGCAATTTCACTTCTAAGAATCTATCAAATCAATGTAAAAGGCAACATTTAAAAATTACATATGTTCAATGTTATTTACATCCTAAATGCACATTAACAAGAAAACCAGTCACATTAATTGCGGCAGGAACATACAAGGGAGCACCACGCATCCGAGGAAAATGACGCAAAGCGCTTTTGTGCCAACATGAAGACATCTCCAAGGAACAGCACTGCATTAAAGAGAATTGTGCACCCTAAGTGTGGGCTGTGACCGTGCTGCCCTTCCAAAGAGACCAGATGGAAAAGGCGGAAGAGGAAGCTGTCTTCCACGTGCTCAGGAATCCGGGGGACAGTCTGGGCGGTCGTCGGACGTGCTGGCGACCCTGCCATCCCCGAGGCCCTTTGAGATAACCCGGGTCCAGGAGCCCAGTGTCTGGGGAGCTGGACAAGTGCATAAGCACTTGGGACCAGCGAGCATTTTCCAGGGACCCTCTCACTGTAAAGCCCACAGCATCACGTCCTTGGAAAAATCTTGGTAAATCCTAATGTATGTGGTCCCACGTCAGACCTCTGAGACTTCCACAGTGTGGGGACAGCCCACTGGGGCCGCTCTGCCCCTTCTGGCCGTGCTGCTCTCGCTGGGCTGGGCTGGGCTGAGGCTGTCCCGTTGCTGGGAAGTGATGGTGGCCTTGCTCAGGATGACACGAGTCTCATGAGGTGAGTGGGCTGGTGTTTGGGGAGGCCACTTACTGATCCACATGTTCAATCAGCGTCTTAAACACCACAGACACACACCTCACAGAGTGGGCTTCACAGAATGGTCCTGGACCGACCCCAGAAGGTCTCCAGGAACCAGGGTGGCTGCTGTCAGACCCTCAGAATGGACACCCCCAGGCCCTGCCCTTCCAGGGTAGCTGGGGTGCAGGCAGAGGCGTGGCTGAGCAGGGACCTGCCCCAGACGGGTTGCGGTGGGGGGCTCTCCCTCCGAGGGGAGGGGCTTCTTTGTAATGGCCACTGAAACCCTCCCAGCAGGGCTGTGCCCTTCTCCACCAGAGAGGAGGGTGGATGGGCCAGGACACACCATGGAGCGGGCCCCTGAGCGGACAGCAAAGGGAGTGACCATGATGGGAGTGACCATGATGGGAGTGACCACGGTCCTGCCCCGGAGAGACCAGGTCACCCAGGTCACTGCAGGGCCTCTCAAAGGACACAGTGTCTGCCAGAGTCCCTTCCTTAGGCTGCTCTGAGGTCTCACGGGGCCTCAACGGGCCAGCAGCTGCACTCGGGGCCTGGCTGCCATCACTGCTGGCCAGGAGAGCGGGGCAGAGTGCCGAGCATCTGTGCCGACGAGGGCTGACTGCCCTGCCGCGGACACCATCCTTTATTCTGACACTACCTCCTTCCCCAGTTCATCCACTTCTCAGTGATGACAGCAGCGATGTGAGCTTGCTTTATTTTTAGTTTTGGGAGGGAGGGGGCAAGACTGAAAGCAAGTTTGAAGCAGTCCTCAGATCTGGGGGACATTTAGACTCAGAGTGCCGGTTTTCTGGATTTCTGGTGAAGCTTGTTCCCCTCAAGAAACCAGATCTTAAGCAGCTGTGAAGCTGACGAGTCACAAACCTCACAGCGTAAACATCTGAAAACCGGAAGTACTCTTCTACCAACGCAGGTGCCCAGACATCACCAGAATGCACGGGCCACCTCCGGTGATGCCAGAACCCTCCACTTTCTTTGCAAACACCCCACACAGTGAATCTCACCGTGATGTGTCCCCAGAGGCGAACTGGGACAAGTTGCAACCTTCCGTGTGAGCAGCTAGACCCAAGCCCAGTGCCTGATCCTGAACTCTGATCCACACTCTGCCACCTGCTCTGAGCTCTGGGTGGCGACATGGGTTCTCAGTGACTGTCCAAGGCAGGGTGTGGACAAAGGGGATCCTCATGGGGTCTGATGGCCATGTGCTTGTCACAGAGACCTGGGCTCAGTCGTGGTGGCGAGTCCAACAGAAACAGGAGCCCTGAGCAGCCACAGCCTCGCCAGCCACTGCTCCATCATCCCTCAGCTCCTTATCTGTCTGTGAAACGGGGACAAGGAGCTGTTCTGAGGAGCAGGCCTGGCTGCTGCCAACAGCTGTGGGGCTGTCACACTGAACGGGGCTACCTCAGTTGCCCCCAGCATCCAGCAGAGCTGGGCCCGGAGTGGGAGCTTCAGCATGAGGAGATACAGGAGACAAGCCTCAGAGACGCCACACTGCCCTGCCTTGGAAGGAGGCCTCGATCAACAGCCCCAGGGCTGACCCCCAAGACGCCCAGGGAAATGGAGCGTCCTGCAGGCGCCTGGGCCCACCTGCCCCAGCAGAAAGGCCAAGATCAGGCTGGTGCAGCCCCCCAGTGTCCCCTGCCCTCCCCGGTCAGGCTCCTCTGCAGGGACCCCTTCCCGGGCCGGGCCGGGCCGGGCCGGCTCCACCTGCCGCAGGAGCAGCGTCCGAGGGCGCAGCCTGTGTCCCTTGCCCCACGCAGATGTTTCCTGCTGATGCTGCAGGTTTCTGTTAAGGCGCCGCCCGCCCAGCACACACCCGCAGTGCAGAGGTGCCGACACAGCTGTTCACCTCCCTGTTGCAACCCCTTTTCTTGGCAAATCGCCAGCTGACGCTCCAGAGGCGCTCAGGCTGAGCTGGAATCTCAGTTCCGTAAGGACCGGGGCTGCCCAGAACCCCGGGCGCGGCAGGAAAGGTGGTTGGGAGTGACGCATTGCGGCCAGGGGCCGTCTGACCACAGACGTGGGATGGGCATTCACTGAAGTCACCTTGTGCCCACAGGCCCCCTAGGCCCCTCTCCCCACACAGGCGGGAAGCGGCCACAGGCTCGTCCTGGAGTCTGTGAGGTGCAGCAGCACCCTCCACCCCCAGGTGTTGCAGGAGGTGAGAGGGTCGGACACACGCCCAGAGGAGGACACCGCCACCGAGGGGGCGGCATGGGCAGCCAGAGTGGCCGGTAGGGCCCCTGTGGGCAGGTTCCAGAGTCTGAACCTGAGGGCAGCAACCTGGTGACGCCCTTCCTCCTTGGGCTTCTCTGAATTAGCTCCAAACGCAGGCCAGCCACCACCAACCCCAGGTCAGCCCTGTGGGCCCTACCTGGTTCACTGGCTGGACTCAGGTCAGCTAGTCTCCTGCAGACTCGGCCTTGATCAAAAACCTCCAGATGATGTCACACCCGCCTAGCCCACCTGGGGCTCCGCTTCCCCCACCTGACAGCCTCCCTAGGACCAGCGAGGCATGAGGCGTCCCACCCTCCCTCAGGCTGCAGGCCACCCGGTCCCCACCTCAGGCCTCGGACATGCAGCTCCTTGGCTGGGTGGGCCTTCACCCCACCTCACACATCTGTCACTTCCTCAGGGAGCCTCTCTGCATCTAAAGTCAGAACACCCCTGCACACACATTAGTACACTCCGCAGCGTTCTTATCTGCCTCACAAACACAGAACACAAACCAGAACGTAAGCTCCACGGGGCATTGGCCCATTACCCAGTTTCAGTAATTATTGACCTTGCCCTGTCTTTTTTTTTTTTTTTTTTTTTTGGTTTTGGTTTTGGTTTTTCTTGGGGAGGGGGCGGTAATTAGGTTTCCTCCTTCCTTCCTTTCTTGCTTCCTTTCTTTCTCTCTCTCTCTCTCTCTCCCTTTCTTTCTTTCTTTTAATGAAGGTACTGTGGACTGAACCCAGGACCTGTGAATCCAAGGTCCTCATTACCCAGTTTCAGCAATGATCAGCCTCGTCCTGTCTTGCTCTGTCTGGGCCCCGCTTCCTTCACACACTGCAGAGCAAGTCCCACACGTCACGGTTACCTGTAAATGCTGCCAAAATTCAAGGACCTTTAAAGGATTTAAGCACAATACCATTATCACTAAACACAGGGTAGCCTTAAAACCAAACAATGTCCAGATTTCCCAAATTGTCTCATTTCACACAGCTTTTTTTTTTAAAAATCAGAATCCAAACAGGTCTATAAATGGCAATTTGTTACTATGTCCCAGGCTATACACATTACACTGTCCTCCCTCTTTATTTTTTTCCTGTAGAAAGACCTGAGCTGTTTGCCCCGGAGCAGTCAGCCTGCTGTGTCCCGGTGCCTGGACGTCCTGCAGGCCTGCGATGGACACAGAGGTCGGCCAGAGTCAGGTCTGCTCCTCGGCAAGAGCACGTCCTCACTGGGTGGTGGGCTTCCCGGTGTGTCGCTGGGGGTCCCTCACGGATGCTGCCACTGACTGAAGGCCCAGGGCTGCCCAAGGCTGATTTTACCTCCCCCTGCCCGTATCTGTCAGCTGGTGTTTCTCCAAGAACTTTCCTGTCAATTGTGTGGTTACGATTCACTCCGGAAAAGCATGAGAAATGCCTGCTTCGTTCATTATTGACCCATTTTCAGAGTAACAACTTGGTTCCCAGCATCTTCCAAAAGTGACTGAGAGCCCCTCACCTTTTTTTTCCTTTTTCTTTGTTTTCTGGATAGCTGTGGATTCATGAAATGTAATTTATTTAACACATTTCAACCCTTTTCAGTCATTATTCTTCCTGATGCTCAGCTGCCCCATCTGACCAGTGGGGCGCCTTCCCAGCAGGTGCATGTCCTTTGATGACCAGGGCCTTGGAGGTAAGTCAAGATGGTCCAGGCTCGCGTGGGCACCTAGGCCGGCAGCCTCGGCCCTGAGGAAGGGCCAGCGAGGGCGTGTCCCCCGACCGGACAAACACCCGAGTTCAAACATTGTCTCCAGACAAAGCCCTTCTTCCCCTGCCGCCTTCGTGAGCTTCCGTGGGGTTCCTGCAACACTCTTTCTTCTGGACGTGATGATGTGAGTTCTCAGCTCCCTGATACCGCCTCTTTCCCTTTCCACAGGGCGCTGAAGCCCTGTCCTGCTCTCTGGCTGTTACAGGGTCTCCAGCCCTTTCAGTCCCCAGGGGTCCACAGCTTTTCCCACCTGGACCCAGGGGCCCCCACGCCGCCCTCCGACATCTGCCTGCCTGGTCGCACGCACGCCCCACACTTAGTGTTTCGGAGCTTCTGAAACATTTTAAAAAACCAAACCAAACCAATCAACTGCACTGGCGCTGCCCCCTTGACGCCGTGGCGACTTGTGATTTTCAGGACAGGGCTCAGCTCCCCAGCCAGGAATTTGGAAGCCACTTAGCTGCACTGGTCTGGGGCCTGAGGTTCCAGTCAATCTGTCGGCTCATCTCCCCAGAAGGCTTGACTGGGGCTGGCAGCTCCCCTGCCCAGTAGGTTCTCCCCAGGGCCAGCAGGGAGGTGGGACTGGTTGTTGGCGGGCCTTAGCTCCCCAGTACAAGCTTCTCACAGGCTGCAAGAATGCCCTCGGACAGGGTGGCTGGCTCCCCCCAGAGCCATCAGCCCTTTCTCTGACCCAGCCCCAGAGGGCACACAGCATCCTGGCCTCCACACGGGTCGCCCACACCCAGGGGAGAGGGGCTGGGCTCCACCTCTTGGAGAGGGTGATGTCAAAGAACCTGCAGATACATTCCAGGACCACCATGCCTGCATCTAAGGCCCTCACAGCCTTTCCCACTGCTTAAGGAGACTCACAAGAAATATTTGCATGTTAAAGGTTCTGACAAGTCCTGCGGGTAAGAAACCTGTTTGACTTTGTTGGAGTCCAAGTTGATGAGCACACAGAAGTCGTTCAGCAGCACAACAAGGGCCAGTGTTCTGTGAGCAGAACTGAGGAAGCAGAGGGGCAGAGCCCACACTGCACACCTTCAACAGTGACTGAGTAAACAGCTCCTTGACCAGATGCTCATCTCCCTCTGCCCATCCAGATGGAATTCCAAGATGGGAAATGTCCATGTGACAGATCTGAGGCCTCCCTTACACCAAGTCACATTCTACAGAGTAAACGTTGACCCAGATGCTACACACAGCTTCCACAAACTCACAGGACACATCCAGATGCAGGGAATGCCCACACGCAGGCCTCCCGACTTCTGTGTGTGTCCTTCATGGTCCAGGTTCACTGGAGGAGACAGCCACATAACACAGTTCACCTGTGCAGCTTACAGAATCAGATCTGCTATATTAAAACCACCTCCTGGGGGGAGGGTATAGCTCAAAGTGGTAAAGCTCATGCTTAGTGTGCATGAGGTCCTGGGTTCACTCCCTACTACCTCCTCTAAAAAGTAAGTATATAAATAAATAAACCTAATTACCTTCCGCCTCCAAAAAACTTAAAACTTAAAAAAAAAAACAAAAAAAAAAACCCTCCTAGACCTTGAGCACTGAGGGAAAAATGTGCAGAAGTTTGTTTCTGACACCGTCTTGCTAAGGGGCAGCCAAGCTCGCTGCTCTCTGATCAAAGAGCACATTTCTGGGTTGTGAGCCCGAAGTTTCTCTTTGCCACTCCCCCAGCATCCCCGTGACCTTCAGATGCTTTTGGATCTCCCAAGTCTAAGCCATCCTTCCAGTACACCCATTCCTCATGAGACCCAACCTTTTTCCAGACAGCACTCCATGCCTATGCAGGCCTTGTCAGTGCCTTTATTATTGATCTGCATTGATATTCTCCCAGCCTACCTCCACACCTCTGGAATGAGGCCAGGGGGACACCCCAGAACTCACCCCAGGGGTGGCTGTGGCCCCCGGAGGGCATGTCCTACCTGAGACCTGAAAGGCAGGATTCGAGGGTGGTGAAAGGGAACAAGGGTGTCCAAGGAAGGACAGTCGGGACCGGAGTGGGCTAGTGTGGGGCCCCCACCCTCCACTGGAGGCAGTGACGCGCTGGGGGATGAGTGCGTGCTGCCTTCTGGCCTGTGCCCTCCCCCAGTCAGCACGGGAAGCCCCCAGCCAGGGCCCAGCCAGAGCTGGGGTCCAGGTTCCACTGTTTGCCCATCTTGGCCTTTTCTCAGGCTTGGTGCCTCCTTTTTTCATGTTTGGTCAACAGTCTTTTCGGTGTTTGCCCACTGGGGCTGCCTGTCAGCTGTGAGAGGGCCCACAAAGCCGCCTGGCCCTGTGAGTCCACAGTTGTCCTGGGACCCCCGCTGCCCCTCCTCCACACACACATTCTTCACCTGCCTTTAATTTACTTCTGACACCAGGGGTCTGAGTCTCTGGCCCTGGCCGCCCTGCGGTCCAGCTCCTCGGCAACCCCACACGGGTCCCCAAGCTAGTGAGAGCTCTGGATTGGCCTCAGGAGGGGCCGCTGCCGTGGAGACAGCCTGTGGTCACCCTGTTACCACGGCGCCAGGCAGAGCTGGGGTCAGCCAAGGGAGGTTCGCTCATCTGGAAATAGCCTGCTCACTAAGCTGTCGGTCTGGTTCACACACAAGTTCTGAACTGAGCCCCCTGTCTGGCTCCTCAGCTTAAAGGCCTCCAGGGCAGACCCCTCTCAGCCCCTGTCCAGCCCCACGGATGTGCCCTGAGCTTGGAAGGAGCTTCAGGGATGGGCGGGCTTGGGGCAGCGTGGACCCCGGACAGCAGGGCGGTACCACTGCATCTACTCTGTCCACCACGCCCGATACCACATGCCGGCCCCAACCCACCTCTCCTCACACCCAACCACTGAGAGCCCCTGGGCCACCCCTCGCCAACCTGGCTGCCCCCACACGTGGGCCACCCTGCCCTCAGGACAGCACCCCTCTGTCCACATCGAGGCCCCTCAGCCCCCACTCCCAGCAAAGACACTTCCGCAGGAGTGAGAGTGGAAACAAGGAGGAGAAGGGAGCTGCGCGATGACGGCTCACTGTGTGCGCAACTTCTCAGCTCCCTGAGAAGCTCAGAGAGGCCCAGCAGCTCGTCCAAAGTTGAACAGCCCTGGTGGCAGCCCTGATGCGAGCTGAGAACCAGCCTTCCCGACTTACTCTCCTCAAGGAGGCCAGAAATGGACGGTGGCCACCCAGCTGGCGCACGGCTCCTGCAGCTGTCCTTGCCGCCCACCTGCACGGGAGGCCAGCTCTCTGAGACGCACCAGGACAGGCGCCGGTAGCCTCTGAGCTGCAGCCACTCAGCTCTGTTCGGGACTGGGCCAGGTGGGCTGCCTGGCCAGGATGCCGTTTGGAATTGGAGAGCTGCGGGTCAGCAGCGTTTGGGTGCAAAGCTTCCAGGGTCTCTCTGCAACCGAGTGGAGCTGTGTCCTGGGTTTGCTGCTGAGGGACAGGGCGTGGGAGCCATGCCAGGCCTTCTACCCTTGAACTTCCAGCAAGTTCATAACACAGCTCGTGACCCCGGGGAGAACGGAATTTCCTAAGCTGAAAAGACCTTCACCCCTTTCACACACTTTGTGATGTTTAACGTCACCATGCAAATACCGGACAGGGACTTGGGTCCGGGACCACCCAGCCCTAAACAAGACTCAGAAGAACTCACAGAAAACGCAGACCCTGGAGTCTGCCTAAACCATCTAGGCTCCTATAAAGCACACAGGCTCCTTCCTGTACTCAAGTCTAGGCTGCTCAGATGTTCAAACGGCATCTGACCAGGCCCAGGCCCCAGAAAGCCAGCTTTGGCCCAAACCCCCAGCAAGAAAGGGCAAGAGGAGGACTGAAAGGAGGGCAGGTTGGCACTGTCATCCTCGCAGAAGGGGCCATTTCTTGTGAGCACAGCCCTCTCCTCCCTGCCTGCCCACCTCAAATTTCTCTGGGGAAAACCAGTGGAGCAATCTAGACAGAATTCCTGCAAGGCTTTGGGCTTGCAGGAGGCATTGACTTGAGGGAGAACTCTTTCCTTTTGCTGTCTCTTCCTTCTCCTGGTCCCCTTTGTGAATCACAATGCAAAAGAAACGTGATTTTCAGAAGAACAGGATTCGTAACAGCAGCATCGCCCACAAGGCCCTTTGGCAGCTTCCTGTAGAAGCCAGCCCCGGGCTGGCACATGCGTTCGGGGCCACACGAGGCAGAAGGTGCAGCCTTTCACTCAGGACAGGCTGGTTGTGCTGGCCCTTCACAGCACACGTCTCGACACAGGTCACCTGACACTGCGTAGTGGAAGGCCGGTTTCCCCGACCCTCTCCACCTTCTCCTTTCAAAAGGAAGGGACTCTCCTCTCATGAGGGTCACGGAGGCCCCTGGGCATGGAGAGGAGGAGGAGAAAAGTTCTGTGTGCCTGTAGAGCGCCTGGGCCCTCAGCCCCTGGGGCCGGGTGGAGTGTCGGCCCAAAGACACAGGTAGGATCACTGGTGTCCCGGAACCACACGTGCACAGGGAGGCGGTCTTCCCCGGAGCTGCAGGGCATTTCCCACGTGTTGCCCCACAGGTAATACCGGGGATTAGACTGACTGTTAAGTGTCTAAAAAGCAGTCTGTCAGGTGTCAAAGACCTGTGGTGTTTGGCCCCCAAGTCTCCGGCCCCCAGCTTGGCCAGGACACGTGCCCCACTGCTCAGCCTTGGGCCAGCGGCCACAGGAAAGCACCACAATGGGGTGTTTGGTTAAGCCGTTCCCTCCTGCCTGTTTCAGAAGTGAAACCCCATTCGCAGGGAGGGCCAAGCAAGCCAAAGAGAAGAGGGGGTTGGAGGAATGTTTGGCCCTCAAATCACAGTAATTTTCGCCCCACTGGAAGTGGACTGGGACTCCTAGACTCTTCGCGAACTCTGCAGAAGGCTCCGTACTGACCAGACAGGCACTGATTATCACCCTGCACTTATCATTTGGGATGAGTCCAAGCCCTTGTCACTTTGCCGCTAATTACAAGGCAGTGAAGTGGTTCTTTCTGGCTATACTTTGAACTTACAAGTTCAGAGAAAAGTCCTGATTCCTCCTGTGTACCTGGCCTGCAACGGGACAGGTGGCCAGCATGTGGATGGGGCTGCGGGGCCTGGCTTTTGGCTCAAACAGCCAGGGCTCCCAAAGGTAGGGGCTGTGGGGTAATCCATCCTGGCCCCACCTCCTCACCTCCTCTCATTCTAGCCCTGCCTCCTCCCATCCTGCCTCACCTCCTCCTCCTGGCCCCGCCTCCTCCCATCCTGGCCCCGCCTCCTCCCTTCCTGCCCTGGCCTCCTCCCAAGCACCCAGGGGTGGGAGGGGCAGTACCAGAGAGGAAGGGGCACATTCCACCTCACCCTAAATCTGAATTCTCTCTAGTATCCAATAAACAAAGGGGAGTGTGCAGCCCTGGAGGGCTTTGGGCCTCTGGCCTCAGGGAGTTCTGCAATTAGTTTTTTTTTTTAAACTGAGGTAAAATCCTCGTATAAAATTAACCACTTTGACCATTTCAGAGTGTACAATTCAGTGACATTTAGTGCATTCACAGTGTTGTTCCACCATCACTTCTATCAAGTTCCAGAACACTGTCATCACCCCAAAAGGACATCCTGTACCCATCAGCAGTCACTGCCCAGCCCCTCGCAGACACTAGGCCACTCTCTGTCCTCAGGTCAGCCTGCCCTGGACCCTTCCCATCAATGGGCTTGCGTGACATGTGGCTACGTGTCGGTAGTGTGTTTCCGAGGTTCCTTGGGCCAGATGTGTCCCGGTGCACCTTCCCTCCCAGGGCCGAGCAGTTTCACCACACGGAAGCCCTGTGCTTTGTTCATGGGAGCCGCTGGCTCACCCAGGGTGTGGGCACGGCTCACCCTCATGGCCCGGCTGGAGCATCTGGTCCTCAGGCCAGTGTACAGCCCCAACTAAGGGGCGGCTCGGGGCCAGTGGGAGCTGGGGCAGGCAGGGCATGTCTGACCATTAGCACTGGGGCACTGGATGTTGAATCGTTGTCCTGTGCAGCCACTGACCACTCTGTGGAGGAACGTGGTCCACCTGGAGAAAGGACACCTGGTGTCCAGCTCTCAGGATGTTGTGGGAATGGCCAAGGCTCAGTAGGATAACCGACCAGTCTGTCCTTGCTCAGCCCTGCCCCTGGCCTGCTGACGAATTAAGGGCAACAGTGGTGCCCTGAGTTTGTCTATGTGGGAGAACCTCAGAGCAGTCTTCTAAAATACACACAAAAACACAAACACCTTTGAGAGAAAACAGCTTTGGAGGCCCTTCTAGATCAGCCAGTGGTCTCCAGGTGCGATTCCTGAGTCCCACACCTGTTGGTGTGTGTCCGGCAGCCCAGGGAGGAGGGGCTGGAAAGGGTGTCTGCCTCCCCAGCGGCGACACGCACACACACGCACACACACGCACAAGGGGGCAGCATGCCCTTCCCGGCCGCCTGCCCAGGGAGCCCCTTGCAGGGACCACACGGCTCAGCTCCGGGGCCTCCACCCGCTCCCTGAAGGCCCCCTGAGGTTCCTGGGACTTAAAGCAGTGAACGTGGGCCCAGACCCGCCCCTCCCGAGGAGCTGGCGGCTCCTTCTCACAGGGAATGAATTGCCATCTGTTTCACCTCCAACCAGCCTCTCCCTCCAGCCAATCTCGGACACCCGGCAGGCAGCCTTCATGGGGACATGCTGCCCACGCTGGGGTTGGGGGAGCTGCATTTGAAGTCTCCCTGAGCAGATGAATAAGCTTTTCATGGTCCCCCAACGCTGGATGCAGCCAGAATGTCAAATGGTGATTAGCAGCAGACCCGGCTCTGCCCCGGCGATATTATCATCAGACTTCTTGGGTTTCAAAGTGAACAGCCGACAAGAAACAGCGGGCGGATTGGCCTCCAAGACAGGCCTGGTGGGGTCTGAGAAGTCTTGGGCCCAGGATGCCCAGGAGCGGGTGTCCAGGACAGGGAGGCCCCCACAGTGTGGAGCAGGCCTCAGGGTCGTACGGATGACACTGGCCAGTGTGGTGGCCCTGGGTCCTCAGCCTGAATGTGACCGCTGCCCTCACCCCCACGTTCCTGTGGTCCTACACCCTGTGTCCCACCTCAGCCCTCAGCTCTGAGGTCACAAAGATCAGCCCCGCTCAAGCTGGCCCGTGAGCGAGACCTTCTCTGATCCCAGCTTCTTGGGGGTGGAGGCACACTCAGACAGAGGCTGTGCTCATGAGGTGGAGGAAACTTTGCAGGAGAGGAATAGGCTGGGGAGACCGGGGCTTAGACCACGTGCTCACTACGATCTCCCTCTCTAGATCCTTCTACAGACCAGAAAAGGGCTTTGCATCTGAGAAAT
The DNA here is from genome assembly GCF_036321535.1 of Camelus dromedarius. Taxonomy (NCBI): domain Eukaryota; kingdom Metazoa; phylum Chordata; class Mammalia; order Artiodactyla; family Camelidae; genus Camelus; species Camelus dromedarius. The sequence goes on from NC_087451.1 coordinate 26,944,547, forward strand.
GTAGCTAGGGGTCCAGTAGAAGCTACCATAGCAATGAACTCCTGCTCCCAGTGCCGATCTGTTGCCCACAGAAGCCCCCGCCCCATTAACCAGAGGCTGGGGCCCCAGAGCGGGAACCACGTCCCTCTCACTCCGGCACCAACTCTGCCTCTCTGCACCCTGGGCTGGCACTTCTGGGAGTTTGTGTGAAGGACAGAAGGAGAGAAAAGCAAGATGGTCACTATGGCATTGTTCATCGTTCCAGGGAAAAAAGGAGATTTAAACCCTAAGTGCCTGTCAACTATATTTGCAAAATAAAATCAGATGCAACCATTAGCCTTCACTTATAATCATGGAAATCTCTCTGCAAGACATTAAATTTTAAAAATCAAGGCAGGAAACAGTCTATATAAGGTGGTCCTAATTTCGAAAAGCCTGAAACCATACCTATGTATGTTTACAAGTGGAGAAAATGCTCTAAAGATCAAGACAGATGATCGTTAAGTCATGACCAATGTTTCCCTTCATTTTTATTTTCGTTAGTAGAATAGTCATTTTGTGATTTAAAAAAACAAGCCCCTCAAAATCTATTCTCAAGTGTTGAAGGAGGGGTCCCACATCTGTCGACACAGGGCAGGCCAAGCCACACCACCAGTCCTTGCCAGAGAGTCACACGTACCCAACCAAGATGCACGTGCCCCCACGTGCAATCTCAGTCCGCTCACGTGCACACCCACCTGTGTGCGCAGGCACGCAGTCCCATGTGCACGCCACCCACCCGCGCCCACACGCAACCCCTATGTGCACGTCTGACTGTGCACGCCCACGCCCACCCACACAAGCAACCCCCTCATGCGTGCTCATGCCCACCCACATGTCCACCCACCAGAGTCAGCTTTCAGTATCTCATAGGAGGCGGAAGCCTGGGGAGGGAGGAGGACCCCCTCTGACTGTCCACACAGGCTCCCCAGGGGTGCCTTTGGCTCTGGAGGCCCTCGGGGCGCCCAGGATCCCCAGCCCGTCCTCGCCCAGCACCACTCCCAGTGCAGACCCCATGGACCACTCCCTGAGCCCTTCTGCAATCCTTATCTTGTCTGCTTGTAGCACCTGTTGTAGGTTCTCCTGTTGGGTTAGACTTTGGGAGACTTCTGTTACTGTCTGGCTATATCCTTTCAGCGTTCTGCCTGGCCACACTCCTTTCAATAAGAAAAAAAGAAGGGAAATTAATCTCTCAACACGATCCAGCCCCATGAAGAACTCGCTGCCCGGTGTGCGGACACTGGAGAAACACGCTGCAAGCCCTGGGGCCGGGGCGTCCCAGCCCTGATGGACAATCCAAGGCCCCTTCCCTCTGCCGGTCACGCTCGAGGATCCTGCGCCGGTCCTCCCCGAGTGCCCTGGAAGAGGGTGGATCCCTTGCCCGCCTCTCCTCTGGCTTTCAGACAGCAGAGAATCTGTCGGATGAGGACGGGGACTCCAGCACCCGCACCTCTGTCCAGTGGTCTAGTGCGCCCAAGGCTCACAGGGCAGAAGGCACTTCCCACCCAGGAGCGGGGCTGAGAGAGAGCATGGCAGGCACACACATTCCTTGTCAGGAAGAGAAACTCAGACTCGGGGCGGTGGGGCTGGAGAGACCCTGACCCTCCAAAGGCGAAACCCAGGAGCCCAAGACAACTTGGACTGGAGGCCTGCCGGCCCTCCGAAGTCCTGAGTCCATGGGGTTCAACAGGGAACGAGGACATTTTAGGAAAGAGTAAATGTGTGTTGTTTTGTTTTGAACAAAACATCTTACTCTATCTGCACACTCATGTTCATAGCATAACTCACAGTAGCCCAACTATAGACACAGCCCAAGTGTCCCTCGATGGATGGATGAGCAAAAGGTGGACAACAGAATATCATTCAGCCTTTAAAAGGAAGGAAATTCTGACACAGGCTACAGCACAGATGGACCCTGAGGGCACTGAGCACAGGGAAAGACACACACGTATGAACCCGTTCCCGTGAGGTCGCTAGGGCAGACGCGTTCACAGAGGCTAGTGTTTGATGGGGACAGAGTTTCAGTTTGGGAAAATGAAAAAGTTCTGGCGACGGGTGGTGGTGACGGCTGCACAGCCGTGTGAATGTGCTGAGTGTCACTGAACTGTGCGCTTAAAAACGGGTAAAATGGTGAAGGTTCTGGGTATTTTATCACAATAAAATAATTTTTCAATACACGTATGAGCCTAGTCGTGGGAGTGCGTACACACACACACATAAACACACGCACACAGACGCAGCTTAGGCAGATCTGGAGGGGGTGCTCCCCCCACACACCGTTTAGTGCTCGGTCGCTCGGTGGTGAGACAGCGTTACTTTCTCTGCCTCATCTCTGCTGTGGTTTTCGAGTCTTCTGGAAGGCGCAGCAGCGCTCTCACAACAGAGCAGAAGTTAGAAAATGCACATCTCTCCCCAGCTGAGCTCGCTCCGCTGGCCTGTCAGCCCCACACAATGGGGTCATTCAGCCGCTCTGCCGCTGCCCACACGCCCTCCATGGTGCTCTGTGGCCGTCACTGTAAATCAGCCAGACCCTGAGCGCGCTGCTCCCTGCTCCTGCCTCCTGCGGGCTGCGGCGGGGCCCGTGTCACGCCCACCTCCCTCCCGTGCATCCCAGCCCCGGAGGACAAGGACCCACGTCGGGGCGGCGCTGGGTACGCGTCAGCACCTTTCATCTCCTGAAGGGAGACGTGCTTTCCCAGCCGCGCCTCCACTCTGGTAAAATAAACAGAATCGGTGGCATCTACCAGGTTTATTTCGCATATTGCCCGAACGCATAATTATCTTTCTACAAGGCACATTCTTGGTGCACTGCCATGCCTCTGTGCCAGAACCCTAGGCTGTCTTCCTGCATTCCTGGGCCATGACACCACCACTCCGTGGCCTGCTGTGCTCGGCCAGATGTGAGCCGAGCTGCCGCCACGCTGGCCTGGCCTGGGGACGGCGGCTGCCCAGGTCCACTGCTGGTCAGAGTCCCCAGAGCCCGGCCTTGACACTTTCTGCCTGCTCAGGACCTGGACCCAGGCTGCTCATTGTCCCTACAGCCCAGGGTGACTGCCCTGTTTCCTGTTCTGCAGGAGACAGGCCCCACTAGGTCTGGGGTCCAAGGGTGGCCAGCAGGTCTGAGGAGGACCCTTCCTCCTAGTCAAGAGCTCCGTGGTGAGAAGCCAGCCAGGGACTTTGTACGGTGAAGCCAGAAGGGTCAAAATGTCATTCAGCCTACACCAGCCGGGTGGACCAGAACCTCTGGGCTAAGAGCTGTCAGGCCAGCTGGGAAGGGGCGACTTGACCCAACAGGCACATTGTGGGGCCCACAGGCCAGGACAAGTCCCACCCGGGGCGAAATCACCCCAGGAGCCACCTGGAACAGCCTGTGCCGGGAGCCTGGCAGGCCGAAGTCACCTTCCTCTGAGCTACAGAGGAATCCAGGAGAGGGGAGACCTCTTACCTCAAACGCGTGGAGGGTGACATAGGCCTCAATTGCTGAAGTCGCCCAGGACCCAGCACACCCATTACGTGTGTTTGTTCCAAATGCTAGGTGAGAGTTCTGAGTCACTCCTTCAGCTGTGTGGCCCTGGACTAGTTGCTCACCCTCTCTGTGCGGTGGTTTCCGCCCCAGTAAGTAAGGGTGACGGTAGCGCGTGTCTCACGGGGTGGTTATTCTGCAAGCAGAATGGGTCCCAGTGTGCACACGGCACTGGGTGTTTCTGCTGCCCAAACGGAGCTCGGCAGTTGAGGGGTCTGGTCCGTCCCTGTGGGGGAGGAGAGGGCTGCCCGCCTCGGCCAGGAACCTCCAGCCTCCTGACCCCCTGCCTCCTGGACACACAGCCCAGGTCTGCACCCCCCCACCCGCTCCCATGCTGGCCTCATCCTCCTTCTAAAACCCCAGCCTTGTTGCTGAGTCCCCTGCTCAGAAGTCTTAACTGGGAGGCACGGGGGCTGTGTGGATGAGGGTGCTCAGAACTACGTTTCACTGGTTGCCACTTAACATCAGTGTGACAGGGGACAAGAGGATGGCCCGTTTTTATTTTCACTCTTCTGAGTTTTCCAGCTTTTCTTTCATTCGTGCTTTTCCTGTGCTTTTGGAGATTCTAATCCCTAGTGTTAAGTCCTCAGCCCTGCCCCCTGTCCTGAGCACATCCTCTCTGCTCTGGTCACCCTGACCCACACCCGCCCCCAGGTCTGAGCCGCCCCCTCCACCTGGGCTGCCTACCATCCACCCACCACTCCCCCGGCCTGCCTCTCACTCTCTGTCTAGGGGTTTCTCCCGCACAGCTGAGCCCACCTGGACGCTCCTCATTTTCCACGGGGCCCCGTGGAGAGGCGACAGGTGACGGCAAAGGAGGAAGCCTGGCCTGTGAGAAACGTCATCCCACTCGCACACCTCCCTCCTTTGTGACTTGTACATGCGTCACCAGTGGTCACTGGGCCTTGAGTTTTCTGGACCCTGTCGTTGGGAGGAGTCCGGGGAGGAGTACCAGAAGGAACCCTCAGGCTGCGCAGGAGTTGGGGGGGAGCGTCTGATGAGCAGGTCCGTGTCCCAGACAGACTCTCGCCAGCCCACTGCCCCCTGTGAAGGGTGATGGAGACAGGGCACCCATCCCAGCAGGGGTGTCTCCCACTTCATTGTCCTCCCACAGTGTCCCCAGATCCCAGGCCTGGCCAACGGCCCAATCAGGCTCCAAGGACCCCAGCCAGAGGACTCATGGCACACTCCTTCCTGGTCCTGAGTCTGGCAGAATCTCAGAGGTGGCTTCCTCACCTGGCCCTGTGCACAGTTTCTGGGGTGACCTTGCCCTCTCAGAGCTGTTCTGAAGTCTGGGGGTGCTGCCTTTGGGCCTGAGCTGCCAGAAACCTGTGGACGTTAAGCCCAGGGAGAGGGATGGGAGGCCAGGGCCCCACCATCTGTCCCTCATGGACCCCCGACCTGGACCAAGCTGACCAACACAAGGACACAAAGTGTGGAGGGTCCGGCCACCTCCTGAGGCCCCATCACCCTCAGTGACGGGTCTCCCTTCCCTGTCTCAGTGGCCGTCCATACCTGTCCCCAGCGCACCATGACCTCCCCTCCCTGACCCTCTCCATCCTAATGAGAGGGGAGCCTGGATCTCCGTTCTGCTCCACGAACTGTGGTGAAGGGACTCAGTTCAACGAAATGGCCCAGAATCCATTCCAGATTCTCCCAGGGGCACACAGGCTTCCAGCTCCTCGCCTCCACCCCACACAGACCATCCTCATCTTTCTCCCCCGACCCTGGACCCCCTGGACTTGCTGGTTCACTCAGCCCTGGGCCTCAGGACAACAACCAAATCACTCCTCTGTCCGTCCAAGTCCAGGACCGGACAGCGCAAGCCCAGCGAGGCCAGGGTCGCCACAGCCGACCATCCACAGCGGCCCTCAGCCCAGCGATTGTCTCCCCAAAGGATCCAGGAAGTTTGTTTCAATTGTTCCAACTTTCTTTTCATTCTCTTCATGAAGCCCTTTAAATCCAGATTTTATAAGCACACCGATGTCTGTCATCCTGACAAACCCCAAGAGCACACGCTGACCCAGCCCGTGGGCAGACGGTCTCCCCGCCCCCAGGCCTGGTCTGGCGCCGTGCAAGCAGCTCTACATCCCGCCAGACTTTACACAAAGCTGGGTTTAAATCCTGGTGAGGCTGGCTATCGGGCTCGGGTCATCCTCTGCTCCTGGGGCCAGACCGCGAGGGTCTGCACTGACCCGCAGGGTCTGGGGAGGAGTCGGGCTGGGGCCAGGGGGATGTCCTTGCGTCTTTCTCATGCTTGGCCTCATCTCATGGTGGGACCCACGAGCTCTCTGGCCAGAGCTGACCACCAGGAGACAGACTGTGCTATAAGCTGTCCAGTTAGTCCACCAGCCTCTTCAGCCTTGGAAGTGAACCAGGAAGGGCCAGCACGCGGGCAGGGAGCCACCCCCTTTGCCAACACGGCCACTCTGAGGGCCGAGTCCACTAGTCAGCAAAGGCGTCCCTGGGAGGAGCTACCTGATGTGCCAGAGCCAGGAGGGAAAGTAAGGAACAGCAGTGAGCTCAGACCCATCTGTTTCCACCTGTCCATGGTCGCTGCTCAGGCTGGAAGGCCTCATTGCTCAGGGATGGGCCAGGAAGCAGGACTGCTTGTCCAGGTGGGGTGAGCAGTGAGTGAGGGGGGCTCTAGCCCCAAGCCTGCTAATAACTACACTTGTGAGTCCCTAAGACAAGGTGGGAGAAAGAGGAGGCCCCTGGGAGCAGCAAGCATGCGGGGAGGTGGGGCTGTGGCCACCGAGCCCCCTTCTACCTCCCTGAGCTGCAGACTTTCTGGACCAAGGGTCATCCTTCAGTCTTGGCATTTTGGCCAACGTTCCCAGGTGTGAGCCCTGCCTTCTCCCTGCCCAGGCAGTCATCATGGGCCCGCCTTGTCCAGTTTGCCTGGTCCCCCAAGAGGGCCATGTGCCTGTGTCTGGTCCCCACAGTGCCTCGTGCTGGGCTTGGGTGTCACCACTCCGATGGGGGACATGGAGGAGGCTGTGCCTTCCTCTGACCCGTGGGCCTGGGGCATCTGGGAGCATCCCCGTCTCCTGTGACCCCCAACAACTGGCTCTTCAGAGTCGGCCCCCCCAGACCGGTGCACACGCCCCTGCGTGGGCAGCCAGCGCATGGGAGGCCCCTCTGGAGGGTGGAGGGCAGCTGCCAGCGCCTGGCTGCCAAGAAAAACAAGGATGACAGGGTTCACGTCCCCTGCTCTCCACCCCCAACCTCCCCCAAAGGCCCGGCGAGTTCATGTGGGGCAGGAAGCAGTATGTCTGATGGCCGGACCAGCTCACTCACATCTCACCCAAATGCGTCTGCAGTCTCATCAGGAAGCGCAGGCCAGACCCCAGGGTTCAGCCTCTCCTGCGTGGGTGGAGGCAGGATCATCTCTCCAGGAGCTGGGGCCCAGGAAGGAATGGCTTCCACCTGGTGCCTCAGGCGCAGGGGCGGATGAAGGCCGTGGCTGACCTCCCTTCAGCCCCAGGAGCCCGCCCCCAACCCCTGCACCGTGTGGGATTTATAAGCTCATGACCCTGGATGGTAACGACCCGCACATGTGTGGTCGGCATGCGTCCTGCCTGTTCTCTGATTCAGCATCAAATGCTGGGGTGGGGGGTGTTTGGTGGCAGGGTCGGGAGCCAGGGGGAGACAGCTGTCCCTTCTGCGGTCCTCCGGGGTGGAGGGCAGGGGTCACATGGTTTTGTTAAGGGTGGGTGCAAGGGGCCCTGCCCTTGGGAGGGGTTGGAAGGAAGCAAGGTGGAACTTTCCCCATTTTCTTTTCTTTTTTCTTTCTTTCTTTTTTTTTTTTTTTCAGTGTTTACTATTTTATTTTGCTACCAAATGCCTAGAAATCCCAGTGTGATCCTAAAGCGGAGTGTGACAGCCCTGCAGGAGCCCTGCACTGCAGCAAGGCCTGAGTCAGCCCCTCGCCCCTCTCTCCACCCAGGCTCCAGCCTGAGCACCCCCTTCTTCTTCTGCAAAGGCTGCCCTCCCAGTGTGCTTGGTCCTCGGAGCCAGCAGAGCCTCAGAGGGTGGCCCAGACACCCAGGACCCAGCCTCCCTGGGAGAGCCGGGGGTGGACACAGGGACTGCCTGGTGCCGGAGTGATCATTGCTGATCCCAGCTCCACCCACATAGAGGGGGAGCCTGAGGCACAGACAGGCCTTGCACAGGGCCACGGGCAGGGCCCACCCTCCCCAGGGTCCCTCCCAGAGGTGTGAAAGGGCCCCAGAAGGGCATGGCCCTGAAGCGACCCCTTGCCCTACTGCAGCAGCCAGCCTGTGGGTTTCCCGCTCCACTGCCTGAGGGAGGACTGGGCAGGGCTTTTTCCACCAGGACTTGTGAGCTCGACTAGGCCCCGGACTGGCTTGGTGCCCCTACGCCCTTCCACCAGGATGAGTCCCAGTTGGCAGGGGGTGGACTCCACTCAGGGTGGGGGCCTTCATCACCGCCCAGGAGCCCAGGGGTAAACTCCACGGGCCCTCCACCGCTCACACGCCCCCGGTGGGCCTCGCGACCTCCTGGTGCCCGGCCCACGTGTCTGCCACACAGGCCATGGGCCTGGCCCCCTCGGGGACATCCCACACCCCCTTGTCCAGCATCAGGGGCCACCACTGGGCCACTGACCATTCATGGGGCCCTGGACATCTCCTTTTTCTTGCTCCGGCTGCCCGGGCTGGGTGAGCGTCCACTGTTCAGAGCCCCCTGAGCTGGCCAGGGAGCCATAGATCCCAGGGGAGAAGCTTAGCAGAAACTCAACAGAAATAGTTCCTCCCAAGATCACACCAGCAAAGGGACATGGACGCGAAGAATACTGCGTCAGGTAAACGGCGTCCCTGAGGGCAAGTGGATGCTGGCTCTTTCCTCGGTGCAGTTCTTTATCTGGGGTGGGGGTGGAGGTGTCTGCAGGGCGGGCCCTGGGCCAGAGAGGACGGATGTCTGTCCGGGAACCAGCCGCCCGCGTCCTGCCCCTCCCTGCGTGGGTCTGACTCCAGCTCTGTTCTCCACAGGAAGGCACTAGATCTACTAAAAGTTTAAGCCATAGGTGGTCTCAGGGCCTCCCATCCACGCCGTGGGGTGCCGCTCACACCCCTGCGTACAAGGCCAGTGCAGGGAGCCCTAAGGAGGACAAGCAGGCCAAGCTGGGGGACAGTGCCCTCTGGGTGCTGTCCCAAGGGCAGAGGCCTCAGCATGGCCTCGGTGGCCACCCGTCCCCTCTGCTGGCACAACCTAGCCCTTAGCTGCTGCTGGTGTTAGCACCCTCCTAATTCGAGTGTGGAGGAGACACTGGGCTGAGTCCCCACTTGACTGGGCCCTTCACATGGTCACAAGGCCAGGCTCCGGTGGGAGACAACTGTTGATGCACTGGACCGGGGGCAGGGGAGGGGAGGAGCAGGCCCTCAGCTGGGCCTCAGCTCCTTCCCGGCCAGAGGGACCCCCAGCAGTACTCCCTTCCCAGCCTGCTGGGTGCGCCCACCAAGGACGAACCTCTGGGGGTGGTGCAATCAGGACACAGGGAAGGTCTTGGCCTTGGGTTCACTTCTGACAGGTGCTGGAAGAAGGCAGTTCTCACGGCCCCCGCTGGAGACCCTCCCGAGGTGTGGGCACGCACCAGTGCCCATTGTCCCAGGGCCCCAGCCCAGCAGCAAAGCCAAGTGAGCAGGGCTGGGGCAGGGGCCCACCTCTCTGGGGATGAAGACAAGACCCTGTGAGGGCCAGAGAGGTCAAGGGTTCTGGGGAGAATCCACCACACTGGGTCTGAGCTCAGCTGCATCGACCACACATCCTGAGGGTCAGACGTCCCAGAACCACAGCTCCCAAGATACACTGGCTCCCGCAGACGTCAAGAGGCGGGGAGCGTGGCCCAGGAAGGGAAGCAGGACCAGCGTGCGTGGACGCGGTCGGGGCTGAACTCACGGAGGAGACCATCCCAGGAAGTGGGGTGTCTCAGCGCTCAGCCCTGTGCAGTGGAGCCACGCCAACAATGGGCCCTGAAGGCACCTCGCAAGTGTCTCCCAGAGCTAGGCGTGGTCATGTCGAGGACGCCGGGCCTGGGACTGTCTCCTGTCTGCATACGAGTTACACGAGATGGACCAGGCAGTAGAAACGGAAACAACAAGGTTGAAGAGAGGTGGAGGCACTGTCCCCCAGCCCCGTCCTCACCTCCTGGGGCACCCCTCCTGCCCCATGGGCTTTGTCCTGTTCGGGTCCTACACCTCCCCGCCAGTGCCACGGTCCTGGTCAGTCTTCCTAGCAATCACACCTCAGACCCTGGTCATTGCTGCAGTGACTGGACGGGGCCAGAGGGCCAGGGAAGCCTCACAGCCGTGGTGGCCTGCCTGGTACCAGGTGCCTGTGATCAGGAATGCCGTCTGTCTTTATTTCCTTCCACTTCTGGGGGAGCTCCTTTTGGATATTTGGTGCAGCTCATCAGCGCTAAAAGGGAAAGAGCGGTGGAGGCCAGGGTGGGGTGCAGGCAAGGGCTTCGAGAATGCTCCTCCCCTCCGCCCCCGGTCCTGGACAAAGGACCACCGAGGACTCGGCGGGGGAGCGGCAGAGGGGCCATGTGGTCCCCAGCTCCGACACTGCAGGGGTCTGGCTGGGAGCCTGGAGGGCCCTGTGGGTCCAGGTGCGGAGGCCACACGGTACACACACAGGCACACAGACGCCCACCTGCCTATGTGGCACAGACACTGCGTATCTATGCCTTCCCCTCCCCGCCCCTCACATGAAACCACAGGGGCTTTTGTTTTTTGTTTTCTTAGCATTTTTTTCTTCTTACCCTGATCAAATTGATGACTAGGAAAGTATGTGGCTTGGTAAGCAAAATTCTTCTGAAGACAAAATTCCAGAGCCCTCGGCAGCCGTGACCTCACCACACGGATACGCACCAAATCACGGCTGTTTGTATAAATCGCCGGGGCCTGGGGGCAGCACACAATGGCCATGTTGACACTGAATTCCTCACGTTCTGGAGGCCCCCACCCTACGTGGGCGCAGTCCCGTGAAGCGAAACTCCTGTGTCGTCTGCGTCTGTCCCCAACCCCGGAGCCCCGTCTGTGTCCTCCCCCTGGGGCCCTTGGTGGACATTCACCCTTGACTGAGTGGAAGGACAGGCTGGACTCCAGAGACCAGGAGGCTCCTCAGGAGGGGAGAGGATTCACTGTGCACCAGGCCCCACCTGCCACACTGGGAACCGAGGCCCTGTCCTCTGCCCAAGGCTCAAGCCGCCTTGAGAGAACCAGAGCTGCTTCCCACATCTTGGGCTGACTTTGTCCCGATGGGAAGGTCTAGGGGAGGGGAGGTGGGGGAGGTGGGTGTTCAGGCTGCCTAGGGCCTTGGCTGCCTGTGCCTCCCCCGAGGGCCCTCCAGGACCCCTGGCCTCTGCCCCAGCGGCCAGCCCCACAGACGCTGCCCCATGGCCCCTATTACTGGATTTCACAGCACTTAGCCACCTGCCATCCGGGTGGAATCTTCTGCCTGCACGCCGTAGGCCCTCACTCAGCACATGTTGAATGCGTTGGGGTTAGGGTTAGGGTTAAGGTTAGGCCCTCACACCTCCAGGGTCTCACCAGCTCCCCTGGAGCACCTCCAGTCACAACCACACAAAGCAGCTGGGGTGAGAAAGGCGGCCCTGCGGGAGGGGACAGCACCCAGGCCTGCATGACCGATCTCACTGATTCCCTGTCACATGACGCCCAGAACCACTGGCTACGCAGAAAGCTGCCCCAAATCTTACTCTGCAGAAGGGAATGCTGACAGCCTGGCCCAGCCAGTTCCCACCACACAGGCCTGAATTCAACAGTTTAATCAATTAGTGAGAGGGACGCCTCTGTGTCAGCTGCAGCTCTAATGAGGGGCTCCCTGCCCCCACCCGTGGGACGCACGGCCTCCCTGGGCCCCTCAGCAGGGCCGCACTCAGCCCTCGTCCTCCCCAGGCAGGCGCAGCCCCCGGAGCAGGTCTGGGAACCTGGCCCCGCAGCCCCAGCTGGATGCTCAGCCACACAGGGCCAGGCCCTCCCTGCAGCCACCTTTCCTTCCAGAACCCAAGTGGCAGAGCCTGGGAGGCCAGGGAGGCTGACACAACTGTCTCCGTTCGTGGACAAAGACACAAAACTCCTGGGGACACTGGACGTGGTCTAGTGGGATTGAAGTCATAGGGACAATGGGTGGGGGAGCCAGGACTCACTCCCCCTATAGCATTTCTCAGCCTCGACACACCACAGACACACACACACAGAATCCCGCACTGCAATCTCTCTACAGTTTCATTTCCAAAGCACCAGCACAGGGAGGTGCGGCCAGGGCCCAGGCCCCTCCTGCAGAGACTCAGGCCTGGAGCCTCCCCCTAATCCGTTCAGGTCAGGGCGCAGGGTCAGGGTCAGCGCGAGTGCCCGTGTGTGAACACATGCACACGTGTGCAAGTGTGTGCATGTGTCGCTCTGTCTCTGCCTTCCACCACCTCTCTCCATGTCACCCCTGCCCAGTGTCCACAGTGTGGGTGGCTTTGGGCACTGACCATGCCAGCTGCATGTGCCCTTCTGACAGTTGGACTGGACCTCCCAGATTGCTTCCAGATAAAGGCCCTTCTTCACAGCATGCAGAGACACTGGGCTGAGACCATACAGCAGAGCTGCTGGTCAGCCAGAACGACCTTCTGGAGACCCTCCGAGTGCCCGGCCTGACCCCCTCAGGGCTCCACGGCGTGGGGGCTTCCTCGAGGACGTACACAGGAGGGCAGGAGTTCTAGTGTCAGAGAGTGGGCTGGGCACATCGGGGCCTCAGACACCCCAGGGAGGCTCTAGGAGCAGGAAGGCTCAGGTTGGAGGGAGGGAGGGGCTCTGTACCCCCTCGGAAAAGGTGACATTTCCAGCCCTGCCCCCACAGCCGTGGCCAGGACCACTAGGGGTGCTCCGCTTGGTCCTAAGCTGTCAGCAAGGAGCCCACATGCCTGCACCAGGCGCCTGCAGGGCCGGATCCTCCGCACCAAACCTGCCTGACGAGCCCTGCCCTCCCTTCAGACTCAGCAAGAGGCCTCCACCCCCAGGGACTTCCTACAGAGCTTCAGCCTCACATGGAGGGAACACTGCAGCCCACCCGATGCGGCACACGGGGTCAAAGCCTCCTCGGGCAGATCGCAGCACCCCTGTCCTGGTGAGAGAGCGGGATGCCAGCCCTGAATCCCATCTCTGGCTCTGCGCACCAGACAGCCCAGAGAACCCAGAGCACGAACCCAGGAGCCGGTCCGCCCTCCCCGGCTGTGGGCCTGGCACGCCTGCCACTCTGACACTCATCCTCCTGGCATAAAGCATCACGGTTACTAACCAGGAGGACCTGTGCCCGTACCCCTCCTGTTTCAGGTCATCGCCCTGCTCCCTGTGGTGCAGGACTGAGCACCTGCTTCTTGTCATGACCTGCAGGAGCCCACAGATCTGTGCCGGGGCACGCCCAGGCTGTCGCACACCTGAGCCAGGGCACGCCTGAGCTGGCGCACACCTGAGCCAGGGCACACCTGAGCCGGCAAACAGTGCCTCCTCTGGTGTGCCTGAGTTTTCGGTGTAGCCGGCTCGGTGTTCACTGATCAGTGTCGGCCCCTCCCAGGTCCCCCTGCATCTCAGCAGCTGTTTGGAGGGAATCACAGGCTCAGGTCTGACTACTTGACACCCTACTGATGCCCCAGCTGAGGTGAAAACTGTCTTCCAAGATTTCTATCTACCCAGACCTCTGAATGTGAACTTACTTCGAAATGGGGTCCCTGCGGGTGTGACCAAGATGAGGTCTTCCTGGATCAGGGTGTATGTGTAACAGGAGGGAAATCTGGACAGACGCTCGGAGGGGAAGGCCAAGTGACGGCGGAGGCGGACCTGGGAGGTGTCTGCAGGCCAAGCAGCACCGAGGACTGCTGGCAACACCAGCAGCTGGCGGAGACAAGGAAGGGTCCTCCCCTGGAGCTTTCGGAGGGAGCGTGGCCCTGCCAACACCTTGACTTTGGACTTCTGGCCCCCACACCTTGACTTTGGACTTCTGGCCCCCAGAACCGTGAGAGAAGCAGTGTCTGTTGTCTAAGCTCCAGGGTCGTGGTCATTGGTTACGGCAGCTGCAGGACACTGACTCATCCTTGAGGATATGGGGTCAGACCAGCCCCTGGGTGTCCAGAGACGTGCTGTGGGCTCGGGCATTTGGGGGAAGCTGAGGCCAAAGGGCAGGATCTGGGTTAACAGGAAGGGGGAAGGCAGACGCTGCAGGGAGGGGGGTCCACCAGGAGGAGGACAGGCACCTGGCAGTGGCCACACCCAGTGCCCAGTGTTTTCTGGGGCCTGGGGGTCACAGCCACACTTACAGCTGGGCCCAGTGTGCAAGGCCCCAAATGCCAGGGCCAAGGGGCTCCCTCGGGGGTGCTGACCCCAGGAGATGCCCTGACGTGGCCCCAGCACAGCGCCACACACCCTGACCAGGGCCAAAGACAGACGTGCTGCTGACCCATCAGAGGCTGGTCTTTATTCCCTGGAACGGAAACAGCCTGCAGCCCAGAAGTGACCACAGCGGGAAAAACAGAAATAAAATAAAAGCCCCTAAGTATTTGGCTCCATAAATTTTCATCATAAGAAACTACTTTGAACCCAAGCCGGGTGCCAGGTGTCCACTGTGGGCTACAGCCCCACACCTCACCCAACACACCAGCCAAATGCAATGATGCAGGTGCATCGGAAAACAGTACGGAACAGCCCACAAAGGCATCTTAGACACGGAGTTTGCTTCCTATGGACATCTTTTTTTAAAAAAAATATAATAACTTAGTTGGCATGTTACAGCATTTCCAGTCCCTTGGTCAGGGAGTCCTCGGTCGTGTCCCTCCACAGCTCAGGTGCAGGGCACCCACCAGAGCCAGCATCCACCGTGGCAGCGGCAGCCATGCAATGGTCACTCCGTGCCCATCTCGCAGGGGTTCAGCCCCCTCTCCTCAGCATCCCTGTACATCCTTTGGAAGTCCTTGAAGCGCGGGGCGCAGCCGAGCCAGGCCTCCCCGAAGTGCATGTGGCCAGTGAAGAGGAACTCACCCCGCCCGGGCCGGACGCCGCACTCCAGCAGCGTGGACACGCGCCCTTGCCAGCCGCCACCTTCAGGGGCTGGCCGGAATACCCTGCTCTTCTGCCGGTAGAGCCGGCTCACATGCAGGTGGATGGCTGACTCCTGCCGCTCTGGTTCGTGGGTGACGTCCTGGATGGAGCCTCGGACGACTGCAGAGGGAAGGAGACCAGGGTCAGCGAGTCTGCTCACCAAGCAATCAGCAGGACAGGAGCTGACCTTGAACTCCACCTTCCAAAATCTCTTGTTGAAAAGCATGGTTCACACACATGGGGCTGTCTAGGGGTCATCCCCACCACTCAAACTGTCGGGGAGTAGGAGATGTTTTTCTGCCAAAGGCCAGCCATGGAAGTGGGGAAAACAAAGCATAAACCAACTTTTCAAGTCAGCACAAGAAAAGCTACCGCAGTTAACACCCCAGACCTGCCGCGGTTCAGTATCAAGATCAGACAGACACAGTGAAGCTTCGAGGGAGAGAGGTGGGGTGGGAAGAAGAAAGGCAGAGCCGACCCCACCTGGGGACCGCGCACGGCCCGGACCCTCCACATGGGCCAGAGAGAGGAAGGAACCTGTACTTCCACCACATGACTGCCCTGGGGGCGGGGGGGCCCAGAGCCAGGACCCTGGGGCCAGCTCCGTGGGCACTGCACAGCAAAGCACCCGAGAGCCAACGTCACGAGCAGGCGGCTAAGCCCCGACCTCAGCCCCGGCCCTGCCAGGGCCTCAAACTCCCTCCAGCGCCTGAGGGGGGACCCAGATGATGAGGATGGGGGCTCTGAAGAGAGGCAAGAGCCGGCACTGGGAGTGATGACCTCATGCACAAAGTGGGAAAATGCTCAGTATCACCCCAAATAGGAATTCCCACCCCCAGCAGGAACTCCCAGCCCTCTCCCTGCCACACACACAGGTCCACTCCCTGGGGCTGGAAGTCTAATAGCAGAAAGGAAGGCAACTGCGATGAGACGGCCAAGCCCAGGGCCTTCAGCAGAGCCTCCTCCCCCCAAGGGTTTAGTGACGGCACCTCAGGTCCCGGGGCCTAAGAGGTCTCCCTCCCGGGCGGGAATCCCAAGTACACTCACCAAAGTCACTGGTGCAGACTGCCAGGAGCACCTCTGTGTGGCTGCAGGGGCGGCACGGGGCTGCAGGGAGAGAACAGGGTCAGGAGGGGCCTGAGGACGGGCGGGGGCACAGACCCTCCTGCCCGCGGCGTGGACGCCACACAGCATCCTGCAAGTCCTCTGATGCTGGGGGCGGCCGTCCAGGCCAAGTGGCCCTGCAGCCAAGGTGCTGAGAGCAGGAAGGAGGTGACCTCAGCCATACAGGCCGGGAGACTCCTCCTGGGGCCCGGAGCTCACCTGGGCCGCCTGCGACGGCGTGAAAGCTGAGGGAAAGTGGGCTCCGTGCTCAACCCCACGCAGCTCGTTACCGCAGCTGTGCCACGTGAGCAACCACTGGACTCACGTGTAAATCGCTCTTTGGTGTCAAAACCAACCCAAGCTGGTCCAAAGCCACGTCCCTGACACCAACCCAGCCAGGAGCCCTCACACAGCTTACACAGCCGAGGCCAAGATGACGTGGCCTCCCACTCACAACACCTGCTCCCCACTGTCCCATCTGCTGCCACGATTCCATGGGGATCAGGACTGCCTGCAAGGACCAGCGAGGCCGTAACTCTGCTGAAGGTGTCAGAGGGATGGTCCACTTGCTTCAGCCATGGGGCCTTCATCCAAAGCAGAGGAGCAGTAAGTTCAAGTCGGGCCTGCTGGGCCTTGGGACCAGGTAACCACCTCCAGACACCTCCACAAGCCACTCTCACAGAAAGCCCAGTTCCTTGACTCCCCCCAGGACTCCCAGACCAGGGCGAGGGCTGACGCCCCCAGCCAAATCAGTCCTCCCGCAGGGGCCCTCTGCCCGCCCAGCCCTCACCCCGCCCTGACCAACTGCCTCAGGCGGGCGCGAGGCCTCCAGAAAGGCCGGGGGAGACCGGAACCGAGAGGATCTGGAGACCCAGGCCCACGGCGCTCCCACATTCAGCAGTGGGTTTGGGGGGACGCGAGTTTATTATCTGGTAGCGCACGTTTTCTCACCTATTTCAGGTTTCTGGGTTTGGGCCCAAGTCCCCTAAAACAGAAACGTTGGGTTTGAACTCTCACCAGGACCAGGTCCCCTCGGCCCATTCACGTTCTAAAGGCCCCACAGAGGCCCCAGCCTTGGTGCTCAGTGGGCCTGGCCGGTGCCCTCGGTGCCCCTGAGCTGGGCCGAGCTGTCACCTGCCCGGGGCTGCCCAGGCCCCACTGGGAGGCGCCCCCGAGAGAAGCAGGAGGGGGCCTCTGGACCCAGCGCGTGTGCAGCACCTGGGACCCCACGGGGGTGGACGCGCGCGACCAGAGTGCTGGCCCCCGTCCTGCCCCCAGGCAGGGGTGGATGTACGCACCCCAGTCCAGCCCAGCGAGCGCATGACTCATGGGTGCCCCGGCTTCTGCTCAGTTATCAGGAAAAGGGCGAAGCCGTGGAACCAGAACAGCCTGTCAGATGCGTCTGAAGTCCGTGGGGAGGACTGGGCGCCTCCGCCGCCCCAAGTCTGGAGCCCCTGCCCACTCAGGGCTTTCTGGCACCAGTGTGGGCCCCCAGCCTCTAGGCTTCTCTTAAAAAGAAAGTGGGCAACTGGGGGTCCCCCCACCACTACCCCGCTGGGGGCCTGCCACCCTCACTGGGCCTAACAGAGGCCACCACCCATCGGGAGTGAGGAAAAGGGGGCAACACAGCCCCACAGGCACCCCATCCCGCCTCGAAGGGCCCCAGCAGTGGTGAGACTCCCCATCTTGGAGGCACCCCCAGAGCCTATGGGGTCAGGGGCCCCCACTTGGGGCCTTTGGGGGCCAGGCCGTGTGAGCTCCAAGGGCGAGTGGACGGGCGGCGAGGTCCACACAAGCTCTCTGTAGGCTGAGATAGGCCCAGGCCACACAGCATGGTGGGACCCTGGGCCCGGGAGTCTTGCCCTCTTCGTGGTCATGGGCCCCAGCCCTCGGCTGACAAGAAAGGTGGCGTGAGCTTGTCCCAGGGGCCCTGCCCTGACCCGCACAGCACCCCCAGCCCCACACAGAGGAATGGGGACCCCAGTGGCCCCGGTGGAGGGCAGTCGGCGTCCTGCAGGCCCGCCCTCCAGAGGCCTCAGTGAGTCGGCACCGTGACAGCCGGGCTAACAAGGCCCCCCACTCCCAGCCCTCTTTTGACTCCGAGCTTCACACAGGGCAGGCACCCTTGTGCAGAAGCTGGGCTGTGGGCGCCAAGAGGAGCGGTCTGGAAACAATTACTCAGCGGAGTCAGGCTCGTAAAGGCTGCGTGGAATGCGCTGGTTTCGGACACATGGAAGCTCGTTTCCTTGTGGGGAAGATGGGGAGGGGGCGGCCAAGGGGCTGGTTGGAATTCTGGCCTGTGGTTCTCGGAAGGGGGGTTGGGGTGTGGACAGCAGAAAGATTACTCTGGAATGTACATAAAGGGAGCCGAATGAAGCGGGAGAAACAGCATCAGGGAGACCAGCAGGGCTGCAGTAGGGACCCAGGTGGGAGCCGCAGGTACAGACAGGGGCAGCAACCCTCTGTCAGGCTGCCTGCTACCCAGAGACGTTTGCAGATGGCGGGATGCTGGCCCAAAGGCGGGGCTGCCCGGGTAAGGACGACGGGGGATGTGCAGAACTTCCAGAAGGAAAACCGGGGTTGGGGACACGTGCTGGGGTCATCGGGCAGGCCGGGACAGGTGGTGGATGTAGCAAGTTAACAGGGAGGAACGAGGCTGGTATCCGTCGAGCAGAGAGCCTCCTCTGATTGTCACGACAACCCCACACTCAGCCCAACTCCAGGCCGCGGGCTGACGTCGCCCCAGATGACAGTGGGGGATGCCACCTGTGAGACCCTGTCTCAAGCGTGGGGAGCACAGGAAACTCTCCGTCCCACCGGCTGTCCCTCCACACCTGCTCCCCCCCTTCCTGGTGAGACACACCCTCCACCCCAAGAGTCCAGAGAAGGGTAAGATGAAAAATAATGACACAGTAATATTATACCAGGGCCAGAGAACCACCATGCAGGAGACTCAGTGATCCCTAGGGAAAAAATCAAGTTCTCTCCTTTACTGTTTCCAGGAAATAGTGCGGTTTCTTTTCACTTCTGAACGTTGCTGCTTGTCCCCCATGGCCCATCAAGGCCATCCCTAAACGCTAAGGTGCCGAGGTGGACCCCAGCGGGGGTGTGAACCTGCCAGGCCACCTGCAGGGGTCATTTGAACAGAACAGTTTCAAAGGGGATGGGGGGATGAAGCCCATCAGAAGCTGCGGGACGCAGGCCACCCCCAGCCAGCGCCCACGAGCAGCGGTGGGAGTCACTTCTGTGCTCACAGCCAGCCCCTCCCCTCTGGCTGCGTGTCTAAACTGTCTACACTCTGGCCACTGTCTCCCCATCATCTGCACACAGGGGGCCTGCCTGGGGTGGGTGGGCGCCACACAGAGCCCAAACCCCAAAGCCCAGAGTGGGGATGTGGCCAAGCCTGTATGCTCCTCCTTCTCGGCCCCTAAGTAGTGAAAGCACAGGCTGGAATCCGGGGCCCACCGGAGCTGCCCCAGGGGAGCCATGGAGATGGGGTCTGTATCTGTCCCCAAGGACCAGACAGAGCAACACCCTCACCCTCACTTGCTGGCTACTCCATGCATCCCCTAGCCCACTGGTGGTGCCTGTTTCCCCAGACTGGGACCCTGGGGAGGATGGCCCAGACAGCCCGGCGGGTCCACGGCAAGGCCTCAGCACACGTTCCAGGAGTGGCTGGGAGCTTCCTCCAGGAGCAGGCCGCATCTAGTTGCTCGCCTGCTTTTTGTGTCCTGCCAGACTTCTCCAGCACCAGACGAAGGGGTCCCCTGTTACTCTGGTGCCCAGCAGGGCCCTTGGAGGAGGTGGAGGGCTGGGGGAGTAGGTCGTCCCCCTCCTGCCACGTGGCAGCCAAGCCCTGAGTCCCCTGGGGCTGAAGGCCCCTCGCCACCTGCTTGCCCCTCCAGCTGCGCCTGCCTCTTCTTGGCTGTCGGCGCATCTTGGTTCATACGAGGAAGCCGATTATGCAACATGAGTGGACATGAGGCCAACATGTTAGCCATAAACACCCGGCGGAACCACCCGGAGCTGTGGCAGGCGGGCGAGGCTCACACATCTCTCACCAGGATCCCGGCCCATGGAGCCTCTTTTCTCCCAAGTCAGCACAGACTGGAACTCGTGACTCATCGTCCACCTGCCCAGCAGGTCGGACAACTGGCTGCCTGGCCCAAGGGCACGCGCTCATCCACGCACACACACCTGGGCTCCAGCTTCACTGGGATCTCCCCTGCAGCCAGGGCCAGTCAGGAGAGGGCTGCCGGCCTGCCATCTGAGAGCCTGCCTGGCCTGGTCATTGCTGCCAGATGGCCAGCACCAGCATTCCCCATTACATACCCATTCCTTTGGCGTTAAAAGCTTAGGGGCCCATCCCTGGAGAGGAGGGGCACACCAGCCTCCCCAGATCCCTGCTGCCCCTCCCCTCCCTCAGGGTGGGTCGGTGCTGGGCCCCCAGGCCCCTGGAGCGCTGAGTCCCCACCCCAAGTTCTGATGGTCACTGTGTCTGTGCTGCCCTCAGCATCTCAGCCACTGGGCAGATGGACACTCATGCCCCACCATCCCCAGGGTCCCCAGGATCCCTGCAGGCCCCGGATTTAAGGAGACACCCCAGGGCCAGGCAGGTGTATGTCAGCACCCCTGCCAGCGCAGTCCAGCCATAGCCACATGTCCGGTGTGGGGCCCTGGCCGGTGACCAGACAACACGCCCCCATCACAAGGGACCTTCTCCCTGCACCCCTACAGTCCTGTCCCAAACCCACTCACTGCCCAGGACTGGAAATGTGGACTTGGGGGTCTGAGGGGGAACAGACTTTGCCCCCAGGTGAGGGGAGAGACACAAAGTCTTGGGTCCCAGGGGCTGATCCACAGGCTCTGAGTCACCCCAGGCTGTGATCCCACCATGAGTTTTCCACCAGAAACTCCAGTCTGTGCAGGCGGGAGCACTCAGGTGGCAGCCCTGAAAGGACTGTCAAGCCGGGGCCTCTAAGAACCTGCTGGGGACACACAGCAAAGTGGAAAGAGGCTCTGGCCGGGAAGAATATGTGACCAGCAGCTGAGCGGCCTCGAGTCACCAGCACTGTCGTCAGCGTCCGCCCCGATCAGCCGGCCACTGCCGTGGTCGGGACACTGAATTTGGAGACCGGGCTCTTCCAGGTTTTGTTTTTATTTTGAGTTTATCTCCAGGGCCCCAAGGGAGCCCCGTGATCACTGGTGATCAAGATAAAGGCTGTCGTGGTGGAAGACTTATTCGGGTCCTGGGCTTACAGCAGCTCTCAGTGTTCCCGGTGGGTCCCACCTGGGCACTCCTACCCCGGAGCTCTGTAACAGACCAGTAGTCTGACAGAGGCTTAAGGTTTTGAAAACTGATCTGAGGAAGGACACAGAACAACAAAATGTGGATTCACCCTCAGAAGAAAAGTCCTCATTTCAAATCCTAGTGGGTCTGGTTTTTCCCAATGGGAGACTTTATTCACTGAAATGTGGAGACTACACTCTTCTTAGGACCAGCCCACCACAAACCAGCTGTTTCCACCTCAGCACTGCTGACTCTTGGGGTGGGTCATTCTCCGTGCCGGGGTGACCATGCACTGCAGGGTGTGAGCAGTGTGAGCGGCGTCCCTGCCTCACCCCCACCACTTGGTGCCATAGCACCTTGCACTGACCATCAGCCTGGCCCGTCCCTGAAGGAACAGCCCCCCAGAACCTCCCCCAGGAAGAGCCGAGCTCACACCTTCCCCTTGGGAGGCATCTTGCTACCAACTTACTCTGGAATTGAAGCAATGCCCTGCCAGCCCCGCCCCACATGTTCAGACCCCGTGAGATCGTCTGTGCCTCAGAGGAGGGTGGAACCTGGCCGGCTGTCCCTAACTAACGGATGGGGACCCTGAATCTGCCCTGTGTGAGAGCTCCAGGGGTCACAAGCTGCTCTCTGCCCACAGAGCTTTCCACAGACTAACACAGACCCCCACACAGGGCCCTCGTCCACCCAGACCCTCCCTCCAGGACCTCGCCTGAGGTTCCCACCACTGGCCCAGCACTGGTGTCCTCACTCCACATGGGGCAGTGACTCCTGACACACACGTGTGGAATGCCTCAGGAACCAGGACCGGCCGCGACTCAGGACGTCACGACTCTGCACAGCTCTGGGACGAGAGTCAGCCTCGGCCCCCACCCCAAACTCAGCATATCTGGGGCTGCAGCGATGCCGAAAGCACTTGGCCAGCTCGTGCGTCAGGAGGAATTCTGGGGCATTTGGAGGGAACAGCACCCAACTCAAATTACAGTGGAAATCAGTGCAGGGAGGGCCTGCCAGGGCTCTGCTCTGACCCGTGGCCTTTCTCCCAAGTCCACAACGCCCACAGCACTGACGGGACCCCACACATCTCACACCTGCCCCCTAGGAGGGACCATCTGCTGGCACCTGAGCCCCTCGGGACAGACCCACCGGCCTGTGTTCATGGACGCTGTGCGGACGAGGCACGGGAGGAAATCAGAGAGGTCTGGTGAGTGAGAAGGGACCACTGCTGCCGGACCGGAGAGGCCAGGGAGCCCCCAGCCACCACCCCCTCAGGCACCACACTCACCCGACAGGCCGTGCAGATCTGACCCCGCGCGCCGGCTGGTCAGCTCGTACTGGAAGCCCGTTGTCCTCCGGCTGATGTCCTGCTGGGGCGTCGCCTCCACGAACAGGCCACCCTGCTCAAAGCTGAAGCACGGCTCCTGGCCGGGCCCGTGGTCCCCGTCCCGCACCAGCAGTCTCAGTTCTCCAGTTTTCTCCAAATAAATATTGGCCCCCGAGGAGCCCCTGAGGGGCTTGATGCAAAGGGTCAGGTGTCGGGATGGCGAGAAGGTGTTGGGCCGCAGGTTCACGATGAGCGCCCCGGTCGGGTACATCCACTCGACGGTGCCTGCGGAGCAGCGCAGGTACACCTGCTCCACCTCCTTCCTGTGGGCCTCGTGCGTCAGCCCGCTGCAGGGGTGGGGAGACGTGTCAGTGTGCAGCGGGGCCAAGCAGCCCTCCCCGCCGGCAGGCTGGACACCCCCAGCCCACTGCTCGGCCCAGGCCCACGGCCTCCCCCGCCCCTCCCTTCCAGCTCTGGTCAGCGCAGGAGCTTCTGGCTCCCAGACCCCTGGACACCTCAATGTTCAGTGGAGGTGACAGGTGCAGTGGAGGTGAGGACCAAGGAATGGGAGATCTTCCAAATAATAAATGGGGAAACACCAGCAGGACTTTGGCACCAACCCAAGTTCCAGGTTACCAGGTGAGGCTGGGAAATCAGGGCCGATTCCCACTGAGTGTGAAAACTCAGCCCCAGGTTTCGTTACAGGAGATACACGAGCACGCAGTGCTCACGTAATAAACAACGCCCTCCAAAGAGCAGCTTTTAAACCGACTGGGCACATCAGTGACATGGCGGGGGGTGGAGGTTGTTGGTGAGTTTTGTCTTGGGGTCACTGTTAGGCATAGGGCTCCTATTTTCCTGACGGTGATGATTTGACCACTTTCTCATGCATTTACAAACCTGAGGACCCTGCATTGCCAACTGCATTTCTAAAGACAAACTCAAATATCTAAGTAAAATACAAAAGTAAGGTAAACGTCCTCCACGGGGAAACATGGGACAGAAGGTATGGAAAAGCCAAAGAGAGGGGACACAAAAGGCACACGGACACCTACTCTTCTCAACAGGGACTGTGAGGGATCCCAGCAGGCTTCACGCCTAATACATGCCAAACAGGAAAAAATGAAGTGTGCTGCACTCTCGGGGAGACAGGTCTTAAGTAAAGTCATAACGTTATGTTTTCGAGAAATAGAAACCATCAAAAGCGTTAAAGTTTCCCTGCTCAAAATTGTAATGTAAATGTCAGCTTGTGGTAACGGTACGTCACAGCCACCAAGCTGCCCTGGAACTCAACCAGTGACTTCAACTTAGTGTTTTATTACATGAAATTTGGTTCTGATCAGATCTCAGACAGGTTCACCCACATTCTTAGGATTTTTATGTGGAATAAACAATGCTATATTCAGAGCCCTGGCCTGAGCGAGTTACCAGAAACCCCTTCTGCAGAGGAGAAAACACATAACATATGGTTTGCATTTACTGTTGGTGACTCATGCTCCGGGCCCCGAAAAGCCTCACTTTTCATACAGCGGCCGGCTGCAGGCTGGGGCTGCCCAGTCATCCTGCAGACCACATCAGAAGGAGGTGTCAGGGAGGTGAACTCCCTCCTCACCCCGCTCCCCACCCCCAAGGCCCTGGGTCATAAGCAGCCCGGCCTCAGACGCCTACCAGGGCCGCACACGCAGAGCAGACTTACAAATTATCGTCAAATAAAACTCACGCAAGCTCATCTGATGCATAGGAGGGGATGGGCATAATTATAGTGCTGGGTGAAAAAATTAGACTAAATGGTGTGTGGTTGCCCCAGATGACTATAATTAGCTCTGCTCCTGTGCAGCCAAACAGACTTTATCATAGTGTCCCTCCTCTCCTGTCTCCAGCCTCAGGGGGCAGCTGGACACTTGTCTTGTGCCCGGGCACCCATTCTCAACTCTCTCCCACAAAAACTGTCCAGTCCAAGGCTTTGCTTCCCTCTCGGTAGTGAGGAGGGGCCCTTGGAATGGAGGGAGGGGAGAATCTGCACCTCAGCCCGTGGGCACCTCTCACTAAGCTTCCTGAACCCCAACAGTGGAGGGGAAATGGGGAGGCCCACCCTTCACCACATCTTGGCAGGGGCAGAGGGAACCCTCATGGGGACAGATGGCCAAACCACGCGGTCCAAGGGAAGGTGATTCGCAGCCTGGGGACTGCAGTACACCAGCCTGCACGTGTGCCCACACTCATCTTGTGGGGATACCTGGCTCCGTTTATTTGTAAGTTGCTCCCCTAAAAGAGGACTAGGAATCAAATGCAGATTGACACAAGAAATAAAGCACCCCTCACTTAACCCTCTACTGGATCCGCCTCGTACCCAGAGCCCGTATGGGCCCTGTTCTGCTGTTCTCTCGTTCTTCTAAAACAGCAGGACCAACAAGACTTCCGCTAGGCACCCAGCGCTGGAGCGTCCACCCTCACACCACAGCCTGCCAGGTGCAAAACCTGCATTTAAACAAACATCTGCTCCGTTCAGTGGGACCCCAGCCCCTCAGCCTGGGACCTGCTGAAGTTGAGGTCTGTCCAGTTCTAACCAGAAAATCAAGCCACCACTGAGAGCCTGAAAAAAACTCCTGTTTATGTAAAAGTGCTGGAGGTGCAAAAACACAAATCGGTGATGGTCACGGACGATGGCACCTACAGCTCTCACAGGACACACGAGTGATACACTAATGAGCAAAAACAGAGTCACTGCTCTCTGGTGTTGTCGTGAAGCTAAAAGAAGCAGGGGAAAATGAGTTTCTAGTTAACCTTAGGGAGCTGAGAAGACTGATTTAATCTCGGATGATCTGAACTGAACTAGTGCATTTTCTTAAAAGAGTCGAAAGGGTTTCTGGTAACTCGCTCAGGCCAGGGCTCTGAATATAGCATTGTTTATTCCACATAAAAAGTGTCACTCCCCAGGCAGACAATCCAGGTGGAGGTACTGGGTGAACACTGTGCCCCTGGAGCACCTTTATGGAGAAGATGGCAAATCCCAAGTCATTACGGGGACTTTCTGCAGGGGTCAGTGTGGTGGCAGCAGAGCCCACACCCCTCACACCCACAGCCTAGCCGAAACCTGAGTCACCAGAAGGAAACGCCGGCCTCTTGTTGACCAAAGTCAGGAAGAGCTTCATATCCAGGGAGAAACCAAAGGGCTCTGCTGACTGGAGTTACCTTTTCACATTCCCACTGAGCAGGACAAGCAGCCCAGGTAGGACACACTGGCAATGCCCAGCCCGCAGCAGTGGGAAGGTTCATGGTCCACCTTTACAACCACGGCCTAATAAAGATAGGGAAGGCCCTGCCCCTGCACAAGGGAGACAGATTTCAAAACCTTGTGCTTAATTGCTTGGAAATACCCAGAAACACATTCAGCCTGTCAACTGTGAGTGGCCAGTGTCACAAAGAGCAACCCCCTTCCTATCAGGAGAGCAGAGTCCACCCCGCACGTTGGAGCTCGCACCACACTGCGCTGTCTTCAGAACGGCTCATAAAAAGTCACAAATGCTACAGAGTCAGCAGGCAAGCCGGCACTCCAGGGTTTCGACAGCACAAATCCGTCAGCTGATCTGTGACACAGCTTGATAAGTGGGGGCACTGATTACGGTACAAGGGGGGCTTACGCTCCAGGAATGTGGCCTGGCCCTGTCTCTGCTCCAGCTCCTGCCCACAGCTCCTAATGCCACTGCAGCCACCCTCAGCTAGGTTCTGCCTCTGGGTTGAGCAGAGGACACTGGAGGGTGTCCAAGACTGGGGGTCCGTTAGCAATGATGGAGGCAAAGGGTCTGCAGCTAAGCCTCCCTGCGACCCCAGGTAGATGAGAGGATGCACAGGAACGGGAAGGTGAAGGAGGTCCTCCGCCTATTGCAAGCACCTGCTTGGTCCAGGAGCAGGTTGGCCTGTGACCAGCCCTCACTCAAAGCCCCTCTGGGCTCCAGGGGGATATCCTCTTTCAGGCACACAGTCCTCCAAGAACCTGAAAAGGATGTCAGCGCCTCCTCTGGAAACTCAGGCTCACAGGGTGGGACTGGGCTTCTGTTTTTGATCTGCTGAGGCAGGACACCCCAAGGCCTCAGTTTGGGGATGCACTCATTCATCCAGCAGAGGCTGCAAAGCAGGGAGTTTAATTACCAGCGAGGGGGAAAGGGCAGCCCCAGAAGAGAGTGTGAGAGTCAGAGGCTCCCAGCCAGCTCTGTGCTGGCGCCAGCGTTCTCCAGGCCAACCCTCCCCCGGAGCTCCCATCCGTGCTCAGGGGCCCAGCCTCAGCGCCGTCACCCCTGCCTGGGTGTGAGCTGGGGAACTTCTGCAGAAGGCAGGGCAGGCAACACCGTCCCATCCTCAGGGGCCCAGGACCCTCACTCCAGGAGGGGTGAGAACCGGAGAGATGGGAGCAGGGTAGGTAACTGAGTTTCTACAGAGAACCGGGTCTGTACATACCCAAGATGACCAGCGGCTGCGGACACTGAACCCAGTGCAGTGGCACAACCCCCACCTTCTCAGAAAACCGGCTTCACTCAGAATAACCGTGTCACACCCCCCAGCTGAGGTGTCTGCCAGCCGGAGTCTTCCCATAAGATCTCAGGGGCTTGGGTGGGGGCCCTGCTCCGTCGGACACCCCGACACCCAGACCCAAGGTCAGCCCCGGCCCACAGCATTTTCAGAGAAGACGCTAGTTTCTCCCTCCGCAAACTCCTGAATCCTCAACCTCCCAGGCACAAAGCTGGCTTCCCCTACGGCGAGGTGCCTGGCGCTGGGCCCTCGCCCTGGCGGACAGCGCTCCGCGTCCCGAGTAGCTGCGCCCTCAGCCCCCGCCCACGCTTGTGACTCGCCTGTCACACTGCAGTTTAAAAAAAAAGTCCTCGGCTGCCTGCCTTGGCGGAGGGCGTGAAGGGGGGTCGCCGAGCACAGCGCGCGCTGCCAAGGGCGGCCTGACCTTCACGGGGCGGGGCAGGGGGCTCGGACAGGCCCGGAACTCGCCCGGCGCACAGGTGTCCGCCCGCGGGTCTCCGCCCGCACGGACGCGGTCAGTGCACGGTCAACACCAGGGTCCCCGCTCCGTCCCGCGGACCCAGCCGTCCCTTCCCGCCCAGCCCAGAGTGCAGGCCTGGCTCCTCCCGCCCGGCCTGGGGCGCGCAACTCCTCGCGGTGGGGCAGAGGCCAGACAGGACCAGAGCGCCGACCCCCGCCCGCCTCCAGTGAGGGGGTCGCCGAATCGTGGCTGCGGCGTTCGGGGAACCAAGTCGGGATCCGCGCGATCCCGCGCGGGGCGAGCGGACTGCCGGTCCGGACTGACCCCGCCGCGCTACAGGCGCGCCTCCCCCTGGGCGTCCTCCGGGTCAGGGGACCGGGACTCCGCGGGCTCTTTTGTTCTAGAACCGGGGGCGGGGGAGGGCGGGGATGGCACTCAGCCTGGAGAGCGGGTCCCCGAGCCCCGGCGCCCTCGGCCCGCCCAAGAAGGGAGGGGACCCGAAGGCGGGGGTCGCGCTGCGCGGACTCACCTCCCCTTCCAGCTGCACAGGTCGCTCGAGTACTGCGCGCCCGCGCCACCAAGCAGCACGGCCAGCAACAGCAGCAGCGGCGGCGGGCCAGGGCCCAAGGCGGGGGGCCTCGGCCACAGCTGCCCCGCGCGCCCCTCGGCCGCCCGCGCCGCGCCCCGCATGCTCTGGCTCCTGCTCGGCCGCCGGCCCCGCGTCCGCGCCCACCGAGCAGAACCTCGACCCGGCGCGGCCGGGCGGCCGGGCTCCAAGTCCAGATGGTCACGTCGCGCGAACCTCGCGCCCCCGGGAAGGCCGCCCGCCCATCCCCGCCGCAGCCGGGGCCGCCCGAGCCGCTGAAGCCGATGCAGCCGCGCGCGGACCTCCACCCCCGACGCCGCCGCCAGAGCCTCTGAAGTCGGCGAGTCCGCGGTCCGGGTCGCTGCTCAGCTGGGGGGCGGCGCCCGTCCGGCCGCTCCGCCTCCGCCCCGGGTCCGCCCCTGCGCGCCGGAACTCCGCCCCGTGCGCCCGCGCCCCGCGTTCGGCCCCGTGCACCCCGGCTGGACGCGGCGGATGCCGCTCTGTGAGGTTTGGCGGGGGCATGGATCGCCGGGGATGTGTGGCCCGGGAATGGGACAGGCTGGGACGCCGCGGAGAGGAGGGGACCGCACGAGGGACGAGGAGAAAGGTCCGGGAGAGAAGAGCCAGGCTGGAAAGTGGCGTCCCGAGCAGGAGGGGGACAGGGCAGCGCAGTGCGGGGGCGGGGTAGAAACCCGAAACCCCAAGTGTGTGCAGACCCAAGCCGAGCGCCCGGCCGGCCTGCCCGTCCCGCAGTGGCGGTGCTGTGGCCCCATTGTGCAGACTGAACGCAGAGTGGCCATTGGGCTTTAGCAGGGGCGCCTGGCCGGGCACTGCTGTGTGACCAGCCTGAGCCCCTCAGAGATGCTCCTGGCGCCCACAGTGTGCTTTGCGGAAGTTCAGACTCGGTCTTGTTCTGCGGCCCACGGGGGAAGGGAGGCCCAGCTGTGCCTGGAGATGTGGCTGACTCACTGTTGAGTGTTCGGTGGACCCTGGAACACCCATTCCACAGAAGGGCTCTGGGTTTGCGGTTGGAGGCCGCCGCTCCTGCGTCACTGCTGCCTCCCGGTGCTCTCCACGTCCCTACTCGCAGTTGGTCTAGGACCTGCTTCACCAACCTTGCACTTGATTCTTGCAAGTTGTAGGATTTTAGCAACCTCCTGGCAGGATTGGTTCCCCTCCCCCAGGCTTGGCAACCTGAACTGTCTCCAGATACCGCCAGATGCCCCCCTGTGCTAAATTCCCCGCTGAGGTCCCTGTTGTAGCGGGACCAGCAGGGTGAGTGCAGTGTGGTAATTGCTGCTCCCTCACCGGGGTGGTCACTGGGGCCACCAGGTGCCCAACATCCACTGGGGGAGACCACGGGGACTAAGCAGCCCAGAGGACACTGGCCTCTGGGAGGACGAGAGGGTCTACCAAGTGGAGAGAGGGAGCCTTGGCACTCCAGGCAGCCACACCTGTGATCACAAAAGCAGGTTTTTCTGCTTCCTCAGACTCTGGTGTCTGTCTGAGCTCCAGAGCCTGAAACAGCAACAAACGGTGAAGAAATCTGACCTTGTTTCAGCATTTCTCTTCCAACAGAGATACATTTCAGGAGGCATTTCAAGTGACCTGCAGGGGAGGGGAAGTGTCTATTACTTGTGTGTTGTGCCCTTTCGTCTGGTTAGGGGTTGGGAAGTCCACCTGGGTTGTAGGGACGGAATTGTCACACTCTGGAGAAGCTGGAGTCTGTAGGGCCCAGAACAGCTGGGCTGGAGACAGCCAGCCTCAGGAGTGCTGGGTCACCCTTGTGGGGAGTTAGCGTTCAGAGCAGCGCTGGGACAGAGGAGGCCAACCCACCCAGCCAAAGCCCGGACCTCGCCCAGTCAGAAACGGTGACGTCATCCTAAGACCTGAGGTCAGTTTTGAGGCTGGAGGACTATACGTGTGCATTCCGGGCTTGGGGGCCTGCTGCACCCTCTTTGGAGTGAGTGCCCCGCCCCCCATGGCTGCAGGTACCAGGGTGCAAAAGTGCTTTAAGAAGTGGCCCTAGTGGAACCAGCCCTCAGGCCACTGGGAAGAGGTGTTTGCTGGTTGCGGATCTGGAAGCTGCAATCGCCCCTGTGCCCACTAAGCATGTCTGCACAGCAGAGCCCCTTACCCAGGGCACTGCAGGTGGTGAGGAAACCCTTTATAAGCAGCCCCGCCAGGCCCATGCACCCCTGAGGGGCTGGTCAGGGTCCAGGCCGGCACACAGGGAGAGGCCAGGCAGCCCCCTTCATGTTACAGACACGGAGACTGAGTGTACAGGCCTCAGTGACCTGCTCAGGGTTTCAGAACCCTCAGTGACCAGGGGACCAACAGGGAGAGCTGCTCTGTGGTGACAGAGCTGGTTCCCATCCCAGGCTCATGGCTGTGACCTGGGAGGCTGCCAGACCACCTCTACCCAGGCTCACTTCCCTAAAACTAGCTCAGTACAGCATGCGTGCCAGACTGGCAGAGCTCACGACATAGGAGGAGCTGCAGCCTTTGGGTCACTGTCCATCAGTACTGGCTCGTCAAATGTTACAACGTGCACACTTTCCAGAACCAGTAAGAGGGGGACCTGGGGCAGGGCAGGGGGTATGTGGGAACCTTCGGTATTCTCAGCTCAGTTTCTCTGTAAACCTGAAGAATTAAGACTACTAATTAAAAAACAAACGTCCTGGCACTGTTCTTGGAAGAATCTGACAAGATCTTGAGGCCGTCAGAACTCTGTCTCTGACAGGCCCTACCTTTGGGGGACACAGGTGCCTCCAGATTCCTGAGGGTCCCCAAAGCAGGAATTTCCAAATTTCCCTCCTCCTGAGCAGTCCCTCTCTGCCGTGGTCACAGCAGCAGAACTGGTTCCCCATGGCTTCACTCATCTCCGGGCCTCCTGCCAAGGTGGAGCTGCTGGTCCCTCCTGGCTGTGCAAAGCCATCTGCAAGTGAACCGGCCCCACAGAGGGGGTTCCTGGTGCTCATGGTGTCAGCTCCTGGGGGCACGCGTTTGGGGCTGGGGCAGCAGGATGACATGGGTCGTGACTGTCTGAAGCTGCCCAGTCGGCTTCATGCCTGGCAGAGAATGGAGAACGCCTGCAGGGTCCCAGACAGCAAGAGAACCTTGGGATGTGTTCGTCTACAGGTGGCTGGGGATTGGGGAGCGCATCCCAATGAATGTTTTGCCCAGTTAAACGAGGGACAGTGGTGCCCCACCCCAACCTGTAGTGGGAAAGGAGGTGAGCATCGTGGTGTCCGAGCAAAAGTTGGGTGTCCCCTGCATCACAGTCCTCCCAACACCAGGATGCCCACTGGATATCAAGGTGGAGGATCAGAACCCACTGGAGTCAGTTGCCAAAGCTGCAGGCCCGCACACCCGAGTGACAGCGGCTCAGGGCTGGGCCCCACTGTCCAGCCCCAGGGCCTTCCACAGCCCCCGAGGGGCACAGGCAGCAGAGGCCCGGGCTCAGAGATGATGGAGGCCCCACGGCACAGCTCAGCACCCTTGGGGTGGACACTCTGGGCTTCATCCTCTCCCACATGTGGGAAAGTGCTGATGTGAGCCCCTGCCCACCTATGGGTCCACACACAGCATGTGGTGGGGGAGTCTGGGGCCCAAACTCAGGTCAGTATCAGCCTTCACTTGTCATCTGCCCCTTCACTCAAGAAATGTTTCCCAGATGCCTCCTGGGCTCGTCTCTGTGATTGCTTCCAGGGCTGCAGCCAGGCCTGGGCTGGCCCGGAGGCAGCAGCGGAAGCCTTCAGTGGGACCAAAAGCCACAGTCACAGCCGGACCACTGCAGGTTCCTGCGTGTGAACCTAACCTGCGGGAGCCCACGCTTCATCTCCTCCAGTCATCCTTTTCAAGTGCGGCTGGGGCCCATCACCTGAGGAAGGACATCCCTGGGGTGGAGGGTCTGTGGGATGGGACACCCTTTCCCAGCCTCTGAAAGTTGGGGGGCTTGCAGGCCCTGTGGGCAGTGGATGGGCCTGGGCTCTGATGTGGACCCTCCCTGGACGGGTTCACAGGAGCTGAGGAGTCAGGGTCTGTTTCTGAGCCTCACTGCCTGCAAAGTGGGTGGGGCATTAGTCCTCAGGGTGATGTAGGCTGCAACATCATCCCACAGAGCCTCGTATAGGGGGACATGACAAGCCTCGGCTCCGTACAGATGCCAACTGATTCGGGAGTCAAGGTGCCGCCCGCTCTCGGCAGGGCCGGGGCCCTCGTTGGGGAACCCCATCCAGCCCCTCCCCACCGAGCTGCCTAAGCCTGAGTTCTTTGAGCCACTAACATGGCCCAGCTTCTGCAAACACTTTTATTTTCTCACCCAGTCTTGAGGTTTTCAAATGTGTAATGATGGTCATTCTGTTATTCAAAATGTCCAGTCACCTGAATCTGCTCATTGAAGAATCCACTTCCTCCCCTAGAAACTGGATGCTTCTAGAAAAATATTAAGTTTCCCAAACACATTCAGAAAATTCTTTCTCTGGCATTTGAAAAAAACTTCAGAGTATTCGCCAATCATGCACGTGGTTCACGGGAAACACATCGACCCCTACCTGCCAAGGGAGGTTCGCATGTGGACCCTGACCCCGCACCTTCCCAGCTCATCCCCCGGCCTGCATCATTTCTGCCACACTGCCTTCCCCTCCAGGTCATTTTTGCTGATCTTCTCATAGGGACATAATTACTGTAATTGTGGTGAAATGATGGATCAGAGGCAAACGCTTGTAATTTAACATTTAGCAACTGCACTGAGCAGCATGCAAGTACAACGTGAAACGGCCAGGAGAGTGTGAGCTGGCCCCAAGCCAAAAATCTCCACCTAATCACCTCCTTAACCTAATTTGCTGGCATGTTTGCTGTCTGTGTGGCACAGAGAGGTGGGAGGGAGAAAGTGAGGGGCTCCTGCCAGCTGGCCAGGTGTGGGCGCTGCTTGAGGAGGGGGCTCCAGTGGTATGATTATCCCTGCACTGCCGTCGCCGTGGTTTGCAGCAGCCACCTTGGGTCACCGTGGTCTGGACAGCATCCCACTCTGCCTGACCGTGAACAGACCACAGCTATCACACCAGCAGGAACGTCTCTGCCCTCGGGTTCCCTCCCAGCAGCACCCCTCAGGGAAGGGGGACCCCAACCCTGCACCACGTATTCAGTAAGTATGCGCTACCCACAGATGAGCAACCCTCCTCACCCAGCTCACACATCATTTCTCCAGGAAAGCCCTCCAGGCTCCATCCAGCAATCAGCCAGGCCTTGCAGTGCCCCCTGCATGTGCACATTTCTACTGCCCTGTGGCCACACCCAGCCTGTCATCAGGGCTCCTAAGCTGGGTGGAGGTCACCCCTGGGCCTGGAGGCTTCAGGGTGGTGATATCGAGAGGGCAGATTCCTGGCTGCTGGGGGCGGCATGCCAGGGACCAGGCCCAAAGACCCCACCACCACCACTTCTGTGTACAGGTGCTGGATTCAGCGCCCACATCCCCACCCTGCAGCTGGCTCACGGCTCACATTAGTGCTCCCTTATGCTCTCAGTAGATGCTCTCATATGCTCCCAGGAGGTGCTCCACCTGGGTTGCTCCCTACTCAGCTGCCTGGTTGAACCAGCCTCTGAGGAAGGACTCAGATCCACGCTGCTTCTGTGAGGAGGGACATGTCCGACACCCAGTTATGTTCCAGTTGTGCATTTTAAGTCTGAAGTTGCACTGAAGCCAGGTGCTGTGTACCCAGCACTACACACCCTCCGATTCACCCACTGTCAGCCTGGGCATATCTCTGCATCTCGTATGTGCACATTCGTTCATTTTCCACCAGACCATTTGAAAGTTGCAGAGGTCATGACCTTTGCCCCTAAATCCTTGAGGAGTCACTTGCCCCCAGGATGGTGCCCATACTGTTGTGGTTCCACTAGCACATCCAGAAGCCTCACTGGGAGACGACATTTCTCAGCACACAGAGGTCTGAGTTCCCGTTTTCTCAGTTGTCCCCAAAGCGTCCAGTGCAGGAGCACAGCCCCCAGTGGGGCTGGGCCACGTGGGCACCTTTCTCTTCCCGGCCCTGGCCCACGGCCCAGTGCCAGGACCCACCAACCCAGGACAGGAGGCCCTGGGGGTCCTGAGCCGGCTGCCACATTCACGTGCGGTTCCAGCTACACCTGCTGACAGCTGGACGTGGCCCCCTGCACCTGCACCTGCACTGAGCGGCCTGCCTCCAGCTGTCAGCCCGGCAATCTGGGCAGCTGGTGTGGAGACAGTGACCGGGGCACTTGGCCTTCAAACAAACCAGGTGTGAAGTCCCCTCCTGCCGAGAGAAGAAGGCAGTTCCTGCGGAGGCTCGGAGGGCACACTGGATGAGCCAGCCCACTGCGCTCTCCCCCCTAGGTGCTGGGACCACCTCAGCCACCAGGGAAGCAGCACCTGCTGGAGACTAGGTGGGGGACAGGGTGGACAGTGCATAGTACTGTCACCACCCAAGAACTGCCTGGCTGGGCTGGGCTGGGCGCCCCAGGGACAGGCCCTGCCTGACTCAGTTCTGGGTCACCCACACCTCTGTGACTCAGCCCCGGCAAGCAGGTGGGGGCGGCTGTAAAATACACTTGTCTGGAGCCTGTTGGGTGAGGCCTCATCCCCCCACCCCCGCCCATGCTGTCAGCCTCCTCTCTCACTCACCTGGCCCTGGGGAGAGGCCACGGCAGACTGGGTAGCTCGGGGCTGCCCCCACTGGAGGGGCTGAGGCAGGCTGTGGGCACTGCAGTGGGGGTGGGGGAGGGAAGGGTAGCCCCAAGACCGTGGCGAAGGTGGAGGTCGTCACTGTAGCAGTAGGCCATTGTCCACTGGCCCCCAGCACTCCATCTGGGTGGACAGTCCCACCCAGAACCAGGAGAAGAAAGGAAGTCAGGCTTGGAGGACGGGTGGGGGTCACCTTGCTGTATGGGTGGTCCATCCAGAGGCAGTGGTGGGAAATCCCATGTGCAGAGGGGGCCTCCTTTCCCTGGGTCCCAGAACCCTGCCCAGGAGAATGGGCATGGAGTGTGGGTCCCAGGGGCCTGGAGAGGGTCCAGGGGGTGATCACGTGGGCTGGGAAGACTGTGGAGATGGTCGAGGGGACACAAGCAGGGGCCGGGGAAAGACAGATGCTGGGACCCTGTGTGCGGTGGGGTGTGGTGGTGCACGAGGTGGGTCAGGTCAGGTCACGGGTGTGGCCTCCCAAACTGGACATAGGCAGCTCACCAGGCAGGGAGGCAGTTTCATTACAAACTCGTTTTTCAAGCCTCTGAAGTCATAGTGTGATGTGTGCATCACCTTAAATAAGTCAGAGGAAACATTCCAGAAAACATCGTATGGGCCTGGGTGACAGTCTCCACGGTGATGAGAAGATGTAGGTGGGGGAGACGCTGAGTCCGGCCCCCGGCCTCCACCCTGCAGACTGTCTCCTGTCCAACAGCGGTGTCCCGGCCCCCAGGGGTGTCAGCCCCACCCCATGTCTGAGGGCATCAGCCCCATGTTGCCTGGGGAAACCGTGATGGCCTCCCCTGAGGCACCTGAAGGTGGGTGGAGGTGTGAACCACAAGGAGGTGGGCTACACTCCAAAAGAAAGACTTGAGTCTTCTGCTTTATGGAGCAAATGGTGTGAGGCTGTGGGACACAGCCGAGGGAAAATTAAGGTGCCGACGCGGCCCCGAGCACAGATTGCACCTGAGGTCACAGTCAGGGTGGGAAGGGCTCTGACTGCGGGCTGGCTAGCTGAAATGGGGACCAAGAGATGAGGTATGAGTGACCCGGAAATGCTGGGCCTGCCTGGGTTTCCTGCAGAGGGCAGGGCTCAGGGGCTGAGGGAGACGGGGCATCGCCTAAGGCCTGCTCACCCACCTGGGAGGCTCCGGGTCACAGCTGTCACCATCCCCTGAGGAGTGACTCTGTGAGGGGAGCCCTGGCATCCCCGAAGGGCTCCCAACCACCTTGTCTGTGGTCGGACCTTTCAGTGGGAGCCATGACCACTCAGTGGGACCAGACACAGTGGGAGTAATTGGATCTGGGGGCAGGGCCCAGCAGGGCACTCAGCTGCCAAGGCAAGGTGGGCACGGTCCCCGCGATGGACAGCAGGGCCCAAGCAGCGCCGGGAATAGTCCACCTGGCACAGACCGGCGGCCCTGGTCGGTTGGTCATGGCACCCTGAGACTTGGGATGGACAGGAAGCCTGCTAAATTCTCACTCCAACTGTGTGAGCAGAGAAGCTCTGGGTCAGGTGAGCAAAAGTCTAACCCGAATCACAAAAACAGAGTCATGGCTTTTCAATCAGTCCCCAGACTAGCACCGGCCCAGAACCCCTCCGAGGAAGGGCCCTGTACACTGCCAGCAGTTTACGCTATTGATCTCTCTCCCCGCCTTCCCCAAGGGGCCTGCGGAGTTGGGGCTGCTGTGGTGGGAGGGCCAAGTGAAGCCTTCAGGACTGCCTCTACTGAGGAAAACAATCGACCAAAACAGCACCCCACCCCTGGAGGGGCTGCAGGGGTTAGTGTGCTGGAAAGATGCAGGTGGGGGACCCCACCACGCCCCGACTCACCTGCCCTGTCTGGCCTGCACTGGGCCTTGGAGACTGACAGCGGGTTCTCATAAACCCCAACTGCAGCTGCTCTGACAGACACGGTTTCACTGCTTGGGCAAAGTAACACGTCTCCTGGAACACGGTACACAGCTATTGCTCTGGAAAATGTCTTTTTATCCATTCGTGTCCAGAAGGCCCCCCAGAAGTAGTTTGCTTTCAGTGGGCAAGGCCAGAGACACATTCACAGTCCCACCTGGGGCATGCCACCTGTCCAGGCAGACGGCACGATTTAGTTCATGGGGAGCCACTCCCTCCCCGAGATGGCCCGCAGCCCACCACACTGACGACACTGGATGGGAAGTAGTAACTATAAGTAGCAACTCTGGACTTACTGGTGAGACATCTGATGTTAGGGGGTGGGAACTAGATCCCACTAAAATTGTGGGCCTTCTCCCTCTGTGCGTGGGCCACACTGAGGTGTCCCACCTGAGGCGAGGGATGAGCAGCTCCATCTGGACCCTCTTAGAACCATGACAGAGGCCGAGCCTCGTGGGGGCAACCTAGCCCTTGTGTGGGTGTGTTACTCCGGCCCATCTTCCAAGTGATCGGAAAAGCTGCTGGTTTGACTGGGCCCCAAGGAGGAGAAGGTTCTGCAGCAAGTCGGGCTGTCCTGCAGGTCCCGGGTGCCTGAAGTGTCAGTGCAGAAGGGACGCAGCATCCACTTGAACCTCTGGAACATTCTTTGTACATTATCTGGGGAAGACCGTCCTCATCTATAAATGGACCTGATGAAGCCCTGGTGTGGACCCCACAGGGGCTGTGGGGTGGCCCAGGTGGTGCACACAGAGTATCTGGGATGGGCATGGAACGCTTTCCTCTGAGATTCAGGAGCAGGGACCCTCTCGACCTCTGTCCTCCCCACTGTCCAGTCCTGCCCCTCACCCCAGAGCAGCTGGTGCCGGTTCTACCCGAGAGCATGGAGGGGCGCCCGACCCCAGACCCAGGGTCCTGTACCCTCCCTGCAGAGGCGCCGTCCCATCACGCCTGCCAGCCAGCCTCGCACATCCCTCAGAAAACAAGGTGAAGTATTGTGGTTGAGTCTAGAGAAAGCGTTGAAATGTTTAAAACCATACTTCTTAATTGTAAAAGTAAATACGCTAATTGAAAAGAAAGTCAGTTTTCCGCAGGTGCTGAGGGAAAAAGAGGTATTTCCCATGGCCCTGCCCGCGGGCCGCACGGTTGGTGTGTTTCCCAGTATCCTCCGGGCACCGCAGGTGTGCAAGTGTGCATACATGTGTGAGTATGCCCACATGTGGTGAGTGTGCAGGGACTCACAAACCCAGCAAGAAGGCCTCACTGAGCCTTCAATCCCAGCAGCAAACCTACGGGATGCTGGCTGGGCCCCGAGGCAGGTGCAGGTGCCTGTGGGGCAAGGTCTGGATGTCAAGCCCAAGTTTTAAAGGACACATTGCAGAACTGGGGGTGGCAGCGTGATTTGCCTTCCCATGGTCGCGTTGTCGCTTGGGGGACGCAGCGCCTGCCCGGGGCACCGGCACTGGGGTGCTGAGCAGAAAAGACTTAAGCCTGTCGGTGTCAACAGGAAGCTCTTTTGTTGGCGTCTTTGAATTCTGTCTGTTCTCACTTCTTTCAAGTCGGGCCGAGGGCGGGCGGAGTGGCTGCCATCTCCCTGGGTGACCAGCCTCTGAATGTCCACAGTCTCCTTTCCTGGCGGCCGCCCAGCCCACCCACCCTACAGGCCCCTGACCCTCTCCAGGGTCTCAGGGATCCCTAGGCCACAGCCGCTGGCAGGGATGTGGTGCGGCCCCTGGGGTGCAGAACCTGCTGTTGAGCGCAGTCCCTCCTGCTCCCTCCCCAGCTCCACTGCCTGCACCCGTGGAGGTCTCAGCCGGCCCTCTTGGTGAGGGTGAGGGCATTAGACTGCTGTGCTCGG
Organism: Camelus dromedarius; assembly: GCF_036321535.1. Taxonomy (NCBI): domain Eukaryota; kingdom Metazoa; phylum Chordata; class Mammalia; order Artiodactyla; family Camelidae; genus Camelus; species Camelus dromedarius. The sequence continues at coordinate 26,982,990 of NC_087451.1, forward strand.
GGTGGTGGTCAGGGCGGCGCCCCGCTGGGCTGCTGGGACCCCCAGGCTCAGCTCCCTGAGGCACCCGTGTCTTGTTCAACAGGACCTTGAACCACCAAAGGGCTCTGACCTCAGCCTGCATTTATTCCCGTCTCCAAGACGTCCTCGCAGGAGGGTGTCCTGCACGCCATACCCTGGCCGTCGGGCAGCTGCTTCTCCCACCCACAGCTCGGGTCACGTGAGACCGGGTCCTGGGCATTGTTGTCTCCCTGGGAGCGCGGCCCCAGCCATACCTTTCCTGCAGCCCGCCCTGGGAGACGGACTCCAGCCTGTGACACCTCCTTCCCTGACTTGGAAGAGGGAGAGAAGCCACTGGACTAACCAGCGTGGCCGGTGTGCCCGTCGAGTGAGGGCCATGAGGTGTGAGGAGATGGCCCTGTCCCAGCCCCAGGTCACGGTTGGTGCCCCAGCACTCCTGGCTGTCTGAGGGTCCCAGGGCCGGACCCTATCACCAGCACTCACCGCCGAGGGCCTGCTGCTGAGAGTGTCCTGATTCCTGGTTCCCTGCCCCACTGTGGGGGCCGTGACCCTGTGTCCCTGCCCATGTCCTGGGGCTGGCAATGGCTGACGCTCAGGGTCACCCAGGACCCCCAGGCTCAGGCTGGGTGCAGAGCTGTTCTCGATAACACACTTTCATGCTTTCTTTCTTGTCTTGCTTTGCTTCTTCTCCTGTTTGTGAGTGTGGTTTCTGTGGATTATAAGCAGCTTTGACCATTTCCTGAAAAATCACCATTCTAGGTAAACTGCGAAGGTTTTTTTCCTTCCGAGAAAGGTGAAGTTCGAAGGATGGGCGATCTTCCTAGCAAAGCAGTGGTGCCCTTCCGAGTCCGGCCGGGGCCTTTGCCGCTGTCACCCACGTGGAAAGGGCCCGTCCCTGCCAGGCACACCCTCGGCAGAAGAGGGAGGCTTGGGAGGCACTTCCCCTAGTTAGACCCCACGTGCTTCCCGTGCTTCCAAAAGCGTCCTAGCAGGAAGAACTAACCCTCAAAAAGCAAAAATAACTGCGTCTCCCGAGATGGCCCTCAGCCACAGAGCGCCGCCCGTGCGGCCCACACTCCTAGGTCCCGGGTTACGTGTCTTGTAATTTTACATCTGAGCTGAGCAGGCCTAACCAAACCCCACCCCGTTCCCCAAAAGACTGAAGTTTGCATTTCCTCGCTGGCTCCGAGGCCTTTATCCTCTGCCTGTCGGTGAGGTGGACGTGAACCCCTGCGGACAACAAGACAAAACACAACAAAAGATATGTGAGCAGAGGGCACCAGGGGGTGGGTCAGGCCCGGTCAGCGCAGGCTCCCACGCCCCCTGCAGCCTGGGGCCAGGAGTGGCCAGTGTGGCCAGCAAGACGCAGTGCCGGGGCTCAGAGTGTCCGGGGGGGGCGAAACAGCCATCCCTGGGGATGAGGGGGTCTGCGAGGGGCCTGGCCGGGTCCACCTTGAGGCGGACCGGCTGACGGGGTATTCTGCTGCTTTCTGTAGCATTTCTCCACTTCAGGGCTGAAAGTTGTCGACACATAATCCAGCGAGGGTAACAGGTAACTCGGTGTTTCCCTTCTTAACGGGCAACCCTCGGGTTTGTGTCCCCACCGTCTCCTCCTTGTACTGCCGGGAAGCAGACTGCAACTTTCCGTCACCCCCAGTCACCCCCACAGGCCAAGTGGCTGGGAAGCCAGTGCCACCCGCAGCCCCGAGGGGTCTTGACCTGACTACCAGCCTTCCCGAGGCCATGCACGGCAGGACCCTGACAGCCTGTCATCGGTGTAGGACCCCGCCAGGCAGCAGCCGTGCAGAGAGAAAGGCAGAGCTGACACCGAAAACAACTGCCACCACCACTGACACAACGTCCTTGTCCTTTGTGACAGAAACAGACGTAACGCAGCGGAGGGGGTCCCACAGCGGTCGGCAGCCTGGCGGCACTTCAGGTGTCCTCCCCAGGCCAGGGGGATCCTGGGCCTGGTCCCAGGGGCTCCTCACACTGGACACGGCCCGAGACACCCAGGCCAGGGTCCATCAGGGTGGAATTGCATCTGTCCCTGGTGGTGTGGCTGGACGTCTGCAATTCGGGGTGTCTACAGGCGGGGCTGGCCCTGCGGGGGTAACAACGGCCACAAACAGCCAGGAGCCCAAGCCTAGCTACCTCCCAGAGTCACCCTGAGACATTCTGGGCCAGGACTCTCCCGGGGGCCACCCCTAGGTGCTCCCTCATCTCCACGCAGGACAGGACCTGCTGTAAGTGCTGCTGCCCTGGGCGACGTGATGCTGGGGCCACTGGGGTATCTACGGCCAGGCACCTCCAGGGTGGCAGGTCTGGGGCAGGACCTGGAAGGGCTGCAGAAGCCGGCAGCTGCCAGCTCACCTGTGGTGGCCGGGCACCTCGGGCACTGCAGTGGCCCCAGTACCTACTGCAGCTCCAGGCCCACTGGCTGAGAGCTGAGGCCACAAACTCTCCAGCTGTGAGTGGCTCTGTGGCTCCAGCTCTGCATCCTGGTGCCAAGAAACCTGAAACTCCATGAGCACCAGCGTGGAGATCATCATCAGAGCCTCGGATTTCGTTTCGTAGATTTCTGCACATTGCAGATCTTCTCAGGAGAAAACCCTGACTTGTCCTTCAGTTGCTTCTCCAGGACCATGAAAGGGTCAGAGGCGTCACCCCACTTCAAGCTAACAGGATGGGCGCCCAGCCACTTTCTCGAGGTGCTGACAGAAAACACAGGCTCCTGGGTCAGAGTAGAGGAGTTGATCACTCACAGCAAAAGCAGCGACCAGGGGGTCAGCGTCAGCATGTGTGCATGGGTCCCGGGGCCCCTTGCCCAGGTGACATGAGGACGCTGCTGTGCAGGGGGTGTGATGGAGGCAAGTCTGCCCCTCCCCCGGAGGGCAGCACGGCCCGCTCCCCAGGGCTGCTCCCAGAACTGGGGGCCCAGCTGGGTGGGGAGGAGCACGGGAGACCCGCGCAGGAGTGCCTCCCCGCAAAGGCTACGGGGGCTTTGAGATCTGGCCTCAGATCTTGGGGTTCAGGGAGGCAGAGCTGAGGGCCAGGCGATGGCTGTCCCCAATGCAGACACGGGCCACCAATTCCCCATCAGCGGGTCAGGGTCCTGCCAGCCCCCTGGGCCTGGGGACCTGTGAGTGGGCAGCCTAGGAGGCAGGAATCCTCCCAGATTCCTCCCTGTCCCCTCCTTCTCACTCTGCCCCATGAGAGGGGAGACCATCGGGACAGGGTCCCATTGCTGACTCAGCCCCAGTGCACCTGCTTCTCAGGCAGCCTGAGTGGCCTCTTCACTGACACCCTGGCCAGGCCCTGGAGGCCTCTGAAACCTCCGGTGTCCCTACTCCTCCTCCAAGTTCTATCAGGTGTGAATTTATCCAAGCACTTCCTCCCACAGCTGATGTTTTCCTGTTACATTTAGGAGGAAGACGTCTGCTGGCCTCTCCTGGCTTTCACCAGACCTCGCTGACTCAGGGCCCCAGGTGCTCAAGCACTAGCACCCCAGGGCACTGGCACTACCTGCAGCTCAACCCAACGTTGAGGAGCCACTGGCTTAAATCCCCAGCAAAATCATCCCCATGTGCGAACTGCACAACCTGGCGGCTGGAGATGATGCTTCAGGTCTGAGTTTCCCTCTGCCTTCCCGACCTCACATCACGCTCCTCTGGCCTCTTGCTCTGCCCTCCTCACCCTCTTGAGCCTGACAACGAATCCCGCTGGGACCACTACACACAGCTCCCGGGCAGGCCTCACCAGCCCGCAGTGTGCTGTGCACCCCCACACTGTGGGACACCTGTGGGGTTCTATAGCCAGCACCCAGAAATGGGGAGAGGTGAAGGCTTCCGTCCCTTGAGCTCAAGTGGACAGCTCTCCACGGCCCTGGGAAGGTCCAGTCCGCTCTCTGCCCCCGCCTTGCTCCCCTGTCCAGCTTCCTGGGAACAAAACTCCTCACTGCGAAGACACCGAGTCAGGTCTACTTGCTGGGCTGAGGGGGTGGGCGCCCAGGCCAGGATAAACATTCCCTGTGATACTCGAACCTTCCCGTCAAATCTACCCCAAGTGCTTGCCCAACTGTTAGTTGAATGTTTCCCACAATGGGAACCTCATTACTTCCCCCGGCTGGTAAGAACTCCAGCTTTCGCTCAGTCTTGACTAGCCTTAAAAAAAAAAAAAAAAGTAGAAAAGGGGACACTGGTGCACAGCACACAGCTGGTGGCTCCCTTGGGAGTGGCTTCCTTTTGGGGTGCTCTGGCCACAATGGGCGGCCAGTCTCTGACAGTTTGAGTGCACCGTCCTCCACAGTGCTGGGCTGGAGTTGCATTGGGGTTCGTCTCGGCGGGGAACTTGGACAGGACGCTTGCTCAGAGGTCTTGCTGTGTGGGCTGTCGAGGGGTGTCCAGCTCCTGGCCTTAAAGCTTGACCTCACTCTTCATTTGGCTCACCTGGGGCAAACTGGTTCTGACTGTGGGCCCAGTGTGACCGAGTCCAGACCCACACTCAACTTTGCCGCCTACATCCCCATAGTAAGAAGGGGGGTTTTTAATTTGGAGGCCCTGGCAGTTGGCACTGGGTCCTCTGAATACAACCAGCACTCACCAGCCGTCGGCATAAACAATAAAAACTTCAAAATAAAGAAAAATGTCCCTCTCTGGTTGAGCCAAGAGCCATGCATGAATTGCCCCCTCCTCAGGTGCCCTGTGACTGTCACCTCCTCATCTCACACCCTCCCTGTGTCCGTGTCGGGAGGGGGGTGTCAGGCCCCACAGCCTGGCCCCTCTGTTGAGAATCTTGCTACCATGCAGAGAAGAGACTTAGCACCACCCCCCTCCCCGCCAAACCCTGCATTTCTGAAGTGCCTCCTGGCACTCTGGATGTTTGCAAAACGCAGACTCTGGCCAAATTCTTTTCATGGGGAGGCAGTGAAAAGCAAACTCCTGGCAGCAGAAGCTGCACAGGAAGCAAGATGGGGACAGCCAAGCCCGACTTGATAGCATGTGCTGGGGAGGTCCAGACGCTGTGGGGATCCCTTATCTCTTCCTCCCTCTGATTACTGAGGTCCAGCTCCAAAGCCCAGCCTGTTCTGGAAGCTGCAATGTGACTTTCTACCGAGTCCCTCAGAGTGAAACTATTCCTGAGTCACCGACCCCTGGAGCGCATGAGGTCCTTGGAAACAAATTTTCAGATTGCTTCTGTCCACTGCAAATAAGGCTGCACTTTTGCTTATCTGACCTAAGCGTTTCCATTTGTACAACAGCCTTTGAAAACACCGACAAAAATACTGACGCACGTTAGGGGAAAATGACATTTGAAATGATGCTTACAAGGTATGAGGTGTAAGTTTGCTTTGCTGGAATTGCCGGTTTGCAGAATGATCTGCACTTAACGCTGGCTCGGGCGGTGGTGTCTGTGACCCAGACGGGCCGGGCGGCGCAGGCGGAACCCACAGGACGGCGCAGCGCCCTCCCACGACCCGGGGTTTCCCAACCACTGGCCTCCCTGAGGACCTCAGGGCCGACTGGATCCCTCGCTTGGGCCGGACGTTCCTCCCGGCGCTCTAGCCCGCGCCTCTCACTGCCCGCCGGTCCCGCCTCCTCGGCGCCAACCGGAGATCGACGTCCCTCTGCGCCAATAGGGGGCGCTCGGATGTGGCCCCCGCCTCCCGCGAGCCGCCCGCGCACGCGCCGTAGGCCGAGGTGGGCGGGGCGGCCCAAGGAGCGCGCGGCCATGGAGGCCCGAGGGGACCCAGCCGCCGCCCCCGGCCCGGCCCGCGCCCCCGCCCAAGTGGTAGGTGCCGGCCGCGGGGCCGCTCCGCCCTCCCGCCCTCCTCTCCTTACCCTCCGCTCCCCGCCTCCCTCCGTCTGCGCGGCCTCCTCGGCACTCGTCTTCCTCCGGGTGCCACGTGCGGCTCTCCCGTCTGTCCTCTCCCCGCCGGCCTCCCCCTCCCTCCTCCTCCCTCAGTCCCTCTCCCCTCCATCCTTTCCCCTCCATTCTCGCCCCTCCGTCCTCACTCCTCGGTCCTCCTCTTCTCCGTCCTCTCCCCTCCGTCCCCTCCCCTCAGTCGCTCTCTCCTCTGTCCTCCCCTCTCCCCTCCGTCCCCCTCGCCTCCATCCCTCTCCCCTCTCCCCGCTCTGGGTCCCTCTGGGTCCCGTCTCCCCTCCGACCTGCTCTGGGTGCTCATTTCCCCTGCACCACTTCTCTTGGGTTGCCTATGAGGATCTCTGCCCAAAGCAACGTTTAGGCACCAGCCAGAGTGTGGACAGAGATTAATCAAAGCTCACCTTCGGCAGAAATTCACATTAAGTTTTCTATTGTAGATCTTGAGAACAGTAAAAATATTCTTCCCTTTTTTCTTTTTCTTTAAAAATAATTCCATAGTAAAATAAATATGTAAGTGAATTAGGGAACTACTTTTGTGAATAAATAACAGAAATGCAGGAAGAGATGTCATTGTTGAGTCACAGCCTCAGAGTAAAGGTGACTGAACTGTACTTCATTAGTTATATCTCAGTTTTCCAAAGCCATATTCAGACTTAGCATTTAAAAATCCCATCTGTGTTTTGCATAGATATATAACATGCACACATATACGTGTGTGTATGTTCACGTGTATGCACGCATACGTACACGTGTACGCACACTCACCTGGATGGCCTGTGTTTCTGTTTTCTTACTTAGGAATCTGTCCACACTCCGTGAGGGTGTAAACTCAAGGGTGCGGCAGACTGTAATTCCTATCTTTGGGTATTCTGTATTGCTTAATGTGGTGATGTACAAAATTAAGACAAATCTGTAATCAGTTGTTTTGTTGGCAGTCAGGTCTCACTGGTTGTACACCATACACTTTAGGAATTTTTCTGTGGGCCCTATGAGAAAAGGACAGCACCAAACTGTCCCAGCCTGAGTAGAGCGAAGAAGGAGAGCCAAGTCACTCTCACTTCCCCAGTCTGCCCCAGCCGGCCCTCATACTTGGTGGAGGCACCTGTAGGGGTACTCAAAACAGTGTCTTTGTTGCAGTTTCTCTAACATCATGGTTTGCTGAAAATGCTTATCTTCTCAAGAAAAGGACCAATCAGTTACTCTCATGAGTGGATTTGAAGATACACTGATGCTTGTTTCAACCAAAAGGATGTTTCTGACCACAGATTGGAAAACACATGAATTTGCCATTGAATTGGGAAAATTTTTGATGCCTTTCAGAATTTTTTTTCCTTTTCAGAGTATCAAAAGACCAATTCAGGGAGCTCTAAGACATAGTCTTATGGAGAGGAGGCACAGGCACCTTCTGTTTGTCAGGCTGTTCTCCTTCCCTGGGAGCCTTATTCTGGGTCGTTCTGAAAGTCAGGCCTCACCCGTGGGAGTGAGCCTGGTGCGGGTGGGAATGGGAGGCAGATCGGAGCCATGGGAGGGAATTCCATGTTCACACTTGTTTGTCAGTCTGTTTGTTTTGGATTCCAGTCTGTCATCCTCCCAGTCCACAATGCTGAACCGTGGTTGGACGAATGCCTCAGGTCTGTTCTGCAGCAGGACTTCGAAGGCTCCTTGGAGCTCTCCATTTTCAATGATGCCAGTAAGGTATTTCTGAACTTCCTGTTGGTGATTTAGCCGTAGTGTAAGTCACCTTGGATTGTTCAGAGGGAAGTTTCCTGACCTGCCAACCCTCGTGCTTTCAGGACAAGTCCATGACTATCATTGAAAGATGGAAAGAGGAGCTAGAGGGTTCCGGCATCCTCGTGGTCATTGGAGGGCACGACTCTCCTTCCCCCCGAGGAGGTCAGTAACCATGTTTAGTCTGTTGTTCGGCTTTAATGTACGGTGTCTTGTCAGTTTATGCACTTACAGAGTTGCAAGTTCAAGTCCTGGGGAGAAGTATCCTGAGAGATGCTTCAGTTCACCACCTGTTAGGGACCAAGCAGACCTGTGAGGTCTGTATGCCGACCACTTCTCCATTACTTATTAAGCCCAAGAAAAAGCTGTTGGGTGTTTTTATTCCTGGTGTGATTGGTCATTGTTGGTCACCTCCAATTCTTAAAATTCTTTTCTCATGGCATTAGATTTGTTTTAGTCCATTAAAAAAAATCTTCTGGTTTCTTTGATTTTATATATTATTTTTCTTTTTTCTATTTTGTCTGTTTCCTGTTTTCACTATGAACTGTATTTATCTTCTTTCTTTTGCTTGCTTTGGGTTTCATTTGTTCTTTTTGTAATTCTTAAGGTGGAAGCTCAGGTCGTTGGTTTGAGATGTTCCTTCTTTTCTACAAGGCATTTAATGGTATAAATTCCCCTCTGCTTCAGCAACGTTCCACAAATTCTGACATGTTTTTGTTTTCATTCAGTTTCAAAATACCTTCTAATTTCCCCATTGTTTTCTTATTTGATTTATGGGTTATTTAGATATATATTATTTAGTTTCCAAATATTTGAAGAATTTTCCAGGTATCTGTTATTCATTTCTAATTTAATTCCTCTGAAGTAAGAGAACATACTTTTTTATTTGAATCTTTTAAATTTAGTGAGATTTATGTTGTGGCCCAGCACATGGCCTGTCCGGGCAGATGCTCCGTGTGCACTTAGGAAGGTTGCGGACCTGCTGGTGTGGGGCGGAGTTTTCTATAAATGTAAATCAAGTCAAGCTGGGGACAGTCTTGTTGAAATCTGCCATATCCTTGCTGATTTGGGATCTCCTTGCTCTGTCAGTTACTGAGGGTGTGTGGAAACCTCCAGCTATAACTGCAGATTTGTCTGTTCTTCCTTGTGGTTCTGTCATTTTTGGCTTCGTGTATTTTGAAACTCTGTTCATTTGAGATTGCTAAGAAGAACTGACCCCCTCACCACTATGAATACCCTCTTAATTTCTGGTAATATTCTTTGCTCTGAAATGTACTTTCTTTGATATTAATATAAAATGCTCTGGCTTTATTTTGACTAGTGTTAGCATAGTATATCTTCTCTATCATTTTTACTTTTAACCTATTCCTGTCTTTGTGTTGAAAGGATACCTTCTCCCTTATAGATTCTTGTAGACAGCATATAGATCTTGCTTTTTTAATCCAATCTGACAATCTCTGCCTTTTAACTGAGGTGTTTACATTAGTTACCTGTGACGTGGTTATTGATACGGTTAGGGATGAGTCTGTCTTCTTGCTGTTAGTTTTATATTCATTACGTCTATTCTTCATTCCATTTTCCTCTTTTTTGCCTTCTTTTGTATTATATTTTATAGCAGCTTTATTGAGATATGTTTGGCATACCATACAGTTCACCTGTCAAAGTATACAGTGAAGTGTTTTTAGTGTATTCACAGATGTGTGCGACCGCCACCTCAGTCAGTTTTAGAGCACTTCCATCCCCTCGGAAAGGAGCCCTGTATCCCTTGGTTGTCACCTTCCGCACCCTGCTGTTCCCCCCAACCCTGTGCAACCACTGATTTACTTTATTTGGGGCATTTCATCTGAATGGAATTATATATGTGTGCTCTTTTGTGACGGGCTTGTTTCATTTGCTTGATGTTTTTAAGGTTCTCATTGTAGCATGCATTAATACTCTATTCCTGTTTCTGAGAGAATAATATTCAGTTGAATAGAGACACCACATTTTGTTTATCCACTCATCAGTTGAAGGACATTGGGGCCATTCTACCTTTTGGCTGTTGTGAAGAGCGCTAGTATGAACATTCGTGTGCAAATTTTTGTTTGAACACGGGTTTTCAGTTCCTTTGGGTATATACATTTTAGGCGAATCACTGGGTCATATTGTAATTCTGCGTTTAGCACATTGAGGTACCGCCAAACAGCTTTCCACACCAGCTGCACCATTTTACGTTGCCACCAGCAGTGTATGAGGATTCCAGTTTCTCTGCATCTTCACCGACACTTCCTATTTTCTGTTTTTTTGATTGTAGCCATCCTAGTGGGTATGAGGTGGTTTCTCATTGTGGTTTTGATTTGCATTTCCCTAATGACTAAATGATACTGAGCCTCTTTTTGTGTGCTTTTTGGCCACTTGTATATCTTCTTTGGAGAAATGTCTATTCAAGTCCTCTGCCCATTTTTAAATTGAATTATTTGTCTTTTGTTGTTGAACTGTAAGAGTTCTTTATGTATTCTGAATACTAGACCCTTACCAGGTATTTAATTTGCAAATACTTTCTCCCATGCTGTGTGTTGTCTTTTCACTCTCCTGTATGTAACCTTATGATGCACTAAAATGTTAATTTTGATGAAATCCAGTTTTTTCGTTGTTACATGTGCTTTTGGTGTCATATCTAAGAAACTGTTGCCAGCTCCAGGTCATGAAGACTTACTTCTCTGTTTTCTTGAAAAAGTTGAGATCTTCTGTGTAGGTCTTTTGTCCACTTTTAGTTCATTTTCGTGTGTGGTATGAGGTAAGATTTAACTCCATTCTTTTGCATCTGGATATTAAGGTTTTCCAACACCATTTGTTTGAAAGACTGTTCTTTCTCCATTGAAAGTCTTGGTACCTTTGTGAAGAGCAGTTGACTGTAAATGTGTGGGTTCATTTTTGGACTCTATTCTTATGCAGTACTGCACTATTTTGATTACCATAGCTTTGTGGTAAGTTTTGATACTGGGAAGTGTAAGTTTTCCAATGTTGTTTTCCTTTTTCAAAATTGTTTTGACCATTTGAGATTCTTTGGAATTTCATGTGAATTTTAGGTTCAGTTTTTCCATTTCTGCAAAAAAGACCATTGGGATTCTGATGGGGATAGCATTGGATCTGTAGGTCTATTTGGGGAGTATTCACATTTTAACAATATTCAGTCTTCCAGTCTGTGAATGCAGAATGTCTTTTCATTGATTTAGGTATTTAGGTCTTCTTCAGTTTCTTTCATCAGTTTCTTTTACAACTGACAATGTACAAGTCTTTTGCCTCTTTGGTTAAGTTAACTCTCAGCATTTTATTCTTTTTGATGCTATTATAAATTGAATTATTTTCTTAATTTCCTTCTCAGACTGTTCATTGTTAGTTTAGAGAAAAACAACTGATTTTTCTGCATGTTGATCCTGCAACTTTGCTGAACTTATTCGTTAGCTCTGATAGTTTTGTGTGTGTGTGTGAGTTTCTAGGGCTTTCTGTATTTAAGATCATGTCATCTGCAACGAGGGGTAGTTTTACTTTTTCATCTCTAATTTAGAGCCCTCATTTCTTTTTCTTGCCTAATTGCTCTGGCTAGAACTTCTGGTACAGTGTTAAATAGAAGTGGGGAAAGGAGACATCCTTGTCCTGATCCTGGTCTTAGGGGAAGCTTGTGATATTTCACCGCGGAGTGTGATGTTAGCTTGGATTTTTACAAATACCCTTTATCATGCCGAGGAAGTTCCCTTCTATTCCTAGTTTGTTGACTGCTTTTCTTTGTCATGAAAGGGGATTTTGTCCAGTCTTTTTTCTGTGTCAATTGAGATGATCATGGTTTTTTTTTTTTCCTTCAATTCTGTTTAGGTGCTGTATTACATGGATTTTGTGTTTGAACCACCCTTCATTACTTCATCGCTTGGTTATGGTGAATAATCTTTCTGATATGTATTTTCCCTTAATTATTCCTTGTTTTCATTATCTTTAGTTTGTTTGAAATAGGAAATTTTTTTATAAATCAGTTATTCTTAGAACATCTACTTCAGCTTGGTTCTGTTGTGTGTAAACAAATTGTGGTTTTTGAAACTACTGTGAACACCCTTTCAAAATATTCTTTAAGATGGATAATATCTTCCATAGTTGAATGAAAGTAAATTGAAGGCATTTTGATGACTGTTATGACGGCTTGTCTAATCTCCACCTTAAAAACAAGTTTTGTCTTTCGTAAAACACTTTTTATAGGTCACATATAACTAGAGCCACATCTGTACACGTTCTATTAGTAACAAGAAAATAAGTCGTACTATTGTGGAGAAATGAAGTCATCTGCCGCTTCTTTGAAGTTGGATGAGGCGACTTCATGGGCTCCTGTGTTACACAGAAAGGCAGTGGAGTTAATTTGATTATGTCTGCCAGGACGTATTTTCCTGTAACAATGTTTTCTTAAGTAGGAAGAATTATATCGACTATTGGATAACATTGATCCAAAGTGTCTATTTTCGGGAGTGCTGGGTGTTTAAATTGGATTAGGATTCACTTGCTATTATTTCATATCGTAACAGAGCCAAGCATTTCTTAATAATGTGGTCGCTTGCTAAAACTGAAATAAAGCACAATCCCCCTCTTCTCTCCAAGAGTGAGGAATGTTAATATCACACCAAGGCGGGAGTTTTTCCTGCTGTGGCCATGACAACAGACTCCCTCACAAAGACACGGGCCTCCCCAAACATCAGGCCCTGGCACAAACATTTGACTTTTCAAGTCAGTAATATTAAAGCAAATTCCTTATCTTTGCCAAACACAAGATTCGTCGTGAGAACCTTCCCGCTTCCTTGGTAGGTGCCCTTTCCTTCATTACCCAGACTCTTGGGTTCAATTTCTCCTCTTCTGAAGCCCAGCACTAATAAAGCCACTTTTTAGACAGAACTCCGGTTGATTTCAGTGTGATTGTGGAAAGTCTCTTCCCGTTTTCTGAAACCCCTGAGCTCTTCTGCTGGGCCTGCCCTGCTTGTCGGTGATGATGGAGATTCAGCCTCCCCCGGGGCTCAGGGGCCAGGCTGTACGTTTCGCTCTCCTGCTTGTTGTACCTGTGGTTCTTTGAAATCTGCAGCCATCCTGCTGACTGATCTGGGTTGAGCAAGCTCTCGGATTGATGCCGAAGGCTCTGCTCTGGTCACACCCTCTGGTGACCTGAGTGTGCACTGAGATTCTTACTTCTGGCTGAAGTGTTGTTTGCTGCAGAGAGTGGCTGAGTGACAGGAGGGACCTGCCTTCTCCTCCTGCTCTGAGGCAGACACTTTGCCAGTGTCCCCTGGGCCCCATGACGACATTCTTCACGGTATCTCAGCTTTGAGGAAGAGGGAGTTACCGTTTTAACTCTGCACACTCCTGTTCTCCTTTGTGTGACTTGTCTTGGAGGCACCAAATCTGAATGTGTCTGTTACGCGATTCAGGTGTCAGGACTTCTTTTTGAGGGAAGGTGGGAGTGTGCCCCACGAGTCCCTGCAGACCCCTCTGTTTGGGTCAAGTGCCTTCTCTGATCTGTCCTGCCCTCAGCACCTGACTGAGCTCACTTAGTGTTAATTTCTGCTGCATTCCTTATTTGGAACCCTTTCCTGGCTGGCCCTTCCTGGAAGCTGGCTGGTGCTCACTTGCCCTGACCACCTGGTGCCCCCGTGCTGCTCACACCCAGTTCCCCCCAGGACCTGTGCCTGCACCGTGCTCTCTCCATTTAAGCTCACGTCCCCTCGCTTGCCCCCTGTCGGGGTCTCCTCTCAACAAGCCTCCCGGTGCCTCCCACTGTGCTCTTGGATTTAACCAGAGGTTATCATTTATCTCTCCAGCTCAGCTGTGTAATCTCTCTGAAGGAAAGAGATTGCCTTTTAAAAACATTTATTTGTTTGTTTGTTTGTTTGTTTATTTAGGTGGGGAGATAATTAGGTCTACTTATTTATTTATTTTCAGAGGGGGTACTGGGGATTGAACCCAGCACCTTGTGTATGCTAAGCATGCACCCTACCACTGTGCTGTACCCGCCTCCCAAAAAACATTTATTAAAATGTAAATCCATACAGAAAACTACACCTGTCATCACTGCACAGCTCAGTTAATTTTCACAAACTAAACACACCGTGCAGCCAGCACCTAGATGAAGAGCCGAAGTCACCGGCCCCAGAAGCCCCCTCCCTGAGGCAGCCACTCTCCTGATTTCCAGGAGCACAGGGAATCTGCTGCCTTGTGCTCCGAGTGCCATCCCCACGTCTGCTCCCTGTGCCCGTCGGTCGGAGCGGCGCCCACACTGTGCAGCCAGGACCATCCACGCTCCTCGTGGTGTAACTTCACCCCCGAGGGATCCCTGGGGCAGCCCCGACTCGGTGGAGTGGGGTCTGCACCTTGTCACAGGGCAGCAGGGGTCACAGTACGTGCAGGTGCAGTGGACGCCGCCAAGGCTTTATTTCCTGCAGGGAGCACACCTGCCCTAGTGCGTGTCTTATCAGTGCACTTACTGCGGCTGTTTCTTCTAAGGCACCTGGTTTTTCACTTGGTGGCACAGAGTGTTCCTAGCTTTCTTACCGTGTGCATCACACTAAATTTTATGAAAGGGAATCCACTGAAAATTGAATTCTAAAAGAGCTTCTCCTTTTCTTTTTTAAACAGTCGGATATTCTAAAAATCAAGCAGTAGCACAGAGCTCGGGGTCTTACCTCTGCTTCTTGGATTCGGTAAGTAACTCTTCGCTATACTTAAAATGTATGAATGTATCCTGCTTGAATGATTAAGAGATACTACATTTTAGTGTGGTTCTTGAAAATCATTGTTACATGCTTTGCTCAGACTTAACAGTTAAGGTCCATAGGTTGTTGCTGTTTAATTGCTGTAGCACCTGATGAGGGAACTGATTTTGGATAAATAGAGTTACTTAAAAACACAAAATTGCAGAGCAGAGAAACATAAAAAGAAAACGAAGATGAAGATAAACTAGGAAGCTGTTGAGAAGTGCAGTACTTAAATAGAAATAATTCATGCAAGTTGGTAACACAAGAAAACAGGAAACAAAAGAAAATGAGTGGTAGATAAATAGGAAAGGACAGGAATGGAGGCTCACAAAAGTAGGCATGTGAACAACAAACTAAGAAACGTTTGTAATCAAACACAAGTTAAATTAGTGAAAATATGAGAACGAATATATGTGCATATATGCATGACTGGGACACTGCTGTACACCAGAAATTGACACATTGTAACTGACTGTGCTTCAATTAAAAAAATTAAATTAGTGAGATACCACTTTTAAAAACCAAATTAACAGAGTTCTCTAAAAATGTAGATAACTCAGTGTTTGGAAATTCAGTGTGAACTGGCAGCATTGACAGCATGATCTAGCATTTTGTATTAAAACTTACGAAATGCTTATGCCCTTGACCCCTGGATTTCACTTCTAGGAACCCATGAAATTCTGAAATTTATGCGTTTATTTATCATGATGGAAAGTTAGTTAATGGAAACAAGTTGATATTCGATGGTAGAGTAATGGCAGTCAGTCTATGTCAGCCGATTACTATGTTTATGAATAATTTTAATGACATGTGAATGATTATGATGGGTGAAAGAAGGGCACGTGTTGGTGTGTGCATGCATCCTTACCTGTAGATTTTATCTTTAGTGGCTGCAAGTCACTCCAAGGACATTTATCTGTCTTCAGTCTTCCCTTGGGCTCCCGGGTCCTGGGGTGGGGGGCTCCTCCAGGTCTGGGAGTGTGGGGCTCCCAAGGGTGTGGGCTCCTGGATCTGGGGGTGTGGGCTCCCAGGTTACGTGTTCTTTGTCAGATGTGTTCTCTCCATCTGTGGTTTGCCTTTTCACGCTTTCATGGTGTCTTCTGATGAACAGTTTTAAATTTTTATGAAGTCCAGTTTATTGATTGATCTCTTTTATAGTTAATTTTTTCCCTAAGAAGTCTTTGCTTTTTCCAAGGAAGTTATTCTCTTGGTTTTTTACTTTTTTATTTGAACACCTTATTTCCTGTGCTAGAAAGCAGGTTAGTTTTTTCATACAGGTTTTGGGCTGCAGTGTTGAAGAGACTCTCTTTCTCAGTTGAATTGTCCCAGCGTCTGTGATGAGAATCAGTGGGCCATGCCAGCGTGGGTGTATTTCAGGACGTTCCATTCAGTTCTGTTCATCTGTGGTCTGCAGTTCATTCCTTTGTCTGCGGTACAGCATCCCACTGGGCGGACATACTGCACTTCCCAACCTGGGCGCGGGGCTGGTCCGAGTTCTTCCCCTGTGAATGGCGTGGCGGTGGGCTGTCTCGCACCCGCCTCTTGTTGTGCACATAGGAGAGCTCTTCTGCATTCACCCCAGAAGTGGGATTCCCAGGCCGCAGGGACATGCGGGCTCACCCAAGGGAGAGAGCGGTGCTGCTGTCACGTGGCTGAAGATGTCTGTGGCCCCGGCACACACTGGCCCTGGCTCTTCAGCCCCGGAGCCCTTTGCTGGGGCATCCAAGTTGCATTTTGACTTGTTAGCCACCTGGGATGCAGTCTGGGGCCATGTTTAGATTCAGAACATACTTTGTCAAGAGTGTTAACATCGGTGGAGACCAGCTCCCGTGCGCTTCTGGGGCTGGAGTTTATCTGTTCAGCAGGTCGGTGCCTGAAAGTGCCGGGCATGGCAGCCAGTGCAAGGGATCCGGCAGCGAACTGGCTGCGACAAGGACAGTGGGAGCCAGAGTTCAGGCCCCGTACTTCCCTCACCCCCTGGCCCTGCCTTGTCTCTCTCCTACCCCTGCCTGGCCCACGGTCCCCCCCCCCCCACCGGCTCCTCAGCGTTGCTCCCGGCCCTCCACGCGGTGGTGGGAATGGCCTGTGCCTGGGCTGCCCCCCAGCACTGGAGTCTGCGCACATCGATCACCACCTTCAGCACCGCGTCCTTTGTTGCCAGCATCGGCTGCCTCCCTGACAGAAGGCTGTCTCTGGGCAGGAGGGACTGGACTGATGTTTCTGAAGCACCTGGAACACGACTGGCAGGTAGCAGGTGTTAATGGACACTTGTTTAATGGATGGGTGGCATTTGGGTTTGTGTGTTCAGCTTAAATGGGCAAGTTAGACTGAGGTGGACACCTCTACACACGTGTCCTGGAGCCCAGCCACCCTGTTGGACGTTGTCTCCACGGAGAGTGCAGTGCTGAGCTTCTCTGTCTGCTCACCGATGGACTTTCAGAATCCCTGCTGTAGCGCAGGCTTTCAGACTGTGCTGTGTGGGTGCCTGTCCTGCCGGCTGCTGCCTGGGGGCCAGCAGGCCTTTCCAGGGACATCGGAAAGGCCTCCCCAAGGACCTTGCTGTCCCTCTCAGTCCCAGACATGTCCAAGGATGTTTGTCCTGGAGGGAAGTGGGTCACGCAAAGATCAGCGGTGTTTCAGGTGTGCAGGAGGCCGCCGCCCGTCCCCTCACTGGGAAGTTGCAGTCTTGGGGACAGTCACTCTGGGCCCGCAGGAGAAGCACAAAGCGCAAGGACACGGATTTCCCCCAGAAGGAGTGCCATGCTGAGTGGGCCTGGCGCCTCCCTCCGGGGTCAGCGGGGCTCTGGCCTTTGGCCTTGGAACAGAGGACCTGCACTGTGTGACCTGGGCACTGTCATCGGGAAATTCTGCTGGAAGGGGTGTCTGTGGCCTTTCCTGGGAAAGGTTTTGCAGGGCTTAGGGGGGATGCCGGTTGCATTTGCTTAGGTGGTCCTTGATTTCTTTCACTAGCATTTTGTGGTTTTCAAGATACAGACCATGTGCTTATTTTGTTAAGTTTGCACTGATGTATTTCATTTTCTTTGGCGTATTTGCACATGGACGTCATATCTCTAATTCCTGTGCCCACATGTTTGTTGTTAGTGTGTAGAAATGTGATTATTTTATGTGTCAATCTTGCAGAACTTACTTGTTCTAGGATTGGGGGGCAGATTCCTGAGGATTTTCTAGGTGGACACTCATGACGCCTGCAGATGGGGACACCTTCATCTCTTCCTCTCTGAGCGGGAGGCTCTTTATTTGCTTTTCGTGCCTGATTGCTCTGGCGGAACTTCTGAGAGTGTGGAGCAGGTGTCCTCACCTTCTGATCTGGAGGAGGAGGTGCCAGCCTCTCACTCCATGTGCCAGCTGTGTGCCAAGCCGAGGCGCGGCCCTCTGTCCCCGGCTTGCTGAGAGTTTTTATCGTGAACAGGTGTTGGGCTCTGTCACATGCGTTTTCGGTCCGTTGGAATTTGTTGGTTTTTAAGATGTGTTTGTTACTGAAGATATGTAAGATTTTTCTCATCTTCTTGGAATTTGGGGATTTTTCTGTGTGTGTCAAGAATCATTTCTGAACTGTGGCAAACTCTTCCAAGGTGCGGACTCAAGGTGTTTTCAAATGAGGTGAAATTTTCTATGCTGGCTCTTACTTTTTCCTGCTACCTTGTTTTCCCCTTTGGGGCCCTCGTGTTCGAATGTTGGGTCTTACAGTTTGCATTTCTCTGTAGTTTTGTATTCCCCTGTTGGACCTTCCCATTCGTTGGTTCAGTGATGAGCTGTGACCAGTTCTTCGCTTCTGCCGTTGCTTTTGGAAGTTAGATAGCGTGGTTCCCGTTCCTCCAGTGCTGGGGCACCTCTGAGAGTTCCTCTTTTTTGTTCTCTCCTCCAGCAGCTCTAGAGGGCGGCTCCACTCTGCGGCCCAGGTCCTCTTGGCTACATTAATGGTTGGTTTTGTTTGTTTATGGCTCTCTGCACCTCGGAGGTCAGGCCACACTGTCCGGGGGCCGTGGTGGCGGCAGGTATGCGAGGAGGTGTGGGATCTCCGCTCCTGGGATGGGACCCTTCTGTCCACGGTGGGGTTGAGGGGCTCTGCTGGGTCTGGGTGAGGCCTGGTTCCAGGTGTCCTGGGTTTCTGGCCAGTTCTTTCCCAGCCTCAGGGGTAAGGAGAAGCTTGCTTGTCTGGTGCCCTTTTCCCCAGTTCTCCTGGGGGAGCCCTCCAGCCCTGCCCAGGCATCCATAGATCTGCAGACTCCTGGAGCAGGGAGTCAGTCTTGGGGTGCTGCCCACCATCCCCTCAAGGTCCTGTGCAGTTGTGGCCTTTGCTGCCTTCTGGGCTGGCCGCTGTGTTGGTGAGGGTGTTTGATGCAGCTGGAGGGTGTCAGGCACAAGATCTCAGACCCTGTGTTTGCAGCATTGTAATCACACCCCACCCTCCCCTGCCCCCAGCACTGCAGGGCTGCTTGTCTGGCTGCAGAAGGTGGTTGAGGCTGTGTTGACTGGCAGAGGCCGGCCCGGCCTCCCCGACCCTCTCCAGGCACTGACCACATCGAGGGTGGGAGGCTTCCATCAGGCTCGCCCTGGTCTTCCGTGTTCCGAGGAGTGTTATCGCCACACCTGGAATGGCCGCGTCGTCTTCATCTCCTGGTGGGGCCAGCTTCCTGGACTGTCCCCCCTTTTCCCTCCAAGCATATGTTTATACCTAGCAGGTTTAGTCATCACATGACGTTTGCTCACTGAGAGACCCAGGAAGGTGGTGTGGAGGCCATGAGAGCCCGCCTGCGCCTGCTGTTCATCTGGGGTCGTCTGGGGTCCGGGAACAGCACACAGCACCACATCTCCCATGTGTTCCGGTCTAAGGCAGCAATGGGCCGCCAGCCTGGGAGACAGCCCGGCACCGCGGCTGCAGGGAGAGGCGCGGGAAGGGCTGTCTCTCTGAAGCGCATACGGTGCTGCGCCCTAGCAGGGTCTGTTGGATCTGCTAGTCTTTCCTCTGGAGCCTCCTGGCTTCCAGCTGACTGAGTGTGTGGAGGACACGGTGCTGGGTGAAAGGAGACCGCCGTCCTCGTGGGGTGCCCGCAGCTCCTGCCAGGGGAGGCTCCTTCCGAAACCGGCCGGGAGTGCTGCCTGGCCATCTGGTCACGCACGTGGCGGGAGTTCTCGCTCTCAGGAGGGACTGTCCTGAACCCTCGTGTTTTTGGCTGTGTGTCCACCCTGCCCCCAGCCCCGCTCACCTTTGGCTCTGAAAAGAAACGTAGGGCAGAGCAGACCCCTGCATCAGGCCGAGTCTCCCTGGGACATGCCCGCCATTGTCTGGCTTCTTTTTCTCTGTGAAGTGGAAGAAGGAACCCGCGTAGAATGGGGGGGGGGGCGTGGAGGCGTGGAGATCTTTTAAATGACTTTGAAGTGATTTCAGTCTCTTTTGCTATCAACCATTTTTTCCAAACTGCTAGTAAGTAGCAATATTGACTGACTTAGGTATTAGTGGTTTTTGTTTCTCTTTCTGCTCTAATTCTTTCCTGTGCATGGGGGAAAGGGTGGAGTGTTGAGACAGAGGAGAAGGACTGAGTGCCCCCCGCCACATACCTCCTGGGAGTGGCACACGAGACCATGCACTTTACTTTGAGGGTTTTTGAGAGCAAAGCATCTGACCACAGGGCATGGTGGTTACCGCGAGACTACTGAATAAGGCTATTTTCACTATATTTAGACGGGCATACTGGCCAGTCATTTATTAAATGCAGATGTTGCCGGCTGGGGAGGAAGTCGTTTCTCCTGTCTCTGCCTCACACGCCACCTGATTTTTATGTTTGGCTTGTCAGTTTTAGTATGGGTTCATTCAGAAAAGAATGTCGGCATCAGCTATGGAGAACCTGCTACAACTTTAGAAAACAGTTGGGAAATGTTGTGAGCTCAGGTCTGCAACAGGTGGAGGCTGCTGCTTTTCCAGCTGTGTCACCTAGGAGTTTTAGTTCTGTAGGTAAGCATTGTTGCCCCCTGAGTGGGAGACAGCTTGTTTGGAAGCCCCAGGAGAGGTGCAGCCAGGACCGGAGGGGCCGTGCACTGCCCTCCCAACTGTCCGCCGTCTTCTCCCCCATCTCACAGCTGGGGGTGTGCAGGAGGTTGTGCATTTTCACTTAAGCGTATTTACAGTTGAGCAGAACCTCAGTTTTCAAATCAAAGATACTTCTGCCACATTTTAAAGTTATACTTTTCATTCTGTCTTCAACAGTGTAACATTGTAAACAAACATTCCTCTTCCATTAAGCTAAATAACTGATAGAAAACCCAGTTTTTCCTGCAGGTTCTTTTACAGACTTTGTCAACTACTTTGAGTGTGTCGATGCCGCTGTGCGGTACGAGCGGAGGGCGTTCGTCGTCATGCACAGTGCTGAGTTGCAGGCTTCTGGACCTGAAAGCCCGTGATGTTTGCTGCCCATCGGGGCGCACACACCACTCACACACACCACACCCACGCACAGCACTCACTTTCCTGTCTGCTCCTTCTTTCCTGAGGAAAAGGTATGGGCTTGAGTTTCAGACCCAAGACCTGGGGGGTGTCAGCGGGCTCAGGGTCAGGGCTGTGTAATTTCAGAGATGGCTGTCCCCAGGAGGCTCAGGCAGCATCCCCGGGGGCGGGGGATGCCCTTGGTGTTGAGGTGGGGGATGGGCGCTGCCTTGTTGGGTGGCAGCTGCAGACCTGTGAGGATCTGTGTGTGTAGACTCTTCCACGTCTGTTCTTTGAAAGAGGAGACACTCCTTATTCTTGACACTCACGTTCAGAAGGGTTTTCCTGAACAGGAGAGAGAAAACGGTTGAAGAAAGGCCAGAGAAGTCTCGGCACTGTAGCTGCCCCCCAGGGCCAGGTCACGCGGGCAGCCCACACACTCCCATTTGTGTCACACCGGAACCTGTTGTGCTTGGCAAGCTCTCAGTCTTGCTAAGTGCCACAAGATTGCATTTTTTGAAAGAGATGATGCCTCAGACAGTCGTGAGCCTTTGAGATATTTTTTGTTTGTACAAAGTGTTTTCATTTCAAGGCTTAGGAAAGGGGGATGAGAGCTTGTAGGACACATTGGAGACTGGGGGCCTCCTGCAGGTACAGAAGCCAGATCACAGGGCGGATTCGGCCTCAACGGGCCCCAAGCCGGGCTGCGTGGGCCTTAGGTGATCCCCACTTGAGAACTTGCATTTCTCCCAACTGTGCCGCTGGACTGTGCTGTTTCAGGTGCTCAATCTTTAGCCTTCCCGAGGCCAGAGCGCCTCCGGTCATCTTGTCCATCACGGTGCCCGGCACTTCCTGTTGCTCCTTTCCCTGTCCTTCTGTCTCACCAAACCCCACGTGAGCACGCGGTGTCCTGCGCCCGAGCGGGGAGGGGCGCGGGCACGGACCCTGCCCTGCAGAGCCCGCAGCAGCCGCAGCCTGGGTAGACTTGCAGAGAAGAAGCTGCAGAGTTGTAAGGAAAGAAGGTGTCAGTTAGGCTGGGGGAAGGGGGGACCCCAGTCCAGCTCAGGACCAGGGCCAGTGCCAGCTGTGGCCTCCTGCCCAGAGCCCTCCATGCCGCCTCCTTCTGTTAGGAGGGAATTCCTGTCTTATCTCCCAATTAAAGGGAATTCCCTTCTCCACTTCCGCAAGACAGAGCAGGGAGCAGGGGCGGGGCTCCAGGAGGGGCGGGGCCTGGGGCGGGGCGCTGGCAGCCCTAGGGTTCTGGGTTCTGTTGGGGGCTCTCTCCGCAGAGGAAAATGCACGACCTGAATTTGTGTGTATTTAGTTAAAATTGCATGTTTGATCCTAGGTTATTTTTGTGTTTGTGTGCTGTGATCATAGCTTACAGAAAGTTACGTATGCATGTGGACAGGGATTGGAAGGGAACGTAGAAGGGTGAAAACAGTACATTTTGGGAGTGATGGTATTGTGCAGTACTGAACACTGATGGTATATTGCTATGCGGCTTGTATCGTAAACCCAGAATTATAATGGTTTTTAAGAGCGTGATGGAGTGAACTCAGATTAAATTTTTTTCTAAATATTGAGTATACTGTCCTAGACACATTATATTTTAAAAAGCAGCTTGACTGGAATATTACTTACATATAATAAAGTGCACCCATTTAAATGTACATTGAGTGAGTTTGACAAATGAATACCCATGTAAAGGCCATCTCAGTCAAGTTTAAAACACTTCCATTGCCCCAGAAATTTCCTTGTGCCTCTTTGTAGTCATTTCCTCTGCTCCTCGAAGAAACTATAAATCTGATTTCTTTAGGTTAACAATCTAATTATCTAATTATCTGTTCTTTCAGTAGATTAGCTCCCCCCACCCCATTCTAGAACGTTATATAAATGGAATCGTACAGTAGACACTCTTGTGGTTAGCTTTTTTTTCCCCCTTAGCATAATGTTTTTGATATTCCATGTTGTTACTTACACCAGTAATTTAGTTTTTTTTACTGCTCAGTAGTGTATTCCAATGCATGGATAAACCACAAATTGTTTACATAGTCATCCATTGATGGACATTTGGATTACTTTCAGTGCTTGGCTATTATGAGTAAAGATGCTGTGGAAATTTGGGTACAGGTCTTACTGTGGTCATATGTGTTCACTGCTCATGGGTAAATATTAGGGGCAGAAATGATGGGTGGTATAAAACATGTAAGTTAAACTTTATAAGAAACTTCAAAACTGTTTTGCACAGAGGATGACGCATGTTACACTCCCACCAGCAGTGAATGAGAGTTCCAGTGGTTCTGTGTTCTTACAGCACTTGAAACTATCTGTCTTTCAAAGCTGAGCCTTTGTGATGTGCTTGTAGCTCTGTCTCATTGTTTTAGTTTGCATTTCCCTGATGACTCAATGTGTGGAACTGTCATTTGGGCGCTCACTGATCATGCATCTGCGTTCCTGTGTGAAGTGTCTTCTTCACATCTTCTGACTTTTTTATTAATTTGTTTGTCTTAATATTGAATTTTATGACTTTTAAAAAATTCTGTATACAATTCTTTCTCCCAGTGTATGGCTTGCCTTTTTACTTACTTTATTTCCTAAAAGTGCCTTTTGAGGAACAGAAGTTGTTGATTTTGATAAAGGCCATTTCATCAGTTTTTCCCTTTGAGATTTGTGCTTTTTGTGTCCCATCTTAAAAACCTAAGAAATCTTTTTCTACGCCAAGATTTTATTCTCTGTTTTCTCCTAGAAGTTTTACAGTTTTATCTTGTACATTTAAATCTGTTATCTAATTTAAGTTAATTTTGGGGTATGGTATAAAGTAGAGGGTGAGAATAATTTTTTCCCACGTGTTACCTGGTGGTTTTAGCATTACTGAATTTCCTTGGCACCTTTGTTGAAAATCAAGTAACTAAAAGCATAGACCCATTTCCTGTCTGGCTCTGTTCTGTTCAGGTGCTCTTGGTGCCTGTCTCTGTACCAACACTCCCTGCTGTCTTGATTCCCGGAGCAGCTGTAGTGATAAAGCTAGTGTCGTCTTACTGAAAAAAATCAGGTATTGTAAGTCCTCCAAATTTATTCTTCCTTTTCAGAGCTGTTCCAAATTTGTTTAGGTCTTCTGAATTTCTGAAAAATTTGAGAATCAACCTGTCAAGCCTGCTTGGATTTTTATTGGAATCGCATTGAATTTACAGATCTGCTCGGAGATCTTAACATTATCGAATCTTCTAATCCATAAACATGGTGTATCTCTTAGTTTATTTGGGCCTTCTTAAATTTCTCTCAGAAATCTTTTATAGTTTCTAGTATACAGGTCTTACATAAGTTTAACAAAATACATCCCAAGTATTTTATGAGGTTTGATGCTATTGAAAATGGTATTAAACATTCATCTCCTAGTTTTATTGCTATAAATATACTAAGTCACCGTGCTAGTTCTGGTTGGTTTTGTCTGTCTTGTTTTTGTTCTTAGTATGAGAACTCGCTAGGAAGTGATCACAGCACCTGGGACTAAAGACTCTGCCTCTTTCTCTCTGGGGCACGTGCCTGTAGTCCTTGTTCCTGGCCTGCGTGCTGTGCGGACCCCTGGCCAGCGTCAGACAGAGGTGGTTCTAGTGACAGTCCTGGTCCTGTTCAGACTTTTGTTTATTTCATCTTTTACATTGTGAAGAAGAATACACACAGAGAAGCACATGAAACACAAACATGCAGGTCGGTAAGTTCCCATGCAGCTGGTACTTCTGCAGCCACCATAGAGAAGAGCGCCACCGAAGTCCCTGTCTTGTCCCTACCCAGAGGTAATAAACATTATCCTGCCTGTGTGGGGATTTTTCTAACAAACAGAACCATGTGTTATCTGCCGTGTCTGGCTTCACCCAGTCTGTGGCTTGTCTCTTCACTCTCTGAAAGCTGTCAATGAACAGAAGCCTTCATTTTGAGGCCCTTCAATTTAGTCATCTTGTCCTTTATGGTCCTTTGTGTTTGTGCTTTTTGTCTTCGTCATGAGATACTTTCTCCTATTTTAAGGCCTTGAAGGTGTTTTTTTATGTTCCAGATGCTTTATTTCTTTTTTACCTTTTGTATTTTGATGTAAACCCTACTTGGAATTGCTTTTGCTTACTTCTGTTTAAGTTCACCATGCATACTGAACACGTTGAGTTATGGGAGACTGAAGACTGCAGTGCGGCCGTGTGTCAGGTGCAGGAGTGCAGTAGGGCCCGCACCTCCCACGCCCTCCTGCTCCTTGTCAGTAACTCCCTCCTCGTCTCCACAAGGCAGCTGGAACGCTAACAGCTCCAGTCAGTTCTTCTGACTTTATGTATTTTGTTAGGTGTTCTATGCCTGGGTGACGTCACACAATGTTACGTGTTGGAGATTAGTCCACTTTATCGTGTGTATCAGGAGTCTGCTCCTTTTTGTTGCTGTGTAGTATTCCACTGTATGAATATTTATCCCATTGATCCATTCTGCTGTTTGGGCTTCTGGGGGTCTGAGTAATGCTTGTGCATGTCTTCTGGTGCACGTACAGGTGCGGCTGGCGCATCCTAGTGTGCACAGTTTCCCAGTAGCTGGTGGGTCTGCTCTCCCTCCAGCAGTGTGCAGGCATATGCTGGTTGATGTGTATGAGCTCTGCATGCTGTGCATGAGGCCCATTTCTGCCTCTGTGTTCTGTTCAGTTGGGTTATTGGTCTGTCCTTTGTCTGCCGGTACCACAGTGCAGCTTTATGGAACATAGTATGATCTGATGCTGTATGTCCTCTTGTTCATCAACTTAATGTTTTCCGCTATTTAAAAAAACTTTTTGTATTCTAATATAAATATCAGAGTAATTTTGTTAATTTTCACAAAATCCCTCATGAGAATTTTGATTGGAATTATATTGAATCTACAGATCAATTGAGAACTAACTTCTTTACAATAGTGAGTCTTCCTAACGATAAATATATGTCCATTAACTTATTCAGTTCTTCTTTAATTTATCGTAATAGACATGAACAGTTTTCATAGTAGAGGACTTACAGTCCCTTGTTAAATTAATTCCTTGGTATTTGATTCTTTAATAAACATTTTTAAAAACTCTATTGAGATAGAATTCACATAAAACTTCCACCCAAATAAAGTGTACAATCCAGTGGTTTTTGGTATATTCACAGTGTTATGCAGCCATCACCATGATCTAATTTTAGAGCATTTCCATCACCACAAAACAAAACCCCAAACCTGTTTGTCATCACTCCTCATTCCCCTGACTCCCAGCCCCTGGCAACCACTAACCTCCTATCTGCCTCTACGGGTTGCCGGTTCTGGACACTTCCTGCAAATGGAATGTACACCGTGTGGTCCCTGTGCCTGGCTTCCCTCACGTGGCATGTTTTCAGGGTTCATCAGGTTGTAATGTGTGTCAGCACTTCACTTCTTTTTATTAGTGCATAATAGTCCTCTGTATGGATGTACATTTTGTTTATCTGTTTACTAGCTGATGAACACTTTTTGACTATTATGAATAGTGCTGCTCTGAACGTTCCTGAAGAAGTTTTTGTGTGGACAGGTGTTTTCTGTTCTCTTAGGTGTAGAATTGCTGGGTCATATGGTAAATCCATGTTCAACATTTTGAAGAACTGCCAAAAAATTTTCCAAAGTAGCTATACCGTTTTACATTCTCACCAACAATACGTGAGAGTTACGTGATTTTTCTCTTGAAGTATAGTCGGTTTATAATGTTGTGTTAATTTTATGTGTTTTTTTTGAGACTGTGCACTTTTAATTTAGCACTTCTCTGTTGTTTATTTTGGGTTGTTTATGTAAATAGTCATTTTTCCTCTTCCCAAGTTTTTTAAATCTTGAAGAAGACCAATTTGTCAAATTTTTCTTTTTATCATTTGTGCTTCTGTTGTCATGTCTAAGAATTCTTTCCTTAATTCCAAGTAACCAAGATTTGCTCCTAATTTTTTTTGTAAGAGTTTTTAGTTTTAGCTCTTACATTTAGGTGTGTGATCTATTTTGATTAATTTTTGTGTGTGGTGAGGGTCTGCATTTACCTTGTCCCTGTGGTGACCCACTAGTCCTAGCGTTTGTTGAAAGACCATCCTTTTCCCATGAACTGCCTCAGGCCAGCCATGGTCGCAGAGGGTGTTTCTCTGCGCTCAATCCTGTTCTGCTGATCTCTGTGTTTATCTTCAGGCCTCTGGGGTAGCTTCCCAGTAATGAGTTCTGAAGTCACAAAGTGTAAGTCCTCCACCTGTGTCTTCCCTTTTCAACATTGTTTCAGCCATTCTGGATCTTTCATATTTCCAGATGAATTTTAGGATCAGCTTGTCATTTCTACAAAGAAACGAACTGAAATGTAGATTTGGATTGTATTGAATCTATAGGTCAGTTTAGGGGGAACTGCTTTGATGAAGACTAGAGTCTTCCCATCCATGAATATGGTATGTCTGTTTATTTAGGTCTTTGACTTCTTTCAGCAATGTTTTGTCATTTTCCCAAATAAGTCTTGCCCTTCTTTTGTTAAATTTACACCTCAGTATTTTATTATTTCAATACTATTGCGAATGTTTTTTTTCTCAATTTTCTTTCAGATTGTTCAATGCCAGTATATAGAAATTCCATTCATTTTTGTATCTTGATCTTGTATTCTTATTTTGCTGAACTTATTTATTAATTCTAGTAATTTTTTTGCTTTGTTTTGGTGGATTCCTTAGGATTTTCCAAATACAAAATTATGGTTTCTGCAAACTGGGGCAGTTTTACTTCTTCCTTCCAATCTGGATGCCCTTTATCTCCTTTCCTGCCCAATTGTGCTGACCAGGCCTCCTGTGCGTGTTCTGCACAAGTCACAAGAGCAGGTATCTTCCCTGCTTCCAGTCTTGGGAGAGCATCTCGTCCTGCACACTTAAGATGTTAGCTGTGGGAGTTTTGTACGTGCCTTTTGCCAAGCTGGGGACGTCCCTTCCTATTCTTGCTTTGTGGAGAATTTTTATCATGAGTGACCACCATTCAATTTTGTGAAATGCTTTTTCTGCACTTATTCAGATCGTCATGTAGTGATTGTTCTTTTTTCTTCTATGATTTATGACGATCGGCTTTCAGAGGGTCAAGCAACCTTGCACTCGTGGGATCAATCCCACTTGGTCATAGTGTGTAACCTTTTTCATATGTTGCTGGATTTGGTTTGCTGATATTTTGTCAAAGACTTTTTTCTTCTACGTTCATGTGCGATATTATTCTGTGGTTTTCTCTTCTTGTGATGTCATTTTCTGACTTTGGAATTGGGTAATACAAGCCTCATAGAACAAATTGGGAAAATCCCTGTCTCCTCCATCTTCTGGGAGATGTTTTGAAGGTGAGATGTTATTTATTCTTTGAATGTTTGGTAAAATTCACTACTCATGCCTTCTGAGCTTGAACTTTTTTGTGTGAAGATTTTAAATTACTAATTCAGTTTCTTCTTCTTTTTATAAATCTTTTCATGTTTTATGTTTCTTCCTCAGTCAATTTCAGTAATTCCTGTCTTTCTAGGAAGTTGTTCATTTCATGTCATTTATCCAAATTGTTGGCATATGGTTGCTTTTAGTCCTCTCTTATAGTCCCTTTGACTTCTGTGAGGTCAGTGCTGCTGTCCCCTTTTCACGCTGGAATTTAGTGATTTGTCTCTTCTCTTTTACTTGGTTTGTCTTGCTCAAGAGTCCACAGATGACAGGTCACAGGACAAACCCACTGGCAGCCTGTTTCTGTACGGCCTCTGAGCTGAAAATGGTCTTTTTATTTTTAAAGTGTTGGAAAAACAAAACCAAACCAAAAAATAAAGAATATTGACAGAAACCATATGCGGCCCATGAAAGCTAAAATATATACTACCTGGTCCTTTATAGAAAAAATCTGCTCATCTCCAGTCTAGCTAAAGGTTTGTTAAGTTTCTGGATGTTTTCAAAGAACCAACCATTGTTTTAATTGATTTTCTCTATTGTTGTTCCTTTTTTCTATTTCATTGATTTCTGCTCTAATCTTTATGTTCCTTCTGCTTAGTTTTTGTTGTTTGCTCTTTGTTTTTGGTTGTTTTTTCTTCAGGTCTTTCTTTGTTAACATAGGCACTAAGAGCTATGAAATTTTCTCCAGGCACTGTGTTAGCTATTCTGTGTTGTGCCGTGTTTTCATCTTCATCCGGCTCACAGTGTTTCCTAAGTTCTCTTGGAATTTATTCTTCAACCCATTGGCTGTATAGAAGTACCTTGTTTATATCCGTAGATGGTGGTAGATTTCCCAAATAGCCTCCTGTTTTTTATTTCTAACTTAATTTTGTCATGGTCAGAGAACACACTTTATATGATTTTAGTTCTTTAACATTTTTGATCCTTGTTTTGGGATCTGGCATATAGCCTGCTGTTCCTGGGAGGGTGTCCCCAGGTGGACGTCAGCAGGTAGGTGTTGTTGGGTGGGTCTTCCAAAGGTAAAACATAGTTATAATAAGTTGTTGATTTTTAACTGTTTTTTGAATTATTTTCTTAGTGGTTGCTCCATGGAAATCCTTTATTATCCATTATTTTGTATGTTTTTACTTTTATGCTCAGTTATCTTTATGGACTGGTCATTGTACTTGAACACTCATCTGTGGAGTTAATTTGAGGCCTTGAATGAAACCCTTCCCCTCAGAGATCTTCCTGGGACCCTTGTAATCCAGCCTCGGGGCCCCTGTCCCGTCAGGTGACGTGTCATCCACCCCCACCCTGAGAGGTGGCCCGCTCTGGCCTGAGCTGTAGTGTTGTGGGTTAAGCACCTGGTCCCCCGCCCCAACTGGAGCACACATGTGGCTCTGATTTCCATTCCCTGCAGCTTTGCAGGGTCATCAGAACATGGCCGGGAATCTCAGCTGTTTGTTATAGGTCAGCAAGGACTCCAGGCAGAAGTGGCTTGTTTCCTGTCCAGGCGAGTGCTTCCGGCAGACCAAGGCTGGCACTTCCACTGTCTTCTTAACTCTCTGCTGCTTCAAGACCCTCACAGTCTCATGTGGCTTTCTTAGTTGATGGTTTGTGTGCTGTCAGTCTGTCACCTCTGCACATGGGGCATGGCGGCATCCTGACCACGCTGGGTCCTGCCCTGGCATGAACAGTCCAGGTGGCACCACACGGGGGGACCTCATCTCTCGAGCTCAGCTGCGTCCCTCGGTAACACAGTTTGGGGAAAACTTAGATGGGTCACGCACGTGCCGTGACCCCGTGACTGTGGTTTGGAAGAGGCTCTCAGCACGAGGGCTGGGCCGGCGTCTTTCTCTTCCCTGCCCTGCAGACCCTCTCTGTGGGCTGTGCATCCTGAGGTTGTGTGACCAGGCCATTTCTGCGTCTTCAGATCTTTTTTGTCTGAAAGCCAGCATACAGACACTTAACAAAACCCAAAACATCAACTTTGCCTTCCTCTGCGAGGCTCCTCTTGGCTGTAGATGCTTACTTTCTTCCTTCGCAGGGGCCTGTCCTGCCCTCGCCTCCCCGCAGCATCCCCAGCCTCGCTCCCTCAGGACCAGCCTCCACGCAGAAGCTGCTAGACTCAGAGCCACAGGTTCCTTTTAACCGTGAAGTTCTTTGACGAGATTAGTTTTTCTCTACGCAATATTTGTATGGTCAGAAGGAAACAGTGTTTCATTCTGAATTAATGTTATTTTTATAATGTATCAAAATTCTTTCTCACCTGCTTATCACGTGGAATTGTCCACACTTTCCGCGAACAGCGGTGGGGGCCTGGGGCCTCCCTTAGGCTGGGAAAAACGTCTCCAGACACCTTGGGGTCCGGACACTGAGCCTTTGTGGTTCATGCTTGGTAACTCTTCATATCCACCTTTCAGGCCCCTCTCGGTGGTGTCTCAGATTCCAGCTGACTTTGTAAAACTGCCTCCTGGTTTGGGCACGAGCTGGAGTACATGCACCTTGACCAGGGCAGCCCTGCATGGGACGGCACCATGGGCTCGGGCCTTGAAGAGAGGTGGCAGGGGCCATGGGCCACGAGCAGAAACATATCAAGGCTTGTTATTAAAACATGTCGCCGCTTTTTACGTGTAATGAAGACCTTTTCATGCTCCCAGCTTTCAGCATGTTTTTCCTCTTTCAAAATGGTCTCGGGAGAAGAGGGAACTTACTTACAACTTGCGGAGCTGTGGTACCGCCGAGACATTCTGGGTGCCTGCTCTGCTGTCACTTTTTGGCTTGAGTGTTTGCTTATTGCATTCAGCCTCGAATTTCTCAGCTCATTGCCCGGGCGTGTCAGAGGTGTTCACTATTCAGACCCCAGCAGCGGAGGCGATTCTGGTAAAAGAAGTGATGGGAAACTGTATTAGAATGTTCTTGAGAGCCAAGAATTTCTGGGTAGTTTTGCTTTTTCCTTAGATCCTTGGACCCTCAGTTAATCCTGTGTTCAAATTTTAACCCTGACATGTAATTGCTGTGAGACTTTGGGTGAGTTACGTAGCATCTCCAAACCTTGGTTTCCTCAGCTGTCGAATGGGAATATTGGTTGCTCTGTCTCCAACTATAGGAGATTGTGATTAAAAAAAAAAAAAAATATATATATATATATATATATATATATATATATATATATATATAATATATGTAGTGTAAATGGTGAAATGAGTGGAAGATAGAATTTAATCCTAAGACACTTTGTTTGTTCTACAAGTACTTTTGAGGGCCAACCAAATGCGAGAGCTGGGCTGGCCAGCGCGAGGTGCCCCTTCCAGGTGGACGTCTTGCTGCAGTTGAGTAAGTGTGGGACTTGGGGCCTGAAGGTCTATGGCAGGTCCCAGGGCACTCACCCGGCTTTGGAGGAAGCGGGGCTTACCTGAGTGGTGGTGACGTACAGGGTCCCAGGGAGGTCATGCTGTGGGCAGGGAAGGGCCCTGACCCCAGCTTCCTCCCCACCCCCCAGCTTTCCCTCTCGAGTCCCTCCTGGTCCTGCGCTACCTTGTGCCCCACACCAGACCTGACACGGGAGTCGAGACTGGTTGAGGAAACCCTCAGAAATATGTAGGATTCTGCTTGAGGCCATAGACACGGGGGCCACTCTTCAAGCTTTTGACCACAGGCCTTCCCTTTCAGGGAAGTCTCCTGCTTTGTCTCTGCCCTGCTTCCTTGCTGGGCTGTTTCTGGGAGAGAAACAGGCTGAGGTGTAGCGTGACTTCTCATCCCCCTCACCTCACACCCCCTGCTTCAGTTTTCCTTGTTAAGATTCCCAGCTGTGGCTGACCACGCACATGCCTGTAAGCGTGTCCTGGCTGGAGCCAGGGAAGGAGTCCACGCTGGGATAGCCGACTTTTCTGCTCTTGTTCCGACAGCTTCTTTCTCCCGGGGTTCCTCTGTTTCCGACTTCATACCTGCACTCGGTTCCCTCCTCTGCCTTCTCCTACCCGGCCTCCTCACAGTAGCCACAGGCTTCCTCTCAGCTTCCTTCCTCCATAGCACAGCACTCACAAGGCCATTTTCCAGCATTAAGAGATAAATTACAGGTCTTTTAGTTTATCTTACTGTTCAATTTAAAGATAATATCCTCCCAATGACATTATTTTAGTGCTTCTATTTTGTATTTTTCTTACTATATTTGTGCCTTTAAATAAAACTCTGAAATCTTTTTGATTATTTATCAACTTTAAGCACTTCTTAAATTGTGAGATGGCAAAAGACTAAAAATAGAGCTACCCACTCCTGGGCATATATCTGGAGGGAACTCTAATTCAAAAATATAATATACCCCAGTATTCCTAGCAGTGCTGTTTACAACAGCCAAGACATGGAAACAACCTAAATGTCCATCAACAGATGACTGGATAGAGAAGTTGTGGCATGGAACACGATGGAATACTACTCAGCCATAAAAAATAAAACAATGCCACTTGCAGCAACATGGGTAGACCTGGAGATCGTCATTCTAAGTGAAGTAAGCCAGAAAGAGAAAGAAAAATACCATACGGCATCACTTATATGTGGAACCTAAAAAAAAGGACAAGTGAACTTATTTACAAAGCAGAAACAGACTCACAGACATAGAAAACAAACTTATGGTTACCAGGGTGGGAGAGGGGTATGGAGGGATAAATTGGGAGTTTGAGGTTTGCAGATACTAACTACTATATGTAAAATAGGTAAACAACAAGTTTCTACTGTAGATCACAGGGAACTATATTCAATATCTTGTAATAACCTATAATGAAAAAGAACACAAAAAGGAATATATATGTATGTACGTGTATGACTGAAACGTTATGCTGTACACCAGAAGTTGACACATTGTAAGCTAACTTCAATTTTTAAAATTACATAATACTTCAATTTTCTAAAAATTGTGAAATGGAACATACCTATTGAAAAATACACAGAACATGCATGGATACTTTGAAGATTAATTAGGAGGCAAATACATGTGTAACGACCACTTAGGAAGTAACCGCATTGCTGCCACCTTACAGGTGCACCCTGTCCCATCACTGAAAAGTCATCAGCATTCTGACTTTGGGATTACAACTTTGTTGCTTTTCTTTATGGTAGTTTGCATTTTGTGTGTATGCCTTAAATAATCAGGTTACTTTTGCTTGACTTGAACTTTAAACAAATGGAATAGCACTCCTGTGCCCTTTGGCCTTGCCTCTTCCATTCGGCATTGTGTCTGAGTTTCATCTGTGTTGTGTGTCGCTGTTGCTCAGCTCACACCTGAGTGGTCTCTGACTGCAGCGATGCACACAGTTTATCCACTTGTGCTGGTGTCCGTGACGTTAGGCATCCCCAATCCGAACAGCGCTGCCGTGAACGTTTCTGTGTGTGTCTCCTGGGGCGCACATGCGAGACTCTTGTGCTCAGCTGGTGAAGTTCCTGGGTCTTGGGGATCGAGTCTCCACTGTGCCAGACGAGCCCTGCCACCCTCCCAGCCTCCTCCCTGCCAGCCAGGCGTGCATGTTTGCTGGAGTCGTCAGCACTTCCCCTCGTCCGCACTGCAGCCCAGGTAGTCACACCCTCTGCCGACCGACTGGGCTGTGGGCTGCAGGGCAGTGTCCGAGGTGCCTGCTCGCTGTCTTTTCCTTGCTTGTTTGCGGGGCCGTTTCCTGTGTCTTCAAGTGTACTCTCTCCTGCAGGACGACGCGATGATGCCGCAGAGGGTGAGGCTGCAACACGAGGCTGCTGTGCGACACCCGACAAGTGTAAGTCCAGACTCCTTGGGGCACGGCCCCGCCTTTCCAAACCTGCCCTTACAGCTTTTTAGATGAAGGTTCTTCCTTAGAGCAGGAGGAACCAGCGTGTGGTCAGACTGATACGTGGCTGGTGTGTCTCTGAATATTCACAAGTGTTTCCCTCGAAGGAAAGTGCGCTTCTTGTTCTGAGCAGCACTTGCTGCTTTCAGACGAGCACACGAGTTGATTTGGTTTAGTTGGATTTTACCAGCGTTTCAGAAGCCGCGTCCCTTGGACATGAACACGCAGGCTGAGAGCTGTAGTGTGAATCAGTCAAAACAAGTTACTGTCGTCTAGATGACCTGGGACCACGTTCACCTCTAGAACGGCTTCCCAGTTGGCCCCGCGAGCCAGGCTCTCCAGGGCCCATCCTCCCGGGCACTTGCTGGGTGAGGGAGTGTCTCCCACCCACTCGGACGCCGGGGCGTCTCAGCCCAGGGGCCACTTGCCCCTGTGGCTCGGGGTCCAGGTGGCCCAGGTGGCCGATCCCCAGAGCTGGTGTCTGACCACAGGGCCCACTGCTCAGACATCCATGCTGGAGCTTCAGTGAAAACGTCTTAGAGTTGCTGTGATGATCACTGGTTTTAGAAAGTGGGAGAGAGAAAGGTCTGGAGCTGTCTTGAGGTGAGGGGTGTCAGCTTTCCCAGGGACACCCCCGCTTGCCGCTGACCTTTGCCTTGGTGCCACGCCCCACCAGGTGCACACACTGGAGCTTTTCCAGGCCATGTGCCTGTGAGCCCCAGGATCTGATCCCTGGTGTCCGTGGGCCTGAGACACTGCGTTTCTCCTGGGCTCCCGGGCACTGTGTTTGGAGCCTGCCTGCAGGGCTGTGGGGCCTTCATGAAGGAAAGGGCCTGTTTGTTCCCGGGACAGTGCTCAGGGCTCAGAGAGCAGACTCTGTTAATCGTGGATCAAGTGAGCTGTTCAAGACAAAAGCTCAAAAACACACCTCCTTGAGATAGTTTCTCAAGGAGCCTGAAGCACTTGTGTTTGTCCAGGACAAGTTCTTTCTTTTCCAGTGGCCCTTTACCTTGGAGCTCTGAATTCTGCCCACGGACTCTCTGCTTCTGCGAGATTCAGCACCTCGGTCTCCGTCTCAGCTGCCATCCCACACACACGACTCTGACTCTGGGGCTTGGCTGCCGGCACCTGGCCTGTCGTGGCACCTGACATGCCCAGACTCCACTGGGAGGGCTTCTGGTGTCTCTTCATGGAATAGGTGGTGTCTTACAGCCTTAAGTTTGATGTTGAGGATTCTTATTCCCTGAATTATAAGTGCACTTACATTGCTTAGGTTTAAATATCATTAATGCAAACATGTCCGTGAAATGCATGTGTGAGAAGGTTAAAAATAGCCTTCAGCTGCATCTTGAGAGGCACCCCACTGCTCCTTAGGCTGGAAGCTTCCGGGTGCACATGAGGGAGGGTCAGAAGTCCCCAGTCGCTCCTCCACTAAGTGGCCCCTCGGCCGAGGTAGCGCTGTGGGTGTCGCACTCGTCCTGAGGTCGGATGGCAGGGGCCCGGGGTCACCACCTCGCCAGGCTCGTCAGTCCCCCACCGGGTTGAATCCGTTCTGTGGCCAGGAGGTCAGGAATGGTGGCGACTAGACCAGCCTTCGGGGAGGCCCACAGCCCCTTCTTTGGCCCAACGTGCAGTGCCGCGGACCCCAGCAGCCGCCCCCAGTGCTCCCAGGCCCGTC
Organism: Camelus dromedarius; assembly: GCF_036321535.1. Classification (NCBI taxonomy): domain Eukaryota; kingdom Metazoa; phylum Chordata; class Mammalia; order Artiodactyla; family Camelidae; genus Camelus; species Camelus dromedarius. Next base: position 27,018,722 of record NC_087451.1, read on the forward strand.
CACAGTGTCTCATAGGCCTGCTCTTCCCAGCCAACTCCCCTGGGCGCTGACCAGGGCCTGTGAGTTTGTGTGTGTCCTCACCCTGGCCACCTCCCCCTTCCCATAGGTGGACACTTGAGGCTTTCAGGGCTCAGGGCCACCCCACGTGGGCTGGGCTGCAGTGTCAGCCCCTGTGGGCTGTGCCCATGCCCACGTGAGCCCGTGGGTGAGCCTGCTGTGTGGCAGATCCTGGGGAGAGTGCGCCAAGGAAGTACAGAGAATTGCTGCAGGGGGTCAGCCTCGGGGTGGGGGCAGGCAGGTGTGGAAGCCCGAGGCGGTCTCCTTGGATAACCTCCCTCACCTAAAGCCAAGGCTGTGGACTTCCTTCCTGCCTGCAAACCCCTTCCCAGCAGCACATGGTAACTGTCAATGGTAGCTTCCCAAGTGGACACCAGACTGACTGTCATGGAGGGGAGGCCTCACATGGCTGTGCAGCAAAGGTCAGAGCTGGAGCCAGAGTGCACAGAGGGTGGGTGGCTTGAGCTGCCGGGAACACAGATGGCCCCTTGTGGGTGCTGCAGGCGCCTCCACATGGCTCTGGCTTCCCTCAGATTCTGAAATGCTGGGAAGGTTTAAGAAACACGCATGTGTGTAGTCGCGTGTGTTCCTAGCAGCTCTGGCAGCTCCAGAGACTGTCCCTTGTGTTATGCAGTCTGCACGCCTATTGACTGTGCGGATCGAGACTGTCCGTCTGCCTTCCTTCCCAGCTACAGAAGGGACGTCGGCGTCGGGGAAGTGAGCTGCCGCGGTGAGGTGGTCCAGCCTGGGCCCCCAGACTTCTGGGCTTCACTGAGCTGCTCTGTAGGGACCACCAGACCTCCAGAGGGGCTGGTGGGACTTCTCAGTGACATGGAAAGAGAGATTACATGCACAAATAATATTTTTTGGCCTGGTTCCTTTGTTGGGAAGAGATAAAAGGAATGACAAAGGTCCTGGGTGGATTTCTGCTCACAGTTTATGTCTACACGGGAAATTCAGAGACTGGGGTTTCCAGAAATGTCTTTCATTGGCTCTGATAAATGTGATAATATTTCATGTGGGAGGGGCAGAGATGGGGTCTTAGAAAGCAGCCCCCTTTTTCCAAAGTTTAACGTGCTCTTGACCACCAAGCTAACTGCTTGAGTTAGTTTTCTTTGCTTTAACCTGTTCCTGCTAACGAGTAACCCTGTGGACTTAAAAGTTGAGCAGACCCGTTCTTGGAGTGGACAGCTGCACTCTGGGTGATATTCGCACCAAGCGTGTAAAATGTATTCTACATGGACGCTTCGGAAGAATTTTGTAACCAGTGTTGCCATTGGAGGGAGTGAGATACTTTCAGATACGCTGTTTCCCATTTTTTTCATGATGGGTTCATATACGAAGTTACTTTGGGTGGTTCTCCATGCATGGGTTCAAAGACTTTGAAATCTAAGGATTCATAAGGAATTTGGGGAAAATGCAGATTGTGTCAGTTTGTCTTAATCTTAATTAAAATACCTTGGTTTGCATTTTTATAAAGTTGTGGGTTAGCGCTTTTCTCGCCAGCCTCGTGATTGAATACAGCTGCCACTCTGTTCCAGCCCTGAGGAGCTTTGCTCCGGGCCTGGAACACCTGTGTGGTCTTCCTGCGTCTGCAGCCAGAACAGGGACTCAGAGCAGTCCTGCTGGGCAGAACCAGATCAGCTTTAGAAGTGCTGTTACTGTGGGGCCAGATCCTGATTCGCAGCTGCTGGTTGGTGGCCTTGTCAGTTGTATCACACAGTTCATTTGGAAAGAATGAAGTGAATGCTCAGTATATGCTTTCCTTGATCATTATTTCTTTGAGGCCATTCGCAAGGAAGCTGTTTGATTATGAGGGTTACAGCTTCCGTAAACCGTGCAGCTGCGAATTCTCTGCAGAACTGCTGGGACGTTTCCTGTCGGGCGTCACTGGGCGGCTCCCAGGGGCTCACTTCTTCACCCACTTAGTGAGCATTTGGGAGCAGAGACCCGCTCTGGGCAGAGTGGGGAGGGTCAGGGAAGTGCTGTGTTTGGTCTGGGCCCTCCCTGCGGGCTCTCCTGCACAGGGCAGAGCTGGGAATTTGTGGGTACGGTGTCAGGAATCAGAGGCCATGAGGATGAAGGTAGGAAGGAGGCCGGCAGCACCTTACGGAGTGTGGGGTGACCCAGAGCTTTTCCAGTACTTGTGGGCGGGTCCCCCCATGGCCTTGGGACAGATGACCCTTGTAGGCTGATGGCAGGACGTCCCTGCGTCCCTGATGTGAGTCTCCATGGGGCTCCGGGATGGGTGCTCAGGGACCTGGCCTTGCTCAGAGTCAGCAGCAGGGAGGCAGGAGCCGTGGACCCGTCTCCCTCTTCAGGCGAAGCTGGGGCCGGTCTCACCCCTGCCCGCTCTCCCTCATCCCTGGTCCAGCCCTGTGGGTGTGGCTGCTGCAGCCTCTGTCCACGAGCTAGTGGCCAGAATGCGTCAGGCTGACTGGTGTGCGCCCTGGGAGGCATGGGCCCTGAGGAGAGGACGCAGCGCTCCCGCGGTGGGAGGTTGGGAAGGGCTTGGTCCTCACTGCAACTCGGAGCCATGATGGCTGAGGGAGGGGGCGCAGATGGGGGGCCTTGCTCAGATACACAGGCCTGGAGCCCAGCAGCCTGGCCCCCCCGTCTGCCTCCACCTGCAGCCCCAGGGCTGGTGTGCAGATGGGGTGTGAGGGCCTCTGTGGCTGCAGCAGCACTCACAAGGCCTCGGGGGACGCTCAGGGCAGGCACAGGGCTTTGGGATACTTGATATTTGGGAGGGGTCAGGCAGGATTAGTGAGAGTGACTGGGGGTCCGCTGGGACCCTGCTGGAGACGGACAGGGTCCGCAGTAGTGCTCTATGCGGGGTGCCCCACAGGGTTGGGAAGAGGAGGCAGTGGGAGCAGCTAATCCGCTGCGGTCCCGAGAAGTTTCACAGGTTAGAAATCACGGTGTCGGAGAGCTGGTGTCCGTCCACGTCTGCCCCACGCTGATGTGACCGTCACTCGTGGACACACTGCTCTGCACGTTTGGGTTTCCTGGAGTGTGGCCTCCGCACCCTGGCCACACCTGACACTGCTGGTCACAGGAGCTAGAAGTGTGTTTGGCCGCGTTTCCTAGTGGGGGCTATTGCCCAGGTGACTAGAGGGATCTGTGAGTGAAGTCCTCTTTCAGACAGATTTTTGATGACGGGAGCATTTGAGAGTATGAAATGAGGAAAATAGTTCATCTAATGAAATGTTAAACATTGCTTCCTTTCCTAAATGTACACACTTCCTAGAGTGTTTGAAGGATTGGATCCATAAGACAATTAGCAGTTCTTAACGAGACACAATTTTTATTTACATTTTACATTTTAGAATCTTTAGTATTCCTAAGTACCAGCTAGGGACGAATTTCATAAGCATAGTTGATTGATAAGACTGTATGCCTATATCTCTCTTTTCTCCCCCTTTTTCGTCTCCAGCCCCTGGTTCTGAAAGGTCTTCCGGGAGAGCCCTCCGGGGACACCGCGAGGGCGGGCCCTTCCACCGCGTGTCCTCACGCCCTGACCTCTGCTCGAGCTGAGCCGAGGCGCGAGGCTGCCTCGGCATCCGCTCCAAAGGGCCTCGCAGGTGGGCGCTGACTCGGCAGCGTCCCTGCCTGCCCACTGCTCCCCTCGTCTGTTTGTTTATCTTTAAGCTACTGTATTTGGGGGGAGCTGACTCGGGTCATTTCTTATTTGTTTCATGGAGCGCTGGGATTGCACCCAGGGCCTCGTGCGTGCTGAGCGCTCACCCTGCCCCTGAGCCGCGCCCTCCTCCCTTCTCGGTTTGTTCCGTGTTCTGTTGTGTTGACTTTGCTGCTTGTTACTGCCTTCCTTCTGCGTTTCATGTGGCTGGGTTTTCCTCTTCCAGCTTTGTTTTGCCTCAAGCCTCTTTCCTGCCTTTTGGTTTGGTTTGGTTTTGTGATTCCGTTCTATCTGTGCTGCTGACTTGTCAGCGACCCGTCTCTGTTTTGTTCTTTCTCAGAGGTTGGCCTGGGGTCTGCAGCGGGCAGTCTGCCCTCACAGTCTCCGGTACCTGAGTGGTACCATCTCACGTGCAGAGAAGGAAGGTTACAGAACCACCTCCTGTCACACTGTTTACGCTGTGAGCCCTGCAGTGTGGTGTTTTCTGATTTATACTAAAGTCACTTACCCTGCAAGGATGTTACACGTGGGAAAGTGCCTTCTGCTTTTACACCCCTATTTACCGTCACTGCCACCAACCATTCCCTGGTACATGTCAGGTTTCCTTCTGCCTGGAAAGCTTCCTTCATCTTCTTTGTAACGTACGTCTTCTTGTGACGAATTATGTTGGCTTTTGTTTTTCTGAAAAAGCCTTCGTTTGCTTCAGTTTGTGAAGCTGTGGTAGCTGGCTGCCAGATTCTAGACTGAGGCTGTTCTTAGTCTAAAGACGTCTCTCCGTTGTCTGGCCTCCATAGCCCCGCAAGAAGCCCTCTGCCACCCCTTGTCCACTTCTCTCCGTGTGATCCGTGCTTTTCTCTGCCTGCTCGTAAGGTTTTCTCTCTAGTACTGGTTTGATTCTGATGTCAGCAGTTTGATTCTGATGTCAAGCATGGGTTTTTGTTTGGTTCTTTCTAAGGTTTACTCTGCTTGGGCTTTCTTGAAGTCCTGGGATCTGTGGTTTTGTAGTCCTCAGCAAATTTGGAAATTTTTTGACCGTTGTTTCTTCAAGTGTGTTTTCCGTCTCCCACTCTCTCCTCCTCTTGCGTGGCAGTTCCGTGTGTCAGACCACCTCCTGCTCTCCACAGGGCGCTGATGGCCCTTTTCTTCCCCCAGGGTCTGTTTTCTCTGTGTGTCTCACTTTGGGTGTTTCTGTTGCTGTGTCTTCAAGTTCATGACTTTCTTCTTTGGTGTCTAATCTGCTGAAGAAGCAGTCTAGTGTATTTTCATTCAGACATTGTATCCTTCTTCTCTGAAACTTCCGCTCTGGCTTACCTTTGTCTGTGCCTCATGTTCACATTTCCCTCTGCCTGTCTGAGCGCACGGATGGGTTTATAACAGCAGCTGTTTTGAATGCCCTTGTTTGCTGCCTTCCACCGTCTTGGTCATTTCTGTGTCGGCTTCTCCTGGTTACAGGCCATCTTTTCATGCTTCTTTAACACCTCGCAACTTCGGGGGGAGGGGACAGCTCAGAGGTAGGGTGGGTGCTTAGCATGCACCAGGTCCTGGGTTCAATCCCAGTACCTCTATTAAATAAACAAACAAACAAATCTAATTATCTCCCCCCAATTTTTTTGAATTTACAAAAAACAAAAACCCAGTAACTTCTGACTGATTGACCTTGTGATTTTTACAGTGAGTGCTGAGATGTGTTGTTTTCTTTTAGAAAGTATTTTGCTGTTTTTCGCAGTTGGGTTACTGATCTTTCAAGGACCGATTTTAAGCTTTATTAAGTAGAACCAGGTGGTCCAAGACCACTTCCGCTTTACTGCTAGGGTGACACTACCTCAGGATGTCACCTGATGCCCCACGTGTTACGAGCTCTTTCCACTCTGACCAGGGGCCATGAGCCGCCCTCAGACTTGTACCAACTCCCCTTGCATCCTTTTGCTGGCTCTTCTCCTTGTGACTTCCTCTCCTGCCTGTGCAGATGGGTCCTTCACAGACGACTCGGGGCCCTGCTGTGACACACCCCCCGTCTGCCTCCACCCTGCCTGGTGCCTGTCCTCCCACACCTGCCTGCCCGTCCGCCCCCAGCGGGGCTGCTGCCTGTCCTCGCGCACCCGTCCGCTCGCCCGTCTGCTCCCAGAGGGGCTGCTGGGCTCTGCCTGCCTTCCTGCTCCTGAAGCTGTGGCTGCAGAGAGCTCAGGGCAGAGCTGATGACGCTGCAGCTTTGCTTTGCCTATTTCCGTTCTCTTAGGGGTCCTGATGTTGAGTGAAAACAGTGACTCCATGGGTTTTGTTTGCTTTGCTACCTGTTGAAGGCAGGAGGCAGTCTGCTGGGCGGTAAGCTGGCATCAGAGCGGTGGAGCCTTGGACTGGGTGGTGCCCAGCTGTCGTTGGAGCCTCACCTCATGCTTTTTGCCCTTTGTCTTGACTATTTTTGATTATTTGTCCATACTTTTCCAGATAACCAGCTAGCTCCAAAAGAAGATTTAATGGCAAATAATGTTGGGGTTTACGGTGAATTTATGAAATACTTCATGGATCATTTAAGGGTTTGTGATATTGAATCTTCTAATCCAGGAACTTGAAAACTGTTTCCATTTGCTGGATTCCGCTTTTGCCTCTTTTTAGGTGTCTTCATGTAGTTCTGCACATTTCTCATAAGTTTGTGCCAATAAATTCTGCTTTACTTTTTCCTTTCATAAAGTGTGTTGTCTTCATCATCGCTGTGTTGCCCACATGTCTGTGTGGATGGCGTTATGTCTGCACATTAACCTTACATCCTGCTGTCTTGCTGACCCTTGCGTGTTTGCATTTTCCCATTGGTTCCCTTAGATTCTCTAAACATAGAATCGTTCCATCTGCACATCGCAGTGGCTGTTTCTCTGCCCACCCAGCTCTTAGGCCTCTTGTTGTTTATTTGTCTGGGGGCTGAAGGCAGAAGGGACCCGCACTTTTCCAGCTCCTCCACCGACCAGGGAGGGGGCTCCTTGTGGACCCCCCTGCCAGGGCTCTAGCCTTTGTCCTGCATCCCTTTGAGGCCTGCACTTGCGGGGTCAGAAACAGCCTGGTTCTCCTTACCTCTGCTCTTTCCCTCCGTGGTGGAGGTTAAACCTCTTTATTTTCATGGGGGGATACTTTTGAAACAGAGGGTTTCTACTTCACAGCTTCGACTCACATTTTCCCTTTTTTTCATCAAAGTCTTTTCTGTTCAGCAATCAAATGCAAGCCAGTTTCAACACGACAAGGAAACAGACACAACTGATGGTTGAAAGGATACACCTTGGTCAGATCAGGTGTGGGACCTTGTTCTGTGCAAGGGATTCGTTCAAGTTCTAATTTACAGCTGTTTTCAGAGTGTGTTTTTAGGTGAGAAAGGAAAGGTTCACGAACGGAATTCAGCAGTATGTAAGAAGGATACACACCATGGCTGCGTGTTTTTATCCCAATCGGAAAATGGACGAAAGACATGAACGAGGTTTCACTGGGAGGTCAGACAGGCGGGAAATAAGCCCCTGGAAACAGATCCAGCATCACAGCCGTCGGGGGCAAGAAGAGCTGCACCTCACGCCTGCCAGAGGCCGGACTAAAGCACAGGGACAGCTGGCGCGGACGGGGGCGCGGACAGGCGGGCCCCACGCACGACTGAGGTGGCGGAAGTGGCCCTGTCGCTGAAGAGCGGCGGCAGTTTCTCGGAAAATTAAAGGTGCCCCTGCCGTGCGACCTGCAGTCGCACTCCTGGGCGTTTATCAGAGAGACGGAGGCTGACGTTCACGCAACCCCCATGTGCGCCTTTGCCGCAGACAAACAGTAACAGCCCCAAGCTGGAAATGGCCCAGGTGCCCGTAGAGGGTTAAGCCGTGGAGTGTCTTTCAGACAAAAAAGGGACAGGGAATTGTGGGGTAGAAAAAAGCCAATCACAGAAGGCTGCACACTGTGATTGTGTTTATTCAACTTTCTTGAAAAGGCAGAATCGTGGTGCTGAAGTGACAGGTTCGCACTGGCAGTTGGGGTGGGGGTGCGGCTGTCAGGGAAGCACCTGGAGCCCCTGACCCCGCTACCTTACCGTTGGAGGACACTGTTTAAGGGTCCCTGCGCTCTCTCTGTATTATTTCTTAACACTACATGTGAGTCTACCCTTTCTCAAAAAAAGTTGAATTAAAAAAAATGCAACAATGAAAAATTTCAAGCAAGCAAACCATCTCAAAACTCTTCATTAGCACAACTGCACAATATAAGTTAGTCGGTGCATTGTGATACTGGACTTGTTAGCACAAGATTTAAGAAGCCCAGGTGCCCTGGGGCCATGGGGTGACCTGATGATGTCTCAGTAGGGAGCCAGGAGCTAGACGGAAGCCTGCTGACACTGTCACCAAGGGGAGAAAGCACAGCCGTGGGAGGGGACGCTGGCGTTGTCCCCGTCCCCAAGTGGCCAGCCTGTGAGAGCCTCACCAAGGGGCAGGCTCGCTGCTACCTGCCAACACCCCAGCGGCCCTCCCCTGGCCAGAAATGGGGACAGAGGGCCCCTCCTGCTGCCACGAGGGTTCCTCCCCACAGAAACGAGTATCAGGACCCTGATGTCTGCAGCGTCTCCAAACCCGCCTCACTGACCCCAGAGGCCAGGCTCTCTACCTCTGAGTGCATGCCTCAGCAGAAGGCACAGGGGCTTCACGGGGTTTGAGTCGCTTTCGGACAGGGCTGCTGTGGGTCAGCATGCGCAGGCCGGGTGTGCGGACAGTGGGTGGCTTGCAAACAAGTGCTGGTCTTGTGAGTAGCCAAGAGGAGGCAGGACTGGGGAAGGAGGTGGTGAGACGTAGTCGGGCGTGTTATGGGGGGAGGGATTTAGACGGCAGACAGCAAGGATGCCTTCCCAGGTGGAGGTACCTCCTGGGGTGGGGGCTCCTCCTTCCTGGGTAGGGGCACATCTTTCCGGGGGGCTTCTCCTTCTGGGGTGGGGGGACCTCCTTCCAGGGTGGGGGCGCCTGTCAGGTGGTGTCGTCATGGGGGCTGCTACAACAGCCTGGACAGAGGGAGGAGGCGCCAGAGGGTAGGGGCTGAGCTCCAGGCTGCAGCTCTGGTTTGTTTAGAGGCAGAAGGGAGAGGATTATCGAGAAATAGGATTTTTCAGACTTGCCGCCCCGGAAGCTGCACTAACTTTAAGTTCTGTTTGTCATTGTTTCTCACAGATCATAGGCTGCCAGGTGAGGAGGGAGCCCCCTAGCTCCACCGAGCGGTACACACGTTGGCTCAACCAGCTGGCATCCGACCAGCTGCTCATCCAGGTGCGTCTGCCCGTCTGGGGTCGGCCACAGCCTCCCCAAGAGCGAATCTCCCTCCTGCCAGCCTCCTGCGTGCCAGGCAGGGTCCTGGGAGGAGCTCCCTGGAGAAGGGGACGCATTTCAGAGGAGCCTGGGATGGGGCTGGAGACAGAGGGCAGGCTTGGGGGCCAGGGCAAGGCCGAGCTGCTGGGTTTGGGGTGGGGGTGTCCAGAAAAGGCCTGCATTTCTGGTGGGGCAGGGCCATCCCCAAGTCGGGCAGCTGGAGGGGGCCGGGCCTGGGAAAATGAGCTGAGCTGCAGGCAGTCAGGGCCCAGGAGCTGGGGGTGGCAGAGGCAGAAATCAGTCTGAAAAGTACCTGAGGGGCAGGCAGCCTGGGGGAGGAGGCCAGGAAGAGACGGGTGTTAATGAGGTGTTAGGGCAACAACTCAACTTTCTCTGTTCCTCTGCCTTTAACAACATGCTCTCCCTCAGTGTGTCGTAGCCACTTAAAGCTCCGTAGCAAATCACCCCAAAACAGAGACCAAAACAGCCTTCAGCAACTGGGAGGGCGGGGTCTGCAGGGTGGGCCGGGTCTGTTCCAGTTGCTTCTTGGCAGGGTCCTGGTTGCCCCACCAGAGACACTCCAGTCCTGCTGGATGGGCCGGTCCCAAGACCCCCGACCAGTGGTGGAGAAACGTGCTCTTCAGGGCAGGGGACCATGTCAGAGGGGGAGAGTGGGGAGCAGCCCCCCAAAGCCCAGCCAGGAAGTGGCTGTAAAAGGGCTGGAAATGTGCTCCCCGGTGAGGCACAGGGCTCTGGTTCTCATACCGGGGTGTCCCACGTTGTGATGTCCTGTGATCCTGCTGTGTCATGAAATGCTTTTTTCTAAACTCTGGATTTTGAAAACTGAAACCCTGGTATGATGGAGTGACTCATGATGATAATAAGCTTCTGAAACTAGAATTGCTTGTGATCAAATGTTGTGTTCGCTGAGCCCACAGTGACGCAGGAGACCCCTGACAGTTCAGTGACGCAGGCGGACGCGGCCCTCTGTGTGGTGCTGTTTCACAGGCTTCTTTGGATAATCCAGAGTATTTACCCTTTGCTCCAGTTTGGGGTTGGCCAGATGCTGGAGCCACTACCGGTTGCTTCTGTGATTAAGCTTTCTTTTAAGTTCTGCTCCATTCGTGCTGGTCCACACACACACACAATGCTTCTGTATTTGGATTTATTTTTCATGTTTTGAGATGAATATTCCACTAATGGTCTTTTATAGGTAAGAGGGGTGCGCAGACAGGTGAGGGTTGTGTGCTAACAGGGAAGGGTGGTGTACTGGGTGATGTACTAATAGGCAAGGGTGGTGTGCTAATAGGTGAGGGTGGTGAAGAGCCCCTGGGCGCTCCGTCGCCTTCCTGCTGCTCCTACAGCCATGAGAGCAGAAGAAGGACCTGCAGGGGTGGCTGGCGTGGCCTTGCTCGCACCTAACGCTGCGGGAGGTGCGGAGCCAGCAGGGTCTGGCAGTGGTGGTGGGAGCTCTCGGGTTGATATGGACCATCACGTGGTTCGGGGCAGCTTGTGGCCGCTGGGTCGGGCCGTGGCGGTACTGCTCCCTCCTGTCTGCGCTGCGCAGCCCGGGGCCACCGACAGAGCCGCCCTGGGCCTCTGGACGTTCGGAGCTGGGGGGAGGAAGTCCCTCCTCGCTGGGTGTAGGGAGGCGTAGCATGAGTCCACGGAGCCTCAGGTCTCTGAGCAGGACGGAGTCTTCTCCACTCAGGGTCAGGAAGGTGCCAAAGGCCACAGTGCTGCTTCAGGCCGTCACCATCAGGATGAGGATCGAGACGCTTGCTGGGTCCTGGGCCCGCACCTGCCTTTCACCTCTCAGCTGGCATCTGGCTCTTAAGTGTACAAACCATTGTTGGCACATGGAGCACATGCACCGTGTCTGTAACTCCTCCCGCCATCCCAGCCCTGGCCCTTCCCTCCAGGGTATGTGCCCCTCTTTACAGACGCTCTCCCAGGTCCCTCTCTGGTGATTTTGATCAGAGAATCAGGGCTGCCTTGGTGGAGAGCTGTGGGATCTTTCATGTCCTAACTGGGAAATTAAAACGTCCTGTCCAGTGTGAAAGCTCTGGCCTCCGGTCAGCCCGGGGCCCCTGCTCACGGCCTCAGATGCGCAGCTCTGCACCCACGAGGCTCTCTGGAAACGCTCACCCCAGTCACTGGATGCGAGGGTGGGTGCGTGAGTGTGGAGGTGGCCGTGTGGGAGAAACTGCTGAGTCGGCTTCTGCCGTGTGCTGGATTTTCTGGGAGAGCATGAGTCATGTGGAAACTATGTGACTAAACCCTGAGGATGTGATTTAAATGCAGAAATATGAGTTCTGAGCTAGGCGCGGGCTCAGCTATTACGCGTCACAGGAACAATTAAGGCAGAGTCCTCCTGAACAGGGTTTCTCTTTTTGGTTAGGGGAATCAGTCCAAAGTTTCTCAGAATAAACTGAAAGAAGGTATTTCTTATTTAAGCCATTTCTCAGCTGTGACGGTTGCACAGGTCACACCGCCTTGCGGGGGCTTGGTTCTTAGTCTAATCTGAGTCAGGTTTGCGAGGTGAGAGCTGCTTGATTCGGCTTGGTGTTTGTGTGTCCACTTCACTGTCTGATCAGATACTCACCAGGGGCAGAGTTAAATCGGAGTCTATAAAATGGACACTTCTACTTCCCAGTAACCCAGAGGTGGAAAGTTGTCTGCACAGATGGCCTGGGGCCTGTGCCAGCCTGAAAACGCGTCTGTGTCAGGCAGCGCCTACTTTCACCTTCAGGGACCTGCACCTCCTGAGTCCTCACAGGGGGGCAAGGGGAGGCAAAGCCAGACCGTGCCCCTGCCTCTGAGGCTGCCCCTGGGGGATCCTGGCAGCTCACATGGGTGGCTGGGCCCTTGCCATGGCAGCATGCGAAGCTCTGGCTGCCTGGAGTAGGTGCCCAAGTTCACCGCGGAAGGAAGACAGCAGGCGTGGGTGTGAGGTGCACCCCTCACCCCAGCCCCACCTGGTCTCGTCCTCCACGCCTGCTCCTCGCTGTCCTTGCACCTCTCTCAGGGGTCCATGCTTCCTTGGGGTCTCCGCCTGCTCGGGTGGCCAGAACAGATACAAGAGACAGTCCTGGAGGCTGGAAGTTGAAGATCAAGGTGCCGGCTGGCTAGTTCCCCTGAGGCCTCTCGCCGTGGCATGTAGATGGCCGAGTCCTCCCTCTGTCCTCACATGGCCCCTCCTCTCTCTGCTCACTCACTGCTGGTGACTCTTTCTCCTCTTGTAAGAACACCAGTCCTATTGGGTCTGGGCCCCCTTATGACGTCATTTAATCTTAATTACCTCCTTAAAGGCCTCATCTCCAAATACAGTCACACGGCGGAGGAGGAGGGGTTAGGGCTACGACATGGACTTGGAGGGGCACAATTCAGCCCATAGCACTTGGACCCCCTCCTCCGTTCCTCTGCAGCCCCTGGTGTTTCCCCTGGTCTGTGCCCCGGCCCCGTGCGTCCCACAGGGCTATCACCCAGCTTTCACGTCCCTGCAGCATCTGAACAGCTTGGCGTGAATGTAAATGACACAGATTTACTGCCCACCTACTAGCACTGATGCACAAACTCTCAGTTTATCCAGCCTGTCAAGGAGTCTAGACAAGCAGAATTTCTAGAAATTAAAGTTCGCCTCCATAAGGCCATGCTCTTTACTTAAATCAGTGCTCCCCAAAATGTAATCATAGAAATAGCTCAAGAACTTGAAAACAGATATCTGACTCCCTCCCAGAAGTCCTGATGTCACGGTTTGGGAATGTGCGTTGTTTTGTTTTTTAATTAATTGATTGATTGATTGATAATTGAGTTTTAGTTAGATTACAATGTTGTGTCAGTTTCCAGTGTAGAGCACAACTTTCAGTCATACGTGACTATACGTATATTCATCATCACATTCTTTTTCCCCGTGAGCTATCTTGTATATACTTCCCTGTGCTCTACAGTATAATCTTGTTTATCTATTCCATATACCAATCTCGAACTCCCAGTCTGTCCCTTCCCACCCCCTCTTCCCCCCGGCAACTGCAAGTTTGTATTCTATGTCTGTGAGACTGTTTCTTTTTATATTTAAGTTCATTTGTCTTCTTTTTTTTTTTTTATTTAGATTCCACATATGAGTGATCTCATATGGTATTTTTCTTTCTCTTTCTGGCTTACTTCACTTAGAATGACATTCTCCAGGAACATCCATGTTGCTGCAAATGGCGTTAAGTTGTCTATTTTTATGGCTGAATAGTATCCCATTGTATAAATATACCACAGTGTCTTTATCCAGTCATCTGTCAATGGACATTTAGGTTGCTTCCATGTCTTGGCTGTTGTAAATAGTGCTGCTGTGAACATTGGGGTGCATGTATCTTTTGAACTAGGGCTCCTTCTGGATATATGCCCAGGAGTGGGATTTCTGGATCATAGGGTAAGTCTGATTTTAGTCTTTTGAGGAATCTCCATACTGTTTTCCAAAACATCTGCACCAACCTGCATTCCCACCAGCAGTGTAGGAGAGTTCCCTGTTCTCCACAGCCTCTCCAGCTTTTGTCGTTTGTGGACTTTTGAATGACGGCCATTCTGGCTGGTGTGAGGTGATACCTCAGTGTGGTTTTGAATGTGCGTTTTTAACCACTGGCTCTACTCTAGAAGCCAGGCTGCTGCTGTCTGCTCAGAAACCCTGTTTCCCCACGGGTCATAGGGTCATTTTACAAAGTCTGTCTGGGGGGGAGTTTTGTATCTTGGAGTAATTTCAGACTCACACAGACGTTGCGGAACTGGTAGAGTTCCTCGCACCTTTCCCTGGCCCCCTTTCACGACAGCTTATAACCACAGTGCGGCATTCACACCAAGGAGGCCCATCGGCACGGCCCTGCTGGGGTGTTCGCGCCCTGGGGGGCTCCGCAGTCAGAATACAGGACTGTCCTTCCCCTAGAGACTGCGACTGCCGTCGCATCGCACGTGTCCTGACCTGACAGCAGCAGCTTGTCCCCGCCCTCCCTAGGGGCCCGTCACTGGGACAGTTGCAGAAATGGAACAGAAGCCTGTGTGGCTTTTCCCTCCAGCCCGGACCTACCCAAGTCGCACAAGCAACAGTTCCTTCCCTTCCCAGTGGCTCGTCACTCATCGCTGTGGGACAGATCCCTCTCAGGGCCCCTGTGGGCACTGCCATGACCCTCACACATGCCTCACGCCCCTGGGGTGCACGGCAGGTCTGGGGATGTGCGTCCCTGGGTCCGGGAGATGCTCATAGGCCCCTCGTCAGCACTTGGCGGGCCAGGTTTTTCATTCTTGCAGATCCAGTAGTGGGGGCGTGGTATGGCGGGTTCACTGTCTGCACGTTCCCCTAATGACAGCTTCTCGTGTGCTTATCCGCGAAGCGGCTGTTCAGAGCCTCTGCCCGTTTTCTCATGAGATGGTCTGTTTTCTCACAGTTGAGTTTGAGTTTCCTTTTAGACAGAAGCCCTTCATTGGGTGTGTGGTTTGCTCATAATCTGTTTTCTCATAATCTGTGGCTTTTCTTTCATCTACTTAACAGAGTCACAGAGCAGAGGTTTCTAATTTCAATGAAATCCAACTGATTGATTTTTAAGCAGATTGTGCTTTGCGTATCAGCATCTAAAGAGGCTTAACCTAACCCTGGGTTGCAAAGATTTTCTCCTAAAGATGTGGTTTTACATTGTACATTTAGAGCTGTGATTCATTTTAAGTTGATTTTTGCATAAGGAGCGAGGTTTAGATCAAGGCTTTCTTTTTTTTTTTCTTTTGCTTACAAATATCCAAATGTTTCCACACCATTTTTGTCGAGGATAGACTTTGCCAAAAATTGGTCGGCCACGCCTGCATGAGTCTCATCCTGGACTCGACTCTGCTCTGCCAACGTGTGTCACTCGGTGGCCATATGGTCGTGGCTGCTGTAGCTGCAAAGGAGGTTTGACATCAGTTCGTGTGATTCCTCCAACTTCATCCTTCGTTTTCAAATTGTTTTTGCCATTCTGGTTCCCTTGCCTTTTCCTCTGTATATTTTCTCAAACATCGCACAGTCCTTCGGTTCTGCGCAGACACTGACCGGGTGTCCTGCAGCGGCAGGGTCCCTGGTTAAGGGCTGGGCCCCCGGGGCTACCCCTCTTCAGACCCAGTCGCAAGTCCTGGTCGTCACCTGTGCTTCTGACCCAATGGATCTCAGCTGGGGCCCCGCCACCATCCTCTGGTCAGTTAATTTGCGCGAGCTGCTCACAGAGCTCAGAGAAGGGCTCCCTTGCAGGTGCCAGTGTGCTGTGATGGATTCAAGAGAGAATTTGGTGACAGCAAGCCGGATGCGCAGGTGCACAGCCTGGGTCCAGAAGGGTCCCAGAGAATAAGCAGACCCCCCTGCACTGCGCGGACCAGGGCTGCCCCCCACCGTGACCTTCGGGAGCAGTGGACCGTCATTCCTGCTGTCCAGTCTCCGGCTGCTCTGCCCTGGTCTACCCTCCTGGGTTCACACTGAGAAACCTCCTTCCCACTTGACGCACCTCCATCGGCACAGTGAGACCCTGGAGTGGAGGGAGTGCGCTAGCCCAGAATAATAACACAAAGTTTGTCAGAACCGAAGATGAGGGCGCCAGATTCAAAGGGCCCTGGGTTTCCATCCCAGGGGTGAGAGAAGACCTCCACGGTCAAGAGAGGACAGCAGGAACACCCGTGGTCTCGAATTTCCCAGCAGCCGCAGGGGGTCTGTGAGACCATGGGACAGATTTCAGAGTCTCACAGAAATGGTTTTGAATGTTGAGCTCTATGCCTGCCCAAAGCATCAGTCCTGTGAAGCTACCACAAGGACTCCTTCGTGTGAGGATTCAAAATACTTCCCTCCTATGGAAGCTTTCTCAGAAATTTACTGGAAGACACACCGTAAAATTAGGAAGCAAACTGAGGGGGAGGATGTTTCAGGACCTGGGAGCAGGTCTGCTACCGGGGAGGGGGCCAAGGGATGCCAGGGGCGTGGGGAGGGGTAGCATCTGTTGAAAGAGAAGTGCTTCACACAGCAGCACGCACCTGCTTTTCTTAAGACGGTGGAAATGCCAGGTGGGGAGCAAGGGAAACCACGGAGCGGCCGGTGTCCAAGGGGGTGTGACAGGAGCCGTGTGACACATCACCCAGAAGCTATGATGACCAAGAAGTGAAAGGCGCCAGGAGTGGAGACGAGGGAGCCCTGGGCGGGAACCTCTGGACGTGGAAAGGTGGAGAAACGCTGAAGCAGCTGAAGCACCAGAGGTTCACATGTTTATGCCGATCGTTACCTGGGATGACCCTCTGCCTCCTCCTCCGACTGCACACTGGTCCCCTGGTCTCCGTGTCCGGGGCCGCCGGCTTGCCCTGGGTACCGAGGCTAGACCTGGTGGGCGGCCACAGGGTCCTGTCCTGTCCACACAAGTGTTTGTCTTCCCTGGTTACTCTGGTCACCCCTTCCCTAACGAGAGCGGCCCCAACTGCCTCCCCTGTATTTGCTGTTACACATACAATTTCTTTAAAAAAATAGAACAAAGAAAACTTTTTTAAAAATGGAAACATTTCAAGTATACAGAAGTGCAGAGAATACATCACACGTCCCACCCTGCTGCAGTGCATGCCTGTAGGGGTCCCGCTCACCACCGGTCCCGTGCTCACCTGGGCCTCGCGTCCTGCCTTGTTGGACAGTGAGCCCAGGACCCTCTTAGGTTCTGCTATTCGAACACCCGAGGGCGCCCCGCCTGGTCCTCAATCACGCAGGACCTACAGGCTGTCGGGGCAGCTGAAGCTTCTCCTCGGCCAAATGTTTGCTTTTGGCATCACTTTCCTCAGTTTACACCCCAGGCGGTCACCTCCTTGGCCAGCAGCCCCATTCCGGTGCGTTGGTCTCAGTCAGCAGCACCACTTCCCTGCTTCCTGCCCACCTTTGGCCACCCCTCCCCAAACGCAGCTGAGAAAAGTGCCGACCTGGGTGATGGGCTGTTTGGGGATGCCACATGGTCCCCTCAGTTGACAAGGATGTGGGAGAAAACGGAAAGTAAATAGGATGGTCTTGAGCAGCTGAGAGCCAGGGTGGGGAGGCGGGTGTCCCCTGGGGACAGCTGGGTGGAGGTGAGAGGGCAGCTTGTCCTGTGAGGTCAGAGCTGCGGGCGGTGCATGGTTGGAGGGGCACAGAGGCGGGAGGCCCCGGAAGGCTCTCAGGAGGTGGAGGGCTCAGGCCAAGATGCAGGTCAGCGGCAGCTCCATGAAGAAAGCGCTGGTGTCTTGCTGCCGAGTCCGTGCTGGAGCAGATGCCCCGACTGGTCGCTGCCCTGGAGGCGCCGCCTTCTCAGCCGCATTACCTCTCCAGCTCAGTTGCACTGTCGGTAAAATGTGAGGGTTTAACAGACGCCCAGACTCTGAGGCCGACCATCTGTAACCCACGCATGTTTGAAGACATTTAGCCAAACTCTGCAGGTAGCTTCGGCCGATTTAGAAGACAGGGCGTGCAGTGGGCTTGTGGTCACAGGGGTCCTTTCCTCCCATGCGCCCCGGACCCCACCCCGCATCTGCTCAGTAGTCGCTGCTGTGGAAGGACCTGGCCATCCAAGCCATGTCACCACAGCCAGGGTGTCAGAGGTCACCCGGTCCTACCCCGGGGACGGCGGCCCACACACTTGTCTCACCGTGTCTGCCCTTCACCGCTCAGTGCTTCTTACCTACTTCCAGCCACTACGTTCATGAAAGTTAGAAAGTGCCTGTTTTGAAACAGATTAACCTGTACTGTTTTTCTTCATTTTCTCATTTGAAAGGAGAGTGTATCCTAAAGGGGCATCTGAGCTGTAGATCCATGTAAATTAGCAACTTTTACCACCACATTAGAAAGTGCTTGCTTACCAGCTTTCTCTAAAACATACTGCTGAGAAAGGAAGTTTTATTACTGTCTGCATCTTTATTAAATCCAGCAGCCACAGGTTTTGGGTTTCACATCAGAGTTCATTCTTGTTGCCATGTGAGTGTTAAAATGTCAGAACACTGGAAAATTTGTTATCTGTCTAAAGATAGTCTTCCAACAAATTAGAATTAGAAGTAAGGATAATAAACCACAGGAATCTGGAAATGAGTCATGTAAACTTTGCTCTTTTCCCCCAAGAAGAATTCACAACACTTCCTGGTAAGATATAGCTAATAAGGCCTGTAAGTTTCATTAAATGCTTCATTTTCTTTCGTTAAGTCATGGGCTGCTTCTTTGTAAATACAAGTGGAGCTCATTTTGGTCTATAACCCTTGCACCAGAAGCGTTTGGAAGCATCCTTCCTATCCATACACGTTTTCCAGGTGCCTCGGGAGGGTGGACCCCACAGGACAGAGCATGGCCGGGCGCTTATGGAATTCCAGTTGGTTCTGTGTGGCAAAGTAAGGGGAGAGCCCAAAAGCCAACTCCCTGGTCCCCAGAGAGCATGGACCTGGGCCTCGCCGGGAATCCCTCTCTTTTTAACAAAGTTCTGATGATTCACTTGGTGACACATCAGAACCAGAAGAGGGCGTGACAACCTGAGAGCAAAAGAGGAGAAAAAAATTGATGAAAAGGGGGGGCGTCTCCAGGGAGAGGGGATTCCAGAGCGTTGGCTGGCGGCTGGCGGCTAGGGGCTAGCAGGCCTGTGTTCCCGGCTGTGTTGGGGCGGTGGCGGGTAGACACCGTGGGTCCCTCCCTCCCGGCGGCCCATTGCGCCCTCTGCCGCCTGCCTTGCCACATCTGCCCAAACGTGTACCAGCGCGGAGCACAGCAGTGAAAGTCTTTGCTGTGCACCTGCCTGCCTGGGGTCGGGGAGCTGGCAGTTTCTGTGCCTCGTTAATCATGGCCTCTGCTGCGGTGGGTGGGGCAGAGGGGAGATGCGGGCTTCTTCCAGGTTTCAGTTCCCAGAGAAGCAGTTTTTGTGTCAATTGAAGGCCATGCCCCTGCTCACGGTTACATTGGGCGGGGGTGGGGAGCGCACTGGCTCAAGGGCCAGGTCTGCTCTGCTGCCCGCTTTTGTAAATAAAGTTTATTGGCACAACGTCGCGCTGTCTGCCGATACCTGGGACACAGGCCCTGCTCACAGGGACGTGAGGTTTGTCGGCAGTGGTGGCAGCGCAGCGCATCTCTGGGGCACTGGGCATCTGCGTCCCCACTTCTGTGGGGCAGGGGCTCTGGTGGAAGGTGGCTTCACCGTGGCCTGCCGCATGCTCTCCCTGGGGGCACCGTGTGGCTGAAGGGGCCCCCAAGTGTGTGGTGCCCAGAGCGGCTGACCCCTTCTCCTTGCCCGGATGTGCAGAACCCCATGTATTTCTGCTTTCCAATAACTAGCTTTGGGGGGGGGGTTGTTAAATATTTTACTACTTAAATAGGTATTTCTTTGAAAGAAAAAACGTTTAATGATTTAGAGAAATAGTTTAAATGGAAACAATCATGACTTATTAAAAGCTGTGTCTTCTGGGCGTTCTCTTACTTTAGGAAAGGATTTTTTATCTGGTTTTTCTTGTTTGTTTGTAATTCTGTCTTCAGTTGTTTTTTAAAATCTCCAGACCTGGGGAGTTCATCATAAAAAGTGCTTGTTTCAGAACTGCATCCGATTTCTCTGGGCCTTGATTGGAGAAGGACAGGAGGTGGTGGGAGCTGGGGGGCCTCCTGCTGAACCCCCCCCCCCCGCCTTGAGCATGAGTGGGTCCTGAGTCCCCTGCATGGTGGCTGTGTCCACACAGGGATGCTGGCTCGGAGTCAGAATGAACAAAGGGCACAGCAGACCTGGGTGAGCAGGTCTGGGGCCCTTTCTCTCGGAGCCAAAATGTCCCCAAATATGTTCAGGGACCTTCAGGGTGAGTTGTTTGTTGAAGATGCCAGTTCATGGGAAAGAGGTGAGAGTGAGGAGCCGTGAGTGCAGCCCCAGGAAACAGGGAGCTCATCGTGCCCCCACCCCATGCTCAGTCAGGCATGAAGGCCTTGAGATGCCTGGGGAGTGGTGGGCGGGACGGGAGGGCTCTCTCAGTTCTTTTTAGTGAGAAAAACATTACGAAATGCTTTGGGAACTGTTGTGTCTTGTTCAGCTGGGATTTGGGGGGCGGGACGGCAGGATGGGGAAGGTGTGATGTGTGCAGTGAGAAGCGTCTGGCAGGTTGCAGCCCTGAGAATGATAGGTGTTCTGCTCCTGGAGATTATGTCTAATCCGAAATGATTCCGCGAAGTTGGGTACTAAGGAAATCTCTGCATCTCCAAGGGCCGCCCTGCAAAGCCCACTCTGACTGAGGCTTTGTTGCACATTCGGAAAAAACCTCCCATTTCCCCTCCTCCCTCCCCCAAAGGGAAAGTAAAAAGATGAATTTGGAGATCAAAGCACACAGCGGAGCAGGTCTTACTGCAGAAGGAGGGGGAGCAGGGATCCCAGAGGAGAGGCTCCCCCCTTCTTCTCAGCAAGTGCGCAGTGGTGGAAAGTCTCAGACAGGGGTCCCGGGGCAGGACCACCAGGACTGCAGGGAGGCAACGGGGGTGGCCTGCTTCTAACTACCCAGCCCAGCTTGTCCTGAAGGTTGGGGGGAGGACCCAGACGTGGGCCAAAGTTGTGGGGGCAGGTGCAGTGGCCCAGCCAGGGCGCTTGTTCTGAGGGCAGATGGAGGAGAGGGCCCAGCCAGGAGAGGGTGGCACGGGGCTGCCCTCCTCAATCCCATGACGGGAAGGTCCAGGTCGTGCGGTCAAGCAGTGTCGCCCCCTGATTATTCCAGATGCCTCACGGTATTGATGGTGTAGCCCCCACATCCCTGAGGCCGGTGCTGTGATGAGGAAACAGTAGAAGTTTAGGGGGTTGTCTGGGACTCGGAGTGGAGCCCACTGTCCAGGTCCTGTGCTGGGGTGACCACCTCCCTCAAGCCCACTATGTCCAGGTCAGACTCACCGTCTTTGACACCTGCTGCCCTCCGTGGCCCCGGCCCAGGGTACGGGTGCCCCCACCTCCACCAGCAGCTCCTCTGAAGCAAGGCACCCTCCCTCCACCGGCCTGGTCATTGCTAAACCACCTGTGCCCCTCCATCCCGTTCTCTCCTGCTTGGAACACCCGGAGATGCCTTGGGTTGAGTTCCTGGAAGCGGAGCTTAAGACTGATATGGGGGGAGGGGCAGGGCAGCCCCAGCCCAGTCCACGGGGCTCTGGCCTGTGCCCCCACATCGGAGGCTCCCGGCTTTGGGCCCCAGGGACAGATGTAGCCCTGGCATTTCCTGAGGCAGGGCCTCTTACCCGCGGACTCCACCCCTCTGCTTGGCCCTGAGACTCCCAGGCCTCCCGCCCCTTCCTGCAGGTCAGTGCCTGACACTGACCTCTGACTGCCTGTGTCCTCAGCTGAGTCTGACTTGGAGGGTCTGTAGGAGCTCCAATCCCTAGTGGCCTCATCCTGTGGTCTCTGCCATCACTACTGACCCTCTCTGGGGCTCCAGCGGAGACAGGACTCTGCGGCAACCTCTGCCTGTGCCCTCGGGGTCCTGTCAGGCAGCGACCCTGCCCAGAGTGCCCCTTACCGCCCCCCGCCCCCGTCATGGTGGCTTGCTTGTGGCCGTGTGCGCACCTGCATGTGTGTGAGCAGAGCCCCCGCACAGGCCTGTTTCCCCGGGGTCAGGCCCCCACAGCTTCCCTTCCCCACTGAACTCTGGCTGAGCCCCACAACTAGCAGGACACCACTGGATTCCGTGGCCAGAGTGGAGAGCAGCGCGGCCTCGCAGCCCAGCCGTGGGAGCGTGAACACTGCAGGTCCGGTGGTGCGGAGAACCGTGAACGGGCAACCGCAGCCCCTCGTGGAGGTGACCTTGGAGCCTCAGACACCAAGAGGGGACGGTCTGAGCCGGAGGGGCCTCGCTGACACAGGCATGAGCTGGACCGCAGGGCTCTATGTGCGCAGACCTGCCCTCGCGGGTTCTCCCTGATCTCCTGGCTGCGGCGGCGTCCACATGGGAGGCACGTGTGTGCTTTGTGTCGTCTGTGCAGGAGGCCTGTAGGCCTCCCCTCACCTCTGCGGGGGTCGCTGTGAGGACGTGGGGCCCAGAGCGTGGACACGTGTGCGGACATGCGGGGCGTTTTGGGCCTCAGGACCCAGAGCTGCTTTTCAGACCTGCTGTCGCCCAGTTGGCTTCGCTTTCATTTTGGGGGAATACTTTCCAGACCAGCTGTTACGCATTTCATTACAGATGTCATGTCACTTATTTCAAGTCAGTATCAATTCTTTAAGTGAAATATTTTAAGAATTGTGTCCAGGACTGTAGCCTTCCTGTTGGTAGGCTGTAGTGTTTTCTTGCTTAATACTGTTAAGTAAATTACGTTTTAGCGCTTTCGTCCCGTGGACGAGACGAGACGGACGTTCTCTTCCTGTTCTTTCGATTAGGGTTTGGGATTTTGAGACCTATTTTTTCTAAGAAAAAAAAGAGAGATTAAATTAGCAGGGGAGGGTATAGGCCAGTGGTAGAGTGCATGCTCAGCATGCACGAAGTCCTGGGTTCAATCTCCAGTCCCTCCATTAAAAAAAACTAAACTAAACTAAAACTGAAGTAGACCTAATGACCTCTCCCCGCCAAAAAATAAAAATAAAAAAAGAGTAAAGTACTTCCTAGTAGGGGAAAAAAACCTGTCTAAAATATTATTAATGTACATTATTCAGTGCATTTGGGAGCAGCGTTCCAAACGCTGGCCGTTTTTTTCTTCCACAAAGAGGAGCGTAGTAAAGGACTCGGTCTACGCCCCGTGCGTTTCCGGTGGTTTCTACGTGGCAGGTGGGCCTGATTCCGGTCCGCGAGCCGCTCAGGCCGGTAGAGCGGTGGCAGGTGAGCGGGGGCGCCGCGGTGCTTCCCGGGGGTCCGGCGCCTCGAACGCCGCGAGCGCGCAGCACGAGGGCTCCGCAGACGGCGGCGCCGGCCTCGCCGCGCGCGCGGGCCTGGCTCCCCGGAGCCGGGGCGCTCCCGCGCTTCCCGCCGCGCCGGCCGCTGTGCCGTTGCTGAAGGAGCGGGCGCCCGCCGGACGCTGGAGCCGGGAATGGAGGTTCCCTGGACTCAGTCGAGGTCGGGGGGGGGGGGGAGGGAGGCGCGAGGCGCGCGCGGCGCCCCTGCCTCGTGCCGAGGCGCCCGGGGGGGAGGCGCGGCCGCAGGACGCGGGGGGCGGGGCTGGACCTCAGCGGGCCCCGGCCCGGGGCGAACGTCGGCCCGCAGACAACGCCTGACTCCGGGCGTTGACTGTGAGGGGCGCGGGGGCCACAAGCCGGGGAAAGGGCCCGGCGCTCCGCGGGTGCCGCTCGGGGTCTCGTCCCGGATCTGGGGTTCGTGGGGCCCCAGGCAGGACCTCCCCTCCGCCGCACCTCCGGCCCCTTCCTGGGGACGCGGGGCGGGGGACGTGGTGGGGGGCCTCCCAACGCGGCGGCCGAGGACGCGGGGCCGGGCTGCTCCTGCCCGTCCAGCTCCCGGCTCTCGGGGGACCCTCCTGCTCCCTCGCGGGGGCTGGGCTGCACTTTCCACGCCTCTTGCTTCTGGTCGTGGTAGTTCCCACTCCAACCGCCAAACACACGCTTTACTTTGGTTCTGATTATTTACGGCCGTGTAACAAGCCACTCAGAACGTCGGGGCCTAAAACAGTTCGCTGGTACTGGTCGTGGTTTGCCGACTAAGTGGGGGAGTGAGACTCTGGGGCGTTTGGGGGAGGGGGCGCGTTGGAGGCCTTCCCCAGATCCGGCCCCTAGTCTTCGTCCCTTTGTCCCTTTGTCACCTGGTCATTGAACTTACTGGCATAAACTTAGCCCCTATTAACGTGTATAGGGTTTTTTTTTCTCTTGTATATATTTTTTCACTTTTCAGTTTTATTAGGTAGAATTGTTATAATTTGACTGCACATACACATTATATTGCATGTAAATACATATACACAATATACCGCACATTTTTTTAGTTTATGTATATGGATTGATCTTTGTTTCTAAGAACAGTTCAGAGCTTTAGCTTTTTAAACTTACAGTTACCGAAGGAATCAAGCCAACCACAAAGTAAGAATCAACAGAATGCAGTAATCCAATCATAAAGGACCATCAGATGTGCTCACACATATTCAAGAAATCAGTCATCAAAGTTATAAATGATAAATTCATTTGTATCCCCTTTTTTTTTAATTCCACATATAAGTGATATCATATGGTATCTTTCTTTCTCTTTCTGACTTCTCTTAGAATGACTGTCTCCAGGTCTACCCATGTTGCTGCAAATGGCATTATTTTACTCTGTTACGGCTGTGTGATATTTTATTGTGTGGTTAGATAGATAGATAGATATAGATAGCACATCTTCTTTATCCATCCATCTGTTAATGGACATTTGGATTGTTTCCATATCTTGGCTATTGCATATAGTGCTGCTGTGAACATTGGGGTGCATCTGTCATTTTGAGTTAAAAGTTTTCTCTGTTATGTAGTAATTCTATTTTTAGTTTTTTAAGGAAACTCCATACTTTCCTCCATAGTGGCTGCACCAATTTACATTTCCACCAACAGTGTAGGAGGGTTGCCCTTTGTCCACACCCTCCAGCATTTATGGTGTGTGGACTTTTTAATGGTGGCCATTCTGGCTGGTGTGAGGTGATACCTCATTGTAGTTTTGACCTGCATTTCACTGACAATTAGCAATGCTGAGCATTTTCCCATGTGCCTATTGCCCATTTGTATGTCTTCATTGGAGAATTGCTTGTTTAGGTCTTCTGCCCATTTTTGGATTGAGCTGCTTTTTTTTTTTTTTTAAGGTGTTTCAGCTGTTTGTATATTTGGGAAATTAGTCGCTTGTCTGTTACATCATTGGCAAATATTTTCTCCTATTCTGTAGGTTGTCTTTCTGTTTTGTTGATGGCATCCTTAGCTGTGCAAAAGCTTCTGAGTTTAATTAGATCCCATTTGTTTATTTTTGCTTTTGTTTCCATTACTCCAGGAGCTGGTTCAAAAAATATATTGCTGTGATCTATGTCCAAGACTGTTCTGCCCATGTTTTCCTCTAGTTTTATAGTATCTGGTCTTATATTTAAGTCTTTTGAGTTTAGTTTTGTATATGATGTTAGAGAATGTTTTAATTTCAGTCTTCTACCAGTAGCTCTCCAGGTTTTCCAGCACCACTTACTGAAGAGACTGTCTTTTCTCCATTGTGTATTTTTATCTCCTTTGTCGTAGATTAATTGACCATAAGTGCATGGGTTTATTTCTGGACTTTCTGTCCTGTTCCATTGATCTATGTGTCTGTTTTGTGCCAGTACCATGTTGTTTTGATTACTGTAGCTTTGTAGTACAGTCTGAGGTCAGGTAGCAGGATTCCTCTAGCTCTGTTTTTTTTCAAGATTGTTTTGGCTATTCGGGGTCTTTTGTATTTCCAGTACAAATTTTAACATTTTTTCTTCCAGCTCTGTGAAGAATGTTGTTGGTAATTTGATAGAGGTTGCATTGAATCTGTATATTGCTTTGGGTAGTATGTCCATTTTATCAATATTGATTCTTCCAATCCAAGAACACAGTTTATCTTTCCATTTGTTTATGCTGTCTTCAATTTTTGTCATCAGTATCTTATTGAGGACAGGTCTCTTGCCTCCTTGGGTAGGTTTATTCCTAGGTATTTTATTCTTTTAGGTGTGATGATAGTTGATATTGTTCCCTTAATTTCCCTTTTTGTTATTTCATTGTTAGAGTATAGAAATGCAACTGATTTCTGAATATTAATTTTGTACCCTACAACTTTACCAAATTCGTTGACAAGCCCTGGTAGTTTTCTGGTTGCTGCTTTTGTGTTTTCTATGCATAGTATCATGTCACCTGCAAACAGTGATAGTTTCGCTTCTTCGTTTCCAATCTGGGGCCCTTTTATTTCTTCTCTGATTGCTGTGGCTAGGACTTCCAAAACTGTGTTGAATAAAAGTGGTGAGAGTAGGTGGACATCCTTGTCTTGTTTCTGATCGTAAAGGAAATGCTTTCAGCTTTTCACCATTGAGAATGAATGTGGGTTTGTGAATGAATGTGGCTAGCTGTGGGTTTGTCACATACGGCCTTTATTATGTTGAGGTATGTTCTGTCTGTGCCCACTTTCTGGAGAGTCTTTTTTTTTTAATCATAAATGGATGTTGAAGTTTATCGAAAGCTTTTTTACATCTATGGAGATGATCATATGGTTTTTATTCTTCAATTTGTTAATGTGGTGTATCGCACTGATTGATCTGTGGATACTGAAAAATCCCTGCATCCCTGGGATGAATCTCCCTTGGTCATGGTGCATGATCCTTGTAGTGCATTGTTGGAGTCAATTTGCTAGTATTTTGTTGAGGATTTTGCGTCTATATTCATAAGTGACATTGACCTGTTACATTCTTTTTTTGTGATATCTTTGTCTGGCTTTGGTATCAGTGTGATGATGGCCTCACAGAATGAGTTCTGAAGTGTTCCTTCCTCTGCAATTTTTTTGGAATACTTTCAGAAAGGACAGGTGTTAACTCTTCTCTAAATGTTTGGTAGAATTCACCTGTGAAGCCATCTGGTCCTGGACTTTTGTTTGTTGGGAGTTTTTTAATTACTGATTAAATTTCAGTACTGGTAATTGGTCTATTCGTATTGTTTATTTCTTCCTGGTTCAGTTTTGGCAAATTGTACTTTTCTAAGAAATTGTCCATTTCTTCTATGGTGTCCTTATTTTTTTTTTTTTTTTTTGATGTATAGTTATTCATAGTAGCCTCTTTGATCCCTTGTATCTCTGTGGTGTCTGTTGTAACTTCTGTTTCACTTCTGATCTTGTTAATTTGGGCCCTCTCCCTTTTTTCTTAATGAGTCTGACTAAAGGTTTATCAATTTTGTTTATCTTTTCAAAGAACCAGCTTTTAGTTTCATTGATCTTTTCTAATTTTTTTTTTTTTTTTAGTCTCTATTTCATTTACTTTACTCCAATCTTTATGGTTTCTTTTCTTCTAGTGACTTTTAGAGTTGTTTTGTTCTTCTTTCTCCAGCTGCTTTAGCTGTAAGGTTAGGTTGTTTACCTGAGATTTTTCTTGTTTCCTGAGGTAGGCTTGTGTTGCTATAAACTTCTGTCTGCTTTTGCTACATCCCAGAGGTTTTGGGTTGTTGTTGTGTTTCCATTTTCATTTGTCTCAAGGTATTTTTGATTTCCTCTTTGATTTCTTCCATGATCCACTGGTTGTTGAGTAGCATATTGTTTAGTCTCCATGTGTTTGCAGTTTTTGCAGTTTTTTTCTTGTAGTTGATTTCCAACTTTATAGCATTGTGGTCTGAAAAGATGCTTGGTATGATTTCAGTTTTCTTAAATTTACTGAGGCTAGCTTTGTGGGCCAGCATGTGATCAATTCTGGAGAATGTTCCATGTGCACCTGAGAAGAATGTGTGTTCTGCTGATTTCAGATGGAATGCTCTATAGATAACAGTTAGGTCCATCTGGTCTAATGTGTCATTTAGGGCCTGTGTTTCCTTACTGACTTTCTATCTGGATGATCTGTCCACTGATGTTAAGTGGGGTGATAAGCTCCCCCACTATTGTGTTATTGTCGACTTTTCCTTTTATGTCTGTTAACAGTTGTCTTACACGTTGAGGTGCTCCCATGTTGGGTGCACACATATTTACAGTTGGTATGTCCTCTTCTTGGGTTGATCCCTTGAGCATTATGTATGTCTTTCTTTGTCTCTTGTAACAGTCTTTAGTTTAATATCTATTTTTTCTGACAGAAGTATTGCTACTTCAGCCTTCTTTTGGTTCCCATTTGCATGGAATGTCTTCTTCCATCCCCTCACTTTCAGCCTGCAGGTGTCCCTAGCTCTGAGGTGAGTCTCTTACAGACAGCGCATATGTGGGTCTTGTTTTTGTATCCATTCAGCCGGTCTGTGTCTTTTGGTTGAAGTGTTTATTCTGTTTACATTTAAGGTCATTATCAATATATATGTTCTTACTGCCATTTTGTTAATTATTTTGGGTTTGTTTTTGTAGGTCTTTTTTTTTCTCTTTCTTCTTTTTGTTCTCTTTTCTTATGGTTTGATGACTAGAAAAGTTCCTTTAACACTTGTTGTAAAGCTGGTTTGGTGGTGCTGAATTCTTATAGCTTTTATCTGTGAAGCTTTTGATTTCTCCAAGTCTGAATGAGAGCCTTGCTGGATGGAGTATTCTTGGTTGTAAGTTTTCCCCTTTCATCACTTTAAATATATCGTGCCGCTCGCTTCTGGCCTGCAGAGTTTCTGCTGAGAAATCAGCTGATAACCTTACAGGAGTGCCCTTGAATGTTACTTGTTGCTTTTCTCTTGCTGACTTTAATATTTTCCCTTTATCCTTGGTTTTTGTCAGTTTGCTGACTCTGTGCCTTGGTGCGCTCCTCTCTGGGTTGGTCCTGGGTGGTATTCTTGCGCTTCCTGGACGTGGGTGACTGTTTCCTTTCCCAAGTGTGTCTGTGTCCGTGTGTGGGTGTGTCTGAGTGTGTCTGTGTCCGTGTGGGTGTATCGAGTGTGTCCAAGTGTGGAGTGGGTCTGAGTGTGTCTGTGTCCGTGTGTGGGGTGTGTGCATGTACGTCTGTATACATCTGTATGGTGAGGAATGTATGTGCATCTGATTTTTTTTAAACAAATGCCCTTGAAATGAAAAACCATTTAAATGTTTGATTTTTAAAACATTAATGATAAAATGAACTCTCTTCCTTTGTGCAGTACAGGTCTGTGAGCTTCAGCACATGTGTATAGGTTGGCCACCACACCGCAGCTAGCTTTGTGCAAAATGGTGATAAGTGTCAGTACCCAACCTGCCCTCGTACCCCGTTAGGTGCCTGTGCCCCGTGTGACGGGTTTGTGGTTCAAGAACTGCCAGCAGCTCTGGGGACTGATGTGGGGGTGGAGGTCACACATCGTGGCTCTGGCGTGGAAGCCAGCTTGGGAGGCCGAGGGAGCCGCTGGGGGATCCAGTCTTGAGGGAAAAGTGCAGGAGGGGCACTTGCTTGGGCTGAGGGCTCCTGGTGGTGTGGGGTGGCCTGTCCTGAGAGGCGGTTTACTGCTGGACGTTCAAAAGCCACGTCTAAATACGGAACCAAGAAACGCGTCCCAGATGCAGAGGGAACAGGGTCCATCCAGCCTTGTCCGAACTCAGCTCCCGGCTCCCATGATGTGCTCCCAGCCGCGTGCTGTCCAAGGTCTGGGTCCAGACCCGTCAGGGGTACAAGTGCAGACGTTATCATGTAGAAATAAAGTACGAGTGTGGAGCCCCCAGGCCCAGCTTGTCCACCCACCAGGCTGAACACAGCAGACGAAACCCCAGATAGTGGACGCACTGCCTTTTTACCATCGCTTCTCATTTTAGACGTTCGTTTTCGTCAGGAGACGAGGCTCATTCAGGGAGTGACCGAGCGCACCCCCTGGGGACCTGGGGGGGGGGGAGCGTAAGCCCTGGAACTCGACCTGGAGTTGGGGGTGGGGGGGAGTGTCAGCCCTGGAACTCGACCTGGAGTCGGGGGGGTGGGGAGCGTCAGCCCTGGAACACGACCTGGAGTTTGTGGGGAGCTGGACGCTGTTGATCTGACTCTAAAGTCCCTCAAACCTTTGCAGCTCCAGGGAGGGACACGCACAGGTGCCGGTCACTGTCTGGCCTCGGGAAGCAGACTGTGGTGGTTGGTGACACTGCTCTCTCTGTAACTGGTCACTTTGCTGCTTCCAGGTGTTCACCTCCAACGGCCCCACCGTGATCATGCCTACTTGGTTCTGCTCCCGAGCCTGGTTTTCTCACGTGGGCCCATTTGACGAGGGCGGGCGGGTAAGTGCGGGCCCCGTGGGCCTCCCCTCGGGTCAGGGAAGGCGTCACCCCTCTGTAGGGGAGCCCGGGCCTGCAGCGCTGGGAACCTGCCATCCTGGAGGTCTCCCCAGCGCTGCCTGTGTTGTGTCAGAGGCTGGAGGTCTCCGTGTGAAGGCTGGGGGCACCCGGCGCATCTGCTTCTGGCTCCCCGGCCCCTCCCCGGGTCACAGTGCCCTGGTTTGAGGGCTATCTGTGGGCAGGCGCGGGTGTGGGTGGTGGTGTCCCGCTGGCCCTGATGAAAGCGGCAGAGGAGCACCCCTCGGCTCTGTGGTCGGCGGGCCCCAGGCATCAGGTCCCAGCTCCGCACCCTCACCCACCTGTGGGGCCTCACCTGCAGAGCTCGGCCCATGCTGGCCCTCCCTCCCCGATAGTCTCAGGGTGAACTCTCGGACGCTCAACTGGAAAGTAAATCTTAGGGTTGATTAGTTTGTTCATTTTCCCTAAACCCCCCTTATACTGGCCGTGAGAACACAAGTTCTGGTCCCCATGGTGAAGGGGTCAACCAGGCATGTTAGGGCCCATCAGGCTAGAAAGCAGGGGTGGGGACCACGGCCCAAGCTCACCGTCAGCCCTGTTCCCTTGGCCCTGGGCCTCTCTGCCCTGCGTCTCCTCTCCCCTTGGGGCTGACCTTCACCGACTACACAGGGGCCATGTGGACCCTTGGGTTAGGGCCACCCTCTCCCTGATCCCATCTGCACCCCTGCCTGCCGCTCATGAGCAGGGGTCAAGGATCAGGGACCAGGGATCAGAGACTATAAATCAGAGACCAGGGGTCACCAGGGACCAGGGACCTGGGCTGGCCTGGGGCCGTGGCTGGAGCAAGTGAGGGGTTTGAGCAGGAGGAATCCCCCACCAGGACGGGGACGTCAAGTGTTTCCACGGCGCCTTCACAGAAACGGGTGGAGCGCGAGTCATCCACGGGGGGCACTCTGAGTGGGGCACAGGTGCCCCAAGGGCTGGACTGGGCCTGGGGGCTGCTCCTCAGTTGACTGTCCAGGTCACGAGGCTGCAGTTCCCACCTGCAGAGAAGCGCAAATGACTGAGGCAGCAGGGACAGTCGAGGTGACCAGGGTGGCATCCTGGACACAGGTTGTGAGCTGGAACCTCAGGGTTTTAACTGGGAAAATGCACTCCTGAGGCAGGATTGGGGAGGGGAGTCAGATCTGGAGGTGGGCGCAGTCGAGTGTCCCCCGGAGGCCACCTCCGGCCCTTAAACAAGAAGGGAGTAACTAAGATGTGTTTTGTTGGCTCAGATCACGGCGTGTGTGTGTGTGTGTGTGTCTGTGTCTGTGTGTGTGTGTGTGTGTGTGTCAGGGAGGGTCCTCGTTACGCCCAGCCCAGCCCAGCACACACCACTCAGAAGTGCCTTTGCTGCTGGGAGGCCCCCTGGGCTCTGAGCCTCCCTGTCCCCCTCCAGGCACTCAGACTCCGCTCTGCTTCGCAGTTCTGGCTGGTTTCTGTGGCTTCTGGTTGTATTTTATTTGCATTTCCAAGGTGACTGCCGTCACTGAGCAGGTTCTCATTGGCTGGTGGGCTGTGTGTATGCTGTCTTACGAAGCGCCCGCGCCTGTTGCCCCGTGTTTTGGGGGGGGGGGGTCTGTCCATGGCTGAGTTGGCGGCTTCCTGGTCAGACCCTTGCTTGTGGGTATCTCCTCCCACTTCCGGTCTCTGCGTCCTGGGACCTCCTCTCACTCCCACCTGCTCCCTGGGCCCCAGAGTCTGTCGTGGGGGCATCAAAGCAGGGAGACCGCGGGCTTTCCGCCCGGAGCCAGAAGCCAGCTCTGTGCTCTCTCTGCAGACTTCTCCTGGTTTCGAAAGGCCTATATTTTGTCATCTCTGTTTCTTTGTAAATGCCCTTAACCCCACGTGGCCTGGAACCTTCTCCGGTCTGCTTGTTTTCAGTTTCTGAGGGTCTCGTGACCCCACCTGTGGCCTGCTCCCTCCTTCCCATCTCCTGCCATTCGGGTTGCGTGGGTTCCACTCACGGCAGGGGCGGGTCCTGCTGGCCGGTCTCCTTCTGCCCCCTGGACTGTGTGCCGCGTCGGGACCGGCAGAACCCTCGGCTCACCCCGTCCCTGAGGCTCTGAGAGCTGCCTCCTGGCCGTGGACGGGAGCAGTGGACAGCCTTTCAGTGCGGGCCCGGGTCTGCTTTCACCTCCGCGAGCTCTCCTGGCTTGTGCTTTTAAGCATTCGCTGTGCCCCATTGTGACTTTGTTCCAAAGACTTGTTGCCCATTGGCTAGATTTCATTTTCCATTTCAGCCACCTTCTCTCAATCCTTTTTACTTATTTTTCATTTTCTTATTTACTTCCCTACGTTTCTTCAGTGTCCCTCATTACACTCTTGTTCAAATCTGTTTTCCCTGGAGGACCTTCTGATTTAATCTTCGTTTCTCACACTTTATCCGTTTTGAGCGCAGTCAGCCTTTGCTATTTGAAGGGCTTGCTGAGGGGTAACCCGGTACCGTACTTTGTCCTGTTACGGTGTGCAGCTCAGGGCACCTGAGCAGCCTCACCCCGCCTCACGGCACAGCAGCTCTGCCCCCCACGGAGCCCTGTGCCCGAGAGTGGTCAGCCTGCAGCCCCCCGGCCCTTCTATCTTTCCTCCTTCTGCAGGGCTCCAGTTTCATTATTGAGTTTCTGCTCTGTCCTCTCATGTTCCGACGTCTTGTTGACGGTCATAGCGTTTTTTTCTCCTTCGTGGTTTTTGTTTTGCTGTCATGGGGCTGTTTTCTGCTTCCTTCTCACCAGGGCTTTGTGAGCACGGTTCAAGGGATTCCTGCTGCAGGGTCACCTGTCTGTCACTCAGGGAGGGGCCCAGGCCCGCCCTACCCTGCTATCCCCCCCCTCCCCCCGCCGAGGACTAGGGCCCAATCACCATCTTCCTGGACGTCACCTCTTCCCACACCGCAGCCTCCGTCTGCTGTTTGCAGAGCTGGGGGAGCCGGCCAGCGCAGGGAGTAAAAGTGAAGAAGCCAGGACACCCTCCACCTCGCATGGAGCCGTGGTGGCCTGGCTGCCCCTCCCCCCACTAAATTCTCACTTTTCTTTTCACCAGAAATAAGGAAGCCCTGAGGGCTGAGTCCTCTCATTCCTAAATCTCTGAGGTGCCTTTGAAAATGCAGAAAATTAGAGCAAGGAGCAGTGCTGTTGCCACAGCTGCCCTGAACTTGTGCGTCTGGCCTGCTTGTCAGCGTATGCTGTGGGCACCTTCTGGCAGAGCTGAAAACACAGTCTTGAAACTTGATTTTTAATTAGCATTTTATTGTAAATCTTTTCACATCCTCGTGCTCTTTGTGAAGTGGCTTGAGTCTCCACATGGGTCCATCAGGAAGCAAGGATGTCTGCGCTTTTCCCGCAGCTCATTCCTCTGTCCTGCAGCCCTGACCTCATGCGGTGTGTCCGTAAAGAGCACAGTGTCCCGAGGCCCCGGCACCAGGTCGGAGGCCTTGTGAAGGCAGAGTGTAGCGCCCTGGGGGTAAGAGCCTGGGACTCCCGCCGAGTCGCCCTGGGCCTGGGGCTGCTGCGCCTCGGTTCGGCCTGGGGGACGCTCACCACGGGGTGTGGACATGTGCCCAAGGGTCCCCTCTCTCGGAGGTGATAGCCACCAGGCTGCACCAGGACGTGGAGGCGGTCAGCCCAAAATGGCGTTGGTACCACCTTGGCTGAGCTGAGCTCGGGGGTTTGAGAGCAAAAGCAGCCTCTGCCTGGAGCCGTGTGTCCTGCAGGGTCCCCATCCCCACCATCACTGGGATCTGCCCACCAGATGCCCCTCTGGGGACCTCCCTGCCCAGATGCTCTTTAGTTCTCACTTTGAGTTCAGGAGAGAGGAGCCGCCGTGGTTCCCTGTCAGGACTGAGGCCTGCCAGCCCCAGACTGACCGGCCGGGCAGCGGCATCCCCAGCACCAGGCCCTGCTCTAAGTCCAGCCCCAGCGCACGGTGGGCAAGCTGCCTGGCTCCTCCAGCCAGGGGCGAGAGGGCCTGCTGTCCCAGGACGCAGCACCCAGAGGGGCCTGCAGACCCCCTGCAGCAGGGGTCATGGGGTCGAGGGTCGGGAGTAGCTGGTGGCCATGAGTGAGGGCACCGCTGGCCCTTTGGCAACTTCTCGCCCTGCAGGCGCCTCTTGTGGTCACACTTGCCCAGCGACATCTGTGTGCGGGGGCAGCTGGACGTGTTGTCTGCCGGCTCAAGTGGCCTGACGGAGGGCGCTGGACACAGGTGTGTTTTCTGTCCCGAGTGAGACATGCCTCCTTTGTCCCGCAGGGTGTCCCCGAGGACCTGCTGTTCTTCTACGAGCACCTCAGGAAGGGCGGCGGGGTTGTCCGTGTGGACCAGAGCCTCCTCCTTTACCGCTACCACCCCGGCGCAGCCACACACTCCGTCCTCGAGTACGCGGCCTGGCCGGGCATGGTGGGGTGCCCAAAGCCCT
Organism: Camelus dromedarius; assembly: GCF_036321535.1. Taxonomy (NCBI): domain Eukaryota; kingdom Metazoa; phylum Chordata; class Mammalia; order Artiodactyla; family Camelidae; genus Camelus; species Camelus dromedarius. The sequence goes on from NC_087451.1 coordinate 27,052,956, forward strand.
GGCTGGTCAGCAGGGCAGATGCAGTGACCCCAGTCTGGTCTCTGCCCCGAGACAGGGAATCTGGGAGCTGGGCCGTCCCTGGAGGTTGTCGGGGGCCTGGGGACCAGCGCTTCCCCAGGGCAAGGAAGGCCAGCATCTGTCCTTCCTGAGGTCTTGTCCCCACTGTGAGCTGACAGGGCTCGGGTGACCCTGCCCCACCAGCTGCCGTGGTGACAGGGGGCTGCACATGCACCTGCTTCTCCCCACCGAGGGGGCTGCGGGGACACAGGCTGGGCCACACCCCCTACGTCCTACGTGGGGCATCCCCCGGGCCCCAAGGCCAGAGCCACCACGTCCCGGGTGCACTTGAGGCTGACTGCCAGGACAGGGCAGGAGACGGCGGGAATGCAGGCGGAGGGAAGCAAGGGAGGGCGTGTTCTTACTGCTTTATTTTGAAGTGTGCGTGCACACGTGTATGTGTCCATGTGCGCACGTATGTGGCTGCTGCATTTCACATGACTACAAGCATGCGTCCCCTTTGGTGCCATCGCAATGCTGCCCACTTATGGGGACGGACAGCGGGGCCCTGAAGAAGGTCTGTGATCAAGGGCTCCTCTGGATGGAAAGAGCTTGGCGCAGAGACGTGTGTCTGTGCTTCTGGAAGGGGGCAGGCTCGTCCTCCCCCTGGAGGAGGCAACACTCGTTGGGAGGTGCGGCTTCTCAGCTTCTGCCCTGGGAGGTCTAAGGCCACTGACGCTGAGGGAGCGGCGTCCACTGCCGAGGGGCTGTGATGCTTGCTCGTGCAGGTGCCGGGGAGAGGGGGCCGGACTGCAGCGTCCCTGAAGCTGAGGCGTAGCTTCTTTGTCTTCCAGCGCTGAGCAGAACAACTCGGTTTCTCTTCTGTTAAACCTGAATTTTGATACAGTAGCATGGTGAGGTGTCATGGTTCGGGAGTTCACTGTCATGCACTTGATTCAGTGCAAATGGGATTTGCACACATGGGGCAAAGGTCATCTTAGAGGGGACGTAACAATCCTAAATGTGTCTATTCCTAATCACAGAATTTGAAAATAAGTGAAGCAAAAACTGACAGGAAGAAAGGGAGAAACACAAATTCACAGTTACAGGTGGAGACTTTAGTTCTCCTTTCTCAGGGGCTGATCGAAGTAGCGGGAGTCTGTAAGGAGACAGAAGATTTGAACAGCACTGTTACCAGCGTGACGGAACAGACATTTACAGAGCACTGCATTCGACTGCAGAGAACCTGTTCTTTTAAAGTGCAAGTAGACAGTACTTTGGGCCAATAAACAAACCTGAGTAAACTTTAAATGACAGATCGTGCAAGATACGTTTTACAACGTAGAAATCATTAACACATCTTAAAAATCCAAAATACTTGGAAATAAAGCAACCAAGAGTAAAAAATCACAAAGGATATTAGAAAAAAACTAAGTTGATGACAACAGTACTTCGGAATTTATGAAATGTAGCTAAAGCAGGATTTATTGTAAAATTTTACAACTTTAAAAACATGTTACAGAAGAAACTATAGAGTCATCTATGTCTCCACGTTTAAAAGTCACTAAAAGTAAACTCAAACAGCAGGAGAGAAAGGAAGAACTGAAGATGATGAAACTGAAAAAAACCAGCAAAGCTAAGAACTGGTTTGAAATGAAATCAGTACGATTGATAAACCTTTAATGAGACTGACTTTGAAAAGGAAACACAGTTACCAAATTACCAATATATTGAAATGAAAGAGGGGGCATCGCAAGTCCAACAAACATTTAAAGTATAAATAATAATTGAAAATAGATCCACAATTTAAAACCTTGATAAAGCCAAGTCACATGGCTTTACTGATACATTCTCTCAAAAACGTAAGGAGGAAATGATACCAACATAAGTTCTCTCAGGAAACAGATGGAGAGAAAGATCTACTGGGCGTTGGGAAGGAGCTCCCGACTCGCCTCACGAGACCAGCGTGACTGACACCGAAGTGCCACCAGAATATTACAGGGAAATAAAAGTACAGACCAGTATCCCTTCTGACAATAGGTGCAGAAATCACTCATGAAATATTGCCAGGTCAAGTTCAGAAGCGTCTATGAAAAAATAATACCTCTATCTGGTTTAACATTCAAAAATCAATTGGTACAATTCACTGCAGTAACAGAAGAAAGAAGAATCACGTGATCAACCACCAACGCAGAGAAAGCACCTGACAGAATTCAGTGCCCATTTGTGATTCTGCAAAACTCTCAGCAAACTATAAATGGAAGGAGACGTCCTCACCCTGATGGTATCTACACAAACCTACATCAGCCTCGTACCTCGTGTTTAAAGACAGAAAGCCTTCCCTTCTAAGGTCAGGAGGAAGCAAGGTGAAAGTCACTGCTTCCCTTCAGCACTGCAGTGGAGGTCAGTGCAGCAAGACAAGGAAAAGGAGAGGCACAGGCTCGAGAAGTGGAGTGAAACTCGCGTCACTTGTGGGCGGCGTGACTGTGTTTCTCAAGAAATTAGAAACAGTAACTTAGCAAGTCTTCTAGGATGTAAGTTTATAGACCTGCAGCAAACAATGGAAAAACGCAGTTTAAAACAATGTGCAATGGCATCGGGTCAGTTTAACAAGGCACATGTATGTTCTCTACAACCTGCCAAAAAGTGCTGCGGGAAATTACAGAAAACCTGTGATGCAGACGGAGAGAGAGGCCACCCTCACGGGAGGAGAGACTCAGTATTGGCAACGTCACTTCTCCCCAGACTGGTCTGTAGACTCAGTGCAGTAAAAGTCCCAGCTGGCTTCTTTGTAGAAACTGATAATCTGATTTTAAAATTTACATGAAAATCACAAGGCCCAGAATGGTCTAAACCACCTTGAAAACAACGAAGTTTGAGGACTCACCGTGCCCGACTCTAAGCCGTGCTCTGGAGCTACAGCGATCAGGAGCGTGGAATGACAGCGCAAAGACAGATCAGTGAAGCGGAGCAGAGTCCACAGACTCAAGATTCAAGATTGGTTTTCAACAGTCTCCAAAGGCATTCAACAGAAAAAGAAAAATATTTTCAAAAGCATATCCATATGGAAAAGAAGAATCTCATACCCTAGAGAGAAAGTAACTTTAGAAGGCTTAGACAGAAACACAGAAGCAGCGAAAATGTACAGCTCCTGGGAGAAAGCATAGGGGAGCATCTCCACAGCGTGGGGACAAGTGAACAGTCAGCAGAGACGAGACCAGAATCTGTAACCACTTACCAACCGGACTTCATCAACGTTAAAAACTTCTGCTCACAAGAATACACCATTAGGAAAATGGGTACGCAAGCCACAGACTGGAGGAAAGCAGCCACAAGTCTGTGCATCTCACAGAGGGCTAGCGTGGAGGGCACGTGAAGAACCTGTATCGCCCAAGACAAAAACAAGCAAAATACTTCACGGGGGGCGACACTTCACACAGCGATACCGCATCAACAATCAGAGACACAGTTCTACTCTGCACGCCTAATGGAAGGGCCGACGTCAACGTCTGCAGCCCCAGACTGCGGCGAGGATGTGGAGCTACCTCCGGACGCTCGCACGTCGTCCTCAGAAGAGGCGGCAATGCAGCCACTCTGGAAGACTGGGGGCCTTATTTCATTAATTACACTGACCCCTGCCCTCTGACCCAGCAATTCCACGTGTAGGCGCATATCCTGGAGAAGTGAATGCACTGCTCAGCGCTCACTGTCAGCAGCCGAGAGTGGAAGAGCCCAGATGCCCCTCCATGGGCAACGGGCGAGCCCCCTCCGCACGCAGAGCCTGCAGAATGGCGATTAATTGCCAATCTACGGTTAGAAGGAGAAGCCAGACACAAAAGCACGCACGCTGCGGCTTCCACTTACAGCAGGCTCCCCAGCAGGCAGCGCTGGTGCACGGTGCACGGGAGAGATGGGCTTCCTCTGGGGAAGGGGGACCTTCTGGGGGGTGCAGGTGTTACATGGACGCGTACGTCTGTCATAACTGACCGACCCTGTGTGCACTGAACGTCCTTGCTCCTACCCCCTGTAAACTGCCTGCATTCGAGTTACTAAGATACTGGCAAATGCTTCTTCAAAGGAGTAACCACATTCCCACCATCCGTAAATGGAACGGGAAACTGGGTGAACAGAGTACAAAGGTGGTTACGGGCCCGCAGAGCCAAGAAAAGCCAGGACGCCTGGAACCCCTCCGGGCCTCCCACACGCACCCTCACTTTGAGCTCCTGGGAAGCAAGGTGAGGTGAGGCGGCTCCGTGAGGGCCTGGTGGTGGCCTCCTCCCGGGTGTCGGGGCCCGGCAGCTGGCCAGAGAGCTGAGCCACACACCGCATCCTGTTTGCATGTGATTGTCTTTCATGTTGAGACCTTTCTCTCTTTTTGCAGCGTGAGGTTTTGCCACCCACAAGGTAGAAGAAGTGATCTCATGTCAGTTTCTGTGTCGGATTAAAGTCTTTGCGCAGCAAAACCCCACAGAGCAGTAAGTGCCGATAGCACCCTCAGGCTTGTCGATAGTTGAATTCCTTCAGACTCTCTCCCAGAAGCCTTCTGGGTAAGAGTGCTTCCCTACACTTTAAGTTGAGAATATATCACTTAATTTAACAGGTTCCACCATGAAACCCTTCAGCCAGAGGCATAAAGTAACAGGCCCTGAGCCAGTGTCTCCCCTCCCAGCCCCCACGCCTCCCAGGCTCTGTTTCCCACACCGTCCACTTCATACTCTTACTGTGCGTGATGTCTCTCTAAACAATACGGTTTTCCTCTTTAGAATGAGGCCCACGGCCCCTTCCCACCTGCTGCCCCTGTGGTGGGGCTCCTGAGGTGGTCTGGACTCGCGGGAAGTTGTTTTGTCCTCAGTCTGGCCTCGGTTCCTTGGGTGCTGCCGACGCTGCGTGCTGACAGCCGTGCAGGCGGGGTCTTGTTTGGGTTGGAGTGAGTCTTGCTCGTGAGTTTCTCTCCAAAATGATGTGCTCTGTGGCCCGGACTGGGGCGTTACTCACCTTGAGAGCCCCTTGGCCCCTACATCTGCTCAGCACAGTCCTAATTGAGACGTCACAAGTGGCTGGTGGGCGGACGGGCCCAGCAGTCAGGGCTCACCCCGAGCAGGTGGACACTGCATCCAGTGCCCCAGTCACATCAGAGTGGGCCCCACGCCCCCAGCCAGTCCCAGACCCCACCTGGAGGAACTGCTCCCTTGAGACGTCCCGTGGGGCACTGGGAGCTGGTCGCCACGGAGAACACAGCAGGGTGGGGGCCGTTGCACCGCGGGTTCCATACTGCCACCCAGGTTGGGGTCCAACCCACGCTGCAGAGGGTGGCCGCAGGCTCCGGGGAGGGGGCGTGAGGGCCGGTCTGCTCGTCCCAGAAAGGGCTCCGAGAGAGGGTCCGCGGAAGGACGCTTATGTCAGGGATGCCTCTGGGGAGGAAGACTCGCAGTCTGTTCCACTGAATGCCTGGAGGACCCCCCTCAGCCACCTTGATTCCTAAGTGATGGTTTCACGTCTGCGCCGAGGGCCAGCCTGGACCTCAGGTCTGCATAGAGCAAGGGCTCACGGAGGGGCCCAGCCGTCTGGGCAGCGTCCACAGGACACCGAGCCATGTGGCAGCCTGAGGTGGGGAGTTGTGTCCAGGCCGCTCTGGTCACAGTGACCATGGTGGCAGGTGCCAGATGTCAGGGGGGCCGGGTCTCCCTTGGGCTGAGTGTCCCCCACACTTCCTGAGCGTGTGGGCGTGGGCTCTGCCGCCCGGGGGTTCGTGTGAGGACGGGGCAGTCTGGGAGTGGGGCAGCGGGAGGCCCCGCCCTCCTGGGTCACCCCTCTCCCCTCCCTGCAGGACCACCATCTGGACCCACCGAGTCCGCTTCCTGGAGGAGCGGGCCCTGCCGCACTGGGCGACCTTCACCATCTGGAACGCGGGCAGGCAGGGCCGCCGGCTCTACCGCAGCCTGACAGCTGAGTCGCGGCGCAAGGTGAGGCCCTCTGTCCCTCCTCTCCCTGGCCCAGCAGCGTGGCTGCCACCGCCCCTGAGGCTGGCTCCCGTGTCCCCCAGGTGGTGGCTTTCTGTGATGTGGACCAGAACAAGATCAAGAAGGGTTTCTACTGCTACGAGGAGTCTCAGGTGCGTGGGGGCCGCCCCGGGGCCTTCTGAGTGGACGCTGCCAGAACCTTCCTCTCTGTGAAAGGCCATCTGGGCCCAGGCCTGCCGCCAGCCCTGCATCCTGGCTCTCAGGGCTGGAGAGCGCTGCCCATTGTTGCTGTGGGGATGGGCAAGGGGCTGGAGACCAGGTCTGAACTCCTGAGGAACCAGCGTGGGGCAGCACCCGGGCCTCCTCTCCCCGCAGGAACGGCCCAAGCCGCGGGTTCCGGTCCTGCACTTCCGAGCCGCCAGGCCACCCTTCGTCATCTGCGTGAAGCTGGTGAGTGCGGGCCTGGGCCAGGGGAGCCCCAGGTTGGGAGTCTGCATTATGTCCCCCAGGGACCGTGGGCTAGGACCAGAGGTGGTGGCCCCTGCTCCAGGGGCCACGCGACAGCTGCAGGCAACACCTCTCCTGTTCCCCCGGGCACAGGTGCCGGGCGGCGCAGCGCATGTCTCTGGGCTCTGGGCTGGACATCAGGGTCCCACAGCTCAGGGCCCTGGGACTCCCTCTTTTTCGCTGTGTGGCCGGCTCTCTTGAACTCATGCCTTTCCGGGGGCAGCCCCCGTTGGGCGGGCTCCCACACCATGAAACCCGCCAGTGGGCTCTGGCGGTGGGACGTCCTTGTGTCTGAGCAGCTGTGGAGGCCTTGGCCGCCCAACCCCGGCCTGTCCAGCTCGTCTCATTGTTCGCTGGAGCTCTGCGCGCAGCCAGCACTGATCCTTTGTCATTAGTGTTTGGCAGGTACTTTGTCTGTCTGTGACTTGGCTCCTCGGTTCTTCCCCAGAACAACTTATCTTGAATGTGGTGCATTTATCAACCTTTCTCTTAGAATGAACGCTTCTAGTGGCTCGTTTTGGAATTTCTTCTCACAGTCGGATAGATCACCACACGTCTATCACGTCTACGTACAAAAACCCACCCCAACTGCGGGCCTGGGTCAGCGCGTGTGGCTGGTGGACAGTGACGGGTGGTGAGCAGGGCCCTTGCTGTGCCCTTGGGGGTCGTGGGGGACACAGGACCTCTGAGGTTGAAACCTCGGTAACCAGGGTGCCCAACCAAGGCCTTCCTGGAGGCGGCGGCTTTTGTGGAAGGGAGGCAGATGCCACAGTCAGGCAGTAGCAGCGGGGAAGCCGGCAGGACGTGCCTCTGGCCCCCACATCAGGTGCAGACACTTGTCAAGCCTCGGGCTTGGGGCCCCCTGGCCCTCATACATTCTGACAGAGCTGGCCCACTCCACTGCACAGAGGTCCGAGGACCTGTGTGTGTGGCGGACAAGTGCGTGGAGGGAGGTGGAGAGGGGACAGCCCTTCATGGGTGGCTGCTTTTAAAGGCCTGCATCCCCTCTGCACTGACTGGTGTTTACTTTCAACTTCTAACTGCAGTTGACGGCTGGTCCAGGCACCTCCGCAGGGGCCCTGCCAGGCAGGCCAGGGTGGTGCGTCCTGACAGTCAGGCAGTCAGGCAGGGACCAGCCCCTCGCCCCCAGGTGCCACTGTGGGGAAGTGGGTGTGAGAAGAAGCCTGGGGGAGCCTCCAGCCTGCGTGGCCAGGCGCGTCCCACACTCCTGCCTAGTGAGACCTGCTGCCCGACGCTGCCCTGCCCAGCCGCTCTGCCGTTTCTCTGCCCCTCTCAGCGCAGAGCGTGGTTGTGGTTCCTGAGGCTCCAGATCCTCCACGTCATGTTTGTGAGCCCAGCTGCCCCTTCTCCGCCTGTCTGTTCCAGGACCCAGCCGTAGGCATCACACTGGAGCTGCGTGTGGGGGTCCTGCCTGCCCGGTTCTCTTCGTGGGTCGTCGGGTGGCTGTGACGACGCCCAGGAAGTGGCCAGGCTGGGGGACATGCCCAGAGGCAGGAAGGGGTCCCAGGCCTCACTGACTGGACGGTGGGATCACTTCCTCTTTCTGACACTTCCCGTCTGTTTCTTGTCCCGGGAGCGTGTCTGCTCCTGACCCGTGGGCGTTGTGTGTCTGCGCTGGGCTCTGACCCTTCACTGGTTTTATCCCAGCCTTTCCATTCTCCCATTGATGGGATATGCCCGCTTGCGGCAGCATCGAACCTGAATGGTCTTGGGAAGTTGGAGTCCCCTTCTGCGTCAGGGCGGGCCTGCCCTCCCAGTGTCCCTCCACAAGCCCAGGTCTGTGGCCAGACTCTGGGCTGGGCTGGCCCCGAGCCGAGCTGTGTTTTGTTGGAAAACGCAGCAGCAGAGATAATGGGGGAAGCGGGGTCTGAGGGTGGAGGGCAGGTGCAGGGCAGGAAGTGGTGCAGGTGTTTCGGGGTGGAATGGTTTTCACTCACGTGCTTCCAACAACGCCCAGGTATAGCAGCCAGAGGAGCAGTGACAGCCCAGGGCCAGGCGAGGCCCCGTGCTGGGCCCAGGGTCAGACGGAGCACGCCCAGCAGGCACGAGCCTGGTGGCCAGGCGCCCCCACTTTGCTGGGCAGGAGGTGGGTGGGGCTGGGCAGCAGGCCCTGGAAGAGGAGTGGAGCCTGCGCTGTTTCCCGAAGCCCTGCCATGGCCCCGGGTCTGGAGCAGGGAGGGGCAGCATCCCTGCACAGGCCCAGCTGCAGGGTTTGGGGACCTGCCCCCGAGAAGCCTCGGGTGGAGCCTGCTTCCTGGCAGGGCCACAGCCCCCTCGGCCACGGGGACAGTACGGAGCAGGAGGGCTCCGTCAGCAGCTGGTGGTTGAGTTGAATACCCGCGTCCCCGGGGGGGCCGGCTGCCTCCCTCGTGGCCAGTGGGACAGTGAGGCCGCAGCCGGCAGGGTCCCTTCTGGCCCCTCTCAGCAGTTGGTTAGAAGTTCACAGGGGGCCCCAAACCCCAGGCCCCCAAGGGAGGCTCTCTGGTGGGGGCCGGGGGAGGCCTGGCTAGAGCCAGACGGTGGCTCCTCCCACAGGACCTCACGGGGGGCGCATTTGAAGACAACCTGCGGTCGCTGCACCTGCAGGAGGGCCGGGATTTCCTTCACTTCAGCTGACGGACCCACGGCAGCCACGCCCAGGTACGTGGGGCCCCCGCAGCCTGGGGTCTGGAAAGCGTGTCTGTTTTTACCATGTGCTACTCTCGCCCCTGCTTCTGAAAACCCACACGCCAGCGGCTGTTCTCGTTACGCGGTCGCTGGGCTCCCTGTGCACGGCCCCGCACCTGCCCCCTGCGGTTCATCCGCTCGAGTCAGGAGGGGCTCTCGGCCCGGGGGACCTGCCCCCACGACCGGCCTGGGGGGCCTCTGTCGTCACACCTGGGAAGGGGCTCTGCTGCTGAGCTTTCTACAACGCACGGGACGGCCCCCACGGCAAAGAGCTGTTTGACCCCAAACATCAGCAGTGACGAGGCTGGAAAAGCAGCCGTGCAAGAGGGGTGTGTTTTACCCGAAGACCCCACTTTGTTCTCTCCCCTGGGGGGCAGCTGTCCTGGACATCAGTGTGTCCGAGGTGACGGTCACTCTCCTCAAGCCCACGTGTCCTCCCGCAGACACGCACGCACTCCGTCCGCCCCCCCGTCCGCGCATGCGGCACCGTCTCCCGAGGCGCCAGTTCCACGCGGGGCAGGTTCTCTGGCGTCTCCTGACTTTGCTTCTGTATTTGCGTTGTCTTTGCAGATCATTTCGTCAGCCCCTCCGTTCCCCACTTCTCCCTCCTGCTGTGCCTGTGGGGTTGTTAGTTCACCGTTGAGCCTTTTTTCCCCTCATCTCTCCTTGATGATTCCTAGCCCTTTTCAAAGCTGAACTTTAGAGTCTTCGGGGCACTAAGGTCCCGCTGGTGCTGCTCGTGGCCCTGTGCAACCTGGGGACGTGAGCTTACGCTCTCCTCTGCGGCGGGCTCAGGCTGCGTCCTTTTCCTTTGGGTTTTGTTTGCTGCCTCTGCCCGTGTTGTCAGCACCACCGGTTGGGGCCTGTCTGACCGCATCTCCCCTCAGCAGCACTGGGCGGAGCTAGGTCTCACGGGCCCGGCCGTGGAGGACACGGCTGTCAGGGCCGGGCCTTATGTGGCGTCTCCTCTTAGGTTTGCCCCCAGGCCTCCCAGTCAGCCTCTAGGGGTCTGCAGACGTGGATGCTCGGGCCCCGCACGTCCTGACCCAGGCCCTCACCAGCCTCTCTCCCTCTGGCCACAGGTGCTTCCTTCACTGGTCCCCGTTTGCAGCCCCACCCGGGTCTCCTGACCACCACCTCAAGATGACCACCCAGCACACCACCTGCTCCGTACTCCCTCTGCGGCTGCTTCCCGTGACACTGGCTCTGCTGCTCTGCCCCCACGGACCCGCCACCTGGACACAGGTGGGCCTGTGGAGGTTGAAGCAGGAGGTTCCCCGGGGCCTGTTGAGAGCAGGTGTGCCCAGCGGGCTCCGGCTGGCTGAGGCCGCAGCTGAGCAGGTTTTCCTTGAGCTGCAGTCAGCAGCCCTGAAAGAACTGCTTCTCCAGACGGTACCATCCAAGTGGTGAACTGGCCGGTCTCCACATCTCAAAGGCCATTTCTCTGGAATCTTTTTTGTTTAAATTATGCTGAAAACAGTTCATCTTATTCCTTCTCAAGAACTGCTTGCTTGGTTTGCCACAGCCGAGGCCCAGACAGGCTCGGTGGGCGCTGTCTCCGGCCCTCGTCTGCTGCACGGACGCAGGCGGGCCCTGTGGGAGGGGCGCCTGCCCACCAGCGTGGCCTCACAGAACCTTCCCTGTGACGTCCACCAGCTGCGGGGTCTCTGGCTAGTCTTTCATCAGAAATGGAAAGCTCCCTCATTCTCGAGGAGGAGGCATGTTTTAAGGCTTGAATGAAATGAAAAAGCTCAGCCTCAGAGGTGAGAGCCTCACACGAGTGTAACCCAAGCTTTCTCTTCCGGGGGCTAAGTGTGAAGGTAAACGTCCCTGGGAAGCCCAGCAGCTTAACCCCGGCAGGAAACCCCAACTCCCGACCAAGGCGGCAGCAGGACGTGTCCCGGCCTCCCACGCCTGCCCCCACGAGGGGACTCACTCAGGCGCAGCAGCGCTGTCCTGGGCTCGTGGCCCCAGACTTCGCCCCGGATGTCCTGCACCTGCCCGTCCAGACCTGAGCTTGTGGAACGGCAGCGCGGGGACGGCCGGCGTGAGCACAGGCCGCCGGGAGAAGAGCAGCCTGTCTTTACCCGTGTGTGACCTGCGCCGGACAAACGAGGAAAAGGTGCAACTTTATCAAGAACAACCCACGCGGTTCTTCCCACATCACCGGACACCCACATCCTGGAGGCTCCACCACGGGTCTGGGTGCCCCTCCTGGCAGACGTGAGAAGCCACTTGCCCCACGGAGTTCCGGCTGGGGTTCCGAGTGGCCGTCTCAAGCCCCCCGTGTGGTTGGAGCTGGTCCCGGCAGGATGCTGAGAAGGCAGTGTCGGCCTCTTCTGATGGAACGGAGCTGCACTGGAAGCGGGGCCGGGGGGGTAGCGCCCCACCCGCGCCCACCCTGAGCAGCGGCCTCTGGCCCTCGTTGCACCTGACACTGAGCCACCTGCGTCTCTGAGCGTGTCAGCAGCTACGACCGTGCCCGGGGGGGCCGTGCAGACACGGATGCGTCTGCAGAGACATCCCAGCACGGGGGAGGGCACGACCCCACCCCCGGCGCCCCTACTTTGTCCTCCCCGCCAGTTTTGGGGTCAGACACAAACAGACGCAGACTGCTCAGCACATGATTTTATAAGACTCGCGTCTGAGATTAATTCAAAAGCACCAACAGCCCAGGTCACTGGTGCACAGGACGCATGAGGAAAGGTCGCCTCCGGGCGCCAAGCTCTGCGTCCCCCACACGCACCAGTCGGGGTCCGTCCAGGTCTTCCATGCTGACCACACACCGGTTCCTCCTCCCCACCAGGCACGAGGGCTCAGCTTCTGGGGTGGCCTCAGCGGGCACTGGGCTGTGGGGGGACACAGGACAGGGTCAGGCTGGGCTGTGCTGTCTCCCCGGCCCGCCCGGATCCCGGTTCTGGCAGGAAACTGCATCTGTCTCGTTTCCTCAAACACAAGCTTGGGCAGCGAGTGGCAGGGAGGTTGGCTGTACTGTCCCAGCTTCACCTGTTTGTGCGACATTTTCCTAATAAAAATGTAAAAAGCACGTTTCCGTGGGAAGCTGGTGTCGTGTTTCACTCAGCCTGCCATCTCTGCCCCTGCAGTGCCATCTGGGGGCTGCAGAGCAGCGCCTGCCCCGGGTCCGGAGGGGTCCTGCAGGACCCAGAGGAGGGCCGGCAAGACAGACACCAGGACCTCCCTAGGAGGGGAGGTGAGGAGAGAGGTGGGAAAAAGACGTCACCTCAGAAGTCACTCAGTGACCAGAACCGACAGGGCGTGAACACAGTGGAGAATCCAGAACAAAGGAGAAAAAGGTGACCGAGCGGGAGGTGGGCCGAGTGTCTGATCAAGAGCGACCCGACGCGCCCTGGGACGGCGAGGGGTCCCAGCCAGACCCCAGCCGGGGCCCCTCGCCCCGGGCGGCATCTGTCTGGGAGGAGTGCTGCCCCGGAACCCGACAGAACAGGACCGGAGCAGCCAGTTACTAGAAGGGGATGTGAGGGGAGAGACATCTTTCATCCAAACAAGGACAAGAGGGAAAAAAAACAGGAACAGAAAGATGGCAGACAAACCCAATAAATCCAAAACCACACACTAAATATAAGTAGACAAAATGCTCCAATTACTAATAACCGTTGAACTGGACTTAAAAAGGGCAGCAAGCGTAACTACCTCCCGTGTAAGTGTAAGAACGTGAAGTGACGAACAAAGGTGTGTTTTACACATGAACGCCAACCGGAAGCTGCGGCGTGGCTCCGTGCACATCAAAGGAGACTAAGACGGGAAGCATCGTTACAGACACGCGGGGATATTTCCACCGGTGGTCAGCCCACCAGCACAGACTGAAGCGTACAGGCGCCTGTGACACAGCTTTAAACGCACCGCCAAAGTCGAGAAAACTGAAACCGGAAGTTGAGAAATCTACAACACGACTTCCTCAGTGACTGACAGGATGAGGGGACAGGAGAGCGTGGCCGGGCCAGGGGCCTGCGCAGCACGGCAGGGGACATACACAAACTGACACCAGGCACTGCTCTCGGCTCTGAGAACTGAGGCCGCCGCTCTGTGGCGGGAGAAGGGAGGTCACAGAGAGCCGAGGCCGGGGCTGGCTTCCCCCGAGCTGATCCAGAGCCAGAAGGCACAGCGAACGGTGGTGCTGACGCTGCTGGCGGCTGAGCGTGCGAAACCTGGGGGCCTGTCTGAGGGGGACCCACACTGCCCTGTGGTTTCCCTCCTGGGGAACGGCCCCCAGGGCCCCGCCCCAGCCAGGGTGGCACTCTGCCCACTGCCACCAAAGGGAACAGGGCTCTGGCGGAAGTGGAGGGCCAGGCCCAGGCCCCCCAAGGCTGAGGCCGAACCAGGAAACCGCAAATGCTCCCCCTTCCCCACCTGACGCCTCGCCCACGGGCTGCAGCGTCTTAACTGGGGGCTCCAGCTCTAAGTCGCAGATGCGACACCCGGAGGAGGAGGCGCCCACGACCAGGGACGAGGAGGAGGCTCTGGACCTCCCTCGGGCCCGTCACCTCGTTCCTCTCCCCCAGGCAACACGTCTGCCTTCAACAAAAGCATACCAAGTAAGTAAGACAGAAAGCAAAACAAGCAGACAATGCCAGTGTCAGGACCAGGCTCAGAAATGGCAGAGATGCTGGAGTCACCAAACGAGGGACTTGAAGCAACTGTGATCAACACGCCAGGGGCTCTCGGGGACAAAGGGGACACCGAGCAGGGACAGACGGGCAATGTGGGCAGAGATGGACACTCCGGAAGGGCCAGCGGGAGGGCTAGAAACCACTAACACCGTAGCAGACGCGGATGCCTCTGACGGGCTCGTCCTAAGACCAGACGTGGCCAAGGAAACAACCAGCAAACACGAAGATAAGGCGACGGAAACTGCCTGAACTGCAGTGCAAAGGGAAGCAAGAGTGGGAAGGGGAGACTTCTCCAGGACTGTGGGACAGTCACCCCGACGTGCAGGACTACCCGACACTGGAACGCCCAGGGCCCCAAAGCGGGGCACAAGCGCCAGGTCACTCACGGTCAGGACTCAGATCAGAGACGTCAGTTCTCGCCAAACCAACCCACAGGCTCTGAGAGACCTCAGCCCAGCTGCTGACTGGATTCACTGAGACACTGGGCATCAAGACCCCCTTGAGACCCCAGGCCCACCCCTGCGTCTCCAGGATTCAAGACCAAATCTGCATCTGTAAGACAGGGCGTTGCCGGCTCACAGATGGACAGAGACCCAGAGGACAGAGGATCCAAGAAGAGAGCTCTGACGTGTGGACTCGGGACGAGGGGCCGACACGCTGTGGCCAGCGGGGAGCTGGGTTGGCTGCACGTGTCCGCTGGCCTCTCCTCCACACCACACGCAAGCACCAAGTCCAGGGAGAGCGTGAGTCCAAACGCAGAAGGTGAAACAGCGAAGCCTTCAGGGGAAAACAGAGGCTGTCGATGTCATCGGAAGAGGTAACGACGTCGCAGCCCCTGAGACGCGCGGTATTGGAAGCACGCCCGTCAAGAGCAGGGAGCCCCGAAAACGGAGGACAGGCAGGCAGGCGGCCTGCCGGCAACACGGACGGAAGAGCACATCTGAATGGCCGAGTGCTCAGCCTCCCGTCACCAGGGATGCAGGCGAGCCCCAGCCCAGAACCACCACCGAGGGGACGGGGGGCACACCAGCCACTCGGGCCTGCTCTGTCAGCGGGGCCCGCTGGGAGGCCTCCGCCCGCAGGGGGAACGCGTGTGTCCCCACTGCCCACAGAGCTTTCACAGGCACGAGGAGCCCTGGGCCACGTGGTACGGCCGCCGCTCACTGCTGTTCCTCCCCAGCAAAAAGCTCAGGACCAGCCTCTCCAGAGCCAGGTCCAACCCCAAGTCCAGGGGGAAAGGAAGAGGACGTGCCCCCTCCCCAGCCCAGGACTGAAAAGAAACCGCAGAGCCCAGACCCCCTGCCGAGAGCATGCAAAGCAGCTCCTGATGACACAGAACCTGGAAGAGCAGCCCGGGGCCCCCGATCGCAGGAAACCACAGCCACGACGCATATGCCACACGCACCCCAGAGAACGGCGACCCCGCGGGTGGACGCCAGCAGGCCCTGGGAAAACCAGGGGCTGACAAAGTTCCCGCCGGGACAGGTGCCCAGGAGGTGGCAACGGCAGAAACACAGAAGGGCCTCTTCTCCGACCGACGGTAGGGAAGATGCTGTGCTGTGCTGAGGGCAGGAGAGGCTGGGCGGCCGCTCAGCTGGGGGCCCATTGTGGATGCTGACACGCAACCCACATAACCGTGTCCAGCAGGAGAGGGCGTGTATGCGCAGGGGGCTCCCGGGGCTCAGCCCATTGGGAGGAGCTGGCAGTGGGCACGGGGACTGGCTCCTTGGGGTATGACTCCCGCTCCCGGCCCTGCCTGTCCTGCATCCCTGGGGTCCTGAAAGCACCACATGGGCCATGATGGGGAAAGCAAGGCAGGCAGCGTGGCCCAGAACATTCTAAACCCTGGAGCTTGGGATAGGAGCTAGCCAGTGCTGCGTCTGGAGATCTCACAGAGAAACGGGCCCAGTGTTCTCCAACATGGCCTGAGGGGCATGTGGTTACCTTGGGGACCAGCTGAGGTCTGGGCACACCCAGGAGGTCACATAGGTGGTTCCGCTGGCCTCTCACGACTGGGAGCTCTGCGTCCCTGGGGAAGAAAGGGCCGGAGGAGCGTCAGCCATAAGAACAGCCCACATGGTTAAAGCTGCCACAAACTTCAAACTAAGCCTCCCGTCAGGTGTCCAAAAACCCCAAGGTAGACATTGGAGAAGAGGACACCCCACCCTGGAACCTACACCCAGGAGAACCCAGCTCATGTTGTTATTTGAGAAGAAATAATTTCACTTCAACTTTTCCCAACTGAACGCCCCAGGAAGCGCCTCCTCCTCCGAGTGGGGCTGCCCATCTTCCTTCTTTCCTCTGGAAGATTTTTGCCGAGCGACCACGGAAGGTTCTGGGCGCTCTGCTCGCTGCAGCAGCCACTCCCGGGTCAAGGGATGTGCCCTGCACTCACCAGGCCGTATCGCTGAGCACAGCCATGACCTCGTCCAGGATGTCGGCACCCACGACATCGTAGGTCAGCAGCATCTCGTACACCTGGCTGGCCGTGGCCTTCCGAATCTGGCGGGACAGAGTGCGTTGCATGGAGGGAAAGGCCCACGGCACAGAGCAGAGCTGTGGGACCCTGCCAGGGACGTGGGGATGTGGGGACAGGCCCGCCCCCAGGAGCCCCAAAAGGCACGTCTGAGAAGAGGAGGAGGAAGCTGGACGACTTTCACAGGTCAGGCAGTGTCGCTCTTACTTAAATGCTTCATTAAAAATCTTCTCATCAGGAAGTCACCTGGCACGTTTTCTGGTTGTGCCCGATGGTGACGTACCTCCTGGCACACGTGCTCCCAGACTCCCCTGGCCACCCCCAGAGCAGCTGGCCAGCAGATCAGGGCCTGAGAACCTGTGTCTCTGGTAGTGAGTGGAGCATCCAGTGACCCCACTTTGAGAACAGTTTCGTTAGGTGACAGTTCAAACTACTCAAACATTTTAGGAAAACGTCACGTTTGTGTTATTAGAAGACTGTTTCTTCTGTCAAAAACCTGCCCCTGGGGTGGGGTGAGGGTTGCGGGGGAAGGTGTTGCCCCAGCTGTAGGTGGAGCCACTGAACCCGAAACCCCACGGCAGGGCAGGGGTGCATCTGTGGCCCCACACCTGTGGCCGGGGCTCCCTCGGGGGCACAGGCCCCCCCCACTGGAGCATTTCCCTGAGGCCCAGGCTCACTGGGGGCGCGCCCAGCCCCGGGTCCCGCCCTGCGAGCCCTTCGCCCCCAGAGACCACACTCAGCAGGGCCCTCCAGGCCCACCCTCGCCTCCGCCCCCGCACTCCCACTTCTGGGGTCTGGGGTCCCGTTCTGCCCGCATCAGCCCCCGGCAGGGACGTGTGCGCCACGGAGCTGCCGACACTCACCACAGGGAACGGGTGGCAGAGCAGGAGCAGCAGCTGCAGGAGGACCCTCCTCCTCACGTCGCCGGGGAACTGCACCATCGCACAGAACCTGCGGGCACGACCCCCATCACGGGCGCCTGCCCCGCCCGCCGTAACCCCACCCCCCCAGGGAGGCTGGGCCCGGGGCCGGGGGGACCGCAAGCCGCCCTGCCCGTCACCGCCACGGGCCTGGCGACGCCACGGCTCAGGGTGGCTCACAACTCACACGGCGATGCCGGCCCGCAGCTTCTGCACGTCCTTGGACTTCCGGAGCTCCTCCCTGCAGAGCGCCAGCAGCTGCACGCCGAATGGGTGGCTGCGAGGGGAGCAGGGGCCCGCGGTGAGGACGGCGGCGCCCCCGCGGGCCAGGAGCCACGTCCCGGGACGGCGTCGGGCGACGTCGACGCCGGGTGACGTCAACTGGCTGCAGTACCAGGGCTCAGGAACAGACGGACAGACGGCCGCTGTCTCGCGCGGACAAATCCCCGCCCCCCGCCCCCTGCCCAGCGCGCCTCCGCGTCCTCACAGCCCCTCCGCAGGCCGACTCCGGGGGCCTCGCTGGCATCAGGAACCAGCCCGACGCGCACAACCAGCGCCCGGCTCGGGTCCATGGGCGGGGCAGCCGGACCGCGGGGACGGGGCGGGGCTGAGCGCAGAACCCCGGCCGCCCCGACTGCTCTGTGAGGAACGTGGGGCTGTGCTGGGGCCGGGACGTGGACGCGCTCCTGCCCCGCAGAGCGCCGGCCCAGGTCAGCCCTGCACAGCTGCGAGGGCGGAGTGGCCCAGGCTCCCTCGGACGGGCCGGGGGCACGGGAGAGCCCTCCCCGGGCGAGCGGTAGGCGGCCGCGTGGTGGCCAGTTCAGGATCGGCCCGTGACAGCAGCTCCCGCCAGAAGAAAGGTCCCCAGGACACTGCCCCGTGCTCTTAGGCTAAAGTGGGCCCCGCCCCCGCCCGCAGGGAGGCCAGGCCCAGGGGACAGAGCACAGGGACAGGGAGGCCGATGCAGTGTCTGCCACGCGCCTGTGCCTCGGGGACGGCTCCCCGCACCCTTACCCCACTGGCCTCCCCAGCCGGCGCCGCTCAGATGGGTCCCGGCTCCCCACCTGGGGTCACCTCCTCCCACACAAGCACCAGACCCCGGCACCCTGACCATCACAGCCCTCTGCCATCCCCGTCCTGCAGCCCACTCACCATCCAGTTCAGGGCCCACAACTGCCCTGACTGCAGGCCTGTCAGGTGGGATGCCCACCTGCTCACATCTACTTCCTACCCCGACAGCAGGTGCCACAGCTCGAGCCCCTGTCCTCCCCTCCCCTCGCCCACGGGTGGGAGCCACGGATGCTTCTTGGTGGCACTTACGGTGTATATAAAAGCTGGTCCTGAACGCGCTAGAAAGTTACCTCCTAGAATTCTCCTCTCTGGATCTGATCAGTTTTTCTCTAAAAGGTGAGTGACGAGACTTAACTGGTAAAGCCGCACTGAATACAGGAAAAAATAAGCACTTACTTCTCCTCTGTGGTGAAGATATCGAAGCACCCATTGGCCAGCATCTGGTCCAGCGTCTTCATAAGCGGCACAGACACTCTGAGGGGAGAGGACGGGGCACGTGGGGAACTCAGGACCTTCCCTGGACCGTTGTCAACACAACCCCAACCAAATGTGTGTAGAAAATGACAGGCCAGTTCTAAAGTTTATACAAAGGATCAAGAAATGCCCAAACAACTTAGGAAAGAAGAATGAAGCTGAAGGGCTAACACTGCTGAATTTTAAAAACCGTGGCAATGCTCAAGTGATCGCAACAGTGTGGCCCTGGTGTGAAGACAAGCGAAGCGTCAAGGGACAGCCAAGAGCCCAGACCAGGCTGCAGGTCCCCACTGCTGACAACGGTGCAAAGGCAGGAAGGTCAGTTTCTTCCACACACGGAGCAAGTGGACGAGCACACGCAGCCAGGACACGGACGGCAGCTCGCATCACGTACAGAAACTAACCCAGAAAGGACCTGAGGTGTGAATGCAACACTCAAAGTACAAAACTTCTAAAAGAAAGTGTAACAATCTTCCTAATCGTAAGTTTGGCAGAGCTTTCTTAGGTTTGACTCAAAAAACACAACCCATAAAAGCGCAGGTGGATACATGGGAACACATCGCCATGGAAAATCCTGTTCTGTGAGACAGACTGTGAAACACACGCCTCAGACGGGAAGGAGCTATCTGCGAATCCCAGTCTCGGAGAGCGCGCCCCGCACGTGAGGGGGACAGCAACAGAGACGAAGAGGAGCACGGAGTAAAACCAGACAAAATACCTCAGCAGAGGAGACCAAGTCGGCCAGCGTCTGAGAAGACGTCGGGAGGGGCCCACCTGCCAGACACCACACCCCCACAGGAACGGCGGAAACTGGAAGGACCGACCACGCCAGGTGCCAGTGAGGCTGTGGGTCCTCGAAGTCTCTGACGCCGTTGGCGGGACTGCGAAACCGTACGACCACCCTGAAGATGGTTTGGTGGCTTTTCAAAAATTACACCTCCTCCTGCCGCGTGACTCCTCAGCATTGACCCGAGAGGAGGGGAAAGACTGGCGCGCACCGAGGCCTGTGAGTGCGTGTTCACTGCCGCCTCGTCTGTGACCGCCTCACCTGGGAAGCCGCCCGGGGGCCCGTCCACAGAGGACCAGGCTGTGGTGTAACCAACAGTAGAACACAGCTCAGCACTAAAAAGGGTGACTGCAACCTAAATTCGCTGGATCCAGGAAGCCAGGCCCTAAAAGGGCCCACGCTGCATGAGTCCACATAAGTAACATTCTAGAAAAAGCCAACGAAGCTGCAGTGGCAGGAAGCAGACCAGCGGCTGCCCTGGGGCTAGGGGTGGATGAGTTCAGCACCTTGACTGTGTTTCGTGCTGGCTGACACGCATCACGACTTGTCAAGCCGCACACGTGCCCTCGTCAGGCACCATCTACCCTCCAGAGAGCAGTCCACAGGAAGAGCGAGGGCCCGTTTGCTAAGGGCCGTCCGTAGGTGGGCTGATGAGGGCCTGTGTGAGGGGACCTGCAGCCACAACGCTGGGACCCGGAGCCCAGCTGCCCCCGGACAGCTGAGAACTGAGTCCAAGAACAGCCCTCTCAGAGGCTGCAGGAAGCCCCCAATTCTGAGGTCAGGGCTTCTGGGTCTACACTCCACCTTGGAAAAGCAATTAACAAAATGCCACAGTAAAAAGGATCAGAGAACAGGTCATATTTCTCTCTGATGTTCCAATCCTGGCAGGCTGAGATCTCCTCTTCTTGGTGGCCGGTGCCAATGACGTGTCAGCATGCATGACCAGGGAGCATCATGGGCCAGGCCGCACGCACCCTCCTGGCTCTCAGTCCCCGCCCCCCACTTCCAGCATCTCCAGGAGTCCTAACTCCAGGACCCAAAGTGCAGGCTGGGAAGGGCCTGGGGAGGTGATGGGCCGGACCCAGAGACCCATGCGCTTCGGACACACCCTTGTCTGGCTGTGCCCAGCCCACCTCCCCCTCAAAGTCCTAGGAGCAGTACAGCCCCTGGGATGAGAGACCAGCACCGCTCACCTGTCATTGAGAAGGTTGTCCTGGAAGATCTGCAGGAGGGTCCCGCTGAAGTCCTCCAGGGCCGGCCGGTCCTTCTGAATCCCCTTCATGTACTCGAAGAGGCCCTGCGTCGAGTACCTGACCTGCAGCGCAGGGGAGTGTTCCCGTGAGGGCTCCTGCCACCACCTACGCCAGAGCTGGCTGCAGGAACAGACTCGACACCTCCATACGAAGCTATGAAGCCCGAGCTGTGGCGTGCGGGGACCTTGAGACGCTGGGCCAGACCAGGCGTGAGCACGGCCGTGGGGCAGCGCCAGAGACCAACGCTGCTCCTGAGGCAGCAGCACAAGCCTGGCTCCCACCGCGTCACCAAATCTGCCAGCAGGGCCCCTTAGGTGCCTGGCACTGGGTGACCACTGCTGGACGACCACCCTCGGGTCAATGCCGCACACCAGGCACAGCCAACACCCAATGGGCGAGTCCCCGATGGGAAAAAAGACGCTGGAGGAGGACACTGTGTGTTAATTACTAAAAAAAATGCAATCAGAGGTAAGCCTGCAATGAAAAAGCTTCAGAAACACATTTCAAAACAAATGGAACATTTGATAATAAAAGATACAACTGACTGAAACATCAGAAATTCAACAACAGAAGATGAGCACGTCATAAAACTGCAAAACGGCAGAAACTGCAGGGGGAGGTCTAGCTCAGTGGTAGAGTGGTTTGCTCAGCACGCACGAGGCCCTGGTTCAATCCTCAGTACCTCCGTTAAAAACAAATACACACATAAAAAATAAACCTAATTACCCCCCCAAATAAAATGTTTATTAAAAAAAGAACAACTGCAGAAACTAGTAATTTGTAAAGAAACGGGAGGCAGAGAGAACGGGGTGTGGGCAGAGAATTTCCTAAAACGACGGAAACACGGCTGGGGCCTGGGGTGGGGGGGACCCACCCCAGGGCAGACGGGGGGGTGATGCTCAAGCGGGAAAGGGAGCCTGGACAAGGAGGTTGGGAGCGGGTGCTGAGGCGGGACAGTGAACCAAGAGGTGGGGGGCCCGGCCTGTCACACTTGCGTGTCCCCGGTTCTCTCGCCCCACCCTGCCCCACCCCGGGGATCAGACCCCCCGAGAGGCCCCAAAGGGAGGAAGGAGGCTCTGAGCAGCGCCCCTCACCGTGGACTCCGTCAGGCCGCCCACGGACACAACCAGCCCCAGCAGCACGTGGTAGCGGTAGGCGGGCAGCCCCAGGAGCTGGGTCACGCGGGGGAAGGCCTGCGACGGCGCGCTCCAGTTCACCGAGGCCACGGCACTCCTGCAAGATGGGAGCCACAAGCTGCAGGGGCCCCTCCCTGGGAACACGGTGGCCCCCAGGGAACGTGGCGCCATTACCTGGGGAAGAGCCTCTCCAGCTCCTGGCGGTGGGGCACGTGGGGGACGGCGGGGCCATCGGAGTGGAGCAGCGCCAGGAACACGCGGGCCGCATGTGCGCGGAACCGGTCGATCTTCTCGCTCGCCTGCTGGGCCACGCAGCACATGACCTGCTCACAGCTGCAAACCCAGAGCGCAGGGCGTCGGCTCGGCCAGGGCAGAGGGCAAGTGCGGGGTGGGGGGTGCGAACGAGACCCCAACGCAGCTGACCTGACACCCCAGAAGCCTGAGCAGGGTCTGGAGTGGAGGCAGTGAATACTGACAGGGCGCTGGGCCGCGTGTTGTGTGAGGGCGGGGCTGGGGAAGGAAGGGCGTCGGTCCCCACCGGGAGCAGGTGCTCAGGCACCAGGACTGTCCTCCAACAGGCCTGAACCCCCAGGGAGGCGCCGGGAGCAACGGCTGTGGGGTGAGGAAGGAGGGCCTGGACAGAGGCTGCCCCCCAGCAGGGACTCACATCCGGGCCTCGATCAGCTCCGGCTGCTCCTGTGCCAGCAAAAGAGTCAGGTCCCTCAGGCTGGTCATGGCGGCCTCGCGGACCCTGCGGACAAGGGGGGGATGAGGACACAGCTGCCTGCCCCACTGCCCTGTGACCCTGTGACCCTCGGCAGCACCGCGGGGTCAGGTTCAGACGCCTTCAACGCAGGAAGAGAAAACGCCCTTTGCCGGAAAACGTGCACGAGGCTCACTCAGCTAAGGTGACCGGCAGCTTTTCCTCAAGAAATGCTGCCCTGGAGTAACGTGGAACAAAGACACCCGTTCAGCCCGACACAGGCAGCCAGGTCCCGGCAAACTGTCACAAGCACACACATGGGAAGAGCACTCGTCTTCCCAAGGACCTTTAATGCAACACATGCCCGCTCTGCAAAGTTCTTTCCAGCAGCAGAAGCGTTAAACGCTGCTGGGCTTCTCAAGGGACAGATGCTGGGTGTCTGCTGCCCCAGCTCCAGTGAAGACAGGGACAAAGGACCCTCAACCCAGGCGGAACACGGCCACTGCCCCACGTCACCAGGACAGCAGGTCCTGCCCACATGCCTGGGGCACCCACCCTTCCGCCAAGGAGTGAGGAAAAGACATGAGAGACAGCCTGTGCCCCTCGGATCCCAGAGGCTGGGCCCGGAGGAGGCCCAGCAGGGGAAGCCCCGCATGCAGGTGTGGGTGCTGTGCTGGGGACCCCGGGGATGCGGGGACTGGGGAGGAGCTGTGGCCCGGAGAGCCCTGTGCTCGCACCGCCTGGAAGGCCTGGGTGCGCTCTGCAGACACGGGCAAGGTCACCAGGGGCCGTGCCCCAAACACCATCCCAGGACGAGCAGGAGGAGGGGAAGCAGCAGTGAGTGAGGGTGAAGAGGTGGGAAAGGCTGGCAGACAGAGCGGGGAGGACCCCGCCAGAGACGCTGCTGGTGAAAACACACGACGAAGTTAAAGTTAACTTCTCTTCCATCATTGTCATAAAAAATGAACTCTCCAGACGACGTGGTGACACGGCTCCCTGCGCCGCGCCACAGTCAGCCCTTCAGGACATGCGTGGTGGGGGTGCAGAGGGCCCTGTGGAAGGGACGCCAGCGAACGAGCATGCTGAGAATGAAGAAAACCCTCAGCTCCTCCAAAGTGGCAACCTGCTCCCACTTCCAGGGAAGAGGAAAGTTCTGCGGTCTCGGGGAGGAGAGAGTGCAGGCCAGGGTGGGCGGCCCCCAGCTCAGCTGCTCCAGGGAGGCTGGCCCGGGGAGGGTCTCTCCTGAGACTCTGAAGTCTGAGCACCTGGTCTTCTTTCCGACCAAGCAGGAGCCAAGACTGCTGAGTCCAGCGGGACCCCCAGGGAAGTGCCCACAGCAAGACTCGCCCCCCGAGCACTCTCTCTGTCCGGAACGGTTTCAGACCCTTCTCGCTCTAAACAGCTGCAGTGGGGGCTGTGTCTGCATGAACTTTATTAAGTGAACACAGAGCAAACAACTGGGGCTCAGACGAGGAGGACAAGACAACGTATTTTACAAAGTTCCCAGTAAAGAGTGCAACACGCACCAGAGACCCCGACCCGCAAACCCTCCGCCACCTGGGGAGCAAAGGGCCCGCCCGGGCGGAGGGCACGGAACATCCCATCTATAGCCTGGGGGAGGCGAGACGACCCCAACCCCGCAGCCTTACCAGGCACCCACGTCCCCACGGCTGTCGGTGGTGTAATCGCTCAGGCAGCCCAGCATCACGCCGTAAACCTGGGAGATGTTCTCTCTGCACAGAGCCTCGTCGGGGCTCCCCTCTGCCCTCACGCCGACAGTCTGGCAAACCCTGAGATTAACAACGTGCGGGACCTCGTTCAGTCTGCTGATGGTACTTCACGGCTTCTTGGCCTGATGACCTCGGCAGGACTCAGAACCCAGTGCTCCCTCCGCACGCACGCAGCGCTCAGGGCCGCGCTCCTCCGAAATCACGTTTCTCGGTGTCTGTGGTTTCAGAGGCGCGCAGGGAGCCGGCCGTGGCTGGTCCCTCCCTCTCTCCCGTCCCTGCAGAGGGGGTTCCTTGCGGGACTGCGACTAAGCACCAGAGCCCCCACGCCCGCCATGGCCCCGCCTGGAAACCCCGCCCCAGTCCTTGGGCAGCCCCGTGTTCCCGAAGTGCAGGAGCCGCTGCGCCACGGGCTTAGTATCCATTACACTCACGTCAAGACAAGGGATCTTAGACAGTCCTCGGAAAAGATAAGAAACCAGAAAACAGAAAAGCGATGTTCACCTTGAAGCAGGCTCAGCACTGAGACTGGGCCTGTGGCACATGCTGACCGTGGCATCCCTTCAGCGTTGGCTCAAGAACAGCGACGGGGGAGGGGGGACAGGAGCGGCAGGACTCACCTCGCGATCGCCTTCAGGGCGTCCCGCCTGGACTCGGCAAAGCCCACGTCCTCGGGAGAAATGTGGGTGACGGCCCCTAAGCCCGCTAGAACCTGGAAAGTGATTACGTCCTCAGCAGAACCGCTGGCCTGGAGGTGAACGGACTTTTCGTGCAGGGGGTCTGGCCATGGCCCGGGGGCGGGGCAGCCCCTCAGGAACGCACCGCCCGGGGCTGGCCCCCAGCGTCTCCCCCGCCCGGCCGCACCCAGCAGCCTGCAGACGCCCCTCGCCCCGGGGAAGACCCTGCACTCAGCGCCACTGCTCCCTTCTGTCCCAGGCTGGGAACTGCGGTGCGGGGCAGACGGAGCACCTGGCTCCTGCACCTTCAGTCACTTCTCGGAGGGACAGTCCGACTCTAACACCCAGATGTTTCAAATGGATGTGCCCCAGAGTAAGCCAGAGGGTCTGTCCTCCGTCTCACCGGAGTGAGTCTGGGCAAGAGGAAGGGCACGGGCACGTGAGCGCCCGGCAGCAGGACGGCTGGGATGCAGGCCGGCAAGACAGCGCCTGGTGCTTTGGTCGAGGGAAAGGGGTGCGAAAGCCTGAGAGTTTGGTGGACCAAGGCCGGCGGGGTCTCCAGGGTCTGACGCTGCACCCACCCTGCCAGGAGCTCAGCACCCCCTGGAAGGACCCTGGCCAAGGAGAGCAGGGCTCGAGACACCCATGTGTCAAGGGGAGCCCGAGGGGAACAGGCAGGTGGGGAGAAGCTCGAGGCTTTGGGGGGGCGGTCCACAGCACAGCAGCCCCATTCCCGTGGCCACGCTGGTTTCCAGCAGCCCTCCCGACCACAGACCCACTGGCGCCCAGCTCAGCCTCACCTGGCGAAGCTGGCCCCACAGGAGGGGGGCGGGCAGGGCACCCAAAGCCAGGGCGAAGCCACAGCGGGTCATCTCCTCTGGGCTCTGAAGCTCGGCCAGGTACTGCTCCACCAGCTCCCCTGAAAACAGGTGACAACAGGGTGACTGCTGGTATCTACTGTCCAGACACGCTGTTCCGCACGCTCCAGAGATGCGAGCGTTCAGGGTGAGCAGGGGACCACTCAGGCCCCGATGCAGGGGAATTTTCAGAACAGATTAAAGGAGAGCGCTTTGATTCGAGATTTCACTCCTAGGAAAATAAATCCAAGGGGGTTTTAATAGTGATCAACAGTCATTTTCATCTTCTGTTCACTAAACACAAATGATCGTGTCAACGAGGCCATGCTTGGAGATGAGGACACCTCCTCCGGACGGAGAGCGAGCGGGGGCCCCGGGCACAGCGCCCAGCGGGCCCGGCGGGGGCGCAGGCCGCCCGTGGGAGCAGCGTGAACACAGACGCCTCCCACACGGACAGCCGCGTCACCAGGACAGGTTGTGAGGGGAACGGAGGGTCAAAGTTCAGGGCGGGATTAAAGATTCTGGGGAGCCGCTCAGGTGAGTGGGAGCCGCACACCGGCCCTGTCTCTCCTGCCACACCCCAGCACGTGCCACCTGCCCCCAACACAGCGGGACTTACTCACGTCCTCACGTTAGGACGGGTGGGGGACTGGGCCCGAGCGGCTCCCGTACCTCCCAGTTCACCCGAGTTTCAGCGGAACACGTTAGTTTCAGAGGATCACTTCCTTTTATAGTCGGCGTGACGCCTTGTGGTCCCTCTTACCAGCAAAAACATAGCCTCACTGTCCCAGCCTTTAAAACAGACTAAATATCGAGCAATGTCACAGGGTCCCTGGGGGCCCCGGGTCAGGCTGATCGGCAGAAGCTCAAGCCCCTTGTGTGAAAGGGCACAACCCGACCCACGCACCCCTCCCCACGCTAAATGCCATCTTACTCGTAATCCCTCACACATCAGTGCCACACAGCGCTGTAACTACGAGGCAAGTGTCCTGAACACGGAAACTCAAGGTCCCCCTTTGGAGCTTTCTGGACGCAGGACCCGCAGTGTGTGTGTGAAGCTGCCTCCGGGGAGGGGACACGAACACCGCAATTTGGAGAGTCTGTCAGGAGATCAAGCTACAGGACACTTTACTTTTTTTTATTTCTTTTGGCTTTTGGGGGGCGGGGGGAGGCAGTAGTTAGGTTTATTTATTTTTAGAAGAGGTGCTGGGGATGGAACCCAGGACCTCATGCCTGTTGAGCACATGCTCCTCACCGAGCTATCCCCTCCCCCCACACTTTCTTATTTTTGAAAAAATTCACAGATAATAGATTCAGAGAACTGCGCACGTGGTTTTTCTACACTTGTAATAACTTTACAAGCTTTTAGAGCACGTGCTGGTACACGGTACGGCAGCTCTGCTCTGGGCAGCAGCGCCTGAGAAGCTGCTTCTGCACATCCGACGCCCCTGGACGAGGCGCCACACGCAGCCCCAGTGGCTGTCCCGTCACTCCTGCCGAGACGTGGTTCTGAAAGACCCAGCTGATGGGCAGGGGCAGCACATGGACAGAGTGACAACAAGGAAACGGGCAAGACACGTTAACACAGGAGGGACACTCGCCCGATGAACACTGCCAGGGGTTGAGCAGAAATTCTAAGACACGTTTTGCCACGAAACACAAAAGTCAGTGACGTGACCACTGAGAGGGACAGACCCGAAGGAGAAAGAAAGCTCGGCATGAGGACAGGCCGGAAGCAGAAGCAGAAAACCCGGAGCCGGCAGGGCTGGGCCACATGGCAGAGGGCCAGGAGGAGGGTTCCAGAGACAGGAGGGAGCGCCAGCCAGAGCACACGACGGGGAAGTTTGCTGAGCGACACCGTCACGTGAGGAAGAGGTGCTTCTGCACTGAAACAGCAGCGTCCAGGAACGGGGACCCGGCCCCCTAGCCCGGAGCCCTGGGGGACCCACTCACCCTGTGCAGGGGGGTCCGCCGCCCCGGGCTCCGGGGTGAGGTAGGCGCTGCAGAGGGCCGCCAGGGCTGAGACCGCTGCCTCCTGCAACGAAGCAGACGTGAGTGCCCAGGCTCTGGGCCGCGGGGCAGCCGGGCTGTTCTGCCACCAGGCCGCTGGTGACGTTTTAAAGCCCGGAAGCTGCACGGCATTGCTCTCAGCAGCACGTCTGCAAGGTGTCCGTCAGGTACAGCTGCCACTTCAATGTTCTCTGCAACTAGTGAGCTGAAGAGAAGGCAATTAGTCTTCCACACGATGCAAATTCCGTATCTTCTAATGTGAACAGTTAATTTAAAAAAGTGGCATTTTTTCATTCCCAACAGAAGTAATGAAAGAAAAGTGTGTCACACACCTGGGAGCAATGTGGCAAGGGCCCCAGGCGAGCAAGGTACCAGCTTGTTCAGAGAGAAGCAGGACCCTGGAGTCTCCTCCGCGCTCACTCCCGTGAGCCCCTCCCTCACACACAGCCGGGGCAGACGCCTGCGTGCGTGTCCTTCCTGCATGCCCCCCCAATCCCAGGAGCCGGGACAGAGGCGCAGGGGCCGGGGGGCCATGGGCAGGGGAGGGGTGTCCTCGTACGGATTGGAGGAGCAGACCACGTCGGAGTGATCCCGGCTGCTGAGAATCAATCTGAGTGCTTTTAAAAGGAAACGTTGAGGCACTGATCACAAAACACGCGAATTCAACTAGTACAACGAATTCGTCACTGCAGAGGTGGGGGAGGGGCTGACGACTTCCTACCAACCCAGCAGACACGTGAAGTCAAGAGGTGGGGAGCATAAGGAGCCCACGAGCACCTTCCGGCCCTCACCCTCAGCGTCAAGGCCTCGGTGCCGCCGGGACCCGTGGCCACGTCCCCCCTGCGGGGCGGGCGCTGTGGTTCTGCTGGTCCAGAGTCCCCCGTCCCAGGGCAGGACGGCAGGGGCCCCGGGGGGAAGCTCACACCCACACACACACACACACACCAGAGACGCCTGGCGGACGGAGCAGTGACTCGGATGCAGACGGCCTGTCAGCGCGTGAGCATCGTCAACAGGCCTTCTTACCCCCAACGTCCGACGACCCCACAGGACACAGACGCAACGGAACAAACCCTTGCTATCAATACGCAGGGAAAGTAGTTACAAGGTAAATGTAACTAATAAAGCCAGAAACAATAATAAACACTCTAAATGCTCTGGTCACCAGTGGCCGCATCACTTTTCCTGACTAAGTTACGTGGACAACACGTCAAGGCTCCAGAGGGAGCTACGTCCACCACCACGCATGCGGGCTCGTAAAGGGGCTCCCAGGGCCCGCAGTCCTTTTAAACAAGCACTAAAAATAAATGATTATCATTTCTACACACACAACAATCAGATAGCTCCCCAAAGGGTAAACAACAATAATAATTAAAAAGAAGAGAAAACAAAAGCCCTGCTCAGCACACCTTCATCTGCTGTCTGGAGCGACTTGACACGAGGTGGAGGTTTCTCAGGGTGTCGTGGATCAGCCACTGCCAGCCACCTGTCGAAGAAGCACGTCAAGGGCATTTGCAGGAGATCAAAACCAACAACATACAGACCTGTGTCTGGAGAAAACCTGAAGTAAACGCTGTCTCGGCCGAACGAGACCCTAAAGGCCGCGGCCCTCTCAGCCCAAAGGCAGGCAGTCTTCTCAGGAGGGAAATTTCTGTGCTTTCATTACAGCGGCCAGCCTCAGGGGCCTCCCTGCACCTCACAGACAACCCCCACAAAGACCCGCACGTTCAACTCCACAAGACCCAACACTCGGAAACATGCGGAATCTACTGTCCTCCTCCAAGTTACAGAACTTCTGAGGCTGCACAGAGCCTTTGCCCACCCTGGGCAGGGCGGCCTGAGGCTCCCCTCCTGCTCCCTGCGGCTGATGCCGCGGCACACGGGGGCTCCAGGCCACACAGGGGTCCGGCTGCCTGGGGAGCAACGGCCAGGAGTGCCCACGGGCAGAGCCACCGCCAGGGCTCCAAGGAAGGAGCCTGACCTCCAGGAGGAAGAGGCAGGGGAAGGGCGGAGCGCAGCGGACGCTCACGTTCACGGCGGGTTCTCACGGCGATTTCAAAGCGAGGCATTCTTCTCCATGGACCTTCACTGCCCACCCTCACAGGGAGGTTTCCACCTTGAAATCTGACACAGCCCTGGAGGAAAAGGCCACGACCTGTGTCTGGAGAAGAGGACTTACCGATCACGGCGTCACCTCTGAAGGGCATTTTGGAAACGGACAGGTTTTCTATCAAAATGCACACTGGGAAGAAAAAGGATGAATACAGTGTAACTTCTCCCAAAGTGCCCAGCACAGCACCCACCCCTCCAGACGCCCCGGCACCTCCCCAGCTCCGGGCACCTGCTGCAGACCTGGCCCTGGAGGCACGGAGCCCCGGGGAGCAGCTGCCCTGGGAAAGCCCCACCCCGGCCCAGAGAGCTGCGTGGTGGCTGCAGGTCCGACCCCAGTGCGACTCCCCAGGGACAACACAATATAACCCGGGGGACTCGAGAGCCATCGGGGCACCAGGGCCTACAAGTGACAAGAGCCATGACAGAGCCGCAGCCGCCACCCAAGATGAGGACAGAGAAGCGGGCTCCCCTGGGGGAGAGGGCGTCTCCAAAGACCACGGAAGCACTCTCATCAAAGCTGAGCCGCGGGGGCCCCAGGGTCAGGATGAGGTCAGGCCAGGAGCAAACACGGTGACACCTGTCATCCTCCAGGGGGCGGTTCCCGGGCGAGCTGGCCGATCCCTGACTTCCGCGAGGAACGAGCTTCGATGTCACATAAATCAACGACCAGCCCTGTGTGACCACCAACCCGCCATGCGGGGGCCACACGGGAATACCTGGGCTGCCATCGGCGGCCACCTGCCCTCCCCGCTGCACACAGCCCGGCCCTGTGGGCTGCATGGGTCCTCAATGCCCACGTGATACGGGGTGGCCTCTGCACCCCAAACCTGCACTAAGACGGAAACAGCTCAGTGCTTTCCTCACTGAACAAATAACTGGCATTTGCTGAAAAAACTCTAACAGAAAATGCAAGAGAAAAATGGCTGCTGACATTCGGGTGGCCAGGAGTGTCCACGCGGACACCACAGCTGAGCGTCTGTCCCCGCCGGCCTGGGGGTCGCACGACAAAGACTCCCCCTCGGTCCGGCCGCAACCACCAAGGCTTCCCTCTGGTTCCCACGGTCCGTCCCCCAGGCAGCAGCCGGGGGAGTGCGTCACTGTCCCCCGGGGACCCAGGGACTGTCAGGGCCGTCAGCAGAAACGAGAAAGCCAGCCCTGGGCAGTCTTGTGCGAGCTCAGAACTCTCCCGACAAGCGACCCCACCCCCCTCCTCACGGCTCCTGACTTGGCCTGTCCACGACCAGAGAGGTGGCCCTGCCCAGCACGAGGTCCCTGCAGGCCAGAGGCTCACGTCTGAACAGAAGGGGGATGAGCACAGGTCCTCCTGTGGCGCTCGGCCACCACGCGCCGGCCCCTCCTTGGCACAGCCAGCTGCCAGGGCGCCGCCCTGCAGCGACGTGGAACCTTCCGCTCTGGGGATGTGAAGCAGCTCGTTCCGAGTTTCCTCTGACGGGCTAGATGCCCCTTTCCAGTTTTCTGTCACTTCAGACAAGGTGGCCGCACTCCCTCCATGGACACAGGGCCGCCAGCCCCCGACACACTCCGGGTGTGGAACCCCGGGGATGACCCATGGGACAGAAGACCTGCACATCTCTGACCGGAAGAGACACCGCCCTGTGGCAACTGGAAACGGCTGTAACACCCTCCCTCCGGAGCAAGAACCCAGGCAGCAGGGCTGGAGGTGCCGACCACAGTCTCGGTCGAGGGGGAGGGCTGTCCCCCCGTGGGGCAGAGAGGCCCGTCCCCGAGCACCGACCCTCAGCCCCAGCCCAGGGCCGCGTCTCAGCGCGACTGCGTATCTCGCCGGCAGCTGCAAGGCGTCTTTGCAGCCTGTGAATGGTGACTTCCCCTCCCACCTGCTGTGCGCTACCCCTCCACCCGTGTTTTGTCTGCGGACTTGACACGTGGTGTATTCTTCCACTCAACAGGTTTTAACATCCACTAAAACTATCTCCTGTTGCTCGTCTTGAGCTGTAGAGCTGCTGATCCTGGTGCCTGGATCTGCTCTGCAGTTCTGGGGAGGGGCTGGCGGGACCACACTGAGGGGACAGACAGACCCGGACCAGCGAGTACTGACACTGACTGAAGCTGGGGCCGGGAACAGGGGGCCCAGGACACTGTTTCTCTCAATTTGTGTTGACTGAAAATTTCCAAATTAACAGGTTTTTCAGGGACCAATGTGATCCTATAGTGTCTCCTAAAATTTTTTCAAAGTCTTTAAAAAATTTTTTTTATACTTGTGTTTTGTTAACCAGAAACTTAGTTTTGGGTGTGTGTGCAGTAGAGATACAACCGTGCTCTCTTCCACGGGGCCGTCGTGACATCCCCGGCACCCTGTGAGCTGCCCCCCTCACCATGGTGGGAAAGGCGCCCTTCCGTCACAGGACACGCCCCGTGCACCATCACTCCCTCTTCCCCGCTCTGTCCTGCCGTGTGTGCGCCTGCTCCTGAGAGAATGCCACTCTGCTCTGAACAGAGCAGTCTGCAGGGTGTCGTGGGGGCTAGAGAATCCACACCTTGTTACTATTAATACTTTCCTGGGATATCCACCCTGATGTGAACTCTGACTGTATTTTATCAAGTTAAAAAAAAACAGCACGTGAAAAGACCTGCAGCATTCCCAGCCACCAGGGAAACAAATTTCCCACAATGAAATCACGACCCGCCTGCCAGGACAGTGGAAATTAAAACAGTGACAACGTAACTGCTGGGAGAATGTGGAGAAACGGGGGACTCTCGAGCCTCGCTGCTGGCAACGGAAAGAGGGCAGACACTCTGAAATGGTCTATCAGCTTCGTACAGAACGAAACACACTCCTACCACCCGACTCAGCAATGAAGCTCTTGGGCATTTATCCCTGAGAAATGGAAAGTTATATTCACATAGACGCCTGCACGCAAATGTTCTCACCAGCCTCCTCACAGCAACGGAAGCTGGAATCAGCCCAAATGTCCCTTCATGGGCAAGGGGTTAAAACAAACTCAGGTGCGAACTGACAGCAGATGAGAAACCACCACCTGCGTGGACCTTGGGGCACCACGCCCACGGACAGAGTCCACCTCCAACAGTGACAAACCACGTGACTCCATCCACATGACGGGCTGGCAAAATGCAGGGGCAGGCAGCGCCCCGCAGGCAGGGGATGGGGGGGCGGGGATGGGGTGAGGGTGGGGGGTGGGAACAGGGATGAGGGCAGGGGTGCGGATGGGGGAGGGGGTGAGGGTGGCGGTTGGGGGCAGGGACGGGGTGGGGGCAGGGCAGCCGCGCAGCTCGAGGGGCGCTGGCAGGGCTCATCTAAGACTCTGGGAGGCAGAGGGCCAGCAGGTCAGGCAGGAAGACGACCACAGAAGGAACGGGAGACCCAGGACAGGAAGGAAGGACAGCCACGCGCGCCAAGGGGCCGGAAGGTCAGGCCGGGGTCCCCACGGGCACCCAGGAGCTCAGGCTGATGCCAATAAAGGACCTCACCCTGGCAGAGGAGGGCAGGTGTGGTAAGGACCGGAGATGCCAGCCCAGCCACCCTCCACATGCTCACCAGTCCCCGCCCCGGCCAAGCGGACCCATCCTGTGGTTGCCCAACCGTCACCTCGCGACCCACCCTCCCCTCCCAGGGTGAGGGGCTTTCCTGGACCCAGCCCCGCAGAACCGGCCCAGCACCTCCTCAGCAGGGTCCTGGGTTCTGTAGCAGGTTTGGCGGAAAAGCTCCAGGAGATCAGACATTTACAGGTTGGGAACTTTTGAGTTCTCTGCAAACACTTAAATATCACGTGAAAAAAATGTTCTCTGCTCTACAGTTACTTTAAACATTGCACCGAAGAGGAACAACAGCAACACCCCTGAAGGGAAGGACACCTCTGTTCACCCACCCCAGCCCAGCCACTACTGGAATTTATCAAAACCCACAGGCGCTGAAATCGGGGCCCCAAGTGAACACACCGCACAGAAGCAGGGGCAGGGCAGGTGGGAAATGACGAGAAGACCGCCAGCCACGTGCCACCGTGGACGGACACACTCAGGAACCTGCGCGTCACTGAAAAAACCGACGCGACCGCCCCTTGGACCTTTTTCCTCCCTCGATGGACCGCAGTCTCCCGTCACTCAGACCTACCTGCTTGTCTCATGAGCTCTCCTCCGAGACCCCTGAAAATTAATGAGAACGTTCAGGATTAAATCTGTCATTATATAACAACATAAAATATCCTCACAAACTGACAGACGTAACTTCAGGTATGAACTGCTTGTCGTGAAAAGACACAGAAACGTGGTCCCAGGTCCTAAGGTGGCTCCTCTGGCCCTCGGTCTTTACTGGACACGCGAGCGCTTCCTGGTGCAGCTCACATCATTCAGCCACGCTGACAAATTCCGAACACCGTTCAACTCTTACTTTGCAAAAACAAAACACACTTAAGGCACCAGAAAGGCATTATCCAGCCAAGGAAACGCTGCTCTGAGGTTCTGCTGAGGGCAGGGCGGGCAGGGAGCGGTCTGCCCTGGATGCCCGGCCAACACCTGACTTGGGCAACGGGAAACAGGTGGGCGTGACCCCAGTAAAGTCCAGACAGAGGACCAGGGTTCAGGTTTGCCCTCCTGCCCTCAAATGAGAAAGCTGGCGAAATCTGTGAAGCGAGGCTCAGATGCTGGGAAACAGGTGTCAGGAGGAGGAAGGGGCAGCCGGAGCTCCAGAGCCCTGAGCACGGCCAGGTCCACACGGTTGAGATGGCAGGTGGGGAGGCTGAGGCGGCTGGAGCCTGAGGGGCTGGCCCTGAGCGGCACGTGCAAGGAAAGAAACCACCTGAGCCCCGCAGGGGCCCCTGCAGGAGAAGGCAGGACACGTGCGGGGGCCCCGGCCACGCGCGGCATTGGCACGTCCTCAGAAGGCCAGCTTGTTCTCCACTCACCAGCCTCCCGAGTGGACCACGAAAGGCTCCAGCCAAGCTCGCCTGCCCAGTGCCCACTTGGAAGCGGCAGCCAGTGCTGCGAAGGGAGCTTCACAGAGCCCAGACCCAGCGACGAGCTCACAGGGCCCCCAACTCCGAGAAAGCCAATCAGCACGGCCACAGCCAGAAGCACCCAGGATGGCGGGCTGGGCAGGCGAGGCCACCAGAGTGCCGTGAGCTTCCGCGCGCCCCCAGGAAGGGGAGGCATGAAGATGACACAAACGGAACTTCAAGAAATAAAAATCGCAAATCTGAAAAGAACTGCACTGAACACAATTAATGACAACAAGGACAAACCCACTATAATAAAATTTTAAAAAAATGAAGAGTTTTAACAAGATTTTGCCACGAAGAATGCTCAAAGACTAAGGGGTCATGTTAAAGTGACAGCAGAGTCTGTTCAAACAGGCTCCTGGGCCAGACGTGGGACCATCTGAGCTGTGAGTGATCACAACACAGGACACATAGGAGAGAGTAGGTCAGGGCTGTTCCCACCCACAGATCCCAGGAAAGGAATGTAGAAAGCCCCAGTGGGACCTTCTCGGGCAGGGAAGGAAGCGTTGGAAAGAGGGGCCCACTGGCAGGTCATCCATCAGCCACGGGGGCGCCTCCACGTCGTCCCTGAGGCCAGGGATCACACTCGGCACCTCACCAGGGGACAACTGTGGCGGCAGGCCTCCTCCGTGTCCACGCCAGCCACGCAGTGGGAGCACCAGGTCTAACCGAGGGGAACGAGCCAGAGTGTGGAACACTGCACAAGGCAACTGGCCTGAGCTCTTACAAAGACTACCATGAGAACCACAAGGGGAGGACTGAATGCACGAGACACAGCGCGCGAACACGGCAGGTCCTGGTTCGGGGGGAGGGGACAAACAGCATGAAGACAACCTGGAGGAGCCGAGCCCACAGTCCGAGTTCACCGGGCTCTCCTGGCTGCAGTGGGGACACGGGGGCCCCTGTTCTTGGGCTCTGAGGTTTAGAACACTCTCAGGCTCTAAAGAGGAAGCACCAAGCCTCTAATTCACTCTCCGTAAAGAAAAACAAATACAGAGAGAGACACACGACAGAGACAAGGCGCACGTCAAGTGTCAGGAACTGGCGAAGCAGGGGAGGGCGGGCAGGTGCCCGCAGAACTCGTCTTCCATTTCACTCAGGCCGTGATTCTTCAAGGTGAAGTGTGGGGGTCAGAGACGCCCTCCCCAGGGAGGCTGTTCTGAGCGCGGGGCGTCGAAGAGAACGCAGCTCCGAACATCACTCAGACCACTGAGTGAGAGGCAGGCCCCACAGAAACCACGCAGACCCGACTCCCAGGACACCAGGCAGCCTCCCAAGGGCCAGTACCAATGGTTTGACTCAGAGGGACAGAAGCACACCCTCTGAGGGACCAGAGCGCAGGGCTGGGGGCCGTACTGACGGCCAAGGCCCCGGGCAGCTCGACGTCCTGTCCCGAGTGCAGCCCACACGTCCTGTTCCCAGATCAAGACCGTTTCCATCTCCCCACAGCTCACGCTCCTGTAACACTGTCGTGCTTCTGTTCTGCAAATGGCCCATCGCTGCTCCTCCAGGAGGCCTGATGCTGCCAGGGGACGTGCAGGGGCTGGGATGCAGTCACCACAAGCAACGAGGCCACCATGCACTCCAGCGTCCCAGGGAATTCCACCGAGGGCATCCCAAAGGGACGCCGTCCAGAAGCAGTCGCCCTCAGAGCTGCCGACAGCCTAGGTGAACCAGGCTCCACGAGGTGCTCCTGCCGAAGGGTCCACGCAGACCCATCTGGGAGGTGCTCACCACCCAGGGCCCCCCGAGGGAAGGACAGGCACGCCGACAGTTAAGTGGGGGGACGACACCGCCAGAGCCCGAGACCCCAGCCCACTCCGCACCGACAGGCCGGGGTCCCCGAGGCTGCAGCAGGCGGAGGAGCCCGCCCGCATCCACGCACTCAGCCGCAGGGAGGTCCACGTGGCGGGCAGGTCTGGCCATCAGCGAGCAGTCTCACCACGGGCAGACTTGTCCCGGATAGGGACTCTGACATAAGACAGGACACGCAAACTCAAAGAAGACCAACTTTAAGCTGTAAGTGCCAGTTCAGAACAGCCCCAGATCAGCAAGGGCAACGCTAGCTCGCTGTGAGGTCACCGTCTCAGCACTGCCCCATGTGGCCCCACACAGGGCCGCGCACGGGGAGGCCGCACAGGCCCAAGGCTCCGGGAAAGCAGGGAGAACATCGCAAACACGGAGAGCTGGTTGACGACTGAGCCCCACACAGTTACAGCAAGAGCTCAAGGAGGAAATGAGAAGGCGAGCCACGGGCCGGGAGAAAGCCCTGGCAAAACGCGTGTCCACAAAGGGCTCCCCTCCAGAACACGCCAGGAGCGCGGACAGCTTGGCAAGAAGACTGACCATGAGGTTTTCTTCATGAGCGAAAGATCTGAACACTCACTTCTCAGAAGGTGGGGGGTGGCTGGTCAGCACGGAGGTGTCAGGTCGCCAGGCCCCGGGGAAACGCAGATCAAAGCGGTGATGAGCGACCCCCACCCCCAGACACCACGCACCGTGTGACCCGGCAACACCACTCAAGGCATTCGCCAGGGAAGACGAAGACACGCCCCTACTGAGACTCGTGCGCCAGCGTTCACAGCAGCTTCGTCCCCAAATGCCCGAAGCTGGAGCAACCCAGAGGCCCACCACCTCTGGGTTGGGAGCAGACACACACCAAGCACACGCGCACCAACCACACAGAGGGACACAGCCCTGCACACGCGCCAACACAGGGAGCCCTGGAAAACACGCCGAGGGAAGAAACCAGGCCCAGAGACGCCACACTGTGACCCCCTGTGTGAGACACTCAGGAAGGGCGGTGCAGGGGGAACAGGGGGGCCCACTGTGAAGGTCTGGGTGGGCCATCCGCAGCCACCGACCCCATCAGACTCCATCTCAAACCAGCAGGCTTCACGCCACACCAGGCCAACGGCAGCGGGGTTCAGAGTCCCTGCCACGCGGCTCGTGGCTCCTCCCCCTCGGAACACGAGCACAGATGGACTCGGCTGGGCAGCTCGAGAGGCGCCCGCGTCCTCCTCAACAGGACACAAAACCTCCGACCTTGGGTCTGCGCAGCTCACCTGTATAGCTGACGATCACACAGCTACAAAGAATTGAAAGGCACTTAGTTACTTAAGTTACCAGGACTTTTAAAACAATACAGTAAGTTACATTAACAAGTCTCAAAATGAAAACCAAGAAATATGGCGCTTCCTGGGGTGGAGGGGGCTGACGGGCCCAGTTTGCTCTCACCCTGCCCTCTGGAAGCCACCTCATGTAACCCTCACAGCCCAGACCCTCCTCCCCACACCTGGAAAAGAAGCCAGGCCTCAGACAAGGGGGAAGAGAGACCAGCCAGTGAGGGGCCTGGAGGACCCGTGTCCCGGCCCCAGGGTCCGGTCCGTCCAGTGGGGGGATTAGGCTTGGGGTCCAGTCAGCCCACAGCCCCAGGACTGCCCCTCAGGCTTCACGGGGCCGAGGAGGGGAGGGCTCGAAGGCAGGCGGGCCCCCAGGATCCAGTGACCTCGTGAGAGGGGCAGCCCGGCTGCTGGACACAGACCTGCTGGTGAATCTGCTTCAGGCCCTGCACTGCCTCCTCATCCAGGAAGTTGGCGACGGGCCTGTGGGGTGAAAACACAGCATCTGAAAGACCTCAGCACAGGCCCGGCGACTGCCCTCCCGGCTCCCATCCCGGGAGCGCCTGCGGGGGCGTCCCCTAGGGGATGGTCAGCACAGACAACGGATGGCCTGCAGACAACAGAGATAGTGCTGTGAGGAGGACAGAAGGTGCGTGCTTGGGAGCTGGGACCCCCAGGACAGGGAGCAGCCTGGCTCCCAGCTGCCCTGGACTTGTTCTGGAAGAGAAGTGACCAGCAGCCTCACTGCCCCTTGGAACCTGGACTTCAGGGGGCTTCCTGCGTCCCGCTAGCTGAGAAGGCTCACTCTGGCCCAGACCGTCTGCACAAACCATGTGGCTCACACTGAAACCTGCCTTCCTCCGGGAGTCTGGGATTTTGGTCCAAGGCAGGCAGAGAACCCACAGGGCCAGCCCCCTCTCTGGGGACATATGCTGTCACACACACGTGGCACCGGGGGTTACGGGCTCCAGCACGGTGCCCAGCCAAGCCCACGGGGCTGCTGCACCTGCACACGTCGTCCTTCAGGTGGGCGTGGTTGTGAGCCTGAGCCGCAGGGCTGGGGGCAGGAGCGGGGTGCACGTGGATCCCGCGGTCACCATGGCCCCAGGGAATCCCTTCAAGGGACAGGAAGCAGCTTAAAGTACAGTTTCCCCCAAACTGGAGTTCGAGGACCAGGGCGTAGACATCAAAGTGGGCTGCGAGCTTCTGCTCCTGAGGAAAAGTCAGCTGGAAGGCCGAGCGAGGAGGCAGAGCAGCTGCTCCAGGGAACACGCCCGCGGGCTGGCCTCCTGCGACCCCGCACCGCGTGTCCTCATCAACACCTACGCCGCCAGGTACACAGGCTCCTGGGGGAAACTGTGCAGTTCATGGCTCTGGGATTTCGGTTATAAAAGTGACAACTAAACGAGCACACGGAACGTACGAGCCGCTCGACAGCGACTCCGAAAACGCATCTCTGCTCTCATGACCTCTCTGCCTGGGGAAGAGGGCCAGGCGGGGGTCGGGCGCCTACCTGCCCTGCTGATCGGCCAATCTGCACAGGCTGCGGGCGACCTGGGCGCAGGCGAGCACGGCCCCGTGCCGAGTGTGCAGGTCTGGGCTCCGCGTCATCGCCAGCAGCTGTGGGAAAACTGCGCGGGACACGGAGATGTCGGATCCACAGGCTGGTCCCGGGGCACACACACCCACACAGTGACCTTCCGGGATCGTCATCTCAACAATCAGGACCCACGTCTCCATAGCCGCCCTCTAGCCATAGATGGCGGGACAGTGAGCAGGAAAGTGAACAAGGAGATTCCAGCCCCCAGCAGCGGCCGGGACCCGGGTCGGTGATGGGGAGAACAGAGCCGGGCTGCGGGGCCTGGCGGACACTCAGGAGGAGCCCCTCTCCAGCTCCGCGCCCAGGGCGCCTGCATGCCTCCGCGCTCAGGGGCAGAAAGCAGAGTCATGGACCCTCACGGTCTGGCTGGCAGAGTGCAGCCGAGGAGCCGCAGCCACAGCGGCTCGGCACCCCCGGCCCCCAGCCGGTCTCCACTCCCCAGGTGCACGGGCTGTGGAGGCAGATGGTGTCCGGGCCGGGAGAGGCCCGCACAGGCTCAGACGTGCAGCTGGTGTCGGCTAGCGTTTGAGAGCTGGGGAAACGCCTCCCCAGGGGCGGCCAGCACTCCTGACCGGGGGAGGTGCCGCCTTCAGCCGGGCAGCAGGACTACCAGTTACAGGAAATGCAGGGCGAGACCCCTGAGGTTAGTTTAATGAGCAGGCTGTGAAGCTGAAAGGGCCCTCGGGAGCTCCAGATCTTCACCGAAAACCCGAGTGTGGAAGGCAATCAGTAGCTTGGGATGAAGGACCGTGGCCGCCAGTTACTAGAGGAGCCGTCGGCGGGAGTAATAAGTTCAGTTTCGGAAAAGAGTGTGTTGTGTCCTAAGCTGAAATCAGACGCTCATTCACTCTGAGTAGGAAGGGCACAATGGGACACACGGGGCTTTCCTAACAACACAGGCATGTAATCACCGTGGGTGGCTGGTCTGCTCTGGAGCAACGAGCCCGCCTGGTCAGCAAGCCCACCAGGGAAGCAGCGAGTGACACAGTGAGTTACCGCGCTCGCTGCTGCCGCTTCGGGGCTGCTCCTCAAGTGCACGCGACACACAGCACGAGTCCCGCTGGGACGGACGGGGACGGGGACGCGCAGGCCCCCGATCTGCGCTGCGTCCCTGACGAAGCCCCGGCCAGCTCTCCACACGCTGCTCCGCCCGAGACAAACCCCAGGCC
This sequence comes from Camelus dromedarius, assembly GCF_036321535.1. NCBI lineage: Eukaryota > Metazoa > Chordata > Mammalia > Artiodactyla > Camelidae > Camelus > Camelus dromedarius. Next base: position 27,093,842 of record NC_087451.1, read on the forward strand.
CTGAAGTCAGTGGGGGCCGTCCTCGGCCTCCTGCCGCGGGTGCGTGTCTGTGGCACACACGCGTGTGCCTAGGGAGCACCTACCTTGCTGGGCGGCGTACTCGGGTGCCCGCTGGGCCAGGTTCTGCAGCGCCTTCGCCGACAGCTCCCGGATGACCCTGCAGGAGGAAGAACCGTGAGCTCCCCGTTTCGAGGATCCTCTGTTAGTTCAACCACAAAGAGAGGACAGTGCAGGCGAGCTGTCGACAGGCCACTTAGTCAACCACCAACGAAAACAAACACACAAATGGACGAATGAGTAAGAACCTCTGCCTGTCACACGTGAGGGAGAGGACTTATCAAGGGGACGCACCTCACGCAAGCCTGTCTCAGGACACAGCTGACACCTCCACGCAGCTGGAGGCAAAGTGCGTCCCCACCCCTGCCCCCCCAGGGGTGCAGGAACGCGAGTGTGGAGAGCGGGCCACAGTCTGTGTGGCCCCAGATGATACACAGTAGGGCACGTCACATCGGCACAAATGTTTCCAACCAACACCCACCTGCCAAGTTCTCCACACAGAACAGAAGGGGGACCCCAGGACCAGTCAGTGAGGCCCCCAGTTCCCTCCCAAGCCTGACAGGGGTCAGATAGGGTCTGACAAACCTTGAGCCCCTCCTGGCACGAGAATTCAGGAGGCGCTGCCGAGAGTTCCAGGAAGTAGTCACCTCCCCAAGGGAACAGACCAGGACAGAGAGAAGCGGGTGAGGGGCGGCCGCACGGTCGCCATACGGTCTAGGTATACATGCCCCAGACAGCAGCACACGGAGGACGGGTGCACCGCCGCGGCAGGAGACCCCACCTCCCGTGCCTGCCCAGGCACCTCGACGCCCCCAGACCCGGCTTAGGCGTCTGCTTCCAAGAGAAGCGTCCAGCTCTTCAAGACAGGGAGGTCTTGGTGCCAACAGCCCACTCAGGAAGCCACTTCTGAAGACCGAGCGACCAGGCCTCCAGCAGAAAAAGCCTCGCGGCCGCCGAGACAGCAGCTCCCCTGGCCGGCTCAGCCACAAGCGCCCCAGTCAGCGCCCTCTGAGCGGGCCTTCTCTCTCTGAAAATACCCTATCGCCTACATGTCGGTGCCCCTCTGGGAGGGAGCCTCTTTTCTCTTTAAAAACATCCTGCTGCCTAAAACCATGAAACTCTCGAAGAAACCAAAAGGGATCAGCTTCGTGATGAGAACTGGCCATGATTTTTTTGGCTATGGCGCCAAAAGCACAGGCAACAAAAGTAAAAATACAGACACTGATGACAGATGAACAGGAAGACGGGCAGCAGCAAATGTAAGACTTCTGTGCCTCAGAGGGCACGGTCTACAGCGAAAAGGCACCTACAAAACGGGAGAAAACGTCTGCAGGCTACGTGCCTGGTACGGGAGCAGCACCCAGGACACACGGAGAGACTTACAACCCCACGAAACAACAAAAATCAAGGAACTGGGTTCAAAATGGGCAAAGGACCTGAGACATCTCTCCAGAGACGACACACAGGCGGCCACCACCAGGCACGTGAGGAGGGGCCCGATGCCCTCGCTCAGCACGGCCCAGCAGGGACGCGCAGTGAGGGGTCTGCCACCCGAAACCCATGTACATCGATGCTAGAAAGCAGCAGAGGATAACAAGTGCTGGTGAGGACGCGGAGAAACCAGAATCCTCGAGTGCCGCTGCTCGGAATGTAAAATGGTGCAGCCGTTATGAAAAACAGTATGGTTTTTGAAATGAAAAACAGAACTCAGCAGTCCCGCTTCTGGGAACACCCCCAAAAGAACTGAAAGCCAGGTCTCGAAGGGATGTTTGTGCACCACGTTCACAGCAGCACTTGTCACAAAGGCTAAGATGCGGACGCGGCGCGCGTGCCCCTTGATGCAGGAGCGTATCGGCGGTGCGGTCCAGCCCCGCTGGGACAGTGCTCAGCCATAAAAAGGGAGAAAACCGTGACACAGGCTGCAGCGGGGTGGACGCTGAGGACCCTACGCCGAGTGAAATCAGCCAGTCACAAAAGGTCGGCTCCTTAGGACTCCGCCAGAGACGGCAAGAGGAGTCGGTCACAAAGACGGAAAGGATGAGGGGCTGCAGGGCAGGGGTCAGCGCTCACCGGGGACGGAGCTCCAGTTCTGCGAGAGGAAGCCATGCGGGGCACGGCCGCGCAGGACGCGCTCGGAAAGCGGCTGAGGTAGGCGTTCTGTGCGCCTCGCCACAGTCAGACAGATCTCACTCATGTTCATCTTGACATGTACGTTGTTCGGGGTGAGTACGTCTAACTGTCAGGAAATGTTCAAAAAGAAACCCAAGACAATGGACCAGTGCCTCTGAAAAGTGTACTCTCAAAGCAAACGGACACCGACCAGTGAAGGATGTTTGTGCAGAATTCCCTAACGCTCCCCACGCCCCGCGAGCCACACGTTCACCGGGAAACTGAAGCGACCCGCTCGTGAACGCCAGGCACATATCTCCTCACGCATACAGTCCAGGTCAAAACCAGAGAAAGGCAGAAATATCTCCACCTCTGAAGAGTCCTGAGACAACGAGGTCGTGATGGTACTCCGTGCATCCTGACCTTCGAGAAGACGCAGCCGTGCTGGCGTGAGGGGCTTCGAACCTGACCGCAGGGGGGACCGGGCGGCGCTCCCCTCCACCCCGAACACTTCCGCTGAAACACACGGCCGCGCATGAGGAGGAACATTTCGCAAGCCAGGATTCTGGACACACAGCCTCAAGCACTTCACCCCACGGAGCCTCCGAGGGGCCGCACGTGCACGGTGCCGTTCCGGCCCGGACACCGGCCCTGCCCTGAGACCTGTCCGCTGCCTGGGAAGTGCGCAGACCCCTTGAAGCAGCTGCGTCATCAGGGCAGAGCGACAAGGCCGCCCGGCGCAGGGGGACTGAGGCTCCTGCAAGCGCAGGTCCTCGTCCTGAGGGGCTGCCCACCCGCCCTCGCCGGGGACAGACCACTGACCACACAGCCAGCCTGAACACTGGGACTTACACTGATTCTCAGAAGTCACCTTAAACATGAAACCTACAATCACAAAACATACTCAAGGCTTACAAGCGCAATTTAATTTCCCCTTTGGGGAAAACAAATCAGAATTTCTATGTGACAGGAAGTCCACGTAGGTGGACAAGCAGAGACACAAACCTACCCGTCCCAGTGGCTGATCTTCATGGTCACCAGGTGGTCGATCATCGGCTGCGTGTACTCAGGAAAGCCGGCAATAAACATGCTGGAAAAGAAACGATCGGAGGACGTGAGACCGCGGAGGAACAGTGCTCACGCTGCCTGAGAGACTGCGAAACGGGAGGACTACTTTCAAAAGCAGTTCGGCAGCTTCTTTTTACAAAGACACAGAAATCCCCTTGTAAGTGTCTGTCCAGACATACACTTCACATGTGCTTCCCCGTAAAGACTCCTAAATAAATGTGCAAGCAAAACATCTTACTTATCAGAGCCCAAAACTCTAAACTACCTCAGTGCTGGAGCAGGCGGACTCACAGGCAGACAAGGAGGACGGAAGCGGAGTGCTCAGGACCACCACGCCGAGGGAAAGTCCCCGAAACAAGGGGCCGTGCCTCCTGGCCCCAGTGGCGAGACGTCCCACAAAGGGTGTCCGACAGCGGAGCCCCCACGTCTCGGTGGGGGTGCTGGTTACCCCGCGGGTGTGCGGCCAGCACTCGCTGAGCTGCCCGCTTCACGCACGGACGGTTGACGGAACGTAACTATGCCTTAAAGTTACATCTCGTGAAAATACCATAGGAGAAAAAAAAAATAATCTCCAAGCTGGACAGGCCTTTCTAATTATGACTCAAAACCCAGGAGCCAAAAGAGACTGGCACATCCCAACACGTAACAACAACAACAAAATGCTTCCAGGAAAAGCACACTATAAAAAAGTCAAAAATACCTGCAAACGGTATCATCAAGGAGAGACTTCTTTAAAATGAAGGAGTCCTTTAAGATCAATAAAAAATACCATCGCCTAGTAGACAGTCATCAGTACTCGCGGAAAAGAGACACAGCTCGTTCAGCCTCCTCCAGTGGGAAACGGAACGAGGACCTCTGTCCGTCGGTCAGACTGTCCGACAGCCACGGCGGGGGTTACAGCCGCTGCTGGGGGCCTGGAGACGGCGCTGCCCTGGAAACTGGAAACGCAGCCCCCCTGGCCAGCGACCCAACTCTTGTCAATCACCCGGACGCAGCCACATGGGTGAGAAGATACACAAACTCCCACCTCACCGCTTTACAGCAAAGGCTGGGCAGAGCCAGCGGCAGGAGGAGGGTCTGCAGGTCACACTCTGCGTCTAGGAAGGGAGAGCAGGCGTGCGCGGGGCAGCGTGCGCAGAGCCGCCCCCCCTTCCCCGGCGGGGCGTCCCGACACAGGCAGCCCCGCCCCGAGCTTGCCCCCCCACTTTCCCAGCAGCACTTGCTTGCTCTGTGTCTCTGTCACATTTTGGCAATTCTTCCACGAGTCCGTTCTTCAGTGTTACGATGTGCTACGGTGACCCAGGGTCAGTGACCTCTGATGTCGCCACTGCGACTGCCTGAAGACTCCGGTGATGGCTGGCATTTTTTACCAATGAAGTATTTTAAACTAAGGTGTGCTCACTGCCCATGTAGACATAACGTGACTGCACTCTTGGCAGACCGCAGCAGTGTAAACACCACCTTTGTGCGCACCAGGGAGCGGCCAGCTCCAGGACTCACTTTAATGCAGCACCTGGCTTACGGTGGTGCTCTCGGCCTGAACCCACAACACCCCCAAGGACCCGCTGCTGACACGCACCGAAGGTGCTCCGACCTGCCGTGCGCACCACTCCGTGTGGACAGAAGGAAGGCAGCCAGCACACCCGATCTCTCGGGAAGACACAAGAACCTGGGGACAGCGGGGACCTGGGGGGAGAGGTGAGATGGACTGGTTTTCCCTAAATGCCTCCTGCACCTTCTGAATTTTATACCAGGCACGTGTACCACTTCCACATCTTCTGAACCTGCCCCATCCTCACCCACAGAACCCCGCCGTGACGTGACCGTCATCCACATGCTACAGGTGGCAGAGACAGGGTGGATGGCACAGCCAGCCAGGGAGCGTAAGGTCCGACCCCACCCAAACCGTGGGTGGGCACACAGTGTGCACACAGGGTGAACGCGGGCGGGGACGCATATGCTGCAGGCGTGAGCGCTGGGGGAGTTGAGCCAGGGACGTGAGCACCAGAAAAGCAGGGGCTTCTCCAGAAGCGGTGGGACTAAGACAGAGTCAGAAGGAAAAACAGAAAAGTCAGGAGAGGGAACACACTGCCGGAGTTCTGGAAACAGAGGAGCCGAGACGTGACCCCTGATCCCAAGTAACCCGCCAGCCTGGCACCACCCAACAGACCCCTGCCCTGCCCGGTGGCCCAGAGCCACGAGGAGTCCAGGAAAGCAGGTAGGGAAACCGGTGGCCTCGTGGCAAGAAGCAGACGGAGGTCAGCTGGTGAGCTCCAGTCCCAGCCCTGCACCAACAGGGGCGGACCCTGGAGAAAGCGCGGCCGGAACCTCCAGCCCAGGCGGGTCTGTGCCCTGGCCAAGTGTGAAGCAGGGGGGCGTCCACCACAGGGCGGAGGATGCTGGGGACCCAGGGGGTGCATGGCTGCGGGCGGTGGGAGGGGTCGGGGCGCAGCAGCCAGGAGGGACGGCCCACCCTGCGCCCAGACCAGTGAGGGCTCATATGGACAGTGAGGGCTGGCAGGGGTGACGGCTGAGCGGAGAAGCAGAGTGGACGTTTGAGGGCCGTTAGGGACGCAGAAGTGACAGAACTAGGTCAGCGCCAGATGCGGGAGCGAGAGGAGGAGAAGCAAGCAGCTGGCCATGTGGACGGCGTCCTGCTCGCTGAGTCAGGAAGAAGGGAAGTTCATGCTGCGGTTTCCCTAGTTTGAAGAACTTACAGGACAGGAAAGTGCAAAATGACTGGAAAGCAAAATAATGACAAAACGCATCTTCAGACGGACACACAGGATTGCAGATGCCGCAACCAGCTCAGGAGACTCAAAGCCACACGGGCGTGAAGGACGGCCAGCACACCCGTCATTCCATGAGAAGGGAGACCGCCTGCACCCCCTCATCCAAACCCCGGGAGCCCCACCGCCACCAGCGGGAGCGCGGAGAACCGCCACCAGACCGCGCACCACGGGGAGCCACGCAGGCGAGGCAGGACCGACAGCACGGGGAGCCACGCACCACAGGGTTCCCGCAAGTTCTAGGAAAGGTCAACGCCAGCGACAGAGGGGGCTCGGAGGCTGTCAGGGCTGAGGCACGAGACCTCCTGGCGGGACGGAAGGCACCCCGTGCTGACAGCAGCACTGGTTACGGATCTGCCAGAACCCACGCTGCAAATCAGTGGATTTTACTGTATGTAAATCACATGTAATAAGTAGGTGAACAAAAATGAAGCTGATTTTTAACAAAAGGTTCTGCTGAGGAATATACAGGACATGGAAAGGCCGAGCCACCGACTAGGAGATACCCCGCACGTCATGCGCCTGAGAAAGGACCTGTGTCCAGAGCACGGGAAGAACCCGCAAATGCTCAGCAAGAAGAAGACTAGCCCAACAGGCAGACAGGTGACGATCGGTTAGACGAGCCACGAGCGGCGCACGGCGTCCCCGGTCCTCAGAACGCTGCCACAGGGCACTCCTGCCCACCGGCCAGAAGGGAGAAGACCAGACGGACGCCAGCAGGCCTGGCGGGGACGTGGGACAGCGTGCAGCCACTCTGCAAAACCACCGGGCACGGCTTACACGGTCAGGGCCCAGCCGTCCCACTCCTGGGTGTTTACCCGGGTAACGGAAGCACATCCACAGACAGACGGGCACACAGAGGGGACAGTCTGCATGTCCGACGCTCCCGTCTCCCAGAGGGGCACCCACACGTGGGCCGAGCTCCACTCAGCAGTGCCGTGAGCCCCTTGTGTTCAGCATGTGCGAAGCCGAACTCCTGGCCTCCCCCAAACCCAGGCGCTCCTCCCTCACAGGCGCCCCAATACCTCCACTGTGTGGTCCACGGGTGCCCTCACCAGGGGACCCAGTCCCTGTGCCCCAACTGTCCCCCGACCGACCCCCCACCTCCTGAGGGGCCCCGACTATCTCCTTGTTTCCAAGGAGCCACAGGGATAGGGATAGGTTCAAAGTGCAGATCTGACCATCAAACTGGGTTCCCTGACTCAGGACACCCCCCAGGCCAGCGCTGTCCCAGAAGCCCCACCACCTCAGGCTGGGCCTGCTGACTCTGGGCCCTTCCCTGCAGGGCTGCCCACCCCGCCGGGCTCCCTCTGCAGTTCCCTCTACGCCACCATCCCGGCCGACACCAGGAGGTGGGGAGAGCCCTGAGCGCTATGGTCATGGTGCAGCCTGGTCCCCACAACCACCTCCTGTCCACACAAGTGTGAAAATACAGACAACACGTCACACACGAGCCCCTGACCAGCTCGGAGACCTTGGCGACAAGAAAACACATCAGGGCTAAAACCCATGAGTTCTTTTACCCGTGAGACTAGGGAAAAGGCGGGAGATTCTCTACATAAAACGTGTGTTCAAATATTAACAATAAAAAAAATGGAATTAGAATAGGAAAAAACTGGTAAGGCTCAGAAGGCCATTAGGATGTTTAGGAAAGAGGGAAAGGATGCCAAAAACAAAGACAGTGTGTTTGGTCAAAGGTTCTTCCTGGGAAGGAGGCCAAATGCCGCATCTAAAACACACCTGCCCACGCTGCTTATGAAGAGATGTGATTTCCGCGTGGTCTGCACAGCGGGGCCGGGGCCCTGCCTTTACACACGCGATGTTTAACACCTTAAAAAAAGCACCTCGGGCTCCTGCCTCGGCTTAAGGCAAGTCAGCCCCTCGGGAAACCCAGCGCTGCAGCGGCTGACGACACCCAGAGGGCCCTGCCCCCTCGTGGGCCACGGGACTCGCAGCTCTGGCATGACCTCTGCACCCGCCGTCAGGGACGTCAGGGATGCGGGGTGTTCATCCCTTGGCCTGACTTCTCGAATACCTGCTCCTCACTCCTCTCACACACGAGCCAGAGGGAACTCCAACTCGGGGAGCACTGCTGTACCGAAGCCAGAAAGGAGGCACAGATTCCACCTGAGTGACGCCACGCCCTTGTGACCCGCTGGAGCAGCGGCCGCACAGGATGCAACGCTCAGTGGTTCCCGTGGCTGTTCCCCGTGAGACCAGGCCCTCGACAGAAACAGCTGACGAAGAGGTCGATTTGAGAGAAAAGTAGCTGCTACAGAAAGTGCCCCTGAAACCGTCTGCACCTGTTAGGGACTGAGCACACTTCTCAGGAGCAGACCCTGCACCCGACCTCGTGTGCACTTCGTGAAGCTTCGTACTCTGTCCACTCAACGGGAAACAAAAGCTCGAGACCGTTTTCAATTCCATTTTTAACTCTTCCCGTACAAATTAGATTTACTCTCAGTGGACCTTCCAGGATGAAGAAATCGAATGGTGGAAGTTATTTGACTCAAAAAAAAAAAACAGTACATTTTATGATGACTATTAAAAACTTACCTTATATCCAGGAAACAGTTAGATCTGTTACCAACAGCGAAGTAGTCAGCTGCGGTCAAAATATCGATTCCGTGTGGGAAGGTGCCCTGATGAAAAAGCAAAGTGGAAAACAGTGACGAAAATGATTTTGCCGAGAAAAGGCATTTTCAGAGTTCAGCGATCACATGCACATACCTCACACCTGTCGACAAGGAAGCACGCTATAAACCGGCAGCTGAGACTGCGAGCTGCTCGCCTGCGCTCACCAGTGACTCTCAGGGCCAGTCTCCTGCCTGCCTCTCCACGGCTGCACTGGGCAAAAGCTACCCGAATCACTTAGAAGATTTTTTTTCAAAGAACTCAAACATTTTAACTTTAAAATGTTGTAAGAGGCCTTTCTTTAAACCACACACCATAAAAAGAGTTTCAGCAGAGTTAAAGCTACTGATTTCATTCAAGCCGTGCCCCACCGGCAGAAGGACCCCAGTGTCCCCCACCCCCACCCCCGGACAGGCCAGCACCTGCCTGGGCTGTGAACCCAGATGAGAGCCCACCCCCCACGACTGGCAGGACAATGATCAAGGCATCCATAGGGGCACCATGTGGGGGCCTGGCAGCCAACACCCAGAAGCAGACTCTGAAACGAGGTCAGGAAGCAGCGCCCTCACCCACACCCAGGGACACGTCGAAGTTCGCAAGTTTTTATTGAGACCACCCTCTGGCAACGATATTTGAAAATCTAAAATCAAAATAAATAGTTTTCTAAAAAGACAAAGAAGACAAACTTTGAGCCGAGGAGTGAACACCACGCAGCCATCAACCACGGAGGGCGTGGGGGCCTGGGTCCCGGGCGGCCTTCCTCCCCCTGAGCAAGCATGAAAGGGCAACGCCCACCCCCCTGGAAGAGAGAGATACACACCGCTAGCCTCCCAGCCACCTGCGGGAGCCGGACGTCACAGCGGCGCCTGGCTCGCAGGGGCACCAGCTCCCACAGCCAGCTCCTGGGTCAAGTGACATGAAGAACTGAACCTGGGATCGGACCCCAGACTGTCCCGTGGAAGCAGGCGTGTCCCTCACGGACACATCAGCATTGGAGGTCCAGCTCTCAAGTGACACGTAAAGGCCACCCTGCCTCCAGACACAGCTCAGTGCAGGGTGGGCCACCACGCCGACCACCTCTTTGCTTGCGCTCTCCCAGGCCCACCCTGACCGGCCCGAGGCTGAGTTAGAGCAAGGCCGCCGCGGCCACGGACGTGGCGCCTCTGCTCCACCACCCAAGCCTGCGCCCCGGCCAGCGCTCAGACGCCTCCAGACTCCCCAGGCCCTACTCGATCCGGCCACTGGACATGGGAGCGCCACGTCTCCACCCAGGTGGCTCGTTGGTGTGGGGAGGGTGAATGGACAGAGGTGCCTTCTGTTCCAGCAAATCCCCCCAATGGTTTCTCTGGGAAGCAGAGACACCCAAGACCCCAACGGGCTGGAGGAAGCCTGGATGGAGAGGTCAGCCCCCAGCCCCGCACCCCCCCCACCAAATTCCCCCTCAACACTCGCGTCACTTAAGTTGGCCAAAGACAGGCCAGTGCTTGCACCCAGGAGCCCGGAGGACACCCAAGCCCAGGCCACGGACCAGCGCCTGCTGGTGACCCTTACTTGCTCTCAGGCCTCCCCACAGCCACCACCCACAGCACCTGCCCTCCCCCCAGGCTCAAACCCTGGCCTGCGGCCCTGACATCCCCACATTCCTCTTCTTGGTGGGCAGCAGCTACTGCCCTGACAGCGCAGCCTGTGTCCCAGGGGTCAGCCTCCGCCCAGTGAACGGTCCCCACCCCCGGGATCAGCCTCCCCTGGTGAACAGTCCCCCCCAGGGGGTCAGCCTCCCCCCAGTGAACAGTCCTCCCCAGGGGTCAGCCTCCCCCCGGTGAACAGTCCCCCCCAGGGGGTCAGCCTCCCCCCGATGAACAGTTCCCCCCAGGGGTCAGCCTCCCCCCGGTGAACAGTCCCCCCCAGGGGGTCAGCCTCCCCCCGGTGAACAGTCACCCTCCAGGGCTCAGGTAGACGAGGACTAAGTGACACCCGAGGACCCGAGGGGTCAGCAGCCTCCCAAAAACGGAGGAAGGTCATGACTCTCCGGGCATCTTGCAGGGACAGGCACACCCACAGAACGAGGCAGCACCCCAACAATCTCAGTGTGGCACAAGTTCAAGTTCAAGATGGGGCAGCTGGTTCCCTCTCCTCCCGTGACACCCATGGAATCCCATCTTCGTTTGGACCAATCTTGGCACCAGTTTGGCCACAACGCTCTTTCCACACTGAACACCTTGCCCTGCGCACCACAGCTCATAGCACAGACCTCCAGCTAAGCCGCCCTCCGGCCACCCCTCTGCAACCCAGCTGGGTCCTCACTCAGGACCCCTCCCCACGGTCACCCTCCACAGGCCTGCCTGGCCTGAAGCCCGCAGACTCCTTGCCCTGCTCCCCTCAGTTGCTGGGGAACTCCAATCAATACCAGGGCTACATGGACGGAGGTGCCCTTGCCCACGCCCGGCACCCACATTTCCGGGAGCTCATCCCACGGTGAACCAAACGTCAGCCCCGCGGAAGCCACGGCAGAAGCGCCAGCCCCTCTTCCTGGCTGCTGGCAGCCCAAGAAGGACGAGGAAACCCAGAGACACAGGCCCTGGTTCAGGACAGCAAGGCCAGCCCTGCTGTGAGGACCCCAACAGACACGGGGCCCCTGGGGGACAGTCCCCGCTCACACACTCGCTCCCGGATGCCAGGCAGAGAGTCTGAGCGTCCTGTGCTCCTCTGAGGGCTCCTTTGTCCGCCCGCCCTCCCGCCCACCTCCTTGCGGCTCCGCAGCCTGACTCCTGTCCCCGAGGCCGGTCCCTGCTGGTCCCAAGCCATCGCTGGCTCCCATGCCGTGACACTCCCCTCCAGCCCAGACCCCTCCCCGGCACCCTTCTGCCTCCACAAACCTGACCTGCCACTGGCCTACTAGCTACATGCAGGCCACAGGCCCCGCGCAGTCGTCACACAGCGTGGTGACTGGGGACGACCGGCGGGGAGAGGCTCAGGGCCAGGCGACAGCGGCAGGCGGAAGCTGGCTCTGAGCACATGGGGGCGGGCGGGGGTCACGTCCTGCCTGAGCCAGGCTCCTCCGCCACCCCCTCCAGGCCGTCGGCAACGCAGACGGCACTGGCTTCTGACGCACGTGAAATTTACTCACACGTCCGAGTTTCCTGTCGAACAACCACTGAGCGTCTGAACCTGTGTCACGCTCAACAGAGTGGCACTATGAGTGGCTCTGTGATCGGAAGTCACCGTGGGGACCACTAGCTCATTCTCGGTAGGTTGTTACCCACGTTGGTAGCCTTAGCACTTCCACCTCCGCGGGCACAGGGAGTTTTAGGAAGAAGACTTAAACAAGCGGGCGTACCTGTCTCCCCACGTTCTCCTGGAAGGCGGCCTGCAGGAGAGAACACAGACAGGGTAGGGGTTAGGTGTGCGCGTGCCGGACGTCACAGGTGGACGCACAGCAAGGCCAGGGTGGGACAAGTTACCACGGCCATGCCTTCTAAATAAAGGTCTTCACAGCTGACCAACCTGAGCCTCCAGGGTGGCTCCTCTTTCTGCTTTCATGTCCCAGTGGCCTTTAAAACCACACCCTATGAACTCAAGTTTATAAATCAGACGATCCTGAAAAACAGCCTTTAGCTGCAAACAACAAGCTTCACACTAACGCCTCATTCAAGGCCCTGGATTAAAAACAGGAATAGCGCCAGTCTGCTCGGTTAACTAAAAGCCCAAGACCCATTTTCCTGCGGGTCTGTGACAACAGCTTGCAGGACGATGACGCATGAACACCAGGTCTCCTCCACGTGCCACTCACAGGCCGCAGCACGGCTTTCAGAAGGTCAAAGCACGAACTGAGAGTGAGGTGCCCTCGGGTGGACTTCTTGCCTCTGACACAGCCCCACCTGAGCAGCCAGAGCCAGCACAGCGAGCCGCCAGCTACCTAGTGAGTGGGGCGAGCGGCACACAGGACACGACCTTGTCACCAAGAGTGTCTCCGGGCCAGGTCAGAGTGTGGAGGTCAGCGCTGCGGCTGCTCCAGGGAGCACGGGGTGGGGGGATGACTGTGCCTGCAGGCGCAGCCCCATCGCCTAGGGTGGGAGCCAGGCCCAAGAGGACGGGCAGGAGCTTCCCGGGAGCAAGGTCATAACCCCCAGGACGTTCATGTCAGCACGGTTCACCACTCACCCGTGGGAGCCGGGAGGAGCACGTGCAGGTGCTCACGGGGCATCAAGAAACTGGAGCATGAAGACCCCACGTGACATTTAACGGTGCACCCGACATGCCTGGCCGGTTCCAGGGACAACCGGACACCCAGCCCTGCCATGTGCTGTTCTGCAACTTCCGCAGTAAACTCAGAAACGAGACCAGCAAAAGGCAACGGAGAAGACACAGTGTCAGCTTACACAGCACGCAACACTTGAACGTATTTACTGTTCTGGTGACGGCGTGAAGGCGGAAGGCAGCACAAAGCACAAGCCCTGGAAGACGACCCGACGCCACGGCAAGAAGGCCTGGAGGACGTGGGGGCCGAGACGGAGGGACAGACACACGTCAGGGGCGCAGGGCAGAACAGGGCGAAGGCTTCAGGATCGAGGGCCGCACAAAGAACCCTGGGCCCGACACAAACAGGGCCCACAAGACCAAGTCTGCCCACTGCCTCCTCGGAGCTCACAGTCCTGCCCCAGGAAAGGCCCCGCAAGAGGCGAGCAGGCAGCCCGCAGGCCCCCGGCCGGAAAGCACGGTGTCCGACCACTCGCCGCGCAGAGAAAGGACGGCGCCCGCGTGAGCCAGGGCGGGGGCGGCACCAGGGACACTGCGCCCCACACCCCCCCGAGAGCAGGAAGCAGCCTCCCACGTGAAGGTCCCCTCCCGGTTCCTCCTGCCAGTGAGGGAGACACACCTGCGCACTTCTCCCTCAGCCGCTTCCGTAAGCCTTCAGAAACAACTGCTTCTTTCTCTAAAAGTTGCACGTGAACAGCCTGCTCTGGTCGCCGCGGGGGTCCCACTCTTAAGAGACCTCTGGGTGTACAAGTTAAATTGACTGAGTTTTTTCTCCTGCTAACCTGTCTCGTGTCAATTTAATTGTTAGACCCGCTGAAAGAACTCAAGAAGGAAGGGGTGAGATGTCCCCTCTCCGACAACCACACACATTTCACCGAAGAGGACACAGTGGTGCACATCACACGAGAAGACGCTCCGGTCACCAGCCATCAGAGACACCCCCTCACACCTCGTCAGAGCAACCGAAGCAGAAACAGATTGTAAGTTACACCACCGTCAGGTAGGGTTAGGGTTAGTCGGTTGGCTGAGCGTCTGAAAACCAATTAACACGATACACAGCATCAGCAGAATAAAGGACAGAAACCACACGACCGTCTCCAAATCTCACACCCACTCAAGACAAAAAAAAAACTCCCAACAAACCAGCAAAACTTCCTAAGCCCGCCAGGCAGTATTCACAAAAAGCCTAGAGAGACTGACTGCTGTCCCCCGACACAGAGAGCAGGCCCAGGAGCTGCAGGGCAGCTCAGCCAGAGAGACACGAAGGCTCCGGGAGTGGAAGGGAAGTGAGCTCTTCCTCAGGCCCGATGACGGGACCCTGTGAGCAGATCAGACACGCACACACACACGCTCGGGGACCAGGACGCGAGGGTCCACATGAGAGGGCCGGGATCTGGGGGTCCATGTTCCACAGGCGGTGCTGGGGCCCCGGGAAGCGTGTCGAGCAGGAGTACCCAACTGGCCTGAGGATGGCGGGGCCAAGACGCAGTGGTGACCACGATGCTGCCGTCCAGGCCGGGCTCCCCTCACGGAGGAGGGAGACAAGGGCCCACAGTCTCGGCCCCTTGTGCTGGGATCCCCTGCAGCTGACCTCACTAACCGCTCACACAGGCCAGCTGTCAGCCACGGCCCCCCAGCCCTCCCAGCCTGTGCTGTCCGCCCTTCCCTCTGGGCAGCAAGGCCCTGGGGCCCACCCAACATGACACTGATGCCCCACGTCCCACCTCAGCGGTCTGAGCGCACCTGTGTGTCCTGACATCACGTCTGCCACCGAATCCATGACCTCTGACCTAGCCAGGCACACAGTCCACAGCACCTCTTCACGGCCAGACTTCTGAGCTGCACCCACCCACTGACACCTCAGAACCTCCTTTTGCCACTCATTTTTTACAAGACACACAGAAAAGTACACAAATCGTAAATGCAGTTCGACAAGTGATCAGAAAGCAATTAATTTTTCAGTTTCCTCTAACAGAGACCCACTCCCGTCTCACTCACTCACACAACTTCTACCCGGACGCCCAGGGCCTGAGAGGTCAGCCGCCTCCCCCACCTTCCACCACCAAACCCTAAAAGCGTGCGTCCGCTCCTCTCTGGGCACCTGGAAACCTGCTTTCAGCCTTCACATCTGTGGGCAAGGCGAGGCCTGTCTGTCAAGCTGGGGCTGCCCCTCCTGCTGTGTGGGTGGGCCAGCTGTCCTCACAGCCCATGTGGGGCCTTCAATCTGACCGCTCTGGACTCCTCTGCATCCTCGCTGGGAGGGGGAACTCAACCTGACCTGCCCTTCACAGGCTGCAGACCACACCCCTCCCTGGGGCCCACCCCCCCCTCCCCGGGGAGCCACTCACACCCTCAAGGAAAGGAACAAACACAAAAACTTACAGAGGCTGCTCTCCTGCAGTTCACGTTTCGGTCAAACACGGTGGCAAGCACCAGAGCGCTGTGAGAAAGAGAGAAGGCGATTAATCCGTGGAAATCCACACAGGCCCTGGATGTGGAACCCACGGCCCCTTCCACGCGCTGGACACGCAGGGCGAGCCGTGAGCAGTTCGGCGCGGGGGACCATGGGAGGCACACCGCAGGGCCAGCCAGGTCCTCAGGTCTTGCAGGACAGGACCATCTCAGGCGCTCTGGGGGCTCGGACGGAAGCAGCGCCCAGTAGACAAGGGCGGCCTCATCAGGGAAGGACATCCAACACGAAGGGAGAAGCATGCGGGCGGCCAGTGGAGCCCAGGAGACCAGCAGGAGCGCCCACCCCACACCTGCCCAGAGGCGGCTGGCCAGGCAGAGAAAGCAGCTGAGGCCCCCGCCGCTCCACCAAGGCCAAACCACGACCACGTCCAGGAAGAAGGGGTCCCCAGCCACACTGCTCACCAGCCTCGTCGACCCCCTCCTGGGCCATCCCCCTCTGTTGCTGGCGATAAACCGGAGAGGCCCAGGCGACAACAGAACAGCGGAGACGCAGCGCTGGGCCCGAGTGTGCCCTGCCCTTCTGCATCTATCAGCCCACAGAGGAAACGTTCGCCAAGGGGCACCTCAGACACACAGGGGTCACCTGGAAGGGATGCTGCGCTCCCGCCTCTGCAGCCTGAGCCCTTCCTCCCAGCAGACCCCAGACCCCGGGACACTCCACTGTCACATCCACACCCTCCAGCTCCCCCAGCCGCACCTGTCTGTCGGGCAGACTGATGCCCCCTCCAAAGTCGTCCAGGCGCTAAGCCCCCGAACCAGTGACCGCATTGCACAACCTTGCAAAAGGAGTTAAGAGGCAGACGCAGCTAAGGTCATGAGATCACCCTGGTCAAGTGCTGCGGGCACAAATGCCCTGGGAAGTGGGGGCAGGGGGCGCGAGAGACCCAGAGCAGCAGCTCGAGGAGGACTCAGCGGAAGCTGCCAGCTGTGGAGCTGCAGGAAGGGCCACTGGCCAAGGAACGTGGCGGCGCCTCCAGACACTGGAAAAGGGAGAAATGGGACTCTCCCCTGGGGCCCCTGGAAGAAGCCAGGCCAGGACACCCTGGTTCCAGCCCAGCAAGACCCAGGTGAGATGCGTCCCCTCCGCCCCCGCCCAAATGCTGAGATGCTCCCGGACGGTGAGAACCAGCGAGCCACTGATCTGCGTGGACACGTGGACCAGCCCACATGCAGCGTGCCAGGTGAAGGCAGCCGGCATGTGGCGCCTGCTCCCAGATGCCGTAGAGACGGCGATGCTCTGGGACCAAAAGCAGCCTGGTGGTGGCCAGGGCTTGGGGGTGGCTGACCACAAAGGGTGAAAGGAGGATTCTGGGGGTTCGGTACTGAAGGTGTGGACCCCAGGTCTACGAAACCGTCAAATCCACACAACCATCCACAACAAGGCTGAATTTCCCCGTAGGCAAATTAAAGAGACTACCAGGAAGTGGGCCCCAGGATGGCAGAGGGAACGCGCTTGCGTGACAGACACCACAGGTGGCGGCCGGGGATGGGAACTCTCCTCCGGGGGCTGCTGTGCTGCTCATGGGGAGGGTTAGCAGCTCTGAACACCCCCCACAGGCACTAGGCTGCAGCGCAGGTGTCCACATGGATGGGAGGAGGGCCTCCACACGGGCATGAGTGCGTCCACACGGCCAGAAGGGTGTCCACATGGGCAGGAGCGTGTCCATACGGCCGGGAGGGCGTCAACACGGACGCGCGGGTGCAGTGGATACGGAGTGTGAATGGAATCCAGGTCTTGGATCCTAACTACTTTTCTCTGCTGAGAGGAACACAGCCTCCTGGAAGTGGCTGCCTCCAGGGCCAGGGCAGAGGGGAAAGGAAGATAAACCGGGCGTGTGGTGCTGGAACTGAAACAGCATTAAAAAGACACGGGAGCCAACCTGAAACAGCCCGACAGCCAAAGGCAGAGCAACCGGAGCAAAAAAATAACCATCGATGACACCCAGGAGCAAGAGGAACATCCCCGAGTCTGCACTGATGGAAGGGAACGGCTAAACGGACACTTCTCCCCGTGGGAGAAGCTCGGAGGGGCTGCGGCCTCGCGCGGGGCCCGACAGGCGCTGTGCGGGAAAACTGGATGGCTGCACGGTGTCAGGGCACCCCGAACACTTATTATCTGTTAAAGAAAACATGTCCAGACCTCGACCTGGCGATCAAGGCCAACGTGGCCCGCAGTCACCTGGGACGCGCCCCAGTGCAACCCCGAGCGCGCAGGGCCGAGCAGCTGCCGTGGTCCGACCCCTGCCCCTCGCAGTCTCGTCTGAGAGGCCAACAGTCGGGGAGCTGGTGAAGGGTTTTAAGGGAACTTCTCCACCATTTTGGAAATTCTTTGAGTCTAAAGGTGAATCAAACGTAAAGGATTTTTTGAAAACCAACTAAATATCTGAAGATTTTTTAAAGATCCAGTGTTAGTGTCTGGGACCCTCTTCTGTCACGGCTCCTTTTACGAGCTGGAGCTGAAAGTAATATCGGCAAAACTGTATTTACAGAAAATTACTCCCTGACCCTCTCTCAGGTCTTTATCAAACTACAAACTATGGCCAAAGAGATTTCAGAAAGTGCTGCACACTAAAGGAAATACGCGACTGTCGCAGGATGATTTAAAGATTAATCGGTTCCATTTCAACACCACAACGGTTTTCGTTAACAAAATCTCAGAAATCATTAAGCCAAGCAGGACGCCTACCACTGTGATCTTTCCAGAACTAGAAATTGTGTAACTACTGCTCTTAGCAAAAACACACTTGGTGTTTCTTCTAAGTACATTCTCACAGCTGGTGGAGCTGTAAGCGTGACGCTTACACATCGATCAGAGCCTATTTTTCCATCCGTAAGATCATACGTATTCAAGGAAAAGACACGAACCAAGAATTTCCGCTTCCCTTTAAATCTGATGTAAGAAAAGGGTAGACACGTATCTTCACTGACTCTGGGTCCAGCCAATACTACCAAAATTTCACAGTTCACACTGAATTCTTGAAATTTCCAGTTAATCTGTTTGGCCTAAATTACAGTTTTTAAATTATGGAACAATGATTAATGAGGAGAGAATGGAACAAATATAGAGAAGAAATTTAAATCACCTACCATCCTAGAGGCTGGCCACAACCCCTTCAGGGTCACTGCGAACTTAGGCATCGGTTTAAACAACTCTTCAGCCCGATCTTGAGCCCCGGCCCCCAGGCCCCTCGGCCGCGGACACTGTGGCCCTGCCCCGGGCTAGCAGAGCTGAGTCGCGGCCCTGCTCTTCCCAGCATGGCCAAGGCCACGAAGCCAAGCCCACGTCCACACGCAGCACAGGTCAGAACGAATGGAGACGGCGTGGCTTTAAGTCCACACGTTGACGCCATGACTGAGCCAGAACATTAGCGAACGCCTGTGTTGTGGGGCCCTCCCCAGCTTTGCCATGTGATTGTCACTGCCCTCCCAGTCCTCCCCGAAAACCACAGGAGGCCCCACAGGGCAGGGGCTCCATCCACCGCCTTCTTTTCCACACGTCCTGGCGTCTGTGCCACCCCCAACAGGCACCGTGAGTTACCAGAGGGACCCACAAACATTCAGCACCCACAGTGAGGCCCGTCACAGGATAACGCAAGCCATGCCACGTGCACCCGCAGGCACCTCTCTGTTCAGCCTCGGGGGTCTGCAGGACCTGCCCCCGTGGTGAGGTTAGGCTCAGCCCATACCCCTCAGTTCTTGTGGCCACTGGCCACCCAGCAAGGGCCGCCAGAGATGGCATTGTGGGAGCCCCAGAGTGACACTGAGCATACATCACCGCGATGGAGCGCCCAACCTGCCTCTGGGCATTTTGGACACACCCCGGCTCGCAGGGACCTTGGGGTGAGGCCACCTGACTTGGACATGCACAGGAAAGGGACTGATCACAGGGCACCACCCATGGGCCCTGCACCTTAGTCAGGCTGCTCTTGTAGTCATGAGTGAACGGCTTGAAATATTTACTGCTTTATGCGTATTTTACCAAACTTCACAGGACACAGTAGGACAAAGATAACAAAACCACTTAAAAAGCACAACTCTCAATCAAATAGAGACTCAAGTTAATGCAACAAATCCTCTGTGTATACACCTACGAATGTGACAGGTTTTTAATAATGTTTTTATTTGGATTCAGTAAAAAAAAAAAAAAAGTTATTTTAATCTCACTTTCAGAACAAAACTGGCTTATCTAGAAATACCAGTATGTTTCAGATAAAAGCAAGCATGACAATACTGGTTAACTATAAACATGAGTGTCCCCCGTGTGCTGGGAAGCTTTCCTCCGCGGGACGGGGCTGAGCCTGAGTCACACGCTTTCATTTCGCTACAGAACAGCGGCGACCATGCCGGCCACACCACAGCTCTCGGGGCTGGAGCTCTCAGGTGTCTGCCTGTCTGCTTTCGCTGCAGGAACTCAGGCGATACTGCACCAGGATTTCCCAACACAGAGAGATGGTCTGTGTCAAACAGAAAGGGACTTTCTTTCCTGTCCGAGTCAGGGAGCTGCGTGCCTGGACCTGCTCCGAGCTGCAGGCACCTGGCTTTCAGCAGGTTCAACAAAGAGCAGATCTCGCCCCGAAGTCTGTATTTGTCAGTTTGTGTAATATTTTATAGCAACAGAAAACAAGATTCACTGTTTTTATCTTCAGTGACAGTAATCCTGTCTTTTCAAAGTCAACAACTTTGTAAAATATCAGACTAATAATTTATTACCCAGCCACGTTGTTTGAAAGTTGCAGATCACATTGTTTCTGGAGCAAGAACCACCTGTGGCTGAATTTCCTCCCCTAAGTCATGAGCATCAAGGCCACACCAGCTGGCACGATGCTGAGACACTCTGAAGGCACAGCAGAGCTGAGAGGGAAGCAGGTGGGACACTGACCAGGTGGGCAGGCGGGGGGGCCTTCTGGTCAGGAACCGCCACTTAACTCTCCTTGGAAAACAGAAAGGTCATCTTCCCTCTCAAGTGTGCCATCAAGAAACACCGAGTGGGAACAAGACATAGCTCTGAGCAATGCCTGCCACTTCCTGATTTTTCAGGACAACCTTGCCCTCAAGGAAGCGATCTGGGAGCCAATCCCCAGGCGCTGCCCACGCGGCCCTGCTGGTTGGGCTCGCTCCGCGAGGCCCAGGCGGGCACAGCCCCCGGCGAGGGAGGGGCCCCGCAGGGCTGATGTCAACAGGAGCTCGCTTACAGCAGAGTTTCAGGTGAGGAAATCACTAGAAGGCAACACCACGCACACGCTGGCAACAGGGCGTTTTTTTCCCTCTTCTTCTTGCAAATTAGCTCCTGATTACCGATGAGAGGCATTTTCTAGACAACACACAACCGCTCTTGACTGCTTCACCTCTGTGTCTCATTGTTCCTAATTACACCTGGCTTCTCAGGAAGCCCCTTCCACAAAGTAACTGTCCCATCACCTCGCGCAGAACTCTTGGGAAAAACAGGCTTTCAAGGTCAACTGACACTAACCTAAACCACGATTAAATTTACCCCAAACTTCCTTTCTGGTATTTACGAAACAGGGAGGTGCACACACCCACACGGTGAGGTGAGAGGACATCCTCCAGGTCCCTCCGGGAAAGGCGGGCAGCCGGCCGGTCCTGCCTCCTCACCATCACTACCGCCCTCCTACTCCCCGTGGACGCTTCTGTCCACTTACAGAATTACAGGTGACCTCAACTGTCTACTTCTGCAGGATCAACTGAGGAGTTTGTGAAAGTATAAAGATACCAAGATTTTATCATGTGCCAGGATTAATGGGCTTAAAAGCTGACAATTAAAATGTGGTCACTTATTATAAAGCACGGAAGGCAGACCTCGCAGGCCACACCCCAACCGATACTCCGGGCAAGGCTGGCTCACCTGGCACTGTGACTCACCCTCACCCACCCACCCACCGCCTGCAGCCCAGACGGCCAGGGAGGCTGGAGCACAGCCTCCCTCAGAACCTGCCAAACGGGACGGAGAAGCTGCCGGGCACAGCTCCAAAGGGCACCGGCTGATCCGGTCGGGGCAGGCGCAGGGGCAAGGGAAAGGAGGGCCTTCCTGAGCAGAAACTCCACAAGGCACAAACTCCAGGCTTCATTAGCAGAAATCAGGAAAGCTGAGCAGGAGCCTGGGCTCCCCCACCAGATGGGGGTTCCAGCGTGTGTGAACTCACTGGCGCTCACCAGGGCATGCCCAGGAAGTCCAGGGAGCCAACCTCCCCTGAGATCAAAGGACCCAAGTGAACCAAACGAGCTGCTGCGGACGGACAGGTGCGGGTCACCAGCACCCACAGCTGCTCTGTCCCTCCACTCAGCGCCGTTTCTTCAGTGAGTCCCGTCCCCCACCCCGCCCACCACCTCCTGGTTCACTGGGGCCGCACAGTCACTGGTCTCGTCCAAGCCCTCTCCCATGGGAGCCAGCTCTCTCAGTGTGGGGGCCTTCCTCCCCTGAAGACGTGCCAGAGCCCCGGCCATCTCCATGAAAAGCGTGGGAGTCTGGGGAAGGCCCCTCGCAGGCAGCGGCCCACGTGGACCTTCCCACCACACCTCCAGGGGCCACGCTTCACATTTATCTGCGATTTTCCTCCCGGATTGACACCTCCCTTTGCAAAGTCACTGGTGGGATCCGCGTTGCCCTGTTCCTGCCTGCAGCTGGAAGAGCGGCCCCCCGAGCCCAGGACCTGCACGAGAACTCGCTCTCCAGGCCGTGCACCAGCAGGGACGCCCACACCATTGCTTCTCCCCAGGCTGGCGACACGGTCTTGTGACAGAGGCTCACACCCACAGGGACGAGACGCTGCTGCCCAAGCAGAGGCGGCGTGGGGTGGCCGCCTGCCCCCCTGCCCAGCTCCAGAGGTCTCTGCCGACCCCCCAGCCTTCGGCCCTGCCCCTCCGGCTGGGCTGGACGAGGAGAGCTGTGGAGAAAGGAAAGGCGCAGACCCCTGCGACCTCAGAGCTCTCGGCCACAAGCACCAAACTGAAAGGGCGTCCATCAGGATCGCTTCTGCTCCCAGGTGGGAACGACCGTCAGGAGCCCCATCTCCCCAAACCGCCCACGGCCCGGGAGAGGCAGCGCCGCAGGCGCGGAGCTGGGCCTGGCCCGGCACCACCAGCCACAAGGCTCTGGACAGCGTCCTCGGAGCCCTGGCCCCTCACAGCACTGATGGGGGAGCAGAACCAAGAACACCAACCTGGAGACTTTTACCGGGGGCGGGGGGGGGGGCACAGCTCACGGGGAGAGCGCGTGCTAGGCTCACACGCCTCCTGGGCTCAGTCCCCAGTACCTCCATTTAAAATAAACCTTAAAAATTCTCTGAAAAGTTTCCAGGTCAAAAAAATTCAGGCAATGATTTAGAATTTTCCATATATGAAGACATACATGAGAAAGGAATATGAGTAAAGCATCGAAAAAAAGAAACACCAATTAAGAAAAACACCGAGACTCAGCTAACTAAACGCGCGACAGGATGTCGACACACGTGTCCTGTCGTAAAGGAAAGAAGGAAAAACGTAAAGTGAGAAACAAAGGCCCCTCATCCTGAGACCGTGAGCAGCGGGAACAGCGCTTGCTGCCGCCTCCCAGCTGCAGGAGTAACTTCCCAAAGTCGAGGAGCGGAACCTGCGGGCAGCAGGCAGCCAGCGGCTTCCCCGGCGCTGTGCGGAGCCAAACCACATCGCATGGGCAGAGCATGGGTGGGCAGGGGGCGCACCGAGCGCAGGGCCCCGGGCATCACCACAGCCCACTGCCCTCCCGCTCCACCCTCCCTCCCAAGGGTGGACAAGGCCAGGAGGAGGCAGGTGCTTTTACAACTTCCGCAGAAGCACTTTATCTCCTTGAGCAGGGATCAGAGTCCTCGGGCTGCTCTGCGGGCTTCACCTTGATTCGAGATTGGGAGATACCAGCTGGCCACGAGGCCCGAGGCCCCTCTTCTGACCCCAGAGACGCCCTCCACAGGCTGCTCACGCTCCGGGCCGCATGCAGTGGGGGAACCAGCACGCCCGGCCGAGGCGGCAAGGGCTTCCACGACAGGGTTGCCGTGCGGCAGGTTAAGACCTGGGGGTCTCCCGTTCTTTTTAGGGCGTCTCCCTTGTGGGAGGCAGCTCCCAGGACCTGAGCACAATGCTGAAAGCCACTCCCCGGTAGAAGTCGCCGGGTGAGTGCCACGCACCATGACTGGCCCAGAGGCTGCAGCGTGCTCAGCAGCCCCGCCTCCGGCTACTGAATCTACAAGCAAAGAGGAGACCCGACCTCCCATTAAGTCACTGGAAGTCCCTCAGCCCAGGAGGCAGAGCAGAGCGAACACCAACTGAACCCTCACGCTCCTGGGGGCCCAGGGCAGGGCGCTCAGCCGGCCACGCTGCTCCCTCCAGGGAAGCAAAGGATGTATCTTTCCGATCTCAGGAGGCAGGAGATTGTAATCCCACGATGCTGTCACTAGTCCACAGAGATCAGAGAACCGTGTATCAGACTTTACCTGGAAATCGCGGCCACAAAGGGCTTCAGCTCCTGAGGCTCGTAGGCACGTGCGAAGGCCCAGCACACATAGCAGGCGGCGTCCCTGACGTTGGCGCCCACGCTGCAGGCGCCCCGCTTCTCCTCGTAGGTCAGCGCCTTCAGGATCACGGGGACAACTGGACACAGGAGACAGAGACTATGAGTGGGGCCTGGAGGCAGCACACGTGGCTTCAGAGAAGCTGCAGCTGCTGGAACATGACCGCTCGGCCCTCTGCCCAGGCAGAGGCAGACGGGAGGCACGCGTGGTGCCCCACCTCCCCTAGTCACTTAAAACTCACGACCTTGTCAGAAAGGACATCTGGAAGGAACCCAGGAGTCCATCAGCTCAACTCAGGTGAAAATGCTTTTTCAAAGTTGCCCCCACATTACAGGAGTTGGTGACGGTTCCTACAGAACAGCACGGACGTGCCTGCCGGGCCCACCAAAGGGACGCAGATGCCACGCAGCCAGGAAAGGGGCCGGCGTGGCATAGGGGCAGGAGGAGGGGCTCCCTCACCTGGGTCACCTGCAGACTCAGAGGACACCAGCCCCCAGAGTCTCCCGTCAAGGGGACCACAAACAATATATGGGCTTCTAACTCCAAAAAAGCAGATACCCAACTCGGGGGAGAGGAGACCCTGCTACACAGGTGTCAGCTCTGCTCAGAGTGTGCCTGTGACCTGTGACCTCGCTGGGCTGCAGGGCTGAGAACCAGGGTGATAAAGTGAAGCCAGCTAACTTTAGGAATAACCCAGATATGTTTAACTATCTACAACAGTTGTAATATTTAAGGTAATTTGACATACATGTGGATCATCCCTCTGGTTCCATTTTAAATGTCTGAGTTTTTCATATTACATATGTAATTTCTGATACAAAGACAGGAGAATTTTAAAACACATGGCATAAGAGTACTTAATGTTTAAAGGAGCTGAACCTGTACTGTATTTAACTATTAAATTTATTAGATCCATGTATTTCAAGCACTGGGGAAGGGTTTGCTCATTAGAGGCATGTAAATCACTTAAAAAGAAAATAAAATGTGCAACATTCATGTACAGGGTTCAGAGAGTATAAGGGAATTTAATTAATTTTATAAATAAACAAAACAATTTTTAAAAGCCTCTTAAAATGATAATAGGGAAATGTAACAGGAAAGACCTTCAGAAAAGTTTTACCGTGCAATTCAAAGGGAGAGTATTCATGTTTTCTTAAGTCACACTCAATGAAATTTTCTGCAAAAACATGTTGGAAGTTCAATTTACTGTCCCAAAACAGACAGCAACACTGACACACAGCTCCCACTGGTGTTTAGAGAAGCAGTAAAGGTGAACACGAGTCTCTGGTCCCAGAGGGGTGGAGGGACCACACGTCCCAGTGCCCAGCGCCACGGCCCCAGAACAGCAGGGCTCCCGCGGAGCGACATCCACGGCAGACACATGGTCCACGTGGCTCAGGAGGCCAGCCGGGGGGAGTGCACGCATCCACCCACACGTTTGGCCACAGCCTCCTCGTCCCAACAACGCACACCCCAGACCACACAGCGCGGACGCAGTGTCAGATGCCCAGGCAGAACTGGACACAGTGGCACCCAACTGATGAAGGTCAACACGCAAGACGGTGGAGATCAGCCACTAAGCAAAGAGCAAAAGAAGCAGCGGAAAGCTGGCGTGCGATCCGGGGCCACAGAGAGCCCCAGCTCTTCCTGCAGCCCCTCCCTCTGGCCTAAGGCCCCGGCACTCCCAGCACACGAGGCCCGTGCTCCACACGCCCTCTCCTCTGTTTAACAGTGCTGCCGCTGCGACTGCAGTCTGAGAAGAGACACTTGGGTGTGGACGTAAGAAAAACGAAGCACCCGTTACCTGCACACGCAACTATCATCATAGAAACGGCCAAAGAAATGTACCTGGAAGGAAGTCTCGGGCAAAAATCAAAAGAAACGACTGCCGGAGTGGGGCGTCGCATGCAAGTTCCCCTCTGCCTTTGCATCTGAGGGTTTCTGATTCCGTACAAACAGCAACAAAGAGTAAATTTGACTCCGTACCATTTCTTTTATGCACATACAGTGATTACCGTCTACAACGTTTTTAAATGTCCATGTAAATTTACTTAAAATTACACAAAACAAATGTTCTCCAAAATAAAAATCCCAAAGACACATCGTGTTACCAATTATATGCATTTCAACCAGGACCAAACTCAAGAACACATTTCCTCCCGATCAGCAGCACCAGAAAGGCACCTGCAGCCAAAGCTCCGAGGAGCACCCCCACCCACAATGGACATGGTGGTCACCCACACCCGGAGCTGGCCTTGTTCCTCCTCTGCACCTGCCGAGGGCCCCAAGCACCCAGCCCACTCTCCTGCCAAGTGCTCCCGTCCTCCACCCCACAGCAGCAGGACACCCCACACTCGATGTGCCAAGACCCCTCAAGGTCCACAGCGTCGGAAACTCAGCCCATCTCCCTCACCCTCCCCGTCAGCCGGAGGCCCGTGCCATCGTCTGGGGCAAGTTCAGGGCACGGTGATCATCCCAGGGCCACTCCTCCTTGTTTCCGTATATCCAGTCAAGGCCTGGCCCACCCACAGCAGCCAGGCCCCTGCAAAGGACGCATCACCCCGGCTCCCCAGCCCCCCAGTCACTGTAGGACCACCGCTGCTCCCAGCCTCCAGTCTGCCCAGTGACTCACCTCAGCACAGCAGAGCACAAGCTGGCTTCCAGGTCTCCCTCTCAAGAGTGCCCCAAGACCCCACACCAGTCCCCCACTGGCCACAACCTGGGACGCACCGCCCCCCCATCTGCAAAGCCCCCATGCCCTCTCTACCTGGCACCGCCCCGGGAGCACCAGACCTTCCTGAGCAAAAGCGCTGACGCTCACCAGGTCTCCACGGCACCCCAGGAACTAAGCTCAGCTTTCTGCGAGGATGTCTCTGTCACTCTGTGTTTACCTCCTAAAACCAAAGCTCACAATTAAGACACAGAACATGCAGAAATGCCCAACCAGACAAGAGGACACTACCCTAGCTGTTTCAGATAAAGTAGTTAAATCTGATTAATGATTTTTTTAATTGTCTCAACTTGAACTAAACTAAATCTGTAATGCTTAAAACTGGTCTTCGTCTGTTTTCGCTGGAGTTACTCCTACTCTTCTGGTGTCATTCACGTTCACTCTATGCTGATGGGGAAGCCTGCACGTGGCCCAGCGAACGCCACAGCTAATAGGCCGTGACACCCGTAGGGGAGGAGCTTCATGTAAATGCGGTGTCACTGCCGTGACAGCTTCTCTAAACCGTCACTTTAGCGGCTGCCCAGACAGCTCTGGCTGAGACCATTCAGCAATTCTACAGCCTGAGGGGCCTGGATGCTAACTGCTGAGTCCCAGTTCATCGGGCCATTGGACAAAATCAATTTCAAAACAGACAACTATGAATGACAACAGCCAGTCCTGTCCACATCCTTCAGGTGGACGTTGCACCCTACTACCACAAAGGGAGAGGCTCAGGGCCCCCTGGGAGAAGCCCACCTGCACTCCACCTGCCCACCCCCTGGTCCTGAGCCATAGGGGGCTGCTCCTGCCCCACCCCCCGAGCCTGACCCTGGGTCACAGTGAGGTGGTTTCTAAGGCAACACTCCTGCTGGCTCGTGAGGCCGACCCGTCATGAGGAAAAGGGCAGGCGCTGTGACCTGGACCCTGCAGCGGACGCTTGCCTCAGCAGCGCACAGATCCCTAGGGGCTGACCGGCATCCACTGCGGGGAACCCAGCAGACAGGGAGGCACAAGCACAGCCCCGCCTGGCCCACTTCTCCACTTCTCCATCCCAAGGAGGGCAGGCAGCTTCACTCGTGGGCGGTCAGCACAGCTCCACGCTGCACTTGGACTAAACCCTCCTTGAGGGAGGACGGACTGGGGGTACTTGGGCTGTGAGGTCTGTGCGGCAAGGTGACCCCCAACAGACCCTGACCTTCGTCCCCGGCACCCGCACACACCCACACACTGGGGAGCTACCTGGCCTCCCACAGCGTGAAGGTGCTGGCCTTCTCTGTGTCCTCCCGCAGAACCAGGTCAGAGAAGGACAGACCCAAGCCCACCAGGGCCGCCTCCCTGCCAGCCCCCGCCCACCCACGTGGCATGCAGTCGCAGCTGCCCAGCAGCGCCCCACCCAGCCCTTGGCACAGGCAGTCTACAAAGTCTTTCTCCCGAAAGCTCCGGTGAGCCCTCCATCACTCCTGCCTCAGACAGCAGCAGCTGACGCTCAAGGGCAAGTGAAGAAGTAACAAGCAGAGACCTCGCTGCTGGACCGGATCCGACAGAGCCAGCCATGCGGCCACGGGCAGTGATGATGGTACCCTCGCCTCACAGGTCCCTGAGAAGGAGTTTGACTTGCAGAAAGCAAAACAGCTCAAAAGGAGAGAAAGCGAGATGACAGGTTTCTTTAACGCAAAAATGGGAAAATGGGCCTCTCAGCTCCAACGCATTCCAAGGTGGAAGTAAGAGATCTGACCTGGGGATAAAGGGATGGGGTCGGGCCTGCTTCTGCGGCTGCTAACAGGGCCCATGGCTGCCCCCTGACCTTTCGGGCCTTCTCCAGTCTCTTCTGTGCAAAAGGGTGCTCTGGGCTTCCTGCCCCGACATCCAGAGAACAGAAGACAAGAGAGAGACCAGCCTGAGTCCATGCAGGGCAAAGCAATCACAGAGCTTAGGGGCAAGAAGGTGGCATATGAAAGAGAAATAGTCTTTGCGCTGAACTTTCCTAAGAAGTCATTATCAGAAAAAAAAAACTCAAAAACTAACAACTCTTTCCAGATTAAACAGGTTTAAAATAAGGAAACTCTTCAATAGCTTTGAACAAAAACCTCTCTCAAGGTTCCAATTACACACTGCAAATGCATGTCAAATATATAAGATTCCCCAGAGGGCTTCCTTTTGGCAACCCAGAGTCCAGCAATGTAATTTAAATACCCTTCTCTCTGGACAGCTTGTCATTTGTCTAACGCCAATCGCCTAAGGACAAAGCAGCCTCCGGGGGAGAGAAACGACTTAACCCTCAGAAAGCCAAGTCCCCACTACAGGGCTTGCAGGGCACACGCCCACAGGACAAGGGGAACCCAGGTGTTCCATGCAGCATCCACAAAAACATCATCATACAGCCAGCACAGAAATCATGTCTTATGATAAGTAATGAATTACACTAATTAAAAAAAAAACTCATCACGTAAGAAGTATCACTGCATTGGGCCAAGTCTCCCAGAAGGCACTGGGCCAGCATCTCTCAGGACACACTAGGAAGACATCTCCCAGGTTGCACTAGGATATCTCCCAGGATGCACTGGGAAGACATCTCCCAGGATGCCAGACTAGGATGACTTCTCCCAGGATGCCACACTAGGATGACTTCTCCCAGGATGCCAGACTAGGATGACATCTCCCAGGATGCTAGACTAGGATGACTTCTCCCAGGATGCCACACTAGGATGACATCTCCCAGGATGCTAGACTAGGATGACTTCTCCCAGGATGCTACACTAGGATGACTTCTCCCAGGATGCCACACTAGGATGACTTCTCCCAGGATGCCACACTAGGATGACTTCTCCCAGGATGCCAGACTAGGATGACTTCTCCCAGGATGCCACACTAGGAAGACATCTCCCAGGATGCTAGACTAGGATGACTTCTCCCAGGATGCCAGACTAGGATGACTTCTCCCAGGATGCCAGACTAGGATGACATCTCCCAGGATGCCAGACTAGGATGACTTCTCCCAGGATGCCACACTAGGATGACTTCTCCCAGGATGTCAGACTAGGATGACTTCTCCCAGGATGCTAGACTAGGATGACTTCTCCCAGGATGCCAGACTAGGATGACTTCTCCCAGGATGCCACACTAGGATGACATCTCCCAGGATGCCAGACTAGGATGCCTTCTCCCAGGATGCTAGACTAGGAAGACATCTCCCAGGATGCTAGACTAGGATGACTTCTCCCAGGATGCCAGACTAGGATGACTTCTCCCAGGATGCCACACTAGGATGACTTCTCCCAGGATGCCACACTAGGATGACTTCTCCCAGGATGCTAGACTAGGAAGACATCTCCCAGGATGCTAGACTAGGATGACTTCTCCCAGGATGCCAGACTAGGATGACATCTCCCAGGATGCCAGACTAGGATGACTTCTCCCAGGATGCCACACTAGGATGACTTCTCCCAGGATGCCAGACTAGGATGACTTCTCCCAGGATGCTAGACTAGGATGACTTCTCCCAGGATGCCAGACTAGGATGACTTCTCCCAGGATGCCACACTAGGATGACATCTCCCAGGATGCCAGACTAGGATGCCTTCTCCCAGGATGCTAGACTAGGAAGACATCTCCCAGGATGCTAGACTAGGATGACTTCTCCCAGGATGCCAGACTAGGATGACTTCTCCCAGGATGCTAGACTAGGATGACTTCTCTCAGGATGCTACACTAGGATGACTTCTCCCAGGATGCTACACTAGGATGACTTCTCCCAGGATGCCAGACTAGGATGACTTCTCCCAGGATGCCAGACTAGGATGACTTCTCCCAGGATGCCAGACTAGGATGACTTCTCCCAGGATGCCAGACTAGGATGACTTCTCCCAGGATGCTACACTAGGATGACTTCTCCCAGGATGCACTGGGATGACATCTCCCAGGATGCTAGACTAGGATGACTTCTCCCAGGATGCTACACTAGGATGACTTCTCCCAGGATGCCAGACTAGGATGACTTCTCCCAGGATGCCAGACTAGGATGACTTCTCCCAGGATGCTAGACTAGGATGACTTCTCCCAGGATGCTAGACTAAGAAGACATCTCCCAGGATGCTAGACTAGGATGACTTCTCCCAGGATGCTACACTAGGATGACTTCTCCCAGGATGCCAGACTAGGATGACTTCTCCCAGGATGCCAGACTAGGATGACTTCTCCCAGGATGCTAGACTAGGATGACTTCTCCCAGGATGCTAGACTAGGAAGACATCTCCCAGGATGCTAGACTAGGATGACTTCTCCCAGGATGCCACACTAGGATGACTTCTCCCAGGATGCTAGACTAGGATGACATCTCCCAGGATGCTAGACTAGGATGACTTCTCCCAGGATGCCACACTAGGATGACTTCTCCCAGGATGCCAGACTAGGATGACTTCTCCCAGGATGCCAGACTAGGAAGACATCTCCCAGGATGCTAGACTAGGAAGACATCTCCCAGGATGCTACACTAGGATGACTTCTCCCAGGATGCTAGACTAGGAAGACATCTCCCAGGATGCTACACTAGGATGACTTCTCCCAGGATGCTACACTAGGATGACTTCTCCCAGGATGCTACACTAGGATGACTTCTCCCAGGATGCTACACTAGGATGACTTCTCCCAGGATGCCAGACTAGGATGACTTCTCCCAGGATGCCAGACTAGGATGACTTCTCCCAGGATGCTAGACTAGGATGACTTCTCCCAGGATGCTACACTAGGATGACTTCTCCCAGGATGCACTGGGATGACATCTCCCAGGATGCTAGACTAGGATGACTTCTCCCAGGATGCTACACTAGGATGACTTCTCCCAGGATGCCAGACTAGGATGACTTCTCCCAGGATGCCAGACTAGGATGACTTCTCCCAGGATGCCACACTAGGATGACATCTCCCAGGATGCCAGACTAGGATGCCTTCTCCCAGGATGCTAGACTAGGAAGACATCTCCCAGGATGCTAGACTAGGATGACTTCTCCCAGGATGCTACACTAGGATGACTTCTCCCAGGATGCTACACTAGGATGACTTCTCCCAGGATGCTACACTAGGATGACTTCTCCCAGGATGCTACACTAGGATGACTTCTCCCAGGATGCTAGACTAGGATGACTTCTCCCAGGATGCCAGACTAGGATGACTTCTCCCAGGATGCTAGACTAGGATGACTTCTCCCAGGATGCTACACTAGGATGACTTCTCCCAGGATGCACTGGGATGACATCTCCCAGGATGCTAGACTAGGATGACTTCTCCCAGGATGCTACACTAGGATGACTTCTCCCAGGATGCCAGACTAGGATGACTTCTCCCAGGATGCCAGACTAGGATGACTTCTCCCAGGATGCCAGACTAGGATGAGTTCTCCCAGGATGCTAGACTAGGAAGACATCTCCCAGGATGCACTGGGATGACATCTCCCAGGATGCCAGACTAGGATGAGTTCTCCCAGGATGCTAGACTAGGAAGACATCTCCCAGGATGCACTGGGATGACATCTCCCAGGATGCCAGACTAGGATGACTTCTCCCAGGATGCCAGACTAGGATGACTTCTCCCAGGATGCCAGACTAGGATGAGTTCTCCCAGGATGCTAGACTAGGAAGACATCTCCCAGGATGCACTGGGATGACATCTCCCAGGATGCCAGACTAGGATGACTTCTCCCAGGATGCCAGACTAGGATGACTTCTCCCAGGATGCCAGACTAGGATGAGTTCTCCCAGGATGCTAGACTAGGATGACATCTCCCAGGATGCACTTGGCTGAGTCTCCCAGGAAGCCTATGGACCACAAAGAGCACTGAGTCACCTCGTCACCTGACGGCCCTGCCTGGGGAGCCACACTCAGGCCTTGAGCCCGCCTGCCTGAGTCTGAGTCCAGGAAAGCACTAGTTCCCTGGGAGTGGGTGTGGCCACCACCACAGAACTTTTATTTCAGCCACCAGTACAAATAGCCATCATACCTACCTAAAGAATGCAGTCCAACTTGCTGAGAAAAAAAAACCAACGTTGAATTTGCTGGGGGAGAGGAAATGACGGACAGAAAATCTGGTTCCACAGACACTTGGTTCTCAGTTCCCACAGGACGTCTGAAAAACTGTCTCAAAGGCCCTTGGCCGACCTGCAGGCAGCAGTGCCAGCCTTCACCCGGCACAGTGGGGAATTTCGGCCATGCGTGCTGGCCTTCCTTGGAGGGTGAGGGACCCCAGCCCCATGGACGTGGGGAGAGCCTGGCCAGGGCTCGTCCCCACCGCAAGTAGGGGAGAGATATCTCAGTAGCATCCTGTGTTGCTGGTGGTGGGTACCCGACCTGCACACCACCTGGCTCCCCTCTCCCCTAGACGCCGCAAGCACACCCACCCCAACACAGTGGGAGCGCCCACGAAGCCCACTCCCTTTCCACAGGAAAGTTATGTGGCCGAGCTGGTCCAGGAGCCCCCCAAGCATCCTCTCTGTGAACAAGACCCCCCAGCACCACCCCTAGTGCTGCAACTGAGAGCCGAGGCAGGAACGGATGCTCCCTCAGCGGAAGCCCTAAGACCATAAGGGCTCCCAGCAAGTGCAGGGCACACAGGCCAGCCTAGGCGGGTCCAACCGTTATTGTGGGGCACACTAGCCACAGACGGAGGCTCTCCTCACAAGAAACAATGCGATGGCCATTTCAAGACAGGGGCTCGTAGAGTCCTACCTGGGGCAGGGCCTTCTGAAACGCTTCGCGTAATCACAAGTGAGACCGAGGCAAACAGCAAGGCGCACCCCTCCCCCGGGTGTGGAGGGCAGCTCCCACCACACCACTTGCACAGAGGAGGTGATGAGCAAAGGGCACACACCAGCCCAAGACACTAAAGGGCGTTTCAAGACAAGAAACAAGCGGCAAGTGTGACACGACGGAGAAGGACGTGCTGGCCAGCACACATGGCGAGCTCACTACATCACCAACGGTGAACACTGCAACTTGGAGAGGAGACCGCAGGTGAAGGACGCCAAAGAGACACGAGTGCTGAGAGCGATTACTGAAGGTCACGTGGACAGAGACCAAGTGCCAGCAGAGGAGCGGGAGGTGGGGGCACAGCGGGGAAACCGGGGCGCAGAGGGACTGCCCAGGTCAGCCCAGGTCCCCGGGCACAGTGTCCTCCACCGGCTCCCACGCACCTCTGCGATGTCCTCCCTGACCTCCCCCACCATTCCCTTGCTGGCCCTCTGGGGCTCGGACGGACTGACACCCTGGAGCCTCCTCGACCTTGCCCATCTGCACGCCCACCGCCCCAAAGGGCCCAGAGGTCCCCAGATCGCATGGCACGGCAGGGCAGGGCGCTGCCACCCACCCCCCCGGGCTCCCGCACAGGCAGGCAGACATCACAGAGGCTCTTCTCCTGACAAACGCCAAGCAACCCCACCTTGATCCTCCTGTTCACAAGGCGCTGATCGGAGCAGACGGCACCGCAGGGCAGGCTGGGAAGACAGGCCTCGCCCACCAGCCCCACGGCTCTCTGCACCTTTGGGTCATGCTGGGAAAACACCACCTTTAAGAGCACAGCTTTCAGAAGACCCGGAGCATACGCCCCTCCCTCCCTAAAGGCCACGTGTCATTTTCTCAGTTCAGCATCGCAGGCTGGTTCTTAGGCAGCGGGCCTCGGCCCTGGCTGCCGTAAGAACGACCTCTGGTGCTCAGGACCCTCCCCAGAGTTGCTGAGCGGGAGGACAGGTCACAGCCACTCTGAGAAGCCTGGGTCACGGGCAGCCCTCCCACCTCCATCAGACTAGAGGGACCTTCTGTGGAGGGCTGCCACTAGGTAGACCAGTAAGAGCGAGAAAGGAAATACGAAACCTGCTCTCAGACTACTAAAGGCAAAACGCACCAGAGTCAGTAAAGAGCCTCTCTCTCTACGATGACAGACCACTCACAGTATCTTCCAAAGGCCCATTCGACAGGTGACAGGGTGTTTCACTGCTCAGTTCACGTCTACATGTCCACATGCAAATGAAAACACACACGTCTGAGTCACAAGCATCACTCTGGCTCCAGTCTGTGTGCAACAATCACCATGCAGCCGGCAGGGCTGTGCCGGGCCCCCTCCCCGGTGACCAGCAGTCCCCCACACGTGCCACGTTGGCTGATCCTCCGAACTGCACCTCCCGGTCCAGAGCCCCTCCAACCTCTGGCCTCAGTGACCAGTGGCAGGCTTCCTCCCTGGCGTCACCCTCAGGTCAGAAGGCAGCCATCGGGGGTCTCAGGAGTGACAGCCCACCCCACCGGTCTGCAGGCCTGGGGCCTCATCCCGTAGCCCCCGGAGCCTGCGCTCCCAGTCTGCCCCTTCCTAGTGAGCTGGGAGCTCCTCCACCATCTCCCCTCCCCTCAACAAAAACCAAGTATTTGACTAATGGTTTGGATAAATATGGGTTTTTCTAATCTTAAAAAACAATATTTAAGACATTTGCATATCTTAGTTCCTCTCACCGTTTATTTCAACAGGTGATGAAGGCTCGGAGTCCCGCACCCACAACTGCACAATCCAGAAGCTCTGAGAAGAGGGGCTGGGATCTTCTTTGGCAGCAAAGCCTGGCTGAGCTGACACGGGTCAGCCTACAGTGTGCGCTCCCCTCCCGCTGTGGCTCTGGCCACGTGCTCTGTAGGAGGGCGCCTGTGTCAGCTGTGGGCGCCGCCTGGACTCCACGGAGGGCGGAGGCCACACAGCCGAGGAACCCACGACCTGCCTGGGGATGAAGAGGTCTTGACTCTGAAACACCCCCACCTCCAGGGGCTTTAAAGGAGGAACTAGGAGCTCCGCCGGGAGACCCGAGGGCTTCCACTTCCAGATGCCGGGGCGTCTGTGCCGGGGCCGCGACAAGAGCTGCCCGGTGTTTAGGTCACGGGGAACTTGAGACTGACGATGTCTGTCTATTACTGAGAGATCAGAATCTAAACGTCCAAGTGTTCTGAAGGCCCGGGACAAAGTCAGAGTGCAGAGGCTGCAGAAGCAGAAGGGAGCTGAC
The DNA here is from genome assembly GCF_036321535.1 of Camelus dromedarius. Taxonomy (NCBI): domain Eukaryota; kingdom Metazoa; phylum Chordata; class Mammalia; order Artiodactyla; family Camelidae; genus Camelus; species Camelus dromedarius. The sequence goes on from NC_087451.1 coordinate 27,129,501, forward strand.
ACCAAGTCTGGTGGGCCTGGCACACTCGGAACCTCCAGGGCGGCTGAGGAACTTCGTCTCAGGGGCGCTGAGAACTTCAGCTCACCGTGCCTGAGGACAGCGGCAGGAGACTTCCCCCAGCCGAGGTTTGGCCAGCACATGGAGTCCGGAGCCCTGCCCACACCATCCTGCACCCTGCCCCTGCACACAGTAGGTCCCAGTCGGTCGCGAGTGAATCTAAGTGTTTCTCTCTCACTCTTTCTCCAAGAACAAACATCCTTTGCAATGTTTTAAACTGCTTACGCAGTTTCCTCTTGGAAATACCTTCTCAACATCTCACCCAAGCACATCCTTCTTCGTAGATGAAGGACGGCAGAGAGACGCCTCTCCGCCCCTTTTGAAACGGACTTGCCGTCCCCGATCTTCGTCTTCTCCCAAGGTGAGCTGCACCAGCAACAGTGCAGCTGCAGGGCAAGCTCTCCCTCCCTCACACGCCTGTCCCCCAGCCGAAGGCAAACGTGCCCAAGCATTCGGGCTGCGAACACGTTACGGTCGACACAAGGAAGGACAGGGACAGATGGGCCTCCGACGTTCAGAAATCCCCAGAGCTGACTGATTTCTTCACCACGGCGGGGACCAAGTGCTCTAACTCTCGGCTGGAAAACTGTGCTCGAGGTCAAGTAAAATTGTTTGCTTAGAAACGATCCTCAAGACATACAACCTTCTGACATACTTTTTCATTTTTTCACCACTGAAACCCCACCTTCTCAGACGTTCCCTCAAGATCAAGACATTCCATTCCTCCTAAGCCCCCTCCCAGGCCTCACGCCAGCTGCGAGGGGGGCTGCGGGGAGGAGCGGGCAGCCCCACACCCGGACCCCGTGGGGCCAGGGCTGCCCGCTCTGCAGCGCCTGCGGCCGCAGCCCACACTTCCCTCCGAGTCAGGGCTGTGCGGGAGCAGCTGTCACCTCGTCAGCACCGCAGCGCCTGGAGCGATGCCACCAAACGAGGCTCTCCCCTCTCGCAGCCGCGGTTTATTAAAATCGAGCAAGAGGACACCATGGGTACCCAGGAAAGCCGTGACCAGACACAAAGCCATCCCACTAATGTCACCCACACCTGTCCAGGCGCCCACCGTGCCTGCCGGGGTCAGGACTCGGGGACAGGGACGTGCCCTCCCAGCACCCTGAAATGAGTTGATGTGAGAACTGCCATGGGACAGCCTGAACCCTCCGGATTAAACCCACACAGTTGCTCCCCACTCCTTAGTCCAGCACAGCCAGCACGTCTCCCGGCTGTCACAACGGCCTCCCTGGGGGCCCACCTGGCCTCGATCCGTGTTCTGTGTCAGAACTCCTTCATTTCAAGCCACCTGAGTCATGGCACTTGGCCAATTAAACTCTCCCTGAGCTCTGAACCACCCTCCTTTGCAGGTAGAGATAAGGCCTCTCTCCATCTCTGCCCCCACCCACCCCCACCCCCGGCACGAGGACCAGTGCCGGTCCATCCTGTCCCTTCGCCAAAGGCCACCGGACAGGGAGGGGAGGGAGCATGGCTGTGCTGCTGGCGCAGGAAACACCCACAGCTGATGACAGAGTGGCCCAGGCACAACAACTTGAAAGAAGCAAAAACAGTGCTCAGGAGAATTAGAGGCTTAACCGGGAGTCAGGACGAGTTCTGCCACTGACTCACAGCCTTGGACTCCGGCCGCAGTGCCCAGAACTCCCCCAAGGTGTCCATAGCACGACTTTAGAACCACCAGGTCTGGAGGACCATCCTGTTGGAGACCCCGCCTCGCCGAGCTGAGGGTCATGGGACCTGACACCCAGCATGCAGGAGGCCCGAGAGAGGCTGCGCCACCCGAGGCCGCGCCACCCAAGGCCTGACGGCCAGCAGGACAAACATTGGATGACAGGCCACTCGGGTCTGATGGGTGACGACCCTGCACCCGCCAGGGCCCAGCTCATCAGGACAGGTGTCTTCTCCCGTCTCACTAGCCAGGGCACTGCTCTGGGCAGCCGGACAAGGCAGCGCGGACGGCAGACTTCCGACTGCAGGCCTGGACTCCCACAGCCACACTGTCTGTCTGCCCCCGTGACCCCCTCACGCTGACCTCCCCTAGAGTGACTCACACAACACGCCTCCCGCATGGCTGTGCCTGGTGGGGAGAAGTCCCACCAAGTACAGGCAGAACTTGGCCTCGTCCTCCCTTCATCCAAAAACTGGCAAATACCCCCAACCATGGGCCCATCCCCGTGACAGCCAGGCAGAGCCCCATCCTCACTTCCTCTCCACGCTCCAGGTGCGAGATCAGCCCTGAGCACTTGCCTGCGGCCCACTGCACCTCCACCAAGAACGGACCCGCTTCAGGGCTACACTTCGACACCCAGGGCACCCAAGCACAGAGCCGTCTCCACGACCCTGCAGCAGCCGGCCTGCTGGGGAGAAGTCAGGGCCTGTGCCCGCTGGGCCACTCCCCAGGCTCCTTCCCGGAAGCCCGAGGCTGCGGAGCAGGGCCTGCCCCGGTGCCAAGGCAGAGCAGCGTGGCCCCGGGGCTCTTTGCAGGACTCCAGTGAGGCCGAGCCGGGGCAGGGAAGCACCTGCAGCCACCCGCCCCCGAGGAGGCTGGCACCCGGGGCACGCAGGCAGCCCTCACGAGGCAGGAGTGCAGGGCAGGCACAGAGAACACAACCGCCTCTCCCGGGGAAACGTGAAACCACCTCAGTCGAGTCCTCGCCCTGGGGCAACCTGCCGCCCAGACGTGTCACCAGGAGACCTGCTAACACACCACAATCACGAGCAAACCTGGAACTCACGTGCCTGGACCCTCCGGCTCCTTCCCTGTGTAACCCCCATCAAACCAGCCGACCTGCACTGCATCCAGAACCCCGAACAGGCCCGCTGCTGGCAGAAGCCAATGACCAAGTTACAGAGACGCAGAAATAAGCTGAGCAGGTAAAGTGCTTTTCCAGGTCGAAGGATTTCCCATTAAAAGATTCAGAAAAAGATTTTCCATCAAAACAGCATAAATATTACCCAAGTATCTAAAATAATAAACTCTGTGCAAAGACATTACTTTCTGAGCGCACTGCACATGACTAACACACCCCCAATCAAGTCACTCCTTGTTCATAAACATCACAATCTTAGTTTTGACCCAGATTATGAATTTCAATTCTTAAAAACAACACAGATAAAACCACGACACCAAGGTCTTTAAATTTACGAGGCTCCCACACGTACGTCAAGTATAAACACTGAACATCTACCACTTTAAACGTGCTTAATACTTTCCTTCTTCAAACTATAAATTCTTTCATAATCTCAATTCTAATTGGAGAAGTATCAAACACCTTAAAATAAAAACACTAGAGATACCCTTTAAAAACCCGTACGCACACACTTCACACCCTCGGAAGCGGCGCAGATAAGAGAACTAAGATGAGAGCTGAGGTAGGGAAATTCTTACATTAAAAATGACACAACATGCAAGTCAGACAGAGAAGGACAAATACTATACAATAACACTTCCACGTGGAATCTTAAAAAAATGTTACAAAGGAACTTATTTACAAAACAGAAATAGATTCATAGACACAGAAAATAAACTTACGGTTACCAAAGGGGACAGAGGGTAGGGGAGGGATAAATTAGGAGTTTGAGATTAGCAGATACAAACTACTATACATAAAACAGATGAGCAACAAGGTCCTACTGTACAGCACAGGGAACTCTATTCAGTACCTTGCAATAACCTATAACGTTAAAGAATCTAAAAGGAAAAACATGTATGTGTAACTGAATCACGTTACTGTACACCCAAAACAAACACAGCATTGTAAATCAACAGTACTTCAATTGAAAAAAAAGAAAAATGACACAAATAAGATCAAGAAAATAGACAACCCACGTAACTGGAGAAAACATCTGCAAACTGTGTATCTGATAAGGGTCCACAATCCAGCATACACAGATCGTATAGGGTCAGCAACAAAAAGACAAAGCAACCCAGTCTTAAAATGGGCAAAGCAGGGCGGGCGTAGCTCAGTGGCAAGGTGCACGCCTAGCATGTGCGAGGTCCTGGGTTCAATCCCCAGCACCTCCTCTGAAAACAAATGCATAACGGCCAGGTAAGGGAGCAGTCACAGGGTCTGGGGTCTGCTCGTGCACGACTCTGACGGGCCGATGTCGGGGGAACAGGGAGTCAACACTACTAACCCCAAGGTGCCAGCAGGTCTGGGGGCCACGTGCTCTAGATCATTAAGCAGTTAATTTCTTCCCTTTGGTGTGGTTTTCAGCCTCTGAAAAACTCAGGAAATAAACACATGAGATACGACTATCTGGGTCCCCTCAGAGAGGAGCTGCAGCAGAGGATATGGGGAGGGGTCTGTCCTGGGAAGGCCCCACAGGGTCCTGCTCGGCTACAGGCTGAGGAGGGGTCCGCGAGGCAGACAGCCCACAAAAGGGGCCAGAGCCCAGCAGGGTGAAGGGGTGCCCCTGCAGAGGGGCAGCTGGGCATAGGGATGCAGAACCTGAGTGGGTGAGGGGCCCCCAGGGGTGTCAGTGCCCAGGCCGGTCAGGAGGCGCCCACGTGGAGGGAGGCCTGGCAGAGACATCCACACAGGGAGGCAGCCTGGCTGGCAGTGCCAGCACAAAAAAGAAAAAATCACCTAATTTAAACCGAAAGGAGCTTAGATAGTGGAACTTTCAAATTACGGTCCTATAAAACCCTACATAAAATGTCTCAAAGATGCAGTGAACAATGAGCTACAAATAAGATTCCTGTTGAGCTGTAACGCACACACAGCGCCGCGTATTAACTCACTGCACGTAACGCACAGACAGGCACCGGGATCAAAGGACAACGTCCGGCTTTGACAGATGAGACCGGCAGGTGAGAGAACCAGGCGACAGGGAGAAAAGGAGACAAGACACGAAGAACGAGAAGCACGGAGACGGCGTCCCAGAGGGAGAAGAGAAATAGAGAGACGCCCACTCCTGGACACATCACGGGAAGACCGGAAAACAAAGAGGCGGCTCCCAGGAGCCGCAGGAGACGAGGCGCAGCGGCGAACAGGCGGTCTGCACGCAACAGGGAAGCCCCCAGGACAACTGCTGGGAGCACACCTGCCGAGGAACTTCTAAAGCCAAAGAAGTAAATCTGTCCCAAAGCGGGGGCCTGCGACGCAAGAAGGAACCCTGAGCACGACAGATTCGAGGTCCGTGCGGGAGCGCCTGAGCGCTGCCTTACCACGTTTGGTTACGGCGGCCCCAGCAATGAGCCACACCACACGGGGTCTTCTTCAGCAAAAGAGACGAGACCCTGACAGGCTACGACGCGGACCAACCTCAAACGTCATGCTAAGGGAGAGAAGCCAGTCACAAAGGACCACGCAGTGCACGAGTCTGTTTAGAAGAAACAACCAGAATGGGCGAATCCAGACCGAAGGCAGATCAACAGCTGTGTGGCGCTGAGGAGAGCGAGGGTTTCGGGGACAGCCAAGGGGCATGGATGGGGTCCTTTTGGAGCAATGAAAATGCTCTAGAACTGACTCTGGGGACAGCTGCACAGCCCTGTGGACACACAAAAGCCACGGACGGCACACTTCAAACAGGTGACCTGTACGGAACATAAATGATATATTAATAGACCTGTGTTTAAAACCTCTTAGGCAGGGAGTTATTGTCCCAATTTATCAATAAAGAACACTGAAGGACAGAGAAGTTATCTTTCCACTTCCGCTTGGGTCAATTCTGATAAATTGTATTTTTCAAGGGACGTCTGTTTTATCCGAGCTATTACAGTCAGCAGCCAAGACACTCTGACACATGGGTTTCGTCTCCACAGGACCTGCTTCAGAGCCCGTCTTGCCGTCCACACTGCTGCTCTGCTTCCTCTGCTCACCATCTGTCCACAGACTGGGAAGCTTCCCGCTGCGGTCGGCTTCCTCGCCTCTGATCTCCCGGACCTGTGTCTGCTCGCCACTGTCTCCCTGGCACTGGGGGCCCTTCTCTGGTCTCACAAGTTTCTGAGGCAGGTCAGCTGCGATCTCTGCACAGGGCAGGAGCCTGAGAGTCAGCTCGGCCGCCCGCTGGCTGCCTCTCTTCTTTTTCATAAACTATGTTTAAAAAAGGAAAAACCATTCTTGGCTCCAAGGCCGTACAAAAACAGACCAAGGCCAGACTGGGCCCGAGGGCCACAGTTTCACAATTCCTGCTTAAGGTTTTAAATTTCCCTGAAGTGTACTATCAGCTGCATCACAAAAACTTTGATATATAATTTTGTTACTGCTCAATACTGTCTTTAAATTTTCATTATAAAATTTCGATTGAGATTTCTTCTTTGATTCATGTGTTACATAGAAACCCACAAGCTTTCAAACTAAAACCTCATGTCTCACTTCTATTTTTCCGTACCTGACATTGAGCTCTGGTCAAAGAATGTAGCCTGAACACCCAAGGTTCTTTGAAACGTCCTGAGACCTGTTTTACAGCCTTGCCAGGAAGTGTTCCTGAGACTAAGGAGCCCCCGGCCGCAGCTGCAGAGCCCAACGCGAACCTACGGCACCAGGCCTGTTTCTCTGTCGTCCGAGTCATACACACAAGGCTCCCGCTGTTTCATTTCCTAACTGAACTGTCCACAAGACAGAGGGGTGTTTTGAGCTCTCAGGAGGACCCTAGGTTCGCCCACTTTCCCTGCCGCCCCACTGACTGCCGCTTCTCACGGCCTCCAGTACAGCTTAGGCACCTGTGCCAGTCACAGGTGACGCCAAGTGACACGTTTTCCCAGGGGTCACAGCAGACGTGGGGCCAGGGCCCCAGTGCCCACTGCTTCTGCTGTGGGACCTGGTATCAGGAGGACCTGGGCACGGGGAGGGGGCAGCAAGGACAAGCAGGCCCCGGAGCAGGTGCTGCAATGCCCACACCTACCCTCCCACCTCCCAGCCTCCAACCTGGAGGATGTGGGCACAGGGGAAGGGCCCGCACACGTCACCTCAGAGCCGCCTGAGCATATGGGGCTGGGGCGGGGACCTGCGGGGGGGAGGGGGGAGACCCTGCACCACAGGCGGCCAGCAGACCAGCGGCCACGCGCCGTCCTAGTCGCACACCTGCCTGCAGAGCCAGCGGGGACCAGGCCGCTGGCAGAGGGCCCCACTCACCCCAGCAGGCACCATGTGAGGCCAGGGCAGCAGCATAGTGGTGGCTGTGGGCAGGACCATCAGCACCGCAGTGCGGAGAGAAGAGGGCGGTCGTGCGCAAGGCTCCAGATGAGCCTTGCCCTCCCGTCTGCATGATACACATCACAACGTCCAGTACCCAGCAAGCACTCAGGTGAGGATTCTCCCTCAAACTGTTACTTCAATTATTTCCAGCAAGTACATCCAACAGCAGGCCTGGAACAGCACCAACCCTACTGGCTGAGGGTCTGGTTTAACACCCACAGTCAGGACACATGGCCTTGGGCCACTGTGACCACCAAGCTCCCAGAAACTCAGGCGGGGGCTCCTGGAGAAAGAAAGGGCCAGTGCAGCTGCCAGTGGGGCTCTGGAAGAGAGGGAGGACTCCCCGAGAAGTCAGAGCCCCAGCCTGGGCCACGCACATCTCCCTGAAGGGACAAGGCTGCAGGGGCGGAAGCCTACGCCAGGCCATCCCCCGGGTGCCTGGAGAAGAAAAACTCGGTCACGTTAAATTACATGAGAAGAGGGGGGAGGGTATAGCTCAGGTGGTAAGAGTGCATGCTTAGCATGCATGAGGTCCTGGGTTCAATCCCCAGTACCTGCTCTAAGAATAAATCAATGAGTAAACCTAAAAACCTCCCCCCACCAAAAAATGAAAATAAAAACAAGTCACGTAAGAAGAGTAGGCACACGAGGGAGAGTCTCAGATGTAACTGAAGGATGAGCAGCTCAAGAACTTGGGACAACAGACCTAAAAGGACAGTACCCGCAGAGAAGGCTCGGAACAGTAAACACGTGAACGGAAGAGCAGAAACCACGGCGAGGGAACGGGGAAGATTTGGAAAAGAACCGATACAAATGTCTGGAAGTAAAGGGAGGAAGGATTCTCGCTGTGGACGGAGCAGGACGGTGGCCCTGAGGGACCGGAGCGTGGGGCACTGACGCGCTATCAAGCAGAGTGAGGGAGGGGCTCAGGGGGCTCTTCGCTGTCGTTCACTGGTGTCACCTGCAGCATGAGGAAGAAAGGAAAAGAAACTTATGCGCCAATTTGTTTCCTGGTCCTTGTTCAATCTAAGTGACTTCTGCATGTGGCTGTGAACATACCAAAATGACACATAAAAAGCACCTTTTAAAGACGAATTCAATGAAAGGAGACAAATTATAAGCAGCCTGAGAAGGGACCAGTGAGCATCCTAAAACACAGGCACACTGCTGCGGGGTGGGGTGAGAGGAGGGGCGAGGGGGGGGAGGGGACGAGGAGGGGAGGGGAGGGGGAGGGCCAGGGAAAGCTGTGGGAACCCTCAGAACCTGGCCCAGACTCACAGCGTGAACGAGGTTCCCAGTCAAAGACAAAACCAGCTGAAGCTCGTGGTTTCAGGCTTCACTTGAGACCAGAAGGCAGAGCTCATCGCACGGGGCTGGGCTTCGTGGCCCCCTCTAAACCCAGAGGCGCAGAATCCCTCCCTGGCCCTTCCTCCGCCCTGGCGCCCGAGGTGCTAGGAGCGCCAGGTCCAGCGCAGCTCCGCCAGGCTCCACCTTCCTTGGGGGTGGGGGGAGCATGGGAGCCATGGGTACAAAAGCTGCCCACGGGCCACACACCAAAACCAGCAGCCACACAGCCACCGTTCTGGAGCCCCGGGCACAGGACAGCCCAGCCGAAGAAGGGGCCTGTGCGCCCCCTCCAAACAGAGCAGCTCCACTTCCACATTCAAATGGTGGCATTACTGGAGTAACAAGCAAATTAAACCCCAAGTAATGAATTACACACCTCAGACTTCCGGTTACCAATGAAGCCCTCCGCTCACTCATCAGAGGAAGTAAAGTGGCCGACACTAAACTCCCAGAACACCTCACACAACTCGACCTACCTTGCAAGCCAGCCACAGAAACTCTACTTTCATTTCTATTGCCCAGAAGCAAAAATCCACTGACATCTTCAGCATGTTTTTTAATGAGAAGCCACGTGCTTCGCCTGGGAGAGACGCCCCAGTTCCAGCTCCCACGTGGGCTGGCGTGAGCCCCGCGCTCCCCACTGGGCCTCCCGGGCCCAGCTTCACACTCAGCTCCACTGGGGCCCAGGCGCCAGTCCCTTCCGGGGCAGCCTCCTGGAGCAGGGAACAGGCGAGCAGGGCCAAGGCAGCACCTCTGAGCAGCACGAGGGCCCCAGGAAAGTGGAGGACCCTCCAGGACACAGCCTCCCCTCCGTAAGCAGACCCCAAGGCCACAGGCCAGCACAGAGCTCAGAGACGCGGGGAAAATCCTCCTCGGCACCGAGGCCCAGCGTGGAAGGGGCAGCATGGAAACAAGGCAAGTCCCAAAGAGACGCACAGCGCCAGAGGGCCCGGCCGGACACTGCGGCCCCAGGGCCAGTGCCCCGGGTGGGCTTCCCTCTACGGGGCCACGTCCACATCCAAGCGAGCAACCCCGAGAAGCACCGCGGACCTCAAGAGCGAACACACCGGCCTGAGGTACACGGAGCCGGGGCAGCGCCACGGCGCCTCAGCCCCAAACCTCCTGCAAGACTCAACTCTAGCCTGAAGCCTGGAGAGATGTCTGTCCTCGGCCATCTTGCCCTTAACCGAGGCTCAGTGAGCAAGTGTGTGCACACGTGTACACATGGATGTGTGCACACATGCAGGTGTGTGCACGTGTGCATGTACGTGCACGTGTTAAGCTGCCCTCCCTCCAGCAGCCTCACTGCCCACCTCCTCCCAGGGGAGCAGCGTCCTACCTGCTGGCCTGAGCCACGACACCTCTCCCGTGACCCCCGAGGTACCATCTGGGCAGCGAGGTGCCCCTTGGCCTCAGGAACGGTTCCCAGTGCCCTCCCTGGGGCCGGGGCCATGAGGAGTCGACCTCTCAGAAGGCGTGGCAGCTGGTGGGGCTGACTGCCCGACAGTGACCAAAGTCAGGGAAACTGAAATCACGTCTTGAACTTTTTATGGAGTTTCTGTCGCCCTTACCCTCCCACCGGGTGCAGCACCAAGAGGAGTGTAAACAGTAAAAACTGCCTTGTATTTATGTCTAAGGTCTAAAATATAAGTGATCTGTTTCCTTCATCAAAGACGTTTCGTCTCATGACGCAGACCACTCCCACCATACAAATGCAATTCTGTGGGATGCTGTGATTAACTCATCAGGTCCCAAGGGGAACTCCACGAGTCAAGGCCCCCAGGGCACCTTCTACAGATGAGAAGGCTGAGGCCCAGGTCAAGGAACTGCCCCAGGTCACCGGAGGAGGAAAGAACTGAGCCAAAACTCAAGTGGGCAGCCCAGCCAGAGAGCAGGGGTCCCCCACCCTACTGGGCCATGAGCACCCCTCCCCCAGGGCAGCCCTCCCACTAGGCTCTGCTCTGTCACCCTTCAGGCTGGGTGGCCTCAGCCAAGTTACTTGCCCTCTCTGTGCTGTTTGACTCTGCAAACTGGGCGGGTGATTGTTTCCACTCGAAGAGTTGTTGCAGTGATTAAACGGATTAATGAAGACAGAATTTTAGCACAAAGCCTTACACCTAGAGACACCCAACAGGTGCCTAACCCCCTGCCCCCTAAGACAGTGAACTCTCTGGCGATATAAGCAGGTGAAAGAAAACAGAAGTCCTTTGTGGAAGAAATGGAGACCCTGCAGGGAGAACCACACCACCTGCCAAAAAGCCATCATTAAAATCCTCAGGGGAGTAAGAGAAGCTATTGCAGCTACCAAATAAGAATAAGACACTAAAAAAGGAACACTCAGAGAACAAGAAGGAACTCTTGGAAACCAAAACTCCTAATAGCAGAAAAGGAAGGGTAGGAAGGGAAAGTTTAGGAAAGCGAGAACACGGAGGGCAGAGAAAGCCTGCGGGAGAGAAGTGGCGGCCCATGCAGAACCAGGAATCACCATTTAGACCAAAATCCTACAACAGGCGTAACTAATCTGTGACGGAAGGCAACACAGCCGCCTGGTGTAGCGACCAGAACGTTCCACTTTCCGACCGGGGAGCGCTCCAGACTCGGGGCCCTGTGCCCTCGCCACAGGTAAATCCTACCTGTACGAGAGGAAGTGGGAACAGTTCATGATACGTCTGCTGAAGCATTCAGGGTAAAATGAGTGGTGTCTGCTACTGACTGACACACAGCAAATCAGTAAGACGGATGAACATGTGGATGAGGGGTGGGGGTGTGGGGGCCATGAGGCAGAGCAGGAGAATGTTCATGGCGGAATCCTGGTGTGAGCGTTCACCGCCACGTTCTTTCAACTCATCTGTACGTTTGAACTGTCTCGAGTGAAAATGCAGAGGCAGAGTCAGCATCAGAGCCGCCCCACACTTCACAGCAGCAGCACTGAAAGCACTGGCCTAGGGTTCTACGCCCAGCTGGACCATCAACTAGGTAGGAGGGGAGGAAACAGACACTCCAATCCTTCAGGGTCTCCAGACGCCTCTCCTGTGCTCAGGACCCCATGAAAATGCTGTGCTTCACACCCGAAGGATCAGCAGAGAGGGGACGATGTGGGGTCCAGGAGACCTGGCCCCCAGTGCAGGGAACTGGTGGAGGAAACCTCGGGTGACGGGGCAGGCAGGAGTGGAGGCAGAGGTGCCAGAGAGCTACACTCTCATTTCCCATCAAGGGCAGCGCAGACAACACCCAAACCCAGGAGCAGCAAGGTGGGCGGAGGGAACAAAACTAGCGACAGTGATGCATCTGGATGACAAAAGGCAAATACCAAAACCCTCGCCCCGGAGTAAAGGTCTAGTGGGGCTCCCAATGGAGGATGGGAGGGAGCAGCCAGCCGCACCCTCCCACTGAGAGGTGGGGCCCACCCCCCTCAAACCCGGAGTCAGGTGTGACACGGAGGTGCTGGGAACAGCTCCCCATCCGGCCTCTCGGAGGACTGGGAGCCTCTGCTGTGGGCTCCTTTGAGTCCCGAGTGAGTGAGGCTGACCACCGTCCAGAGAGGCCTCTGGAGTGAAGCCAAGGGGAGGAGGAGGACCCTGCTGCCCCGGGACACGAGGCAGGTGAGTGCCCACCAAGCTGCAGACACAGGATGGCCCAGCAGAGGCCCGACTCCGGTCCCCCAAATCGCGAGACCATAACGTGGGCAGTGGGTTTAAACCGCGGGTCACAGGTGGGACACCAGCAGGCGCGAGGGGTCAGGAGTCGGTGTTTCCTGCCACAAGACTCAGAACTATTTTTCACTCCCTGAACGATGTGCAACACGTCTAATTTGGGCAAAAGCAGCTAAAACCTTTTTTTTTTTCAGTTCAATATAATGGCAAAGCCAAGTAAAATCTTAAGCTTAAACTGAAAAACTAAATAAAAGGCACCGCGTTGGGCAGGCCCACCCTGGCACAGGCGGGCACACCTGCCTCGCCCGCACCCTCGGAGGCGCCGGGGGGCATCGAGGCCCTGGGCGAGCAGGGCTGCGAATCGCTTGCCTGGAGTCTCGGTTATTTGCCGGGAACAGCGAGGAAGCGCGTCCCGGGCTGCGGGCGCCGGGCGGCGGGCGTGCGGCGGCAGGTCCCGCGGCGCCTAGGCTGCCCCCACCCTACTCCGGGCGGGAGGGCCGGGGCGGGAGGGGGACACGGGCTCCGCGCGACCCTCGGGGAGGAACGGGCGGAGGCCTCCGCGCCAGGAGACGCGCTCCCCCCGGACGGGTCCACGGCGCACGAGGGGGAGGGGAGGGGAGGTGGAGGGACCCTTCCCGGCGCCTGGACCCCCACCCCCCCTCCCGGCCCCGCGCCCAGAGGCAGTGGCGCGGGGCGGCAGCTCGGTGGGTGCGCACACACGAATCGTAGCTGCGGGCGGAGGGAATATCAGGTGCATCTCTACGCCCCGAGGGCTCGGCTCCCGCCCTTAAATCCCGCCCCCTGGCGCGGCCGCCCCAGTCTCCGGGGAGCGCGCGGGAGAGCAGGTCCGGCTCCGCGCCCGCCGCCCGCCGCCCGCCGCCGCCGCCCGCCGCCCGCCGCCCGCCGCCCGCCGCCCGCCGCCGGTGAGTACCGCTCCGCTCAGCGCGCGTTTTCCCTCGGAGCCGCGGGCCCGCAGGGCGCCTCCTCCCGCGCAGGGTCCCGGCAGCCGCCCTGCGGGGAGCGCCCTCTCCTCCCTCCCCGGCTGCTCAGGACCCAGCAGGTGCCTCTGTCACAGAACTCCTAATAAGCCTTACCCTTTACTCTGGGAGCCGGGTAACAAGCTTATCCGGGTATTCGGTCCTCGTTTCTACCATAGAATTCATAAAATTTAGACCAAAACTCAAATCTGTAGATTTATGTTACTGTGTCTGCTTCTCACCTTAAAAGTAAACTACAATAAATTCCATAAAGGAATCAGATATATGTGTAATGAGACAGTTGCTGATTTTAATTTATAAATCTTTAACTTTAAAATCTTTTGAGTTTAAAATAAGTACTGTTTTGACATAAGCTTAACAACAACAACAACAAACCCTTAACTAGAGAGAATCCCTACATACACAAGAAGGGGTTGTGTTAACCTTACAAAGTTCATGTTCCTCTAGGAAAATAATTATTGACCAAACTACTGGTCAGATTTGACTGGCGTCAGACTTCATTTAATGAACATCTGTCTGCATTTGTTACCCTGATTTTTATTTTGTATTCATAAAGTCCTTCCAGTGCTTTTAAGCGTTAATTCGTGAGGATACAGAGCAGGAGGCAGGGTGAGCTTTGAGCTTTGGGCTCTGGGGACTGACCACCATTCGAATGTTACAGCCGTGTGCGTTTACTGCTGGGAGCTTGTGTCTGAAAGTTGGGATCTTGGTCGAAACCACAGCGAGCCCCTGGTTGTTTCCTGGATTCAGTCTTCCAAACGGTGCCCCAAGAACACTGTCTTTCCCTAGGTTACGGCTGTCTTTCAGTTTACCCTTAAATTCAAAGAACCGAAAGTCTGGGAGGGAGGGGTGGTTAATCACTGGAAAAGCTCAATTGGAGTAAAACTCACAAATCTCGTTCTTGCGACACCCCAGTGGGTAGGCGACAATGGCGTGTCCTTGAGTTATGCAATAACGCCACATCACAATATTGTAATTATAGCGTGCCCTTCAAAACGTTCCACCTGTGAGGCGGCCTGCCAGGCAGCTGGACACCCCCGAGAGGAATATTGCAGCACAACTTCAGCCCAGAGGTTAGCACGCATGACAAGCATAGCTCCCCGGCACGTCACAGCAGTGCCCTGTAAAGTTAAGCTGCAATTACCTCCATTGTGTCCCATCAAAGCTAGGAAGAAGCCTCTCTCTCGCCCAGCTTCCAGAGCTCAGGCTCCTCAGAACCCTGTTAGACGTGCCAGCCACTCACGGCTGCCCGAACAGCTGGCGACCCCGTGAACTGTCCACACTTAGGAAGCCATTCAGTCACTGCCAGTTGGTGCTTCGTGGACCCCGAAACCGCAGGCCGCTTGGAGTGCTGTGCGGGCCTGGCGCCCCGACTCCCGGCCCCAAGGGCTGAGCAAGGCAGAGGCTGGCAGAGCTCAAAGGGGGTGTCCGAAATGAAGGCAGCTCAGGCTCCCCACACCCTCCCCTGCAGCGTGGACGCCACACCTGCTGCTCGGCCTGACGTGGCTCCCAGGGCCCGCCCGCCACCCTTGAGCCCAGCAGAGACCCGCTCCCGCGTTCTAGCCCAGCACCCCTGCCCGAGCTGTGGGAAGGCGTGCGACAAGCAGGGCTCCGACCCAGCGGGACGCACAAGGGTGAAAAATACTGCCACGTAAACATCCCTTTAGGGTTAGGCTAACATCTGAATTTTTTTAAATTAATCTTTTTGGGGGGAGGCAATTAGCTTTATTTTATTTACTTGTTTTTAATGGAGGTACTGAGGATTGAACCTAGGACCTCGTGCATGCTAGGCACAAGCTCCACCACTGAGCTGTACCCTCCCCCTAACATCTGAATTTTAAAACATGCTAACACCGCAGTTCTCCAAGGAAAGACAAACCCAGGGCCACTGTGTGAACCTGGAGGCACCCCTCCAGACATGTACCACCCAGGGCGAGGACAGTGAAGCACCTCTTACCACCTTCAGGAAAACCTCGTGTCTATTGCTAATCCACACTTACTACAAACAGTTAAAGTTCCGGATTTATTGTTTTGGCAATGACACCCTTTTTCCGCTGCCAGCAAGCAGCCAGCCTGGCAGATGTAAACTGACCAGGTCGCAAACCCTGTCCCTGTAGGTGGGGAGGCTCCCTCACCCTTGCAGACCTCACCTAGAAGGCGTCCCCCTGGAAGCTTACCCCACCTCCCTCTCCAACACTGTTGCCTTCTTATGACCAAGTGAACCTGCCGCCTCCACCAGCACCTGAAGCAGCTGTGCTCCCTTGTTTCAATTAGCAAACTGCAACCCTGAGGTCAGTTTACTCAAAGTTACTGAAACGACCGCTCCTGAGACTCCATCAATCACACCCCAGAACACTCACCTCCCAGAACACGGACAAGGAAACCATCCCCTGAAAACCTGTTTGCTGTGCCTGCAGCCTAACTGGCCGAGGAACAGAAAGTTCAGACCAAAACTGTGGGCACCACTGGACTGAAAAAAGTACATATTAACATAAAAGCAGTAATTTCCCAAACAACTCTTTTGGGTAATAGTGTGGTAACTTAGGTATTATTTGTCTCCTATAAACCACTGAGAAAACGTAATCAAAGTGGGTTTACTTAAATTTTTGCCTGGAAGTATCAGCTCCTAGAGCTGGCGTCACTGCTGTCTTAAGTCCCGAGGGGATTTCTGGTTCATTCAGGGCTCACGCGGTCTGGGCGCTGGAGGGGTGTGTCTGCGTCCTCTCCCGGTATCACCAGACGCGGGCTCACACTTGATAAACGTTTCGCAGCTGTCATCATTTTGATCCTGGTACTCCCAGCTAGTGATGAAATCACCCGCGTTCAGATCTCCGCCGTAACACATCCTGTGCAATCATGGGAACCTGACTTGCAGAGGTTCTCACGCCTTCAGAACCAGGGAGCATGAGGAGACGTGCCAGCACAGGCCGCCCTGACGTACCGGGCTGGCCCCGCGCTGGCTGAAGTCGCTTCCTGAAGGGAGGCAAGGAGATGGTGCTTTTATAGCCCAGGGCATACCTGCCCCTCAAGGCAGGGAATGAACTCATAAAGAATGATTTCACGTTTTCCCTTTACAAGTAGGGAAGTTAGTAAGACGCAGAGCCATGAGCACAGGTTTAACTGTCTGTGTGGGGCTTGTGGGGGTGGGGTGCAGAGCCAGGCACCAGGTGCCCCAGCCAGGCCTCTGTCCACCCCACACCCTGCCAACAAACACCTGCAAAGGGGGCCTGGGGCCCCTGCCCCCCCATTAGGGGGGCAGCCAAAAATCTCATTTCTCTTCCAAAATACGTGCCTGAGCACCCTGCTCTGCAGAAACTCCCGCACAGCAGAGGCTGCAGGACCCCCCCACCCCCGGCCACCTCCGAGGAAAGAAACACATCTTTGAGCAAACTGGTGATAAAACAGAGCAGTCTGTTGGGGGAGAGAGGTTTTTGTGTTTTTAAGAAATATGTATAGTTGAGTAGAGAAACCAGTTTGCTGAGAAGAAAATCGGATGGCTTTCTCAGAATTTAAGATATCCCAGTGAAATTAAAACCCTACTCCGCAGCCTTCTCACCCTCCCGCAAACTACCCATGACCTCATCTCCATGTGTGGGACGCGGGAGAGACGCACTTAAAGGTAACTGTTTCATTTTGTGAAACGAGTCTCTTAGATTTCCAGTGCATATTTCTGTATTTTTAAAAGGCTGCTTTCCAGCCGAATGTTTTAACCAACCCAATGTCTAGAAGGTGACGCTTTGCACACACAATTTCACAAGACTCAGGACTGACCATATCTGCTCATTCCTTACAGCACAACCACAGCTGAGAAGTTCTTAAACTGTTTCCTTTTAACTTTATTTTTAAGCTGTTTGAAAATATTTAGAAGCCAGATCCTTTCTACATTTTTAACGCAAAGTAAAGTGCCAGCCTTGATTCCTGGCCCGCCCCCAGCCCTCCCCACCCACAGGCTTTCTCTAAGACGCAGTCACCCCATGGGCTGGTCCAGGACACGCAGCCGCACCCGGCTGCGGAGATCCTCCCAGACCTCACGTCTTTGTTCTCAGCTTCAGGGTGTGAGGCAGAGGGCAAGCCCCCGGGGTGTGCAGGGAACCCCGGCTGAGACCCCCTGTTAAGCTTGGCAGGTGGGCAGGGACAGGAAGCCCCAGGGGGAGGCAACTCCGCAGCCCCTACTGCAGGGGGAAGGCCTCAGGATCCAGCTGTCCTGGCACCACTCGCCGCAGCTTCACCCTGACCACGAGGGCTGCAGAGATTCGGTTTTGCCATTGCAGGTGTGGCCAAGAACGGCAGGCAGGCTCCCGGGCCCGCAGTGCTCTCAGCAGTCCACACACATCCAGGCCTCCTGGCCAAGCGGGGACCAACCACGCCATTCACGAGGTGAGCCGCAGAAACGCGGCAGTGAGTAAGAACTCGGGGCACTCGCAGGTGCACAGAGTCACCCAAATAGCACCACATCTGTGTCTGGGACAACACAAATGCCACAGACCAAGAAAGCGGACTTTCCACATGTGAATTTAGAAGCAGGAAGGTGGAACCACGTTTTTGAATACTCCCTGGTAGAACCGAGCACTGTGACTGAATAGGGCAGATGTGCTGAATGTTACAGTCACACTTCTCTTGCACTGAATGTGAGTGTCACACACGCACGAGCCTGGCCGCACAGGTCATGGTAGAGCCGTCAGGCCAGCAGGGCAATAGGCACACGGATGGGGCAGGACCCCGACAGCCACCCAGCCTGCTCGGTCCACAGCCCCCTGGCATCTGAGGCCTCAGATCACAGGCTAAAGGTTCCCGAAAAGAGGATTACAGGTATGCTCAGAACTGACACTAGACCCTCCACCGAACACACGCCCTTGGCCAGACTTGAGGGAACAGAGGCTGCTGGCGCAGCAGCTGGGGCTCCGATGAGGCTCGTCTCAAACCTGCCCCAGGAGTGGGGCAACCTCTGTGCTGCAGGGGCCTCTGCTCCCAGTCCTCAGTGGCCCGGGGGGGCACAGGCTGGTCTCGGTCAGCCCGCCCACCCGTGTCCTGACACTAAGCTCTGCTTCCCCGTTGCAGCTCCTGGACCCCAGATGAGTGAGACATCCCTCATCGGACCTGCAGCCCGTGGAGCCGGCTTCAAGTAAGAGCTCGGAGAGAGAGCAGAGCAGGAGCAGACGTGCCGCCTCACAGCCCAGCGTGAACCCTGCTGGCGAGGCCGCACAGGGAAGATGAGCCTCCTCAAGGAGCGGAAGCCAAAGAAGCCGCACTACATCCCCCGGCCCCCGGGGAAGCCCTTCAGGTACAAGTGCTTCCAGTGCCCCTTCACGTGCAACGAGAAGTCCCACCTCTTCAACCACATGAAGTACGGGCTCTGCAAGAACTCCATCACGCTCGTGTCCGAGCAGGACCGCGCCCCCCGGTGCCCCAAGCCACGCTCCTCAGACCCCGGGCCAGCTGGGCAGCCCGGCCCCACGGCCATGCCCGCCTCATCCAAGCCTGGCCCGGGGGCTCTCGCGCACCTGGACACCAAGCCTCAACACGGCCCGCCCACGGACGATACCAAGGAGAACCCAGACCTGCAGGCACGTGGACCCCACAGGGGTGCCGGGCAGCGGCCTGCTCTGCACAAGGAAGCGGCGCCCCCAAGCCCCACTGCGGAAGCCACCACGCGCACCCCTCCCTCCACGGAAGGCGCCACGCGGCCCTCAGCCTTCGTCCCCATCGGGGAGCACAGGCTCAAAGGGCAGGAGCTCACTGAGGCTCCTGAAGCGCTGGCCCCTCCCCACCCTGCCGCCAAAGCTGCCTCCTTCCACGCCAAGTCCGCTTTCCACGCTCCTGGCTACCCGTGGAAAGCGGGCTCCCCCTTTCTCCCGCCCGAGTTCCCCCATAAAATCCCCTCCACCAAGGGATTTGGAGCCACTGCCCCGTACATGCACCCTGCAGTCCCAGAGTACCCACCACACTTCTACACCGAGCACGGACTGGCCACCATCTACTCGCCCTACCTTCTAGCCGGGAACCCGGCCGAGTGTGACAGCCCCCTGCTGTCTGTCTATGGAGCCCAAGACCAGAGACACTTCCTGCCTCACCCAGGGCCGCTCCCTAAGCACCTGAACCCAGCTCCGTCCACGTACGACCACTACAGAGTTTTCCAGCAGTTCCACTCCAATCTGCCAATTCCTTATGGATTTTACAGACCGGAGTCTGCCTTCTCCTCCTATGGTCTCAGACTTCCCCCCATCGCTGGCATTTCGCGGGATCAGAGCCCTCACCTACTGGAAGAAGCCACTCTGGTCTACCCAACCTCGAGTCCATCCAAGATACACTCTTCCAGCTCCCACAGAAAACACACAGAGTTTGAGAAAGAGAGTCCAACTCACGAGGCTAAGGACCCTTCCAGAGACGGGCAGAGGGACCCAGAAGGGACCAAGATGAGCCCACGTGCAGGCAGTGCGGCCACAGGCTCCCCGGGAAGGCCGAGCCCCACCAACTTCACGCAGACCAGCCAGCCATGCACCGGGCTGTGCGGGCTCCCGGACCAGCCAGCCTCCAGCGGGCCGGGCAGGCTCCAAGCACCGGAACAGAGCCCCGTGGCCTTCCCACCCGAGTGCCCACACCCCCAGGCTCCAGAGAGCAGAGACAAGTCCCCAAAAAGGTAAGCGACTCTTATTTTCAAACCCTCCGGTGTCCTGCTGGCTGCACTAACCGCCCCACCAGCGCTCATAAGCAAGGTCCTATGATGATTCCTCTTGTCTCTTCCAGCCTCGAGGCCGGCAGTGCAGAGGCCCCGGCTCAGACCGGACACACCTCTCCTGGCCTAGACCCCACGCCCTGCAGCCCGGAGGACGGCTCCAGGACGGCCCCGCTGAACCTCTCCAAGAAGCCAGAGGTTGAGCTGACGGCCACCCACACCCCTGCCTACGGAGACTTCACGGAGCCGCAGGATGTGCCCCTCAACCTCTCGGTGAAGGACCCCTGCAACGCCCTGACCCCAAGGCCATCCTTCCACAGCCCCTCACGTGGGCCCGAGCCCACCACAGCCCCCACCGCGCGGACGAAGCCAGCAAGTTCTGGGGATGCGAGCCCCGGGGAGGCCCCGGACACACAGGCAGTGGACAGCGAGGAGCAGAAGCAGACGGCAGCCGTGGCCCTCTGCCAGCTGGCGGCCTACAGCGCAGGGACCAGCCGGCCAGGCGAGGGGGAGCCCACGGCCCAGGAACTTTCCCACCACACCCCAGAAAGCCAGGAGGCTCCGTGTGACCTCAGACCCAAAGGGCAAAAGAGGACAAGTCCAAGGGATGCAGGGAAGTCCCAGCAGGGAGCCAAGAGGGCCAAGCCCAGTGACACCACCAGGGTGCTCACGCTGCGGAAGAGAACTCGGGTGTCCTAGAGCCACGGCCCCAGCGGAGGCACAGCACACACACCCCTGGCTCCCAACGCTTTTCCACCGGTCAGCTTTTACAACACGGTGTTCTTCTCGAAAAAGAACTGCAATGAAGCTGCATTCAATTCAGTTCTGTAAATGCTAAGCATGAACGTTAAAAGGTGCTTCCACTTTGGGGTGTAAAATATTTGAATGACTCACACTTAAGACTTAATGAGTTCAACGTTCTGTAAAAGATCAAATGAAATGCATGGGACTGAAAAGTAACTTTTGGGTGTTAGCATCTTAGAGAAAATCTCTTTAAAACACTTATAAATAGCAATAGAACAAACTGTTTAACTGTTTTTCTATTAAATCTGTGTGTTCTGAGGTAAACAATTCCTAAAAAAAAAAAAGCCAAGAAAAGACATTTCCAGCCCTAGCATCAAAATGCCGTGTGTGAAGACGCTGTGATTCGTGACAACTGAAAAACACGCTGACAGCAGACGCTATTTATACAAGTAATTTATTTCCACTGGGCAGACTGCGTTGCTGGCGAAGCTACTTGGCACGTGCGCTGTTTCTTCACCACGTTACAGTGAATTCTCTCACTCATGCAGCCTCATTTTCCACTTCCTAAAATGATGTGTATGTTGCTAATTTTCCAATAAACTCATAGGTGAACCTTAAGGATATGTAAAAAGACGACCAACATAAACTCTGGGTTATACTTCAGAGTATTTGCCTCAATAAATCAATGAAAAGGAGAAAAGAGCTGAAGCCCCAGTTAGAATAAACTGAGAACAAGGGTGCACCTGTGTGAGCGGCTGTGTGAGAGCGTGTGAGCAGGAGCGTGCCCACCGTCCACCAGGGCTCCAGCCCAGCGTCGCAGACACCCGCGGGCCACGGCCTCCTAAGCTGTTGCCTGGAAGAGCCAGCGGCCCTGCGGCCTCGTGTGGGCCCCTCCCCACCATCCAAGGGCATCTCAGCCAATACACCACCTGCAGGGCCGACAAAGGGCCCAGAAACAGTGGCTGGGGCTGAGAAAGCCCTCTCTCCACAAGGCAGCTGGTTTTCACTCACACATTGGCCAAAACAGAGGCGGTCCCAACAGAGCCGACCGAGGAGAGTTCAAACAACAGGCACCATTAAAGCCAACGTCATTCCCGGTGACACGTGTGGGACAGGCCTCAGCACTGAGAGCTGAAAATTTAAAACGTTCAGTAAGAAGCTGAGGCAGAAATTCAGCTCACTCTCAGTATAAGCACCACACACCACACAGCTGAACTAGACGCTCACCTGAACAGCTGCGTTCCAGTAAAATTTCATTTTCAGTTGTCTTGATCTAGTTTCTACTAATAACTAATTCTGCAAAAACTCAATCTAGAAAAGTTCTTAAATACTCAGTACCTTTTGGCAGAACAGAACGTAACAGACTTTGCATTCACAGACATCCTCTCACTGAAGGCCCTGGAGGGGGAGACCTGTAAGAGACCTTAACTAAGTGCAGGAATACGTGACATCAGGGAAAACTCTCTGGGAAAAGTAACCGGAAATATGGGCTCAAGGAGACATGGGTAAGTCCCTGCATGTGGACGGAGGATGGTAGGTTTCAGTGTACCACAATGGCTGATCCACTGGGTGTATTTAAACAGTGGGGGGAAGGTGGAGCTCAGGGGCAGAGCGTGTGCTTAGCATGTGCAAGGTCCTGAGTTCAATCCCCAGCACCTCCTCTAAAAATAAATAATTACCTCCACTGAACAAAAAAAATTTTTAATAAATTAAAAAAAAATAAACAGTTACGTAATAGCTTTGTTTTAAAGTAACACTATTCAGGATGGCAAAGAGCCTGCTTTGCAACAGGTTAAATTTATAAAAACCACTGATTACAACTTACAAAAGGGATGCAGACCTTGTCACAACTCTTTTCAGGCAACAGGAGTCCGAAGTCACCCAGGACGCGGGGGGGCCCTGCAGCCCGCCCAAGGTGCACCTGCAGACAACCACCTGCCAGGAGCCCACCAGGCGCGCTCTTGCCCAGAAACCAACGCACACACAGCTGCCATCGCCGGCACGACGGCCCTCAGGTTTCATACACCAGTTCACTCTGACAAAGGCTAGGATCAGGGTGCCCCTGCTCTCCAGCAGGGCCGCACGCTGCCGGGGGCAGAACCCTGTGACGGGGGCTGTTCCAGCTCTGGGCCCACAGCCTCGTGCCGCACAGACAAGCTCTCACCTCATGCTTTACACCCAAGGACACAGACCACTTCCAAGGCCGACAGATTCTAAGAACCCGTTTTACAGCTCACCCAGAAGCATTCGCCACCACTTACCGTGACAAGAAGAACCAGAGGCGGCTGATGACTGCCAGGCCTCCTGCGGCCCCGCAGGCCAGTAGTCCTGGGGCCACCTAGGGGCTCACAGCAGCTCTGGGACCACCCCCTAGTGTGACTCCCCCCAGGTGGCCTGCACGCACAGCAGGCTGTCTGGATCTGTCTTTACAAGCACAACGGGGTTCTAGACCTTTGTAACCAAAAAAAACAGTCTCGCTGATTCTTCAGCCATAGTACCTCTCTGTATTCACATAGAACCTGACTTCAGAACTCTAAGCTTCTAACCTTTACATACAAAAAGCATAAACCCTCAAAAAGCTAAACATAGAATTACCATGAAGCCCAGCAATTCCAGTCCTAGGTACACACCTGAGAGAAACGGAATGAGGGCTCAGGCAGACGCGTGCACACCAGCGCCTACAGCAGTATTACCCACCACAGTGAGGAGGGGGAAACGAGCCCAGTGTCCCGACAGAGGAGGAGCTGCGCAAGCCGTGGAAGAGCCGCTTGGCGGAGTGTGACTCAGGCCTCACGAGGGGTGCACTTCTGGCGCAGGCTGCCACGTGGATCTGACCCCAAAGACATCATGCTGAGTGAAGTCAGTCAGACACAAAAGGGCAAATCGCCACAGTTCCACTCACATGAGGCCCCAAAGCAGGCGAGGTCAGAGGTCACAGAGGCAGACAGATCAGCCAGGGGAGGGAGTGTTTAATGTGGACAGTATCTGTTTGGGGAAAGGCAAGTTTTGGAAACAGACGCTGATGACAAAGGCTGTGCAGCGAGGTAAAGGGAGTGAATGCCCCGAACCACACTTCACACAGTTCACAGGAATCGCAGGGGTGTCAGTGGTGCCACCATTTTGGAAATCAGTGTGTAGTTTCTCAAAAAGTTACAGACAGATTGAGCATAAGATCCAGCAATTCCACTCCCAGGTCTACAACTAAGAGGACTCAAATTCTATGTGCACACAAACACTCATACACAGATGTTCACAGCGCGTGATCCACAATCACTAGAGTGAAGACCCACGTCCACCCAGTAGTGCAAGACACGCAGTGGGAGTCCACCCTCGAAACGCTGTCCCGCACAGCACAGATGAAGGTCACACACGCCCAGCAAGGGAGAGAAGTCAGACACGGAGACCCCCACCGTAGACGCCGTTTACAAGTGTCCAGAAGCGGCAACTTTACAGACGGAGGGCAGACTAGCGGACGCCTGGGGTGGGCGCTGAGGGGAGGCAGGGTGACTTCTCCCTGGTGCAGGGTTTCCTCTGAGGGACAATGAGGTACATAAGATGGTCGCACACTCTGCAAATATGCCGTAAGTCACCAAACTGGACACTTTAAATGGGTGAACTTAATGCTCCATAAATTATATCTCAACAAAGCTGCTATAGAAATGACCAGAACGAGTCCCCAGAAACAGGGGTCGAGAAGCCCTCCTTATGCCTCACGATGCCAAGTGCCAGCCAGCACCTGTGACACCCTGAGCTCAGGTACTGGGCTGCACCCCCTCTGCACGGACAGAAGTGGCCCCAGGATGCATGGCGTCCATAGTGACACACCCAGGATGGGGTCCTCTCCATCCTTGGGGATGTCCCTCCCTTCTGCCCACAGGGGCACTGATGCCACTTCCAGGGACAGTCCCCACAACCACAGACAGGGCTCCAGGTGGCCACAGCCCCACACTGGCACACCCACCCCGCTGTGCCCCTGCTCAGGCCCACTGCTGAGCCCCCTCCCCGATCCTTCGCAAGCATGAGCCTCATGCCCCGGGGGACCACAGTGGCCTCTCACACACCGTTAATGGGTGATCGCCCCCACTCCAGCGGGGTGAAACTGGTTATGAGGATAAGGCAGCGGCTCCCAGCCGGCCCTCCAAATCCGGGCGGACAGCAGGCATGCGCTGGGGGAGCCCACCATAGAGGGGAGGGGAGGGGAGGAGTCAATGGGCCCATGGGAGAAAGAAGGCTGGGAGCACAGGGCAGGGAGGCCCGACCACGCAGTGTGAGCTGCACTCACCGTCTGAGAGCCGGGAAGGGAGCAACAGGCCTCGTCTGCCCAGTTCCGCTAGCGCCAGACACCCGCCATGCCAGGCCCCGTCCGTCTCCTGAAAACTGAAGCACAGCGAGCCTGAGACCCCAGCGTGGTGCCAGCCTCGCCCCATGCCCAGCGCGCGAGGCCCTCCCCTGAGCTGAAAGCCTCATGAAGCCCCCCGTGAGCACTTAAAATGCCAGTCGGCTCAGGAGATAGTCCTCCAACCGAACCGGCAGGAACTGCCACACTCAGCTCCCCCAGCTCCGAGTCCACATCCTGGTCAGACCCCCGACCCCACAGGAGGGCCCCCGCAGCCGCCACTCCCGCCCATTTAAGCAACCACACTGCTCAGCAAACTTGGGCTTCTGGTGCCAGGACAGCACCTAGGTTAAGGCCACAGCAGCGGGAGGGGCGAGGAGGCCTTTCCACAGAGCCCCTGACAACTCAAAAGAGTAAAACCGAGATTAGAAAGTTAGAATGAAACAGCACGTAGAGAACTTTTCTGTACCGTCCGAAACACAGACTTTACTTAGTAAACAGTTATAACGCCAACTAGTCAACTCACAAGAAAATTTTACACTTAGTGAAACTTCCCTGAAGTCCTCTGGAAGCTCTCGTTTAAAGGGGCAACCCTGGCCTTACACTGAGTGAGAATAACTGCTTCTCAGATCGGCGGGGACTCAGAACCCCCCAAACCTGCACCGCGGACACAGACGCCCACGTGCCACCATCCCCAGCAAGTGCTCCACCCACCGCCTGAGGGTGAGTGCCTGCCCCAGAGCCAAGCCCTGGGCAGCCCTGGTATCAGAGGAGTGGAAACCACAGCAGGTTCGGGAGAGAGGGAGGCCGAGACTAGGTCGGGGACCCAACTGAGGACGCCCTGGAAGAGGAGAGTGGGGCAGTGTGAGTGGAGAAGACGTTTTCCTCTATCCCCCACCCCACACTCACCATTCCTGGAAGGACACGAGGGAAGGGCTCCGGGTTACCTGCGAGGGGACGGCATGGGCAGGGGTGCAGAGGGGCAGAGGGGTCATCGCCTCCACCTGACTTTGTAACTGAAACGTTACCAGTGGGAAAGGCTAGGGAGGAGAGTGGTGCACCTCCACTGAGACAGGGCAGCGCCGGGTCCGTAGCACACCCGGGACCCTGCTGCCTGGAGACCACCCCCTCCCACCACCCAGAGTTGCGTTCAGACGGCAGATTCCAGGGCCCAGCCAGGCCTCCTCCCCTCCTTCGCAGCCGCTTCCACCCAGCCCTGGGCTGAGGGGCCTGGGCACTATCTCTGGGGGCCATCCTGAGCTAACGCCCCTCAAGCCATCGAGGGGCTACCCCATGGTAGTCTGAGTGGAGGGGCAGGTACCACCCAGGGTCCCCTGGGAGGTCACAGCAGACACAGCACGACTGCCACCACGTGTGGCTGTTCAATTTAAATCCAACGAACTTAAACGTGGTTTAGAATTCAGACCTCAGCCCCCCGGGCCTCTGAGAAGATCTCGACAGCCCCAGACCTGGAACAGGCCGAGCTAAGAGAAGCTCCCTCGGAAAGGGCGGACCTGGTTCCAGTCCAAAGAAAACAGTTCCCTCAAAGGATACTTTTCCACGTGTGGACGTGCGCAAAACTGACCTCTTCTTCCTCAAGGTTTTAAATGTACTGGAGTCTAAGCTGATAAAAGCAGCACAGGAGAACTGGAGTCCCCAAAACTAACTTCAGGAGGAGGAGAAAAGGCTGCAGGGAGCCCAACGACCAGCTCAGCGACGGGGCGGGTGGAGCCGCTGCCTTCACCCAGAAACACGCCTGCCCGCAACCCCGCGCCCCCCGCACCTACCTGAAACAGTCCAGCACCGACCCGGCCACGTCGTCCGCCAGCTCCTTGGGAAGCCTGCCCGCCATCCTGCCGACGCTGAGAGGGAGAAGCGGGGTCAGCGCGGGCAGCCCGCAGGGGGGTCCCGGCTGCTCCCAGCCCACCGCCCTCCGGGCAGGCCAGGCCTCGCCCCGCCGTTCGCTGTGAGAACCTCGGGTGGGAGGGGGCCGCGCCAGGACCTCTGCTCGGTTACTTTTTTCCACAACGTCCACCTCGTGTGTCCCCCATGGCCCTGGCCTGGCTGGGTGGGCTGCCTCCTCCCCCCGGAGCTCCAAGACAGGAGAGGGGGCGCCCCGTCGGGGGGGGGGGGGGTGTTGTGCCATTCCAGCCAGAAAGGCGACAAAACGAACAGGCTGCTCGTCAACCTCAGTGATTGTCTTTAAAACCAGAACATGAAGCAATCAACGTGAATCGGGGAAAAAAAATCATTCTACCCTCCCCACTCTCAGAGCTGTCTGCAGCTCTCAATGCCACGGCACTCGCTGAATGACGGGGGTGGGAGGGTCGTGTGCACAAGCTGCCACCCCCCCCGCCCCACCCCAGCCCCGGCCGACGCAGACGCGGATGCAGACACCTACCCCTTGGCCGCAGACCAGCGCACGACCGTGTCCTTGTCCTTCAGCCCGACCAGCAGCTGCTCTGGAAGAACAGGGAGGCGGCGTGTGAGCCCAGGAGCCAGCCCAGCTCTGGTGAGCCCCTCGCACAGCGCCGCGAGGGGAGCTCTCTGAGGACCTTAATGCTTGCTGCAAGAGAGGACACCTTCTCCTCTGCATTTTCAAATCGTCATTTAAGGCCACTATCCCTGAAAGCAGACCCACCTACCACGACAGTCACTGGCAGAGGGTGCCAGCAGGGAAGGCCGTAGGTCAGTGGGAGGCTTCCCAGAGACTTTCTGGGTGTCTGCCAGAGGCTGGGGAAGGGGTCTTGGAAACAGCCAGCCTCCAGGAAAGGCCATGGAGACACCAAACGCTGGGAGTGTCAGGGCCTCCCAAGTGGTAAGGGCCTTGCAAGCAGGTCAGTGGAGACCCTGGTGCAAGACACCAGGCAGCAGTGGAAGGCCTGCTGCGCAGAACAGAGCCTGTGAGGGTGGAAGACGCGCCATGACCGAGCCATCCGACAGCCCCAGCCTCACCTCCGACCTGCCCAGGTGGGGCGTGGGGGGGGGGTACGCACCTATCACGCTCTCCACCTCCTCGGGGACATCATCCTCTCCGTCGCTGTCTGGGCTCTCGGCCTGCGTCCCCAGCTCCCGTGGACTCTGGGCGCAGGGCTGCAGGCTGGCAGCCAAGGAGCGGCAGCCGCGCTGGTACCTGTGAGGAGCAAACGCACGTCAGGCCCACAGGACAACCAGGTGCTGGAGGGGAAGGCGTCCCGACAACTGGAATCAACAACTCAGGTCACATCTGCGACAATCGCACGCACTGCACAGGGGGATGGACAGGAAGGAGGCTGGCACTGACCACAGCCAGTGTGGGCTGTCCAGAAAAGACCTCGACCTCGGCCACAGAACCCAGAACCATGCTCCAGACCACTCAGAACCCGCCCCACAGTGGAAACAGCAGAGATGGCGAGTGTGAGCCCACTGCCCTGTCCTCAGCTTCACGCGCTTGGCCTCCAGCCCCACCTGAGCAGAGCACCCGCCCCCTGACCCCGTCCCCCACCCCAGGGCCAGATGCTGCCTTGTCACCCCAAGTGCCACAGCTCATCCACCGCCAGCTCCCACAGACCATGCTCACCACTTCCCACCGACCCCCCACCATCGCTGAGGCCACCAGCACCGGCCAGCTCAGCTGTCTGACCTGCACCGCTTCCCCAGGGGACGGGGGTGGGCATGAAGCACTCCCAGCAGGGCCCGCACAGAGCAAGGCCCTCAAACGCCAGCCCTCCCAGAGACGGGCAGGCCCAGCTCAGGACGGCCTGGGGCATAAAAGGTGCCAAGTCAGAGTGAAGGCTGGGGGCCGTGGCCTGAGGCCAGTCCAGTATGCAGAGACCTGGGCCCGGGAGACCAACACAGAGCTCGAGCCCCAGCTCAGACACCCGTAACTGTGGCCTGGCGGCCTGCGGTCCCGTAAAACAAGGACAATGTCACGCAGCTCCCCGGCAGCCGGCACCCTGGTTCTCATACAACCCCTCGGAGCGGCCGCACCCAGGACTCTCTCCTGACCACGAGCACAGCAGAGGTGAGGGGACGTCCCCCAAGGCTACGAGAATGCCGCGTGTGTGCCTGGATGTGGGGCGCCTCCAGCTGAACTTCGTGAAGCCCTCAGAGAGACCCCAACCAGAGGGCCCAGCTAAGCACACCCGGACTCCGGCCACAGAAGCAGTGGCATTAAAAATGCAGTTTGAAGCTGCTAAACGTGGGGGTACCATGTTCCCTAGATATGACAGTGTGACTGGTAACAGGAAACACATTTAGTCTTTGTCCATTTCTCGGTTAAGCTCCTCTGCTGCAGGAAAAAGGGGACTCTGGGAGAGCCCCGAGGACAGTGCTGGTGCTGGGACAAATGTGGGATGAGATAG
The DNA here is from genome assembly GCF_036321535.1 of Camelus dromedarius. Classification (NCBI taxonomy): domain Eukaryota; kingdom Metazoa; phylum Chordata; class Mammalia; order Artiodactyla; family Camelidae; genus Camelus; species Camelus dromedarius. Next base: position 27,158,797 of record NC_087451.1, read on the forward strand.
CTGAGCTTTCAGTCCCACCCCGACCTCCAGGGAGGTCGACCAAGCGCCAGCGGCCAGTCACCTCATCACCCCCGGCTGCACAGCAAGGCCTCCGCAAAGACCCAGAAGAGGTGGTCTGGAGAACTGCTGAGCTGGTGGACACGTGGGGGGACGTGCGGGTGGCACACTCGGCGGGCGAGGGAGCTCCAGGCCCCCCAGGCCGTGCCTTTTGCATGTCTCCCACCCGCCGTTCCTGCGTCAGAGCCTTTTACAACAAACCCATGATCTCACACATCAAATGCTTCTCTGAGCTCAACGAGCCACTCCAGCAAATCATCAAACCCAACCAGGGGGTCGTGGGAAGCGCCACGGGCAGCCGGTCTGTCAGAAGCACAGGTGACACCTGGACTTGCGATGGGAGCCAGGGTGGACTCTTGTGGGCTGAGCCCTTGACCGGGGGGTCCAGTGCACTGTCCAGGTAGATGGGCTCAGAACTGAGATCGGCTGCAGGGCACATCGGGGCTGGCGCCTGAATTGGACAGGCAACAGGTACCTGGACCAGGGGCGTCACCTGGCAGATGAACAGGCGCCCTGCGACCACCCCCCAGCCAGGACACATGCCAGCTATCCCAGAGGAAAAGGGCTCACAACAGCGCTCAGCAATCAAAGACAGGTGGACATAAGATGACAGGCCCCAGGCTGCACTGGACTTTCCCTCTGCCTCAAAGAACCACAAAATCCGGACAAAATACACAAAGCAACTGCTGGCAGGAACAAGGTGACAACCAAGGGGAGGGAGGCCCCCAGGTGCACCCCCTTCACCTCTGCTTCCTCCCAAAAGGCACTTTCTAAAGCACAGCACAGGAAAATGGAGCCCAGGCAGAGGCAGAACAAAGTCCCTGACTAGGGAGATGGTGAGGAAGTGGGACAGGTGCCGGGGAGGGGAGCTGAGCAGGCACCGGAACTCTGCACGGAACTCTCACTGGGGCCTCGTGTGAGTGCCACACCCGCGTCAGGGAGCAGAGGTCTCGGGCACTGGGTGGTCAGAGCGCTGGACCCGCCTGCCAACAGGTTACTCCTCTCGGGGGAAGTTAACCACTAAAAGGAGGAGTCTAAAAGGCAACGTGAAAATACATCAGAGAGGACAAAGTGAAGAAAAAGAAGGAAAAGCCAGAAGAGAGAAGACAAACAGCAAGACGCAGGCTGAGCCCACCGCGTTGCCATCACCCTGACGAGCACGGAGGCGTGGTCGGGACAGAGGAATCGCAGTGCCTTCCTGCCTCCGAACTCAAACTGCAGCACCAGCTCCTCCCGGGCCTCCAGCTCCCATACCCTGGCATGTGCCAGCCTCCACAACCACCACCACAACCGCATGAGCCAATTCCCCACAATAAGTCTGCGCGCGCGCACACACACACACATGCGCACACACACACATGCACGCACACATACATAGGTCCTGTTTTTCGGGGGAGCCCTATTACAGAGCAGAACATTAATTTCCATGGCATCTGGAAAGTAACCACTAACATTTAATCTCACCAACAACAACTTACAGAACAAGCTGTATGCAGAACACCCAAGAGGTATGTCCGTAGAACAGCCCTAAAACAGAACACACTTCTCTGGAACCTGCTATCACTGGAGACAAAGGCTGAGCAAACTTAATCAGGTAATTCCTGCCAAACCATACATCTTACTACTCGAAATAAAACTGAAGACTGTTAAAAAGACAGTACCCCAAGCACAGTAGAAAGGTCTACTTCCCTGGGAACCACGGACTCGAAAGCAGTCTATCCATTAAAAGCAGGCCGCTGCCACCCTCAAGCAAAGACAGCTCTGTTTTCTGAATAAACCCGGGGAGGGAGCTGGCTTCCTCTGAAAGAAGCCTGTGACTGGGACCCAGGCTGATCAGAACAAGCTCTCCTCACAGTGCCCAAGCCGCGAGGCGGCACCGAACCCCGACAGCAGTCACTTTCACAGAGTGTGGCACAAGCCTTCTGGGCCTCAGTCCAGCCTCAAATGTGGGTCAGAAAATAACCAAAAGAAAAACTGTTCCTTTCAAGATCAGAAACACTTCTGAGACTAAACAAGAAGATGAAAGCAGGAGACACCTGTCCACCAGCCCCTACGCCCACAGCAGCCTCCCAGCACGCTCAGACCGCACACCCACCGCCCGGTCCACCAACCTCCACTTGGCCAACCGGGGCTTCAGGAAGGTCAGACCCAGCCGCTGTGCAAGCTTCACCCCAAGTTTCCGAAGCAGCGTCTGGTTGCTGTCGGGGAGCCTGCAGCCGTCCAGGCACTTGAGAACCGTGGCAGCTGTGAACACAGCACGTCTCACTCAGTTTGGTGGGAAGGGTGCTTTCTGACCTCCTGAACCACACCCACCATGCCTAGCATCCACGACACCAAAACCATGGGCTTTCCCAGGGCCCTCAGATCAGTGTGGAGGCCTACACTCACCCTGAACCCCTGGAGCTCTGCTTCATCAAGACCCCTTCCTCCAGTATCATTTACTAAGTGCAATTGGAGTTGAGCCCCGCCGTGAACAAGGCGTGTGGAGGAGGCAGAGAGAGGGAGGCGCCACCATGCACACAGGAGTGCCACAGCCACAGTGGGGACCATGCAGACGCACTCGGGCTTTCATGCAGTTCTGCTGCTGCTGCTGCACATGGCGGCCGTGGGGCACGACATGGGTGACAGCAGCGGATGTGAGGCTGTCGGAATGGGGAAGGGTCTGTTTGGGACAAGGAGGTGGGATCAGGGGAAGCAGAGGCCGAGAGCATGCCCAGGACTCTTCCTGTGAGACTTGGAGGGCAGGATTACAAGCCAAGTTGTGGCCTCTGCAGACTTCCCAAAGGACTGGACCGTGCAATGACCAGCCTGGGTGGCACTGATGCGCCCTGGGGTCTGTGTGCACAAGGCCGCCGGGGACAGCGTGTGAGGATGCCAAGTGACCACTGCTCACGTTCTCAGGTGACAGTAGTACCAGGTCAGGCTTTAAAGAGTCAGCAGAGTCCAGGGAAAGGGCAGGGTGTCTGGGGGTGAGGAGGAGCTGGGATGAGACTAGAGGACCATGCGCTGAAGACCAGGAGTTTGTGTCAGAAATGACAGTTCATGAACTGTCTTCCTGTATGTGACAAAATGTCCCATACTGAGGCCTAATTATGAAAGTCAGATTATTCACACACACATACACACACACACACACACACGAAGACAAACCAAAAAAATGATAGTATCCAAATACAGCAAGTTACAGATTTTTGTTCCTATAAAATGTTAAGGAGACACCCTGGGTCATAATTGGGGCAAATTCACATCACAAGCACACCATCACTCACAAATAAACCTTACCATAGGGTAAGCAGTCCTCACGTTTTCCGTGCTTAAATATTTGTGCCTAAAAAAGGAAAAAATATTCGTTAAAATGCTGCCAATACATTTACAAGTTTAAAACACAAATTACCAAAATAATTCACTTCATCTTTCAGAATTTTTATTCTCCACACTCACCACAAGAGAACAGTTTGTGTACGACAAAGAAAGGGTTACAAGAGGCTGGAGAGGAAACCTTCGGAAGGGACCGAGAACCAGGGTGCAGTTACCCGTGCCTGCGCCCAGGCCCAGGGCGCCGGCCTCCGCGGAGAGCGGGGTGCTGGGAGGCATGCTCCAGAACGCCAACAGCTGTGTGATGGTGGAGCAGAGACCACCACCAGGAAGGCGCACTGTCTGAGCGCGGGTCAGGAGCGCCAGAACCGCCCCACGCGTTCCACACCCGGCCCGGCCCCACGCACCCAGCGGACCGCAGGTCAGCGTCATCGAGCGCGAAGCTGCCGCCGTGTGTTTTCCTCCAGCCGAGGCTGAAATCAGAACGATTGTCGTGTAGGAAACAACAAAGCTTTCTTCTGTTTTAAAAAGAAGCCCTCCGAGTGGGCATGCTGATCGCGTACAACACACGCTGAAGGAGTCAGAAGCGCTGGAGCGATTTAAGCTAAAGCAGTTCAACAACACAAGTGTGTGTGTGGTTTCACTTCTGCTCTGACACACGTATGTGTGCCCATGTGTACACACACACAACACGTACACATGAACACAGAGTCAGGAGCTCGAGGACTTCACAAGAGACCCACAGACACTAACAGGTAACAAAGGACTTTCATCAACAACTTTATGACAACAAATCAGGCAACTTGAGAAAATGGACAAATTCCAAGACAGGTTCCAAATTAGCAAAAATGACTTAAGAAATAGAAAGTTTGAACAGACCTTTATCATGTGAAGATATTTAATTAGTAATTTAGAATCCCTGCACAAAAGAAGCCCTAGGCACACACGGCTTCACTAACCACTCCTAGCACATATTTAAGGAAGAAGTACCATCCCACACAAGCTTTAAGGAAGCAGAGAACACACCCCAGCTGACTGCACGAGGCCAGTCCTCGCCTGATACAAACGCCCCAGAGGACAGCAGAGCTCAGTGGCAGAGCACATGCTCAGTGTGCACAAGGTCCTGGGTTCAATCCCCAGGACCTCCCTGAGAAAAATAAATAAACCTAATGGCCTCCTCACCCCACCCCGCAAAAAAAGACATAAATAAAATAAATTTTTAAAAAACTAAATTAAATTAAAGAAATTCTTTTTAAAAACTAAAAAAAAAGCCCAGCCATCACAGGAAAACCACAGGTCAGTATCCCTCCTGAACAAACAGGTAAAATTCCTTAACAAGACATTAGCAAAGCAAATCCAGGAACATGTGAAATGGACTTCACCCCATGACCAGATGGGGTTTAGTCCCCATTTGCAAGGATGTAAGGCTGGGTTAACACTCGAAATCGCTGAGTGTGTGTTACAACACCTCTTGTTAACTCCAGCACCCACCCACGATGAAGGCTCCCATCAACCACGGGCAGAACGAAGAGCACCAAGGAAAGCACACCCACAGCGGACGCCGTGCTCCACGCCAGAGGCTGAGTGCGCTTCCCTGAACAAGCAGCGGGACATCTCAGCAGACGTCCAGCGGGGCAGCGAGAAGACACTCCCAATGAGAAGAGGGCACTAGGAGCCAGCTTGCCCCAGCACCCCCGAGGGCTTCAGTCGGCAGACCTGGAGCAGAAACCGGCAGCACAGTGGAAGGGGCTCTAAGCAACACACAGGAGAAACCAGAAGGAGGGTATATGAAGGGCTAGTGACGGGGACAAAAGATAAACCACAGAAAAAGCAACACTGCACAAGTCACGGTCCACGTATGAAAGAATGTGACCAAGGGGAACGTTAGAAAATAGAACCCACGTGACACAGCGCCAGGCAGCATTCCCCTCCTCTTAAGGGCCCGGGATGGCGGGCCAACCAGGCAGCCTGTGCTGAGCACTGCTGATGGCAGAGGCTACACCCCAGTCGTCCCGAGACTCAGGGGCCAGACAGACACAGGACAGGGTGGGTGCTGCCAACTCGGACCAGGCACAAGTGCAGGCACGACTGGCCCCAGCCGGGGGACAATGGGCAGGGCCGGTGGCGGGAGAAGCACTGATGACGCCAGGAGACCCTGCGGAGGGGGCGAGGTCCAGAGCACCCAAACAGCGACGTCTCCACTGAAGCTGGGAGCCGGGGACCAACTGGGGTGCAAGTGCAGGGGGGCGCACCACCTGCGGGGTCTCTCTTCTACTAGAGACCTAACCCATCCCTTTTCAGAACAGAAACACCAGGTTCCCTCCTTGCGGGGCATGGAATCTGGGGACAGTCAGAAAGCACCAAAATACCCACCCACAGGCGGTGGGCGCGCTGAGATAGTCCCGCAGCAAGCCTAGTCAGCCTCACCCAGCCCGCAGCCGGGGACAGGCCGGCCCAAGGGCACCGAGGCCAGCGGACGTGCACGTGGCTGTTCTGTTAGAGCACCTGGTCAGACGGGCACCTCCGGCCAGTCCAGAAAGGGCACCAGGCTGAGGTGCTGTGCTCCCCGCCTCGTCCAGACAGCTTTTCTGTGAATGGGGCAGGGCCTTCCCTTCCTCTCAGACACGCAGTCTGGACAGGAGTGACATGGTCACCCTGTGTGGCCCCCTCTCTGACCCCTGCCATCCAGAGCTGGCTGGGGTCTCTGGGGTTGATGCTTCTCTCCCCGGGGACAGGGGTGTCCGGCTGCTTCCACCGAAGGAGCCAGACGGGAGCAACGCTGTGACTTCCAAGCCCAGGCCCCTATGCTCGACACTCCCCCAGGAAGCCAGCACCCACATGCACTGGCGCCAGGGTCCACAGGCCCAGCGAGCAGAGCCCTTCCAGTCGCCTGCAGCACAGGCTTCCCAGGCAAGCCCTCGGCAGCAGGGGCAGAGACAAGCCCCCACACCTGGCCTCCACACGCACAAGCAGCGGTGGCTGTGGAAGCCACGGGCTTCGGGCTGGGCAGTCATACAACAGACAACAACTCCCTTCTCAGGAAACATATGAGGGACTGAACTCTCAGCCTGCAGGCAGGGTGCTTCGGTGCCCAGGCACCCCGTCCTCCTGGGACAGACAGCACACAGCAGCATGTGGAGGACACAATGAGGGGGACACTCAGAGGAGGACACTGTCAACGTCCGGGAAGCTGAGGAGGGACCTGGAGCAGGGCAGGTGGCCAGCCGGGGGAGGCCACGGGGTCAACAGCACGGAAGGGGAGAGGCGGCGCCTGGTCTCATTCACTAACAAATAATGAGAACCTAAAGCAAGAGAAAATGTCAAAAATGCTCTCATTAGTAACACCCGTCATTTGCCAAATTCCTTCCAAAGTCCAAGTAGGAGAAAAGAACAGGATGGGGAGGACTTCCCAGGACAACACTGACATGGCCCCACCAGACACGGGCGGCGTGTGACAGGCCCCGAATCCCAGCCCACGCAGGGGACCAGCCCCGAGGCCAGGCAGCCAGCGTGTCTGGACCAAGGGGGACCCACACTCCATTTTTCATGAGTTCAAGGCAAGTTTTTTATCCCAACACTTTTCCGGGCCTTAAATCCCCCAGGATTTCCCAGTGGGCTCTCTGCACACATGAAGGGAGACTCTCCTGTGAACAGACTCCGAAGGGCAAAAAGCATGAAAAGGAACAAAAAACACTGAAGGCAAGGGCTTTGTTTTTGTTTGTTGGTCTGACTTTTTACATAGAACGGGGCCACCTTAAAAAACTGCCCTCCCCAGAGCACGTGGTTTCCAACCTGGCGGGCACAGAGGTCAGCGACCCTCAGCAACCGGAGGAAACGCCCTGACCTCTGATAGCTGGGAGGGTCCTCAGCCAGCACCCAAGCAGGGTGCACCCCTTTCCATGGGGGCATCAAACAGGAGCTGGCTGGAAGCACACACACGTCACACTGGCAGCCACGCCGCAGAGACGCCGACAAACAGCACGCACAGCTGAGAAGAGAGGCCGCCGGGCCTGTTCCTGTTGCTCCAGTTTCCCCGTAACCACTCTGAAGCACCACGCCTTCCCCGCCCAGGCCTGCTCTCCTGCCACTGCAACCAGCCTCCCTCCCCGGGGCACGTTCTCCGGTGAATCACAGGCTGCCCAGCAGGAGATGCTGGTCTGAGGTCCCCTGGAGGCACCACCGAGTCAAGGCCAAGACCAAGACCAGCAGCCCCACCCCAGGCCCCGGGAGAAGGGGGCCCGCACCAGGCGCCCAGAGTCCCCCGCCAGCCGGTGAGCACGAGCATCGTGGCCCCCGTCACACAGCCCCACTATTCTCTTGTCTCAAGTGTGTGCCCGGTTTAGTTCCTCAGGGCTGCATACATTAAGGGGAAAACAAAACAATTTCCCATGCGGAGAAATTTGATGCTGAAGTTGAGTTTTGGATGGCCGGCATAAGCAGCTGATTAGAATCAACAAGGACCCAGAATGAGAAAATACAATCCTGATAAAGTAAGTGTATGTCAAGTAAATAATGAAAAATTTTAAGTATACAAATATGTAACTAAAAATTAACTTCACAAAGAAACGTTTAAGTGCTCAACAGTCATGTGAAGGGTTACTGCCCTGCCACATGTCTCACCTCACAGTGCAACCCCACTGCACACAGCTCCACGGGAGGGGCGGGCCGCCCTGCTTCCCACCCCAGCTGTGAGATGAGGAGGAGGAAGGAGGTGCACAGGGAAGAGCCCAGGGGACACCAGACAGGGCAGAGGACAGGCCACCAGGGGCAGCCTGCCCGACCCAGTGAGCACCAAATCCGGAAAGGACAGCTGGGCCTGGGAGATGCCTGGAGCCACCACCCTACGAGTTGACTTGACCAGCGAGAGCCCAGGCAGCGCCGCCGGGCAGCCTCCTCTGCTGCTGGGTCTCGCCAGGCAGGCCGGGGGCTGGGGGTGGCAGCCCCCACCTGCGGAGCCTGGAGCAAGCACAACAGGTGCCCAGACCCAGGGCCCTGGGACCGTGGACGGGAAGCAGGAGCGGAGGTCACGGGGAATCGGGCACGGAGAGCCCGAGGGACCCCTGCACGTAGGGAGGGTGCCCAGCGGGGGGTGGGGGCCAGGACGCTGCGGTGTAGGGACACTGGCCAGGAGCACGGCTCTGTCTCTCCTCCAAAGGCAAGGGCGCCTGTGACCCACTAGGCCCCTTCCCCCGCAAGCGTGGGCCTGGGCTGGGCTACCTGCGAGCGCACACCTGTCCAGGGGGACACGTCACCTCTCCACGCAGCAGGTGTACAAACCAGGCCGCCAGTGGACTGAGGTGAGCCACACACCGTGCATGTTCCAACAGGACTCTGTGCCTGCTGCCCAGAAAATGCTGAGTCACGTGAGACAGTGTAAGCTGGCCGCTCCACGTCTACCCCAGCCCGTGGGGGAACTGAAGGCGCCTTTCACCTGAACCGTAGGAGAGAACGCGAAAGAGCCCCCCCCCCGAAAACGCACGTATTCAAGTGCTGCTCCTGTGCTTCTCCCACCCACAGCCTGCCCCAGGCAAGCGCTGCCACCGAAAGGCCCAATTTGGATAATCTGTCCTCTGGCCACACAACCTTAATGAAACCACAAAGAACCCGGAGAGAACAGGAATCAAAGCCACCCGGGAATGACCTGGACAAGCAAGCGCCCTCCCCGTCAAAGACGGCCTCAAGTCACATCACACGTCCTCCGAGGTCAGAGACCTGCTACTTCCCTTCGACAGACTGCGCAGGGAGGGCGCCACGGGCCCGGGATCACGGGCACTGCCAGGACGAGGGCCCAGGCTCAGGAGGGGCCCAAAGGGCCATCACCCCCCGGGGCAGAGTCACGCGTCTGGGGTGCATGGGGCCTGCTCAACAGCCGCCCCCACCTGGGCAGGAGGCTCCTCCATCCCCACATGTGGCTCAGGCTGGGCGACCGTGGGCCCGGCGGTCTCCCTTTCCCTGTCTGTCAATGTGTCTGCACTGTTCACCCCTGGTGAGATGGGCAGGACCCTCACTGTGGAGGGAGATGCAACCCCAGCGGCCGGCACCACCCGCCCGCGCCCGCACCCACCCCCAGCCACCACGGGGCACCGACTGAGGAGCCGGAGCAGAGAGCAGCAAGCTCAAGTGACGACCAGCCTCAACTTTTAATTCTGTGTTTCCCTTCCTTGAATTTCCTAAATTTGCATCAATCCTAATGCTTATGAAAAGGGGACTAAACCAAAGGGTGTCTCAAGCGTCACAGCGAAGGGGCCTCCAGTGAAAGGAGTGGCCAAGCACAGAGCTAAAAGCCACCGCTGCGAGAGAAGCACGCTTCCAGGCAAGCGAAAACCGAGCCCCAGTTTCGATGGTGCTTGTTACGAGTCCACCTGTTTCGCCTAGCCCACACTGATGAACAGGTGGATAAAACGAAGCCAAGTGCATCAAAGGAGGAGAGGAAACCCTGGAGCACACACGGCGCGGGCAGGTTTCATCACGCAGGGCGGACGCCCGGCCCGCCGTTCAGGTCTGAGGAGCTCCTGGCAAGGCCACGCCCGCTCGGCAGCGGCGGCGGCAGTTACACCAAATTTCTCCCCCTCAAGAGAAGGGAAGGATCCCAGAAGGACCCCGGGTTTTCCCAGCAGACACCAGGCTCCCACGGGCTCAGGAAGCAGGGCCGGGCTGGCCTCGCCAGCAGGGATCTCAGCAGCAGCATCGGTGATACTCCTGCTGAGAGTCCATCTCCCTGGGCAGCTCTGAGCGCAGCAGCCAGCGGGCACCAGCCCCGCGGGGCCACTCCTCTGGGTGACAAGCGTACAGGGGTGCAGGGCCTGGCTTCACTAAGCCTTTGGGAAAATCCTTCTGTTCCTCAGGAGGAAAAGAGAGACGCTCTCTCCTCCGAGTGTGGGGCGTGGAGGCGTCCTAGTAACAGCCCCAGCTCCTGCCGGCGGAGTGGTTGGCAGGCCTTGAACAAGCTGGCGACCAGCAGCAAGAGGATCAAAGCTGTTTTTCGGTTTTTTGTTTTAAAAAAAAAAAAAGGTCCATGGGCCCGGCCGGGGCAGAACTGGACAGAAAGCAGACCCAGGTCTCAAGCTGAGACCGCACTGGTGCGCCAGCACTTGAGCCGGGACGAGGTGGCCATGGGTGCTCTGGCTGGTTGCCTGAGAGCGCAGTGGTGGTCACCGCCCCAGGGTGGAGGGAGGCACCTGCAGCTCAGGCCCCAGTCGAACGCAGCCTTGGCCTCTGGAGGGGTGGCTGCCAGGCCAGGGGCTGCAGGAGACCCAGGTGCCCATCCAGGACGCAGAGTCCTGAGCAGGACGAGGAGGCCCAGAGCCGGACCACTGCCGCGACAGCAATTTAGGGCGGGGCTTCCCTGCAGGGAAGGGGACCTACAGGCTCGGCCACGATCCTCAAGCCCTGGCTTCTCCCTGACCTGGGACTTCTCCAAGTGACTCATGCAAACACTAGGAATCCACTCACACTCAACCGTTCAAATAAACCATCTCAGCCCATCCACCCATCCCTTACCAGGATCACCTGCAACATAAACGGCCCCCCTGCTAAGACCCACAGTGACGGCCTGGTGACCAGCTCCCCGGCCCCAGCTCCACACTCAGCACCTCCTGCCAGCCTCACCCCACACAGAGCCCCTCACAGCAGGCATGTCCTCCTTAAGCACCGCCCACACAGGCAGTGGCGGAGAGTGCCCGCAGGCAGAGGTTGTGCCAACACAAGCCGATACCTGTGTCCATCAGTGTGAAAGGTGTGCAGCCAGGAAAAAGCCCACAGACCTCAGAAACGCCAGAAATGTTCAAATTAGTGTTAAACTTTCTCAGTTATTTAAAAAAAAACTATTACTACTACTGCGGCAAGGAAACTGAAAATACACGCTCAAACAAAACCTTACACACAAAGGTTCAGATCAGCGTTGTTCAGAAAAAGCAAGACACCCACACAACAGAGCACCGACCAGAGGAAGGACGGGGCACAGACACAGGCCACCACGTGGAGGCAGCGTGACAACACCACGCTGAAGGAAGGTCCCCTGTTACATGACTCCACTCGGATGAAACGTCCAGAGTAAGCAAGTGTAGGGTTCCAGGGGCTGGGGGTGGCAGGGGAGGGATGGGGAGAGCCTGCTAATGCATGTGGGCTTCCCTTCAGGAGTGAGGAGAATGCTTGGGAATTAGTGGGGATGGCCGAACAACCCTGTGCACATACAAAACAATCACAGAGTTTATATGCTTTAAAGGGTGAATTACAACGTGCATCACACCTCCATCTCTTTTAAGGCCCCTGTATGACACACCATGTTTACTCACAGCACGGAAGGACACGTGAAAACACGGATTACCTCAGCAGACCACAGGGACTCAGGAAATGGTGCATCTCCCAGGTGCCTTTAAAGCATTCCGAGAGTCTCATCACATAAGTGACAATGAAGGGGCAATGGCACCGTGAGTCTGAGGACATCCTAGGTGCAGAGCAGCATGGGGGGTCCTCTCTGCTCCTCCAACATCCGGGGCCCCACTGTCCCCGCGCCCTCATGCCTCTGACACCCGCCAAGGAGAGCAGAGGAGGCGACACCCAGGAAGACGACATCGCCCCAAGTCACAGCCCAGAAGCCCCTGTTTAAACACAGCCCGAAACCCCTGCTCTCCTCAAAGTGGGCCCTGGGCTCCCCAGCTCCAGGGACAAGCAGGGTCTCACCCACAGCAACAACAGAGCAGGGGGACAGGGCCCGAGGGAGGGGGCTGACCCCAGGGCTGCATAGGGGCCCCCTTCCTGCAGAACTTGAACTCCACACAAGCAGAGCAGGCGGCACCACCCAGCACCCTCGGGCAGGGGCAGGGTCTGCGCTCAGATCAGGGGTTACAAACACCCCGAGTATCTGATCAAAACCAAAGTTCAAATCACCTGCCTTCTTTCACTTCTCTCTGTGACATGATTAAGCAGCAGGAAACCTGAGGAGGCCACGCTCCCGCCCCAGCGGCTTGGACTCCACGGGCACTGCTGCCCTCTGGCGGCGACACGCGAGGCCGCTCAGCCCAGCCCTCCCCAGGCGGAAGGCCCCTCCGACAAGGCAAGGCCGACCCTGGGGCACGAGGCGCGGTCGCATTTCCCATCTGTTCAGGGATGACACCGCTCTGTGCTTCAACCACTTGAGAATGAAATCAAGGTACTCGGAGCTTCCCCGCCAAGCCCACAGCCCCACTGCAGCAGTGCTCACCAGGGCCTGCAGCGTCCCGTCCATGGCAATGACCCCCTCGATGGTCTGGAAGGAGGAGTTGGCCAAGGTGCACAGGCTCCAGTCCAGGAAACCGGCCATCTTCTTCTGCTTGACGTCAGGCCGAGTGACAAACCTGCCAGAAGGACACAAACAGGCAGGTGACGGCTCTGCCACAGCCCCCTTCCCTCTACGGCTCCATCCGGCACGCTCCAACCCGTAGATTCTGGCCCTCAGGTGCGATTCCCACCATGACTGAGGTCCGGGCCCCACGCCCCCAACCCCCACCTCCCGCGCGCCCACTGGCGCCGAGGCCCTGACACCACAGGCTCCCCTTCCCATCTCCAACCCCGGATCCCTTCGCCTCGGGAACCCACACCCCGTGCCGCCCCTCCCCGCACCTGCTACAGGGCTCCATTCCTCACCCTCTCTGCCCAGCACAGCCCCCGCCCCGTGGGTCCACTCAGCTCTGCGCCCCGATAGCTGGCTGGTGCCCCACTCCTGGGCAAGGGTCTGAGCGGCCACCCTCCAGGCCCACAGCAGAGCAGGGCCCCTGCACTCCTCACCCCCTCGGCCCATGCCAGGCCTGGCTCTACCTTGACCGAGCCCCCGCCCTCCCCAGGAGCTGGCGGCTGGGGGCAGAAACACGAAGCAGGCAAATAACAAGAAGGGAACAGCTAAGCAAGGGGAGGGCAGGAGGCACAGGGACAGCGTCCTGACCGGTGAGGACCTCTCCTCCCCCAGCTGCCCCCACAGAGCACAGAAGGGTGGGCCACACCATTCTCCGCCCCTGCAGATGGACCAGAAGCCCCCCACTGGCACTCGGCCCTCTTCCTTCAGGATGGTGCTGCCCACACCCCCCACCCAGCTGAGAGGAGGCCTGCAGGTGGGGAAAGCAGGGCTGGCACGTGGTCCCCATCACCCGAGCACACACGGTCCCCCCCAACCCACACACACACCTGGAGACGCTGCCACCAGGGGTTTCCCACTTTGGGACGCTGGTTACAAAGGCAAACTCACACGCCCTCCCCAGGAAGCTGTGCTTCGGGGCATGGGAAGAGGCCCAGGACCTTGTGCAGAACCTGCGCCTCCAGTGATATCAAGAGGGGAGAAATGGGGACAGACCCAAGGCAGCTTCCCTGACCCCGTTTAAACCCCCGACTCCGGGGGGCCCTGCGGGATGAGGGCCACGCCCACAGCAGCCTCATCCGCAGCCTGACCTCCGACCCAGCCCAGAGGCGGCCCACAGGGCTGGGGGCAGTCCGGCTGGGACTCAGACACTGGGGGCGCACCCCTGCCTCTGCACTGCACCTCCCCGAGCAGCCAGGCCGACCTCCACTCCTGGACACAGTCACACAAGCTGAGTTTCCAAAGTACAGTAAAAACCTAAGGCTCCTTTGAAAGACTTAAGCAAGTTGGTTATTTCATATTTTATTTTTCTCATTAAAAAAAGGGAATATCACGTTCATAGCAGAGGTCCAAAAGCACAGACAAGCAAAAAAGGAAACTACCCCACAGATGTAACACACAGACTCACAGAAACGACACCTCCCATAGGCCCAATGCTGCCCCCTCTTGTGGGAAACACCACACTGCAGACTTCACATCGACTTTAAACGTGGAGCTCGGCTAACACATGCGGTGTTTCAGAGAACCACCGTCCTTGTCTCAGGGAGGGAAGCCCAGCCAGAACGATCCACAAAACCTTAACGACAGGACCAGACCCGCAGATGGACAGAGGGCATGACGCCGGAGGGACAGGTGGCTGCTCCGAGCCTTGTCGGCACTGTCACCACACGGTACCTGGCCTGAGGCTGAAACAGCACAGGGGCCATGGCAAAACCTACCAGGCGTAAGAACTTCCTGTGTGTGTTTTTAAAATAAATAATGGAAAAGTGAGATATCCACAAAGCAGGGACAGACTATAGTAACCTGTAAGGGGGAAAGTCTGCTCTACACCTTACACCAAAAAAAGCCCAAATGGATTAATAATTCTGTTAAACAATAAAAAGGTAGAAAATATAAAAGATTACTTCTCAAATTTCCTAACAGGATAAACCTAAATAAATAAAAGGGAAAAAACAGTATTTTTATATTTAAGTTAGAACTTTACTCCAAAGGATAAAGTAAAAGGCCACTAACCACGGGGCGGAACCATCGTCCCCACCGCAACTGATGCCCTTCATGCGGAGAAAGCTCACCCTCGAGGAGAAAAGGCACCACAAGCCCGTGGATGGCACAGTCAGGTCGCGCAGCGGGACACACGGTGCCTGGAGTGGCACTGACGTGTGAAGACTCTCCAGCCACCAGAGAAACGCACACCAACTACCAGCGATAGCAAAACGACACGCGATCCCACTGGGGCAGCAGGCTGTCCGCGAGGCCGCCCACGCGGCAGAGCCCGAGAACCCGCCCCCAAGAGTCACCTGGTAACTGGCGCACAGGCTCACCAACAACCTCGTGTCCTGCGACTCAGGGAGCCCACCTCCCTGGGCCTAAGACAAACAATCCCAAAGACCAAAACAGGTGTACGCCCAAAGCTGCACCGTAAGAGGGCCAACGTGAGGAAGCGACCAGAGTAACTCAGACACCGGAAAATCAGGAGCTACTTAATCAACAGTAACGTGCAACTCAGTGGAAAAGCAGGCTGCTGACTGAGACCGTGCTGCGCAAATTCAGTAGTGACAGGACGGGGAAAAAAGACCACAACTCTCGCATTGTGTGGCTAAATACAAATGCGCAGGGTTTTCCTAATTCTCTACATTAGAAAATGTCCAGCTTTTCTACATGGAACACACCTTGACTTCACAAATAGATAAAAAGGTCTGCTTTTTAAAATTAATGCAACCAGTAGGAGTAAAGGCTTATTTTCCCTTGGAGAGTTTCTGTACAGTAACAGCCTAGCTAAGTGTCTTGGCATCAACATAACATCAAAGTTACAGAAAACGCAGCAATGTTTAGAGGTTCCGCTGAAGAAAAGGGGCAGGCACAGTTCCAGACGACACACCGTAAAGGAGCATTCAGAGCTGGCAGCGGAAAGCGTGCGGCACCAGAAGCAGACACCCCGTAGGCAAGGGCCCGACTGCGAGAGACAGACAGGCAGAGGGGCCTGCCCCTCAGTGCCCACCCCTGCCAGAACTGAGGACACGGGCTCCCGGAGCCGGGCACGCCGGCCACAGCGCTGCACTCAGGCTCAGCCTTGCTCGTCTGACCAGCAGGTGGCGCGTGCGTCCCACCAGCACGGACAGAACAGGCCAGGCCAGGCCAGCTCTGGAGGACACAGCAGGGAGAGGGGTCAGGGGCTCGCTTCCACTGCCCACAGGCACGGGACTCCAGTCAAGCTCAGAGAGCCTGACCGAGCCCTCAGCACTGCAGCTAACAATAATAGACGATAAAAAGAAAACAGAAGATAAAGACGTTACTTTCCCTTTAAGAAACTTAGAGAACACTTGTAAGACGCCTGCATGTTGGTAAACGTGGGAAAGGGCGACTCTCAGGGCGACTCTCGCTAGTTCAGCCTTCCAGTAACTGCATTTAAAGTGCTGAGAACGCTCATTCCACTTCTAGGAACTTGTCCCTAAGAACCAATCAGAAGTCAAAACCACACAGAAAGAAATGAGACTCGGGGTCACCAGAGGCGGGGGTGGGGGGGAGCTGGGGAAGGCAGCCACAAAGGCACAAATTTCCCGTTAAAGGTACAGGGGTGTGCACACAACTCGAGGAACAGAACTGATACTGCTGCACAAAATGCACCGAAGTCGTTAAGGGAGTGAATCCTGGACTCTCGTCACAAGGAGGAAAACGTTCCCCACATCTTTAATTCCGTGTCTGCCTGAGATGATGGACGCTCACTGAGCTTGCTGTGACGACCACATCATAAGGCCCATGAGTGACATCTCCAAGCCGCGCACCCTGGGCGCACATGGAGCTGTGCGCCAACCATGTCTCAAGAAACTGGGAGGGAAAGAGGAGTCAACCAGAGCCGCACAAGGGTCACGCAGGGGGCTTGTGGTGTTCATCTCACTGACACAGGTCCACACGGCAGTGGGCGGGAGGAAGAACACATCACTCCGTAACCACGCTCGGAAGCCTGACCGCCTGAAGCTCAGGGTCAGCCCATCGACACCGGAACAAATCCACCGACACCCCACATGCCACGGATGGACATGGGCCACTGGCGGACACGCCCACGGGCAGGGGGACCAAGGACAGGGCAGTTACATCTCAGGGGACGACAGTATGTTTTCTTTTGTACCTTCTATTTTCCAAAACTCACATGGTGACTTTCGCAGTCAGGAAGCCCACCTACTTCGCTCCTCTGCAGGCGGGCTTCTCCTCCAGGTGGAGCATCCAGGCGGGCTCAGGCCCCTCTCCAGCTCCTAATACCATTCCTCGCAACCAGTTCTGCCCTTGGTGGGCAAGCAGCTTCACAAATGCGTCGTCCGAGGTCCCCAGCTGCCCTCTACACCCGGCACTTCCCTTCCCGCCTCGGGCAAGAAGGTCGTGGCTGCACAGCTGACAAGGTGGCCCGGAGCCAAGTGCTGCTCATTTCCCAGCCCGAACATCCCAAGGTCTTCACAGCCAACTTTCACGAATGGGGGGGAGCCAAACTTTTTAATTCATCTACACTACACACAGATTTTAAATCACGTCACACAAGAAACACACTACTACACACAAAACAGATAAACAAGGACCCACTAGCAGCAGAAGGAATTACATTCAGTATCTTGTAATAAACTGTAAAAGAAAACAGTCTGAAAGAGAATATATACATATGCATAACAGGATCACCTCACTGTGCACCTGAAACACTGTAAATCAACTATACATCAATAAAAAATAGAAATTTAAAAAAAGAAATAATAAATCACGTCATCGAAAGATTCAGAAGAACTGCTTTCTTGTGCTCTCCCATTTCATGAAACAAGTCCATGCAGTCATGTGCGTCTTTTGACGCTTTTGTGGAGACGCCAGGCCTGCTGCCAGGGCTTCCTTCCCAGCTCCTCAGTAAGACCATCTGGGCCTGTGTGGGGCACGGCTGCTCTAGGTAACATGGAACGCCTGGGGATTTTCAGCCCAAGTCACAAGACACACTCACAGCCCGCGATCTCCACAAATCGCAGTGTGGACTGCTTTCTAAGTGACTTTCAAAGGCTCTTCCACCCGCCACCACCCCAGAGCCAAGGTCTGGCGAAAGTGCCACAGCTGTTCTAAACCTATGCCCCTTTGATGGGCCCGTGAGCTCCCAGCCCAGCCTCACGTGACTCCCCTGAGCCCCAGACCAGCAGCGCCAGCCGTCACATAGGTTCAGGGGTCTTCTGCACCCCAGCAGTGCTGCTGGTCCCCCATGGAGGGCAATGGGTTACTCGGGACAGCAAGGATCTCCCCAGACCAGGCATCCCAGCATCCTCCCTGACAACAAAGACACACAGCTAACACAGAAGACAGGCCCGCTCGGAGAGCACTCACCTGGACACGAGGACGGCAGCAGCATCCCGGGCCTTGTCGCTGACCACCAGGTAGGACTACAAGGAGGGAAAGAGGACAGACACCATGACACACACGATGCGAGCCTCAGGGGCCAACTCAGTGCCGGCCCCACACTCAGCAGCTCCCGCCAGCCCATGCCCACAAGCAGAGGCCAAATTCCAAAGCTGCACAAACTACTCACACACCTGCGCTCGGGGCTGCAGCTGCCACCGCTGCACCACCTCAGGGAAGTGTCCAGTCTGCACGTGGCGTGTGCTCACACTCGTGAAACACGTTTGCAAAACCAGCAGAAAAAGGAAGCAAGTACATGTCACCCAGAGCCCACAGAACATGCGTGGGCCCCGTGAGCACTCTGCGCGCCGAACAGCTGGAGACCCCGCTCACACGTGAGAGGACTGGGTTCTCGGGAAGCCTGCCTCGTCTCCACTCTCAGTAACTAACTTCTCTCCAAGCGATACACTTAGAAGATCTTTCTTCGGGAGGACAAAACTTTAAGAACGCACTGCCTCTCCCCAGGCAAACCCCCTAGGAGCCGAGGACACAGAGGATAACCACTAGAAGCAAACCGCCATCCAGAAGAGAGGATCTAGAAACAACGAGATCGGGGAGCACCTTTCCCCTCAAGACTCCCGGGAGCGTCCACTCTCGACACAGCAAGACATTCCCAAGAGCCTGCTGAGGGGAAAGCAACCCCAGAGCCGCAGGACACCGGGGCCCCGGGCCACGAGGAGCGCCATGAGGACAAGCCGGGAGCCAGAGCCCTGGGTTCAAATCTGGATCCACCACGCACGGGGAAGCGGGCAAGCGAGGATACTCTCATGCCTGTCGCCTCCTCAGCAAAACGAGGGTGAAGCAGTTAATACCTCGTCAAGTGGGATCCCAGGCGTTAACACAGTGTAAGTGGCCGGCAGACGCTGCCCCCGCCGCCCACGGTGCCCACGGTGACTGCTAACCAAGGGAATTTGACGGTGCTGGGGCATCACTTCTGCGCTGAGGTCACACACTACTGGGACCTGCACTCTGCGACAGACCCTGCCCCTGCGGCTTCACAGAATGAGCTGCACGTTGTGGGCCCACAAGGAAACAGACCGCCAAGCTTGGAGGCCAGGGGCCAGCACCCTCGAGAGCTGCAGGTGGGTGGCCCAGGAGCTCTGCCTGCAGCCTCGGAGACCCCGAGGCAGAGGGCCCGGCAAAGCCACACCCAGGCTCCTGACCCAAGGGACTGGGAGACGGCAGATAAGCGTGTGCCGTGCCGACAGCCCAAGTCTGGGGCGGTGCCCTCCGCAGCGGAGGTGACTACTAAAACAATCTGCGTCCGTGCGCACAGCACCTGCAGCAGGAGAAGTCTGACAAACGCAAATGCTCTCCTGGCACTGATACGTGAGAAATTTCAGCTTGGCATTTGTCTTGCTTCTCTTCATTTTCTAATTTTCCTACAATCAACATGTGTTATTCACACAATGTTAAAAGTTAAGTTGTAAATGGACATTTTTGTCTCTTACCATTGCCCCCGAAACCTCTTCTACACTATTATCAGAGTATCTGCATCGTCTACAAAGAAATGAGGCTGAAGTCACTCATCCCGACCCCATAGGAGGCATCACAACCTCATGGTAAGTGACAAACTGAAATTTCACCTCACTGAGAAGAGCAGCCACAGCTGAAGACAGATTAGATGTCAAAAGTGGACCTAGTAAAGCCCCAAAAGCAGGCCAGCAGGAGAAGATGCGGACCCCCGCTGCCAGCACCCGCGCAGCCACACCTACCTGCGCCACCTGCAGGATACGGTCCATCGTGGACACTCGCGCTTGCCCGGGCCGAGTGAGGAGGTCCCCGTCCAGGCGTGAAAAGTCGAAAGGGATCAGGCAGGTCACCGAGAGCCACAGTAAGAGCACGTAGCGGGTCTCCCAGGTCTAGAGGCCAGAGCGATATGACTCCCGAGGCGGCCGCCCCTGGGTCCCGCCGCCCCCCACCCCACCACCCCGGATGCCAGGGCACAGGCATAGGTGCGGCCACACCCCATGCCCCCGAGCGCCTCCGGCACCTGAAGTGTTCCACGCCTCGCCGGACTGCCAGGCTGGCCACTGGCCAGCCTCTGTGAGCCTGGATTTCGGGAAGGCTCCCTAACGAAGGACTGTCAGCGTGAACCACGTGCTCACACTGAGACCTGCCTTCCTCCCAGACAGGAGTCTGGGTCAGCACAAGCCAGCAGAGTGCCCACACCACCCACCCCCGGCGACATCCTGGGTGCTGACCCCATGACTGCCCCTGGCGGACAACACCTCACACACCTTCACAACTCAGTCCTCAGGAATTACAGGTGCCCTGGGTGACCCAACTGGGAGGAGAGTCTGGAAGCTCGACCCTGGTTCCCTCCACCTTCACCCCTCGTGTCTCTCTCTGTGGACTTGGCTGTCATGAACCTGCCGCAGGGCAAGCACATGCCGAGCCCTGGGTGGTCCTCGTGGACCGTCGGACCTGGGGTGGTCTTGGGGACTCCAACACAGTTCAATTTAAAATTTATGGAATTTGGACGGTGATACAGCTGTCACTACACTATATGTACGTATGTGGTTTCTTTATAAAGGTCATTTTTAAAAGAAAATAAAGTCACTAGGTAAAAAGAGGAAAGCCAAAGGAACGTGACACAAAACAGCACAAGATAAATCTGAAGGAGGAGGCAGGCGCAGGCAGACAGGAACAGAGCAGGGGCTGGGAATGAAGAGGCCGGGGGGCACTCACCTCGTGGTCTTTGAGGTTCTGATGCATGAACATGTCTAAGACACGCTGTACATCCGCTACTTCGTGGGGAAATAAGCGAAGAAACGTTTTATATCCTCGAACCTATCAAATAAAAAAAGACACTGAATTATTACATAATTAGAAGATACAGAAAGGAGCAAATTATTTTCTCTAATATCAAAAATCACCAGGTGGGCCGCCCAATGAGCAAAAGAACGATGTCCCGCTACAAGGACACAACTTCGTGAGACTAAACGGCAGGAGAGCTACCTCTGCTTCTTGAATCATGTCGTGCGCGTGTTTGGTCCCAGTGTGACCAACAGATCTTGGGTGTGCTTCAGCAGAAATAGAGATTTATCACGAACTCACAAGTTTTGCTTCTATCTTAATTCTGAGGATTAAGTCCTTGGGAACCGAAAGCTTCCCAAATTCGTTAAGGCTTCTGTGAAATGCACCAGCAGTATGCCTTCAGGAGGGACCCTGCACTCGACCAACTGAGGGCAAGAAGCGTGCAAACGGCCCGCCCCCACCCACACCGCAGGCACCATGGCCAGCAACCTGCCGCCCCACAGACCCACCACCCACCCCGAGGTGGCCGAGTCTCTCCCGTGAGTAAGTATACAGGCCAGCACACAGGCAGCACCTGGAGCTTATAAGACTGCAGACCACCAGGCCCCACCCCAGACCCACTCCCTCAGAGTCTGCGCTGAACAAGACCCTACTCGGTGGTATGCACCTCCACTTCCTTCCAACTTTGTGCTCTTCCTCAGTCAGGCATATACACATACACACATGGACGTGCATGGACCCCCCATTTCCAGCTCGCTGGCACCTCGCCCACCAAAGGCAGGGTGCTGGAAACAACGCGGCAAAGCACGGCTGCAGCCAAAAGCACAACCAGACCACTAACACCCGATCCCCCACACACGGTGAGATCGGGATAGGGGAACCCACAGCTGGCATGTGAGAACCAGCCTTCCTGAGAGGTAGCATTTCAGAAGGCAACTTCTGGAACAAGTGTTTTAAGAAAGTGTTCTCTCAACTACAAAGTGCTATGTAAATACTACCTTGGTGATAATGTAAAGAAATTTAAAAGCCAGATGTACAAGGTCAGCGGGAGACGTCTTATCTTGCACCAACTCCAATAACAAGTTCAGCATCCACTCTAAGGAAAAGCATACACAAAATATTTACTATTAAATTAAACACCAATATGATACAAAACAAAATGCCAAAAGAAAAAAGGACTATTAGAAATGTAAGAATGGTTCAATGTTAGTAAGTCTATATAATCCAAGTATCAATAGAGCAAAAGAAAAAAAATTTTCATCTTAGCACTTTCTAAAAGGGCATTAGGGTTAATACTTCATTCCTGCTTTTGAAACGTAGGGAGAACATTCTTAATTTTTAAAATTATTCTATCTCAAATCAGTAACTAATACCATGCTCTAAGGAAGATACCTGTTACAATTGCTACAATTTAGCAGCAACCTGATTTTTACCAATGTAAAATGAGGAGGAAAAGGGATTTCCACACTCCCAGCTACTAAGGAATGACTGATAAGGAACTGCCCTCCCGCCAACAATTAGAGAACCGGACACAAGTATTTTCAGACACTGGGCAGCAGGCAGTGCACAGGAACCAACCAGCTGGAACCTACAGCCGCCCAGGTGCCCACCGGAAAGTAACTGTTACAACCCAGTACAGAGGGGGACCCAAGCAGAGCAGAGACTGGGCTTTGAGGAGGCTGAGTCGGCTGAAATCTGCAGGACAGTGAGCCGGAGGAAGCTAAGCAGAGGACCAGCTCCAGGAGTCTGCAGAGGCCCCTCGAGTCTGGCTGGACCTTCACAGGTAGTGGCTATACCCCAAGGCTGGGTACGAACAACTGCCCGGAAGCACTCCGGCTGAGTTCCCACAGCTCACACAGGGCTGACGTTCGAATCCCATCAGGCCAGAGTCCTTGTTGAGCACCCAGAGCAACCAGCAGGCATTCCAGTAAAGTCTTTCCTTAGTAGTAAGGTTAAATTAGAGAAAAACTAGAGAAGAAGCTATACCTGCCTAACAAAGCTTAAGCAGGATGCAAAGGAGGCACCTGATGGACAGTTAACTAAACTGCCTGAAAACGCCTTCACTCTTCAAAGACAGAAAGCTTTAGAACACCCAACAAGATAACAATCATAGCGTCCGTCATCCACTAAAAAATTACTAAACATGTGACTGTCTAAAACTACTATGACCCCTAACAGGAAAATCAGTCAACAGAAATAACCAGAAATTACAAAGACAATAGAATTAGTAGACATGAACTTTAGACACTACAAATACTATAAAACATCCTTAAGGTAGTAAAAGACAACATAATCAACATGAGAAAAGAAACAGCAGCTACTTAAAAAACAGAATTTTAAGAGCTGGAATAAATAAGACCTAAAACGACAATTTAGTGGGGGCAGGTGTAGCTCAGTGGTAGAGCACATGCTCAGTGTGCACGAGGTCCTAGGTTCAGTCCCCAGTCCCTCCATTAAAAAATAAGTAAACCTAATTACCTGCCCCAAAAATTAAAAATAATAAAATAAAATGACAAATTAAATGGGATCAACAGCAGATTAGACTGCAGAAGAAAGGATCAGAGAGCCTGAAGACAGCAATAAAAACTTCCAGACTAAGGGGAGAGAAGATGTTAACAACCAAGCAGCCGCAGTGCCCCTGCCGGGTGCCACGCATACCAGCAGAGGGGTGCCTGGAGTCGGGCAGGCAAGGGCAGAGACGATCACTCATGGAGGAAGAGCCACAATTTCCCCAGATCTGAAAAAAGTCTATAAATCCCTCAACCCAAAAGGTCCAACAAACTCCAAACAGGAAAAACACAAAAAACCCACACCACAGCATGTCATAATCAAGTTGTTGAAAACCAGCAATAAACAGAAAATTCTAAAAGCAACCAGAGAAAAAAGCACACTTCACCCAGAGGAACAGAGGCGAGCGAAGGCAGACTTCTCGCCAGAGCCAACCAGCCGTGTCTTCCAAAACGAGGAAAGAAAACGCTGTCAACCTAGAGTTCCACAGCCAGCAATACATCTTTCAAAAATGAAAGTGAAGCAAACTGTCAAACAAAAGCTGAAAGAATTCATCACCAGTAAATCTGCACCAGAGGAAATGTTGAAGTAAGTTCTTCAAGCAGGAAGTAAATGATATCAGACAGAAACTACAGTCTCTAGAAAGCAAAGCATAAAGGTGGAAATAGTAAGTACACAAATAAATATTAAGGACTTTCTCATTATTAATTTCTTCGGGGAAAAAAAACTTGAATGTTCAAAATAAAAACCATGACAATATAGTGTAAAGGTTTATCACATACATAGAACAAAGGTATGTGACAAAGAACAGAAGAGAGAATGAGAGACTCCGCCCGTGAGGTCCTTATCTATACCCAAGATGGCATAGAATCACTGAGGTGGGCCACACCCCAGAGCAATCACTAAAAATACAAAGCAAAGGAACAGCTAATGAACTAACAGTGGAGACGAAATTAAACACCAACAGACGTTAAGTTTACACAAAAGAAAGTAGGCAAAGAGTAAAAAAAAAACAAAAACAGATGGGGAAACGAGTAAGCAGAGAGCGAGGAAACAGACAGCTACACCACAGGACCTCACACCACAGGTAAAAGGCAGTAACTGTCAGAGTGGATTTTAGAAATAGGAACACCCAACTGCATTCTCCCTACATGAAATGCACTACAAAGATAAAGACACAGCTGGTTAAAAGTAAAAGGAAGGAAAAAGATTTACCAAGCAATCACTAACCTCGAGAAAGCTGGGGAGACCACACCAGCCTCAGGTCAGACAGACTTCAGAACAAGGACTCCTACAGAGATAAAGATGACGTTTCATAATGACATAAGGGTCAGTTCTCCGAGAAGATTTAACCGTCCTCTCAGTGCACAGACGAAACTACAGGACTTCAAGATAAACAAAGCAAACACTGAGAGAACTGAAAGGAGAAACAGACAAATCCATAATTACTGCTGAAGATTTCAATACTCCTCTCTCAGGAATGATAGAACATGTGAAAAAGATGAGTAAGGATATAAAAGACCCAAGTAACACACCAATAACCGCCTTATTTTTTAAATGACATTTACAGAGCACTCCAGCCAACAGCAGAAAGATACTCTTCTCAAGTGCAAACAGAACTCTCCACAAAACAGACCACGTTCTGGGCGGTAAGTCTTAATACACGGAAAAGGTTGCAAGGTGCACCTAGGAAACACAGAGTAAAAGTACACTGAGACACCAGTTAACGACTAGAATCAGAAAAACGGACAAGACTAAATGCTGCTGGGACTCAGGGCAACTGAATTCTCATGGATTTGCTGCAAATGTAAAATGTACAACCTTTATGGAAACAGCGTGGCAGTTTACCAGAAAACCCACATTTGCTGCACACCCAGCAATTCCACTCTTACACAGAAATGCAAACTCGTCCACCCAAAGAATTGTCTGCAAATGGTGACAGCAGTGTCCCTAACAGCCCAAAGCTGGAACAACCCAAATCTCCACCAACAGGAGAAAGGATAAACAAAGTGCAGTTCGGCAGGAAAGGAAGAGACTGCTGATACGTGAGTGACCACAGAGATGAGTCTCAGAAACAGGATTTGAATTGAAGAGGCCAGAGAGCAAGTGGGACAGTGGTGCCCGGGGCCAGGTCAGGAGGACTGCAAAGGGACAGGAGGCCACTTCTGGGGGGGCGAAGAGAATGCTCTGCCCTTAACAGCACTGAGGGTGCCAACATTTGTCAAAGCTTGAACTGTATACTCAAAATGGGTGCATTTTACTGTATGTAAATTATATCTTACAGCGTTACCCTTTTTAAAAATTTTAAAGGAAGAATGAAAATGTATAACCATGGATAAAAACATCAAATACATATTTTTTTAAAACTATGTAATTATTTACCTTCTTAGAAAACCCAAAAGAAATTGAAAAAGTAGTGAAGTATTTCATTACACAGTGAACCTTGAAAATATTATGCTAAGTTAAAGACGCCAGTTACAAAAGACCACATGTTGTCTGAATCCACTGCACAAAATGCTTAGAATACCCAAATCCATGGAGACAGACCCATGGTTACCAGGGACTGGAAGGAGGGAGAGAGGCAATGAGCATTCTGGGCTCGGAAGCCCACAGCAGGACCCTCCCCTGGCCACCGGACACAGCAGCCAGGCACACGCTCCCCAAAGAGGAAAGCCTGACCTGTAAGACAACTTTGAAACAGAGCGCACCAAGGACAAGAGCTCTTAGAAAGTAAAAACGATTGTCAAAATAAACTCAAAAACATCTTCTATGTGCAAAATAAAGATCCAAAAGCAGAAGTATGAGGGAAAAGCTAAGAAAACTCAACATTCAATTCACAGGCACATCAAAAAGAGAAGGCAGAAGCAGACAAATGATCAAAAACACACCAGAAGCAAAGTCCCCTGAGCCAAGAGATGCAAGTCTTCAGCCTGAAACTGTCCAGCTAACGCCCAGTATAAGGGAAAAAAAGGTCTAGAGCAAGTTATACCTGCCTAAAGTATCAGGTTCTAGAAACTTTCAGAGGCAAAAAAGTCTGAGAAAGAAATGCAGACCTGGGACACGACGTTCCCAGAGTGGGGACAGCGGAACTGCGCCTTCCACTTCTGCTCAGCCAAGCTGCCAACCACGCAGAAAACACACCTGTGCTGCCCAGACAGCTGAGGGTTCAGAGCACTCACCTTCTACAAAACCACTGGTTACTTGAAAAGGAAAAATCAGCACGCGCAGCACAGCCTACTTGTTAAAAGACACCTGAGTGCGCACTGAGGCAAGCCCCCGGACTCCAGTGGGGCTGCCCCAACAGGGCAGGTGGCGCTGACAGCTCGTATCACAGGCGAGGAGACTCAGGCACAGAGCGGTCAGGCGGCACAGCTAGAGTAAATCTAGATGGTCTAGCCGCAGGGGTCTGTGTAACCCCCACCTCACACTGCCCTTCAACATAAGTTACTATCACTACCTTCCTATTTCCCAAGTTCACTGCCAGAAGCATGTGTAAGGATCGCAAATAGAAAAGAAAAAACTACCCTAAGAAATCATTCAAAAATAAAGAAAATAAGAGCCAATTAAAACAAACAAGTAATTTCCCCATCCTACATTAAAGTTAAGGAAACCCAAGCCTCAGTGTGTCCATCTGTGAAATGCAGACGACCACAGAGACACACTCCGTAGATGCTGTGAGCATTAAACGGGGAGCCACTTGAAGCACTTGCTCCTGTGACAAAACATGCCGAGAGGCAAACAGATCAAATACACATGATGAGCAAAAGATGTGTTCTTTCAATAGCAGCAAGGAAAAAAGTAACTCAAACACACCTGCCCGCAGCCTGGCATGACCTGGGACGCACGCCACTACCACGGGACTGCTAAAACTCATCAGCCAGGACCTGCTAACAAGTAAGCCCGGCACTGCATCCTGATCCCTTCTGCTGGCAAACACACACGCGTGCACATGCACACGCATGCACATGTACGCCACACTCCAAGACTTTGGGATTACCAGCAACTGAATGATCAAAGTCAAAATCCTCAGCCTCTGCTCTTACCAAGGTGCGGGTCCAACAGGTGAGGCTGCTCCTGGTACTTGTCCATGATTCCTGAAGAGATAAACAAGGTAAGAATTAACATCACTGAGGCAAGCGTGCACATGAGCCTCAGAAGCCCAAGTTTTCCTGTGCTGACCTCCAGGGCAGCTCCCAAGAGCAGGGGTGGGCTGGAGTGAGCCCCCCACCCATCTCCTCAGGGCCAGCTGTCCCAGTCCCTTGCTCTCCGGTTCTCCCTCCTTCCGTCCTCCGCCCCTCGTCCACCGCCATGCTGCACTCTCCCTTCGTTAAACACACACCTTCCACTCTCTTCACTCTCCCCCTGCCACACGCACCAGCAGTGTGCCCTCCGGACCCCTCACACCGCGGCCTCTTTCATCTCAGGCAGCCGGGTTTCTACTTCTATCAGACCCGCCTGCGCCCTGGGCAGTTCTTGGTGCCACACTGCTCTGCATCTCACCACCCCCAAGAATGGGAAATGGGGCTTTCACTGGGCCCTGGAATCCACCTCCCTCTCAGGACAGTCCTGTGTCCAGGGTGTTGCCACACTAACCCCAAATGACAGCCAGAGAAACAGACTGAGCGCCTTCAAGTAACTTGCCCAAGTAGCAGAGGTAGGATTCAAACCCAGACAAGTTGCCAACGCGCATGCTCCTTCCACTCACCCGGCCGCACTGCCCCTCTGCAAGTCAGCGTTGTCATTACAAACCCAGGAAGACAACATTATGCAAAATTGCCTTTAACTAAAAGGGTCCATAAAGATGATTTTATTGAATCACAAAACCCTACGTAGCTATCTAACCACGGGATCCTAAGGAATCGTTTGGAAGTGGCCCGTTGTAGACAACTACAAGGGTCTGTCTAAACTTGGAGAATGTTAAGATGCGCTACCCGGAGCGGCACGAATCCGCGGAGACGCGCGGTCCTGGCCGAGCCACGCTGCTGTCTGCTGCTAACGGCTCTGGGTGCGGGCCCCACAACTGCAGAGCTGGCCAAACCCGGCCCGCTCCAGCCTGCTCTCGCCTCTCCTGCTCTCACCGCCCCGTGCACGCAGCTGTCTCGGAGAAACTGCGCTTTGCTGTGGACCCAGGACGGGTGGGGAAGAGCACTGGAAGGTGGGGCCGCCCAAGGCAGGTCCGCCCCACCCCACCGCACCCTCGCTGCCCCCAGTGCGCGGATGGGCAAGGAGGCCCCTGCCCTCAGCCCCTCAGGCGTGCGGCCGCAGGGAGGCGGCGGTCCGGCCCACGGGCGCGCGTGGGGCACCTGCCAGGACCACCCCCTCCTCCTCCGACGCGCGCGCACCGCGGAACCGCTCCACGGCGCCCTCCCGGGCCGCGCGCTCGCCGACCACTGTCCGCAGGCGGCCCAGCAGCTCGCGCGTCTCCGCGCTCTCGCCGAACGACTCGAGGGCGGCGCCGCGGGCCAGAGCCGCGTCCTCGGCCGCATCCTCCGCCCGGTCCTCCGCCGGGTCCTCCGGGGCGCCCGCGGCGGGCTCCTCACTCAGGGCCATCCTCGGCGGCCGGTAGGCTCACGGGCTCGCAGCCGGGTCGGCCCGAGCGCGGGTTGCGGGGCGCGGGATGCGGGATGCACAAGACGGCTGAGGCAGAGGCGGCGGTGACGACGCTGGCCCCGCCCCGCGACCTCCGACCTTGCGCGCGGGCCCCGCTACGGAGCGCGCCGGCCGCCAAAATAGGCCGCGCGGAGTCGGGGCGGGGCCCGGCGTGGGGCGGGGTGAGGGGCGGCACATGCCGTGGGCGGGGCCGAGGGCCAGACCCCAGGCCGGCCTCGCAGCCTCGCAGCCTCGCCGGCTCACGCGCGCTGCGTCCGCGCGTGCCCGCAGTCGGGTGGCCGGGAGTCTTTCTGCACAGCCGTCTGCAGGCGCGCGGGGCGCCTCCGGGCCGCAGACAGCCGCACTTTCCAGTGAGGAGACGTTGGGGCGGTCGTAGCGCCACGAAACATTGGTCACCTGAGAGTGATAACGGCGCGGCTCCGGTCTTCAGAGGCGTACACGTGGGTAGCCGCGGTGTCCCGCAGCCCCGCCCCTCCATGGTGACAGCCCCACGCCGGGAACACCCTGACCACCCGACACCCTGGGATGCAGGCATAGCCGCTGCCTGAGGCTCCCTGCTCAGCCCCCACACCTTTATCCAGCGGAAACACAGGCTGCAAAATGGAGCGCGGGAGAGGGGCTGCGCAGTGGCTGCAGCACAACATGGTGGTGGGCTTTCCGTCCATCCTCCACCTCAGGAAGGGTGGACCTGGAGCCCCACTCAGCCCCAGAGATTCTGCTCAAGAGGTGGGCCCGTCTCGTGGTCCCCATCTCGGCCTAAGCCAGAAAGAGGAACCGCAAGTCCACCGGGGGACGGGACACCGACTTCCACTGAAACAAAGCCCAGATCTCTGAATTTCTGTACAACAGTCCTGAACATATCCAAACTCCAAGTTCCGCCCCACCCCAGCCCCAGGCTAGGACAGGTAATGAGCCAGTCAGAGACCTTTCAGGTGGTCTGGGCCCCGGTAAATTAACCCAGCTGCTTGGAGGACGGAAACACAGGTGCAACGAAGACACACACAGCCCATCCCTGAAACCCCCAGGGCTTTATTCTCCCTTAAGTGGCCTCCGGCGCAGCCACCCCTGGCGTCTGCTCAGCGGCTGGGCAGGGGCTGCCAGCCGGCCACTACTTGAGAAGCTTCCTCATGGTGCCCAGGGATGGGCTCCTGTACTGCCACCCAAAGTGGTTCCAGTGGTTCAGGTAGTTAAAGAGCTTATAGAGCAGCAGCCGCCGGTCAAACCCCAGAGCCCTGGGGATCTTGCGGTGGTAGGCGGTGAAGAAGGACCTGGGAAACCCGCCAAACATTGAGGCGATTGCCAGTTCAAACTCGGAGTGGCCATAGAAGGAGGCCGGGTCGTAAATGATGGGTCCGCTGTCATCCTCGGCCACGTTTCCCGACCAGAGGTCCCCATGAAGAAGGGCGGGGACAATCTCTAGGCCACAGAACAGATCTGGGATCTTCACCTAGGAAAATAATTACTGTATGCAGAGTCACCCTGGGCCCAGGAGCCAGACTCCTCATCCAGCACTTGGAAACAAAGCAGAGACAACCTCGTGCTTGTTCAGGGCCCACACCACTGTACACCAAGCCCAGAGGTAAGGACCCTCCGACTCCAGGGGAATGTCACTTTGTCTGGGGGTTTACTGCTAATTTAGGTCCACAGCTCGCCAACACTGATGACCTCCATCAGCAGAGTGGACAGCCTCAGAGGTTACACCTTCATTGTGTAAAGTATGACCCGTGTAACCTGAGGGGAGTTTTTTGTACGTAATTTAGCAATCTTTCTCTGCTAATCTTTTATCTCACAGCACAGGTAAATCTGCACCTCTTTTATATCCTGATGACTTCAATAATGAGTTAAAGAAAATGTCTCTGATGCTTATGCTATGTTTTGAAACCAGTCACTCTGGGGCACCTGCCACCCACATCTGCTCTAAGAGGATATTTGCACTTTGTCAGAGAAGGAAGAACAGTGTTAAGAGTGAGAAAACAACAGTAAATGCCACCATTTACAAGCCAAGCACCTACATTTCACGTGAGCAAAGTGTGAGGCTGAGCACCTGTGACCCAGCAGGTGCGAGGTGCCCTCAAGTCCCACCCCCTTCCCAGTTTCCCCACCAAACCGATAGTGAGGCACTCGTGTGTCCAGGACGTCACGACGTCACCAGCTCTGCTCCAGTGGGCCCCACTCTGGCTCTGTTCTAGCACAGGACCCCACACAAACGTGGTGGGCTCATGAGAGGACAGCCCCTCTCCCTGGGGATAACTGCTGTGCCCACCTGCAGCTGTGACCAGAGTTCTCGTGCCTCTCGGTCAGCGTAGTCCTTCTCAATGAGGTCCAGCTGCGCTTGGAGCCGGTGACGGGTGAAGAAGGTCGGCCAGTCGTCCTGCCACTCGTTCACCTGGGCAACAAGGGAAAGGAGGGGCTGGTGCTGCAGCTGGCGGTCACAGGACAGGGTCACGCATGGAATCTGCCTAAACCCTACAGCAGCCACTAGAAGAGCACAGCAGATACCTTTGCCGGCCAACAGGGAGACAGGACGGGATTGTTAAAGACAGTTAATTCAAAAGAGAGCATATTGTGCTCTCCACTGGAATTTGACACAACATTGTAAAATGACTGTAGCTCAATAAAAAAATGAAAAAGAGAATAATGAGGAAAAAGGGAACAAGTATCAGATAAGACAAACGAGAAACAGCAAGACGACACATCCAAACCTAACCATATCCATAAGCTCATTGAATGCGAATGGTCTAAACACCCCAGTTAAATGACAGAGACCAGCAGGTGGGAAACATAAAGCATGACCCAATTATAAGCTGTTATGTAAGAACTGCATTTTGTATATAAAAACAGAAACAGTTTCAAAGGAGACAGAAGTTAATCATGCTAAACTAGTCACAAGAAAGCTGGAGTAGCTGTGTTAATGTCAAAGTAGATTTCAAACAAAGAATACCACCAAGTGTAAAGAAAGGCAGTTCACAATGCAAAGGGGGTTAGCTGATGAAGATCACGTAATAATCCTAAGCATTCGTGTCCCTGACATGTGGCAAGTCCGCACATGGATAGACGCAGCACGTCAGCGGGCATCAGGGAAAACAGAACCTCGCTGAGGTGTCACTTCACACCCACCGAGATGGCTGGAAAGCGCCAAGTGTGGTGAGGACGTGGAGGACCCGGAACTCTCACACACTGACGGCGTGAATGTGAAGTGGCACAACCACTTCGGAAGATACTTTGGCAGTTTCTTAAACAGTTAAATATGAACCTACATGTGGCCTAGTCACTGGCTCTTAGGTATTTACCTGAAATAAATGGACACATTCAACCACACAAACTCTTGTACATGAAGGTTCACAGAAGCTTTATTTGTAAAAGCAAAGCCTGGAAACACCCCAGATGTCCAGCCTCAGGTGAATGGATACACAGACTGCGGTTTGTCTTATGGTGGAATGGACTTTCGATCCATACAACAACACAGGTGAATATCTAAGTGATTGTGCTGAGTGAAAGCCAAACAGAGGCGTGACAGCACGCGCTCTCACCTACATTAAATTACACAAAGTGCAAAGCTGTCTGTGGTGACAGAAAGCAGGCCGGTGGTTGCAGGGGCGGGGGGAGGAGTTTGCAAAAGGGCAGGAGGATGCTTTGGGGGAGATGGCCTTGCTCACTGACGTGGCTGTGGTTAGCGGTTCACAAGTGTGCACATAAGTCAAAACTAGCCAAACCGTAACTGTAGGTGCAGCTCGTGTTGTGTCGGTTATACTTCAGACAGTTGTTTGTTTTTGTTGTTTGTTTGTTTTTTAAAAGGTGCAAAGCTTACCTATACGAAGAGTGACTTTGTTAAACTCCCTAGGGGAGGAACTGACCGGAGAGCATGCATCCCTGGTCAGCGTCCTCAGCATGGAGACCCCCATGCTGAGTGTTGTGGTCCCTGAGCCCCTGGGTTCACTCCTTGGTGCTAGGTGCACCTCAAGAGAGGACAGGGGGCCCCTCACCAAACGGCCTGAGGCATGTGGGCACATGCCCTCCTGTCCCCTCTGCCTGCCCAGGCCCCGTCCTCTTGAACAACCACGTCATGAAAGACACAGACTGTTGGGAGCTGGAGACCAGCACGGGTCAGCCCTCCACCTGGACAGACAAGCGGGATCCCCTCACCCACGGAAAAACGTGACCTTCCCCAGAGCTGCCAAAGGCAGGGTCACCCCGTGCACAGCTGGTGGGCGGAGCCCACCTTCACCTGGATGGATGGAGGGGCAGGGTGTGCAGCGGACAGGGCCTATGCCCCAAAGCCAGATGGGCTAACCCTGGCCCCTCCGCTGACCGCTGCACGACCTGGGCACCACCCGGCTTCTTGGCACATCACTTTCCTCGTCTCTAAAACGGGTCAAGGACAACCCATCTCTGGGGTTGCTGTGGCAACTGGGGGAGGTGAGTCGGACAAAGCACTTAAAAGGGAGCCTGGGGTGCAGCACCGAACAAACCGTGTCCATCCTCTGACCAAGCCAGTG
Organism: Camelus dromedarius; assembly: GCF_036321535.1. Lineage (NCBI taxonomy): Eukaryota > Metazoa > Chordata > Mammalia > Artiodactyla > Camelidae > Camelus > Camelus dromedarius. Next base: position 27,192,286 of record NC_087451.1, read on the forward strand.
GTCTCAACGGGGCTCAGCTCATGGGGGGCCACCACTCAGGGCTGCCCCACTAATGGCGGCAGCCCCCAAGGGCCCACTCAGCCCTCCCAAGGTGCAGGGAGCCACCTGGCACTTTGGGCTGATCCGTCCAGGCTACTCCATCAGGCGCCATATCCAGGACCATTTTGTCGGAGCAAAGCGGGTAGGCCAGGCGTCCTCCCAGGCCCCTCCGCCCTCCCTGGCCGGGCTGCAGCTGAGCTGAGTTGGTTCACTGATCCTGGAGTCTGACCAGGCACTCCACTCAGGGGCCGCCTGTGTCCCTAATGGGCCAGCCCATCCTCATCTGCTTCGTGGTTCTGTGTACTGTCCATTCCTCAGTTCTTGACAAGCCACTGAGCGAGGTCCATGTAGACCTGCAGCTCTAGAACTCCACCTCTGAGGCAGGACAACAAGCCATGCTCGGCCATGCTGGCCTGGGACCATGTTACTGTCCTGGTGACTAGCTCCAAACAGATACGTCACCCCTGGGGAGCTGGCTCCAGCAGAGACTCATGGAGTCTAAACCAGCCAGGTAACCCCACTGGGCACAGTCCTAGGGACCCCAGATGTGAGCATGCCCCTTGGCTGAGATCCCTAAATCTGCCTCCAGCTTCATAAGGCTCTTGCCCCTCGTGACTGCCTGGGAGAAGAGCCCTGTGCCCACGCCCAGGAGGCACAAAAGGCCATCTATTGTGTGACTCCACTGACATGAAATGTCCAGAGTAAGCGAGTCCTTAGAGACAGAGCGCCATTGGCGGCTGCCAGTGACGGAGGGCAGGGGGATGGGGATGAGGTTTCTCCTTGGGGTGGCAAAAATGCTTGGAATTATTAAACAGCAGTGATGGCTGCACAACACTGTGTCTATGCTAAAACCCACTGAACCATACACTTTAAAATAGTGACGTTTATGTCACTGAATTACATCTCATTAGTGCTAATCATTTTTAAAGGCCCTGGGAGAGGGGCCGAGTGACCAGGACTTAATCCACAAACTCTAGGGCCGCCCCACCCCCACCCCAGTCCCCTACAATTGTCACATGCCGCAAGTGATATGGCCTTTGCACCTGCTGTTCCCTCTGCTTGGAATGCTTTCCCACCTGCCCCGCGGCTTCCCATCTCCTCTAGGCTCAGCTCACAGACCCTCTACCTCACTCTCCCACCGTCCCACGCCCCACAGGTCTCACTCTGCTTTCAGAAGTCAGGCAGTCTAGTCCCCTGGGGCCCTGGGTACTGACACTGCATCCTACACAAGGGGTGGGGTGACCAGGACTGGGGCATTCCCGCCCAGACACTCACCTGTGTGATGAAGCCACAGCACGTCACCGTGTGGAAGCCAAACTGGGTCACGTACTGGGGCCTGGCACCCTCAGTCCTCCGGCCTGTCAACAGAAAGGGCTACCTGTCTTCCTCAGGAATGCCAGGCCTCAGCAGGGCGTCCAGATGGACCTGGCTGCACTGCCGGGACATGGGTGGTCAAAGACATGCTACACATGGTAGCAACTGGTCCAGCCTGGATCAGCCAGGACACATCTCTCTCCAGCCCACCGGACAGTGGGGCTGGACATGAAAGGGGTCATGAGGCAACCCTACCAGCGTACCATCAGAACTCTTAATCAACAAGCCCACTTTCACACCACAGCATAAAGGGGATGGGGTCCCACCTGACCATCACTGAAGCGTTGCCCAAGCCCCCGCCGGGCAGGTGCACGCAGGTCAAGGGTCAAGAGCACACCAGCAACCCGCACATACCCACTGTGTTCTCCTCCGCCCTGGACTTCTCCCCGAGCTTCTGGTTGTAAAGGTGCAGATCCGCCATCTGTTCTCCAAGTTTCGACGCCTGACTGAGGAAGGAGACACAGCCAATTAAAATAAGAACAACACAGCCAGCCAGCACATTCCATTCTGAGAAATGTTTTAAATATCTTAAAAACTACTCTCCATTCTTTAAAAAGTGAAAAATGAACTGCAGGCAGTGACTTTGTCCCAAAAACAAACCTGTAAAATCACCAAGAAGGGTAGGTTATGGGAATTAAGGGACAAATACTCAAAAAGCAATGTTAGTAAAAGAAAAAACAAAACAGCTCCCAATTTTTGTCAAAACAAATGTAAATCACATGTAAGAACAGGCGTGGGATGACAGTCACACACCCACCACTGGTGATGGCTGCTCCCCGCTGCTGATTCGGGTGGCTTTAGTCCTCTTTATGTGAGTTTGTGTTTTCCACCATTTTTTAAACAGTGAATATACATACCTTTAATAATTAGAAAAAACTTGAAGGACTTCAGGTAACTGCTAGATGAGACGTCAGAGCCCAAACTGATGGGCCTGAGTGAACTCGAAGCACAAGGTGAGGGTGGTTCAAACACACTTATCTGATGCAGCTTCATGAGCCAAACTAACCTCACACAGTCCCGCACGGACAGTGCGTGTGCCCGTCCCCACCGGGAACAGTCCCCACCAGGAAGGCGGCTGTAGGTTCTGGGCAGTGCCTCTGCTAACCACACCGGCTCGGGAGCAGCTCCATACCAGGCGGCTCCCTCTCCCTCTTCCTGTCTCTCCCTCTCCCTGTCTCTCACACACACTTACCTGCTCAGGCTCCTCATCTTCAGATATTCCATCACAAAGGCAGCCCCACCGCCTGGGAGGTCAATCACCTTGATGGGCCGAGGTGCCCGCACCAGGCCAGTGCCGCGAAGAGCCTCCAGGCTCGCCATCTCCCCCTCAAACATCTGCCGAGCCTGCATCCAGAACACAGCTGTGAGCTCCGACTCCAGCAGGGGCTGAGGGTCACAGCCCTGGACAGAAGCCGCCATAAGCAACCAGGACCTCCAGTTACCGAAAACAGCCTGGGAAACTGGGCATCAGCCCGTCAGAGAGCAGGTGCAGTGTGTCCCCTCTGGAGAAGAGGGGCTACGAGGCTGAGGCTGCACCTGGACTTGCGGGGGCGGGGTGCTGACACCCCTGCAGCAAGCACGGCTCTGAGAGGTGAGGAGGTCCAGGCCCTGGGGGAGCACGAGGGTACCAAGGGGTGTCGGGAACATGGGTGACGTTCTGGGGGTGTTGGGGACACTGTGGGGTACTTCAGGGTGCCATGAAGTGCTGGGGGGGTGCCAGGAGTGCGGGTTAGTGGAAGGGCTGGGGCTGGGCCTGCTTCCCCTCCCAGGTTACCTGACCCCTCACTGCCTCGAGCACTTACAGAAAATGGGGGGCAGCACAGGGCAGCATGGGTGGCAGGGCAACGTGCCTAGGGGCACACAGGGCAGGGAGGGCAGGCTGGGATCAGCTGGTCTCCCCAAAGACCAGCACCCAGCAGGCCCCCCACAACCCAGGAAGAAGACAGCCACTGCCCAGAGCAGCCAAACAGCCTCCACTGGGACCCAGGGGTCTTCCTACTTCTAAAACATCTGCACCAATATCCCAGTTTTAAATTAGGCCAACTCTCATCTTCGGTACACTATATCTCAGTTAAAAATGTGTTAAAGTGCGTTTGTGAGCACCTCTGGATATAGAATTAACCCTCTAGAACAACACCGAAGCACCTATTTCCACACAGGAAAAGAATTCCATCCCTTAATTCAAGTGCCTGACAGGGAACGAGCAAGGTGTCCTTCCAACTGCCCCCACACCCAGAACCATGGAGCAGGGCGCCCAGTGACCCCCCTAGCCATATTCCCAGGGTGAGCCCCCAAAAGTACAGGGCAGAGAACACCTGGGCTTCAGGCTGCCTCCGTCCTGAGGGCCTCACCTGTCACCTGTTCTTGTGCACTGGTTGAGCACCAACTGTGTGCTCAGCCAGCTCTGACGGGTTCCAAGGCCAGCAGTGACATCCCAGCCTGGACGAGCCATCGGGGCCAGCCACGGAGGTTCCAGGGCCAGCTCAAACTCTGACCCAAACCCCTTCCCGGTAGGTGGAGCTTATCATTTTGACGGATTTGGGTTCTGAAATCAGATCTTCAGCAGTTTTCTGTGCTAAAAGAGCAGGGTGCTGGACCAAGACCAACCCACTGTCCATCCTGGATGTGGGTGGGCAGCAGGGGGAGTGGGAGGGGTCCCTCTGGCCCACAGCCAGCATCCCCACTGCCACACCTCAAAGGGGCCTGGCCCCCAGAGCCCCAGGGACCTCCTTGGAGTCACCCCCCAGGGCCAAGGGGGTGCCACCCTCAGCACCTGGGGCACACACACTATGGACTTCTCCTTCTGTACAGTGTTACTATTTTTCCGTGTGTATCTAACAGCAATGTTTTAGGCAGATCGGGAAAACCAGGTCCAACACAGCCTGGCCTGTGAGCAGGAGCCTGGCCCTTGGGGTCCACAAGGGTCCTTCCTGCCTCTTCCCAACTGCGAGAAGGCCCAGGCCTTGGGGAATGGAGCCCAGCCGGGCCCCAAGGCTCACTGCCGCCATGCCTGATGGCTAGAGAAATTAAAACAGACGCCAAACTCCTGTGCATCCGGGCAAAAGGACGGAAATTAACTCTACAGCAGGTGGAACGCCAGGACCCAGCAGAAAATGCTCGAGCCTGCTCGCGCTGGTGGTGACAGCTCTGCCAGGCCGCAGGCTGACCCGGGGCGATGACGCCAGGCCTCGATCTGGACTGGACTACAGCGCCCCCTCCCCTGCGCCCCGGGGCCCCCTCGCCCATCCTTTCCCTCTCCCCACCAGCTCCAGGGCCCCCGATGGGGGGGGGGGGCTCGGGCCGCTGGGAGAGGTTGGGATGAAGTGGGGGCACTCACCTGCGCCCTGCGGTTGACCTTGACGAACACGGGGCCCGCATCTGTGTCGTAGGCGCGCCCCTCGCTGATGCAGCCGGCCCCAGGGCTCGAGAAGGCCCGCAGGGTCGCGGTGCGCAGCTCGGCGCGCAGCAGCTGCTCCATGGGGACGGGGCGGGATGGGGGACGGGGACGCAGTGACGCGGGGGACCGGGGTCCGTGCAGACAGCGGCCCAGAGAGCGAGCTCGCCGCTGCCAAGGCCGCTGTCAGCGGGTCCGCGGGCTTCCAGCGCCCCAGGCTCCCAGCGCTCCGGGCTGGTCCGCCTCCCAGGGGTGGGTGGGGCAGTGCAGTTAGGAGAGCGATCTCCGCCCACGATCTCCGCCCACCGGTGGGCCAGGCGGTGTGCAGACCCAGCCCTGAGGGACGTTGAGAGGGAGGAGCTCTCTGATGGGCGGTGCCCTCCCCTGTGTCCACAGCCAGTGCACCTGGACCTGCAGGGGGCTGCCCAGGGCTATGCAGGGCCTGACCTCCCTGCACGTGAACCCTCCCTGGGCATTGGCCCAGACCCCTCCCTCCCCTCCGGCAGGACACAGGGCAGTGCAGGGGAGAGATGGCGTCCTGGGATGCTGGTCACAGGCCAGCTGGGTCTCTCATGGTCCACAGAAGGCTGGGGGTCATGACCACATCCTGCCAGGCCCCAGGCATTGCCTGGTGACACCTGTCAGGGTGCCTGGTGCCCACTCGAGATAGAAGCTGCTCCCAGGGTGCTGATACCAGGCACTGACCACACCCTGAGTGGGACTCCTGATTACAGAGACCGGCCATCTGGGAAGGGAGCGTGGAAGCACACATGTGTGCACGGGGGGGGCAGGTGGGCGGGAGACCAGGTGACATCTGCAGGAAGTCCCCCACAGCTCTTTCTCTCGGTCAGTTGGTCGGTCGGTCGGTTGGGTGAAGCCCACCCTCCTGGGCATCTTGAGGAAGGGCTGGCGACAGGTGAACCTGAGGTCTTGCGCTTCCTCCAGCATCTTTATTCTCCAAGGCAGTCGTCAGGCTGTGGGATTCGGGCTGCTGTCACCGCAAAGCATCTGCTGCCTCCCTTTCCAGCCCCTTTGCTGCTGACAAGTTGGAAGCCATTTTGATTCTTATTCTTTGCGTGGAAACTGTTCTCTCAAGGATTCTTGGTTCCTCTCCTTGTCACCAGTACCTGACAATTCCCCAGGGAGGTGCCCGGGGTGAGTCTCCTGCCACCCTCTGGGTAAGATGGGGCTGTCTCAGGATGGAAGCTTGGGTCCACCAGACCTGGGCGCGGCCTTCAGCTTCTGCTCTATGATTCCATCCTGTCTTCTCCATTCTCTTAGATCTCAGATCTGGTCTAAACACAGCCCCAAAGCTGCCGGGGTCAGGTGCCCATGAGCTCCGCCCTCCTGCCCTCCCCAGGCACCCTGGGGGAGACGCTGGTCTTGACTGAGTCCCCTTCTGGGCTGCGGCCTCGTTTTGCCCAAGCAGGGTCTGACCCAGGTGGGCAGCAGCCAGGCAGGAGCACCATCCTACTGGTCCCGAACCCAGGCACTTGGGGCTGCGCCCCAGCCTCCAGCTCCCATCTGAGCAGCTCTGGGCCCAAGGGCAGAACCGTCAGCATGAAGACATGTGCCTAGAAGAGCACTGTGACTTCACACACCGGCCCCGCCCTCCTCCCAAACCTGCATTTGAGTTGGTTTGTGCTCAACGGGGAGATGGGACCCAGGCACAGGCATCCAAGCAGCCCCACGAGCTGTGCACCCCTCCCCACTGCGGCCAGTCCCCTGCTCTCCGGGTTCTCCCCGCAGCCCCAGCTGGAACCCACACTCAGGGAGCTGTGACTTCTTAGGAAATGTATCTGGGGTATGGCTCGAGGTGGGACCGGCTGAGGCACCGGGGTCGCTGTGCAGAGCAGTGACTGTCCTGCTCACTCAGACCCCTTGCTGTGAGTCCTGAGTCCAGTGACACTGTGGAGAACACAGCCCACAGCCCAATGTGTACCATCACTCCGTAGGGGGGAGGCGAGGGGGCTGTAACGCTGCACAGAAAAGGGGCACCAGGAGGGCGGCCAAGGGCACAGCCCCAGGGAACACGACAGCCCTTCTGAAATCAGGCAGCTGGGGTACGGGCTAGGGCCTGAGGCCTGGCTGCAGGCCAGGTGTCACCACTAGTCCCTCATCCTGGCCTCCACTGGGTCCATGCCCCTCACACGGATGGCTGCTCTGGGGGACGGAATTCTGCCACCTGCAGGATTCAGACTTCCCCGCCCACTACAGTCCCCACCACTCTGATCACTGCTTCTGAACAGTTTCTGGGTGTCCACATACATCTGTCCAAGAGGAGACCCCGCAGGGAGGCAAGGTCTCACACAGAGGCTTTTGGAAACAATTTCAACCGGGAGACGATGGGGCGGAGAGAGGAAGCCCCCTCCCCACCCACCGCCAAGTGGGAGACAGGCTCCAGCCATGCTGAGTGGCTCAGCCAGGCCAGGCTCCTGCTGGAAGCTCACCTCCCACAACCCGCGGTGCCGTGACCGCCTCACCTCATAAATGAGGGATTCAAAGCGCAGGTGTCATATCTGAGACTCCACACCGTGGTCCTCCGGCTGCAAGGGCAGCACTTTCCCGGTACACCAGGGGTGGAGACTTCTAAGAGGGGTTTCCTAGGTCCTGACCCCTCAGCCGGGGTGCATCAGACACACAGGCCTTGTGTGACATAAACGTGTTCCTTCTGTGGGAAGGTTGATGCCCTGACAGCAGTGGATAACGGATCACGAGACATCTTGTGAAAGTCACGGTCCAGAAACTGGCGGTCTAGTGAGCGGGATTTGGGGAAGTCACAGGCAGCGGGGTCACAATGTCGGATCCCCAGGCACAGGCCCCTCCACCCACCCACCGTGACTTCTCGGCCCGGGGCCCAGTAGGGGGAAACGGGCCTTGGCAACTTTTTCCCTAAGGTCCCTGGGCCAGGGGAGGGGAGGGTTCCTCCCCACACCCCGCTGGCCCACGCTGGGCCCGATCCAGCACCGGAATTTGCTTGCAAGTTTCACCACAGGCGCCCTGCCGGGCCGGCCCCAAGGAGCACCAGCAGTCCCGGAGCACATTTAGAAATTTTCCCCAACTGAAGCGTTCTTCTTGCATCATCTTTGGTCAAATATCCTTTGTGCAGAGAAGTTTTATTTACTTTTCCATGCCACTACCGCTGCCACTGCAATGAAGAAACATCAGTAAATGAGAGTCATAAAATCTTGGGACCACCAAGTTGTGAAGATGTATGTTTTCACTTGACAGTGAAACCACAGGTAGACTGTCTAGTTAGGGTGAGAAGAGTACATTGATAGCTTGTATTTGTTTTTAAAATTAAATTAATCCTGGATAAGAGTTGCAGGCCTGTTACTCTCCATGACTAACTGTGTAAGTGCTTATTATGGAATAAATCGCTTTTCTACATTAAAAAAGTGAGAATAATTTTAAAAAGGTAGGAATTAAAATGATTTTTTTAAATGTCATAGTCCTCTCTTCCTCCCTACAAAAGCCAGAACTCTGAAGGCACCAGCTCCGCTTCTGAATCCCACTGAGGGGCTCTGACCTGCAAACAGAAACAGGGAGAAACGAATGCAGGCTCCCAGGCCCGCCCCGCTGAGACACTGTGTCCCCTCTGACACTGGCGTTCTCCAAGCCTTAAGCCAGAACCAAAGGTGGCCACCAATCTGCTTCTTCCCTGAAGCGGAACTCCACAGTCGCTTTCAACCTCCGTTCCTGCTGACCAGATCTCACGGTGACAGGACAGCAGTTCGACTGGACCCGAGTCAGGCAGCAGCAAGTCCTCAGGCCACCGCTGAGCTGACCCTGAAGACCCCCGCCAGTCTCTGTTGAATAAGGCCTAGAAAAGCAGCTGAACCCATGTGTCATCACAACATGTTACAAAGGTTTCTTGGCAAACAGCTAAGATACACATTGAATTATGATTTAAATGAGGGAAATACAGTCTCATGAATCACTGAAACCACTAAAAATTTATTCAAATGTTTATGCAAAAGGATTTATAAGCATCACTGCCATTCATGGATACGTCTCACTACCACAAGACCGGCGGCAGGAAACACGCTGGCTTAGCGCTGGTTTCTAAGATGACAATTCACAAGCTTTAGAGGTCGCCCGCGAAAGGCTGCTGACAGCTCCTAAACTTATCAGGGACACCCTGAGGCTAGCGGTTTGGTCCCTCCCAGAACCCAAAGGAAAGGGAATGTGCCCGGGACTGGTCCTCTCAAGGCTCCCATGGCTTCCCGTCCAGGCCTGTGTCTGCCCCATCGAGAAGCCAGAACAGCAGTCCCTCCCGGATAGGAGACACGCCCCCCGACCCCCGCCTGCGGGGCAGTTGCGTGGGGGTCGGGCCCATGCTCCACGGGTCCCTGTGTTCACGCCAAAGTTCTAGGGCAGTTTTATACAGCTATGAAGCCTGTTGAAATGCACCTTTTGGGGACAAGACCCTTCTGGGCTGCTCTGTGCTCCACAAGACCTGGAACGTGGTCTGAAGCTCCCTAGGGGTGAGGAGAGGGCAGGTCCCCGGCAGAGGCTGCACGGGAGCGCGAGGCCAGCACAGGAATCTCGTGGGACCCGGGACGGGGCCTCCCTCAAGGGACACAGCTCATCGGACAAGATCCCTCATGATGCTGAGGGAGGAGCCTCGGTACCCTGACCCGAAGTGGTTCCAGTGGTTCAGGTGGTGAAACAGCTGGTACAGCTGGAGGCGCTGCTGGAAGCCAGGGGCCCGGGGGATTTGGCGGTGGTAGGCGGAGTAGAAGTTGCTGCTGAAGCCCCCAAACATGCCAGCAATGGCCAGCTCGTACTCTGAGTGGCCGTAGAAAGAGGCCGGGTCAAAAATGATGGGTCCCGAGGCATCCTCTGCCACGTTTCCTCCCCAGAGGTCTCCGTGGAGCAGGGCTGGGACAATGTCCAGGTCACGGAACAGGTCGGGGATCTTGAGCTGTGGGGGAAACACAGCCTCAGCAAAGTGACCAGCAGTGTGGGGGACACAGGGGCTTTTCCAAGTGCGGCTGCCCGATCCGAGCAGTGTCTGGAGCACAGGTGCCCATGACGCACGTGGCCCAGGCTGGGCAGAGGGATGCCTCCTGTCCAGACTCAGACCCGTCCAGGCTGCACCGACCTTGACACCACCCCGGTGGGGCCAGGGCACGCGCGCGCGGGCACCGGCGCACACTCACCTGCAGAGCAGACCAGAGCTCACGGGCCTCCCTGTCCCCAGACCCCCGCTCCAGCATGTCTATCTGGGGCTGGATGCGCTGCCGGGCGTAGAACGTGACCCAGTCCTGCTGCCAGTCGTTCACCTGTGCGGGCAACACGGAGCTCAGAGGAAACCACCAGAGCTGAAGGAGGTGCCCGGGGAAAGGTTAGCCATCGGAGACGCCACTGCAGGGACATGTGAGGAGTGGAGCTGGCCGGGCAGCCTGGTCTCAAGGACGTGCCGGGACCTCAGATCCCACCCCAAGAGCAGCAGGGTCCACTATGAAGAGCCCAGGGACATTTTCTCTCAATCCAGTCACTCAGACACAGAGCCAGGACAGGCAACCCTCCCTGACCCCATGGCTCATTTCTGACCATCCAGCCTCCACAGAGGACCCTCCTCCTTGGGCCCTCTGAGCACCGCCCTCCCAGGGAGGGAGGAGGGGAGGGCTACCACAAGAGAGGACGGCTGGCCTCAGGTGCTGACATCCAGAAGGGAGACGAGACAAGCGCACACAAGAGCAGCACCACACAGGCCACAGCGTGACTCTCACCACACATAAACACACGAGCAGTGACCCCAGAGCAGCAGGACCAGGAATCCCAGCTCTCAGCCACTCACTGCCCCAAGCAGGGCCCCAGACAACCTCCTGCAACATATCAAAATCTGAACGGTATCTCCCCACCCGGTAGATTACTCACTGCCCCCACCTGAGAAGCCACCAGCCTGTCCACGTGGGCGAGTACAGCTCCCCAGGCTGAAACCCCCAGGGCAGCCAACCACAAAATCATAAAACTCAAAGTCACAGTCCCTTTTCACTGTGCTACCTCTGAGAGTTTCCTATTTAAAATAAAACATTGTCTAACCTTCTATTTTCACCCACCTTGAAATCCAGCACCCTAACCTGCCGGTCCTTCTCTGCTCTTCTGAGTTTACCCAGCACAGGAGGCGGGTGCGCCTCATGTCAGCCTCTTAAAATCAGCAAAGGGAAAAAAGGAGCAAAGCCTTTTACTGAATTTCACGGAAAAGGAGGATGGTGTGCTTTCTCTGGCTGTTTCCGAACAGCTGGCCTGACTGGGAAATGGAGGCAAATGCCGGTGTCACTCACCTGGGGGAGGTATCCGCAGCATGTCACCACATCGAACCCAAACTGGTCCACAAATGGCCGCTCCACCCGCTCAGCTCCCTTCCCTTGCAAGTAAAAGGAAACGAGAAAGGTGACCGTCCCGTGCTCCCACAGGCCCACTCTTGGAGCTCAGAGTAGCTTTGGGGCCTGACCCCAGGGTGCCCTTTCCCACCAGGCGTCCCCACCCAGAGACAAACAAGGGCCCTGACCTCTACCGACCCTCAGGCCCTGGGAACAGAACCTGTCCCTTCAGACTGAACAGTCCAGACACCCACTCCTTCCCCAGAGAGGCATCAGCGGACGCTCAGAGGAGCCACAACACTGTCCAAAAAAGAGGGGAAATCCACTGGTGACCCACCAGGAAAGGACGGCTCTCAGTGGCCGGTCCCGCACCTGCCGCCTGTGGGAGACAGACTGCTGGGCTGGCGCTTGGTCTCATCCTCTGCAGCTCCCCAAGCTCGGAGCGCAGCCCGAAGGACTGGTCCGTAGGGCTCGGGATGGACAAGGCCTGCCTGTCTGTCTAGCACAGCCGATCCTTGGTCACCTGTTCCCAGTGCGCCAGCTACTCTGGCCAGCAGAGCGGCCACACGGGCTACACGTGGATTATCAAATGTCAAGGACCCAGATGACACCCTCAGTGCTAGCACCACAGTAAACTCTGAAAAGATCGGACAGGAGGGCTCCCCTGCCGAGCCTCACGCCTGACTGTTCTCAGAAGAGAAGGCATGGAAAGCCGGGGGAACTTTGGCAGGCTTGCTTCTGAGCGACAGGTCAAAGGAACCGTAATGCGCCAGGGCCTCGAGTTAAGGAAATGTCTCGTCTTTCACCTGCACTTTCAGCACAGGGCCTAACTGCGCTCACTGCGCCCCAAACACGTAGTGGGGGGACACGCCTTTCCTCGGGAAGCAACACAGGTCTGACGGCCCACGGCGGCAGCCAAGGCCCACCCGCACACCCAGCCTGGCCAGACGTCCTCCGGGAGGTCATCAGGCCCCGGGCCATACCCACTGTGCCGGCCTCCTTGCGGAGGGCCTCCCCACGCCTCCTGTTCTCCAGGTGCAGGTCCGCCAGCTGGGCTCCAAGCGTGGCAGCGTGACTGTGGGACCAAAGGCAGCCACTCAGCGCGTGACACAAACAGGGACACCCTCCATCTGGAAGGTCATGGGCACACCAAGTGGTGAGGCACTGGGGACACGAGTTTGTCCTGGTGAAGCCAGGGGGAGACGGAGGGCCCCATCTGAGCCAGTAGCCGGGTGCCAGTCATGTCTCACCTGGAGGGCCCTTTCCTGTTTGTCTTTGGCTCGATCACGTCTCTCAAAATTATACCCCCAAATACAAGCTCTCCACTGGGGAAAACAGAGCCCCCAGGGAGGCGCCAAGACGCACCTACTGAGGCTCTGCATGTCCAGATGCTCCATCACCAGCACGCTGCCGCCCCCCGGGGCCTCCAGGACCTTGATGGGCTTGGGCACCCTCACTGTGCCCGTCTCCAGGATGGCAGTCAGACTCGCCATCTCCCCCTCAAACATTCTTCTGGCCTGTCAGAGAAATAACAGAGGACAGAGAACAAGGTCTCTTTCAGAAAAGTCCTCTCGGCATCGCAACTGTAAACCAAGGCTTCCCGGCTGCAGACTCACTGGGCACGGACGGCTTGTCTGCCTTCAGCAGCACAGACTCTCGTTCTGAAGCTGTATGGGAACTAGAGGCGTCGTACTGTTCAGTAGTGTATGTTTCTAAGCTATCACTGGTTCCGGTCTCCTCAGAGGGAGGAGAGTGTGCTGGCTCAGAGCTGGACTGTTTCTGGGTCGCCCTCAGACAGCACCTCCACCACAGTGCTGTCCCACCTGGGCCCTCACCTGCCAGGAACCTGGAGTCACTTCTCACCCAAATGGACCACCAAGTCCCATGGCATGTCCTGGATGGACCCAACTGGAGCCACCTCACCTCGACCACATTCTCAGTTTCTAGTCCACAAGTCCTTGTTCCCCTGCATGGGAGCAACCATTCTCCACCTGGTCTCTGCTTGACATACCCGAGTGATGCTTTTGGAAGGCAAATTCCACCATGCAACACGCCCGAGCTGGCGTCCCTGCCCACTTCCCCGTGTAACCGCCCCACAGGTTCTGGTTCCAGCCCACTTTCCTCTGCTGTCTGGGCCTCCTGGGCCCCTCCCCAACACTGACAGAGGCACACACGCCCTAAGAGTTCCCCTTCATTCCCCAAAGACCCCCTGCCTGCTCCCACCTAGCCACCTTCACATGCCATGTCGCCTCCGCTTAGAACACTCTTCCTCCTTTTGCCAAGTCAGCCCCTGCCCAGTCGGGCTTCAGATTCCAATTTAACATCAGCTTTGATTTCTCAGAGAAATGTTCCCTAACTCACCAAGCTAGGTAATTCCTCCTTTTAAAATATTTTTTTTTCAAATAAAAATGCTACATAAGTACATGAAAAAAAACCCGCACAACTAAGCAGCATCCAGAATTCCAGTTCTCCCACAGTCAGCACGCCCACAGGACTGCCACCCAGATTAGGACTGCCACCACTGCCCGGAGGATCCCCAGCCCCCCCAGGCGCTGCCGGCGCCCCCAACGGTGGGGCTATCTGTCTGCTCATCATTGGCACGGAGGCAGATGGCCAGGCCTGCCTGGTCCACGCCACACCAGCAGTCAGTGCTTCTCACCGCTCCCCGGAGCCCCACTGTGTGAACATCCCAACCAAATCCATCCAGTCGGCTGGGCCTCCAGTTTGGGGTCACTACAAACAGTGCTGCCACGGGCGTTCTACATCACAGTTACTAACCCTGTAACCCTGGCTTCCTCATCTGTAAGATGGGTTAGCAGTAGTACCCGTCTCACAGGCTGGCCGCCATAATTAACTCAGCTAGCAGCTAACACCTACACAGTCGTTCTGAACACTCCACAGGTATTATTACTACACTACCCTGGAGAGCTAGAGTTGCTGAGAAACAAGATGTCTTTTCTTTTTTTTTTTTTAAATGTAGGTACTGGGGATTGAACTGAGGACCTCGTGCATGCTAAGTATACGCTCTACCACTGAGCTATACCCTCCCTCCAAGAACTGTGTCTTAAGGAGAATTTTCAGAGCATTCTCTTTAGAAGACAAAGAAACACAACTGGGCCCTGGCTGTACTTTGTACTGAAGCACTGGTTGAGCAGCGTAAAGTAAGGGACAGAATTTTTTAAACTTTTTAATTCAAAAAAAAGAACATGTGGGGAGAGGTGAAGGAGGATCTGTGCACCCAGGTAGAGAGGCAAGGCTCCCTCACGGTGATGTGCACAGGTCCAGAGCATCTAACTAGACCCAAGAACACTGCTCCTCAGTCGTCACCATCACTGGGGGTGCAGGCTGCAAAAGATCCAGACCCTGAGGGAGGAATGTGTGAGAAAACACAGCCTGCAAAGGACAGATGAGTGAAATCAGGAGGAAAAACAATGCAGATCAGGCCACTGAAGCAGAGAGTGAGGTAGAAACAGAAGACCAGGTGGTTCTCTTACAAGTGGGGAAGGGGACGTTCTCGCCTCCTAGGAAGTAAAGCAGGAAGAGTCCTATCTTCCCTATGACTGGCAAATGTTTATGCCGTGGCTGGTGCATCTGCACAACTCACACAGCATGTTTCAGAGCCAACTAGAAAAAGACATGGTTGAAACTGTCTACCAGAGGAGTAGAAGGAACTTCTGTGATGATTAACAAAAAGGAAATGGACTTTGGTGACAAAATAAAAAGCAAGAACCCGAGGGAACAGCAGCAGAAGAACAATGTTTAAAAGGCATCACTGAGTAGTTCCATTTAATCATTAGAAAATATCTGCTTCCCTATAATCTACACCAAGTTTTTACTATTACAAATGCTGATCAGAGTGGAAACACAAACATGAAAGGGACTAACGCCACAAAGAGGAAAAGAATCCAGAGGAGGACTGCGGCGGGAAGGAAGGAAGGAAGGAAGGACGCCACCACTGCATTAGCACTGCTCGGGGGAAGTTGGTTTAAAGAGTGACTTCAAGGACCACTAGCTGCCACATTCCTACAGAGGGACGTGCAGGGTGACACAGCAGCCCATTTCTGTAGAACAAAGGTTGAAGGTTGGTCCTGAGAGAACAGTAGGGTTTCAGAAAGAGATCATCCCACACCACAGAAGGTGGAATTCATTTCTGGGAAGGAAATGAAAATACCTGCAAGAGGATTTCCAAAAAGGAGACAAGAGCACCTAGCACCGAGGCCATCCTGGGCCTCCCAGCTGACAGTCCGGAGTGAGCCACCAGAACTGGATGAAGAAGTGACATCAACACCCAGGAGTAGGCATTTCAGCAGGGAGGCTCACCCAAGTTCTACAGGAGCCCTTGAGAAAACGTTTAGATACAGAAGGGGGGCGTGGCTGACACCCACGCAGTGTGTTGCCCCCCCCCCCCCAATCATTCGGTGAAACCTAACCCCCACAGCCACAATGTTCGGAGGCTGGGCCTTAGGAGGTGACTGGGCCGTAGGGGTGGAGCCCTCATGTGGGGATTAGAGCCCCGTGCGACCTCAGAGAGCTCTCTTGCCCCTCGGCCAGTGAGGACTTGGGGAGACGTAGCCTCTGCATCTGTCCAGCCTCCAGACTCCGAGAAAGACATGTCTGTGCTCTAAGCCTCCCGTCTGTGCTGTTCTGTTACAGCAGCCCCAGCGGACCAAGTCGTGGCTAGATTACTTTAATATTCATAAACGGCTTTGATCTCTGAAAACTCAAATAACCCCCAGGACAACAGGCTGCTACCACCTGTCCTTGTTCAAAACTCGCCAAGCAGAATGGACTTTCTCAAAGGAGCGGGCACATGGAATGCGGGAAAGCCGTCCGCAGCACCTACGCGGCAGCGAGTCACGAGGCAGACAGGACCCGCGCTGACCTGGCACAGGGCGAAGCTGCGGTCCCAGAAAAACGCCAGGCCAGCCTGACGACGAGACGGGCCACCAAGCGCCCGGGCGGCCGCGGCCCCGGGCTGGGACGGCCTCGCCCGCCCCGGACCCCGGGCCCAGACCCCGAGCCCGGACCGGCTCCCGACCCCAGACTCGGACCCCGACCCCGATTCCAGACCACCCTGGACCTCGAGCCCCCCCTCCCTTAGGCCGGCCCCGGGTCCACAGACCCCCGCCCCGCCCCCCGCGCGCGGCGGCCCTGACCTCCGCCTTGTGGTTCACTTTCACAAACACGCGCCCTTTGTCCGTGTCGTAGCTCTGACCCTGGCTGATGCAGCCGCCCCCCGAGTGACCCATGGCCTTGACGGAGCTGCAGCCCAGCTCCCGCTTCAGCAGCGCCTCCATGTTCCCCGCGCCCGGGACGCCGACCCGCCTCAGGCCTCACGGAGACGCAGCGACAGCACAGGGGCGCGCGGGGATTGGGTGGGGGCGGGAGAGGCGGGACCGGGCCCCCAGAACGTGCGGGGATTGGGGGGGAGGAAAGGGGAGGGACCAGGCCGCGGAAGCGCTCGATGATTGGGTAGGCGGCGGGAGGGGCGGGACCTGGCCGCCGGGGGTGGGAGGGGATTGGAGGGGCGGGAGGGGCGGGACCAGGACGCGGGAGCGCGCGGGGACTGGGGGAGGGGCGGGACGGCGTTGAATGGGGGCAGGGCCTGCTGTGTTCCCCACCCGCCGTGAGCCCCGGTGACCCTCCTCCCTGGGGCTCGCCCTGGCCTTTCCGCTGACCCTGTCTGTAACCTGCCCTTGACCTTGTGCGGCCCGCCCTTGCCTGGGGCACACTCCCTGCCCGGCCCCTCCTGGCTTCCCTCCTCACCTGTTGGGCTCCAGGTGAGAGCATCTCCTGTCACAGGGTGGCTCCTGCAACACTTGCAGGGGTCCTATCTTTTCTGTTTGCACATGATTGTCCAATTGGCATCAATCCCCCCAACTAGACTCTAGTGATTTGAGAGCAGAATAAAGTCTGCCTTGCTCTGTCCACTGGAAAAAACTCACAAGCTGTTAAGTTGAGAATTACATTTTATTGGGGGCATTACTGAGTACTTAAGCTTGGGGGTTGGGGGGGAGCCTCTCAGGTAGCTCTGAGGGACTGCTCGGAAGAGGTAAGGGAGGAGCCAGGATATAAAGGAGTTTCAACAAAATAAAAAAGTAGTCAAACATCAAAAGATTACTGCTCATTAAAGAAACCAGACATCTCGAGTTACTGAACTTAGCACTTTACTATGTGTGGGAAGACGCAGGTGTGTGTGCTTAATGAAACCCTTCTTTTTTTTTTTTTTTTTTTTTTTGAAACCCTTCCTTTGATGTGCACATTAGCTGTCTGGGGCCAGTGTCCTGTTCTCTCCACCCTGAGTCCCCTCAGGGGCACCCTCGGGGCACTGCAAGGGCTGATAAATTGAAAGCCTCAACATCCATTGTTTACTGATACGCAGGCGGTGTTCTTTGTCCACAGCTCCCTGTGCCAGAAACCAAACCAATCAGATGTATGTGTGTAGAGAGAGAGATTTATCTTAAGGAAACAGCTGTGAAAATTAATAAAGGGAAACCTCGTTTAAGACGGAGTAGGGAGGCCAGCAGGGAGCACTCTGACGCTGTCCACCCAGACAAAGCCTGAAGGTAAAGACAGGGTCACCAAGTGCCACCACCCTGGGCCACTCACGGTCTATGACAGGGAGGACTGTCAATTAAAGACTCCAACACGCAGAATCATCAACAGGAAAAAATCCTCCATTAGAGGCCTCACAGGGAAAGATGTTCATTGTGTCTCCTTCAAGAAATCAACCACCCAGGCTACTCAGCCAATGAGAACCTGTCACCCCCAATTCCCACTTTCCACCAATGGACTTTCGTTCAAACAACCCCTCCAACCTCCTTTTTCTCTGTAAGACGATGTTTACCTCTTTTGTTTGTTGAACTTGTCTGTGACCTTTGCTGTAGCTGGCTTGTCCCAAATTACAATTCTTTGTTGTTCCTCAGTCATCCATTTTGCTGGTAGAAATCGCTGGCTGTTGCATTGTTTTAGGTTAGCAGGGCTCACGCACTCGTGGAGGTGCAAGACCAAGGTCTGCAGGGCAGGCCCAAGGGCTGGAGGCCCAGGAGCAGTTCTGCTGGCAGGACTCCTTCCCAGGGGGTCCATGTTTGCTCTCTTCAGGCCTTCAACGGAGCAGACCAGGCCCACCCACACTAGGATGGGTGATCGCCTTGCTCAAAAGTCCACTGATTTAAATGTTAATTTAATCTAAAATACACTTCACAGAAACATCCAGAATAATGTTTGATACCAAATATCTGAGCACCTTGCCCCAGTCAAACTGACACATGAAACTGACTACCACATTCCCCATGTTTCCCCGTGCTTAGCACGATGCACAATGCCAGTCTTGTCGGGGACATTCAATAAGAATGCGGGAAAACATCAATATCGCTAATTGTCAGAGAAATGCAGGCCAAAACTACAATGAAGTAGCACCTCACACCAGTCAGAATGGCCATCACTCTAAAGTCCACAAATGATAAATGCCGGAGAGGCTGTGGAGAAAAGGGAACCCTCCTACACTGCTGGTGGAACTGTCGTTTGTGCAGCAACTATGAAAAAAAGTATGGAGGTTCCTTTAAAAACTAAAAATAGACTTACCATGTGATCCAGCAATCCTACTCCTGGGTACATATCCAGAGCAAAGTCTAACTCGAAAAGACACATGCACCCCAATGTTCATAGCAGCACTATTGACAATAGTCAAGACATAGAAGCAACCTAAATGTCCATTGACAGATGACTGGATAAAGAAGATGTGATATATTTATACAATGGAGTACTACTCAGCCATAAAAAAGAATAACATAACAAGGTAAAGGTATGTCAGGGCCGAGGCTCCATCCGCATGAACCAGTGGTGGGGGAGCAGGGGGCCAGGGCATGTGGTTCCAGCAACGGGGAGGGGGGGGAGTCACCTTCCAGCACAGGATGCCCTGCGAGTGGTCAGGTGGGCTGACAAGTGGTGACTGGCTGCTGTCTGCTGGCACCCTGACAGGTCCAATGGCCACTAGGGGCGTGGAGTTGTCAGTCCCACCCCCATGTGAGTGAGTGTCCTGGGGCTGCCATGACAACTTACCACAAACCATCTGGCTTAAAACAACAGAAATAGCTTATTTTGTTTACAAATAGAGGAACCTGAGACACAGAAGTATATATTTTTCACATCATGTAACATGCAGTTGGAATATAATATTCAAATTCCTCAGTTAACATGTTCAAAAACGTGTGCTCTGTGGAAACCTATTGTGACACAACACGGCTGTCAGTGTTTTCCTTTGTGTAACTTGTCAGGTTACAGACAAAGAGGACAAGATCTGTATTCACTGAATCGGGTTGATGCAGCAAAACGCCGCTCTTCCAAATCAGGGTTTCTCCCCCTGGAAACCAGTGCCACTTTGGACGGCTGCCCTCCACGGAGGGGCATCTGCGTGCTGTGGGTGTTGGGCAGCGTCCCTGGTCTCCCCTCCAGATTTTGCCAGATGTCCTGGGGCGGGGGCAAAATCGCCTCCAGCTGAGAAGGAAGCACAGTTCTCAGAGAGCTACTTGTTAGGACCCTGATTCTCAGAGGAGCCGAAGCCCTGGGTCACTTCTTCTGTCAGACCCTGAGGGAGTTGAGGGGTGTCCCGACTGCATGGGGGGAGCAATTCTCTGGGAGCCCCATTCTTTCTGAGCAGGGAACTTGACTCACAAAACGAACAATGTAGGCGAAGCGTGAATGACAGCATCTGCCTTGTGAGCGAACTCTCCACCACGTCTCTGTAAAGCTGACAATGCATGTTTTGATGTCAGCTGCACAGGTGAGAAGGCAGGTCTCCTGAAGCCCTCGGTGTCCAACCCCAGGAGCGAGGTCATGTTAGTCCAGGGGAGACTTCACCAGCCTAGGGGAGACTTTGAGGGAGAGATGGTAGGAGTCTCAAGTTTAGGGATAAACTGAGTTAAAGGTGATGAAAGTAGGATGGTCCACCTCCAATTGCTGCACGTGGGCCCAGGGTGGGAGGCTCAGCCTAGACTGCTGGTCCAGCACCCGCCCCAGAATCCCGAGAGGAGGGCAGACAGGCTGCCCCTGGTCGGCGCTGTGCCCAGGACAACACAAGCTAAACTGGTTTTCTTTTCTGTCCCAAGTACTGAGCTTGCAGGACCTGTGCTTCCAGGCAGTGGTGTCCCGCACACCCGTGCACCTGGTGGACAAGCTGCCGCTCCCCTGGCCCTGAGGAGCCACCTCAAGTCCTCCTTGATGGCTAAAGGCCTGAACGCCAGGATGATGCCGGCCTCTCCTACTCCCTCACTGCCAGCTCCCGCCACAGAAGGAGCCACTCACAGGGAAGGGAAGGCTACCAACCCACCCTGGAGCCACCTCCTCCCCAGCGCTGCCCTGGTGGTGGCTCCAAGGCTCTGTCTCTAAACTGGATTACAGGTGAAAGGATGCCTTTTTTTTTTTTTTAAAGGGGGAAGTAATTGGATTATTTATTTACTTACTTATTTGTTTGTTTGTTTGTTTAGATGGAGGTACTAGGGATTGAACCCAGGACCTTGTGCATGCTCAGCACATGCTCTACCACTGAGCTACACCCTGAAAGGACGCCTCTTTCCGAGAAGGAGGTGGAGGCCGAACGTGCGGCCTCGTGGAGCAGCCACCTGGGGCGAAGCAGCAGGAGGTGCCGTGGGCCCCGGGGGACTGGGCTGCCACCGCTCTTCAGGAGCGACACGTGGAAACCAGTGCTGTCTTTGCTGAGACGCCCGGCAGGGTGTCCCTTCTTGGTTCTGCTGCTTGAGTATCAACGAGGGATAAAAGAATAACTTGGAGAGAAAAGCAAATGCCCAGACCTGCTCAGTTTCTGTTAATGACACAGATTTTTGGAGCTTTAAGGACTCTAGAATTGGGAGTGACACCTTTATTCAGAGATGGTGGAGCCAAGGTCCAGGGAGGAGGAAGGGACAGACATCCATTGGGAAGTAGGCAACGGGACAGCAGGTAAACCAGAGTGACGGAACCTCTGCAAGGGGCTGTGGGCCTGGGAGGACTTGCTGCTGGAGCCAGGGCTCCCTTCTCTGCTGGGCAGTGGATGGAGTGAGCAGCCAGGGGGCTGACCCACTGACCACACCACTAGGACACTGCTGTGGTGGGGTGACACTGCCCTGAGTGCCACCAACAGAGACAAGGAGAGGCCCACGCTGAGCACGAGCCCCTCCCCAACCTTGAGGGGTGCTCAGAGGTAGAAGGTGCAGGCCCCCCAGGCCTGATGGTGGGCGCCTGGCCTCAGGGCTAAACCAGGCCCTCCCCTTCTGTCTCTTTCCGTGGTTTAACTGGAGGTCTCCTATCAACGTCCCGGAAGGAACGGGATAAAGTTCCCAACCCCTTGTCCCGGAGCCCTTCCAAAAGCCTGGTGTCCAAGAGGCCTCATCACAGACAAAGGATACCTGGGGCCACCAGAAGCTGGATGAGGCAGGAAGGAGCCCCCCAGAGCCCTGCCCACACCTGGATTTCAGACTCTGGCCTCCAGAACTGTGAGAGGCAAATTTCCACTGCTTTAAGCCCCCCAGTTTGTGGCCATACGTGGTGCCAGGACACTCTCACAACAAAGAAATGTTACACTTCGCAGTAGAAAGTGGTATTGCTAATCAAAGTGGCATTTCTGTAAAATAAAAAGAAACCCTAATATAGAATGTATTAAAGTGCAACTATGCATGTTTTGGTGGCGAGCACCCAGAAATCACAATTGAAACGTAAACTGAACCTTAGAGAAGCCGCTCTCAAAATTCATCATTTTCTTCTATGGCCTCACTGCTGGGAAAATCCACCCAAAATATAAACGGGAGCACCAAATTGTGTCCCAGCTGTTTGTAATTCTCTTTTCAAGCATCTAGATTCAAAATAAATTATGTACAGTTATGTCTTCAATTGCCCTGTGACAACTCCTGCAAAGCAGAATAATTTCCTAGACAGAGAGCTTCAACTGTGATGAGGAGTGATCCGGGCAAACACTGAATTTTGGAGAAAATGTTTATTACAGGCTTGATGATACTTGTTTTGCCAAAGACACGGAGATGCAGAAGCTCCCCTTTCCCAGAGAAACCCTGTCATCTAAGCAGATGTGGATTTGAGAAGTGGGCCTGAATGAAGCTGCTTGTGCGGGGGAACCGGGGAGAGGCCCCGAGTCGTGGAGCAGTCGAGCTGTCGTGGGGGTGGGACCCTGTGCTCACTGTGTTCATCCCCTGCCCTGGACGTACATGGACTGCAGGTGTCTGGGTGGGAGGCGGAGGTAGGACGGGCACAGTGAAGGTGGAGACCAGAGGGCTCGCTGGGCAAGGAGCTCAGGGCCGGACGCTCCTGCCTCCGTGGCCGCTTGTGTTAGAACAGGACCGCATGCCGGCTCCTCCTTATCCGGTGACGGGCCTTGTCCCGGAGCTGTGTGTCCCGGCGGCTCTGTGTGTCCTCGCGGGAGAGTCTATACATTCATTTGACCCTCGGACAACGCAGGCGTTAGGTGCAACGACCCTCCACACAGTCACAAATCCGCGAGTAACTTATAGCTGCCGGCCCATCCGCCGGATCTGCTGTTCTGCAAACGCGGATCCAACCAACCACGGTCGTGCAGTCTGTGGCGTTTTCCATGAAAACACTCCGCTGCTGAGAGGCCCCGCGTTGTCCAGGGGCACCGGTACTCCCATTTGCCCACTTCTGTCCACTTTGCTGTTTTTGCCTACATTGTACTAGCGTATCTGTTAAAAACCCCATAATGCACTGTTGTTTTTACAGAGATACTGATGGATACTTTTACCAGTTAAAAATGAAAAGGCTCTTACATTTACTTTAATTTCCCTGATTTCTGGGAGGGCTCAGTTACCGTGGGCGTCTGGGTCCTGTCTGCTCCTGAGGGTCCCTTTGAATCGTCGCCGCCCTGGGGCTCAGTGTCCTGGGGGTCGGCTTCGTCCCCAGCAGGTGGTTCCCGCCCTCAGGCCCGCCCCGCCCCGCCCCGCCCCCGCAGACGAGGTCCCGCCCCCAGGCCAGGCCCCGCCCCAGACCGCCCCGCCCCGTGGACGTGACGCTCTCGGCGCTCGCTCCCCGCCCTGCCGACCCCGGTGGATGCTCTCGGCGCTCCGCGGCTCCCTGGTTGCGCGCGCAGGCGGTGGGCCTCTTGCTTCCGGCCGCGGCGGCCTCGGCGCTGGCGAGACGGACCCCGGCGGCCGGCCTCCCGGAGCGGCATGCGGCGCTGAGGCGCGGCGAACCCCGCGGCGGCGCCATGAACCTCCTGCCCTGTAACCCGCACGGCAACGGGCTGCTCTACGCCGGCTTCAACCAGGACCACGGTGAGGAGAGCCCCCGGCGGCCCGGCCCTCCTGCCGCCGCCGCTCCGCGCGGGGTCCCGCCCCTCGGCCGGTCGCGCCCCGGGCGGCGTCCGCATCCGGGCCTGGCTGCTCGGCGCCCGCCCCGGCCCCCCGCTCCGGGCCGCGCTCCCGCCCGTCCGACGGGGAGGGTGTTTTCCGGGCGGCTGTCGGGCCTTTCCGGCTGGGTCGGGGTCTTAGCCCTCGTGGCGCCGCGCCCGCGCGCCCGGGACCGCGTCCGCCGAGGTCCTCGCCTTTTCTGTGGGCCTGGATGGAAAGCGTCGCCGGACGCATTCTCTCCTTGTGCCGAGTGGAAATTGAACTGTCCAGCACGCCGCTGGGGACAAGGCAGTTTTCGCGTTTCCGAGTCGGGCGGGACGCGGGGCCGCGCCCCACGTTCACCCGAGAAGGGGACTCGCGTCTCGGCTGCTCGACTTCGCTTTGGAAGCTGCGTGAAAGAGAACCCCAAAGGAGGAGCCGCAGGACCCGTGTTTGTGGGGGTGGTTTGGGGAGACTTTAGCAGAGCGGGCGCGGGTCGCTTTCGCTCTTGGGGTGCTCACTCCGAGGTTCTGACTGTGGCGTCCCAGGAGCCGAGGCGAGGCGGCCTTTTCATTCCGGGAGGAGCCCTGAGGTCAGGAAGGGTCCTTGGAGGGGCTGGGCTGGGCTGGGGACCGCCAGCGCTTGGTCCCACTGCGGGGCCTGCGGGGTGCGCCTTGGGGGCCGGATGTTGGACCTCGGGCAGTGTGTGGCCGAAGACTTTGGCGCTTGATTTCCTGAGGAGGGCCAGTAGGTTTCTCTTCTTTTCTTTCTTTCTTTTTTTAAAACAAGTTTTGGTAAAATTGAGAACTCTTTAAGGAGTAAACAGCGATATAGCAACTCCTTAAGAAAAGTGCTTTCAGTAGACGTGGCTGGTGATAGTAATGGAGGGGAGAGGCAACTCTGAAAAACACACACAGAAGCAAAAAGCTTATTGACTCCGGGGCCATTAAATGCAAAATCTTTTACATCTGCGTTAGTGCCAAACGAGGGACCTTTGTATTAAGTTTCAGCGTAAAAATTGAGTCACAGGATGATGCTAATTATTTTGGAAACCAGTGAAGTTTATAACGTCTTTATAAAGTTCCCATCAAAGATTATTTTAAAAGTACAGCTTTGGCTTTTAAATGGATATATTCCGTTGTCTGAAAATTCTGTTTTCACTTTCCTAAAACCACGTTATTTCATTGCAACAAATAACAAGTAAAGCTTATAGTACTGTTGAAAAAAACATGCTTTTATACTTAAGCTTCTGGTTACTGTTAGGTTAATTTCCTATAATGTAAATTTATGCTCGATTGTTGAGTTTATTACATTTTGTTTTTACTTATACTGATTTTTAATTTTTACTTAGCATTTTTCACACTCTTGTTGCAACTTCAGGTTAAGAAATCATTTTTAAAAGAACATTTGCTCATAATTTTAAATTGTTCAAACTTTTGACTGGTTTTCTCCTAACGATAATGTGCATTACAATTTTCAAGATTCCTGCATGTTAATATGAACATTTCTGTCCTCGGGGTGCCTGCTTCTCTTTCTCTTCCCATGGGAGCCCCGAGTGTTTGATTACATACACCTTCCCTGTTCACTGGCTTGTCCTGCCTGGACCAAGCCTGGGGCCACAGGCTGACCCGGTGGGCAGGCTCTTCTGTGGTTCTGGAGTATGGGTGAGGAGTATTTGCATGTGGATTGCACGTGCTCACGTGGAAGGGTGCCCTTCAGTGATTCTGATGCTCTGTTGCCAGGCGGCTGCCCCAGGGGTGTGCTTGGCATCAGCTGCTGGGTTGGGACTTTTCTGTGGGAAAAACTTGTTCAGAGAGCAGGAACGGGAAGATTAGTGCCAGCTTCTGTGTGATAACCAAGTAAAGTCAATTGATCAATCCCTCCCACCAACTAGCGAGGATAATCCCCAGCCTCCGTGGAGAGTGGTTTCCAGTCTTCCGTTGTCTATAGGGCCCTTTCTTGTAGCTTTTGCGTGAAGTACAGTGTTCTTACATAAACTGCATGTGTCCTGAGCACTCAGCCTGAGGAATTTTCCAACTGAACACATCTTCTATGGCACCCAGGTTAGGAACCAAACACCCACCATCCTGTGCCCCTTCCCGCCACCCCTCAATCTAACGTCCAACGACCTAGATTAGTTTTGCCTGTCTCTGTACTTTATTTCTGTTTCTTGCTTTTTTACTCTGTCATGTTTGTGAGATTTTTTCCATGTTGCTGAGCGTAACTGTAGGTCGCTGTCATTAATGTGATGTTTCTTTGTGACTGTGTCACCGTTCGTGTATCCATTCTACCATCGGTGTGCATCGGGTGGTTTCCAGTTTGGGGCTGTTCCGAGCATAGCGGTGCTTCCACGAGTGCTTGCAGTGTCTTCCCTGAACACAGATCTTTGTCCCTGGGGCAAGTGCGCCTAGGGCAGCACTGACAGCCTGCTGGCACGGACAGCTCCACTGGCTGCAGCACTTCACCTGCCTCCAGCAGGCCCATGCATCCCCGGGCCCCCGCACCCACCGCGCCCGTGGTATTTTCCGGCCTGTTGGCCGTTCTGGTGGATGCGCAGTGGGTCTCACTGTGGTGTCTGTGTGGCTGTGTCTGTGTTTTCCTGACTCAGTGTCTTTACTGACCGTTTGGATGCTCTCTTCTGTGAACCGTCCAAGTCTTTTTGCTTGTTTTTCTATTGGGCTCCTCTGTCCAGATTACGTGGTTCCAGTAAACAAAGAGGGAGTTACAGCCCAGAGTAAATTAGAGATAGTGAGTGACACCTCACTCTCCAGTGAGTGTCTGACTGCAGGCGCAAGTAAAGTGCACCTCAGAACCTGAGAGCTGATCGTGCAACAGTCTCCCCTCCTGGGGAAGCGGCCTGGTCGTTGTGGTCTAATAAGTAACTTGGACAAAAAATAGAAACATGCTTTTCACATTGGGAGGGTGGCTGATAGGATAGAGTAGTGTGGTCCCAACGCTGGAACGTGGATCGGGACCAGAGGAGAGACCCTGAGGGCGGCTTTGACAGTCAGACCTGTGGAGCGGTCGCGCTGTGAGGGGCCAGGCTCTGCAGCCTGTCCTGTGAAGATCGTTGGAGGGTTTGGTTTTTCTCCTTCCAGCTACAAGCCTCATTGAATCAGCACTTGGACATGGTGACATTTACGAAGATTAACGTGGTCTTGGTCACACTTAGGTAATGAAGTCCAGGTCACAGGACCATCTTGAAGTTTGAGTGTCTCCATCAGTTCCTAATGGTGCCTTCAACTGAACCATGAACAGTCTGTTGTGTGAACTGGGATGGTGACTCCTGTGCCAGGTTCAGGGAGTCAGGGTTAGTGACAAGGGGGAGTAAGGTCATAGAGACCTCAAGCTGCCTTCTGAAAGGCCATCCCGTTGTGGCCCGTTTCCCCTTCCCCACTGGGTGTGCCCACACCTTCTGGGGTTGCGTGCTTTGTGGCTGTCCTCCAGGAGATGGGGGCGTCCTTGTTTGTCGCTGCGCCTCTAGGACTTGGTACCTGACACAGCCCGGCAGAGATGTGTTGGGAACTGAGAGGCCTGTGTGAGCACCAGAGGCAGCACTGGAGGGAGATGCCAGGCGGCAGAGTGGCTGGTGCAGGTGGCTGGAATTAGGGGTGGGGCAGAGCCTGGTGCCCCACAGGGCCTGGTGGGGGAGGTGGAGCCAGACTGCGAAGGCTCCTTTTGCTGGTATGCGCACAGCCTCTGACCCCAGTGTAGGGGAGTCGTTTGTGTGGTGGAGGGGCCGCTTCCTCTGGACCCCCTGCTTGTGCCGCTCAGGCCTGGGGAGCCCGTCGTCCAAGCTGAGAGCCCAGCGAGGTGCTTACCGTGTGTCTCTCACTTTAGGGTGCTTTGCGTGTGGGATGGAGAATGGATTCCGCGTGTATAACACCGACCCGCTAAAGGAGAAGGAGAAACAAGGTAAGAGAGACTGGAATTTCTGGGCTCCTCCCCTTTCCTGGTCCTCAGAATCTAAACTGTATCCTGCAGGTGGGGGGGCTGATTGTGAGATGTGAGTGGGGTTCGTGGCCCGCCGTCAACGCAGACAGGGCTGTCCTGGGGCCGGGGCACAGGGGTGGGTCAGCGGGCCCTCCCGTGAGGCTAGCCCTGAGGCTAGCCCTGCGGGCCCTGCGGAGGGGACATGCCCCCCTCCCGTCCAGTGTCAGCCTGGGGAGAGCGCTGGGAGGGCTTTAGCCATGCACATAGGACTCTGGCTCTTAAAATGACCCACGTTTAGAAAATACTATTCTTAGCAATACATTACAGTTGCTTATGTTGATGTATTTCAGTGTCTTAAATTATGTTTTCATGGATTACAAGTTTTCAATGCTGGAATCAGGAATTCTCTTGGTGAAATAAAATAATGGTGGTTATATTCCCATTTGACAGGAAAAACGTGTAATTTATGGGTAGAATCTTTGCAGTTACTTCTACTTCATATTTTTCTCAAGCTTTTAGTGTTTCCTGGTCCTTATCTGCCAACAGGTGAACAAATCTCATAGTCATAGACAATGAAAAACATCCTTTTTCTTCCTGCAGTTGTGCTTTGGTTTTTATTCAGTGTGCAGGCTGTCTTGTCTTGTCTTGTCTTGTCTTGTCTTGTCTTGTCTTTTCTTTTCTTTTCTTTTCTTTTCTTTTCTTTTCTTTTCTTTTCTTTTCTTTTCTTTTTTACCCTTAATATGGATTTTATTCTGTTGATGAAGGCTGTATTTTCTGGTGCTGGAACTGTTTCTCCTCTGTAGGAGGAAGTCACTGAATGCTGGGCTCCCCCCTCAGGCCCCTTCCATTTTGACAACTAATACTCTACGTTGGGGATTTTCAGAATTGGTTTTTGGCAGTGGACCCCCTTTGCCAGGTCCAACCTCCCACACAACCGTGGTGTGTAAAACAGTGAGTGGTGCTTTATGTCTAGGGGTTTACTTTGTAAGCTGATGTCTGTAACTTTCATTTACCAGAGGAAGACAGAGTAGCCCAGTAGAGAGGGGCGCAGACTCTGCACCCACATTGTTTAGATCCCAGTCCTGCCCTGTCCCTGTCGGATTGCTGTGTAACCTTGGGTAAGTTCCTTACCTTCTCTTGGCCTCAGTTTCTTTATGTGTAGAAGTGAGGATGACAAATGTCTACGTCTTAAGGCTGCCCTAAAGATAGGTGAGTTAGGACACGTGAGGCACGCAGGTGGGAGCCTGGCAGACACCCCATTGGTGCGTCAGTGTTTCTCTACGAGGGTGGTCCGTGGGCTAGAGTCACCTCCCGTCAGTCTAGCCGGCTTCTACTCTTTATTTTGTTCTCGTGGCATAGTGAATTAAAACAACTCTGCTTTATACAGAAAAATAGTTACAAAATATTTTGAGAAAGGTTAACTTGCAAATTTCAGGATACTTTTTACTTAAATTGACCCAGAAACCTAGTAGTTACAGACTTAAGTTTCGTGGAATCATTAGTAGCATATTAACAACTGTTTCTTAATTAATGAAATGTTTTTGATAAACCTTGGACTTCCTAGAAAAATAAGTCACAGTGCTGTGTGTGTTCCCTTTCCCTGCTTAGCTGCACTGAGTCTGGGGCAGGCACTTGCGAGCTCCTGGTGAATTTGACAGGGACCCGACGGGGCCATGCGGTGCTTACTGGTGGTGCATTTAAGAACCTCCTGTGTGCACTTGCAGGTTAGCTGCTGCTGCATTTCTGGTTGCTGACTCAACAGAAGAAGATCGGCAGAAGACTTGACCTTGTTCCTTTTTTATCTTTGAGCTTGCTCTCCTGAGCAAGGAATGAACTGTGCCTGCGTTGTGGGGTCATTCCCAGGTCTGAGCTTGTGGGCTCATCTCTGGGGTGCCTGTGGCTGTGAGAAGGGGCCTTGGTGATGGGTGGTGAGCAGGTGCCTCATGTGGGTATGCCCACCACAGCATGCGAGCCGGCAGTGCCGGGAGTTGTCTTGGGCATTCTGGGCCTGCTTGGAGGTAGCTTTCTCCTTTGAGGTGTCCTGCGTCTTGTGCTCAGAGCAGCACGGCCCTGCTCGAAGAAGGCGTGGAGCTCTGGGAGCACAGCTGTGTGTCCGTGCAGGGTGCTGCGGGTCTGGGTGTAGACTCACACACACCCCCCCCAAGCAGCTACTAGAAGGGAGGGTCGCATCATAATCTGAACACAGATGTGTCGGGGAGATAACATCTGGATAAAGTGCTATATCCAGCGGTTGCAGAAATAAAGGAGTACCTGTAAAAAGTCGGTTCTGCTCTTCGTTCAGAAGCACAACCGTCTGAATCCCGAAGGTGACTGGAGCTGCTATAGCCACGGCTTGGGGAGCTTGCAGGGCACCAGTAGGGGCAGCGGGGTCCAGAGGCGTCCCCTGGTCTTCAGCAGCACTCACCTTCCCCTCTGTGCGGCCAGTGCTCACGCTCAGGACGATGGCAGCCACGAGCAGGGGCAGAAGGACCCTGAGGCCCGGGGGGGACGCTGTGACAGGCGGGGCAGCAGGCAAGGCTCTCCTTCCCGGGCCTCTGGGTTCTGCGTGGGATGCGGTGGTGAGGGAGGTGGGTGCCAGGTGTCTGGAGCCTGTTTCGTGTCCTCCTCGATCTGTCTGCTGCGCGGCCCATGCGGCCAGGGGCGTCTGGAGAAGCAGACATTGTGGAGCATGCCCACCTGCAGCAACTTGCCCGCGGCCCTCTAAGGACCAGCCCTTGGGGCCTGGGGCGTGGAGGCTCTGGTGGCAACCTCAGGCCTCCCTTTGGGAGACCCTGCCTCTCCAGCAGCAGGAGGTGGGGGTCAGACACCCTCAGGTGCTGTGGAAGGTGCTCTCTGGGGTGGTGGCCGCTGTGGGGCTGGGGCTTAGACATGCTCCCTGACTCTCCTGGATGTGGGGTCTCCCTTTGACTGCTTCTGCTCTTCCCCAGAAAGCCTCATGTGCCCATTTCTCTGCCTCTTCGGTTGATGCTGAGAAAGGTGCTTTATTTTTTTTTCTTTCCAGAGTTAAATCTCAGAGACCGAAGGTGTTTACAGTGGTCAGACTGCTTGTTTGTCTTAACTCCTAACTCTCAACATCTTTGTAATCTTGATATTTATGTGTTTTTGAATTGCATCTGAGTCAGCCAGAAATAGGCACTAAGGTAAAACAAAATAGTTCTAATTTCATAAAATACTGGTTTTTCTCTTAGAAAGAGGCTTAGAGAAAAATTACAGACTGTATCATTTAAATTAAAACTTTTAAAAAACTTTAAAATGGAACATATTATGCTTTTAACAGAAAATTTAGGTGATTTCTTCACGTGAGGTACTTCAGCTTATGTTCTTCACACCCTGTCTGGTGGGTTCTCTGTCTGGGTCACATTTTGAGGCTGATGCCTGCTGGCCCGTCTTCATCCTCCTGTGAACGCGGTCACATCTCGCTAAGGGAGTGACTCACTGCTTTTAGAACCCGAGAAGACCTACGACGCTGACAAATCCAGCATTAATAAGTTTGAAGCCTCAGTGCTCACGTAGTGTTGTTTATAAAAGTATTAAATGTTCTCCTTTGGCTGGATCGTATTTAAAGAATATGTGATTACCTTTTGGTATGATTCACAGGTTTCTCTTAATAGATTTGATTCTAGAACTTACTGAACCTGCAATGAGGAAATAGTTATACTCCTACTGGGTCCCACAATTCTTCGTCTTGCAAAACTGAAAGTCTGTCCCCATCAAACACCGACCCTTCCTCCCCTAGACCATGGCAACCACCATCCTACTTTCTGTCTCTATGAATTTTTTTTTTAATTGAAGTACCGTCAGTTACAATGTGTTAATTTCTGGTGTACAGAACAATGTCCCAGTCATGCATATACATACCTATATTCGTTTTCGTATTGTTTTTCATTAAAGGTTATTACAAGATATTGAATGTAGTTCCCTGTGCTATACTGCAGAAACTTTTTTTTTTTAAATCGATTTTTATATATAGTGGCTAACATTTGTAAATCTCAAACTCCCAAATGTATCCCTTCCCACCCCCTTTTCCCTGGTAACCATAAGATTGTTTACTATTTTACTATGTCTGTGAGTCTATTTCTGTTTTGTGGATGAGTTCATAATGTCTGGTTTTTTATTTTTGGATTCCACATATAAGTGATATATGATATTTTTCTTTCTCTTTCTGGCTTCATTTAGAATGACAATCTTTAGGTCCATCCCTGTTGCTGCAAATGGCATTGTTTTATCATTTTTATGGCTGAGTAGTATTCCACTGTATAAATATATCACATCTTCTTTATCCAGTCATCTGTCGATGGACATTTAGGTTGCTTCCGTTCCTTGGCTATTGTAAATAGTGCTGTTATGAACATTGGGGTGCATGTATCTTTTCGAATTAGAGTTCCCTCCAGATATATGCCCAGGAGTGGGATTGATGGATCATATGTTAAGTCTTTTTAGTTTTTTGAGGGAGCTCCATATTGTTTTACATAACAGCTTCACCAAGCTACATTCCCATCAGCAGTGTAGGAGGGTTCCCTTTTCTCCACAGCCTCTCCAGCATTTGTGGACTTTTGAATGACAGCCATTCTGGCGATACCTCATTGTAGTTTTGATTTGCATTTCTCTGATAATTAGTGATATTGAGCATTTTTCCATGTGCCTATTGGCCATTTGCTTGTCTTCATTGGAGAACTGCATTTAGGTCTTCTGCCCATTTTTGGATTGGGTTGTTTGTTTTTTTCTTATTAAGTTGCATGAGCTGTTTATATATTCTGGAATTAAGCCTTTGTCAGTCACATCATTTGCAAATATTTTCTCCCATTCAATAAGTTGTCATTTTGGTTTGCTTATGATTTCCTTTGCTGTGCAAAAGCTTATAAATTTAATTAGGTCCCATTTGTTTATTTTTGCTCTTATTTCCTTTGCCTGGGTAGACTGTCCTAGGAGAATATTTCTAAGATTTATGTCAGAGAATGTTTTGTCAATGTTTTCTTCTAGGAAGTTTATGGTATCTTGTCTTATATTTAAGTCTTTAAGCCATTTTGAGTTTATTTTTGTGTATGGTGTAAGGGAGTGTTGTAGCTTCATTGATTTACATGCTGCTGTCCAGTTTTCCTAACACCATTTGCTGAAGAGACTGTCTTTATTCCATTGTATATTCTTGCCTCCTTTGTCGAAGATTAGTTGACCATAGGTCTGTGGGTTTATTTCTGGGCTCTCTGTTCTGTTCCATTGATCCATATGTCTGTTTTTATGCCAATACCACACTGTTTTGATTACTGTAGCTCTGTAGTGTTGTCTGAATTCTGAGAGGGTTATTCTTCCAGCTTCATTCTTTTTCTTCAATATTGCTTTGGCAATTCTGGGTCTTTTGTGATTCCATATAAATTTTAGGATTATTTGTTCTAGTTCTATAAAAAATGTCCTGGGTAATTTGTCAGGGATTGTATTGTATCTGTAGATTACCATGAGCAGTATGGCCATTTTAACGATATTGATTCTTCCAATCCAGGAGCATGGGATATCTTTCCATTTCTGTAAGTCTTCTTTAGTTTCCTTAATCAGTGTTTTGTAGTTCTCCATGTATGTCTTTCACTTCTTTGGTCAGATTTGTTCCTATTTTATTGTTTTGGATGCAGTTTTAAAAGGGACTGCTGCTTTACTTTCTTTTCCTGTTCATTCATTGTTAGAGTAAAGAAATAAATTGACTTCTGTATGTTAATCTTGTACCTGCTGCCTTGCTGGATTCTTTTATCAGCTCTAGTGGTTTTTGTGTGGAGCTCTTAGGGTTTTCTACATATAGTATCATGTCATCTGCATTTAGTGACAGTTTTACCTCTTCTCTTCCAATTTGGATCCCTTTTATTTCTTTTTCTTGCCTGATTGTTGTGACTAGGGCTTCCAATACTGTTTTGAATAGAAGTGGTGAGAGTGGACATCTTGTCTTGTCTTGGGTTTTAGTGGGAAGGTTTTCAGTTTTTCACCATTGAGTACTATGCTGGCTGTAGGTTTGTTGTGAATGGCTTCTGTTATGTTAAGATGTGCTCCCTCTGTGCTCACTTTGAATTTTATCAAATGCTTTTTCTGCATCTGCTGAGATGATCACGGGGGTTTTGTCCTTTCTCTTGTGGATGTGGTGTATCACGTCGACTGATCTGTGTGCGTTGCACCACCCTTGTAACCCTGAATGAATGCAGCTTGATCCCGGTGTGTGATTTTTTTTTTATGTGCTGTTGGATTCTGTTTGCTAATATTTTGTTGAGGATTTTTGTGTCTATGTTCATCAGTGATACTGGCCTATAATTTTCTTTTTTGCTGGTGTCTTTGTCTGGTTTTGGTATCAGGGTGATGGTGGCTTCATAGAATGAGTTTGGGAGTATTCCCTCCTTTTCAATCTTTGGAAGAGTTTGAGAAGGACCAGTATGAGTTCTTTGTATGTTTGGTAGAATTCCCCAGTGAATTCACCATCTGATCCTGGACTTTTGTTTGCAGGGAGATTGTCTCTATGAATTTGACTCCTCCAGGGACCTCATATAAGTGGAGTCACACAGTATTTGTCCTTTTGTGATGGCTTACTGCACTTCATATAATGTCCTTAAGGTTCATCCATGTTGTTCCATGTGCCAGAATTTCCTTCTTTTTTAAGGCTGAATAATATTCCATCATGTGGATGGACCGTGTTTTGTTTACCCCTCAGTAGATGCTTGGATTGCTTCTACCCCTTTGGCTGTTGGGAGTAATGCTGCTGTACACATGCATGTGAAAATACTTCTTCACAACCTTTCTTTCAGTTCTTTTGAATATATACCAACAAGTGGGATTGCTGGTTCATGTGGGAGTTCTTGTTTTATTTTTTAATTTTTCGAGGAACTACCATACTGTCTCCAGTAGCGGCTGCACCAGCAATGCTTAAGGTTCCTATTTCTGCACATCTTTGCCAACGCTTGTTAGTTTCTGGGGATTTTTGTAGTGACTGTCATAATGGGTGTGGAAGGGTATCTCATTGGTTTTGATTTGCATTTCTGTTATATTATTGATGTGCATTTTTTCATAAGTGTCGGACACATACTGTCTTTAGAGAAATGTCTACTCAAATCCTTTGCCCGGTTTTTTAATCCAGATACTTGATTTTTCTGTTTTATTGTTGTTGGGTTGTAAGAGTTCATGTATTTTTGATATTAACCCCTTATCAGGTATAGGATTGCAAACACCTTCTTCCATCCTGTAGGTTGCCTTTGCACGTTAAGTCCTTTAATGCACCAGAGAGTTTAAGTCTCATGTAGTCCCCTTTGTTTTTCCTTTTGTTGCCTGTGCTTTTGACATCATGTCCAGGAAATCACTGCCAAGTCCCGTGTCATGAAGCTTTTCACCTTTGTTTTCTTCCAGGAGTTTTATAGTTTTGGGTCTTGCATGTAGGTCTTTAACCCATTTTGAGTTCATGTTTGTGCGGGGTAGGCCCCCTCTTGTGTGTGGGTGGAGAGCAGTCTTCCTGGCAGAGCTGCGACCTCTCCAGTCGTGAGCGTCCTCGAGGGAAAACCCGAGGCTCAGGGTTGACAGTGCTCGTCTCGCAGGCCTGGTGAGGGCCTTCAGGGGACAGGTGGCACCTCTGTAGGTGGAGGCGTGTCCTGCGCCTTGGGGTCCGGGACCCTGGGCCGGCGAGGGTCTGCAGCCACACAGGGAGCTGCGAGGGGTTAAGGACTGGATCATTGAGGTTGTGGGGCTTGGACGGGGGCTCGTCCTGTTACAGCGGAGTTCCTGGGGTGGCCAGTGCGTCAGGATGTCAGGTCGTTTCTGTGGATGACGCTCAGTGCAGCGTCTCCTCCAGTTTCCACCAGGCCTTGGAGCGTACATTTCTCCTGGAGCGGGCGGGGGACTCTGGGACCATCTTGCGCAGCCCTGATGAATGGGCAGAGGTCGAGCTTAGGCTAATCTGATTCTCGGAGGTTTTGGTTCCTCTCTTGCGCTTTGTTGTGCCCTCCCTACCCCAGAGCTCGCGGTCGTGACAGGTGGCTGGGGGCTCAGGGACGAGGGTGCTGGTCCTCTCCTGTCCTGTGCACCGCCAAGGCCCCGTGGACGTTTGAGGGCACGTGGGGTGTCCAGTGGGGAAGGTGTTTGCAGTGATAGAGGAACCTCAGCTTTTACATCAGAGCTTTGGCAGCCTTTCTGAGAGCTCACCAATTTGGGGCACCTTAAGATGTGGTTTAGCTGTTTCATACATTCTGCTGCGTTGCTGCTGAGGTGCTCCGGGTCCACACAGGACACAGGACACAGCCCTTGGTGACGGGGGCCGAGAAGTCCTAGCCAGTCCCCATCAGTTCCGACTGCTGATTAAAAATCACATGCTGACCATTATGTTTTTACTTTTTTCTTTTTTTAATTGTAAATATGCACCCTGATGTCTTGTTATCGTTGCAGAATTTCTGGAAGGAGGAGTTGGCCATATTGAAATGCTCTTTCGCTGCAACTATTTGGCTTTAGTTGGTGGAGGGAAAAAGCCCAAATACCCTCCGAACAAAGGTAAAGTAGTCATGCGTGTGGGCAGTCACGTCTTGAACTTCTCAGAATCTCTGAGTCTCTGTGATGTGTGAAGGACTAGTCACTGGGGAAGAAGCATCTGGAAAGAGAGGGTCTCTGGTGCTCCTGGGAGCAGAACTGCGGGACAAGGGTCCTCCTTCCCGTGGGCACGGAGCACGTGCCCTGCAGTTAGTGTTGGCTGCACACGTGGCACCCCGAGCCCCGATCCTGTTTTGTTCTGGGAGTTCTTCTGCGGTTGGTATCCTGGGTCGTGAGTTCAGTTTGAAGCAAGGTGTGGGGAGGCTCTTCTCCTTCAGAACACAGACAGGTCGTCACGTAGAACAAGCCACAGACTCACGGAAACACAACAAAGAACCACATTGGCGCTGGGTCGAGGGGTGTTATTCTTGGTGTGCATGTGAGTCGCGAGCTCAAAGCGATGGCTTGTGTGAAGGGCATGGTCTTCTGAAGGGAAGGAGGAACAGACTCTTCACAGCTGTGTGAAGTAGGTACCGCTGGGGGAAGAGGAAGAAACCCAGGAAAGGGGGGAGCCCCAGGAGAGGTGCGGGTGGGTCCAGACCCCACGGACCTCGGTGCCAGCTGAGGGTGTGGTCGGGAAGAGTGCCATCGGGTCTAAGACACAGAGTGTATGGGTGGACATTCTAGTCCAGACTCCGAGTGTAAGGCTGAGGAGACACCGAGGTTGTTGGCAGGAAGGGAGCCGTGTTCGCTGAAAGAGGCTGGGGAGCGGAGCAAGTGTGCCTGTCGGGCAGATGCTGGAGAGAGGAGGGGTCGGGGTGGCCCTGGGACCACTACAGCCCTGGGGGACTGCTGGGCACCCCAGTGACAGGTTCCACAGTGTTGGGGCAGTGGAGACCACCCTCTCTCGTGGTTTGGCGGGGAGAGAAGGCATGTGGTGAGGGAGGGCCCCCCACAAAGAGTGAAGATGAGAGTGAGCATGGCCTGCGTGGGCCTGTGCACGGGGAGCAGCCCGGGCAGCAGCGGGGACGGGGACTAGGCGGCCGGGGCCCGGCTGGCAGCTCTCAGTGGACCCTTGGGGTCGTGTGGATGTCCTGTGGGAGGTGGAGCTGGAGGCTGGAGGGCAGGAAGCCTGGCTGCTGTCCAGTCTTGCTAGCCTGGCCACACGGGCAGAGCCGTGGCTGTCAGTCCTGGAGAGGCCACCCAGAAGTGACACAGAGCACCATGCTGGGGCCGGGAATGAGGTGCCTGACTTGGGGATGTGCAGGGAGTCCTGCTGCTGGGTCAGTCCTTGTCTTGTGACTTCCAGTGACCACTGATCGTGGACGAGGTGGGGGGTGGGGAGCCTGGCCCGCCTGTGGCACTGATGGAGGAGGGGTTGCTGTTCCCCACCAAGGACTGGATAACCTCTGGGGTATCTTTCATCAGTAACATCTTATTCTCAGTAAAAAAAAAATTCCAAGACGTGAAAGAGCCTCAGAAGCTCCACTGACTCAGGAGAAAGCTACTTACTAACCGAATATTTTGAGGAAACTTAAAGCTTTTCGTTGAGTGCAGTTTTTAAAGAACTTGGTCGTAACTCCTCTGTTCTTTCAGTGATGATCTGGGATGACCTGAAGAAGAAGACCGTTATCGAGATAGAATTTTCCACAGAGGTCAAGGCTGCCAAACTGCGGCGAGATAGGTAGGTTTGGCATCTGATTTTTACAAGTGGAAGAGTTGCTTTCTCTGCAGATGGCCGAAATCATTTTACGTTGAAGGAAGAGACGTGTTCAGGAAGACGCTGTGTTAAAACGTGAGCCTAGTTCACGGCCAGAGGTGCAAGGGAGGCAGTGAGTTTCACTTGTATCTGGGGATGGCTCAGAGGTGAGCAGCTGGGGACAGCGCGGACCAGGGACTGAGTTTTGAACCTTGAACTGCCTCCCAAGTCCATGCACGCCCAAGTGCTGCCTCATGTTTCAGTGTGAAGGGAGACTCGGGGACTCGCCCTGAGGTGGTGTTGCGGAACCTCAGCTGGTGAAGGAAGCGGGTCTCAGCCGCACCTTCATGGCGTGAGGACAGCATAGGCTTTTCATCGTATGTTGAGCAAAGCTTCATTCATTCGCATTTTAACTTGGTGTGATTCACATGTCATGCGTGGCTTTGGGCGGACAGTGCTGAGCACGGAGAGGTCCTTCCAAACGTCAGCACTTACGGGCTCGTGATAATGTGTGTCCTGCCACCAGCTCGGGGGTCTTCCACTCGCTCACACTTCTGGGTGACCGAGACGTGCTGGGGTGTGTCTGAGTGGAATTTCTGCCACCTGTTCTTCTCGGTCTCTCCCCGGGAGGGACATCTGACGAGAGGGCCCTCGCCCATGAGGGGCTCTCCATGCTGAGTGCCAGCCTCTCGCCCGCGCTGGTTGCCAGCCTGCTTCAGGAATGGTTCTCTGTGTGTGCTGGTTCAAGTGCTGCTAAGTCTTAAAGCGATGAGAACAAAACTCACAGACTGTGTGAGTTTCACTCTCGGGGAGAGAAGTTCTGACGGTGATTTTTTTCTCTGCAGAATCGTGGTGGTTTTGGACTCAATGATCAAGGTGTTTACATTCACACACAATCCCCACCAGCTGCACGTCTTTGAAACCTGCTATAACCCGAAAGGTAAGAAGTCAGAGGAGGGGGAGCTGGAAACTGGCCAGGTCTCGCAGGCCTGTCTTACGCCACAGCGATGGGGCCTGGGGACGTGGCTTCACCCTTCGTCCCTCCCCCTCGTCCAGGTGAACCTCCCACCGCCGCACCCTACAGCCCGGCCTCCTCCGGGGGGTTCGAGACCTCGCCTCTTAGCAGAATCCGAGGGGCTCTCGGGGCTCTGTGGCGTGGCGCAGCCGCTCCAACTCTGCGGGACCCCGGGGCCTGTGCTTCATCAGGTTCTGGGGCGTTTTCTTCCCTTTCTCTGCTGGAGGGAGAACTGCCTGGGTGACCTTGGTACTCACTGCATCGTCTTAATTTTCCTCTTAGAGTTTGGGGGCCTTTTGTCTCGGTTTGTTGAGGGATAATTTACATAGAACTCGCTCAGTCCAAGTACGCCATTTGATGACCTTTAGTCGTTGTGAAAGTGGTGTAGATCCCAGCGCGGTCCCGTCACCCAGAAGAGCTGCTTCAGGCTGTGCACGCTTGCCTTTCCACGAGCGATGGTGTCGTTCTTCGATTCCGCCGCGGCTCTAGCGTGTGTCCGCACTGCTGCGTAGCGTCCATCAATGCCCCGCAGGGCTGAGCCACGCCGGGCTTGGCTGCCGTGACGGGAGGCTGCTGTGCACGTTCTTGGACTAAGTCTTCGCGTGGATGTATGTTTTCAGTTTTCTCGGGTGACTACTGAGGAGTTCAGTTGCTGGGTCATCCTGTAATTAATTTTTAGATTCCACGCACAGCATTTGTCTTTCTTTGACTTGTTTCAGTTAGTGTAACGCCCGCAGGCCCATCCATGTTGTTGCAAATGGCAAAATTTCATTTTTCTGGGTGGCCGAGTAGAAGTCCATTGTGTATGTCTCTGCTCTGTGTCTTGATTGGAGCGTTTAGTCCACTTACGTTAAAGTCATCACTGATACGTGTTCTTGCTGCCACGTTAATTGTTTGGGATTGTTTTCTTAGTTCTTTTTTGTTCCTTTCTTCCTTTGTTTTCTTGTGATTTGATGACTGCCTTTCATGTTACGTTTGGATTCCCTTCTCTCTGGTGTGTGTATCTATTACAGGTTTTTGGTTTGTGGTTACCATGAGGTTCACATGTAGCAATCTGTATGTCAGTATTTTAAACTGCTGATCTCTTCATTGCAAACGCATTTTCACTCCTCTCTGCCCATAGTTCCTGTTTTTAACGTATTTTACATTGTTCTGTTTTGTGCTGCATCCTTTAACTACTTGCAGCACATGTCGATGATTTTACTGCTGTTCTTTTAGCCTTCGTGACTAGCGTTTCCATGGTCGACCTCACTGCCTGAACTGCAGATTCTGCCTTTACGGCTGAGCTTGTCCTTGAGCAGTTTTCACGTTTCTAGTCGTGGCCTTTAGAGAAGTTTCTTTACCATTTGTGTAAAAGTCTTTTTCTCTGCATAGAGTTACCTTGGTACCCTTTTTTTTTTTTTTAAATATATACCAAGTAAGTGTAAGATTTTTCCAGACTCTTTACTCTGTTCTGTGGTCTGTGTTCCTGTCCTTACCACCCTGACTTCTGGAACTTCAAGACAGTTCTTGAAATTAGGCAGTATGAGTCCTCTAAGCGTGTTCCTGTGTTACAGGAATTTTTCTGGCTATTCTAGGACCTTGTCTTTCTTGTAACTTTCAGCGTCAGCTTGTCTGTTTGCTCGAAACGCCTGCAGAGAGTTTAGTTGTGGCTGCACTGACTGGAGAGGATACAGGTTCCGCCTGTCACAGGGCAGCTATGCACCGACCAGGTCTTTCTTTGGTTTTCCTTTGCCAGTTGCGAGAATGTCTTTCACACCTGCCATTAAACTATTCCTGCATATTTTGTGTTTTTATGTTACGGTTAATGGATTCAGTTTTAGATTTTACATTTTTGTATTCTCGGTGGCTGGCACCCCAGAGGTGGGACATTTGGTGAAGTTTATCCAGTAACAAGTTCAGCAAACATTTCTGATTATGATGCTATCTCCCAGGAGGAAGCGTGCCTGGCCCCAGCGCCCTGTCCAGTGACAGGGCTGTGGACAGTTCTGACGTGGTTGCAGGACCTGGAGGGCAGGCAGAGGCTCCAAGCCGTCCTGAGTCCCTGACAGGTGTCTCCTCTCTGCTCAGGCCTCTGTGTCCTGTGCCCGAACAGCAACAACTCCCTCCTGGCCTTCCCGGGCACGCACACAGGCCACGTGCAGCT
The DNA here is from genome assembly GCF_036321535.1 of Camelus dromedarius. Taxonomy (NCBI): domain Eukaryota; kingdom Metazoa; phylum Chordata; class Mammalia; order Artiodactyla; family Camelidae; genus Camelus; species Camelus dromedarius. Next base: position 27,233,061 of record NC_087451.1, read on the forward strand.
CGTGGACCTGGCCAGCACTGAGAAGCCACCGGTGGACATTCCCGCCCACGAGGGCGTCCTGAGCTGCATTGCTCTTAACCTGCAGGGAACAAGGATCGCGACCGCATCTGAGAAAGTGAGTGGGCGCCCCCGCCCCGCCGGGGAGCGCCCCCACCCCTCTGGGAAGTGGCTGGGCTCCCGCGTGGACTCTCGGGGCTGAGAACCAGCCCCGCCCTGAAGATCCTGGGCCTGAGACTCATAGTTGGCACAGAGGGTCCAAAGTCACTTCACTTGGTTGCGCCTGTTTGGCACGTAACAGTGCTCCCTCTTCTCACCGGCTGTGCGAGTTACAGTTAAGATGCCATCTCCCTCCACAGTGAGTGAGCTGACAGCACCTGGGGCTCCGTGTCCGCCAGGGGCACGTGCGCCTGGGCCTGGGGTCTCCCCGACCCTGCCCTGGGCCTGCCCGGTGCTGTTGGCCGGCCGCAGAGCCCTGGTCCACTCGTGCTCACAGCAGAGGGACAGCCGAGTTTCAGATGATGTGGGTGACCTGGGAGAGGGTCGGATGGGCTAATGTTTTTGTGAATATAAGTCATTTCAAAAAACTAAAAGTTGTGAATCTTTGATAATGAAACACTTCACTGTTTTTCAAAGGGGACCCTTATAAGAATATTTGATACTTCATCAGGGCACTTAATCCAGGAACTGCGAAGAGGATCTCAAGCAGCAAACATTTATTGGTAAGAAGCACGTCGTTTTGCCCAGGAGGAGGCCTCTGCTCAGGCCTTGACGGGCTGTTGCGGCTGGGGGTCACTGCCTGTGAGGTGGGCGGGGCTGCTGTGCTGCCAGGGGTCGGGTTTCTAGCTCGCTTGTCACTGAGTTTGGCTTTTTATTAGGGGAACACACAAGGGCAGAGAGACTGTTAGGCTCACCACCATCCACCATCGTGCCTCAGCACTTGCCCGTGTGTGTGTTTGCTTCGTCTCCTCACCGTCCCGGCTTCCTCTCTGTAGTGTTTTAAGGCAAACACTGGAGGCCTTGGTGGCGCATCTGTAATCACTCCCGTCTCCTGTGAGACTGAACCACTTGCTGTCAATGGTGGTTCCGCGCCCCACAGCGTCTGCAGCTCTGACAGGCCGGCCCTGCTCGGCAGGACCTCATGCTTTGCGTCTGTGGCCTTGGCACGTGTGGAGCTGCATTTGGGCCTGTGTGATAAAAATGTAATTAATTAGTACCTGGATTTGGTGATTGTGCCCAAGGGGCCCTGTGGTCTGTCTGCTCGCAGGCCCCTCAAACCAGCCTGTTGATGCCCCCCTCCAGAGGGGCCGTGGTGGCTGGAGGGGAGTTTTTCTCACCTGAGTGGCATGCTGGGATGGCCTTGGGAATCCCAGCCGCGTCTGCCCCAAGGAGGGCCAGGCCCTGGCTTGGACCCTCTGGTTCCGTGGTGAACGCTGTCGGCTCGTCAAGGAGGCAGGTTCTTAAAGCTGCTGTCTGAGTGCAGGCCTGCTGAGGGCGTGGCTGGGCTCTTCTGCGTCCACCAGAGCCCGAGTTCCATCTGGTTTCTCTGCAGCATTAACTTCAATCAGGACGCTTCCCTCATCTGCGTGTCCAGTGACCACGGCACGGTGCACATTTTTGCAGCCGAAGACCCCAAAAGGAATAAGCAGTCTAGGTGGGTTTCCCAAACAAGGAGGGCTGAGCGTTGCCGGAGTGCCGGCAGATTCCACACGAGGCACTGTGGGGACCTCTTTCATGGTCATTCCTCTGATTTTCCGAAAACCAGTCCTTGGTGCTGGAACAGTGGCGTCATTACGTCCCCTGCCGTCAGCTCCTTGGAAAATGTCTGAAAAGGGTCGAGGCGCCTGCCCCCAGGATGGGCCTTGGTCCTGAACTCCCACCACTGCCCCCGTGCTTGCTGTCCAGGGAGTTACGTTGGTGGCAGGAGAGCCTGTGCCCTCCCGCTGCCCTTGGTGTCTAGTTTATTGTAAAGCCAGTCATGATGGCTTAGCTTCCTTCATGAGAAAAATTAAAATTAAAAGGGAAAGTGGAATTTAAATCATGAATGCTAATGTTACATTAAAGAGGGCTGTGTCTTTAACTTTGTTTTGTGAATGTAATTCATTCTTTTCTTCTTGTTTTCCTAGTTTGGCGTCAGCCAGTTTCCTTCCAAAATACTTCAGTTCCAAGTGGAGTTTTTCCAAGTTTCAGGTTCCCTCAGGCTCTCCCTGCATCTGTGCCTTTGGAACAGAGCCAAATGCTGTCATTGGTAAGTGGTCCTTCTGGAGGGGAGTGGCCCCGATGTAGTCAGTGCGGCCCCAGCTCCACCAGCCGCTCTCCCTCTCCCCAGGGCCCACGAGTCCCTCTCAGGGTCTGCACGCTCCTGTCCTCAGGTGTCCCAGGCAGGCGTTGGGGCAGATCATTTGGTTTTTGAACTGATGACCAGAGAGGGTTCCCCCCTGCCACTCTGCCTTAGTGAGCACAGCACCCCCAGGACGGGGTGCTTGGTTCTGTGTGGCGGTAAGGATGGGGAGCCCGGCCACCCACAGGGCACCCGGAGCTGCTCAGCCTACGTGGAGCCGGTGCCGTTCAGCTCAGGCGGGCTGCAGGCTTTTAACCTTGAGTAAAACGGTATCCTTCTGTCCCAGCCATCTGTGCGGACGGCAGCTACTACAAATTCCTCTTCAACCCCAAGGGGGAGTGCATCCGGGACGTGTACGCGCAGTTCCTGGAGATGACGGATGACAAGCTGTGACGCTCCCTGGGCACCAAGCTCCCGGGCCGGTGCCGGGCTGGAAGACGGCCTGCGACCTTGGTCTCGAAGCCTCCCGTGGTCGTCTGTTTCCTGAGCCAGGCTTCCATCTCCAGGGTCAAAGAACCTTCTTAGGGCACCGTTGGACGCTCACGCCCAACGCTGGCTTTACCTTTAGTTCAGCCGTGACACTCGCTTCTGCGGCTCCACCGCTTCCCCCGCTGCAGCTGGGGCTTCGCACACACTTCAGGGCGCTGAGAAAGAGAGGGACGGAGCGCAGGTTGTCTGTGGCGCCAGATTGCATCCTTCGACTGAGTCTGTCGTGGGGAAGTGAAAACACGCGTAGGTTAGCTTGCGCTTTCTCGCGGACTTCAGTGGATGACAATCCCAGCCGCCTCAGAAGGGGGAGAGGACGGCCTCTTCCCGCCTGAGTGTGGAGAAAGGCAGAGAACCCAGGCCCGCACCTCCCGGGAGCACGTGCCCCCCCCAGGAGCAGAGCCACGCGCAGGCTTCACCAGTGGGGCCTGGAAGCAGGCGCCACTTAGGGTAGAGGCTGCGAAGGGAAGCGCTGGGTGTCTCCATGACCGGCGCCCGCTTTCTGTCGCGTCCGCCAGCCGCTCCCACTCCCCCTCCCGACGTCCGCACACTAACCTCCCGGGAGTGAAGGGCACACACTTTTCTTTAACGATTGGTGACTAGAGTAGGTAACGGGCTCTATGTTGTTAGTGCTACCTGAGGTACATATTTAATTTTCTTAAATTCCTTTCAAACTTAATTTTGTGTTTTGATTTCAGGTTGCAAACGTTTAAAATCTGCAGCAGCAAGTTCTCGGTTTTGCCAGTTCCTTACTGTCATGTGATCAGCTAACTTTGTGGGTTTCAATGTAAAGTATGCATGTTACTTTTACGTGTATTTAATCATGAAATTTAATTTTGCACACTTATTTGTAATGTTTCTTTTAAATAAAAGTGACTAATTTTGTTGTACTCCGTACCCATCAAGGAAGAAGAATTGTATGTTACAAAACCAACCCGCTAGTTTTAGCCTCTCGTTGGACTGGAGGCTGCAGGCCCATTGCGCCTTCAGGCTGGACTGTCCAGGGCTGCATGGGGGTCAGGTGGACACTTCGCCCCTGGGGTGACAGCCTGGCTGGGGGAGCAGAGGGGAGAGGGATGTTCATTACCAGTTCCTGTTGTGCCTGATGGGGAAGAGCCGTCCCTTTGTGGGGACACCGGTGGTGTCGGGCTGCCCACCAGTGTCCACCTAACACTGGCCCAGTTCTGGGCCCAGGAGGAGGAGGGGTCCTTCACATTTACATCATCTCTGGTTTCTCTTTTCCCCAAACAAACACAGTCCCTTCAGTGCGTCCAGACACGGGAAACGAGGGGAAGCTTAGTAAAGGAAGCGTGAGCGTCGGTGCGTGGAGATGCTCAGCTCGGGGGACGCGAGGCTGGGCAGGGAGCTAGGCTGCTGGCCTGGGAGAGCCGGGCCCCGGCCCCAGGCTCCCTGCCCCCGAGAAGTGTCCACCACATGGGAGCAGTGTCGCCTCCTTTGTGAAGTGACAGCGGGACACCCTGGATGCTGAGAGTGAGCCCCCCGGGGGCTGGGCTGCGACGTGCAGGGTTTCTCTGGAGACAGTGGGCACACCTGTCTTGCCTGGGAGATGCCCAGAGGGGCAGCCAGCCCCCCACCAGGCCCCACCCCTACCAGCCCTCGCTTTCCCACCTCGGGGGGTGTCGGCAGAGCAGTGCCTGCAAGGGGCTGTCAGGTGACCGTTCTGTGGTTCATTCAGGGCAGCGGGAGACTTGGTTTTGTTTGCAGCCTGACGAAGGGAAGGGGCTGAGTCTTGCCAGGCCTGAGTCTGCCATCCAGGGCGTCCCTGAGCCCCACTTGTGGGCTGCACTGGACAGGCTGGTGTGTTGCTGCCCTAGGTGTCAGTGTGAACATCCAGGAACTGCCTCCCGTGACCCTACTCTCCAGCCATGGGCCCTGCCACCCACGGGCCTCTGATGTCTCGGCACCCAGCAGCCTCCCCACGGCCTGGGGCTGAGGCCTCTCCCTCCACCCGCTGAAGCTTGTGCAGCCAGAGCTTTTCACGCTTGTGTTTCCTTCTGCAACCAAACCAAGCCCAGCTTTCAGGTGAGTCACAGAGGTGACCGCATGCAGCTTGATCCCTGGCTGCCTTCTTTCTGTGAGGGGCGTCTGACCGATGACAGTGCTCCGGGGACCTGTGCTAAATTCTGCTCTTTGAAATGGATCAGAAAATACGTATGATCGAAATACAAATGTTCGTTGTGAAACGGAAGAGGCCACACAGGCGGAAGCAGAAGACCGTGGTGCCACGCCTTGTGGGGCCAGCAGCGTCCTCGGGACTGTCCTTTCACCCTACGCAACTCACGAGCGCATCAGGACATACCTGAATTGCCCAGAGATGCCTGTGTGTGTGTTCTGCTGTTTTAAACATTTTGGAAATGGGAATCCTCATGCTTGCCCGCCAGTTTCTCCAGTAGCAGAAACGCAGCTGCCAGGCCAAGGGTCTGCGCCTGGAAACCGGAACGTTCGCCGCCTCCCCTGCTGGGGATCCTGTCGGTGTCGACACCCTCACCCACACCCTCACCCTCACCGGGACCAGCTCTGTGCAGAGTCCTCCTAATCTGACGGAGAAAGAGATCACCGATTTCTGTCACGCTGGACGTTTCAGAATACGTTTGCTGGCCAACTGTATTATTCTGTTAATTGCTTATTCAAGTCTGCCTGTTTTTCTGTTGGTATATTTTGCCTTTTTTGCTCATGAGAATCTCTTACATAACCACCCCTTGTCACTTTTTTCACTCTTTCAGTCTGAGGGTTTTTACTTCGCTGTGTTTGTACCTTGAGTTTTCAGGTGGTCTGATCTGTCAGCCTCGTTCTTTATGGTTTCTGGTCAGCTCGTGATTAAAGCCAAGTGGCATTTTCACGGGGCACTGTTTACGGGTCTTGTTTTCACAGTTCATGTGGCGTGACCTCCAGGCGTGTAACGAGGTAGTGGCCCAGTGTCCTCCCGCACTGGGCGGTCAGGCACCCGCTTCCTGTCCAGGTTCACGCCACGGTCCTGCCATCCCGTCCGGCTTAGCCCTCTTCTGGTTTGGATGAAAATCACGCAGTTGCCCTGTTGTGCTTTGCATGCCACTGTGGGCAGGAGCGCTCATCAGCCAGGTCACCTGTTAGCTGCTGACGGACAGCACTGCTCCAGGAACAGCTGTGCTCTGCCTTCACGGCTCTGCTGATCTGAAGCACTTGTTTTCCAGGTGAGCTTTAAAGTAAATGTTAGAATAGCTAAAAATAAGCAAAATTTTATTGGAATCCCCAAAATGCAAAGACGATTGATTCTCAGTGCTGAGAGACCGGGTGCTTCAGGATTTAATCAGCGGCCGTGTGGGAACGCGCCCAGTGGCACAGGAAGCGTGATCCTTGGCATCTGCTAGTTTTTAAATGACGTGGAGCCCTTTGGTCTGCCTGGGCAGGTGTGGCACGTCTCTTATGTTCTGGTTCTGTCCCAGAACAATGAGAGCTGATGGATGAAATCACGGTTTGGAAACGACGCTGTGTCTGTGTTTGGCTTTGTGTTCATCACATATGGGGCTTAAGGACCTTCTTGAATCTAGATTCATGGGTTTCACCAAATTTGTGAACATCTCAGCCATTATTTCCTCAAATAGTTTTTCTGCTCTTGTCTCTTCCCTGCTGGGTTTCGGGCACGTGTAGCACCTTCCACTGACCCACTGACTGGTCGCTGAGCTGGTCAGGTATTTTGTAGTGTTTTCTCCTGTTGTTAAGATGAGGAGAATTTTTCCCTACCATCGACTCTCCTGTTACTGCCCACTCTGTGGTAAAGCCTAAACCATGTAATTGAAATTGGGGGTGAATCCGAAAGTTCTAAAACTGACAACTCCTAACTGCTCGTTGACAGGAGAGTCCCTCTCCGCCCCTGCATGTTTGCAGCGCGCGAGGTGAAGTCTCTGGTAACCCTCCCGTCTGGGCCTTCTGGGAGCAGGGCCCCTGGAGTTTGCTCTGTTCTGTGTAAGAGTCATGGCAACGTGTCTAGTCCTTCGGGGTTGCTGCCTGGACGTTGCAAATGGTACGCTGTAGATACTACGGATTCTGTTGTGTTTCTCTGAAGAAAACAGATTTTTGCTTTGCTAAGTGTTTAACCACGCTGAACCCACCCTGCCCAGGTGTGAGTGGGCGGGGCCGAGATGAAGGGGCAGGCGAGGTGCTCACGCTCCGCTTCCCGCCGCTGGGTGGGGTCACGTGCCTCCGCTGTGACTTCTGAATGTTCAGCCAGCCCTGCAGTCTGAGATGAGCCCCGACTTGATCACGGTGTGTTAGCCTTCGCCGGTCCCTCAGCGGCTGTGCAGTTACTGCTGAATTCAGCTCACCAGTGTTCGTGGATGTGTGTGTAGAGACTCATCGCTGATTGTCTCGTAATGTTCCTGCCACACTGTGGCATCATGCATTTCAGGTTAGTAATTTTGTAGTTTGGGCATTAATTTTAAAATGATTAGGTTTATGCAGCTGCCACCAAATTATAAACACAAATGGATTTTAGCAAAAGCAAAAGACCTGAGGGACTGAGGAAACACCCAGTGACATGCGCTTTCAGCGGCCGCGTCCGAGAGCAAAGCCCACCTGGAGAGGCCGGTTCCCCCCAACGCCCCGGCCTCCAGCCAGAGCTCGAGTGAGGTCTTTACGATGCTGAGTTGGTCTTCCGGGGGTGTGAGCTGATGGCGTGGGTTACTCCAGAGCCCCTCTGGGGCAGGCACGGGCGGTGACTGTCGCGGTCTGGCCAGACACTACGGAAGACCATGTCTCAGTGACCTTCAAGCAGACACGTGACTCCAGAAAGTCACAATGACTCCTAGGGGTTCCGACACCTGCTCGAGGGGCAGGCTGCTGTCCACCCGGTCCAGCTGGCCGCCTGTGTGCTGACAGCGGCTTGTCCTCTCGGCGCCCTCTGGATGCGACCCGAAGACCACTGTTCCCACGAGCAGGCGCTCCCCGAGCCCCTTACATTCGAGGCCGTCTTGTCCTGTGAGTGGAGATAAGAGCCACCATTAGGCTACGAGTGTGTGAGGTTTCTGTGCTCAAAACTGAGGCCAAAAACGAGTTACTGCCTCCACGGAAGGGACCGTCCACTGCTACTCCAGGCACAAACTCTTCATGTAAAAGCGGTTTCGTGTTGAAGGTCTTTTGAAGGTCACTGGAGAGCACTATTCAAAGCTTTCCGAAAATGGTCCCCAGAGGAGGGCTGAAGGCCGAAGCCACCCAGCCTCAGCCTCAGGGAGAGGCCCTCATCGCACCCAGAAAGGGTCAAGACCACCGGGTCCGAGAATGGCGCCGAGCAGAGTGCAGGTGTCTCCTGGAGCTGCCCCGGGAAAGCCGCAGCGGCCATGTCCCAGTCTGTGCCTGCTCGGCAGGGGAGGGGTGCACAGGGAGCCGTGCTGTGCGGGGAGGTGGCCCTGGGTTCCCTGAGTTCTGCGTCAAGGCGCTCCCAGCCATGATGTGACGGGGCTGAGGCACAGGGGCCCGTGGTGGCCTGGCTTCCATGTCCGTTTGCAGTCCAGGGTCCCCGCAGAGCCACTTGCCAGAGCAGGCAGCCAGCCTTGCTCTGGGCACTGGGACCCTGGGCAGGCAGAGGCCTCCGGTGACCCCCATCAGGCACCCGACCCCTCGACCCCTGCAGCTCCTCCTGGTGGCTGCACTGCGGCCCATCTGGAGACGTGTCAGCCTCATTATGGAAATCGTACCCGCACCTCCACCTTCTTCCAGGTAAAACTTGCAAAATTGTGACAAAACGCACATAAAACTGACCATTTGAACCATTCTGAAGAGCACAGTTGATGCGTTAAGTCCATTCACAGCGCTGTGCGGTCCACCTGGCCCAGACCCTCTCCTCACCCACAACGGGAGCCCTGCGCCCACGGCGGTGCCCACCCACGCTGTGGCTCTGGCTCTGTCCCAGGCGGGGTCACCAGGTCAGACTGGCCCCCGTGCGGAGGGCAACCCGGGTCTGGCTTCCCACACGCAGGCCCCCGCTGCCCCAGCGCTTCGCGTCGCAGTCCTCGCCGTTGGCCCTGGAGGCCGGCTGCGCACGTTCAGGCTCAGGCTGTCAGGCGAAGGTGAGTTTTCTTTTCTGTTCGATAAACCATTGGGACCGAGGCTGCTGAGTCATGGGGTGGAACTTGCTGGGACCGCCCTGGGCGTAGGTTTTCTTTATTTTCATTGAGTGGAAATTCTCGCAGTATTCAGTCCACCATTACAAAGTGCCAATCAGTGGCATCTCTTGTATTCAGTGTTGGGCAGCTACCACCTCCCTCTAGTTTCAAAACTTCATCCCCCAAAATCACCTCCTACCGACTAGGACATCACTCCCCATGTCCCCCATCTCCCTGTCTCCTGGTAGCGAGATGTGCTTCCTCCACAGATCTGCACTGGCATTAGTTCATTATTTTTTATAGCTGAGTAGTATTCCATTGTATAAATATACCACATCTTCTTTATCTAGTCATCTGTCGATGGACACTTAGGCTGCTTCCATGTCTTGGCTGTTGTAAATAGTGCTGCTGTGAACACTGGGGTGCATGTATCTTTTCAGACTAGAGTTCCCTCCAGCTGTATGCTCAGGAGTGGGATTCCGGGGTCATATGGTAAGTCTATTTTCAGTCTTTTGAGGAATCTCCATACTGTTTTCCACAGTGGCTGCTCCAACCTGCATTCCCACCAGCAGTGGAGGAGGGCTCCCTTTTCTCCACAGCCTCTCCAGCATTTGTCATTTGTGGACTTCTGAATGGTGGCCATTCTGACTGGTGTGAGGTGATACCTCACTGTAGTTTTTGATCCACATTTCTCTGATAATTAGTGACACTGAGCATTTTTTAATGTCTCTACTGGCCACTTGTATGTCTTCACTGGAGAACTGCTTGTTGAGGTCCTCTGCCCATGGTTTGATTGGGTTGTTTGCTTTTGATAGAAGAGCTGTCTGAGCTGACTGCGTATTTTGGAAGTTAGTCCCTTGTCAGTCACACCATCTGCAAATATTTTCTCCCATTCCATTGATTGTCTTTTGTTTTGTTTATTGTTTCCTTTCCTGTGCAAAAGCTTTTAAGTCTAATTAGATCCCATTTGCTTATTTTTGCTTTTGTTTCCATGACTCCAGGGGACGGATCCAAAAAATACATTGCTGTGATTTATGTCCAAGACTGTTCTGCCTGTGTTTTCCTCTAGGAGTTTTATAGTCTCTGGTCTTACATTTGGGTCTTTAATCCATTTTGAGTTTGTTTTTGTACATGTTGTTAGAGAATGTTCTAAGCTCAGCCTTCTACAGGCAGCGGTCGAGTTTGCCCAGCACCACTTGCCGAAGAGACTGTCTTTTCTCCGTTGTGTATTCCTGCCTCCTTTGTCGTGGATTAACTGACCATGACTGTGTGGGGTTATTTCTGGGCTCTCTGTCCTGTTCCACTGATCTGTGTCTGGTTTTGTGCTGGTACTATGCTGTTCTGATCACTGCATCACTGACCCCCCCGCCCCGATCGGAAGCAAAGGAAAGCTGGACTCGGTGACAAGGCGTGGAGAGCCCCTGGCGTGTGCTCTGGCGCACGCCCCCTGGGAGAGGCTGCCCCCGAGCCTCTCTGAGGCTCCTGCAGTCATGTCAGTCCCCGTATTTTTCACCTCCAGAATTTCTACTTCATTTCTTTTCTAACTTGTGTTTCTCTGTTGATCTCACCTGTTGCTCATACACTGTGCTGATTTCTCTCAGTTCTTGCTCCATGATTTCCATCAGCTCTGAGCGTGTCTGAGGCAAAGCCCCCGTGAAGTGCGTTCAGTCTCAGGCTTTCCTCATGGATGGGTTCTGTCAAGGGTTTTTCCATGAATGACCCATAGTTTCCTGTGCCTTTCTGTATTTTGTAATTTTTGTCGACAACTGGACATCTTGAATATCGCGGCATGGCAAAGCTGGAAGTGAGACGCCCCCTTGCGAAGGCTGCTCCTCTTGCCTGACGAGGGCTGTAGTCGTCCAAGGTTGAGTGACTTCCAAAGCGTCTTGCGAAGACTGTATTTCTTGTCATATGTGGTCACTAAAGTCTGTCCCTTTAGCTTACGTTCAGCTAACATTAAGGAAAAAAAAAAAAAAAAAAAAAAGGAAGCTACTCTGCCTTTTAAAATCCCCCGACCCCCACTGCCACAGAAGCTACTTCAGCTGTGGGTGTTGAAACAATGACCAGACTGGGAACCAGGCCTTCTGCAAACTACCAGGCAGGTTAATATACACAGCTCAGAGTTTTGGTGGAAAAAGTCCCTTTTCCACCCTGGCTTCAGCAAGTCGTACCAGCAGCGTGGGATGCGGTCCCCATGGCTGCGTCCCGCAGGGCTGGATGAGGGGCTGGTAGCTGCCATGTGAAATGCCAGAATTCACTGAAATGCACCAGCTTTCTCTGTTGGGCACTCCCCCGATGTTGTGTCCTGGGAGCCCTAGTTCAAGACAAGTAATTCTGACACTTCCCACAGGCTCGGTCATCAGTCTGCGGGGACCGACCCCGGGAGCGTCCAGGTTGGAAGGCTCTGACTTACAAACCCGACTTCTCGGCAAGCCTGCTCAGTCTGTTCACTCCTTCTTTAGTGAACGTTGACGGCTTGTGCACGTCAGGGACTTAGTCTGTTCCACCGGAATGTCAAATTCATGAGCATTTCCCACGGGATTCCTGTGTCACCGTCTTTGCAGGTGTGGGTGTCACATGGAGCCTGGAGTGAAGGTTCCACGTTACGTGCTGCCTGGACTTCCGGTCCAGCTGGGAAGGCTTGGGACAGCCTGACGACGAGTCCCCCCGACTCTGCTCCTGCGATCGAGTCCCCGTCACACCTCCCTCTGAAACAGGCAGACCAGGTCCAGCTCCTGTTCGTCCCTGGGGAGGTGTTTCAGTTCCCACCAACTCATGGGACTGGTCCCCCCGTGGGCACGACCCCCCACACTACAAAGCCTGCCTCCTGTGGCCCCCGCGTGACCCGGCCTGGCTCACAGTGTCCCCTTTCCTCAGGGTGTGAGAATATGGCCTGATGAACTGCCTACCGCCTGCCGCATGCACCCAGCCGTGCCCGTGCGCGCGGGGTGGGAGCCAGGCCCCGTCGCCCTGGGGCTCCTCGTGACAGTGGTCGTCTGCATCCTCCTGTTTCCTCGGTCATTCCAGCTTGAGTTAATTTCTTTTTCAGTTTTTACCTATTTGCTATGGGTTTACCTCATTCTTCTTTTCTAGTTTAAGGGAGAATCAGTTCTGGGCCTTCTTTTCTCATGTAAGCGTCTAGTGCTATAACTTCCCTGCAGATCCCACGTCAGCTGCATTTCACAAATCTGGTTGTGTTTTCATGTTCATTCTGTTAGCTGTTTTCTGATTCCCTTTGAGACTTCCTCTTTGAATCATGGATTATTTTAAAATGTAATGTCTAATTTCTAAACATTTGAGGATTTACAAAATATCTTTGTTACTGATTTCTAGTTTAATTCCCTAACTGTCAGCATAATTCTGTGATCTTAGTTTTTTAAACCTTTTTTTTCCTGACCAGGCTCTGGTCTGTGCTGGTGAACTTCTGTGTGCATTTGAAGGGAATGTGTGTCCTGGTGGGTGGAGTGCTGTTGTTGCCCGGGGTTGCCCAGGGCTCCTGTGCGCTGGCTGACGTTGGCCCCGTCCAGAGCAGTGCTTGAGTGTCTGGTGTAACGTGGGCCTGCGGCTCCTCCGGTTCTGCCGGAGCCTCGCGGAGCCGGCCTTCTGTCTGGCTGCAATGCCCTTCTGCATCAGTGGCGACTCGCCACGCTTTGAAGTCGGCTAACTGAGAGTGAGAATAACGACTCCTGCTGTAGCGGCGTCAGCGTGGTCTCTTTCCCTCTATTGACTTTCTGTCTCTGTGTTGACAGTGTCTTTGTGTGCAGCTCCCTGCAGACAGCTGTCGCTGGTCCTACGTTTTGATCCCCTTTCACTGGAGCTGAGAGCGGCTGCTGGCCCGGCTGGACTGACACCTACCCGGCGCTGTTGGCGTTCTGTTCGCTGTTCTCGCTCTTCACTTGAAAGTGTCACGCCTAGGCTTGCCGTTTTTTCTTGTATTTATCCTGATCGGTGTTCTCTGAGTTCCTGGGCCTGCTGTTCGGTGTTGACGTTAATCAGGAGAGATTCTCAGTCACTGTTGTCTCAAGTATTTCTTCTGTCCCTTCCTTTCTCCTTCTGGTGTTCCGCGCCGGTCCCGGGATGGAGTCTGCTCCCGAGTCTCCCAGGAAGCCACAACTGCCCCGGGAAGGCCTCGCCCACCGTCTCCCCTGTCTTGGGGGCAGTGGTTCGCCGTGTCCTCGCCTCTGACAGATCCAAGAAGAGTCGCTGACTTTCAGGCTATTGAGCTGTTTACTCGTTAGGACGAAGCAGCGACGTCCCAGCTCCTCACGTGTGGAAACTGAAAGTGAAGTCCCGCCTCTTTTACCGGGGCCTGTGGTCAGGTGCTCGGATACAGGGCCTGGCGTCGCGGTAAGCTGAGCCTGTCCCACCAGGCACTGTCCTTCCACGTGTCTGGGAATCTTCCTTATTTGGAGCTCCACCCTGACATCAGTAGAGCCACCCCAGCTTTCTTGTGAGTGTTCGCACGACGTCTCCTGCCTCCTGTCCTTTCACTTTGACCCCACCCACGTTATCTGCCTGACAGCCTCTTAACTGGGGTGTTCAGCCCACCTATACTGAACGTAATCATCGATAAGATCCCCCTGCACCACTGTTTCTGCTCGCCCCCCGCCCACTTTGGTTCCTGTTCCCTGCGCCCTTTGCATTACTTCACAGTCTGTGCAGCGTTCCATCCTAATCACCCTTGGCTGCTTATTCTGTCGGTGCGATGAGCAGTTGCACGGTGGTCACAGCACACGGTGCCAGCGCCGCCACTCGCCGCCGCCGGCCGTCCTGCCTCCCGCGGGGCTGTCAGTGTGCATGACGTTTACACACACTGGACGCCCTAAAGGACAATGTTAGAAGTTTACATTGGAGCATCAGAATATTCTAAAGAATTTAAGAGGAGAAACTAATTTACTGCGTTTGCTCAGAGGCCCACGGAAGTCCTTCATGCTGAAGTCCCAGAGTTCCTATTTCCCTTTTGCCTGAAGACCTGCCTTCGGCATTTCCTTCTGAGCAGCCCTCCTGGCTAAGAAGTCTCAGTTTTCCTTCGTCTAAGACTGTCTTTCCTCCGCACTCCTGACATCTTCTGCGGATACAGTATTCTAGATCGAGTTACCTGCAGCCCTTTCCGCCTCTTCTTGTCCCATGGCCCCCGCGGTTTCTGATGAGAAATCTGCACTCACACTGGTGTCACTCTGTGCAGCAGGTCACTGTCTTTTGCTGCTTTCAAGACAAAACCCTTCAGGTTCAGCAGAGTCGGTGCTGTTTCTCCACATGGCTTTTCCTTGAGTTCAGCCTATCTGGGGTTCACTGAGCTTTGTGAATCTTTACATTCATCTTTCCCCAAACCTGAGACATTTTCAGGCATTATTAAAAAAAATGTTTTTAACATCAATGTCTTTCTCCTTTCGCTGGAATCCGTTAACCCAGAGTACTTAGGTCTTTTTATATTGCCCCACAGTCCCTAAGGCTAAGGTTTGTTTCCGAACATTCTTCTGTTCATCCACTGAATTTTTCACTTGTTATTTTTAACGTCTATAACTTTTGGTCCATACTTCGTGGAGAATGGTTATAGTAATTAAAACCGAAACAGCTACATCTTTCTGATTGTTCCAACATGCTCAACTCAACACCTGGTGATTTTCTTTCTCCATCAGACCTTCCTGGCTCCCTGTACCGCGTAATTCTGGACTGTGTCCTGCACGTTGTGAGCCTGAGTCTTACTAAAATCCTCTAGGGGCTGTTGATTTATTTTTTCCAAGCAGGCAAACCACCTGTCTAGGTTCAGACTGGACGTGCTGACCTGCCTTCTGTGGGCTGTGGTTCTACGTCGGCTGTTTCCTGAGCTCGGCAGTGCTGTCTGGGGCCATCGTTATGGGAGTTCAGCGAATAAGCCTTTGCTCTGCTTCCTCAGGTCAGTTCCCAGCATGTGCAGCTCCGGGTGAGCCAGGACGTCACACGGCATCAGGGGACCTTGCTCTACCCACCTCTTGGCCTCTCTGGCTCCACACCTCCTGTCCCCCGGGAGCCCCCTTTCCTGGCCCTTGGCCCACAGGCTCAGGTGTGAACCCCCCTGAGACACTGCACACTCCTTGGGGCCAAAGGAAAACATTTCTCCCTCCCACCCCCACCCCCTCTGGACTGGAGCTGCTCCCTTTCCCCCTTCCTCTTCCCGGAGTCCCCAGTGCCCCTCACTGTGCCCACGGGGCCCTTTCCTCCTGGTCCCTCTGTGCACCCCTGATGGGCACTCCTAGAGTCCACACCAGGAGATGCCAGACAGAAAGCACTCAGGAAAATCTTCACCATCTCAGTTCTTCCAGCTTTAAACCCTGCTAGTTTCCTCCTCCGAGGGCTGAGACAGCTGCTTTCTTTGTTCTGTCAGCGCAGAGTCCCGGGGAGAGTGTGCTTACAGCACCGGGACCTCAGAAGGACGTTTCTAACCCCAGAGATTCTATGCCTACAGGCCTGGTCCTCTCAGCAGAAGTCAGCTGCGAGCCATGCTGCACCTCCCTTTGCTGCGGCCATGAACACGGAGGCGGAGCGGGGCCCGTCCTGGACCAGGACTCCACAGGACGCTGAGCTCGGGCCTGCGGGCCAAGTTGGCATCACCACAAACTCAGGGGCGTCTCCCCTCCCTACTTAGGCCGCAACTTACGGTCCGTGACTGCACACAGGCTCCCGAGCCCAGTGTCTTCCCACCAGATGGCGCGGCCCTCAGCGTGGAGCTCCCGCTGAGGTGCTCCTGCTGCATGAAAAACCTGTTATCAGAGTCACTGAACCGGTTCATGTATCTGAAGTCCTCTTCCCTGCAACCGGTCTTTATCCTGGATAAAGGGAGACCATCCTGTTTGACTCGGTTTAACCTCAAGAAGGCAACATGAATGAATCATCAGTCGCTCTTCCCAAGCGAGACTGGGTTAAGACCTAGCGCATTTTAGGCACCGGGTAACGTAGAAAGGGCAACACACCTGAAGACCAGGTGTGAAGGCGTCCCTCTGATGGGAGCGTCTCTCGGCCATGGGGACTTCTTTCACGCACATGGACTGTCCCCTAGCCAGGGCGAGGGCTCTCCCTGGGAGCGCCCCTGGCACGCAGTCAGCTGCACTCGGCTCCCGGGGGCCCGTGTCACCACATCCAGGGCCCCTTCAGGACACCAGTGGTCCTGGCCAGAGATTCCTGGCCACTGGACGATCAACGTGTTAACAGTGTGGCAACTTCACCAGCCACGTGCCCCCTTAGAGAAGGTCCTTCTCTCACGGAGGACGATCTCGAGTTGTTGCAATGAGCTTTCTCAGGCTGAGGGGCAAGTCTGCAGAAGAAATGGTAGCAGCAGCTTTAAAACTCCAACGTGGTGGACAGAAGCCAGCAGACGCTGTCATCCCTGCCTGAGGCCCAGGGCCTTTTCCACGTGCAAGCGCTCGGGCGCCTTCTCGTGGCCGAGCCTCCGAGGCTGCACGGCCGTCACCACAGCAGCGCCTTCGAATACTCGCACCAGCACGGTAGGTAGGCCTCGATGCTCAGAAAGGAGCACCACGTCTAAGAGCAGAAAGGCGGTGCCAGCGTGAGCTCGCCACAGCGACAATGACACTCGATGCAGTTAAAATTGATAAAAATACTTTATTGAATTTCAGGACCTTGGTACTTTTAAAATTCCAAATCTTTGCACACAATCACCACTACACTCTCCAGAACAGTGGAGGTTAGGACGTGAAGATTGTCACTTATCTCCTTGTCTCACACAGCACAGGAGTCCCGAGTCCTGACACCGCCCACTTCGGACCATGACCTCCGCCTACCCTGCTGTTCCGGGAGGACGGCAGGGGATGGCATGTGTGCGGAGCTCAGCCGTCCGCGTGGAGGCTCCAGACGCAGGAGGAAGCTCAGTCCCTGGCGTGCGGATGCTCCCTGGAACGTGCCACCTCGCTCAGACCGCACGTGAGTTTCCCTTTTGTATTTTTGTCTGGTTCAGGGCGGAGCAGCTGAGATGAAGTTTCTAGTCCCTCGGGGAGCTCAGAAGTTTGGCAAAGGTCAGAGCAGAGACTTTGAAACAAGACTTTTAGGAACTGCCGCTGGGCGGCTGGGAGGGAGCGCGGTGCGGCAAGACGGCTGTAGCACCAGGGCAGGCTGGGCGGCGCCCGGAGTCGCGGGCTCTCGGGATTTCGGAGCCAAATTCAAGCATTTTTAAAAGTGCCCAGGATACGGTGGTTTGCTCATCTGTGTGTCCTGCCCTCTCCCTGACAGTCCTCAAGTTCTCCTTCTGCAGACAGGAGAGCGAGGCCCCCGCCCCGGGCAAAGGCTCCAGCTCCTTACGGCAGGCGCTGTCCGCTCTCCTTCAGTTTGGGAACTGGGTCCGTTTCTCACCTAAAACCCTGCAGCCGTCTCTCCCGCCCCATGAAGCCTGTATCTTTGGCTCAGGAATAACCAGCTGACAGACTGGGCCGCGGTGGGGAGTGTCTCCAGGAGGGCGCAGGAGGTGTCGGCTCAGTGTCGCTGGGCCCTCTCCCCCGGGTGGTCCAGTCACCAACCTGAGCCCGTGGGCGGCGGCTGCGGGCCGGGACACTCAGCAGTGACCCAACCCCAACACAGGACACAGCACAATCCCAACTATTCCGCAAACTACAAGCCTTCTGAGTAAACAAACAAAAACACAAGTTCCAAGGTGCCTGTCAAGTGCCTGGGAGGTGGGACTGCCGCCCGCACTCCAGGCCGCGAGTTAGCGTTTGCCACCGTCACACACGCGGTCTCATTCACGTGATGGTTTCGTCTTTATTTTTTTAAATGGCTGAGTTATAAATCCAGCTAATGTGCAGTAATTTCATAATTTTAATATGCATTATCTGCAGTAACACTGTGACAGTGCAATACCGTGGATTGACACACAACACTTAGAACAGATTTATCATATTTGGTCTTTGGGTAAATCATAAATGTTTTAAAATCGCCTAAATATACCATTCTGAGCTGTTTCATTCCACCAGGAAAATACAGGGTTTTTTCCTCCCTTAAAAAAAATTAAATACCAAAATAACTACATTTAAATAAATAATGTTATGATGATGACATTTAAAAATTCACAATAGGACCGAAGCCCTCTCTGTCTGCACGGCTGCTCAGCCCGGGCCCCGGGACAGGCGAGTGCTTCCTCCCGGAGGACTGGGGCTGAGGCCAACAGGGCTCCTACCTCCCCTCTCACCTTGGTTTCCCTTCCTCTTGCTCTTGTTTTCCGTAGAGGAGACGGCAGCCTTGGTACTGGACTCAGTTCTGGAAGGTTGGTGGGGTTTCCTATTACACATCAGAGAGGGACCAGATGTTTCGCACGCTTTCCCGAAGGGCACCAGCCTCCGAGACCCTTGTGTTAACGCACAGCTGGACGCCGTGCAGAGCTGGTGACGGCAGCTGCCACGGCCAGCGTGCCTCAGAGAGATCTGTGACAGGTTTGAAAAGGATGTGTGATAAAAGATCGAATCTTGTTTCCGATGAAGGAGGAATAGTTCTGCAGTTTTAAACATACACAATGCGCAGGAGACTTGTTTTACTTAGAGTGGAAAATTATGCCAGGGACACGTCAACACAAAGAAAGAAACAACAAAAAGGAGCAAGAAAGAGACGGGTAAGTGCAGCCATTGGGTCACACGTGGCCAGCGGGCGTCTGCGTCTGTCCGTCCCACACACGGAAATGGAGGTGCATTAAATTCATCACGCAACTGCTCTGACCGGGAAGATCTGCAGACGTCATCAAGTAGCTCCCTCGGACTTTACGGGACAGACAAAAGTAAGTCATTCCATAGGCTGGAAGCAAATAAAAACAAACGGAACTATGTTGTTTCTCTTCCCCAAGTGAAATCCACACAAAAGGTCCCGTGTGATTCCGAATTTCCAGAGTAGAAGTGGAGTGATCTGAAATGTCAAAGACCCCGTTATTTTGTAAAGAAAGAAAGTGCACCTCAAAGTACTCTAGTTCCACGTGTGGACAACAAAATACTGTCTGGTCTGCGGGCGGCAGGGCGGCTCCGGCCCAGCCCGGCAGGTCCACTTGCACCGGGCGCGTCCTCACGCGAAGGACCGCGAGTCTCAGAGTTGAGAGCTAAGCGCGGGGCGGGGAGACGCCGCCAGGGCCTGGCTTCGATGTGGTTTGTTCAGGTGTGACTTCTGTCTTTAAATTAAGGAGTTTTAAGGCCACCTGGGTTTTGTGTTTTCAGTGCTGAGGTGAAGTCCAACCGCAGGGCCCTCCGCCCACCGAGAGAAGGCGCTCCGAGCGTCGGTGAGAGGCAGTGTCTCCTTTTGGCACCAGAGTTGACGAGGAGGAGGGCGCCCGGCGCTAGTTCTGGACGCCCTTCTCGCGCGCGGCTGCCGGCGGCGGGTCCACGCTCAGGGCGATGACGATGCTTTCGCCGTCCTCCGTCTTGACCCGCTTCAGCTCCGGCTGCTCCGCCGGGTCGCCGTTCTGGCGCTTGGTGGGCAGGGAGGCCGAGGCTGAGGCGTGGGTCGCCAGCATGTGCAGGGGGCTCGCCGCCGCTGCGGAGAGACGGGGGGTTAGAGCCCAAGCGCCTGTGAACCACGGGCCCAGCGAGGGTCCCATCCACAGCCGCCTCCTTCCCGCATCCAACCACACGGGCGCCAAGCCCGGGGGACGGAGGCTCGGGGTCAGGCAGAGGGGGCACAGCCCCTGGAGGAGGAGGCTCGCCCCTCCCTCTGCCTGAGCTTGGCTCATCTCCATCTCTGACCTGGAGGGCCCCACCTGCCTTGTGCTCTGCATACCCAGCTGAGCCCAGCAGACAAACCAAGAAGGCAGCCCCACACTTAGAAGTGCCACTTCCTCCACGGCACTGGGACGTGGGCCTGGGCTGGAAGGAGCCTGGAGCCAACGGCACCCTGTCCGGCGAGACCCCTGCCATCCCACCTGCCGCTGCAAGCACTGACGGGGGGGGGGGCACCCTGGCAGCGGGCGGCCCACTTGGGGGTCTCACCCACAGGAAGCCTGGCGTGCCCCGAAAAGCCTGGTCGCCAACCCCCATCTCCCGAGCACGCGGACTCCCAGAGGGGACGCTCAGGTCTGCTGCGTAAGAACTTCCACCAAACCCATGACTCCAGGTATTTTAATTTTAATACACTGCTTTAAGTGGGCTGAGAGATTACAGCATTTCCTCCTAAGAAGCGAAGCCTGGAGCTAAACGGAGACATGAAGGAGGGCACGTGAAGTGCAGCAAACAGGAAGCCCCAGGGCACAGGCTGTGGTCAGAGAAGGGCAGCCCCGACTGCCAGCACCTCCACCCTCACCTCCGACAGCCCCCTCTGATCATGGTCCCAGCAGGCTTGTACAGGAATCTAAAACTCACGCAGGTTAATTACACCTCAGTGAAGCTGGAAAAAACCCACGTGGAAACGCAAAGGGCCTACAGTGACCAACACAACTTTTTATAAAGTGCCAAGGCGGAGGCCTGACGCATCCCGACTTCAAGACTTCTTACAAAGCCCCAGTAACCATGACGAGGCATCGGCCCTTGGACAGGCACGCAGATGGACCCAACAGAAAGGAGCACCTGGGAACAGACCACACACCGGCAGGGCAAGTGATTTTTGACGGAAGTACCAAGGCAATTCAGCGGAGAAGAGAAAGTCTTTTCAACAGACGGTGTTGAAATAACTTTGACTTTATACAAAATTAACTCAAAACGGGCCACAGACCTAAATGTAGGAGCTGAAACTGTAAAACAATTAAAATAAAACAAAGGAAAAAAATCTTAGTGACCTTGTGTTTGACAATGACCTTTCACTTACATTGGGGTGGGGTGGGGGTGGGAACAGAAATTAAAGGAAAAAAAATTGACAAACTGGGCTTTATAAAAGTGTAAACATTCTGTTCTTCAGAAGACTTGAAAACAAAAAGGCAAGCCACAGACCGGGAGAAATATCTGCAAAGTACACATCTGACAGAGGACTTATGTCCAGAGTGCATAACAAACTCCTACCACGCAGTTAAAAAGGAAAACAACTCAATTTTTAAAGTGGGCAAAAGATGTGAACAGGCCTTTCACCACAGCATGTATTACGATGTGAAGTGAGCAAAAACGAGGGTGCCCAACACCAGTGATCACTAGAAAAATACAAGCTCAAGCCAATTAAAAACACCGGGCCGGCTGAAGGAAGACTGGGCACCCCACGCACCGGCAGGAGCGGAGATGGTGCAGCTGCTGCCGGAGGCCATCAGACAAGTCTCTGAAGTTAATCACCCCCCCCCAGCGGGTGACGCGCCGCTCCCCTCAGGCATTCCCCAAGCCCGTCTGACCACCGTGGGGAACGACTACTGGGGTGACAACACACCATCACTGACTGTCCACTCAAAGCGGCCGGCACCGCCCGACAGCCACCTGCTGGCACCGGCCTGCATCCCGGCTGCCCCACCTCCCGACCTCTGAGGGGGATCAGCAGGTCCTACACTCAGGAACCAGTGAGTCCCGTGGGTCCTGACTCCCCGCACCCCGACAGCTGGAGACCAGGAGGGAGCCCCCAGGAGCCGGCTGCTGGGCAGACCGGACTCTGCACAGCGACAAGACCCCACTGTCTGCTGGCGCCTCCCTTCACCTGACTTGGCTGAGCAGTGCCGGGTTCCCAGGGCAGCTCCTCCGAGGCCGACCATGTGTCAGGTCTGGAAGGGCGCCCTGGTGGGAAGCCCTCTCTGCAGCAGCCAGAGGGCATTATTCCTGGGCAGACAAGGCGCACGGGGATGTTGAGGAAAACCCAGCCCAAAGCCAACAGGACTGCTGGCATCTCTGGGAGACAAGTAAAGAACAGCCTGGGCAAGACCGCCCCTGCTCCTGCTGCCGCCGCCCCCCCCCCGCCGCAGGCCTGGATACGGGGACGCTGGCCTCTTGGTGGTTGGTTCCCAGTGGCCACAGGACCCAGGGACGACTCCCCGTGGGAGGGGAGCCAGCGGGGTGGCTGAGGGGATGGAAGGAAAGAGGCGGGTCAGGGAGCCATCAGGCTTGTGCACGGCTGTCCTGGTAACGTGGAAGAAATGGCAGGAAGAGACGCCAGGCTACTTAAGATGCAAACTGGGAACTGGACAGCAGGGCCGCACAGACCAGGCCCGGCCCTCTGGTGCCTCCAGGAGGGCGCAGAGGGCCCACCAGGCAGAGCCGCAGAGCAGTACTGCAGCTGGACCGCCCTCTCTGTTGCACTGACTCAGAAGACCATCCGAGTCATGGCTCCCCTCACACCCCCAGCCCCCCACCCATCACTGCCGGCTGCACACTCATGAGACAACACCCGCCTGGGTCCTGGCTGGGCCAGCTAGGTGCAGAAGCGACCTGTCAGGTCCTGGCCACTGGGTGACCACACAAGGGCAGCCTCGACCCCATCCACGACACCTGCTGGGCCTGGCCCGACAGCTTTGTGCTCACTGAAGCCCCTTCAGTGACACAGGGACAGAGAGAGACCCCACCTGTCGGGCAGCGGGGACCCTGGAGGCTAACAGCTACCCAAACGCCGAGGCTGGACACCCTAAGAGCTGTTAGCCTCTGGCCTTGAAGGGAACGGGGCCCCTGACCTAGAGAGGACGCTGAGCACTGGCTCTGCAGCCTCGCCATCTGGGAACAAAGGGACCGGCAGCTGGACCCTGGACAATGCGGGGCCTCTCATTCACCTCCACACTGACTCGCCAGAGTGGCTGCTGCGTCCCTTTCCTGCACAAGGGCCTGTGTGACGCGGGGGCAGCATACCTGCTGCCTGGCTTCGTCCAGCTGGGCAGACACACCCCCACTGCAGAGGACACGGCAGAGACGCAGAGCCCTGGCCTAGTTTGGGAGCCGCAAACTTCTGGCTCGAATAAATGCTCTTTCAGAAGGACAGAGCTGTCATAGACCCAGAGCAGGATGGAGTTAACGTAAGGTCAAAGCCTGAGAAACAATGTGAACGCAAGAAGGGGCGGGCAGCTGTGGGCAGGGCCTGCTGTCTAGAGGAAGGGGTGCAGCGTGGGTCCTGGGCCACACTCACAGTGACCTGAAAACCCCTAAGAAGGGTGACAGAAAGGAAAGGAGAAGGAGAAGGAAAGGAAAGGAGAAGACCAGGGCCGTGAGGAAGACTGAAGAGTGGGAGGAGAAGTCTCGGCAGGAGACGTGCAGAGGGCGGCTCCAGGCCGCAGGGAGCAGTTGCAAGGCCAGCTAAGCTCCAAACCCTGGACAACGCCGGGAAGCAGTTTAAGAAATACCACAACCATCACGGCGCTAGTGAGCCCTGCGTGGGGACCGGTGACAGAGGTCAGAGCCGGAGCCCGCCCCACAGCAGGACCTGTGCCCTCCCCTCCCCATGCCTGCGGCGGCCAGACCCAAGCTCAGGGCCCTCTGTGCTGGGCGTAAGCCGGGCACGTGCCTGGGGGGACAGGCTTCCTTCCCCAAGGCTGTGGGGCGAAGCCTCATGAAGCCGCCTGGGAAGGCCCCTGCAGAGCAGGAAGACACCGGGTTCCCACTTGGGGACGCTCAACCCTCGGCCACGTGGTGTCTCAGCAGGAGGACTCAACTCCACAGTCACCTTCCAAGGGGACGCCGGGCATCGCCCTGGCCCCTGGCGCCCGCACCCACCTGTCCATCAGCTCGGTCTAGTGGGGAGGAGAGGCTAAGAAGTAGCCAGACCATGGGGTCTTCTGTGAGCAGCCCCAGACACCGCCAGGAAGACGTCCCACTGCACGATGGCCTGGGCTGACTCCCAAATTCAGTCGTGACCCTGATGCGGAAGCCAGCCAAAGGCACTACGAGAAAACCACAGACCAATCCCCTGACGAAGCCTGACACACCCATCCTCAACAAAATGCCAGCAAACCGAACTCAACAGCAAGTTAAACGGATCATACGCCAGCACCACGTGGGATTGTCCCAGAAAGGAAAGGGTGGTTCAACACATAAAACCCACCCGTGGGAGACACAGCGTTAACAGAACAGAGGAGAAAAACACCCGTGATCATCTTAACACAGAAAAGGCACATGACGAAACTCAACACTCAGCAAATCAGGGATGGAAGGGGAATCTGTCCACGTGGTAACATGTACGACAACCCACACCGGAATCAGCTCCCCCTCAAGGTCAGGATCAAGCCAAGGACGCTGGCCTCTGCCGCTGCTGGTCAACGCTGCACTGCAAGTGCCACCAGGGCAACTGGGCAGCAAGGGGAACAGAAGGCATCCATCCGAACGGGAATGGAAGCGAAGCTCCCTCTACTGGGAAATGACGGGACCTTTATATGAAGAACATCCTAACAAATCCACTAAGAAAACCCCTAGGATAGAAAACTCATACAATTAACAAATGAACTCAGCAAAGCTGCAGGGTGTAAGGTCAACATACAGTCAGCTGCAGTCTTACACAGCAGCAGCGAGTAATTTAGAAGGAAATTATGAAAATACCGTTTAGAAAACCATTCAGAAGACATAGAACAGAAGGAAATTTAACCATGGCTTAAACACTGCAAGACTCACACACTGAGAACTATAAAACACTGTTGAAAGAAATCAAAGGCCCAAACAAACGGAAAGACATTCCGTGCTCAAGGACCAGAGGACTTAACACCGTCAGGATGGCAGGACCACCCCAAACCACCTGCAAGTTAATACCATCCCTACCAGAACCTCACTTCTGATCGAAAACTTCCCATGGAGCTGTACGGTGTCCCGAGCAGCCAGAACACGCCTGAAAAAGAACAACGTTGGAGGACGCACACCTCCCGGTTTCAGACCTCCCTACAAAGCTACAGCTCTCACAGCCAACGTGGCTTTGGCACAAGGACAGACACGAAGATCAATGAACTAGAACTGAGACATAAACCCACACACCGGAGGTCAACTGATTTTAACAAGGGTGCCAGGACCACTTGGTGGGAAAGCACCACCTCCCACAGGTGGTGCTGGGGCAGCTGCACCTCCACAAGCAGAAGGAAGAGGCCGGGCCCTCACCTCACACCACGTGCAAATAAATTAACTCCAAATGGATCAAAGACCTAGACATGACTCAACTGTAAAACTCCTAGAAGGCACAGGGTAAAGTTTAGTCTTCACGACCTCAGATTTGGCTTTGGACTCTTAGATATGCACCAGAAGCACAAGAAACAAAGGGAAAATAAGTTGGACTTCATCAGAATTAAAAACTTCTGTGCATCAGAGACACTATCAAGAAACAACAAAGTTTATAAAATAGATAAACAAATTCTTCTGTACAGCACAGGGAGCTATGTTCAATCTCACGTAGTAACCTATAATAAAAAAGAACATGAAAACAAATATATTTATGTATACGTATGACTGAAACATGCTGTACACCAGAAATTGATACACTGTGAACTAACTATACTTCAATAAATTTTTTTTTATTTAAAGAAAAAGGTCCTACGGTATATACAGAGAATTACTCTCAGTACCTTATAATGGCCTATGATGAAAAAGAATATGGAAGGGAATACATACATAAATGAAATCACTATGCTGCACACCAGAAATGAACACAACACTGTAAGTCGACTTACTTCAATAATAGTCAAAAAAGACACCATCAAGAAAGTGAAGAGACAAACCCACCAAGTGGAAGCAAGCACCTGAGACCACACACAGGCTCCCCGGCTTTTCCCAAGTCCCTCTGTGCCACTTTGCTTTTACGGAAGACCTGCATTAGTACCTGTTTCCGCTGATGGAAAGACATCCAGATGGGGTTTTCACTTCTAAGGAGACAGGGAAATGCTGTGCGGGGAGCTGAGCGAGAGGCAGCGGCGCCCCAGCACAGAGGGACACCACCACGCTGCTCCCGGGGACCACGTGCAGCAGCGCAGCCTCCAGCCACTGCAGCTGTGAACCACGTCTGTGCTCTGCCTCGGCTCTGCATCCATTAGCAAGACGTGTCCTCAGGTTTCACAGGAACCCTTTACTTTTGGATGGCAGGGAAAACCTGTATTTGATCAGGACCTAGTA
Organism: Camelus dromedarius; assembly: GCF_036321535.1. Classification (NCBI taxonomy): domain Eukaryota; kingdom Metazoa; phylum Chordata; class Mammalia; order Artiodactyla; family Camelidae; genus Camelus; species Camelus dromedarius. Next base: position 27,258,911 of record NC_087451.1, read on the forward strand.
TCCAAAATACATAAAGAGCTCCTACAACTAAACAACAGAAAGACAAATAAACCAATTAAGAAAATGGTTCCAAGGATGTAGATGCTTCTTCAAGTGTTGAAGAGGATGTGGACAAATCAGGACCCTCACACTGTCACTGAGGATAGAACGGAAAATGTAGCCACTGTGGAAAACAGTTTGGTGGTCACTAAACAAACACGGAATTGCCACATGACTCAGCAACTCCACTCCCAGGTACGTGCCCAAGAGAGATGACTAAAAGGACTAAAACACGCTTGTACACGAACGGTCATCGTTCCCAGCAGCCAGAAGGTGGAAACAGCCTAACTGCCCATCACCTGGCGAAGGAACAAATGTGACGGAATCGTCCTCAGCCAGGGACTGGCGCACTGACACGTCAAGCCCGCCTGTGACGACCAAGTTACTCACAGAGAGAAGAATGAGACCCAAATGATTTTTAGCTACTTTGGAGACACGGGGCTTGAGGAAGAAAGCACTTTAAACAGGCAACTGATTGTAAATTTCTCAACTTATCCACAGGTTGCTGTGTGTTACCTGTGATTTAAAAACAAAAACTTCTCAATGGTTAGCCTTCCCTAGAAAATGTTCCAAATCTTTCCTTCCATGACACTTGGGTGGGCAGGGTGAGAACTGGGATCACATGCGGCCCCCCAAGTCTCCACCCCATGTAAGCTCAGGTAGGCATCAGAGGTCAACACAGTTAAGCCCCCTGTTCCCCACCCTCTCTCCAAGAAAGTTAGCCTGGGCTAGCAGCTTCTGATTCCACCACGTGAGGTCCTGTGGGTCCCTGGATCAGGACAGCGCGGCAGCGTGACAGCCCACACGCCTGGACGTCAGGCACTCCCAATGCGGGCCCACAGTGAACGCGTCTGAACACCAGCCCCAAAGACCCCAAACTCCTGGCGACTTACAGCCAGCTGGACGCCTGCCCTTCACACGGCTCCCTGGGTGACCAAGCTGAATGCGGGTCTCTGGCCTCTGGGTTAAAAGCCAAGCTCCCTCGGTCTCGTCTGCGTCAGAGCGCCAGGCTTTCAGAGCCAAGAGCACGGGAGAGCGGCAGCCCCTGCTTCCGCTGCCACAGGCTCAAGCACACCCAGCCGCCCCCCGGGGAGGGCACTGCCAGCGGGCAGGGCAGCTGTGACGGCCCCCAGGACATTTCAGAAGTTCGGGTCTGTTGCCACCCCTCAGGCTGCTTCCAGGCCACCCAGAGGTCCACAGAAGGGGGGAGCGGTGCCCCCTCGAGGTGTGCAGACGCATCTCTTCAGATGGACCCTCCAACCGGAGTCCTGGGGCCCGGTCCCACCCCCACTTTCCGGTCTCCGCAGGATCTGGAAACGCAGACACGTCTTCACACAAAAACTAAAACTTAGCACTCGGAACCCAAGCGCTCCTCCTAAGAGGAGAGCAGAGAGAGGGCGCTGCTTACCGCTGTTCACCTGCCCGTGGACGGCGGCGGGGACTGGCACCACGTGAGTCCCATTCTGCGTGACAGTTTTTACTGGAAGCTGGTGCTGACCGAGAGGTGCCTGCTGCACTATAGTGACCGTCTGCACAGGGGCGGCCGGGGACGTCTGGATGAGCCGGCCGGCGGCACCGAGGGTGGCGTGGCTAACTGCAGGAATAGGTTCCACTTTCACTGAATTAAAACAAAAGGGAAAGCGAAGAAATGACACCAACTGGCGCCACGGGGAAGTGCACAGGGGCCCGCGGAGCTGCGCCAGCACGAGGTCAGGGCCGTGGTTGGGAGGGTGCGTGGGAGGCTGGGGCGGCCGGCTTCTCAGCACTCGCTCACCTTTCACTTCTCTGTGGTCTCCGTTCTCCTGCGGCTCTGCCTTGGGCGGGGCCAGCACGGCCGCCTGAGCGACCATGGCCTGCCCGGCGACGCTGTGGGTGCTCGCGGGGGCCAGCGCAGCCACGCTGGTGACGGACACCGCCGGGATCTGGTGGACGACATGCACCGTCTGCACGACGGGCTGCTGGGGGGGAGCGGTGGTCGCGGGGGCGGCGACAGCGTAGGTGACGGGCTTGACCGTGGGCGGCAGTGGTCGCTGCACGGTGATTAGGACGGGCTGACCGGACAGAGGCGAGCCTGCCGAGGACAGGGCGGGAGTGAGGCTCGTCACCCCAGCCAGCCAACCCAGCCCCACCGGCAACATGCAGACTGATGTCGGGAAACAGGACGGGGCCCTTTTCACCCGGTGGTGCCAGAGTCACTAGGGTATTTCATGGGGATGTTCGAGGCTAACACTGCGACCCCCGCCCTGCTGAGGTGTCTCACACCACCTCTCCCTAGTAGAAAGGAGCCGCCCACCCAGGCCTGAAGGAGGCGCTGCGCTGGCCAGGGTCAATGCCTCCGGCTTTCGCTGTGTGGACAGCTCGGGGACGGAGCCAGGGCCGCCATCAGCAGCGAGCCGCTCCTCTTTCTGCTTTGGGCATCTGGCCTGGGCTCAGAGTGACAGGAAAGGCCCCAACCTGGGGGCAGGCGGGAGCATCACCAGCATGACCAGCAAATCCAATACATCAAAACGCACGTTCTGCCAACCAGCCAGGAACCACAGTGGAACGACCCTGGACACATTTCCACACTTCTTTTTTTCGTACCCCAGGGCACATATTTTTATCCTACATGGTGGCTTTGTAAGCACACTGAAAAATGCTCACTTATTCATTAGAGACATTTTTTGCTGCCAATCAATGTCTAGTTTGTCTAATTATGTTATTTCTTTTGAGAGGAATCTTTTCACATTTTTGAATGACGAAGCAGATAACTGACAAAATTGGTTAATTCTAAATTTTTCAGGTACCTGCACTAGAGTCACAGAAAAGAACGTTCACAGATCTTTCCCCAGTGCTACTAGCTTCTCAGAGCCTATGAAAGAACACTCGAGTGCCATGCAGAAAGCACCAGGCATGAGGCAGGAAGGAACCAGGGCCTCCCCTCTGTCTTGGATGAGCCTGCTCACCTGTCTGACTGCCCCCCCCCACCTGCCCCTGCACATCTCACCTGGAGCGCTCTGGGCGAACCGTGCCTCCTGGATGACAGCGAGTTTGGGCTGGGCGGCACCTGGCTCGGGCTCCAGGGGGGCCGGCGAACCTTCCCTCGACAGGCTCTCGGGGGTCTGGGCGCCACTGGAGTGAGCAGACAGCACTCCAGCATGGTTGGGAGAGGCTGGGGCACTTCTGTGTTACCAAAAAGACGACAGCGGAGTTTTACAGTTAAAGCCCTCATAAAACTGCCTCATTTAAAAAGTGCATTTTGCAAAAAGGGATGTCATCTGTCTTCTGCCAACCAACCACACATCTACAAGTCTTACTTTCTCTGTGAACACCTGGTACCTGAGACGGACACTCAGTGAGACTGGCCGGACTGTGACAGAGCCACTGTGCCCAGGCTCTGCTGCTCCAGCTCCGCACAGGCTGCGCAGCCTTGGGCTGGACCGGCTGCCCTCCACCCAGCTCCCGTCCATAGTCAGGCAGCCGGGCCAGCAGTGTGTGCGCTGGCTGGGGCTTAAAACTCATGTCAGAGTCATTTCATTTTTTGTTTGTTTAAAAACAGTATCTATTAATGAAGCTAAAAATATGTAATTTTTAAATCAGGCAATTAACGTTGCATACACCAATCTTGACTTTAAGCAGCTAAGAGGTAGCTTTAAAGAGCTCTTCAAATCCCAAGGAAGAGGCAAAAACACTGTCCATCAGCGTGGCACTGTTACATTGCCAACTCGTCATACTGACAATGTGCATTCAACAAAGCAACAGTTGTTACGTGGGAATGGATTTAAGTAAAACTTTACATCAGAATTGTTTCAGACCACTAGAAACAAAAATACATGAGCAGCATCCAACAGTTTTTTCAAATCCCATCCCAACCTTTAATCAAAATGCATTTGGTAATTTCTTCATTTTCAAAAGGAAAATCTACCAATACATCAAAGGTAAACTCACTGAGCATTAAGTGGGGTCTGTGTGCTTGTCTTGTCCTTACCTAGACGAGAGAGGTCCCAGAGGGGTTCTAAAGCAGGGCACGCCCCTAGGCCGTCTTTTCCTAAAAGCCTGCTCTATTAATTTGCTTTCAGAGGCGGGGTCTATCCTCCAGAATGAGCCTTTGCCTGGTTCTTCCTGGGAACGTGGTACTTTGATGAAATAACGATTCAGAGAGAGATTGTGGCGAATTGAATTCTATGAAACATAAAAAAATACGTAGAATTCATATACTTCTTTGCTGAGAAATAGAAACGTGCCCCAGTTCTTGTGCCCTGCCAAGCTGCAGCTCTGCACTGGAAGGAGGCGGCCCTCCCGGAAGTGTGGGGGGGACTGCAGGTGGGACCGCGGTTGCGACCACTCAGCAGGACGGCCAGAGGCTGCCTGGGGGCTTCTGCAGAGGAGAGGACACCAGGATGCCGGCAGGGTAACAGCGTGGCAGGGTGGGCACCTGAGCAGGGAGGGGAACTGGGGAATGGAGGGGGGCAGGGACTATTCCAACAGGGGAAACATCAACTTCCACCTTTCTTCCAGGTAGGAAGACAACGACTATCACTGGTCACCTGATCTTTCCTGCTGACCTCTCCCTGTCTGGAGCCGAACAGAGCCAAGATCAGCCAAGATCAGCATTCCTTTAAGATACTTTTTTAAGCACAAAATTAGCTTAGAGAATCTGTCATAGCCGTTAGAATGAGTTAACCCAGCAGAAGGTACCTGGCAAACCAGCAGAGGAGAAGGATCAGCCAAAGTGAGAAGCACCACTGACACCCCTCCAGTGAAAGAACTTCCGTGCACTTTACTTCTCTGATCCTCAGAATAATAGTGTGAGGCACAGAAAAGAAATCTCTTTCTCAATTCCTAAGTCCATTCTTCTACCACAAAAAGCTCTGATCTGAGCAGAGCTCCCAAATCCTGAGGCCTTGGAAATGTCAGGAAAAGCTGGATGAAAGTCATGCGTTCAGATCATTCTGTGCACTTACATTAATGTTCAAATTTAAAATTAATAAATGAAACTGTTAAAAGTTTCAACTCAAACTAAAATTTGGGGCTATCCAAAAGTCATTTCTAAATTCCTCGATTAACTTTCTGACAGAACTGCTACCCATGACCTAAAATTCTGACTGGCCAGAGGTGGCTCAGAAATCAAAACACGCCAATACCACTATACAACCAACCCAAGGGACTGCCCTCTGGACGTCAGTCCCTCCACTGGCAGCATGAGGGGGCAGGCTGGGCCGTGTCTGTGACTTGTGAGACTGTTTATAACGTGTCATACGAGAGTGGGAATATTTTAATAACCACAGATACCTGCTATAATGTTTTATCAGAGTTAAGCTGAAAACCAGCCAACAGCTCTCTACCCACTCCTCCAGAGAAGACTGGCTCCTACTGCTGCCCCATCAAGACAGAGAAGGCCATCCTCTTCCAGCCGCACTCAGACCTTCCCGAGTGTGGAGCAGAAGGCGGATTCCAGGACTGCGGACTGAGAAAAGCACGCCCAGACGAAGACCCTGCAGGACACTCAGTGTGACAGGTGTGAAACCGGCGCCCAGCAGGAAGGAGCTCGGGAGTGACTGCCAAGCCCCGGCGCTGGACGACCCAGACACCGGGCTGCGCTGACCGAGGTGCAGCGGCCCCGGTGCGCGCTGTCAGGAGGAAGCACGGAGATGAGCGCTACTGCAGGGGACAGGGAGCCAGGATTTCTACCCTGCTCCATTACCCCTCACACCCCCAACAGGCTGTCCAGTAAGTTCGAAGATCAGGGAGCTGGAGCTTCTGTTCTGAAAGTGGAACAGAACCCAGGCTGGGCCTTGACAAGACAGACGACCTTCCTCTCCACCCTCACAACCTCATAAATGGTCACCGTGACCCTCCAGCCAGCATGCCTCTAGAAAACAGGAGGATATAACAGGAGACAAGGAACAGAAACACAAAGTAACTGTGTTTCTAAGGTAACTGGAGGCCTTTGTAACTTGATCAAACAAAGCTACACACATTAAAACCACACCGATGCAGATTCCAGCGATTCAGAAAGTATCAGGAAGTACTTAGAGAAGGTGGATTATAATTTAAAACTGAAAGTGAAGAAAAAGACCACTCCTGACCTGACTCACTCCCTGGGAGACTGAGGCGGGAAGAGGCTGCTCTGTAGCCCCCACTCATCTTTAAGAAGAAACCTCATGAGGCACAGACTCAGCCCCACACGGGTGTCAGGAAGCACAGGGTGCTTGACTGCAAGGGCAGTGCCAGGCTCTGCAGAAACACTCACCCCTCTTACAGCCCAGCCCACCGGCATTTCAAATCATCAGAAGCCCTCACATAGTGAGCCACCCCCCCAAGCACCGAGCCCTCACCTGCCCGCACCCGGGGGCTGTGTCCCACATGCAGTCCCCAGACATGGACAGACGACCATCTGCTTCTTCTGTGTTACATTTTCTTCGAAGCACAAGTGCACTGTTACAGATTAAACACAGTGGGTCCCGCTAGGATGTACCGTACAATGCGTTAGGGACCTGCCAGGTAGCTGGGCACGGAAGTGCTCTCCAAATCCAGCATTTCTCTCCCGGCCAGCTAAGAACAAGAGGGCAGACAGGGCAGGCTGCATCTTGTACCTTCTACAACTAAAACCCTTACACGACTGCAGACTTTTACAAAGGAAATATTCAGGATCTGACTGGTGCACTATTTTTATTAGAACACAGTATATGTTCTGTCTCCCTTCCGTTAAACAGAAAACGGTTACCACCCCACCACTCCAATCACCTGGTTATGCTTATGGGTCAAAAGAAACACTTTTCAAAGGATCATTTACTCATTAAGCCTCAAAGGAATTCTGTAGCCATTCCAGGTTACTTAATGAGTTAAATCATGGATGTCTTTCTCCTTTCACTGCACTTTTGCTGCTCCATGCGGCAAACAACCCTTCCCTGTGCTGACTTAGCGAGGCCCTACGAGCCATGCAGTAAGTGACCACACACAACACGGACACACAGAACCGGAAGAACACACACGATGTAAGGGTGTAAACATTTAACCTAAACAATGGAAACAATGCACCAATTTCAAGGTGTCCTCTGAGGAGGCCACGGTTCACAGACACCCTAGGAACAGGCTGAAAGGACAGCTGGATGCGCAGGTCCCATTTAAATGGGCAGCGCTGTGTCCATCTGTCTTACATGCTGGCCAGCTGGAGACGATGTCTTTTGAAGAAAGGGTTCCTTGGTAAACCAGTTTGAAAACCATCCCTGTCCAAAATTCAAAAGGCTACAAGCGTCAGGTGTGGATGAGGAAGACAGGCGCATGCCAAGGGACAGGGTGCACTGGCTTTTCAGCCCTCCCTCACTCGAGACACACAGAATGAACTGCCCTGGTCAGAGAGAAGCCTCTCTGACGACCGGAGCCTGCCCTGGCCGTGGGGACCGTGACAGGGAGAGACAGAGACTGGGGTTCCTCCCGAGCCGCGCCCGCTCCCACCCTGCACAAGGGGCCTGCAGCCTGCCCCCTGCACAGCAGCTCAGTCCCCTCGGCTGCCAACCGCACCTGCGAGACCCGCAGCAGCAGCCTCAGCAGCGAACTGAAACCGACCCACCTGCCAGCCCTTGTCCGCCGTCCGGTAGTAGGGGTAGTTTTTAGTGATGTGTGTGTAAATCCCATTCAGGGTGAGCTGTCTGTCAGGCGCCATCGTGATTGCTTGTACGATTAATTGTGCATAGGAGTAAGGTGGTTTTGAGTCATCCTGCATTTAAGTCAAAAGAAGTAATGAAGTTATCAAAATTTTTACTAAACTTGCTGAAATTCAGGAGTCTCGATGTTTTTAAGCATTCCTGTGATAATGCTAAGTTTTCCTTCCTACAAAAGTAATATAATTTAATGGGAAAGCTTTTGGAAAATTTGGAAGAAGCAAAAGAAGGTGTGCACACAGCATAAAAAAAGAACAGTAAAATCACTTCAGGAGAAAGTCAAAATGGCAAAAACGAAAAGAACAAGAAAACGAGGAAAGCTGCCTGACCTCAGGAGAGTCTAGAGCGACACCCCCCCACACCACAGCCAGGGCCCATCACATGGGTCCAGCGGTCACCTGGAGGGCTGGCATGGCTCCGGGGCCTCAGAGGGCCTTGCGTGCAAGGATGCTGAGCGCCACAGCACCAGAGGGACGTGCTTAGAACCACTGAGCTCTCCTCCTGTGAGAAAGCCCTGCGCCCAGGTGAGCTCCAGGAGCCAGACTCAGGTTGCCACCCCAGGGGCCGAGGCACCTGGGCAGGTTGTTCAGGTGTGCGGTGGGGGGGAGGGGGGGTTGGCATCCCTGGTCCCCGCGCGCTCAGAGCCGCCAGTGGCTCCTTGCCACTGTGATGAGTCAGACCCCATACGCTCTGCACGGACAGGAACCACCCACAACCCCACACCCACTTGTAAACAGCCAGGGCCTGCCCCGCTGGTCTCCCTGAGCGCATGCGTGCTGGGCTCCTGGACGTGGGGCACAGGGAAGGGATGGTGGAGCTGAAGCCCCTGCAGGCCAGAGCAAAGCCCTCCTCACTGTGCTTACACTGTCTGGGGGGATTTCCTTGTTATCTTTTTTCCATACATTTCAATTTTTTTAAGCTTTTTTTTTTTTAAATGAAAAATGTAACACAGAGCAGCCCATAACACAGCCGTATCAGCTGAAAACAAACTTCTATAAAGTGAACAGAAGTACAGCCAACAGTGGGCTGAGAGAGAACACAGCCCACATCCCAGGAGCTTCCCTCGGCCCCTCCCTTCGAGAGGCCACCTCTGTTCCTGACCTTTCATACTGACCACGGTCGTGCTGACTGACCTTTTACCATCTAAGAAACATCGGAAACAATTCCACTTAGTTCTGCCTGACTTTCAACAGGCAAGTGGACGGAGGTGAAATCCCACCGAGGGCGCCCTCCGTGTCTGCCCCTGCCCGGCACCCCGTGCCGAGGCTCCTGGCGGGGGCGGCTCATCCCCACGGCTGTGCTGTGTCCTCGCAGGGGAACCCAGCACGTTTCATAAATGTGTCCTCAGAGGAACACTTCTCAGCACTGCATCCAGGGCGCTTCCAATGAGCAACATGGCGCATGACACCCCTAGCTCAATCACTCTTTCCTCACGGGGCACTTAGACTGCTCTCAGTTTTCCGTGACCTTCTGTTGGAGATGTGCGTCCACTTCCCCCAGATGAAGTCCTAGCAGGGACATGACTGGGTCAAAGGGTGGAAGCAGGCAGGTCCCCTGTGGACTGTCAAGAAGGGGACTCGTGAGCGTCTGCATGCAGACGAGCGTAAGAGGGCCTTCAGACGCGGGTGTGTGCAGCCTTCAGCACCTGGGGGGGGGGGGCAGGATTGAGCCCAGGGACGTCCCCGGACACCCCAGTGAGGATGAAGGGTTCAGGACCTGGGCCCCAGTGGCTGCTGGGGAGAACCCAGTTCTGAGTGACTGCAGGAAAGCACCTGCGAGACCGCGTCCATGCAGATGTGAAGTGAGGACAGATGGCAACCCGGTGGCCCCGGGGGTCTGTTCTGTGGTTGTAAAACATTTACCTTTGGGCTGTCTCCACCTGAAGCTTCCTTCTCGTTTTCTGGCTGTGAGCTGTCGGCCATTAAGTTGAGGTCAGATGGTATCACACGGCCCATTTTGTATCCTGAAGACCCTGCTCCCCGGGGGCTGGATGGGCAGGAGTTTGCAGCACTGCGGGAAGAAAAGGTTGTTCCTGTCAGTCTATGACAGAGCACACATCACACTGTGTTTCAGTAACTGGCTCTTATTTCAAGGAAAACAAACTCAAAAAGTAAGCATTTCAGCATTTCCCATGGAAAAATGGACTCCCTTTTTCTCTGTGAAATTTAATATCACCCCAAGAAATCAGGTATTTGCTGCCCCTAGTGTCATCTTAGGAACTTACAGGACATAAGAGCGGAATGTGAGACCAGGGCTCAAGCTGGCAGAGGGGCTGAGCGCTGCCCCCCGCCCCGCCCTCCAAGAGCTGAGGACAGGCTGGGACGAAGGACACGGCAACCAGCAGCACCAGAAAGGTCAGGGAGAGTCTTGGGGGGCGGAGGGACAGGATGCACAGAAGGGGGTGAGGGAACGAGGCCGGGGACACACACACACGGGCAGGCGCGAGAGGGGCCACAAAACACCAGCAATCAGACACTGGAGCCCGTTCTTAAACGTGCACTTTCTCCCACAAGACAGGGCTGGGCTGTGACGCTGAGAATGTGAGGGTTCTCATCTCTGCTGCCAAAGGCCACGTTCATTTGTAATGATTCACCAAGTCACACATTCACCTATGCGCCCTTTTCTGTACAGCGTTACACTTTAAAAAAGAGAACAAGCCACTGAAATGGAAGGAAACCAAGGTAAGACTGTGCAGAAATCCAGTAAATATACGACAGTGTGTATGGTTAGCCCTCACTTGTGCTTTGGGTAAAAAAAAAGACAAGTGTTGCAAATGTAGAGAGATTTTCTGGGAAAATTCCTAAGAACAACTCAACATCAAAAAACCAAACAACCCAATTTAAAAAGTGGGCAGAAGAACTGAACAGAAATTTCCCACAGAGGAAATGCAGATGGCCGCCAGGCACATGAAAGGCGCTCTACACCACAATTATCAGGGACACGCAAATCAAAACCACAATAAAATATCACTTCACATCTGTCAGAATGGCTGTCATCAGAAAGAACACAAATAACAAATGCTGGCGAGGACGCGGAGAAAAGGGAGCCCTCATGCACTGCTGGTGGGAACGTAAATTGGTGCAGCCACTGTGGAGAACAGTGTGGAGGTTTCTCAAAAACAAGAAACAGAACTACCATATGAGCTTCCAGTTGTGGGTATATATATATATATATCTCCTGCCACCAAAACCCCCCACTATTTCTAAAAGATGCATGCACCCCAGTGTAAACAGCAGCAATATTTACAACAGCCAAGACATGGAAGCAACCTAAGTGTCCATCCACAGATGATGGGATAAAGAGGATGTGGTGTATACATACAATGGAATACTACTCAGCCATAAAAACAACATAACGCCATTTGCAGCAACATGGATGGACTTGGAGGCATTATGCTAAGTGAAGTAAGTCAGACAAAAACGCATACTGTATGATATCACTTACATGTGGAATCTAACAAATACAACAAACTAGCGAATACAACAAAAAAGGAACAGACTTGCAGATACAGAGAACAAACCAGTGGTTACCAGTGGGGGAGGGGGGAGGAGGGAGGGGAGGCACAAACTACCGGGTGAGGCAGGCTCGGATGTCCTGCACAACACGGGGAATCCAGACAGTATTCTGTAATAATGGTGAGTGGAAAGTAATTTTTATAAGTATGTATATATATATATACCCACACACATACATATATACTTTTAAAAACACCTAAGAAACTGTGGTCTCCTCCAAAAACCTGATCTGGAAAGGAGGGTCCAGCAGGTGGAGCGACATACTGCACCCGGCACCCTGCAGCCCCGCTGGCCCCTCCACGAGTACGTGTCAGCAGCACCCACACTTGAGCGCCCACCACGGGCCAGGAACGCCTCTAAAAGCAGCGGAGAGAAGGGAACAAGACAGCAAGACCGCTCAGAGCTCAGCTCCATGACCTGAAACCCAGCTGACACGGGCGGAATGTGGACGTGTGGCAGGAGGGTGACCCCACTGGCCGGACAGTGGGTTTGAGAAGGCAGGTGGGCGCCATGCCCCAGGCCGTTGGAAGCCGGGGCCACACTTGAGCTCTCCCTCTGCTGAGGGGCAGACACAGGGACAGCGAGGGGTAAGCAAGGACAAGAGGGAGACGAAGCTACGTGAGGAGAGGCGGGGTCAGGAGCTGACCAAAATCCTAAGAGTTCCAACCACCCTTGCTTCCCTGAGCGCCCACGGGACCATCTCCACGTGGCTGTGCAGGGTGTCGGTGGCCTGATTCCAAGGCTGCTGCTTCCACTGTGGGCCGCTGTTCCACTTGGGTAAACACTGGTTTGTGCCCCTTCCTGGGTGAATTCTGCACTTCTCACACAATGCTGATTACGAGTCTGGCCACGGGGCTGCTGGCTTTTACCCGCCCACTGACACACTTACTACTTGGTCCACCTGGTCCCATGTGAACAAATTTGACTAAGTGGGAGAGGCAGAGGCAGCATCCTTGGCAGAGCAGCCGCGGCCTGAGCGGAGAAGGGGCCTGAGCACGGACTCGACTCGGGGCCAAGCAGGGCCAGCAGCCAGAATCGTCCTGACACTCCCTGCAGAGTCCCTTCCAGAAGGCCTACCGTTGACACTGGTTTTTAAGAGGATAAACAGAAGTGTTCAATTGAAAGCTACAACCCAGAGCTGCGGGCACTCCCTCCGTGCCCTCCTTGCTCTGCTGCGCACAAGGTCAGCCTGAGTGGAAGAGGCGAGGCCTTCCCGCCTCGCAGCCATGTCCTGTGGACACACGGGACAGCAGGAGCTCGGCCCCTGAGAAAAGTAAATGTGTTCGTTTCACACCTAAGTCTAACATCACTCACACTGAAGAAGATGCCCTAATACATACTCTGTGCTTCTAAGACCAATGGAACGTAAGAGGACTGACTGGCCTGAGCCCACCCCACAGTCACAGCGGACCCAGGGGGACAGCGGAGCCCTGCCTCAAGCACAGTCCAGCTGGCTCCAGGCGCGTGTCCATGGGTCCCGGGGCGGCCCTTGACTCGACACTGAGCTGCCGTCCCCTTAAGCCTGGCACAACAGAACCACCTCACGCTGGGTTCCATGCTGGAGAGTGTGCCTGGAAGCCACCATCCTCCACTTCCTGAGGCTCCCAGTCTCTTTTAGGACCTCAGGACAAACACAAGTTTGTCACTTCACTGTTGTCAGACTCAGTAATCCAAAGTGTAAGTCATCAGAATTTACATGAAACTGCAGCAAACCAAGATGCAACTGAAAACCCCTCTCAAACTTTAAACCAGTATGACAAATCATCTACCCCTTCAACTTATATTTAAATAAAAAGAATCCACAAGTAAAAATCCAGGAACATTTGGGAGCTGTGCTTCATAACACAGGAAAATGAGAAACTAAACAACATTCTAAGTGCCCCCAGCACCCGCACTCCACGTAGATCAGCACCGGGGAAGAGAGAGGGCCGACCACGCACTGCTGCCTTCACTGTGACTGACGGCTTCTCAAAGTCCCAAGGCAAGAGGCAGGGAGGAAACCCGGACCGGGTGGACCCACAGCGACCTCTGTCCGCCCCAGAAGCGGCTGTACCTGATGGTTCCCGTGGGGGAGGGGAGGGGGCTGATGAGGTGGGCCATGGTGTCTGGAATGTTGATGGTCAGGGGCGAGATGTGAGCCTGCACCGGCTTCACCGGCGACTCGGGCGCCTCCTGCTTCTCCCTCTTCTCGCTGGACAGAGCGGTGAACGTTATCTTGATGTTTGTGCTCGGGAACCGGAACGTGCACCTGAAAGAGAAGGGCCGACTGTCAGCGCCCGGCTGCTGGGCAGGGGCGAGGGTCCTGTCCAGCAGGTCGCAGGGCTCACGTGTCCCAGGTGCACTGGGGCCTCGTCTTGTGTGCCAAGCTCACCTCACGTGCTGTAAGTCACTTAACGAGTGACACCGCAAACAAGGCCTGTCATGACTTAAAAACAGCAGTAAGCAGAAACATTCAGACCAGCCAAACAGGGGGGAGAAGGTATACTGGACTCAAAAATGACTCACATACCACTTAATTTGATCATTCCTTTTAAAATTAATATACAAATATACCTGCATCATTAAGCAACAGACAGTTTTGTGGCTGTTTCTTATTTAAGAAAGACCATTCTTTTTCTTGAAAAAAAAAAATCCAACCCCCTTTTTACTGAGCAAACAAAAGCCAGAGAGACTAAATTTTGGAGGAAAAGGTTTACCATTTAACACTCTGGTTCACCTTTAACATAGCTTTCTTGACACGACTCAGATATGTACATATTTTAAGTAATGCAAGCCAAACACCTTCAAAGAATAAAAATTTAAAATAGCTGCACAGACCACGGTCTCCGAGTCTCAATGTCACACCCAGCTGAACAGAGCCTGACCTGTGCACATACGAATGGCCCAACCACCAGCCACCCGCTGGTGCTCAGCTGACCTCTGGGCTTCCATCCCAGGCACCTGCCTCAGTGGCCAGCTCTGCCCACCACCCTGCCCTACCTGGTTCCTGCCAGGCAGGGTCCAGCAAGTGGAGGTCACAACCTCCAGGTGTGGTCCCACGCTCTAGCTGGGTAGAAAAGACGCCACTGGGCAGGTTTCGACACTACCTCCCTCAACTCCACCGCCAGGAGCAGAACCAGATGGGCACGGGGCCCGCCCCTATTCCTTGTCCCAGGGCTCCTTCTCAGTCCTGTGTGCCCTCTCCCCCACACTCCCCCAACCCAGCACCCTAGGCCAGACCACAGCCTCCGTGCCTCTCCATCCACACCCACTCCCCAGCTGAGCTCATCCAGGCCTATGACCTTCAATTCCCCACACGCCCGCATGACCCCAAAAGCCACACTTCCTGCTCCCTGGACCCGGTGTCCCCACCAGACCCCTCCCCAGTGCTCTCTCTGACAATGAATGGTGCCACCCAGCTGCTCCTGCCAGAAATGCAGGATTCACTCCAGCCACCTGCTGAGCTGTCAGCTTCACCTTCAAAACACACCCACATCAGAAATGAGACTGTCTGCTTTGCACTGAAAAGACAAGCTACCTTCTTGCATTGTGCACCTTCTAGGAGAGAATTTTTACAAATCACATATCCCACAAAGGACTCACGTCCAGACTGGTGAAGATCTATTTAAAGACAGCAGCAAGAAAACAGTCCACTTAGAAAATGTGCGAAAGACTCGAAAACCCACTTCATCAAAGACACAAAGATGTCAAACAAACACACGAAGCGACGCTCACCCTCACTAACCATGATGGCAGAGCAAACTAAAGCTCGGCGTGCTGTGAGGAAAGACAGGATCTGGAAGTCTGACGCCACCAAGTGACGGGGGGGGGGGGGGGGGAGGTGGCGGAAGAGCTTGTTCCTGCAGTGCTGGTGGTGTGGCAAACAGTGCGGCCACCTGGGAAGTCAGCGCGGTTTCCCACGGAGCTAGACACACACGTATCACACGACCGGGGAACCGCACTCCCGGGCACTTTCCCAGGAGAGACGCGCGCTGGTGCTCACACAGAGAACTGCACACTAATGTGCACAGCGCCTTCATTCCTAACAGCCCCAACCTGGGAACTACCTGTGTCCTTCAGCGGGAGACACTGTGCCTCGTCCACATCACGGAACGCAGCTCGGCAATAAAAAGGATCAAACAACCAGTACAGCAACCACTTTGCAGGGCACCGTCCTGGGTGAAAAAAGCCAGTCCCCAAGTTAAAACCCGTGTGTTGTAAGATTCCATCTATATAACACTCTCAAAAATCACAAAAAAAAAATGATGGCCAGGGGCTGGGGGGAAGGGCATGTGCCCCCAAAGAGGCAGCACCAGGGAGTCCTCTGTGTCATGGAACCATCCACAGCCCCATCATCAGTCACAGGAAATTGTACACGTGACAACATGTCGGAGAAGCACAAAGACACACCAAAAAAAAATCAATGTAAAAACCAGTGGGAGAAGCCGTATATCTACAGCCCCAAACCCCCAGTGCCCACACCTGCACCCCACGTGCTCCTGGTGGTGGTTCTCAGCCCCCAGGGACACCGGGCAGGGTCTGGAGGCAGGCTGTGGGATCGGGAGGTGCACTCCTGGCGTTGAGTCAGGGGAGGCCAGGCAGGGCCGCTGCTAACCCCACAGTGCGTGGTGACCTGTCACAAGGAGGCGCCCCTGGCCCGCCCTCCCCTGCCACTGGCCTCTGATGACACCTCCTGCCCGGCCTGTCTGCGCTCAGGTTCCCACCCCATTCCGTCTGCACCAGGAGCCAGGGTGCAGGGGGTCCCTGAAACAGCAGTGTCGTCCAAAGGTACAAAACCTCAGAGGGACAGCCAGCCTGTCTCTCCCGCCCTTAGGCGCAGCCCCCAGCTCAAGGTCCTCCCATGAGGTCCCCAGGGTGCTGTTCTTCCTCCCCTTCCAAAGCCCAGAGGCTCCCACCCCATTGCCCTGCCTCCTGTTCGTTCCTCCCTTAGTTCAGTGCCCAGGGGCCCCTCCCACCCCTCACTGCTGCACTATTCTTCATTCCACTCTGGCCACCGACTCTGGTTAACATCCTTCTGCCTGTTGTCACCGCCAGAGAATGCCACCTCCGTGAGAACAGAGCACTTGCCCAGGGGGAACCTGCCTCGACTACACAGAGAAGGCCCTCAGCACACACTCGGGGCATACGTGCAAAGTGCTCAGTGTACATGAAAAAGGTAATTAAAATAAGCAAACCACACGAATAAAACAAACGAGGAGCTCACAATTAAATCCCTGCACCTGTCACAGCATCAGACTTGAGAGATTAGCTCCAGGCTCAGAGAAGGTGAGGTCGAGCCCCCAGGCCTTAGTTTCCAGCAGACGTTCACAGGGGAGAGGAAGGGTGCTCCTGTCTCTCACGTCTGCACTCCCAGCCCTGTCCTCAGACTACCCGGCCGTTACAATGAGCCCGGTCACGTGACACTAGGGCCTCCCGGCCCGCAGGGCCCGGTTACACCTGTGCCCACAAAACAGGTGACGGCATCTCCTTCTGAGTGTCGGAGGATTAATTCACATATTTAGCAAACACTCAAATGTTGACTGAAATGAAAAAACCAAACTACCTTCAGCCCCACCGTGAGATGTCAACACTTACTTTTCCTACAGTCAGACGCCCGCCCTCCGCGGTCCCCAAGAACTCACAGAAACCCGCCTCCACCAGAGAGCAGCGCACACCTGCCGGTCCTCACGCACTGCGCACCACCCCATGGGACGCGGGGATGGGGGCCCCTCTCCCCTGAGGGCCCCTCCCTGTCCCGAGGGGCTTACTTCTGTTTTTCACAAATCAGGGCCACACCCCCCATGCTGGCCCCAGTGCCGCCCACAGCGACCCTTCACACACACACAGTCGGCCGGGCGCTACCTCAGACTAGCACCGCCACACCCATGGCATCCCTCTCTGCCTCCTTTCCCCAAAGCTCCCAATTACAGACGACAACTGTCGCCATGGCACCAGCGCCGCCCGTAAACCTCGGGCCCCAAGGGCACGGGGCGTCAGGCCAGCTGCCGACAGCCCGTGAGCGTGTCCTGGCCACCAGTGGACACTGCTGCCCCCGATGGGTGAGAACAGGGTCTCTGTGCTTGCATTAAGAGTGAACTTCCCATCTCACACGAAACGTGAAACACAGTCAGAAGCTACCCACGTATCCTGGTGACTTTATTTTCTAATCTGGGCCGTGGATACTTGTGTGAGCTCCTATCTGAAAACTCATCGAGTTATATGTAACACACGCGCTTTTCTGTACACGCAGCATACCTCAATAGACAGGCTTTTTTAAAAATAAAAAGCCACACGTAGATGCATACAGAAATTAGCAAAACGTTAGTAACACGTCAGGGGGTTCACAGCGCATTTCCTGTATTTGGAGTTAACAACGGCCTGCTTCTTTTTAGACTGTGATTATATGGGTACCCACGTTATAATTATAACTGGTTTTTCTATGTAGGTTACATTCAAACCAGAACACATCAGAACGGCTTTCAAGCTCTTTGTGTCGTTCAATTAGCAATGACATTTTTGTTCCCCTTTAGGGTGGGTAAGTGGCCACCACTCATCTCTCCTAAGCTAGAAATAAAAAACAGTGGGATGATTTTGACTGGTTGCGTCACAAAACTAAAAAGAGCAGCAAAACATTATAGCAGCAGATAAAGCCAGGTGAGTGCCAGACCCCTGTCTTCCCCACACCACCCCTAAGGGGCCGGGCTGCGGGGCTGGGAGGCCCGTTCTGCGTGGGCCCGCTTCTGAGGGGCCCCCTCCCTGGGCCTGTGACTGACTGCCACGGAGCACGCTGGGTCAGGGCGGGCACGAGGGACTACTGACTGGGAGCGCTCAGAGCAGGCGGCCGCGCCCCACGCCGCTTCTCACCATCGCAGACGGACACGGTGGGCTCTTTGAAAACTTCGTTAAAAACACTTCTAGCACCTTTATTGTGGTAAACTGCACCTATTTCAGACGTACACTTTGATGAACTCTGATAGCTGTGTGCACCCAGAAAACCACCACCACAGCCAAGATCGCTGACACTTCCAGCACTCCCCAAGAGGTGCAAATTTTAAACTCCCTATTTATCCCCTCCCACCCCCTTTAGCCCCAGTAACCAGAGAAAACACTGTAATTGATTCTGAAAGATTTGTACTAAAGCTCAGTATAGAAACATTTATCTATTTATGAGAACTCTGAGAAATATGACAAAATGACAGAGAAAAGGGAAAGATTTAAAAACTGAACAGTAAGAAAAGCCAGGTGGCCAAGAGCAGAATCACAGATCCCTAAGTAAAAACTGCCCAGGCGCCGAGCACCCGACAAGCTGCACGTCTTGGCCACAAACCACAACTGACAGCGACACAGCAGCTGGCGGCTCCAATCGTCTGCAGAAGACCTGACGGAAGTTAAGTGTCTTTTCCCTGAATAAACATTCACCAGCTTTAATACAGCTTCAGAGCTGCAAATGCCCGTCCCCTGACCTGCCGCTATTCTCCTATCCTTGGGGACAGGCCACTTTCCCTGCCGGAATCGAAACCCTTACAAACGAGATATGCACGCCAAGGGCTTGGGTCTAGAGCCCCGACTTTACAGACTCAACGGAGATGCTCTAAGGATTCTGAAGACTTGTTCTTTATGTACAAAACCAGGCCTTGCTGCCAATAATTCAGTATTATCTAACATCATACGGCTACACAAAAATAAGCCATATTTAAGTAAGTCTCCAACCAAATGGAAAGTCAAATGCAAAGTAAGTTCAAACAATTAACCAATTAGGCAAACTAGTTCCTAAAACCAAGTTTTAGAAGAAGTCCAGCTGGGTGACCCGGGGGTGTGGCTGGCCTCAGGAAGGTTAGCTCCCGAGCCCTTTACCTACAGAGGAGACAGGCCACTCAGAAAGGTGAGCGCCCGCAGGACGGCAGGTGGGGGAGGCGGCTGCTGTGCCGCGCTCCTGTCATCCTTCTCTGTCGCAGCACAGACCACTCAGACACACACTCCCGAAGCTGGAAAAACCTCCCCACGAGCGGGCTCCATTTCCACCTACTCAAAAAGCACATCTGAACACAAACCAGACAGTCATTGCTGGGTAACAACCCTGGAGTCCCTCGGGGTTTTTTTTTTTTTCTTTTAATCTGCAAATTTTTTTTCCTGGTGTGCATATGTCTTTTATTTATTTATTTTTATTGAAATAGTCAATCTACAATGTTGTGTCAGTTTCTGGTATACAGCATGGTGATTCATTTATAGACACACACACTCCTTTTCACTGTCGGCCATTACAAGGTATTGGATATAGTTCCCTGTGCTGTACAGCTGGACTTTGTTGTTTATCTATTTTATACCCAGTACTTAGTATCTGCCAATCTCAAGCTCCGACTTATCCACACCCCCATAACCATAAGCTTGTTTTCTATGTCTACGAGTCTGTCTCTGTTTGGTAAATAAGTTCATTTGTGCCTTTTTTTAAGAGTCCACATATAAGGGAGTCCTTCAGTCTTTCAGAAGTATTTCAGAGAATTTAATGGAGAGGGACCTGCAGGCGCCTCCCTCGTGGCCACAGCACAAGGCAGCAACAGTGTCCCTGCTGCGAGGCACTGAGGACACAGCCTCACTTCTGGGTTTCCCGCTAAAAATAACGAGCCCAGATCTCACCAAGAAGAAACATCAAATATCCAACAAAACAACTGGCCTCTCCTCTGCTAAAACGTCAACGTCACAGAAGACACAGGAAAGCTCAACGCACTTGTGACCTGACTCTAGAAAAGGGGCATCGGTAAGCAGTCGCTGGGGCCCAGGGGTCAGTGGGTCAG
The DNA here is from genome assembly GCF_036321535.1 of Camelus dromedarius. Taxonomy (NCBI): domain Eukaryota; kingdom Metazoa; phylum Chordata; class Mammalia; order Artiodactyla; family Camelidae; genus Camelus; species Camelus dromedarius. The sequence continues at coordinate 27,278,879 of NC_087451.1, forward strand.
GTCACAGGGCTGTGTCCATGCTAACTGGAACGGTGCTGTGTTGCAGTTATGGGGAGACTTTTCAGGAAATACACGTGGAAATAGTTTAGAGGTAACAATGCACCATGTGCACAAATCACTCTCAAAATATTTAGGAAAAAAAAGAGTGATACATCAAGTGTGGTAAGTGTTAACATCTGGGAAATCTGGGGGAATGAGAATTCTGTTCTATTTTTGCAACTTTCTGTAAGTCTGAGCAATTTCAAAGAAAAGGAAAAAAAAAACTGGAAACTTTCAAAATGTTCAATGCAAAGCTGGATGACGCCGCTCTGGTGTAGCCAGACTGTGCGTCACCATCCATGACAAGGTGAGCTCAGACCCAGGGTGGGTGGAAACCGCTCATTCACCCAGCAGTTTATCTGATTACATTCGACAGACGGTCCGCCATGAGCTGCACCTGCTCCTCGGACAGTATGCGAGTCCTATTCTGGGAAGCACCCTCCCATTAAGTCCCACAACAAGTCTGGGACATCCGACCCAGTTGTGAAGCATCACCTCACTGCAGTTCTCATGGATTCCTGAGCCTCCTGCACGCCCTGTGTGTGTCCCTAACATTAGCCCCAGGCTAAGCAGGGAAGCACAACCCCAGTTCTACGGTGCCCAGGACCGTGTCACAGCCACACTCACACAAGTGACCTGGCGTCTGTGCTCCCGCTCACCCTGGCAGTCTACACACCACCCGGTCACTGGGCTTCTAGATTATGACCCAAGAGGCTGTGGTCTGTGGTGACACCATACTCTGGCCTTTGGGTCTCCTCTCCCCTAGGAAGAACACTCGCCCCATCCCACGCACAGCAACGTCCACAGAGCACAGCACCATCAAGTGTCCTGATCGCCAGCACAGGCTGGACCCTGCCGTGGTACAAACGGCCCCACGTCTCGGGGGCTCAGGGCTAAGGTCCGGATCCACCTCCGCCATCCGCCCTCCTCACTCAGGCCCAGGCGGACGCGGCGGCCCCACTGAGGACATCAGTGGTCCCAAGGCAGAAGGAAAAGGCAGAAGGAGGAGTCCCAGGGCCACACCTGTGGTCACTGGGCAGGACGGCCCACAGGGAGGACCTCTCCCCACAGCATAGCCTCCCTGGTGTTAGCAATCCCAAAGGATGCCTGGAAACTGATTTCAAGTCCTTTCAGGGGGAGGGTACAGCTCAGTGGTAGAGTGCACGCCTAGCAGGGACCCAGTTTCAACCCTAGTACCTCCACCAAAATAAACAGATAAACCTGATTATCTACACCCCCTCCAAAAAAAAAAAAATCCTTTCAGCTGTGCAACTGGCCCCAGAGACACCAGCTGAGCTGCTGACCTGCTCTCCAGGGGAAGAAGTGAGAGGGAACTTATGCTACAATCCTTACTGAATTGTAGCTGTTAATTAAGCAAATGTGTCAGTGACTCATAAATGACTCCCCCACCTCAAGCTGCCTTTTCTGTGGCTCCAGGAGCAACGTGTACACACCACCGGTCAGCCCTGCCCTCTGGACATGCCGAGCTGCCCCACCACCGGCCGGAAAGGGCACCCCCTCGCCCCAGAAGGGGGTCTGCAGAGGGGCGGTGCGCCCAGCTCTGGGCTTTGGGAGGCCACCGGCCACTTGAAGAGCACAAGTCCCAGGTGGAGAGTTCCACCCCCTCTAAGACAGGTGAGGATGATGAAGACTACACTGGAAGGAGTCAGAAACCCTGAACAGTCCACACTTTCCGTTGTCGCACCTCAGCAGTCACCCTCGAGCAACGCCACTCACCTCAGCTCGACTTGCAAACTGCAAAACGCTGCAACGCCTGTTTTCCATGAAAACTCATGAAACACAAAGGGGTTTATCAACAGAGGCCACACTGTCATAGTTTCTGGTGGGCTGAGCAGGAATCTTCTAGCCAGATTTTCTAAAGCCCGATTCAGTAAGATACCTGCAACCTGGGCTCAGGGCTGAGTTCCATACTTGAGTGAAGCACTCTGGCTGCACGTCTGGCTTCGAGGTGACTTGGAAACTGCACAGCACACGAGACAAAGCTCTCACAGGTGGGCGGGGCACGTGGGCATGTGGCTAGTTAGCGCAGGCAGACAGTACTGGCTCAGAAAGGCCCACAAGTGAGGCTGCATGTTCTCCAGAACCACCCTGACAGGCCAAGTCACTTCACCCTCCCAGGCTGTGTGCTGAGTGAGCCCAGCCCAGGGCCCAGCTCACACACATCTGGCCTCCCGCACCCTCCCCTCCAGCCCATCCTGTCTGGGACGGGCCTGGACAGGGCACCCTGGGCCCCTCAGAGGGTCTGCACTTGCCAGACCAGTATCCCTCCAAGAAAGCTTGATATTAAGTAACAAGTAAAAACATCACAGCAGGTTGAGAGAGAGAGACCAAAGAAATGAAAAGCTTTCTTCAGCTTTTTTAAAAAACTGACGTATCGTTTGATGTACCATATTATATAAGTTTCAAGTGTACTACTTGAAGTGTACTTCAAGTTTCAGTTGTTAAAGGTTCCACTCCATTTGCAGACACTAGATACTGGCCACATTCCCTGAGCTGCACAGTATACCCTGCAGATCTGCGCAGCTTTCTGAACCCTCGTTTTCACTCTGCCCTGGACCCCAGGTACTGGGGAGCTGGCCCTGGATCCTAAGACACTAGGACATTAGGAAATGGTGCATTTCCACAGCTGTATCTGCTTCTGTACCCTCAGACCGGGAAGCCTTGATCCCAGAGACATTCCTGACCCGACTGAGCGAACTGGTGTTGGGTTTTCCAGCAATCCATGCTGCAACTTTACAAGTGTTTTTCTCTGACTTGGAGATAATATTGTTTGTTTTTGCCTATTTGCTGCACATCCATCAGTGAAGGTACTGGAAAGAGCCGCCTTAGCCACTACTCTGTGTGGCAGTTTGCTGTCGGATGAAAGGCTGGTTCAGAAGAGCACATTGGTTAAGAGCCTGATGTCAGGCTCGGGGTGAGGGCAGCAGCGGACAGCAGTGCGGTCACTGGGGTGCTTTGTGCTTCCAGCTTATTAAGAAACACGGTACAAATTCTACTTTATTTTTCAGCATGAACTCTTAAGTGAAGCCCGGGGCAGCAGCTCAGCTCCCTCCTCCTCCTCAGCTCACAGCAGGGCCTCCTGCTGATGCAGAGAGCAGGGCGGCCAAATGTGTCTGATTGTACACGTCTAAGGGAAAAATATGACTAACGTCATCACGAAACAAAAAGGAAAGGAAAGAACTGGAGAAACAGTCACAACACACATCTCACCGAGGACCTGTGTTCAGGATAAAGAACTCAGACTTCAGTAAGAACACAAATAACCCATTAAAACTGGTCAAACAGACCCTTACTAAAGATACAGGAATGGCCAACAGGCACATGAAAAGATGCTCAACATCACTAGTCATCAGTGACCCCCAAGTCAAAACCCCAGTGAGAGACCCCTGCGTATCCATAAAACGGCAAATATAAAGACTGACAGAGCGGGTGGGCAAGGCGACAGAGCAACCAGACCTTTCTCACACTGCTGGCAGGAGTGCAAAATGGTGGGAGTGCTTGGGGGGAGTCTGTTGGCTTCTGGTAAAGCCACTCCACTCTTAGGCACTGGACCAAGATGAACGGGAGCATCTGACTCCTTCACAAATGTTCACAGCACCATGATTCACAGCAGCTCCACCTGGAAACTGCCCAGCTGTCCAGCAACAGGTAAACGGACCAACCCATTGGTTAAGTCCATACAAGAGAATATTTCTCAAGTACCACTCAACACATCACACAGGAAAAAACTGCCCAAACAAGCAACTGGGATGAATTTCCAAAACATGTTAATTTCAAAAAGAAAACGCCAAACTGCAGAGTATACACTGCATGATTCGGTTCATAAGAAATCCTAGAAAAGGTGTAACTCGTCCATAGTGATGAAAAGCAGGTCAGTGAGTGCCTGGGGCTTTGAATGGGCGGTGAGGGCAGAAGGGCAGGAAAGGGGTTTGGGGAGAAAGGAATGTCCTATTAACTTGATGGGGGTTTTGGTTACACAGATGCATGCATGCATCGAAACTCCTCGAAAGGTACCCTTACAATAGTTTTGTTTTATCCTACATAAAGTATACCTCAAAAAAATATATTTTTTAAAGAAAAAATCTGGCAACAATACATTCATATACACCTAAGTTATATTACTGCATCACACACTATAAACACAAAAGTAGCAAACAGGATGAGAAAAATAACCAGAAGCATATTTTCTTCCAAAACCCTAAAAGATCATCTTGGTCTCCCTCTGGGTCACACACACCCGCTTTGGAGACCAATGTACTAGAGAAAACATCACTTTTGTTTTACTTGTGAGGTTCCAAACACAAAGAATATACTGTCTAGGATTGCGGATTGTTCTTGTTATACTGAGCTGTAATACGGTGTAAGTTTCAGGTGTACAATTTAATGATACACACACGTAGTGCAGAAGGCCTAGCAGAATAAAGTTAGTTAACGTCCATCACCTCATACAGTTACAATTTGTGGTGAGAACTTTTAAGATCTACTCTATTCCCTTAGCAACTTTCCAATTTATACTACAGTACTGTCACCCACGGTCACCATGCTGTACATTACAGCCCTATTCTTCTCATGGCTGAAAGTCTGCCACTTTGACCACCCCCGCCACCGCAGGGCTGTGTTGTTTAAGTCATTGATGAGGCTGCCAATTACACAGCAGTCAGAGAGAAACTGCATTGATTCCCTTAAGAAATGGGGAGGTTTTCCATATGTTCAAGATTGAAGTAAGGTATTCCTTTCTTAGGGCACTTTGTAAAAAGGTTGATTTCCTCTTTACAGCTGGGGAAGCAAAAGCATAACCCAGGGAAATTTCAAGCGTGCCTTCCGAGCCAGCAGTTCTGACGCAGCGCCGAGACACTGCAGGTGAACAGCGAACACCTGCAGGTGAGTTTAGACCCTCGCTTTCCAGCTGAGCTGCACACAAGATGTGTCCGTGTGCTGGATCTGCACAAAAGTCTTAAAATGCTGTGCCGAATGGCCAATAAGCACACACAGAAAGATCCTCAACATCACTAACCATCAGAGAAATACATTAAACCCACAGTACACTACCACTGCATACCCATTAGAAAGCCGAAAATGAAAAAGAGAAAATGCCGATGCTGACAAAGTTGTGAAGACTCCTGAGCTCTATCTTACAGTGCCGAAGGGGTAGAATCTGCCACTAAGCATTCTCCAAACTGGCTGCACCCGCAAAAGCTGAACACGTACACTTCCTGTGAGCCACTGGAGCCCACCCAACAGCAATGTGTGAGTGATCATCAAAACACAGCTACAGGAATCTCAACCAAATTTTCAAGTAAAAAAGCCTTCCAACTAGAATAAAATTCTATTAAGTACTCACGGTAGCATTATCCGTTATAATAGTCCAAAGTAAAACTACCTAAATGTCCATCTAGAGCAGAATATCAAGTTGTGGCATACTCACATTATTAAATACTTTACAGCAATGAAAATGAACGATCCAAAGCTAAGTACAAAATTACGGGCTAATCTCAAAAACATTTTATTCAGTGAAAAGCCAGCACCATCCCCTGAAATCCATTCTGTGTGACCCCACATGTATGAAGTCAACAGCAAGCACTCTGGTTTAGACTCAGGACGGTGCTTCTGTGGCTGGGAGGGCCACAGGCAAGGCTTCTGGGGTACAGACAATGCTGGTTTCTGGGGGCAGGTTACACCATGCGTTCTCATTAAACTTTATACTTAGGGTCTTTTGAGTTCTCCTGTGTGCAGATTATACTAAAAACAAAAACAAACTAGAGGGTGACAAGACTAGAGACCAACTAAGAAAGCTCTCTAGAAGTCCAGGTGAGAAATCGCTAAGCCCAGAGCTACGCAGCAGGAAGGGTAAGGGACAAATGGGAGAAATGTTCAAGTGGAGTGAAGGGGGCAGAGCAGTAATTCCACAAATTCAGGGGCGCAGAGCAGACTGAGAAGAGGGCAGGTCCATGGTCCTGAGTGGACAGTATCAGCTCACAGGGGAAAGGGGGACTTTGGAAACAGCAGGACTGCAGGTGCAGGCCTCAGAGCTGGCAGGACAGCCAGCTGTCAGCATCTTACTCTTTGCGCCCCGAGCACAACTACCTGCCTTCAAGTAGCCTCTACCTCGTGCAGGTCCACAACCCCTTGTTCACAAATTCCAAAACGCAAACAGCTCCAAAACCCCCGTAATCTGATACGACGTGTAGCCAGTTCTGACCTGCACTGAGAAGGAGCTAATTACAGCCTTAAATTACCGTACATAGAACACTCATGTGTTTTACAACAGAAGTTCTACTGTGTTGGACTACAGGGTGCTGGGAGTGTGAGACAACATACAGTACACACACCGCACTACTTTTCCAAAATCCAAACTCCTCTGACTCTGAAACACCTCTGGCTCCGTGGGTTCTGGGTGGACCTGCGTATGTACTTACTGTCTGCTGAGCTGACCGTGGTGCCACTTTCTTAAGAATTTCCCCCCACATATTCTGACTGAGTAAGGGGAGATCAGATAGCTTATTCTACAAAGAATAAATCCATTAAGCTACTGTCCAGAGCGGAATAGAAACTAGTATTTTTGTTGTTGTCATGAACAGGCAATAAATGCACGTGGCATAAAATTCAAAAGTAGCAAAAACAACAAGACTCCCTCCCACTAAGGCCTCCCCACTGCCCCAGTTTCCAGTGACAGCTCTCCAAACAAGTGAGCGCGCAGAGAAGCTCTCCAAGGCCCTGGGCTTCAAGCAGACAAGCTGTGTCTGCCTCTCTGCTGCCTGCCCGCTCCCCGACTCCCCCCACTCCAGAGGCGCTCACAAAGCCCCTAATTGAAGTGTTCATCTGTATGCAAGAAGCTCTTGTCACCTACGGCCTCCCTGGTAACTAGAATCCTACATATGAATCATATTTGACCCTTAATAATTTGATCAAACGCCATAAATGACCAAAATGCAGTATGTTTTTCTTTCTTAGAAAGATACTTCATCATAAAATTCTGGCACAAGCTACAACATGGACGAATCTTGAGAATATTATGCTAAGTGAAATGAGCCACACAAAAAGACAAATACTGTATGATTCCACATGAAGTCCCCAGAGTAGTCAAATCCACAGAGACAGAGAGCAGACTGGCTGCTGGGGTTGGGGGTGGAGAACGGGGAGTTAGTGTCTACTGTGGGCAAAGTCTCAGTTTTACAAGAAGAGAAGTGTGTGGCGACGGGCAGTGTGGATGTCTTCCTGTCACTGAGCTGTGCAGGTGAACTTCGTTACGCGCCTCGCCGTACACTCACAGAGCACTTACAGAGCACTTTCACCTGTGTCGGGGCGCCGCAAGACTAAATAAACCTAGCTGCTGCTGCTGCTTCTTTTGTTTTTTTTAAAAGAAATTTCATCAAGAGAATTCGAAGACAAGCCAGACTAGGAGAAAATATCTGCAAAAGACACACCTGATGAAAACCTGTTACCTAAAGCATACAGAGAACTCCTAAAACTCCAGTAGAAAACAAACCACCTGACTTAAAAATGAGCGAAAAATCTGAACAGACACCTCACCAATGGAGACACGTGGCGCGCCCGCTGCGGCCACTCTCCACTTCAGAAAACACTCAGAAAGTGAGCACTCCATGAAATCTATGATGTTTCGTCCCTAAACATCTTCTTAATATGACAAATGACATAAAGTAAATGTACTGAATCCCAAATTACTAACTTTACTGAACTATCATTGTCTTTTCTTCAGTTCTATATATAAGCAAAAAAACTTAATATATGATTCCTTGTAGTTCATCGCAATGTAATTAAATTTTAAAGCTTAACATTTAAATTTATATCCAAATAAAAACTTGTTTAAGCTGTTGATGCAAATTAAAAATATTAGTAATTTCAAATAAACCAAAGTTAAATATAAACATCTGATCTAGCAGTCAGTCAGCTTCACAGCTGTAAAGCTTCAGTCCTCTTCCATCTCCCCCTCCCACCCTCACATCAAGTCTTCTACTTCACAAAGAGATGTCATGGCCTTCCAGGTTTAAACAAATCCTGAACTATTTTCTCTCTCATCAGAAAACAAACCAGGAAAGGAAAGAAAATGAAAGTTCTCAGGGACTCATCACGCCTGCCCGGGTGGGTGGGCTGCGACCCCTCCTCACGGGGGCAGGGGTTGGGGGGGGGTAAGCCCTGCACCGGGCTGTCCCTGGCTGAGCCTGGCTCAGGCAGCGCCCAGCTGGGGAGGTGTCTTAAGTTTGCTGGGGTTTTCACTCTACAAAGAAAGAGTGAAACACTTTGGTTTTTCATTTTATACCACAAAGTGATGCACAGTGGAGCCCCAGGAGTGGCCCAGAGGGCAGCGGGCCGCCCACCACCTTCACGCGCAGTCACTCGCAGAGGATGGACGAGAGGACCACCGGAGGGTTCTGGGAGGATGGGGAGAACTGCCAGTGGCGTAGGGGCGGGACGTGCTCTCCTTTGCACGAGGAACTTAATGGGGCTACTGTCTTCTAAAAAAGAAAGAACGTTTAAAACAAAAATGTGTATTTGACACAGGAACACCAACTCTAAGACTCAAATAGTTCAAAATTCAATTACAGTATCTTTAAACAGCAAAAAATGGTTAATCTAAGTGTTGAACAACAGGGGATGGTAGGGTAATTCACAGCGTGTCCCACAGATAGATGTTCCTGCAGCACGTTTTAAAAGGGTGAACACGAGAAAAGTAACTGATGATGAGACAAAATCCTACCTGCAACGGGAGTCTCTGCTATTTAAAAGCAAATTCAAAACTATTCATATAATAATGAATATGTTTTGTGTTAACAGTGGCCACTTATGAATGGTGAGATGATGGGTAATTTTTTCTAACCATTTTCAATCACTGTTCCAAATGTTCCACAGCAAGTATCATGTTATATTATCTTAAACTTTATAACATCCTAAAATAAACTTTACTTGATCATTTAAGCAAGACTACCAGCATCATGCCAATTCAGTTCAACGAGTATCTAAATTTCTTGGAAATAACTTTCCTAGCTCTGCTACCACAACTCTAGCCCACAGTCCCACACAGCAGCCAGCAGATGGTCGGCCCTCAACCACACGCCTGGTCCTCGATGCACCAAGAACCTTCTGCACCAACTGCTGAGTCTCACATGCTTTTTCCTGAACAGTGCTTTCAAACCTCAGGTGCCTAGCGCAAGCAGCTGGAGAGGTTTTCCAAAGTACATACAGATACACACACGGACATTTCCCCCAGTGTTCCCCCAATCCCAGTCTCTGAAGGGGAAGGAAGGTCCAGGTACCATTTTTTAAAAGACCCTCACGGGATGGTCATGCTCACCCCTGGTAAAGAGCCAAAGGTTGGAACAAACAAACCTGGGCGTCGGACACTTCACAGCCCACCCCAGTGAGGGTCTGAGCCAGCCAGGGCCCCCTCCCTACCTCAGAGCGGGGTTTACTCAGGTCCTTGGCACCAAGCAGGGCCACCACACACCACAATGGCCGTGATGAGGCTAGGGTGGGACCAGGGGAGGGCAGGGGAGTGGGTGCAGGGGCTGAGAACCCCGAGCCCGGGCCGGGAACTCTGATAGTGGGGGCCCACAAGTCTGAGCAGCCAGCTCAGCTTCCGATGCACATCCCCTGCTCCTGACCAGGCTGACCACGCGAACGCTGGGCCTTCAGTGGATGTCAACACTGGGAAGGCCAAAGGAGTCTGTGCCTTAGTACAACACTGGAGGTTTACTGTCACCTCGAAGTCAAAACGACCAAAACAAACCCAACCACTTCCCAGCGGTTAGGGCGGCTGTGTGGTGCAGCTCACAGCACTCAGACCAGGCACCCCTCACCCACGTGGTCCTGTCGAGGCGCTGCTCTCAGCAGCCTGTCTGCTGCTGGCGGTGGCCCACGCTTCTCCTACTCTGAAATGGGACCTCCTGGGAGGGCAGCCTAGAACCCTCCCCGCCCTCCAACCAGCAGGAGAGTCACCTCCCAGGAAGAGTGACTAAAGACCCCACCGCTGACAAAGACCACAGAAGACAGGAGGATGGAGACGTCACAAGCCCCCAGAAGCACCAGAGACCACCTAAGTCCATCCTCCTCCGAGGTGGAGCTTCTGCTTCACCCGGCTTGATTTCTAGCACACCACAGGTCCAGACAAGAAACACACAGAACAAAGAAAATACAGTGAAAACAACAGGGCAGAACCAGAAAAAACACCAGACCAGAACATTAATGTCAGAAGGAAAAACAGAAGGCATCCATGAAAGAGCCGTGTTACTCTCTCGAACAGGGCTGAACACCTGCCCTGCCTCCCACGTGCTCAGCCCAGTCAAGAGCAACAAGACCATCCTCCAGCCCGTGAGGTCCACCTCATGCCCACATGCCCCCCGGCGGCGAGCTGCACCACACGACATCCCTGCTCTGTCCCTCCCTGCAAAAAGCACCTGCAGGTGCCCGCTGACCCACACTCCATACTCTGGGCAGCCAGGTAAGGCCAGGCAAGAAGATGCACAGGAGTGCTCACCCTGCTCCCTGGAATGCAGTGGTAACGCGGACCGCTGAAAACCATGGAGGCAAAAGCTGTAGTAACTTAGTGTTTTTAAAATGAGAGAATCACACTTCTATGGGTCCACAACCCCTCACTCAAAATTGTGAATTCCCCAAAGCCTGGTTTGTTATTCATTTGGCCACAAAACCTGATCTGAAGGTAGGCACGTGCCTGTTTCTCTGCAGACACAGGATATGTCTGAGGGGCGGCGCTGCCAGCCTCTGCATGGGATCCCAGGCGTTGAGCTACGCTAAGCACTGGCCACCTTCTACAACCGCAAAGAATTCGGAATTCCAAGGGATCTCTGCCCCGCAAGTCGGCACGAGGCCCCCCAGCCCTGCCCCCTGTTTAAGGCCCCGCTAGCTCCTGTGTCTGGTCACGAGCAGCAAACCCAGGCCTGGCCCTGCCATCCATCTCCAGCCTCCTCTTCTCAGATGCAGCTATCCCCCCACACCACCCCTGCTGTTGGGTCATGGTCGTCCTTCTATTCAGACCACCAGAGCTCCCTCGTTGGGGAAAGACAAACTCAGGGCAGGCGGACTGCTCCCCTGCCTCAGGCCCCCTGCCCGTTGGTCCGGACACGCCACTTTCTAGTCTGTGCCTGACTCCAGCTCCCCACACGCCCCCTCCCATCAAGGCAGGGCCACATCCACTTGGCCCTCGCGTCGCAGCCCTGCACCACCGCCCTGTGAAGAAGCTCAACCACTGGGCCGTGAAAGGGCAGAGCTTCTTCGTGGATTCTTTTTGTTTCTTATTTTTTATTTTTACTGAAGTGCATTCAGTTACAATGTGTCAGTCTCTGGTGCATAGCACAATGTCCCAGGCACACATATACACACATATATTCGTTTTCACTAAAGGTTATTACAGGGTATTGAATACAGCTCCCCATGCTGTACAGAAGAAGCTTGTTTTTTTTTTAATCTATTTTTATAGATAGTGGCTAACATTTGCAAATCTTCCTGTGGATTCCTGTTCACTGTAAGGGGAGACTTAAGATCAGGGAGAGACAACACCGCACTCCAGTTCAAAGTGCTTACCTCTCTAAACAGGAGAGGTGCGCAGCTCGGCCCCACCTTGCTCCCCATCTGAAGCCCCCTGGGCCCACCCCGACCAGGGCAAGGGCAGTTGCCCAGACATCCAAAAAAGACAGTGACTACAGACTAGGAGAATGACCTTGAGCTGTCCAAAGCATGGATGCCAACAACAGGATGGTCTGGGGCACAATGAGGGAAAGTAACCCCTTTTTCCTTTCAAAAAGGAAAAGGGAAAGCTTTCTTTGCCTGTGTCCACAAATAAAAACTGGGAATGCAAGCCCAACAACAAAACAATTTATTTTCAATGAATCAGATTTTCCTCGTTAGCAATCAGAAAGTCAGAACTAAAGAATAAATTCCCCATGAGACTGCCCTGTGAAGGCGGCTGAGACGGAACAGAGATTCTGACACGCGGGGCCGCGGGGCCTTCGCGCGGGCAGCTGACCCCGCCTCACGTCCCTCAGGGCAGGTGGGCACCCCAGATCTGAGTCGGAGGCTGGTTCTGAATACTCACTCCTGGGAGCTGACAAGCAGGGACATCATCTACTGATGGTCACAGGTGCCACAATCGTGGACACAGCCTACCCTGGGAACAAGACAGCATTCCAAAGCAGGACTAAATGCTCTTCCATGTCAAAAGCATAACACAAAGTCAGAAAACACCCCCTGAAGCATCACAGCCCCTCAGCCTGTTCCATGCACACACAGGCCACTGCAGTCATAAGGCAGCCACACCAGGTCCAGAGGCCACATGGAGAGCACTTCACCTGCTGTGGAACTAACACGCCTGAAGAATACATTCACCCAGATCTGAGCAGATCTTCTAGATGCTTCTAGATGTAGCATTTCATCAAACAGAAACATACGCTCCTTACAGAAATTCTGTTGAAAAGGAAAACAAATGTCAGCCCACGATGCCCATTTGAAGATACACATTTTTACTATCTTGACAGCGTTTTAAGTGCAGGGATGTGTCAAGTGTGCTGCACCCCCCCCCCTTCTGAGCCGTAGAGTCACACCACACTCTGTCCTGAACTTCCCTGCCCAATATGGGAACTCGTCTCTACATGGACGTACAGACTTTAAGGACTAGATGCTATTCATTGACCATGAGTAATGCATATAATCTAAATGCAAAACAACAGATTAACTAGCTCAGTGCAATTAGAAAGCCTACTTAGACTGACTTGTAGATTCTCCCATCCTCCAGCCAACGGCTTTTTCTTGGCCTTGCGGAGAACTTAGTGGTTTAAAACACTGGCTAAAAAGCTGGATGTAGGTTTGAATCTCAGCTCTGCCATTTCTTTGCTAAGCAACTCTGGGTTACTACCTCCAAGCCTCGACTCCAACTGGAAAAGGCACAAGAATGATCGCGACAGAATTCACAGAGCAAAGGAGAGCAGGAGCTGCAGGTCTGGCCCTGCAGCCGTCTCCCATCCTCAGCACTGGCAGCCTACACACGGCAAAAGTTTAAAACATCTGCCATACCTTAAAGGCAAAATTACTTCTTACTTTATGCTAAAGCAAAACATCCTTCCTAAGACTGCAGGTGTTAGGAAACATTTCACAAAACTATTATGGTCTTAGCTTTTTTCTGACAGATTTTAAAGAAAATGAATCAACTTCATCCAGTGTTTAAGACTATTGAAGAATTTCATATTTTTCTGATTCAAAGTATGGACAATGGACCCTACATTCTTACACACTGTGTGCCAAAAACATAAGTTACAATTATTTTTTGAATCCTACAGTCAATAGTGGGGTCACAAAGTCACAACACTAACTTTTGTATTTTCTCATGATCTTACCTTTACTGGAGATCTTTATTTCTTCTTACGGCTCTGAGTGACTGTTTATTGATCTTTCACTTTAACCTGAAGGACAACCTTTAGACTGTCTTGTGGGGCAGGGCTAGAGTTAAAAAACTCCCTCAACTTTTGTTCATTGAGGAATGTCTTAATTCCTCCCCCATTTTTGAAGGACAGCTTTGCCAGACACATTTCCCGGCTGACAGCTTTTCCTTTCAGCACTGTAAGCGTCGTCCCACTGTCTGCTGGCCTCCTGGTTTCTGATGAGAAACCAGCTGTTAGCCTTGCTGAGAGTGCCTGTGCTGACAAGTTACTTCTCTCTCGCTGCTTTCAAGATTCTCTCCTTGTCTTCTGATGGTTTTATGATAATGTCGCAATGTGGGACCTCTGAGTTTATCCTACTTGAAGTTTGTCGAGCATCTTGCATTTGAAGGCTCATGTTTTTCCACCAAATTTGGGACATTTTCCGTTGTGCTTTTCTTCAACTATTCTTTCTGCCCATTTCCCTCTTCTTGTGGACATAGGAGCTGAGGAGTAGAGCTCTACCTGAACCTACAGTCAGTGCAGTGATGCAGTGACTCACAAAGGCTTGGTCAGATGCCCAAAGTCAATCTGCAGTCAAGCCAGGATGCCGTTCCAATGGCCTGAGGTGTCCTCCGAAAACTATAACCAAGGCCTGCTTTAACAAATAATGGCCTAAGTAGAGAAGCCAGTCACTGAACAAATAAAAGTGGGCAAACAATCGCCATTCGCAAAATACTAAAATCATTTAAAAGTTATTTATAAAAGTAAAGATATTCTCTTTAGAGACACAAAGGAAAAGAAACCCTAAACATTGAATGCTTGGTTAGTAGGAACCCCCAGAAGGTATAAAGAACCAGGTATTTTTCAAAACTGTGACTAACAGATATATTTGTGTCAACAAGAAAATGTACACTCTGAAAACCAACTTTTAAGGGAACAAAATAAGACTGATGGAAAATAAAGTACAATTTTCGGCACTATGGGGGGAATGCTACTTTCAGTGAGTTTGGTGATACTGCGTAAGAGGAGACAGGATGGACAGGTGATGAAGTCACACATGATGGGACGAGCATGGGGATCAGAGCTGGACTACCTCACTGAGGGGCTGTGAGGGCCAAGGATGTGCTCCGGTTTGGGCAATCCCAGAAGGATCTCCTCAGGTCTCTGCAAAATTCTTCAGCCAGAAGGACCACCGGGAGCCTGCCCCTCCTCCAGCCCAAGGCACGAGGCCACAGGAGCCAGAGTCTGTGCATGTGCTCTGTGGGGGGAGTGAAGACATGTCTGCAGGGACGAGGCAAGACAAGACACCCTGCCCAGCACTGAAGAGAAGCGCAGTCCGACTGCTTGGAACGCATCTATGGGGTGAGCATGCAGTGTGACAGTAGCTGCGTGACAGCAGCTACGTGACCAGTGCTCATCAGCAAGAACTCTCTTACCCAACTACAGGAGATTCTGTTCACGTGCGTCCAGGCTTCCTCACCCCCTCCACGTATCAATCAACTTTAACTTAAAAAAAAAAACCATACAATACAAAACCAAAAATGCCACTTGGATGATCTACCATCAATACAAACAAGAAGAAAAGTGGGGTGAATTATAGAATCAGAGTGTATTTAATTTTACTTATAAATGTTCTATCTTTTGGTGCAATATCTACCAAATACAAACTTAAAGCCTACATCACGCAAATTTACCAGCAGACATTTGAGTCCTATCAAGTACCTAATCTACTCAAGGTCACTGAAGGTCACAGGCCACAGTCCCAGTAAGTGTACAGGATGAGCCAGCCCAGCCCATGGGCACCTGAGCCAAGGTACAGAAGATGAGGAGTGTTTAACACCACATGTGGGCAAGTCCAGGGCAAGACGAAGCAAAGTGGGAACACGAGACTTAAGGAGGAAACGGAATGGACCACATCTTCCTCCTCCCAGCTCAAACAGCTGTAAAACTGATGCTCAAATTCCTAACATCCTCCCAAAGTTTAGAAGTGGCAAAAAAAAAAAATAGTATTTTAAAAATATCACTTATGCACTCAAATGCTATTATGGTCTGAAAAAGACCAGAAAAACACAACAGTAAGTCTCCAGTTTACTTGTTCAGGGTTTTCTGTATCCCATCTGCTCAAGAGTCAAAGAAGGAGTTCCACGCGCCGCTCACTGGTGACTAAGCAGCACGAGAAGAGGGCGTCTGGCAGCAGCCTCACGGCCGCAGCGACACTAACGCCACACTCCCTCACATCCTCAGCTGCTCATCTTCCAGGGGGCAGAGACCACGAAAACCTGGAGCAACTCGACTAGAACAACTCGCTGTCTTTTCTTCTCATGAACCATAACTGGTCTCAGAATAGTCTTATCAGCCTAACTAAAGCCACTGGACATGCCTGAGCTACACATTCCAAGGAGGGGAACGTGAGACTCTGCTTAAAGTGCTAAGTCCAATCTTCCTAAAACCTGGGTAAGATTTGGGATCAAGTCCTTTGACTGTCCTTCCAAAGCTGCAAAGGGAGCGATGCCACGCCAGGCCTCTCCACCTCAGGCTTCCTTTTAGAAAGTGCCTGACACTAAATTTGAAACCAATGCTTTGGAACCTTAAAGGCTTAATAGGTACCATTTGTTAAGTTATTAAAATTCACCACCAACAGGGCTAAGACTAACATCCCACTGTTACCACCTGCTGGCTACCACTGTGCTCCAGGGTCTGTACCTTCCCACTACTGAAGCCTGGGGCGGGAGCATTCTGTTGCTGGAGGGCTATCCGCTGCATCACAGGATTTCTAGCAGCCTCCCTGGCCCCAGCCCACTAGATGTCAATAGCATCCCTCCCAGCTGTGCCAACCTAGCGTGTCTCCAGATGTTGCCAAATGTCTTGGGGAAGGGACGTGCACCCCAGTGAGAACCACTGTGGTTCTGATACCTTTCACTATGTGAGACACAGAAGCATTCTGTCCCAAATGACAAGCTACAGCAGAAGCCAATAATGTCTAAAATCCCAGCAAAGCACTAAACACACACCCCAGAAATAGATGCATGCCCGGAAAGGTGGCTTCCTGCACGGTGCCTCCTGATCTCACCGCAGCCACCTCCTGGGTGATGGCGGTAACCCCTGTGCGGCCCTCAAGTGGCTTCAAATGACAGAAACGACAATATGTGCCTCCAACATGCCCTGGGGTATTGTGTTTTCTTAGCAAACTCAAACATCCTCATTACAACCTGGGCCGTAGTGCGGGAGCCGACTGGCTGCATTGTCATTACCTAAGACACTGTAAACTGCTCCAGAACCCACACGCGAGACCCGAGCTACACAAACATGTCCAACAGATGAGGACAGTACCCAAAATGCTAATGGCTATCATGAAAAGCTTCCTTATTTTAGAAACCCTCTTTTCTTCGTTTTCAACCCCACCACCACCACCACCAAGCACCACCTCCTGCTCGGCTGCAGTTCCACAATGGACAGGCCCGCTATGACCACAGCAGCCCCGCATCCAGATGGGGGCCTGCTGATGAACGGGGGACCAAAAGGGGGGCCACGTCTGACCGGAGTCCTGTCGCTAAATGACCAGCACTTGAGAAAACTCCTGCAACGGTGATGTCCCCAGTCAGCGGGAACACGTATGCTGTGTATGTATCAAAGGATGGCGGCTCTGTGCCATTTCCAAGGGTACAAACACATACAGGCCCCGGTCCCCACCCTGGAGGACCAGCTGGGGACAAAGCCAAGCAAGAAGATAAGGCACAGCACAAAGAGATGAGGAGGGAACATTTCCTCAGCCTGCAGGAGAGAGGGTCGCTAACAGGCAAGTCCCAAGAACCAGCTCCATGACCCATTCCTCCGAGGTACGGCAGAACTACTAAACCCTAGGTAAAGTGGAAGCAAGCTGGTTGTTATTTTTAACTTAAAAAAATTATGCTAAAATAGCTGCACTGTGTTCCCAATGTCTACAATCAGTGATAAAAATGTATCTCAATTTACCAAATGAATATATATTGTAGCTTTTAAAGGAAAATACACAGTAGTCATTAAAAAGCAATTAATTTGTACACTGAGCACTTTTCCAAGTGCAAAGTGCCTCTGCCCAACATCCACTCCTGGGTCCTAGAGTCCAGCTGCCGGACCCTGGCTCTCAGCTCTGCATACAAGCTGGTCAGGGTCTCAGGTCATAATGTAATGCAAGTGCTTCAGCCACCTCAGCCCCCAAACAAGAACACACTCCGGACCTCACGAGTGGGTCTGCTTAGGTCTTCAAAGAAGATACGCTCATTTTATCTTCTGCTGGGAACTCTGTGCCCCTCACACCTCAACTGTGTGCACCCTGCACCCTTGGGGCCACAGCTCTGTCTCCCAGGGCTTCCCTCACCACTTCACGGTGGTGACCCATAGGGTTGCCACTCTTCCTAATCCTAATCTCACCTCGGTCATCCCTGCAATAACCACCCCCACTCCCTTCTGGCTGTCTTCACCCAGGAGCCCACACCCAGTCTCCTCCCTCATCCTCCAAAACATCCTAGCCGCCAAGCCCCCAGCTCCCCATGGAAGGTGACGCTGCAGGTCACGGTCCTTTTCCCGAGGCCCACCTGGCGCTCCCCCCTTCCAACTTCCCTCCTTCTGGTACTGGGATTCTCTGGGAGCCCTGGCTCTGCCCAACCCCTCCAGCAGAGCAGGGTCCAGTCACCTTGAGCTCCTTCGGTTCTCTGCCCCCAGTCTCCACCAGCAAAGGTCCAGAAGCCGCTGCCTGCTCACCTCTCTCCAGCCCTCACCTCGGAGGGTGCTATCTCTGATGTAATGAGAGTCTTCAAATGTGGCATTAGCAAACTTCATCTGCAAGTTAAAACATGCTACACAAGAGAGGGGCTGCTGTATCACCAGCTGACAGGCAGTTAATTTAGCACCAGAACCACGTCACTTTTCTAAATAAACACAACTGCAGTTTTGCATGTCAAATAGCTTTGGGCTACAGTAAATTCAACTTGTTCTACTTATGTCTGGCTATTAGATATTTACCATCTTACTAACCAAAAAATACATCAAATTCACTTGACATTTCAAACTGTAAGTAACTGTTAAAAAGTTGTTTACTTTTATTTGTAAATTGTATTCAGCATGCTACCACAGCCATACCAAGAGCAACAACAGCAAACCCAGGCTCCCCTGCCCAACAGATCTTCCTAAAACACTCAGATCACTCAGGCGCCAGACCAGGTGCTTAGACAAACAAGGACCCTGTCCTCAAAGAGAACATTCTTCATTCTCTGGCTGACCTCAGTGAAAACACTGCCCCACCAGGCCTAGGCAAACCTCATGCTCCACAAACCTGCCCCAAGGGCCCTTCCAGCCTGAATTCCACCTCCTCTAGTACCAGGCTGCCACCCAGGCACACCAGCAGGGCCACCTGCACCTGCCCACTTCAGGAGCCCGGCCCAGGTGCCTCAGGGCTCTCCTACCTAGACCACTCCACAGAGGAAAAAGTTGCATTTCTGTATATACAGACCTGCATACTTGGCCAAAAACCAAGAATTTTTTGGAAATCACTTGTTTTCTGGAAAACCACGTGCTCTGGCGCTCGAGTACATACTCAGCTCCCACCCCAGGCCACATAGGCAAGGAATTGACCAACCACCACGGAAAAGGCACTTGTACTCAGGTCTTATCCAAACCGTTTAAAATACTCATGACAGCCAACATACAGAATCACAGCCCTCCTTTCTCTCTTCCCCCACATCAATACTTTATTATTTTAATAAAATAATAAAACATACTTTAAGCCTAAACTACTTATGTACTCTTTCAAATTCTCTGTATGTAAATTTTTAATACTAACTACAAAACATAGATTCATTTTAAAGTTGGAATTGGAATACAATCATTGTCATTCAAATAAGAGATCAACCATAGGTTGCTATATTTTAAAAATTCTACAGCGATTCTCAATTCGGTAAGCAAGTCTGAAATAAGGAATAAAGTTTCAACCTCTGCATAATTGCTCTAAGTTACATGTTTTGTTTTGTTTTTTTAAACAGGGGAAAGTGCGAACGCAGTCCCCCACTACTACAAATTATGCAGTCAATTTTCCCACATTTGGGGAAATTGCAGGGGTCAGTACATCCGGAGTGTAACGGATAAGCCTCGCCCTGGGAAAACCACCTTCGTGATCATGGTATCTCCCCTTCAGGTAAGTATTACACGTGTTTTTAAATTGATACAATTTGATTTTTTTAATCTTAAAAAGAACTTGTAACATAAAACTGAGTTTAATTTCAAGAAAAAGATTTTTAAAACAATTTATCTACATTTAGGTAGCACCAATTGTCTTTACAGTTTTTTTCCATTACATACCTGTTACCATCCTACACCAACAACTTACAAATAATGCTTTACAAAAAAGGCATTTGCCTTAAAAATCCTAACAATTATCCACTCATTTCACACTGTAAAAATGCCAAAACCCCTTCTGTGGAAAAAATCACTCCCATCTGTCAGTGCAGGCAGAGGTCCCCAGGCCCGTAAGAAGCCCGGACTCTGCCCTGTGCACCAGCTGGGAGCTGAAGGCCAGAGGCCCTGCTCCTGCCCACCACCTCTTGTTCATCATTTCTACAAGGCTCACTTCACCCCTCAAAAAAGTCTCAATTCTGCTCCCTCGCGGAAAGCTCCACTTATTTCCATGTTTGGAATGTCAACACAAATAGTTTTGGCTGAATGATAATAAGAGAATTTTCTTTAAAAACCTCAAAATTCTCAGAGGAAAAATATAATACCCTTTGTTGTGATGTCAAGTTACCTGTAAACAAGTCAAATTAAAAGGCAGCCGTTAGGTCCCTACCACCCATCTTACGCACTCTTCAGTATAATTACACACAAAACCGCTTTAAGTTTGAAAAGTAATGTTGCTTGAGACGCTCCCATCAAGGCCTAGGGAACCAGCTGGTGCGCTCTGCAGGCCACGCAGTAACGCAGCACACGTGCACAAAAATCAAGCAGTGAAGACAAGCAGCACTCTTATCCGCACCTCCAACAGCTGGAAGCAGACAAAAATTCCGGTTTGTGGAGAAAGGTTCTACTTGGAATAATCTAGAAAGTCCCCGAGGAATAATTAGCATTTCCTAGAGAGCAAGTTTGTTTTTCAAGCAGAGTAAATGTGAAGTTATCATACTTCACAAAATCAGAGAACCAGCTGAACTGCTTTGTAGCAGGACTGATAGTTCCTCATGAAGCTCCCTTAATTACCACTCCATAAGACCTTGTAAGAACTTCTAAATAATCAAGCGACTTTTAAAAATCATGTTGAAAGTGTACAGCTTTCCCCAAATTTTAAGGTTCAGAGCACAGATCTGAAAATTTAGCACTTTTCAAGAGTTTTCAATTTTTAGGCAACAAAAAATATGGTAAGAAAAAGGAGTTCCTACAGCTTAAATAATTCTTGAAATAATACACTACTGAAAACATCCAGAACAAAAAGGAAGTAACAGATAACCCATCATCAGTGAAGATACAGGTTTTGGGCGGTTCCACGCGCCAGAGTTGAACACTTCTGGGCTGTATTACCTACGTGCTAGTTACGAAAAATAACATGCAAACTCGCAGAACGCACAGAGAAGCGCAGAAACCCTCAGCCCACGTGCACAGCTGCCTGAGCCTCCAGCTTTGGGAAAGTGAGGATGGGACCTGCGGCAGGGCTTGTGGTCTGCGTTCTGGCCATGGGTCGGGTGGATGAGGCCGCGAGGCTGGGGTCTGGAGTGGGATCCGGCCAGGGTGACGGGGTCGGGGTCGGGGTCGGGGTCGGCTAGGAGGTAGACTGATCCCAGAAACCGCGATCTAGGTCCTGGATGGACGAGGCCTGGGGTTCCGACTCGGGGTCCGGACTGCCTCCTACATGTGGGGAGGACGTGGGCTGCGTCCTCGCCGTAAGACTTAGGTCGGGGGCAGCGGGGCTGGGTGGTTTCAGGGCCTGCCTGGATCTGAGTTTTCCTGGTCCTGGGTGGGCCGCGGGGCCGGGTCGCGCATCGGGGGCGGGTTCTAGGTGGGGTCGCGGGGTCGGGGTCCGGGTCCAGGTGGGGGTTCGGGTCCCAGGCCGGCCAGCCAGGCCGCAGCCCCCAGCCCCCGTCCTCCCCCGGCCCCACTCACACGCGCGGCAGCTGCAGCGGCGGCGCCCCGCGCCTCTGGAACACGCCGTCCACGAACACGCCGTTCTTGCCGAGGCAGCGCAGGTAGAAGTCGCCGCCCGCGTCGGGCCCGGGCTGCGCCGACGGCTCCGGGGCCGCCCCGCCATGGCCGCCGCCGCCCGGGGGCGTGAAGATCTCGAGGTGGCGCCGCGAGATGAAGCTCGAGTGGCCCATGCTCACGTCCACCGAACCCTGCGACGAGTTGCGCCCGATGGTCACCGAGCGCTTCTTCATCAGGTACTCGAACTCGCGGCCCTCGAGGCGCGCCACGGCCCAGCCGCCCGGCGGGGACCCGCCGCCCGCGCCCCCGGCCCCGCCGCCCGCGGGAGGCCCGCCCGCGCCCGGGAGGGCCGCGGCCGCCGCCATGGGCCTGCGAGGGCCCGGGCCGCCTTCCGCCGCCGCCACGGAGCTGAGGGCCGAGCGAGGCCGCCGGCCGGCGAGCGACGAGCGGCGGCGAGGGGCGGGACACGCGCGGCGCGCCGCGGGCCGGCGCCGGCCCGTGACTGACGGCCGTGCCCGCCTATGGGGGCGGTGCACGGCAGTGGGGCTACCGGCCGCCAGCCAATGGCGAGGCACGCCGGCTGTGCGTCCGCACGTCCGGCCGCGGCGCCCTACGCAGGCGCGGCTCCCGGCGGCCTGGAAAACCCGGGGCGGAGCTGGGCCGGCCGCGGAGTCGCGGAGCCGCCGAGCAGCCGCGCCGCGCGAGGGGCGGGTGCGAGGGCTGGGCCGGGGGCGGGTCAAGGTCGGCGCCGGCGGGCGGCTGGGGGCCTGCGTATTCCGCACCCGGCGCCGCGCTTTGTCGCTGCTGCCTCGCGCGCACCCTCAAGTGTAGCCGGAGCCTGCCGCGTGCTGGCAGCCGAAACCCAAGCGTTTCCACGGTTGCAGTGGCTGTGGGACCCCACGGTGTCAGCCAGGAGGAGAGAGGGGAGGGGAGGAGAGCGAGGAGGGGAGGGGGCACGGGAAAGGGAGTGGGAAGAGTACGAGAGGGGAGGGGGAGGGGAGTGCGGAGGGGAGGGGGCGCGGGGAGGGGAGGGGAGTGGGGGGAGCGGCGAGGGGAGAGGAGTGCGGAGGGGAGGGTGCGCGGACGGGGAGCGGGACACGCGCGACTCCGTGGGCCCGGGGGTAGCGGGGAGCCTGGAGGGAGGCAGGTCCAAGTCCGGCTCCGCTGACACAGCCCGCGCTGGGGGCGCCGCCGGCTCTCCTCGTTCTCTGTATAGAAACCCCTTCTGAAGAAATGGAAGAAGTTACCGTGTCCCTCTGAACGCGACATCTCCCTGGCTTGTCCTCCAGAGATGCGTTTGCGGTTACGGTACAAACTCCGGAGGGTTCACACGGCTTCGAACCAAAAGGGCGCAGTCCGTCCTAGACAGGACAAAAAGTCGTCTCGTGAAGTACTCACTCACATACGGGAGAGATTTCAGGTGGTGTGGAGACAGGAAGGGAAGCGATCGGTGGAGAAGCCTTTCATCCACGACAAAACACGGTTGATCAAAGGAAAGAGCGTCTGATCTGGTGTAACGGATGTTTCCAAACCAGCTGACAAGTGACTGTGGGGTGTGTTGTCCCGGCGTCCTGGGCCCTGGCTCTGTGCTCCTCCGGGGGGACGGCCACTGCTCTCCCCGGCATTCGGAAGCGGCCTTGTGATAAAGTAACTGACTGTGTTTGGAGGGCATGCTGTTAAAAACTCAGACGAGCCTACAAACCTTCACTGTTCACGGTGTCCACCACACGCAGGGAACCCAGGCCTGCAGGTACCAAGAGGGTGAGCCTGTCCTGTTGCACTGATATGTCTCAGCTGTGCCCCGACTGTGCCCACACGAGGCCCCTGGATGGAAGGCACACAGTGCCAGGCCCTGGGCAGGTAGAAACGGTTAGGGCCACATGAGGTCACTGACACGAGGAGTCTGACGAGGCTCCAGAGCAGGAGGGCTTGCGCTCGCCCTTCCATCCGTTCCCAGTGCTCAGTAAGCACCTGCTGTATACCAGACACAGGCCAGGGTTGGACCAAAGCAGAGAGCAGACCCGGCAGCCACATCCCATCAGCGCGTGTGAAAGAAAGACTGATCCAAAGCAGCAGGGAGGTGCCCTCAGGTGGGCACGGAGCTGAAGGTGGGATGTGGAGGAGACACACCCAGGGCTCACGAAGCTTTGTTCCCTCAACCAGGAGTGTGTCCGTGCGGGACACAGGTGCCAGAAGAAAGCAGAGTGAGACCGTGGGGCACCTGCCAGGTGCTGCTGGTGGAGGACCCGCAGTACACCTGTGCACATACAGGCACAGCCCAGGGGCAGCATGCAGAGCAGGCAGAGAGGCCAGAGGAGGACACCCTTGACCTGAGGCTTCAAGATCCTGAGCTGGGGCCACGGTGACCTCCAGACAAAGAGCAAGGGCAGTGGCGCAGCGTGGGAGGACACTCAGTGTGTCACAGGCGTGAGGGAGGAAAGACAGCCGGGCTGCAGCTCCACCGGCCCCCATTACCTGAGACAGGAAACCACTGGGTGTTTCAAGCAAGGAGTAACATGACCCAGTTGAACTTCTAAAAAGATCAACCTGTTTGCTGTGTGGGACAAAACCGAAAACAGGGAGACCCAACTGTGTCCCTTGTAATGATTTAGGCTACAGAAAAGGGTAGTTGGATCCACGAACCTCAAAGCTTTTTGCAAAAGTACCCAGTAAGCTAGTTTTCTGAAAATTTGTTAAGTTCCCACATTTAAGGTAATAGTAAAATTTCCCATCATATTTAAATAGTTGCAATGAGGCAGGGAGGATATAGCTCAAGTGGTAGACTGCATGCTTAGCATACACAGGCCCTGGGTTCAATCTGTAGTACCACCTCTAAAAATAAATGAATAAACCTAATTCCCTCCCCCCAAAAAAATTTTAAAAATAAAACTAAATAGCTGCAATGAATGTAATTTCCCAAAGATTACACATATTGCCTTTTAAAATAAAACCATGACATCATTCCCTACCTATAGCAAATGCATCCTGAATGCCATCGTGATTCGAAACCTACTCACATGTTTTATAAACATATAAACAGTCTCTTGGTTAACAGTCAGGAGTTGTTTTAAATCCTTTTCTCCTAAGCTCAAATTCCCCCACAAGTGTTCGCACTTGAACATCATTTATTGATGACACCATGTTTATGCCTGGAGAGGGAGATACATATATATACACACAGGTCTTTAATTTGCAATTTGCTGTAAATTTAAGTCTCATGTTAAAAATACTTATGGATTGAATTAGTATTATAGCTATTATTAATACATTACTGATGAAAACATAAATAAATGCAAGTTTTGATTAAGACTAGAGTTATATTGGAGATTTCTCTCTTAATACCATGTCCGGGGCTTTTTTCCTCCGGACTGTCCATATACCCACTGAAGAGAGTTACTAGGGTGAGGCAGGGCACAGAATCAATATTATCCCCATTTCTTCATAAACGTACACACACACACATAAATTAAGCTGGAGGAAGTGATCTCATAGCAACTAACAGTTCTTTGAACCTCTTCTGACTGCAGGTGCCACATGGGAGCTGAGCAGAGGCCCCGAGGCCCCGCAGCGCGAGGGGTCTGGAGGCAAAGGGAGAGGTCTCGTGCCGCCCAGGCAGCCAGCTGGGGCAGCAGAAGGGCCACACCAGGAGCGAGGGCTCCCTGCCAGGAGTCGCGGAAAAACGACAGTCTCTGAAGAGAACTCCTTGACTTGCCAAGCACCAGACTGGGTACAGCTGGAGAGAGGAAGTTTCAGCTCAGCCACATCAGTAGAAATCATCTCAATCAAAACCCTGGAAGAAAAGGTGGGGGGGTAAATCAGGAGTTTGGGACTAACAGATACAAACTACCATACATAAAACAGATAAACAAGGACCTACTGCATAGCATAGGGAACTATATTCAATTTCTTGTAATAAGCTCTAATGGAAAGCAATCTGGAAAATGTATATAATGTATACAGGTAACTGGATCGCTTTGCTTTACACCTGAAACTAACGTTGTAAATCAACTACACCTTGATAAAAAATAAAATAACAGGAAAAAAATGAAAATAAGGAAAACAAATAACAAAAGACTATGAGAGACCTGTGGGACAAGATCAAAGGGTCTAATGTCCCTAAAACTGGGCTGTCAAAAGGAAGGGAAAAACGGAGCAGAAGAAATATTTACAGAGAGAACGTGTACGGATTATACACACTGGTAGGACTCAATCACCCCACAGATCCGAAAAGTTCAGCAAAGCCCAAAGAGGACAAATTCAAAGGAAAACAAACGGAGCTGTCTCATAGCCCAACTGCCGGAAACCAAAGATGAAGATAAAAGCCTTAATGAAGACAAAGGAAAAAAGATTAACGTCCTGGGAAACCTCAGCGAGAATGACTGCTGACTGCTTATCAGAAGCTGTGCTGCCAGAGGAAAACGACACTATACTTGTAAAGTGCGGACAGGAGACTGCCCAGGTCTTCATGACTGGAATCGAACACTCGACAAAAGCGTCTTTCACGAATTGAGGGTAAATCAGAGCTGGAAAACGTCGTCACCAGGGGCTCAGCCTCCAACAAGCTGAAGGGGAGCAGCCCGGTGGAGCCCCAGGCATGCGGGCAGGAACACGTCTGTAAAGGCTGAGGGGGCTCGGCGGGCACGAGGCTCTGGCTTCCATCCCCAGCACCTCCTCTAGAAATAAATAAATAGGCCTAATTACTTCCCTCCCCCCAAGATAATAAAAGACACAAGATTATCGAGTGGAGGCTTAGAGCAGATCTTAGAATCACATGTTGTGGGTTTTGAGCAACACTGCCCAGCGCAACACGGCAGTAATGGAACAGCTGGGCCTGTCCCCGCCAGAACCCCCACCCCGGGGGCACATCAGGTGTGTGGCTGAGGAGCTGAATTTTAAGGTTGTGTTCAGTTATAATTTAACCTTATATTTAAATAGCCGCATGTGGCTAGTGGCTACCAAATTAAACAGCAACCTGTGGAAATAAAAACTATGACAAGAGAACCAAGAGCAGTAGGGAGTTACAGTTATTCTGCGTTCTAACTTTCTTACCTGGTTGATGGAATCGTGTAATACAACTTCAGAGCGGACTGTGATCAGTGAAGGGCACGTTCTGTAACTTCCACATCAACCACGGAAATAAACAAGTATAAATGTGCATGTTATGTACACAAATATCAAACTGACATATAAAACGTATAGTAACATATTAATGTACCAAAAATACAAGCAGAGATAGAATTTTAAAAACACGTGAATAATCCAATAGAAGGCAAGAGAGCAAGAATAAAGAGAAGATGGAACAAACAGAGCAGCAGGGTGGCGGCTTTAAACCCCGCTGTGCCAGTCAACACACCGAATGTAAACACACAGAGCTCCAGTTAGGAGCCAGAGACTGATGGGGGAGGA
This sequence comes from Camelus dromedarius, assembly GCF_036321535.1. Taxonomy (NCBI): domain Eukaryota; kingdom Metazoa; phylum Chordata; class Mammalia; order Artiodactyla; family Camelidae; genus Camelus; species Camelus dromedarius. Next base: position 27,305,887 of record NC_087451.1, read on the forward strand.
AAACACCACCCAACTTACAAGTTTACAAAACACACACTTTAAGGCTAAAGACTAAGACAAGATGAAACTATGAAGAGAGAAAGAAGCCGTCCAAATGCGAGTCATAAGCAAGCTGGCTGCCTTAACCTCGGAAGAGGGGGATCAGGGTAAGGATGACCGCACGAAGAGCGAGGCGCTTACTGGTGTGGAACAATCATGAATTTTGATACTCTTAGAGGGAAGTCCTGCACTGTGACTACTTTCATGTAGCAAAACACTGTGAACACCCCGTGATTACAAGTCCTGTGGTCTTGAGAAGATGACACTGGGTTTCTAACTTTTCCTCCTAGGAAACCTTCAGAAGCCCGCAGTTTGCACCCAGATGAAAGCCAGACCCTGGAGCCCGCGTTTCCTCCTGGTCCAGCTCCGCCCAACAGTCTCCCTTCTCACTGCCCACGTGTGCCCCCCGGGTGCCACCCCGTTGCACCCCACCTTGGTTCACACACACAGCTCTCCGGCTGCCCCCAGGCGCCCTGCGGCATCACCCCAGTCCCCTCTCTTTGCACGAAGTATTCCCTTGCTGTGGCAGCTCTGCTGGCACTCTCCAGGACCCGGGACTCCCTAACTTGTGCCTGTTATTGGACACTTAATAACTTCCTGTCTCCGCTGCATTGTTACTTTCTTTCTTGTACGGTTACTTTTCTTAGCTCCCTGACTCCAGTGCTGCGAGGCCTGGAGCCATGCCTCTGATTCACTGTGCTCCCGACAAGACACAGCTGCCTCGTGAGGCCGTCTCACGCGGGGCTCCAGGGGCTGCTTTCAGGACGTCCAGGGCTGTGGGTACTCTGTCCACTGCAGGAGATGGAAGTAGCACTTTGAATTGCATGAAAACAGTGTCCAGAGAGGAGAGAAATATTCTTATTATGGCCAAGCGTTCAGGAAAAAGTAAGGTATGTTCATTCAAATATGGCCCTGCTGGTAATCAGTACCATGAATCCAAAAGGTATTATCATGGATGTAAGCATTATGTTGAATAAATGATACATTTCTCACTTCTGGTTTTCTTCTTCACAGAAACTCAAATACTCCAGAGTAAATACCATAAACTAAGTTTTCAGTTTGATGAAACGTCCCAGGCGGGAATACTGCTGAGGCAGGGGTGTGCCGCACCTGTGTTCCTAGCACCACGTCACAGCTGCAGGCCGGCAGCAGGTATTTGTCAAATCGCGGAAGTACACGGAGGTCCACTTGGTAAGGAGATCCACAGCCGTCATCTGACTGAAGTTTCCGATAGCTGTGGTACAACCACAGCAACCTGATATCAAACCTCACTGCTGGGAGTTCCACCTCTTGACCTCTCAGGAGGCACTTCAGGCTCTCACAGAGCCCAAAATCAGAATTACGGACACCGTCTTTCCACCACCAGGCTGTGTGCGGAGACGCCCCTGACAACACAGAGCTCACCCTGACCGGCTGAATCAGCTGTGTTGCTGTAGGGCCAAGTATTTGCTTGAGGACTGATTTGCTAGGCTGGTAACATTTGGCCCGGTTGATCTGTAGAGTCAGTATCACCCCAGTCCAGTCCCCAGCTGGCTTGCTGGTAGGAACCGACAAACTGATCCTTATATTCATACGGAAACGCAAAGGACCACAATGATCTTGAAAAAGAAGAAGTTTGAAGGACTTACAGCTATGTTAATGTAAATTAAAGCTGTAGTCACCAAGTGAACATAAAGCTCCTTCTCTAACTCAGCTTTCACGAGAAACTCAGTCACACAGTGATCTCCGTACAACCTGCAGCTGGTAAAGCACGGAGGCAGACCAGCACAAAGCTCTGCTGACCAGCACTGTGTGGTGCGGGAGCAAGGACAGACGCGTCGGGGGCACAGGAAAACCCAGAGACGGGTCTCCGCACAGTCAACCGACTGCCGACAGAAGTGCCAGAGGTAGTCAGCCGGGAAAGGACAGTGTGACATAACACATGATCCCCGGTCTCTGTCCTGGTCCCTGGCCAGAGCTCCTGAGTCCCCTGAGTTTCCTGGATGACAGGAGCATCCTTTGCTCTGATGAAGCGACTCTGGGTGGGTGCCTGGATGGGGCGGGACCAGAAAGACAGACCAGGGTTAGAAGTGTTAGAAGTGGAAGCTTCAGCCCCACCCCCGTCCTCTGGGAGAGAAGACGGGCTGGAGATGGAGTTAACCATCAGGACTGTGATGAAACATCCATAAAAGTACCTAAACTGCGGGGTTCAGAGAGCTTTTGGGTTAGTGAACACATCCAGGTGCCAGAAGGTGGCACCCCCACCCCATGGGGCAGGAGTTCCGTGTTCGAGACCCCGCTGGGCTTCACCCTGTGTGTCTCCTCAACTGGCTGTTCATCTGCAATCTTCAGAAAAGGCTTCGTAACAAGCCAGCCAACATAACTCAGTATTTCCCTGAGTTATGTGAGCCATTTTAGCAGACTATCGAGCCTGAAGAAGGGGCGGTGGGCACGCCTGAGCTGTAGGCAAGTTGGATAGAAGCGTGGGGACCCTGAGGACGCCCTACTTAAGGGTGGCGCTGGAAGTGGGGCAGCCTGTGGGACAGAGCCCGCAGCCTGTGGCGTCCACACGCACCGCGCAGCTTGTGTGAGAACCGGCTGAGACTGCAGGACACCCGCTGGCACCCACAGGGAATGGGGAAAACCCACACATCTGGCGTCAGAAGTGTTGCAAGCAGAGGTTTCTCTTTGATCCAGTAAATAATGCTGGAGCAGCTTGGTATCTGAGTCATTACGACAAGTGAGAAGTCTGACCTGTGCCTTACACCACACAGAAAAATTAATTTGTGATGGATCGCAGAGCTGTCTGGAAAAACAAAACAAAACAAACTACCAAGAAGAAAACATGGGAAACTATCCTTGTGTCTTTTTCCTCTTGTGTCTTTTGGGTCCCAGGACCTCAAAAGTGAAAACCATCAAAGGGAAAAAAATGGATAGGGTTTTGAAAAAAGTTTACATTTTGCTCCTCAAAAGATGATGAAAAATTTGAAACCGTGAGCCACACATTGAGGAAATATTCACAATATGTACACAGTCTGACAGGACTCCCTAAACAGAATTTAAAAGAACTCCTATCACTCCACGGCAAAAAGGAAACTAAAATTTCAAAGATGAGTCAAGAGGCTTGAACAGCCACTCCACAAGAGAAGATGAGTGGTCAACAAACACAGGAGATCTCCAGCGTCAACCGTCATCAGGCAAAACGCAGATTAAAAGCGCAACAAGATACCAGAGGAAGAGCTGAAACGAGAGCGACCCTACCACGTGCAGGCAGTGATGTGAAGCCACTGGAATGCCCCTGCGCTGCTGGTGGGAACGAAGTGGTGCAGCTGCGCTGGGAAACAGTCTGGCAGCTTCTTAGATAAAGTCCCCACACACGTGCACACGCACGTGCGCGCGCACACACACCCACCCCACCACCACGTATGTGTAGATCCAGCCATCCCACTCCTACCCAGAAGAAAAGAAAGCAGATGCCCGCAAAATGGCTTGTCTAAGAATGCTCACAGCAGCTTTATTCGTAACAACCAAAAGCTGAAACAACTCAAGTGCCTTCAGCAAGTAAGAAACAAATGCTGGGTGACCGGGGTGGGGGCGCCCACCTGGCCAAGCCCTGCCCTCGGTCCCTGGGAGCTGGTGCACGCTCTCTGGATGTGCCCTTTTGTGCTTCCTCACAAGCATTTTGTGGGAAGTGTTTTCTGAGTTTCCAAAAAAGCTCGTTCAGATCTAGCGAGGCTTGACGGGTGGTGTCTTCTGACCTGTGGCTCCAGGTGTGGGATTGACACGTCACCAGCGCAGCCATGCTGGGTGCAGATTCCTGCTCGGCTTGAGGCAGAAATCCTCACGGGACTTCCACGCACACCAGGGGCGGCCAGCTGAACAGCCACGAGGACGTCCACCCACGGAGAAGGAGAGAAGGGGCGAGTCCGTGGCAGGGGACGCAGTGTGTGTGCCGTGGACGGGGCGGACCCACCGCCTGCTCAGCAGGAAAGGCCCGAACAGCTCCCCCAGCGGCTCACAGCACTCCCACCTCTTGGGATGATGCCGTTTTTCCTAAAGCAATAGTAACTGTAAGCGTGTCTCACTTTTCTGTTTTCAACTTAAAACTGCATTCTAATGACGGCTGGAAAACATAACTGCATCACTTAAAAGTTAAAAACTGGTAACATGTTTTAAAACATGCCTGATTTTTGGAAAGTGACATTTACAGATGAATAATACAATTCTAATTGAATTTCATTCTAAAAAACAAGAGCTTGAGAGAAATCTTATAATACCAATTTTTAAACGAAAATACCAAGAGCACCCTTAAACTTGCTGACATTGGCTGGGCCTGAAAGTGTCTTTCTAATCCTCCTCCGTCAAACCCTCTTCTCCAAAGACCCCCTTGCGGAGCTCTGGAGGCCGGGGAGACCTGTCTCCACTCTGCGGACTCCTGGGGGCAGGAAGGGGTCCGTGGTGTGTCCCTCTGTGCGTCCTGCACACCAGGCACAGGAGCTGTCACGTGTGGCTGGGGGCACTTACCTCCCGTGTGAAGGCAGTGCCCCCAGAAAGGCAGCCCCCGGAAGGCACCCTGGAGCAGGCAGGCCCCGCACAGCCGTCCTCAGCCGTCCTCTGAGCCAGACTTAACTAAGTTTGAGAAGATACCAGGGACGCCTGGGAGTTGCCTAGGGAGGTGTGAGGCGAGTGCCCCTTGGAGTGACCTGTGTCCCACACCCAGACCCGCTTCAGCTGCCCTGAGCATCACCGCCCAGCAAGTCTTCTCTGGGTCACCTTTCTGGATCTCTGTGCTGAGGCTGGTGTCCCTCAAAGCCCACATGGAAAACATGCGAAACGCAGACAGCAGGACAGACGAATTCAACAGCTAAAGGCTGTTTCTGAATAGAGGAGCCTCTGTTGCTGCTGCTCAGGGCCCTGAGCTCCCCCCCACCCCCCCGCCCCAGCCCAGGAGCTCCCTGTGGCTTCTCCCTGCCTTTGTTTGGCATCCTTGGTCCTCACATCTCCTGAGCTCTAAACCTCCAGGCTAAATTTGCCTCCTGGTTCCTCATTGCCCATTCATTCATTAATTCATTCGTTTCCTCTTCCACTCATCAAACAGTTCCTGTCTCCCGCCTCATGCTGGGCCCAGTGCTGGCTGCCCAGGCCCACAAGGAGCAAAGGGGACACAGGCCTTGCCTTCATCAGGCCAGAGAGGGAGGCAGCCTTGATTCAGTCTCCTCACCTGGACCAGCACCCCAAATTCCCTCACACGTGGCCAGCCCCCTCCTCCGAGCCCCACCACCACCCCACGTGCTGGCCTGGCCACTCGAATGCAAGACGGGGCTCCCTCAATACTCCCACCAGCCACACTGGCCCTCTGCCACACAGTGAGAACTGACCCCCCCCCCCCCCACCGCCCGAGCTGCTCAGCCTGGGACAGCCACTGTGCACAGACATTACTCCAACAGGACTCTGAGCCTGGCAGAGTATGGGCCCATGCGGAAACCTCCTCTGAGCTTTAGTGAAGCACAGACTACTGAGAGGAAATATCTGCCTCATCTTGCAGCCCCGCTTAGGGATGAGAGACAGAGGAAGCAGGAAAGTCAGAACGTGAGCAAGGGCGCTGACGCAGTTGTTTGGAGAAAATTCTGATGGTGAACGTCAGAGTTACAAAGATGAAAACGGCCTTGACCCACGAATCCAATGGCAGTTCAACGTCACTGGAGAGCTTCATCCGTAGGAGACACTATGTTTCATTTAGGAAATTTTTAAAAATGAGAAGACAGGGATCCTGCCTCTAACAAATCAAATACCACAGGTTTTAAAAGTGGGCAAATCAGTAGCAGAGCACATGCTTAGCATGCATGAAGTCCTGGGTTCAATCCCGAGCACCTCTGTTAAAAATAAATAGGTAAATAAAATTAATTACCCCCCCAAATAAACATAAATAAATAAAAGTGGGCAAAGATGATTCCTCATGCTGGAGTGTGAGTTACAGAAAAGCAAGGAGGGTCTAGAGGAAACCATGTGGTTTCGGACTAGAGCTGGAAATTTCAGTACCAACTCATTTCAACCCTCATAGGAGAGGCAGAAGGGCCTTGGGAAGTGTCTTCCTTCACACATTCACCAGTAACTGTGTGTGGTGCATAGTTACTTTATTACAGTCATGGAGCTCAGCATACGTAGGACAATTTTTAAATGCACGTGAGTTGTATTTGCCTTAAATTCAGATTAAGGTTGTATACTTTTAAAGAATTACTGATCATACCAAAATTTAAACAGAAGGAAGTATCTTACTGGAAGTGGGGTGGAGGGGGGGAGAAAACAAGTCTGGTAGGAACGTCAATATCAAAAAAGTGTACCACAATGGAAACTAATGATAGTAGTGGTCAGAATCACGAAGGAAAACATTCTTGACAGCTAAGCGAGTATGGGTGTGACGGCACAGAGCGAAAGCTACCAGGACAGTCAGGACACTCCTAAACAGGAAGCAAAAAAGCAGAAGGAAGAATAAAGCCAGAAGGAAGATGGCGGTAACAGAAAGGAAAACCACAAGGCACCCCGTCGGCAGGACACGCCAGGTGGCCCTGCCCACTGCTGACTCCATGGCCGACAGTGACACTGCCTGTTAGGACGCACAATACAGTAACAACTCCCCCAACCCTGGTGAACAGAAAGTCCATTTGTTCAGATTGTGATCCCATTTACAGAGACCAAGTAAAACGTACAATGAACCAAAGAGATGCTTCCTGAAACATTTTAAAGCAGTTATTTTCTAACAGGAAAACTGCTACATGACACTGACTAGCCTATACCGAGACTAAATTTGGCCTGTGTTGTGTCACTTGATACAGATTTCAACAAGACAGGCATTACGTCACAGAGACTTTCACATCAGCGAGTATCTTTGCAACCATCAAGAATCACGAAGGCTGCACAAAGCAGATGAATGTAATGTTTCCTTGTGTCGCAGACAAATCACATGAAAACAGAGCAGGCCCCTTCAGCAAGGAGGGCGGACCCACACAGAACCGACTGGATCCAGTCACTGAAGACGAGGACAGCAAACACAGAAAGTGCTTTCCATTTCTTCCTGATCTGACACGAAATACAAACGATGAAATGCCTGACACAAAGCTCCCAACAGGCCACCTTGCCAGTTAGAGGCAAGTCCTCGTGTGCAGACGTGCGAGAAGCCGAGGCCCTCCAGCTCACCGCGGACAGGTCTGGCCAAATCTGATGACAATTCCCGGAGTAGCATCCCCAGTAGGAATGCGACCATCTTCTCTAAACTTTTTAATAAAAAGCAAAATTTGATCAGCCCTGCTAAAGGAAGGACTGAACTATATTTACCCGACACAAACAGTATTACCAAATTACTGCCATACCAGGCGTGATCAAGATTCGCACCCAGACTTTTAGGGAAGAATACGAGGTGTGTCAGGCAGTTAGCTAGTGGTGGTCTAACCGCATGAAGCTCGTGGCGGTGGTCTGCCGCGTGCACCCTGCGGTTGGCTGCGACGGCGTTCCTTACTCTAACCAGCATTCACCTCCGTATCTAATTTTGTCTTATTTTTCTTAAAAAGGGTGCTCCAAACTGCACACGTCGAAGACCCCAGCCACCCCCGGGGCACAGGCCGCCGGACTCCGAGCCCAGGGCGGGCGCCTGGGGGCCCGACCCGCGAGCGTGCAGCGTCTGCACGGTCGGGGGCGTAGACCAGCGCCGCCGCGCGCGGGAGGCAGCCTGAGGTCGCGATCGCCGGGCGCGGCCGGGCCCCCCGCGCCCCCGAACTCCCCGAGTCCCTCTGCGGCCCCGACCCCGGGCCGGGCGCGCACCGGCGAGGGGCGCCGGGGCCCCGGGCTGCGCTGGGCCTCCCGCGGCGGCCGCCGGGCCCGGGGGCGTCGAGCAGCCCTGGCCGCGCCTCCGCTCCGCGCTGTCCGCGGAACAAGCGCGCGCCGCCCCGGGCTCCGCCCTGGATCGGCAGGCGCGGAAGAGAAAACTGGTTCCCCGCGAGCGAAGGCCCGTTGCCTGCTGCGGTCGCCGTGAAGTGCGGGCTTTGGCCGAGCGGTGGCGGGTAGGGTGCGAGGACAGTAGGGTCCCCGAGGGACAGCGGCTGGGTCCGGGTCCGAATCGGGGTCTGGTCCCCCGCTGCCTCGCACGCGTCCCGCAGGGGGCGGACCAGTGAAGCCAGCTGCCCTCGGGGGCCCCCTCTGCCTGGCAGCCAGTACTGGGATTGGGGGCGACCCCTAGGACTTGTAGGTGGGAGCCAGCAGGGGCAGGCTGGGGGGAATCCGTGTTGCTGGGGCAGGACACAGCGTCCGGCACATCCCTGCCGCCGTTGGTCTGAAGGCTAAGCGAGCTTCACTAGGGTGGCTGGAGAAAGGGCCTGAGGGACTTCTGCAGAATACCTCGTTCACCTGATTAAGACTTTCTCACAGTGCTGTAGAGCACAGGGAAATACACACAAGATCTTACGGTGGCTCACACAGAAAAACATGTGACAATGAATGTATATATGTTCACGCATAGCTGAAAAATTGTGCTCTACACTGGAATTTGACACAACATTGTAAAATGATTATAAATCAGTAAAAGATGTTTAAAAAAGAAGACTTTCTCACAGTGGACAATTTTGATGAGGTTTCATGTGGGACATGAATTTTCTCAAATTCTGGGCCCATTCCTAGAAGTCCACCCCCCCACCCCCCAGTCTGGTTTTACCCAGTCGCTGCCTGGGGCATTGATCAGAGGGGTTCCCGTCTTCCCCCAGCCACCACCTTGCTGCCTCACTGTGCACCTGTGTGCCTGGACTTCTCAGGCTCCCACAACACCCTAGACCTGGGGGTGGACATTCAGGCTTCCGGGGAGCCCCGGGTGCAGTTCAGGGAGCCGCACGCCCCAAGGCAACTGCTGGTCTGTCGGGATGCTCTAAGCCAGGGCCTGCCCCTCATGCTGGATGTGTCACCAAAGCAGCAGAAGTCCCTGCCCCCTGGCTTGGCCTTTGCTGAAGGTCCTCCCTCATCCTCACCCTCCCCCCAGCACCCTGGCCGTGGGTGCACCTCTGGGCTTCGCGCTGTCTCCGGTCACTCCAGGCGTCTTCAGTTTGCTCTCTAGATCCACCTCTACCTTCCTCTTCCCCAAGACCAGCGGGAGCTGGAAGGCAAGAAAGCCGAGCGGCTGCAGCCCGTGGGAGGTGCTGGCAAGGAGCTCAGAGCGGTGGGAGAAGGCCTGGCTGAGGGTCAACAACCTGCTAGGGGAGGCCGCAGCTCCGGTTCTCACCGTGTCCAGGCCTTGGGACTCTCCCTGCTCAGGGACTGCCTGCCCTGCCTGTTGGCTTCCTTCAACCCTGCTTGCAGGAATGGTCCGCTAACTCCAACGTGTCCTGAGTATCCTGATTGTCATGGTTTGGCCAAGAACTCCCAGCAGTTCCAGTCTCTGTTTCTTCTTCCCAATCACTGCTGGCTTTAGAGAGGAGACACCTTGCTATCTGCAGCAGCAAACTCTAGGGACACTTGTTCCACGAGAAGTTTCAACACCAAGATTTTTCCCCCGGAAGGATTAATATCCAGAATGTTCTTGGGGGAACAGTTTCTCTCTCTCTGAAAGTACCAATTTAAAACAATGTTTTCTTTCAAGTTACAAAGCTGAACAGCAAGTTTTCTTAACACTTTAATTTTAAGCAGTTTTGCAGGGAGGAAGTGGCTTCCTTGGCTGTGGGAAGCAGGTCAGGAGAAGCAGCCAGACTAAAAGGATAGTTCGCTGATAACTGGACAAACCAGGAGTCATAGTCAGATAATCGGAAGAAACATTGTTTCTGTTCTTTTCTGAAATCCAGCCAGCACCACTGCAGCCTAGAACCTGCCACCACTGTCCAAGGGCACTGTGGGCCCAGGGTTGTTTCTGGACTTTTTTAACAGCAGAAAAGGGCATGAATTCAGAGATTTCTCCGGGTAAGAAGTCGAGGGAGGGAAACAGGCACTTGCAGGAGCCACCCCCATGGTCCCTCTCTCCCCTGTGCCCCATGGAGGCTCTGGGGCCTGTTACAGGCAGGGAGCACCCAGGGCAGCAGAGTGGCGCAGCGGGAGCGTGCTGGGCCCATAACCCAGAGGTCGATGGATCGAAACCATCCTCTGCTATATGAGCTTGTTTTTCCCTGGACTGTGAATCCAGTGATCCAAGTTCAGATCTCGGTGGGGCCTGGGCGCCTGTTTTGTCCCCTCCACAGGGGTGCTTAAGGCTAAGGGGTTCAGAGAGGGAAGCTGGGACTGTGTGTCTCTTTGGTGTGATAGTTAGGGCTCTGGATTCTGAATCCACCGATCTGAGTTCAAGCCCCAGTAGCACCTGCTCTGCCAGTGGCTGTCCTGCCATCCCCTCGTGTGTCCTGCTTAGTGGACACAGGACACAGCCTGGCACAGGGCTGCAGGAGACTGAGACCCCAGTCCCTGGGGCCTGGTCACCACTGCCTCCCGTCCCTCCAGAGGAAGCCACCTTAGGAATTTCCTGATTTTTTTTTTTTTCCTCTCTTGCCAAATGCAAGGGAAACTTAAAAGCCCACTTTATTTTATAAAGCAATTTTTTAAACTAGTTAAAAAAATTTTGAGAGGTACTAGGGATTGAATCCAGGATCTTGTGCCACGGAGCTATACCCTCCCCCTTCTTTGTTCTTTCTAATGTTCCTTTTTCCCCTCTCTAGCTTACCTTTAAAAAAAGGGATCCAAGGGGCTCACGCTGTTTTGTTCTGAGCTTTCCCATGATGCACCTTGTAACCTCTGGAATCCCAGGTCAGGACAATGACTTAGCTTCTCCACTGGTGAGTTTCAGTGCAGACTGTTCACTCTTCATGGAAATGCAGGAAAGAGTGCCTTTCACGTACTGCCCACTGGGCACCAGTGTGGCCACCGTCGTAGGAAAGCCTCTTGAGAGAGACACTGCCCTCAGGTGCACCTGCTGTCACTGACACCAGTTCCTCCTAAGCCATCTGCCCACCCACACGGTCATGAGGATGTGCTTACGTGTGCGCACGTGTACGTATACAGTGTCTGTATATGCTTGCACCGTGTGTGTGTGTATGCGTTGTGTGCCTGTGCATACAAGTCTGTACATGGTCTGTACGAACGTGTTCATGCGTACATATACACACACAGCACAGCTATACTTCTGCATGTGTGCACACACGTGTATGCACGTGTGTGCATATGTGACTTGATTTCCATTTAAAAGTCAGACTTCTGTCTGGCACCGGCTTTCCGGTCTCAGAACACAGGGCGTCGCCTTACTCAGGAAGCACAGGGGCCCTTCTCCCTGAACATCAGAGCCGAGGGGCATTTGCTTCAGGCAAGTGCTGGGCTTCCTGGTCCGAGCGGGAACAAAGCCTGTGTGGAGGGAGGTGGCGTGTCAGCACTGGTGCTGGGCCCCCCCGCTGAGGAAGCCCAGGTCTGGTGGTCACCTAATGCATCTAACCCTGACCGTGTCTCCTCACTGCAGGGGTGTGTCCAGAAGCTCCTGCGCTCAGCGCTGAGGCCACACGACACCTTATGTCAGTCGTGTAACAGCCTACAGCAGGTACTGCCCTGGCTCCACACTCGAGGTCAGCGTCAGTCCGACGTCAGTCCAGTGGACAGTGGCTGGACTCCAGTCCTGGTTCCAGCAAAGCTGAGGAGGAAGGACCAATGTCTTACACTCACTGGAACTGGCCCAAGCTCACAGGCCCGCTGGAAACGGAACTGGGATATCTGGGCCGATGTGGTCCAGAGCACGGGTACTGGAGAACGCTCACCAAGATGACCAGAACACGCACAAACCTCTGGGCCCTGTTCACGGTCCACAGGAGGTGTCAGGGGCACCAGAACTCAGACAACAGCGTCCCTGCAGAGCGGCTGCCGCATGTGACATGCACCTGGACCTATCCTGTCCCCTCCTCACGCTGGGATGGCGCCTCTCACTGGCAGACACTCCCCAGGGCGCACCCCCCCCCAGACCATGGGGCCGTCCATCTGCCTGAGTCAGGTGATGAGGGAAACAAATTCTCCCTCCATTTTCCTCTCACGTAGCCGCAACCCAAGGTGAGCTGGGCCATGGATCAGACACCGCACGTGACCACACCCAGCCCCTCAGCCTGGGCCCTGGCCTCCAAATGCTGCAAGAGGTGGCTTTTCAAGCAAGAGCCGCCCTCCCCAGCTCCTGGCACCGGGCCCGTGGAGGGGCTCGGGAAGGACGCTCTCCTGCTCTGAGATCGGGGCGGGGGAGCCCGGCTGGGGACACACTCTCCACCCCAGGCACCCTTCAACTGTTTATTCTACAGTCAGTTACTGTAGACACAGCAACCAACTGAATATAGATTGAAAGCAAAAAATATACAACTTCACACAACATATCCAGTTGTCAACGCAGAGAGCCACACAGGCACGACGCAGCAGAGTAAGACGAAGGGGTCTGACACGCGGGGGTCTTACAGCACTCAGGGGCCTGAGGACGCCAGCACTCGTGTCAGCAGAACCCAGATGCTTTGAAAAACCAACTCTAGGCCTATTCACAGACGTCCTTCCTTTCATGGGATGATCCCTGACATGGAGTTTCACGATTCTGTCGTTTCTGGCTGTTTGCTAGCCCTTTCTGTCTGGCTGTGGGTCAGCGGCTTTCTCTCTTCCATCTTTAAGGCGAGTTCCCTCGAGCAGCATGGGCTGGGGGAGAGTCTTGTCAGGAGCACACGGAGAGCGTCCCTGAGCCCAGTGGACACGCCAGGCCCGGGTGGGAGGGAAGATGTCGGGGAGGAGCTGGAAGGGAGGCCGGACCATCGGGCAGGTGCCTCTCCCACGTTCAGGGTCAAAGGGCTATCACCTGCTTGACCCACCCCCGGGAGGGACCCGGGAGGCTGACCGCACAGCCCAGCCCAAGCAGGGAGGTCCCTCTCTGTCTGTCCGTAACACTCATCGCCTTGCCCAGGCCTCCCCTGCCAAGGTGAGTTCACTGAAAGACTAAATGTGGAAGTTGGGGCGTAAGTTGCCAGAGCGCACAGGGCCCCTCGGCCGGTCTGGCTACTGGAGCAGGAGGCATGCGGCCCCCTGCGGCTGGTACTTCTCAAGAAAAGCTGGAAATCCCAATTTGTATATGGGCCCTGATTCCAAAACAATGCGGTTTATTCGCATTCTGGCAAAAACACTGTCAGGAGTAACAGAAGGTCAAAGCGTGAGCCCACCGGCCGACCACGACCCGTGGCCCCTGCCGCCCGCCGCTTCCATGCCAGACTGCAGGGCCTGTGACTCAGAACTGCTGGGGTCTCAGCTCTTCACGGGACACTTTTCGGATTTCATTAAGCCTAAAAACAGGCGTCTGTCTCAATTTTTGCTCTTTGGGATTTTCTCAGTCTAACAATAAAAGAATGCTCAAACTGGAGCAACTCTCCTCTCAGGGTAGGACACCCTGATCTCACATACGCGACGAGGCCAGCACCACGTGGAGCCAAGGGAGGGGCGGCGACAGGTGGGGACAGAGGAGTCGGAAGAACCAAAGTCGTGAGAGAAGAGCTGAGCCGTTCCCTTTCTGAGTGCCTCTGACGCCCACACCGGCGGCCCCTGTCCTCCAGCCGCGGACAGGCCGCCTCCCGCCTCCCGTGTCTTCACCACTTGATGTCTCGGCTGTTAGCAGGGTGGCCCGGGCCCGGGCGCGCAGTGTGCAGGGCCTCCTGGACGCGGGGGGAGTCGGCGCCGTCCAGCCATTCCTGGTACAGCTCCTGCACGTGGGCGCTCGTCTCAGGGGGCCGCACGGGGACGTCCGCGTAGATGCCCTTCATCCTCTGCAGCAGGGCCTTGTCCGCGCGCCCCTCCTCCGTCTGCGCCTGGCCTCTGCCACTGAGGCACCCTGAAACACACGGGAGCTTGCTCTTTCCCCGCTTCTGTCCAAAGGGAAGACGACTCTGGACCGAGGAAGGGTGTCGGCGTACACCTCGTGGCCGGAGGCCCAACCCAGGCCCCCACCCCCTCCTGTGGAACTCCTCACAGACGCTCTCACCCCACACTGAAATAACACGCCGGCCTCTGAGAGCTGGCTGGCTATGTATGCAAATCTGGATTTGCAATTTCTCTTAAAATGTATCAAAACCAGAAGAACACAGAAATTATTAACGAACAGCTAAATCACTGGGGTCAGCCTAACGCCTTAGTGTGCAGGTTTGCATCTGGGCTGTGCCGGGGAGGGGAGGGGATGGGACGGGTCCCTGGCCCGGACACCCGGACACCCAGACACTGCGGCCTGAACAAGGAACACGCCTCCTACACCCTGCTGCCGCTTTTCTCCAACGCCCTAGATGGCTGTCGCGATTTACAGGACAGAAGCTCATTTAAAACAACCTGCAGCGAATTTCCACCCGGGCCAGGCTTCCCTCCACTTACCCGTTGGCAGCACCTAACAGCTGCCCTGTGGGTCTCACGTCTCTGCTCCCCAGGCCCCGCTCCCTGGCCACTGCTCTAGCTCAGGGCACAGGTGAGCACACCCAGCCTCCACCCTGACTGGCATGCAGGTGTGGGAGGCCCCGTCTGGACCCCAAAGCTCATAGCTCACCTGCTACCCCCTCATCCACACCTCCTGTCCAGTCCTTGGTGTGGGCCACAGGACCTGCCCTCCACGCCCTGGCCCCTGGACAAGGTCTCCGAGGATGCCCGTGCCCCCAGCCAGTGCCCCACTCTCTGCCTGCCCTCAGTCACCCCCCACCGGGGGCCGCCTTTCCTGAAACTCATCTCGCGCCTGGATCCACCCTTTACTCCCCAAATTCCACCTGGTACCCCGTGGGCTGCCCACCCAGGATGGCCCGGATGCCCTGACCCCCGTCTCCGAGTCAGATGGGCCACAGGGTCAAGTCCTCCCAGGGGCCCCTGCCCCTCCTGGGCCTCCATCACTTGGGGACAGAACCAGGCTGGAAGTGTGGGGCCACTCAAGCTGCTGGGGAGCCTCGGTTCCCACGGGCCACAACGCCACCAGTCAGGAGCCCTCCATACAAGCTGCCACACCAGCCGGCGCTCACCTGGTGCCACCTAGACAGCGACTCTTCCCTGGGACCATGTCCCCAAAAGGGTTTGCAAGGCAACACCTGCCTGCCTGCTCCCTCCTCCGTGTGGGTGTTAGGGGAGGGGACAGGCCACAACCACCAGGGAAGCATCCAGGCTCCTGCAAGGCCAGCGGGCTGAGTGACTTGGTGGGCGGTGGCGGGGCCGGCCCCCAAAGTCTTACCCCCAGCACAGGCGAGGACCTCCACACAGTGATACGGGAACTTGCCCTTCTTCAGCTTCAAGACCACATTCTGGATGTTCCGAAAGCCGTACGCAGCAGCAAAGCGCAGCAGAACCTTCCCGCTCTTCTCGAGGGTGACCTCCTGGAAGTCTCTGTTCCTAAGAAGGCGACAAGGCGGACTGTGATCTGGATCCCCTGTGTCTGTGGCTTGAGGATGTTTTGCAGTCCATGTCTGGCCTATCAGCAAACTTTAAAAGTCTGTGAATGATGTGAGAAAGGCCTTTCTACCTCTACTGGTGTAAACCCGACAGACAGCGTCCCCCACCCCGAGGGCACGTGCAGCTAGCTTTGGCCAGTCTGTCCCGGTGGGCAGCGCCGACCACACAGGCAGGCAGGGCACCCCAGCCCCACGCACCTCAAGGAGCGGTAGGTGAGCTCCCCCACGTCCTCGTTGAACAGCTCCTTGGCCGCGTGTCTGAAGATGTGCCCCAGGTGCGCGTCAGGGCTGGCTCCGTCGTGGCGCCTCACCTGCCCCTCCACATCTCCAAACCTCACCAGGAGGGCAGCAAGAGTGAAATCAGACCCCCTGGCTTACCATCCAAGGCCATGAAACCCTTTACAGATATTTATACTTCGGGCAAAAACCTCCTATGTACTGAGTTTCACTGGCCAACACAGAGTGCCGCCCGCAGCCTGGTCCGAGCCTGCAGGCAGCACACCCAGTGCTGCCCACCTGGCTCCGCACCTTCGGCTGTGCGTGCTTCACAACACTTGAAAGGGCCCGCCACCTGCGTCCGGCCAGACGAGGCCTCTGGGTCATCCTGGGCCTGGCTCTGGGTACAGGCACCCCAGCTGCTTGCAGCCTACGGACCTCAGACGCCTTCCACACAAGGGCCACACGTGGTCCTGATGTCACCACGGGGGGGACCTGCCGTGCAGCCCATGTGCTCTGAGCCCTGGGACACAAGGTGCTGCAGGGACGCTGTCAAGGCAGAAACCCAGCCTGCTGCTCTCAGTGCACAGGGACCTGAAGGAGCCACTCTGTGTCCAGAAGGCCCTTCATCCCCCACAGGTCCCGATACGATGCCAGGAACACGTGAAGTTCAGAAAAGGGGGTGCTGGTATGCAAACGTGTGGCCCCCATGTCAGACCACGGGAACCACGGGGCCCCCGACACCCAGTGAATGGTGTCCACGCCAGGGCGCTGCCCACGCTCAGTTCAGAGCTGAGGGTCATGGGGGAGCAACGGAGGAAGGGGCCCTCAGGGGCTGCCCCACACCTAGGCCTCAGTGCTGCGTGTGGCCTCATCGTAAAGCGGGGAGGCCCTGGCAGAGGTCACAAGGTCACACAGGAGGAACCCCCCAAGGTGCCCCTCCCCGCAAAGCCACTTACAGAGTGTCCAGGGCAGCGTCTCTCACTGAGAGGCCACTTTGCTCCATCATCTGAGCGACTTCACCTACAAAGAAGAGGACACGGCCCGCACCGCTCAGGAGCCTTTTCCCTGAGGGGACTGTTGGTTAAGGTGACTTTGGATGCTGCCCTGTCACGGGCAGCAGGTGCAAAGTAGCACCAATGAAATGTCAGTAAAGAGACTAGTTTCTCTTTGTGCCCCTGCAATGGGGGGCTTCTGCAAACAATCTCCCTGTGGCTTTGTTTCCTGAGCTGAAAGCTTTTGTGTGTGACCCCTCATGTGGACAGGACAACAGCTGCCTGCTGTGAGACCAGTGGTGACCCAGGACCACTTTCGGGCCTCTCTTTGCTTCGAGGGCTCCTGAGAAAACAAAACCCCTGAGAGAAAGAGTGAATCCTGCATCGACTGCTGTGCCGTCAGGTGTGAGAGAAGACTGAAGGTCACGAGCAGAGCCCAGTGCGTTCAGAGAAAGGATGCCTGTGTTTCCCGAGACGACCCATCAGCTGAGGTGAGACAGGCCGAGGCGGTGGCTCTCTCCACCCGCTCACCCGTCACTGTCCACAGGAACCTGGCAGTGGAGACCTTTCCCCAGCCAGGGGACTTGCGGAGGGTCACTGCCCTCAAAGTGGCCCGAGAGCCAGCCCTCCGCCTCCACACCATGGGGGCTTGTTTTCAAGCTGTTCAAAGTACCCCCACCCAGGCCAGCAAAGATTTAAGTTACCCCCTCTCGACTGACTGGCTCTGAGGGATTCTGAGGAATCACTCCTGCCCAACACCGAGAGGTGCGCGGGCTCTCTGGGCAAGTCCAAGAGCAAGGCCCCCCGCGGGGAAGCCACCAACAATGTCCCTGGGCACTCTGTGTGCACTCTGTGTGCTCCTGTCTGGGCGGCCCTGTCCTCACCTGAGGTCAGCACGCAGTCAGCACCCCGAGACCCACGTGAGGCCGTGAGCACATCCTCCTGCAGGGCCTCAAGCTTCCTGTCGTAGCACGGGGCCACGATGACGTGGAAAATCTTGTCTGGGGACAGGTTCTGCGGAGAGAGCCAGGGAGCGGCGGGGAGGCAGCTGAATGCACTGGGTTAGCAGACAGCCCTGGCAGCCTGAGGACTCAGGAAGGAGCCAGGAGCTGGCCCACTTCCCCTGAACCTACATGTGGGGACCAAACATGGTCATGAGAAGCCACTGCTGGACTCAAAGTGAATGCTCGGCCACAGATCTTCCTTCTTTCCAGACACTTCCCAGGCAACTGGGCCGCCCCCTGCATGCTCGTGGCTGAGCTGGAATCGGTGGCAAGGCCAGGGTGCCACATGCCCTTCTGGGGAGGCCTAAGTGGAAAGGCCTCACCCCGGGCAGAGCCTGAGCAGGAAGCCGGCCCTTGTCACAGCTCTGGGGAAGCACGTCCCCCCAGCAGGCCCGGCAGCACTGAGGGCCGAGAAACACCTGGTTCCTCCAGACGTCCGGGGCGCGCAAGCACAGGCAGAACGTCCCGTGGGTCACTTTCCTGTCCCCAGTGGAACACACGCCAACATCATGTTTCTGCAATTTCTGACTGTGTTGACTTAATGAGGAAACTGTTAAGAAAAGCCCCCACGGCTAAGCTAATAGTCCCCCCAAGTGTGTGTAGCTGTTTAAGCCGGTTTCAGGCATTTGAATGACCTGGACCTCTACTGTCTTCCCTGGTCCCCCAGCGCCTGACCACCTGACAGAGGGCAACGCGGGCACCCCAACGGCTGGGAAGCAGGCCACAGGCGGGGGCCACATTGTGTGTGGCACTGGCGGCGGGGGCTCCAGCAGGACCCAGGCCTGGGTACTGCCCGAGTCCCGGAGGCAGACCCGGATCACATGCTGGGGGCCAGAGTCAGACCACAGAGGGCAAGGGACCGCTGAAGAGGGGGTGCCACACCCAGGGTGTTGAGGGCCCTGGAAAGGAGAACGGCAGGGCCAGGCGGGCCGGGAGCCCTTCCTGCATGAGGACAGAGCGGCTCGCGAGGAGGCCGCCCACGTGCCGAGGCTCCCGAGGTCTGCGGGAAAGGCCAGGCTTCCATCAGTGTGAGCTCAGGGCCTGTCCTCACACTCGGGGCACCTCCCCCAGCCCCGCGGCTCGTGCACCTGCTCACGGGGGCCCTTTGGGAAGGGGCTGGCTTACCTGCCGTCTGGCAAAGTAGTCCTTCACCAGAGATCCCATGATCTGCTGGGGAGACTTGGCAGTGCAGAGGTGAGGGGTGACGGGGTGGCCTAGCACCCGCTCAGCGTATCGGACCCAGCCTGGGGAGGGAAGGGCCCGTCAGCTCCTCATGACTGCTCCACTCAGGGTGAAGCCAGGATACCCTTTCCTTTGGCCTCCTCTGGGGTGTGTCACAGACTCCCCAACGAACCACCTCTTCTCATGGCTCAGCCACGGGAACCCCAGGAGCCTTTGCTGCTTGACTGGAAGGTGCCCCAGCCCAGAGAGGACAGTGCAGCAGGATGGAAGGAGCTGGGGTAGCAGGTCCCCCAAAGTGAGGGGAACAAGCCTGGAGGAGCAGCTGCGAGGCAGCTCCTGCGCCGCATGGCTCCAGCTGCACCGCGCTGGCTGCAAAGCTCTCACAGCCGGGACGGCTGGCCGCGGGGCAGCTTCACACTCCTGCTGGAGGCGAGCAGCCCGACAACTGCCCCCTTTCAGGACAACGAGCTACAAGAAGTCCACACCCCAGAGAGACACTCCGTGAACAGCACCATCCACGATGCACCCGTGACAGGCCCAAGATGTGTTCTAAGCATTTCCCCCGAGTTGCTGACTGGGGGCACCGCTGCTGGCCTAGTTTCCAGGTCTGGACACAGGTCAGAGGGGTCAGCGGACCACACGGCCAGCAGCTCATCGTGCAGGAGCTGGGCTGGTCTTGCTTCTCCCACTGGGCACGGCCAGGCGAGGAGGGTGTCTGGTGACACTACTGGCCCCACGGACGGGCGAGTACACTGCAGCATCAGGAGGGTGAGTGGGTGACAGAAGCCTGGTGACGAGCTGCCCACCAGACCCCTGGGCAGCCAACTCCCCAGGCCCGCCCTGCGGGGGAGGGGCAGCAGGCAGCAGCCTGAAGATCCCATCTGAGTAAACGGACACCATGGCCGTCATCTGCTTGCAGGCCCGGCACCCTCAGGAAATGCCCACGGTGACCAGCCAAAGCCCGAGGAGAGCCGCTGCTGGAGTGTTCGGGGCCCAAAGCTGCTCCTACCGCGGGTGTGGCTGTGTAAGGCCCCTGCCCACCCTCGGCTCAGCTCCAGGGCCATTGGCAGACTCGCCCTCTGGCCCACCCAGCTTTGTGCTGTGACGGTCCTCCAGGCGGCCAGGGTGGAAGAGGCCCAGCAGGACATGGGGGGACAGGGTCACAGGTCCACAGCACCGGGCACCCGAGGCCAGACAGGCCAGCACTCTCCCCAGGACATCTGCTCAGAGTCTGCTACAGGCGCTGACCTGGGGCCTTAGCTTCGGGGGAGCACATCCTACCCTCAGACCACCCGCCCTTCTCAGGGGCCTCTCTGAAGACACAGAGGGTGGCGCGCTCAGAGACGCTCTGCCAGGCTGAAGACACGACTCCCGCACCTCAGCTCGACGAGCACCCCGTGGGTCCCACACAGTCCAAGGCCCAAGGGTGCCTCTGGGGCCGAGTGTTCAAGCCCTCAGCCCCTTAGGTAGAGGTGCAAAGGTGGGTACTGGGGGGCGAGGCCCAGGCGGTCTGTGGGCAGTGAGGGCCACCCAGACGCCCCCGCCCTGGCCTGGACGCACCGCCCTCCAGTCAGTCCGAGGAAGCAGCACTGGATGGAGGGGCCCCACGAGCGGACACCAAGCCAGATTCTGCATGCCAGGCTGAACCATCGATCCTGGTGTTGCCTCTGCTCCCCCAGGTTGTCACAGGGAAGCAAAGTGCCGACGCCAAATTGTAGAAGAGGTTAGTGTTGAACCAGATCTCACCTCATCTCCCTGAACGTGAGAGGCGGAGCAAACTGAACAAGTTTTAGTTTCCACCGACTTAGGTGGAAAGAGCCTCAGGAGGAAAATGCATCATTACCTCGGAAGGACACTCCAGAAGCTCCAGACCCACAAGGAAACAGCCCTGAACAGCCTGAAGGGACCACGGATGCAGCAATGCCAGGCCAGGGGAGGGGAGCGCCGGGCTGTGGCCCAGGACGACTGCGTGAGGAGGCAGGCCCTGTACGGACTGCGCGCTGCGTTTGCTCCGGGCACAGGGCTCATGGGTCCCCGCGGGCATCAACCACTGCTTGTCGCCCACCCCAAGCAGCGTCAGCTCCGGCCGGCAGTGGAGGCTCCCGTCCTGGGCCCCACCCGAGGAACCTGGCACCAGCTGCTGTCTGGTGTCAGGAGAGCACAGGAATACTCCTGTGATGGGAATGTGGGCAGGAAGTCTGGACCCGACATCCCAGGGCCGACCCTCACTGGGAGCGTCCACCTGGGAGTCACCTTTCCAGGAGGACAAGCCACACACCGGAAACAGACGCTGAGCACCTCCGCCTGCCCGCGGGCCACTGAACAACACAGCCCAGTTAATGAATCAACCCATGGCCCTCTTGGACAGATGGCGAATTTCCTCTCCATGGTTTTATAAGTGGGTGGAAAGTATTTCCAAATTCTAAGCAACCACAGCGTCAACATTCCAACTTATTAAATCATAACCCTAACGATTGATGGGTGACGCGTAAAATGCTAGAGAAATCTGAAACTGTGATGGGAGGAAAAGACCAGGAACGTCACAGAACAACAGAACCCCGGAGCTCACGCAGCCCGGACAGCAGCTTTCCCACACCCCCACGGCCCCAACTGCGCCAGAAGTGACTTCCCCGAGCGTCACCAGCGCAATTCCTTCCTCCCTTCGGCTTCGTCTGTAAACGTGTTCTTATTCCAAAACTTCTATTTTTCCAGAATTAAAAAAAAGCTGTGATAAAGTTTCCCTGCACCTCAGGCACCAGACTCCATGAAATCTAAGTAAAGACGGGTTGAGATGTGCGCCGGGGCGGATCCAGTATCGACATAAAGAAACACTGTTGCTGTAGAATTTCTACTTCAGCGGGCAGAGGGTGCGGGAGTGCTTGCCACATCACCCATGATTATGTGGACATCTGAAATGTTTATGAAATATTTAATACTTCAAAGAGTAAGTAGATTTATTTCCCTTAATACGTAACACGTTTGTCTCAACTTCAGAAATATGGACAGACGAAGACAAGAAATTAACACTCAGCTGTCAGGTCTCCCCACCAAACCACCCAGAATCAACAAACATGCTGGGTGACATGAAACTGCTCCAGGCCCAAGCTCCCCGCCGCCCCCCGACCACTGGGCGGCACCCCGTGGCCGTGCTCACCAGGACAGGCGGACGTCAGCATGGGCAGCGTTGGCTCCTCCTCGCTGTGCCGGCGGAAACGGCGCACAAACTCCTTCTGGCTCTCCAGGACACTGAAGTCTGCGGCGATCGTGGTGTCAAAGACGAAGCGCACCCCTGTGGGGAGAGAGGCGCGCTCGGCTCCACGTCCCAGGATGCAGGCTCCGCCCTCGGGCTCAGCTTCCCAGGGCCGACCTGGGGGGACAGACGCTCCCTGCCCACCCAGGACCGCGCCGGTCACTCCAGCCGCAGCATGCTCACCCTCCACAACACAACACACCCGTTCCCTCCTGCTTCCTCTCTCTCCACACCTGCACCAACACAAACGCCTCACGCCGCTCCAGGTGCAAGTGAACGGGGCACTCACTCCCCCGCACAAGCAGCATTGTCTTCCAGCTCGCTGGCTGAGTTAGCTGCAGCCTGTAAGGGTCTTTGGGATCCGCAAAGCAAGTAAAAGGAGTAAACTGCTGAGCACACCTTTACAACGGTCTTCATTTTCATGTTGATTTTTAACTAGCTACCTTTTTCTTAGCAAGTTTCTAAACTGAAGTATAGCTGATATACAGTATTATACACGACAAGCACACGACACAGCGATTCACAACTTTGAAGCTTATGCCCCGCCCACAGACGCGACAAACCCTGGCTCGGTTCCCCATGCGGTGCGCACATCCTTGCAGCTCAGTCCGCACACGGCAGTTCGCACCTCTGACCCCTCCACCCCCTCGCACCCCCAGAGAACTGCTAGTCTGTTCTCTGTGTTTTCTTTTCTGTTATGTTCACTAGCTTGTTGTGTTTTTCAGCCTCCACATGTGATACCACACAGCAGTTGTGTTTCTCTGTGTGACTCACTTCACTTGGCTAACACCCTCCAAGTCCACCCGTGCTGCTGCAGATGAGTTTTCTTAATACTGGAAAATAAGCCTAAGACAAAAGCGTGCACTTTCAATAACTGCAATGAAATAAATTAAACAAGTAACTTTAATATCTGCAGCCAGTCTAAACCTTAAAAACAGCCAATTGTCCTTAAAAAAAATACTGTAAATACTGTCATCTGAGATAGTTACATTAAAAAATCAGCTTCACTGTAGGTGTGTTTCCTTTATTAATACTAAGATATAATACCTGATTATTTACTTAAAAAATAACTCCCTCCTAAGATAGGGCCTGTCACTACAAGAAGATACAGCACCTAATGACCTGGGTCTTTGGTAAAGCTAAGGTAAGCTTGGGCTTTTTAAGATTAAAAGCGTTAAGGAGTGACCTCAGGAGACCACGCTGTGGCCTTAGTTTTGGTTGTGGCACACTGTGCACAGAGCAGCAAGGCAGGCGGGCTGGCCCAGGACGTTGAGCCATTTTATTATATTAGTAACGCCCAACACATTTAAGTCTTAAAAAACCTACTGAGGCATCGAATCGTAAAGACTGTTATTCGGCAAATGGCTCAAGTTCTCCTCCTCTGAGCCCGTAGCTCTTGGGGCAGGAGGGGCTGGGAAAGGAGGGGCCAGGGATCTGCAGGCTCCCGGGGTAGGGGGAAGGGCGGGGTTCTGGTCTGGGAGCATCTTACTGCCCTTTGACTCAGTATGAGTCCAGAATTCACTCACATTTAAGTCCTTGTGCCCTGAACGATGATCCTTCTCATTCCTCACACCAAGGACACAGCCCACCCCTTCTGCTCTGCTCGAGAGCTTCCAAAGCATCGCAGGTGGTATTCTCCACCAAACAAATCCCCCGTGGCCTCCAAGAGCCGGGCAGTCGAGGTTGCTAGGCAAGTGTGGGTCCCGCATGGGTCCCGCACGGCCCCAGCGAGCTGCCCTAAAATGGTCACTTGCCATTCCCGGGCGGCCAGCTTCGGCCGGAACACAACACCCATCTGCATGGCAACGGGGTGAGGGACACCTGCCTACCCTGGGGCAGGGCAGGGTCCTCTTACGTTCCACAAGACTCTCATGGGAGTTCTTATCTACCCTGGGCCCTTGAAAATTGAACTCCAGAGGTAAAAAGGGCAGTTGTAAACTCAAGTTGTATCAAATTCATTTGCTATAAATAATACCAAAAGGCACCTCACCAAGACTTTTGAGAAAGCCACAGAGTCTTCTGGATGCATCAGTCACACTGAGGCTGAATTTAGCAGCAAAATAAGGCAGAGACTGAGGACACACCGACACTGCCACCACCTTGTGCTTAGAGGTATCACACTTCTAGGAGGAATAGAGAAGAAGGTTACATACGTGGTAATTACATGGGGAGAGAAAATGAGACACTTTGGTGAAAAGCCTAGAACAGGTTGTAATAAATGTCCTATGGAGAGACTAATAAAATAGACAGGACACTCGCAAGCATAATAACTAAGGAAAAAGGAGAAAAAAAAATAGAATTAAAAGATGAGACATCCCGTGGGGAGGGCACAGTTCAGTGGTAGAGTGTGTTCTTAGCACTCATGAGGCCCTGGGTTCAATCGCCAGTACCTCCGTTAGATAAATAAATGAATAAGCAAGCTAATTAACCCCCCAACAAAAGGACTTAAAAAAAAGGGAGGGACACCCCAAGAGATTTTGTCAATCTTAAAATCAATGCTATATCATAAATGCACACATTAGTATCACATACAAATGCAAACATCTGGAGAAAATGGGTAAGTTTAAGTGAAAAACAAGCTATGTACAACACTGGCCCGTAAATAACTGAAATGACCCATTACAGTGAGAACGCTGGGCTCCGTCTCCAGGAGGCTCGAGCCCAGGTCAAAATCAGTGGCAAATTTTTAAGCAGTGGCTACTTCTCATTTTCTGTACGTTATTCTAACAAATACAATACAAACAAGCATGAAACCACGCCACCAACACCCTGAAACTAAAACCAGATGCTTCTAGCTCACGACGTCCCTGAAGAGTATGAGGGAAGTGAGCGCAGAGAACGCTGACTCGGCGTGGGGCGGAAGCAGACGGGCTAGCCTGGAGGGGAGGGAAGGCGCAAGGCTGTCCCGGCAGAGGTTGTACAGGTCAGACTGCTGGCAAGTTAGGGCAAGTGGGGACCGGACAGTGGTGCTCAGAGGCACCGTCCACCGTAGTCTACCTGTGCACAGCCGCACCCCCAGCTCAGGTGTGACGGCCTGACCTGACATGGGAAAATGAGACAACGCTGAGGCTGCCTGTCCCTCTGGATGGGGTCCCCTGTCACGTGACACCCGGGAAGCCTGACAACGCCATTGGGGCGCCAACCTGGCACACACTGACCTCTGGCGCCCTCACAAGCTCCTGGGACGCCCGAGCCAGCCAGATGCGGCTTCTGCAGTGGGTGCCAACAGCACCCGGACGCAGATCCAGAAGCGGGACGAGGGCTGCAAGTTCCAGGTGCTAACGGGGGGAGGGGGCAGAGGG
Organism: Camelus dromedarius; assembly: GCF_036321535.1. Taxonomy (NCBI): domain Eukaryota; kingdom Metazoa; phylum Chordata; class Mammalia; order Artiodactyla; family Camelidae; genus Camelus; species Camelus dromedarius. The sequence goes on from NC_087451.1 coordinate 27,331,273, forward strand.
TGGGCGCCCCGACTTCACTTCCTGTCCCACTGTCCCAGGGTTTCGAGGGCTCGCTCCTCACTGATTCTCACTCAAATGTCACCTGCTGTGAGAGAGCCAGGAACCAGGAGGGGTCAGCCTGAGCCCAGAGCAGAACAGATGCTGCTGTTTCCTGATGACAGCTCCGAGTGACTGACTCACCCAACCCCAGAACCTACCCCTCAAGCTTTCAGTTTCATGAAATAACTATTTTCTTTTTATGCTAGTTAGAGGTTGGGTACACACTCTCTACAGCAAAAATGCTGACTGATATGGGTATCTGCCAAAAGTTTCTGCAAACGTCTACTTAACAGGAACATTTGACCAGCATTTCTGCTTAAGCATGAAACAAGACACAGCACTATTTTCATCGCCGCTGTTATTTGAGGTTGATTTAAAGGTCCTAAACAACACCATCAGAAAAAGAAAATGCATCCCAGGTGGAAGAGATAAAATCTGTTATCTGCAGTCAAGCCACCAAGAAAGCCACAAGGGCTGCACAGGTCACCACACCCCCGGTCAGGAGCACACACGCAGCCTGGGCGAGAGTGCAGGCAAACCGTGATGAGCTTTTCAGCACTGTCTGCCTTCCGCTTCCCTTCTTCCCTTTCCCACGTCCTCCGACCAAGAAAGCCATTCCTGGAATACGAGTGACAGCAGGTCTGCGGGGACGTGCTGAGAGACACAGCCCTGCCCCAGACTGAAGAGCTCCTGGAACAGAACCTGTCCCTGAGGACGGCCTGGGGCTCCTCCACTTTCCCAGCCAGGTGGCCCAGGGGGCGGTGCCCACCACAGCGGTGGTCAGTCAGGGAGTGTGACTCTGCAGACTGTCTGCTACGGCAGGGGACACAGGGTCAGGGCCCACACACGTGCCCTGAGTCCCAGCAGAGGCTTCCTGCCCCACCTTGACCTTCACCCGCCTCCTGCCCGGGGGCCGTACCTTATTAAGGTTCAGGACTCGGAGGAAGTCCTTGGTGTTCTGCTGGGAAACCTGGACTCCTTCCTCTGCAGTCACACAGCTGTCACAGGCCAGGCAGTCACTCAAAAATATCTTGGCGTCAGCCAATTTATGGAATTCTCCCTTCTGTGAAACAGAGATAGTGTTTGGCCTGATTCTTCAACAAAATTCTGCAATGTGTGCTTCTTTAGGGAATGGAACAGAGTAACCACGATACAAGAAACTGGCGAAGACCCGAGATGACCCGGGCCTGGCGTACAGCTCCAGGTGCTGCGGCTGCGATGGTACCAGGGTCCACAGGGAGTGGTGGGGCGGGAGCAGGCCAACACCGTCAAACTGGCCACTGGCCTTCCTGCCCCCACACTCCTCCTCCTCGGGGGCTCTGCCCCAGACTGCTCTGCCCCACCCTGAGGCTCAGAAGTGGAGCAGCTCACGCTGATCATGGGCATCGGCCTCCTCACGCCGTCCAGGTCCAAGCTGTGCCGTTCAAACCTGATCTCACTACAAGTGAGCCTGCTCACCTGGACGCAGGTCTCCTAACTGCACCCATGCCCACTCATTCTCTGCAGCCCTGCCCCGAGGCAGAGGTCCCCTGGACACAAGCTGCCCTCCTCTGCCGGAGGCCCGCATCCCGTCACTCCCCCAAGCTCTCACTTCTATCCACACCTTCCTGCACCTGTTGAGCTTTCACCCCATCCCGACGCCCACCCCTCAGTTCTCACCACCCTTCAAGGCCCACTCCAGCAGCCCCTTCCTGCCCTGCTCACCCGAGGGTGTCCACCCACCGTGCTGGTGGGGCACCCACTCAGGCCCTGTTCACACGTTATCTCCCGGCCACCACAGCCCTGGAGAGAGGTAACCCGACTCTTCAAGTCCCTGATAAGGAAACGGGCTCCTAGGGTTAGATGTCTGTCCAGGGTGATGTAGCCAGAGGGCAGGCGTGGGAGGCCCTCTGCTCCAGGCTGCAGGGCCCCAGGTGCTCCCTGCCTCTCTGCTGCCTCAGTGCCCTGGGTGCTGCTCACTGAGCCATAGCCTCCACGCCTCAGGGTGGTGCTGGTGCACCAGGGGGGGCAGGTCAACACCGGGCCAACTCAGCGTCGTGTTAGGACTACTCTCCCACAGTGTCAATGCTCCAGTCCTCCACTGGGGACCAGTGCTTTCTGAGGGAATATGCGACCTTAACCTCCACATCCTTCTCTCTGTAAAATGGGGGCTTAAAATGCTCATCCTAAGCAAGAAATGAGAGCACATGTACAAACCAGTCTCCAGCACCAAGCTCAGGGTGTGTATCCAGTAAACATAAACCATCACCACCAGCTAAGAACTTTAGCACTAAGAACTAGGAGAAAAAACCACCGGAAAAATAAGCTTACAGAATTGTAAGATTTGAATTATTTTATAAGTTGTCTTCCTAAAACCCTATCTTACAGAGTGGAACTTTCCATTATTAAAAAACCTGCAGGTTTACCTATCACAGCCCTGCTCCTAACGAACGGCCAAGCACGACACTGTTCTCTGCTCCTAACGCAGTGCGTCTTGGCTTGGTGCACTCTTACCTTGAAGACCGTGTGCCTCCAACTCACCAACCCCAGACGTCTGGCCCTGGCAGGGGCTTTTAGCCCCTCATTTCTTGCTTTCTTAGAGGAATGAGATACGTGGTGATGTGGACCCCCGAGAGAAGAAAAACAGCAGCAGCTACTTCTCCTACAGCTGACACAGAACAGACACATCGACTTGCCTCTCCATCCTCCCGGGCTGGACTTGATACATCGAGTGATGCATTCTCTTGGTCATCAGTTTTTGTTTTTTTACTACATTCCTTAAAAAGGCAAAAGGACACGTGAAAGAACAACTTTTAATCTCTCAATTAAAAAAATGCATGTATTTGTTGATCAATTAATCTCACACCTAGAAATCTTTTCTACAGAAATAAGAGCAATTGGACTTGTGGACACACTAACACACCCACACCCACCCTGATATCTGCATCGTTTGCAGGAACTGGAAACTAGAAGGAAGGTGGTCTCTCACGACAGGTGAATTAGCGCCTGACTACCTGGACACCTGGACACTCAGAACTAGGAGCGTATGTAATGGTCTGAAAAGGCACCTTTGGCATAAGGCTAACTGAACGTGCGAGTGGTGCAGTAGTATTTACGACACGATCCCATTTTGAAAAACAGAAGCCCCTGTGCCTGCGCGGTACAGTTAAGTAGGTTATCGGAGCCTAGAGACAAGCGTGGAGGTCACAGTCACCTGGTGGCAGGAGGCCCAGCCCACGTTTCCTTCCTGCGCTTCTGTACTGGTCCGTTACTATAAGCATGTAAGTTTTTAGACACGGTAAACCACCCCCAGAAACATTTTTGACGCCGTAGCGATCATTCACACCAAGAATGGTGTTTGCCCGAGTGCCCTGAGCGGTGGCACAGGTTGGCTGCTTTTTCTGGGGGTTTCCAGCCTCGAAGGTACTTGAAAAGGACAGACAAGCGCGCGGAAAACCAGAAAGAGCGAGCGCGCGCCGTCGTCACGCCGCCCCCGGGGGCGGGAACCGGACGCGCCGGCGGCTCCCCCACAGCCGCCGCCGCCCCAGAGAGGCCGCGAGCCGCTGGCGGGAGACCGTGCGGAGGCAGAGGCGTTCGGAGCTGCCGGGCTCCCGACGTCCTGAGGCCCCGGGCTTCGCGAGCGCAGTCCCCTCCAGCCCCCTACCGCGGCCCCCGACCCCGACCCCGGCCCCGAGCGCGCGCAGCCCACCTTCCGCGTGCAGTGCTCACACTTCATCTGGAGCCGGGCGGGCGGGTCCGGGCGGGAGGGTTCGGGCGCGCAGCCGGCGGAAAGCACTGAGAGACCGGGTCACTGCCGCCTGCTACCCGCCGCCCTTTGTTGTTGTCGCCTTGGCGCGGCCCCACCCCCAGCGGCTCCGCTCGACCAATGAGAGCTCGGAGAACGGGCGCCCCACAACCCGAAACCAATCGGAGCGCGCGGAGGACGGTGCGGCTCCACGCTACGGGGCCCTGCCTAGGCCAATGAGAGCGCGGGAAAGGGGCGTGTCGGCCCTCGGAACCAATAGGAGTGCGCGGGGGCGGAGCCAGTTTCGCCCCGTCGGGAGCCCGCGGAGGCCCGGACATGTTCTCGCGTGGGTTTCAGCGGCCTGCTGGCTCGGGGCTAGCAGGCTGACGGTCGTGAGGGTGGGTCGGGGTCGTTCCCGGGCGCTCGGGCCAGTCAGCTGGGCGCCGGACGCGCGCCTTCCTACCGGTTCGGGCCGGCAGAGATGTCGCCTCCCGGCCCGCCGCCATAGCTGGCCCGAGGCGCGTCACGTAGGCCGGGGTGGCGGCAGTGCGCACGCGCTGCGGGCCCGGGAGCACGTGGCGCCGTCGGGGGCGCGAGGCGCTGCACCTGCGTCCGCCCTCCGCCTCTCGGCAAAACCTTAGGGACGCGGGGCCAGCGGAGGTGTTGAGCTCCATCCGCTGTGCACGTTCAGTACAGCCCGCCGGGAATGAGGGACACACCTGGGAGGGTTCGGGGGACTGCGGAAAAGCGTGCGCGTGTCTGTCAAACACCAGCAGTTCTCAGAAATCTCGAGAACCTTCTTCCTCACCCCGGGGTCATAGAGCTCAGCAAAACGTTTAAGGCTATTCCATGTCCCAGAACCTGACTAGAATCTTAAGTATTTATCCATTAAAACTTTTGTTTATAGTTTTAGGTTCGTACTTCTTTTTACAAATGCATCAGTTAAATGCAGGAGGTCCTAACTGACTTCCAGATTAATCCTCTGCATTACTCAAATCCCTGTCAGCACGTCTCAAAAAACATCTTCAATTATTAGCATGAATAAAAGGATACTTTTAGGTTGTCATTTGTATATATTTTGTTAATACTTTTAAAACATAATCACAATACTGTGTGAAAAAAGTAAATTACAATTAATTTCATCAAACATGTAGTGTCAAGGTTTCCCAGTCGTTTCATCGTTCTTTTAGTTTCAATCAGGATCTAAATAAGCTTCAATGTTTTATTAACCTATATTTCAATTGGTTTGTGTGTTTAAGTCTCTCTTAAAATTCTTTTTCTTGTTGTTTCTGAAAAAAACAAAAAACCCTAAGACTCACTTGAAAGTTACAAACATAGTATAGGGAGTCCCCAGTCTTAAGGTTTTTTTGTGGAGCCATTTGGTTTGTCTTTTAAATTTGTAGTTTCCATCCACCTCTCTCTCTCCTTGCATACTATGGTAAAGAAATCAGTTGTTTGCCTGTAAGGTTTTCAGCAATTGCTGACTGCATCCTTGTGGAGTTCTTCAGCGCCCCCTTGTTCTGAATTTCCAGTAAAGGGTAGTTAGAACATTCTAGTGGCTTGATCACAGTTAGGTGAAAATTTTTTGGCTAGACTACTTCATAGATGGGTTGTGAAATTCCATCAGGAGGTTTTAATGTCCGTCCTTTTTGTGATGTTAATTAGCAGCCTAGATCTATTCATTCATTAGGGTCATGTTTTAATCTTATCATTTTTTCTCCTTTTATTATCAGGAATACTTCCATAATGAGAAAGTCTTCTTACCTACTATTTGGTTATTCTGTTGTAAATCTCATGAAGAGAGACAGGAAAAATGCTTGATTCTTTCCCTTTATTAACCACTCAAAACATCCGAGTTTGTTCCTCAGCTCCCTCCAAAAATGATCAAAGAATTTTAAAAATATCATTATGAATTACAGATTTAAACACATGATGATTTTTAACTCATTTGAATTATGGTTCTTATTGACACTCAAATCTTTTCTTTTCAATGAAAATCTCTACAGTTAAGCTCCTAAATTCTTCTGATGAGACACTAATAGTCTCTTTGCTTTTTAACACATTTCCTTGTACATGTCTTACTTCAGCTCTGACAGCAGTCTCACTGGGAGCTCTCTGCTACAAAACCTACAAAACCGCTTAATGGGTTTCGGGGGAAGGTGGTGGATGCTGGGTGCGGCTGGCCAGTGTGTACTGTAAGAGCTGGACACTGGAGAAACTGATGCACTGCAGGAGCCTGTGTATCCAGCACATCAGAACCAGAACCAGAGCCAGGAAGAGAAACTCTTCCTCCTGGAGTGTGTTTCCGGCACCCTATATTGACAAAGCTTAACATCACACCAGAGAGCACAGAAAAAATAAGGACTCAGATGCATTTTCATAGAGCAGGCAATGAAGTTTGAATTTAGAGCAGAGATATAATACATTGAGCCTTGGCACAACATAGATTTAATTCACTAGGTCTCCTATGTTAGGCTGTTGTATTTATTTCCAACCTTTTGCTATTACCAATATTCAGCAGGATTTTAAGCATATCAGACATTTGTTCACTTTTTTAATATATACGTTTTTATTGAAGTACAGTCATTTTACAATGTTGTCTCAATTTCTGGTGTACAGCACTGTGATTCAGTCATACGTGAACATACATATATTCGTTTTCATATTCTTTTTCAACATAAGTTACTACAAATCGAATATTGTTCCCTGTGCTCTGCAGCATGAACTTGTTGTTCACTCTTTAAACGTTAGTACAATGCCAATGTAGGCTTCATTTTTAAATGGTTTGTAATCTAATAGGGAAGGTGAAGTTATGCAAAAAACTGTAATGCAAAGTAGAATTTTCTGGGTATCAACTCAGTTCTACCTAAATTCTAAGGACTAAGATCACTTCCGCCTGCATCAAGCAGGAAGAACTTAAAGGAGGTGCTAACAGTTCAAAGGGACCTTCAAGATGGTGTGGGATCTTGACAGGAGAAAGCACTTCAAGAAGATGGAATGTGAGCTGAGGCATTACCAGGTCAGGAACCTGCCATGTTCAGGCAGAACCTACTTCTGTTGCAGCTTACAGCAGAGGTTGTCCAAGTGTGATTCCCAGACCAGCAGCATCAGCACATCTGCATTTTCAGGTCCTGCCCGCTGCTGGGAACAGGCCCAACAGTCTGTGTTTCCACAAGCCCGCCAGGTGATTCTGGTGCATGCTCAGGTTTGGGAACCACTGGTGGAGAGTATCTGAAGAACATGGGCAAAGTAGAAAAGTTGTCTCCAAGTTTTTGATTCTGTGCCTAAATGGTAAACTTCTAAGGTTATGCATACTGAAGAAAGTATGTTTCTTTATAAGGTAACATTATGCACTGTGTATCAATCTTATGCAAACTATAAAACAAAAATAGATACAAAATGATAAAATAAGTATGAATGCAACTCTATTAAGTTCTTCCAGCACTCCACAGACCATCCTGACCATCCCACTTTGGAGACCACTGCAGTAGGCAGTGGCTGGGAGATGGAGGTTCTCCTGCTGGGAAACAGAAAGGCAAGTTAGGGTCCTGCTCTGGGCCTTATCTGGGGCCGTGGGGGTAGGCAGAGAGTGGGAGGCTTCTTCAGCAGCTACTGCAAGGTTTTCCTGCATAAAATTTGTCTCTCCCACTACAACCCCCTTCCCAGACACTGGGGCAAGTTTCTGAGCAAACAGAAGACCTGCCATCACAAACGAGTGGACGTTTAGTTTTCCCAGCGACAGTGAGTTTTTTTGGGGGTCAAGTATCTCTGCTTCCCCCTAGCCTCCTCCACGGTGCCTTGCAGAACTGTTCAGATTTAGTTTTTTTTTTTTTCTTTTCCGTGTTGACATTTTTACTGGGTTTGCATTTTGAATCTGTAGATCAAGTTGGGAGAATTTACATTTTTACAGTAATTTTCCAGTCCATGGACAACTATCTTATATCTACTTTAGTGTTCCACATTAAAGTTTTTAAAGAATCTACCGTAAAGTTCACACATATCTGTTGTCAGGTTAGCTAAGTATCTGACGTTTTCCCACTGTTCTCAACGGCTTTTTCGAGGTATAACTCATCTACCTCCGCGGACCTTCTAAGGGTTATTACCCCAGACGCTCTGAGCTCAGCGCCCCGGCCCGCACACCACGCGGCCGCCATTGGCACTGACCTGCCCTCCGACCGCCGCTGCGCCCTCTGCCGCTCGCAGGCGCCTCTGCGGGGAAACCGTTACTCGTCTTCCCAGCTTCAGGACTGAATGACAGGCCCGGAAGTTCAGCTGTCCCATTGGCCCTCGCGGGTCCGGAAGTCAGCGCCGTGCCGGTTCCTCCCCGGAAGTCAACTGTCCCGTCCGCCCCTGCGGGTCCGGAAGTCAGCGCCGCCCTGGTCCCGCCCCGGAAATCAGCTGTCCCATCCACACCCCTCCCCCATCTCGGGTCCGGAAGTCAGCGCCGTCCCACCCCCGGTAGTCGGCTGTTCCAACCACCTCCGCGGGTCCGGAAGTTAGCGCCGGCCCGCCCCCAGGGCCGGAAGTCAGCCGCCAGCAGGTCCAGAGGCCCTGAGGTCCCTCCCGCTCCGCGTCAATGCCCGCAGGTTAGTGTCCGCGTTAGGCGCCTGGGGCCATGCTGCCGTCGGGGGTCGCGGGGCGGGCTGGGAGCGGCTCCCACGTCCCGGTGTCCTTCCGGGAGCGCGATCTCGGGACCTAGCCCTGGTTGATGCCCCGGGGGCCTGGCGCGCGAGACGGCGGGGCTCGAGCGGCGGCCGCAGGGGCAGGCGGGGGCGTGACCTCGCCCCGTGGGCGGCTGAGACACGCGTGGGGACAGATGAGAAATGTGAGGATAGGGAGCCGGTGCCGTCCCAGGATCCTGGCTGGCGTCGTTTGTGTGACTTTCGCAACTGTGAGAAATTTGACCTGACTTTTACAGGGGCTGTCTGAAAGGCTACCGAGAACGGGATTCCTGGAGCCTGCGTTTCGAGCGTATTGCAGGCTGCAGGGCACAATTCTCCACGTGTGGAAGATCGGCCCCCTTGGCGACTCATTCCCTCAGCAGATACTCTGGGACCTGCGGACCCTCCGCTGGGTGTAGCCCGTTGTCTTGGCGGCTGGAGGAGACCGCAGAGCTGACTTTCTCGGTCAGTGCCAGTAGACTCAGACCGTGATGAACTTTCAGTTCCCCTTCCGGGAGGCCAGCACAGGGAACTAGGGCGTTCCGGTAGGTTCTGGTAGGGTGCTGGAAGTGTGAAGGCTGCTGGGGGCTAATGGTTTTCAGGAGACCAAGGTTTCCAGGTCAGATGGCGCAGGCGATGACCGAGTGCTTGTTGATACTTTGGGAGTCTGAGCAGGAGACGTAGCCCCAGTGCAGTCATTGAAGCTGAGCAGAGAAGGGCCTTCCTTACAGAGGAAATGGGCCTCTAGGGGTTTAAGTGACTTGCCTGACCGCAGAGACGGCAGCCAACACAGGTTGACTGGTTCCTGTGCCTGTGTGGGCCTTGCAGGTGGGTGCCCCGGCTTCCTGTCCTGGAGAGGAGCTGAGTGCTTGTGGGCAGTGGCTCAAGGACTCCAGCTGTCTGTGTGTCTGCCCCTCCCAGCCCGCGGTCGCCTGTCTAGAGTGGTGGCAGTACGTTCCAGGGATGTACATGCAGGTGGAGACGCGCACCAGCTCCCGCCTCCATCTGAAGAGGGCTCCGGGCATCAGGTCCTGGTCCCTGCTGGTTGGTAAGAACGCCTTTATTTCTTCTCAAGTTAAAATTCTAAGTTGAAAAATTCTAAAGATGAAAATGAAACTAAATTTTTGTTCTGTTCTACTAACCCAAAACATAGTAGCAATTGTTTAACTTCTTTGTATCCTTCCAACTTTTATCCTAGGCGCATGTTACAGGTGATCTGTCTGTTTCATCCTTTGGTTGACACCTGCATGCACTCCTGGGGTCCCTTACTTCCTTATTTGCTTGCTTTCATACACTTGGTCCCCAGCGTCTCATTTATTCTCGAGCCCATGTGACGGGCGACAGTGAGGAGTAAGTGGGGGAGGCCCCGGCCTCTGTCCGTGTCACTACCCACTGGAGGCCCCACACCGCCCGGCAGCTGCCCTGGCCTAACTGATCCGAAGGGTGAGGAGAGGGCCACTGTGCCTTCAGCGGTCCGTCTCTGGTCCTTCTTTCCCATGACCCTGCCTGCTCCATGTCAGGTGCCAGGTTGTGATTCTGCACCTGCAGTCTTGTCTGCATTCCACACCGGGTGCTGTTGACTCAAACCCACGTCAGGCTCCCCTTTCTGGTTCCCCCATTGGCCTTGGAGCTTCGTGTAGATGTGTATCCAGTGAACTGTGACTCATGTAGAGCATTCTCCTGAACAGGCTTACTGGATGTTCCCCCTACTTCTGAGCCTGGTGTCTCCTGGCCCACTGCTCCCTGCCCTCAGCTGTCCCTGGCAATGGGAAGGGTCTGTGGGTCCTGGGCTGGTGGTGGCCCAGTGGGAAGATGCCTGCTTTCTCCCTGCAGGAATCCTGTCGATTGGCCTGGCTGCTGCCTACTACAGTGGAGGTGAGCTGCTCATCTGCCCCCAGGACCCTCCTCAGCTGTCTGGAAAATAGAGAAAAGGAGGCAGCTTGACATTTGTGTCCGCCAGGACGTGGCTTTGGGGACTGGCTGCCTCTGCCTCTCTGGTTTGAGGGCACGGCCCCATCTTCATGTGCTGGTTTGTCCCTCACAGTGCATTTTTGGCTCGTATCTCCAGCATTTTCACTTGTTATAAAACATCCTTCAGAAATGCTCATGTCTGCCTCAGGTTCCGTTGCTGGGACGATCTGTTCTTTCAGCCATTCCCTGTGAGCGTTCCCACCTTCCTGCTGTCACAGACCAGGCTGTGATGGGCACCCTGGGTAGACGCCCAGGGGAGCTGAGGGCAGAGCTGGTGGAGCACGTCCTGAGTGACAGGCAGGGCCCGCAGTGCTGTGGGGCCTTGTGGGGGGATCCTTGCAGGTGTGGGCAGGTGGCTGGGCCCCAGATGCCACTCCAGCCCAGTGTCTGAGAGGTGGTCATGCTGGGGAGGGGTGGGGGCACCCCTGTGGGCACGTTGGCCTTTGCCCCTCTGCTGCCGTCCCTCACCCGCTATCTCCTGTGTCTGCTCCCCAGACAGTCTGGGCTGGAAGCTCTTCTATGTCACAGGCTGCCTGTTCGTGGCCGTGCAGAACCTGGAGGACTGGGAGGTGAGGCCGTGCAGGAAGGGCGCTGGGCTCCGGGCTTCCCTGCATGGGGATCAACGCAGGAAGAAAGGCCCCAGGGGCCTTGGGCCCCCGGCCTGAGACTTGAGCTTGGTGGGCTCTGCTGGCCGGACTCGGCCCCTGGACGTCGCCTGTCTGTGAGCAGCTCTGGGCCAACGACCCTGCTGAAGCTGTCATTCTAGAATTTCTGGTGAAATAGAAGGGCGGGTCCGCCTCCCTCACCACTCTTGTCCCCCTTCGCGTGTCCTTCGAGCCGCCTGGCCTGCTCTGCGTTCCGTCCCCCGGCCTCCATCCCACGTTTAACGCCCTGCTCGCTGCACTCACTTCTCTTTCTTGTGTGAAAGAGTGTCCCTCTTCGTTTCGCCCTGGCCCGTGGAGGGATCAGGCTGCGGGGCCCTGGGGTTCTGACTGGAATGGGTGGGATGGCTCCTTGAGAGCCTGTGCTGGTGAGGGTGTGGATGCAGTCTGCGAGGTCTGTGTGTCAGGCTGGCACCCAGGCCAGCAGCCAGGTGACCACCTCTGGCCGGTGTTGTAGGAAGTTGTCTTCAACAAGAGCACTGGGAAGGTGGTGCTGAAGACGTTCAGCTTGTACAAGAAGCTGCTGACCCTGTGCAGAGCAGGCCACGACCAAGGTGAGGTATCACGGGACAGGACACAGGGTGCACGTGCCCGGCTGTGATGGCAGGGACCTGGCCTGAGGCCTGGACACCGGCTGGGCTCCAGCTGGCCGCTTGGTGACCCAGGTTGTGTCCTGCCTCGTGGACACTGTGTGCCCTGGACCTGCCCAGGCCCGAGGAAGTTGCTGGGCAGCCTCAGCTCAGTGACTAGCCATTCGAGACCAGGAAGGCACTTTCCAGCTTCTGGGGGAGATGAAGCAGGAAGCCCACGCTCCCTGACCTGTTAGACCCTTGCGGGAAAAGCAGCGGGCTTTCTAGGGGGAACATGGGTCTTCGGGAACTTCCTTCTTACCCAGACAGGATGTTAACTGATCCTGCACTGCAGTCACTGACCTGTGACATCTAAGGTCAGGGTCTTGGCGTCCTCTGGGGCCCAGCCTCAGACACAGACTGGCACGTTTTCTGCTTCACGGCTGGTGTGACTCGATCCCCCATGGCCCTGAAGTCACTGTCAGCACGCAGGCGAGAGGGGTGGGGCGGGGGGAACACGGCCCTGACTTGGCCCTGCCCACAGTGGTGGTCCTGCTCAGCGACATCCGGGATGTGAACGTGGAGGAGGAGAAGGTCCGCTACTTTGGGAAGGGCCACGTGGTGGTGCTTCGGTTTGCCACGGGCTTCTCCCACCCCCTCACCCAGAGCGCTGTCATGGGCCACCGCAGGTAAGTGAGGGTGGGTGACCTGATGGCCCAGGGCTGCCCACCTGTGCCCCTCACCTCCAGCCAGGTGGCCCCACAAGACTGCCCAGCGGGCAGGGCAGAGAGAGCTCAGAGGAATGGGGGGAGGTGAGGCTGTGGGGCACACCACCTGCTAGGGAGATGTCAGGGGTCCCCACAGGGACAGGAGACAGGACATCAGGGGTCCCCCTGTGGGGTCAGAGGGCTGGGCTGGGGTTGGGGGAAGACCCCTGGAGGTGCTGGATGTAGGTGGCCCAGGACGAGACTGGCTTGGTCTCCCTGGCCATTGCGGGGTGGCCAGCACTTCTGCCATGGTCACCCACCCTTCCTCCTGGGCCGACCTGGACCAGTGACGTGGAAGCCATCGCCAAGCTGATCGCTACTTTTCTGGAGCTGCACCGTCTGGAGAGTCCGGCAGAGCTGTCTCAGAGCAGTGACAGTGAGGCTGACGACCCTGGGAACCAGAGCTGACCCCCTGGAGCTCCCCGACCCCGCCTCGGTTCTGACAGTGCCTCAGCAGGCCTGACGGGCCACCTGCGCGTCTCAGTCCTCATCTCCCAGCCATGTCCCCAGGAGTCGCTGGGCAGGACCCTCAGCTGTTTCTGCTGCTTGCACAGCAGGACCTTCTCTGCAGGCTCCGTGGTGTCCAGGGAGGGCACAGGCCTCCTCCTGGAATCAGACAGTCTGCTGGGGCAGCGTGGCCTGGTCTGGACAGGCCCTTAGCCATGTGGGGCTCAAGCCTCTGAAACGGGAAGGAAGGACACCCAGGAGCCCAGGGCGTGAGGCCCAGGGCTGAGCTCTCTGAGCAGGAAGTCAGCTCCCAGGGCGCCATGAGGTTTCAGCAGGCGGCAGTGGGGCGAGCAGCTGGTCCGGCTCTGAGGACGCCGTCCTTGGGAGTCCTCGGGTCTCCTGCCCTGCCCCCCCTGCCCATCACCTCCCTTGCTGGACGTCCTCAGGGAGGTGCTGGCCCCTGAGCTGCTGGGGCTCAGGGTGGATGCCCAGGGGCCCACCTGGTTGCTGTGCTGAAGCCACTCCCAAGGCCTCCCCAGCCTGCAGACCGCTGTCCACACTGGGGCCTCGTCTCAGGTTCAACCAGGGCTGCAGCCAGCTTCTCATGGGGAGGGTAACCTCCTGCCCCCACCTTAGCAGAGGCAGGTTTTCTAGGCTCGTGCAGCATTGAAAAGCAGGATCCTCCCCTCAGAAATCAGTTCCCCAGCTTCTTGGGAGCCCTGGCGGCTGGGCCTGTTTGTGCGTGGCCGGGATGGGCCAGGCTCACGGCCGCCCTTCAGCAGGGCCTGGGCCGCCAGCTACAGCCACTCCCATGGAGGCTGACCCCTGCCTGCACCACTGGTTTTCTCCCACTTCCCTGGACCCAGGTCAGTCCCTCAGGTTCGGCGTGAGCCCAGAGCACCCCTGCATGGCGCCTGTGAGGCTGTGCCCCCGGGAATGGCGGGTGGAGCAGGTTCTGAGGCTGCCTGGGCCAGAGACCGTGACTTCTGGGGAACTTGAGAGAAAGGAGACTTCCCTTCTTGGGGTGGTTGCCAGCCAGCCCTTGGTTTGGGGACGTGGTCACTTAAACATGCCGGTTAGGTTTTTAAGTGGTTGAATCTCAAATTCTTTTTCTGCAGAAGTGTGGAACACTGTATTTGGTTTCTAGCGTGTTCGCCCCTAGGCTGGAAGAGGCCCTGAGACCAGGGGGAGGGTGTTTGGCGGCTCCCCTCCCGCAGGGCTGGGTTGGGTGAGAAAGGAGGCTCTCTGGCCATGGTCAGGGCCCAGCTGCCACCAGCGGGAGCTGGGGTGGTGCCGGAGTCCTTCAGATCTTTGTCAGTGGCGTTTTTGGCTTCTACTCCTTTTTATTTCAAAGGAATTAAAGTTCTACATGCTGACCACAAAACAGGCCTGGTGTGCCTTTTCCCCCAAGCTGTTTTCTTCCCAGGGCCACTGGTCAGCAGGAGTGCGTGCTGGGCTGGGGGCAGCTGGACGAGGGCAGGGAGGCCGCCAGCCCAGGCTCGGCACTTCCCGCAGGGGGCCTGGCCTGCGTCCCGCCCGGGCTGGCTGCCTCACCAAGGTCCTCCAGCAGAGTCTGCAGCCGCCGCAGGCTGGGCTGCATGTTCTCCTCCAGCCATTCCTCCACCGTGTCCGGGTAGAAGACACGCTGCAGGGCGGCCTCCAGCTCCTCCCGGAGGGCACTCCACCTGGTCAGGAGACTAAGGACCAGGATGGTGGTGAGCCCGCCTGGCGAGGACCCTGGGCATAGCTCACGGCCTATGTGCTACATTCCTGTCTTGAGCAACCCCTGGGCCAGTACGTCCCGAGCCCCAGCTTCACCCATCCTTAAAACGGGGCTGTGCGCGCCAGATGCATGGGGCTGTGGGGAGTGACTGACTGACTGTCGTGGTTGATCTCTGACACTGGAAGGCACCCGCGCCTGGCTGGAGGGGTTTCTCTTGGTGCAGGGACCTGATGACAGCTGCCTGCATTTTACGCTCAGTGGGGAGTCTCCTGGCCTCAGCTCAGAGCCAGGAGCGGAGGGAGGGCTGGCTGGGCCCCTGTCCCCAGGGTGACACACAGCAGTGGGGCTGGGATCGGCCCCAGGCAGCCTGGTTCTACACTGAGCCCTAGACCCTGCTCAGGGTGTTGGGTGACCCCACCACTCAGGCAGGAATGCCCTAGGTGCTTGGACACCTAAGAGCACAGCTGATCAAGTGAGTCACCTGGGAACCCACGGCTGATACCTAGAGAGCTAGTGGGAAAGCTGCCAGCTGCAGCGGGGCGTGGGCAGCCGCAGGGTGGGCACCGGGTGGGTGCTGTACCTGAGTGCCTGCGGCTGGATGTGCTGGATCACGACGGGGTGGATGAGCTTCCGCCTGCGATGGTAGGGGCTGAACCAGCCCGTCACGTACCTGGGGGCAAGTCCACACACAGCTGGGCGTGTGGGGCTTGCAGGGCAGCCTCCATCGTGGTCCAATTAAGACCTGAAAATCTGGTAGTGTTTTGAAAGAGTGGTTCCCCCCCAGAAAGTCCTCTTGCAGGATGGCCATCAGTGGGGGCCTGCTACCCTGGCCACTCACCTGTCCCTCTCCAGCAGCGCATCCACGGAGTCGCGCAGGTGCAGGCTGACTTGGGTGACGAGGGCCAGGATGTCGCTGCCCGGGAAAGAGCCGGCCCCCTCGCTGCACAGAGAACGCTGAGCTGAGGACGGGTCCGACCGGGAGGGGAGAGGCAGGGCTGCGGTGAGGGGTTACCTCGCAAAATCCGTCATCTCCAGGCTTGGGATCCCGAGAAGCTTCTCCACTCTGGTTTTAACGTTTTCAGCAAAGCCTCCTGAAACCGACCATAGACGGTGGTCAGAGGGGCCTCTGAAGGAGGGCGGGCTCAGGCCCCGTGCCGGCTGGACTTCCAGGCCCTCGGCCCTGGTGGCGTGCACACCACTGGGGGACAGCGGGCCAGGCCCAGTCAGGCATGTGCCGCCCCCAGGACGGCAGGGAGGAGTGAGCCCGTGTGAAAATGTGTCCCACGAGCAACGAGAAAACAAGACCACGCAGAGACGCCGCTGAGACGCCGCAGGGCAAGCCCTCCGCCCTCCGGTGCCGCCCGCCCAGGTGGCACGCGCCGTCTGCAGCTGGGGTTTGTCCCGCGCTGAAGCCCCCAGAGCATCGGGACGACTGTGAGTTGCAGGTGACATGGATGCACCTCCAAGCTGGCACGCTGCTAGCCAAGGCTCCCTGCAGGGAGGGGCGCCGAGGCCCGGCGCTACGAGAACGCGGGCTTCTGCTCTGTCCCCCGCAGTTTAGAACCAATACTTCAGAAGACACCAGTCCTGTGCCTGCCTCCCTGCCCTCTGGCTCAGCACCTTGGGGTCCTCCTGCGCCAACACCACTCCGGCATCCTTCAAATTCCTACCTGGTCCCAGTGTGATGAACGCCATCCGTGTGCCCAAGGCCTCCCCACCCTCCCCACCCTCCCCACCGGCTTTTCTCCTCAAGGCTCTAAGCAACGCGCCCCGAGCACCTCTGCCTGCACCTGGCTGCTCCCCCAAGAACCAGGAGTGGGGGTGCTGCCCCCCAGGGCTGCTGGTGCCAACTCCACACCTGCCAGCACCAGGCATTCAGGATATTTAGACAGCAAAGGCGGACCCTTTCCCGTACCCCATCCACGAGGCATTTTTGTGTGGGTTTGCTGAGGGGCCCGGCCCCCTAACTTCCTGGCCTGTCTTGGGTTTAGGCTGCAGTGGGGTGGGGTAGGGGGGCGGCTGGCTGAGCCGGGGCTGTGGGTGCCTCCCTCACTGGCTGGAAGACCACTGTCCAGCCCCAGGGTGGTGGCGTTTGGGGGCACCGAGTGCTTGGCTCTGTGCCTTCTGCCCTCCCGACTTCCTGGGAGGAGCAGGGAGTCCATACCATGTAGGAGTGCCTGCAGACAGACAGCCAGGGACGGGATGCCCACGGGCAGCAGCTCACACAGCACGGAGAAGTGGTCGTACCTACGTGCACGGAGAGGGTGCTCAGCATAGCAGACGTTTGGGCACCAGCCACTGCGGCTTGTTCTGTGCAGTGGGTCCTCGGGGCCCAGGCTCCTCCCGCACCCTCCTCGGAGTGCCAGCTGTTTCCCCTTGACCGAACGCAGGAAGGCCACCCTGGATGGGCTGAGGAGGGCTGAGTGCCCCAGGGAACCGAGGCCACTTCCACCCTCCTGGGCCAGGCTGGCCCCAAGGGCATCCCTGGGGCCCGCGTGGCCGCACCTCTGCCAGCCGGTCAGGACGATGCCCCTCAGCGAGCCCGCCGGCACGCCACCCGCCACCTGCAGCCACTGCATGTGGTTCTGGAGGTGGTGCTCGATTGGGGTCAGGGCCTGGCTGGCCCCCGTGGCCCCCTTGAAGGCGCTGGCGGCCCACAGCTGTGAAAAGCCGCTCCTCTGGTACTTCTCCACGAGGAGGGCTGCGTGGGGAAACGAGACACGTGACCGGTGGGGCCCCAGGAGAAAACGCGCCTGTCTGGGCAGAGAACCGGGAGGGGCCTGGCACTGACCCTTGCCATGGACGTCCAGGTCGGCACCGTAGTCCCAGAGCACGGGCTCCACCAGCTGCGGCACCCTGGATGCTGGAAGCGGAGAGAGGCCGTGGGTGCCCACCCCTCTGACCCCTGTTCTTGAGTGAAGACAGATTTAAGTACAGACTCAACACTGCGCGTGATTCAGGCAGTAAACACCAGGCTGCAAAGCCAGCCAGCTTTAGAGTGACTGGACCTGCTGGAGCTGCGAGGGGTGAGCCCCAGGCCGGCGGTGCCAGAGCCTCTGCGAGGGGGCAACGCCACCTGCATGTGGGGCGCCAGGCCCAGGTACGACAGGAACACACCGCTGATTGTACCCGATTATAATTAATCCCAACCCAGGTGGCTACACGTGGGCAGTGGCTGCAGCGAGGACACCTAGGCCCTGCAGAAGTGTGGGCAGCAACCTCCCATCTCCCCCCAGAGCCTCAGGCAGGCTGGGTCCTGGGGGGCCAAGGGAGCTGGGGGGCACTACTGCCCTCCACCAGCTGCGAGAACCTTGGAAGAAGGCCCTGCAGGGCTGACCATGCAGGCATGTGGGGCCCAGGCCACAAGGAACGCTGGACACTCAAGGCCCCCTGGGGCCCCGTGCTGTCCTCCAGGTCAGATCCATCACAACCGTACTCTCGAAAGACTCTCCAGCACCTTTTAGGGGAATGGCGTTCTCACGAGAGGAGCACATGATGTGGACCTAACGGGGTCATCTGGAGTGGGAAACCCAGGTGTGGGCCCACCATGGGGGTTCTCCATGGTGTCAGGGGCTTGGAGCAGCTCCGCTTCCTTCCCCCGCAGCCCCAGGAAGCCCCCATGCTCAGTGCGGCCTGCCCCTGTGGCTGACCTGAGAGCTGGTCCTCAGGGATGTCCCGTAGCATGTCGTCCCACACCAGGGGCGTTGTGGTGGGGTGCTGGGCCAGCACATGGCCAGCCACCGCCTCCATGTGGGACAGACACAGCTCCGCTTTGGTGTTGGGCTCCTGCTGCAGCCAGCGCCTCGAGGTCTCCCCCTCGCCAAGGTAGTAGACCTGGGAGGGAGATACAGGTGGGTTCCCCCAATCCCCTATCCTCACCACGGGCACTCAGGCGAGGCCAGGGATCATGCTGTGACCTAGGAGACTTTGGGGGCAGCTGCCCGTGGGAGGCGGCAGCCAAGGATGGGCCTGCCTTCTGCACTGAGACCCAAACCTCTGCTCACAACTTCCTGTGGGCCGGTGGTCAGCAGGCAGGAGGTGGGAATGCCCAGATGTCCACCCACAGAAGATGGCCCGTCCCCATGATGGAAGGTCACTCAACCACAGCACGGATGAAGCTGGAGAACCGGGGCCTCCACTAGGACCGGAAGGGGCTGGTCCGCTGAGAGAAAGGAGGCTGAGGGGTGCAGGGACGGAGGGTTGGGACGGGGAGGTGCAAGGTCCCAGGACCAGATGGTGGTGCTGGCGGCAAAGCACCGCCAAGGACTGAGAAGTGACCTGATGGTTCGCTTTGAAGTGGTTACAAAGGTAAATTCTATGTTCTGTGTATTTTACTACATAAGAAGATTTTTTGAAGATGAGGACCAAGCTCTGGGGTCCAGTGTCCGCAGACTGCCGTCCCAGCTCAGATGCCCGGAACTCAGACGAGCAGAGGCCTGCGGGTCACCGAGCTCGGCGGCTTGGACTCTTCCTGGCCCGAGATTCTTGAGGACAGGAGGGCACCCCAGAGCTGCCTTTCCAGCTGGTGCTCCGTGGCCCTAACTTCCCTTCTCCTGCCGTCCAAAACCATACTTCTTCAGTTGCAAGAGCAACTGGCTCAAACGCACATCCACACCGGCCCCAAGGACGTGAACCTGCCCTGACCAGGGGCTGCCCTCTGGCCCTTTGTGGGCAGGACAGTCATCCTCACCTGACCCACTAGCCTGCGCCCCACTTGGCTCCATGGGTCTCCCTGAGCGGTCACCTGTCAGCTGGGACCAAGACCCTCACTGGGGACATCTCTCTGCCAGCCTGTCTTTTGTCCTTGGTACTATTTTTCTATTTACGAGAAGAACCCACTGGGTGGGAGAAGGGGACCCTGGAGTGAAGAGGAGGGGCTGCCACAGAGCCGAGACACCCACCTCGTCACAGCCAATGTGGAGCCACCGCGCGCCCGGGTGCAGCCCCATCACCTGGTCGATCATGGCCCCGACCAGTGCCAGGGACTCGGCCTTGTGGGGGTTCAGGGTGTTGGGGAAGAGGGCCACTTCGCGGAGGTGAGCCAGAGCCTCGTGCTTCAGCACAAACTGTGGAGAGAGGACCAGAGCGCTTGGCGACGCAGTCCAGCTCCTGCTTGAGTCCTGCTGGGCCCCTGGGTCTGGACTCCCTGTCTGCTCAGGGTCCCCAGTGGGGCTGCGCTGCGGGAACCAGGCCCAGGGGCCGAGGGGGCAGCTCCGAGCATAGCCCTCCCTCCCTCCAGTCCTAACTGTGCTGCGTGAGAAAACCAAAGACAGTTTCTATTCACAGCAGAATTGCAAGTCGGGGGGTTCCTGCTGCAGTGAAGAGGTTGGCAAATCCTTCCCCCAAGACAAGTACAAAATGGAACCGTTGGTCAAAAACGACCACTTCAGGGCTCCAGAAACCAACTAAATGGGAACAACACATTGGGAAATGTCTGTTCATGAAAGACGCCTGCAACTTTAGGTGCAAACAGAGATCCTGCAGCTCTGCCCCTCCCTCCCAGGGCTGGCTGTGGGTGAACCAGCCCTCAGGGAAAACTCTTCGGAATTAGGTGGCCCCCAGGGGCCGCAGAGGTGACGTGTTCTCCTGCCACACACGGGGGCACTGGGGGCAGAGGGCTGGGAGGAGCGCAGGGGCCGCAGCAGACTGAGAACCGGCTGAGCTCAGGGTGCGGCCCCAGCCCCTGCGACACGAGGTGGGGGCCCCACAGCGAGCCCTGGCAGCCACCCCCAGGAGACCAGGCTCAAAATAAACGTAAGAATAAAGAGCCAAGAGAGGCATCAGTGGCCGCACACAGCTGGGGAGACAGACCCTGCAGGTGAAACCCTGGGAACGAGTCAGATTTGCTTTAACCCAGGGTCTGAAACATTCAGTTTTCAACCAGAAGTTCTGAGATGTGTAAATAAACTGGGAAGTGGGATCCAGACCCAAAGAAAAGAGATGTCTGTAGAACCTGATGCTAGGTAGTCCCAGGTGTTGGATTTATCAGACAATTGTTTCAAAGAAACTGCTATGAACATGTGCCCGGAATTAAAGGAAACTGTTTACAAGGAGGGAAATTAAAAGTCTGCTCACTGGCTCAGCAGCAGATCTGAAAGGTCAGAAGAGAGGCAGTGACTGGAACGAAAAGTCAATAGAAATGACTCCATCTGCGGAACTGAGCCTCGGAGACCCCGGGGTGACACGGAGCCACCAGCACACGGGCAGAGGGAGCCCCGGGAGGAGAGACGGGGACAGAAAATGCGAGGAAATGGCCCCAAACCTCCCCAAAGTGGAGAAGCTCATCATACCCCACAGAACAAAGGCAAAGACACCCAAACCCAGACGCGCCGTGAGCCGGCCGCCGAGGACACAGTTAAAACCCAGATGCGCCGTGAGCCAGCCGCCGAGGACACAGTCAACAGCGGACACGACTCGTTCACGGACTGGAAGGCTCCACGTGGCAGAGGCAATTTCCCCTCAAACCAACCGATTTGACAAAATCCCAAACTCCCAGCAAGCTTTCTCATAGATATGCAAAGTGATTCGAAACTATATGTGAAGAGTCAGAGGGACCGGAGTAACCAAGAGAATTCTGGAAAAGAAGAGGTTTGGGGACTCTCACTCCCTGGGCTGAAGACTCACAGTGAAGCCACACTAACCCAGACAACATGGGGTCCATTGGCAAAGGTACAGCGCACAGCTCCACGGAGCAGGACAGGGTCTAGAACGTTCTCACAAATGCACTCACTGGGTTTTTGACAAAGGTGCAAAGGCGACTCCAAATTCCAAAGAAAGGATGGTCTTTTCCACAACTGGTTTTGGCCCCACTGGTCAGGTGGTTCCACACCATGTGCAAGGAAAATGAAACTGAAACCCCACCTTAAGCCAAAAGCCCAAACGGAGTGACCGGCTGAACAGAAAATGTGCAGGTGTGAGACGTCAGAGTAGAACGGGAAAGGCTCTGGCCTGGCGATAGGCAAGGAGCTTAGGAATGCCGCCAAAGGCATGATTCGTCAAAGACGACTGACACACAGGAGTTCATCTCCGTTAAAGGCTTCTGCTCTTTGAAAGGCAACGTTAGGAGAATGAAAAGCCAAACTGAAGACTGGGAGAAAATATTTGCAAGTCACATATCTAACAAAAGACCTGTATCCAGAATGCATAAATCGCTTAAAACACTCGACATTTCAGAAAGCGGAACAGGCAGAACACTCAGACAGCGCTTCACTGCTCGAGAGGACCAGGCGCCGGCCCAGGTGAACACACGAGTCCCCTCCAGAAGGACTGGCCCTGCTGACACCTTGACTCTGGACTTCTGTCCTGCAGACCATGAGAGAACACACTTCTGTGGTTTAAGCTGCCTGGGTGGTTGTCCTCTGATCCGCCCTAAGAGCAGACGGCTGCCTCAGGAGCGGGAGAGCCTGGTGCAGCTGGGCTGTGCCTGGGCAGGGGAGGGCTTGGGAGATGGAGCGATGCTGGGAGCCTCGGGGGAGGGCTTTCCAGTAGGTCAGGCAGGGGTTCAGACAAGGACGGTGACAGCAGGACAGAGGGGCTGCTGATTCGGGAGATGGAGGAGCGAAGGCAGGACTTGACAGGGACGGGAAGGGCAGTGGGTGGGGGGTTGGGGCGCCGCAGCCCCTCCCTGAGGAGGAGGAGGAGATGAGGGACTGGAGCCCAGGGTCTGCACGAGAGATGGGGCTCCTGGGAGCCTGAGGACAGCGTAGGGAAGCAGGAGGGAGGGGCTCTGTCCAGAGAAGAATGTGAAGTGAGGGAGGGCCCTCAGGAGAAGCCATGGACACCCAGTCCGAGGCAGACGCTGGGGCATCCCCAGAAGCGGGGACCACGGGGGCTGTCGGTGATGCAAAGAGCCCAGAGAGTCAAGTAAAGGCACACTGAAACCTACCACAGATTTAGTGACCCGGAGGACTCTGGTGGCCTCGGAAGAGACCCCCAGGGGAACGTGGTCGCCTCCTCCAGGGTGGCAAGTGACAAGGGTGAGTCAGGACAGGAGCCCATAGAGCACAGCAGGGAGTGACCGGGACGCTGGAGGGCTGACCATGGGAGGGGTCCCAGATCAGGGGGCGACGCACAGGAGGTGCGAGTGGCTGGAGGGAAGACGAAGGGGGAGGACGGCCTAGACCTGCTGGCGTAGCTGCTAGAGGGAAAATGGAACCTGGCAGACAGTAAATCAACACGACGTTTAATCTGCTTCTTGTTTGAGGCAGACATGAAACGTTTTGAAGATCACATAGAAGCTCGGAAAAATATTTTCAGTGTTAGGTCAGAAAGGATGCAGACAGAGAAAACAGAAGGCACGTGTTCTTAATGCTATGTTTCACCTCACACAGGAATATTTTGATGGATACACGTTAAAAAGGAAAGCTGCCCCCATGCAGGGCCCCCAGGGCACCCCAGCTCTTACCGCCCCCTGGACTGAGGGGGGCTGTGACCTGGAGCTCCATGCTCCTGCAGTCCCCAGGGCAGAGCCCCTCTCTGCAGCGCTGAGCAGCACCCCTGGTGCACCCCAAACCCCTCGCCGCGGCACCAGGTGGCTTGTGTTCCTCCAACTCACCTCCATGTGTCCGAACGTCTGCACCAAGGGGACGACCTCCAGCTCGTTCAGTGCGGCCAGGCGCAGGATCTCTCTGATTTCCGAGGGGCTGGGAGACAAAAGACCATGCCAGCTCCGGTTCACGTCCCCCGGCCCGTCCTGGCCAGCCTCCCCGGGGACTCCACAGAGGAAACTAGCAGGGCAGTAACTCTGAAAAGCCCAAAGATACCCTCAGGTTTTCAGAGAAGACTCCCGTCCTGGAATTCAGGAGGTTGGTGCTCTGCTATGTCGCCAATTCAGAGCTTGCTTTTTACCAGCTATTCTGTCCCAAACTCTGCAAGAGGCTAAAGTCCTTTTATAGGAAACTGGGCCACACAAGGGATCATATTCTAGGGCGGGGGCAGGCAGCAGCCCTGAGAGCAAAGTCACCGCCTGTCTTTGTACAGCCCATGACCTAAGAATGGTTTCTACATTTTAAAACTGTTGAGGAAAATTTAAAAAGCAGTATTTTGTGACATGTGAAAACTGTATGGAATCCACACTTCAGTATCCACAAACAGGGCTTTATTGGGAGACAGCCGTGGCCACTCGTCACGTCTCCTGTGACTGCTCCCCACCCCCAGTCGTAACACAGACCAGGCGGGCCGCGCGGCCTGAAGTGCCTACCGTCTGGCCCTTTCCAGGAAAAGCTGGTGGCCCTTTAACAGAGGAGAGATGGAAGACGCTCAAGATCTGGGGATCAGCTCCCCTCCTGCAGGTGGGTGAGCCCTTGTAGGGAAGTGGCTGGTGGCGCACCTGCGGGCCCTCTGGGCCAGCGTTCCCCGCCAAGGCCAGTGAGGACGCCACCCCAGAAGGGCCCCTGCCTGCTCCACCGTGAGTTGTCATTTGTGAATTTATCTCAGTTTCTGTACGTGTTTGAACCATCTCTACAGTTAACCAGTTCTATAAATGTATCAACAACATAGAATTCTGTCTTTAAATACACCTTTTTTCTAATTTCACCAGAACCCTGCCACCTTTGCCACTTAAAGGAACAAAGGAACAAATCCTGTTCACCGTAGGGAGAAACACCAACACCTCGGGCAACCTCACAGCATCTCGGCTCTGGTGCACACCATTCCCGTTTCCCGTCCACACACGCACAACACACGTGTGCACACACACACTCGCGGAGTCAAACCGCCCCCCAGGCCACCAGCAAGAGGGTTGCTTTTTCTCACCCTTGTGGACACGGAACATTATAATTTTTCTAAAAGCTTCACAGTTCAGTGGCCAGAATGGCACTTCATTGTTTTATTTATTACTACCATAGGATTATTGGCCACTTTTCTTTCTTTTCTGGGATCAGATGTTCTTTGCCCATTTTCCGTTCGGGCTATTTGTTGCTGATTTATAGGGACACCCATCACTTTAAGGCCAGGCAGGGTGCACTGGTGACCACCCTGACCTCACTGACCCCCTCCACTCCCCTCCACTCTCCACTTCCCTGAAGAAGACCCGCTCGTGACCTTAAAGAGCAGCCCTCCTTCTGCCGCGGGGACCCTGGCTGTGTTCTGTACACACTTCGTACCAAAAGATGAGACTGATGCACGGGGTCACCGTGCTTCCTCTAGGGGAACCAAAGCTGACCCTTCTTTTCTGTTTCTTTAATTTATTATTGTTTTGTTTTTTTGGAGGACAGGAAGTAAGTAGGTTTATTTATTTATTTTAATGGAGGTGCTGGGGATGGAACCGAGGACCTCGTGCCTGCTAAGCACACGCTCCACCCCTGAGCTGCACCCTCCCCTCCGTTTTCTTTCTCTTTTAAATGGTTCCAAATTCCTTCAGTGAAGTTGCTTTACTCTGATGATTAAAGATGGGCATTTGACGACACCGGAGAGGGTGTCCTGGGTTCAGCTCTTGCCCGCCCCCCCCCCCCCGCAAACCCCTCCGGCTCCGCCAAGGCGGCCGGAGTACCTGTACGCATGCTCGGCCCGCAGCAACCTCAGGGGGCCCTCGTAGGGAAACATGTCTTCATATTCGATGAGGAGACCGTCTGCACCCAGGGCCCGGAACAGGGGGAAAATCTGGGGAGAGACGGGGATGCCGTGAAGAAGTGACATGGACGGGGAGTGACGCACGTGCTGCCACAGACTTCCAGCTTGTGGACCGGGACTGCAGATCTCCGTATTTCCCTGGAAACTCGTCACCTGCAACGTGAACTCTGAGTTACACCAAGTCAAACTCTACCGCGGCGACGTGTTCACTTGACACGGCAGGGCAGGGGCAGGGAGACAGTGCGCTGCGGAGCCGCAGATGCCTGGTGGCCGGGCTGGGCAGGGACAGACGGCTAGTCATCAAGGAGAGCAGCGTGCGTGAGGGGGTGGGGAGCTTCTAGAGCACAGGGAGCTGGGGGCTGGGCTGTGGGGGCCTCGGGGGCCTGAAGAGAAGGAGGTGAGCGCCTGGGAGGAGCCACAGAGGAGGGGGATGCGGGAGCAGACAGGCTGTCCCGCTGGCTCGGGGGCCTCCCCGGTTCTCCCACCTCTCTCGCTGCCTTTACTTCCTGTCCTCCAGGGTTTTCAGAACTAGTTCACACTCCTGCGCACAGCCCTGAGGTTGGCGCCAAGTTCAGGGTGGCGCTGTGGGAGGGGATGCCCGGCAGGCACCTAGAACAGCACAGCCACCTCCAGACAAGGGCGGCGGCAGACTTGGCACGACCGCAGCGCCCTTGTTGATTTTGCCCCGTCTCAGCTTTCTCTCCCCAAGAACGCAGGACGTTCTGAACCACGCTGGGAGAACAGGGAGATCAGCTGGCAATTCACGAAATGGGTGAGCAAACTACCGACTGCAAACTACAAGAAGGACGGAGCGTGGAAGGAGTCACTGACGCAGGCTGGACATGTGCACAGATGAGACACGCCGGTTACAGCATTTTCACATTTTCTCAGCGTTTCTGCTTCTGTTTGCCTCGCAGCCGCTGGGCCATCTGCCCACGGGGTGGCCTCCTTGACGTTTGTTGTAGGCGGGCTTGTGCTATGGGTGGTTGAGAGGCTGCTAAGCTCAGCCTGAGGGACCTGGGAGTCCCAGCTGCCCGAGAGTCACCGATACACGTCCCTCCCCTGCATCCAGGCACTGGACTGGGGCGGAGGAGGTTTTTATCACAGAGCTGTACGAACGCACAAATGCAAGAGTGTTATGCCACGAGCCCTCACGCCTCCAGCATTCAGGTTCAACACTGTGCCAATTTCATTTCACGTAATTTCCACTTTTCCTCTGTGAATGGAACATTTTAAAGCAAATCCCAGACAGTGTGTTTTTTCACCTATGAACAGTTCAGTACACAGTTGGCCCTTGAACAACACAAGTTTGAACTTCACGAGTCCACCCATACGCGGACTTCTGTCACTGAACAGGCACTACAGTGCTGCACAGTCCACGGCTGGTTGGATCCGTGGCTGCGGAACAGTGGACGTGGACAAACCGTGCTACGGAGGACCAGCTCCAGGTTGCAGGCAATTTCGACTGCGTGGAGGGTCAGAGCCCCTAACTTCCACGTTGTTCAAGGATCACCTGTTTATCTCTGATGAGCACTTATCAAAACAGGGCATGACCACAACAGCACTCTGACACCCGGACAAGTAATTCCCTGGTGCCACTCAGGTCCAGATCTTCCTGTCACTGGAATCTTTCCACAGGTGGCTTGTTTGAACCTGATCCAGACAAGGTCCAAAGCTGCATTTTTTGGAATGGATCTTTTTAAGGGTCTTTTGATTTTCAACAACCCCTGTGCTTTTTTTTTTTCCCAACATGTTTGTTGATAAATCCAAGCGATCTGTTTTGTACAGGTTCCCAAACTGTGGCTTTGCTGGGCAGTATTCTCAGGACAGCCCTCCGTGTGCCTGCCGTTCCTGTGCACGCAGGCGGTCAGAGATGGAGGCGTGCTAAGGATCTGGCTTCCTTTTTTGGCATTATCTCACAGGTGGTTCTAGAAGACTCAAGTCTGGCTGTCCCACTGGAGTGATGTTGGGCTGACCAGTGGGTTCAGGGGGCCTCAGTCAGATCCACCCTGGACCCTAGTGGTTTTACAACCGCTGACCACTGTTACCCAGCCAGCACCAAAGAGTCGCCAGGTGGAGACTGTCCAGTGCCGTCACCCCTTCTGTATCTCTGGCTGGAATTCTTTACAGGACTCCCTCTCTGCAGTTGCCAGGTAGAGACTGTCCAGTGCCGTCACCTCTTCTGTATCTCTGGCTGGAATTCTTTATAGGACTTCCTCTTCGCAGTCGCCAGGTGGAGACTGTCCAGCACCATCACCCCTTCTGTGTCTCTGGCAGGAACTCCTGACAGGACTCCCTCTCCGCAGTCGCCAGGTGGAGACTGTCCAGTGCCGTCACCCCTCCTATGTCTCCGGCTGGAATTCTTTACAGGACTCCCTCTCTGTGGTCTCCAGGTGGAGACCAGACCGTCCAGTGCCGTCGCCCCTCCTGTGTCTCCAGCTGGAGCTCCTGACAGGACTTCCTCCCTGCAGTCACTTGATTTCGCCTGTCCTGATGCTGCAGCTGAAGCTTATTCCCCAGAAAGCTCGCTTGGTTCTTGGATGTTTGTAATAGTTGGTCTGTGGCCTTTATACCTAGAGATCAGTTTGGCTGGATACAAAATCCTTGATTCATTATTTATTTTTCTGAGTATTTTAAATACACCTCCCGACCCTAACCCTGACCCTGACCCTTATCTTCTGTCACAATATCTGATCCTTTGCAGCCAGTTAACCCCACCATGCTCTTTTCTCCGTGGGGCCTGGAGCGCAGTGTCTGCAAACAGCAGCCTCCACGGTGGTGTGTGCAGCCTGCTACCTGCATGGGTCACCCTAAGGGACCCGGAGACGGCCCTTCACAGTGGACATTCATGTCTGACCTCATGCTGTCCCCAGTCTAGGCTCCAGACAGGTACATGGGTGCCTCTGGAAAGTCCCGGGGCACAGTGGCCAGGCCTCACATCCACCCAAACCAGCTGCGGAACAGGCAGCATGTGATGGAGGCCCTGTGCGGGGCCAAGTTCAGGTTCCCCGGCCGCCACAAGGTCAGAGTGCTGCAGCCTTGGGCTTGCCTTCCCTTGCACCAGTGCCCAGGCCTCCTGACTCAGCTCTTCCTGCCTCTCCAGGAAGTGGGGACGTACCAAGTGTAATGCAGAGGAACGTGAAGACGTGGTGGCAGAAAAGCAGCTCATCCCGGATGGCTGTGGGGTCAGACACATCCTGAGTCATGGCCCCCGGACTCCCAAGAGCCTTGGCACTGTCCCCCCTCCTTACTCACGACCACCAATAGGTCCTACTCTCTTGTCTGAAGAAAGCCATCTGATGCAACCTGACTCTCTTCTCTTACATGACTGGGGCTGCTTGTGTGCCCAAAAGGCTTTCTCACTTTCATTTTCTTTGAAGTCTGATACGTTTACTGAGAGATCCCCTGGTGTAAGTCGCTGCAGGTAAAGTCCTCCAGGCACGGGGTATGCCCAGTCAACACGCAGGTGCAGGTATCCTTCGATCTCGGTGCAGTGTTCTGAGCTGTGGCGTCTCCGCTCTGGAGGGCTGCTGGACACAGAAAACACGGCCACAACACTGTGCATCTACCTGAGCCTTGAATCTAGGCTGACCGTGGACTCCCCTTACCAGGAGCAACTCCAGGCCCCCGGGAGGCTAGCAGGTTCTGGCCCTCGGCTCTCGAAGCACTGCCTGGTGACCTGGCCTCCGAGAGGACGAGACCCCCGTGGAGAAGGGCCACGGTGTCCAGCCAACCATCAGCACTGATGCCGGATGTGGGGCTGAAGCCACCTGGGACCATCATGGGGCTGCAGCCCCCAGGGAGCCCAAGGCAGACCAGAGCCACCGAGCCAACCCATGGGAATGGGAGGAGTAAACATTGTTGTTTGAACCTCTAAGTCTCGGGGTCCATCAGCACAGCAGGTAATGGAACAGGGATTCCAGTTACAAGGAAGCTGGGTCCTCTCTGCCTGTCTTCTCTGCAGTTTGCCACACACTTTTATCTCTTCAAGCCCTGAGGCCTTGGGCCTCCAGCTCCCTCCTTTGAGTCTTTCTGCACTTGCACTCGACCTGGAGCCAGTGAAGCCTTTCCCCAGTTTATCTCGACAGACCCTTACTGTGGGGCTATTTTCTGGGTCCTCTAGTCTTGACAGTGTCGAAATTCCTTTCTCTTGCCTCCACCACCTCTCTCCGGCTGCTGGCCCCACATGGGTTTTATACTGTCTGTGGTTTGGCCCCACCCCCTTGCATTTTGGAATTCGTGGGGACATCCCGTTACCTACATTTGTTTTAGAGTACGTGAGTTTCCTGCGGCTGCTGGAACTGATCACCACAATCCGGGTGGCTCCAAACCATAAGAGTTTATTCTGCCACAGTTCTGGAGGCAGAAGTCCCAAATCTAGGTGTTAGCAGGGCTGTGCTCTCTCAGAAGGCTGTCGGGGGAATCCTTCCTGCTGCTTCCAGCTTCTGGTAGATGCTGGCACCCTTGGCCCCCTCCTTGGGCTTTCAATCTGCCTCTGCCCCACGTGCCCTGCCACCCACCCCCATGTCTCACATCATTGTCTTTTTCCTTACGTAGACACTACTCTTGCATTAGGGCGCCTACTCCTGTGTTGATAACACTTGCAAAGACCCAATCTGTAAATCAGGTCACATTCACAAGTCCGAGGGGTTAAGATTTAAGAAAAACTGTCTGGGAGACAGGATTCAGCTCACAACAAAGAGGCTGTGGTTTCTTTTGTCTTCTCTGTTTTTCCTTTCGCTCTCCTGGTTGCTGTCTATTTTGAAAGCGGATTTGGAAGAAATTCAACATCTATGTTGCTGTCACCACCAAGCCCCAACCCAGAACCCACTGTTGTGTTCTAAGCACACATTTCTACAGAACATTGTTTAAAAACCAAACCCAAGGCAAAGGTGACTGATTCTCTAGAGGAAAAAAAGGAGCCCTTACCTCCAAGAGGTAGGAGACCTTTGGTGGAGCACCTTTCAGGTCCAGATGAACTAATCGCATCTTGAATGGTGAGGAACTCGACATTGCACTATGTTTGATGAAGTCATAGAATGAAAACCTCCTCCTGTCTGGGCACTTCCTCCTAGAGGAGAAATTCAGGACAGAGTGTAAAGGGGAAGAACAAGAGAGAGTCAGGGTTCCGTCTTGTGAGCATGTAGGTCCTTTGCTTTGATTCCTGCTGCAAGAGGTGTGTAGAAATCAGATTATTTCAAAGGCTTGGGTCAGCTGTCACTACTGTTTCCAGACTGCCTGGCAGGTCTGCAGCTGTCCCTGTCCCTGTCCCTGCCTCGGCCTCTAGGTAAGCTCTGTGGAGCCCCTGAATGGCCTCTGATCACACTGATTTTCCCCGTTTCAGGACTGTTGGGCAGATCTCTTTTCTTGTCCAATGAGTCTAGGAAGGTTTTCTTCTCCCCTGTATCAGTAAATTATGCACATTTTTTAGACTTGATCCTCGTGAATGAACCTCACTGCTAACTGCTCATTCAGAATCTTAGGTATCTGGACAGGGCTGGTTAAGATCCTACTTCTTGCCCACTAGACGTAAGGTTCTCTAGGGAAGTTGAAAGCTGTAAAAGCAGCAGCAAGGCCTTAGGGATACCTGTGTGCTGAGCGTCAACTGGACCCAGTGCCCTCGGCGTGGCGCGGGCCCGGGAAGGGGACGTGGAGACCCCGGAGAGGGCACGAGCCCCCGGGAGAGCGCGCACGGCGGGGCGAGGACGCTCGTCACACGGAGGCGCGGAGGCCCGTCCGGTTCCGCAGAGCGCACGGGAGAAGCGCAGGTCCGGCCGGGGCGGGCGCGGCGCGGGCGGGGTGCGCGCCAGGCCCGCGCTCGGGTCCCCGCCCCGCTCGGCACTCGGCCTCCGATTGCTCGGGCCTGCCACCAGCCCGGAGGTCGACGGCCGAGCGCGTCGCTCGTGTCCCTGGCCGCGCCGGCCTCGCGCTCCCTCTCGCGGCGCTCGTCCCAGCTCGCGGTGGCTCCCGCGTTCGGCCCGGCTCCCCGGCGGCCTAGCCGATGGCACCTCAGCGGAGGGGCGCGCCCAAGGCGCCAGAGGGCAGCGGGGCGGCCGAGCGCCGGCGACCGAGCAGGTACTGGGCGGCGAGGGGAGCAGGCGGACGGGGTGGGTGGGGCCTGGCCGAGAGGGGCTGGGGCGGGGGCGGGGCCTCTTTTGGGGGCGGGGCTGTAGTGTGGGTGAGGCCCGATCGCGAGGGGCGTGGCATGTGCTGGGCGAACCGCACGCCTAGAGGGCGTGGTCTACCCGAAGGGCGTGGCCTGCAGAATCACGCCCGGGGCGCGCGATTGGAGGGGGAGGGCAGCGGGGTGGGAAACCTTCCCCGACGCCCCTCCCCCGTGGGTACCGAGGGCTCCGCGCCGGGCCTCCCGCACGGGGACGGGGCTCCGCGGCCCCGTCGTCTGGTCTCTGCGTGCTTTCCTTAGGGTGTGCACATGGGGGTTCCTCGTTGAGTGACCCAATGAATGAGTACGTGAGCTCACACGTAGCCTTCGAGGGGAGTCTGCCCGAAGCTTTCAGGCCAGAGTGTATTTTAATCACTCCGGGACGAATCACTGTGTCGTCGCGCTTGTCCCGTCCAAATCCCCTTCCGTTCTGGCAAGATTCTCGGGGTGCTGCTTGAGCCAGATTACCATGGACAGGGGTGCTTATTTTGAGGAGACCCCCGAGGGGAAGGGGCGTTCGAATATGGCCCAGGAGGCTGTTTTCCCCTCTCGTCTCTGCACCTCCCTTTCCATCCCTTTCTGTCCCAGCAGCCGGGGTGTCCCAGGAGAACGTGTCCCCCACGGCTTTGCCCCTGTAGTTTAGGGTTCCAGCCGCCTGTGGCTGAGAGGAGCTGGCAGTCTCCCTCTGTTAGGAATTCTTGGGGAAGAGAAATGATGGGCCCGCTGGAGTTAGGTGTCCACCCTGGTCTAATCAGAGGAGGCTAGGTGGGCTGGATGCTGGACAGCAGTTCTAGGGGTGGGGGTCTTTGTGAGCTGGGCATCTGTACTCCCTGTTTTAAATGATCGTGTGCGCACCCAGCATGGTCTGACTGAGCTGTGCCACCTTGGGATTTATTTAATCATAATCTGGGTGTTATTTATACAGCAATTCAAAGTGTGGCGGGACATACAAAAAAAAAAAAGCAGCCTCCTGCTTTTTAGGAATTAATCATATACTTGAAGAAACAAGGTGCACCTCCATGGAAGGGTGACTGGATCTCTCTTCTCGTTGCTCCCAGTCCTTCAAGCCCTGCATAATTTTCTTAGATAGCAGAGCACACGTGCACATACATAGACACACGTATGCATGCGTATACGTCACCCAAACACAGAGAGACGTGTATGCACAGGCACACATGTGCATACACATACAGACATGCCTGCAACAGCTGCACAGGCAGTGTGAACCCCCCAGTTAGCCTGGCTGGCACAGAAAGTGTCTTACTTGCAAATCATTTGTTGGACTTGTATTTTCTTCCTGGCTGGCTGGTGGTTTTAGTAAAATGGGTTTGACTCACACTTAACTTAGTTCACATTGTATGTCTGTGTATGTGCGCATGTGCACCAGGGGCACATGTGTGGGGTTGTGGCAGTCATTTTCTAATGCAGGCAACATGATCAGTGCCACTCTGCCAGGAACCCCAACCCCCAGACAGGCTCATCTTGTTGCTCTGGGGGCACAGTGAGTCCTGCCCAGCCATGTGGGGTGGGGGGCACCTTCCCCACCAAATCCCCCCCACCTTCCCCTCCACTTCCATCCATCCTGGTGAGTGCCTCTGGCTTGGTTGAGAGCGGCTCTGACAAGGGTCTGTGTGGGAACAGCTTAAGGCCGAAACTAAGTGTGGGTGTGGTCTCTGGTCATAGTCATGGTCTCTGGTTGAGGTGGGCTGCCTTTTCAGCTC
The DNA here is from genome assembly GCF_036321535.1 of Camelus dromedarius. Classification (NCBI taxonomy): domain Eukaryota; kingdom Metazoa; phylum Chordata; class Mammalia; order Artiodactyla; family Camelidae; genus Camelus; species Camelus dromedarius. The sequence continues at coordinate 27,364,289 of NC_087451.1, forward strand.
ACGCAGGTGCATTTGGGTGACCACGGTTTTCTATTCTCAGCACCAAGAGTGTCCGGGGGCCCTGGGACATGCGAAGGAAGTGGCTGAGAGCTGCTGTCCTGGGAGCCTGCACCTCACTCGCTGCTCTCCTGCTCTGGGGCAGCCTAGGGGGCGAGGATGGCATCACTGAGGTCCTAGCTTTCCGAAGCGAGGTCCTGCCAGGCAGGTTCATCGAGGTGCCCTGCTCTGAGGACTATGACAGTCACCGAAGGTTTGAAGGTACGTGATGCCGAGGTGATCCAGGAAAAAGCAGCTTCTTGACATGGAATTTGTTGAATTCAAAATGCATCTTTTTTTTACTACAATGAATTGGTGGGAATCAGGTTGAAAGTAGTGGGAGTGGGTGGCGAGTGCCCTCCCTGGCCTCCAGGTTGGTTAGTTCACACCAGGTCCAGGAAGTGCAGGTGTTTCAGGCCCTGCTGGTGCAGGGGCAGGCCCACCGGTCACTGCCCAGGCCTCTCTGCCCAGGCTATGGCGTGTTTCACGGAGGTGCCCCACACAGGGGGCGCTATCTGATGGAGGAGATGGTTTGCCTGGAAGGATGTAACAGAATTGGAAAGGTAACAATGCTAAAGTTGAACCCAGAAAAGGCGTTTTCTGTGGAGTGTCTCAGAGTGTTGTCGCAGCAGAAAATGTTGCAACAGGGGACGTCAGTCCCAGAGGCCCTCCCCCCGTTGTGTGTCCCATCCTGGCGCCTGCCTGCTCTGAGGCGGGCAGCACTTTTGAAAACCTAGCCAGAGCAACGGGATTTTAAAGAATTCAGTGCAAGGCTTTGAACTTGAACCTTGAACCAAGAAAAGATTGCTGAGTCCCTCCACCAGGGGGTGCTGTTGTGACACGCAGAGTCGGGGTTTGGGTGACCGCAGGCCTGTGAGCCCCTTGGCAGGGACGCGGATGGAGGCCGCCTTTCCTCGCAGGGGCCAGGAAAGGAGCGGCTTCTGTCGTCGGGATTCTCTCTCTGTCTTAGTCAGCTTTTTCCCTCCAAAGTCCCAACTTTTGAGAAAGTACTTCTCAGTGGTTAGAGCTGAAGACAAGTTTTTCTTCCTACCCATTTAATAATTTATTAACATTAAAAACAGTTGGAAGGGGCGGGAGAGTTAGTGTAGATGGGGAGGGGGTTGCCGTTGGGAAGATGAGGAAGTTCTGGAGACGGTGGTGGTGGTGGCTACCCAACAGTGTGAATGTAGCTAATGCCCCTGAACTGTATGCTAAGGACAGTTTAAGAGGTAAACTTGGGGGTGTATGCTTTACCGAAAAAAACAGCTGGAGTGGACGTTAAAGCCTCTGGACTGCCCCCTCTGCTGACGGGGGCCTGTGTGCTGGGCGGCGTGTCTGCTGATTGGAGTCTGTGCATGCCTGTCTGCACAGCAAGGCTGTCGCTGCGCACAACTCGCTGCCTCACCCAAATCGTGCTTTTGACACTCATTCTTGTGTCACTGCTGGACTTTACAGCTTCAAGAGGCAGGGGTTTTGCTCGTAGCTGGAGAAGGTAGCCTGCATGACACAGAGCCTGTGACGCCGGTTCGGACTTCCCTTTTGGGTTAACACGTTTTTGTTAGTGTTCCGTGTGTCCCTGGAAAAGTGTGGGTATCTGAACGGTTGCCGTGGAGTTCGGCGTGTCTCCTAGTCCACAGTGTGTGCGGTCTGTCCTCATGGACCCCTGCCTCCCCGTCCACAGTCACTGGGAGCCTTGAGGTCGGGTCTCCACTGCGACTCCACCCTGACCCTGGCCCCGTCCCCATCCGAGCCCCCATCCTCCTCCCTGCAGTCCTAGGTGCAGAGGCAGAGGGAGGCCGGGTAGGCTCCTTGGGGCAGCACTGCCGGGCCCCGAGGAAGGACAGTGACTAGAGTTACAGGCACAGCTTTGGTCATCCTGGAGGGACTTTCCGACGAGTCTGGCTCTGCAGTCAGTGATGGTTCTAGAATGTGGTAGATGTCATCTCTGGGCTGTCTTCCCAAGGGTGGGCGCAGCGCCTGGTGCTCCCGGAATGACCTGCCTGGCGTGGGGCCTCCAGAAACACGCAGGCCCAGTGGGATGGGGCGTGTGCTGCAGGGGGTGTGCCTATACTGAGCAGTCACCGCTGCAAATCCCATCCCTAATCTCGTGGAAGGCAAGGCCCCATCCCACAGAATTCCCTTGTCCCTGGGGGCAGAGGCCGCCCGCAGGTGAGTCCCTCACAAATGCAGCAGCTCCTTGTCGGGGTTCGGGGGGGCAGCGTCTCACCCTGGCTCGACCCTCCAGGCTGCTCCCCGAGGAAGTGTGGCCGGGGCATCTCCGATGCTGTCATCACCAGGGACGAAGCCCGGAGGATTCGCAGGTACACACATCTCAGTCCTGAAGGAGCAGGAGAGTGGGGCTGGGGGTGGGAAGCAGGGAATGACCACTGAAACGGGGGTGTAAATGTAAAGAAATTCATTTAGAATTCCCTAAGAATTCCCTTGTGCACTTTCAAGGCAGAGCTGGGCTTTTCTGGTTTCCAGGAGGAAAGGCTGTTGCCCTCCATGACGCAGCTGCTGACAGAACCTTCCGGAGCCTGGGCCCGCTCCAGGGGAAGCGGTTCTGGCCCGCTGGGTTTGGGGGGGCTATGTGCCCATCAGGCATGGGGGCCCCATCTTTCAAAGACGAGATCTCAGAGCTTTGGTTTTCCATCAAGGACTAAGACACAAGCAGGCGCCAGGTGGAGCGGCGTCTGGCCCACGTGCTGAGCTTGGGGTCCCAGAGGGCAGACACTCCTGTTTGCAGATGTCATTGCCGGGCTCGTTGGGTGGGGGTCCCTGGTGTGAGGGAGGGTCCATCCCCTGGCTCCCCGGGTGGCCATGAAGCCTCAGCCAAAGGCACTGGAAGCCCCGCATCTTCAGTGAGGCGCGTGGTCCTGTGAGGTCCCGCGTGGCCAGCACGGGGCCTGTGCCCCGCACCCCGCTGGCGATTAAAGGCTGCCCCCAGCCTGTGATGGCGGGAGAGGGACCCGCTGGGGCAGCTCAGCCGTTCGACTCAGCAGCAGGTCCCTGTGCTGAGGACGGAAGCTAAGCCCTCTCGTTCCCAGACCATGCCACGTGCTGGTAACGAGACGGTGACAAATGTTACCGCTTACTCACCTAGCCCGAGAGTCGGGTCCTTTGTCTAAGCGTGTGCTTTTGTTGTAAGCACGACATGGTCACCGTGCTGACCGACGTGTGCCGAGGTGCGCAGGCCTTCACTGAATCCTGACTCAAGCTTCTCCTCCCCACAGTGTAGCCGAGAAGGGGCTCTCCCTCGGAGGATCCGACGGAGGGGTGAGTCGTGTGCCGCTTGTCACCCCCTTGACTTTGCTCTCCCCCCATCCCGAGGGGCTTCGCAGGTCCCACTCCTGGTGGCAGAGTGCCCCTCCCTTCACGGTGTGTCACAGCCGGCCTGCCTCCAGTCACACCCACACGTCAGGCACCCCGGTCTGGGGCCAGCGGAGGTCACAGGCAGGGAGCAGACAGAGCAGGGGACCAGCAGAGCCAGTGAGGAGGGAAGCCCTGGGCAGGGACAGCTGGGGCGTGCTGAGGAGCTGCGGGGAAACGGTGCGGAGGTGCCGGGTGGAGGAGGCCCCGCAGACGCTGCGTGGGGACTGTCGTCCACCGTGTGAGTCGGCGGGGGTCCAGCGGTGGTTCCTGAAAGGTGCGTCCACCCAGAACCTGTGAAGGGAGCTCACTGGGGAGAAGGTTCTTTGCTGCTGTCGTTCAGTAGGGTCTCAAGACAGATCATCCTGGACTACGAGGTGGGCCCGCAGTCCAGTGACAAGAGTCCTTGTGAGAGGAAGGGAGGGGAGGAGTGGGATTGAAGAGGAGGCCGTAGGAAGACAGAGGCAGAGACGGAGTGATGGCACAAACCCGGGGACGCCTAGGACCACCAGGAGCCCAAAGACTCAAGGAGGATCCTTCCCTGACGCCCTCGGAAGGAGTGGGGCCCTGCTGACACCTCAATCCCACCCTTCCGGCCTCCAGCGCTAGAGGCGGGGTTGCTGCTGCTTTCAGGCCAGTGCACCTTCCACTGGGCTGAGTTCCCGTGTGGGGGTCCCCTCGCCCAGCATGTGGGGCTGGGGGAGCCCACCCTTTCCCCCGTGTAGCTTGGTGATGACCTCTGTGACTCTTCTGTTCTGCAAACGCTTTCCTCTCGAGTTCTGACCGTTCAGCTTCTGCTTTGGTTCGGTTCGGGGGGAGTATTTGTCAAAGACCTGTTTGTGCACGGACTCATCCTTTACTCTGCTCAGCATTCACTTGAGAAGTTGTCTTGTGATGAATCAGCCAAGTTTGATGCCTTTAAGTGCAGTTAACATTTTTTAAGCCCAAGTCATGTTCAAACCAAGCCCTGGGCTGGTCGCTGCCTCAGTGAGAAGAGACACTCAGCCAGGGTGGAGGTGGTCCGTGCTGGTGCCCACCTTGGCCGGGGTGCAGGGAAGGCCGCGCGGAGGCAGGGCGGGCAGGGGCGGGAGATGCCCTGGCGGTTCCTTTTAAGTTATGGGCCGGGTGCCTCCCCGGGAGACTAAGAGCCTCCCATGATGAAGCGTCCACCAGTGCCACAGCCACTTCGTGGGGAGCAGCCCTCAATGGGGAACGGGCCCCCAGGTGAGGCAGCCAGACACGGAGTGCTCCCCGAGGACAGAGTGGACGGCGGGTGCCAGCACCCATGTGAGCGGGCCGCAGGGTGGCGGCGCTGAGGGCAGGGGCCCCGGCTGAGAGCCAGTGCACCTGTGAGACTCCAGGGCACAAGCTCTAGAAACTGTCCAGTCTGCTGTGGCAGAAAGCATGTCAGTGGTTGCCTGGGGAGGGCCGGGGGTACAGAGGGTGCAAGGAAGTTTGGGGGGTGGTGTGTTTACTCTCCCGAGAGTGGGGTGGTTTTGAGGGTAAACGTCAACATCGAAACTTGTCAAATTGTACGTAAACAGGAGCCGATCGGGTGCTGGCTGTCCCTCAGCAGAGCAGGGGAGGGGCTTGTGATTCAGCCACAAGAGTCCTGGGATCTGTTTGGAGGAACTGCATCTGTGGGCTGTTCTCAGAACTTTCGAGTCTTCATTCTTAGGGCCGCAGAGAAAGATCCCCCTCACATGCCTCTGTCCAGGCGTCTCGAAACCCCGCCGGTGTGTGCCGTCTCCCTGACCTGGGTGTGCGAGGACGGGTCTCAGAAACCCGAGTTTAACGGTGGCCTTCAAAGCTCTGTCTTGGCCCTCACACCGCTTGCCAACGTCTTTTCCAGGCGTCCATCCTGGACCTGCACTCTGGGGCCCTGTCTGTCGGAAAGCACTTTGTGAACCTGTACAGGTAAGAACCTGGGGGGGGAGGTCTCTGCCCGTTTCTTAGCCGGCGACCCCCACGTGAGGCTTATGCATCTGGGATGGAGCGGCTCCAGTCTCGGGCAGACCGTGATGTTTGCCATCAAGCTGTGGCTGGGCGAGGACCAGGCTGTGCAGCCCTTCCGAGGGGCGGCATCCTTGCTTTCCATTCGTTAGGGAACAGTCTAGTGCATCAGCAGGGGCTTCTCAGGACGGGCCGAGAGGCTGGGTCAGAGAGAGAGGTGGGAGTGGTGACGGCTGGCCGGGCCCCTCAGAGCTGGGGCTCTGACCCTCCCCTAGGGCCAGGGGAAGCCAGAGACCCCTGGCCTTGATAAATCTTACCCCACCTGCCAGGTGCTGAGCACCCCCTCCTGCTCCCGCAGGTATCATGGGAAGAGCGGCTCCAAGATGATGAGGACCAGCTGGGCTGTGGGACGCTGGTCAGCGGAGGAAGGACGTAAGGGAAATAAGGAAACATTAACAGAACGATTCATTTGTTAATGCTCCTTTTTTTTTCCCACAGGTATTTTGGGGATAAAATACAAACTGTCTTCTCAGAAGAGGACTTCCAGTTGTACCGGTGAGGAGGGGACGACCACCGGGTTCGGGTGGGGAAGGTGGCTGGCGGGGCTGGGAGTGGTGCGGGCGCAGGGCGGCCGGGTCCTGGCTCTCTCCTCAGGCCGGGCTGGGCCGACATCTGGCCGGAATTTCCTGGGAGGGCAGTGGATGTTAAGCCGAAGCGCTTCCCATCAGTCAGGAAGTGGTGCAGAGCCACAGCCCGCCCGGGTGGGCCCAGAGGCCTTGCGAGGGTGTCGTGAGCAGCCGCGGGCCCTGCCAGGGCCACGCCACGCACCCCCAGGGCCTCGTGTCACAGGCTCAGCCCTCCCGCCCAGGCAGCGGCCTCACAGACCTGGGCCGCTTGCTATCTTAACTCAGCTCCTCATTCTGAGATCATCAAGGTCGCATACAGTTCTGAGAGGTGGCGCAGGGGGGCCCCGAGGACCGTCGCCTAGCTCCCCTGACACCGAGCACCGGAGTGCAGGCCCCAGGAACCGACACCAGGCACCCACTGTCCTGCTCAGGCTTGCGTTTGGCCTCGCTCACCCAGGGGCGTGTCTGGTCCCGTGGAGTGACTCACCTGTGTCGGTCTATAAGGCGCCGCGGAGCCCTGCTGCCCTTTTAGCGCCACGGCCCTGCCCCTCCGCCGCCAGCCACCAGGGCCCATGACCGGCTGGAGCCACGTTACCACAGAAGCAGCTGCAGCGTGAAGCCCAGGCTCCTGCTGTGGACAAGGTTCCACTCTTGACCGCGGGCGGGGTGAGCAGTAAGCAGTACCGTCAGCCAAGGCCAGGCTCCGGCGGGACTCGCCCTTCCAGCGGCTGGTCCTGCGCGCCGTGAGCAGAGGGTCCCGACACTGCCGTCGAGACCGCGGACGAGGCTGGTGTCGCCCCGGCTGGCCGCACACCTGGGGAAGCGCTGGGCCCGTCTGTGATGACCACTGTGACCCGCCGTGCTGCTGGGACCCATGGTTTGATGGGTTCACTCTTGTTTAGTAGAAAGTGTGCGGCAGCGTCTTGATATTTATAAATTCAAGACTCTGTGGAACAGAAGTGAACACCCAGAATGAAGGGAAAGCAGTGGCCCCGTGCCCCATCTGAGTCGCACAGTCGTGCACATCCGGGCCTGCAGAGAGGAGGGACGCCCATCCTAGCTGCAGTCCGACCGTCGCGAGGGCCCCGCGGCCCCGGGCATCTGCAACATGGGAGTCGGGGCAGACGGAACAGCTGGTGTTCCTGGGGTGGAAACCAAGTCGACCATGTGACCAGAGGCTGGAACGCTGGGCGCAGCCAGTGCTCGTGGGAGAAGGAGGTGGGCGGGCCAGCACAACTTCACCGGGATGTCCGTCTTGTCCACAGAAGCCCAGGACTGTTTGTCATCATCAAAGAGGAAACAGGAGGAACCTCACCAATCAGTTCCAACAAGAAAACACAATTATTAAAATAACTGGATAGTTAGTAGCTAATAATTAACTAATTAAAACAATTACAGTGAAATAATTAAATAAAATGATTCAAACTTCCAAAAACGTACCATCAAAGCATCTATAACATAAATGGCGGTGTTCAGAGGGACCACCAGAATCTTTTTTAATGCCCTACGTTCTGTTCTTAAAAATGGTTGAGCATTTGAGACACGACAGGAATATTACCAACACAGGACATCCGTGTGATCACACGCATGGTCTAGATTGTCAGAAAAAGAGAGCAGAGTTTGGGGGAGCTCTGACAGCAGTGACATCTCAGAGGAGCTGCCCATCTCCCACGAAGGGCTCTGATAAACCACACAGAGTGCAAACGGCACCCGTTGGTTGATCTCGTGCAGCTGGAAGGAACTGGTCTGAGGTCTAGCTTCGTGGTGTGCGTTTAGGGCAAACATCCTGGAAGCCCCTTGGGTTGTCGTGGAGACAGTGCGGCCTCGGGAGCAGAGTTCTTGCCACCACGGCAGGACAGCGTCATTCGACTCTCAGCCACTGTTTCCGACTTCTTCTGGATGGTGCAGAAAGTAAAACCACACATCGTGGCCAGGCTTTCTCCACTACCATCTGTCACCTGAACATTGGGGACACTGTACCCTGTGACAAAGGAAGCCGGAGTCTGAAAACTAGAGGACAGTCCTCGGTGGGCAGCTGAGGTCACAGGGACCGAGGGACGGGCCCTCCCTGTGACTTCCCACAGAAACAGTAAGTTGGGGTCAACGTGACCAGTGGTGAGCATGAGGGGCCTGGAGGAAGAAAGGGAGGAAACCAGGAAAGAAAAGCAGAAAACAACAGAGAAACCGGGAAAGATGGCCTCTGCTCGGAGCAAAACAAGGGGTCAGCTCTGAGAGGAGACCTGTTCGGTTGTCCGGGCGCCACCCTAGAAGGCGTTCGTTGTTTGAGGAAAGCGGGACGGTGTCACGAATGTTAAGTTCTTCCAGTTTGCTGAACTCAGATGTGGATAATGCAGCCTGCATAGCGTCAAGGCTCGAAGATAAATGAAGCAGGGGAAATAGCTGACATTCGGAGAGTAATTCTACGACTTAGTTGATGAGAGACGTTGCGTTCACACATCTCGCTCCCTCCTGAAGGGCAGGAACACTATAATGTCGCTGTTGGTTCAGCGGAGTTTCCGCGAACGCCATTGTTGACACAGATAAACGTTCTGCTCACCGAGATGAGTCTGCGGGGTCAATGGAAGAGGCCAGTCACCAGGGTTGGCGCCCTGGCCTGGGTGGGACCCCTACCTAGTGCCGTGCGTGCGGAAGACCAGCTGGTGGTGTGGAAGCACGGGGAGGGTTTGTGGGCTGTTGTGCTCAGGCCCTGTCACTTGGCACACGGGCGGAGGACCGAGTTTATTACGTCCGTGTGCACGGGGTAGGTGTACTTGCAGGTGTGCTGTGAGCGCACGCATCTGCGCACGAGTGGGTGGCAGCGCGGCACCGTCGTGCAGGTGTGCGCGCGCAGGCAGGCACGTGTCATGCACGTGTGTGGATGTATGTGGGTTTGCACAGTGCGTGCAGGGAGGTTTGTGTGCATGTGTGTCCAGTGTGTCCGTGTGTAGGGAGGTGTGTAGGTGGACCTGAGAGACCCGGCTACCCTTTCCAGCACTGCTCCCTGTGTCCGGCCTCCCGGGCAGTCAGCTCCCTGCAGCTCCCAGGAGCCTGGTCCCGGGGGTCGGCTGCAGTCCAGGGAGGGGCGGATGCTGATGCAGTAATCTGTGCCCACAGTTGGGCTGGGAGCCCAGGCTCCGGACAGGCCAGGGAGGGGCCAGGTCTCCATGGGCCAGCACCCCTCTGCTGGGTCAGGCTGCTGCCCCAGCCCTGACCATGCACTGTGCAGTCCTCTGCCCAGGGCCGGGCCGCCCAGGCCTCAATACGGCTTGGAAGTGGATGGGCCGTGTGCAGAGGGCCACCCCCCCCACCCCCTGATGCTCCTGCTGTCCCCACAGCCACTGCCCAGCTGGCCTGGTACTGGGGTCATTCTAAAGAGAACTGGCCCTGGGTTCCTGGGCGTGCACATGAGACGCCGGCATACACGTGCGGGACCCGTGTGTGCATCTGTTCACCTTTCCAGCTTCTCCAGCCTGGGTCTCGTTGTGGCGTAGCACAGACTGAGTCCCGTAGAGGATTCTCTCCTCTGCGGCCACGCAGCTCAGGGTGACGGGTGTTTCCTCTCGGCAGGGACGTGCGGCAGAAGGTCCAGCTGGCGATCGCCCAGGCGTTTGGCATCAGCGCGTCCTCGCTGTACCTGACAAAGCCCACCTTCTTCTCCCGCATCAACAGCACGGCGGCCCGGACGGCCCATGACGAGTACTGGCACGCGCATGTGGACAAGGTGAGGCCCCGCATGGCCGGGTGCGCCTGCCGCCCCAGCCCAGCACCCTCCGGGTTTCCAGGCGTCTTCCGCGGTGTTTGCGCCATCAGGGCTCTGGTTGTGATGCAGTCGAGGAAGCAGCATTCGTTTCCCGCGTGATGGAGGTCGGAGAAGGCAGGGGAGCAACATTAGCAACAGCCGGGCCTGGGGCCGCCCTCTACTGCTGGTTCCCAGACAGAGCCGCCGGCCCCGCCCCGGCCCCAAGCCTGAGCTGCTCCTGGCGTCACTGGAACGGCCTTTCTGTCGGGTGGTCTCTCCTCCGGTCTGCATCCCCCAGGGGGCCCCCACCCCACTTCTCACCTTTTTTGGGTGTCAATTTCTCAATTGCTCAGGATTCTGCAGATTCCCCTTCCCCGTCTCCCACTGTTCTCTGGACACAGTGAGCCCTAATCCGCTGCCCCTGACCAGCAGGGCTGAAGCCCAGCTCTGCTCCGCCCAGAGAGAGCTGCCTGCCGGGAAAGGCGGAGGGCTATTGGCGGTCACCCCAGCAGGCGACCCAGACAGTCCCCGTGTCTCTTGAGGCTGGAACAAAGGAAGCGAAGTGAAAAATAACCAGGAGAGTTTGGGCAGAAGCTGGCAGACTGGGCTTCTGCCTGAGATTCGTCAGATGCTCATGTGTTTATTTCATCTCGATGTCTGAGTGCGCTGGAGGAGGGGAGCACTCGCACGCGGTCATGAGGCTGAGGAAGCCGGTGTTTGCAGAAGTTAACTTCAACTGAGGCAGCCGCCTGGGGCTTGACGAGGCTCAGGCTGGAAGTGTGGGCATCACCCCGGGGCCTCCTGTGTCTGCTCGTCCCCCCGCTGTGGGCTTAAGGTCAATCGGGGGTTCAGGCTGATCCACTGCTCACAACCCAGCCTTGCGGTTGCTCTCCCCACACAGCTCCAGTTCCATCGACAACCGTTGCCCAGATGCGCTGTTTCATTAGGAGACCAGGGTTGAGAACTTCAGTGGGTGTAAGGTCATGTGGACATTGCAGAGGGAAAACCGAGGTTTTATGGGGTCGGGGGCAGAGATGATGTGTGTGGAGGAAAGGTGGGTATGCACAGCAGACAGGGAGGGAGCCCCCGGCAGAGGAAGGGCAGCCCTGCACGTACCAGGAAGAGACGGCACTGGACGGAGCCTGGTTCGGTGGCCAAGCCTCAAAGATAAGGAAGAAGGTCTTCGGGCAGAGAGAATGAGTCAACAGTGACTCGTGGGGCGGCTGCGGGACAGGGTCCGCGGGCCAGGGCAGCTGTCAAAGCCGAGGGCCGCTCATGCATGGACACAGCAAGAAGACGGCCCTGCACGAGGGGCTCCCGGAAGGGGCATCTGCCCCTTGCCTGCGATTTCTCCGGCCTCTGGCTCAGGACAGCCACATGGTAGAGCCCCGCCGGCCTCTGCCTTCCCCGCCCCCCCTCAGTGCTCGTCAACCCGCCACCTGCCTAGTCACTGTGTTTGCGTGGGGGGTGGGGGGCTCCTTTGCCGTATCTGAGCTGAGTGGGTGGGAGAGGGTCAGGTTCCTGGACACCCCCCGGTCTCCCCTGTTTTCTGCAGCTCATGGACATGGGTTCACCACTGCAGCGATGCAGAAGCACTCCCTTGGGCCCTTCTCAGGTTTATGTCCCTTAGGTATTTGGGGCCGGATAAGGGGCCCCGAGATGGGGTCTTGGTGGGAGCACGGAGGGAGCCAGGGCTGCGTAGGGTCCAGCACCATGGGCGGTGGTGCTGAGTTCATGTGAGGGTGCGGGGGGGCCTCGGACCTGTGGCGGCTTGCTGCCCCTCCCTCTGGTCAGCCCACCCCCCAGGGGACGTCTGTTGTCATGGTGATGGGGGTCTAGCTGGGTGCAGGAGGAGAAGGGGTTTTGGATTTTGTGAGCCTTGATCAAACATGCTGCAGAGATTGGCCTCGGGCCGCTGTGTCCAGTTCCCAAGGTGCCTCCAGGTGTCAATAAAATTGCTGAAGGCTCTATATTTCTAGACCCGACAGCTTAGGTGAGGGAGGCAGGCTGTGCAGAGGTGCGGTGGGAAGGCACTCAGGGCTGCGCCCTGGACTTTGTCTCTTGCCCCAGACCTGCTCACTGAACGATTCATCAGGCTGGGAAACGTCCTTACGTGACTGAAACTCCTTGCGGTGCACGCCACTGTCTTCACGTGAAGAAGAGAGCCCATCTCCTGGGCGCCCTTCGTTAGCGAGGAGCCGACTTGTGCGAGTTCTCGCACGACGCCCTTGGAAGCAACACCTGCCTTGCACGTTGTGGACAGCTAACCCCGCCTCAGAGATCTAAATCAGCATTTAGACAAACTGTAACTCCTCCCGTTGAGAACAGCTTCCTCATAGGACATCCCTTACCCACAAAAAGTCCTGAGCCGCAGACACCTGCCTGCGGCTGCCTTCCCACTCGACTTCCAGGGCTTCTTAGGGAACAAACAGGGGCTCCCCCTGCTTACGTTACACTCAGGCGCAGAGGGCCCAGCTCAGACGAGCCCGAAACACAGGTTTCATCCCCCGGGCCCCCTGTGCACTGCCCCGCCGTCTTCCAGGAGGACGTCCCGGCAGAGGACAGACAGTGTCGGGCTCCCCGAAGCAGGGTCTCCGGAGGGTCCCGTTCACGGGGTCGGACAGGAGGAGGGTGGGCACTAGGGGTGAGGAGCCAGTGTCTCACGGGACAGGGTCTCAGCCTGGGGGACGAAGAGCTGCTGTGACGGCGCGCGGGGCTGGCAGCACAAGTGTGAACACGCTTCCTGTCCCTGAGCTGTGCGCTTGGCGGTGGGTAGAGGGGTGCACTGCACGGCTGGCGCATTCCCACAATTTACAAGAGGGCTTGGGGCCCACGTCTGGAGGAAGGGCTCCCTGTGCCGACGCGGGAGGGGCCTGTTGGTTGGTGGTGGCATGGCCTCCTGGAGTCACCGCCTGTGGGCTGTGCGGGGAGCGGACAGGACCGCGTGGCCGGGGCTCCGCAGAGGGCTTCCTGCCGTCAGGAGGGCAGCGCGTGGCCTGGCCCTGGCCGTTCCTGAGGCACGGACGCTCTTGTGAGCAGAGACGGTGACGCGCCCTCGCGCTTTGCCCGCAGGTGACCTATGGGTCCTTTGACTACACCTCACTGCTGTACCTCTCCGACTACCTGGACGACTTTGGCGGCGGGCGGTTCGTGTTCATGGACGAGGGGGCCAACAGGACGGTGGAGCCGAGAGCAGGTGACACGTGGGCAGGACCTTTCCCCGGTGCTGCGTTACAGGGTGTCCACCAAGCCTGCTCCTCACAGGAGGAGGCGGGTGTGGCCACAGTCACTGTTGTCACCACAGAGCAAGTTCCCAGAGCTGGCCTCCCCTCCATCCCCTGCAGCGACTTGCAGCTTAAGTCTGGGCAGTGATTCTGACCTAATAATGTTGGAACAGCCCAGGGACTGGCCTCCCTGACCTGGTGGTCCCAGAGCCCCAACTGCCCCCGTCCCAGCGTGGACACTCAGTGCTGCCCAGCGAGCATGTGTGGAACAATAAATGTCCCCTCTCCTCCCCGGGTCCTGGGGTGGGGAGTGTGGAGGGGGGACTCTTGGGGGCTTCCTGACGGGCCGCCCAGGCCCCAGCCCATCCCCAGCTGAGACTCGCAGAGCCCTGCCCCTTGGCTTTGGCCTGGGCGCCTCGAATGAGCCGACGCCATTCACCTGCTGCCGCAGCTCACCCATCCCCACGGTGTCACCTCCCTGGCTCCTTGGGTGCGTTGCTGTGTCCCCTCCCACCTGGCGGCAGACAGCTCACACCAGCAAGGCCATCCACTCATGCTGGTTCAGAGCGTTGCCGTCGGCCAAGGGCCAGTCCTGCAGGCCAGTGGGCAGTCCTTGCAGTAGCCCTGGATCCCCACAGAAGGTGGCTTGGGCATCAGAAGGCGTAGAAAGGGAATGAAACAGCTCAGGTTTGGCTCTCCTCCCTTGGGGGTGAGCTCCGGAAGTGGGGCCAACCCGGGGCCAGGTCAGTGGGCAGGGGACTCAGGACGGCCTGCAGCTCCAAGGATTGAATGGACCAAGAGCCAGAGAAGCTGCTGGTGGGAAGCCTGGGTGTCACACGCCACGTGCTTCGGGGAGGCATCCAAGGATGCTTGTTGCCGAAGAGGAAAAGGACACGTGGGTTCCAAACCCGAGGTTACTTTGCATTTCTGGTTACTAAGTGGCCGAGCTAAATCCTGCTTTAAAGAAGCGGGTGATAATCTAATTGTTTACTGAAGGGGAAAAGCCAGAAAGCACCCTTTCTGAGCCTGGAAGTTTCACCTTTCTGGAGCTAGGTGGGCCGTCCCCTGTGTGAATGTCACGAGTCTGTCTTTGCTCCCGCCGTGTGGGCAGAGTTACTGTTGAAGCGTCATCACCCTTCCAGGTTCGGTTTTGCTTCACGTGTGATTAGTGTGATTAGAAATAAGACCCTGAGGTGGGCCCTGAAAGGCCGTGAGCAGAGGGCGTACCCCCGCGTCCTGGCCGCCCCGCAGAGAGCTCCGCAGGCTGGACTGGGCGCTGCGCCCCTTGTCCTGCACGAGAGTTGGCCTGCTGGTTCGTCTCCGACCCCCTCCTTCCCGCCAGGTTTGTTCTGTCGGCTCCTTAGGACTGCTGCGTCCTCGGAGGGCCCGGGCCGCCGCGGCCTGACGGTCCCGCCTCTGCTCTCCTCTCCCCAGGTCGGGTGTCCTTCTTCACCTCGGGGTCCGAGAACCTGCACCGGGTGGAGAAGGTCTGCTGGGGCACGCGCTATGCCATCACCATCGCCTTCACCTGCAACCCCGACCACAGCATCGCAGACCCCGCGCTCACGTAGCCGGGCCTGTCCACGCCGCCCTGCCAGGAAGCAGCTCCTGTGGACACGCCCCGATCCCGCCCACTCAGCCCGTTCCCGCTGAACAAGGTGCCTTACGAATCACCCCAAGTTTTGATTTGCTAACATTCGGTCATTTTTCATCTGAGAGTAAATAGAGGGGAGTAGATTATCCTTCCAAGGTCAGGGTTGCCTGCTGTGCCGAACTCGGGGCTGGGAGCCAGCAGCCGCCACGCCCTCCGTCCTCAGGAAGAGCCCCTGTGCCCCGTGGGTATTCCCTGCCCGTCAGCAGATGAAGGGTCATCCTGGCCACTGAGGACCAACCTAAGTGTGGACAGAGCCAGGTAGGGCCAGCAGCCTCCGCTCACGAAGCAGAATCAGCAACCCTGACACCCTGGGGAAGGTTCTGGGTCAGGCGGCTCTCAGAGCAGCAGCGGGAGGGCTGGGAGAGCTGGTGCTGCTGGGTTCCCAGCAGAGGGGACGTCTGGGCACATCCCCCAGTGCTGCCAGCCCCCGAGAGCCGCCTGGCACCGTATTTCTGCCAGCCTGGCTCTGCCGCATCACCAGCCGGGGTCTGAATTTGTTCCCAGCGCGACCATCCGCCCACTGCCCAGTTGAGGGTCTGTCTGCTCAGGTTCAGATCTTGGCACCCTCTTCTCATCCCAGTGCCATCCCCACCTTTCACATAAAAGTGATGGTCAGGGGAGCCAGGAATAGTAAATAGACCAGCCTGGGGGAGGCCTGGACAGCAAGGCCCAGGGAGAGGGGCACATCCATCAGTCAGCTCCTGCCACGGCCGGGCCAGTCCCAGGGCAGCCCCACAAAGCAACTGGTCTGGAGTTTGGGCACCTCCTGGGAGAAGGGCTGATCACCCCTAACCCACCGTGCATGCAAACAGAGCTCCAGGCGTGGCTGTGGGTGCAGGGCCCTTTGGGCCCCCCTGACCCAGCATGGACGTGTGGACGTGTGGACATGTGCCCCCAGTGCTGGAGGAGGCTGCAGCCCCGGCCACCACACTCTGCAGCCACAGAGATGCTTGGGGCTTGTGAAGAGAGGGGCGGCGGTCGCGGGTCCTGGGATGAGCTGTCCTGAGGCCCCTGAGGCTGCATGAGGGTCTGGAAGCCGGGGCCCCCAGCTCTGTACTGCGGTTTGCTCAGGGTCCCTCCTGCACCCTGGGCGACGATGTGCGGACCTCAGGGCTGTGAAGGCAGGCGGTGGTGTGGGATGGGCTCCACCCAGGTGACGGCAGCAGGTTCCAGGAAGGCGGGTCACCCCTCGCCGTGGGAGCCTGCGTCCTGGTTCCCGTTTTTAAAGGACTTGGGTCCATCTGGGGAGGATGAAGGCCGGGCTCCGGTAGCCGGCAGGGCTGACCTTTGAGGTCGGTGATGCCTCAGAGACACTGTCTCTAGGTTGGAGTGGCTTCTCCGTCTTGTGCAGGAAAAACTGCCCCACCCCCTGGTTGTCCTCTGGCTTCTCCTGTCTGGACTTCTCAGAGGTTTGTGGCTCTGGTCGAGGGTTGGGACGCTTCGAATTCTGACAGAGGAAAGCCCCGGGAAGCCTCCCCTTGTTTCATAACCTTCGAGTTACTTGAATGACGCCCTCCCCTGGTCTGAGGGTCTGAGGACAGGCAGGCGGCCTCGGGTGCTCCCCGTCTAAGGAGGGGGGTCTGATGATCGGGTGGTGGGTGACATGCTTTCGAAGTAAGTAAGGTGTTGGTTTTAATTGACATTCTTTGCTACTTACCCTGTTCACAATAATCACAGAGGTACTTGGACAAAGAAATAAAGATATTCGGGCAAAAGCAAGAATGCCTTTCTTTTAAAGTGGAAAGCAGCATGCTGCCCAGGAGGCGCCTGTGCACATGACCGGCGGCCCCCCGGGGCGCGCACCGTGGCCACGTGGGCTCCTGGTCCTGCCAGCAGGTCCCCACCGGGGCGGACATGGTCTGCTCCCGGGAGAAGTAGGCGTCTTGGGATGTCCTCTGTTGAGGACTTAATTCCTAGAGAAAGTGTTTAGTCTGAATCAAAAAGCCTGAGCCTTGGTCTCTGCTGGAAGGAGGGTTCCCACTCTGGCCCCCCCGGCGGGCCAGCAGCACCCCAAGTCCCGCCCTCTTAATTGCAGGCCCGCTTCACCCTGTGCTTCCCCCTCCAGCAGGCTCTTCACACCGGGAGCAGCGACCGAGCCGCCGGCCCCCACCCGCCCTCACGCCCCACCAGCAGCACTGACTCCTGAGAGCATCTTGTGGGCTTGCACGTTTTCCTCACGTGATCTCAGGAGGCGGTCCTGGCCCCCAGCCCCCGAGTGGCGGTGTCTGCTCGGGCGCCCCCGCCGGGTACCGGCTCATTTCCCCTCTGGAGTCACAGTGTCCCAGCGCCTCCCACGCCTCCTAGCGGTCTCACAGGGACGAGGAAGCTGGGGACACATCTGCTCGTCCCGGACACTGGAGGCCGAGGACCCAACCGCCCAGCAATGTGAGTCCTGCGTGCACGTGACGCAGCTCTTCCTGGTCCCACTTTAACATTCCTTCCATCTCAGCACCTTTGGGGCCAAGCAGATCCCAACAGAATTGGGGGTGCAGGTGATCCCCCATTCCCGAGAAGGCCAGTGCAGGCTCTGGGAGGGCAGGGCACCTCTCCCACACTGCAGCGTGGGGGTTATGGCTACCAGCCCCCATCCCAGTGGACACACAGATGGGGCTCGGATCCTTGCTGCAGTCACACACCTGGCTAGGTGCTCCAACTTGAGCCCTGCCCCTGCCAGCCAGCCCTGGGTTGCTGGTGCTTGCAGTCATTCACCTGTTTCCTCCCATGCCCCTCAGTAAAGAACAGACTGCTGGGGAGGGCCTCAGAAAGGAGCCCATTCCTGGAAAATCCCAGTAAGCCAGGAGGAGGAAGAGTGAGGGAGGACGAAGGAGGAGGCAGGCGGGCACCATCTGGGGTCTCTGCACACGAGGGTGGGTCCTGGCGAAGACCTCCTCCCCAGAAGAGGGGGCCACGTGCTTACCCTTGCTGCCCTCCCAGGGTCCCCGGCCCCCAGCCAGTCCTCCCTGCCCACGCCAGGCAGCCTCCCCTCCCCTGGCTCTTACCGGTAGGGGCTGCGAGGCTAGCAGTTCTTGTGGGAGAGGGGGACGTGGCAGAGAGATGGGGGCCGTGCAGAACAGGGTGGTCAGTGCAGGATGGGGCTGTGGCCGCTGTTCCTGGGGGACTCCTGCCCTCCACGCCCCACCTGCGCCTCAGAGCCCTGGCTGAGGCCTCACGTCCAAGGTGGGTGGGTGTTTCCTCTGGCCTGGCTTCAGGCACACACCCCCTCAGAGCGGGGCCCAGACCCCTCAGCTGGTCAGGACCCGCCCATGAGGCCCCAGCTGGTGCCCCGACCTCGCAGTCAGGTGGGCACGCAGCTCACATTGCTCCTTCAGCACCTCCCCCTACCCCTAAATCACCCACCCTGGGACCAACTCCTGGCCACATCTCTGGTGGAGAAGTCTTCTGGCCCCCGGCTCCTGTGGCCTAGCCTGGCATGTCGTGGGGCTCACATGGTCCACCCCAGCTCTGCCCAGTTGCCATGGGCTGGGGGGTGGAGCAGGATGAGGGGAGGGACCGAGGGGGTTGGGAGGCCGCGGTGGAGATGGAGGTCCCCCACCCCATCAGGCCCAGGCCCAGGTCCAGCCTTGGCTCGCCCAGCCCCAGGGAGGAATCTTGGCCCAAGGCAGCAGCTCTGATGCCCAGGCAGCCTCGATATTTCATGCTGACACATATTTTTGGGGTGAGACTAGGCTCTGGGCTTTCAATCACGCTGTGGGGTACCCGAGGCCACCGAGGGCAAAGGACGGCAGGACCCACGAGCTGAGGGCAGGTGCTCCCTGCTCGACACACCCCGTGGGTCCCTGGTGGCCTGGTTCCTCTGCTGTGGAGCAGGAATAAGAGAATTCTGTAAAAAAGATGACCCAATGGTGAGCTTGCCGAGGGGGCCACCTGGGGGCCAGGGAATCTGCACACGGAGGGAGGGCAGGGAGGGGCTGGAACACCGGGCTGGAGTCCTCAGGCTACCGACTGCCCCAGTGGCCTCCCGGCTCTGACCTGGCTCAGCACTCAGGCCTCAGTATCCACAGCTCCAGGAGGGGAAGGTGGCAGGACAGAGCTGTCTAGCCCAGACGCCTGCCCTGGGCAGCTCAGGGGACAAGGTTTCCCTCTGGGGCCTCGCCCAGCCCAAGCAGAACTAGGGCTGGGCCCTCAGCCGGCCTGGAAAAGGCCAGAGTCTGGGGCTCCTGGCTGCTGGCCGTTGGCGGCCTCCAGGCTTTCTGCTCGGAGCATCATCCATCTGGAATTCCAATGGAAAAACCTGCTCCTGCAGGTGGCCCCTTTGGCTCCCAGGTTCCTGGTTTGGTGGTTGGCGGGTGTCTGGGGCCCAGGCTAGACTCTGGCCACCCCCAGGCCCTTGCATAGGATGGGGGCTCCCACCTTCTGCTGGCTGAGCCCCCCCATTTCTCTTGCCTGGTGGAGGAGCAAGGGAGGGAGAGAGCTGACTGCTTTCTCTCTGGCGAAAAGGAGCCCCAGTGTCTCCTGCCCCCAAGGCTGGCCCTCCAGGTGACCCGGGCCAGGCACACCTGTCAGCTGGGCATGCTCAGATGTGGACTCAGGGAAGAGTTCAGGTCTCTGCAAACTGGCTGGGCCACCCTCCCAGGCAGGGCCATTGTCACTGCAGTCACCCACGATCCCAGGCAGCGACCCCTAGAGCTCCATTTGGTGAGGGCGGTCTACTAAAGCAGAGAGCTCCCTGGGTAGGTAAACAGTGGTGTCTACTGGTTGTCGGTGCAAGTCAGTACCAAATAATGAGCTCCTGGAAAAACCAGGAGTAGGAGAAGCTTTGGACTGTGTCAATTCTTTGTTGATAAATAATTTATACAAAGTGCAGCAGCCCTGGGTGTGCAGCCCGGTGACACGTGCTCTGTAAGTCCTCCTTGCGAGAGCTGGGCGCTGCCCCTACCCCCCAGCCCCAGCCTTGCTGAAGAGCCTCAGAGGGTGGGAGGGTGGGGCTGGGGGCACAGGCTCCTGGACTGGGCCAGGCCATGCTCCTGGGCCTGAAAGCGCCCACGGGTCAGCAGCCAGTCCCAGCCAAGCCTGAGTCTCCTGGAGACTGACCGGCCTGCGGGGCATCTGATAAACCGATCACCCGATTACTTGCCACCCCAGCGTGGATGCCCAGCCTCCTGTGAATGTGGCTGTGAACTCGCCGGCTTCTGGCTCCTTCTCACCTCCCACCAACCCCCTCCCCCCCACCTGCAGGAAGACAGAAGGCAGAATAAGAGACAGCAGTGAGACCCCGGTGGAGGGACACGGGTCATCCATCCATTCATTCCTTCCCTGCTGGGAGCTGGCCACCACTGTCCTGGTCCCAGGCCCCCCGCTTGCCTAGGACACCATCCCCACTCCACCTTTCTGCTGTAGGAACTGAGGGGCGTGGAGGGTGGGGCGACTCAGGGAAGAGGGTGCAGGGGCTGGGGATGAGGCGCTGAGCCACTTCCTTCAGAGCACCCCCGTGCACATCCTGCGGGTCCGGCTTCTCCGGAGCTCCCTGACTCACGAACGTCCCAAGACTGGATGGTGGTGACAGCTGTGCGGCTCTGTCATTTGAAAGTCACTACTTGCAGTTTAAGCAGATGAGTTTTTTTGGCGCATAACTGCCCAATAAATCGGCCACATTTGACAGGTGCCCAGAATCTGTTCCAGCCACACGCACGCTTGCCCGGGTCGACCCCTCACTCCGGGCCTCCGCGGTCCAGCTTGCCGAGGGCCAGGCACCGTGCCTGGTGGGTCCTGAGCCAGACCAGGCCTCCATGAATCTCCCATCCCAGCCCCCAGCTGGGGGTGGGTCCTGGGGGCGGGGGGAGGAGGGCGGGGCTTTGGGTGGTGGATGCAGGGAGACGGGCAGAGCCCCAGCAGGCTGGGTGGTTTCCCCCAGCTGTGAGTGGGTGCCCGTGCGGAGGTGTGAGAGCGTGTGAGTGTGCACGTGTGTGTGTGTGACGCTCTCAGGGAGTCACTGTGAGGCTCCCCGGAGGCTGGCAGGACAGCAGGCACTGCCAGGTGGGAGGTGGGCGGGCAGCCCCTGCAGGTGTCCCCAGGCCTGGCAAAGCTCCCCCTGCCTGACCAGAGTGTTAAACAGGGAAGCTAGGTCTTAAGTTTGGGGCCAAAAATGTAACTTCTTCAGCATGGCTCCAAGAAACAGTGCAACGAGCATTCATACCTGCAGGTGAATGGGGGCTGCAGGACAGTTCTGGGGGTCTCTGTTCTCCAAGGCCGGGGCCTTCTTGGCGCACCTGGAATCAGGATTTGGAAAGCAGAGGTCTTAGTCAAGGTACAAACTTCGGGCTGTTTTCTTCCTGAAGTACTTGGGGTCCCAAGTGGGGCCGATGGCCTCAGACCCCATACTTTGGGGCCAGTGGAGGGGTGTGGCAGCAGGCCACCACCCGCCCGCATGTTAGGATCCTGTCGGGGCCTTGAAAGGAGTCCAGGAGGAGCCTGGTCGGCAGAGTCTGGTAAGACTGGGACTGAGTGGGAGCTGGGGCCACACTGTGGAGGGTATGGGCCACGGGGGTGAGGGGGTGGGAGAGGTCCAGGACCCTTCCTTGTTGGGGGGTTCTCTGTGGGCAGGGCCCAGTGGTCTTGGTGTCCCCAGGAGGCCCAGCTCAATGCTGCACTCAGGAGGCACAAGATGAGCCCCTGCATGAACTGTAGGACCTGACCCCACCCTCACCCCCACCCCAAGGTCTGGGGAGGGAAAGGCAGGGGAGCTGCCAGTGGGAGAGTAATCCTGGTTGGGGGTTTCAGTCTAGGTCCTGTATTCCCGCCCTACAGTGATGCCCCCAGCTGCCCCTCCTCCCTGAGCCGGCTCCCTGCCTCCCTCCATGGCTTCAGGCCCCACTCCCAGGGCCGGGCTCAGGCGGGAGGGCACCTGCCCAGAGTCAGGACGGCTGGACGTCCACCCTCCCCAGCCAGAACAATGGGCTTCTCCAGATGCTGGAGGCGTCCTGGGGGGTCCTGCCTCCCTCGGTGGCCCACCCGCAGGTCTGAGACAGGACAAGATTCAAAGAGCTCCGGGTTTATTGTTCCGGGTGCTGAAGCTTCGGGGGATGGAGCCACATGGGAGCCGGGAGGGATGGGGTCAGGGCCAGGTGCCACTGGGGCCACGCCTGGGGCCAGGAGGAGGGTCCTCTGCAGGCAGCCTGTGTGCCTACACAGTGTCACGTGCCACAGCGTGCCCCACCACGGGTCAGGCAGGCACGGGCAGGGCACTCACATCTGCTGGGCTGGGCAAGACCCCACTCACTGTGGTCCTCAGAAGCCGGTCCTGGGCCTCAGCCTCCCGCAGACCCTCCCACAGACCCTTCCAGAGGACGGGGTGGGGGACTTCTGGGCATTACAGGCAAGGCGGCTGGGCTGATGGAGCTGAAGTGAGCCATGGCGGGGGGGAGGGCAGGGGACTTTCTGGAAGAGGACTGACGAAGGGGGCAGTCACTAGGTGGGGTGCTGCAGGAGTGACCTGGGCTCTGGGGGAGGCTGGACACTCAGGCGCAGAGCCCCCCCGGGGGCTGCCTGGGACAGCGCGATGGCCTCGGTGCCTTGCTGGCTGCTGGAGGACAGGGAGCGGCCGGAGCCGCGCTGGCAGGGGGTGTGGCCCCGCGGGAAGGTGCGGGCGCCCGCTGGCCCCCCGATGCCCCTGCCCGGGAGCGAGCGCTGGCGGTAGTCGCGGTAGTTCTTGGTGAGCAGCGTGTAGAGGAAGGGGTTCACGCAGCTGTTGCCGTAGGTGAGGCAGGTGGTCAGGTAGTTGACGATGCGGGCGGCGCGGGGCGTGAGCGGCTGGGCCCCGCGGTACTGGGCCAGGAGCTGCCACAGCCAGAAGGGCAGGAAGCAGGCCCAGAAGAGCAGCACGATGCCCAGGATGAGGTACAGCACCCGAGGGTTGGGCAGCCGCCGCGTCTCAGTGAAGGAGGCCCTCTGCGACAGCCAGTAGGCCCGGGCCAGGCGCACGTAGAGCAGCCCGATGAGCACACCGGGCCCCACGATGCTGGTCCCGAAGAGCAGCGTCAGGTAGGCGCGGTGGGCGCGCGGGCCCCAGGCTGGCAGGCAGAGGCTCTTGTGGCCCCGGCGGACCAGCCGGATGGCCAGCGTCATGGGCAGCGCCAGCAGCAGTGCCAGCAGCCACGTGCCCAGCGCCAGGACCTTGCGGTAGCCCTTGGAGCGCTGCACGGCGTCCAGCGGCCTGGCCACGGCGGCATAGCGCTCGCTGCTCATGAGGGTCAGGGTGAAGATGCTGGCGTGCATGGTCAGGAAGTCCAGGCTGAAGAGGACGCGGCAGCCCACGTCGCCGAAGTGCCAGTCCTTGGTGATGTAGGTGGCCACGATGAAGGGGATGCTGAGCAGGTAAAGCAGGTCAGCCAGTGCCAGGTTGACGACGTAGACGTACATGGAGGCCGAGGCACGCAGGAAGCGGAACACGACCGCCAGTGTGTACACGTTGCCGGCCACGCCCACCACGCCCATGGCCGAGAGCACCACCCCGATGCAGCCCGTGGCCACCAGGTCTTCCAGGGAGCTGGGCTCCGTCGGGCTGGCCCACGAGCTGTTGAGGGAGGCGTTGGGGGTGCCAGGTGTCTGGGGCACGGTGCTGCCCATGGTGGCCGGCACGGGGACCCTGCTTGCCGGCTCCGGGCTCAGTGCCGTCTCTGCTACCTTACACTGGGCTTGGGGCTGGAGTCTGCTGCTCCTTCAGACAGGGAAGGGGCATCTGCAGGCGACAAGCTTGTCCTGAGGGAAAGGAAGCCCATTAAAGATGTGGGTCAGGCACCCCCTTCGCTCCCATGAGAGGGCACAGTTCCCACTGGGCTGGGGACGCCGGCAGAGGGACGGGGCTGGCCATCTGTCCACACCCCTGGGGGACCCTCCGTCCAGAGCTCCACCCCTTGGCCTCGTTTCCCCAGTCACCCAGGGGACCCAGAGAACCACCTGGACCAGCTGTCCCCTCCCCACCACCAGCCTCAGTGAAAGTCCAAAGGCCTCTGGGTTGACTGGACTTTTCTGAAAATCAGAGC
Source organism: Camelus dromedarius (assembly GCF_036321535.1). NCBI lineage: Eukaryota > Metazoa > Chordata > Mammalia > Artiodactyla > Camelidae > Camelus > Camelus dromedarius. The sequence continues at coordinate 27,387,889 of NC_087451.1, forward strand.
ACAGCACAGCAGCCCCCAGGGGTGGGGTCAGCAGTGGATGGAACCAGGAACCCTCCCCAGGCCTCTCTTCCTCATCGGTGAAGGGCAGGGAGGCCATGCGGACCCCAGAGTCCCTTCTCCCAATTTATTTCTCCTGTGTGCTTTGAAAAATACGTTCTGTTCAGACTGCCAAAGTAGTATCTGATGACTTTAGAGTTCAGATAGGAAAATCTGTTTGGTAAAGAGGGGAAAACCCTTGCAATCTTCCTGTATCCGCACGGGAAAAGTGAGCTTTGACTCCTACCTCACACTGCACACAAAGACAATTCAAGGTGGACTGTACCAGCATGCAATAGGTTAAGTCAATTAATTAATCAAGCTCTGCAAGAAACATAGAAGAATATCTGCATGACCTTGGGTAGGCAGATTTCTCAAAAAAAAAAAAAAGCAAGAAATACTTGCAATTAAAAAACCCATCAGGATGATTTAATTAAAATTAACTACACTGAGTAAAAAATGTAAACCATGGACTGGGAAAAGATTGTCAAGAGGCATATTTCAGACAAAGAACTAGCCACCAAAATATACGAAAGAATTACAGATCAATAAAGGCTAACAACTCATTTGGAAGAAAGAGAAAAAAACAAACAAGATTTGAACAGGAAATTCTCAAAAGAGGACCTCCAAATGGCCAAGAAGCACATGAGACGAGGGTAGAACCCCCTCCACCCTCACCAGGGCTGCTGGAATCAGAAAGGCAGACACCGAGCGCTGGGAGGGCGTGAACTGCTGAAAGGCTGCTGGGGCCGCGGGACGGTGCAGCCCCTGCGGAAAGCAACTTGGCACCATCGGTATAGCTGGTCAGGACATGTCCTCTCACCCAGCAAATCCACTCTTAGGCTTGTGCCCAAGACAAATGAGTGCAATGTCCACAAAAGGGAAGAGTGAGAGTGTTCGCAGCAGCTGGAGCTGGAAACCGCCGGGACATCTGCGGACAGTAGAGTGGAGGCAGAAACTGTGACGTCCCCATCAGGATGCTCCAGTGAAGATGGAATTACCCTGCAGTCAACCACACGGTGAGACTCACCTACGCTACGTTGAGCGAAGGAAAAACAGACACAGAGCATACGCTGTGTGATTCTATTTACCCAAAGTTCAGGAACAGGCCAAGCCTCCAGGACAGCATTACCTAGGGGTGTCAACTGGAGAGCACCCTGGGGGATGGCCACACATGTGTAGACACATGTAAAAACGCTCAGATTTGCTCACCTAAGACCTGTGCTTACTGTGTGAAGATTATCCTCCTAAAAAAAAGACCTGAACGGAGAGGAGAGGCCCCTCTAGCAGCCCATCTCCTCGTATCCAGGGATAATACCGGCTCCAGGGTTTCCCCTCTGCACATCCAGCGTTGATACGAGCCCAGGTAAACCCCGGGCATCCATCCGGCATGTCCAAGCCCTCCACGCAGAAGGGGACCTGGGTGCAGAGATGCTGCCCAGGCCCCCTGACCACAGGATCCTGCCCAGTCCCTGGTCTGGGGTTGGGGGGCTAGGGGCCTCCCCTTCCCGGCTGCCGTCCCAGGTTCCAGAGGCTTCCTCCGGGGCTGCTCGGAACCGAGCCGCGGGGCGCGGGGTTCCCCAGTCGAGGGCGCCCCTGCATCTGCTGCCGCGGCGGGATGACCGTCTGCCGGGGACCGCGCCTCGGAGCCCCGGGGAAGGGACGCCCTCGCCGAGCCCGCTCACCACCTCGCCGCTGGCCACCCGGCACTGAAGCGCCGCGCATCCTCTCCAGGACGCAGGGAGGGCTCCGTGGCAGGGCGATTCTGCTGGGGACCGCACGGGCCGGCGGGGAGGGGACCCCGCGCACCGGGTCCCGGCCCGGCCCCGCCCCCCCGCGCCCACCGGCCGCGGCCGTCGCAGCGCCCGCGCCCACCTCGGTCACTGGGCCATCAGGGCTGTGCGCCGAGCCCCGGGGTCGCGCTCGGGACGGCCTTCTTGCCGCCACGCGTCTGCAAACGCTCGGCGCGGCGCGGGAAACTTCCACGAGGGCTCGGCCCCGGACAGACGTGGGCGCTCCCAGGGGCGCCCTCCCGCACGCCGCCCGGTCCCGCCAGGAGAGCCGCGCTCTGCGCCCGGGCCCCTGGGCGCCGCCGCCACCTGCCCGGCCGCCAGCTGGGAATGCGCGGCGGCCCTGCGCCCGGCGCGGATATTAATAACCCGGGGCCGCGGGGTGGGGGGGACGGGCTGGGGGGGGCGCGGGGAGGGGGAAGGGAGAGGAGGCGTCAGGCCCCGTGGCGAGGAGATGCGGTCGCAGGAGGTCGCAGCCCCTAATGGGGGGGTCTGGGCTGCGCTCCCTGGGGTGGGATATCGGCGGGTCACACCGCCGTTAGGACCCCTATCGTGTCCATGGGGGTGAAGCCGCGTCCAGCCGGGCTGCAGCCGCTCTTGGGGGCGTTTCTGCGTCCCTTTGCCCTCGGCACCCCCACCCCTGTTTCTCAGGTGCTGAGCCTCAAACTCCCCGTTTGTCATTCAAGCTCTGGACCCTCCCGTGCACTTGGTGGGGAGACAGCGGGGGTGGGGGTGGTTCTGGGATAGAGAGGGGGAAGGGGGAACCCAGTGACATTAGTGACATTCATAATGTTGTGCACTCGTCCCCATTTCCAAAACCTTTTATCAACCCAAGGGAAATTCTGTCTCCACTGAACAACACTGCACCCCCGCTCCCAGCCCCCGACATCCACATTCTCCCTCTGGCTCCATGGATGTGACTCTTCTACCGACCAGTTACAGCGGAGTCATCCAGGGTTTGTCCCTCAGTGTCTGGCTCCTTCCACGTACTATGGGGTTCCTCCGTGTTGCAGAAGGGCCAGAATGCCCTCCCCTTTCAGGGCTGAATAATATCCCACTGTCCACACCTTCATCCACGATGGACTCTCCTGGGTTGCGGTCCCTTTGGCTGCTGATGACCAGAGCTGCTACTTTGTTTCCTTTAATAGGTCACATTCCTTCCTTTATCTCTTTGAAAATCCTAGGCATCCTTCTTGTCAGGTCTTTTTCAGAAACTTCAGCACTTCCAGGGAGCCTGGGGCCCCCTGAGCATGACCCCCACTCTCCATGGACAGATGGGGTCCCTGAGCCCAGTGGATCTTGGCACCGGGGAGTATCTGAGTCACCGCACTGCCGTCTTGGACAAGTGGACTCAAGGGTGGGTCTCACTCTCTTCCTCCCACTCTGTGGGCAGGTGATGGGCTGGCCGGCCTCACAGCGCTCAGACCCACCTGCTGCCTTTGTCCAAGCACCCTGTGACCAGGGCGGGGCCAGGAACACAGCCAGGGTCAGCTGCCAGGGTCACTGAGCAGCCAGCCTGACACAGGCCCTTAGGGCCACTGGCCAGGATGTACGGATGCCCTAGGACAGCATCTGCTTACGTGTTAGTCAGCTCCTTGCCCTTCTCGGAGCAACCTGATCTCATCTCCTAGTCATGACGTCCTGCAGAGCCACAGGCCACCTGTCCCATGGCCCTCTCCCTGCTTGCACCACAGGAGGACAGACACCCATCCAGCATGCATTCTGGGCAGACCCCATGGACGGTGGGGTAGGGGTGGTGAACGACAGGGGCCAAGGGTTGGGGAGGGAGATATTGTGAGGCCCGAAGGTGCTGGTGGCCCGGGTATGCCCCCAGGGGCACCATCAGGGAGATGCCTGAGAGCCCTCCTCTATTGCACTGTGTCCTCAGCCTGGACCCCAAAGGACCTGAGTGGCCACGGGGTTGGGAGAGTTAGAGGAGGGGCAGGGTCCTGCAGGCAGCTGATGCCGTGGGCCCTGGGCTGGGGGCCCTGCCCCTAAAACATGCTGTGCTCCGTGCCCACCTCTGATTCACTGTATGGGCCACTGAATCATAATCATAAAGCCCTCACTTTCCACAAGTGTGACTTCGAAGCTTTACTCTGCATGTAACGAGTTAAATGTGTTTTGAAACGGTAATTTTCCTGCAAGAACTCCTTTCCAATTGTATTATTAAATTACATGGAAAATGAGGTTCCATGGGCAGAATCTGGCTTTGTGGGGTCTCCTCACGGGCTGGGGTCACATCCAGCCCGACCACAGACTCGTCAGAGGCACATCCTGTCGTCTCCACCCTCCAAAAAAAAGTGCCTGGGAAAGAGAAAGGGTAAAGGGATGAGAGCGGGACTGGGGGTGGGAGGAGCACAGGCCTCGTGGTGTACCCCCGACAGTCTAGCTTCAGAGCAAAGGCTGGGAGGACGGGGTGGGCTGGTGTGGCCCCACCCAGAGCTCAGAGGCTATCTGGGACCCACCTGGGGGCATCTGCTCTAGAGGGAGGTCCCAGTGGGAACACACCTGCCTGGTTCCCCCACTCCCCAGCCCAGAGCCCCTCTGCAGTCAGCAGCTACCTGTGCTTTTCCAGGAGACCGTTCCCTTCGAGCTGCTGCTAATGTCATTACTTGATTTCAATTTCAAAAACTACAATTTCCCCAGGCCTTGTCTCAAATACCCCAAGATCTGAGACCCAGCTGGAGGGATGCGGGTATCAATCAAACCAATCAAAACACGCGCAGGTCTCCAGCTGGAGGCAGGCGCCTAAAAATCAGTGGAGCGCCTCCAACACCTGAGCCATCCAAGCGACTGAAGTGCAAGCTGGCAGGAGGCAGCTCGGAGCTCAGAGTAACTCCCAACGGAAAGCACTGGAGCGCAGGGAGGGTGAGACGTGTCAGGCCACACGACACCTCTTCTCCTGGAATCGGCGTTGGGGGCCCCAGGGGAAGCCCTGTGGGCCTCCTGCCACTTGCACAGGTGCTGCAGGTCCAACCCTGCAGCCTCCCAGGTCCCTGGGGCCACTCAGGCTGGCTGACCTGCGGAAAAGGGTCCCAGTTCAGGACCAGGAAGCTGCTTGCTGTGAGTGAAGAGGCTGGGTGAGAGGCCCTGAGAGCCCTCTTGGGGATTGCCAAGGGGGAGTCATGCTGGAGTGGGGAGGAAACCCCAGGGGCTCCAGGTTCTCCTGAGAGGACAACCGAGGCCACGTGTCCCGACTGTCGGGGGTCTAACTCCTGATCTGTCCAAGTAACAGCACAGAAGCACCCCTCCCCTCAGCAGGGCCATGGCACCACACCCCTTGCCTCCCTGGGAAACAAGGAGGTCAGGGGGCCCACTTTCCTCCTGAGGCCCTTCAGCCCCATCCATGCAGACAGCAGTGGGGGGCCCTAGCCCCCAAACCAGTGGCACGGCCTGTGCAGCAGCCAGAATCCAAGGGGTGGGGTCCCCACTCCTGCAGGTCTCTCCTGGGGACCTTCTTCACCGCCACCATCAGCACAGTCACCACCACCTTTTTTTTACACTCACTCAGCACATGACACACACACCTGGGCACCCCCATTCCGAACAGGTGACAGTACTTTTCCGTCTTTGCTTCAGATTGTTGATTTTGGAAATGACACATGCCTAGCCCTCCACATTTCCAGTCTTCTCCCTCCCCAGAGGCTCCACTGCCCTGACTTTGGGGTGACTCCCAAACTTATTTTTTTAAGAAAGAAACGGAAAATTTTTATATGAGCCAAATTTGAGGATTATAACCTGGGACGAGCATCTCAGAAAGCTCTGAGAGCTACTCCTCCAAACTTTTTTTTGATCAGGTCTTTTCCACAGGCCATTAATAACGTGCTTTAAAATGTTCTAAATGGAATAATACTGTCGCTCTCCTTTTGCACTTTTTTCCCTCACGGGACAGACAGGAGCCCACTCACCCCTCTGAAAGGCTCTGTGGTGCTCCACCACACACCGCCAGCTGCTGCACAGGGACCCTGTGCCTGGGGCCAGATGCTGGCCACAGTCGGGCAGGGCTCCGGGCCGGACACAGAGATGGCCAAAGAGGTCTGGACTCTGGCTGCCTCAGTGTGAATCTGGGTGCCTTTCCTTGTCACCTGTGGCCTCAGGGGAGCTACCACATCTCTCTGTGCCTCAGTTTCCCCATCTGCAAAATCTGACTAAATGTAGAACCTGCCTCATCCGAGCATTGAGATTTAGAGGAGTCAAAGCACGTGAAGTGCTGGCACCCCACTGGCACTGCCTGGCGGTCAGGAGCGGGGCGCTGCAGAGACGAGGCTGGTGCCTTGGTCTCTGCCTGGGAGGAGCGTTTGGCCCAGTGGGGAGAGGAAACAGCAGGGGGCCTCGTTTGGCTCCCGGCTGAGTGAGGGGAAGAGACTTCATCACCTCCAATCACAGAGCCGGTGAGGGGCTGGTCCAGGGGGGAGTGCCGCAGGAGGGGGCTGCCTGGGCTGTGGGCTGCTAGGGTGCGGCAGGAGGAGGTGATTCTTCTAAAGCTTAGGGGTCCGTGCGGGGTGACCTGCCAGGCACAAAGCTAAAGCCCCCAGAAGATGGAGACTAAAGATGGAACAGGCCACAGTCCCAGCTCAGGCCGAGGAGCGGTCAGCTGTCCCCTGGGTGCTGTGAGGCCCTGGGTCCCTGGACGTGTGCCCTGTGCTGCAGTGGCCCTTCAGGTCTGGGTGTGGCCCCTCGGCAGCTGCAGCAACAAGGCCTAGAGGCCCCCAGGCCTGGGTCTTCAGAGGCTCGGACTCTAGAGGGGTGCACCCCCTTCACGGGATGCTAGGGCCCTGGGGGGACAGGCCACATCTGGACCAGTGTCGCCTCCTCAGGTTCTGGCAGTGGGGATGCCTGTCACCTTGAGCGCCTGCCCGCCTTGAAGTTGGGGTAGGGGAGTCTCAGTCCCCAGTTGTTTTCCCTGCCTGACACAGAAAGTTCCAGAGAAGCCCCAGTAATGTTACCAGATTTTCGTCTGCAGACTGGGGCAGGGTCCCCTCTTCCTGAAGCAGGCACGTACCTTCACCCACATTACCCCCGACAAGGGACAGTTTGTGGAGACACTTTGTTATTCCTGCAGTGTTTTCACCAAGTGCCCAAGGGCTGGGCACTGGGGACCACGGGCCACCCCAGAAACAGAGGCTCCTGCAACACAGAGATGCCCCCACGTCCCAGGGAGGGTGGCTGGGACTGGCTGGGCCCCTCTGGGGCGGGAGGAGCACAGGCCTGGTTGTGGTCAGCAATGTGGACAGGCGTCTTGACCGTGTCCTTTGAGCTCCTGTCAGCACAGAATATCAGGACAAGTCAGTCCTGTCCCTGCTCCCCTTGGAAATCAGAGGACCCCAGCCCCGCCCCACCGGGTGGAGAAGCCACAGTGGACGTCCCCTGACCATGCTTTGGCCCCTCCAGGGCTGGGAACGCTGTCAGCGCCGCAGGAGATGTTTCTGGAAGGCGCCTGAGCTGCAGAAGGTCAGATGCCCCAAGTTCTCATCCACCTCGCCTGCTCTGGGCCCCACCCCCGCTGGCCCGTGCTCTGTCCTCTGCGCTCGGCCTCGCTCCTCAGAGACACGCGCCACGTCCTCACTCCCAGGGCCGGTGCAGAGTCACCTGATAAGACGATGGCTCCCAGGTAAATGCAGTTGCTGGTCAACAACGCTGAGCTGTTTTTCACGCAACCTGGGACACCCAAGGGGAACGTGCGTCCGCAGGAGCCCAGGCTGCGACTGCAGACGAGTGGCCTTGTTTGTGGTGCTGCTTTGGGCCCAGGAGACGAATCACCCGGTGACTGTGTGCAGCGCGGGGGCAGCGTTTCCACCAAAGGCCGACCTGACTGCAGCTGTTCTCATCCAAAGAGTGGATTAATTCACAGTGAAGCGGGGGTGGGGGGCTGGGGGGCTGTTCCCACCCTTCACAGACCCTCCGGGAAGAGAGTGGACAGTTGCTCCTACTCTGGGCCAAGGTGCTACAACTTGTACATTTGATTCTTTTCTTCTAATTGAGGTGAAATTCACTTAACACAAAATTACTCGGTGGCACATAGCGCATCCAGAGTGTTGTGCGACTGTGGCCTGTCTAGTCTCCGAACATTTCATGACCCCAGAAGGACACCCTACACACATTGAGCAGTTACTCCCCCTCCCTGTTTCTCTCCGTCTCCGGCACCCACTCATCTGCCGCCGTCTCTATGCCGATGCCCACTCCAGACATTTGATATAAATGAAATCACACACTCCGTGCTCTTTTGTAACCACAGCCTTCAATCTCTTACCACACTGTTTTCAAAATTCATCCGCGTTGCAGTATGTCCCAGAACATCATTCCTTTTCACGATCATTCTCCATCTTACAGAGAGATCACATTTTGTTTATCCATCATCGGCTGGTGGACATTTGGGTTGTTCCCACCTTTTGGCGACAGTGACTGATGCTGCTCTGAGCCTGTGCATACAGGTTTTTAGTTTACGTGGGTACACACCTGGAATAGAATTGCTGGGTCGTATGGTTGTCTTATGTTCCAGTTTTTGAGGACACATTTGATCTGATTTCACCTTCACTATAACCATGGGAGTTGATGTTTTCCCCGTTTTTAGGTGAGAAGAGCTGAGGAACCAGATACAGCTGCTTAGGAAAGAGGCAAAGAGGGGGGCCCTCCTGACCTCAGCATCCCTGCCGTACTGCAAAGCAGCCAGGTCATCTAAAAAAAAGTTTGCCTCAAACAAGGGTTTCCTGGAATAATGAATAAACAGACTATTTGACCTGGAGGGACAGAGACAGGAAAGGATGAGACCAGTCTGGGTTGATTGGAAGAAGAGCCAGGAGCACATTCGATCACAGACTCCATGGCAATAAACACCCACAGAACCATGAGGTTGTGTGGAGATGAGGCTTTGCCAATGGCTGCTGCATCAGTGCCTTCCCTCCACTTAACCCATGTAGGAAGTCTTCACGACTGAAGACCTGGAAACTCACTTCTGAAAGGTACGTAGAGAGATGCCCTCAAACTCCGGTGACAGGACAGACTGCCCCCATCAGTACCTAACGCAGCAGCGGCCACCCCCGCCCGGAGTGGACTCTTAGACCCGCATCCTGCACTGACAGGGACACAGCCCACTCTGGGATGGGGGGAGACTCTGCCAGCCGGGCGCCCCCCCCGCGGAGGGCTGCAGAAACCCCCAGACTGTCCATTTACGGGAAGGGAAGCAGCCGATGAAGAGCCGCGGCCCTGCCTACAGCACCCTCACTGGTGGCGAGAGCTCTGGAGTGTCCTTCTGCAGTGAGGTGCGCAGGGTGGCTGTTCCGCTGCGAAGCCCTGGCCCCTGCCCTGGCTCGGGAACGTTGTTAGCAATCTTTGCACATGGTTCTGCCTGTAGGTTTTTTTAAGAATCCGGGGCACATATTTAGATTCTTTAAAATCTCTATCTGCGGACACACTCTTGTTGTTCAAAGCATGGTACTTCGTTATTTTAAGCCTGTGTGTTTCTGTTTGTGGTTTATAAATCACGTGACAAACACCTGGGAAATGAACTCCCACCAGGAGCCAAAAACCTGATCAGAACCCTCATCTGGCCTGGGCCGCTCCAAGCTCTGTCCCCTGCTCCCCAGGGACTCAAACCGGTACAAGTGGCTCAACCCAGATACTGAGACGACAGAGCCAACCGCTGGCTGGGGATCAGGCAGCACAGGGCTTGATGCAAAACTCTTACTGCTTTATTTAATCAAAAACAAAAACATAACGGGAAGTCAACCCTCAAACTGCATGAAATGCCAACGTTTGAAAGCAGGTATTCTCCTGCCGCAAATACGGTTCCAGGGAGCCCCGAGACTGTCCTGCGTGGTCCTGGGAGAGTGTATCCCCCCACAACATCTCTCCACAAGTCCCAGGCAGGGCTGGCGTGCAGAGCGGCACGCTGCCTTCTGCCTCACACTCTGGGCAGCAGCTATTCGCACCAGCAGGTCCTTGTCAGCATCCTGTCCTACCTCCATGACAGTCCCTGGGCAAAAGCTTCTCTCTCAATGTTGGCTTTGTGTTGCTTTCTGCTGAGGTCACAGCAATTCCCGTTTCTCAGTCTCCCGGCCACTCACCACTCTTCCCCCACGGCCCCCCGTCCCCATCCTCTGCCACTTGCTACCCTGGCAGGTCTGCCAGTCCTTCCCAGCCTCTGGTGTCCTGGGGAAGCCAGGACAGCGGTGACCACTCGGGCCTCAGTCCCTCAGTTCTGGGGCCCTGGGCCGAAGGGCTGGAAACACGGCAGCTCCCCCGGGGCTGAGGCTCCCGGGACGGCCAGGCCCTCCCCAGGCCCTCTGGGCCCGCTGGGGCCCGGGTCCCCTCCTCGGCTGGAGGGCTGTGGCCCAGGTGCCGAGTCCCCCTCCTCTGCCTCCCTTTGGGCCCAGGGTGAAAAAGAGAGGATGGAGAATCCCCTTTTAAGCAGGGCCGAGTCTGCAGGGACCAGCTCTTCATTCCCCGCCGGAGGAGAGGATTCCAGAATACTGAGCTGCCACCGGTGCAGGTCCTGCACCTGGGGTGCGTCTTGAAGTCTCACCACCCACAGCTCGTTGGGCTCCAGCACCAGCTTCCAACGCTGGCCTGGGGTCCTCAGGGCCCGTGTCGGCTTCATCTTGCGGAAGTAGATGGCATCGTAGAAGCCCACCATACAGATGACCTGCAGGCCCAGCAACCAGGCCTCGGCCTCAGCAGGGTCCACGGCCTGGGTGGTGCCCAGCTCCAGGACCATGGGCGCCCCTGGGGGCAGGTCCACTCTGAGAAACCCCTGCCAGGGAAGAGAGGAGCATGGCCAGTGCGAGCAGGTCGGAAGCCTCCCAAGTCTCCAGGGGAGGCCCTGGACCCAGTCAGCGTCCTCGGGACCCAGGCCCAGGGGCACCGCGTTCTGAGGCTCCAGCTCGGTGGGCACGAAGTAATGGTCCAGGCCCACCTCCTCGTACCCCACAGGGCCTGCCCCCAGGGGGTCCGGCCCCCAGGCCACAGCCCCGCCCTGGGCAGGCCCCCCTTGGGCCTGCCCCCAGCCGGGCCCCACCCCCGGGGATGCCCCCAGCTCAGACCCCGCCCCCGTGTGCACCACCAGCTCAGGGTTCCAGTCTTCATCTTCCCAGTCCTCCTCCTCCAAAAACTCTTTAAAGTCCAGAAAGGCAGCCTTGAAGCAAGCGAAGCAAACCCTCAGCTGGTCGCCATGTTGAAGCTGATACACCCAGGACGCGTGCAGGTAGGACATGCCCTCCGCCTCATGCCGCAGGCTGACCGGGGCGCACATGGCCACGCTGCCGGCCTCCGACGAGCTGGGCGGCCGGAGCAGGACTCGCTGGGATCCTAGCTGCTCTGGCCCACAGGTGGGCGCACGGCGCGGTGCGGGGCCCGGGGGGGGGTGGGGGGGCGGGACAGGCGAACAAGGAGGGAAAGGTGAGGAGGTGGGGGAGATAGGGGTTCCTGGTGCGGGGATTTGGGGGTGGGGGGGAATCGGGTCCCGACTCAACAGGGACCTGCAGAGGGTGGGAGGGAGGGAGGAACGTGCAGAACTTTCTTCAGCCGACGCAACTGCCTGATCTCTGGGGAGCTGCAAAGGAAAGCAAGTGAGGTGAGGGCCCCCAGGCAGGCAGGGTGGGGCAGACCCCGCAGGGTCGAGCAGGCTGCGGGGCTCCGGGGGTGGGGCTGTGGGCTCAGACTTGGCCCTTCAAGCTCTGCCTCTGCTCAGATGAGCTGTCCTGGGGCCTGTGGGTCACACGGCCCCTCCACCACCCAACTCCCCACCCCCGACCCCAGGGACCCCACACCCAGTCAGCCTTGCCTGAGGGAACCTGACAGAACCTGTGGGAACCTGACAGAACCTAAGAGAACCTGACTGAACCTCAGAGAACCTGACAGAACCTGAGGGAACCTGACAGAACCTGACAGAACATCAGAGAACCTGACAGAACCTGCAGGAACCTGACAGAACCTGAGGGAACCTGACTGAACCTCCCAGAACCTGACAGAACCTGAGAGAACCGGACAGAACCTGTGGGAACCTGACAGAACCTAAGGGAAACTGACTGAACCTCCCAGAACCTGACAGAACCTGAGGGAACCTGACAGAACCTATGAGAACATGACAGAACTTGCAGGAACCTGACAGAACCTGCAGGAACCTGACAGAACCAGATGGAACCTGACAGAACCTGAGGGAACCTGACAGAACCTGTGGGAACCTGACAGAACCTGACAGAACATCAGAGAACCTGACTGCCAGAGAACCTGACAGAACCGAGGGAACCTGATAGAACCTGCGGGAACCTGAGGGAACCTGACTGAACCTGCGGGAACCTGACAGAACGTAAGAGAACCTGACAGAACCTGTGGGAACCTGACTGAACCTCAGAGAACCTGACAGAACCTGAGGGAACCAGACAGAACCTGTGGGAACCTGACAGAACCTAAGAGAACCTGACAGAACCTGTGGGAACCTGACAGAACCTAAGAGAACCTGACAGAACCTGAGGGAACCTGACAGAACCTGTGGGAACCTGACAGAACCTAAGAGAACCTGACAGAACCTGTGGGAACCTGAAAGAACCTAAGAGAACCTGACAGAACCTGAGGGAAACTGACAGAACTGTGGGAACCTGACAGAACCTAAGAGAACCTGACTAAACCTCAGAGAACCTGCGGGAACCTGACAGAACCTGTGGGAACCTGACAGAACCTAAGAGAACCTAACAGAACCTGTGGGAACCTGACTGAACCTCAGAAAACCTGACAGAACCTGAGGGAACCAGACAAAACCTGTGGGAACCTGACAGAACCTAAGAGAATGTGACAGAACCTGCAGGAACTTGACAGAGCCTGAGGGAACCTGACTGAACCTGCGGGAACCTGACAGAACGTAAGAGAACCTGACAGAACCTGTGGGAACCTGACAGAACCTAAGAGAACCTGACAGAACCTGTGGGAACCTGACAGAACCTGAGGGAACCAGACAAAACCTGTGGGAACCTGACAGAACCTAAGAGAATGTGACAGAACCTGCAGGAACTTGACAGAGCCTGAGGGAACCTGACTGAACCTGCGGGAACCTGACAGAACGTAAGAGAACCTGTGGGAACCTGACAGAACCTAAGGGAACCTGACTGAACCTCAGAGAACCTGACAGAACCTGAGGGAACCTGACAGAACCTGTGGGAACCTGACAGAACCTAAGAGAACCTGACAGAACCTGTGGGAACCTGACAGAACCTAAGAGAACCTGACAGAACCTGTGGGAACCTGACTGAACCTCAGAGAACCTGACAGAACCTGAGGGAACCAGACAGAACCTGAGGGAACCTGACAGAACCTGTGGGAACCTGACAGAACCTGACAGAACATCAGAGAACCTGACTGCCAGAGAACCTGACAGAACCGAGGGAACCTGATAGAACCTGCGGGAACCTGACAGAACCTGACAGAACATCAGAGAACCTGACAGAACCTGTGGGAACCTGACAGAACATCTGGGAACCTGACTGAACCTCAGAGAACCTGACAGAACCTGTGGGAACCTGACAGAACCTAAGAGAACCTGACTGAACCTGCGGGAACCTGACAGAACCGGAAGGAAGCTGACAGTACCTGAGGGAACCTGACAGAACCAGAAGGAACCTGACAGAACCGGAAGGAAGCTGACAGTACCTGAGGGAAGCTGACAGAACCTGAGGGAACCTGACAGAACCTGAGGGAACCTGACAGAACCAGAAGGAACCTGACAGAACCAGAAGGAAGCTGACAGTACCTGAGGGAAGCTGACAGAACCTGAGGGAACCTGACAGAACCTGAGGGAAGCTGACAGAACCTGAGGGAACCTGACAGAACCTGTCAGAACCACCCCCACTGGAGATGACCCATCAGGCTGAGGCCTCGTTGCACCACGTCGGCTCTTCAGCCTCCAAGCCCCACACTCCTCCAGCCCGTGAGCCCCAGACCCGCTCCTCAGTCCCAGGGGCTCTCACCGGGCCGGGTGCTTCCCTCCTGAGGGTGCCCCCGGGAAAAGGAGGGCACAGAGCCCACCTGGGAATATAAAGGGCCATTTCCCATGGTGCTCCGGGCTCATCTGCATTTCTCCCATGAGCCTTGGCCTCCAGGAAATGAAACTGCTGAGTCATCCCCCCTCCCCCAGGGGAGCCTGAGCAGCCCCCAGGGGGGCGGGCCTGTCCCCCAGCCCCAGCCCCAGTGTCATCACCCTGTGATGTCTGCTCCTCTGAGAAAACGCTTCTCATCGCCCTTCCAATCTACAGGTGCCTGAGCCTGTGCGCCTGACAGTCTCTCTGCGGTCACTGTCCCTTCGTGGGCCCCAGGTGACCTGCCTGGTCATGGGTCCTGTCCTCCTGGGTCTGAGTGGATTCCTTCTTTGTGTCTCTTGATTACAGTTTCTTTATGAATTTCAGAAATGGATCGATTGCCAATTATTTACACTTTAAGGGTGAAATTTCTGTCTCTTTGGCTCTTTTCACTTTTAAAATAAAGTCTCCTTAAATGCACACTTTTTTGAAAATACATTTGAAGCACATTTTTTTGTGATTCAACTTTTCAGTTTGTTTATAGAGTGTGCAGATATGGTCAAATGTGTCCATCTCTTTTTTGAGAAAATAATTTTTTGGTTTTGGTAAAGAGCATCTTCAGGTCCCCAAGACCACAATGTTAGTTTCTTGTATTTTCATATTATTCTTCCATGTTTTTTGTTTCCCTTGCTTCTTACTTTTTAATTTGAATGTAAGTTGCTTTTGTAAAAAATATAATACAAGAGAATAGATACAGATATTCCTCACTTCTTGAAAGTTCGCCACTCCTTTTTTTATGAAAGATCTGCATTAGTACCTGTTTTCCCTAGCCAAGGAAATCTGAAGACGTTTTTTGCTTTCACACACATCCATCATCTACACATACCTACACGCTCATGCACGTGTACTGACTCCAAGCAGACGGGCGCTGCTCCCTCCCGCTCATCTTGAAGAAGGAAACCCCCACACTGTGAACCGTGGCTGCAGCTGGGAGCCCTGGGGCCCCTGGCCCTCACCTGCCGGGCAGTGACTCGGACCACGACGTCCCCTCTCCCCCAGTGCCCCAGCTCTTCCAAACCACCCCTGGGCAGCCACCTGTCCTTTTGAGTGGTAGCCTCTTTACTGGACCCCATCGCCATGCAATTTAGCGATGCAATTGGAAACGAGCTCCCCTGGGGAAAAGCGTGGATGCCACACGTAGTGACGCTCGTTACGTGGGGAACAAGCCTTTCACCGGCGCATTTAATTTACGTAGAGGTCCAGCTGCAGTGACACGGGGCGGTTGGATTCCAGAGCCCATTCAGACCGCTCCTCCGGGACCGGCAGCCCACCCCACCAACCATCACCCGCTCGTGGGACAGATACTTGCGGGGGGCCTGTCCTGAGTGGGGAGCTCAGGGCAGAAAGGGGACATTTCCTGCCCTGTGGGCTCCATTTCCGTGAGGAGGGACTAGCAGTAACCTCCTCAGTGGAGAAGCACCTTAACTTCAGAGGGCGGCGGCGTGGAGGGGTTGGCCCTTGCTGGCCTGTCCCTGCAGAGGGTGGCACGTGGCAGGCCCTCCATGAGGAGGCCGATCAGCATCACGTTATCCCACATGGAGCCTCCTGTGTGCCACCCAGAGCCGGAGATGGGCAAGGGGCCAGTTTGGAGAAGACGTCCTTTGAGGTCAAACCTCTGACCGGTGGCAGCTGGAGGCAGAAACCGTGACTGGAGGAGAGTTGGGAGGTGGATGGGAAAGAGGCCAACGAAGACCAGCGCATCAGAACAGACGGGGAAACACAGGCAGCTGAACTATTTGATTCTAGAAACTTCTAATGGTAAGATGGAAACAACTGAAGATTGCACTTAGGTGCATATGATATGAAAATGGAGATCCAAGATTCTTGCTTTTACTTGAGATTTATTATGATTCAAAATGTAATGTCCCTATAGAACGTGTGCCTCTAAGGGAAATCGGAAGATGGTGCTGGAGGCCCCCCTCGTGTGTGACCCCAACTATCCCCCATGAGGGTTCAGAGACAGAAACCTGGGGCTCTGGGAGTGACTTTACAGTAAACCCATGAACCTGCCTCATTTGTATGGCTTCCCTGGAGTCCTCAGTTGGTCAGAGAATCATTATTTGTTCTTGTCTTCACGGCTTTCTGCTCCTTTTGGAGGCACAACTCTAACTTCATAGGGCAAGTCAGTAAAAAAGTAGAAAATCGACAGACAGGCGACTTTTCAGAGCTCATCTTCCTCCGGGGCGACGGGGACACCCGCCCACCGGGCCCCGCGGGCGCTGCCCCCCGCGGAAGCAGCGGCTTCCTTTGCGTCGACAGGCAGGTCTCTCTGCGGAGCTCTCGGTAGTGAATTTATGCAAGAAGGATATTAAAGTGTTCATGTCCTTCTTTACTGCCCGTGAGGAGGGATGAGGGGGGAAGCCAATAAAAATGCGGTCGCATCTGCTGCTGCTCTCAGCGCAGCTGCGGGGACTGGCGCTGAGGGCTGGATGTTGTGATACAAGAGCAGCAACGTAAATGTCTGCTGAAGAGCCAAGTACTTGGACTCCGCCAGCATACGCAATGGCCCTCACTCGTCTTGATTGCTACAACAGTTCTCAAGAAGGTTCTATCTG
Source organism: Camelus dromedarius (assembly GCF_036321535.1). Classification (NCBI taxonomy): domain Eukaryota; kingdom Metazoa; phylum Chordata; class Mammalia; order Artiodactyla; family Camelidae; genus Camelus; species Camelus dromedarius. The sequence continues at coordinate 27,404,335 of NC_087451.1, forward strand.
GTGAGTCACTTGATGGTCTAAACACACTTCTCTTTCTTGCCAGGGCTTGACTCCAGCTGGGTCCGCTGCCCGCAGGTCCCAGCCCGCGGGGGCTTTGTGGGTTGGGTGGTTTCTCGGGCCCAGCTGGCCGTGCTTAGGTCGGGTTCCCGGACGCGTTGGCGGAGCCTGTGGCTCGCAGGCGCCGGTCCAGGCCAGCTCTGAACCTGTCCAGTGGATGCAGATGCGGTGCCCAGGAACACTGCGGGTGGGTGACGCTTTGACGGCTATCCTGAGGGATGGAGGTCACCAAACCAGCGAAGGAACAGGAATGTGTCCACCCCGCAAACATCTCTGGAATGTCCTCTAAGCCTCAGGAGCAGAGAAGGGCCAGGAGGGTGAGATGGTAACTTCTGCTGTAGTGTGAAGGCGCCGGTGCTCGAAGGGCACGTGGCGAGGCTTCGGTCTCCTTCCTCCCAGGTCTCAGCGGTGTTTGCGGGACCCTGACTCCACCTGGGCAGCCCCTGTCCTGGAGCCTTCCAATCTGTCAGCCTCGTCTCCACTGGTCCTCCCCCTCCCCCTTCTCCCTTTTCCTCTGCAAGAGCATGTGTCCCAGGCCCACAGGGTGGACTTTGGACCATGGGCAGGCTGGGGGCCAGGTCAGGGCCTTGCTGGCCTCTGGATCCCAAGGGAGAATTCTGATATCACTGGCGTGGGGTGAACATAAGTTTTCTTTTGCTTAGTAACAAATTACCAAACTGACTGACTTAAAGCAATACATTCATCTTCTCAGCGTTAGGAGTTGGGATGCACCCTGACTGGGCCTCCTGCTCAAGGGTCTCCCACAGCTGCACCCAAAGTGTTGGCCAAGCTGCACTCACAGCTGGCAGAATTCACTTCCTTGGGGTTGCAGGACTAGTGGCTTTGGCTTTACTAGCTGTCAGCTGGACGCACATTCACAGCATGGCTGCGTCCCTTTTCAAGGCCAGCAGGAGCGACAAGAGCTGGCCAGGAGTCTTCTGTAAGTTTGTGATATGTCATTGCAGGGGGGACACTCTGCCACACGGTGTAACCTCATTAAGGCAGTGACATCTGCCACCTTCTCTACTCCTATTGGTTGGAAGCAAATCACAGGCTCCACCCCCAGTCATGGGGAGGGTGTACTGACAGGGGGTCACCTTGGGTGTGTCTGTCACAGGCTACGATGTGGCCACTGGGACTCGTCAAAGCTCCCAAGGAAGCTTTAACATCAAGCAAAACTCGGGAGCCACTTATCCGAGGACTCCCGCTGCGGTCTAATTCTACAGGCAGCTTGTCTCCTTCCTGCAGGCACTGCCCAGTCCACATCCAGCCACTGACTGGGGACCCCGACCCAGATCCCTTCATTCTGGGAGGCTCTTCAGACATCTGGGGGAGACACTGCTGGTGCACCTGCACATATCTGCTCAGTTTGGAAAGAAAGATTGAATTACTTGACTAATGCAGCAAATCATTGCAAAAGCTGTCCATCTACATGTTTGTATTATTAATAAAAGCAACTTCTGTTTAAATTGCATTTTGCATAAAAATGGAAGGAGGGTATAGACTGAATTGGTTCCTCCAAAATTCCTATGTGAAACCCTAACCCCCACTATGACTGTATCTGGAATAGGATTTTTAGGAGGTAATTAACGGTTAAATGAAGTCTCAGAGAGGGACCCTAATCAGGAAGGCCTGTGCCTTACAAGAAGCTGGAGGAGAGAGCACCCTCTGTCTGTCATGTGATGACACAGCGGGAAGGCAGCCGTCTCGGTCAGGGGGAGAGCTCTCACCAGAACCTGACCACACTGCACCCTGACCCAGGGTTCACAGTCTCCAGAACTGTGAGAAAATAAGTTTCTGCTGTTTAAGCTACTCAGTCTGGTAATTTCTCATGGCAGCCGCAGCTGAGTAACACAGGAAGCCAACAAACAAAAGTGTTAGAGAAGAAGATGGAGGAAACTGACATCACGGCCTTGGGTTGTAGGGTGTACTTTAAAAGACCAAAAGTTTTTATAAAGAAATGATTAACATATTTGCTTATATGTAAAAGACTCTTAACAAGTCTTTGTTTTGAAAAGCGTCTGTTACCCACATAAATACAGTCAACTGATCTTTGACAAAGAGGCAAAGGCAATATAATAGAGAAAAGATAGTCTTTTCAATGAATGGTGCTGGAAGTAATGGCCATCCACATACAAAAATATGAATCTATTCACAGATCCTGCACAAAACATTAATGCAAAATAGATAATAGACCTAAATGTAAAATGCAAAACTGTAAAACTTCTAGTAGACAACAGGATAAAATCTGGATGACCTTGGATATGGCAATATTTATATCTTTTTAAATACAAAAAGTCTCACTTTATCAAAGAGATAATTGATAGCTGGACTTAACTAAAAATAAAACCTTCTGCTTTGCAAAAGACACTGTCTAGAGAATGAGAAGACAAACCACAGACAGGGAGAAAACATTTGCAAAAGACACATCTGATGAAGAACTGTTAGCCAGAATGTATGAAGAACTCTAAAAACTTAGCAATAAGAAAATAAACCACCTGACTTTAAAAATAGGAAAAAGACCTGGACAGACACCGCACCAAGGAAGGTATACAGATGGCAAATAAGCATATGAAAAGATGCTCCACATCGTATGTCATTATGGACTTGCAAATTAAAAGAATACCATTACATACCTCTCAGAAAGGCCAAAATCCACAACACGGAGAACACCGAGCAACAGGGACCCCTTGATCATTGCTGGTGGGAAAGCAAAAGGGTACAGCCACTCTGGAAGACAGTTTGATGGCTTCTCACAAAACTAAGCATACTCTTACCAAGTGATAGAGAAATCACACTCCTTGGTATTTACCTAATTAGTTGAAAACTGATGTCCACACAAAAACCTGCACATGAATGTTTGTAACAGCTTTATTCATCATTGCCCAAACTTGGAAGCAGCCAAGATAGATGTCTTTCCTTAAGCGAATGGATAAATTGTGGTCCATCCAAACAATGGAATATTCAGCCCTAAAAAGAAATGAGTTTTCAAGCCATGAAAAGACATGGAGGTAACTTAAATGCATATGACTAAGTGAGGGAAGCCAACTTGAAAAGGCTACATATTGTATGATTCCAAATACACGATATTCTGAAAAAGGCAAAACTGTGGAGGAAAAAAAAAATCAATGGTTGCCAGAAGGATGAATAGGGAACACAGAGGATTTTATTTAGGGCAGTGAAACTACTGTGTAAGTCATTGTAACGGTGGATATGTGTCATTAGACTCTTGTTACAATGCATAGAATGTAGGACATTACAAGTGAACCCTGCAGTAACCCAGGGACATTGGGTGATCATAGGTTCGCTGATTGTTACAAATGTACCACTCTGGTGCAGACTTCGATACTTAAGGAGGCTGTGCCTGTGTGGGGCAGGGGAAATAGAGGAACTCTCTGTACTTTCAGCTGAATTTTGCTGTGAACACAAAACTGCTCTAAAAATAGTGCCTCTTTTCAAAAAAAGGGTCCATTTAAGGAGCCCTTATTTTAAAAGCGAAAAGAAGAGCCAAAGAGACAGAAATTTCACCCTTAAAGTGTAAATAATTGGCGATCGATCCATTTCTGAAATTCATAAAGAAACTGTAATCAAGAGACACAAAGAAGGAATCCACTCAGACCCAGGAGGACAGGACCCATGACCAGGCAGGTCACCTGGGGCCCACGAAGGGACAGTGACCGCAGAGAGACTGTCAGGCGCACAGGCTCAGGCACCTGTAGATTGGAAGGGCGATGAGAAGCGTTTTCTCAGAGGAGCAGACATCACAGGGTGATGACACTGGGGCTGGGGCTGGGGGACAGGCCCGCCCCCCTGGGGGCTGCTCAGGCTCCCCTGGGGGAGGGGGGATGACTCAGCAGTTTCATTTCCTGGAGGCCAAGGCTCATGGGAGAAATGCAGATGAGCCCGGAGCACCATGGGAAATGGCCCTTTATATTCCCAGGTGGGCTCTGTGCCCTCCTTTTCCCGGGGGCACCCTCAGGAGGGAAGCACCCGGCCCGGTGAGAGCCCCTGGGACTGAGGAGCGGGTCTGGGGCTCACGGGCTGGAGGAGTGTGGGGCTTGGAGGCTGAAGAGCCGACGTGGTGCAACGAGGCCTCAGCCTGATGGGTCATCTCCAGTGGGGGTGGTTCTGACAGGTTCTGTCAGGTTCCCTCAGGTTCTGTCAGCTTCCTTCCGATTCTGTCTGGTTCCCTCAGGTTCTGTCAGGTTCCTTCCAGTTCTGTCAGGTTCCCTCAGGTTCTGTCAGGTTCCTTCCAGTTCTGTCAGGTTCCCTCAGGTTCTGTCAGGTTCCTTCCGGTTCTGTCAGTTTCCCTCAGGTTCTGTCAGTTTCCCGCAGGTTCTGTCACATTCTCTTAGGTTCAGTCAGGTTCTCTTACGTTCTGTCAGGTTCCCTCAGTTTCTGTCAGGTTCCCACAGGTTCTGTCTGGTTCCCTCAGGTTCTGTCAGGTTCTCTGAGGTTCAGTCAGGTTCCCACAGGTTCTGTCAGGTTCTCTGAGGTTCAGTCAGGTTCCCACAGGTTCTGTCAGGTTCCCGCAGGTTCTGTCACATTCTCTTAGGTTCTGTCAGGTTCTTTTACGTTCTGTCAGGTTCCCTCAGGTTCTGTCAGGTTCCCGCAGGTTCTGTCAGGTTCTCTTAGGTTCTGTCAGGTTCCCACAGGTTCTGTCAGGTTCTCTTAGGTTCTGTCAGATTCCCACAGGTTCTGTCTGGTTCCCTCATGTTCTTTCAGGTTCCCGCAGGTTCAGTCAGGTTCCCACAGGTTCTGTCAGGTTCTCTTACGTTCTGTCAGGTTCCCTCAGGTTCTGTCAGGTTCCCGCAGGTTCAGTCAGGTTCTCTTAGGTTCTGTCAGGTTCCCACAGGTTCTGTCTGGTTCCCTCAGGTCCTGTCAGGTTCTCTGAGGTTCAGTCAGGTTCCCACAGGTTCTGTCACATTCTCTGAGGTTCAGTCAGGTTCCCACAGGTACTGTCAGGTTCTCTTACGTTCTGTCAGGTTCCCGCAGGTTCAGTCAGGTTCCCTCAGGTTCTGTCAGGTTCCCACAGGTTCTGTCACATTCTCTTAGGTTCTGTCATGTTCCCACAGGTTCTGTCAGGTTCCCGCAGGTACTGTCAGGTTCTCTGATGTTCTGTCAGGTTCTGTCAGGTTCCCACAGGTTCTGTCAGGTTCCCTCAGGTTCTGTCTGGTTCCCTCAGGTTCTGTCAGGTTCTCTGAGGTTCAGTCAGGTTCCCACAAGTTCTGTCAGGTTCTCTTAGGTTCTGTCAGGTTCCCACAGGTTCTGTCAGGTTCTGTCAGGTTCTCTTAGGTTCTGTCAGGTTCCCACAGGTTCTGTCAGGTTCTCTTAGGTTCTGTCAGGTTCCCACAGGTTCTGTCTGGTTCCCTCAGGTTCTGTCAGGTTCTCTGAGGTTCAGTCAGGTTCCCACAGGTTCTGTCAGGTTCTCTTACGTTCTGTCAGGTTCCCGCAGGTTCAGTCAGGTTCCCTCAGGCTCTGTCAGGTTCCCGCAGGTTCAGTCAGGTTCTCTTAGGTTCTGTCAGGTTCCCACAGGTTTTGTCTGGTTCCCTCAGGTTCTGTCAGGTTTTCTGAGGTTCAGTCAGGTTCCCACAGGTTCTGTTAGGTTCTCTTAGGTTCTGTCAGGTTCCCACAGGTTCTGTCAGGTTCCCGCAGGTTCTGTCAGGTTCTCTGAGGTTCTGTCAGGTTCCCGCAGGTTCAGTCAGGTTCCCTCAGGTTCTGTCAGGTTCCCGCAGGTTCTGTCACATTCTCTTAGGTTCTGTCAGGTTCCCACAGGTTCTGTCAGGTTCCCTCAGGTTCTGTCAGGTTCTCTGAGGTTTAGTCAGGTTCTCTTAGGTTCTGTCAGGTTCCCTCAGGTTCTGTCAGGTTCCTGCAGGTTCTGTCAGGTTCTCTGAGGTTCTGTCAGGTTCCCGCAGGTTCAGTCAGGTTCCCTCAGGTTCTGTCAGGTTCCCGCAGGTTCTGTCACATTCTCTTAGGTTCTGTCAGGTTCCCACAGGTTCTGTCAGGTTCCCGCAGGTTCTGTCAGGTTCTCTGAGGTTTAGTCAGGTTCTCTTAGGTTCTGTCAGGTTCCCTCGGTTCTGTCAGGTTCTCTGGCAGTCAGGTTCTCTGATGTTCTGTCAGGTTCTGTCAGGTTCCCACAGGTTCTGTCAGGTTCCCTCAGGTTCTGTCAGGTTCCCTCTGGTTCTGTCAGGTTCCTGCAAGTTCTGTCATGTTCTCTTAGGTTCTGTCAGGTTCCCTCAGGTTCTGTCAGGTTCTGGGAGGTTCAGTCAGTTTCCCTTAGGTTCTGTCAGGTTCCCACAGGTTCTGTCCGGTTCCCTCAGGTTCTGTCAGGTTCTGGGAGGTTCAGTCAGGTTCCCTCAGGTTCTGTCAGGTTCCCTTAGGTTCTGTCAATTTCCCTCAGGTTCTGTCAGGTTCCCTTTGGTTCTGTCAATTTCCCTCAGGTTCTGTCAGGTTCCCTCAGGTTCTGTCAGGTTCTCTGAGGTTCAGTCAGGTTCTCTTAGGTTCTGTCAGGTTCCCACAGGTTCTGTCAGGTTCCCTCAGGCAAGGCTGACTGGGTGTGGGGTCCCTGGGGTCGGGGGTGGGGAGTTGGGTGGTGGAGGGGCCGTGTGACCCACAGGCCCCAGGACAGCTCATCTGAGCAGAGGCAGAGCTTGAAGGGCCAAGTCTGAGCCCACAGCCCCACCCCCGGAGCCCCGCAGCCTGCTCGACCCTGCGGGGTCTGCCCCACCCTGCCTGCCTGGGGGCCCTCACCTCACTTGCTTTCCTTTGCAGCTCCCCAGAGATCAGGCAGTTGCGTCGGCTGAAGAAAGTTCTGCACGTTCCTCCCTCCCTCCCACCCTCTGCAGGTCCCTGTTGAGTCGGGACCCGATTCCCCCCCACCCCCAAATCCCCGCACCAGGAACCCCTATCTCCCCCACCTCCTCACCTTTCCCTCCTTGTTCGCCTGTCCCGCCCCCCCACCCCCCCCGGGCCCCGCACCGCGCCGTGCGCCCACCTGTGGGCCAGAGCAGCTCGGATCCCAGCGAGTCCTGCTCCGGCCGCCCAGCTCGTCGGAGGCCGGCAGCGTGGCCATGTGCGCCCCGGTCAGCCTGCGGCATGAGGCGGAGGGCATGTCCTACCTGCACGCGTCCTGGGTGTATCAGCTTCAACATGGCGACCAGCTGAGGGTTTGCTTCGCTTGCTTCAAGGCTGCCTTTCTGGACTTTAAAGAGTTTTTGGAGGAGGAGGACTGGGAAGATGAAGACTGGAACCCTGAGCTGGTGGTGCACACGGGGGCGGGGTCTGAGCTGGGGGCATCCCCGGGGGTGGGGCCCGGCTGGGGGCAGGCCCAAGGGGGGCCTGCCCAGGGCGGGGCTGTGGCCTGGGGGCCGGACCCCCTGGGGGCAGGCCCTGTGGGGTACGAGGAGGTGGGCCTGGACCATTACTTCGTGCCCACCGAGCTGGAGCCTCAGAACGCGGTGCCCCTGGGCCTGGGTCCCGAGGACGCTGACTGGGTCCAGGGCCTCCCCTGGAGACTTGGGAGGCTTCCGACCTGCTCGCACTGGCCATGCTCCTCTCTTCCCTGGCAGGGGTTTCTCAGAGTGGACCTGCCCCCAGGGGCGCCCATGGTCCTGGAGCTGGGCACCACCCAGGCCGTGGACCCTGCTGAGGCCGAGGCCTGGTTGCTGGGCCTGCAGGTCATCTGTATGGTGGGCTTCTACGATGCCATCTACTTCCGCAAGATGAAGCCGACACGGGCCCTGAGGACCCCAGGCCAGCGTTGGAAGCTGGTGCTGGAGCCCAACGAGCTGTGGGTGGTGAGACTTCAAGACGCACCCCAGGTGCAGGACCTGCACCGGTGGCAGCTCAGTATTCTGGAATCCTCTCCTCCGGCGGGGAATGAAGAGCTGGTCCCTGCAGACTCGGCCCTGCTTAAAAGGGGATTCTCCATCCTCTCTTTTTCACCCTGGGCCCAAAGGGAGGCAGAGGAGGGGGACTCGGCACCTGGGCCACAGCCCTCCAGCCGAGGAGGGGACCCGGGCCCCAGCGGGCCCAGAGGGCCTGGGGAGGGCCTGGCCGTCCCGGGAGCCTCAGCCCCGGGGGAGCTGCCGTGTTTCCAGCCCTTCGGCCCAGGGCCCCAGAACTGAGGGACTGAGGCCCGAGTGGTCACTGCTGTCCTGGCTTCCCCAGGACACCAGAGGCTGGGAAGGACTGGCAGACCTGCCAGGGTAGCAAGTGGCAGAGGTTGGGGACGGGGGGCCGTGGGGGAAGAGTGGTGAGTGGCCGGGAGACTGAGAAACGGGACCCATCACAGTACCAAGTGGAAGGGGTAAACCCCTGTAACTGGGAGAGAAGCTCTCTGTCAGGTGTCACTGAGTTAGGAATTTGAGGCACCTCAGGGTGTGCAGCATTAAATTGGGAGCAGCACACAGATCTGTGCACCAGCCCTGTCCTGGCCGCGTCACGTGTGACACACTCCCAGGAACATGCTGGACCTGGGGCACCACAGGGACATGTAACTTCTCTACCTTTGGGTGCCTCAGAACCCTGTTATCAGGACTGGGGACTCTGCAGAGGGAGAGACTTTGTTCAAATGTTGGCGATTTTATGCTGTTTGGCAATTTAGTTCCTGTTTCTTTGTATGTCGTTTTAAACTCAATAAAATCGTAGAGCTTTGCATTGAGCTGTTGTCCAGAGCTCTTCCTCAGACAGTCCTTGTTTATGGGCCTGCCCTCTCCCACCAGACAGATCAATCCTGGCAACACCCATTTCACCCGTCTCCGTGACCCAGGGTGACTCAGGAAATCTAAAGCTTCCCGGTTAGGAAGCCTGCAGGTGACCGTGTCTGGGCTTTTTCAGTTTTAATTCCTGGGAAGGACAGAGGACTGGGCCAGAGTAAGTATTTCCAGAAAAGTGGAAGTGATGGTGGGCAGCGTTGGCCCAGATCTTCTGAGAACCAGGTGGATATCCAGTCCAAATCCCAAGCCTGGTTTATGGAATTTTGGACTCAACACACACAAACACATTCGCATTCACATTAACTCACGCCAACAACCTATGTGACACAGGCACGTGACATGCAGAGCTCTGGGTGACTAGAACGTCAGTAAGTTGTACCAGCGACGTTTGGCATCTGTGTGATGGCTGTTCTGTGGTTGGCGCTGGAATCAGTCAGTAAACATTTAATGGCCCCACTGTCCACCAGCGCTGCTCCAACAGGGAGAGCTCACGGGGTGCAGTTTCCACTCTAGGCAGGAGTCGGATGATAAAAGGTGTGGCTGAGGATGGAGAAGGTGGTGGGTGAGCAGAGTAGGTTGTGCTAATGAGGTGGGGCCTCTTTAAAACAGGCCTGACCTGAGACTCTCGGGTCACTGCCACCCCACCCCGCGGTGTGGGAGTGCGTCCTCGCGCCCTGGCCGTGTCACCACAGCTGTGAGACCTGCCACCCTCAGTCACTCTTCTCACACTGCTTGTCATGGGCTTAGAGACTATCTTCTTAAAGTTAGCTTCCAAGGTGGAGAGGGTAGAGCTCAGTGGTAGAGTGGGTGCCAGGCCCCACCCCAGTGACCAGCCCGGGCCCAGGCAGGGTCTACGGGCGCAGGGCGTCCCTCAAACGCCTATGCCCCCAGCCTTTCCTCCTCTGCGTTTGGGGTTCGCAGCCCCATCCCAGAGCCACGCAGACCACCTGGGTTCACTGCCCTGGTTTTCTCGGAATGTAGCCGAGAAATCTTGCTTCTTTCCTTCAGGAAGTGTACGTGGGAGGTAAGAACCGAGACCTGACATCTCGCCTCACTCCTGAAAACCGCCTCTTCCTTGCAGAGGGTTCTGGTGTCGGACCACCTGCCTTCTGGGTCCGTGGTGAGCTGCCCACCTTGGGGCAGGGAGGGGTCCCCGGTGGGCGCCTGGAGCACTGGATGCTGGAGGCAGGCGGGGTCCCTGGGGGGGCAGGTGGGGGACATGGTTCCTGTCACCACTGTCACTGAGTGCTCCTGCCTGCCGGTGGCAAAGAGCTCAGACTTGTCACCTCAGGCCAAGTGCCCCTAGGGTGTTGGGACATGCCTCCTTCGCAGGCCGCAGCCCCACCTGGAGATGCGTGGAATTCTGGGCACCTTTAGGGTTGGGGTCGCAGGCTCCACTGCTGAAAAGTTCCCAAAGAGGGGACGGAGCACACGCTTCTGCTCACACTCCCTCCGACCCGCCTCACTGCCCCCTCATCTCACAGGTCTGGGGTGGGGTACACACTTGACCCCGGCAGCCAGGGCTCTGTGTGTCCTTCCTGCCACCGCCTGCAGGAACGGATGCTGCCCCCTGACCCAGGGTGGGTTTCCGGGGCCCCCTCAGGTCAAGATGGGACCTGAGTGCAGCCGCCCGCCCCCCCTACAGGGCCCCCACAGCTGACTCAGGGTCCAGGCTTCCCGGGTGCATGGATTTGAGGGAAGGTTCCAACCCTAAAGGTCTGAGCCACGCTGCCCTGGGCAGAGCCTCCTCCTCCGGCCCCACCGGGAGGTGGAGGGTGGCTCCCTGGACGCTGGGCCTCAGCCACAGACCTGTCTGCTTCAGTCTACCGGACACGAAAGACATAGACCTGGGATGATTCGGGTGGATTTCCTCTTTTTCTCCCGTCACCCTGTCACAATGTCATCTCCTTAAAACACAGTGAGTGAAGCTAAAGGGACAACGACGAGGATTAACTGTTCTGGCGAACCTACCGCCATGGCCCAGCGACTGGCGGCGGCGCTCGCGGACACCAGGCTCATCGCCGCCCATCGTCTGAGGGAGAGGTCGAGACGCTCGATGAACGACACAGTTTTCAATTAAAACCAGTTTTATTATTTATTTCAGTTGAACCTGTTCATGTTGAAGTCAGAGCAAAACCAGACTTGCACAGGGAGTGAGCTGGGAGGGTCAGACACGCTGCAGGCACAGGCCACAAGCGCTCGGCCTCCGCTCCAGGAAGGGGCTCCTGTCCGCAGCCCGCGGGCCCCCCGCTGGAGAAGCCACCAGACATATGAGGGTGGCTCTCAAATCAGTCCCACTGTGCTCGGCACCACCGTGGTGCAGTGTGACAAGCTGCTGGACACCTGGGGGGCACCCCGAGGGGACACCACCAGGCACACCGGCGACCCCACAGGTGCTGCACAGCCACCCCTCCTGCCCTGCCCCCTGGCAGGCTTGGTGAGCCGCCTCCCTTCCCCAGTGAAGATGGGGGGTCGTGCCCACCTCCTGCTGCGTGGAGAACCCTGCCCGAAAGAAGGGGTAAGGTTCATTGTACTGTGTCCCCGTCCCTGCTGCTTGCTGTGCTTCGTTTGAAGACCCACAACTACGGAAACCCAGCAGGGTAACACGGGACCGAGTCAAACCCAGGAGCCCTCAGGCAGTGCAAAGATTATGTAAACTGGGGGCTTCCAGATGCACCTGAGCTGCCCCTGGCCTGTGGCAGGCCCCTCACGTTCCTGGGGGTCCTAGGGACGTTGGTGACAGCGCAGGGCCGGCAGCATCGATTTCCAGGCCTGGAGTTCAGGGGCGCCGTACTGTTTGCCGAGGGCACCCCCTGGTGGTGACTTGAGGCTGCGTGGACTGGCACGTCCCAGCCCCAAATCATCGCCTCCTGTGAAGGAGCCCCAGCCAAATGCCTGAAGAGCCAGAACCACGGGCTTATCCTCTAAAAGCTCCAGAGAAACCCCAGCTCTGCAACTGCCCTGGCCCGTCTTCCGGTCTGGGAAGTCAGGACACTGGACGTGCGGTCCCGAGGCCTCTCCCAGCAGATGCCCCCTCCGGTGGGCCAGGCATGTCCGAGTCACCCCCAGGCTGGCTCTGCTGCCCACCCCGGCCCTGGACATCCAGTGAGGGTGTCCTTGTGAGTGTGCGCGTGCTTTCACGTGTGGGTGCGGGTGCGCCATGTGGGAATGTGTGCATGCCTGTGCACCTACTGGTCGGCACGTCCTCTGGACCCTCAGAGCAGGTATCTTGGATCTGGGGCCCCACCCGCCCAGACCACTCAACACCGGTGAATTGCAGTAAACAGGAGGACTCGATGAAGAATCACAGGGCCTTGGGGCGCAGAGGGTCTGGCCCCGAAGGCAGGGACCACAAAGCTAGAGGACTGAAACCCAGCTGTAGGCAAAAGGTGACACGGAACATTCACATTTTCCACTCATCTGTATTTTCCATGGCTTCTAAAATGGACGTGAACTACCGTGGAAGTAAAACAAAGAATTGTGGCATTCTCACCCTTTCTGCAGCCCTGTGTCCACAGTCCAGGTGGCGCAGAGCCACGGAGAAGCTTGGAGAAGGGACATCGAGGTGGCCGGTCCAACCTCCCCTTGCAGATGGAAAACGCTGGCCATGCCAGGCCCGGGAGTTGGGTGCAGGTGTGCCGGGCTCCACACCGGAGGGGCCCAAGGCCACCCCGCCAGGACTGATGTGGCACCATCCTCGAGGACCATTTTGCCTCTTTCTGTGACAACTGAGATTCCTTCAACCAACAGGCTGTGGCTGGCAGCATGGGCTCCCAAGGACACTCCTGGTGATGCTGAGAGCCGGTGACACTGCCCTGGTGGGGGCTTCCAGGTCGGGTCCTGGAGCTGATCTTTGTAACAGAACTCCAGGGACAGTCGCACTGGTCTAGGGGTTGCCCTGTGCCAGGCCCCAGATGACGTGCACGTAAACACACAGGGTGTTCACCCTCAGACGTGTGAGGCCAGGCCCCTCCCTCAGGGTTTCACGCCCCCCCGCTGGGTGCGGTCCCTCAGCTGGGCTCCAGCCTGGGTCAGTTCCCCTGAGAACAGGAGAAACACGAGATGCCATGTCAGAATCCAGGGCTCTGCATGGTGGGTCAAAGGTCATCCTAGTGTACAAAAACTTCTGTGCAACCTGCTCAGGCCTGGTGTTGACTGACTTGCACCCTGGGCATCTTGTCCTGAAAATGGCCCTCTCTGTCCTAAGGGACCTGGGGAGAGGCCCCGAGGAGGGGTAGTGCCCCCACAGCTTCCATCACAATGAGAGGGTTTGACTCCAGGGTCATTCTGGCCCAAAACACCATTTCTCTCTCTTTTTCTTTTTTAAGGAAGGAATTAGGGGTAAGTTTAAAAAAATTTTTTTATTGAATTACAGTCAGTTACAATGTGTCGCTTTCTGGTGCACAGCATTGCGTCCCAGCCGTGCGCACACATACACATACTTGTTTTCATATTCTTTTTCATTATAGGTTACTACAAGATGTTGAATATAGTTCCCTGTAGAAATTTGTTTTTTATCTATTTTATATAAAGTTGTAAAACACCATCTCTTAACATCCAAGCTTTTTGAGAACACCAAGTAATGGGACAGAGTGATGTGTCCCTGCAGTGGGGTGGGGCCTGACCATGGACGAGAGGACACGCCGTGGGTCAGACCCTCCATGTGCAGCCCTTGGTTAAAGTCACAAACTGTGCCCCCATTTGAAAGGCGGGACTCTCAGGACATTCAGGCTAAAAGATGCTGGCATCCTCAGCCCGGACGACACAGGAAATCCATGTCTATTTCAATGTTGTTCTCTTGGTAACAGACAGAAAACTTTTAAAATCCTTTATATCGATGACTTGGGGGAACAGGAGGGATGGGCCTTTTCCCGACTGTAACAGTCTTATGATTATGAAAACCACTGAGAACAGTGCTGTTAAAGGTGCACATGGTCTCCAAATCTAAGCTGTGTGCAAATCAGCACAGGGAGCGCCGGCTGTTGGGGAGGGTCAGGAGTGTGGTGGAGGAATCACCGCTGAGCAGAGCCTCGGGCGCCTGGCTCCCGGGCAGCTGGGGGAGGAAGCAGAAGAGGCAGAGGCCGGGGTCCTTGTGCCCCTGTTTCTGGGCACCTGTGCTCCGGGGAGGAAGGGAAACCTGCTGCTTTTGCAGCAGCTGCAGACTTCCACGTTTCTGCCCTGCAGCCTTGCCTCTCACTGTTGTCCCGAAGAGCACTCTCGCCCTGGTGCCCCTTCCTCCAGAACCCCTCCTCACCTGCCCCGCGGCCCAGCAACCTGCAGGTTCAGCTCAGCCCCCCACGCCGGGGGCCACGTGTGCTTCTCCCCTAAGAAGACCGTACAGAAAGAAGTCTCAAAATAACAACCCGGCAGGGAAAGTCCAGAAACAAAACCGCGAAATCACTGGCAGGGCGGGGTGCTCAAGACGGTTTTGCGATGTAATGAACGGGCAGGAATGCCACCTCTGGACACTGCGGTTCTGCATATTTTATGCCTTCGCACACAGTGCTTGGAATCTGCCGGTTTTTCGACAATGAATGTGTACTTGTGCCTTCGGAATTTTTTAAAAATTGCATTTTTTTGGTTTGTTCACTTGGGGTGTCTTTGCCTGGGCGGCTGACAAGCAACAGATGTATGTTTCTCGAAGGCTGGAGACTGGAAGTCCAAAGTCAGGGAGCCGGCAGATTGCGTGTCTGCTGAGGCCCTCTTCCCGGTTCATAGGTTCATAGTCTGTGTCTTCTTGCCGCGTCCTTACCTGGGGAAGGGGAGAGGGCGCCCTGGGGGTTCTTTCATGTGGACCCAAATCCCACCGAGGCTCCACCCGCAGCCCGATCCCCCTCCAGAGGCCTCCGCAGCACAGTCGCGCTGGGGATCTCACAGTGGACTGCAGGACACACATTCCATCTGTATCGCGGGCGGGAGGCCCAGCCTTTGTGCTGACTGTGTGGGCCAGGCCTTCTGTGTTTCCCGGGGGCTCATTCATGACTCACAGCGAATGGGCCCGGAGCGAAGGTCCCGCCTGCTTTATGACTGACAGTTGGATTCCAGCGTGGGGCTGGTTTCTGAATAAGAGGAAGGAAGAAGGCTTCCATTACTTTGCTTGTGCAGGAGCTCCAAATTGACTGATACGACTTTTTTTCCTTGAAAAATAAAACCGTTGGTTTGCCCACCTACAATGAATGATACCTAAAGAAAAGTGCATCAGATGTGGGTGTAGGTGAGTTTCGGAAAGAGAGAGAGGAAGCAAAGTTGCCAGGCGACTCCCGGGGCCGGACAGCGGCACCACCTTCCGAGGAATCTCGGGGGGGGGGGCCTCAGGGGGGGGCCTTGGCCTGACCGCCCGCTCCCCCTCCCAGGTGGGGCAGGAAGGTGGGGGCTGGCCCCTCCAGCTCCGGCTCCCTTTTCATGGCCTCAGAGGCCTCAGGCTCTGTGTCTTCCATGCCTCCAACCAGCGGGCCCCAGAACCAAAATAGAAACGCAGACCCCCCTTTCTACAGTGGGAGTAAGATCGCACGAGGCTCTTCAAAGGAAGCACAAATCAGAAAGCCGAGGGCGTTGGCTCAGGTGAAAGAGAAACCACGGGAAGTCCTCTGGGCATCACGTGTCCTGATTATTCCAGTGCCGCGCTGCGACCTGCCCCCGCTGTGCGTCCTGGGGGGCGACAGACGGCGCTCTGGCCACCAACCAGCTCGGGAAGCCAAGGACCCCCTCCCTCTCGTCCAGCTGTGGGGAGGGTTTCACCGCAGGCCGTACCGTCCATGCGTGGCTGCCTGCAGACTGGGTGGACCCCCTGACGCAAATCTCTGGCATTCCCGCAGCCAGCAGGTGTGCAAGGAGTGGCAGGTGTGCGCACGGCTCACGGAGGCCTCGCCCCCGTGTGGGCCAAGAGCAGCAGCAGCTGGAGAGCAGCGCACAGCACCCCGACCCCCCAGACCCAGGTGTGCGCAGGCGGGAGACGGCTCGCCCACACGAGGCACTATCCTGAAATCTAGTGTCTTCTCCTGTATTTACAAGCAGAGCACCCCCCTCCACCCCGTCCCCTCAGCAGGGGCTAAATTTAAAAATAAAAGTTCTTCCGACAGTTTTTAACTCTAAACCTGCCACGGAGCTCTATCTGTAGTTTGATGCCAGGCCAGCAGTGATTGCCTCCGGCCCCCGGCTCCAGGGGGTGCACTGTGTGTGTGCACCTGACCCCGTGCTGGCCAGCGTCCGCGTGGGTGTGTGCAGGTGTGGGGCCGTGCACAGCGGCACAGGCGGCGGGCTGTGTGCGTGTTCTCGGGGGCAGGGAGGTCTCCAGGAGAGCTGGTGAGTGAGAGGCAACTGAGTGACGTGTATAAAGCGGGAGGGGGGAGAACACAGATTTCTCTGTGTCTTCATTTCCACAAATTCGGGAAGGATATGGAGGAACGTGGTAGCAGGACACAGTCTCGCTCCTTCCTCGATCTGCTACTCAGATGGCTTAGTCGCTGGTTCAAACCCCATTTTAAAAAGTGTAAAAATCCCGCCCACTCCACGGCCTGCAGCAAGACCTAAGCTGGGGATCTGGGGCCCGTGAGGCAGAGGTCATGGAGAAGACGGCTTAGGGTTGAGGTGACTGAGGCTTCCCTGAAGGGGCGCTCAGGAGAGGCTGGCGAGAAACAGGCAGGCCGAGAAGTTGGTGGTCTGGGGGGAAGAGGCACTTTCCCCAGAGTCTCCTTCCCCTGGGACAGGCTGAGCCTGGGATAGAGGGGGTCACGAAAGTGCTTAGTGCGCCCCCGAAATGACAAAATTTTGGGGACACCTCCCCAGGCCTGAGGGACTCCAGCTGGCCCCCCACCCACACTGTGGCTCCAAGGTGAAGTCACTCTGCCGGAGTCTCAAAGCTGTTTGGGTACAGGTTAAACAAAAGAAGGAAAAAGAAAAAGGTGAATGCAGGTTATACTGATGTCTGTTGAGAGAACAAAGTGTCGATCTGGGCTGGAAGGAGGAGACGGGGCAAAGTGGCCGAGGAGCCCCCCCACCCTCCGGGAGCTGCCCTGCCGATGCGACGCGGATGCTGGCGGCCAAGGCGGGTGAGCCCCAGGGTGGGTCTCTGGAGCTGCGTGGAGACGGCGCTGTCACTCTGCCCGCCTAGGCCCCTGAGCGACCTGGTGGCACAGGCCCCCTGCAGAGGCACCTCTGAGCAGGACCGGGGCACTTGTGGAGGCCCCCATTTCCACAGAGTGCCCCCCAGGCCACCACCGCGAGGCCCCCCGTGTAGACACCTCTTCCAAGGCAGAGAGCACAGGCAGCCCGGGCAGGGGTGCTGCTGGCAGGGCATGTGTGTTCATGGAGGCAGCGCCTGTGAACCAGCCTCGGGTGATGAGGGTCTGGTCAGTGTGAGCTGGGCCCCAGGCCGGCACCCCCGACTCAGGCCTGCCAACACGGGTCCCAGTGCAGAATGGGACCCCTCCCCGGACAGCAGCCACCCAGAAGGCCTCCCCAGCCAGGCCAGGTCCCCACGCCCGGCTCCTGTATCCTTGAGCAGATCAAGCCCCGATGTTTCCAGCTCCTTCTGATTTTAGGGTGAGAGCCACGGACAGCCCCATTCCCAGAAACAGCACTAGGAGACTCGTAGAAAGAAGCTGGGGGCCGCTCGGGCAGCGCAGTGGGCCCACGGGAAGGGGCAGCAGGAAGCAGCTGTGTGGCTGACTCAGCCCTTCTGTGCAGACACTGACGAGGCTCCACTCTGTGAGGAAACGCAGGCCAACTGTGAAAATTCCTGGAAAAGCAAGGCGGAACTGCCACTCGCCACCACCCCAACCCCAGCAGAGCGCCTCGCCCACCTCCCAGACATCTGCTCTCCAGCAGGGCCGCGCTCTTGGGCACAGAGTCAGAAGGCTGGGCTGCTCCGTGGGCCTCTGCCCAGTCACCAGCCCGGCTCGAGACAGGACAGCCTCCCACCCGGGGCCAGTGCCCCCCCCCCCCCCACGCAGGATGCCAGGCAGGGATGACCGAGGGTGACCAGGGTTCCAGATGCAGGGCAACTTCCTCGGTTCCCAGTCAGTCTGGTCCTTGAGTCACGACAATCCCCACATTCCTTTACCTCTAAATGTTCTTTCAAACCTTCATCAGTTGAGCCGGTGAAAATCCAACAGCAGAATGGAAACCAAGTCGCACATACTCCATGTGGAAAAGGATGGGGGAGGGAGATGCAGGTTGGGTTTTATCTTAATGTAACTGGAGACGTAAATTCTGATTTAACCTGGAGAACATGGTTAATACGTGTGGGTCAGCGTCTCAGAGGCTCCCGAGCGCTTTGGCTGTTGGGGGCCCTCGTTCCCACAGACCAGGCTCCGAGACGGACGTTTTGAATATATTCAAATATATATAGTTTCTAAGTATTACTGATTTTGCTTTGTTTAAAATTTAAGAGTATCTGCCAGAAGTATAGAAATAGGATGTGTAATATCCAGGTAACAACAGGAACTATGAATGAAGTAAAGCTCCTTATAAATGCACAGAGAACATCTTGGCTGGCTTAAAAAACAAACAAACGGACAAATAAAAATCTGCTGCACAACTTCTGCGAGAAGCACACCTAAAATAAAAGACACTAAAAGCTGAAAATATCAGACTGACTTAAGGTGAGCCAGGAAGCGCTCACGGGAAAGTAAGGGCCGTGGTGACAGCGTCCTGACGGCTGGGTTTGCTGCTGGGGCTCCACGCTCTGCTTGCACTCCGTCCCCGACGTGGCACCAGGTAAACCGCATGGTGTGGGGCCTTCACTCACATGCCACCTGCCAAGTCCCGAGGTTCTGTCCCGAACAGCAACACAGTGAGTTTTGTGAGCATCCTGTGTGTTTTACGAAGCTGGCGGGACTCAGAATTCTCCAGAAAACACTGGCCTCCAGAGCAGGAGAGGGGGTGGCGGGAGAGGTGCTGCGAATACCCTTTCCTCTGCCCGAAGGGCACCCTTGGCTGTTGCAGCGCTCACTGAGCACCTACTGTATACAAACAGTGGGTGTCTGTCCACCCGGAAGAGCAGGGATCCGGCCAGGATGGTGCCTCTCCCCGCCCTTCCCAGCCTGCGGGAGCCCAGCCCGGCGTGCGGTCCGCTGGGGCTTCCACCCAGCCTGGGCAGCATCTCCGCTAGCCCTTCAGTGGGCTCAGCGCTGCCCTCCGTCCGTGGGCCTCCCTCTCCGGCCGGCTCTGGCACATTCCAGAATGCGGGGACCAAGACAGGCATGTGCTGACCAGCTGAAGCCTGTGCTGCTGCGTTTGTCCCCGGGGCTGGCTCGAGGGGCTCTGACCACCCGTGTTCAGTCTCCTGCTCACAGCTCTCCCCTGGGTCCCCTCTGGTCATTTGGCAATATGTGGGCTGTCCCTGTCCCGGATCTCAATCCCCTGTCAGTCTCAGACCCTGGTGGCCTCAGGCCTGTTGGGTCCGGCCCTGGGCCAGAAGAAGAGGTCAGAGGTTAAACAAGGATGTAGAGGAAGGAAGAACCCCCTGCGGGGTGGGGTGGGGGGCCCTGAAATGTCTCGGCACTGAGAGCTAACCTTCTCAGGCCAGGGGGCAGAGGGGGCCCCCAGAAACATCCAGCCCCTGCTGGAGGCTGAGTGAACCCCTCTGGGGCGGGGGCTTGTCCGCTGGAAAAAACCACAGGACTGATGAGAGCTGTGAGGCGAGGGAGACAGGAAGATGGCTGCTCAGAATATCTGAGAGAACCACTCCCGGGGCTGGGGGGCCTGCCCATGTGTGACCTTCCGAAGGGAGCACAGTTGTCAAGCCCACAACTTGGTAAAAGACTGCTAGACGCAGAGCAGAGACGTCGCCAGGGAGCAGCTGTGGAGCTCTCTGTGTGGGAAGATGTGAGCAGCTGGGCTCATTAAAATTCTTCCTGCGACCCCTCTAACTACCTAAGGGCTGCTGTCCCAGCCCACAGCACCCTTTCCTTACTGCCTTTCACTTCCCATCTGGAGCGCAGGGTGCACTGCGGGTCAGCAGTTGCCGCGGGTTACTCTTTGCAGAATTGGATCTTGAGCAAAACACTCTTTTCTCTTCTTTCATTTGCAGGGCTGGGCCCACCCAGGCTGCAGGGAGGCCCCTGGTCTTGGTGACCACCTGGGAGTCCCTGGGAGCCCCCGCCCCTCCCAGATGGCCTTGAGGTGACGCTTCGCCCTGGAGGGGCAGCGGGACAGTGCCAGGGCCCCACGGCCCCTCCCCTGAGAAGGGCCTTGCATGGGTGTGTGTGTGGGGGGGGTGATGGCCTTCGGAAGACCCGTGGTTTCACGTTTGGAGCCCAGGGGTGTTTCAGCCTCTCCCTGCAGCTCCCCCCACCACCCCGGGGCCTTGGGGACAGCCTCCCAGAGTCAGCCCTGTGGGGTCGCCCTACTGTCCTTTCTCTGCCAAATAATCCCTCTCTCCTTAATCTAATAAAAATTGTTGTTTATTCTTGAAGAACAGTTCCCCCCCCCCGCCCCGATCATTTAAGCACATGCCCGTTGGAGAAATTTTGGAGGAAAACAAAAGTAGAAGAAACTACAAAAGCTTGTATTTCCCCGACTCTGACTTAACCCTTAACAACAGCTCATGTACTCCTAGCTTTCCTGGAAGTTTGTATGTCTCTGGGTACTGTTGACGAAAAAACCCCGTAAACAAGCAATAATAAGAATAGAAAACAATTTTCTTGGAGGCAAACCGCGGACTAGCCTGGAAGCCCGCTTTCCAGGTGACTCTGAGAAACCATTCTGGAGAAGTGTGGTTTCCAGCACAGTTTTAGGTCTTGTCAGGACAAAGAACATTAGACAAGTCAGGGTTACATTCCTTCAAGGTTCCAAAAAAACCAGACAGACCTGCACATACCCGGCGAGTCAGCGTGGCCCTGGAACCTGGGACGGGGGTCTTGCCATCAAAGGAGGACCAGCACTGGTGCCCCGGAAAGAGGGCATTGAATCTTTGTTTTTAACATGGACATTCTTTACTGCTGGTCAACGTGCCCTTTTCTTTAATAATTGAAGCAGATGGATAATGTATGTTTGATAAGCCACAAACAGGCTGTTTTTAGTTAGCATGAAATTCAAGTTAACTCACGTATAAGCCAGAATGACTTCCCTACATCTCAATATGTGAATATTTCTTTTGTCAGTATTTAAAATGAAATTAGGACGATGCTGTCTGCACGACTGGGGTCTGGCCACCTGCTTCTGTGGGTGCCCAGACACCTGTCAGACATGTCATGGCTTCACCGCAGCCCCGCCATCCACACCAGACACCTCCATGCACAGGGGCTGAGTGTGGAGCCTGGAGCCAATTAGCTGATGTCACAGGAGCTTCCCCAGCCGGACCCTCTGCTTCTCCCTAGACCTGCAGGTGGTGGCAGGAGCACCAGGGCCTCCTGTCAGCAGCAACCTGAAGTGAGCACCTGGCCGGCCCTCCCCCTCCTCACAACACACCCCAGGGCCTGCCCTCCCCCTCGGTGACCATTTTCAAACAGTGCCTGGGGAAGGTCTTTCCCAGCCCCTGCCCCTCATCCCTGAGGGATGAGACAGCTGAGGCGGTTCCTCTTGTTAGAACTGCTAGTTCCGGGATGGAAACTCCCTCCTGTTCCCGCGGGAAGAGCCTTCCTCCAGGATCAGAGGGAGCCGGTCCCAGGGCCCCGGCCTGCCCTCTGTGTGGCTTGGGGTTAGTGTCTTCCCAGGGCAGTGTCCCGATTCTCGGGTAGTTCTGGGAATGGAGGTCAATGGTTAAGGGAGAGGACAGGGTGCAGGGGTGGCAGCTCCCGCACTGCCATCTCTGGGGGCACTTGGGGTGACGCCAGGGAGCAGGGACACTGGCCATGGGGGCCTCGCTTCTGCTCAGTGTGACTCAGAAGGAAACTTGCTCTGAGGGCTGTGACTTCGGATTGTTTTGTGAACCTCCTCCCTGTTCCATCCCGGAGCTGCGGGTCCCAGGACTTCCTGGGGGCTGGGGCACCAGCCTTGCCCCTCCTGGTGCTGGCCCCCACGCAGCCCCCCACAAATGTTTGCTGTTGGCGGGGAGGGTACAGCTCAAGCGGCAGAGGGCTTGCTTGGCATGCTGACGGAGGCAGCGCGCTGGGCCGCCCACCCTGCCTGCCGAAGCCCGCCCTTCTAGGCAGAGCTGCTTCCTGCCCCATCTCCATCCCTGGTGCCGCCTGAGGAAGGTGACATCGAGATGCACCGGCCGGGCCTGTCCCCAGAGAGGAGAGGAGAGTGTCCAAACAGCTGTGGCCCGGCCTGCGCCCAGGACTGGGTGGCACGGAACCAGCAGGGACCCTGTGGAGCTGTGGGCTCAGCCCATCGTGGGGGATCCGTCCGGGACTCCTGGAGCCCCCCTCGTTCCCAACTCACGGGCACCGGCAGAGCCGGGCTACTTCACGTTCTCTGAAGGGCAACAAAGCACCCCAAATTTAGTAAGAAACGCGAAGCACTTCTATAAATGAAACTTTATCATATTCTGAGGAAAGTCAAAGAGCATTCAGATAATGGAAAGGCATTATCTAGGTCTCGGTTAGGAAGGGCTAATACTAAAAACGTGATTCTTTCTAAAATGGAGTTATAAAGACAATAAAAACCCAAGAGCTTGGAAGGGTGGGGCAGCTCAGGACAACATACCCAGATGCTGGGGGGACGCAGCCATTTCAGAAGAACAACACACTGCCTATGATTCCATCAGACTCCAGCCCACCCTCCTGGGGTCGCCGTCAAAAGTTGGCAAGTACACGAAGGGTCTGCGCCTCCCGCTGAGCACATCCGTGGGAGGGACTCCAGAGACAGCGGACATCTCCAGGACCCCGAGGTGTTTGCAACAGTTGACGTGCATGTCTGTGTGTGCGTGTGACAACTGAGGCTCGAAATGGCATCCTGTCAAAGTGAGGGAACCCAGAGAATGAAGTGACGAGTTGGCAACAAAAAAACAAACATGCCAGCACTTCGGGAATATGACAAATATGCTGCTGAGTACTTTTTTCATTAGACAGGAAATCGTAACTTAAATCTACAAATGCCTGGAACAGAAAGAAAATGAAACTCCATCTCTCACATGAAGCGGCGGGAGCCGAGGTTCGAGGAAGGAAGTCCTGAGAGAGACGGGCAGGCAGCATGGGAGCCCAGGGCCCCCGAGGACCGGGTCCTTGGAGAGCCTCAAACGGGAAGGCTGCCCGTGTTGGACAAGCTCACGTGTCTGTACGCACACAGAGAACTGGGACGTCATATGAGGTCGTGCCCATGAGCGCCACCTCTGCAAGGTGGACAAGGCCCCAAGGAGACACGGCACAGCTCACTTTATCCTGTCTTCCTACGGTGTTTCAGTGGTTTGCTTTCAACATAAACAAACTGGTTTCACTTTCAAAAACACAAATGCTTTACAGATCCCCGTGGGATCCCATTTCCCATTTCACGGGGAGACTCTGAGCCCTCAGCTGACGTTCAAGGCCCCTCAGGGTGCGGGACACTCCTCCCCTCCTGCCTGATCTGCCCCCACCCCAGGACACCCTCCCACCACTCGAGAGACCCTCAGTGGGGGTGAGGCTGGATGGAGGGAACAGAAAGGCTGACTTGGGAGGTGGCTTCAGAAAGCCACCCCTCATTCTAGCCCGGGGGGTATGGGTACAGGGGGCGGGCACCGGGGACATGGGTGTGGCATTTCAGTCCCCAGGCCAGGTCCTTTGTGAGCCCTGTCTCTAGTGTCACGTGGCCCTCTGGGTGGGCCAGGGGACCCTGGCCTCTGTGCCCCTCTGTGGGGGGCTGGAATTTCACATTGACCTTGGTGCCATCTTCCCACAAGGACGACCAGCTTCGAGTTCATCTGTGCAGCAGGCAAAGGTTGCCCGTGTAACACGTCCAGTAGGACTTTGTCCTGTTCTGCCCGGCTCCAGACGCCAGGCTGTTGGTTGACTTTCAGGCCTGGAGTTCAGCTGGAGAGGTGGCCCTTTTCGCCCTCTGACCAACTCGTAGGTTCTAAACACTCTACTTGGGGGTAACTGGAACATTCTGTCCTGTCCAGTCTAGGCCCCTCCTCTGCACCCCCAAAATTCAAGGGCTCCCTGACCTCAGCTCTGCATCTTCCTCCTTCTTCATGAAAAAGGGGCATCACCACCCCAGCACCGCTCACTGCCTGTTGGCAAGGACTTGCCCACCCACGGGTCCACAGCCTGTGGGACCTTCCCCCGGGGGCCCAGAAACACCTCTTTGTCCCTTGCCCTACTCTGCACACTGCCAGTGTGTCACCCTGGGTTTGAGTGGAAGGGAATGGCCCACATGCCACCTGGCTGGCACTGCAGGGCTCCAGGACTCATCACCCCACATCCAAACCACCACCATCTGTGGGCTCTCCCTCCTCCATGCACCTCCAAGCATTCCCCACGCTACCACTGACACCCCCAGAATCACTGTCAGGACCTCCCAACTCGCTGCCCCCAACCCTCCACCCTTGCCTTCCAGTGGGCTTTGGAAGTGCAGGTCTGATGCTGGACGACCCTGCCCAGGGCCCTCCCAGGTCACTCTGGATGGAGACAAACACCTTCTCCTGCCCCCCCTTCCCCGTCGCAGCATCGCCACCGGGTCTCCCTCTCCGAGCCTCTCTGCTCCCCCAGGGAAAGCCAGGCCAGGCCCTGCATACGCCCCAGGTGGAAGCTCACGGGACACAGACTGCGCCTGGGCCTTCTGCCAAGAGGTAGATGAAGGCTGGAGGCTTGTGTGTAAGCGGGTTCGTCAGTGGGGAGTGGCAACAAGTGAATGAAGGACCAGCAGCTGCCTCCTGGGCTGCAGTGAAGCTGGACCCGGCTGGCGAGCCCCCCAGAGCTGGTGAGCCTGGACACGGAGCAAGGACTCAGGAGTCAAGGCCACAACAGCCACTCCCAGCCAGCAGCCTGAAAAATGGAGACCAGAGCCCAAGAAAGAATGAGTCAAACACCTCCGCCCTTCCACACCCAAGAAACACTCGTGTCCTCCCCCCACTCCCCACTCTCGGAGACTGAAAGAGAAACCTACGTCTTGGCGACTTTCATGATAGCACCCAAGGCATCCGTGAGTGAGAAATGTGCGAGCCCCGTGATGAACTCCCCGCCGCCGCGCGTCTGCGAGTTCGGCACCTGTCAGCCCCCCTCCACCCTCACACCTCACACAGGTGCGCCCTCAGGACACTGAGTTCCTCCACGTGTGTCTCCAAGCCCACCCGCAGGACCCCCTGTGGGGAGGGGGCTGGGAGGAGGGGCTCCTTCCTCTCAACAGCAAGTAAAGGGGCGGTTAACCTCACTCTTCACCACCGGCTCCTGCTCCTTACTGCCCCTGATTCCTGCCTGAGCCCCCAGCCCCGTCCAGATGGACTCGGTTTGCGTTTCCTACGACTCAGCCTTGGACCCTGACGATTCCCAATGGGCAAGGCTCTGCCCTGGGTGTGCCCACGGGAGGGGACTCGCTGTGGTCCCCTGACGCACGCAGGGAAGCAAGCCCACCCAGCTCCCCAGAGAAGCGCCAGCTCTGACGGAGCTTGAGCGTAGAGATCTCCAGGCATTGGCGCCTCCTACTTTCCGCAGACCCTTCGTTCGTCTATTGCGGCGCTCCTGATAAAAACATAATAAGGAATTTACTACCAAGAAAGTCGTAAACGTTTTCTGTGAATTTGGGGCAGGCAGTTCTTGAAACTCGAGTGACTTCTTATAACTTGGGGTTTTCCTCCTGCGTCTGGGACCTGGGTGCTGCACCTCGCGTGCGCGGATCCAGGATCCTCCTTCCCGCCGCGCCTCCTCCCCTGGCTCCGCCCTGGGATCCTTAAGTTTTCCTCCGTCTCCAGCGCAGGGAGCAGCGGCGACTGCGGGCGTGGTGGAGCCGCGCGCCCCGGGAGTGGGGCTGCAGGTGAGGGGATCGGCCGCAGGCGAGGGGCGCGCGGGCCGGGCCGGGAGGCCACGAGGGGGCCGGGACCGCCGCGAGAGGGCTCCAGGGACGGGGCGGGGCTCCGGGTGTCGGGCGGGTCCGTGCGCCCAGGTGCGCGCGGCCGGGATGGGGACCGCGGAGCGCGGAACCCCCGGACCCCCTCCCGCGCTGACGGCCTCTTGCCCGCGAGACGCGGCTGGAGTTCCGGGGTCCGAGAGCCAGGGGCCGGGGCGCAAGGGGACGCGAGGGCGCGCCGCGGGCGGGGAAGGACTTGGGCTTCGCGTCGCGGTGGGGAACTGCGTCTCTGCGGGGCGTCCCCGGGCTGGGCTCTTGGAGGGGCAGGGAGGTGGCAGCTCGGACTCCCGGGGACACCCGTCCGGACAGAGTCGCTCCTGCCCCCGCGCCCACTCCAGGCCCAGCAGCGATGCCCTCACACTTGCGAGTGCTCCGGGGGCGCTGGCGCACACGCGTGAACTCTCACACTCGTTCACTCGCAGCTCAATTCACTCACAAACACTCGTAGAACAAAAGGAAGCCCCTGAGACTGCCCTCAGGTGGTGGTGGGGCCCCAGCGGCCCCTTCCTGCGCTCCCCTTTCGTTTTTGGTTTGTCTGCAGCAGCCACTACAATGAGTTCCCCGCCCACTGCTGGTTAATGATCTGCAGTTGGAAACCACTTTCCATGCCTGTGGAGCCAGAGCCCCCGGGAGGCCCTCCTGTCCCCAGGGACTATGAAGTGAAGGTGGTGGGGGTATGCAGGGTCCCGGGCAGGGGGAGAAGGGCTTTCAGAGGAAGTGCCTTGTGAACGGAGCGGAGCGGAGCAGAGCGCGCGAGAGGCAGCCACCCGGGGTGGACAGCCTGGATGCGGCTGAGGCGGGAAGGGCTGCGGGCTCAGTCCCTAGGCCTGGAGGACTTACTGCCCAGCTGGGATCCCCTTGCGGCCCCAGCAGCAGGGACCAGGACTGGAGCATTTCGTCCCTCTGAGCCAGGGTGGGGCTCGGCGCCTTTGCAGCTGTCCTCTGGAGGTGGTTGGTCGCCTCCCTCTCCAGTGTTGGGGAGAGGGTGCCCAGGCTCACCTCCCCATGTAATCCGCCAAGTGGGTGCTACCTGAGCCCCTGCGGCAGATGGGGAAGCTGCAGGCTGCTCTCGGGTGCTGTGGGGTGGGGGTCCTTGCCGACTGAGGGCCCCTATGTACCTGGCCACTTGGCACCTCATTTCCAACAACCTGCTGCCTCAGCTTCCCCGAGGACCCATGGCAGCACAAGGTGCTGACAACGGTGTGCGCGTCCCAAGACGTCTCGCTGACTCCACGTGGGATCCGCTCCCCAGTGACTGCATGGCGGCATTTCAGTCTGTGCAGATGCCAGTTCCTGGCCTGGTGATTTGAGAGAAATCTGAATTGTTGCCTCTGCTTTTCCCAGTTCCAGGAGTCTCCAGGCCGCTCCAGTTCTTGCTCACACACCCAGCCTTCCTGCCTCACACCTGAGCCTCTGCCTTCTCGGTCCTCACTTCGCTGCTGTGCTCTGGCCCTCCCTCTCTCCGGTTTCCCTGTCCTTTGCAGCACTGGTGGGAAGTCAGAAGATTCAGGCAGTGTTCAGCTGCAGACTTACAGACCTACCTGAATTTCAGTTAATGAATACATTTTTTTTCTTTTCTTTTCTTTTTTGCAGGGGGAGGTAACTAGGTTTATTTATTTATTTGATTTTTCAGTGGAGGTACTGGGGATTGAACCCAGTACCTCAAGCATGCGAGCCATACCCTCCCCTCAATGAATCATTTTGAAATACAAGTATGTCCCAAATATTGCACAGAACATACTGATGTTTAAAAGTAAGACAACAGCAGAACCCCAGACAGATCAGGGTGGCAGAATGCGCCTGAGGACGGGGTGCTCCCTCCCCCTGTGGTCCAGCCCCTCTGCCTCCAGTCCCGCTCTTTGCAGACAGCCCTTCCTGTGCTCTATGAGGTGGAAGTTTGCCTCCATTTTACAGATTTGGTTCAGTTGAATTAAGACTTGTCCATGGTTTCAGAGGGTCTACCTCAGGCTGGAGGTACCCCCAGCCCTTAGGCTCTAGCCCCTAACGGTAAGGAGCCCGGCCCAAGATGGGAGCAGTTTGGGGGCAGGGAGTATGTGACCCAGGTGTCCCCTTATCTGGATTCTGGAGGCATCCAGGGGCTTTCCCAGCGAGGAGGACCTCAGGGAGCCGTGAAGAGTGACTGAGGGGTGCCTGTGTCTGAGGACAGAGCCCCCCAGAGCCGGGAGAAGGCTCAGAGGAGACTGGGGGCTTTGGGCAGTGGGAGGAAGAGCCTGGAGCCCCAGCCAGCCCTGTCTGGGAGCCCATACTGTCAGCAGTCTCCAGCCTCTCTGGGACAACATGACAGAGGATGGCCAAGGGTCACCTTTCCGTAGGTCATACCCCACAGGGCAGCGGCAGGGGGTCTGTGGCACCTCCTGGTTTACCTGTTTTCTGGTCATTTCATAGTGTGTGAGACGCACGTGTATAAACACACAGCTAATGACCACAGGTGAGGCTAAATTAAATCATAATGTTTAAAACTATGAGTCAACGTGGAACAGTTGTTAGGTTGCTGGGGCTGGGCAGGGAGGCTGGAAGCCAGCATCACAGGAGAGTCCCTCACAGGCAGACACAATATGGAGTCCCGGGGGCAGAGGGTGGCCAGGTGGGACTGACTGATGGGGAGCCCTGCACACCTCCCCGAGGGCTGCACCCTCGCTGCAGAATGTGGCCGTCTGTCCCCTGGGCTGACCTCTGGACCCCAGCCCGCTGCTTCCTTTCACTTTCCTCTTGCTCC
Source organism: Camelus dromedarius (assembly GCF_036321535.1). NCBI lineage: Eukaryota > Metazoa > Chordata > Mammalia > Artiodactyla > Camelidae > Camelus > Camelus dromedarius. The sequence continues at coordinate 27,432,769 of NC_087451.1, forward strand.
CAAAGTCCAGCAGCCAAGTCAGCACCTGCCACATAAACACACCTTTGCTGAGGTCACCCTCTCTCCGTGTCACTGGTCCAGATGAGGACCAAGGCTGACCTTTGACCCCCCCAGCTCAGCTGCGGCTCCTGCCCAGGGCCCACTGTGGGGGACTGACCACAGCCTTCACGGGACACAGGACGGCCCCAGTGGGGAGCCTGAGCAGGTCCACAGGGATTGAACACCTTCTGAATGCAGAGCATGTGGGAGGCCCTGAGTGTGTGTGTGTCTGCGAGGGTGAGCCTCGCAGGGGTCGGGGAGCAGAAGTAAGATTGTAGCGGCCTCCAGAGAGGAGGTGGCTCCACCAGGCCGGGCCGTCCTGGCTCCACGTGGAGTGAGGCCCTGAACGGTCCAGGATTGTGAACTAGGCCAACCGTTCATTTATTCTCAAACAACATCCCGGAAAGTATACTCGGAGTGTGAAACAAGACCCTAGAGTCACTGGAAGGAAAAACACCTGACCACAGTCAGGACAATGTGTGAGGAGGGGTTCCTTCTGGACCCCACAGAGCCCTGGGCGCCCCTCTCCCAGAAGAGCACGCCTGCCTCCTGCCAAGTCCCAAGTTCACGTGTGAGGAACGTGGTGGAAATAAGTGGACAGAGGGCTGGGGGCGCCGCTCAGTGGATACCCAGGCCAGGCCACCCGCAGGATGCTCTGTCACTCACACTGTGGAGGGGCCGCCGCTCCTGGAGCACCGCCCGCGCTCAGGTAGCGTTCTTGCTTTGGTGCCCTGGGGATGAGTCCTCCATGTGGCCGTGAGGACACCTGCCCACTCCAGCCCTGGGGGTCAGGGAGGTCAGGCCGCTGACCCCCAGGGATTATGTCCTCCCGCACCTCTGGCCAGGGGAGAACTTGGCCTGCCTTCTGGTCGACGGGGCACCTGGACCCACGTCGGGAGGCCGGGGAATTGTGGGGGCCAAAGGCTGTGGGGGTGGCAGGGCAGAGAGAGGCTGGTGGGGGGGCATCGGGAGACGGTTCTGCTCTTAAGGCAGAAGGAGACTGGAGGGCTGACGGTCCTGCCCAGGGCTTCCTCCGGGTCTGCACAGGCGTCTCCCTCCGGGGGCCTGGGGTCACTGTGCACCACCAGAAGGGCGCCGCTGGGCCCTGGGGTATCAGCTGTTCTGATACCGTTCTGTGTATCAGAACCTCCCAATTTAAGAAGAGTTACTATTTTGTAAAAATATTCAGGAAAAGGATTGAGGAGATCTTATCTGAGGTGCCAGGAAAAGGCCCAGTAAAGAAAGTTATGACCCCTCTTTCTGGAACCTTCCACCCACCTAAGGGTCCCAGCAGCACTGAGTGGTGATGAGCTGTTTATGCCCCATCCGGGTGATCGCTGACAGGCAGCGAAATCAGAAAGGCTGCCGCTGGACTGCGTCCCGTTGTGAAATCTCAGCCTCGTCTGTGTTATTCCGAGCGAATCTGGGCAGGATCGGGGCAGCCACTCCCCTACTCAATCACCAAATTCTTGATTCTAAAAATATTGGTTAAAATTGGGTTAATGTTCTTGTGGGAAAGCTAAACAGAGCAGCAGAGGAGCCGCCTCCCTCGGGTGAAACACAGCGGATAACACAGCTCCCTGGACGCGTGCCACGGCCGCGTCCGGGGTGGAGATGCCGCCGGCAGGTCCTCAGTGGTCCCATGTGGTGGGGGCACCTCGGCCGGAGGGGATGGGGGCTTCACTCTCAAATGCCTTGGGCACCCCCTTCCCTCCTTCTGGAAGGAAGCAAAATGGACCCTGTCACACGCCACTTGCAAAGTGACATTGATGTGGCTTCAAGATTTGAACAGAAAACTAGATAAAATTTGGCCATTGTGGATTTGCAACAATCTGGGTGGCCTTTTTAAAAGGACACTTTAAACAAACAAAAAACACTTTGAAACAAAACCTTGAGGTTTTCAAGGAAAAGACAGACAGGATGACAAACGCCAGAACACCAAACAAATCTGTTTACTCCAGAAACAGCTGGGGAGGAAAGATGATCACGGATGACGGTTTGTTTCTTTATGGCACGAAAGTCTCATAAACCTGTAAGAAGACAGACTGTCCCAGAAAAGTGGGCAAAGGGTTTGCAAAGGCAGTGGCAACGTGAAAACCCAAAGGGCCAAAAAGCACGATGAGCCGGCTCACCCCCCGGCAGCTGGGAGACGCAGCAGCCGGTGTCACTTGGAAAAGCGGGGGCGAGGAGGTGCACTGGGAGCTGTGCGGAAGGGCCCAAGTTAAGCGTTCCGGGTCCGGGGTCCACGGTCCGGGGTCCGGGGAGCCAGACCTAACCCATAAAGCACCGCAAAACAGGCACAGAGGAACACAGAACATGACCCCAAAATGCTCCCTCCAATGTCTGGGGTTTGTACCTGATGACCCGAGGGAGGGGAAAGCTGGGGGCTGGGGAAGCGTGGAGGGGTTCGTGTGTGAGGGTCTGGGGCAGGCTTCACCCAGGACCACAAACTAGGGGGCAAAACAAGTCTACTATTATTATTATTTAATCAAAGCTTCATTAGTTTAAATTAAATAGTTCAAACTAATCAGGGTAATCAGGGTACTTTACTGGAAACCTGAGATGGGCGCTTTTTTCAGAGGACGTGAAAGTCCCGTTTTTCCAGGACCTGTAACCCACGAGTTCCACAGGAAGGCCGCTTTTGTTGATAAGAGCAAATCTGGCAAGCGGGCCGGGCGTCCCCAGGTGTCCAGCCTCCGCGTGCGAGAACGGGAGAGGGGCTGGGGGCATCCGCGGCGGTCTCCAGTTGGAGTCAGGCTCGGGCGGCTGCCTGAGCTTCCGTGCAGCACGACCCGTCTGTCTCCGTAGGACGCACAGCTCAGGCAGTTTTGCTCATTGTGTATCAAACCGAAGGCTAATGCTGCAGTGTAAACAGGGTTGTCTCCCAGTGGCTTGTTTCCTGTCTCGTGCATGGTTCTCATCTGTCTGACAGGAGCCCCACCGAGCACATCACGAAGCTGCAGAGACTGGTGGGGCCGGGGCTCAGGCACCAGGCAGAGTTGGTCCTGAGGAGCTCGGGGACCCCTGCCCGCCTGGCCCGGCGGTGGCAGCTCCCACTCGCTTCTGCAGGAGCCCAGGGGCCTCTGACCCACCGGCTTTCCTTCCTCCAGGGAGCGTCCCAAGGACCAGTGAGGAGGACGAGGGATCCGGAGGCCTGCACCCCCCTCCCGCCAGCCATGCTGACCCTGGCATCCCTGCTCCCCGTCCCCAGGATGCTCTGGGCCCTCCTGCTCTTGGCTGCCTCCGGCAGTGCTGAGAGCACAGGTGAGGCTCTCGGCCCCACTCTGCCAGGGGCGCTCCCCCTTGGGTGGGGGAGCTGTAGGGGGAGGAGAGACCTAGGTCAGGCCAGGGAGGGCCCAGGCCCCAGGCAATGTCAGGGACCCCAGGGGGGGCCCAGGCCCCAGGCAATGTCAGGGACCCTGGGGGGCCCAGGCCCCAGACAATGTCAGGGACCCCAGGAGGGGCCCAGGCCCCAGGCAATGTCAGGGACCCCAGGGAGGGCCCAGGCCCTAGGCAATGTCAGGGGCCCGGGGGGGGGGGGCCGCCAGTGAGCACCCTGAGGCCCAGCCAGGCCCCACATATGCAGCTGTCCCCCCACACAGAGTGGGACAGCCCCAGCTGCACCGAGGGCGTGGTCTCCGTGTCCAGGGGTGAGTCAGCTGTGATGGCCTGCAACATCTCCAACCCCTTCTCCCACATCAACATCACCCTGTGCACCTACCGTGGGGAGAGCCGGCAGCTGGTGTTCAGTGAGCCGGCCCCAGGAGACTTCTCCCGGGATGGGTGGCGGCTCTGGGTTCAAGGAGGCCAGGCGCAGCTGGTGATTGAAAAGGCCCAGGACGCCCAGGCAGGGCAGTACCGCTGGATTCTTACGGGAAACCAGAGAAACTCTGAAATCACCACCCTGAACGTCTCAGGTGAGGGGAGGGGCCGGGGCTGCAGCCAGGGAGGAGGAGCTCCTGCCCACCTGACGTGCCCAGAGCCAGGGGAAGGGTCCGCAGAGGGCAGCAGCCCCCCCGGCCCCGCAACGTCTGTGCCCCTCCGGCTTCTCCCCTGGACAGCCCCTGTACGCATGCCCTGGGCCCCCTCCCCTGTCTGCACAGACTGCCGGGCCCTTCCCTCCCTCCAAACCTCCTCCCCTCCCTCCTTCCTTTGCTGCCAAACGCCCCCGGTCTCCACCACCCCTGGCTCTCTGCCTGCCCCCACCTGGTTCCAATGCAGTCATGGTTGCCCTGAGCTCTGGAAACCAGGGGCAATAGGAGGGGCTGAGAAGGGCACCCTGGCCTGGCTGCGCCCTGGGAAGGGATCCCAGTGAGGCCTTCACACTCCTGTATCCAGGGCTCATCTGACACCTGGGGCGGAGGGGCTGCGTCAGGGCTGACCCTGGGCAGGCAACCCCTAACTGGCCCGGTATGTCTCTTTGGCAGAGCCCCAAGACACATTCTTCACACCTTCCTACGGTAGGTGCTTCTGTCTTTATCCTGGGGTACAGAAGAGGGGCCAGCGCCCAGGTGCCCACTAGGAAGCCCCCTCGGGTCTCCCCCTGACACTCCCGCCCTCTGTGCCTGGCACCCGTGCCCAGCCTGTGCACCCCTCCCCCCACTCTCCTGCCCCTGGGCTTCCTGGCGGAGGTGGTGCCCCCTTGAGGGTGCCCCAAGGGAGTGGTGGCTTCTGTGAGTGAGCAGCTGGTGGAGGCCCCGCCCACTCCCCACAGGCCCGGAGACGCTGCTCAGGGAGCTCAGGCCTGATCCTGAGGGCACAGGCCAGGCGGTTGTCCTCATCCTCGTCATGGTCGCCCTGGTCGCCCTGGTCGTCCCACTGGCCTGCATGTTAGCCTGGCGCAGAAGGCATGGTGCCCTGAAGCTCTACAAGCTCCTGCAGGTACCAGCTCCCAGCCGGGCTGCCAGGTCCCCACCGTCTCCAGGACACCCTGGAGGACAGCAGGGCGGGGTGGGGGTGGGGCTGGACCTAGGCAGTGTGGGTGGTGGGGTGTCTGCAGGTGAGCCTGTGCGTCTGTAGGCACAGGTGTCTGTGTGCAGCTCTCGTCCCTCACTCCCTCCCCGGATGAGGAGGCCCTGGACTCCGCACTGTGCAGCACCGAGGGGGGAGGGGAGGGGAGGACCAGGGGGAGGACGGAGAGGCCTAAAGCATCCTGGCCTCTCCCTGACACGCCACGGAGGGTTCTGCAGCAGCTCCTGTGGCCAGAACTGCACAAATCTCACGTTCCAAAGCACTGGACCCAACAGGACCCTCTCCCGCCCCTGGGGGCCTGGCTCCTCCCCTGGGCAGGAGGGCCATGCTGCTGCTGCGACCACCGTGGGATTGGGTGGTAAAAAAATGTACCAAAGACAAGGGTGAAAGCAGGAAAGGAGTTCAGTAGGCACGCTGCCGTAGATCGCAGCGGGCCACACAGACTGGGGTGCCCGTGGGAGCTCTGAGCTCCGGTTGCCCAGGTCTTTAATCAGGGAGGGTCACACCAGGAACCAAGGGGTCACAACATGTGTGATCAGCTCGTGCGCAGTTCTCTGGCTGGTTGATGTTCAAGTGGCAGGGAAGGGAGTGGGGCGTGGAAGGGTAGAGCCAGGAATTTTGGTAAGGGGGTGTGATTTTTGTAGGGGGCTGTGACCGGCCCTGGTGGCCAGGCGTCCGGGCATCGTGAAGACGGTCGTTCTCTTGGCTAAGGCAGGTATGTTAGGAAAGCAGCATTCTCTGTTATCTTTAAGGGCAGCAGCTGGGCACCTGAGGGGCTTTGGAGCAGAGGGGCCTCAGAGCAGGAATCTGCCAGGTGTCTGGACCCCACAGTTACCTCGGAGACACTCTAGTCTGGCGTTCTGGCATCTCAGGTTGATTGCGGACACACTCCTGTCTTTGGACTATGAGCAAGAACAAGCTTTGGGGACCCTCCTGCCAGCAGCTGTGGGGGCCAAGATGCAGGGGTTCGGGGCATGAGAAGGCGGCTTGGCCCCACTGCCACTGCTCAAGGGTGCAGCAGCCTTTGGCTGCAGGGGCCCCTCTGGAATCCAGGCCGATGCATGGCTGCTGGCGCGATCTGTGCCCACCTCCCCCCACGTCTCCCGCGGAGCTCCTCCCCCGACGCCGCCCCGCCTACCTGCTGGCCCTTCCAGGTCCCAAATCTGTTGATGCCAGATATCTTCATAATCAAAACCATGTAACTCCACTGAGCATATTCTTAAAAGGTACCTATAGGGTGATAAAAGACAGGATTCTTCTGGAAGTGCTGCATTCAAGTGCGTTGCAAACATCCATAATGCCAGCCCTTAGGCTGAGCAAACTAAACCAATGAGCAAATCACCAACTGAGCAGAGAAACACACTTTCAAATGGGAAAAATAAAAATCTGCCAGAAGCTGCTTCGAGTCTTAAAGCCCCAAAAAGTCCTGAGGCGTCTGGAGACGCAGGTGTCTGGCGGGCCTGGCTCACCGCGAAGGACCCCACACTGGAGACCTTGCCGGTGCCTGTGACCACGGCCTCACAGGCGGACAGGCGCAGCTTGGCCAGCGCCTGGCTCCAGGTCCAGGATGGGCTGTACTTGCGTCTCTTGAGTGAGGGTGAGGTTCCCGCCGTGGGATTGCTGGGCCAGGCCCAGCAGACACCATGGGCTCGGCACCTGGGACCTCTGTGCTTCCGGGGCCGTGGAAATCTATTCCATTTTGCCTGAATCAGACGGGAAGTGTTGATGCACCTAAAGTCACATCAAAGGTCATTTTAACATTGATGTTGTGGGGGGTGCTCACAGAAGTCACTGGACACATGTAGGCAGGAAACCTCGAAGGAAATGCTGAGTCTAGGTCTTCGACAATTTTATCTTCTACTTGTTGCTTATCTGTATTTTCAAGGATTTCTCTAAAAGGAGTTTAGTTCTGGGTCTGTGTAATGCTCTAGAGACCCTGCCTCCCATTTCCGTACCCCCTTCTCAGCCACACTGAGCCCCCTCAGACTATTAAGCACACCAGGCACTTTCTGGCCGCAGGTATCATGCACCTCTGATCCCTCTGCTTGGAACACTGTTCCCAGGTACCACATCACCCTCCCTCACCTCCTCAGTCCTTTACTCCTACGGCTCCTTTAAGTTCAGCCCCCTCCCCTGGCACACTGCGCATCCTGCCCTAGGTCCACTTGTCTCTGGAGGCCAGTCCAGGCCCCTGGCCTCTTGTCCGTTCTACCCTCTGCTCCCGGCACAGGGTTGGCACTACAGGCACCCAGGGGTGTTGGTGATGAACAAAGAATGGGATTAGGAAGGCCTTTCTTTCCTCAAGCCCTGTGCTTTCATCACCTCCTGCCAACAACCTGCAAGGACCCTCGGGGCCTTTGGCAAGATTCCGCCTCTCAAACAGATACGTCCCTCACACAAGGAGGATCTGCGGGCAAGAGAGCAGCCCCTGCCTGAGGCTGTCAGCCCCTCAGACCTGAACAGTCCCACCCCCAAACCCCACCCACGTCCCAGGACTCCCAGCCATCAGCAGACAGGAGCAACCTGGCCAATGGAGGACCTTCCAGGGAGGAAACAGCTCAGGACTGCAGGTCCACGTGTGAGCTGTGCACACACCCACACGTGGCTTTGGGCCCCAACGCGCCAGTCTTGGCCATCTGACCCGTGGCAGCCCTGGGGACAGAGAAATGCACCTCCTGGTTCCCCAGAGTAGGTCTCTCTCCCAGGGGCCTCCATGCCCCTGGGGTCAGGGGCCCAGCATGGGTCTCCCTCTGCCCTGGGGGCTGATCACGTGGTTTGGCTGAGCTGCCTCCGGCCCCTGCATCCACAGGAAACAGAATCGGAAGCCGCTTGCTCCGGCAGCACAGCCGAAGCCTTAGGCACGTGCCCGGCCCCCTCTCTACGGTTGCACGGAGGTGGGGCTCCGTGCGGCCACCCCCAGCCCCCATGCTGTGGGGCTAACTTACTCCAAGTTTCTGGGCATAAATCAGGTCCCAACAGAAAGTAAACCAGAGGGCAGGGCAGCTGGAGCCTGACCTCTCGCCTCAGCTGGGCAGGGGCCCCCTCGCATTTCTCCTGGTCACCACCCCCAGCCTCCCCTTCCTCTCTTCTCCCTGATGGGCACTCTGCAGATGCGGCAGGGGCGGAGGACTGGGACCGGACCGGACCGGGGTCCACCTGTGGGCGCTCAGCAGGATGGGCAGGGGCGGGGGAGGGGAATGAGGGCCGACCCTCTCTCCCCCGCAGCCCCTCCCCTCACTCACGCACCGCCTCCAGGTGGTGCCACGCGATTGGGTACTGCAGACAGGAAGAGTCTCGACAGCCCCGTGAAAGGGAGCCCTGCCCTTTGCCCCCAGCAGCGAATATGGCCAGGCTCCTGGGGCTCCCCCAGCTCCCCTTACTCCTGGTGCTTGCCTGCAACCTGGCTGCCCAAGGTAAGCCCTTCCTGACTGTCCCTCACCCTGTCCCCTACCACACCGCCCATAGCGGGTTTAGTGCTCCCACTCTGGCAGCCCCCGCCTGGGGACGCTCCTTCCCAGACAGCAGGTGGTCCCAGATGCCTGCTCTCGGAGCAGCCCCTCCAGAGGTCAGGCCCGGCCTTCGACACTTGGACACAAGTCCCAAAACAAGCGGCACCAGGACCTTTGGTGATGTCTGGCTGCGGAAGCCCCGAGATTGAATCTCTTTACCTGCATGTCTGGGGGCTTTCCCTTCTCCGACCAGCAAAGCAGCCTCGTCCTGTGAGAACGTTTGCCTTTTGTAGGAAGTTCTGCAGTGAAAGGTAGAGAGTAGTTCTGAAGGTGGGATGAGGGGCTCGGCAGGCACAGTCCTCGTGCCCCCTCCCTGCAAAAAGAGCTGCAGGACTTCGTTTGCTGAGAAGCTGATGTTTAGATTATGTTTGCGCCAAGAAGCCGGTTCTCCTGGTCCTGGCTGGGCAGACCAGGGCCCTTTCTGGGTGTCCCACAGGCAAGCCAGGATGTCCCTCCCCCATAGAGCCACTGGCTTCAGGTGCCTGTAAATGGTGAGGAAACCGAGGCAGTCAGCGTTGGGAGGAGAGAGGCCAACAGGACGGTGCCCCCGGCTCTCCCCAGAGCTGTCATTTAAGAGGGGAAAGGTGTAGCGCTGGGGAGAGTGGTCGGAGCTCTCAGCGAAGGGCTCACTGCTTTGGACGGAAGAGGCCCCAGCGCCAACATCCCCTGACCCCCAGGGCCCTTCAGAACCCGAGGACAGCCTGGGGTGCTGGCACCATGAGCTGCTCCCAGGCTTCCGAGGGGTGACTCATCCGTGGTGACATGTGGCAGTGGACTGTCTCAAGGGGCCTCCACCCTGCCACCGTGCCCTGACCAGAGGAGGGTCCCTGCCCCTCTGGCCGAGCCAGTGGTGACAGCGGCAGGTCCTCCTCACAGAGGTGCGGCAGTCCCCCCGCTACACGGTCGCGGTGGAGGGGGGCTCCATCAACATCACCTGCGCCACCCCTGGGCCCCTGCTCGGCATCTACCTGAAGCAAAGGTGGCCCGAGCCCAGCAATGTGATTTACTACGAAGACAAGAGGGAGCCCACTGTGGACAAGCGGTTCCGGGGCCGCATCACCTTCTCGGGGCTGCAGCACAACCTAACGATCAGCGTGCACCGTCTGCAGCTGGCGGACTCCGGCGCCTACGCCTGCCAGGCCATCATGGGCGACGAGGTCTGGGGCCCTGGCACCTTGGTCGTGGTGACAGGTAGGGACTGTGCCACCCCTGGGACCACTCCGCCTCCCTGCTGGGCAGCCCGGCCTCCATGCCCCTGTCTGGGGACCTTCCCTCCAAACTCACTTGAGTTGTTCCTTCCAGCTCAAGCCACCCCCTCTTCAGGAGGCCCCCTGGATTCACACACACACACACACACACACACACTCACTCCAGAGCCCTGCCCTGTCCTGAACCCCGAAGGCTCTCATGAACTTCCCCATCTGCCAAAGGCCTCTCTCTGTTCCTTCTGCCCAGACAAACTGCCCCAGGCAGTGGACACGTGCCAGGAGGCTCAGCTGATGCGCTTCGCCCTCCCGATCGCCCTGGCTGTGGGTTTCTTCCTCGTCGGGCTGGGGCTGGGGGCTGTGTGTGTGCTGAGGACACAGGTCAGTGTGACCTTCAGATGCCGCCTGATCCCTGTAAGCTGGCTCCTCTCAGAGAGCAGGGAGGGAAGGAGGGCACGTGTGTGAGCCCGTGTGCATGCGTGTGCATATGCAAATGTGCATGTGAGTGCAAGTGTGAGGCCAGTGGGGATGTAATCTGTGGGCAAATGTGTGCTGGAGGTGGGATGGGATGGGAGGGCTAAGGGAGACGGGCCGGGAAGCAGTCAGCTCTGCCCCGGTCCCTTGGCCGTGGCCCCCTCCTCCACCGCTCGCCTCCAGCTCCACGTTCTCTGTGCCAGAGGGGCCCCTCCTTGTCCAGGGCCAGGAGGCTGAGTCACTTCCACCCTCTACCTCCCGGCTGCTGCCCCCCAGCCTGGCCTGGCCTGCCCCCTCGCCCAGGCCTGAGCAGTTCAGAGACCTGGGGGGCTGGCCGAGGCCCCTCATGACCTGGCTTCACCCAGGCCCCGCAGAAATCTGAAAGCTTCCTAAGGGAATGTGCCTGGAAGACAGGGTGCCCCAGAGCCAGCAGCCCCAGAGGGAGACCTCCGGCGTTCTTTCAGGTCCAGAGACTCTGCTGCGCAAAGGACAAGAGCCCGGTGTGCGTGGTGTACGAGGACATGTCCCGCAGCCGCTGCAACACCGCGTCCACCTCCAACCAATACCAGTGAGCCTGCAGGGCCCTAGCCTCCCTCCGCCTGACCCAGCACGGACACACAGGCAGTCCACAGCAGTCGGGCTCCCGGTGCCTCCTCCAGGAAGCCCTTCCTCCTGCCTCCCACCCTTGAGGCTGCTCTGGACAACTGGAGCCAGCAGGAGGGAAGCCTCTCTGTCCCGCTGCTGCCCTGACCCTCCAGCAGTGGGAGAACCTGCCTGTAGGGCAGACTTGGGCCTGGGGCAGCAAGCAGCTGGCAGAGGGTGGGGGTGGAGGGTAGGGCCGTGGGGGGGTTGGGGGGGTCAGCGCTCAGCCCCTAGCCCTGGCTTGCTGGACATAAAAGGCTTCTCTTCTCCCCTTTCCAACTCCAGTGTCTATTTCTCAGCCAGCTCAGAGCTGAGGAGGGGAGGCTTGCGTGACAACCTCTCAAGTGTCCTCTAGGACTATGGCAGCCTAAGTGATTACATGTGAGAGTTTTGGGGAAGGAGCGGGGAGCGGGGGACACTTCCCCACTCCTGCCCCCATTTTGGCTGGAGAAGGGACATAAGAACCGGAGCCCAGCCAGCCTCACCCGCCTCCACCAGGGGTCCCGTGGGGATGGAGGAGGGGGAGCGGGCAGCAGTGGTCTGGGTGTCTTAAGAGAGGGCCGGACACACTGAGCTCCAGCTGGAGCTGCCACCGATGCCCAGCTTCTGGAGGCCGAGGCGTGGATGGTGATTTCTCTCCGTCCAACAAATACTGACTGAGTGGCCGACCCGTGTGGGTGCGGGTCTGGGTGCTGTGAGCGGAGGGGTGAATGAGCAGACAGGGCCGTTCCCCCGAGGAGCCAGCGCTCAGGCCATGGGAAGGAGGTGGGAAAGAAAGCCCTCAGGAGATGAGAAACAGCAGGTAGGGCTGCTGCGTGGGGCCGGGAGACTGTGTCCTGAGGAGGGGCAGGAGGACAGGGGCACCGGGTGGCGCTCCCACTGGATCTGGGGGCCTGGTTGGAGGCAGGACGCAGGAGTGCAGGGAGGAGGGGGGTGGGACAGGTGGCACAGGGGAGGGGAGCGGGTGACATGCTCACTCTGGGAGGGCTGGAGCCATGTGACCTGACCAAGGGCATAACAGGGTCCTTCTGACTGGGTGACAGTGGTCAGTGAAGCTGTCTTCAGCACAGCAGTGCATGGAGCTGCTAGAGGCTGAGGACCATGAGAAGTGTCAATTTGGGACACCCTGGCGGACTGACGGGGGTTGAGAGACGGGGTTGAGGGCAAAGCTGGGCTGGCCTGAGTTGCTGGTGGGGGGTGCAGACTGGGGCTAAGGACACATTCTGGGGAGCAGGAGGACCTCAGCCGGACACCAGGCTGAGGGTCAAGGTCAAGGCTGTAGCTGAGTCAACATGCTGCCCCCGCGGAGGACTCTAAGGCCTGCAGGCCCGGAGGGGCAGGGGTGAACACAGGGGCCCCTCCCCCACAGGCGGAGATGAGCAGCCACAGAAATGTCAGTGTGGCTGCCCATCGGCCTCCCTGCCGGGACTTGGGGCTGCCTTCCCCATGCAGGAAGGAGCCACAGGGCCCACAGTGCCCCCCCACCCCAAATTCTCACGCCCTCTGCAGCCTCACATTGGCCTCACATCCGCCCCCGGCCCTGCGCACTCCTGCAGCCCCTATCCTCCCCAGACCCCTTCACACCTAAACCAGGGAAGTGGCGGCTAATAAAATGCACCCCCACCCAGCTGCCATCACCACCTTGTCAAATGAAGACCCACAGCCCCAGTGCTGGCCTGGAACCCTGCGTACCCTGCCCTGCCCCGCCCCGCCCCCTGCCCCCACTCAGCCAACAGTGCCCACAGCCCTGGGGTGTCCAGGCCCTGCACTGGGTGCTGCGCCCAACTCCTCTGGAGCCCTCGGCCAGACCCCCCCCCCCCGCCCCAGGGCTCCTGGATGCTTCTTCCACCGCCTCCCCTCCTCTCTGCGCCCGCCTCCTCAGTCTCCTGGTTTTGCAAACTCTGACCGACCCACCACCTGGTGGACGGCATCCAGGGCCTCTGAGCCCCCCTGGGCTCCCAGGGGTTTGTCGGCCATGGGCAGGTGACCTCCCTGCTCAGGCGATGCCCCTCACCCTGGGGCTCCCACAGTTCCTCAGACCCCACCCCAGCATCTGCCTTGCCCAGGCTCCGGCCCTGGGCACCAGGCACCATTGATTGCATTCGGTCCCCACAAGGCCACGGCCCAGCAACCCCTCACCCCCACCCCCGTGACAAAAACCAAGCCTGAGCCCCCACCTTGCTACCCACCCTGATGGATGGCCCAGGAAGAGGGCCCCCTTCAGGAGAGACCCCCAAGCCCCTTGGGTGTGGGGAGCCACCACCGGGTCCTGGGGCTGCAGCTGGACAAGGGTTTCATGACCCGCGTCAGAAGCACCGCCCACCCCCGACTCCGACACAGCAGTCCCAGGAGGTGGAGGGGAGGGGCCCCCACACCCAAGGCCCCGCAGCGAGGACCCTTCCCCACAGCTCCGGGGAGCAGCAGCCTGCACCTCTCACTGTGTTCACGGCTCAGCACGGTCTTGGGGCTTCCTGAGTCAGAGCAAACCCTGCCTAGAGACCATGGAGGAAGATTCCAGAAAGCTGGGGAACCACAACCTGGGCTCCTATGAGTCTTTGCACTGGCCGCTGGGAGGGGGCAGCTGCTGTGGACAAGAGATTGACTCTGGGCGAGATGTGGCCCACAGGCCCCGAGTGTTAAGGAGCCTCCCAGGCTGCAACTGAGTGGAGCCCAGGAGGTACCTGTCCCCTGTGTCGCAGGCTCCAGGCCCACTCTGGCCACCTGGCCGCCCCTCCTGCCCTCTCCCTCAGACGTAGGGATGCCAGCTTGGGATCCGGGAACAGTTCTCACCTTGTCTGAACCCTGTGAGGACCCCATAGCACAGGGGCACCTCCCACTGGGAGCCAGCCAGACCCACAGCTCCCGCAGGCCAAGTTCACCCGGCAGGGCCCACAGGTTGACACCACAAAGGCCCAGCTTCCTGTTTCTCACAGGTGGGCAGGGAGGCCACATCCTGCCTCTCCTGCAGGTGCCCTTCTGTGAACACACCCTGCTCCCGGGCAGTGTCCTCTCCAGCCACAACCACCGTCTCCCCTGTGCTGGGGCCTCCACCAGGTGCCCTCTGCAGCCTAGGCCACAGTCAGGCCCTCTGGGATCCCCACGCTATAAGCCCCAACCCGTCATGGTAGGATGGAGCTCCCTGGCTCTCCTAAAGGCTCAGGCACCCAACAGCCACCCCTCCAGCCCAGGCCAGGAGGACCCCCACCTGGCAGAGGACTTCAGAAGGCGTTCTCTCCAAACCCCATGGAAGGGATTTTGCTGCATATAATTTGAGTGCTTTTGGCTTGAGGGTGAGTCATGTGATCTCTGGAAAGAGGGAGTCTGAGGGGAGGGACAGACGGCCAAACCTGTGGGTACAGGCTGTTCTGGGCAGCCCCACATTCTCTCCTGGATGTGGTAGAGGGCAAGAAGTTCCAAGCTGCACCCGGCACATCCAGAGAGAGATCACCTTGACCTCAGTGTCTTCAATCTGCCTTTTTCACCCCCTGAGTGGGTCCCTCTCCACCTGGGCTCCAGGCTTCAGCCTTTCACATGCTGGGAAGTTTGTCTACTCGCTGCTCAAAAGCCAATAATTTGAGAGGCAAGTGTTAGTAGAGAGGAAAGGTGCCTTAATCAGAAAAGCTGGCAACCTGGGGAGAAGGTGGACTTGGGTCCAGAGACCATCTCTGAAGATTCTGCTCAGTCATGACAGTTTTTCAAGGGGAAAAGGGGGAAGAAGCTCAGTGAATCATGGAGGCAGCGGGTGGGGTCTTCATCCTTCTCCGTTGGGCGCAGACTGGCTGGCTGTCTCCTCCTGTTATCTTGTCCGCCTGATCTGCCCGCAGGCTTGCTCAGGGGGCTGGGGGTGGAGAACCAGTCATTCTTCCACTGCCTCACTCCTCTTCTTTTTGTCTAGGAGGCAGGCAGATATGCACTCAGGAGCATGTAAGTCAGATGCTAGTTTCAGCTGCTCAGTGATCTCATTTCTAGGTCCTTTTGAGGTTAGAGAGGGACAGAAGTGGGCAAACAGGAAAAGGGCAAAAGAGCTGCTTTCCGTGGGGTCCCCTGGGGCACCAGGCTAAGGCTGGAAGGATCCTCTGCCTGGTCTCAGTCTTGCATCTCCTTGGGCCCCAACATCCCCCTGCCAAGGGGCTATCACCTGCCAGTACAGGGCGGAGAGCAGCAGTCAGCCCCAGAAGTCTGTGCTCCTGTGACCTCCAGCCTTGGAGTCCTGGGGACACACCCATGCCCCTCACCTGGGCCTCATCGGCCTCCCCAGGAAGGACCTCTGGGCCTGGCCACCAAGCCTGGGTGGGTGGGCTTGTCACACAGCCCGTCACATCTCATTGTCCGAAGAAGCCAGGCCACTTAGAGGTGGGGCTGCCTCTCTCATCTCCTCCCAGGACAGTGTGGCCCCCAGGTCAACCTCAAGCGTGCTGGACCCCTGCCTGGATCCCTCTCTCAGCTCCTCCCCACTTGTCGATTTCTCTTCTGGTCCTCTGATGCCCGCAGTGCCCAGACAGGAAGGCCTGGGTCACTGCCTCCTTCTTTGCCCAGAGAGTCTGCTCTGAGCTCAGATCTGCCCCTGGGACACCACCATCTGTGCTCCCTGGTGTCCGGGTAGAGCCCCGATGGCCTTACCCAATCCATTCAGTTCACCCGCGGCTGGTGGAGCAGCTGGGCCCACAGGTCCTGGCCCTTCCTCCCCGTCATCCCAGCCAATTACCCTTGCACTGCCCCAAGAACCTCTTGTGGGTTTAGTGGAAACTGAAGCTTCTCCATCCACTTCCTCTGGAACCAGAAGAAGGGTTGGAACAATGGAAGGGGCCTAGAGGAGCAGCTGTGTCCACGGCACACCCTGCACAACCCCACACACACGCACACACACACACACACACTATCGCCAGCCCCCTGCGCACCTGCCACCACTCTCCTCTCTTCCTGTGGGAATCCTCAAGGCTGGCCCTTCACTGGGACACAGGTGATGAGCTGCCTCCAGGTGGTGTCCCAGTGCCCAGCCTGGCACAGCACGGTGGCTGAATGGGTCCTGAGCAGGGATCCCCAGCCCCTGTGGGCACCGTGGCGCCCAAACCCATCTGGTCCACGCCACCCTCTGAGCACTGCGGAGCATGGGGCCGCCTGCCCTCTGGTGGCAGGACGGGGCAGAGCAGGGAGCCGGCCCGGGTAGCATTCCCGGCTTGACACACCAGGACGGGAAGGGAACGCCAAGTTCATGGAGTCCAGCCGCTTGCTGACAACTGGGGAGCCTGAGGCCCAGAGGCGGCAGGAGCCCCCTCAGCCTTGGGATGACTCCTCCAGTGGGCTGGGCGTAGGTCAGGACCAGCGAGAGGGCCTCACCAGGCTGTCACCCTGTCCCTGAGAAATGAGCATCCCCACGACTCTCCTGATGGTTTGGGGGCCCAGAGTCAGTGGTTTAGGGAGCCAGAGGGGACAGAGGGCAGGGAGCCAGTTCTCTTCACGGCCATGGGTCTTGGCTGAGGCAGCTGTGGGTTCGTCTCTGTAAAGCAGATGTCGTGCGTGAGGGGTCTGCTTCCCCGCAGCGCTGCCGTGCTGTACTCAGATTTCGGAGGCTTTGCTAGGTCACAGGTGAGAGCCACACTTGGCACCTGCCCTCTGCCTTCCTGTGGCTGTGGGCGAGTGTCTTCACGTGTGTCTACGGCTGCTGTCACCTTGTTTGAGACCCACCTTCTCTGCCTCTCTTCCTTCTCCGTCTCAGGAGTGCTCTCTCCATGAGGAACATTGGCTCCTTGCCCTGTGTCCCCTCCAGCCCCCCAAATCCCTGACTCCGGGGTGTGAGCCCTGCTGGTCCTGATGACCCCAGCCTTGCGGGCTAAGTGTCAGAGTTCCCAAACCACCAGGAACGCTGCGCGGATGCTCTCGGGACAGGCGTGTTGATGCAGGCCAGCAGGTGGCAGTGTGGATGGTTCAACGACAGCCAATTTTGAGGTTCGGGGCTGTGGGGCGAAGACACAGGCATCACTGTTTGTTCCTTTCACAGAAATCAGCGTGTAGTGGCCCAAGACGGGCCTGGAGGGAAGAACCAGCCAGGTGTGTGTGGCTCCCGGATGCGGGGTGTCTGCGTTCCCCTCAGGGCAACCCCCCACCCAGGCTGGAGGCTGCCCTTGGGGGATCCAGCTGCTGCTCGCCCTTGACCCCCACCTGCCCTCCAGCCTGCCCGCCCTATGGCCTCCTGTCCTGAATCCCCGAAACAAGCCCTGCCTTTCCTCTAAACCTCTGACAGCCTCCTGGGGCGCCAGCTCCTCTGAACCACCCCGCAGCCCCTCCAGGCACATCTCCCATCACCCAGAGCTTGGTTCCTAGGATGGTGGCTGGAGATTTTAATGTCCCTGGAGTTGGCGGGGTCTGAGAACACTTGGGCTTCCTGGCCCTGGAAACTTAGGAGTTTCCGGGCATGAAAAGTGGAGTTGTGACATCCTGGGCTTTGAGGCCTGTCCCAGTGCCAAAGATCTTACAGCTTGGGGAAGCCTCTCTCTTTCAGTGCCAACACCCAGACCTCCAGGCCCATCGCGCTGCATGAGGGAAGTGAAGACCTTCCCTGAGGTGGCTGCAGCCAGCGTTCTGCAGAATGGATGGTTTGTTGGCCCTTCGCAGAGACCTCCCTCCAGGGCTCCAGACCCTGCTCCTCCTTGTCTGGCCATCGAGGGGGGCTCTGACCCCCCACCTCCATGGGAGAGCAGGAACCTCGCTCCAGTAGGGGTAGGTTAGCAAGCCCAGGTGGGCTTCACATAGACCAAGCCCCTTCCCCCTTCTGTGATTTTCCACTTTCCTGACTCCACTGAGTCACTATGCCCCTCCCGACGCCCTCGTTCTCCCTTTGAAGCACCACAGCACCTCTGCCCAGATCTGGCATGGAGCTCAGTTCCTTCCCGACGGGCAGAGCTCCAGAATCAAAGCTGTTTTTACCACTTTGACTGGCGTCCAAGTGCTGATCTTTGAGGTACTGGGAGCCTCTGATACGCTCACGTGGCCTCAGAGGTAGTCGTCCCTCCACACCCGTCACTCCTGCCCCCAGACCAGTCTGCCGACTGCTCCCCCATCCCTGCCCTGGACAAAGGCCTGGGGATCACAGCTGTGCGTGTGCTGGACAGAGTCGCTCAGAGAAGCCCCTGGCCCAGGCCTTGACGGGGCTCCTGGGGGATGCTGCTCTGGCTGGAACTCCAGCCAGCCCTGGGGTGGCCCTGCGGTGGGGAGGCTTGGGGCACAGTGGGGGAGCAGGGTGCTGGAGACAGGTGGCCCCTGAGGCTTGCTGTGGCTCTGTGTTTCCACAGACTCCGCGAGGTTTGCTGTCAGAGGGGCTGTGTGTTTGCATAGCTCGTGTCACCACCCCCAGCCAGACTTCCCGGTGGAGGCTGGCCTGGCTTCCTGACGACGATCTGCTGAGTCAGGTGTTGAATGGGAACCTGCTTGTGAAAAGATTCCTGGAATGAGTCAGCACATGTTGGACATGTGAGAAAAGAAGCCTTTGTGGAGGCGGGAGACCCACACCCCAGCACACACACAAGCTCCTGGAGGGGTCTTGGGCCCAGGTAAGCCCACCAGTCCCCTAGTCTAGCCCCAACAAAAACACCCACGGTGTGCCCTCCCCCACATATACCTTTCACAGAGGTGCACCTGATCCCCCTCCCGTGGCACCACCCAGGCCTGGACTCTCCCTCCAACCTCACCCCTACCAGCTTTTTCAGGCCAACGCCTCCTCCCCATCCTTCCCCTCTGCTCCCACCCCCATGGTCTCAGAGGGAAGGGACCTGCAGGTCCAGGCCACCTGCCCCCTGCCCGCCCCAGGTACTGAGGGCAGTCCTCACCCCAGTGTGCTAGGAAACAGACAATGGTCCCCTTTTTATTTCTTGTGTTTTAATTCAGATTACAAACAATCAACAAACATAAAAATAAAAGGATAGCAAAATGCTTTATTAGAAATTTTAATAAGAATTTAAGCACAGAAAGCCTCTTTCTACTTTTATCAAGTGGTTTTAAAGCACAGACATCACTAAAGATGAAAGAATACTGCCCTGGGGCCTTTTGGTCATGCGAGTTGGTCCAGGTGCTGGTGGCAAAATACTGGGATCTGGTCACCTGATGACCATTTCCGGGGCGGGGGCGGGGGGGCGGCAGAGCGGCCAGGGTGGCTCTGCCCCCTTTTCATCCTCCGATGGCTTGCTTCGCCTGTCAGTTTTTCCTTTTGCCTTTTTTGGGTGGTAAATGGGAAATTCCTGAGCCTCCACCGTGTCAGGTAGAGCAAACAGCAGCGACAGAGCCGCGTCTGCTGAGAGGGGACGCCCCCGGCGGCCGCGTGGGAACACCCCGAAGCCCCGCCCATGTCACTGTTGCGCCAGCCTTCCGGCTGTCACTCTTCGCCGTCATCCTTCCGTTCTCTTCCTCTTTCAGTCATTGCGGGCATCGCTGGGAGTAGTTGATGAGGAAAGACGAAGTCATTCCTAGGACGACGAAGTAGCAAAATGTCTCAAGATAACAGCAAAAATTAGGCGGGGCCCGTGGGCCACGCAGTATGTGCGAGCCAGGACGCGCTTTGTTTTTGTTTTAGTTTAGAAACAAAAGTAACCTTATGTTCCCTTTGTGTTTGAGAGAGCGGCACCTGGAATGCTAAAGGGGCACCCGAAAGTGACGTTGGACCTGCGCCCCCGACGGCGACCGGCAACGCAGGGAGGAAGCGGGACCGCCCCCCGCCCCCTGCGGACTGCAGCCGGGTGCGTGCGCGCGCCGCGGGGCAGCGGGAAGGGGAGGGGCCGGCTCAGAGCCACCCACCCGCGGGGAGCCAGATGAGCCGAGAGGCTGTCGCCTCCAACCCCGGGGACCACTGAGGGTCTTGGGAGGGCCAGGGCCCGGCTGAGGACCAGGCCCACCCTCCTGCCTGGGTATGTCCGTTCGCCTGGGAGGAGACCCCCGCATGGAGGCCCTCTGAGTCTTCGTCTGAATGCAGAGACTCAGGCACCGCCAGCCCCGGCACAGACCTTCGGTGGGCCAGAGCCCAGGAGACAGTCCTTGGATGAAGGGGCTCCTTGTAGGGCCCTCTGCCAAACTCCCACGGAGGATCTGCTCCAACACTGCCTTCTCCAAGAGGCAAGTGTTAACGACAGGCAGACAGACAGTGACATACTGTCTGACCTTTTACAAAGGTGCCGGAGCAAGCCAACAAAAAAAGGGAAGTCTTTTCAGCAAATGATGCTGCAATAACCAGACATCCACATGGAAAAAATGAACCCTAATGTCACATCATGCACAGAACTTAACTTGTGACACACGGTAGATTTAAATGTGAAAGCTAGAATTGTAAAGTTTAGAGAAAAACAAAGGAAAATATCTTCTTGACTTAGTGACAGAGGCTTCAGAGGTCTCAGAAACCAAAAACCAGAAAAGAATAGAGAATTCAGAACTCACTGCGATGTGAAATGTCTGTTCATGAAAAGACACAGTTAAGACAGCCAATCAGCAAGCCACATTATGGGAGAAAATATTTGCAAAACTAATACCTGACAAGGACTGGTCTCCAGACTAAACAAAGAGATACCACTGCTTCAAAATAAAAAGTCAAACAACCCACTTGGAAAACTCCGTCCTAGTTCACTTTTGCTTTTTTGACCACGTTTGGATAAGGGCCAGCCAAAGCAAGGACATGAATACAACTGTCTTTTAAAGAATCAAGTCCATGGCTTGGTGTTTGTCACCAGTGCACCTCAATGAGGAAAGCCACCCCACCCAAGAGAGTACATTGGGAGCTGTCATTAACTGAAGGACATAAAACAGAAGCATCCAGATTAAGCTAGTGTATTACATCTTGGGCAGAAATTGGAATATGTGCTTTTTCAGATGTAACATTTTAATTGCCTACATGAGAGAAAGTTACATAAAATGTACACTAACCTCATTACTATTCAGTTATCAGATATTGTCCCTGCAACATGACTGAAGCTGGCAGAGTGAGGGGTGCCTGCCCAGAATTACCAGAAGTGTGAAAGTCATCTTTGGCAACATGATTTGCAACACAGAGGTTTACGTGTTCCCATTAATTAGACCAACTACACTTTTGCTATCTTAATCAAGGGTTTAAACGCAGGGAGGGGTATTTGAAAATTCCTGTTCCATGTAATAGTTCAGTTTACATGCCCTTGTGGAAGTTACCTGTGACAGTACATTTCTAATAAAATACCACTGTTAGCAAAATTTTTTTTAAGTTAAAACAACCAATTTTTTAAAATTGACAAAAGATTTGTTCTCAAAAAAGAAAAAAAAAAAAGTGCTTAGTGTCGTTCATCCTCACGACAGTGCAGATTAAAACCACAGTGAGATACCACTTCACGTCTGTTAGAATGGCAACAATTTTTTTTAAGTGCTGATGAGGATGAAGAGAAATTGTAACCCTCATAGGCTGTTGGTTGCATGCAAACTGAAAGCCCCAGTGGAAGATCTGTCAGCTTTTGGTGAAGCTAAACGGTGCTACCCTTTGTCCCAGTCCTGGATGTCTGCCCAGAGAAATAAATACATATGTCCACGCAACGACTTCAAAAAGCATGTTCACAGCAGTTTTATTCACGATAGCCAAAAACTGGAGTCAGCCCAAGTTTGTCAATAGGGCGGATGAACACCGATGTGTCTAGTGGGGTGCTACTTAGCGAGATCAAAATGACAAACTACTGGTGCACGAAACAACACAGATGAGTCTCAGAAGCATAATAACTGAAGAAGCTTTACAGAAGAGTGTGTACTCTGTGATTCATTTACATGACGCCTACAACAGGCAAAACTACAGTGGAGAACATCAGAACAGTGGGTACGTCTGGTCATTAGGGTGGACATGAAATGGGAAGGGCGGGGGGCACCCTGTGGGGTGATGGACGCGTCTGTCTGGATAGCATCTTGGCTCACACAGCGACATGTCTTCGCTAAAGCTCAGCAAAGGTATGATTAGGATTTATGTACTTCATTGTAAATTTAACATTAAAAATCTGTAAACAAGTACTACACGCAAATAGTCTGTGTGCTTAAGTATTTGGGGGGCAGTGTGCTTACATTTGCAATTTAATAAGAATAGGGCTTTACTATAATGGTGTAGTATAAGGAGCACCTGTAAATCTACCTCCAGCACCAAAACTGGAGCATTTCCAGAAATTGCATCTATTCCTGTGCTTCTCCGGGTCCTGCTACCCAAGATGTGCAGCATCTTCTTGCTTTAAAGGATTCCCCTCCCATGTTTGTATACTGTGATATGTGTTCATAAGACGTTTATATGTCTAACAGTAAGACAGACTGATGGATGTAACTGTTAATGGCAGGATTTGGGTGGTGTTCACTGGAAAATTACTTCCACTTTGCTGCGTTTGAAATTATCCATTAAACAAAATCCTGAAGGCAGGAGTCTGGTCTTCAGGTTGTCCACCCGGGATTCGTCCCAGGCGAGGGTCCTGGGACGCTGGGCTTCGCGAGCGGGGCCAGCCGGACCGAGCCCCAGGAAGCTGCTGGGAACCCCGTCCCTCCCTTCCCCCATCTCGAGCGCGCACCCGACGGACCCGCCCTCCCGACCACGGGGGCCCCGCCTGCCCGCCGCGACCCCGCACCGCATCTCCCGGCACGTGACCAGGCCTGGCCTGTCAGCGGGACAAACCGCGGCGTCTGTGATTGGGCCATGGGTGGGCACATGACCATAACCGGCCAATCAGAGCCCAGGGATGTGCGTTTGAGGCGGAGCCAGGGCCGTACTCTCAGAGGGGCTCACGGGTATATTCGGTGCGCTGGTGTACGTTGGAGTATTGGGGGCGCTCGGTTGGGGAGCCGGGAGGGGGCGCCAGGAGCCCAGAGAGCCATCGAGACGCGAGGGGCCTCCCGAGGGTCGTTGCCGCCCGGCGCCTGCTTGGTCCATCGGGCCCCTTGGTGCATCCACCAGAAGGGCGACTTGGGCTAGGCCACAGGGTCGGAGACTGTTCCGCTACTCGGGAGGGAGGCTCGGGAGCGCGAATCCGGAGCGGGGTCGGTGGCGTGCTCAGTCCCGGGCGGCATGGTCCTGACTCGCCAGCCCCGTTAAGCCCGGCCCAGGAGACCTGCCCAGAGACAGGCAGTGTAGACATCAGGCCTCCCTGGCAGGCCCACCACGCTGTGGCCACTACGACGTGACAAGGACGCGCCCCTGGAAGGGTTGTTATCCGTTCATCCACTGAAGGAGATCTTGGTTACTCCTAGTTGGGGGCAATTCTGAACAGATCTGCTAAAAACATCTGTATGAAGTTTTTGTGTGGATGTAAGTTTTTGACTCAGCTGGGTGAAGACCTAGGAGCATGTCTGAGTTCAGGCAGCTCTAGCAGAACACCATAGACCGGGTGGCTTCAACAACATTTATTTCTCACGGTCTGGGGGCAGGACGTCCAGGATTGAGGTGCCAGCAGGCAGATCACGTGTCTGGTGAGGGCTGCTTCCGGACTTGCAGAGAAGGGCTTCCTGTTGTGTCCTCGCTGGCGGAGAGCAGGGTGAGAGCGAGCTCTCAGGCCACTTCTTAGAAGAGCACAAATCCCTCTGCCCTCAGGACCAAATCACTTCTCAAAGGCCCCCTCCTCACACCGTCACACTGGGGGCTGGGGTTTCAATATAGGAAGGTGGTTTGGAGGGGCCGGGAACCCACATTCGGTTGATAGCAGAGCATGACTGCCAGCCTGTGTAGCACGGTGTAGCCCCTGGGACCCTGTGGAACCAGGGCATCACCCAGCAGCTGTCCAGGTCATGGTCTTAGCCACTGCACGTTCTCCGCTGCGCCCACTGGTGCTGTAGGCTTGGGGGTGTAACCCCATCACCAGAAGGAAATGCTCTTTTAACTGGTAACAGAATAGACTGAATCTGTTGTCTTCAAGACAGGCATCAGATGCTTTTCTGCACCTGTCCAGGTAATAGATCTTTTTCCTTTACTCTATGTATGGGAGGAAGTGCATTGATGTGTCTGGTGTTAAACCAGAGAAATCCAGACCGTGAGGTCTATGTCTCACTTATAATTGGGTCCAGTGACCTAGTGTTTTATTTCAGAGGTTTAGCACCCAAGTTTCTGAGCGAAAGAAGCCCCTTATATTCTCTTCCTGTTTGTCTGATTAGAAGCCAGACGCACCGAGCTGGGCACATCCCACTCTCCTCCACTTTCTGGAACATTTTGTCCAAAACAGGAATTAACCGGTCCCTGGAAATGGGGTGGGACTCACTCAGAAAGCAGCCTGGGCTCCAGGCTGGGGATGGGGAGGGCTCCAAAACCGCTTTTTAGTCTATTCCTGCTCTTTGCTTTATTTTGCCTTTCTTTTTGTCATTTCATGATTTTCCAGAAATTTACCTGCTTCGTTTAGGTTTCCAGTTTTATTGGTTTATAAGGGTTTCTCGTTCTGTGATTTTTCCGTCTGTGTGTCTGCAGTTCTCTCTTGGGCATCTGATTTGCAGCATCTTGCTTTTTTCCTTCCTTCTTGCTGGGGTGCTTTCATCTGATTATTCTTGGCAATGAACCAGCTTTGGTTCCCCCTCCACACCCCGCTTCTTCCACTGATCTCTGCCCTTTTACATTTCTTTTTGTATTTTCTCCTTGTTTCCTTGGGTTTGCTCTGAATCAGACTGCATTTCTGGAACCTACGCTTAGTGAGTGCAGAGCCAGTCTCGAGACAGCTACGTCACTGCAATGGCTTCCGGCACTCTGACGGCTGACGCTTGGCAGTGTCTGTGCGTCCTGCACAGGGTGAGACCTGCACAGCAGCTTCCTACCCCGCCCCATGCCCCCAGGCAGCTGTTATGAGGCCCGTTTGAGAGCATTCCACGTCTAGCCTTGATTTGACCCCAGAATCCTCAGCTCCTGCCCCAGTGCCCAGGGCACCCCTCCTAGAAGCCTCCCAAGGAAACAGGCTTGGGGCCAGGGCTGGGTCCCTCATCCACACATCCTCTGCTGGCTGAGATGGTGTCTTCTGGCAGGAGCCCTGCTGGAGGGACCCTCTTCTGTCAGAGGCCCCCTCCCTTTCAGGGACTGGTCCATAGGACCTTCCAGGTGTGTGACGGGAACCCCAACCTACTTGAGGCGGGCAGACCTGTGAGGCCTCGGGGAAAGGAGTGGTACAGAAGTGCCTGCGGCTGCCAGCTCACTGGATGGCACCAGTGGAGGCCCTGCTCACCTGGGGCAGAAACTCGGCCCAGTGACTCACTGCCGAGTCACACAGCAGAGATCCACAGGCAGGTGGTCTGAGCTCTCCCAGCCGGCTGGCCACCGGACACACGGGGTAGCCACGAGAGACAGGACACCCGAGGCCAGGGACAGACCAGGGAGGGGAATCTGGAGGTCACCCCAACCTCCTTTTGTCCGGGCCAGAACCCCAGATGCCCCAGTCGTGGCGTCACCCCCTGCGCACAGGTGCTGTCCCTGGCACCTCGGACGTCATCTACAGCCCTGCCATCCTCAGGGCCAGCAGAAGGGCTCTCTAGGGAGCCGGGAGGGGCGGGGAGGGGCAGGAGCAGGACTGGATCCCGACTAGAGGACAGCCTTACCCTGCCTGGCTGGAGATGACAGTGGACAGAGGGTGGTGGGGCTCTGGCGCTGGGCCAGGGGCAGAGAGGAGAGGTGACAGGGCCTGGAAAAAGTATGTTGGGCCCTCACAGAGGTTACCACCAGAGAGCCTCCCATTCGTACTGGAGCAGGGTTGAGGGGAAAAGGGCGCTGCCCTTGGATTCCAGAAGAGGCTGCAGGGACCTGTTTCCTGTCCAGGAGTAGGGCTTGGGGCCACTTTGGGGCCCTCTTGAGTCCATCGGCCGTGGGTGACAGCAGGGTGAGCTCCAGGAAGCATCTGCTCTTTCTGGGTCCACCTGAGCCAGGGATTCAGGCTTAGAAGTAAACCGGGAACCACAAAAAGGGGGTGAGAAGCTTGGGTTCAAAGATCAGAGTCGACTTGCTTCCAGGGAGAGGTCCAGCCTGCTCTGCAAGACTAAGCTGCCTCAGGCCCTGCTGCCCCTCTGGTGCTGAGGACCCACTGGGGCTGGGGTAGGGGTGGGGAGCTCCTGAGCTGGGCCTGGAAACAGAGACCAAAGACCTGAGCTGTACCCAGCCCTGGTGGCCTGTGCCCCTGCACCCTGCAGCTCTGAAGCTGGGGCTCCAGCTGTCAGATCCCAGGCAGCCCCGGCCTGGCAGGGGGACAGGCAACGCTCACATTTGTGGGGTCCTTAGTACCCCCAAGGCTGGCACAGCAGACCCTGCCATCCACCTGGCCTCCTCATTGCCGGTGGATGCAACCGGTGTTCCAGGTTCTTGTCCCGTCCCAGAAAGAATTCAGAGACAAGACGTAGTGTTTAAAAAAAGTAAAGTGAGGATTTATTAAAGGATGGATGGTACACTCTCAAGGGGAGAGCGGGCAGGCTCAGGTGAGCAGCTGTCCTGTTTCTTTGACAAGTTAGTTACACTGGGTGTAAAAATGAATGGGTGGAATATTCATTGGGGAGGGAAGGGTTTGGGGTCGCATTCCCTGATTGTCATCCCAACTCCACCTTCGCAAAGGGTGGGGGGGGGTTGTCCTTATTTAGTCTGGGTTGGAAGTGTCATGGCGTAGGTACATGATGGGTGCTTTTAATCTGCAAGGCTAATTTTATTGAAATGAGGGCATAATGAGCAAAAGGTTACATTCGGACACTGGAAATTCTCACCTTTTCTTACCTTTCTTTGTTGGTCTCCAGGCCACTCATCACCCCAAAAGGTGTGACCCCTTATCAGCCCAAAGGTTCCTGCTTTTCTTTCTCTGCCCAGGGACCCCTGGTGCTCACATGATGTGTGGTTTTCTGCATTTGGCTTGTGCCCCTCCTTTCTGCCCACTCCTGCCCTGTGGTCTGTGTCCCCCTTTCTCCACTCATATCTAGCTATCTGCCTGCTCTAACATTCCGAGCTCACAGCCTTACCGGACCTGGTGATACTTAGGGCTGGGTCATTCTTTGTTGGGGGTTGGGGGGCCACCCCGTGCCCTGTAGGATGTTGGGAACATCCCTAACCTCCACCTGTTAAAGCAGGCATCCACCAGCAACACACCCACGAGGTGCCAGTCAACTCCTGATGGTGACAACCAGTCATTGCCAAATACTCCCCACCAGTTGAGATCCCTGGTCTCCAGCAGCCCTGCCCAAGGGAACTTTCTGGGACAATGGAAATGCTCTGCTCTGTGCTGTCTGATCATTGTGGCTAGTGAGACTGAGGGTCTGGATTTGTCCAGGGTTCCCCTGATGCCAGGACAAACACAAGCAGCCTTCCTGTCCTCCAGTGCCACATGGTGGGCTGTGCAGTGCAGGGGGGCTCCGGATGGCCACGCAGGCCCTGAGAACTGGGTAGGGGCTGCCCCTCTTGAGCCCCCACCCCAGGCTTGAGGGTGGGTGTGGCAAGGTGAGTCCAGGGTCATTGGGACAAGCTGGGTTTCCTGTAGTCCTCCCCTCCCCCTCCCCCTACTCCATCTGGTCCCCTGGCCCTCTCCTCCTTTCTCTCACCCTGTCCTACACAGGAGACTGCCACTGGCTAGAGGGGTAGGGGGAGATCAGCCCACACAGACTGTCCCTCAGGATGTGTCACCCCCTCACTCCTTCTGCACCCATCCCCGAGCCGAAAGGGAGGCCCTGCTTCCTTCATGGGGAGCAAACACCCTCGGCTGATGGAAACTGCTTTTGACCTTTCAGTGGCACCCACCAGGTCAAGTTGCCTTCGAAGGCCAGAGTGCAGCTGGAGGGGCCGGGGGAGGGGGAGGGGTCCTCACCTACCTGGGCCCCACGCATCAGCCTGGTCACTCCGGGGTCACCCTGCAGCTGCTCTCAGCCCCTCCTACTCTGAGCACTTTGTTGCTGTCGCTGGAAGGCCTGTCTCTCCCCCAGAAGCCTTCCCCGAAGCAGGAAAAGACCCTGGGGTGAGGGCGTGAACCTGTGATGGCCAGGCCAGCGAGGGGACCACAGCTGTAGGGCTCGCCTCTGGGGACACAGGCTTCCCCGCTCCTCTTGAAAAAGCTGAACCAACCAGTTTCACCACTGCTCCAAGCACCGTTCAGACGCCTGCGCTTGGGCCTGGCCCCAGGCTCCTCCTGTCCCAGGTCCCCACCCTCAGGGCAACTCCAGCAGGCAGCGCAGTGCCCCTCAGGCTGTGCACTGGGATCACAGATCTGGTCCTGCTCAGATCCAGAGTCAGGACCCTGCCCATCCCTTGCCCATCCCTTGGCCCCGGCACCAACGATTATCCCCATTTAAGTAACAAAATTTGCCAGTTGAGTCCCTGTCTGGGGCAGTGAGAACATCACAAAGTGAAGGGACTACCCATGGGACAAGGGCTGTGTAGGACCCGGACTGGTTCAAGGCGGGCATCAGCAGGGCAGGGGGCTGTCTCATTCTTGTTTACCAGGAAGTCTCTCTGGGCCCCTTCCTGGCTGGGCTCAGGGTGTCCAACTCAGGTGGTGTTGGTGCTGTTGCGTGAGTCCTGGGAGCAGCCGAGGCTGCCCCGTCACACAGGGACCCAGTGCCAGTCTCGCTCTGTGTCCTTTGTCAGCAACTTCTTTCTCAGTGAAGCTTTGAAAAAATCTCTTCTTTACCGGTGGGGTTTAGGAGTGTCGACAAAAATAATCTAAGAATAGAAGAGTTTTTTTGAGCCAAACTGAGGACTAGAGCCCAGGAGACAGGCTCTCAGATGACTCTGAGGAGCTGCTCTGGAGAAGCAGGGTTTTCAGCACAGTTTTATATCTTGTCAGAACAAAGAACATCAAACAAGTCAGGGATACATTCCTTCAAGTTTAAAAAAAAAAAAAAAAACCAGACAGACCAGCACATACACAGGGAGTCAGTGTGGCCTCAGCGCCTAAGGGAGTCTTACCATCAAAGGAGGACCAGCACTGGTGTCCCAGAAAGGGAGGCTTCTAATCTCTGTTTTAACATGGTCATTCCTCAGTTTTGGTCAGTGCAACCTTTTCTTTAGTAATTAAAGCAGAGGTACATGCATCTGGGCTGGGCCACAAACAGGTGGTTTTAATTAGCATCAAATTCAAGTTAAGTACAGGCCGGAATGCCTGCCCCAGGCCTCAGCATGTGAAAGTTTCTTTCACCAGCAATTTGGGATGGGCCTTGTGGGACCTGCCGGGGCCTCCTGCCTGGCTGGTGGTCCTCTCACACCCGCAGGCCTGGACCTTCCTGCAGCCCGGGAGGTGCTCATCCTCCATCAGATGTCTTGGTCACACTCACCACCTGTCGGTTTGCCCCTCAGGGACTCCACGCATAACAGAGGGCTGAGCCTCTCCTCTCCTCCCTGGTGCATCCTTCCTCTGTGATGTGACTTGTTTCTTCTACCTGGGCCTCCAGGTGATCATCCATAACCACTTCTCCTCCAGTGAGTTCGCGGGCAGACACCTTTCTAGTCAGCCGCGGGGAGCCTTCTGCGTGTGTGTGTGCATGTGTGTGTGCGCGCGCGCACACACACACAGGTTTTCCCGGGGAGGGGGCTACTCGCACTGCCTCCCCTGGCACCTCTTCCTCTCTCACTCCTGGACTCAGACCCGTCGTCCCGTCCTCTCCCTTTGTCGGGTTTTTGGTGCCGGGTCCAGTGGAAGGGGAGCCTCACCGAGGATGAGGACTAGCGAAAATCTCACGAGACTGAGAAACCAGGCTAACCAGTGTGCATGGACATGGGGTGTTCCCTAGTGCCCACCGCTCATTAGCAGCTGATCACGGCCTGCCTGGCGGCCTCTCCTGTATCTTTGGGTACTGCAGTGTAGTGCTTAGGAGGTGATGCCTGCTACCCCAGCTTGACCTCCAACTATTTTTGAACAGGGGCCGCAGGACTGAGGCTAAGTGGTGTAGAGGGAAAGCTTGTGAATGGAGAAACCAGCCACTTTCCTCCTTTGCAACCAGGGTAGATGACCCTGAACGTCATCCACACCTGTATGTAACCCCTGTGCACAGAGTAGTATATTTGTTATATGTCCAGAAATATGTATTAATGTCTGGTTTTACGATTCTTTCTTTTTGACTGGGGTGGGAGATAGGCCTGGAGAAACATCAACATGAAAGTCATTCCTTCTGGGTTTGGGCACCTCTCTGCAGGCCTCCCTTCACAGTGATTTGACTCAAGAGTCCAGATCTATGAAGCTGGTCATCAGCCTGAACTTAAACACTTTTATTTTTTTTTTGCAAGTAAGAACCTCCAGATCCAAGGCAGACTAGATAAAAAAGTTGATTAGTCTCCAGGCGAGGGGACTGGAGAGGCAGGCAGTGTGGGCCTCACCCTTTAGGTCTGACACCAGGCCCTGGGACTGCTCTTCCTTCTGCCCTAGGCTTGAGTATGCTGTAGGCCCGGCACTTGGCACATAGGGCGGGAGGGGAACTGCACAGTGCACGATCCGGCCGGCTCAAGAGGCCTGGGCACAGCTGCGTCCTCCGTAGTCTGGCCTGTGTCACACCCCGCAGGCGCCGGCGCAGGGAGGATGACTCCCTCCTGGAGAGTCCCGAAAGCTAGGTTCCTGGGTCTGGAGGGACGAGCTCCGTCCCCTCTCTCCTTCCTGCAAAGGGCGCTGCCTGGAGTCCTGTCCCAGACCTGTGGCGAGGAGCCGCTGGCTTCCCAGACACCTGCAGGGACGGACCAAGCCCCTGCGCGAGCATGTGAATCCTGCATGCAGGAGGGAGCCAGGCGAGGGGATCTGTCGGCCCCGGACTGCTGCAGGAAGTGGGGCGCAAGGAGAGAATGGGGCTGGCCGGTCTGGCCGTGGGTCGGGAGGGCTCCGGAGTGCGCTGGCCCCAGCCCCGCCCCTCGAACGCGCTCGACCCACCCAGCCCTGTCGCCCGAGGTTGTGGCCCCGCCCCTACGGCAGTGTGGCCCCGGCCCCGCCCCCCGGTCAGCACGGTCACGCCCCTCCAGGTTGCTAAGGGAAGTGACGTCACAGCGCGATGGCGGCGGCTCCTTCAGGCAGCTGAAGGGGGTTTTAGGCCCGGGAGATCCGAGTCCATCCGCGGCAGGGAGAGGGCGAGCGGGGTTGGCGGGGGCCGGAGCAGGGGCAGCGGCGCTCGGACTGTCCCATCCGCCCCGTATTGAGGCGCTGGGAGCGGTGGGGCGGAGGGAAAGCGATGGTGAAAGCGGGGCCGTGAGGGGGGCGGAGCCGGGAGCCGGACCCGCAGTAGCGGCAGCAGCGGCGCCGCCTCCCCGAGCTCAGACCCAGGAAGCGGCCAGGAGGGCAGGAGCGATCCGGTCCCGCCGCCGCCATGGAGCTCAGAGTCGGGAACAGGTACCGGCTGGGCCGGAAGATCGGCAGCGGCTCCTTCGGAGACATCTATCTTGGTGAGGAGCCCCTCCCTTGGGGCTCGGGCTGGCGTCTGCCTGGCCCCGGGTCCGCTCCGGCGACCCCGCCCCCGGCGGCCAGACCCCGCCCCGGGACCCCCTGCGGACCCCGGACCCCGCCCCGGGGACCCGCTCCCGGCGGCGCTTGTAAGCCGGACCGCCTCTCCACCGGGCTCCCCAGGCAGGAACTTGCGGCCTTTTCGTGGGTCCGACCCTCGCTTCCGAGGGGTCTTGCCCCACCGTGCGCCCAGGGCCTCCGGGGAGGGGCCGGGACCGGGCGCGCCCAGTGTCCCCGCAGGCAGACAAAGGCTGTCGGCGGGCTTGCGGCCCCCGCGTCCTGCGCGCGCGGTGGGCACGGGGGAGGCCCGGCGCCGGCCGAGGCTCCTGGTGCCCCCGCGGTAGTGCGGCGCCGGCCGAGCGGCCCCTCCGGCCCGGGCGGGGCGGCCGGTCGAAGGCCGGTTGAGTACATGTTGCGCATCCAAGTTCCGTACGCGGCGCCCGGCGTACAGCAGAGTGACATTCAGGTGACTCCGGGCAAAGTCAGCGTTAAGGTGTCGGCAAAATCAGAGGCCAGTCAAGTGGCAAAGCTCTACTCGTGAGCTCGTCCTTTTGCTGGGAAAATTGTCAAGGTAGAGTGGACGATACGGGGTTAGAATGTTCTGGATTGTGTCAGTTCGCCGTGAAAGAATGCGCAGAGATACATGGGTGGTAAGAGGTTGGCTTGAACCTTCACGTTGGAAGTTGAAAAATAATTTATCGGCGTTTTTCAGAGGAGTTGTGTTTAAGTTGCTCCTTCCCACGCCGTTGGGGATGTCCAGCCTGGCACACGCTGTGTGTGCAGAGGGACTGTCCTTGCGCAGGTTTGGGGGTAAACATGCTCTGTGGCTGCGCAGCCCGCTCCGCAGTGTTCCTCTCTGGCTGGTGTGCTTGTCAGGGAGGGTCGGGCATAGCTTTGTGTGTCAGTAACGCTTCTGTTATGCCTTTCAGAGGGTCCCCAGTGCGTGTGCTCACCGCCCCATCCGTGCCTCTTGTCGCCTGGAGAGGACGCATGACCTCTGGGCTGACGGTCTGCGAGGAGCCCACGCTAGGGCAGTTCAGGACGGCTTTTGGTGCCCTACCCCGGGGTGCCCGTGTCACGCTGCTCTGTGCTTCACCGTCCTGCTGAGTAAAGTGTGCTTGAGAGACTCTTGGGTTTTGCTACTTAAATATTTATGTCCAGTAATCGGGGGCTGCCTTCTCAGCAGTGTTTTGGGAGGTGAATGCAAGCTGTTTGCCTTATTTATAGAACAATGGATTTTGGCAAAAGTTTTAATCCAGGATCTAGCGGCTGTACTGGAAGACCAGTCCATTTAGCCACCCTTACACGGGCATCAAAAAGTCAGTGTTTTGCAACTTTTTGTTCTCTGGTCTGAGGCCTTGCCAGCAGCCCTCTGCTTTCTAAAGCTGGTTTCAGTCACGTTGGGGAGCGTTGTCACCAAGTCGCTCATAGAAGTGTTGGGAGCTTTGTGGGAGACCCTGAGGGCTTACGCACAGCTGTGCCTCTGGGTGCACCAGGAGCGCTTGATACAGATCAGGCTGACCGGTCCCAGAGGGGTCTGTCCTCGGTCTCCTACATGCTTATTCTAGGAGAGGTGGACTGTGGCTCTCCCGCCCTTGTTTTGAGCACGCACACGGCCCGCTCATTGGAGCATACTGGGAGTTGCTTGTGGGGTTGGGCACAACTGATTTTTTTTTTCCATCAGCATTGGCCCTTGGCAGTCCCTTCAGGTTCTGTGCTACCCTACTGAGGAAATGTGAAGTGATCTTCTTTAGATTAAGGTGTGACTGGAATGGTGGGGCAGAGGAAACTCACCCTACACTGTAGTTAAAGGCCAAGGAGGGCAGATCCAAAGACTGGATGGACTGAGTCCTCTGTACCACAGTTTTTTTCTGTTTGTTAGCCAACTAATTAATCATTAGTGGGTCCTAGTCTTAAAAATTGGCATGTCCTCTGTATTCTGGTGCGACAATTAAAATCGTTCCTACTACTGTCACTTTGCTGAAGGTCACAATGCTCTTGACTCTTCCAGGTAGGTTCTCCTAGTTTTAAGCCTGGGGTTTGGGGTCTTGGATTTCCTCCTGGGACTTTTTCATGCTTTCAGCTGTTTGAAGCTGGGAGGAGGAAGAAGCTGTCCTTCAGGTTGCTGAGTGCTTTGTGGACCAAGAAGACCCAGTGCCGGCCCCCCTTTCCGGCTGCTTGCTGTGCTGACATGGGCAGGCAGCACTGTGCCCTGCTGGGTATTCCAGTCCTTACCTGACAGCGTGAGCCCCTGTTCCCCTGGAGCTCTGTTCTTGTCCTTATTTGTCTCCTGGGGACGGTGGCAGGGTCCTCGGACCCCCTTCCTTTGTCATAGACGGAATGGAGGTTTTCTCCTGCCAGCTGTTGGCATTTCTACTCGATCCTGTCACTTCATTGGTTTGTCAGAGGATGGCCTCGCCTGTCCACCTGTTACCCCGGTGGACTGTGGGGTCTGACTTCATAATGTACACAAATGCCTTTTGGGAGCGAAAGCTTAGTAACCTCTTCATGTTTGATTTTCATGTTTCTCCCACTACTGACTTTCATTTCTCTTTGGTGCACCTAGCTGAGTGTCTGGCACACAGTAGGGGCTCCAAAATGGGGGCTGGCCAGCCAGGAGAGGAGGGCAGTTTTCCCAGTTGTCTGCCCGTGTGTGTTAGGGTGGGGGCCCAAGCGTTTCCAGTGAGAAGTTGTGGTACCGTGTCTGCTGCCTTGTCAGTGGTTGCCCTGCGAGAGTGACCTTTGCCCTGCCACAGAGGCCTTGCCCCATCTCTTCGATAAGTTGGTCATCAGTTACCTTTCTGTCCCAGGACAGGGTCAAGCGTGGGGTTAAGTTCACTTAGTTTATCATCTGCCTTTGCTCAACCTGAGGGACATGATGTTGTTTTCCAAGGACCACAGACTCACCTCTTCCCCTGGTGAGGGGACTCCTGGCTGGCTGGCTCTGCAGCTGCACGGCAGAGCTGAGGTGTTTGGGAGACAGAACACCTCACTGTAAGCAGGCGCTGAGTAAACGTGCCGTGCCGCTTATTTTGACTTTCCCTGAACCTGGAACCCAGAGCTCAGTGGCATATTTTAGATTCTAGTTCCCCGTGTGGAAGTACTTCTTGTAGTCGCCTGTGTGCCCGACCAGGTTTGTCATTTCCAATCTGTTGCAGACCAGCACCTCTGTAAAATAAGACTGAAGGTTGCAGCAAAGTTACGTTGCTGTCCGAGCTCCTCGGAGCTTCCGCGCTGTCCTGCATCTGTCCCCTTGTGGGCTGGGGGCAGTTTAGACTGGACTTGGAGCAGCACTGCCAATGGAGCGCAGTCAGCCGAGGGAGGTGGGATGGGACTGCAGGGCTTGACTGGGGGACCACAGCTTTGCTCAGTGGTCGCTGTTTGCCTCCCATGGACTGCACACGACTTGAAGGTGTGCCGCTTCTCCTAGTGGGTGACGACCTCTCAGGGGAGGTGGCCCGGAGTATGTGCTGCGCACAGGTCTGTTTGGCAGAGAACCCCTGTCCAGCCTCTCCTCTTCGAGTCAGCAGACTCGGCGACCTTCCCATCTGTGGTCCTGTAGAGGGCTGGCTCTATTGTTGGTGTGCTCCTGGGGGAGGATGGAATTCATTCTGTGTTCCAGAGTTGCCTGTGGTCATTTGTCCCCAAGCCCCAGGATTGCAGGGTGACTGTCAGACATCAGCTTTACGAGGCACAGTGCACTTGAGCTGGAAGTGTTCTCAGCCTTCTTGTTCAGTGGGAGCTAGCTGGGTGGGCAGCTTGTGCAGGCCCCGGCTCTCTTGTCATTGAGGACGTGCCTCCTGGCGAGGGTGACAGTGCTCCCCACAGTCTTCGCTGCTCCTGCTTTGGGGTGCGGGGAGTTGCTGACGTAACTAGTGAGATGAGTCATCAGTTCCTCCTGGGCTGGTGAGTTCAGTTCAGAGTTCCAGGTCCTGCAGGAACTCTGAGTTCAGTTTTCATTTGCACAATACATTTTACGATGAAGTCATTTTTGTTGTAATTAGATAGATTGTCTCAACTTCAGGCCAGAAGGAGGAAGGAAGTGTATGCATTACCTGTCTTTCTTCTGAGTGCCCAGGAGTCTTTTGTGGAATGGAAAATGAAATTTTTAAATCTAGAATGGTCACTGGGAGTGATCAAATGGCGGTAATACCCATGGAACCCCCAGCACTGATGACCGGTTTCGGATCCAGGCTCGCTGGAAGCGGCTGCCTCTCAGGCTAGTCTGAGCGACCAGAGGAGGACGTTTCTCTCTTGTTCCTGAGCATTGCCTGAACGTGTGAACCCCAGCGGGCAGCTCTCCTGCAGGCCGCTGCTGTTCTGATGCTTGCCAGCCTTCTTCTGCCTATCCTCTGGGAATCTCAGAGTGCTTTGTCACCACTGACCCATTCATCCCCACAACTCCCTCATGAAACAAACGGCAGGTCTCCCCACCAAGCTCAGATAGAGGCTGGGTTGCCGAGGACTGGCCGGGTTGCTTTGCCCAGTAGGGTGAGTCTCCCTGGGAAGGCAGTGTCTCAGGTTCCATCTGGGCTGTTGGAGCCAGTGTTAACTCCTTCTCAAGTAATCGTGCTACTGGGAAGGATTACTGTGCTTATACTCAGAGGGAGCGAAGGTCTTGTAGTACAGCTGGGGCAGCTTGGCACACGGGAGTGTTCATGTGTGGAGCCTGGAGGGCGGTTGTCACACTTGCAGGTCCTTACTGGAGTAAGAAGAGAATGGCATTTTGAGATAAAAACTAATCTTAATCATGGGCTGGCAATCGGGAGGTATGAGTGCGTGGATTGCTGGTTTTAGCACAAAACTAGCAAAAGGTGAGTGAAAAGTGCACGTTGCATAGGTGTGGGTAAGGCTTTCAAAACAGAGCCTAGCCCTGGTCCAGTGATGTCCTTGTCCTCAGGAAGGGAGAGGTGTGCTGGGCCTCCCTGGGCCTGGCCTGGCCCGTGATGGGTGAGTGATAGCTCCTGCCACGTTGTGGGAAACAAGCCGCCTTGAGAGGCGCCTGGCCTGTTCAGAGCTGCACACAGCTCAGTACCGGGGCCGCACGGACGGGGATGGACTGAGGCTAGGTGGGTGTGCATCAGAAACCCAGCCTTCCCGCTAGAGAAAGGCTCACATGCCCAAAGGCCTGTCGAGGCAGCGTGGAGAAATGGGGCGTGCGGAATGTGTTGCTCTGGGGCTCTCCAGGGTCTGGCCTTGGATGGGTGAATCCAGGGCTGACCAACAGGCTGGAGAGGTTGGTTCAGACCAGAAAAGGTGAGAGTCCTCCAGAGAGAACCACAGGGCCTGTCTCTGGGTCCCCCGTGGTCAGAGTAGGGACACGCGGAAGTGTGCGGTAGAATGCCGAATAAGACTTTTCTGTACATACAAAATGTTCCTGTTGTAAAAAGTGACACTGACACCATCTTACGGTAGAGAGTAGAGTATGCCCATCCTTTGGTCTTTCTTGGAAGTTTCGGGTAGCCCTGGCTGTTTCTCCAGTGTGTTGCAGCCTTGGGTTGAGGGGAGGCACCAGATGATTAATGTTGGTGATTTTCTTTGTTTCCCAAGGTACGGACATTGCTGCAGGAGAAGAAGTTGCCATCAAGCTTGAGTGTGTCAAAACCAAACACCCTCAGCTCCACATCGAGAGCAAAATCTACAAGATGATGCAGGGAGGAGGTATGGTTTTTACCTGTTAAGAAAGAAAACCAAGGAGATGTGTTTGATGCTGGAGAACGCAGATACTGTTAATCAAAGTCTGGTTTATCTGGGAAGTGGAGGGGAATATTCACACCCGTGACCCCAGCGGGTGGCTTCCTTCAAGTACTATCCTGGAGGCCTACAGAGGGCCTCTGTCGACAAAGAGAAATGTCAGTTTATGCTTTTGCTTAAATGTTCCCTTAGCTTCATGGTACGTAACCATGTCTTTGAACGCAGGCTAGTGTGAGCGCCGACCTGGACACACTGCTGATCTTCCCGGGCCACCTCAGTCATGCCCACTGCTTTGGGATGGTCGCTGCAGACTCTCCTGAGTGAGACAGGGGCTTGAACTCAGCGGCCTCTGTGACCCCTCCCAGCTCAAGTCCTGTCCTGATTCTGGGACGCCTCCCCTTGGGCCTAAGGGTACCTGATACCAGAGAGTACCCATTCCCATGTCAGAGTCTGACTCTTGGAATTCTCCAGACACTGACATTGTTTGGCTAATGGAGCAGGAGGGGGTTTTATTGGGGGCCTCAGAGTCCTGAAGACACAGCAGTGTTCTGAAGGGTGTGCCCATGCCGCTCCCCAGGGAGCTCAGGAGGCCCAGGCCTGGCCCGCAGGGTCTTGAGCTGTCCCTGGGGACAGGGCTTCGTGTGTGAAGCCTGGCTGTGCTGTTTCCTCTCTGGGAGCTGTTTGAATCAGAACCCCCCCGGGGTACTTTCATAGTTTGGAGGGGGGCTCTCAGCACTTTGCGAAAGGAAAGCTTGTCTTCAGAGCCCGTGTTGGCCCTTTCGTCAGGTGGAAAGGGAGGGCTGGTGATGTGAGTCCTTGACATCCTTCCTTCACGAAGCCGTTTGACCTGTCCTGCTACCAGAAACCAACATTCTCAGCTTACACAGCACAAGGTGTCTCTTTAGGAGCAGATGCACCTCAAAGCAACACACACAGTCCTGTGAGACTGTTGCCTAGGGGTTGTCTGGTTCCTCCTGTCTTGGGTATCTCTTGTGTTCTCGAACGGCACACAGGAAGGACGCTCCTTGGCCCCTCGTGTGCCCAGGGCGGGGTGTGTCAGTGTGATGGCCCTCCAACAGCCGTCGACAGGCTTCTCAGGCACTGGGGACGGCCTGCACAGCTTTTAAGATGAGTAGAAACAGGTGACCTGGATGTGGCCTGGATGCTGGGGAGGAGCTTGGTGCCGGGCTGAACAAACATTCTGGCCGAGAAGCCGCATGTGCTCTGAGGGGCAGCACGTGTGAGAACTCAGAAGCTGGGCATCCGAGGAAGGAGAAGAGTCGGCTGATGCCTAGAGGGGCTGGCTGAGCAGACTAAGACTGAACAGAGCAGAGTTTACTAAGTTGGAACAGGGCTTCTCCTCCTTGGAAGCATTGCTGTTGGACATGGAAGCTGTCTTCTGCACGAAGGATGGGGGTGGGGCAGCATCCTCTGGGTCAGCAGCACCCCTCCCCCCAGTTGGGATGATCAGAAATGTCCCCAGACACTGTGAATGCCCCAGGGTACGCCATCACTTCCTGTTTGGAACCCCTGCTTCAGGACGTAAAGAATCACTTGCTCTCCGGGCCTTCCCACGTGCCTCCTCTAGGATCCTGGAAACCCACTAGGACTCTGGAAATAGATCTTCTCCAGTCTGGCCCTTCCCCACACATACTGGGTTTTACTCCTGTTTCATATGCGCGCGTGGTGGGTACTGTCAAGATGTAAAGTTGTCTGTTTTAGAAAACAGATTCTGTCCAGAAAAGCAGAGCACACCATCCTGGTAGGCAGTGTTCCGTGAACTCGTCCTGTGGCGGCAGAGGGGTGAGGGTCTGCTCTGCCTAGAAACCTCCCTGCTCACTTGGGTGCGTCTCTCTCTGCAGACTTACTCCTTCTGTGCTGAGTTCTGGGCTTCCCTGCAGGTGGTTGTTGCTGATGGCATGTAGGAGAAAGCTCAGAGCCCAGAGCTGCCTCTGGTGGTGGCCCTGCAGTGCTGAGCTAGAGAGGGCTGCTGCGCTCGGTCCCTCAAGCCACCTGGGGAGGGGTCGGCATTAGGAAAAAATCACGCTTTGGTTGGGGGATGAAATGGGTGCGGGGGTTCGATTGTACGGTGATATTTGGCAACCAGACTTACTGTGGTGATAACTTTTTGGCGTACACCAAGATTGAATTGTGTTGTACACTTGAAACTAACACGTTATGTATGAGTTTTACCTCAGTAGAAAGAAAGTCACACGCTAGTGTCAGGTATCGTTAAAAGCACGTTTACGCAGGCTGGCGTGTTCTCTGCCACACAGTTGTGTGCAGCAAGCATCATCAGCCTCACGTTACGAGTGAGGAAACTGCAGCTGTGTGACTTCCACAGGACACAGGTTGGAACTTGAGCCTTGTGGCTCCCAAGCCACTCCTGCAGGCAGCTGTCTGCTCCTGGGAAGGAGGGTAGCTGCCCTCCATGGTGGTCAGTGTCCAAGAATATGCCCCACATCTGGCTGGTGTGGTGGGTGAAAACCTGAAATAGCCGAAATCATTGTAAATTAGTATGTTGGTGAAGGACTTGGGTGGACACCGAGTTTTTATCCAAACCGAGTGGACCGTCAGCCCTAGAGGCTGCCTGCTCTTTGCAATCCTGATACCCTCCCAAAAATCTTCAGACCATGTCCTCCTCCAGGAAGCTCCTAGTGGAGACAGTTTAGTTCACAGCTGCTGCCTGTCAAGGCCCACAGTGGATGTGGGAGGGGAGAGGAGGCCTTTGTGTGAGAGAACCCCGGCCAGGGTTGGGGAGGCTCTGGGCCGCCGGTGCAGCGGAAGCAGCCACTCCCCCTGATCTCGCCGTGTCTCAGCCGCCTGGGCAGACAGCCCTCACCTGCGTTACGCAGCAGTTCATGGCTCCAGAGAATGTACGTAGCTCGTGGGTGTCAGGAATCTGGAGTGGACCCCAGAGCCCCCAGCTGCATGAGGGAGGAAGCAGGACGCCCCTGGGCCCCCTGCAGCCCACAGCCTGCCCCTCAGCCCTTGCCTAGTTTGTCTTTAAATTTTTGTTCCTTTATCAGCCTGTAAGAACTTTGTTTTTAAAAATCTGATGATGTTGCCCAGAAACATTTGGCAGTTGTATTTACAGTTGTGTTAAGGTTGAGTTGCCAAACACTTCAGGAAAAATTGTATTGGTGTTAACCCCGAGTCCCCATATTTGTGTTGAAATGTCCCACAAGTTAAATGGAAGGCACTTACCTGGCACTGTCCCTCATTTCTCACCCCCAAGTGTGTGTTTTGGACCCTATGAGGGAAAAGTATCAAGTGTGCAGAGCTACACGTCACAGTCCAAGTGACACATTTCCCATCCTAAGGGTGCATGGGTGGGGCAGCTGCGTGTCCCTGGCAGGACTGGGTACAGGGCAGCCTCTGCTGGCTGTTTTCCAGCCCTGGCAGCCTCGGTGTCCTGCACCAGCCCTGGGGCAGCACTCTGGCAGCAGGTGCATTTTCACATTCCTGACCTCGCTGCAGCAGGTGTCCAAGGCCACCGAGCAGCAGTCTGTGGACAGGCTGTGGGAACACTCTTAGAGTGGCTTTATAGCTGATTGCTTCCTGGGCCCTCCCCACTTAGTTTGCAGACAGTCTGCTTAGGGTGAAGCGGGCTACGCAGCATCCTCCTCTTCCAGCTGGAGAACTGAGCACGAGCACCTTGTCCACGGATGACGTGTTGGTGGTGCCAGGTGGACCATCAGAGCGGATGGGCAGTGAGGCCCGTGTCTTCTCAGCTCACACACTCTTGAGTACCCGTGATACAGTCTTGCTGGGTGTGTGCTGCGACTG
The DNA here is from genome assembly GCF_036321535.1 of Camelus dromedarius. Classification (NCBI taxonomy): domain Eukaryota; kingdom Metazoa; phylum Chordata; class Mammalia; order Artiodactyla; family Camelidae; genus Camelus; species Camelus dromedarius. The sequence goes on from NC_087451.1 coordinate 27,473,458, forward strand.
TCCTCTTTGACCCACTGTGCTCCTGAGGTTCTTTCGTGTTGACAGCGGTAGTTCTGTGGCTTTCTTGCTGTTTGTAGACTCTTCTGTCTCCGTGAGCAGCCCTCCTGGTGCTGAGCCGTGGCTGCCTTCCAGTGTTCTGCTCTTAAGAGTGGTGCCTTAACGACTCCCTAGTCCCTGTCTCCTGGTGCACAGTCTGGGAGGGGGGCTGGGTTTCATGGCCAGGGCAGTGCTTGGCCTGCGGGGTCCGCAGGGACACGTCCTGAGGTGGTTTCGCGCGGTGACGCCCCCACCTGCACGATGTCAGGGCCCCTGTCGGACCCACGTTGTCTTTAGCCTCGTTACTGTTCTCTTCAGTGTGACCCAGGGTGTCCCAGCTAGCACAGAAGAGGGACTTAAAGATAAGAATGGAGAAGGAAGAAATAAAACTGTTACTTGCACACAATCTAACTTTCTGCATAGGTTAGAGCATTGAGCCCTGTAGTTTAAGATCAAAATGTAAAATCCGTTCATTTCATTTCGCCAACAACCAGCAGTTGTAGGTGACAGGGAACAGGGAGGGGGCGGGTCAGCATGTCAGTGGCGAGCGGAAGTGCTGGCCCAGCTGCCGAGTCTCCGCCCTCCAGGCCTGGGGCTGAGTCTCCTTTGGTCCAGGAGCAAGGGGAGGGGTCCAGGAGAGGGCAGACCCCTCCCTCCTTGTAAAGTCAAGATGCCAAACACAGCTCTAGCGTCGAGCGATGAACATAGAATTACATTTGTCTGCCTCCTGTTAAACAGTCTTGTGGCCACTTTGACCTAAATTTCTTGTACCTGCACAGACTTTCCTGAGTGACCTGGAGAGACAGTAAGTAACCTTTCTCTTTGGTCTCCTGACCCCACTTCCTGCATGGAAGCCGCCCTGCCTCTCTCTATCCAGGGGTGAGAGGTGAATGTAGGTTTGGCCCGTCCAGATGCAGCCGTGTGCTTGTCATCAGTCGGGGTGGTCTTGCCTCCAGAGGTTGGGAGCGGGGCGCAGAGTGTTCCCACTTCTTCGGCACTTTCGCACAAATCACTGAAGGGCTGTGGAGACACCCCACATACTAAGTGTGCAGGTGTGTGCGCCTTTCGGGGGGGTAGAGGAGGGATTGGGGGAGGAGTCGCATTTTTAGGACAGAGTATCTGGTCTGAAATAGGAGAAGGGAACACAGAAGGAAGGATGGCTCAAGGCCCCCCGTTGACAGGGCCTCCCCCAAGTCTGCATTTCACATCCTTTGCCTGGTGCAGGACCTTGTGTCTGGCTGTTTTTCTTCAATACAATATGAAGTTTATAAACAACAAAACTCCAGAAGAACATGGGGGAAGACCAATGAGGCTACCTAGTGGCTCATGAAGTCCCCTCCAGCCCCCACAGACTAACGAGAGGGGCAGCAGCTGGGTGGCAGAACCTGGCATCAGACACGCACACCCCCGCCCGCGCTTCCACACGTCCACCCCGTCCCGACACTGACCGCTGCTGCTGCGGGCAGGACGCTGGCGCCAGGCACTGTGGAGAAGCCCTCGCTGAGGTCTCAGGGAGCCTCAAGGGTGGAGGGTTTTGGTCCTTGCTGCATACGGCCACCCAGCAGCTCGGGGTGGGCAGAGGTACCCTTCAAACTGTTTTTTCCCAACACACAGGACCCTGATGAAGGACCGGGGAGGGGCAGCAAGATTGGCAGTTGGGACCCGGGATCCCTCATCACAGACAACCCTGCCCCGGCCTCGGCTTCCTCGCGGCGTCTTCACTCAGCCCCGGCCTTCCTGACCTGTCCATGCTGCCCTCCCTGTCCAGGCCGATTCCCAGTCTTCCAGTCAGAGCAGATCAAGTCACGGGGCCGCATGGTTCAGACCTATCTCCCGTGGAACTCTGAAGATGGAGGGGGTTCGAGAGGACACTGGGGCAGAGAAGCCAGGTCTCATCGGCAAAAGTGAGGTGGTTCATCAGGTTCTGGCCTCCAAAAAATTGTTCTCGGTGGCAAGGCATCAAAAGGTACGCATGCTGTGCAGTCCCGGGGCCCCTGCCGCCTCCCCCGAGAGCACTCCTGCCTGAACGTGCACCGGAGACCGAAGTCCTCAGAACGTTGGCATCGAGGGAAGAGTTAACACACAGGACGGGTGATGCGCACACAGTTACTGCAGTTGGCATCCTGAGAAAGCGGGACCCCAGGGAGCAGCAAGCAAGTGCTGCTGGCCCAGAGCGGGTGAGCAGGAGCCCCTCCTCTCAACCCCTTGCCCAGCGGCCCCCTGCACCCTGCCCCACCACCCTGCCTTGGCACTGGGTCCGGAGGAGGCCAGCGTGGAAACCCTGCTCAGCACTGAGGGCCCCTCCCAGAGAGCAAGTGGCCTGTGCTCCTATCTCGCACTTAATCTCCTCGCTCCGACACAAGAAGTAATTGTCACTGCATATCCTTTAGAGAGAAGCCATCTCTCAGTGCCGTTTTGAAAAGCTATAAATTTGGGGTGAAGACTCCAGTAAATACACTGGCTCTGGGGGGACGCCCCTGACAGCCTCAGGCACCTGCGCAGAGCCCCTCCCCGCCCCCTGCCAAGGGTGATGCCTGAGACCCAAGGCCAGGCCCTTACCCACCTTTCCCTTGTTTCCCCACTGTGCTCCTCTAACCCTTATGAGCACAGAAGACTGCCCCACTCACTGTGGCTCCATTCTGGACCTCGTAGAGCTGCACTCTCCTCTTCCTGGAAGTAGATTGGCGTTGCCTGTAAGCTGGGGCCACCATGTGGCTGGTGTGCTGTGGCGGGGGCAGCAGCTTGATTCCTTGGCGCACTGGCCTAGACCTCCCCATATCCTCCCCAGCCTGTCTCCCCCCGTCTTCCTCCTGCCCCTCGGTACCTCTCACTCCTGACACAGAACACCCACCAGGGCGCTAGACGAGTGAGTCCAGACCCTTGGCCGACTTTGAAAGGTCAGCTCCACTGCCTCGTCCTCCAAACTCTGGAAGCCTTGTGTGTGCAGCTGACTAGGGGGCTCAAAAGACATTGACTTGGAGGTCAAGTGTGACCCCAGCGTGCTCTTCGTGGACAGGAAGCTAAACCCCAAGTGCATGGTGACCCACTTCCAGGTGCTGGCCCTGCACAGCAGCTGTGGCTCCTCTGCCCCTTGGCGCCCCACCTGCAAACAGCTGTTAGGACACAGAGCCCATGGTCACTGGCCCCTAGACCTTGGACAGGTGGTTACTGGCCCCAGTGAAGTCCAGAGACCAAAGTATGGTTCTTAAAATACTCTTTACAGTAGTGTAAAACGGAACAGGGATAAATCATAAACCAGGTGTGACCAGTGTGCAGAAGAATTTCAAAAGGTCATTGGATAAAAGAAAATTTTTTCAATTTAAAAAGGAAAAAAAATTAAACTTTATTGGAGTGGGAAGGGACAGACTGGGATTTCAAAATGCAGAAAAGGTAAACAAGATTGTACTGTGTAGCACAGGGAAATATATACAGGATCTTGTGACTCACAGCGAAAGAGAATGTGACAATGAATGTATCTATGTTCATGTATAACTGAAAAATTGTGCTCTACACTGGAATTTGACACAACATTGTAGAATGACTATAACAATAAAAAAAAGTTAAATAAAAAACTTTGTTGGAGGATGCTGATGAGGACTTGAACTAGTGGAGACGTTCTTTTCATGCAGAGAAAGACTCAGCAAGATGTCATCTCCCAGAGCTGCTCTGAGTCCAGTGAGATTCCAGTTGCAGCCTAGCAGGGCTCTTCTCCCCGGGAGACGGGGTGACCAAGACGGGAACACCACACTCACAGAAAGTGCCTGGAGCCAGTGACAACCCAGCACCCGGATTGGGGCTTCTAGAATCACTCCCTCCCCAGAGGAGCTGAGGTCCCAGGGTGGGGCAGGAAGAGAGGGCGAATCTGGAGCAGGTCGTGGCTGAAAGGAAAGAGGTGCTCAGAAACCGAGGGGCACGAGTCCAGAGGACACGGGAGCGAGCTTGAAGCGGCATCTGTTGGCCAGCCTTGGGACAGTTAGAGCCACAGAATGAGGAACGGATGTTGACACGAGGAGGGAAGGAGGACTCCTGAGTCCAGAGTCTCACACGTGTGCTCATGCACAGTGAAGCTCCGCAGAAGTGCAGACGGAACCGTTGGAAAGTCCCACTTTGCAGCCTCGGTTCTGGTGTTGATGGGCTTAGGCGGAGGTCAGAGATGGATGCAGACACAACTTCAGGTTGAATTCCCAATTGAGAACCATTCTACAAAACTGACCTGAACTCTTCAGAATGTCTGTGGTGAAAGGTGGAAAAACTGTTCTAGACTAAGCATGGGGACTACACGGCAGTGCTTGGTCCTAGATGGGATGCTGGGTAGGGGGCCACTGTGAGGGACGTCATTGGGACACGCAGGTGAGGAGGTGTGAGTGTGGGCTGTGTCAGTGTTCGGAGTGTCACGTGTGGTTGACTACGGTGCTGTGCCCCCCACTTGGGGACATGCAGATGGTGGTGTCACCATCGGTGGGAGGGGTCTTTTGAACACGGTGCCGAGGACACTGGGAGTCCTGCCTCACCTCACCCAAAACCCACTTCCAGCTGCAGCAGGAGATTTCACTGTGAAGAGCAAGACAAGAGCACCTTGATTTTTTAAATCGCCATCATTGAGGTGTAACAGACTTCATCTATTTTGACCGCGTCATTTGAGAAGTTTTGCGGTGTGTGTGCCTTCGGGAAACCACTGCCATAATCAAGATGGTGCGCATACCCCTCACCCTCCAGGTTTTTGGGTCCCTTTGTGGTTCCTCTGCCCCGCCCTCTGTCCCCAGGTCACGTTTCTCGGCTTCTGTCACCCTAAGTTAGTTTGCATTTCCTAGAGTTCCCTGTACGAGTAGTAATACTGTGTGTATTTTTGAGATTTCACATGTGCATTGGTGGTTACTCCTTTTCGTTGCTGAGAGGTATTCCCCTGTGTGTCTGTCTCTGTCTTGCACCTGTTCGTGGGCAGCTGGGTTGGCTGCAGCTTTCAGATTTTCTGGACGGGGTGTAGCTCAGCAGTAGCTGAGTACTTGCCTGCAGGTACTCCGGACAAAGCTGCTGCGAGCTCTTGTGCAGGTGTCTGTGGCTGCTCGTCCCCCCCTCCTGGGGGAGTGTGTAGGAATGGAGTCCAAAGTGGGCTCCTGTTTTCCCTCTCAGAAGCTGCTACACCGCACTGGGTCCTGCCGCGCTGTAAGCGGCAGGCAAGTCTCTGACCTGTCCGCTTCACCCAGGTTACTGAGGGTATTGGCATGAAGATGTTCATCACGCTTCCTGCTAGCTTTGTAATGTTTCTAGAACCTAGTGAGGTCACCTCTCACTCTTGGTGTTGGTGATTTGTGCCTTCTGTTTTCTCTTGATCAGTCTGTTGAGAGATTGATCAATAATTTTCTCAGAGAACCAGCTTTGGTGTCAGTTACTTTCTCTGTTGTATCTCTGTTCTCTGTTTCGTTGGTTTCTGCTGTGATCTTTTATTTCCTTTCTGTTGGCTTAGGGTTTAATTAGCTATCTTCTTACGGAGGAAGCTGAGATCGTTGGTCTGTCTTTTCCAGGAGAGGTGCTTCGTGGCTGTAAATTTCCCTCCTGGAGCAGCATTCATAAGTCCTGATATGTTTTCATCTCCATGTAGTTCAGATGCTCATCCCTTTTTGACTTGATCCTTCATCCATGGGTTATTTTGAGGTGTATTTTTTAGCTTCCATATCCTCGGGAATTTTCCAGAGAGCTCTTACTTCTTCAGAGAATATGTGTTGCATAACTTGAACCCTTCTGACGACTTTACTGAGGCTTGTTTTATGTCCAGAGTGAGGTGTGTCTGGATAAATGCCCCGTGTGCACTTGAGAAGGAGGTGGGTTCTGCTACTGCGAGGACCTCGTGAAGTCTGCCGCTAGGTTGTGGCTTGTCTGTCTCCTTGCAATTCTGCTTCGTGAATGTTGAAGCTCTGTTGTCAGCTGCGTAAGTGCTTAGAATTGTTGCGTTCTCTTGATGGATGGACGCCGGCTTCAGTGAGGTGGCGGTGACCTCCCTGGAAGCTCTCCGCGCCAGCCACGGCGCCGGGAGCCCACGCGGCAGCCCTCTGCCCCTCGCCTGCTGCTGGTGTGCGGACTCACTGTGCAGCTGTGACCTGCTGTGTCTGAAGCGCATCACTGCAGGCGGCGCGCAAGCTGGTGCTTGCTCTTCTGTCTCGTCCGCAGAGGTTTTCCTTGTTTGGGTCATTTAGACTGTTCACACGCCACTAGCGTGACTAATGGCAAGATTAGGTTTGCTGTTAGTCTTTGTCTCATTTGGTCTTTGTTTCATTTTCCCTCCTTTTTTGCCTTATTTTGGATTAATCAAGGTTTTTTTACATTTCTTAATCATTTTTCTTCTGATGAGCCCGTGTTGAATTGTTGAACTCGCTCCGTGTTGTTGTTTTGTGGCCGAGGTAGGGTTTACCATGTGCATCGCTGACGGGTCAGTCACGTCCTCCAGTGGCAGGAGGCCACCTCCTGCGGAGCGGAGCCTGAGCTGGCACGCATCCGCCCTTGCGACGCTGCCTCGTGTTATTTTTGTTTAATCTGTCATATCTTGTAAATTTATATAGTTTTTTTAAATACGTGTGCTTAGGTTGTTATTTCCGGTGCTTTTCATTGGTCTTTGTAGCCCTGACTTCACGTGGCAGCGTCCACCTCCTGCCTGAAGGATGTCCATGTGTCACGGTGTAGGTGTGCTGGCAATTGAGTCCTCAGCTTCTTACATCTGAAAATGTCTTCATTATGTCTCTGCGGAGGTGTTTTGGGGCAGATTGCCAGGTCTTTTCTCAGGCGTTAGAGGGGCTCCTCTGCTGTGTGCGAATGTGTCTTCTTTTTCTCTGGCTGCTTCCAGGATGATCTGTCCATCACTAGTTGTGAGCGCTTTGACCGTCAGGTGCATTAGTGTCCTGTTCTTCACGGTCCTCGCGTCTGGGGCTTGTCGAGCTCCCCAGCTCTGCAGGGTTGTTGCTTTCCGCAGCGCTTCCTTTCAGGGGCCTGCCCTCTCCTCCCCTCTCCCAGGGCTGCAGTTACACAGACGGCAGGTGCCTTGACGCTGTCCCACAGACGCTGTCCCACAGCCACTGGGCTCTTGTTGCTTTCCCAGCAGTTCCGTCGTGCGCCGTCACCCAGCACCGTGTCCTCTTAGATGTCGTGGTCTTCATCTCTAGAAGTCAGGTCGGGTCTTCTCTGTCTCTCTCGTGCGTGCCTTTGTTGAACTGTTTCTGACATGGAATTTGTGTTCGTAATTATTTTATTGCCCTTCTGTGCTGATTCTGACATCGGAGTTAGTGTCAACTGACTGTCTGCGGGGTGGGTCCTGTTTCTGCCTCTTTGCTGGCTGGTCGTCTCTAGCTGCCGGCTTCACGTCCTTGTGTGCTGGGTACCTTACCCTCCTCCCAGTCTGCCTCAGCTTAGTTACGAGATGGAGCTGAGTTACTTTCATCACTTTCGTTTTTGTTTTTCTGCTCATGTGCTCGGGTAGGACAGGGGCATGTCCTGCCTGAGGGATCCGTGTCATTCATTGCCTCATGCTGAGTGCCTAGAAGCCCGTGTCTTTTCGTATGTTGTCGCTTGTTCGCGCTTCCTGGTTGTTGTGGGCGTGAGGGGGGGTGGGGTCCCCCTTGCGCCACCTTGGCTGGAAGTAGAAGTATTTTTAAGAAGTAACATCTCTTCCTGATTCTGAGCTCAGGGTCTCACGTAGGGTGCCAGAAACGTTACTCATAAAGGGAGAGGTTGGTGCGTTTATCTCTGCTAACATTTAGTACCTCTTTTCATCAAAAGACTGCAGCAAAAGAAAGTAAGAAAACAGGCCGTTAACTAAGAAAAGATACTTGCCTCAGGTAAAAACAAAGATACTTAGTGTCCAGAATTTATAAAAGAACTGTTATAAATAGGAAAAAGACACCCTCATAGAAAAAATTGACAAAAGACATGCATAGGCATTTCAGAGAAGAGGAAGCATGCTCTGCCAATGAATAATAAAAAAATTCCAGGTAGTTCGTTGAGACACCATTTTATAGCCACTCACTCGATTGATGAAACTTAAGAACTCTGGAAAGACTCTTATGTGAGTAGGAACTAACTCATTCGTTTCTGGTGGGGTTGTAAAGCGGTTATCCTGCGGTGGCTGGTGCAGTCAGGTAGTTCGTATCCTGTGTTTCTCATACGTGGGACTAGATTCGAATGAGAATTTCACGTGTAAGGATTTTCACTAGTGGACGTGCATAAGAATATGCTTAGCACACTGTTTTATGATAGGAAAAGCAACCCTGAACAGTCAGATGACAGAAGGAAGGTGAAATGTGCTCTGTCCTCCAAGCGAAGTGATAGACGGCGCACTCGCTGTTAGGAGTGCAGCCGGGGTGCAGTGCTGTGCGGGGCAGGGCGCAGTGTGAGAGGAGGGAGGGGAGGGAGGCGCGCACGGTGCGGGTCACTTGTGGGTGTCCTTGGTCTGTGTGCAGTGGTGGGCTGCGGCCTGATGTTACATCATGCCTTATAAACTAAGGATTTGTTAAATTTGTTCTCCTGTGATAATGTAAAACGTACTCTTAAAATACTTAACTGGAGAAATGAAAGGAGGTTGCCTTATTGATACCAAAACTTATGAAACTAGACTAAAAATATTTAGCATCTTGTAGTGTCAGAAAGTAAGGCAGTGCTCATAACAAACAAAGCCTGCGGCAGTCAGGAGTTCAGGGCCACAGGAGCCACTGAGGAGCGCCCAGCAGCCAAGGCGGGGCGCTTTGAGCAGCAGAGTAGGGGGCGGAGCACCAGGGCGTGGGGCGGAGCACACAGACGCTCGCTCACTCGTGGGTCGTACTGGTGGAAAAAGTGCTGAGTAGGTAGGGGAGAGAAATCTGCGTGCAAGACCCCCCACCCCCGAGGGAACGGGATGGGGTGAGAGAAGGGGAGCCCTGCGGTGCAGATGCCTGGCGGCAGCCCCAGCCACAGGCAAAGGTGCCTCCACACCCACAGCCAGGACCCTGAGCACACGCGCGGGCAGGCGCTTCCCTGCGCAGTGTCCCTCCCCCGAGCCCACAGCCCAGACTGATGATGGGGAGAGCAGCAGACCCCCTGCAGAGGGGCGGTCTGCAGGGCCCTGCCTGGCACCCTGCACGGCCTGGTCAGCTGGGAGGGGCCAGAGGAGACGGGAGGACTGTGTCTCCTGGGGGACCCTGGGGTGGGGGCGGGGAGGGGTCAGTTGGGAGTTTGGGACGTGCAGATACAAATTGCTGTATATAAGACAGATAAAGGACAAGGACCTGCTGTGTTGCACAGGGAGCTGTACTCAGTGTCTCGTAATGACGTGTCATGGAAAAGGATACATGTGCGCATGTGTGACCAAATCACTGTGCCGTACACTAGGAACTGGCACAGCGTTGTGGATTAGCTGTGCTTCAGTGTAATAAAAGAGGGGGAAGAAACGTGAATAGGCTGTGATTAGTGACTGGTCAGTATTGGTTCACACGCTGACACACGCACTGTGACACACGCCTGCGCTGTTGTAGGATGACCGTCGAGGGGGAAGCTGGGTGTTGGGGGGATATCTGCCGCTTCTCCGGAGCCCCTGTCCCCCCCTCTCTGCCTGTGCAGTTGGCACCATGTTCTTTCCCTGTGTCACTTCCGACTGCTCCTGCCTAACCCTGGTCAGTGTCTGTTGTGCAGCGGTCACAGCGTATGGGCAGGTGGGCCAGGTTCCCCCCCACCCCGGGTGGAGAGGCGGGCTGACACGTGGCTCTCTTACAGTGGGCATCCCCACCATCCGGTGGTGCGGGGCGGAGGGGGACTACAATGTCATGGTGATGGAGCTGCTGGGGCCCAGCCTAGAGGACCTCTTCAACTTTTGCTCCAGGAAATTCAGCCTCAAAACTGTCCTGCTTCTTGCTGACCAAATGGTAAGAGCTCACTTCTGTCCAGAGCAGGGCAGCTTGGGCGCTCAGCCTGGTGGGGTGCCAGGGCTGCTCTCTCTGCCTCAGTGCCTCTTGTGCACCGGGAGAGAACGGAAGCTCCTTAATGGGCCCTGGGTTCCCTGGGGACCTGGCCCCGAAAGGACAGCGTCACATAAGGTTATGGGCTGTTCACTTCCCTGAGAGCCGGTGTGGGGCTGGAGGTGGTCAGCTCAGTCCCCTGTCTGAACCGAGGGTGCGGGAGTGCTGGGCTGCTTCCCCATGGCTGCCGCTGCTCTGGGGTGACCTCTCGCCGTGCTTCCCCTCTAGATTAGTCGTATTGAGTACATTCACTCGAAGAACTTCATCCACCGGGACGTGAAGCCGGACAACTTCCTCATGGGGCTGGGCAAGAAGGGCAACCTGGTGTACATCATCGACTTCGGACTGGCCAAGAAGTACCGGGACGCCCGCACCCACCAGCACATCCCCTACCGCGAGAACAAGAACCTCACCGGGACGGCACGCTACGCCTCCATCAACACGCACCTCGGCATCGGTGAGCTCCCCCAGCGGCCTGGGCGCCTGTTCCCAGCTTGGGGAAAGCCAGCCCCGCTGAGGCCCCAATCTGGAGCCTGTAATCACCCTCTGTGGCAAAGACTGGCTCCCAGGCCCTGAGACCTTGCATTGTGGGCTGCGGGGCTTCCTGGCAGGCGGCTGTGACGCCGTCGCCATCTCAGTGTGAGGCGCCTCCCGGGACGTCATGGGGACTCGTTCGGAAACAAGAGTTGAGGTGTTCTTCCCTGGGGCTTTGAGTTCCTGCCCCAGGGAGCATCTGTGGGGCCCGCGCTGCCCTGACCACTGCCCTCTCTTCCCAGAGCAATCTCGGAGGGACGACCTGGAGTCGCTGGGCTATGTGCTCATGTACTTCAACCTGGGCTCGCTGCCCTGGCAGGGACTGAAGGCGGCCACCAAGCGGCAGAAGTACGAGAGGATCAGCGAGAAGAAGATGTCCACGCCCATCGAGGTGCTGTGCAAAGGCTACCCCTGTGAGTGTCCAGCGCGGGCGGGGGGCCCTCCGAGGCTCGGAGGGTCCTGTGTGGTGGCGGGGAGCGTGGAGAGCAGGCAGGTGTCTGCTCTGTACCCGGCTGCATCCCTCTGCCCTAGGGCTCCCTGCCTCCCCGGGCCGCAGCTTGGAGTTTTCCTTTTGCTCTCATGGGCCCACCCGCCGCATAAGGGCCCCGTGGTGTTGGGTTCTCTCACCCCCGTCCTTCCCGCCCCGCCCTGGGGTTTTAGGCTCCGTCCTTTGCGCCTGCCTGTGGTGTTGGGGGGAAGGGGTCCTGCTGGCAACGCCACGCCGGCTCGTAGCCGGCACCGCCAGCTACCTCCAGGTGTCCCGGTGCCCGCAGCCGAGTTTGCCACGTACCTGAACTTCTGCCGCTCCCTGCGCTTCGACGACAAGCCCGACTACTCCTACCTGCGCCAGCTCTTCCGCAACCTCTTCCACCGGCAGGGCTTCTCTTACGACTACGTGTTCGACTGGAACATGCTCAAGTTCGTAAGTGTGCGGCGGGCCCAGCGACTTCTCTGTGGATGGGGCTCCCGGCCCGTCCGGGGCGCTCCGAGCGGGGCTGAGGCTTGGGGACTGGGGCTCCCAGGGCACGGGCTGAGTCTGCAGTGCAGGTCTGCCTAGAGCCTGGGCTCCTACCCTGACACTGAGGTCACTTGATCCACATCACGACGAGGCGTCGGGGCTGTTCTGGCCTGCGCGTTCCTTGCACAAGGGTGTGTGTGTGCCGTGAGGTAGGGTATAGACCCGTGCTGGGGCCTGGCCTCCGAGGGGGCAGGCGGCTGGGGAGGCCTGTGTGTTATGCGTGCGTTTGGTCCTGGGATGAGCTTCATGTGATTTCCTTGGTTTCTCAGGTGTGAGCTTGTGAGCACAGATACGCGTGCTTGGGGCTGAGGGTGTGGAGAGGGCAGAGCTTGGACCTTAATCTGTTTCCCTTCTAGAATAGGCCGTCTGTCCCTGGGTCCGTTGTATGAATTTAATTAATCTTTGGGCACCACTGCTGGAATTCCAGGGTTTGGGGGAATTTACTTTACCTCTTTGATTAAAAATTTGTTCTACTTAGTTATGAGCTTAAGACGGAAAGTGGCACCTTTCCAGGGTGACAAGTGTGATGGAGGAACAGAACCTCCTCTTCAGAGGATGCAGAGCAGGAGGCCGTACCCGTGGCCTCGCCCGTGCAGGGGTGCTTGTAAAGGGACCTGGTGGCAGGGGTGGCTGCTGCCTCCGGAGCAAGGGCCACCTGCCCTGGACCTGGCCTGTGCCCTCTGGTAGGGTGGCCGACCCCTGGAGAAGGGTGCCACAGGTCGCCTGGAGTCTGAACATCAGAGTGGGCCTTCTGCCGGAGCCACTTGAAGTTCTCTGTTCTGATATCGTCATCCCTCTTAGGGGCTCGGCAGACCTCTCGTGTGAAGGGCCAGACAGTAGATAATTTCAGCTTTCCCATCTGCACGGCATTGCAACCGCCTGACTGGTAACCAGAGCACTGCGGGGCGGTCGGGGATAAGTTGGGGTGGCCATGCCGAGAAAACTTTATTTACAGAAACAGACGGGCTGCCTTTGGCCCACGAGGGCTCAGTTTACACCCTTGCCTTAAAGTGCTGGTAACCTTTACGAGGACAGTTAATCTTCGCGTCACCATTTAAAATCAGGTGCCTCCGAGCTTGTGGTTCGATGTAGAACAAGCTGTTGCAGGAGCAAACCTGGCTGAGGTGGTGCTCGCCACACCGCCTTCCTGGGACAGGCCCGGCTGCCAGCCCCTCGACTCGCGTGTGCGCCGATGTGACTCTCGCGCAGGCTGGCGCTCTGCATTCCGCTGGACCCCTCAGCCCACCGAGTGCTGCCGCCCCCGCCTGCCTCACAGGCTTCCCGACTTGTGCTGTTCGGCCACCTCTGACCTAGATGGGTGCCCATTCCTGCGGTGCTCAGGAAGAGGGCCCACGGGTGCTGTTGGTGTGTGGGTTTCTGCTGTGTTGGGACGAGGGCCGAGACACCTGTTCTGCTCCTTGCAGGGGTGCGGGACCGGCCTGGGGCTGTCCAGCGGAGGAGCGTTGGACTTGTGCGTGGCTCCAGATGGCTTCGTGTCTTGTCCCCAATGCCCTGGTGTTTTCTTGGCTCAATTTGCAGCCAGAGGCCTGGGGTGGTTTTTCAGCAAACCCAGTTCAGTTAAGGTCTTGCCTCTTTCCTTCTCAGGGAGCCAGCCGGGCAGCTGACGATGCCGAGCGGGAACGCCGGGACCGAGAGGAGCGCTTGAGACACTCCCGAAATCCAGCCACCCGCGGCCTCCCCTCCACGGCCTCTGGCCGGCTGAGGGGGACACAGGAAGTGGCTCCTCCCACACCCCTCACCCCTACCTCACACACTGGTGAGTGGTCTCGGGGCTGCTGGATGTGCCGCAGCCTCCCGCTCTGAGGCAACAGCTTCTGTTCTGTGTGTTGGTTGCTCTGGCCCTTCCAGTGTGACCTTGCGGGGAGCTGGCTCTGGGAGTGGGGACTGGGGACCGGGCGGGCCTCGTGGGCCAAGCTGTGTGCATTCCTGTTCTGGCTGATTCTTGTTCCCGAGGTTAGAGGGGCCTGGGAACAGCCTGGGACGGCGCCTTTGGGAACATCTGTTTCCTCGTTGGTCTCCTGAAGGGCTGAGTTCCTTGCAAGCCCTGTTGCTGTTCACGTTCTCCTGGTGACGAAAGGAGAGCCCCCGACGAACCCCTCCCTCCTCACGGGCCTGTCGTGACCCTCCTCGGGCCCGAGGCTGGCGTCGCTAGTGCCGACCCAGTACTGGGCTGCAGCAGCCTGTCCTGTGCCCCGTGCCGAGGCTGCAGGCGTCCTTGCTCGACCACAGTTCCCAGTGGAGAGCCCATGCTGGAGTGTGGGGGGGCCTTCCGAGGCCTCACTTCTGCCTCTGTCTTCCTCTCTGCCAGCGAACACCTCTCCTCGGCCCGTGTCCGGCATGGAAAGAGAGCGGAAAGTGAGTATGCGGCTGCACCGCGGCGCCCCGGTCAACATCTCCTCGTCCGACCTCACAGGCCGGCAAGATACCTCCCGCATGTCCACCTCACAGGTGCGCGCCCCGCAGGCCCCATGCTGCGGGCCTCTGACTTCTCCGCGTTGTCTGGTCTCCTGGCTCCAGGCCGGGGTGGGTGAGGGATTCAGAGGCTTTCCTGCTTCCCTTCCTTCCCTTCCTCCCCTTCCTCCCCATCTCTGAGCATTTGAACCAACGGGGGGAAAGGTGCCCCCTCGGTGCTGTTCGGCCCTATTTGAGTATCTCAGTGATTGGCTGTGCGGGGTCAGGGCTCACCCCCCAACTGTGCTGGGACATGTAATGGGGACTTCTCTCTTCTGCTGCCCTCCGTGGGGCCCTGGCCGCAGGCCAGTCTGGGAGGCTCGGCCGTCTTCCCTGCTGGGTGGGGAGCGCCCGCCTGCTTGTGCCGTCAGTCACCGGCACGCCCGCCTGGAGACTCTGTCCTGGTCCTTGCCAGCCGGGCCTGCCCCCAGCACAGCGCCCATCGGGGGTGGGGGCGGCGTGCTGCTGGCAGTCACTGCGTGCTGTGGTCGGCAGGGGCCTTTTAGAGCCTGGCACCTGGCTGCGTGTCGCAGGGCAGGAGCTCCCATCTCCTCTCTGAGGGCGAGCACGCTCCGAGGCCCGCGAGGTGTGGCCCGGGCCCCAGAACCACCTCCGCTCGCCACGTCTTCTCTCTGCCGCTGTTACTGGGCTGCACTCACCACACACCTTTCTCGACAGAGCAGTTCTTCCTTTCTGTACTGATACTTCTCCTCCAGCAGCTTTTGGGGTCCCTTCCTGTGGGCGGTGGGGTCGGGTGACCCTGTGGTATCTGCTGGGCAGGGCAGGGTCTCAGGAAGGCCCTGGGCTGTGTGCTGGGCGAGCCCTCCTCAGGTTCACTGTGACACTCGGGTTCATGTGGTACCCGGCCCCCCAGCGCTTGTGGGGCACTGGGTGTAGCTTGTGGGTGAATTTGGTGGGTTGAGCGTGCAGGTTAGGAGGGCGGGGGCTGCAAGCACTACCAGGACCGCAGTCCTTTGGCGTCCAGTCTAGCTGGGCTTCAGGCAGAGGAACGAGGCGTGCCCGGGCTGGGGGGGGGGGGCGTGCTCCCAACCACTTTCCCTTGACCAGGAGCAGTAAGAGTTTTACCACTTTTTTTTTTTTAATATATTTTTTATTTAGGGGGGGTGGTAACTGGGTTTTTATTTATTTATCTGTAATGGAGGTACTGAGGATTGAACCCAGGACCTCGTGCATGCTGGGTACCACTGAGCTACATACTCTACCACTGAGCTACACCTTCTCCTCTTGGACACTTCTGATTTCCTGGTAATTCTACTGGAAATGGGTGATTTTTACAGGGTAGCTGTCTCTCGCAGAGACTGAAGATACAGGTAGTCTGATCACCTGGGATCTGGCCAGGCAATGCGGTTGGACCTCTCTTGGCCCCTGGCCCCACCCTCCCTCCCTCACCACGGGGCACAGAGAAGGCTTCACATTGCTTCCCACGAGCCCTGGGGTCCCCGAGCCCTGTGTGCTGCTGGCTCTGTGGCCCCAGAATGCCTGGGCCAGCAGAGACTGAGGAAGGTGCAGGCCCTTTTTTAAACATGGGAGAATGTCTTTTGCTTTGAGGACCGTTGAGGGAAAGGAAAGAGAGGGTGCTGAGGGTGCTGGGTTGTTGAGGGTCTGGGTGCAGCCTCAGCCCCCGCCCCAGGCGTCGACCAAACACAGCCCCGAGGTCCCACCTCGCAGACATGTCTGCTCGCTCGTGTGCGCGCTCCCTCCTTCTCCCCTTTCACGTGGGCCTGAGTGGTAGGGATGGGTCTCCGAAGAGATATGATTTGGTGGTGTAGCCCTGCAGAAGCACCTTCGCTTTTTCCCCTGGTCACCCCCGGCAGTTTCTCAGGGTCTTCATGCTGAGGACACAGCCCCTGAGGGTGTGTCCCTGGTGCCCTCCTGATTCTCCCCTTTGGGTTCTCCTGGTCACCCTCGAGTGCTCTTCTGAAAGACTGTGAAAGGCTCCCCATCCATCAAGGCTCCAGCTTTTACAATTCTCTGGCCTCTCACCACCGCCCCCTAAGAAAGTGGGGGGACAGGGGGAGCACGGACACACTGGTCGAGCCGCAGCCCTGCACGTGCACATCCTTAGTCACACGGCCGCCCGGTGGGGGCGCTTCCCACCCACTTTCTGTACGGCCCCCGCGCCCCGAGGAGGAGGTGGTGTGTCCTGTGCGGGGCTCCCAGTCCGAGGCCACAGCTCACCCTCAGTAGGACTGTGCATAGCCTCTTGCCATCCCCCAACCCGTGCCCTGTCTCCTGGCTGCTCCTCCTCGCCCCCACGTGCTTCTCACGGGAACACAGTCCCATGTTCCCAGCTCCTGGCTGGGAGTCTGACCTCTCCAGCCAGAAAATTGGGGAGACTAAAGGGCTCCTGGTGGGTGAACCTGTTTGTGACGTTTTTCTCTTTGTGAGAAAGTGCTCATTGGTCCAGCACTGTCGGTGGGACGTAGTACTGGTCCCTGGTGTTCTTTCAGACCGACTGACTTTAATCCGTGACCCCCCAGTGCAGTCTGTGCCGCGTCCTCTCCTTGCGTCTGTGAGGAACTGTGTCCAGTCTGTGTGTCATGGGAGGTGCTGTCCTCTTCACCTGCCCAGCACAGGCCTCTGGGAGCTGCGGCTGGAGGGGCTGCCGCGGGGCATCTGGTTCTCTTACTGCCCAAGGGGTCGGCAGGGTCTGTCCTGG
Organism: Camelus dromedarius; assembly: GCF_036321535.1. Classification (NCBI taxonomy): domain Eukaryota; kingdom Metazoa; phylum Chordata; class Mammalia; order Artiodactyla; family Camelidae; genus Camelus; species Camelus dromedarius. Next base: position 27,490,169 of record NC_087451.1, read on the forward strand.
CCCCTCGTCAGCATCACTGACAGACCCACCCTCGAGGAGCGGCCGTGTGTCCGGGGGCCGTTCTCGAGGGGCGAGCCTGAGCTCCTGCGTGGTCCTGGGGTCCCCCTAGCAGCCCGGCCTGTGTTTGCAGACTTGGTTGAGGTGAGGCAAGGAAGCACCTTCAGATGCAGGAGGGTCTCACGTTCTGGTCCAGCCTGGGGAACCCTTACCAACAGCTGTCTTTTCCCCCCACCTCAGAATAGCATTCCTTTCGAGCACCACGGCAAGTAGCTGCACGTCTCCCGTCGGAAGGCAGCGCTGGGTGAGTGTGTGCCTGGCGGGGTTCAGTAGGTGGCAGGCATCGGGCGGGGTGGGAGCCGACGGCCCCTCGCCCTCCGGGGGCTTGCGGGGTTGGGCTTGCATGCCAGGCGCTGCAGGTCAAGCAAGGGCCTCTGCCCAGGTCTTCTCATGCGGATTCTAGTCTGGGGTGGCCCCAGAATCCTGCTCGCTGTCCGCTGGTCTTTGTGCCCCACAGTGGTCTGGAGTTGGGAGCCCAGGCTCGGCCCAGTGGCCCCAGAACGCTCGTGGCCGTGCGGGTGTGTCGTGCCGGGCTCCGCCGTGTGGGCCGCGCTCAGTGGGGCTCCGCTGCGTGGGGCCCTCTGGGTGGTCTCTGCTGTCCTGGCTTTGTCATCTCTCTTCTTTCGGCATCGATCTGTCTTCCTTGTTTGCTTTTCTTTTTGAACTCGGTCTCTGCCCAGCATCTCGTCCACGTTCTCTTCTGTATTAACCCATCAGCCACGGCCGCCTGCTCCCTGCCGTCGCTGCGTGGCTGGCTGTCTGAGCCGGGCCCCCTCCTGGCGGCTCCTCCCAGCCGGGGGCTTGCAGCTTCTGTCGGTCGTGACGTGACTGCACTCTTGCAGCTTCTTGATGGGGGCTCGTGTTCACGTCTCGTCCCAGGTGGAGTGCCAGTGCCCACCACGCGGGGCCCGGTCTCTGATTTCAGAACAGCAGGTTACTTGGCAGGAAGGGGGCTGGGGGCAAGCATCTCTTCCCCGCTTGGACTCTGGTCTGACCGATCGTGAGCTGGTGGCCCTGTGGCCTCCAGCCTCCTTGCCTGCATGGCTCTTCTTCCTTCCCTGTCTTCTCTCGCCTTTCCTGCTGCACGTGTCCTGGCCTCAGAGGGACCTTCCGGAGTGGCTAGGGGCGCGCGTGTAGCGAGTGGGGCTAGGTGGCATCTGTGTCCCCTCCCTCCCAGGGCGCTGTCCTTGGTGTTTTGTGTCCGAGCCTGCCTGGCTCCATTCCCCTGGCCTCACGCTGACCTCCTGTGCTTTGGCTCCGACAGATTCCCGGTCGGGTGGCTTCCAGTGGTCTTCAGTCTGTCGTGCACCGATGAGAACTCTCCTTTTGCGGTGAGGGCAGACGATGCATGGCTGATCTCCTCTGTTACTAGTGACACGCCCCCCCGGTCTAGAACCGGAACGTTACCACCGGGAGCTCCAGGCCACCCACCCGGCGACGCCCATGGGGAACCAAACACACACCCAACCAGACAGAATCCAAGCGCTGCCATCGCCGGGGGCTGTACCAGGCCCCCGGGAACACGGTGATAGCGGGGCTGGGACGAGAAGCTGAGTGAGGCGGCTGCGGAGAGTCAGACTCCCGCCCAGGAGTCTTTCAGTCCCTCCGGTGCAGCCGGGCCCTGCCGAGTCTACTGTACCCACCGACCTTCTACTTGGTTAAGACAGTTTTGTATCATTTTGCTAAAAATTATTGGCTTAAATCTGTGTAAAGAAATCTGTCTTTTTATCGTTTCTTTCATGTCTGTTTTTGCGGTCTTAAAAAAGATGCTGACTTTAAAGAATTGTGAAGCCGACGCTGGCGTGGAGTTCGCGTAGAGGAGTGAGGCAGGGAGTGGAGCACGTGGGCTCCGGGGTCCGCGTCTCGTGGTGTTGTGTTGTGTGGTCCGCCGCGGAGAGGGGTTTTCTCATCAGAAACTGTCACGTGTACACACGTGTGTAAGTGACGTGTGTGTCTGTGCGTGTCGTGTGCTGTTTCGTGACCACACTCACTTGGTCTTGGCCATCACTCCCCCTTCCCCACTGGGAACTGAGACGCCTGCTCGCCGCGGAAGCGCCAAGATCCTCACGGTTGGTCATGAGAGCGGCCAGACAGCGCGGCTGCCCCGGGTGCAGCGGGTGCTTCCAGACAGCGCTGCCCATGGGCTGATCTTCCCGGACGCAGCGAGGAGCCCTGAAGACTGCACTGTGTTGCCAACCCTCCGGAGCGGATGCGGACTGAGAGACGCTGGCCCCTCCTCGGGCTGTGTGTGGTGGTTTTGGCTGTGGCTGCCTCGATGCCTTTGAACCTGGAAAGTCTTCTGAACAGACAGTGTTGCCGGTGCAGGCTGGCCCTTCATCTGTGCTAACATCTGTGTGCTCAAAACCAGGGGCCGGGGCGTCTGCTGGATGCTGGCTTTGCCCAGAGTGGCTGGCTGGCCCAAGGGAATCCTCTCTGAAGTGCCAAGAAGCAGGTGACCCTGACGACCTGATTGTCCGGGAGGGTGAGGGGGTCACACACTTCTGTGACCTGTGCTGGGACGAGGTGAACCCCATGGAGGTCAAGAAGGGGGCAGGGCTGAGTCTTCCCAGAGGGACCCTCTGAACAGCTCTCCTGAGACGCCCCCTGGTCTTGCAGAGGTGGTGGCAGCCAGTAGACAGGAGATGAGGTGCAGCCTGTGTGTCCTGAGGCTCCTTCCTGCTGCTTCCTGTCACTCTGCTGCAGCGTGTGCTACTTGGCAACAGGGCATTCGTGGGAAGCTAGGGACCTGAAAGGTGCCCCATCTGCGTTTTCCCTTCCTGCCCCCAAAGTCACAGCCCCGGGATGCTGGCGGGCCCTGACTGCTGTGTTGACATGTAGAATGCAGCTGTTCGCTTCTCTCTGAGTCCTGGGCTGGCTGTGCTGTGAGTGATCAGGTGTAGGCGTTTGGCCAGGTGGGGCTGTTTCTGGGCATGCAGGCGGAACTTGGGTGAGTCAGAGCAAGCTGGGGGCTTTTACACTGTGGCCCAGTGCCTTCTGCAGAGGGGACCTTCCCTCCTGGGGAGGTGTTAGCATCCAGGTTGCTGCCTGAAATTGCCAGATGGCGTTTGGGATGTGGGCTCCAACCCTGAGCCCTCAGTAGTGCGGTTGTGGACATGTGAACAGCTGGTGCCCACAAGCCCCATGTTTGATTCCCCACCTGACCTGCAGGAAGCGGAGTGAGAACTGTCTGTATCAACCTGTGTGTCCGTGGCCAGTCTCGGGCCTGCGCGTTTGTGCGCCCACTGTACTTGTGTACCTAACCACCGTGTAAATAATAAATTCATGACGGTTTCTGCCTTTCTTCTCCGCCCCTGCCACGTGGTCTTTATTTCGTCAGCTTGAGTTTTGACGGGTGTAGATTAACTGTGAAAACTAATTTTCTGAGTTGGCGTTCGTGTCTGCCCTCTTGAAGCCCCTTGGTGAGGTTGATCAGCTGTTTGGGAGCAGGTGGGTGAGACGGGGACGTGGCAGAGCTGATGCCACGCAGCCCGCGCACAGGCCCCACCTTCACAAAGGGCCGGCCCCAGGTCCCCGAGGTTTTCCAGGGAGTGAACAGCGCAGCGGCCGGCACATGGTTCCCATGGGGCGGCTCCCGAGTGAGCCCGTGCTGGGACCCAGGGACTCAGGCCTGGCAGGCACCGTCCCTTCCCCACAGGCAGCGTCCGTCCACCTGTTGAGCTCACGGCCGCTGCTTTCCGCTGCTTTCCTCTCCCCCGGAGTTGTTGAAGCCCGAGACACCGCCTCCCTGAGAGCCCCGGACGCCCCGAAGGCGGTTGGGCCCGCGTCCTCCTGAGGTGTGGCCCTGGGCTGTGGGTGTGTCCATCCCTCTTGCCGGGGACCTCAGTCACAGATGTGCTTCTGTGTGCTGACCAAGCACTTCTGCTCCACACCCACTCATCCCTGGAGCTGAACACACTGGCTGTGTGCGTGCCAGTGGGTGTGCTCCTGCCCTGGAGACCCGGGGTCAGGCGTACCCCCACCCCCGTGCTGACTTGCTCTTGGTCCCTCCCAGGCCAGTGTAGCCGTGCCAGGTGGTCCCTGAGGTTTGGCCTCGTCACCCCAGCCTGCTGACACCTGGACCCAGCTCAGACGACCTGTCCTGCTCCCTGGCCCCCTCGTCGCCTCAGTCTCCTGACACGGAGAGCCCAGCCCTGTGACCCACATTGCGGGCTCTGGGTCCCGGCCTCCCACCCTCCCCCAGGCCCTGTCCCACTGAGAGGGGTGCCTGGAGCCCCTCCTGGAAAACCCTGCATTGGAGGACTGGCCCCAACCTGTCCTGCCCGCCTCCCTCTGCTGGGAGCTCTGGAAGCAGCCCCCCCTCGGCGCCACTGCCTGTAGGGGTGTTTAGGGTTACAGGGGCACGTCACCTGGGAACCTCAAGGTTCTGGATGCTGTCTCCCAGACCGTTGTTGGCAGAGCCCTTGGGCAGCCACGGAGGGCAGGGTCAGCTCTCCTGCCAGGCTCTCCCAGTGCAGGGCCCTTCCGTGTGTGTGTGGCAAGTGCCCCAGGCCTGGCCAGGGTGGCGGCAGCAGCCCAGGGTGCCTGGCTCATATGTACCCCCCACCTCTGATTTAAGGTGGTATGTGTGTGCCGTCCAGGGAGGGGCAGGGGCCTAGGGCCCGTGGGAGTGGGCTCGACCCGGGCGTCTGCATCACTGGGGGGAGGGGTCTTCTTTGGCGGAACGTCTAAAGGCAGGGGCGGCCCCGTCCATGGCCCCCGGTCCCCCTTGCCCAGAGCACTGACCACTCTTCCACTCCTCTTGGGGCCCGGGGCCTGCGGCCGCCCGTTTCCTCAGCACAAGGAGTTTTCTTTCTCTGCCTTGGGCGCAGCTGGAAACACCCAGAATCAGGAAACTAGGCAGATAAGACTGTCTGGTCGCCCTCCCAGGCCCCACAGATCAGCTTCCAGCCTGGGGGGGCCCTGGACACTTAAACCAGGGGGACGCATGGGGCAGCTTGGGGTGAGAATGAGGGGCACCCCAGTGTGGGCTCCTCGGGCTCAGTCACCACCTACAGCTGGGGCCAGGGTACCCAGGGAAACCAACGGCCAGCAGCAGCCAGGCCAAGCTCATCACCTCGAGAGAAGGGGACGGGGGTGATGAGTGGAGGGCGGCTGGGGAGGTGGCACAGGCAGGCCGTCCACTTGCCTTCTCCCTGCTCCCCCCAGTTCAGGTAGGGGTCACAGAGACCATAGGTGGGGTTGTCCCTTTGAGACCTGACAAGCGGGGGTGCTCACGGCTCGGCTGTGCTCCGGCTGCCAGGGGCCCAGCCTGGCCCACCTTACATGGGGCGAGGTCAGCAGGTGCGGGGCTGCCACTCGACCCCTGTGACTTCCAGCACCACCCACAGCCCAAGCCCTGGCCTTGGAGACAGAGGGACAGAAGGGGTGTGAAGGGGGCAGCGGGCAGGTGCCTGGTACCCAAGAGCTCACGGGGCAGCAGCCCTGCAGGGCGACATCTCCGTGGTGGGCTCGAGACGTGAGCTCTCGCTTGCTTTTTGTTGCAGAGGAGCAGGGACGTGGCGTCTCTCCGGCTGCACGCGGCCCGCCAGGGCGCCCGCTGCCGTCCCCAGCGCCCTCGACGCACCACCTACTGAGGGCGCTCCAGCGGCCCCGACCGGTCCCCCAGCCACGCAGGCCGCCAATGGCCAGAGGGCAGGTGGGTGTGGGTACCCTGGGCGCGGCTGAGCGGGGCTGGGTGGGGAGGATGGGGCAGACGGCGGCCCTGGGCGCTGACCACGTGGGCGACCGTCAGCTAACCGAGGGCCGGATACGTGGAAGGCAGGAAGATGGTTTTCTTCAGACACACACGCCAGGGAGCAGAAATCACACCTATGTCTCAGCTGAAGTGCACACACCCCTGCAGTGTGGCCTCCCCGCCAGCCGCCGGGGCCCCATGTGACCACTCTGAGCTGACCGGGGACCGCAGGGCCGGGGCCAGGACCAGCCGGGCTTACAAAGCTGCACGGCTGAGAAGGACCAGAACCACTCTGTAAAAATAGCCAGGCTGTTTGTTGAGAAAGTGGGATTTGGGGTGGGTGGCCAGACCGCTCGCTGCCCCTCCAGAACTGCAGCTCCTGGAAGACATTCCTCCCGGGGCAGCTCCTCCCACACGCAGGCTTTTCTGGCTTCCAGACGTGAAGGAGGGAGCTTTGTCCTCTAGGCACTCGGAGTCGGGTGGGCTGGGGCACACAGTGGAGGCCCGGGCAGGAAGGGGCCACAGGAACACAGGGAGGGCCCGTCAGGGGAGCACCCACTCTGCAGCGGCCCCACCCTCTGATTAAAGCCGTGTTGTCTCTGAAGCACGGGTTTCTAGGTCCTTGAGCGCAGTGGTGGGCATCGGGCGCCTCTGGGGTCAGCAGGCGGGGCCCTGGGGTAGATGGCTTGTAACCTCGCGGCTTGGCTTCACCACAGATCCACCTCGGAATGACACGTTCCCACCCCACCACCTCCCCCGAAAAACACTGATCAGGCGATGATCCGCTGCCCGGGCAGCCGGCACCGAGCCGACGGCCCCACCCCAGCTAGTCCTGTTTGTGAAATAAATACGAGCGTCGACGGTCTCTGTCCGATTCCCTGAACCCCTGCCGGCCTCCGGCTCAGACGCTCGTCTCCGGGGTGTGAACCACCTCCCCGTTCTTCTCAGGCTCCGTCTTCAGGAAGTGCTCCACCTCCCGAGAGTCCACCCTCACATCCTCGGGGGGCTTGTGGCGCTCCTCCTCCGTGGCCACCTCGGGCCTCTTCCCAATGCAGAAGAAGTTGCCCAGCACCAGCACGAGGGAGGAGGTCAGCACCTCGGCCCCCGCCAGCACAAACACGTACTGGTAGACGTGCGTCGCGTCCAGGAGCTTGCCTGCAAAGGGGGCGGGGTCAGCCCGGGCTGGAGCCTCCCACCAACCCCCTACCCCCAGTGCGCCACCAGAGCAGGCTGGGCCCTCAGGCGGCTGCCCCCACCACCAACCCCGTTCCCCAGGCAGCACATACCCAGAGGCTGAACCAGAGTGGCTCTGACCAGGGTTTGGGTGGAGCCTCATGCGAGGCCCTGCTGCCCATCACCATGGCAGCCTCCCCACCAGTGGCCCCCACAGGAGGACCCCAGGACAGTGACGATTCAGGTGTCTCCCCACCCTTGCCCCAGACCCCTCCAGGAGAGAGGAGCCAGAGGTCCAGGGTCAGGTAGAAGGTAGGGGTCTGACAGGGCTGGGTAGAGAGACCCAAACTCAGTGACCAAGCCTGGTGGGGCTGTGGCCATGCTGGTCCCACAGTCCATGCCATCTTAATCCCACACCAGTATTTTATCAGCCATCAAAAAAATAAAAGCCCACCGTAGCAAAAACTGGCCCAGGCCTCAGCTCTGAACATCCCCGGTGTGTGGGGACAGCCAAAAACGAGGGCCAGGACTCCACCCTGGAGCCATTACCTGTCCCCATGACTCAGGCCTGCACCTGCCTTGGGCCCAGGCACCCCCTCCCACGGTGGACGAAGCAGGTCCTGGGATGTAGGCGAGGCCATGTTCCCTCCTGATACCTGCTGGCGGTGTGCAGAGCTACGAGGTGGCCTGGCCAGACCAGGCAGGGGTCCGGGGGTTCCTCCAGCTGAGGGCCCTCGCATGGCACCTCCCCTCCCCAGGAAGAGAACTGCCCCAAGGGCCCAGCCTGGCCCCGGGAAGGGGAGGCAGCTGGCCCCCCACCCTGCCGCCAGCACTCACCTCCCGACGGGGGCCCGATGAGCACAGCTATGGCCTCCAGCAGCAGCACGAGGCCGATGGCGCTGGAGAACTTCTGGGTGCCCACGATGGCCATGAGCACCTCGAACTGCAGGGCCCCCACCATGCCGTAGGAGATGCCGAAGAAGATGCAGAAGACCACCAGGCCGCCATAGTCTCTCGCCGTGGAGCCCGTGAGGTCGGTGAAGCCGTTGAAGAACATGGCAAAGCTGAAGAGGTAGACAGAGTAGGGCCGCACCTTCTTGAGCCCTGCGATGAAGCCAGCGGTGGGCCGGGCAAAGATGTCGATGAAGCCCAGCACGGTGAGCAGGAAGGCCGCCTGGGTGTCGGGCACGCCCAGGTCCTTGGCGTAGCTCACTACGAACACTGGTGGCACGAAGAGCCCCAGCACCATGATGGAGGCAGCCAGCGCGTAGACGACGAAGCCGCGGTCCCTGAAGACACTCAGGTCCAGCAGCCGCCGGGGGGCCCGCGGGGGTGCGGGCCCCGCAGCCGGCCGGGGCGCCTCCAGCGGCCGCATGAGTGCAGCGCACACACAGCAGTTGAGCAGTAGGCCGCCCAGGATAAGGAAGCCACCCCGCCAGCCGTAGTGGTCCTGTAGCAGCTGCCCCAGCGGGGACAGGGCGCACAGGAACACGGGGCTGCCCGCCGCCGCCAGCCCGTTGGCCATGGGGCGCCGCCGGCTGAAGTAGCGGTTGAGCATGATGAGCGACGGCTGGAAGTTGAGCGCCAGACCCAAGCCTGGGGGGCAGCGGACGGTGGGCAGTGAGCACGTGCCCTTTCCCTCCCGGCCCCCGCTCTTCCCAGCACAGGCCCGGCCTGACCCGCCCCGCCCCGCGGAGAGAGATGGGGACAGAGGACAGGCTGGCGCCGGTGCAGACACCCCACGGCCGCCCCCCCTCCCCCAGCTCCCATCCTTCCGAGCCATCGTTGCCACCCGGCCACCACTGAGCAGCAGAGGCGCCACGGCCCACCCTGCTCCTGCCGGCCCCACTCACCTGTGATGACGCCAGTGGTGAGGTAGAGCTGGATGATGCTTCCGCAGAAGGACGCGGCCACCATGCCCAGGGATGCCAAGAGGCCGCCTGCGAGCATGACAGGCCGGCAGCCAAAGCGATTCACACACACGCTGCACAGTGGGCCTGGGGGAGTGGCAGCGACTGAGGAGCAGACCGAGGCTCTCCCCGGCACCCCCGCCCCCAGCTCAGCAGACACTCCAGGAGCACCGGGCGCCCAGAGTGGGAATCACACTCGCACGTCTCCTGAGCAAAGCACGGTTCATAAGGAGAGCTCCTTGCTAGAGGCGTCTGCTTAGTCTGTGCAGACAGCAAGAACCTGCAGAGCACAGGGCCTGGAGCCCCTGTCCTCTAGGACCGAGTACAGCTGGACACACACAGCCCGTTGGACAGGGCCGCACACAGCCTCGGCATGTGTTCGGTCTGCCCAGTGGGGACCACAGCACTCTCAGTGGCTTCTCTCCAGGCACCCCTGGAGACCTGGGATGTACCGGCCAACCCCCGACCACAGGGCCTCTTTGCCCAAGGGAGGCTCTCTGAACTGAACTTAGGGGACCCCCAGAGGTGACCACCTGGCCGCCGCAGCCCTCACCTGTCCCGTACAACATGGCCAGCAAGATGGAGGAGATCCAGGCCGAGTCGCTGTAGCCGATCCCAAACTCACGCATGAGTTCCTTGAAGAAGACGCTGACCGCCTTGGGGAAGGCGTAGGAGAAGCCCGTGATGACGAAACAGCCCCAGAGGACGGCCCAGCCCCAGCCCCCGTCGGGGGCCTTGATGCCTGTCGGGCCCTCGTCGACCACGGCCCCTCCCATGGCCAGGAGGGCAGGTTCCGCGTCCCTGAGAAAGAGGAAGCCAGGCTGTCAGGACCAGCCAGCCCAGCATTGCAGGGACAGAGGTGCACCTGAAGGCCGGCCACCCCTCCCTTCAGGCCTCCGCCCCCAGCAGGAGCTCAGCCCTGGGCCAGGCCAGCTGCCCCTGCCTCTGGGCCTCACCTGTGCTGGGCACTGGGCACAGGGCAGGAGGGTCTGGGGTGACCAGCAACTGCGGCCCCTCCTCCCTCCTCCCTCCTCTGCTCAGGCCTGGCCTGCTCCCATGCAGCTGGCTCTAAAGGGCAGTGGCTTTTTTGGGCTCAGCCAGGGCTCAGGTTACCTCCTGAGGAGCACAGACCCCAGCAGAGAAGCCAGCTTGCTCCCGCCTCCGGCCTGACCTGGTGTCCCACCACGGCCAGCACCTCGCAGCTCCTCAGGCAATGAAGCTGCCCTGGTGGGGACCTGGGGCCGATCTAGGCTGGTGTCCCCAGAGTCCTCTATCTAGATGGTGGCCAGCCTTGCTCCTCCACCCCAGGGAGGACAGGGCTTCCCATCCTGCCCACTCTGATCACACGGCACCACAGTGAGCATCTGAAGAGGCTTACGCAGGCTATGCCTGTGGGGATGGAGTGGGGGCTGCCAGCGGGGAGGAGCAGGTGGGGAGCGGGGATGGAGGCCCCCCGCCCAGCGTGCAGGCCCTGACTGTTCCCACCGTTGTTACCCACCCAGCTCCTTTGGGAGCGGCCCAGCCTCCCCTCCGTGCAGTTCAGGGACCTGCAGGGCCAGCCCAGGTAGAAGGCACCTGCAGGAGTATAACTCCTCTGACAAGAAAGCCAGCCACTGGAGCGAAGCACTCCAGCCCCCAGGCTGCAGAGAGGAAGAGGGAGCTGGCCGCACCCACTGCCAGCCCATGGCCCCCACCCCATCGCCGAGGCCCAGGGCCTACTTCCCTCTTAAACCCCAGGGACTCAGCTCGTTTGAGGCACAGTAACTTGAAATGCTATGGCCATGTTTCCATCTAGAGACCACTCAACCCTCTCTGATCCTAGCTCTAGAAATCCCCAATGTCAGAGATCAGCCTGGTGGCCTGGTCCCCCACCTCACCTGACAGAAGCTGTCCGGAGGAGAGACTCCTCGCTGCAGGCGCTAGGAGGGGAGAGCTGCCCCGAGGCCCGCGCCTTCTTGGACCCAGCGGCTCGCGGCCCACTGAAGCTCTGTCTTTTCCCACTGCTGGCGGTGGCCTACAAACGAGCTCTCCGAAACGCGGGTCTGCCGATCCTGTGGTGTGAGTGTCCACCTGCACGGACGCCGGAGAACTCTGAGCTGGGGCGAGTGGCGACGACAGCCCCCTTCCTACCAGCCCGCCCACCCGGGTTTCATAATCGGTCCTGGCTCCACCCCCGCCCCTTTTCCTTGGATCCGTCTTGACCTGGCACAGCCCCCTGGGTGGCCACTTCTGCATCAGAGGCACACACAGAACCTGGGGCAGGAGTCTGCAGTGAGGACAAGGGCCTCTGTGCCTGGCTAGTCTGAGCAGAGTTTCAGTGTGGAGGGCAAAAGAATGTGGAGAGTAACACACCACATCACCCCCCCCTCCAGCCTGCCCCCAGCATCCCGGCCACAGGTGCTACGCTCTCTGGGGTCCTGATTCAGTGGCCTCTGGGGATCCGGGCTCTGACTTGGCAGGCGTGTTGGGGAGGGTGTTTTTAAGGGCTTTCTAGGGGGCTCCGAGCAGTGACTGCTGTCCATGACACCATTTGGTGGCCGGACCCCCAGGAGCCAGCTGGCTATCAGAGTGCTGGCACGGCAGACCCAACCCCCCGGAGCAGAACCGCAGCCCTGCCCCCACCCCAGGCTGGGCCAGAGGTCCACCTTCAGAGCCTGCACTGGTTCCCAGCTGGACTAGGGCTGCAGGGCCACTCTCGGGAAAACCAAGAGAAGCCGTTGCTTCTCCCGGCACCCAGACCCCAGTGCTTTCCAAGCACTTTGCCCCGGTGCTCGGACGGTTCCTGGACTTCAGTGAGCAGAATGGAGGGTGCGTCTGGGGCCAAGGGCTGGGCAGCTGTTTGGGAACACGGCTGGAAGGTGCACAGGGATGCCCCAGCCAAGGGAGCCCCGCTGCCTGCAGCTGTGTGTGCGGACACGGGACCTGGCACAGCCCTGGGTGGCCACTTCTGCACCGGAGGTGCACAGAACCTGGAACAGGAGTCTGCAGTGAGGACAGGGTTCCTCTGCACCCGGACAGCCTGAGCCCAGCTTCAGCGTGGCCCACCCCAGGCGCTCCTCCAGGGCCCAGCCTCTTGACTGCGCAGCCACGTGCCCGAGCCTGGGACGGGACACGTGGGCAAGTGTCAGCCGCAGCCAGGCTCACCAGGTGGGGGCACCGAGGCAGGCGCAGCAGGGTGACTTAATAAAAAAGTAAGTATAACTTGGGAACAGGAACACACTGTGACGCAGCAACACCACTTAAGGTGAGTCAAGCGGCCACGCGGACGCCACAGGGGGAGTGTGTGGGCCAGGCAGCTGCAGCCCAACTCCGACACCCCGAGAACAGATGAGGCCTGAGGCCCGCCCAGAGACCTCCCTGGCTGCAGCAGCCGTGCCTGGTGCCCCAGCCTTTGAGGCCCATTCTCTGCCCGCCAGGTCCCCAGGCTCCTCAGGAGAACTAGCATCTGGGAGGGCGCCCAGGCCCAGAGATCAGGAGGGTCCAGCGTGTCCGCGGTCCTGTGTGGGCCCAGTAGCTGCCACGTGAGGCTCCTGCAGGGAGGGGGCCACCTTCTGTGCCTGAACCAAGGCCCAGCGGGGTCATCCCTCCCACCAGCTCCTGAAGGCCTCAGAGGATCTTCACACACTGCTGTCTGCCAGCTAATTCCCCAGCCCGGGTGCCAGGCACACTGAAATGCGCCCACCCTGGTTCCTGGCACCAGCCGGTCCTCAGAGTGAGGTTTCTCAGCCAGTAGAGGGAGGGGTTGGGCAAGCAAGGAAGAGAGGATGGAGGGTGGAGTGCAGGGCGGGCGGGCACGGGCCTGGGTTTGGGGCAAAGGGATTCCGCCCAGCAGGGGGAGTTGGGAAGGGACTGGGATTCACCAGAGCAAAGTGGCCTCATCAGCCCAGCCCACCCCGCAGAGGAGGCCGGCTCAGACACAGGCTGCCCAACAGTCAGATGGTTGCAGGAAAACCCAGGGTGGGAGGAGCAGCCGCCCGCGGGCTGGTTGGGGACTCAGTGCGATGCAGAGGGAGGTGGCACCAGCACATCTGTGGGCACATGCCGGCCGGCTGTTCTTTCAGTGACATTTACTCTCCCAGGGAAGCACGCAAACCACGTCCCCAGCCCAGAAATAACCCGCCCTCTGGGCCTCAGAAAGCTGATCTTGAAGGTGGGGTGCGCGTGCCCGCTTCTGGGTCAGGTAAGGCTCCAGGGGCTGCCCCCCCCACCCCAGTCCTGGCAGCCGAAAGCCGAGCAGAGGAAGGCCTGAGGAGGAGCGTGCACCAGGTCCCTCCCAAATCAGGGTCTCCTACCAGCTGCTCCCTCAGGCCCCTTGGGGTGAGCACCCAAGCTGGGGTCAGGCTCCAGCTTCTCCTGCATCACCCGTCTCCCCAGTGCCCCCTTCTCTGCCTGCACTCACGCGGTTTCAAATGCCATCTCGGTGCCCACAGTGTCCGGCCTCACCCCCACCCCCCATCTCCACCCAGAGGGCTAGTGCAAACCTCCTACCATGCTCCCAACCTGACCTCTCCCACCCCCACCTCAGAGCCGTGACCTCTACGTCCTGTTGGCCTCACCACCTCCCAAGAAGTCCCCCCACCAGCCACTCTGATGCAGCCACAGGCCCACTGCTGCCCTGGCGCACCCTGGCATGCACCCTGTTAGGCCTCTGTACTAGCAGTCCCCTCACCCACCCTGGGTCCAGGGTCTGTGGCCTGGCAGTCCCCAGAGCAGGCCATGAATGCGTGGAGTCTAGTGTGGGAGCCCCCAGCCCTAGTCCCTGCGGCCTGTCCCCAGGGCGTAGTCAGTGTGCCTTCTGGGGCGGCTGGCCAGTTACCTCACTAGACTTCGAGTCCTCGGAGACCAGCTCCTGGGCGGGTGGGGCAGGAAAGGGGCAGTCACGGTCCTTCCTGACTCTCCTCGCACCAGGAGGCCCGGGAGGCACACCTGAGCACTAGGGAAACAGCCCAGGGTGGCTAGCACCTGGCTCCTCAGGGCCTAAGGCCCCTGAAGCCCATGGGGGTGGCTGACGGGCAAGGGGGTGCTGCACCCACAGGAGGGAGGAGGAGGGCTCCCCTTCTTCCTTCCCCCACTACCCCGTTGTGCAAGCAGGTAGCCAGCAGATCTCAGAAAGCACCTCTGGTCAGAGTGCCTGTCCCCTTCAAAGGAGGGGAAAGGACTCCAGATGCTCACCTCAGCCCTGCCCAGACCTGTGTTTGGAGCTGTGACTGGAGGGAGGTGCCTGGGGCTTTTTCTGGGGAGGTGGGAGGGGTGCAGTGGGTGAGGGTCTGCCCCAAGCCTGATCAGGCCTGCTAAGTCCGGCCTGAGCCCTCCACCCCACCTCCACTGACCACGCAGCTCTCTAGTGCATGCCCAGTGCCCCCGAGAGCTCTCAGGTGGGCTGCGTCTTCCTGCAGGGGCTGGTGGGGTGGAAACAGTGGCCTCATTCACCAAAGTGGACACTGCGCCCCAGGCCTGCCCCTCGCTCTGAATCCTCGCTCTGAGGCATTCGCTCTGCACCACCGTCACCACGTTATGACCAAGAGGAGGCTACTGGAGGATGGCTCTGGGGCGTCTCTGTGCTAACCGAGTCCGAGCTCCTCCTCTAGAAAGTTCAGAGAGCAGTGAGGAGGGGCAGGAGGGGGCCCAAGCCACCTCCTCCAGGCCTGGACGCTGCCCATCCACGTAGCCACCTTGTCCCATTCCTCAACTCCCTGCAGCCCCCACCCCCAAAGCCTGTGACCTAAGACCAAGGCCCAGAGGTGGTCTCTGTGTCAGCAAGCCCCGCCAGCCCCGCCAAATCCGGGCCCCCAGCTCCCGACGCCACCAACGGGGCCTCAAGGGCAAGTGGGCGGAGGTGGCTGGGGAGGCAGGAAGGCCGGGTAGGGAACGTGGAGGGACCTTGGGCTCCACCCTCTACCCCCGCCTCCGCGCTGGAGAGAGTAGGAAGGCCGCTCCTTCCCGCTCCAGCTTCCGGATGGGCAGGTGGGGGTCGGGCCGACCCCGCCCGGCGGAGGGGAAGGGAGGATGCTCTGCGGGCCCCGCCCCGGCCCTGCTCCTCTGCCTGCAGTGCGCGGGACGTGGGGGACGTGACCGCGCCAAGGGAGGAGCCGCCGCCGTATTGCCTGGAGTAGGCGCCCTCTTCGTCGGCTACCGTATTGACCGGAGCGCACATTCCACGCTCGGGGCCGCCGGGGTCAGCAAGACCCGGAGCCGCGCTGGGCATCCCCGCTCGCCGAAGGGGACCCCGCGGCTCCCCCATGACCGGGCCCGCTTCATTTTCCCTCCGTTGGGGCCGGGCCAGGTGGGCGCGGCTCGGGGCTCCAAACACTGACTGAGAACTCTAGGTCTCGGGGACCCGCTTCCCTGCCTAGCCCATTACATAGATGGAGACTGAGGTCGGAAGGTCTGCACTGGCCAACGCAAAGCCCTGGGGAGCCCCAGGCCCTGTCTGATCCTGCCCCGCCCTTACCTCCGGGCCCAGTACTGGGCGCATGGAGGCCTGATCAGGAGGCCCCTGCTATGACTTGATGGCTAGACACAGCCCTCTTCTCCACTGGCCACTTCTAGAAGGGCCAGCCAGGGCCCCCAGGGTCACTCTATGAGGCTCCTCACCTCTAAGGAGCAGCACTGGGCCCCTTCAAGCCCACCAGGTCACCGTGAGGACTGCCTTGGAGCAAGTCAGCCTTGTCAGAGGGACATCACCAGCCAGTGTGTGGGACCCCACAGGCTGCCCTCCACACACACTCCCTGGCCAGTGTCCTGGAGAGCATGACTCTCCTCCCACCCTGCCCCGTAGCTGCCTTCCAAACTGAGGTATCCAGCTGGAATGGGTGAGAGCCAGGTTGCCTCCTGGGTAAGGCCCTGCCCAAGGTCACACGGGGTTGTTTCAGAGCCTGCCTTAGGACCAGGCCTCAGTGTCCACCCCAGGCTCTGCCTTCACCACAGACTGCTGGGCAGGAAGGCTCCACACCCTCCTGGGCACTGCCACGCATGCCCTCAGGGCCTCTTAGGGGCAGACTTCCCACCGTGGGAGCAACTCTTCAATTGCTGGGCCCACGGGGGCCCAGTTCACCCTCCAGGACACTCTTGCATCTGCCCCTGTCCTCCTAGCACCTACCTGACCCCCAAAGACCCGTGGGCCTTCAGAATGAGGCAAAGGCCCCTAAACCCACCCGCCACTCACCCCTGCTCTTGGCTTTGGAGAAGCGCCTGTGGCCTGGGTTGCCTGAGGCAGTGGGTCCAGCTGTCATCTGCTGTCCCTCAGACCACTCAGCCTGGCCACAGTCATCGCAGAATCATTCGGGCAGCCCAGGCCCCTCTGGATGTGCAGCTCAGTGCGTCTGGACAGAGAAGCACTCTGTTCATCCCTCACCCAGACTCCAGGCACCCCCCCCCAAGTGGCCAAGACCCCGACTGCCTCCCTTCCACTCCCATGCCTGCCGACCTCAGGCCTGGTGCAGCACCCAGCTAGGTGAGCTGTCAGCCCACTTTTCAGGTGAGTAAACCAAGGCCCCTGAGGCCCCCAACTCGTTTGCCCAGGGCTATGGGCCTGGGATGGAAGTAAGGCGAGCTCGGGGAGTCCAGTCTGATCCCGGGGAGGGGACTCCCCGCCTCCCTGTCTGGACCGGAAGCCGTTGCCCGAGGGCGTGTGTGGATTAATGTTTAGGACAACGGTGAGAACCGGGAGGAGGTGAGGGAGAGGACCGCCGTTGGGCACCACCACCTCGGCGCCGCTGGGCCCGGAGCGCACGTGCTCCTCGCTCCTTCGGTAAGGGGGCTTGGCCCGGGCGTTAGCCCCACCAAATATAGCCGGCGCGCCCCCACCGCTAGCCGCGCACCAAGCTATTTATACCCGGGACCCGGCTTGGCCTCCGGCGGAGCTACCTGCTGGCCAGAGCCCAGCCCCCGAGGGTCATCCGACGGAGAGGCCCCCGGGCGAGGCGGGGAAGTCGAGGTCGTGCGGCCCGGACCGGCCCGGTCCGGCCCGGATCCGAGGGCATGAAGGGGTGCGGCTAGCTTCCCAGGCCCCTTACCGGGGGCCGCCGGGGGTCGGGGGGGCTCGTCTGTGCCCGGAGCGCCCCCAGCCCAGGATGGGAAGAGGCGAGGAGCAAAAGCGCGGACCCGGGGGCCGTCCCCACGCCGGGAGCACACCCAGCGCCCCGGCGGCTCGCAGGTCCCAGCCCCCGGCCCGCCGAGCATCCGGGCCGCGCCTACCTGCCGCCGCTGCGCCGCCGCCGGCCTCTGCCCTCCTCGCTGCCGGGCGCCGAGCCGGGGGCGACTCAGGGCTCCGGTCGCTCGCGAGTCACGTCCCCCGTGCACGTCACCGCTGCCTGGCGCCGCCCCTGTCCGCCCCGCCCGGACCCCGCCGGAGTGGCGCCCCAGCGCTCCCCGACGGCGCGGACCCCGGCGGGAGCTGTGCCTTCTCGCCCTGCCAGCCCAGCGCCCTCGCGCCCTCAGACCCGCCCCCGACCTCGCCAGCCCCTGATGCTGCGCTGGGAGCCTGGGCGCGCGGCCCCTCCGGCCCCTCCATCTCCCACTCTTTGCGCGCTCGCCTCCCTCTGCCCCGGATTGATAGGAGCGCAACCGGGTCCCGCGTCCTCCGGGACAGTGACTCCCTCGCCTCCCACGCCCGGGCAGAGCCCTCCGACAGGTGGGGGTGCGCACACAGCCGCACCCCACGCCGTGGAAGTGTCCGCGGACCCTGCGGGGTTTCCGCCTCCCTCCTCAGCTCTGGGGTCAGCAGGCCTCTCTCGCCCCCTAGGATCAGCGCCCCCATCCAAACCTTGGCTTCCTCCAGGGCGCGGGCGGCGGCGGCTTCTCCCAGGTAGGAGAGCAGCGCCTGCCCCCCACCCCCCGCGCTGCCTGGGTGATCTTGGGCAAGACCGTCATCCTCTCTGACTTCCGTTTCCCTCTGTGGCTCCGCACTCTTTAGAGCCAGATACAGTCGCTGCCCTTCCCCTCACGCTCCCAGAACCTGGCTGGCCCAGCTGCGCCCCAAGGCTGCTCCCCACACCCACAGCCCCAGACCCTCACCTAAGGGAACATTGATCAGGGCTAGTACCAGCCGGGCACAGTGCTTCAAACATTGTGCTTTTTCTCATCTGCAACATGGAAAGAACTGAGGTTTGGGGAGGTGCTGTGAAGTGTGGCCATAGGTGGCCTGGGCCCAGGACACCACTTGGTAGCAGCCATGGAGCTACAGGACCGCTTCCCACGTCACCAACTTTGAAATGACACCCAAGTCTCCTGGGACTACAGGAGGCCAGGCATTGGTGACTCGAGGCTTTATCACAAAGACCCCAGCTCATCCAGGATGGGGTGACAGAGTGAGCGTCCCTGGGGGGTTACTGCCTCCAGGAGTCTGTGGGGCGGCCCACCCCCTTGGCACAGTAAAGAGAGGTGGGCAGGGTGGCAGAGCTGGCCTCCTGGCCCAGAGTTCACCATCTGACCAGCCCTTCTGGGACACCAAGTCCACTGAGGCCTCCTGTTCGTTCTTTCAGATGCTGGGAGACGCCAGCCACCCCCAGGCACTGACAGAGGCTGGGTGGGGTCTGGCCCCTGCCCCTGCCTGGAGCCCAACCATCCTCACCCCAAACTCTAAAAATGTCGCCACACTAGCACACACACGTGAGGAAGTGAGAGATGCAGCCCGAGCCGCCAGCAGCAGCTCAGTGGAGGGCTCCGGGGTGAAGCCCACGGAGTTGCCTGGACCCTGGGTGTCGGAAGGGACCCTTGGGAAGGAAGATTCAGCCCAGCTTCAGATGGTACCCCAACTGCCTGCACCAGTGGCACTCACTGGCTTCCCAGAGGTGGGGGTGTGCTAGCACGGGAGGGCATCTGAGGGGGAGCAGGGCGGAGCTGCAGGAGGGCACCCCTCACCTGCGGTGGTGCTCAGGGCCTCTGGGGGCGGCGCCTAGCCTCCCCGGCCTCAGATCATTTACATGTACACCCTGCCCTGAGCAGGTCCTTCCTGCCACCACCTAGCCATCTGCGGGAGGCTTGGGAGCTGGCATCCCTCACCCCAGAGATGCAAGTTTCCCTGTGAGTAGGAGCTGTGCCACCCTGGGCCTCTGACCCACCACTCCTGCCCCAACCCCACCCCAAAATGAAAGGGCTCAGAGCAGCCCGCCAGGAGAGGCAGACGTGGGGTGGCTGTCTTCCTGCGCCTCCTGGTGTCCTGCAGACCAGGGCTGGGTCTTCTCTGAGCTTAGCGATCTAAGGGGATGCCTGGGGTCCACCACTGTCCCCCAAGAAGGGGAGGAGTCCTGAAGGAGGGCTGGGGGTTAGCCAGGCACACTGTGGTCCTGCAGGAGCCCAGAGGAGGGAGAGGACAGCCCCTCAGGCATAGCCTTCTGTGGGTGTGGGTCCCACCCGGAACTGAAGTGGGGGCTCCCCGCTCCCAGGGACACAGAGAGCAGACTGATCAGGCATCGTCTTTCCAGCCACCCCCACTCCCAGTAGACTGTTCCAGTACTTTGCCGGGCTGTGGAGAAAGACCAGAGCAGAGTGGCAGTGAAGCCTGCAGTGTAACCGACCTGCTGATAGAGGAAGTCTCCCACCCCAGGGCGCCCCTGGACCAGGGCTCTGCAGGGGAGGGCCAGGATCCTGCATGCCCTGAGGCCTTCCAGAGGGGCTCTGAGCCCCCAACCCCCAACTCCCCCGGGAGCTTCAGTCCACTTTCCAGGACCAGGAGCCCAGAGCATAGCAGGAAGGAGTGGGTGCAATTCCTCGGAGCAGGGGAGGGGCGAGGAAGACCAGGGGCACCCACCCTGGATCTGATTCCGATGCCTGGTCCCCCATGGTGGCCCTGGGCCAGTCCCCAACCCGGGCTGCCCTTTTCTGAAAGGGAAGAGGATGGGTGGCCCAGGGAGGTGTAGCCATCCCAGGGGAGGTGGGACCAGACACTCTCCCTTGTGACCCAACCTGCTCCTGGCCCCACCCTCCCCCGAGGCCCACCGCACCCCTGCCAGGTGCCCCCACCTGTCCCGTCCTCCCCTCCATCTCCTGAACTCCTATTCCTCCAGTTGTTCCAAGCCACAGCTGTAGGTCGCACCAGGCCCTGGAACGTGCTCCCCGTCCCCAACCAGCACAGCTCCTGGGGAGGGGCCTGGGCTCCGCCCTTCCCAAGAGAAGAGGATGGGTGTGGAGCCAGGATGTCCACCTGTCCCGCCACCTGTCCACATCCGATCTCCATTTTCCACCCAGATGGAGGATGGGAGCCAGGCTCCTCCTGAAAATGTTCTTGGAAACCTGGAGAGACTTCTGAGGGTCTTGGCAGCAGCCCCCCCAGGGCGGTCGGGGGACAGGTCTTCTGCTCCTACTCAGGACCAGATCTCGGGCGCCAGGGGACCTCCGGGGGCCTGATGGAGCCAGGCAGAGGCCCCACCCATGAGCCCTGGACACCGCCCCACTGGAGTCCAGGCCCCAGCCAGGGTATCCATCCTGCCGTAAGCTGCCCGTGCCACCCAGCCGGGGCTGCCACCACCCCAGGCTCAGAATCGGGGTCCGCACAGGCCAGGTAGCTTGAAGAAAGTCAAGTCAGGATGGAGATTCTGGCCCTGCCAGGGCTGCTTGCCCTGGGGTCCTGGCTCCTGCCCCTGCCCTCCTTAGTGACCTGGAGGCGGGACTGTCACAGCCATACTTGGGAACACACCACAGACTCAGGGTGGGGAGGCTGTCTTTCCGGATGACTGAGGCCAGCGGGACACAGGCCCCTCCCCCAACTAGGCCACTCTCCCTCCCCTCCCCCTCCCCCTCAGCTTTTCCTTTTCCTCGAATCAGCTCAGGCTCCAGAAAAATAAACACAGTAACCACTCGACTGGCCCAGGCTGTGAGCAGAGGCAGAAGCAGGCTGCAGAGCCCAGACCCCTGCCCGGCCCAGCTGGACTCACTGGCCCTCGACCCCCAGGGCTGGTGCTGGGCACGGGGGTGAGGGTGTGGGTGGGGCTGGGGTGTCTGTGTGTGAGGTCGGGGTGTTGGTGGGGGTTGGGGTGACTTGGGGGGAGTGTGAGCTGGGGCCTGGCTTGGGCCCTGGGGGGCGATCTCTCTGATGGCCGTCGTTTTTCCCCTAGGGACCCTGGTTGGCCGCGGCTCCTCAGGCCAAGGCTGGTCACAAGAGGGCCTGGCCCAGCTGTCCACGCCTCCTGACCCTGCAGCTGCCCTGGAGGGAGGGGCCCACCTGGGAGCTTAGGAGCCCCGGCCCAGCATGGGGGACTGGGGCCGGCGGGGGGCAGCCCCCCTGGGTGCCGAGCAACCTCACCCGTGGCTCTGAGAGACAGAACTGAGCAGGGTCGCTACTGCCGCCGGAACGTTCAGAGCCTGAGGTCAGTGGGGCCGGCTGGGCAGACGTGCAAATGGCCAAGGTGGGTGAAGGAGCCCAGTAGAGAGGGAGATGTGCAGGCTGCCCTGCCCCACCCTGAGATCTCTAGCCTCTGTCTCCTGTCTGTGAAGTGGGCGCTGACGCCCTCCTGACCGCCCTGGGGAGGGTTGGAAAGCTCACCTGTTAGGGGCGTCCCCCTCCCACCCCATCATCCTGCCAGATGGGTCAGGCCCAGGCTGGGGCTCCCATGTGGACGCACCCACCCACCCCTCCTGCACCCATATCCATCTGCCCAGCTTCAGCCCGAAGCCGCCCTTCACCCCACCCACCCCTGTCCTCAGCTGAGCGCTGCTTGGATGGGCAGGGAGGGTGTTGAGGGTGGGGCACCTGCAGGACCAGTGAGGAACATCTTAGGACACAGGCTCTGAGGATAGGCAGTCTCGCCCTGGGGCACTACCCCCCCCCCACCGTGATGCCCTCGGGAGCTCTTTGCCTCCCTACCCGCCTCAGGTGAGGAAATGGGCCTGGGGGGGAGGGGAAGGGGGCAGGCAAGACTCAAGCTGAGATGTGGGGAGGCACAGGGCAAGGTGGGCAGAGGCGGGATGTGGGGCGCAGGGAGGAGCCGCTGGCCTGGCCAAGTGTGGACTGCACTGCTGGGGGAGGTGGAGACCTGGGTGCAGGCCCACCAGGCCGAGAGGCTCCTGAGACTCTCCTGTCTGATCTCCAGGCCTCCGTGCCTTTGCACGTGCTGTGCCCTGTTCCCAGGAGAGGCCAGGGAGCCCGTGTGAGGATCCCAGGCGTGGTGCCCAGTGCTTAGCCCTGACTTCCCTCCTGCAGGCCTCTGTCAAAACCCTGGTGTTGGAATATCCTGCCCCTCCCCATCTGTGGGTGTGGAGCCTCGGCTCTGGGAGAGGCCCCAACATAAGATAAGGTGCCTGGTGTTGGGTCCCCCCTCAGCCCCAGGACAAAAGCTGCATGTGTTCTCTATTGCTGCATAAGAAATCACCCCCAAAACCTAGCAGTGTAAAAAACAAGCATTTATTATTTGCTGAGGTCTGAGCATCAGGCGTCTGAGGGTGGCTGAGCTGGGCAGTCGGGGTCCTGGGAGAACCTGCTTCTAGGACGGCTCCCTCCCTTGGCTGTGGGTGGGGGCCTCAGTTCCACTGCTCAGAGGCCTCTCGGTCAGCCTGCTGAGTGCCCTCACACTCGGCAGCTGGCATCCCCAGAGTGATGGACCAAGACAGCCAGGGAGCCTTCGCAGACCAGGTCCCAGAAGTCCAGCTTCATCAGGCCGGTGGCTTCCTACTGGTTAAAGGCACTCTGTCCAGCCCACACGCAAGAAGTAGGGAATTTGGCTCCACCTTTGGAAGGAAGATGAAAGGATTTGGAGGCCCCTGAGGCTGCAGACCCTAGACCCTGGAAGGAAGGGGACGGGGCTGGCCGGCTGGAGGCAGACCAGAATTGATGTCAGGGCCACAACCACCCACCCCCCTGGTGGGCCAGTGGGCCCGCGTGGGCCGGGGTGGGGGCGGCCACTCCTCCCTCCCCACCCCCAGCCCGCAAGTCTCCAGGCGGTGCCCTTTCCAGGTGTGTCTCAGTGGGTGAGTGGACTCGATGCTGTGGCCTGAGGGCTGTGCAGGCACCCCCAGCCCCGCAGGCCAGCTGCTCAGCCCTGGTGTTGAACTGTAGGATGCAGCCACAGGGCTGACCCTTCACCCCTTCTCCTGGCCTGTCCGCGGTCCCTTCACTGGGCCCTGGGGCTTCAGATGTGACAGTTCTGCTAACTTCGGCCACTGAGATCAGCCGGAAGGATGGAGGATGCTGTGGTCCCCCTCGGTTTACCCAGCCAGTCATGCTTCTGAAGGAGTGGAAAGCACTGTGCAGAGTCGAGTCAAAGTAGCTCACATTTTTGCTTTTAGAAATATACACAGGACTCTGGAGAGACAGAGGCACACACCCCAGGAGGGATCGGGGAGGGCTATATTCACTTTCCCCCTTACGCTTTTCTAGAATTTCCCAGTTTCCTGCAGGGAATATCTATTTGTTGACTCGTTTCTTCCCCTAGTTGAGATGATATTCACGTAACATACAAGAAACACATAAAGTATACAACTCAGTTGCATTCAGCATACTCACAACGTTGTGCAAACACCAGCTCTCCGATTGCGAAAACTTTTCATCACCTACAAAACCAGCCCGTGCTCACTGAGTCATCACTCCCCATTTCCCGTGCCCCTCCCTCCGGGAACCGCTAACCTGTACCACGGCGATGGAGCTGCCCATCCCCGGTACACCCCACAAGGGGAGCCACAGCGGACGTGGCCTTGTGTCTGGCTGCTTTCACTCAGCCAGCGTTTCCGAGGTTCACCCCCCACTGTGGTCCATATCCCGTCACCCTGCTTTATGACCAAGTAACGTCTGACCTGTGGTCACCTGCTCTTCTGCCTTGGACATTTGGGTCCTCTCACCTCTTGGAGGCTGTGGGTCGTGCTGCTGTCTGGGAACACTCCTGTGCAGTTTCTGTGGGGACAGACATCTTCATTTCTCTTGGGTTTACACCTGGGAGTGGAATTGCTGGGTCACGTGATAATTCTGTATGTGGAATTTTTTGAGGAACCGCCAAACTTCTGTTTTCCAGTGGCACCATGTTCTCCCTTCCCACCAGCAATGTGTGAGCGGTCCTGTTCCTCCACACCCTTGCCAACACTTGTTGGTTTCCATTTTTCGAAACTCGAAGCCATCCAGTAGGTGCGAGGTGGTATCTTTCTGTGGTTCCGGTTTGCGTGTCCCTTCCTTTTTTAAAATTTTCTGTTATTTATTTATTTATTTATTTTGGAGGGGAGATACTTTTTTATTATTTTTTCTACTTATTTATTTTTAATGGAGGTGCTGGGGTTTGAACCCAAGACCTTGTGCACATTAGGCAAGCACTCTCCCATGAGCTGTACCCTCCCCGCTGCATTTCCCTTCAGGCTGAGGACAATGAGCATCTTCTCATGAGCTGATTGGCCATTTGTACATCTTCTTCGGGAGAATGTGCATTCAAGTCCCATACCATTTTTTAAATGGGACTGTCTGTTTTGCTTGAGTTTTTAGAACTCTTTATATATTCTGGACCCTTGTCAGATACACGCTCCTCCTGTTGTGTGAGCTATCTTTTCACTCTCTTACACTGTCCTTTAATGCGGGGAAGTTTCCTCTTCGCTTCTTGGTTGCTGTGCTTTTGGTATTGCATCTAATACTCCATTGCCGTGAAGGTCTAGCCCTGTGTCTGCCTCTAAGAACTTCTGGCTTTGGCTCTTTGTGTTGGTGGCTGAGTTTTGAGTCGGTTTCTGTGCACGTGTGAGAGGGAACCAGGCTTCGCTCTTTGCACGTGGGGGTCCTGTTGTCAGAGACCATCACCTGCTGGGCTGTTACTTCCATAATTACAAAAACGAGTGAAAAATAAGCCTGCTCTGGAGTTTAAACTGGAGTAGACACTGCTGGGAAGGGGCCTCCCTTTGGGTCCAGAGGCTGCCCTGGCTCTCTTCTTCCTATTCCTGGGGGGCAGCAGAGCCCCGCCCCAGCCCCTTGTCCCCGGCAGCACACTCGCCTCTGTGGGCAGATCACTGGCCAGGGCCTCATGGTGGGTGTGGAGCGGGGGGCAGGCTTGCCTGGGTGCCGGTGCAGGAGCAGCCTCCCCAGCACAAAGGGCATGGGATGTCTGGAGCCTGGGCTGCAGTGAAGGCCACTGGCTCTGTGGGGCTGGCCCTGCCATCAGAGGGACTCCTCTCTCCCAAGGAGCGGGCTGGTCAGGTGGGCTGGTGGGTGGGAGGCACCACCCTCCCCTCTCAGCTCAGCCTTTTGGCCTGGAGGCTGGATAGGGCTGGTCCCTAGGGTTTGGGCTTTCCCTGCCCCCACCTGCTGCCCCAGGCCCTTTGGCTCCAGTTCCCCCTCATCCTTTCCCTCTCTCTTGCTCCAGTTCACCTGTGCTTGGACGCACAGGCGGCCTCCTCAGACTGGTGCCTGGAACAGAGCTGGCGACTGCACGACCTCTGCTGGCAGTGGCCTGTTCCCCTGGCGGCCTGAGGGTAGCCGAACTGCACCTGCACCTGCACCCGCACCCGCTGTCGGGTGAGGCGCAGCACCCCATCACAGTCGGGGACCACGGAGGAGGCTGGCTGAACCGATGCTGCCCAGGTGCCTGCTCGCTGCCCCATGCTCCTGTCCAGGCCTCTGGCCCCAATGCCCAAATGCAGTGGCCATTTCTCAGCCCCGGGCCTCCAGGACCCCTCTTCTCCTCTCCATCCGTTCTATCTGGGGAGTGGCCTCATCCACTCTCAGGGCCCTTAAGACCATCCTCATGTGGGTGACCCCAAGACACCTTGCAGCTCAGGCTCCCTGAGGATCCCTCAACGCCCTGGGCCCAAGCAGAACTCTCAACCGCGGGCCTCCCTCCGGGTCCTCTCTTTTCCTCGCTCCACATCCAGGCCCCAGCAACTCCTGCAGTTCGTCATGCCCTGGGTGGTGGACCCCCAAGCCTGGGAGAGCCTTTGCCCACCTGGGTGCCTGGAACAGTGCCTGGAACAGAGCAGGCACTACGTGAATGCAAGTGAGGGAGAAATGATGGGGAAAACAGCACCTCCGCGCACTGTCCAGCCTCCTCTCCGCCCCCGTGGCCCGTCCCCAGAGGGGGCCTCCCAAACCAGCCCCGGTACGGGTCTCTGCCAGTCCTCCTCGGCCACTGCACAGGTCTCACCCGCTCGGGCGGGCTGCCTGATGCCCAGGTAACTTAGTCCTACCCACATACTCTGCACCTGACTTTGCTTCAGCTGCCTCTCCTGACCTTACACCCCCGGGTCTCTGTGTACCTGTGAGGGGTGACCCAGGTGGGGCCCACCTTGTTACCTGATTTTGCTCTCCAGGGACCAAGCTCGGCTCACTTGGGCCACCCCCCCGGGAGGCCCCCGTAGTCACAGCTCCCCACCAACCCTCCCCGCAGTCTCAACTTGGAGCATCCCGGCCCAGGGGACAGAGGTCATAACCCAGCCCTGCCTGGCACAGGGTGCCCCGGAAAGCCCTCCTGAGGTGGAGGATGGGTGTCTCTGACCACCTTGCCCGTGGCCTTCGCTAGGCCAGAATGGACAGCTGGAGGCTGCAGCCAGGCCTTGGCAAGGGGCCAGTGAAGGGGCCGAGGGAGTGGGGCAGGCTGTGAGCCCAGCTCTGAGCTTCCCTGCAGCCCACAGGGAGGGAGGGCGAGGCTTGCCCAACCTTCCTGCCCCGACCACAGGCCTCCTCCTCCCAGTGACTCAGCACAGTGAGCTCCCCGGTGCTCGGGGGAGCTCAGGGAGGGATGGGGGATACCGCCCATGGCCTGCTGACAGCCTGGAGCCAGTCCCTGGCCCCTGCGGTGACACCAGCTAGCGGGTGGTCTCCAGGGCGGGCGGGCCCTGTCCCTGCTCTGCTTGGCCACTTGAGCATCTGGCTTCCCACGCCTTGGTCTCCTCGCTTTCATCCCAGAGGGTGGACCGTACGACTGTGGGGGTTACAGTGCGAGCTCCCCAGAAGTCCCGCAGCCCCCGGGACCCCTCACAGGGTGCAGTGTGCAGCAAAGTGAGGTGGACGCCAGCCTCCTGCTCAAGTTGGCTGTGAGGGCCAGTTGGCCCGGCGAGGCGCACCGTGTCTTGGTGCCCCTGCCCCCCTGGGTAGCTCAACACCAGCCTCTCAGGGAGCACCCATCTGTGTCCTGCCTGCACCCATCGCCCTGCCTCCGCCCCCAGGCCTTGACTGTTGGGAAATGGCCACAATGGGCCCCTGGTTCTCTTGTCCCCTCCAGGAGCCCTGTCCTTCCCACCAGAGTCCCTTCCTGGTTGCCGCCTGCTGCCTGGTTCACAGGGCACCCCTTGTTCTGGAGTGGCAGGGACCATCCAGCTGGCTGTCCATGGCCTGGAACACACGGTGAGGGATGGAAAGACATCTCCCACTGAAGCCCCTCATCAGGTCCCCGTTTCCTCAGGACCCCCCCCCCCCCAGCGTATGTGCCCATCCCCTTCTGGAGGTCCAGAGGCCCAGGCAGAGGGTGGCAGCCAGCCTCTCCTGCCCCTGGGCCTGTGAGCAAGTGGACAGGTCACTGCAGCCCCACACAGACGTCTTCCTGATCCGGGGGCAGCGACTTGCTCAGGACCACGCAGGTCAGCGCTCAGGCTGGCCCCACCTAGATCCCTGTGCTTTGGGGACCTCATGCGAGGCCTGCATAGTTAAGGGGCCAAGCTCCAAAGCCCGAGTGACGAGACTGCAGACCTTAGGGGGCCGTTGTGGTCCACCAGGAGTGCCGAGGCCCCTCCCAGGATGGTGAGCCCCTGTCTTGGCAGGGCCCACCGCTGGCTTCCATCATTCTGTGGGCTGTGTGAGGTGCAGGAGCAGAAGCCTTAGCTGGGGCTCAGGGGAGGGGATCAGAAATTCCGGGGCTGTTGGGCCACTGGAGCGGAAGAGCTCATCCTGCCACGGGGATCAAGGCTGCGCCACGCCTGAGCCACCGCAGGGTTAATGCCAGGGTCAGGATCAGGGGTAGGGGTGGGGGTGGGGGTGGGTTAGGGTTAGTGTGGGGTCAGGGTCAAGGCTGAGGGAACTGCAGGGGCAGGGTTAGAGGCCATGGGCGGTGAGGGGCGGGGCTCATACCCCTTGTGAGGAGTTGTCTCCCTTTCAAGGGGCGTATTCTCTTGGCCCTTTTGGCTTACACAGACACCCCAGAGCCCCTTCATGGGTGTGAACCAGCACCCCCGTTGTTCACACGTTGTTTCTGACCCTCAAATATGCAGGAAATGGTGGGTGCCAGCCCTACTTCATGGAGAAGCAGGGTCCCAGGAAGCTGTATCAAGGCAGGAGCAGAGCTGGGATTTGAACCTGGACTGTCAAGCAGGCCATCCTGGTCTGGAGGCAGTGAGGGTGCCCAAGGCCTGTGGGATGTAGGTTAAAGGTCATGGGGACCCCCGTGGCTTCTCCAGGCAGGCAGGGCTGTTTTCACCGCACTGGTAGGATCACATCTTCCATGAGGCTTGAATTATTGATCTGCCTGGTGTTTAATAACCCCTGGACCTCTTGCCAAGAGCTCCCTCCTAGAGCAGTCTTTCTTACGGTTAACTGAGTTGAGTTTGCACACTACGGGCAGGGCCAGCTAGGGGACAGGCCCTGAGCAGCCAGAATGCCATCAGGGTGGAGAAAACACAGAAGAGAGGAGGGGCGGGACCAAAGACTGTGCCCACCACTGCCTGGAGCCACAGCACTGCCACCGGCCAGCAGGGTGGGCATGGGTATCTCCACTTGTTGGGATAACTGGGTCCTCTTCAGCCTCAGTGGACCCTCAGATGTTGGGGAAGGGTGTTCCTAAGCCCGGGATGGGGGTCTTGGCATAAAGGTTTGCCTTTGGCCTCTGTGAGGTGGTTTTGCTTCTTTATTTCAGCTTAAAATTGAACACACAAACACCAGAGCACACAGGTTGTGAGCGCACACAAACTGATGAATTTTCACCAAGCAAGCACACCAGGCAACAGTGCCCAGAACGAAAGACCACTCCAGCGTCCTGAGCCCCCAACTCCCCGCAGAGCCTCAGTGCCTGCCTGGCCCTCTGCACCAGTGGAGTCGCCCGGCGCCCCCGTCGTGTCCGCTTCTTCACTGCTGGAGGAGCCACGCGTGACGCAGCATCACTGGCGGCCTCCCGCTTTTGCCCCGCGTCACCTGCGCTCCAGCCCCACGGGCAGCCCGGGCCCCTCCCCTCCTGGGTACAGTCCAGCCCCCGCTCCGTGCAGCCCCCACCCCGTCCGGTCGGAGTCGCCATCACCTTCGGGGCTACGAGACCGGCGGCATCACAGAGCCCGGCTGGGCGAGGGCCCCACCCGCTCCTCCGCACCTGCGCGCGGGCGGAGTGGGAGGGGCCCGGAACCCGGCTCCTCGGGGCTCGTGTTTCCGGCCGACGGGACGCGAGCGCTGCACGGAGCGCGCCCGGACGGCGACCGACGGACTGAGGTCACCATGGCAACGCGGCGGGCCCGGAGGCCGCTCGGGGCAGGCGTTCCGGGTGAGGCGCGGGCGCGGGGGGCGCCGCGGGGCGCGCAGCGCGGGGGGCGCGGCTTGTCACGGGAGTAGTCGCTTTCCTCGGAAAAACCCGAGGCGTCGGAGTCCCGCCAGACGCCGCCGCTCCCGCGGGGACCCGGCCGGGCCGACCCCGCGGGGCTGCGGGGCGCGAGCGGTGTCCGGCCCGCGAGCCCGCCCGAGCCGCGGCTGTTCCCTGCTCGTCTGTTCCCCGTAGCGCCCGCCTCGCCGGAGGGGTGGGGGCCGGAGACGTTCGCGGCGCCGCGCCCTGTCCGAGGGCTCTACGGCCCTCCCAGCGCCGGATGAGGTGGGCGCTGCAGAGCTGCGTTTGCCCAGGCTCCGCGCCGGTGAGGACGGGTTCAAACCCAGGCAGTCCGGTCCAGGGCGATTTTTTTTTTTAATTAATCGAGACATAAAAAAAGTTGCGAAAGGGGTACGAAGATTTCCTCTGTCCCTTTTGCCGGGATTCCCCCAGATGGTAACCTCTTACGTTACCATGGTTCATTTAGCAAACTGAGGGAATTAACACTCATACAAAACCATGATCTAATACACAGGATTTATTCAGACTCAGCAGTTATCTTACGGATGACTTTACCCTTCTGCAGGGTCCAGTCCAGGACCATCCTTGTTTTCTTATTCTTTAATCTGGAGCAGTTCCTCAGTCGTTCCTTGACTTTTATGAGTCAGTTGTTATGTAGAAGGCTCCTCAGTTTGGGTTTATCTGATGTTCCCTTAGGATTACTTCCAAGTTATGCACTTCTGGTAAGAAAAACCTCACCAGTGAAATTGTGTTTTCTTCTACGCATCTCATTAGGAGACACCTGATGCCAATTTGATGCCGATTTTGGTCGTGTGCTTTAGGTGATGTCTACAAGGTGTCTCCATCACAAATTCACCATTTTCCTTTCATAAATAATATCTCATGGGGAGATGCTTTGGAACCATGCAAACAACCTTGTTTCTAACCACACTGCCACTAATTTTAGCATCCAGAAGGGAGCATTTTCTGAAACAGTTATGAATGTTGTATTTGCCAAATGATAGTTTTTTTTCCATTTCCATTATTTCTTCTGCTTTTATTAGTTGGAATTCTACTGTAAGGAAGAACCTTCCTTTTTTTCTACTTAATTATTTATGTTGGTACAGACATTTTGATTTTATTTTTATTTCATAGGTTATAATCCATTTCTGTCATCTATTTTGTTTCTCTTTTGCCCAGATTTGGCCATGAGGAGTCCATTTAAGTTGGCTTCTGTGTCCTTTTAGCCTGTCCCCAACATTTTTGGAGCACTTCCTTATTTCCAGATGCATCCTGTGCTTTCCTTGACCTACCCCTGGACTCAGTTATTTCTCTAAGGAGTGTTGGTTCCTTTTAGTTTAGAAGGTTATTTAAGAAATCATAATCTGGGGGAGGTATGTCATTGCTTTTTGTGTTTCTCAGTGGGCAGAGGTAGGGAACATATTTGAATATACCACATAATCCATGCCTATTTCTATACTCATGTATCTGTGTGCATCTTAAAAACTGAGTTTATATTCATACTTCCAGTTCCCATCCATCACCACAGGTTCATTCCACATTACTTTTCCTCTCTCAGTCTGGCTCCTGTTGTCCTCAGTTTGCACAGTCCTCAATTTACTCATCTGCTCAGGCCTAGACTACGTGTAGTGTCAGTACGGCCAGCCCATAGTTCTGTGAAAACCGAATTTATTCACCAGAGCACAATACTTGCCTGCGGTTGTTTTTGTTTCTGCTTTTAGAATATAGAGTCAAAGACTGTTTCACAAAGCTGCTTTAGTGCACTGCGTCTGTTACTCATTTGCAATAAATTTAGTTTCACTTGTTCTGATTATATTTCAGCTTGAGCCCTTGGTTTTGAGTTGTTGTATGTGAAACATTTACGTGGTTCTAAAAGTGAGCAGAGTAACAGCTCTTAACTACAAAATTATTTAACTTCTCTTCCATTTTATCTCTCATTTATTCACTTTATGGGGATCAGGGGGCAGGAGAATTCGGCGGCTGTAAATTCAAAGGAAAAAGAGCACCATGTTCCCCTCATTGTAGTGGTGTCCCTCCCCCCGCAGGTTCCAGGGATGGGATCAGGGTCTGTCTGCTGCTCACCTCTTGTTTCAGGTTCTCCAAGTGGTCGTGGGTGCTATGTGGCAGTCAGTGTAGGACAGGGAAAGGCTTGGGGTCCCAGGCCCGTAACACTCATCCCCCGGAGCCCCTCAAGATGACCTGTACTGAGCGTCGCTCACACGGTCCGTGCTGGGATTCAGACGGTGCCTGCAGTGGGCCCCCTGTTCTGGGTGTGGAGATGAGCCACCTCTGGGCTTCCCTTCTGGGCCCACAACACTGGTTTGTGAATTACGCATACTAAATACATTCACAGAGCAACAACTAGACAGCAGTCCTGCTGAAGTAGATTTGGATCCTCTGCACGGGACTGGCGGCTGAGCGGGGCGCCCAGCGCACCTGGGGCCGCGGTCCGTCAGAGGAAGGTGCAAAGGAAACCCCTGCTCTGGAGGCCTCTGCGCAGCCAGTGTGCCCAAGCGTCTGGGGACTGACTTTTAGCCTTTACAAACGTCCTTCTGTGTAAATTTTGGAGTTTGTAACAGCTTTTGTTTCTTTTAGGTCATACGGCACTTTTCTAAGCCCTTAGCAAGCGTTAGTCTAAAATAGTTGCTCCGCGTTCTTGGTCGGCTGGACACAAGGGTGATTATTTCCACTGTCTCATCTGCAGTAGAGGAGCGGAGCCTTCCTCTCGGACTCTAGCGTGTGGCGCTTCAATGATCAGGTCGTCTCGGCGAGGGGTGAGGCTGGCCCGGACAGAGGCGTCCTCTCAGCCTCTTCCTGAGGCCCCACCGGGACGTGATCTGTGAGTAGGTTCACGCAGGGTCTCTCACTACCCAGGAGTGCGACTTCTGAGCCTCCTTCTCACCACTCCCTTTGATCTGAGAAGGCTGGGCCAGCCCGGGTGGGTTCCCGGAGCGAGTGCCCCGGGTGCCCCACGCTCCACTGTGTCGTGTGCGGGGGCGCGTTCAAACTCACTGATGATGGAGGCTGTCAGTCTGGGGCCTCTGCTGCTGTGTCTGTTTGCAGACAAGGAGTTGTTTCCATCTTCCCAAGACCCAGGGATTTCCAAGTGCCTTTCAGACCTGACACATGAACATCTGCCTTAGATTTAAAAAGGAAAAAAAAAAGGTTAGAAAACTCAGATTTTACAGGTGAGAAAGTCAGAGTGTTGGCATGGCGTAGCTCAGTCCTGATCCATCCCCGGCTGACCCCGGAACACTGAACGACATGGGCAAAGCTGGTTGACAGTGCTCTGCCTCCTGGAGATTTCCATGGTTTCCCCAAAAGTTCTGTGTGGTCCCTCCTGAAAACTGGGTGCTTGCTGGGGACTTCTGCTGGATGTCAGATTGGATCCAGATTTTGAATCTGTGACATTTAATAAAGGCCAGTTAGTCTCAGCATTGGGGCTTTTAGGGTTTGTGAGATTTTTATGGAAGCAGGGCAGGCTGTCTGTGTCTGGAAGGACAGGAGCCTGAGCCCTGGGCACATAGCCTTTGTGTGTCAGGGTACAGTGGGGCGGACGTGGTAGAAGCTGGTTTCTCTCTTCGTGGGGGGAGCTGGAGGTCCAGAGGGAGCTGTGGGGGGCATGGGGGCTCTGTACACTTCGCCAAACAGGTTGGGGTTTATTTGAAAGGGGCCACAAGCCCCAGGCACAGCACCCTCGGGGCGGCTGTGGGACCGGTGCATTTAAGGGGCGTGCTGGGGGCAGGGCGCCCGGCGGGGACAGGGTGCTGACGGATGGTCCTCGGAGGCAGGGGCCTGCTGGCCCCACAGACACAGACGCGGACACTCCCTCTGTAAAGACTGCAGTGGTGGTTCACAGGCACCCCATCAGAGATCACAGTGGCATCGGCATCACGGAAGGCTGTGTATCTGCCTGAATCCTGCCTTTGCTGTGAGTGTGCACCACCCCGTGGGGCCTGTGTGGGCGTCGGCTCCTGCTGACAAGACGGTGCAGGACCCCAGAACGCACTCATGCAGCGCCACTGCAGTTGGCCGGGTTTGTGTGTGGCTGGGGCTTGGGGGCCAGCCATCAGACGTCCTGTTATCCTGGGTGAGCCTCCAGCCGTGGAGGCCCAGTCGCCTCGTTATTCCACACCGGCCTTGCCCTGAGCTTGGTGGCAGCCTGACCTGCTGGAACCCTGGTTTCCCAGTGGTCCTGGGCGCCCTGCCGCCAGTGCGGGGCCAAGGGCTGAGCAGGATGTGAGCCTCCAAAGGCCTAGCAGAGCGCATCACAGACCCCTTCCCTGTGGGTGGGGCCTCCCTGACCCGGGCCCCAGCAGCCCTGGGCCCCGGCCGCTCAGGTCACATGGGAGCTGCCTCCTCGGCGCCCTCTGCATCCCAGCAGGGGTGCCGGCCTGTCGGTGCAGGGGAGACAGCACCTGGCGCGCAGTGAAGTGCTGAGTAAACGCTTGTTAAGTGAATGAATGAATGGGTTTAAGGAAGTTTGCTGTGCCCGGGGGAATTTACATGGCCCTGTTTTTCTGGCCACAGTGACGTCACACTAGATGAAGTGGCAGCAGATGTCTGCTGTGTCCTTCACTGTGCCGGGGCGGGGGGGCAGGACTGAGTGAGGTGACTGCAGGGCATCCCCGGGGAGTCCCCTTAGCTGTCTTTTTGGGGGAAATGCCACGCAACTGACTGAACTTGAAGCCGATAACCCTAATTTTTACTGAATTCAAAACTTGTTAAAGTAAATGTCCTTAGTTTTCCTGTAATTCATCGATACATCCATTCACACACCTGAAGAGCGAGGTGTCATAGGTCAAGAGTGACTGAAGCCGAAGGGCTGCCGGCCAGAGCGCGTGGGTATTTTGGAGCCAGAGAAACCACAGTCGGGGCAGCTGAGGTGGCCGGCGCTCTGTCGGGGAGCCTCCCGGGGCTGAGCGGTGGGCTCTGAAGGCGGTGCGTATGGAAGCCAAGGCCGAGGCTTCGGTGGGGGGAGGGGAGGGGAAGGAGGGGCCGGGGTGGCGGGCAGAGAAGCCCGCCTGCCTCGCCTGCTCCTCTGCTGGAGCCCTGGAGCTCACGCTGTGTTGGCCTGTGGTAGTTTCTCCGTTTAGCTGCTTAGTGCTGAGCAGCTCCTGTGTCCTGGAGCTCCAGGACGTGCTGGGAGGAAGGAGACTCAAGCAGTAAGCCACCCCCCCGGGAACTGGAGTCCGGTGGTGGCTGCTCGGTTCGGGAAGGAAGGTTAGGGGGAGTTCCTGGAGGGACCCTCGAGGTGGTCTAGTGACAGAAGGGGCCTGCATGCCGGTTGGGAGGAGCATTCCAGGCGGGGGCGGCTGGGTCGCAGACGGACAGCGTGGCGGCCCAGGCCCAGGTGTTGCAGTGGACAGAGGGGCAGGAAGCCCGGGGTGGGGGAAGGGTTTTTTTTTGAAGATCCCTTTGTTGGCCATAGAAGGGCAAGGGCGGAGCAGAGGGGCCAGCTGAGGCCCCCAGATGGCCCCTTCCCATCACCAGTTGCAAGTCCAGGTTGTCGCCTGTCTCTGCCCAAGTGCTGTAAATCAAGGCCCCCCCACACACACACCAACTCTCCTCCGTTCAGAGCCGCTGGCGCAGCTCCCAGCATTCAGGAGAGCGCTTTCCCTGCTGGATCACTAGGTTATTTCCCGTGGATATGACCCAGAGCCACCAGAGGGAGGAGCAGCGCAGGCCCCGTGCTCGCCAGCCCGCAGCCCGGGCCTCTGCAGACCTGGGAGTTCAGGGGTCTCTGGACGCTTCTGAAGCCTTGCAGAATGGTTAGTCAAACCCATCCAGCTGCCTTCACTAATCAGGGTCGTGTGAGACTGGCCTGCCCCCAGGCTGCAGGCCACCTAAACCGTACGGGGTTTGCCTGGCTGGTTCCCAGGGGCTTGGAGGCACCTGCATCTGCTTCCAGCCGAGCCAGTTAACATTGGGTGGGCCATGGACCCTCCCACTGGGCTCCAAGGAGGGGGATTGGCTGCTTGGTGACCTTTTCACATTGGAGGGTCTGAGACACCACCCTCAAAACATGCAGAAGCCTGGACAAGTCTGCGCAGAGCGGTTACCACGCCTTTTCCCAGTTACCTTTCCTCGCGCCCCCGTCTCGGACGCCCTGCTTCTTTAGTCCTGATCCTACAAATACCCGAGCCCCTTGCCTCCAGGGAGGTGGGACTTGAGATCCATTCTCCTTGCTTGGCTGCAGACCTCCGGGGCTCAGCAGTTTGGCTTGCTGTGCGGGAGCAGAACGAACCTGTTAGGTAACACTTGGTGGTAAGTCAGAGAGACCTGCTGCCCGAGGCTCGCTGGCCCCTTGCCGGAGCTGGGGGCCTATGGATGGTCTGAACAGCTGGCTGGTCCGTTTGTTCCAGGGACCGTCCCCCACATTTCCCCAGCCGGGTGCCGCCAACCTTTGGCCCTTAGTTTCATTTTGCAGCAAAGAAATGGGTCTTGGGGTTTGGGAGATATCTTAGGTGAGTGATCTTGTTAAAGAAATGCCCCTCTGCTAGATTGGCAGTCCTGTCCAGATCATGGGTTGGAGGCCCACCTGGCAGGATCTGGGCAGTCCTGACCAGATCACACAGGCGTGGTTGATTAAACTGTCGGCTATCGGTGATTGATTCAGCCTCCAGCTCCTCCCCTCCCCCTGAAAGGTGGGCAGTGGGGTTGAAGGTTCCAACCCTCTAACCACGTGGTTGGGTCCCCTGGCAATAGCCCCTATCCTGGGTCATCCAGGATCTTTCCAGAACCACCACATTAACAGAAACTCGGGTGTGGTTGGAAGAGGTTTGTTACCAGTACGAGGAGACACCCTTTCACCTGGAGTCATTTCAAAGCCAGAGATAACTACAGAAGCCCCGTAGCTGCTGCCACTGAGGAAGGTTTCAGGAGCTTCGGGCTGGCAGCCGTGGCTGAAGGGCAGTGTGGCATCTCCCACTGTCACAGCACACGGGGCCCTGCGGGCTCCCCCCGCCCTCTCAGCCTCGGTGCCCGTGGCCCCTCCTCCGGGACGTTCGCCCCCTCTCCGGTGCAGTCGCCCCAGACGGACTGGGCTGCAAGTGCGTGCCCCCCGCCCGAGCAGGCCTGCGGCCCGGGGACACAGAGAAGAGCTGTGGGCAGGTGCTTGTGCCGGGTGAGCTCGGGGTGGGCCCCTGAGGACTGGGGCTGCAGGGACCAGCCTCGAGACGCAAGAGCCCTGTCACGGGTGCTGACGGCGGCTTCCCCTGCACGGGGCCCTCTGCCCTCCCGCTGCTTTCGCACAAGGACCCTGTGGCCTGCCAGCCCCACGTGCTAACTGGCTGGCCCTGCGCGGAGAGAGCCTGTCAGGCCCTGCCCTGCACAGCTCGTTGCCCTTAAAGCAAAGCTACACGAGGAGTTCATGTGGCTC
The DNA here is from genome assembly GCF_036321535.1 of Camelus dromedarius. Classification (NCBI taxonomy): domain Eukaryota; kingdom Metazoa; phylum Chordata; class Mammalia; order Artiodactyla; family Camelidae; genus Camelus; species Camelus dromedarius. The sequence continues at coordinate 27,526,796 of NC_087451.1, forward strand.
TAAGTGCAATGGCTTCGCCCGAGGAGCCGCCTGCCGGTTTCCTTGCGGAGGGTGCATGCCCTGCGGCAGCTCGGTTTCCGGGCGCCCCACGCCCCAGCGGGCCCTCCGCCCTAGGCGCCTCGAAGGCCCAGTCCTGCTGCTGGTCAGGGCCCGCCTTCTCATCGTCCTCTCTGCGTGCTGAGCACTGCTGTGCTGCACTCAGAGGCGACGAGTGTCAAAAGCTTGTTTCGTGTTTCCAGTGCGTACGTAACACACGCCTTCTCCCGGAAAACATACGCTGTTGTTTAGTCCTGACGGAATATTTTGAGATTCTCCGAATTCTAGCCCAGACCTTTCTGACAATTTCTCCTTTACTTGTTGTTGTTGTGGTGGTTGTTACCAAGATCTTAACAGTAATAGTTTTGGTTACACAGATAACCTTCTGGTGGGGTGTGCGCGTGTTTTCCCCTTTCTCCAGGGCTTTGTGTGCTCTGCTGTTGGTGAGCACCTTAGGCAGGGCCTGGTGTTCAAGCTCGTACACTGAGCAAGGACTTGGTTGTCTGTGGACAAGGGTGCTGGTGGCAGCAGCTCCGAGTAGAGGACTGACTTGAGGTCCCACAAAGAGTTCAGTCACCATAAATCTGATGCCATCAAAGCATTGTGTAAAATGAAGAAATTGTCTGTTTGTTACGTCCACTGGGCTCTAGAAAGCAATGTTTCATTGTAGAGCTGTTGTTGGTATTTGTCGTCAGTGATCTCAGGAGTGAAATGGTCTTCATGTCTCTAAAGAGTAGTGTTCTTCCTGATTTAGAGAGTGTTTGCAGGCTTAAGCATTCCAGAGTTAGTGTTTAAAAGGAAGAAAACAAAAACCCCTCAGGCTGTCCTGTTCCGTCTGCATTTGTCTGTGGACATTTGCTTTGCATTGACCAAGGGGGACCAGTATGGATGCTGCTAGTGTCCGCTCAGGAGGGGGCTGCGTGGAACCTCTACAACGTGCAGGGCGTCTTCAGAGGCCCTGACATCTTGCTCCTGTTAGAGATCTCGGTCGGCCCCGGAGGGCTTCCGTGACTGCTGACCCTGTGAGTTGAGAGGACCTGGTACAGGGTGTGTGTCTCTTCTTGAAAAAGACCTACTTAAAATTAATCAGACATTTTAGATCCTTTGGGGACAAAGATACACAAAAGCCACTGCCAGACGCCGGCCTCAGACCCCACGCGGCCCTCCGGGAACGCGTTCAGAGCAGGTATTGTTCACACGCCACCCTCTGCCTGGAGATGCCAGCTGAACACCCTCTGGGCTGTTGCGTCGCAGGCGGGGCCTGACCCATGGCCTGGGCCCATCGCAAAGGTCAGGCCTGGGAGAACCCCCCAAGTGGTCTTACGCTTCCAAATCCACTCCTCCTCTGCCAGGTGACAGAATGGGGCCTGTCATGGGGGTGCCCTGCTGGGGAGCAACCATCAGCAGCCCCGCCCCTGGGGACCAGCCTCGGCAGATGCGGGGAACAGGTCTTGAGACACTTGTTGAGAATTTGATAAAGTTTTATGCTGTTGAATCTAACTTAAATTAGAGTTGTGTGTTATATATCTCTGTGTTTTTAGTTTCGTTTTTCCTAGGACGTTATTGTGTTTTACGAAAGTATCCATCCACGATGGTCAGGAGCAAAGGCGCCTGCTCCTGGGGGTGAGCCTCCCAGGAGCCTGAGGGCAGCTCCGGGGGTGAGCGAGGGGCGGGACAGGGCAGCGGCCTTGGGTGTTATTTGCAAAATGGAGAGATCTTTGGGAAACCATTTGAAAGAGCCTAGCTCTCGTTGTTGAGCAAACACCGTCTCCTGTCTTTCCTTCCTCTCTTCCCTCTGTGATCCTGTACTGACTGCCCTGTTCCCTCTGCCTTTGGGTCTGGGCCTGGTGTGCCCCTGGCCTGCTGGGCCCTCGGGTGCTGCCTGTGACTCTCCAGAACTCAGGCTGTGACCAGACGGCTGGTACCCCGCCCAGAGCACCCTCCTGCTTCCGTGACAGTGGTCACCTAGATGGGGACCTGTAGTGGGCATCGTGGGAAGATAGCCTCCCTCCTGGTGAACCTGATGCCTGTCTTCTCTTTGCTGTAGCTGCCGAAATGCGACCCCCGCCCTCGGAACAGGCCCTGGACGCCCTACTGGCTCACAAGGAGGAGGAGTGGAGGGCGCTGCAGGCCCACCGCTCCCAGATGCAGGAGGCGGCCCTGCAGGACGCGCAGAGCCGGCTGGAGGAGGCGCAGGGGAGGCTGCAGCGCCTGCAGGAGGACTTTGTCTACAACCTGCAGGTGCTGGACGAGCGGGACCGGGAGCTGGAGCGCTACGATGCTGCCTTCGCCCAGGCCCGCGGGCTGGAGGAGGCCAGGCAGGCTGAGGCGAGCCAGCTCAAGATCGAGGTAGCCAAGCTGAGACGGGCACTCGCCAGCGAGGCCCAGCGGCTCAGGGACCTGCAGCAGCAGTACCAGCGGAAGCTGCAGGAGCACCACCTGGAGCTGGAGCGGACCCACAGGTGAGTCGGGCGCCGCTCCCCGGCCTGCGCACCGCCCCAGCTTGTGGCCCGAAGGCCGGCGAGCCCACACCTGGGTGTCTCTCTGGGTCCTGGTGCAACTGAAGTTCGTGGAGATGGATTTAAGTATTTGTATTTTCCCATAAATTTCAGATCTATATCGTTTTCACAAAACATGTATGAGTTTATTACTTTAATGATGTGAATATGTATTAAATTTGAAAGTGAGTGAGCTGACTTGAGGCTCTGCTCAGGGTAAGAAAGAAGACAGGCCTCACCTACGGGATCTGCTGCTGCCTTCCCCTGACTTCAGGACGCGTGTTCCTGGTACCACGTTCCCGAGTGGGGCCACCTTTGCCTGCAAGCCCCTGACCTGTAACAACACAGGGTCCCTGCAGTGGACACTCCTGTCCCAGGAGCCATGGTCCTCAGGGAGGCTCGAGATGCTCCTGGCTCCCCTGCAGGCTCCTGGTCCCTGTGGGAAGTGTCATTTATCTAAGTGGTGTGGCTTGGCCCTCCACCAGGCTCCAGGAAAGCGCTCGAGTCCAACCCAGGTCAGCCGGTCCTGAGTGGAGCGGGGCTGGTTCCCAGCTGCTGGGGTCCGGGCCATCCCGCCCACATTGTCCGGGCACGCGGGGCGCATGGGGAGGATCAGAGGCAGGTGTGGTTGATGCTGTGACCTGTACAGCCGCGTCGCCCTCCATGGGGACTGCTTTCTCCCTCTTGGCTGTTGGAGCGGTTTCAGTGTTCTTCAGGTGCTTTACATTATTCCGAGAAGTGCCTCCTGGAGTATTTTACTCATTCTTTTCCGGCAAATTTGGGGCATTTTCAAGCATTATTTCTTCACATGAGTTTCTATCTCCAGGCTCTGTTTTGTGCTGTTTCGGGGTCCCAGTGACGGCGATGTGAATGCTTGCTCTTTTGTTGCCCCTCAGATCCCTGAGGCGCTGTTCATTTTTCTCAGCCTGTGTCTTCCTGTGGTTCAAGTCGGGTGACTTCTGCTGCCCTGTCTTCGGGCTCCATGACTCTCCCCTCCGCCGTTTCCTCTGCCGCTGAGCCCGCCCAGCGTGTGCTCTGTTTTGGTTTTGTACTTCTCAGCTCTCACATTTCCATTTGATTCTTTGTTATATTTTCTCTTGGCTCAGAGTCCTGTTTCCCATGTGTCTCATGTGTGTGAAATTGCTTGCTGAAGCGCTTCTCTGGTGGCTGCTCTCAAGCCCTGTGAGGATCCCAGCATCTGTGTCATCGTCACTGGCGGCGGCTGATGGTCTGTTCTCATTCACGTGGAGACTTTCCTGGTCCTTGTCCGCCCGGTGACTTTCATTGTATCCTAGGCACTTTGGGAATCCTGTCGTGAGACTCCGGATCCTGTGTCATGTTCTCGTTTGCAGGAGTCACCCGTCACCTCATGTCTGCAGCGATGGCCTGGCAACTGTGTAGTCTGGAGAATGTTGAGTGTGACTCTTCTTAATGCTGCGTTTTCCACGTAGTGACAAGAATGGTGAGATGGACCAGCAGCGGGAGCTGTACGAAAACCTCAAGTGGAAGCTGGAGCGGAAGCTCCAGGAGCTCGACGGCGAACTTGCTCTGCAGCGGCAGGTAGGGTGCGGGGCCTTGTCCCTTCTCAGGTGCCCGCCCGCTGGCCCTGAAACCAGAGTTGTGCCAGGTGAAGGTGGGCACCTGTGGTGTCCTGGGATCACAGCAGATTTCCGCTTGGTGCTGACCTGTAGGGAAATGCGATGGGGTGTCGGAATCTTCCTCAGTGGTGACCCCCTCCAGGGTTCCTTTCCTCCCTTACTTGTTTTAGAAAGAAGTATTATGAAGCTACAGTTATTTACTGTAGCAAAGAGCTGGGAACTCAAATTGCAATCACTCTATTTCTTTCAACAAAATAATAAATAATCATAAGTTTAAATATAGATCTGTCAACTGATGGTGACACTTAAACCTGTCACCAGAATTTCTCCTTGGTGTCATTGAAACTCAGCCTGCGCCTCCAAGGGACTGCGCCATGCTGGCTTTGGTGAAGGGCGTCCCTCACATCACGGCTGACGTCCACGTCTGGCAGAGCTGTGTGTTTGCAGGGGATGGGCCCCTGGCCCCCCTCCTGCAGGGCTGCCCGAGCGCTCGCCACAGCAGGGGCCGGTGCGCGTGGACTCTGCCTGCACGGAGCTCCTCGGGCACGTGTGAGTGTATCTGCTCAGCACGACACACTCAGGTTGGATCCACGTCTGACAGGCGGGGCTGAGGTCCAGGGATGTTAAGTGACCTGCCCAAGGTGCCCCGGGAGAAGCCGCAGAACCGTAACTTGACTCCAAGACATCTCTGGTGGGTGAACTCTCGGGCCCCAGGGCAACTGCTCACGTTTTATTTTTAGACTTGTGTCTGTGATGCTGGAGAGGGAGCTGGTCTGGGGCTGGCCCCCACTTCTTCCTGGAGCGATGCTGGGTTGGCCGCCGAACTCGGAGCTTGCCCCCATCTCCCCGTGGGGACCTGCCTGTGCTGGCGCTGCTCCAGGCCCCAGGGTTGGCAGTTCTCGAGGACAGACCTGTGCCAGTGGTTTCGGTGGCCAGGACAGGGCAGCATCCCAAGAGGGGCGGCTCCAGTGGGGGCGGAAAGGCACCTGAGGGCCCCCAGGTCCCTCCAGCCGCGCTCACACATGCTCATACCTGCCGGCCACGGCCCTGGCCTTCCGGCCCCTCTGGAAGCTCCAGTCCGCTGCCCGAGCCACCTCTGTTGCTCAGAGCGTCCTTCTGTGCTCTTGAAATTCCCTGCAGGGGACTTTCTCTTGGAGTTCTCAGGGACCAAAGAACTTTGTGTGTTAGGGGCTAACTTGGAAACAGCTGGAGGTCACTGGGGCCTGAGCTGGGCAACCAAGAAAGAGCAGCTGGGACCGTCCGAGGCATGAGGAGGCTTCCTCAGGTGACGCTAGAGCCCCTTCCAAAGAAGAGGTGTCAGGAAGGCTGTGGGCAGTGGGGTCCGTCCCAGGCGGCAGGGCGGGCAGGGCCCTTGGAGGCACCGGGCCCCTGGGGCAGTGGGGGGGAGGGTCGCCGGGCTGGGTCTCAGGGTGTCTCCCCAGCCTGTCCACCCATGAGGGCCCCGCAGGCGTGGGCGTTTACCAGCCGTGCGCCTGGAAAGAAGGAGCCTGGATGTCCGTCCCTCCGGCCGTGGGCTCTGTGCAGGGCCGTGCAGCTTGTCTAGTGCGGTTCCGGGACAGCCGGGCCTTGCCGGGCTCGGGGTGCCGCGCGCCGTCCGCTCCGCGGCAGCCCTCACGCCTTCAAAAAAGAAACACAAGACAACAGGAACTGAGTTAGTCTGTGTGATGCTGATGGTGTCTGCTGGTTGTGGACGGTGGACTTGAGGAAGGGTCTCCACTGTCGGTCAGCAGTCACAGGACCAGAAGCCACTGGAGGAGAAGCAGAATGGTTCACTGACTCACTCACTCATTTGACAAGCAGTTTCTGTCAGGCGCCCTCCTGGGCCGTGGCATTAGGGCTGCCCTGGGAGCGCACTGGCCTTTGGGACTGCATGGACGCCTGAACCACAGTCTGGCTGGAGCTCATCTCCCCTGCGTAACCGTGAGGAGGGGCGCCCTGTGGAGAGGCCTTGTGAGCCCGAGTCTGCGGGTGGCGAGGGTGTGCAGAGGGCGGCAGGTGCCCGCGCATCCAGGGTGTCTCTGGGCCAGGGCTCCGGTTCAAGGGGCTGACGTGGGGCGGTGTAGGCCTCCCAGCCCTTGGGAGGATGGCCTTTGCTCCAAGTGAGGTGAGGATGCCTTGGAGGCTCATGAGGTTTTGAAAGGTCACCTGCTGTTGGACTGGGGACAGACCATGCAGCCAGGGAAGCAGGGGACGGCGAGGGGGCTGCTGCAGCCCCAGTGGGAGGCAGGGGCTTGACCACTGGCCTGGCCAGGCCAGCGGACACACTGGTCTCTCAGGCGGTGTGAGCGGCGGGCGCGAGGACACCCCGGGGAGCCAGCTAGCCATGTGTGGAGCTGGGCCGTGTGGGGAGGGTGGGGGGACGCCTGGGGAGCTGCTGGGGAGGTGGCTCCTGGGCTCCCGCGGGTGTGTTGGGAGATCGGGGCACAGGGTGCGTCCCCACAGGGTGAGTGGAGACAGGGGCTATCGAGCTGAGCCCCGCACGCGAGGACAGGAAGGTGTGGGGGCGTTGCACAGGGCGGGGGTTGCTGGGGGGAGGGGAGACGGGAGCTGCGTGTCCCCAGGTGGGGAGGGGCGGAGTGGGCCTGGACGCCGCAGGGCGAAGCGCGGTCGGGCTTTCGTTGCCGAGGGCTCCCTGCCCCCTGGCGGCCACCACCTATAGACCCTGGAGCGGAAACCAAACACTTGCTTGTTTTGTAAAGTGTGGGGGGAGTGAATCTCCACGATTTTCACTGTCTGACCCCCGTAAGGGTTACTCGTATGGCCCCTCACACTTCACCCTGCTTCTCGGAGGATAAGGAATGTGCAATGTATGTGTTCAGTTGTCCTTGAGCACAGAATCTCTGCAGCCCCTTCGACCCTTGGAGACGGGGAGAGAGCCCGCCGCGTGTGTCCCAGGAGGAGGCGGGCGCGCTCCGCTGGGCCTCGCCTCCCCCAGACCCCGCCTTCTGGTGACTGAGTCTGTCCAGTCCCCTTTGAAGCAGGGGCCCCAGTACTTGGGCAGAAATCTCGAATCCTGCTGATGTGCTGTGCTTTCCGCGTGCTGGGCGGGGCCCTGGGTTGTCTCTGAGCCTGTCCCCACCAGCCCCTCTGTGGATGGCTTCCCGCACTGGCCACTGCCTCGCAGGCAGGTGTGGCTGTCACCTGTGCCCTGCTGCAGCCACAAGTGCCAGGTCAAGTCGCTGTTTCATTGAGACTCTGTCTTTCACCGTGAGTCCTGCGTCTCCATCCTTCATGTGTGGACCTGGCTGAGGAACAAGCCTACCCAGACCTCCAGTCCCAGGGCCGCGTCAACCACACACGACTCCTGCTCCGGCACCACTGGGAACAGGAACTGGGAGAACCCACAGCAGTGATGGGAGCGAGAGAAAGGCCTCGGCCTGTGGATGCCTGAGCTTCTGCCTCCCCCGGAAGTGGGCGGAGGCTGTGGGCCTGCAGACCCCGAGAGCTTAGGACTCAGGGCGCCAGGGGCTCCCACGTGCAGGACGTGAGGTGGCAGTCTGTGTTTGGGGCAGTGACCCCCACCCCACCCCGCCCCATGTGCGGATGAAGGACTCAGAAGCCGGGAGCCCCTTCCTCAGACAGGAGCTTGGCAGTTTTCCTTCAAGAAATGGAATTACCTTCCCAGGGCAAAGGAAGGCCGCCATGTGGGCCCTGGTGTCTGCAGCACAGATCTGACATTAGAGGGTCAGCGCCCTCGGGCAGCTCTGAAGAGCCAGCCTTGCTGAGCTGTGATTTACCTGCAGTCTGCACACCCGTTGTAAGTGTCCGTTCGACAAGTGCTCGCCGTGTGACAACCAGGACAGGACTTCCCTGTTGCCCAGGGTCCCCCGTGCCTCTTCGCAGGCAGGGAGCACCCCCCAGCCCGGCCACCGGCCATCTGCTCTCTGCTGCCTGCGGGGAGGTGGGTCTCTCTGAGCCGCGTGTGTGTGTGTGTGTGTGTGTGTGCGTGTGCGTGCGCGTGCGTGTGTGCGTGCGTGTGTGTGTGCGTGCGTGTGAGTGTGTGTGTGCGTGCGTGTGCGTGTGTGCGTGCGTGTGTGTGTGCGCGTGTGTGCGTGTGCGTGTGCGTGTGCGTGTGTGTGTGTGTGGTGAGCCTCACGGCAGTGCTCTTTCTGGTCCGGCTGCTCTCCTCACATCCCCGAGGCTCTTCCCCGAGGCTATTCGTGTCGTGTGGTCCGGAGCTGGTTCCTTCCCGCCAGTGCTGCCATTCCCCGGTGCACATCCCAGACTCGCGGGTTGCTTCCAGTTTGGGACCTCCCTCTGGGTTGCGACCAGGGGCGGGGTTTCTGGCTGTAAACCACGTGCCCCTTTCTCCACCGGCCGTCTTGGTTCCAGGAGCTGCTGCAGGAGTTTGCGTCAGAAATGCGGAAGCGGGAGCACGAGTTCCGCCTGCAGGCCGACAGCATGAGCAGCGCGGTGCTGGCGCAGGAGCTCAAGGTAGCGGGCGCCCTCGGGCCATGGTGGCGTCTGCGTCTGCGGGGAGGCGGCCTGTGAGTTAGGGTTCACGCGAAGGCCTGCTCCTTCCTGCGTGGGCCGGGGTCTTTGCATGTGGAGCCGGGGTGACGTGTGGGGGACACACTTGCCACTCTGCCCGCCAGGAGGGCACTGGTGCCACCCGTCTGCAGCCAGTTAGCCCAACCTTGGGAGGGTGCCTCCCCGGGAAAAACCGCCCCTCTGATCCCAGCTGATGCCTGGGACCCTGCAAAGCCTGTCCGTAGCCTGTGTCCTCCCGTGACGCCCCAAATGGGCCTGTGAGGAGGTGCCGCTGGTCCTGGAGGAGTGACATGGGAGGGCCTCCTGGTTTCTCAGTTGGTGCTCGGGCTGTGGTGCCTGCCGCCTCTCCTTGAACACAGCTCTAGAGCCCTGCCTGGGCTCCCGTGAGGAACATGTAGGCCTGACCTTTGGCCCTGAGACAGGGCCCGGCCTCAAGGGGAAGGGGGACCTGTGCAGAAGGATGGGGAGTGGCGGTGACACTTGCTGGGCCCTGCTGGCCCCAGCTGGTTACACCTGGCAGCATCCAGCCAGATGTTTGCAAGCTAGACACTCAGCCCTAGTGGTCAGCAAGGGCCCCTCCGCCAGGCCACCTGAATCCCCCCTAGGGGGGCTGCTCCCCCAACCCCGACCCCAGGGCCAGCAGGACCTTGAGGCTGGGGCTGCCCCACAGTGCCCCCTTGAGGCCACTTCGGGGACTACTGACCACCACAGCCTAGGGCGCCCTTTCAGAGGAGGGAGGAGTGGCCGGGCCCTCCATCCGCTCTGGGTCGGCTTCGGTGCCCTGAGCACTGCCCCTCGAGGGCATCACTGCCGACCCAGGAGGGCTGACTTGGCGCTGCAGCCTGTGTTCCCGGGCGACAGAGGCCCAGAGCAGCGGCTGGGGTGTGAGCTGCGTTCTTCCAGCCTCACCTGTAGGTGTGGGCTGGTGTTTGCGTGAACCTTGGACGCCCAGGGGCTTGCACGCCCTGTTATTCTGCGCGGCCACGGGAGTCCGAGTCCGGTCTCACTGCTTTATTGCTGCTTGTTTTTTTTAACTGGAGCACAGTCGCTTACAACGTGTCGGTTTCTGGTGTGCAGCGGTGTCCCAGTCGTGCACATACAGACATACCTTCGTCTTCAGGTCTTACTGCTCCTTGAATCACAGCTCTTATTCTCTCAGTCCTGGTGAGACGGTAAAGCTTACTTCTGACGGCTCCGCTTGGACCACTTACGTCTGGCTGAACTCTTTCCCTCTCAAAGGTTAAACTGTTGAACAAAGAGCTCGCGGCCCTGAGAGAGGCCGGCGCGAAGGCCGCGGAGTCCCTGCTGGGCGCTGAGGCGGCCAACTCGGGGCTGGAGGAGCAGCTGCGGCGCAGAGACTGGGCGCTCAGGGACCTGGCCGCTGTGAAGGACGCCCGGTGCGCAGCCCGCCCGGGCTGGGGGCCGTGTGGTGTGGCCTGGACGCTGGCCCGCTTTGCTCCAGGCCGGCTTAGCCGCTCTCGGCTTTCCCCTAACGCTGGACTCTTTTCAGGATAAAAGAGCTGGAGGGTGAACTTCACTCTGTGCAGCTTACCAGGAGAAGAGAAGAGGAGGCGCTGAGGAGGAAGTGAGTCTCTGTGGCGCCCGCTTCGGCCTGGGGAAAACACCCCCGGTTCGCCTCGGCGGCAGGGCCCACCCTTTCTGCGGAGCCACTGCTGGATCAGGCCTGCTCCCTGGGAGTCTGCCTCCACCTTCCAGCTCAGATGAGCCTGCTTGTGTGTGTGTAGAGGGGGACGCCACCTCCCTGAGGGTCACAGAAGATGCCTTGTGAGTGAATCAGGGAAGCCCCCTGGGCTAAGAGCGTTCAGTGCCAATGTTCTCCTGTGTTGCAGCAGGGCCTCTAGGGCAGGGGTGCACACAGGCACCTGTCCCCCGTGCACGGTGTGGTCAGCACAGCCGCTTGCGGCCCGTGCAGCATTGTTCACGGAGCCACGGCGGCCAGGGGCCTGCGCCCCTTGGCACGAGGAGGGCGCTTCCGCCCTGTGGTCTGGCGGTTTGCCTGCTGAAAACAACCAGCCGGCAGTCAGGACCCGCGTGGTTCAGAAATGACTCCCTTACTGCCCTCGCCTTCATGACCCAACCTTTCTTGAGATTTGGTGAAAAAAGTATATCCTGCCGGAAACTAGCGGGTACAGCACCTGGCGTGTGTGTCCTTTTTTGCTAACAGACAGTGGAAAATACTGAACAAGACGAGGACTGGTTGTAACTGGGATGTAGGGTACGTGGCGTGGCTGGTTGAGCAACGCTGCTGGGACTGGAGAGAAGTCACGTAGGAGTGTCTTCTTCATGGCTTTTTGCTTCTTAGTAAACCAAACAGAGTAAAAGCATAGAAAGCCACGAGCGTTGTCAGTCAGTTGCCAGCAACACCTAGCAGCTTGGTGTGTCATCCAGGTGACCGTCGGCTCTGGTGACAGAGTTCCAATGGGTTTGGCAGCTCCAGCAAGACAGACATGCACCCAGCGGCCTGCGTGGTGGGACGCTCGGAGGCTGGGGGGAGCGGCTGAGAGGAAGGGCCATCTACCCTGTGTTTTGCCCCTGCTGTTGGGGAGGCTGCTGGTGGCATTCCAGCAGAGCACCTGTTTGGGGGTCCGTCTACCGTGGGATGTGCTCCGGGGGCGGGCAGGGCCTGGTGTTTGCAACTGCGCGGTGTCTGTGGAGAGAACGGGCCCGCAGAGTGCGACCGGTGGAGGGTGCGCCCCTGCAGGGGCCTGGTGGTCGGGGGTCCCTAGCCGGGCCTGCTTGCTGCCCCGGGACCACGTGTGTTTCAGGCACGAGGAGCTGGACCGTCTGGCAAGGGAGAAGGACACGGTGCTGGCGGCGGCCAAGGGTGCCCACGTGGAGCAGCTGCAGGCGCTGGAGGCCAAGGTCCTGGAGCTGCAGTCTCACAGCGACAACCTGGAGGTGCAGCTCCGCAGGGCTGAGTGGAGGCAGGAAGACGTCGCCAAGGAGAAGGACGCCGCCATTGACAAGTGAGCCCTGGTGTTTCCGCCACAGGGAAGTGGCCCCTGGGCAGCTGCTTTCCTTAACCATTCCTGTTTTCTTTTCTTTTTCTGAAACTGCGTAGCTGGTATGTGTGGACGTGTTTATTTGTGGTAAAATACACGGAGTGTAAAAGTGGCCATCTTAACCCTTGTCAGGTTCAGTGACATTAAGTACATTCACACTGGTGAGCAACCGTCACCCCATTCACCCCAGAACTCTTTTCTTTGTAAAACTAAAACTGTGCCCACGAAACAGTAACTTCCCGTCCCCTCCCCTGGCCCCTGGCACCCGGCACCCTCCTTTCTGTCTCTGAGTTTGACTCCTGTAAGGGCCTCGTGCAAGTGGAGTCCTACACTCTGTCCTTCTGCGACTGGCTTGTTCCACTTGGGGTGGCGTCTTCAAGGTTCAGCCCTGCTGTAGCCAGCTTTTAAGGCTCGATAATATTCCGTTGTTTGTATGTAACTACATTGTGTCTCAGTGGCTCATCTGTTGGTGGATTTGGGTTGTTTCCACCTTTGGCTGCCGTGCACAGTGCTGCTGTGCATGTGGGTGTGAGATATCTGTTTAGGCCTCTCTCTGGTTCTTTTGGACGTACACCCAGACGTGGAGCTGCTGGATCACGTGGTGATCCTGTGCTTGACTTTCTCAGGAGCTGCCGGACTGTTTTCCACAGTGGATGTACCATTTTGCCTTTTTTCAGAAGGGTTCCAGTTTCTCCATAAACTAGTTTCTTTTTAAACCCAGTTTTCTTTAGGCATCTAAGTCAGGCCACGATGTGTAAGCAGCCCTGTCCCGCTGCCTGGTGTCCGGGGGGAGGGGCCGACACGCGGGGGCCTTGTGTCGGGGTGGGGGGAGCGACACACGCGACCTCGTGTCTGGGGGGAGGGGCAGACACCCAGGGGCCTCGTGTCTGGGGGGGAGGGGTCGACATGCGGGGCCGCTGTGGCTGAAGCTCTAGTTGAAGCCCATATCTTGGCTGCCATTAGGGATGTGATCCTTAAAGAAGCTGGTTCGCTGAAGACAATTAGGATAGTTAAGTCATTTGTAGAGTCTACTGTGTTTAGCAGCTGGCTTTTCCCTTTTGTTCGGGAAATATTTCTGTCTCTTCTTTGCAGAGAATTCTCTGCCAAGTTGTATTTCTCGTTAAGGGGAAATAGCTCTTACAACTGTGAAACACCAGGAGATTCAGGCTTACCAGGGGTGGCTTCGCCAGACGGCCTGTCTGTTGTTCGACCTGTGAAACGCAGGCAGCAGCGCTGGAGGAGCAGAGGCGACCGAAGCCTGATGGGCGTGTCTCCCAGCCCTTCCTCCTGCTGGGAAGGCTCTGTCTCTGGGCCCCGCTCCTGAGCAGCGGCTCAGAGGCCAGCGTCGGGGTGCACAGACCGTCCTCATGTGGAGGCCTCCATCCCTCTGCCCTCGCCTCGTGGTGTGTCCATCCTTGGGTTCCTTCCTGCCCCTCCACGCGCCCGGTCGAGGGGCTGTGAAGTGCAGCATCGGGGCCAGTCAGGCCAGGGCGCTGGGGCCCTGGGAGGGAGCGTCGGGGTCTGTACCCCACGGGGACGTCGTCGTCAGCAGGCAGCATCGGAGCAGCCCGTGCTGTGAGCCAGCTGTCTCTTTGGGCCCGTTTGTGATGGTTTCCCTGGGCGTTCATTCCTGAGTGGTGAAGAGAGAAGCATGACCCGAGACAGCACTGTGGCAGCCAGGTCACCTGTCACACGGACTGTGGTGGGGCCACACGGCACTGTGACTTCCTGGGACGCACAGCTGAGACACAGAAAGAAACAGGGGAAATTAACTTCAGTGACACTTTATTTAACCCAGTATGTCCAGAATGTCACGTTAAGTCATCAATGTGAAACGATTGAGGAAAAAGGGTAACTGAATTTGTATAAAGGAATGAGGATTGGGATATTTTGCATTTCTTGGCGCTAAGTTTTGAAGCCGCAGCTCAGTGCAGGCTGGCCTTTGCCGAGGGCATCTCAGCCGGGGCTCCGGCCTCGCCCTGGAGGCTGCTGCAGCTGGGGTGCCTGAGGGCGTCTCCCCCGTGGTGGACCGCTCCCTGCTGTCGCCCGCCTGTCCCTGCCCGCGTGTGGGTGAGTTCTCAGAGGCTCTGGCAGCTGCGCTGGGCTCTGTCGGCTGGTGGTCCTTTGCCTTCCCGCGGCCCAGTCACCCCCGTGCGGCACTCTGTGGCCTGCCCGTGGGACATGGCTCTGGAGTGGCTGACACCTGAGCACAGCGTCCACCCTGTGGCACGCCGAGTGCGGCTGAGGAGGGAGATGGCCTGGGTGCAGACACAGTGAGCCCCACGAGCTTTGTGTGGTTGGCATCATGGCTACTCGAGTCAGCACCTTTAGGGTCTCCTCTAGAGTTTTTCTTTTTGAGAGGTTTACCCAGTTTTTGGTGACTCTCCCAGGGAGTATAAGGGTTCCTGCAGAACCTCGTCTTTTGAAACCTACTCAATTTGAAAATGTGTGTTGAACGTCTCTGTACGGCAGCGCTGTGCCCGGCGTGGCGGGGGTGTCGGGGTGAGTCAGGAGGCGCTGCCTCAGGACTGGAGGCTCCGAGAGGCGCGGCCCGCCCTTCCCCGCGCGCCTGGTGCGGGCCCAGCACAGGCTCAGCGTGCCGCGGCGGCGGGCGCCCGGGCCAGTGCGGTGGGCGGGTGGGTGTTTCTTCTTAGGGGATTTCCTAGTCTGAGCAGGAAGCCTCTGCCCCGAGGCGGGGACGCGAGCGTGGCAGCGACACTGGCTGCGCTGCGCACACGTGTGTTGTGGAGGAGGGAGTGGGGGAGAGCCACAGCCACGTTCACGGGGCGCCCCTTCTTTGCTTAGACTTCGGGAAGATGCAGCAGCTCTCAGATCCGGCTGGGACGCCCAGATCGCTCAGCTGTCCGAGGAGATGACCTCCAAAGACCTTCAGGTCCAGTCGCTCCGGGAAGAGGAGATGAAGCTGAAGGCACAGGTGGCCAGATGCCAGCAGGACATCGGAAGGTATCAGGCGGTGGGGACGGGAGGCCTCTCCCCTGGAGCAGGGTCCTCCGTCTGCACCGCGGCCGTGAGAGCCAGTGTGCCATTCAGTCCGGGTCAGGAATCACCCCTGAGGCCTTTCGTCTGATTGTTGACGCCTCAGTGTCTTTTCCTGCCCGTTGGAACGAACACTTGAGTGAAGAGAATACTCTGCTGTCTTCCTTGAGGATCACCGAAGTACAGCCAGCGTCCTCGCTGACACTGTGCACTTGATGAATGTTGACAAACGGGCGCGCCAGTCGGCAGTCTAACCGCGGCGCCGTCAGGGCGCAGAACCCTTGCGGCGCCGAAGCCCCTCGCGCCCCCGCCAGCCTGCCCTGTCGCTGGGGCCTCCTGATCTGGGCTTCGCCCCGCCTGGGGCCCGGCGCTCGACACGCTCTCGTGTCTGGCTTCTTTGGATGTTTACTTGAATATTTGTGTCAGGTTTTCTGTGTTCCTTTTTTTTCCCTGTCACCTTTGGTAATTTGTGTCTTTCGATGAGTTTGTCCATTTTACCTGACTGTTGACTTTCTTGGCATAAAATCGCTTGTGGTGTTTCTTTGTTCTCTCTCTCCGGTGTGTACGTTTGTAGCAGTGTCCTCTCTCCCTCTTGATGTTGGTGATTTGTGTGTTCTTTTTTTTCTCCGTCAGTCTAACTAGAGACCTGCCAGTTTTACACATCTTTCCGAAGAGCCAGTATTTGGTTCCTCTGATTTTTCCCGGTTGCTTCTCTGCCTTCAGTTTCACTGCCACCTGCTCTCATGCTTGGTGTTGTCTTTCCTCTGTTTCCTTTGGTGCTGATCTGATGTTGTTTCGGCAGCTTCTAATGCTGGAATCTCAGATGATTAATTTTGGACCATTCCTCTTTTCTGAGAAATACAGGTATTTCCTTTCAAGCACTGCTTAGCCACATCCCACAAATGTTGATATTACTCAGTTAAAAATGTTTCCTAATTTCCCTGCGACTTCTCTGGTCTGTGGACTTAGACACGTGGTGCTTAACTTCCCATTGTTTTGAGATGCCCAGATGCCACTCTGTTCCCGCCTGGTCTGATTCTGTTGTGACAGCGAACACGCTCTGTGTAGCTTTGGAATGTGTCCTGTCTCAGTGACTGAGGAGGACCTGAAGGATGTGCTCCTGTCAGTTCCAGGGCTGGAGATGGCACGGGGCCGGGCTGGTGTGTTCTCGCCACCCGTGTCCTCCCGTGGGCTCGTCTGCCTGCTACTTGGGAGGCTGAAGTCTGCACCTCTGGAGGCTGTTTGTGGCTTTCAGTTCTAATGGATGTGACTTTACGTGTCGGGAGGTCTTTTAAAAAGCACTTCTGCATTAAGGGTCTCTGTAGCCTCCTGTTGAATGACTGCTCATTGTGAGCAGCAGCACCCCACGCGTGGGACCACGCCTCGTTCCTTGGGGTCCTGGTCTCCCGTGCGCTCGCCAGGGCTGCGTGGTGAGTTTCCCCCTTTCCCTGCCTGCACTTGCTCTGGGGGCCTTGCTTTGTGAGCTCCTGTGACGTTGCTGCCTGTTCACTGGAGCGCTGAGATAGTCTGACGCTGTTCCTGCTACGTCTGGGTTTAAATGTCCAGTGTGCTGTTTGTTTGCTATTTTCCTCAAAGTTTTTGTGTCTTGCTTTTTCTGCCTTTTAAAAAATCAGCTGAGTATTTTTAGGAGTCCATCTTCTTCCCGCCGTTGTCTTCTATAAACCTCTTTATTTGGTGACTGCCCTGAGTGCAGGGCGCACGGCCTAGCTCTAAGTCATGCTGCCTGTTTCCTCACCACTTCTGGCCTTTCTCCCTGTTCCTGTGCTGCCGTACATCTCACACCTGTGTGGAAACTGCATCTGTAGTCACAGGTTACTGTTATTTCCACTTTGATCAAACAACTGTCCTTTAAAATTTTTTAAATAAACAAGAAGGTTCTGCTGTGTCGCACACAGAACTACATTCAATGTCTTATAATAGCCTATGATGAAGAAGAACAGGGAGAAGAATCCGTGTGTGTGTGTGTGTGTGTGTGTAAAACTGCACCGCCATGCTGTGTACCAGTAACACTGCAAATCGGCAATACTTCAATTAAAAATCACCTTAAAAATAGGAATAAGAGCCTTGTATTTTCCCCAACATTTATTTCTGTTGTTCTTCATTAAAAAGTTAAAAGGGAAAATCAAGCCCAGGTCTCCATCAGGCGCCCAGCTCTGCAGCCCTGGACGGTTCCGCGGCTGCGTTTGCGGGCTCTCCTGCCCTGTCGGTCTGAAGCCTGCCCCGCGGGCGGGAGCGCCCAGGCTGCTGCTTCCCCTCCAGCCCTGGAGGTGGGTCTGCGTCCCGGCCCTCTGTTTCCCTTTTGCATTTCCCGTTCCCCCATGTGCCGCGGTCCTCCTTCCTCCAGGCCCGCGGGTTTCTCTGTGTCGCTGGTGTGCTGTCAGCCGGCTGCCCGGCGTCTGGGGCAGGGGCGGACGTGCTCATCTGCCCCCCACCCCGGCTCGCGCACCCCGGGCTGCTGGCAGCCGGCTGGGCTGTCTCCCCGAGTCCCCTCTGCCAGGTGGGCGGGGCTTCCGTCTCCTCCTGTGCGGCGGCCTGTGCTCTCCCAGCACGTCTGTCTGCAGTCACTGCTGTACAGAGTCCCTCCGTCCCAGGTCTGTCCCCGCGGCCAGAGGCCACGTCTCGCAAGCGTCCGGGGGTCCAACACGTGACCGCCGGCCCCAGACCTGGTCCTCCTCCTCTCACAGGCACCTGCTGCCCGGCTGCGATTGGCTAACTGGTCAGCTGTACCTGCTGAGCAGAGGCGTCCTTTGAGGCGTGAAGTCTCTGTTAGGGAGGCTCCAGGGCCTTCTCCTCACCAGGCCAGTTTAGCCCTGTTGCTGCCGCGTCGGCCCGGGGTCCCTCCGGGCGACCTGGTCATCCCCTGCTGACCCCCAGGACCCGCACGCCCAGCCTGTCTCAGCCCCACAGGCCTACAGCACACGTCTGCTGAGTTTCAGGGGGGCCCCAAGCAGATTCGGGAGCTCCCTCCTCTGCCTCGGGAAGTCCCAGAGCTGTTTCATCCTCCCAGCTCTAAACCCAGCCGGGCCGCTACGCAGCACTGGGGCCTGCACGCCCCCCGCCCCCGTGTGGGACTCATCCCCGGAGGTCTGTCTCTAGGGGCCCCGGGCCTACCCTGCCCGCTGCCTGGTAACTGGAGCCGTTCGGGGTCCTCGTCTGAGTCCTGGATGTCCCCGTGGGAGGCGGGGCTGGTGGCAGGTGCTACTCCAGAGGCTTTCTCTCACCTCACACCCACGGGGGGGCCGCCGCCTGTGATCCCGGTGGGTCTTTGTCTGCTCTGTTACTCTCTGTTGCGCTCAGGTCTCTCCCCCCTCCTGCCCCAGCTTTGAATGCTGGACTCAATTGGGGCCCCCAGGCCTGCGTCCTTCCCTCTCAGCCTGGGGAGGGCGCAGGGCACCCTGGGCGGCGTGGACAAGGCCAGCACTTGGGGTTGGTGAACCCACCGCACATGAGGGCCTGGACCGGAACTGGGAGGGGGCCCTGGAGCCTGGACCTGCCCGGCCGGTCTCTGGACAAGCCCGTGTGTCTGTGACAGAGGTTTTCTCCCTTGCAAAGCCAGCAGTGAACAACGTGATTTGTCTGGGGGAGTAGCTTCTATTAAGTACTTCCTGCTCGTGGGAGTGAGGCCCTGTTTCGGACACTGGCGCAGAGTCCACGAATGGCGTCCCCTCCCTTGGGGCCCCCGCAGCCTCCGCTCTGAGTGGGCCGGCTGAAGCTCTGGTCCTCAGTGGCCTGGGTTCAGAACTCAGGACCTGGCCCTTCCCCACAGTGTGACACGTGCTGCTCTACCGTGTCCTCTGGTAACTGCCTCTCCGGAGGGCTCTGTCTAGCTTTGAGCCTTTGTGTTTTAAAATGTCTTTATTTTTGCCTCACTGTGTGAGTCTCATTTCACTGGGTCAGGACACTAGATTCTAAACTCTTTTCCCTCCGGGTTTTAAATCCCCTGAGAGCTGTGTGACTGTTGCCCTGTGACCGAGGGCCACCAGTGGAGCGGCTGCCCTCAGTGCCCGCCCCCTCCCGGCTCTCCGTGGTCGGCGGGGAGGGTCACGGGGCTGCCTCTCTCCCAGGGCTCGGGCTCCCCTGCGAGGCCCATGGCCAGGGTCGGCGGAAGTCCGGTCCATTCCAGGGCTAGGGGGCGAGGTCTCTGTCGCCTTGCTGACCGTCAGCCGCTCGTCCTGGCCACATGGCCCCCACGGCCCAGCCGGCAGGAGAATCTTGTTTCTCCCGCGGAGCTGTTTTCTGCTTGTCTGGGTTCGTTGTCTTTCTCCTCCCCTCCCCTTGCTAGGTGCCCTTCTCTTTCTCAAGCTTGAGCCCCTCTCCCGGCGCTGGGTTTTCCCTGCTCCCCTCGGGACCTGAGCTGCGCGCAGGTGCTCCTCCCATGGGTGCAGCCCTGCCGTCACGCACATGGGGACCTCGGCACACTTGACGGTCGGCGGCTTCCCACCCTTAGGTACAAACAGCAGCTGTTGCTGGCAGCCGAGAGGGAGCGGAGCCTGGAGCGGGACAAGGTGCAGCTGGAGCTGGACTGGCAGCGCCGCTGCGAGGGGCTGGAGCGGGAGCAGTACCAGAGGTCCGAGGACCTGATCCAGGCGCTGACCGCGGCCCGAGACCAGGTCTGCGCCCCTGCCTGGCCCACTGCCCTGTCCCACCTCCTTCTGCGGGAGGGCAGGCTGGGAGCGTCCGCGGCAGCGAGCAGGGGCTGGCCCGGGCCCTCCCAGGTCACCCTCTACCTCTGAAAACACTCAGCCTCACCGAGCAGCTCCATTTGTAACAAGATTACAGGCCACCGGCCAGGGCAGCGGGGAGGGCACCCTGGGCAGGGGCGGCCCCAACGCCCGCTGTGCTCCGCCGGCTCCGAGGGCCGCGTGTCTCCGGGGTGCCTCGCCTGCATGTCTGCTGTCTGCTTCCCAGGAGGGTGGGGACCCTGGCCGGGACCCTGAAGGCTGGCACCGCTCCCTCGTAACCCTCCCGTGCCCCAGATGGACTGAGTCGACCTTTTTCCCAGGAGGCAGCCAAGCTCCAGGAGACAGAGCTGGTGCTGCGTGAGCAGGAGGCAGCGCTGAAGGCCGTGACCCGAGAGAGAGACCAGGCAGTGCAGGCGCTGAGGGCACACGGGTTCCACCCCAAGGAGGAGGCGCAGGTGAGGGCCCCTCTCCTCCGAGCCCCCCCCCCCCAGGAGGAGGGCTCTCTGAACCCGCTCTGGGTGGCAGCCATGGGAGTCGGCCCAAGGAGAGCCAGCGCTGGAGGCAGGTCTCTGCGGCCCCTTGGGACCCGGCACCGCGAGGGCGAGTCTGCGCCTCAGCCAGTCAGGGTGACTCTGTGCTCCGTCTGCTTGATGCCTTGAGCCTCTGAAGCCTCAACCCCGAGTACACGTGCTACTTGGGGCCGGCAGTTAACGTGCGTCATAGCGAGAGCTGTCTCCCAGCGCTGTCCCTGACCCCAGGCTGGTTCTGGGCGGGCGGCGTCTGCAGGCCGCGGGTTCACAGTGCTCATCTGGTCCCTGCACCTCTGCAGCCGGGGGCAGGTCCCCGTCCGCGGCTCCCTCGCGCTCCAGGGCAGGAGTCTGTCCTGCGTCTCTTCCAAGGGCTGCTTGCTCGGGCGGGAGCCGCGGCGACAGGGTCGCACGGTTCCAGCACCTTCCAGGGCTCATGGTGAGAAATGGCCAGGCTCTCGGCTTGTCCTCTGCTCGTGACGTAGCACGTGGGAGGTTTTCCTTTGTCCTGGTTTTCCAGCAGCGTGGCTGCGGTAGACCCTTTGGGGTGATTTTCTTTGTGTCCATCTTGCTTCAGGTTTGTCGCCTTCTTGGACCTAGGTTTTCATCAGGTTTGACACTTTTTTTGCCGATGAGTTTCTGGTGCTTTTCTGTCCCCTCGGTGCCCGGGTCTCGAGGGCTGTGCTGCCCCAGTCCTCCTGGGCTCCTTCACGCTGCTCTGCGGACCCGCCTCCTCCCGCCTTTTCTCCTGTGGTGTCTGATCTGCTCTCAGTCCCATCCTGTGCAGGGAATTTTCTCACAGATAATGTGTTTTTCATCCCTGAAGATGCTTTTTGGTTCTTTATTTCTGTTTGGTTTGATTTTTTGGTTTTGTTTCTGGGGAGGCGCAGACAATTAGGTTTCTTTATTTTTAGAGGAGGTGCTGGGGATTGAACCCAGGACCTCGTGCCTGCTGAGCACACACTCTCCCACTTGAGCTAGACCCTCCCCCGATTCTTTTTTTTTTGTCTTCCATTTCTCTTCTTTTTACGTTCATGTTTCTCTTTAAGTCCTTGAGCATATTTACGGGAGCTGCCTTGAAGCCCTCGCCTGTACCGGACGCGTGGCGTGTGTCATAGCACCCTTCCTCTCCCTGGCTGAAGAACACTCCTTTGTGTCACGGTTTACTGATTGTTTGCATGTTGGCGGGCGCCCAAGCGTTCCCACGTTTTGGCTGCTCTGAACACGTGCACAGGCATCGGC
This sequence comes from Camelus dromedarius, assembly GCF_036321535.1. Lineage (NCBI taxonomy): Eukaryota > Metazoa > Chordata > Mammalia > Artiodactyla > Camelidae > Camelus > Camelus dromedarius. The sequence goes on from NC_087451.1 coordinate 27,547,932, forward strand.
TCTCTGAGGTCTGCCCCTGGTCGAGGACCTGCTGGCGCTCTTGGCTCTGTGGACCGTGTGGGGACCGGGGCCGCCTTCTGCAACAGCCGCACCACGTCTCACTTTACCACCCGCACCCCGGGCAGCTGCAACCTTTACTGTCTACGGTGCGCAAGGCCACGTTTCCCCCTCCCCCTCGCCCACGCCTGGACGTGTCTTTTTATGATAGCCCCCCTAGTGGATGAATAATGGCTTCTTGACCGAAAAGGAAGGGCCCCCAAAACCCCAATAGAAGTTGTTTTGAAAAGCAGTGGTCTTGTCTTTACAAAACCTAGAATAAAAAGAGTTTTCTCGTACTTCTGTCAACCTGCCCCACGTCGAGGACAGAAGGCGGGCAGGGGCGGAGGGGCGGGAAGACACAGCCGGCCTCAGACGCACGGGGAACCATTGGTCCTTGGTTGTAACTTTGCGCTTTCTTTCTCTTTCCTTTTCTTTCTTTTTTCTCTTGTATTTGACAGATGTTTCCAAGGCATTGTGAAGAAGACACAAGTGCAAGTCTTCCATCTAGTGAGATCCAGCGACTACAGGAGCAGAACAGAAGCTTGCGGAACGCTATTGCACAGATGAGGAAAGAAATGGAAGCTCTAAGTGATCAGGTTCTTCCTTCTGCCCGGTCAGGAGGGGAGACCACAGGAGCAAACCCGCCTGGCCCACAGGCAGCAGCTGACGCCCCCATTCCCGGTGAGCAGAAGGGGGACAGGGAGGGTGAGGGCCAGGCTCCTCGGGGTCGAAAACAGGCTTCGTGTGGTGTTTTGCCAAGAACATCCCCTGTAATAAATTCCTGCAACGTCTGACGGCTGCCTTTCCTCCCAGGGAAGGGGTCTGAAGTCAGGTGTTAATATGCAAGACTTTTTACCGATAAGTGGAAGGAACAGCGATGGGGGTCGGGGGCACCGGGTGGTCCTCAGGGGGCACCCGTGCTGGTCACAGCGGGCCCCCGAGGAGCAGCGAGGGGGCACAGCACCTGCTAGGACGGCTGCGCTCGGGACACAGCTGCTGTGTCCCGAGGGACTGGGGGGCAGGAGGCGCCCCCTGCTCGTGCTTGGGCCTCCCTGGGGAGCTCGGCCAGCACGACTCTGGACCCTGCGCTCTGTCTGGGGGCAGCAGGGCGGCCTGAGGGGCGGGCGGGGAGGGCGCAGGTTGAGGGTGAAGGGCGAGGGTGTAAACACACGCGCCCTGTGTTTACTGGTTTTTTTGGAAGGTTACATTCTGGCCCTTGAAGCAGAAATGCAGAATCTAAAGCATAAATTCGAAACACTGGAAGCACAACTGGAGGACGTAACAGACCCTTCGAGGACGTCTGTGCCCTGTGCTGGCCTCCAGCCCAGTGTCCCGGCCCCCGCAGACCCCACCGGTGAGAGTTCTTGTCTCGACGTGCTGTGCCGCTGCCCCAGGGCCGGCAGCCAGGGCCCGGTCCCCCTAAGCCCCCCGTCCCGACCCCTCGCCCTGTCCCCACGTAAATGGTGGGACCCGTCGCCAAAGGCCTTACTTTCCAACAAGCTTGCCGGTCAGTCACTTGACAGGGCCCGTTCTGGTCTCCTTTCTCCTCGCTCTTCGTTTCCTCCTCCAACAGCCGAAGCCTGGCTCCCAACTCCTTCCACTTCCAGTTCCTAGGTGCGCGCAGCCCCCCCGTGGAGGCCTTTCTGCCACCCAGGGGCCCCACTTTCTGTGCCAGGCCCCCCGAACGCCAATGGCCACGCCAGGCTGCGTGGCCCCCCAGGGCCCCCGGATGCAGCCCGGGGCCCCTCTGTGGTTTGTGGGCTTGACTGTCCAGGAGGGAGAGGCAGGCGGGCGGGGCGTCCAGCTACCTAGTCGTCTTGTCCTAAGTTCTGGAAGCCCCCTCCGCCCCGACGCTGGTGTCTCCTACTTCTCTCTCTGGTGTTACTTCCCCTGGTGGAATCTCCAGCGAGACACTGATCACAGCTGGCTTGCTTCCCGATGTTGAAACGTTCAACATTTCACTGTTAGATTTAATACTAACTTTTTTAAAATCAGTCAGATTAAGGACATCCCTCTCAGCTCCTGTTGTAACACAGACCTCTGCTCTCTCTCACGACTCTGTCGGGCTCTGCTCTGTGTGTTTGGAAGCTTTGCCGTTAGGCGTGTGCTCATTTAGAGCCGTTGCATTTCCAGGGCGAGCCGACCTTCACGTGCGTTTGTGACGCTCTGCTTCCTCCCAGGTCTTCCTCTTGGGCCCGCCCCCCCCACCCCGCGCTGTTCTGACAGGCGTTTGCCTGTGTGTCATCATCCCCCACTGACCTTTAACCCACCTCCCTCTCACACTCCAAGGGAGTTACTCGAAGGGAGTTTCTCGTAGGCAGCAACTAGTTCGGCCAGTTTTTAAACCCATCTTGCTGACACCTCGAGCCGAGGCGCCTGGCCCGTCCGCACCCGGAGGCTGGTGCCACGTCGTAAGCCTATTCTGCCGTTTCCTCTTTGCTTCCTGCCAGGCGCTTGAGTGTCCACTTTAATTCATCTGCGGTTTTGAGTGTGTCTCCCTGGGTGCTTTGCAAACAGTGTCTGCTCCAGAGACCACAGTATACTTACCACAGTCAGCCGGTGTCAGCATGTTGCAGTTTGAGGGGGAGCGTGGGGGCACCACCAGGCAGGCCGCCACGCCCTCATTGCCGCAACTGCCGCGTCTCCGCACGTGGCGAAGTCAGGCAGGGTTTCCATTTTTGCTTTCGACTGTCTAGCATGATTTTAAACCTCAAGAGGAAAAGTGCGGTCCGTTCTCTTACCCGGATCCTTCTCGACTCTTTCCTGATTCCAGGCTGCCGGATGGCCTTCTGTCCGAAGCTCTGTGGTTAGCAGTTCCTTCCAGCAGGGCTGCCGTGACAGACTCCCTTGGTTTTTCGTTCATCCGAGACTTCTTCACCTTCACCCCCGAAGGGTGCAGTCGCTGGTGTGAAATGATGAGTTGACGGTTCTTTGCTCTCAGCACTTAAACTGCACCGTTTTCTTCAGGCGATGGTTCCTTCTGAGAAGCCCGTGCCGTTGGAGTCCTTGTCCCCACAGGTCCAGCGTCACTTAGCTCTGCTGCTCTCGAGAGTTTGCGGTTTCAGAATTGGCTGATGGCGGTCTGGGCATAGGTTCCTTGGCTCATCCGTTTGGACGTTGACTCTGAAGGTGTTTGTCTTTGGCCAGATTTGAGAAGTTCTCAAGCATCACTTCTTCAGGTATTTTTTCAGCTCCTCTCTTTCCTTTCGGGGCTCGAGCGGCGAGAGCGTTGGACCCCGGTGTCTGTCCCGGTGTTCTCTCCGTTCTCAGGCTGGAGAATGTCTGTATCTTCAGGTTCTCCTACTGAGCCCATCCAGGGAGATTTTTACAACATTTCAGGTTTAAAATTTCCATTTTTTCCCTTTGTATCTTGCATTCCTTTGCTGAAACTTCCGTTTTTACCACTTGCCCTAAGGGTGTGTCAGATTGCCTGTTGGGGCAGCTTTAATTCCACAGTCACCTTGCTGTTGTCTCTTCATTCGAGGGGAGGTTTTCCTTGCTGTTGATCCATTGAGGAGCTTGGATTCTGCCGTGGACGTCTTGAGGATCACGTCGTGGGGCCCCGGCCCTCGCTGAGCCTTTTGCAGCTCTGCTTCTTTCCCACCGGCAGCTGCGGGGCTCCCTTTTCCTGGTCTCAGCTTGGTGGTGTCTTTGGCCTGTGCAGGAAGACGGGCTGGAGGGGGGGGGGGGACTCCCTGCGGCCCGGCCACTGAAGCCCGAGCTCCCAGCCTCCCTGCCTGCTTTCCCTCACCATCCGGAACCTCCTCCCGGAGCAGAGCGTGCGGTGTCCGGGGCTCCCGCTGTCCTAGGGGAGGGCGGGTGGGGCACACTTACCTCGTCCGGAATGAGAGGCTTCAACTGGTCTGCGATGTGAAAGCAGCCCTGCGTCTCCGGAGTGAGCTCAGCGGGGCCTCCGCCAGCGCTTCGCTGAGAACGAGCGCGTCCACGCTCCCATGTGAGGCTGGCCTGCGCCTCCCCTGCCTTGCGGTGTCCACGTCGGGGTTCGGAGTCGGGGTTGTTCTGGCCTCGCAGACATGTTGGGAGAGGCCCCTCTTCCTCTGCTTTCTGGAAAAGCTTGTGTTAGACCTAACGCTAATTTTTCCATAACCAGTGGACAGACTTCAATCGTGAAACCAGCTGGGCAGAGAATTCTCCTTGTGGGAAGATTTTAAACCGAGTTCGGGCTTTTTCACAGGTTTAGGGCTGTCTAGATTTTCCTTTCTGTGTCATTCTTTGATGTTATATTTTGCTAGAAAATTGTCTGTTTCATTTAAACTTCCAAAAACTTGGCATAAAGTTGCTTATGGGAGTGTGTTCTCCGCAGGGCTTCAGAGCCTCCGGGCTCTAGAGCAACAGCCCTTCCATTTGCTGCGCTGTCTCCGTCCCTGTTTCTTGGCCGGCCTCTCCCGGGTCCTGACTTTTGCAAAGAACCGCCGCCAGTCTTGTCCGCCCTGCCGCACACAGCTTCCCGTTTCCACAGCATTTAGTGTCGGCTTTGTCCTGTCCTTCCTTCTACTCTGGTTGTCTTTTTTTCCCCTCATTTTTGACATGAATGTTCAGCTCATTTATCTTCCTTCTTTTCTAAAATAAGCTTCTACGCCTAAATTAATAATAAATAGTTTTGAAAGGATGCTTTAGATGCATTCCTTAAGTTTTAATAGTCATGCTTTTGCGATAATTCAGGTCGAAATTTCTGACGGCCATTGTGATTCCTTCTTTGAGCTGTGGGCCACACAAGCACTGTGACCCCAGCCAGCCAAGTGACTGGCGGTCGTGCAGACTTGCCCCTGCCGGACACCAGCTGGGCAGGCTGGGGTTTCTCTCTGCAGAGTCCCGCTTTCCCAGCGCAGGGAGTACTATTCACGGGCAGCACCTCTCAGTCTTTGTTGGGACCCCACCATGCCCGCGAGGTCTGGGGGACAGTGGGCCAAGAGGCCATGCCTGCACCCTGGTGACGGGATGCCCAGCTCCGCGGAGGTTGGTGGGGGAGGCCCTGGGCTCAGGGAGATGTGTCTGACTCATCTGCTGTTCCTGCAGGAGGAGCTGCTTTGGGCCATGGTGCATCCACGGGGCTGGTGCTCAGGCGGCTTCGAGACAGGGCACATCTCTTGAACTTCCTGGTGGCGCGACTCAAACAGAAGGTACGGCCACGCTGATGCTCAAGCTGGGGGTCTCCTGACCAGAGAGGGACCTGGCCATGACCTCTCTGTGCCTCAGGGTCCCTCCCAGGAAGGGGTCACGGTAGGGGCAGCCGCTTCCCCTCCTGTGTGTTCCTGGAGGGCACGCGGTGAGGTTAGGGAGCCTGGGGGACACAGGGGCAGTGCCTGTGGTTGAGCACTCGGAGCCCGGTCTCTGCCTGCCCTGGCGGGTCCCTGGGCCCGAGCCATGCGGGAGCCCACAGCATGAGTGCCGAGCGCAGTCCCCGCTGCCGTCTGGAGCCCTCGGTGGACGCTGGCCCTTCTGCTTCCTGTGCAGACGGGCCAGCGGGACAGGCTCCAGCTGGCACCACAGCCCGCGCCTTGCTGCTGCTAATTCACAGTAGTGCTTATTTTAGTGGGGTTCTTTAACTGTGGTAAAACATACACAACAAAGGTCACCATTTTCCCACGTACAGTTCAGTGATGGCGAGTGTAGTCACTGCTATGTAAGCGTCACCGCTGTGTTCCCAGAGCTTTTCATCACTTGCACAGAAACCCTGTCCACGCTCAACGCTGACGCCCCACTCCCCCCACCAGCCCCGGCCCCTCTGCTCGTTCTGTCTCTGCACCTGCTCCTCCGGGAGCCTCCACGTGGAGTCACGCAGAATCTATCCGCCTGTGACCGGCTCACTTCACCCAGCGAAAGGTCCTTGAGGCTCATCCACGTGTAGCCCGTGTCACAACCTCGTTCCTCTGGAGAAAGGAGGACACCCCGTGCTGCCATTCCCCCAAACTGCTGGGCCCTGGGGCGCCATGGACGGGCTGCGCAGGTGTCCAGGTGCACACGTGGGTGGAGCTGCCGGGTTGCAGGGTAGTTCTGTCATTAACTTTCTGAGGACCCGCCAAGGGTTTCTGCAGCGCTCCGCCCCCAGCTGCGCGTGGGGAGCTTCCAGCGAGTGGTCCTCACCTGCACCGGCCCCTGGGTCCTCCGGACCGCAGCTGTCCCCGCCGGCCCGAGGTGGACCTTGACGCGGTGTGATTTGCATTTTCCTGGTGGAAAATGACGTTGAGCATCTTCTCACGTGCTTATTGGCCATTCATCTGTCGTCTTTGGAGAAACGTCCGTGAATGTCCTCTGCCCACTTCTGACCGGCTTGTCTGTCTTTTTATTGTTCAGTTGCCAGAGTTCTTGGCATGTCCTGGACACAAGGCCCTTGGCACATGCGCTTTGCAGAATTCCTCTCCTGGTCCCTGGCTCGTCCTCACAGTCTCGATAGAGCCCTTGGAAGCGCAGTTCTCACTGCTGGTGCTGCGGGGTCACACGTCCTGCCGCCTTTGCACCTGTGTTTCCCGTGAGGCAATTTTCACATGTCCTTTTAAGTCCACGAGTACATGAAACACCATCCCGTAGGCCCTGCGTCTTCCGTGACACAGCTCCTGGCTGGTGAAGACCACACTCTGAGCTCTCCATCCCCTGCAGGGAGCAGGCCGCGCGCGGAAGTCAGACGCCCTGTCGTGGCTGAAGCACGTTTGTGCTGCTGTGACGGAGGCGAGTGCGCCCCCTTTCCTGCTTCTGTCTGTGGGGCTGCAGACCTCCGTCACCCACCACACGCGAGGGGAGGGTGGTCTTCAGGTCTGTGGCCTTTCCCAGTTCTGCCCCACCGTCGCCAAACAGGAAGTCAACGGTTAAACGAGAGCTGTGATTTTCTCTTGGTGCCCATGAAGGTTACCTGAGGAAGACGGTCCGCCTAGAAGTGCCGTTTGTTTCTTACTTGCCAGTGTCTGTGTATCAGATGGTCACCTTTTCCAGTGTGTCTGTGACAAAGAATGAGACACTCACCACGAGTCCTGTGTAGGAGTCCCCGGAGCAGGAAGGTCACATTTCTTTCACTGAGAATCGAACGGGCCAGTCGAGGGTGCGGAGAGGTGTGCCCGTCCCCCTGCCTGTCCTTCCCCCCGTCATCGGGAGAGGCGCTGCAGGCAGGGCTGGCCGGGCTCTGGCCGGGCCCCTGCGTCGGGGTCTCCTGGCCGCCCTGCAGCCCCCAGCTCGTGCCCCCGGCCAGGCTTCTCCTGCCCCTTCAGTCTACCTCGGCCTTTTGTCTGCTTGCCAGTTGTCCTCTCCCTTGGGACAGGCTTAGGACTTCGTCTGTCCATGCCTCCCGGGACTGGAGCCCAGGAAGAGGGTTTTGAGGCCTCTGTCCAGACCCATCCGTGCACAAACCCTCCCCGACCAGCCTTGGGGTCCAGTGTGTGGGCGCTGCTGCAGGTGCCCACGTCCCCATGTGCCCACTCTGGGGGCGTGAGTGGAGCTGCCTGGGGGCCTGGCCCAGGGGGGCCAGAAGAACAGCGGCTTTGGTGGTGGGGGTGTGGGTCTGCGGGTGGTGGAATTAAGCCAGAGAGGAGACTGACAGGCCTGTGTCCTTCTGGTTTTCCTGTCCTCCCCAAAGATCTGCTCCAGAGCCGATGTCCTCCTTCCTAACACTGACTCTAAAACGGTCTTCCAGGTGCTGCGAGGGCCCCTGGACAGGGACACCATCCAGCGAGAGCTTCCCCACGAGCTGGACCAGGTGCACCTAGAGGTTTTGCAGCTGCGGAAGCAGGTGGCCAAGCTTGAGAAGCATCTCGGGTCAGCCTGGAAGGAAGGCGGGGGCGCATCCAGCAGGCAGCAGCCGCCTTCCTCAGACACCATGGCCCTTGGGGGAGAGGTAGGTGCCCTGCCGGCTGTGCCCCGCGTCCCGTCGGCCGGCCGGGGTTCTCCCCTGTGGGCGCCCTGCGTCCCAAGCGGGGCTGGTCTTGAGGACAGGTCGGCCGGCGGTGGGCCTGCCCCGCTCTCCCTCCGCCTTCCCCGCCTGGCTCTGCGTCGGGGTGGCTCCTGCACAGACACGCTGCCCTCCAGTCTCAGAAGTCTCTCCATTTAAAGCCAGGTAGGAAGCCTGCACATGTGAAGGGGGCTCTTCTGTTTCCTCTGACACAAGAGTCCTCGACTGTGCACTTCGAGGGCCTGTGAAGCCCTGAGACGGATGCCAGGCTGTGGCTCTCGCTTCCAGAGGCTCCTCGTGGGTGGGCTCCAAGGTCCTCGAGAGCTTCTGCCCGGAGCAGGGGAGGCCCGGCCCCCTGGCGTGGGTGCCCTGGACTCTCCTGTCCTGGGCCTGCACCTAGTGCCAGGGCAGCCTCGTGGCTGGGGTGAGCCAGGGTCCCAAGCCCTGGAGGGAACACCATGGCCGCACATATACCCGGGCCACCTTCCCGCCCGGCGTGCACCGGGTGGAAACGCTGTGAAGACCGGCATCCAGACCCGCCCCTTGAGACAGACAGCCGCCTGTGGTCACCCGCGTTGCCTGTGTTACCTGGGCTTGCAGACAGTGACCTGCTAATGACCGAAGGTTTCAGGGCAATAAAGTGACATCTGGAAGATGCTGGGGGTCCTCAGGCAGAAGCAGCTTGGGTCACGTGTGTCCCAGGGGCTCTCGGCCCACAGGCCGGGCTTTGAGGGCGATACTTAGGGACACAGGAGCGCCAGGGCTCCAGGACCTACTGTCAGGGGCTGGGAGGACTTGGATGGGAGAGGCGGCCTACAGCCCTTTCTGGCTCAAGGAACACGAAGGGGCCAGCCGAGCCGTGGTGGGGTGGACGTGTGATGAGTGCCTGCTGCGGGGGGCAGGCAGGCGCTGGGGAGGGGGCACCAAACCCTCTGTACTGTCTCCCAGGACCCCAGACCTCCCTGTCACTCAGGGTAAGTCCAGGGGCGCCGGGCCCGGCTGGGCAGCAGGTGCCAGCAGCGATGCCGCTGCTGCTCCTGGTGCCGCCGGGGCCCTCCTGTAACTCACCGGTCCCACGGAGGGACGAGACCGTGCACGTGAGAGGAAGTTAAACCCCAGCTGTTGAATCCCAGGGCAGCAGGGCTGGGAGCTGAAGCAACATGAGGCTGCATTGCTGTCCCAGGGCGGGTGGGAGAGCGAGCTCTGGGGCCTTAGTTTCTGCACGACTACCAGGGTCCCACGCCCCTTCCAGGTCTCACCATCCTGTGATTTTAGTGGGTCTCTCCCGGGTGAGAAACTGGAGGCACAGAAAACCTTCCACCTGGCCCAGACCCACCCCTGCTCCCAGCCATCACAGCCCAGCGGGTGTGGTGCCCGGAGCAGAGGGTGCGGGCTCCGGGCTTCCAGGGCCGGGCGAGGCGGTCAGGAGGGCCAGGATGCCCTGTGGGCTGGGGTTGGAGTCTCCAGAGTGAAAGCTGGGGTTAAGATGGAGGTGTTCACACGCCCGGCTCTGCCCACTGGGGCCCGAGGGGCTGTCTGCCGGCAGTGAGCACTCCCTGGGCCCGGAGCAGGATCCTGAACTTCTGGCTCTGCTGAGAGTAACCAGGGTCCATGGCTGGTCCCACCATGGAGACATGACAAGGAGGCAGGAACCAGCCTGCAGGGGTAGAGGGCTCCCAATGACCTGTTCCAGGCCCATCAGTCCCAGAGCCAGGGTCACAGTGCAGTAAGACAGGGAATCAGTCACGCCGGTGCAAGTGTGCGGACAAGGAAGGAAAGGAGGACAGAAAGCCCTTCCTCACTGACCAAGTCGGCTGCAGGTGGGCAGTGGGAAGGCCTCAGTGGATGCTGGACAAGCTGTTTGAGTGGTGGCACCCGCACATTTGTTTTCATGGAGGTGCTGGGGATGGCACCAAGGACGTCGTGCATGCTCAGCACACGCTCTGCCCCAATCTATGCCCACCTCTACCCCCAAATTCTTAGTCGCAAAAGGGAAACAGTGCCTTTCCAGTAGGGTAGCCTGTGGACCCCCCCCCCAACCGAGGAATCCGCTCCCACTGCCAGTGCAGGACAGACGGACACAGCCTCACTCCAGAGTCTAAGCACAAAGCTTCAGACAGGCCCAGACCCAGGACACACTGAAGCCCACAGACCGTCCTGCTGGGGGACTGAGGGCACCAGGAAGGATGCTTGCTGGACTGCTGGGCAGGTGCCCGTGGGCTGTGCTTTAAAATCACACCACCACGTCCCTGGGAAGCTTCTGGTTTGGGTCACAGGTTACTGTGAAGACGTGCTTGCTTTTGGGTGGCACACGTGGACGTGCTCAGGTGTAAAGGCACACAACGCCTCCAGCTTACCCTCCAGTGTCTCGGGGAGGAAGGTACGTGGCGGCTCTGCGGGCCTGAGACCCTGCCCCACGAGGCCCGTCCCCCGCCGAGAAAGTCAGGGACCTGCTGACCCCGGGAGCTCCCCACAGCCACAGGAGACCCTGGGGGGCAGGCGGCTGCAGCCTCCTGTTTCTCGGCCCAGTGTCCCTCGGCCTAGTGCCCACTCAGGCCCCGCCCTCCTGCCGGCCGTGCTGCCGGGTCCCCGGGCCTCCCCCACCACTGGGGGGCAGTATTGGCTGGCGATCCCTCCCGCTGGCTCTGCCTGGAAGCTCGGGACCTGCTGCCTCTCCCCAGGCCTTGGCCTGGCCTCCCGCCTCTCTTCTCCCTGGAGCCCACTCCCTCCCCACCTCCCTCTGGGAACAGAATCGTCATTAGGACCCTTCAGCTTTTCCTCCGCATTGCAGACATTTCCCTCTGGCTGAGATGCGGGACCAGCGCTCAGCGCAGGCGAGGGAGGGAGGGCGGGTGGGTGGACAGGGTGGGACCCCAGACCCTAAACACAGCGGTTCAGAAGCTCCTGGGTGTCTCAGGCCATCATGAGCATCTTGTCCGTGCCGGGGAGCTTCTGGAGTCATCAGAATAGGCTTCATCTTGCCAGGAACTGAGCTGAAGAGAGGTGGATCCCCTGCCTGCAGCCCCCGCCCCCGTGTGGCCACGGTGATCAGAACCTGAGCTGATCAGAACCTGAGCCAGTCAAGACCAGGGCTCAGCCCCCAGCCCAGCGCCGTCCTGGACAGTCCCAGCTCCTTGGCTCTGTCCGGGCTGACTCTGGGGTGGCGGCGGGGGCGCCTGCTTTTGAGATTTTCAAATCTCTGGGTGTTCTGAGGTTTGCAGAGTCTCTGTTTTCAGTATTGCCCTTTCTTGACTTAAAATAACACGAGACCCCAACAGCGTGTCCCTGTAGAGGATCAGCCTTGGAGAGAGGGTGTCCTGGCCAGTCCCCCAGAGCCAGGCTACACACCTGGAAGCTGGGAGGCATTCCCGGCGGATCAGCTCAGCCACCGGGGCTTGTGCAGCCCCGTATGTGAACCCACACCTCCGAGACCCTGCCGGCCTGCGGCCCAGCTCACGTCCTGTTCCCTGGAGCCCCTGAGCCGGCCGGCCCGGGGCTGCGGGCGGAGGACATTCTCTGAGCCCCCGCCATGCGGTGTCACCTCCACGCCCTTCATGCCGCAGTCAGGCACGTGGGAAGCAGCGTCATGCTGTCACTTTGGCTCCCAGGCCACCCGAGGGCACGGGCGCCTGCCAGCCCTGGAAGGGACACCAGGAAGCGGGGCCGGGACAGGGCGTGCTGGTCTGTTCCAGGGGCGCAGAGCCGGTTCCTCGTTAGGCACCAGCTTGCGGGCCGGGTCTGCGTGGTGTGGCTTTTCACAGGTGTCGGAGTGGCCAAGCCTAAGTAGGCCACCTTCTTCCCTCGGGGCCTTGGGCCTTGGACACCAGGCTCTCCTGGGCCCCCGCCCAGACCAGAGGCTGCCGCACAAGGTCTCCTTTTCCCTCTCTCCCCGACACCCCACCCCGTTCCAAAGGCCCCTCACACCTGCGGGTGTGACCTCGCATCTGCATAGGAGCCACACGGTTGGACCTCAGGTCCAGACTGGGGTAGTGGGGGCACCAGTGGGACATGGGGCCGCACGGTGCTGCCCAGCGAGGGGACTCAGGCCTCCGTGTTGGCCCAGGGCAGCCCCAGGCCTAGAAGCTAAGGCCCCAGGAGACTGCCGCTCCCTCCTTCAGCCTCCTTTGCTTTCTCTCTGCACCTTTGTCAGGGTCAGGGTGGTGGGAACCCTGGGCGGGCCTGCAGTTGGGGACAGTGACGGAGACGTGGAGCCAGGAGTCTGGACACACGGGGCCGAGAGAAGGCAGGGCACTGAGTGAGCGAGGCCAGAAGTTCCCGGGGCGGGAAGAGGAGAGGGAGGCTGGGGTCCCAGCACAGGCCTCCTGCAGGGTCTCTGTCAGCCCCCTTCCACACCAGGAAGGCAGCACACGGGTGGCCGGTGACCACGGGGCCCCGCAAAGGGGTCCGATCACGTGTGTAGCCCCCACGGTCCAAGGGCACCACTGGAGGCCAGGTACGGGTGCCCACTGGCTCCTCGTCTTCGCTGGAGCAGGGCACACGGAGTGACCGAGGGCGACAGGCCTTGGCCTGGGAGACTCCAGGGCCTTCCTCACCCCCGTGAGAGAGAAGGCCCCAGATGCCTGGCGGGTCTCTGTCTCGCTGCTGGAGCGGGAAACACTCGTCCCTTTTGTCTGTCGTGCTGGAGGGGCGTCCCCCGTGGTGCCAGTTCTGGGACAGCAGTCAGGCGGCAGCCCCACCGTCTGCAGCCTCACCTCCGCCACACTCGTGTCCCCTTTTCCAGATGAGGGCTTGTTCGACACTGACTGACGCGGGGGTTTGTTCACAGGGCGGAGACGCAGGACCCGTGGGGACCGAGGACCAGGGGGCGCAGACCCCGAAGGCCGTTTCCCTGCCTCAACTGCAGAGGAAACTCATGGAGGCAGCCAGGAAAATCCTGCGGCTGCGCCAGGAGAAGGAGCAGCTCCTGGAGATGGGGAACCGGCTCCGCGCAGAGCTTGGCCACCTCGCCAGTGAGTCCCACCCGGAGTGCCGCCTGCCCCGCTGGGTTCCCGCACGGTGGATGCAGAGCGCCCAGAGGTGCCCTGGGAAGGGGGTGCCCAGCGGAGGTGGGGGCCTGACCCAGACCACCCGAGAGCCGGAGGGGGAGCAGAAGCCGCCCGCAGGAGTGCGGCCAGGCGGGGCCCCGCTCAGAGCCCTGTGAACCCACTCCCTGGCAGCGTGTGTGAGCGGAACACGGCAGGTCCCTGTGGCGACTGCAGAGGCGGCCTGTCCCCAGGGCGCTCGGGCCGTGCCCTCTGCCCCTGCTGCCTGCGTCCAACAGCCCTTAGGGCCCCATTTCTTTTCTTAATCCCATCGGTTCCCCAGCCGCGTCTAAACTTTGCTGTTCTTTGCCCTTGGCCTCCAAGCCAAGCCCTGCCTCTGCCAGGGTGACCTCCCGGACCCCCGAGGCCCAGACCTTCCTCCTGCTCCCTCTGGCTTTCCTTCCAATGAACTTGTTCCGTGAACTATGTCTAGCGTGCAAGAAGAGGTCCTGGGTTCAATCCCCAGTACCTCCAGTAAATAGACAAATAAACAGGCCTAATCTCCTGCCCCCCCAAATTTAAAAAACAGCTAGACATGGGAAAGTCAAAGATCCACAGATCTGACGTCATTACATTTTAAAACATCTCTAAGGAAGAGCCGTCGAGAACACAGAGAAAGCTAGTAACAGGCTGGGGGAGTGTCTCCCACACACCTGCTGGGAAAAAGGACCAGCGCCCTGGGCGCCGGCGGGAGGCCCGGCAGCACGTCCAGGAGGAGCCCCCAGGACTGCCAGGCGCGCGGGGTCGGGTGCCTCTGCGGGGTCAGGAGCCCTCACCGCGCGGGGAGGACCAGCTTGGCCCGCCGACCACACTCCGCGCGTGCCAGGCTGCTCACCGCAGCGTGGTGCGTGTGTGCCTGGGGTCCTGGGGGAGGAGCACGGGGAGAAGACAGTGGAGGAGGGCGGGCTTTGCTCTGGGAACCTCTGCTTCGCCTGCAGTTTGTGTCAATGCGCGGCACAGTCTGTTTCCTTCTGGGTCAGCCACCCCTCCCCATGCACCACGAGGCCATAGGTTTCTTAAGCTCCCCGACGAGTGTTTGGACCTGACAGCAGGGGCGTTTGGCAAGACTAGTCTATGCATTTTTTCACAAAGATGGTTTATCTGGTTCGTAAACTGTGTGGCTGCCGTCATTCATTGGGACAGAATGACCTGCTATGACAGAAGTATCTCATCGTCACCGAGCAATATGAAAACCTTAAGACCGTCCAGCCACACCTGCTCTGGCTACCTCTGGTTCCAGCGCCGCCAGGCAGGACCCGCCCTGAGGCTTGTCCTCACTTGTCTGCTGCTGGGAAGGGACCTCATCCCTCGGGGCCCTGGCGGAGCAGACCCAGACCTGCCGCCACCTGTCCAGCCTTCAGTCCACATCCCCCTCGGACCAGGTCAGGCCCCTGCGCCAGCCACGGGCCTCCCTCTCGGGTCCAGGCCCCCAGATCCACGTTTCCAGACAGGCAGAGGGGGTGGGGGCAGTGTCCGCAGGTGGCCCAGTCCCTGTTTACGTCGCATCCACCTGGCTCTGAGTGCCCCCCCACCTCCCAAGTAGAGGCCAGCACACCACCTGCTGTGGGCGAGGCCCAGACCACAGCGTCTCCAGCACAGCCTGTGGGGGTGGGGGCCCAGAGACAGGCGGCGTGGACGGAGGCTCCGATGCCCTCACACCCCTGCCCCCCGCCCCTCCTCCTGCCCCCGGCTCTGCTTTTCCTTCCCCGGACCCAGCACACAGCCGGGAGTCCTTGAGGTGGTGGTTCGCAGGGTCTTAACATCTAACAGGCCTCGAAGACTTTAATCTTGGGGGGGCAGTTTCAGGTTCACAGCACAGTTGAGCAGAAGGCGCAGACTGCCCGCACGCCCGTGCCGCACACACACACAGCCTCCCTGTCACAACGTCCGCACTGGCTGGGGCGTCTGTCACAACCGTGAGCTGCTTTGATGCATCGACACCTGGACCCTTGGTCCTGGCGGGGTGGGTCTGGGCTTGGACAGAAGCGTGAAGACAGGGTCCCACGATAGTGTCATACAGAGTGTTTCCACTGCCTGACGCCCTCTGCAGTGCCAGGTGTCCCTCCCCCACCCCGGACGACCCCTGACCGTCCCACTGTCTCCGTGGTCCCGCCTTTTCCAGAATGTCATAGAGTTGGGCTCACACTGTGTACGAGGCACAGGGCAGCTAACGTGCTTTAAAAGGCCTTTGGTTTTCCTCTGATTATAAAAGCTGTTTTCTCACTGTAAATACTATTTTTTAATTTAATTTTAGAAACTTTTGAGGGGTAGAGAATTAGGTTCGTTTATTTGATTATGTTTAGAGGAGGGACTGGGGAGTGAACCCAGGACCTCGTGTGTGCTAGGCATGCGCTCCACCACTGAGCTGCGCCCTCCCTCTGTAAAAATTTAAATGAAGGCTGAGAAATTGTTCAGCTATACGGGAACACAGGTTCCTGACTGTGCTCGGTCTGTTGGGACGTGCGTGCTCAGGCTCCCACGTGGCTGAGCCGTGCGCACACGCCTGCCGGAGGATGCCACACACGCTCGTGTCCCGCGGCCCCAGTCTGCTCTGCGGGCCCGGGGCTGCTGCGCTCCGAGCCGTCCCCTCTGGGGAGCACCGGCCATCCGCGCAGGGAAAGCGTGTCACAAAAGCTAGATGTTCATTAGGAAATGGTTTCTGCCGACTCCGTGAGCTGGCGTGGTTCATCGCTGTAATTTGTGTTTAAATTTGCGTCTGTGTGTTCTGGCCTCTGGTATCTCAGTACCGTGTCGTTCTCCTGACTTGGTGAAAAAGAACAGGTCAGGGGTCTCGCTTCATTCTTTCTGAGTGGCTAGGGGCCGATGCGCGCTGTCTCTTAGGCACGGTTACACAGGTGGTAAAACACCCCTTCACGTTTCAGTCATTGACTGTAGTCACACATCTGCATCCAGAACCCCACTGTGAACCCTACTGATTCAGAAGCAGTGATTTCCAGACACATTCATGAACTGGTCAGCTGAGGCTCTTCCCACGTTTGCTCCTCGGCGTCAGCGCCCTGCCACGCTGCGCGTCTTCTGAGGGTCCGGGGAGGGAAGGGCCTTCCGTCCGGGGAACGGGTCTTTCCTTCAAGGAGAGTCTGTGGGCAGCGGACTCTCTGTGTCTTCCTAAAACGATTTTATTTTGCCTACTTTCTGCAACGATGGTGTAGCTGGAAAGAGGCCTCTGTGTTGGCCTTTTCTTACAACTTTCTTAAACACAGCACTCCACTGTCTTCGGAGAAGCGGGCGTCAGTCTGAGCCCCTTCCTCGTGGGGGCGGGAGTGGGGGCCCCCCTCCTCTGGCTGCTCTGAGGTTTTCCTCCTGACCTGGTCCCGCTCCTGTCCCGCCGACCCGTGTGCCGTCCCGCATCCACCCGGGGCTGCCCGCCTCCATCTGAGCTGCTCAGGGATCCGTGTGTGAAGACTTGAGACTTGCTGGTTGCCTTTTCCACTCTTTAAAATTCTCAGCCACTGTTTCTTTAAATGCTGCCTCTTCCCACTTCTTATCTCTTCTGCAGCGTGTCAGACAGTGTTTCTTTCTTTCTTTCTTTTTTTAAGATCCCCCCCCATCCATTAAACCATTGCGCTGGGCTCTTTTTTTTTTTTTATAACTTTCTTTGAGTTATAGTCATTTTACAGCTAGACAGTGTTTCTCAACGTACGCACGGACGTGTGTGGAATTTCTCTGCTTCTGTCCGGGGGCTTCCTCAGAGGCAGCTGCTCGGAGCCGGGGGCGGATTCCTGTGTCTTTATCAGAAGGTTCCGTTTCATCTTTGTTCATTCCTTTCCTTGGGTTTACCTGACTGTTCTTTCCCTGTTTTCTTAAGCATTTATTTTATTCTCTCTTGTTCACTAGCTGCACTTTTTAAGATGGAATTTCCTATCGGAATGAGTGGCTGCACCCGGCGGTGTCGAGGGCTGGCGGTATCGGTGTGCTCAGTCATTAGACGTGCTGCCGTTACAGGCTCAGGCTTTCTGTCTCCCTCACGTTGACTGGGAGTGTTAACCCAGACAGAAAATGGCCAGTCACTTTCCCAGCAAAATGGCTTCACTGGGGAGCAGCAGAGGATTGCAGTTTGGGACGTGCACCCGCGGTGAGCCACGTGCAAGGGAGGGAACCTGGGTTTTCTCGCAGGCCCTGGTGCCAGCCTCAGAGCCGAGTGTCGGGGGCTCTCTGCCTTGACGGCTTCTCTACTTGCAGGGCCCTGGCGGGTTCCGGGCAGGGGTCTGGGGGGACGTCTGAACGTGGACAGAAGGTGCACTGTGGACTTTGCCAACATCAGTTGGAGATTTTGCAGTTGATTCTGGGGACAAAGTGATCAGTGCTTCCAGAATGAGCTCCAGGACTGTTGGGGACGAGCAAATAAAAGAGGCCAGAGGGCCGTTGAATTCACCTGTTTGGCTGTTTTCATGGCGACTGTCAGATTTTAAAACTATGTCCCTGTTTGGAGAGAAAGAGGTCCCGACACGATACTCTCCCAAGAAGCCTCAGCCTCGTAAACGAATGGGGTGGAGGAGCTAAGGGGAGGGGTGTGTCTCTCAGAGGGCTTCAGCGAAGGGAGCAGTTTCAGACCCAGGGCCCCGCTGAGGTTCCCCAGGGACCCCCCAGTGCCTGGGCCACGTCAGCACGTGAGGCAGGGGCTGCTTTACAGCGGGGCGTTGGGGGGGCGTCGAGCGCTGAGAGAGGCTCTGCTGTCAGCAAGGACAGACAGGTGGGTTCCCAGTCAGCAGAGGGGCTTCTCTGAGCTGATTCAGAGACGGCTGGAGGGGCCCCTGTCGTTCCTCAGAGCCCCTGCCTGGGAGTTGGGAAGAGGTCGGAAAGGCTGTCCGGACGCCTGAAGTCACCCAGAATGCCTGAACTTGTAACAGGCCTTTTCCAGCATCCTGGCCCTTTGCAAGACAGCAGAACCTAGAAGGTGTTTGGTTTCGTTCAGGGGCCTTTGCGGGAGCTGAAGGTTAAGAATTTAGTGGTCTGTCTTCTAGACGACTTCTTGGGCTCGAGTGGGCTGGTTTGCCAGGTTAACTAAATCTAGAGTGGATGTCGCTTCCCATTCCACCTTTGTCCTTTCTTTTTTAATTTTATTTTTTATTGAAGTGTAGTTGATTTAGTGTTAGTTTAAAGTGTACAGCAAAGCAGTTCAGTTATACATACATTTTTTTTTTCAAATTCTTTTCCATCATAGCTCATTACAAGAAATTAAATACAGTTCCCTGTGCTCTACAGTAGGTCCTTGTTGTTTATCTGTTTTATGTACAATAGTGTGTCTGTTAATCCCAAACTCCTATTTTATCCCCCTCCCCCACCTTGTCCTTTTATCTAAAAGAGAAAGATCTGGTTCAGCCCATTTGCTAGTGTGGAGTTAAAGGCTGTCTGAGGGGCTTCACCCTCTGAAGGAAAACCAGAACTTTCTTTAAAAACAATCTGAAGTCGATTATAATAGTCAGGAACAGGTTCATCAGATTTTTGTGTGCAGACCTGGATTTTGTTCCCACCAACAGGCTCAGGAAAGGCCACTGTGATTGTGGTGGAGGTTCTCAGCGAGCGTTCTAGCTGCTTGCCAGAAGCCAGCGTTTGTTTTACTAAATTCCCTCTAGGGTGTTTCCATCGGGCTAGTTTCAACCGATATTTGGCTTGCCTCTCACCAAAAGTGGACTAACTGATGTAAACCTGAGAAACCAGATTGGTAGGTTTGAATAACCACATAAATTCTTCAGCAAACCCATCGGGGTCTCCAGTTCCTTTAGGAAACTTTCAGTAAGTCCGGCAGTTCGGCCTTCATCAGGGGCCATAAGTAATCTGGGTTTGTTTGGAGCCTCAGAAGGTTTCACTTCAAAGAGCATGTTCTGATAGTTCTGAGGGTGAAGATGGCCCTGGTGGCGGAGCCCAAGGCAGAGGCAAGGGGGCGGGGGCCAGAGAGGTGACACCAGAGCAGTCAGGGGAGACGGGCAGGAGGCTTTGGAGCTGTTTTTGTCTTTCTTTGATTGTTTGCCTCCGTTAATGTAATTGTTATATTTGCAGAGAGACAGTTTTAGATTCCTGGTAATGTTTGGAAGTCTCAAAATAGGTGTCCAATTTAATTCTGATGATTTCAGAGCCATGGCTGTCTTTTTGTTTGTTTGTTTGTTTTAATGGAGGTGCTGGGCATTGAACGCAGGACCTCGTGCATGCTAAGAACACGCTCTGCCACGGAGCTACACCCACCTCCCCCCTACCATGGCTGTCTAATACAGTTTTAAAAGCTTGAGAAGTCCAGAAGTTCACCATGATGGCCTTTGATGTTCTAAATTACTTTGGGCTAAATCAGTCCATTTTGTTAGAAATGTGCATGAAGAGGGACCATGGTTTTTAAACATAAAATCAGCTGGGACCCTTGGATGGGGGGTGCCCTCGAAACATCTGTATGACTGGAATCCCGTTTTTCAGAGTTTTTGTTTCTGTTTTTGTTTTCTCTAAAGCAAAGGGGGTAATTATTAAACAGCTTGCAGACCAAATACCAGCTCAGTTCCAGGAGGACCAGCCTGATCCCAAAGGTATCAGGCCAATGGCTGAATGGCCCAGTTCCAAAAGGAACTGGACCAAAGGCCAGCACAGTTCCAGGAGGAGCAGCCTGACTTCAAGTCAGGCTGAGGTGCCAAGTGAGCGCTCACAGACAAAGCAGGGCCTTAATGGAAAGGATGAAGCCTTTAGGCAGATCCCAGAGATCTCCAAAACGCAAAAAGATGAGCTTGGATTCAGGAGCACTCACCCTCAAACTCCAGGGCTGCCGAGAAAAGCCGGGAAGCTCGCTGGGCTCTGGGTGCCAGGCCTGCTTGCACGCCAGCTTTGGGGGTCGTCGGGGTCTGCTCTGCATCTCTAGGGGACCTCTGTGTAATGTTACCTAAAACAGCTATTTTACCAGCAAAATGGGTTTATTCAGGAGGCTCAAAGAACTTTAATTCGGACATCCAATCACGGCGAACCACATGCAAGCTGGGTGAAGCAGGAGAGAGGAAGCTCTTTTACAGAGGAGCCGGGGAAGGCGGGAGGGGCTGTCGGAAACAAAGAGCCTGCTGGAGGGAGCCGGGAGTTGGAAGTGCAGTGGCTTTTCGTTGGCTGAGCTGCTCCCAGGCCAGGACAGTGGCCTTCTCCCTCCCACTGGCGGCTGTGAGGTGCTTCCCGTGGGAGGTGCGAGTTGGCCTCCCCGTTGGGATCTGAGCTGACGTGTGGGACACGTGAGGGCTCCCCGTCTGGCCTCCTGACCCCGTTTTAGTGAGGTTTCCCTCGGTTAATTTTCGAAAGGGAGTTTCAGAACTCCTTCAGTTACCTTTAAGCACGCGCCGAGTTCCGCTCTTGACTCTGTGCCATTGAGCAGCCTTATTAAACGTGATTAATAGCATTCTAAGCTTCTGACACCTGTCGACTTGGAACGCCAAGAGCCGTGATCTCTGTGTTGCAGTTTGCACGGCACCTGTCCCCGTCCATGCCTCCGTCCGCTCTGCACCCCGGCGCCGTATCCATTTTCACGCCGCGCCACTTAGAGCAGGCGTGCTCGTGACGGTCGTAGCTCACCGTGGCGCGTGTCACTCAGCGGCCCTTCTGGTGTTTCATCATGCTTAATGTTATTTTTTCAAACCAAGTGTGAAGGGGTGATTTTCAGAAAAAAGTGGAGCACAGCTCTCCAACAGAAACCAAACCAGTCGAATGTTACAGCCAGTTCCCGGGAAGAGTCAAGAGAGCACCCATTTAAATGGAGTAAAGGGACTGAATTGCGAAAGGAGGCAGAACTGGTTTCTCTAAAGAGGGAGGGAAGCCGAGGAAGACTCCGAGGGAGGGACGAGGGATGGGCGCAGGGTGCGGGGAAGGCAAGACCCTCCCAGCTCCGGGGCTGTGCGGGAGGCAGTGCGTTTCCACTGAGGCAGTTTTTTCCCTTTTGATTAAAAGAAAAAAAAAAAAAAACAAACTCAAAGAAAGGTGTTTTTTATCACAAAACGAGGCTGGCCTGACTGTTTCCTTAGGTGCAGCAAGAGGTTACTTCACCACGTTGGCCTTGAGCTCACTTTGCTGGAAGTTTGCGTCAGGGTTTCAGATCAGACTTTTGAAAGGTTCTTAGTCCCAGAAGCCAAGAGCTCGCCATGTTTCATCGGCCGGGTGATGTTGAGCAAATCCCGTTTCCCTGAGGTTTCCGAAATATCCTGAGGTTCCCGGACCTGCTGGGAGATGGCCTTCCTGTCTGTAGGCCTGGTCCCTGGCCGCTCTCCTGGGAGGGCTTTGTGGGCATCGGCTGCTGACAAGCGGTGGGCCCTGACGACCCAGTCAGTATCATTCTCACAGCCGGCCGTCCAGGTGGGGCCCCGGCTGCAGAATCCGTGTTTCCAGTCCAGCTCTGGTGAGAACACGGACAGGTCTGAGCCTGCACGAGTGGCTCTGTTGCCAGGAGAGCGAGGACACCGCACAGGACTCTGGGGGACTCAGGCAGGGAGACCAAGATACCACTTAGAAATGTTTCAGTTTAGCGTACAAAGCCAGAGACCGCTAGGTTTTTATGGACTACACACAGCTTAAGAGGTAAGAGGAATGTTTCCTTGTGTGCCTAGAAGGTAGCGCACTGAAGTCACGCCCACAGTGTTCCAAACAACCGCTGCGTCTTCCTCATCAGTGCCTTCCGTCCTGGGCGGTTAGTTCTTGTGCCGTCCAGTCTTGGGGCCAAGTCTCAGCAGCCCATCTGCTGCTGCTGCTGCTGCTCTTTTTTTTTTTTTTTTTTAACTTTTTTTTATTGAGTTAGGGTCATTTTACAATGTTGTGTCAAATTCCAGTGTGGAGCACAATTTTTCAGTTGCACATGAACATACATATGTTCGTTGTCACATTTTTTTTTGCTGTGAGCCACCACAAGATCCTGTATATATTTCCCTGTGCGATACAGTATAATCTTGTTTATCTACTCTACATTTTGAAATCCTAGTCTGTCCCTTCCCACCCTTCTCCCCCTTGGCAACCACAAGTTTGTATTTCTATGTCTGTGAGTCTGTTTCTGTTTTATATTTATGGGGTTTGTTTTTTTTTTTAGATTCCACATATGAGCAATCTCATATGGTATTTTTCTTTCTCTTTCTGGCTTACCTCACTTAGAATGACAATCTCCAGGGACATCCATGTTGCTGCAAATGGCGTTTGTTGTCGGTTTTTATGGCTGAGTAGTATTCCATTGTATAAATATACCACCTCTTCTTTATCCAGTCATCTGTTGATGGACATTTAGGCTGTTTCCACGTCTTGGCTATTGTAAATAGTGCTGCTGTGAACATTGGGGTGCAGGTGTCTTTTTGAAGTAGGGTTCCTTCTGGATATATGCCCAGGAGTGGGATTCTTGGGTCATACGGTAAGTCTATTCCTAGTCTTTTGAGGAATCTCCATACTGTTTTCCACAGTGGCTGCACCAAACTGCATTCCCACCAGCAGTGTAGGAGGGTTCCCTTTTCTCCACATCCTCTGCAGCATTTGTCATTTGTGCACTTTTGAATGATGGCCAT
Organism: Camelus dromedarius; assembly: GCF_036321535.1. Lineage (NCBI taxonomy): Eukaryota > Metazoa > Chordata > Mammalia > Artiodactyla > Camelidae > Camelus > Camelus dromedarius. The sequence goes on from NC_087451.1 coordinate 27,570,419, forward strand.
TCTGACTGGTGTGAGGTGATACCTCATTGTAGTTTTGATTTGCATTTCTCTGATAATTAGTGATATGGAGCATTTTTTCATGTGCCTATTGATCATTTGTATGCCTTCCTTGGAGAATTGCTTGTTTAGGTCTTCTGCCCATTTTTGGATTGGGTTGTTTGTTTTTTTCTTATTAAGTCGTATGAGCTCCTTATATATTCTGGAGATCAAGCCTTTGTCGGTTTCATTTGCAAAAATTTTCTCCCATTCCGTCTGTAGGTTGTCGTTTTGTTTTACTTATGGTTCCCTTTGCTGTGCAGAAGCTTGTAAGTTTCATTAGGTCCCATTTGTTTATTCTCGCTTTTATTTCTATTGCTTGGGTAGACTGCCCTAGGAGAACATTTCTGAGATGTATGTCAGATAATGTTTTGCCTATAGTTTCTTCTAGGAGATTTATTTTACCTTGTCTTCTGTTTAAGTCTTTGATCCACTTTGAGTTTATTTTTGTCTATAGTGTAAGGAAGTGTTCTAGCTTCATTCCATCTGCTTCTTGACCAGAGTTATGGAAATCCTGACTCTGTCCACTGGATGGTCTCAGAATGGCCTCACCAGTCCGCCAGGAGCCGGCCCCAGCGTGCTTCCCCGAGGGCCTGAGACGGGCCTGGCTGAGGACAAGCACACTGGCCCGGCAGCCCGGCTTGCTCTCTTTTCTCTTTTTTCCCGTCTTTTTTTCTTTTTCTTTTTCTCGTTAAAGTAAAACAGAAACTCTTTGTAGATGTTGACTGAATAAAAACACACAACCTAAAGGCTGAGAATTATGTTTTATTTGAGGACAACACTGAGGGCTACAGCCCGGGAGATAGCCTCTCGGATAGCTCTGCGGGACTGTTCCAAGGAGGTAAAGGAGGAGACAGGGTGTATAGGAGTTTTTGCTGGGAAAAAAAAAAAAAAGACCCATATAGTTGGACACCTAAAGATTACTGCAAATCACAAAAAAAGCAGACATCTCCAGGTGATGATCTGAGCGCCCTTCTTGGTACGGGAAGTTGGCGAGACTCTGGGCCCACCAAAACCCTTCCTTTGATCTCCTCTTAGCTCTCTGGGGCCAGCATCCTGTTTTCCTCCATCCTGAGTCCCCTCAGGGCCCACAGCTGGGGGCTGCTTCGTGGTTCGGTGGCAGGCAACATTCTTTGTTTCTCGAAATGGGAGGCAACATTTTTTGTCCACGGGGATGACAGGGCTTTAACACGGCCGTGGCTAACTTCCTCCTGATCATTTTCAAAGGGAAAGGTCTGGCGAGGGTTCATAACCAGAGTAACGCAACTGCAAATGGCATTACTCAAACCTGCTGCATCTGGCTGTTTCCGTGTCCTGCAAGACAAAGTTAGTCCTCGAGAGAAGTTCCAGATAAAGTTAATCTACGACGTCTATGCCTGTTTCCAAAGAAGACCATGAGCAGTGTATCTGACTTATAAAAATGGATGAGCGTAATTTTTACAGAGGAAAAATTCGTAAGATAGAACAGAAAATAATCCTGAAACAGTGCACTGTGAATACACCAAGAATATCAAGTGGAGAGTCAGGAATCGTGGAGCAGCTGGTCCTGACGGTCGGCACGGCAACGGAGCAACGCGGAGCCCCAGCTGCGAACGCCTGGCCTGGAAGATGCTGGGTTCCCGTGAGCGAAATCAGGCTGTCACCAGGTTCACACTTAGAGCAGTAACTGAGTTTTCAGCTCTAGGCGCTGCACCCGTGTTTTCTCACGCGGCCAGGCGAGCCCTTCAGGACCCTGATGAGGACAGACATGGAAGCAGCCAGGGCCCCGACAGAGTGCCAGGAAATCCCTCAGATCTGCTCTATGAGTAATATTTTACCGACAGATGTAACATGAAATGGGGTGGCCCGAGCACCTCATCTGATCCAGCAATCCCTCTTGTGAAACTCAGCGACCGTAACACATTTATAGACCCAATTATTTCCCGCACCCCTCTCTTTTTGAAGTACAGCCAGTTACAACGCGTCAGTTCCTCGTGTGCAGCATCGTGTGTGTGTATTTTCATGTTCCTTTCATTAAAGGGTATTATACCCCTCTTTGTATAAGGACAGATCTTTGTGATTTTCCAGGGCCCTCTGGGAAATCTCAAGGATAATTTTAGGGTGAAAAGGGTACCCTGTACGTTTTACCTTCTTTCACAGTCAGGGCTCTGTTTTGAGAAGGGTAGGATCAGAGGCTGTGTGGAGATCTGAGCGCTAAGCTGGGATCACGGGTGCCTGAGAAGCGGTGCTTGTCAGCTCAGGCAAACGTGACAAGAAAACATTCAAAAAGAAGCAGAGGGGACTGTAACTGTAAAGACCTTTAGGGCACAGGTGAGGAAGGGAGAGGCGGGGCCTCGCTGCTGGGCTGGGCACCGGTACGAGCCCCCGTCTGCCTTCCCTGTATTGGTTTTCACGTAACCCACAGGCGGAGAACTCCTGGAGCCCTCACTACCGTGTGTAGCCAAGCGGATCTGTTCTGAGAAATGCTATTTCAATGGTGATTGTTCCTTGTGGGACGTCAGCCTCAAGATCAATTCCAAGATTTTTAGGTTGAGTTAACGAATGTTCGTTTGATGCCTGTATCATTTCTGAGTAAGGCAGGACGCGGAAGCACTGAGCGCCAGACTCACCGTCCAGTTGACAAACTTGTGCTCCTTTTTCCCTCTGCTGCAGGGAGGGTGTGCTCTGGGCCCTTGAATGGACGTGCCCGTCACTCTCAGGGGCTGCTGGGGTGTGTGCGCCGCTGTGGAAGGTTTCTGGGTGTTCGCGAGCTCTGCTGAAGAGCCGCCAGGTCACACGCCCCCAGTTGTCCTCCCCTGCGTCCTCTGTGGTCCTGGAGGGGCACACGCCCTTCTTCTCGAGTGTTTGGGAGAGCCCCAGAAGCGATGTGCACACAGAGGACAGACCCTTTCCCTCATCTCGTTTCTAGGGAAACCGCCTCGTCACCCCCTTCCCACCCCTGAGGCCCAGGGCCCAGGTGAGGCGCCCGACCCACCCCTGGGACAGTTGCAACCCCACCTCACAACTCAGGTAACACTCCTTTAACTAAGAAACATATTTTTAACAACTTTTATTAATTACTTAAGTATTGCATTTTCAGTAGAGAAACTTCAAAGGATAGTAAACACAATTTTATTTCTTTCACTATATGTGTTTTTTCTTAGTTGAAGTGTAGTTGATTTGCAGCACTGTGCTAGTTTCTGGTGCGCAGCATGGTGATTCAGCTGTGTACACGTGTGTATACATGTTCTTCCTTACTCTAGCTCGTTACAAGACACCAGACAGTCCCTTGTGCCAGACAGCCAGATCCGCTGGCTGTCTGTTTTGTATGAAGTAGTGTGTGTCTGTTAATCCCAAACTCCTAATTTATCCCTCCCCCCACCCCCTTTTCCCCTTTGGTAACCATAAGTTTGTTTTCTGTGTCTGTGAGTCTGTTTCAGCTTTGTAAATAAATTCATTTGTGTCATGTTTTAGATTCCACATATAAGTGATATCATATATTTGTCTTTGTCTGACTGACTTAGTGTGATCATCTCTAGGTCCATCCATGTTGCTGCAAATGGCATTATTTCATTCTTTTTATGGCCGAGTAGTATTCCACTGTAAAAATATACCACAACATCTTTATCCAGTCATCTGTCGATGGACACTTAGGTTGCTTCCATGTCTTGGCTGCTGTAAATATTGCTGCTATGAACACTGGGGTGCAGGTGTCTTTTCAAATTAGAGTTCCCTCTGGATACATGCCCAGGAGCGGGATTCCTGGGTCATACGGTAAGTCTATTCCTAGTCTTTTGAGGAACCTCCGTACTGTTTTCCACAGTGGCTGCACCAACCTGCATTCCCACCAGCAGTGGAGGAGGGTTCTCTTTTCTCCACAGCCTCTCCAGCATCTGTCATTTGTGGACTTTTGAGTGATAGCCATTCTGACTGGTGTGGGGTGTTACCTCAGTGTGGTTTTGGTTTGGGTTTCTCTAATAGTTAGCGATGTTGAGCATCTTTTCATGTGCCTGTTGGCCACCTGTATGTCTAACACAATTTTAAAAGCTTCCAACTTTCAGCACTCCAGCATAGTTACCAGTAACATTTCAGTGCATTTCCTGCTATTTTACTAAATTACAAACTGTATCATATGTATGTTTAATTAGATAGTTTTCCCCACCTAGGTATTTATTTTTGGAATCTTTGCCAATATGCTAGGTTAAAAATGCATCTTTTAAAATTGTCTTCCTGGGCACCAGGGAAAGGATTGTGTGCTGTGCAAAAGCCCGGTCTCCTGGGAGGGTGGGGGTGACTTAGAGGCCATCACGCCCGTCCTGGCTGGTGGACCCCAGGAGGCCTCACCACCCTCTCTGGCTTGTCACAGAGCCTGGTAAGTCCCTAATACCAGAAATCTGGGGAGTAGCGTTTCTTCCTAACACACCCCATCAGTGACCCACGAACACTCAACTTCCTTTATTTAAACGCCCGTGCCAGGACTCTAAGAATGCCAAGAGAGAATGTTTCTCTGAATGCGTGGGAAAGAGCCAAGCTCACTTGGCACAGACAGTCTGCAGAAAGGACACTGGGCCAGGCTGCATGGCGAGGCCCAGGCAGGTATGCAGGACCCACCAGGACCAGGGTCTCTGTGTGGCATCCCTGGGCAGGACTCAACCAGACCCAGAGTTCTCAGGGTCAGAGGGTGGCCGCTGCCCCGAGTGACAGTGCTTCGGTCACCAGGCGCCTCCCTGGGGATGATGGGGCCTCTGCGGGTGGGTCCCAGGGGTGCATTGGTGGAGGGAGCACACAGGCCCCTCGAGGGCCCTTCTGGGTGTGGCTGCAGAGACAGGGCCTCAGGGCGTTGGTCCAGTCCCCCCCCCATCACCTCGCCCCAGGGGGCTGGGAGCCCTGTTGCCTCCTCAGGCTGGAGAGAGGGTGGCTTTCCGGGGTAATTCTCTTCTCTGACTTTCAGAGGCAGCACCCAGTCCCCACAGTGACTTGCAGATCAACTCCTCAGAAAGAAAACCAGTCCCCAAAGCCACGCCTGGCTCAGGAATTCCAGGAGGAACGTGGCCCCCATACCCAAGGGTCCTCATCAGTTGCCAGCAGTTCCCTCCAAGACACCTGGAAGTTACTCGACCTGGGATCCAGCCCTTCCGGCCTCACCTCCCCGGATGACTCAGCTCCAGGTAGGCGCCGCTGCCCGAGGATGGTGTGGGGTGGCTCTCAGGCTGACCTGCCGCAGAGTGAGCGGGGCTTAGGGGTCTGTAAATCCCGCGCCCTGAGCGTCTCCCAGGGACAGACTGTGTCCCCTAACTCTGCGTCAAGGGGACCACGTGTACTCTGAGTGGGGTCCATGGGCCACAGGGACCATCGCTGCCCAAGGGCTTGGTGTGCCTTGTACAATGAGACCCTAGGACAGGTGGCCAGAGCGTGTCCTTGGCCACTGGGAGCTCACCCACCCTAATGGTCAACCGTGAGGGTCTTAGGAATATCCATCTGAGGGGCGACCTTTGTGGGGGCCACGTGAGACTAGGTGTGGTGAGAGGGCGGAGGGGGTGCCGTGTGAAGCCCAGAGTCTCTCCCAGATCAGCTCGCGGCGACCGGCCCCCACCGCGCCGCTGCCTGGTGCGCGTGCTGCCGCGTCAGCGTGACTACCCGAGGGCGTTGCTTTGTCGGAGGTTTGGGTCCCATCAGCCACCCCACCAAGGCCGGCACAGCTTCCCCCTGACCCCCACCCCGCCGCGCCATCAGGCCCCCGTCACTGTCATCGGGGCCTCTCCCGTCACGCAGTGGTGGTCTCTCCATGCGTCTGAGAGTTGCTTCTTTTCACTTGTGTATTTGTGGGGGGCAGGCTTGTGTATTTACTTGTTCATCTTTAGAGGAGGTGCTGGGGGTCGAACCCAAGACCTGGCGCCCACCTAGCACGCGCGCTCCTGCTGACCTGCACCCTCCCCCCGGACACACTTCAGTTCATAGGAAGCAGAAGCGCCTTGTGAGGCGGCAGGAACGCAGGCTGCAGGCTGAGTGGAGGGCAGGGCCCAGGAACTTTGCAGCTTAGTGTGGCGTCTGCAGTAACACAGGCCCCACTCCTCTTGGTTTTGAGGTGGGACCCGAGCCGCCCCTGCCGCGCCCCCGCAGGCCTGGCCAAGTCCTGCTGCAGCTCCATCTCAAGGTGGGGCCCCAGCCTGACAGCCCCGGTTAGATGGACCCCGGCCCCAAACCCCAGACCCTGTGGCCACCGCAGCCCCCTCCTCCAACCTCCTGAATCCATGATCCAAGGGATGTGGCCCCTCCAGGCCCAGCCTCCTCTCACCGTCGTTCTTCTCATAGGATAGTCCCCTGCCCCCGCCCTACTTCCTGGCAGCAGTGGCTTAGGGACTCCCACCCTGTCCCTCCTCCTTCCCACACGTGCAGCCCAGCTCCCTCCTGCCCCCACCTGCGGACCTCCACCACACGTGGGCACCCTCCACCTTCCTCTCCCCGCACCTGCCTCTCCCCTGAAGCCCTCACCTCCTCCGAGGCTTCACCCCTCACCTGGATCCCCCTCCCCCTCAGCACTGGCCTCCTTTATCTTCATTCTGTTCCATCTGCTGGGAGAACTGGGGGGGGGGGCGTCTTCCTTGACCCCTGACCCCTGGCCAGCTCAGGCAGGACATGGAGGGAGATAACCGGGAAGAGTGGGAGCCCAGCCAGTGGAGCTGGGGCTCAGGGAGCACCTGTGATTAGAGAAGATACGCTGCGTTTTCCAAAACGTGTAAGATTTGAAAAAACAGACTCTTCCTGGATGGAAGTGTTAAGTATTAGAGAGATACGTCTTCGTAGACCTGCATCACTGTCAATGCCTCATAGAGTAACTGTGGTTTCCTTTACTCACAGAACTAACTACATGTTAGATCTGTGGAAGGAACTACAAGACAGAGCTGCTAAATAAACTATGAAAAACCTAGTAACAGTCAAACTTTTTTATCTTAGGAATTGGCAACGATCAGCACTGGTCTAGGGTGTGACGAGCTTAGGAGTAAATGATTTGAACTGAATGCATATTTAGAGGGTGCCTGAAATTCAGAGCCAGGCAGACTCGTCTTCCCCGACCCCAAACATGTGATAGTCCCGAAGTCAGCTGCTTGAGAAAATTGGATCCCACAGGTTCCCGGTGAGGAGCCTTTGAACCGTGCTCATGTTCCGCTGGACATCATAGAAGCCCGACGAGAAGAACTGTGGACTGACAGCTGCTGACTGAGCAAACATTACTGGAAGGGCTGTCTTGAAGATGACGACTCAGATGTTGGAGGAACTAAGGGTTGATGGGCTGTGGAAAGAATCAGAACATGTGTGAAATTCTTTTAAAAAATTTATTGCCTTAAATTATGTTACACAACAAAAAAAAAACCCTTTACAAAAAAAATATATTAGAAAGATAGCTGTTTTCTCCAAATTGAAGTAACCAGTAAGTGCAAGTCTAACAAAAGAGGCACAGAGTTTTCCTTGAAGCTAAGAAACTAGATTTTGCGATATCTAGAGCAGTAACATGCTTGGGAAGAGGGTGGAGTGAGCCCAGCCCTCATCCACATCAGCTGCTCTGGCAAACTGTGGGCCTGGGCTAGGCACCACGGCGCAGGGCAGAGGCCCCACCTGGGCTGAGAGGCATGTCGGAGCCGAGGGCGGGTGTGGGCCTCTCCCCCACTTCCCACCTCTGACCACGCGCTCCACCGCGGCCGGGCGCCGTTAAATGCCTTCAAATCAAACCTGAAAATACACAGAATTGGAACTATTTACAAGCGACTAGAAGGTGATAACCTTAAATGTGACCTAAAAATCCCGATTTCTAAGATTCTTCTTTTTTAACCTCATAACTAACCCAACTAGAAAGAGATTTCCAACATGGCAAAAGTCAGTCATCCAGGCTGAGCAGGTGCACCGTGAGGGCGGACACAGCCCGGGCGGCACCAGAAAAGACAGGCATCTGAGCTCGAGGCCAGCCAGCCCTTGGGGGGCAAGGCCGGGCCGCTCGGCCTTCTTGGAGGGCATTTATTGGTGGGTCTGTCCCAGGGGCTGTGGGAGTCATCAGCCTCCCATGTGTCCCCGCTGCGTGTGCAGGTGGCCCCGCTCGGCGCCGTGTGGCGCATCCCCTGGCGCAGAGGGGCTGAAGACCCGTCCAGCCCCACGTGGCTAAGAAACTAAAACAGCGCAGGGGGCTCCAGGTGACAGTCGGCCTCCTCCTCCCGTCCCCGGTCACCTGGCTGTCCGTCCAGCTCCCCGCTCCCCTCGGACGGGCCCGCACGCCACCCTGGCTGTAGAGGGTGTGTTGAAATGTGCGTGTGTGTCCTCTTCCCGCTTCTGAGCCTCTGTCTGCGGTGTCGCTCTGCAGCGGTGGACGTGGAGTGGAGAGGCCCTGTGGCAGCTGAGTGGCCCGCCACGTTAGCCTGTCTCGCGTTCAGGGACATTGGGATCCCTTGCAGTCTTCAGCTTCAGCGGCGCTGCAGTGAGCTTGCGGTGCCTGCGGGGCACTCATGGATCTGGTGTGTCTAAACCTGGAATTGCTGGGTCAGAGGTGTGGGTGGTTTGAGCTCTGAGGGTGTTACCAAATCACCCTGTGGGCGTTGGCTCAATTCATGTCCACGGCCATGGGGCAGAGCACCTGTCCTCTCTCCAGCACTGGCAGGTCTTCATCGGGCATTTTCCTGTTTGTCTATCTGATAGGTGAAACATGGTATTTCATCATTGATTTTATTTTGCAGTTTTCAAATTGTGGGTGAGATTGACCATTTTCTGTGTGGTTTGTGGGTCGTTCAGGTTTGCACCCTTTTCCAAGGTGACCATGAAAGCTTGCAACGGAAGAAGATGCGTGTTCATGTGGTCATGAAGTTGGGACACAGGAGGGTAGAAAAGTGCTCCGAAAGGGGCGGCAGGCCTGCTCTGGGGAGGGGGCTGGGCTCAGGGGAGGGAGGGGCTGGATACCAATTGTTACCATAATAAATACGGCCATCTGAGCGATTTCTCAAGGAGCGGAGTCCAGCTGGAGGCTCACCAGAGCGAAGGCCCTGCTCCTCACAGTAAACCAAGGCACTCCAGCCACTGGGTCCCCGTCTTCAAGTGAGGACACCAAGGCCCAGGGCACCGAGTCACCACCCAAGGCCAGGTAGTCAGAATTCCCAAGTCCCAGCCGGCATTCCACCCCCGCCTCCTCCTCAGGGCTCTGGGCGGATGTCAGGAGGGGCCAAGGTTGTCCCTGGGGTCACACGGATAGTGGGCAGGAGCTTGGGAGGAATGTGGCCTCCCGCAGAAAGACAGGCACCACTGGGCCTGCCCCAGGGGCCGACCGCCTTCCCCGCTGCATTCTGAGCAGTGCAGCACCAGGCTTCTGCTGTGGGGTCTGGGGAGACCCGCTTTCTCCTGGGTGTCCCCCACCTGCCTCCCCCAGGGATGAGGGAGCGAGAGGGGATAAAGCTTTTCAAGAGTACAGTGTTAGGGTTTTCTTCTTTAAATTTTTGTTCTTTTGAAAATTCCATTTTCTTCCAAAATCAAATTTTTTCCCTTTAACAAGGGTTGCATAAGCTTTATAAGATGAGGCCTGCATGAGCCTGTTAACTGGCTGCTAATCCGCAGTTATTTTTAACCCCCCTGTGTGTGAGAGCTTTTCTCTGCAGATCTCACTGCACAGGTGGTACCTGAACCACACCTGCCCGGCTGCTCTTAATCTGAGGGCCTGGGAAGCCACCTCCTGTTCTCAGCCCCGCCCTTGCTCACGTGGCGCCACCTTAGCTGTTAGCCCAGGCCTCCGTCCACCACACTGGGTTCCTTGCCCAGGAGCTCCTGGAGGCCAGCCCTCAGCATCAGACCAAGATGCCCAGGCCTGGAGATGCTGGGCAGGTTGCCCAGGGTCACACAGCCCCCAGTTCCTGAGTCACAACCAGAATCCAAGCCGCCTGGCTCCAGCCCCTCAGCCCACCTGGCTGAGGAGAGTCCAGCTGTCAGTGTCCGGGTGCCAGGCAGCAGGTGTCTGCCTCCCGGGCAGTGCTGACACGGGGCTGGGGGCTGGCCGGCTGGCCTGTCCAGCAGAGGCAGTGGGCGATGCCAGCCCACAGCTGCCCCTCCCTGGCAGTGTAGGCCGAACGAGCCAGATCTTTCCGTTTCTTTAAGAAATGCTGGGTATCTTGTGTTTTATATGGAAGGTTTCAGCTTTTGAATATTGGCAACTAGTTAAAAAAATCAAAGCACCGTCCAAATTGCAGTTCAGCCTGTGAGCTCCATGCCTGGGGAGCCTGACCCCAGCCACAGGGGACAGCCTCTGGCAGAGTGACCTCCAGCGCTCTGAGGTTCTCGTGCCCTGGGAGGCACACGTGATTGTGCTGCAGAGCACATGCGGCAGGTCCGCCTGGCCGCGTCCTTGTCCAGCAGGACGTGCTGCGGGGTGTCCCCGGCCTCTGCCAAGTGGGCCCCAGGACACACCTCTTCCTGGAGTTGTGTGTGTCTGAGAGGAGGTCGTTCCAGGCCTCCCCTGATGGCTGCTTGGACTCAGAAGCAGGGTTCTGGGCCTTCCTCTGAGGTCGGGCTGTGATTCAGCGTGGCTCTGCTGTCTCGGCTGTGCTCTGAGGACGTAAAAACATCCTCTGAACTTGAGACCAGGCATCTCGCCATCCGGCCTCCCCACAGGTGCTTTTTGTTTGTCCTGAAACCCAGGGGCGGAGAACAGGGGAGCAAGCTCAGATGCCCAGGGCTGCGCGCGGTGCAGCCCTGGGATACAAAGGAGAAGGTGACAGTCACACGGGACAGGTGGCCTCGGAGGACAGTTTGTGATTGCAGGGTAAACACACCTGGAGCCTTCCACTCTGTTCTTCCCATCTGTGGTCCTCACACCTACGTGCAAGCCGGGGACTGGCCCTCGCCTCTGAGCTCTGTTCTGGGGGGTGGACCTCAGGCTCCCGGTGTATCGTGGTGAGGGGGCAGACCCAGCGCAGAGATCGCCAGGCCTCACCCCTGGGGAAGGGGGCCTGTGTGAACCAGGGAGGCGTGTCCTCCACACTAGGTGTGCGGGGATGGGACACGAGCCGCTGTCAGAAGGGCTCAGCGCTGGCTCACCACCATCACAGTGCCTGCATTGGGGAGGGGAATGTGGCCGGAGGCTCCTTGAGCGCTGTGGCAAAGGGGTCCTGCCCCATTGTCGCCAGTGTCACCTTTGTCTTTGTGGCTCTGCCTGTTACTACTCTCAGTGATGCAGGAAAACAGATGTGGGGCGTGAGGAGGGCCGTGTCCCAGGCTTCAGTTGAGCCCCTGGGAGGTGCCCCGCCAAGCGTGGGTCCTTGGCTTCGCAGAGGAAAGAAGTCAAGAGCGAGCCACAGCTGAGTGAAGGTAGATTTATTCAGAGAGACATTGAAAGGCAAGAGAAAGGCCACGAGGTGTGGGGGCTGGGTGCTCAGATTAAAAGTAGGTACACACTCCGTAGACAGAGAGCGGGCCGTCTCAGAAGAGAGAGAGAGGTGGCGGCGAGGTGCCATGTTGCCAGTATTTATGGGCTTGGTGGCTTCATGTGCTAATACGTGGAGGGCCAGTCTAAGTGGCCTGGGGAAGGGGCTGGGGTTCCCAGGAAGGTGGCCACTTCCCACTCTGACCTTCTGTGGCCAGCCTTGGGACGGCCACGGTGCCTGTGGGCGTGTTATTCACCCTGCTGATACATTACAGTCGGCCTATAATGAAGCTCAAGTTCTGCTAGAAGTGAAATCTCTTATCATTCTGAGCCTCAGGGCCTGCGGGGGGCTGGATCTTCCACCATTTTGATGCGAACTGCTGTATCACCCCTTGAACGGCTGTCCCCTGCCCCCTCCTGTCTCATCAGGGCGGCACTGAATGAGAGCCCAGGACCCCAGGAAACTGTCCTGAGAGGGGTGTGCACATCCCGCAGCACCCTCTTGTGACTGCAGCCAGAGAAACGGAGGAAGCAGCGTTCTGTTCAAAGGAGGGAGCAGTGCAGTGTCTTGAATTAAGGGAGCAACTCCAGCTCCCTGCCTTTACCGATGCCCATAACCTGAGACTTTGGGGGAGGTACTTTTCGAGAAACAGATGGTCAAACAGATCTTTACTAGCTCTTCTCTTGAGGCTGTTATGATGAAACAAGTTCTGCCACTTAGGAAAAAACTTGTGTTGAAATAACTTTGAAAACAAAGTAAATACTTTAAGAAGTAGCCGGATTGGCTCATACTTTGGTGGTGGGTATTCTGCGGCCACAGCATGACTAGCGCCCACTCCTGCTTCTGAGCAGGCTGAGGACTAGACGTCAACACCCCTCCATAAACAGAATATACGAAAACGCTGTTCTCAGATATCGGGAAATAGGCGGCACAGGACTGGGACTCTCGAAGGAAGGAGGACAGCCGGGGCCTTTCAGGTGCCACGGCTCCCGGCCCAGAGGCAGTTTCTGGGTTGCAGGCACAGGGAGGGGATCGCCAAGCAGAGCTCAGTGCCTTCCGGGGCGGAGGAAACAGCAGTCAGGATTCGGGGAGGCAGAAGGGCTGGAAGACACAGGAGAGAGTCCAGAGAGGGGAGTGGTATGCAGAAGAAAGCTCCAGAAATCTGCCTGGGGATTCTCTTGAGTCCTTACTGTGTACTAGCCCACAGATGTATGGAATAAAACTCCGCAAATCCAGGCAAAGGAAAGACAGCTTGTAAGCTGAACCATTTCCGGAGCCCTCAGGGGTAGGGAGGATGCTCCAGCCGTCACTCAGCCGAGACCCAGAGAAGGCACACCTTGGTCGTAGCACTGTCCCTGACGGGCAGGCCTGTCTAGACCTAGCTTGGAAGAGTTTAAAACCAGTCTTAGAAATGACCAAACGAGGCACCTGACTGCCTAAAGAGCAAAGCCCAACATGCTAAAAAAAAGACAAGAAAATGTGAGCACCGTAGTGAAAATGTCCAACAGCCAGTTAAAAATTACAAGGAATGAAAGCGGGGGCATTGCTGCAGGGCCTGGGGGTATTAAGGAGATGATCATGAAGTAAGAACAACTGCAGGCCAACAGCTTGATAAAACTGGCAAATTCCCTGCAAGACCCACGTTACCAAACCTGCTTCAAGGAGAAGGAGAAATGTGACTAGGCGTCTGTCTCTCCAAGCAGTTGGTGGTAGAACTTAAAGCCTTCCCACACAGACTCCAGGCCAGGTGGCTTCACTGGTGACATAAACATCTAAGAAAGAATATTAATCCCATCCAAGCGCGTTTGCAAACAGTAAAGGGTGGCAGAAGACGTGCAGTTCATTTCATGAGGCCAGCACTGCCCTGATACCAAGGCCAGACAGAGACATTCCAGGAAGGAAAGACTATGGGCCAATATCCTTAAAGAACATAGACCAAAAAATTCTTAATGAAATATTAGAATATCAAACCCAATGATTCATGAAGAGGCTAGGATATCCAGACCCAGTGGGTATTACTCTGGCAATGACAAGTTGGTATAACATTAAAACATCAATATGCTATATTAACAGATTAAAAAAAAAAAAAAAAAGAAAAACCATACAGTTGTGTAAATACACACAGGAAAAGTATTCAACAAAATTGAACACCAGCTCAAACAAACAAACAAAAAACTCAGCAAATTAGGGGTCAAAGGAAACGTCTTAACTCTGACAGAGGGCATCTGTGAGAAGTCTACAGCTAACGTTGTACTTCATGGTGAAAGGCGGATGCCCGCGCGCAGTCCTTCCCCCCGGCACCGTGCCAGAGGCCCCAGCCGTGTAATAAAGCGAGAAAACAGGGAGCATGGACATCCTCCTGCAAAAGAAGAAGTAAAATCGTCTTTACTCACACACTGTGTTATCTGGTACATAAAAAATTCTAAATAACCTATGAAACAAATCTAGAATGACAAAGTGACTTTAGCAAAGACCGAGGGTACAAGATCAATATACCAAATCAATTGTATCACTCTATCTAGCAATGAAAATTGGAAACTGCAATAAAAAATACTATTAACAATAGCATCCATAACCATGAAATACTTGGGGACACACTGAACACAATACCTATATCCTGCAAAAGAAATCGCTGGGGGAATATTAAGACCCAAACAATGGAAATATATACCATATTCATGGATTGGAACAGTCAATGTTAAGATGTCATGTCTTCCAAAGTTTACCCATAGATTTAACAGAATCTGAATCAAAATCCCAGCAGGCTTTAAAAATTGAAATTGAAAATTAAAATGTACATGGAAATGCAAAGAATACAGAATATCACAGCAGTCTTGAAGAAGAACAAAGTTGAAGGCACTTAAACTACTTGACCTTAAGACTCGCTGTAAAGCTCTGGTAAACAGCACAGCGTGTTGTTGGCATAAGAAGAGACGAAATAGAGGCACATACGCACATATGTATGTGGTCATTGCTTTTTTTTCAGTGGAGATGTTGGGCACTGAAGCCAGGACCTCATGCACACTAAGCAAGCACTCTGCCACTGAGCTAGTGACCTGCTCACTGATTTTTCAATTACTGCAGTTTAAGGAGAATGGATGGTTTATGCAGTAAGTCGTGCTGGAACAACTAGGTATCTATGTGGGGAACAAAGTAAATCTTAACTCTTACATCAGATGCAAAAATCAATTCAAAATCCATCACAGGCCTAAGTTTAAAGCTAAAAAGTACAAAACTTCTAGAAGAAAGCATAGGGGAAAATCTTTGTGACTTTGGGATGGGCGAAGATTTCTTAGGACAAAAACGGTCCCAACCATAAAGAAAAAAAAAAAAACGGATAGCTTGGACTTCATCAAAATGTTCGCGTCCTGCTTCTCCCATGACCCTGCCAAGAAGATGAGCCGTGGGCTGGGGTAAAATATTGGAATCCACACGGACAAAGAACTTGACAACTCAGTAGTAAACAAATAAGTCCAATTTAGAAGTAGCCAAGGGGGGAGGGTATAGCTCCGTGGTGGAGCGTGTGCTTAGCATGCGTGAGGTCCTGGGTTCAATCCATTAAACAGTAAATAAATAAATAGCCAAAACACTTGAAAAGACACTTTACAAAAGAAGAGATGCTGATGGCCAGCGAGCCCATGAAAGGTGTTCATCAGTAGCCGTCAGGGAAATGGAAGTTCAATCCACAGCAAAGTGCCACTGCGTGTTCACTCAGACGACCGAACACACACAAAAGCATGGCGTCATCAAGGGGCAGCTGGACCTCGCACACACCTGGCGGAGCGCGCTGCGCCCAGCTGCCTTGGGAAAGAGCGGGGCAGTTTCTTGTGAAGTTAGACACGCAGTGTCTGCTGACTGCACCACCCAACCACTCACTTCCATCGTGCACCCGCAGGCCTTAACACACAGGTCGGGCTGGGGACAACTCAGACACCCACCGGCAGATAAGTGGGAAAGCAAGTGACTGTGCAGCCACAGGAAGGACCACTGCCCGCAAGGAGAGAGCCCCCGACACGTGTGACAAGGGGAGTGAGTCTCGGAAGCGTCTCTATGGCCTCTGCAAGAACCAGGCATCAGGCAAGGCCTGGTGTCCTCCTGTCCCGGGAAACTGGAAACCATCCATCTCGGCAGTGATGGTGCTGGTTGCTCAGGGCCGGAGCAGGGACACTGCGAGCGACGGTACATGGATGAGCACGTTTTCTACAGCCCCCTGAAATGGACACGTCCAGCGGGTACACTTTATTGTATGTAAATTATAGCTCAATAGAAATCATTTTTTTTAAAAAAAAAACAAGTAAGGATCATCTGCGTTCAGCATCCTCCAGCTGGGGGCGCTGTGGATGAGCGTGGCTCCGATGAGCACGGCTGTCCGGGGCCCCTCCTGCCCCGGGGCCCTTCCTGCCCCGGGGCCCTGCTCCAGCCTCAGTAGCTCGTCTGGGAGAGCAGAGTCCCACACAGGCAGAATGAAGAGGAGCCAAAGTGGGAGAGACCAGGCCTCCTGCCTCCGGATTCTTCTCATTCCTGTGTGTTTACTCACTCGGGCTCTTAATTATTCTCCCCTGCGGCGCTGAGGACTCCTGGGGAGGTCATCAGGGCAGGGTCTTCCCCCGGGGCGTCGGGTCCCTCGGAAGGGCCTCGAGAGAGGCTGGAGGCCTTGTACCCTCATCGCAGCCAGAGCTGCCCTTCACTGGAGGCCTGCACTCGAGATTTTCTTTGATGAAATAGCACCTCAACTTAAAAAAAAAAAAATTGGAAATCAGTGTATAGCGTATCAAACCCCGCTTCTGTCTTCCTGATTCGCACAGGTTATTTGCTCCCTGGAAAACACTGCAAACTCCACACTCCCTCTGTAAAGAGACGATGGTCTGGGTCCCCCTTCGCTGAGTGGAGGCCACCAGGTGCTGGTGGCGGGAGCCGCCATGGAAACCAGCAGCCACCCTCCGGCCACAGACCCTGACGACAGGGCGTCCGGCTGCGTCCCCGTGAGACCCCATGTCCAGAGCCTCCTTCTATTTGCTGCGTTCTGGGGTGGGGGGGGGTGCTTGGGATGCCCGGCGGCCTGCCCCCCACCCTGCTGAGTCCGTGTCCTCACCAGCAAGCAGTTCACACGTCTCTAGGGCTGCTTCCTCTGCGGGAACAGTCATGCTGTCTTCAGACAGCGACTGGTTCTTCCCTTCTCTTCTCACCCTCCTTACTTCTTTTGCTTTCCTTGCAGAGCTGGTTGGGGCCCTGGGAGCGTCACGGGGGACAACTTGTCTTCCTCCCTGACTTGAAGGGATTGAGGCTGGTTTTCCACTCAGTAAAGTGATGGCTGTGTGTTTTACAAAATAGCCTCCGTCAAGTTAATATTTCCCCTTGCATTCTTGATTCACTAAGAGTTTTGATCATAAATACTTGTTAAACCTCATCCGATGTTTTTTCTGCATTGATTGAGATAATCATATATATATATATTTTTTTAATTTGTTTATTGTGGTGAAATATGGTGGTAGACTTTCTGATATTGAACCAGCCTTGTGTTACTGGGACAAACTTTACTTGATAATGGTATATTTTTAAGAACTTTATTAATAGTTAATTAAATTATTTATTTATTTTTTTAAAAAATTGGAGCACAGTCACTTACAATGTGTCAGTTTCTGATGCGCAGCACAGTGTCCCAGTCATGCATATACACACATATATTCATTTTCGTATTCATTTTCATATTCTTTTTCATTAAAGTTTACTACAAGATATTGAATATACATCTCTGTATCTAATAACTCAAGCCAGTTAGTTCCACTAACTAAATCTTTGCCATCTCTGTGTGGCTTGTGATCAACAGGGGTGACTGAAACTTTCATCTGCCTGTTTGGGATTATCTGTTTTGCTCTGCACCTCTATCAGATGTCACTTAATGTGTTGTGAAGTTGTCCCTTCACCAGTGCACAGTTCTTCTTTGCCCCTTGTGACACTTTATGCCTAATTGTATTTTATTTTTTTATTTTCAGTTTTTATTCGTCTTTTGTTTTAAATGGGTCCTTTTACAACATCTTGTTGGATCTTTGCTTTTTTTTCAATAGCTCCAATTTGAGAATTTTTTTCTTCTTTAGTGAGCTGAACTCATTAATATTTATTTAACTCTTACATATTGGACTTCATTCTCCATATTATTTATTTCCAATTTATTTACGTTCTTTCTGTTTCATTTTTCTACATTCCTGCTGCTCACTGGTGACAGCAAGTTTTCTTCTGCTGCTTCGTAAGTTACATGTTCTGGTTTTGCCCTCGGATGGGTTCATCTGCTCACACCCATGTTCGCAGCCCTACTGGTTTCTCAGACTTGTGACGACGTCACAGGCAGGTTCTCCACACACTCCCCTCCTCCCACTCCGGCACACCGCCACCGTCCAAGCAGCAGTCTCTGGAATTCTCATTTGGATTGCTGTGGGTGTCTGTAGCTCTGAGTTCCCTGTTTCTCCAGCAGCTTCTTCTGAATTTGCTTTCTCCTTTGTGAGCTCTTCTTGTGGTGTGTTCTTCATGTGGCTCCTTATACAGAACCTCATCCCTGTGTCCCTGGAGGGACTCAAAGGTGTCTGTTCAGCACAGTTCAGTGCAGAGATGGAGGAGGCTACGTGAAAGCTTGGCCGCACCCACATTCTGTCACCATGAGCAGCCTCTAGGAAGGCCATTCAGTCCTCAAGGAAGCGTCGTTGCAACATCTCTAACACTGGGAAATGAGAGGTTTGTTCTTCCAACTTGGGGGGCACTCAAGTGTAGGTGGGGGCAGTGAGCTGAGAGCAGCCTCCCCAGGGCTGTAGGGAGCCTCACGGACCGCCCGCCCGCAGAGCCTCGAATGGCTCTTTTAACTTGGGGAGCACAGTAAAAGGTTCCTGGGCTTTGCATGGTGGCTCTCGCGGCCGGGTTTCCAGTGAGCTGAAGGTTCGACTGCGAGTGCTCTGGGCACCAGCACACGTGCTCCGCCGTTTGTATTTTAGTTTAGAATAGAGAGCTTCGTGTCTGAGCCGGCACTGCCCTGCTCTGGAGAAGCCAGTCACCCTCAGGGCAACTCTGAAGGGAGAGGACAGAAACCAGCTGGTTGCCCACAGCTCAGGGGCCCTGCCCCTAGGCAGGAAGCGGGGGTTCTGCCCAGCCTGTGCTCCCAGCGAACAGGGGAACCGCCTGCCGGGCACTTGGCTCCTGACAGCTGGTCACAGGGAGCTGGGCCTCCCAAGCCAAGGTCTTGAGACCGGGGCTGTCCCTTCTCCGTCCACCCTGCTATCCCCAGGAATTCCTCAGACAGTGCCTCTGGGATGAACTCAGGCTACACCCATGGAACCCCTGAGGGGGGAGAGAGGGACCCCCCAGCACCACAGTGTTCAGGGTCCTGTCCCTGCCCCTCCCCCAGGGCCACTGCATTCCAAAAGGAGACCAAGCAAACATGGGGCCCAGGTGGCAGGATGGAGCGGACCAGAGGTTCCTTTGCAGGTAAACCCACAGGTTAACTTGTAAAGGCATCTGGGCTAGGAGGGTCTGTGTGGAGGAGGAGTTGGTGTGGGGTTGAAGAACCAGAGACACAGGCATATTCTTAATGAAAGGGAAGCAGCCGCGTCACAGGAGGCAGAGGGGAGCGTGAGGACGCCCAGGGACCCACCCTCTAGGTGCCCGGAGGAAGGCAGGGCAGGCCCAGCTTTGGGTCTGAGGGTACAGCAGGGAGGCTACTGGGCGTGACCCTGGGAAGGCCCCAGGGAAGGAGGGGCGGTTCTAGAAGTCTCCAGATGCCAGAGGAGCAGGAGGAACACGAGGATATAGGAGGGCAGGGCCCTGGGTGTGCCTGGCTCATGGCGCCCCGGAGTGCGGGACATGTGTGCTTGCAGCCCTGGGTCTTTTCCCCACCTCCCGGCTCCATGCCAGCCCTGTCCCTTTTGCCCTTGGAGGCTGTGCAGCCACCCCGCTGGCCAGTCCTGGTCTTCAGGTCTCGCCCAGGTTGGTCCCATCTAGCGGTCCCCCCTGTGCAGCACATGGCCATGTGCTGGGCAGGCCCTCCAGACTGTCACACCGCCAGGCCCAGGGTGGTGGATTCAGTGACACTGAGCACGCGTCGCACGGGTGAGCCACCCCACCTACCCTGTCTTCACGCCTGGGCAACGTTCTCCTTTGGTGTGGACCCTCCTGGGGCTCCAGACCCCCGCCCTGCCTGTGGGGCCCACTGTTGGGGGAGAGCCGCCCCGAGCTGGCATCTCACAATTGGTTTTTAATAACATCGTCTTGGTATTTTTACAAAAGAAGTACATTCTGAGTTCTAAAAACTAGGGTACTAGAGAGAGAAGCTCAAAGGGCTTTTGAAAAATCACCTACAGTGCCGTGGCACAAAGACAGTCATCGCTGACACTTGCAAGGGCTGCCCATGCCCACGAGGTGTGGTGCAGCCCCCAGGTCCTTGGCCTGCGCCTGGCCACGCGTGTCAGGGCTGCTGGGCGGTTGGAGGCGCCTGACAAGCATGGCCAGAAGGCGGGGAGTGGGGGCGTGACAGGCTGGGAAGTGTCATGAGTCAACCATTAACCTCTGCACCCCCGTGGGACCCGTTACGAAATGCGCACAACAGGAGATGCCGTTTTAGGGGCCAAATGTCCTGAGTGCCCAGTAGACAGGCAGGCCCAGGCCCTGCGGAGCATCTGGAGAGCACGTGCCCACCCAGACCCTCTGTGCCAGGACACAGGGCCAGTTCCCTTGGAAGGGCCTCTGGCCAGCATGGGCTCCTGCAGCAAGCTGGGTGGGTGTAGGCTCTTGGTTCCCACGGGCCAGAAGCAAGGCCGCTCACAGTCCGCAAGCCCAGCTTTCTGAGTCCACTGCCCTTTTCTACCCTTCCCTGCCCCATAATGACTTGCTTTCTTTTCTGATTTCTCTTCACCTGCTAGAGCGCCCAGCATCTCCAGCAGCCTACGGCCTCCAGCACCCCGAGGGGAGCCCCACCAGGCCCTGGGTGGCCTTTGCCGTCGAAGGGACGAAGATGGAAGCCCAAGCAAGGGGCAAGCCCACTGGACACCCCGGGGCTCGTCCGGCAAAACCTCAAGGCTGCCAGCAGCCCCCCAAGATTCGTAACTACAACTCCAAGGAATGACCTCCTTGGCCGCCCTGCCTCCACTGCTCTCCCTCCCTCCCCTTCCCCACCCCCACATCCTCTCCCCCACCCTCGCCTCTGCTTCTCCCCCTCCTCCTCCTTGGTGCTGCATCCCCTCTGCAGGGTCAGGGACATATGTGGCACACCAGCACTCAAGTGTAGGTGGGGGCAGTGAGCTGAGAGCAGCCTCTCCAGGGCTGTAAGGAGCCTCACGGACCACCCGCCCGCAGAGCCTCGAATGGCTCTTTTAACTTGGGGAGCACAGTAAAAGGTTCCTGGGCTTTGCACGGTGGCTCTCGCGGCCAAGTTTTCAGTGAGTCGAAGGTTCGACCGCCAGTGCTCTGGGCACCAGCACACCTGCTCCACCGTTTGTATTTTAGTTTAGAATACAGAGCCCATTACAGTCCCAGACCACAGCAGCATGTAGTCTCAAATCTGGTGTTGAACCTCCCGGGAAGCCTGCCACAACCTTGTAGATTTCACGGTTCACTCCATGACCAGGGCTGAGCCTTCCTGGTCCACAAGGGGAGGTATGAGGCAGGTGTGCCCAGAGAGCTTCACCTGGAGACATGCAGAGAGCTTGTGGGGAGCTGCCAGGCATACAGTGCGTGGGTCTGCACGAAGCTCACTCCTGGCCTGAGCTGGCTGCCTGCCCTGTGACCCTCACCTCTCCTCCTGGGGTTGGGGGGACCAAAGGCAGCCCGAGGGGCACTCAGGGTCATGGCCTGGGGCCTGGTCTGGGCTCAGGGGGCCTGAAGAGAGATGTGCAGCTGGTGTGCCTGTGGCGGACAGGCAGCCCTCCTGAGGGGGCACATTTCTGTGGAAGAGGGAGGGTTGCCTCACTCCTGGATGTCCTTCCACCAAGAGGAGGAGAGAGCAGCCCCTCACAGCATGTGGCCTGCACTCTGGCCAGGCATGAAGGTTGGCAGCCCCACCAGGTAAGGATGCTCGGGTGCCTGGCCCAGCTGGCCCTGGAGCAGGGCCCCTTCGGGCCCCTTGGAAAGTGCACCTTTCATGAACTTCATCTCATTTATCTGGTTGTCAGGCTGCGATCTCTGGGGAAAGAAGGCAGATCAGAATCTATACGTCCATCCTGGGCGCACCACACTTGGGGAACTGTAGCGGCAATGGGTCACTTGTGATTTGCCAGGAGGCAGCAGGCTGGGAGCGGTTTTGCTGCTGCTGGTGCCAGTGGCCTCCATGCTCCGCTGTTTCTTGCATGTGCCCCTTAAAGTGAGGGGTGGCCATGTGGCTTCCTTTAGATGAAAAAGTGAGGAGAGAGGCCCTGTCATCTTCCCTAGAAGCACTTCAGAGCCCACGAGAGTCTCCAGCCCCCTGTGGTTCCAGCCTGGCTCTCAATCCCAGCCCCCCAGCCCAGAACTGTCCCCCGTCGCCTGGGCCCCAGGCAGGCTACAGTGAGCAGAGCCCCACCGACCAGCAGGAGGCGAGCCAAGGACAGTCTAAGGCACCAAGAGCTGGGGGTATCTGTGCAGCACAGTCCTGGACATCTCTCAAGTAGGAAGGAGAAGAAAATCCTACAGAAACATTGTTTGGGACAGCACTTCAGCTGTGGGGCCTCGGGGCCTTCTCTCCCCTTTTCCTATCCTGCCCTTCGTCCCCGTGTGTGAATCAGCGGCCCGCAGTGACAAGCCAAGGGGAAGGCTGGAGCTGCCACTGGGACCTACCTGGGAGCCTGGGGGGACACCGTGGGGTGTGTGTGTGCAGTGTGGCCGTGTTCTCTGGGTTCTGGTGCCAGACCGGTTCTGTGCTGTTCCTCAACGCCCCTGGCCAGTGCCCTGCTCCATTGATGATCCCTGAGCTCCTGAGGGCAGGGTGGAAGGGGTTGCCAGAGAGCAGGGCGAGGAGCGCTACAGAGTTTGAGATCATGACAATGAAGCTGCGGGCTGGCCCCAGGGAACTGCCAGGGCTCCTCTGGCCTGGGAAGGGTCTGTCTGCCACCCAGAAGGGAGCCAGGGCGCCGCAGGGCGTGGCCGCCAAGCTAGGAGGGCAGGCTTCTTGGATTCTCACGTGACCCCAAGGCCGGCCGTCTGTTTCTTTTTGGTCTGCAAGTTAAGGGCTTTTTTTTTTTTTTTTTTTTTTGTAAATTCGGCAAATATTTGAGAAGGGAATTACAAGGGAGGGTGCGCGGATGAGCAGAGACGAAGGGCTGAGCCTCTGCTGGTGCGTGTGCGGGCCCGTGAGTGCTAGTGGCCACGTGCGCGCGCGAGTGCCTCTGCCCAGGGAGGCTCCTTTGTTCAAATCACAGCGAGAGGTGTCCGTGCACAGCCCCCTCGCCAAATGGCCGTGCCCTGTCCCCGCGGCCGCCTCGGGGGAGCCGGAGGCGCGCCCGCCCGGCCCCGGGGCCGGCCCGGCCCCAGGACCTTCTCCACTGGTTCCCGAGCCCGCCCCGCGAATTTGGGAGGCGGGGCAGGGAGGACCATCCGCGCTGCGCTGCGGTGACCGGCAGTAACCCCGCGCGGGGCGCCCTCGGCCGGGTCAACAACCGCACTCGCCCGGCGGCGGCCGGCAAAGCGCCCAGGGCGACCCGTCCCATCACCCTATCGCCTAGCAACGCCCACTCGAGCGCTGCCATTGGGTCAGCGCGCACGCCCCCGGCCCCCGATTGGCTACGGTGGCGGAGTGAGCCACGCCCCGGCCCGGCTCCGCGCGGCCGGGACACGGGCCTGTCAGTCCGTCCGCCTAAGGGTCCGTCCGGCCTCCAGTGTGGCCCCAGTATGACCCTCAGAGTGACCCCAAAGTGGCCCAAGCACGACCAGTCCCGCTTCCCCCGCGGGCCATGAACACGTGGCCTACTCGGCCCCGGAGGTGGGGGCGGCCCCGGGAGGCGTGGGGCGCGGAACGGAAATCGGAGGACGGGGGTGACGCCGCGCCCGCCCCGCCCCCCGCCCCGCCCCCCCGAGTCCCCGGCCCCCCAGCCCAGCACCCCCCCCGGGCGCGTCCCCGCGCACGGTCCCGGCTCCTGGCGGCAGCGCGCCGCATCACCCCACTGGCGGCGGCGCGCCTGGTCCCGGGGCGCAGCCCCGACGCTCATTGGCCTGGGCGGCGCAGCCAAGCTGTCAGCCCATGTGGCGTGTCCGCGCGGGGACGGCCGCGGTTAAATAGCGCCGGCGCGGGCCTAGAGGGAGCCAGAGAGACGGCAGCGGCCCGGCCTCCTCTCCGCGGCGCACTCCATCCTCGCTCTCCCTTTGCCGCCCGCACCGCCGCCCGCGCCCAGACCAGGTACGAGCGGCCCGGCCGGGGTTGCGGGTTGGGAGCCAGGGACCGGGGTCCTGGGCCCGAAAGCCCAGCCAGGGTCGAGGACCGGGGCGGCGCAGCCGGGATCCGGCGTTGGCGGGGAAAGCGCCGCTGGCTCGCATCCTCAGGCCTTGGGTGCGCGTGGTCTGGTGCGCGTGTGGTGAGGGATCACCCCGCGCAGCCTGCTCTGGTCTCGGGGTCCGAGCCCCCTGTCTGGATATTCAAGCCCCACGGGGCGTCCGAGGCTTGGTGGCGACGGGCCTGCGCGCCGCGCCCCAGGCCCAGCGGGGCAGGTGGGCGGATGGCGAGGGGCGGACGCCGGGAAGCACCGCGAAGCACCGCGAACAGCCATTTTGGTCTTGGGCTGGGCCGGGCAGCCGCGGACCCTTGAGGACCTGTAGGAATCCTAGCCGCCCGGTGCGCAGCCGGTTCCAGGCGTCTACAAGAGCCTCCTTTCAGGCTGGGCCAACGATCCCCTTCACCCGCGACATCCCCCTAACTCCGGGTGCCGGATAGGCAAGTCTCAGCCAACCCGAGGGCCAGAGAAGAAAGGAGGGAGGGCAGAGGCGGCGCGGGCCGGAGGGGGATGGCTTCCCCACCACGTGGGCACCGTTTGCAGCCCCCGAAGTTCTAGGGGGAGAGCGGCTGGCGCCCGGTGCAGCTCCGCGGTGGTGCAGAGGAGGCCCTGGGCGCTGTAGGGGTCTCCACCCCTCTGCCTTGCCTCGCGGGACTCCAAGTGAATAGCAAATAGGGGAAAACAGCCGGCGCTTTCTGCAGGAAGCAGCCGAGCCCGAGCTGGTGCCTCTGGGCCAGCAAAGGGCTCTTTATTCAGCGCTGGGGGAGGGAGCTCCCTCTCTGCGGGGACAGCAGGCCCACCAGGCCACCCAAGGGCTAGGCGCTGTCTCCACTTGCTTGTACTCTTCCTTGCTCGGAGAGAGCCTGAGAGGGCCGGCGGTTGGTGAGTCCACCCATCTCCATGTCCAGCGCTATGAGGCCTTGGGGCCTTGGCGGAAGTGGCAGGACCAACCCTGGCCTTGCCCTCTCCCTCAGGGGCTGCACAGGAGCCCCAGTCTGGACCCACAGGCTCAGGGTAGCCCAGGCTCCCTCTGGCACCTCGGGGACCTGGGCCAGGGTGGTCAGGCAGGCTGTGTGAAGGTAGGCAAGCAGAATCCTGAGGCCTCACCTGTGCAGGTGCACGGGTTTGGCCAGCACTTAACCAGGCACCTGAACAGGAGTGGTTCTGCAGGTTGGAGGGGCCATCCTGGCTGGATCTGCCACTGTGGGGAGGGACAGCTTTCCCCCTAGAGCCCGTCCAAGCCTTGCAGTGCCCAAGCCATGGCCCCAGCATGGAAAGCAGCATTGGGTTCTGAGTGCAGCGCCAGCCGGGCATCGTGGGTGCTCCTCCCACCCCCAACGTTTGCCTTTTCCCCTTTTCTTGGTGGATTCCCTGGGCCAGCTCTTCACTGACCGCCAGCCGGGTGGGCCCATCCTCAGAGGGGTTTGGGCTCTTCTCTTGGTTGGCCCTGCCGGCCTTCCACTGTGAGTCCCCCTTCCGGGAGTGCCTCAGCAGGTGGTCGAAGCAGCCAGCTGGGGGTGGGCCCAGGGCAGCAGGGCTACAGTGGGGTCATCCCAGGCCAGCCAGAGCCAAGGCCCAGAGAACACAACGCTCCCAGTGAGAGGTGCAGGCAGGCTGTACTAGTGGCCCTCCCTCCCCCCCGACGGCACACTCCATTCACCCAGGGCATCCATCTGGGCTGGCGCACAGCGCAGGGGCTGGCCGTGTGGCTCTCAGTCTCAGAGCTTTCTGAACTGCTGCCCTCAGACCCTTGGATGGGCTAGGTGGAGGAAGGCAGGTGCCCTGGGAGTCAGGAAGCCAGAGGAGGGGGAGGGGCAGCAGAGCTGCGAGGGTCCAGACCCCAACACCGCCCTCCCTGCAGAGAGAGCAGCCATGGAGGAGGTGGTAATCGCTGGCATGTCCGGGAAGCTGCCCGAGTCAGAGAACTTGGAGGAGTTCTGGGCCAATCTCATTGGCGGCGTGGACATGGTGACGGACGATGATAGGCGGTGGAAGGCAGGTGAGTGGGGCCCGGGGCTCCCCTCCTGCTCAGGACATTCTCCCCTCACTGCTGCTTCCGACACAGCCTCCCAGCCACCAGCGCAGGCCTGCTCAGGCATTAGCCCCAGTCCCACCTGCAGACCCAACAGTCACCCAAGGAAAGGCCGCGTTGCTGGCTCTTCCTGGAGACGGCACCAGAAGGCCTGGGGTGAGGGAGCTGGGGACTGGGCTACAGGCCGCAGGAGGCTGAGAGTCATCCTTGGCCAGTCTGTCCGTCTCACAGATGAGCTAGGTGAGCTGCGGGGGGCAGAGCCAGGGCTCGGCCAGGTGGGTGAGCACCTCTGGCCCCACTGCCCACCACCTCCTCCCTGCAGAGCCTGGCCAGCCTGGCCAGCCCACACGTCCCAGGCAGTCAGATAAGCTATCAGGCTCTCCCAGGAAGCTGGCTTGACTCCCTCACACCCAGCACATTCTTCCGCAGAGTAGACCTACCTGATCTACGGGATGTGAGTCAGTGTGGCAGAGCCTGGCCTGGCCTCAGCCGCCGGGCCAGCATCAGGCCAGGCAGAGGGTCCCCAGGGGCACTGTCCCCAAGGTGCTCTGCACTGGGGTCTGCTGCCCACCCCTCAGGACTGTGACATCCCATGGTGGCCCCTTCACCTGCGTGTGCCCCACAGGACTGTACGGCCTGCCCCGGCGGTCAGGCAAGCTGAAGGACCTGTCCCGGTTTGACGCCTCCTTCTTCGGAGTCCACCCCAAGCAGGCGCACACAATGGACCCCCAGCTGCGCTTGCTGCTCGAGGTCACCTACGAGGCCATCGTGGATGGAGGTGGGTCATCGGAAGGCTGCTGAGGGCTCTGTCCTCAGGGTACCGGTCTCTGGGAAACATCCCTTTTTTGCTTCTCAAAGTAACACACGTTTGTAGCAGGACGTCCCTGACATCAAGCTGTTGAGGAGGGGCGGAGCACGTGTCTCTGCCCAGCCCTGGTCTGGGCCTGAGGCGCTGGGGAGCTGTGGGCCTCGGGCAGTTCACGCTTCCCAGCTGCACACCAGAGGTGTCCTGGGTTTGCCTTGGCTCCCCAATTTCCTTCCTCTTGGTTGCACAGCGGATCTGGGGGCGAGGGCAGGGTGCCAGGCAGAGTGGGAGGCAGGATCCGGCCCCAGACTCTTGTCCTCCACCCTCCCCTCTGCCAGGTCACTTCTGACCTCAGACAAGTGCCTCGAGCCAGCTGTCCCTTGTCCCAAAGCACAGACCTGTCCCAGGGGCACCAGGGGCTAGAAGGCCTGGCCAGTGGGAGAGGAGAGGCTGGGCATGGGGGTGTGACCCCTCAGCAGGTGGACGGCCGGAGCTCAGCCCTGAGGGGAGCCTGGGGCCTGCCCACTCCCACCCGTGCTTGGCAAGGAGGTCACCTGGCCTTGCAGGTCCTACAGCAGGTGCTGGCTAGCCCCTGGGGTTGCCCTTGAGCGTGACCAGTCATGGACATGCACTGCCTGAGGGATGGGGGGTCAGGGAGGAGAGAGGACCCTGGTGAGTGAGGGTGGAGGCCTTCCCACTGCCCAGGCCCTATCCAGAGACCTTGGATGCCGCTCCCCGGGGGCTGGCCGGTGTTCTTCCCTCGTTCCCCAGCCTGGACACTCGGCCTTTGTCTTCCTCTGTCTTCTTATCTTGGCCCATCCCAGGGCAGGCCTCCCTTGGGGCTCACCAGACCCTGCCAACAATACCAGGGGCCAGGGGAGCAGCCTGGAGACAATGCTGCCCTCTGTCCCCACCTCTGGCTGTCTCCACTGCTGCCTGACCCAGAGCCTAGAGCCCCACCTGGCAGCCCGCCCACCCCAGACCCAGTTCCTTGTGACCTGGTTATCCGTTCTCGCCCCACCTGGGCTGGCCGCCCCGCTGCAGCTCTGTTCTCTCTTCCCTGCCCTACTCCTGGCCCCATCAGAGTCGAACTGGATGGAGCCCCCTCACCCGAGCCAGAGAGGGGAGGCCGCACCCCCCCCCCCACAGAGCCAGCTGGCGGGCTGGGCGCAACACAGCTGCTGGGTCTGACCTCTGCCTCCCACAGGCATCAACCCGGCTTCCCTTCGGGGGACGAACACTGGTGTCTGGGTGGGTGTGAGCGGCTCTGAGGCCTCAGAGGCTCTGAGCCGGGACCCGGAGACACTCCTGGGCTACAGCATGGTGGGCTGCCAGCGTGCCATGATGGCCAACCGCCTCTCCTTCTTCTTCAACTTCAGAGGTGGGTGCTCACGCAGCCCTCTGGGCCTCACGCTCCCGGGGGGTGGCCACGCCCTCCCACACTCTGGCCTCCCCTTGCCCAGCAGGCCTGCAGGGCTAGGGTTCCAGTGTCCTGGGCTCCAGGCTGGAGACGCTTGTTCAAGCATCCAGGGCCCGGAGCTGGGGGTGGGGGTCCCACTGCCTGCGTTGTGCCTTTGCCCGCAGGGCCCAGCGTCTCCCTGGACACAGCCTGCTCCTCCAGCCTACTGGCCCTGCAGAACGCCTACCAGGCCATCCGCAGCGGGGAGTGCCCCGCAGCCATCGTGGGTGGCATCAACATCCTTCTGAAGCCCAACACCTCCTTGCAGTTCCTGAAGCTGGGCTTGCTCAGCCCCGAGGGCACCTGCAAGTCCTTCGACGAGACAGGTGGGGGCAGGGGAGACACAGGACACACCCCTACCCCAGGTTCCCTCGACACTGGCCCCTGAGCTCTGTGGGGCTTGGGGTCGGCCGAGCCCCTAGGCCTGAGGTGCCCTCTGCCCCCAGGGAACGGCTACTGCCGTTCAGAGGCCGTGGTGGCTATGTTGCTGACCAAGAAGTCCCTGGCCCGACGGGTGTATGCCACCATCCTCAACGCTGGCACCAACACGGACGGCTACAAGGAGGAAGGTGGGAGCTCAGCCGGGGTGGGGGGCGGGGGCAGCAGGGCTACAGGCGGTGAGGGTCCGCGGTGTGCTGAAGCCTGGCCCCGCCCACAGGCATCACCTTCCCCTCCGGGGAGGTGCAGGAGCAGCTCATCCGCTCCCTGTACGAGCCGGCTGGGTTGGCCCCCGAGTCGCTGGAGTACATGGAAGCCCACGGCACCGGCACCAAGGTGAGAGGCCTGCCCGGCCCCGCGTACGCCTCCCATGGAGCAGCGCCCAGTGGAGTAGCTCCCGGTGGAGTCCTGACCACCCAGGTCCCCCACAGGTGGGTGACCCCCAGGAGCTGAACAGCATCGTGCGAGCCCTGTGTGCCACCCGCCAGGACCCACTGCTGATTGGGTCCACCAAGTCTAACATGGGGCACCCAGAGCCTGCCTCCGGCCTCGCAGCACTGGCCAAGGTAGGTGGCGGGTCTGGGGCCGACCTGCCCCTGCCTCCTCAGCTTCCAGCTATCCAATAGCAGGAGGGTCTGCACGGGCCTTGCCATGGGGTGCAGGTCACTGAGGCCTAGGGAGCAGGGTGCACGTGTATGGCCAGTCCCTGCCCCGGTTCCTTGGCTCAGATGTCCTGCCCAGCACCTGCTCCACGAGTGACCCAGACAGAGGGGGCGGCAAGCAACGGGGCAGCCCACCCCTCAGGGCCCATCCTTCCCCACGGCCTCCTGAACTGCTGGTGGCCTGTGGGGAGACCAGGTCACCACCGCTCTGGCTTCTGGGGGTGGCAGGGGCTTCCTGGTGGTCCAGGCTCCCTGGGCCACCCCAGCTGCCCATCTCTAGCTCTTGGATCTGGACCAGGGGTGGGGTTTGGCTGAGGAGCCTTTGTGTCCAGACCCACAGCCAACCAGGCTGGGAGGTGGCAAGGCCGCAGAGGGAGAACGAGGTGGAGAAGGGAAGGGCCCTGCACTGGGGAGGGCAAGGCTCAGGGGAAGGACGGCCACTGCAGCGGGCAGAACCATGTTGTGGCCTCAGAGGGCCCTCAGGAAGGTGGGTGCTTGAATCCCACCCTAGCCAGCAGGGCAGGGAGCCCAGGGTCCTCTGATCGCGAGCTACCCACAGGTGCTGCTCTCCCTGGAGCACGGGCTCTGGGCCCCCAATCTGCACTTCCACAGCCCGAACCCCAAGATCCCAGCACTGCAGGACAGGCGGCTGCAGGTGGTGGACCGGCCCCTGCCCATCCGCGGGGGCAACGTGGGCATCAACTCCTTTGGCTTCGGTGGCTCCAACGTGCATGTCATTCTCCAGCCCAACTCCCAGCCACCCCCACCCCCTGCCCCGCACACTGCCCTGCCCCGACTGCTGCAGGCCAGCGGGCGCACCCTCGAGGCCGTGCAGGCCCTGCTGGAGCAGGGCCTCCGGCACCGCCAGAACCTGGCATTCGTGAGCATGCTCAACGACATCGCAGCTGCCCCCCCAGCTGCCATGCCCTTCCGCGGCTATGCTGTGCTGGGCGGCGAGGGAAGCCCGCAAGATGTGCAGCAGGTGCCGGCTGGCCAGCGCCCACTCTGGTTCATCTGCTCTGGTGAGCCCACCTCCAGGCCATCCCCGAGGGCCACGGGGCCAGGGCTGCGAGGCCACACCTGACCCTTCTCGCTGGGACAGGGATGGGTGCGCAGTGGCGCGGGATGGGGCTGAGCCTCATGCGCCTGGACAGCTTCCGTGATTCCATCCTGCGCTCGGACGAGACCTTGAAGCCATTGGGGCTGCAGGTGTCGGGCCTGCTGCAGAGCCCAGACGAGGCCACCTTCGACGACATCGTCCATGCCTTCGTGAGCCTCACTGCCATCCAGGTACGCTCCGGGGCCCGGGCTGAGGGGGCTGGCAGGGCAGTCGGGCTGGCGTGACGCATGCCCTGTCGCCCCAGATCGCCCTCATAGACCTGCTGACCTCTATGGGCCTACGGCCAGACGGCATCATTGGGCACTCCCTGGGCGAGGTGGCCTGCGGCTACGCCGACGGCTGCCTGTCTCAGGAGGAGGCTGTCCTCTGCGCCTACTGGAGGGGCCAGTGCATTAAGGAGGCCAACATCCCGCCAGGGGCCATGGCAGCTGTAGGTAGGTGTCGCCCTGTGCTCCCCCGCCCCACTCTGCCCACAGGCCCGAGGGCCTCCCTGGGAGTGGGTATCGGCACTGGGCAGAGGCAGGGACCTGAGGGTGACTCACCGGCCACTGTCATCACTGTGGGGTGAGAGCGACCCTGACGGCCTGCTCAGGTGCGCCCTGGATGGCCTACCCACGCCTGGTGGCCTTGGTGCCTGGCACACTCGCCCACAGACATTAGTAGAGGCCAGAGTGGTTTTCACCTGGTCCTGAGCTGAACTTGTGGGATGAGAACCTCCCCCCACACGAGAACCTGTGAGGTTTTGATGAAGTCAGGGTGTTGGGTGACTCAGCCCGCCTTCCTCTCTGTCGGCACCTAACCCTGGGGGAAGGAGTGGGCCTTCCGGCAGGTGGGACTGAGGACAGGAGGGGACTCGTGAAAGCCACTGCCCTGAGGGGCTGGCAGGAGAGTGAGGCGGGCAGTGGAGCCTTTGCATCAGTACTGGGGCCGAAACTAGCCCCCACCCATGGGACGGCAGTAATGATACCTCCGCCTGAGAGCAGACGTGGCAGGGGCCAAAGTGCCTTGTGAAGGTGCCACTCTGCGGCTGTCATTAGGGCCACCACCGCAGCATCTTCCCTGCGGGGAGGCCTGGGGAGCGGGGGCGCCAGGCCCCACGGCCACTGTCTGAGGCTGTCTCTGCCCCCAGGCTTGTCCTGGGAGGAATGTAAGCAGCGCTGCCCCCCTGGCGTCGTGCCCGCCTGCCACAACTCCGAGGACACAGTGACCATCTCAGGACCTCAGGTGGGTCCTGGGAGGCGAGGAGTGGTCCCCACATCCTCTCCAGTCCTCTCAGGGTGAGCTCTGCACGGGGACCCAGGCGCTGGCCCAAGACTGCTCGTCCAACGCCCTGCCCCCCACCCCCAGGCCACGATGTCTGAGTTTGTGCAGCAGCTAAAACAGGAGGGCGTGTTTGCCAAGGAGGTGCGGACGGGCGGCCTGGCTTTCCACTCCTACTTCATGGACTCCATTGCGCCCACACTGCTGCAGGCGCTCAAGAAGGTGGGCTGCCTGGCAGAGGCCTCCTGGGCGGGCAGGCTGTGGGCCAAGCTCCCTCCCGCTGACCTGGCTGTGCACTCAGGTGATCCGGGAGCCGCGGCCCCGCTCCGCGCGCTGGCTCAGCACCTCCATCCCTGAGGCCCAGTGGCAGGGCAGCCTGGCCCGCACGTCCTCGGCCGAGTACAACGTCAACAACATGGTGAGCCCTGTGCTGTTCCAGGAGGCACTGAGGCACGTGCCTGAGAACGCCGTGGTGCTGGAGATCGCCCCCCACGCCCTGCTGCAGGTGCGCCCACTGGGGAGGAGGGTTGGTTGGAGGAGAAGCTGAGGGTCTGGGCCTGGGGTGAGACAGGGTGGTCAGGCTCCATGTGGCCTCGGCAGGGTGGAGGCAGGCAGGGGCAGGCAGGCAGCTGTCAGAGGGAAGCCCAGCCAGTCTCTGCCTCACCAGGCCATCCTGAAGCGCGGCCTGAAGTCCAGCTGCACCATCCTCCCACTGATGAAGAAGGACCACAAGGACAACCTGGAGTTCTTCCTCAGCAACATGGGCCGGCTCCACCTGACGGGGTGTGTCCTCCATCCGTGCTGGACCCTTGAGGCCCCTCACTGACCAGGGCACAGGCTGGCCTGGAGATCGTCCCCAGAAGTGGGCCTGTGGGGTGCCCAGCCACCTTCACCCCTTTTCTGTGGCCCCTGCTCGACCCCTGTCTCAGCCATCTCTGGGGGTCTTAGGGGAGAACAGTTGGCAGTGGGTCAGCAGTGGGTTTAACAGGGTGGTCCTGGACCAGGTGTGCCTCTCATGCCTCCCCCATCCTCCAGCATCGACGTCAAACCCAATGGCCTGTTCCCGCCTGTGGAGTTCCCGGCTCCCCGGGGGACTCCTCTTATCTCCCCCCACATCAAGTGGGACCACAGCCAGACCTGGGACGTGCCTGCCTCCAAAGACTTCCCCAGCGGCTCCAGCTGCTCCTCCGCCACTGTCTACAACATAGGTGAGCGCAGGATGGGCGGGCAGGATGCAGGCGGGGAGCGACTTCTCCCCCCGGGCACTGGCACTGAGGCTCAGGCCTCCACAGACACCAGCCCCGAGTCCCCCGACCACTACCTGGTGGATCACTGCATCGATGGCCGTGTCATCTTCCCCGCCACCGGCTACCTGTGCCTGGTCTGGAAGACACTGGCACGAGCCCTGGGCCAAAACATGGAGCAGGTACCTGTGGTGTTCGAGGACGTGACGCTGTACCAGGCCACCATCCTGCCCAAGACAGGTAAGGCGGGCAGCCTGCGGGCCAAGGGGGCGGGAGTGCTGGCCGCTGACCCCTGCTGCTGATTTCTGACCCTGCTACCCACAGGGACTGTGCCTCTGAAGGTGCGGCTTCTGGAGGCTTCCCACGCCTTCGAGGTGTCTAATAACGGCAGCCTGATCGTGAGCGGTGAGCAGGGGGCGTCTGGCCAGGCCATAGGGTCTCTGGCGAGGGGCTCCAGATAGGCCCTGGCTGCTCCGCCCCGGCCCAGCCCACCCCACCCTCAGGTTCTCCTGCCACCCCTGCCCACAGGGAAGGTGCGCCAGTGGGAGGACCCCAACCCGAAGCTCTTTGACAGCCGGGATAGTGTGGACCCCGCGGATCCCGTGCCCATGCTCCGGCTGAGCCTGGGGGACGTGTACAAGGAGCTACGCCTGTGTGGCTACGACTATGGCCCGCACTTCCAGGGCATCCTGGAGGCCGGCCTGGAAGGTGCGGCGCGGGGCCGGGAGGGGGCCCGCCTGGCCCCCGAGAGTGTGCCTCACGAGCGCACCGCTGCCTGGGCCAGGCGGAGGGAGGGCTGAGTGGGCAGGAGGGAGCCACTAGGGGCATCCCCGGTCGGGGCCTGGGGATGGGAGAGACCCCGGCTGGCCGAGCTGACGGCCCCTCCGCCCCAGGCAATGCAGGCCGGCTTCTGTGGAGGGAGAACTGGGTGACCTTCCTGGACACCATGCTACAGATCATTATCCTGGGCCTTGGCTCGCACAGCTTGCGCCTCCCCACTCGCATCACCGCCATCCACATCGACCCCACCACCCACCGGCAGAAGCTGTACACGCTGCAGGGCGAGGCCCAAGGTAGCCCAACCCTGGCCCCCACCCACCAGTGTCCCTGCACCAGGTGCTGCCCGCACTCACGCAGCGTGTCCCCGCAGTGGCCAGTGTGGTGGTGAACAAGTGTGTGAACAGCATAGTAGCCGGGGGCGTCCTCATGTCACGGGTCCACTCCTCCACGGCCCCTCGGCGACAGGAGCAGCTCCCGCCCGTCCTGGAGAAGTTCTGCTTCACACCTTACGTGGAGGATGGGTGCCTGGCCGGGAACATGGCCCTGCAGGAGGGGCTGCAGCTGTGCAGGGGTGAGGCCCCACTCCCTGGGCCCCCGCCTCAGACAGGGAGCTCGTCGCCCGGTCCCCTCCACCCAGAGCAGACGTCAGCCACCGCCCTGCCTCTCACTGTTAACCATCGCAGTCTTCAAAGGGGACCCAGGGCACGTAGAGGACAGATGTGGCCCTCCTGTCTGTGCCCCCAGCCAGCTGGCTGGGCGTGAGACAGCCCCCTGCAGAGGGCTCACACCTGTGCTGAAGGGGGTGCTGGGATGTTAGGGCACCAGATCCGCTCTCTGGGGAACCCACCCTCTGAGGGCCTTGTCCTGGGTGGGAGGCACAGCAGCCCTTGCCTCAGGGCCCCTCACAGCCCTTTGCCCCTTGTCCAGTGGTCCCAGTGGCTGATGCAGTTCCCAGCCCCGGAGGACTGGGCTGCCACTCTGTCCCTCTAATAG
Organism: Camelus dromedarius; assembly: GCF_036321535.1. Taxonomy (NCBI): domain Eukaryota; kingdom Metazoa; phylum Chordata; class Mammalia; order Artiodactyla; family Camelidae; genus Camelus; species Camelus dromedarius. The sequence continues at coordinate 27,605,048 of NC_087451.1, forward strand.
CAGCGGGCAGGGCTGGGTACTGAGTCTAAGTTACCACCGAGTCCCTGCTCCAAGCAGACACCTGATTCTGGGGGCCTTCGGGAAGCTCAGCTGAGGCTCCTCCCTAGCCCCGTCTCTCCCTGCCCAGGGCTGGCACAGGCACTGCAGAGCAAGGTGGCCCAGCAGGGGCTGAAGATGGTGGTTCCTGGGCTGGACGGGGCCCAGGCCCCCCGGGAGGCCCCACAGCAGGGCCTGCCTCGACTGTTGGCCACCGCCTGCCAGCTGCAACTCAACGGGAACCTACAGCTGGAGCTGGGCCAGGTGCTGGCCCGGGAGAGGCCCCTGCTGTGCGACGATCCCCTGCTCTGTGGCCTCCTCGACTCCCCGGCGCTCAAGGCGTGTGTGGACACTGCCCTGGAGAACATGGCCAGTCTCACGATGAAGGTGGTAGAGGTGGGTGCTGAGCACAGCAGCCAGGCACAGCACGAGCGGACCCAGACACAGGCGGCCCCGAAACCTAAGGAGGGCCAGGGCCTGTTGGACACGAGGTCGTCCAACCTGAGGTGGTGCCAAGGCTGCCCGGACCCAGGAGGGGAAGGGGCGGGGAAGGGACTGAGGTGGGCCCTGGGGGTGCTGTGGACAGGGCAGCACTGGCGCTGGCCAGCAGCCTCAGAGGCATCAGTGGGTAGCTCTTCTGGGGGCGCCCGGCCGAGGTGGGGCTGTCTGCCCAGTGCAGCTGATCCAGGAAGCTGTTCCACCCCAGGTGCTGGCTGCTGATGGCCAACTGTATTCCCGCATCCCGGCGCTGCTCAGCACTCAGCCCCTGGTGAAGCTGGACTACACGGTCACTGACCGCCACCCCCAGGCCCTGGAGGCTGCCCAGGCCCAGCTACAGCAACACAACATGACCCAGGGCCAGTGGGACCCCATGGACCTGGCCCCCAGCAGCCTGGGCGCGGCCGATCTCTTGGTGTGTAACTGTGCCCTGGCGACCCTTGGCAACCCAGCCACAGCCCTCGGCAACATGGCAGCCACCCTGAAGGAGGGCGGTTTCCTGCTGCTGCACACCCTGCTCAGAGGATACCCCCTCGGGGAGACGGTCGCCTTCCTCACCTGCCCTGAGCCACATCCAGGCCAGCAGGGCCTTCTGAGCCAGGTGCGGGTTCGGGGCCGGAGGCGGAGCGGTGGGGCAGGGCTGGAGGTGGCTGAGCACTGACCACCCCACACATGCAGGACCAGTGGGAAGGCCTGTTTGCTGGGGCATCCCTGCACCTGGTGGCCCTGAAGAGGTCCTTCTACGGCTCCGTGCTCTTCCTGTGCCGCCGGCTGGCCCCTCAGGCCAGCCCAGTCTTTCTGCCTGTGGAAGACACCAGCTTCCGCTGGGTGGACTCGCTGAAGGTCAGTCCCCTCTCAGGCCTGGCTGACCTAGCTCCATATGCCTGGGGCTTGGGGACCCTCCCAGGAACCAGCCCCCCTCTCATCCTGCAGAACATTCTGGCTGACTCCTCCTCCCAGCGCGTGTGGCTGATGGCCACTGGCTGCACCACTTCGGGTGTCGTGGGCATGGCGAAATGTCTCCGAAAAGAGCCCGGCGGGCACCGGATTCGGTGAGATGCCAGCTGAGCTACGTGCCCTTCGCCCTGCCCCGCCCCCTCGCCCCAGCCTCCCCTTACTGGCCTGGCTGCCCACAGGTGCATCCTGGTATCCAACCTCAGCAGCACATCCCCCGTCCCTGAGGTCGACCCAGGCTCCCCAGAGCTGCAGAAGGTGCTGCAGAGAGACCTGGTGATGAACGTCTACCGGGACGGGGCCTGGGGGGCCTTCCACCACTTCCCGCTGGAGCAGGGTAAGCCCCGTGATGTCCCCCACCAGGCTCCTCGCCTCGCAGCTGGCTGGGCTGAGAAGGGGAGGGCTGGGGGACCCTGTGGCAGCCCCACTTCCTGTCACCCTTCAGACAAGCCGGAGGAGCAGACAGAGCACGCCTTCGTCGACGTTCTTACCCGGGGGGACCTCTCCTCCATCCGCTGGGTCTGCTCCCCTCTGCGCCATGCCCAGCCCCCTGGCCCTGGCGTCCAGCTCTGCACCATCTACTACGCTTCCCTCAACTTCCGAGACATCATGCTGGCCACGGGCAAACTCTCCCCTGACGCCATTCCAGGTAGGGGCAGCACGCCACGGGGGGCCGAGCAGCAGGGCCGGGACCTAGGGAGGGCACTGACCCCACAGTGCTCAGGAAGCTAGGAGGTTCCGGGGGAGACCTGGGACTCACCCACCATCTGTCCCAGGAAAACGGGCGGCTCAGGACTGCTTGCTGGGCATGGAGTTCTCTGGTCGCGATGCCAGTGGCAAGCGCGTGATGGGCCTGGTGTCCGCCAAAGGCCTGGCCACCTCCGTCCTGGTGCCCCAATACAGCCTGTGGGACGTACCCTCCAACTGGTGAGTAGATCTGTGCAGTGACCTTGGGGCCCCACACAGATGTGGCCACGGCCAGGCCTGAGCTGACCCCTGCGCTGTGCCCGCAGGACCCTGGAGGAGGCGGCCTCTGTGCCGGTCGTCTACAGCACTGCCTACTATGCGCTGGTGGTGCGCGGGCGGGTGCAGCCTGGGGAGACGGTGCTCATCCACTCGGGCTCGGGCGGCGTGGGGCAGGCCGCCATCGCCATCGCCCTCAGCCTAGGCTGCCGTGTCTTCACCACCGTGGGTAAGCCCACAGCCCTTCCCGGAGCCGCGGCTGCCCCTCCGGCCCCCGAAGCCTGGACTCACCAGTGGCGCCTCTCCCCACCAGGGTCAGCCGCGAAGCAGGCATACCTCCAGGCCAGGTTCCCTCAGCTCAACGAGACCAGTTTTGCCAACTCCCGGGACACGTCCTTCGAGCAGCACGTGCTGTGGCACACGGCCGGGAAGGGTGAGCGGCCCCAGCACTCACTGTCAGCCATCCTTTAGCCTCCCGCCCCACCCACCCCACCCCACCCCACCCACCGGCCAGGCTGGGGGAGACACTGGCCCAGGCTGGGACAGAGTCTGGCACTCCAGACTTGTGCCAGGTTGGCAGGGCAGCAGCTTTGATGGTGAGGACCCCCTTGCCCCCCCGCCACCCCAAGGTGCTGACCTGGTCCTGAACTCCCTGGCGGAGGAGAAGCTGCAGGCTAGCGTGCGGTGTCTGGCCCAGCATGGCCGCTTCCTGGAAATCGGCAAATTCGACCTTTCCAACAACAACCCGCTGGGTGAGGCCGGGCAGCGGGCCTGGTGGGTGGCTGGATGGACAGGGGGCTGAGGGACTGGGCATGGGGTCTGCAGGGTGGGCTGTGAGCCGTGAATGGTGAGCCCCCACCCACCACCTGCCCAGGCATGGCCGTCTTCCTGAAGAACGTGACCTTCCACGGGATCCTGCTGGACGCCATCACTGAGGGAAACTCACCTGTCTGGCGGGAGGTGTCGGCCCTGCTGCAGGCAGGCGTCCAGGAGGGCGTAGTGCAGCCCCTCAAGCGCACCGTGTTCCCTAAGACCCAGGTGGAGGACGCCTTCCGCTACATGGCCCAGGGGAAGCACATTGGCAAAGTGGTCATCCAGGTGAGTGGGGGACCCCAGGTGCCCCGGCTCCAGCCCTTCTTGGCAGGGCATGAGCAGGGATGCTGCTTGGGCCGCAGGTACACGAAGAGGAGCCGGAAGCAGTGGTGCGGGGGGTGAGGCCCACCCCAACAGCGGCCTTGTCCAGGACCTTCTGCCTGGCCCACAAGAGCTACATCATCACTGGGGGCCTGGGTGGCTTTGGCCTGGAGCTGGCCCAGTGGCTCGTGGTGCGAGGGGCCCAGAAGCTGGTGCTGACCTCCCGCTCCGGGATCCGCACAGGTGAGCCGGACAGTGGGAAGGGGGTTCCTGTCAGCCAGTCCTTGTGTCCTCATGGGGTGTCTGGGCTCAGGGGCCAGAGCCCTAATCCACCCACCCACTGTCCGTGTCCTACAGGCTACCAGGCCAGGCAGATCCATGCATGGAGACACCAGGGTGTGCAGGTCTTGGTGTCCACCAGCAATGTCAGCTCGCCGGACGGTGCCCAGAGCCTCATCGCTGAGGCTGTGCAGCTCGGGCCTGTGGGGGGTGTCTTCAACCTGGCCATGGTGAGGACAGCTCTGGAGGGGCTAGAGCCAGCTGCCCAGGGACGGGCCCCCCGGGCGGAGCCCTCCGAAGCCCTCGGAGCTGGGCGGGTGCTAAGGTTCCCTCACCGCAGGTCCTGAGAGACGCCATGCTGGAGAACCAGACCCCCGAGTTCTTCCAGGATGTCAGCAAGCCCAAGTACAGCGGCACCCTGAACTTGGACAGGTGGGCCCCATCCCGCCCTCCCCCACACGGCACTCCTAGTGCCATCCAAGGGCCAGGACACGGGCCCCTGCTGGATCTGAGCCAAGGGTCCGGGAAGTGGGGGCGGTTCCGTGGGCAGGCAGGGGTCCCAGGCTCGTCAGCTGGTGGGCTGGGGCGGCTGGCTGGGGGTGACTCGAGAACCCACAGGGTGACCCGGGAGGCGTGCCCCGACCTGGACTACTTCGTGGTCTTCTCCTCCGTGAGCTGCGGGCGTGGCAACGCTGGCCAGAGCAACTACGGCTTCGCCAACTCTGCCATGGAGCGCATTTGTGAGAAGCGCCGGCAAGATGGCCTCCCAGGTGGGCCTGCCCTCCGCCTGCCCGCCTCCTGCACTCCCACCCCCACTCCTGCCCCTGCTCACCAGCCCCGGCCCACCCTCGCCTGCAGGCCTCGCTGTGCAGTGGGGCGCCATTGGTGACGTGGGCATCATCCTGGAGACCTTGGGCACCAACGACACGGTCATCGGCGGGACGCTGCCCCAGCGCATCGCCTCCTGCCTGGAGGTGCTGGATCTCTTCCTGAACCAGCCCCACCCAGTCCTGAGCAGCTTTGTGCTGGCCAAGAAGGCCACAGCCCATGATGACGGCAGCAGCCAGCAGGATCTGGTGAAGGCCGTGGCTCACATTCTGGGTGAGGGAGCTCGCTGCTGACCCCCCCCCCCCCACCAGCAGACACTCCAGGCTCCCCCAAGCCGGCCTCCCTGGCTGTAGAGGGGGATGTGCTCGCTTGCTCACGGACAGAGACACGCATGTGGTCTGTGCAGAGCTTGGTGGGGGCCTCGTGCCGTGACTGTGGTGATGGGGGCTTGGGAAGACCCAGCCACCAGGGTGCCAGCACCCACCTGGAGCCCATCCCCAGTTGCCAACGGAGCACCCCTCCCCAGGCGTCCGTGACCTCGCCACCATCAACCTGGACAGCTCACTGGCGGACCTGGGCCTGGACTCACTCATGTCTGTGGAGGTGCGCCAGATGCTGGAGCGCGAGCATGAGCTGGTGCTGTCCATGCGGGAAGTCCAGCAGCTCACTCTCCGCAAATTGCAGGAGCTTTCCTCGCAGGCTGGCACAGCTGATGGTACGTGTGTTCCCGAAGCAGCCTGGGGCTCCCCAGGTCAGGGCCTGTCCTGAGAGTGCTCAGTGGGGTCCCAGGGCACCCTACCCACCTCCCGCCTAGCACCAGCAGCCCAAGTCCTTTGTGTGTGTGTGCGCGCACACGCACGTGTCCGTGTGTGGCAGTGGGCCCTTTGCAGCCCCAGCCCACCCTGGCATCTGCCCCTCTTCGCAGAGCTGGCGACCCCCACCCCCAAGGAGGACAGCTCCGCCCGGCAGCAGGCCCAGCTGAACCTGAGCACCCTGCTGGTGAACCCTGAGGGCCCGACCTTGACGCAGCTCAACCTGGTGCAGAGCTCCGAGAGGCCCCTTTTCCTGGTGCACCCCATCGAAGGCTCCATCGCTGTGTTCCACAACCTGGCTGCCAAGCTCAGCATCCCCACCTACGGCCTGCAGTGCACGAGAGGTGCGTCAGGGCCTGTGGCGGGGGTGGCGGACGTGGCTGGCCAGAGCTGAGCCTCACACTGTACCCGCAGCTGCCCCGCTGGACAGCATCCCGAGCCTGGCCGCCTACTACATCGAGTGCATCAGGCAGGTGCAGCCTGAGGGGCCCTACCGCATTGCCGGCTACTCCTACGGGGCCTGCGTGGCCTTCGAGATGTGCTCACAGCTGCAGGCCCAGCAGAGCGCCGCCCCCGCCAACCACAGCCTCTTCCTGTTCGACGGCTCGCACTCCTACGTGCTGGCCTACACGCAGGTGAAGGCAGCACCCCCCACACCCCTGGGCCAGGGCCGGGGACTGGAGTCTGGCCTTTGAGCCTCGGCTGCAGCAGCCCCTCCTCCATTGCAGAGCTACCGTGCCAAGCTGACCCCCGGCTGCGAGGCGGAGGCCGAGGCCGAGGCCATGTGCTTCTTTGTGCAGCAGTTCACGGACGTGGAGCATGGCAGGGTGAGTCCGCGGGGCGGGGGCTAGGTCCTGCTGTGTGTGACCCACGCGGCTGTGCCTTCCGACCCGCTCCAGCGGCTCACTGGCCTGCCCTGCAGGTGCTGGAGGCGCTGCTGCCCCTCGGGGGCCTGGAGGAGCGCGCAGCAGCCGCCGTGGAGCTGATCATGCAGAGCCACGCAGGCCTGGACCGCCGCGCGCTCAGCTTCGCCGCGTGCTCCTTCTACCACAAGCTGCGCGCCGCAGAGCAGTACATGCCGCGGGCCACCTACCACGGCAATGTGACGCTGCTGCGCGCCAAGACGGGTGGCGCCTATGGCGAGGACCTGGGCGCCGACTACAACCTGTCCCAGGTGTGCGACGGCAAGGTGTCCGTGCACGTCATTGAGGGCGACCACCGCACGCTGCTGGAGGGCAGCGGTCTGGAGTCCATCCTGAGCATCATCCACAGCTCCCTGGCCGAGCCGCGCGTCAGCGTGCGGGAGGGCTAGGCCACCGTCGGGCTGCGTGCTGGGCGTCCTGCGGGTGGGACCCTCCTCCCGCTCCCCCCCGCTCCCCCCAACTCCCCCCCCCCCCGCTGGCCTGACGTGCCACCTGCCATGCCGCCAGCTTCCGACTCGGAGACCCGCCCGGTCTGTGAAGAGTCGGCAAGCCGCCAGGCCAGCCGAGCATCCTGCTCCGCGTGGGCTCTGCCGCGCAGGTCTCTGTCGCTTCTCCTATTTATTGCGACGCCGGGGGGCGCCAGCCGGTCCCCCTGTGAGGCGGGCGCAGCAGCGGGGCCGGGCCCACGGTGCAGAGTGGGAGCAGAGTAGCCCTGGGCGCCGGGCACCCCTGTGCTCCTCTGTTCGTGTTTCAAGAAACCTGATTCAGATTGCTGCTCAGATTTTGAAATTCACTGTAATTGTCTGTGTAAAGAAACACGTCTGGACCCTGTTTCATTTTTACACCAACCCGGTGGAAGTGTTCCTGCGGGAGCTTCCCTGTGATTAAACCGTATGTGTGCTCCGGCCTCCAGTCGTCTTCCCTCTCCCATCCTGGGCCAGCGCTGGGGCCTGGGGGCCACCCTCTGCTCCCGGCAGGAGCGGGGGCAGTGCCTGGCAGTGCCGGGCTCCAGAGAGCAGGCTGGACACTCTGGAGGGAGGGGGCCTCTACCAGGGAGCAGGAGGCAGGTGCTGGTGACGGATCTGGTGGCAGCTGTGGGAGTCCCCCCAGGGTCCCCTTATCAGAATTCCTTATTCCTCAGGGAACCCTTGAGTTTTCTCTCCTGGGCCTCACCTGAGGGGAGGGCACCCACCCACGTTATTGAGAGTAATCTTTACTTGAAGTCACCAGATAGGTGGGAATCACATGGACCAAATACCTTCACACTAACACCTAGGCCAGTGGTTCTTTAACTGGCCAAGACCAGCGGGGGAGACACCATCACACAGGGAGACCCCTGGACCTCTGAACCCCTCCAAGCCCAGGGGTGAGGTGGACCCACTGGGCCGGGGGCTTCTGGGCAGACGGCAGAGGTGAGCTGGAGCAGAGAGAGGTGGGCCAGGGGAGCAGGCCTGCTGCTAGGCTTCTAGAAGGGTGTGTTGAACCCAGAGACAGACCAGGGGCCTGTCCATGTTCCTTAGGAAGCTCAACACAGTTACCATGTGAGCCAACAATCCCACCCTAGTTACAACCCAAAGGATTGGAAACGGGCTCAAACGCTCTTGTGCACCTACACCAGTGTGCATGGCAGCGTCTCATGCACAACAGCTCAAAGGTGGGTGCAATACAGGTGTTCACAAACAGGTGAATGTACAGATGTGGTCCATCCACATAATGGATATGATTCAGCCTTACAAATGAATGAAGGTCTGGAAGTGCTCAAGACGAATGAGCCTCAGACAGCAGAGTGAAAAGTTTTCTGGAGTAGGTGTGTTACTGCCAGACACAGTCGATTTCACAGCAGAGGCTATACTCGGGATCAAAAGGGCCACTTCACCATAATAAAAACCAATCCAAAGGGCGTAAGGACCCTAAACATTGCTCCTATGACAGCTCCAAATTACAGTAAGCAGAAGTTACAGATCTCAAAGGAGGGTCAGGCAGTCCACAGTTAAAGTTGGAGGTTTCAAAACCTCTCTCAATAACTGAACAGGTGGAAAATCGGTAAAGCTATGAAAGACTTGAACAGCACAGTCAACTGATCTGATCTTCCCGACACCTAGGGATCACCCCACAAGAGCAGCAGGATCCTTGTCAAATCTGCACGGAACACTTGCCACGACAGTTCACATTCCGAGTCCTAAAAGCAGTCCCAGTTCAAAGCAACTCGACTCCTGTAAGATACTTCCTCTGATCACAACTGAATAAAGTCAGGATCCACGGCCAAAAAATTCTCTAGAACACCCTCAGATATTTAGGAACCAAATAATGTACTTCCAATAACCCAGGAGTTAAAGAAATCAAAAGAGTAATTGGAAAGTATTGTGAACGACAATGAAAGCAGCATAGCAAAGCTCGTGGCATGCAGCCGAAGCAGCACTTGGGGGACACCGAAGGCCTAGGTCACAAGAGAAGACGCTAGTCAAATTCATCATTTCAAATTCTACCTTAAGGAGAAAAAAAAGTGAGGCCCAAACACAGCAGAATAAAGGAAATAACATGTGTTGGAGTGAAAGTCAAATAAGAAACAAAATTAATGAAACCAAAAGCTACTCTGAGAAGACCAGTCATTTACAAACCTTAAAACAGACTGAGCTGGAAGGAAACAGAAGACAGATTTCCAATAATGTTAGGAACGACACGGGTGGCGTCACTAAGATGCTACACATACTGAAGGGCTGATGAAGCAGGTATAAACTACTGTGCGCCCACCGGACAACTCAGAAAAGAACAGGTTCCACACAAGGCGAAGTCAAGAAGCCGCGGACAGCCTGAACACCCTTGCATCTACTGAAGAAAGTGAATTTGTAGTTACAAACCTTTCCACAAAGAAAATTCCAGACCTGAATGGCAAGGTCTAGTCCATACTTAAAAGAAAAACATGACCAGTTCTACTCAAGGTCTTTTCAGAATTTTGGTAAGGAAACCACTCTGAACAAGTTCCAACTTATCCAACTTACATAAGAGATTCTGGGGCTGCCTTGGTCTGCTCAGGCGGCCGTGACAAAACACCAGACTGAGCGGCGCAGGCGGGCCGCTCAGACCACGTGTGTACAAGACGCAAAGACAAGTCCGCAGAGAAAGGGTCATCTCTTCAACAAATGACTCCGGAGTAACTGGTTATCTATCTGCAAAAAAAAAGAGAAAGAAAGAACAGACTGATCCCTCACAATACACAAAAAAATTAATTCAAAACGGATCATAGACTTACATGTAAATTGTAAAACTACAGAACTCCCAGGAGTAAATACAGGAAAAAGATCTTTGTGAACTTGGGTTAGGCACAGGGTTCTTAGATGTGACGCCCAAAAGCCCAGCCAGACAGGAGATTAAATTATTAGATTTCATCAAAGTTGGATCATTCCTATTCTTTGAAAGACACCGTTAAAAGAATTTATTTAAATTTAAACAAATTTAAACTAGCTATCTTTTTCTTAGTAAGTTTAAAAGAATTTTTCGGCGAGAGGAGGTAATTAGGTTTATTTATTTATTTGGTTTTAAATGGAGGTGCTGGGGGTCGAACCCAGGGCCTTGTGCACGCTGTGTTCTACTGCTGAGCTACACCCTCCTCTTTTTTCTTCTTTAATTGAGGCAAAACTGACCTATAATATTGTGTAAGCTTATGTGATGACGAAACACAGACATATACCACATCTCTCAGCTCATGTGATCACCACGTTTCTGTTGCTGTTACTGTGAGAACTTTCAACTGTACAATAAATGCAGTCTCGTTGCCCAGTCACCATGCAGTACCTTAGGTTCCAGAATGTCTCATCTTTTTTTTTTTAGTTAAAGGTTTTTTTGGTTACCATAAAGTCCGAAACATTTTTTCCCCCACTGTTGACTCTGAAATATTTTGGTCATAACCTTTTTCATTAATTTTTTTTTCTTTTGGGGGTAGAGGCAATTAGGTATATTTATTTGTTTATTTATTTACTGGCAGTACTGGGGATGGAACCCAGGGCCTCCTGCATGCTAAGCTCACGTTCTACCGCTCAGCTACACCCTCTGCCCAGGACATCTCACCTTACAGCTGGAAGTCTGCACGCTCTGACCAACATCTGCCTTTTCCCCAGCCTCCAAGCTCCAGCAAGCGCCTGTCTAGTCTCTGTTTCTGGGCGTCTGGCTTTTTTAGATCACGTACACTAGTGAGGCTGTGCTGTGTCTGTCTCCCTCTCTGTCTTGGCTATGTCGGTTAGCAGAATGCCCTCAAGGTCCATCCACACTGTCACAAACCTCAGGGTTCCCTTTTGATGGCTGAATGACAGTGCACATCACATTTTCTTTTTCACAGGGGGAGGTAATTAGGTGTATTTATTTATTTATCTTAATGGAGGCACTGGGAATTGAACCCAGGACCTTGTGCGTGCTAAGCATGAATTCTACCACTGAGCCATACCCTCCCCACCATATCATATTTTCTTCATCCACTCATCATCTGTCAGTGGACACTGAGGTTGTTTACATTCCTTGGCTATTGTGAATTATCTTTCTTTGTTAAAAAAAAAAAACTTTAAAAAATACATATATATTTACAGAAACTTGCCAAACAATGTGCAGGATGTGCTGTAAACCCTCCCCTCAGTTTCCCCGGTGATAGCATCCTGCATCTCGATGGGGCAATATAGACCCCAGGAGACTGGCACTGAGGCAGTCCTCAGAGCTTAGACAGATTTCACCGGTCTCACATGCCTTCCTCTGTGTGTGTGTGTGTTTGTGTGTGTGTGTGTGTGTGTGTGTGTGTGTGGTTGTGTGAGATGTCACCTCACGTGTAGATGTGTACAACCGCCGCCACAGTCGAGACAGAATTGACCCAAGGCTTCCTTGTGCTCCCCACCACAGCTGCCCTGGCTCCCTCCCCCACCCCCGCCCTGGCGTTCTCTAGCCTGTTCTCCATCTCTACGATTATGTTATTCCAAGAGCACTGTATATGTGGACTCATACATACCTTTCAAGATTGGCTTTTTCAGCTCAGCACAGTTTCCCTGAGGACCAGGCCAGCTGTACGTATCGAAGGTTGCTCCTTTTTAATGCCGTGTGGTACCCGTGATGTGAATATAGTGACTCAGTCTCTCCGTTTGTAATAAATCTATTCAGATTTTACATCTGTTCTTGAGTCCGTTTTGGCAGTCTGTGTGTTTTTAGGCATTTATCCATTTCATCAAGTGTCCAATTACCAACATCAGGAAGGAAGGAGGGGAGAGTAGGGGATAGCACTATGTAACTGTCAGCATACAGATCTTGCACGTGTTGTGTTCCACCGCTGCCTAAGTATTTACTTTTCTTTGGAGCAACTGTAAATGGTATTGTGACTAAACTTTCGGTTTTCACATGTTTGTGGTTGGTATATAAAAACGTGATTGAGTTTTCCGTACTGGCCTTGCTGAACTCACTTGTTAGAATTTATTTTTTGTAGATTCCTTAGGGGTTTCCGTTAAGACAACCTGCCCTGTGCCCTGTTCACTGGTCTTACGTGCCGGTGAACATTTCTTTTGTTCCTATCCGTATGCCTTTTATTTCTTTTTCTTGCCTTATCGTGCTGGTTAGAAGTGCCAGTACTATTTTGGGTCAGAGTGGTAAGAGCAGGCAAGCTTGCCTTGTTCCTGATCTTGGGAGAAAAGCATTCAGCCTCTCACCACTGAGTCTGATACAAGCTGTAGAGTTTTCTGTAGATTCTTGCTGTCGAGTTGAGGGAGTTCTCCCTCTGTTCCTAGTTTGCTGAGGGTTGTTTTTTAATCACGAGTAGGTGTTGGATTTTGTCATCTGCGTCTATTGAGATGATCGTGTGGTTATAGTAAGATGGTATACTACACTAACTGGTTATAGTTAAGGTAATCTGGTGGTTGTAGTAAGATGGTATACTACACCAACTGATTTTTGGGTAACAAGCTAACCTTGCATTCCTGGGGTAAATATCACTTGGTCTTTTTATATGTTCCTGGATTAAGTCTGCTAACGTCTGGAGGGTTTTTGCAACTGTCCTTTTGAGAGATGTCATTGTGTAGTTTTACACCATTTCTGGTACCATTTTTGTATACTTATACTATTTTTAAATAATTATCTATGTAATGACCTTTAGTACTGTTCCTTGTATCTTCATATGATGTCACTTTCTTTATCCTAAAAGATTCGCTTTGGTATTTCACGTAAAGCAGGTCTGCTACCAACACATTCTCCCTGTCTTTGTTTATCTAGGAATGCCTTTGTTTTGCCTTCATTTTTGAAAGATAGTTTTGCTGGATGTAGAATTATTGGTTGCCTGATTTTCTCTTTCAAAATCTTAAATACTCCTCTGCTCTTTGGTCTCCACTGTTCTTTAGGAGAAGTCATCTTTCATCTTATTGCAGTTTTCTTGTATCTGATAGTCATTTTATCTTCCTACTTTCAAGATTTTGTGTTTGTTTTCTAGCAGTTTGACTATGGTGTGTCCAGGTGTGAATATCTTTGTGTTTATCCTATTAAAAATGTGCAGTAATGTTTTTCATTGAATTTGAAAAGTTTGGGGCCATTATTTCTTCAAAAACTTTTTCCTGCTCCTTTTCCTCATTCCTTTTATCTGGATGTGTATGTGTGATATATGTATGTTAGTGTGCTTGGGGGTATCCCATGGGTCTCTGAGGTACTGTTTGTTCATGTTCTAATTTTTTGTTAGGGGGTAATTAGGCTATTTATTTATTTATTTATTTATTTTAGTGGAGGTACTGGGGATTGAACCCAGGACCTTGTGCATGCTAAGCATGCACTCTACCACTGAGCTATACCCTCCTACCCTGTTCATTTTCCTTCATGCTTTTTTTCTTTCTGTTTCTCAGATTGGATAATCTCTGCTGATCTACCTTCAAGTTCACTGCTTCTTCCTGTTTCCAGTTCACGTTTGCTGTTGGACCTCTGTAGTGAAATTTTCATTTCAGGTATTGTTTTTCAACTCAATTTCTATTGGCCTTTTTAAATTGTTTCTGTCTTTGTATTGATAATCGCAACCTGGTGAGTCATTGTCATCATATTTTTAAAAAATCTTTAACCATGGTTTTTTGTTGTTGTTGTTGTTGTTCTTTGAACGTATTTACAATAGCTGCTTTGAATTCTTTGTCTGCTAAATCCAAACCTGAGCCCCCCTCAAGGACAGTTTCTACAAACCACTTTTTTCCCCTGTGCATGGCCTACTTACATTATTGTGTTTCTTCGAATGTCTCATAATTTTTTAACGAATGCCGGGCATTTTAGACAACATGCTTTCGAACCTCTGGACTCTGAGCCCTCCCCGCCTCACTGGCGGGCTGTTCCTGGTGCTGCTGTTCGTTTGCCCATACCTGGCTTGGATGAACTCCGCACAGCCTGTCCCCTCTGCAGTGTGTGACCCCTGGTAGCTACTAGATTTTTTTAAACACTTTTTTCCCTGCTGCAGATGATTACTTCCCATGAAGGAAGCACCCTTTGACCCTCACTCTAAAAAAATCCTTTTTTATATGTAAGTCTGGCTTCCTCAGATTTGTCCTTGGATCATTATAGTTCAGTGGCCAGCCACTGTTCAGAGATTGTTTAACAAACTGAACCAATAAAGCCTCCATCCTCTGCTGATGGCTCCGTGTATAGGCTAGTTCACGCAGTTTGCAATCTGGGCCTGGCTTTTACTTTTTGCTTGCACAAAGCCTCATATTCAGCCAGAGAGGAGTGTATAGCTGGGGCCCTTTCTGGTCTTTCCATACTGTAGGAACAGCCTTGCAGACTACAAAGGGCATCTTACCAATGCCCGCCATGGCTGTCGTAGTCACTGACCTTCCTTGTTAAGTTCTGCCGGGGCTATTGCTCCAACCAGCACCACGGCCCGGGCAGCTGAGGTCTAGGCCTCTACCCAGTTGCCTGCTACTGTGATTGCAACTGTTTTTGACAAACACTCTTTGGAGCTTTCCTCCTTCCCCAGTCCTTCTTCCAGTGTCTGTAGGAACTTCAAGTCCTCAAGGCCTACCTTGCTGTGGTGTAATTACCATGGGGAGGGAGCAAATAAAAGTAGCTGGATACTAAAACTCCAGGGACTCCCCCCGTTCTTACAGATGTTCGATGCTTTCTTTTCTTTTCTTTTTCAGTAAGTGTTTTTCAAACATTGTATGCATTTGGTCAACTTTCAGAGTCTTGGAATGGTTGCTTTTAAAAGTTCTGTCCAGTTTCATCATTGCTTTTTTGGGAGATTTGGTCAGCCCTTCTATCTGCTACTCCAGAAATCTCCCCCACATACAAAAACTTAAATTTTCTAGTAGCTATACAGAAAAAGATGAAATTAGTTTTAATGATGTATTTAACCTAACTTAATATAAAAAATTATTCCAACAGGTAATCAATACTTTAAAAATTACAAATGAACTATTTAACTTTTCTTCCTGCTCAGTCTTTGAAACCTGGGGTGGGGTGCCTTTTTACTGCTACAGCGCATCCTCGTTTGGACCAGCCACGTTCAAGCACCGTCGAGATGTGGCTGCTGGCTGCCACGCTGGCCGGGCAAGGACGGCGGTTTGGCACCGGGAACCTGCTGCTTTCCAGGCGTGTCAGTGACGCGCGGTCGTGTTGAGGAGCCCCGATCCCCTGGGAGCGTTGGACCCTTCAAGGCTGAGATGGTAAAATGAAACTCGGCTCTGCCAGCGGAAAGACTTCCCCGCCTTTCGGGGCTGTGCGCGGGGGCTGCCGTCAGCCTGCGGAGGGACGGCGGCGCCCGCTCCCCGGGCGCGCGGGGGCTCGGCGGTGGCTACGCAGCGGCGGTCCGGGGAGGGGAGAGCCCGCCGGGCCCGGGGCCGCCGGCCGGGGCGCTCGCGGGGGGGTGGTTCCCGCCGTAACACAGCGCGTTCGGCCAGGGGAGCCTTGCGGGGTTCCGCGCGCGGCCGAGGCGGGGCTTCAGCGCCGGGCCCCTCGGGAGGAAGGGCGGGGCGCGCGTCGGACGCCGGCCACACCCGGCTCGGGCGAGGGGGCGAGCCCCGGCGGCCCCAGCCGGAGCCCCGCGAGCCCCGCCTCCCGCGGTGGGCGGAGCCGACTTCCGACCTCCTTCCGCCCCATCCCCGAGGCCGGCCCTTCGGCAGCCGGGCGCGGTTTCCCGGGGACGCATTTCCCGCCGCACCGCGGCCGCCCGGACCGCCCTGGCGGAGCACCTTCCGGCGGCCCCGGCGCGGAGCCCTGGGCCCGGCGGCGGCCCGGCGGCGGCCCCTGCGCGGCTGCCTCACGGCGCGGCGCGAGCTCGGGAGCCGCACCCAAGGGACCCCCGCCGCACGCCCCCGGAGCTCCTGGCTCCCCCAGCGGGCCCCGCCCCCACCCCGGCTCCGGAGGGCCCGGCCCCGTCGGGAGGAGCCGCGGCCCGGCTCGGGCGCCCAGGCGGCCCGGCTCGGCCCAGGTAGGTTCCTGCGGGTGCGGGTGGAGCGCGCCGCGCTGGACGCGCTCATGCGCTGGTGTGTCTGGGCAGCGCATGGGCGGCCTGGGTGACTTCTGCCTGTAACTTCACAGTTTCCGGAAATGTCAAACCTGCGGCTGGGCACTTAGTCGACTATTAAACCGGTGACCCTGCTTAGTAATTTCAGAACTAGGTAAGAGAACGCGAAGTCCGTGTTCTCGCAGACCGAGCCTCCCGCACACCCTGTCCCTCCTGGTCTTTCCTGTCCTAATCACGTCTCCGCCGCCGCCCACTGAATCCTCTTAGGGGAGGATGCCTCCAGCGAGGTTGGCCCGCCCAGGTAAAGCCCGAGGGAAGAGTACTCTGAGTCCCTGTGCAGGACCACCTGACACCCGGGGGAGGGCGCAGAGTGTGGCCAGGTGAGCGCCTGCACCCACCTTGGGCAGGGAAGGCAGGCCTCCAGCGCTGTTGCCACAGGGTGATCCTGCGGTGGTGGGGTCCTTGGGCCTTGCAGGTTATAGCTGCTGCTTATGGTGGCCAGTTCTGGGCCAGGTGCCAACAGGACATTGCATTCACGTTTCATTGACTGGTCACAGCGGTCCTGCCAGGCAGACATCTTAATCCCGCTAACAAGTGAGGCGTCAAGGCTCAGAGAGGTTGAGTGACTTGCCCGAGGCCTCCACTGGAGCGGCTTCGAGGACAGTGTGTGCCTGCACCAGCTCTCCGTAGGCCGCACCTCAGCCCCTGGTTTCTCCCTTTAGTGTGGAGACCATGCCAAAGCTGCAGGGCTTCGAGTTCTGGAGCCGCACCCTGGGGGGGGCCCGCCACGTGGTGGCCCCCATGGTGGACCAAAGCGAGCTGGCCTGGAGGCTGCTGAGTCGCCGCCACGGGGCCCAGCTGTGCTACACGCCCATGCTGCACGCCCAGGTCTTCGTCCGCGATGCCAACTACCGCAAAGAGAACCTGTACTGCGAAGTGTGCCCCGAGGACCGGCCCCTCATCGTGCAGGTGGGCAGGGCGAGAGCCCTAGACGGCCGGCAGGGCGCCTTTCCCTCAGCCTCCCTGGGAACAGCCCTTGAGATCCTCGGGGAGGCCTTGAGGCCACGGGCTGCCGTTTGTCCGAGACTGACCCCTTTCCAAGAGCAGTCTCTGACTTCTGGCGAACAGACGGCTTGGGTGCTGTGAAAGACTCATGGCCCCCTGACATCACCCACACGTGTCTCTTGTAGCTCCCTGCTTATCAGAACCGTTCGAAAGAACGGCTCTGCTCTTGGCCAAGTCAGCGATGCCGGCTTTCCGTGTGAGTCTCTCACTCAGCCTGCTGCTGGCCTGGGGACGCGTCCCAGCTCAGTCACACTGTGACATTTGGGACGGGCTGCCTCATGTGCTCATCCCCGGGACCACACCCCCGCTGGTCACACGTGGACCCCTCGGGGCAGCTTGGGGGCTGGGGCCTGGCTGGGGCTCATGGCGACTTTCGTCTCCTCCAGTTCTGTGCCAATGACCCAGAGGTGTTTGTCCAGGCGGCTCTCCTGGCGCAGGATTACTGTGACGCCATTGACCTGAATCTGGGTTGCCCGCAGATGATAGCCAAGCGCGGTGAGTGCCGGCTTTAGGCAGAGGTGTGGCTCTGAGCGCAGGTGCCCTGGGAGCGAGCGAGGTGAGGGCTTGGCGCAGGCTTGGCCCTGCCTCAGGTGGTGGCAGCTCAGGCAGCAGCCAGTCGTCTCTTTGCTCCTCTCTCTGGATGGCAGCCCACCTCGGGTGCCAGGGTCAGGGGCTGGGGTTCAGCTGGCTGGTAGAGGCCAGTCGCTCCCTTTGTTGCTGGGTTATGTCGTTGGACTCCCTCTGGATAAACGGGTTTTGCTGAAAGGAGGTCCGCCCCAATACTCTCGTGCTGCCTTGGGTGCCAGTGGCTGCTCCCCTGGCATCTTGGCCTTTGTCCCTGGGCCTGAGGATGTGCCAGTTGACCAGAGACCGTGTAGGGTGGGCGTTCCGTTCAGTACTCGTGTGCTCAGGCCACGTGGAGAATAGAACCTGGCCAGGCAGCTCTTGGCCCGTGTGGCTGCAGGAGGGGTGCAGAGGCCATGTCTGTCCTTCGTAGGTCACTACGGCGCCTTTCTGCAGGAGGAGTGGGACCTGCTCCAGAGAATGAGTGAGTTGGCCACATGCTCCCTGCGGGGATTGGGGCCGCGCTGTGGACAGCGGCAAGCCCCAGAGACAGCCTGGCAGGGCTCGGGAAAGGACAGTGGCCAGCAGAATCCTGGCCGTGGCGCTCTCCCTGTGGTAGAAGGCGGCTGTGAAGAGTGGCCCGTCCCATGCCAGCCACCCCCTTAGAACCAGATAGTGGGTGCTGGGGCAGCGTCGTCGCCCATTGCCGGCTCTCCTGGCGCCTGGGGGTGGGAGGCGGGGCTCTCAGCGGCTGCCTGCGGGTGGGCCCCTACAGCCTGCCTCTCGGAACCCATGCTGCCGTCCCCCAGTTCTGCTCGCTCACGAGAAGCTCTCCGTCCCCGTCACGTGCAAGATCCGCGTCTTCCCAGAGATCGACAAGACCGTGCGGTACGCCCAGATGCTGGAGAAGGCTGGCTGCCAGGTGAGGGCCCCGTGCTGTCCCCCGCCTCTAGGAGCACCTTTGAGGGCTTACCCCTGGGGTGGGCCGGATTCACAGGGACTTTTAGGTGATGGTTGGGGACGCCAGTACTGGGTAGGGGGTGCTGAGCCTCAGCCACCTTCTCCCCACCCCCCCAGCCCTTTCCTTCCTCGTTCGTGCCTTTGGCCTTGGGCAGCGGAGCTACTGCTGCTTCCAAGAGAGCAGGGTCTTTTGAGAAAGGGTCTGGACCTCACTCTGAATCCTGGGTGGCGTTGGGGGTGGGGGGGGCCTCTGATGTGGGAGCCCCAGGTAGCACCCCCACGGTGTCAGTGGCCCTAAGTGCAGCCCAGAGGACCAGGGTGGGGACTGAGTGAGCCAGGCACAGGATGGCCTCTGCTCTGCTCCGCATGGGAAGCTGATGCCCCGCAGCCGAAGGCAGAGGGTTCCCTGCAGTTGGTTTGGGGGCTGCAGCGGAGAGCCTGGCTGAGCTGGCGCTGTTGTGCCCTAGTTGCTGACAGTGCACGGCCGCACCAAAGAGCAAAAGGGGCCCCTGTCCGGCAGCGCGTCCTGGGAGCACATCAAGGCTGTGCGGTGAGTGGGCCCTGGGGGAAACCGGGGGCCGGGGGCATTACAGTCTGGCCCCAGGGCAGGGCACTCAGCCCTTTGAGTGTAGGGTTGGGGTGGGGAGGCTGGGGGCTGGGGGAAGGGAGAGGCCCTGCCTGGATGGAGTCTGACGGGTGGGGACGGGCCAGCATCCTCTTCTGAGTGTCTGCCCGTCCTACTCCCAACAGGAAGGCGGTGGCCATCCCTGTGTTTGCCAACGGGAACATCCAGTGTCTGCGGGATGTGGAGCGCTGCCTCCAGGACACGGGGGTACAGGGGGTCATGAGTGCAGGTGAGGGTGCACCCTTGCCCATGGAGGGACCCATCCGCGTTGTGGGGCCACTGGCCCAGCTGAATGGCCTCAGGCTCATGCTGCCCGCACTGAGGGGCCCCGCCTGCTTGACAGGCCAGAGCTTTCAGGCCAGTGGCTGGCCTTGCCCTGGCAGGGGGTGAGGCAGGGGGCACATCCCTCTGGGGTGTGAGCCCCTGAGCCTCAAGCCCCCTTCCCCTGCAGAGGGAAACCTGCACAACCCTGCCCTGTTTGAGGGCCGCAGCCCCGCCGTCTGGGAGCTGGCCGAGGAGTACCTGGACATTGTGCGCCAGCACCCCTGCCCCCTGTCCTACGTCCGTGCCCACCTCTTCAAGCTGTGGCACCACACGTGAGTTGCCCCCAGGGCAAAAGTTGTCTGGTCTGAGCCCTGCCTGGGCACTGAGGGTTTTAAGATGGACTCAGGTCTAGGGGGCTGCAGTGATGGAGCGGGGCAGGAGGCAGGGGGCCTGAGTCAGAGGAGAGACTGGCCTCTGCCCAGTGCTCGGTGGCTCTGATGGGCCATGTGTCTCAGGCTGCAGGTGCATCAGCAGCTTCGTGAGGAGCTCGCCAAGGTGAAGACCCTGGAGGGCGTTGTGGCGGTGAGCCGGGAGCTGAGGCTGCGGTGTCAGGTGGGTGCCGCAGTGGTGTGGTGCCGGGTGGCAGGAGAGGGGCTGGGGCCTCTGACCCTGGGGCCTCTGGGCTTTTGCAGGAGGATATATCCAGGCAGAAGGAGGGAGAGAAGCCTTCGGGCAGCTTGCCTTTCTCCCACTGGATCTGCCAGCCCTATTTCCGGCCAGGGTGAGCCTCTTGCATGTGGGCTGGGGGGCGAGGGGGGCCAGCTCCATCCCCTCAGGGACCGCGCTTGTTGGGGGCGGCACGGGGCGGGCTCTCCGTTGTCAGCCTGTGCTTAGGTTTTAAATCATTTCTTTTTGTAAGCTGCTTTTCTAAGCTCCTCTGATCCTGGGTGAATTTGTCCTGGCGTCAGGAGGTGACCCTCCTGGGCTTCCTCTGGGTTGTCATCTGTAGCCACAGCCCTGCTCAGTGGCTCAGACCCTGGTGCCCCACCGTGTCCCAGTCTCTGTGCCAGCCACTGGGGCCCAGCCCCGGCTTGGGCAGCCTGAACCGAGCCCCAGAGGAGCTGCACGCGTTTCCTCACCCTGGGGCTGCAGCGGGCCGGCTGCCCCTCGTGGGCCTTCCCCAGCTCTACCCGCTGCCCCTTCTTTCCAGGCCCAGGGAGGGGAGCAAGGAAGGTGGGGCTGCCCGCAGCAAGCGGGCCCTGGAGGAAGAGGAGGGCATCACGGACATCCTGTCCAAGAATAAGCAGAAGAAGCAGCTGAGGAACCCCCACAAGACCTTCGACCCCTCACTGAAGCGTAAGCTGCTCCCACTGCTGGAGTCTGGGGAGGAGGCTGCCCACCCCCGTGGGGGGCCCCCAGGACAGGTGCTCTGATGCTTCCTAAGAGCAGGAAGGGCCCTGTGACCTGTCCACAAGCCCCCAAGGAGGCTGGTGGGTTCCAGGAGGCCCCAGCCAGCAGCCCTGCCTGCTATCTTCCCTCAGGGCTGCCATCCCAAGAAGGACCTTCCAGTGGGAGGCGTCTGTGGTGGGCATGGAGCCCGAAGACCATTGGGTGGGTGGGAGGAGGTTTCCCAGCAGGACCATGCACGCCGCGTCCTCTGCCCTCCCAGAGCCGCCCAGCCAGTGAGCGGGGACAGTCCCTGGGGGCTCTGTGGAGGAGATGGCCATGGTGGGTGGGCCTGCCTCCTTCAACCAGCACCTCTTTTTGTTCTTTTCCCAGCAAAATATGCCAAGTGTGATCAGTGTGGAAACCCAAAGGTGAGGCCTGGCCCAGGGCAGAGCTCAGCCCCCGGAGGGGTGGGCACCTGGGCGAGCGCCCTTTTCCTGGCTGGGAGGGGCTTCTTCCCTGTGAGGCTGGCGCTGCCCAGCCTAGGACAGCCCCTCCTGTGCTCCTGGCCAGCCCTGGCCACTCGCTGAGGCTCCAGGGCGGCCAGGGAAGGGCACCAGCCCCAGGCTCACAGGCTTTCCTCCTTCCAGGGCAGCAGGTGTGTGTTTAACCTCTGCCGTGGCTGCTGCAAGAAGCGAGCTTTCCGAGAAACCGCTGACTGCCCAGGTGAGGGTACCTGCTGCCCTCAGCACCCCCACCCTTGCCGGGCAGTTGGCTCTGCAGCCTCCTAAGCCCCGTTTCCCTCCTCTTACCCCTCTGCCAGGTCATGGGCTGCTCTTTAAAACCAAACTGGAGAAGTCCCTGGCCTGGAAGGGGGCCCGGCCCCAGCTGCAGGAAGCTCAGCAGGCAGGGCCTGGGGAAGCAAGTGGCTTTCCTGAGGTCGTGGGCAGTGCCCTGGCCTGAAGGGCAGCTGCAGCCCCCGTGCCACCCACCAGGCCTCAGGCCCGCTGCCGAAGCCTTGGCACATCCTGCTCAAGGAAACGCCTTTACTCAGGGAACCTCCTGCTATTTCACGTGGAAGCTCAAGCTGGTCCCCCTCAGCCCAGGCTGAGGGCCCGGAGGTGCTGCACCAGGGAGCAGGCTCCCCGGCAGAACTGGCCCGTCCTCGCAACTCTCGTGTGTTCACATAGACAATAAATCACTTCAAAGTTGGGCGTGCAGAGAGCTGGCCTGCAGCCTTCCCAGGTCATCCAGACCTGGGTGGAGTCGGGGCCAGCAGGACGGGGGAAGGGTAGCAACGTCCCACCTGAAGGGCCACGCACTGGTGCAGCCCTGCAGAGCCACGCGGGGGAGGCTCAGCTCCCTCCTGCCACCCGCATGGTGCCTGAATGTGCAGAGGGGGAGCCCAAGGGACTGGGGCCTGGGCCAGAGGACCCCACGGAGACAGGAAGGAGTGGTGCGGGGTGTTCTCAGGCTGCCCTTTAATGGACTGAGATTCAACAACTGTAGCCCCAGACGACGCACCAACATGGAGGCTGGGCAGTGTGCTGCCGGGTGGGGCCCTGAGTGCCACAGGGGTGAGCCCTGCAGGCCCCCCTTCCAGCAAAGCCCACCTCTGCCCCAGGGCCCCCGGCACAGGGTGCAGCAAGGGGGAGGGAAGGGGCCGAGGGCCACATCATCCAGCAGCCAGGTCCCACAAGAGGCCACAGTCGATGCCTCCAGACGTGCTGCGGGAGCAGGTGGGAGGCCTGGAGCAGGTGGGGCGAGGCGTCCTGGAGGCCACCGGGGTCCTCACATGTTGGTGCTCATGCGGGACTGGCTGTTGGCCGGTGTCAGCTCCCCCTGGCTCCCTTCTCGGGGAGGGGACTGTGGTGGAGACAGCCACTCAGCCCTGAGGCGCACACACCGTCCCCATCCCTCTCCCTGGGACCCCTGCCCGCACCTTGACGTGGATCTGGTTGCGCAGCACGGCCGCCCGCAGGATCATGGCCTTGGCGCGGCGCTGGAACTCCTTGCCCATCAGCAGAGACTTCTCAAAGGTGGTGCTGCGCTGGTCCACGTCGCGGGCGTACAGGATCTGGGGAGGCACAGGGCTCAGTAGGGCCCGGGGCCCCCTCATGTCACCCCCGCCGGGGGCGGCCTGGCTACCTTGCTGTGGGAGTCAATGCGGGCGTTGATGAGCCCCTCCAGGATGAGCTGCGTCAGCTCGTCCTCCAGTGCCGCCACTGTGGTGTTGAAGGCCGTGGCCATCTTGCGCATGTCTGCCGACACGTAGGGGCTGAAATACTGTGGAGCAGAGGGGACGTGAGCTGCCCAGTTTCCAGTGCACCCGCGGCGCCCAGCCTTGGCCCCTATCCCCTTGTTCACCTGGATGAGGGCCCGGTTGCGAATCTGAGTGTACAGGGTCCTGACATGGGGGGCCAGGTACATGTCCAGGAGTAGGTTGTCCTGGTGAGGAAAGCTGGTCAGGGACGGCGGCCCCGGGACCTCTGCACCGCCCTCCAGGCCGGGCCGGGCCCCTCACCTTCATCTCGTCAAGCATCTTCAGGCACGAGGCGTACTTGGACTCATAGAATTTGAAGATGATGTCCCGAACCTGTGGCTCCAGCTCCAAGAACAGCTTGAAAGAACTACAGATGGCAGACTCCTCAGAACAGCCCCACTCGCCCCCTGCCCACTGAAGGTGGCTGGGCGCAGGGCCGGAGAAAAGGGCCCAGCAACCACCCCCCCGCCACCCACCTGCTGGAGATGACGTTGCGCTGCAGCTCCTGACGGTCAAAGGTGGCCAAAGCACACAGGCCGCCATAGACGGCCACGTTGCTTGGAGAGAGCAGCTGAGGGGCAAGCAGGGAGGTGGGTGCAGAGACCCCGGGTCACAGGCAGGCAGGACAGAAGTCTGGGTTGGGTCCCCCCACCCTACCCACCCACTGCCCACTTGGAGGACACCTGGGACCCACCCTGTGCAGGAGACACCCCAGCAGAGAGCCCTCACTCTGCTTTCTCAGCCACAGCAAAGGCTCCTCCCTGGAGACCCTCACCTCTGGGAAGTCGCAGTGATCAAAGGAAGCCAGCAGGAAGCACTTGGCAGCCTGTTTGTACTTGCGTGCAGCCAACTCCGCCAGGCCTGGGGATGGGGTGGGGGTAGGATGAAGCCCAGCACCAGGATGAAGGGGCCAGGGCGGCCTACACCAGACGACCCTCAGTGTCAGGGACAGAAACGCAGGCCCGTGAGAAATGAGACCACGGGAGCACCAGCGACACTGGACCAGGTGCCCTGGGAGTCTGGGCAGCTGCTGCTCCCACTGCAGAGGTCTAGTGGGCTGATGTGCCCGGGGGCTGGGGGATGGACATGGGACACGGACGGGACCGCCATGGCAGCAGCTGTCAAAAAACCACACTGCCACTCCCAACCACAGGTCACACACTAGCCTCCCCATGCGGGACCTGAGCTGGACAGTGACATAGGTGTGGGGGCCAGGGGCTTCCTCAGCTGGGACAGGGTCTGCTGTGGTGCCCTCACCTGCTGCACACTTGAGCTTGGTGAGGATGGCCTGAGTTTGGGTGTCACGCTCCCCACGCTGCTGCAAAGGAAGGGGGTACACATGAGCAACCCTGGTCCCAGCTTCAGCCTATGAGGAGAGAAGGGCGACTCCAGGAGGATGAGGGCCACTGGGGACAGAGTCTGAGGGGCACAGAGCCAGTGTTACCTCAGCAATTTCCGGGGTGGACTCGGCCTTGCTGACGTAGCTCAGCACGTGAGACCAATTCTGCAAGTAGACACTGACCTGCGGGTGGGATGGACTCAGCCTGGGGCACCCGACCCTGGCCCACCAACAGTGCCGCCCTGCGGCCCCGCTCAGAGCATCCGTCCCAGGGCCCACCTTGATGACGTTGAGGCACATGTTAATGACGTGCTTGGCGCTGGTGCAGTAGTCCCGGGCCCGGGAGTAACACTTGAGGGCGTTGCTGAGGTCCCCACAGTCCAGATAGTGGTCACCCAGGTCATCGTGACCGCGCCTGTGGGTCCGGCCACGAGTGGACGCTGGTGGGGCCTGGGCCTGGCTGCTCCCCCAACGAAGGTGCACCTGGCGCCCTCAGTGGGCCCCTCCGCTACCCCATGCACCTGATGCTCTCCTTGAAGGAACTGCCCCCACCCCTGCCCCTCGCGCGCCTGGGCCTGGCTGCCCCCACCTCCGAAGGTGCACCTGGCGCCCTCGGTGGGCCCCTCCACTACCCCGCGCACCTGATGCTCTCCTTGATAGAGTTGCCCTTGTAGTTCTTCAGGTCAGTGTCCAGTTTCTCCAGCTTCAGCAAGGCCTTCTTCCTGGTGGCCTCCACCCAGGCCGTGTCCAGGGGCGGGGGCTCCACACCACTCTCTGGGATGGCGTCGGGTGCGTTCTGCAGCTCCCTAAGGGAGGACCTGGCCATCAAGGGCCCACGTACAGGAAGGCGGGTGCTTCCAGCAGCCCTCACCCCTACCAGGAGAGCGCCCAGTTGGCACAGGGGCAGTCCCGACCACAGGAGCCTGCAGCCTGGTGGGGAAGCCAAGCGGGAAACGGGCCCTGTGGCCGTGCTGAGAAGGAATCACATTGTCTTCTCCACTGGCTCTGCTCAGTGTCAGAACTGCACACACATAGGTGTGCAAAAACAGCCCAGGATGACATGGAGAGAACCTGAATTCTCAGCTGGGAGAGTGAGAATCTAGCCCAATGGGCCATTTACCGCCCCTCCTGGCTTTTCAACAAGAAAGCCCTCTCACTGTGTCGTGGGACCAGGCGCTGCAG
The DNA here is from genome assembly GCF_036321535.1 of Camelus dromedarius. NCBI lineage: Eukaryota > Metazoa > Chordata > Mammalia > Artiodactyla > Camelidae > Camelus > Camelus dromedarius. Next base: position 27,630,571 of record NC_087451.1, read on the forward strand.
GAGCAGAGGAAGGGCGCCTACCCAGACTGGCCCCGATGGAGACACACCACACCCAGCCCCTAGTGCCTGCGCCCCTGCCTGTCTTGCGGAGCCCCAGCCTCACCTGGCAGCCTCTGAGAGCTTGCGGTGGATCTCCTCATACATGTCCACGTTGAAAGTCCTCTGCACGAAGGAGAGGGCCATCTTCAGGGCCTCCACCCGCAGTGGGGGGCAGTGGTCAGCAATGAACTGCAAGCGCTCAATGCGCATCAGGCCGCTGTAGCTGGCCGCGTACTGCTCCAGGTCCTGGGGGTGGGGGGATGGTGCAAGCTGGGACCCCAGACCCCAAGCCCCGGCCAGTGAGTCAGGAGCAAGGGCCTGAATGCTAACCCTTCCCTGGGTTCGAGAGACCCTGCATCCACTATGGGAACAACTAGGCATGTGGGCACCAAATAAACTACTGTCCAGGTGCCGAGAGGCCACTCAGGGTGGGCCAGTGAATGGGCCTCGAGTAGAGCGCCGCCCAGGGGTGAGTGGCCAGAGACACACAGGCGCTGGCCCGTAACTGCCAGTTATGAAGCTGAGCAGCAAGGAGATGGTGCTTCCCAGGCTAGGCCGCGAGGAAGGCCTGCCCTGGTGGTGAAACTCCACCTGCGGGGCGGCCTGGCACACAGGGCTCCTCCGGGGCAGAGAAGCAGGTGCAGACTCTGGAGCTGACTAGGAACCCATTATGAGACCTAACGGTTCTGGATCAGGAAAAGCCATGGTCAGAGTGGGGAGCCTAGCCTGGACCTCCCAGCAGGACACACCCCAACAACCTCCCCCCCCAGCACCTGCCAGGCTCTGTACCAGGGTGGGGTTCTCCACCACGTAGTTGACATCGGGCGCGTTCTGCGGGTCCTCCTGGGGGTCCACGTCAATCTGCATGGGCTCCACTGCCCCCTGCAACACAGCACAGGTCAGCACCTTGGCACCTCGAGCAGGGGTCGCCCAGGGAGGACAAGAGACCCTCAGTGTGCCCCAGCTGAGCCCGGCTGCCATCTCCCGGGTGGGCGGGCTCCTGTCCCCCAAGCCCCTCCGCACCCCCACCACATCCAGCGCGGCCACATAGGGGGAGCCTCCTCGCAAGACTGGCGGCTCAGGAGCTGAACCCCAGGCCGGACTGCGACAGCCCATCTCTGGGGCTGGAAGCAGATGCCGGAGGACCGCTACCCAGGGACCCCCGAGGGTCCCTACGCGTTCCCAGCCGCCATCCTGACGCAGCCTCCTCCGAGCAACAGGGACGAAACGGACGCGGCCTCGACCCGGGCGCGTCCGAGCAGCCGGAGAGGCAGCGCCGGGCCGAGTCCCGCCGCGGGACGGGGCCGCGGCCGGGAGGCGGGAGGGGGTCGCCTGGGCGCCCTGGTCCTGGCCCCTGTCCTGGAAGGTACCTCATAAAGCAGCGTACAGGCCGACAGGCTGGCACTCAGGCTGAAGTCCCCGGCCGTGCCCGGCTGGAAGAGCTCTGACCTACCGCTGGGAGCGGCGCAGTGCACATCTGCCACTGACGACGCGGCCGCGCGGGGGGCCGGGCCAGCCCTCATTCTTTCCTGACTCTCTGCACCCCCCGACCCTGACACAGAGCTGGCTGGCTGCTGAAGGAGAGAGAGCGTTAGCGCGCCGGGCCTGCGGGGCCGACGGGCGGGACGCTGCGGCCGGAGGCCGGGCGCGGGGAGGACGCCGCGCGGGGGGCGCGCACGGCCGGCCCCGCTCCGGCCCGGCGACGGGGGCGCGGAGGAGCCGCCGGCCGCGGCTCGTTACCTGCAAGTTAAACACCTGAACCGGCAGCGGCATCTTCGCCCACCCCGCCGCAGCGCGCCGTCCACTTCCGGGGCAGCGCGACCGCCGCTTCCGGGTCGTGGCGCGGGAGGGGGCGGCCCTTAAAGGGACCGCGGCGCGCCTGGCCGGGCGGTGCCCGCGGGTCCCGCGGCCGCATGAGCCGCGCGCGGGGGGCTCTGTGCCGGGCCTGCCTCGCGCTGGCCGCGGCCCTGGCCGCGCTGCTGCTGCTGCCGCTGCCGCCGCCGCTGTCCCGCGCGCCCGTGCCGGCCCCGACCCGGGCCCCGGCCCCGACCCGGGCCCCGACCCCCGACCCCGGCCCGCGCGCGCCCCCTGCCCGGCCCGCCGCCTCCCCGCTCCTGCGGCCCGACGACGTCTTCATCGCGGTCAAGACCACCCGGAAAAACCATGGGCCGCGCCTGGGGCTGCTGCTGCGCACCTGGATCTCCCGCGCCCGACGGCAGGTGGGCCCCGCCCGCCGGGGGACCCCGCCGACCCCGGCCGCCTCTCACGCCCTGGGATCCCTGCCCCCCGGATTCCCGACCTTGGGACCCCCATCCCGGCACTGCCACCACCCCCTCCACGACTCCTGCCCTCTGGACATCCACCATTGGGATCCTCCACCTGGGACCTGTACCCGGCACCTCCGCCTTGGGACCCCCCCCCTTCAACCCCGCCCAGGACCCGCTGCCCACTGCTGTGTCCCCAGCAGGGCAGTCAAGCCCCAGACCATGAGTATGTCCACCCTCTCCCGCCCCTTTCTGGGCTCAGTGTTGGGTGGGTTCTCCGGCTGATACTGGATGAGACCCCAGAAACTTCTCCAGTGAGAGCAGGCCCAGCCCCAGTGGCACCAGGCGTGCTGAGTGTTCTGGCAGGCTATCCCTGGAACACTGCCCCCCCTTTTCGGTGACCCCAACCTGTTTGAGCTCAGCCTGCCCCCCCACCCCGATGCCTCACAGGCTGTCTCTCCGCAGACATTCATCTTCACCGACGGGGACGACCCTGAGCTGCAGCTCCAGGGAGGTGCGTGCCCCCCGAGCCCAGCCCTGCTGGCCTGCCTGAAGGCCTCCTCCAAGGTGTCCCTCAGTCCAGTGCCACACGGCCCCCTGCTGTGTGCAGGCGGGGTGGGGGGGGGGGTTGAAGCACCTTCCCAGGGTCACACAACTGGTAGAGAACAGAGTCAGGATGCCCACCTGGCACTGACCCAGCGTCCAGGGCCCACTCTGCCAGCCACGCTCTGCCTCCCTTGCCTCCCTCGGCCACTGGCTGACTTCCCAGGGTCCCTGGCTAGAGCCATGTCCCCTGAAGAGGTGCCAGTAAGGAACCGTCCCTTCCAGGCCTGCTTCAATCAGGATGGTCTCACCTCAAGTCCTGTTTCCGGGCGAGTCTCTCCTTGTAGGCTTCAATGGTTGTCGTCTGCCTGGACCTCAGAGGTCAGCAGCAGGGTCATCCGAGTGGGGCCACGACAGGTCAACCGTTGTACCCCGCCTTGGAGCCTTGAGCAGGACAGCTGCATTTTGCCCTGACTTCAGTGGGGTGGGCTGGCAGTGGGCCTCGCCCTGGCCTCCATGCTTCTGTGTCTCCACCTGGCAGGCAGCCACGTCGTCAACACCAACTGCTCGGCTGTGCACACCCGCCAGGCTCTGTGCTGCAAGATGTCGGTGGAGTATGACAAGTTCATCGAGTCCGGACGCAAGTACGTGGTGGCTGCGCGCCCATGCCCTCCCCCCAGAGTGCCCAGGGCCGAGGCTGGGCCCACACCCCTGGGCCTGGGGTGGAGGCCTCTCCCCCTGGGCCAGGCCTCGCTCCAGAGAGTCCTGCACCTCTCCCAGGTGGTTCTGCCACGTGGACGATGACAACTACGTGAACTCGGAAGGCCTGCTGCAGCTGCTGGCCACCTTCTCACCTAGCCAGGACGTTTACCTGGGGCGGCCCAGCCTGGACCACCCCATCGAGGCTACCGAGCGGGTCCAGGAAGGTGGCACCGTGAGTGCTGGGGCCGGGGAGGGGCAGCTGAGAGCATGGAGACCCCAGCCGGGAAGAGGCAGGTGTCCGATCCACCCAGAGGGGGCTTTTCGGGAGCTGGGCCAGTGAGGAGGGGCCATGGGAGGGGCTGGGGCCACAGGAGACTGCATGGGAGAAGTCTGGGTTCCCCGGCACTCCGAGGGGCCTTCTGTCGCTTGCCTAGGAGCCCTGAAGGGCGGCTTAAGGACAACCCCCGGGGTGTTTAGGTGAAGAGTCAGGGTGGGGAGCCCTGACTGCCAGCTCTCTCCACCCAGGTGACCACCGTCAAGTTTTGGTTTGCTACAGGCGGGGCCGGGTTCTGCCTGAGCCGGGGCCTGGCCCTCAAGATGAGCCCCTGGGCCAGGTGAGTGGGGCGGCGAGAGTGCGGGCTGGGGGTACAGAGATAGGGTGGCGCTGACCTGTCCTCCACTGCCCACCCCCAGCCTGGGCAGCTTCATGAGCACCGCCGAGCGCGTGCGGCTGCCGGACGACTGCACGGTGGGCTACATCGTGGAGGGGCTGCTGGGTGCCCGCCTGCTGCACAGCTCCCTTTTCCACTCCCACCTGGAGAACCTGCAGAGGCTGCCGCCCAACTCCGTGCTCCAGCAGGTAGGCCCGCCCGGCCCCTGCCCTCTGCTGGGTCCCGCGCGCTCATCCCACTCGGCGCCCGAGTGGGCTCCTGGTTGAGCAAGGACTCAGGGGTGGGTCCCAGCACTCCGGCAAATTTGCCAGGCCCCAGGATCCTGGGTGTAGGGGGCTCCCAGACTCAATGTTGAAGCCCGTTTGAAAAGGGTAGCATCTGGGCTTTCCGAGGCAGATGGGCCCAGGGCAGCGGTCCGGGGGTGACGGGAGGGAGGATCAGCTTTGGGCAGAGGGTTGCAGAGCCCTCACCCCCACACGTGCGCCAGCCACCTCTCTAGGTGTCTTGCATGCTGGCCGCGGCCTGCGGCCCGCGGCCCTCAGCCCACGTCGCCCTCCAGTGCTGCTCCTGAGTCTGCCCTGAGGGCACCGGGTCGGGGGCTCTGGGGAACTGGGAGGCCGAGCGGCCTCTCCCCTGGAGGGCACAGCAGGAGACGCTGGCCCGAAGAGAGCGACTGTCCCTCCTCCTCTTCCCCAGGTCACCCTGAGCTATGGGGGCCCTGAGAACCCTCAGAACGTGGTGAACGTGGCCGGAGGCTTCAGCCGGGAGCAGGACCCCACAAGGTGAGGGGCGGGCAGGGGAGGCGTGCTGGCACCAGCCCTCCCTGCCTGCAGCCCTGACCCCCACTTCCCTCCCAGGTTTAAGTCCATCCACTGCCTTCTCTACCCGGACACAGACTGGTGTCCTGCGCGGAAGCAGGATGACCTCGCTTCTCGGTGACCTTCGACCCGTGACCCAAACGTGGCTCTGGCTCTGCCCCCAGTGTGGGTGGGCGACGGCTGCCCAAGGGAGCAGGAACTGCCCGCCCTGGGCTCAGTCAGCTGCCCCAGGTGGCTACGGCCACGGCCTCATCCAGGGGGACACTCGGGCTGGCCTGCCAACTCCTACATGGCCCCTGGCAGGCCTGGCGCCGTGTTCCTGCCCTGGGGTCCAGGCTTTGCAGCGTGCAGGATGCTCCTCCTCCAAGCCCAGCCCCCACTGTCACCTGAAGGGCCTCCACCCAAGGGTGAGGGGGCCTGGGACGGGGCTGGCATCCGGCTCCCAGGGCTCCATCCTGCTCCCCTCCTTGCTGGAGAGGGGACTCCAGGCCAGGGTCTTGGGTGAGGTCTCGCAGCCAAGCAGCGGGGACTGTAGCGGCTGCGCCGGCTGTCCTCCCAGGGGGGCTGCCCTCCACACGCCAGGCTCGGAGCCCAGCCAGGGCCGCCCTGCCTCTGAGGGGAGCTGCACGCCGGGACGCAGGCCCCTGGCCGGCTGCACTTGGCACCGATCACTCCTAGCCCAGGCATCTCCACTCAGGGGCTGACTCACTGCTCAGTGCTTCCCCATCCCCTCCCCCCACCCCACGTCCTTAAAACAGCGGGAGCCTCTTGCCTGGGGTCCCCCTGCAGTGAGACATCCCCGTCCTGCCAGCGGACTCACCTTGACGGTACTTTTCCAGGGAGGAGAAACAGACAGGGGAGGCAGCGCCTGCCCTCTGCTCCTGCTTGGCTGCTGCAGCGAGTGAATAAAGGCTTGATTGTTATTCTCTGGTCCTTGTCTTAGTTAACCGGCTACACATGGAAGCTCAGCTCCGGACGGGGCCACACAGCATTCAGCTCCTCCCTGTGAGGCTCTGCCCCGAGACCAGCTCCACCTGGGCAGAGCTGCCTTCCTCCCGGCCTCCCAGTCAGCCTTGAGCTGCCCGCTGGACTCCCCGGCGTGACCCGGAGCATACATGGGGGTGGGGATCCTGCAGAAACGAGGGGAACATGACACACCTCGCCCCAGGAGGCAGACTTCCTGGGTGTTTTGCTTGCTTTTTCAGAACGCTGTGGCACGTGTGTGTGTGTCTCACAGGCACAGAAGCGTCCATGAGTGTGTGTGCATACGTTCACGGGTGTTCACGGGTGTTCACGCGTGTGTGTGAACTGCTGTGTAAATGAGCGTATGCTGCTATGTAGGTGGGTACGAACGTGTGCGTGCTGTGCAGAGGGGGGCAGACGTATGTGTCTCTGTGTTAGGGCAGGCCAGCAGTAAAGTACCCAAACAAGCAGCTTGGAGTCAGCAAAGGCTGGTGGTGGGGCACCGGTCCCTTGGAGAGGTTTCTGGCAGGTCACCGGGGACTGTTTGTGCTCAGCGGCCACTCCCCCTCACGTTCCCAGACGTGAGATGTGCAGCAGCTCCTCGGGACCTAGACATGAGCTGAGCCTCCCAGGCCCCAGCCACGGGGGCCTCCGCAGAGCACAGACTCAGGGCAGCATCACATGGGACCAGAGTGCCCCTCCCCAGCTGGGGCAGCCTCAGCCTCCCACCGGGACGGCCAGCCTCAGAGGTGCAGGCTCCCTCCTCGCCAGGTCCAGGGGAGCAGTCACCCCCAAGCCCAGCACCCTCCAAGGGGAGACGGGGCTGGCCGGCACCCTGACGCTGCCAGGTCTGCCCCAGTGGGTGGTCCGTCTACTTCTCAGAGAAATGTTTGCTTGATTGCCTCTGAAAAATACACAAGAAATTGGTAAAAAATGTTTCTCTGTCCACTTTTTGACATTTTACAAGTAACAAATATGTTTTATAGTAGACATACAGCAGATGCATAATGAGCAAAAGTTAAAATTCTGTTAATAAGGTTCAAAATGAAGTTGCATGCATTCGGCCCTCCCGCTCACACTTTCTGGACAGCCACTTGCGGAGCGTCACTGAGCACCAGGCGCTGAGGGAGCACTAGGAGAGGGGTGAGCCCCAAAGTGGGCCAGCCCTCCGGGGGCGGGGCGGGGCGGGGCTGCCGGTGGGCGGGGCCTTTCCTGGGGGGTTGGAAGCACAGTCTGGCCCTGTTATCTGCAGATTCTGTATTTGCAAGCTCACCCTCAAGATAAAATTTATCTGCAACCCCAAAATCAACAGCTGCTTTTCTGGTCACCCTCAGACACGGGAAGAACGGTGAAAACCTTGGGTCGCCAGATGTGCCCACCCCAGCTGCGGGAGAACCAGGCCAGGCTCTGCCTCAGAGATGCCGGGAGAGGATGCAGACAGCAGGGGGCAGTGCGGAGCAAGCAGGCCGCGCAGGCTCCGGGCCGGCGGGACTGGCTTGAATCCCAGCCGTGTACCTCTGGGTGGGGCAGCCTCCGGCAGGTCGCTTCACACCTCCGAACCTCCTCGTCTCTTTTGTAAAACAGGGGAAACAGAGTCTACAGGGATGAGTTGCTTGTAGGGTTCGAGATGCTAATCTCGGCAAAGTGTGTGTGTGTGTATTTCCCCAAGAGCAAGGGCCCAGCATTACGTCATTCAGTATTCATAGCGACTTCGTACTTCCGCAAATAATGGGAATTAATGATGTTTGTATCTGAATCTGCCTCTCAGGGATACCAGGCTAATCAAAATTGTATCTAGAAAATGAAAAATATACTGGGAATTAACTTCATTCTGGAGTTAGATTATGGTGGTGCTATACAACTCTGTGAATGTAATGAAAACTACTGAGTTAAGAATAAAAACAAAAACAAAAAGGAAAGTTTTAATTAGAAAAACAAAAAATAGGGGACGGTGTAGCTCAATTGGCAGAGCATGTGCTTAGCATGCACGAGGTCCTGGGTTCAATCCCAGTGCCTCCTCCAAATATAAATGAATTGATAAACGTAATCACCTCCCTCTCATAAAACAAAAAGAAAAAGAAAAAAGTTAATTTTTTAATAAAAGAAAAAAAGGAAAAAATTAAAAACCTACCGAATTATATACCCTTCAAAACTACACTTTTTGATATGCGAATGGCGTCTCAGTAAAGATGCCACTTAAAAAGTGAGCCAATATGTACAGTATAGATAAACAAGGATCAGCTGCAGAGCACAGGGAACTAGATTCAATTTCTTGACGTAACATAGTTGAAAAGAATCTGAAAAAACATGTATGTATGTAGATGCATAACTGAATGAATCAGTTTGCTGTACACCTGAAACTAACATTGTAAATCAATGACACCTCAATAAAAAATACAATTAAAAATACTTTTCTTCAAAAAAAAAGTGAACCAAGATGAAATTAAAAATTGAAATATCCCTGTATTACATAACTTGAACTTACTGACAAAAACATTCCCACAGAAATCTCTAGGGTCAGAAGTTTCCACTGGTCAGATCAAAACGACAGTGAGGCATCACCTCACACCAGTCAGAATGGCCACCATTCAAAAGCCCACGAACAATAAATGCTGGAGAGGCTGTGGAGACAAGGGAACCCTCCTCCACTGCTGGTGGGAATGTAGTTTGGTGCAGCCACTGTGGAAAACAGTATGGAGGTTCCTCAAAAGACTAAAAACGGACTTACCATATGATCCAGCAATCCCACTTCTGGGCATATATCTGGAAGGAACTCCAATTCGAAAACATACATGTACCCCAGTGTTCATAGCAGCACTATTTACAACAGCCAAGACATGGAAACAACCTAAATGTTCATCTACAGATGACTGGATAAAGAAGATGTAGTATATTTATACAACGGAATACTACTCAGCCATGAAAAATAATAAAATAATGCCATTTACAGCATCATGGGGGGACCTGGAGAATGTCATTCTAAGTGAAGTAAGCCAGAAAGAGAAAGAAAAATACCATATGCTATCACTCATATGTGGAATCTAAAAAAAAAAAAAAGACAAATGAACTTATTTACAAAACAGAAACAGACTCACAGACACAGAAAGCAAGCTTATGGTTAGCAGAGGGGAAAGGCATTGGGAAGGCCTAAATTGGGAATTCGAGATTTGCAGATACTAAGTACCATACATAAAATAAACAACAAGGTCCTACTGTACAGCACAAGGAATTACATTCAATATCTTATAGTAACCTGTAATGAAAAAGAATATGAAAAGGAATATACGCATGTGTATGTATGACTGAAACATGATGCTGTGCACCAGAAATGTACGCAGCACGGTAAACTGACTCTACTTCAATTAAAGGTGCCAGAACTTGGAGGGCATTATGCCAAGTGAAATAAGTCAAACAGAGAAGGCCAAATATTGTAAGATATCACTTACCTGTGGGATCTTAAAAAACAGCAAACTAGTTATTGCACAACAGAAAAGAAAGAGACTCACAGATGTAGAGAAGGAACTCTCAGTGACCAGTGGGAGAGGGAAAGGGGAGGGGCAAGATGGGGGTGGAGGGTTAAGAGGCACAAACCATCAGATTTGTCCCTGACAAGCTACCAGGATATATCGTACAACACAGGGAACTTGGCCAACATTTTGTAATAACTGTAAGTGGAGTGCAGCCTTTAAAACTGTGAATCACTGTATTGTATACCTGTAACATATAATATTGTGCATCAACTATATTTCAATTTAAAAATATGACATTGTAAAATAAATACATAAGTAAAGGTTTTAAAGGTGCCAGAATTAGTTTATTGATTAATTTTTCATACTTAAAAGAAAAGCTAAGCTAGAGACTGAACTTGACAGGGCGGGCTAGGCCGGGCGGCAGAGACCACTAAGTCCTGGGAGCCCACGTGTTCGCATCCCACTGCAATGGGCCCGGTGGCTCCGCTGTAAGTAGCGAGTCCAGAACCCAGACTGCTTCCTTTTTTTTTTTTTTTTGGTGGTGGTGGAGGAGATAATTAGGTTTGTTTATTTTTTTTTTTTAGGAGGAGGGACTGGGGATTGAACCCAGGACCTCATGCATGCTAAGCACGCACTCTACCACAGAGCTAGACCCGCACCCCCTGGGTTGCTTCTACCTTCGGGGCCCAGCGTGTTGTAGTTTAAGTCACCCTCACATCATCTGGCAAAATGGAGGAACAAGAAGAAAGTCAGATGAAGGCGAAAAGGAGACTCACCACCCAAGCCCGGGAGGGACATGAACTCCCCAGGCTTCACTGGCTTGAAGAAGCCCCACAGCCACCATCACAGGCAGGGCAGCTGGACCACGTGAAGAGGCAGGAGCAGGGTGCGCGGGGGGGAAGGTCCTGGGTCTCTGACGGCCCTGGTGGCAGCTGTGGTGTCATCCCTTGCTCGCCATCATGGGAGCAATGAACTCCCATGGTTTCAGCCAGCGTCAGTCACCTCGTCTGCAGCTGGGATCGCACGTCACTGACACGGAGTGTGAAGCAAGGTCTCTGAGCACAGTTCACGGGGAAGAGAAACTAAATAAAGGAAAATGAAAAAGAACAAGGTCCCACTGCGTTGCACAGGGAACTACATTCAACACCTTGGAATCACCTAAAATAATGAAGACTATGAGAAAGAATCTATATACAAATAACTGAATCACTGTGCTGTACACCAGACACTAACACAACATTATAAATCAACTATACTTCAAATTAAAAAAAAAAAAAAAAAAAGGAGGAGGAGGAGGGTGGGGAGGGTAGAGCTCAGCACTAGAGCGTGCGCTTGGCATGCATGAGGTCCTGGGTTCAATCTCCAGCACCTCCATTAACGAAAAGGTAAAAATAAAGGAAAAAAAGAAAAAAAGCAGGGACATGGCAGGAAGGTGCCTCGGCTCGAGAGGGCGGCTCTGCTGCAGAGTCCAAGCTTGCATTGCTTGCCCCAGGACACGCCGAGCAGAGACGTGCTGGGGCAAGGGAAGCCGGCAGGCCGAGACGATGGTGAGATGCGCCAGAGACCATCTTCCCAGGGTTAGAATTCAGGCTCCTTTTACGCTAGAAGATGAAAGGGTTAAGGGCTGGTTCCAGCCAGACTCTGGAGGGGACGAGTTCATTTCTTCATCCCAGCCTGGTCAGGAGGTTTCCTGTGAGCTCAACAAAGTTATTTTAGCTGAACGCTTGTTACCCAGGAGGCAGGGTTCCCAGACATGGGCCATTGTGTGTCATTTAAGCTAATAAGCAACACCCTTTTCGTGAGTAACTTCTAATAGGACACAGAGGCTCTTCCCAGTCACAGCTCCCGCACGCCACCTGAGGTTATGGGGGGTCAGCAGTCCTTCGTCTTTTAAGAGGAGCAGCGAGAAGCACCTGCACCCTGAAAAGTTGGCCAGGACAGCAGATCTCTCCGAAACTTGACAGATGGGAATGTGTGGCATCAGGGTGACTCCGCCGTCCATGCAGGATGGGTGCAGACCTCGTCCAGAGCCACAGCTCTGCCCAGCCCTGCCGACGGCATCCTGCCCGCCCAGCTGAGCACCTGCCCGCCCAGCTGAGCACACGCCCGCCCAGCTGAGCACACATGCTCTGGCCCCGCCGGCCCTTGAGGCAGCTTTCCTTTCATTCTCAGACCACAGTTGTAACAGCTGCATTCAAGTCTTGCTTGGGGGGGCCCCGACAATTGTTGATTCGGTTTAGAAAAGCTTCATTGTATGTGGGAGCAGGCAGGAGAAGCTGAGGATTGAGCAACCTGACCTGCAACCCCTCCTCACCCCCAAGAAAGTTATCCTGGACCCAAGAGCAAGAGCAAGGTCCTCAGCTCCAGGCTCAGTGCTGGGGGCCCTGGGCCTCCAGGCTGGGGTCAGCTCCCCCCCCAGAAGGCTGTGGGGCCCCCCAGGCCCCGGGGCAGGGCCACAGGGAGCTCGTGCCCCCTCCCTGGCTCTGCCCCCCTGCCGGCCACTCAGGTCTAATTCCAGGAGTGGCTGAGGTGGCTTTCTCCAGCAGCATCACCTTACAGGCACCCAGGGAGCTTTTGTGCCTCAGGAAAAGTCTGCAACTCTCCTCCCCTAGAACTTCCCATGACCAAGAGCCTAATCTCTCGGCAAAAGAGAACAGCCTCCCGTCTCAGAGCCCCACCAGTCACGCTATAATCCCGTGATATGGGGGTGGGGTGGGCAGGGACCGCAGGCTTTTTCCCATCAGAGAAGCTGTCGGCTCCCCCAGGGGCAGGTGCCGATCCCAGGGAGCCAGGAGCCTCTGGGGAGGGGGACCCCTGCCAACAACCCCGGCCCTCAAGCCTCTCTCTCATTTCTCCAAAAGCCTGGGGTCAAGCCAGGAACAAGTCGGCTTCCCAGAGGGCAGAGCCCTCCAGAGCGGGGCCAGGGCTTCCAGGAGGTGGGAGATGCAGGCGGGGGCGGGATGTCCTGAGGACTGAGACTCAGCAGTGAGTGGTCCTCCCCCAGTCCGGCCACATCAGCTACTGCCGGGCACGGCCCTCCGCCCCTGGGCCCACTGCACGTGGAGTCCCCTCCCTGCATGTCACTGTCCCCTCCGAGACTCTGAGCCCCGATGGCAGGGTTGGGACTCAGCCCTGCTGGTGAAGAAAAGAGCCAACAAGCACAAGCTGACATGAGAGGGACCAGGAAGGGTGGCCCCAGCTCGATGGCGGGGCCACAGGTAGTGGCCCAGGTCCTCAAGGGAGGCGTGCAGAAAGCCCTTCCTCAGGGTGCCGTGAGCTCAGACCCCTCTAAACACACACGCGGTGGGGGGTGCGCATGGCAGGAAGGGCCCCATGCTGAGCCACAGACACTCCTGGAGGCGAGGCCACCCCCCCACCGCGCTGGGCTCCTGGGGCAGCCTGAGCCTGGGATCCCCCTCCCTGCGGACAGACCTGGACAGCCACGCCCCCGACAGACAGGGTCAGCTCAGCACAGTGGCCCTGGCTGGCTGCCGGCTACACAGAGACTGTCTTGAGAGCTGGAAGGACCAGCACAGTGTCCGGGAAAGCAGGGGTGGGAGGCCTTAGATCTCTTCAACTTCCTCATTGCCCAGAAGAAGGCAAAATATGCCATCGAGGTGGCCCTTGGGTTCTCTCCCAGAGGGTGAGCGTTTCCCCAGGCCCACCCACGGGGACCTCCTGTGTCTGTGTGTCTCCCTGTGTGTGTCCCCATGTGTGTCCCCTCTTGTGCGCACACACAAGCGGTGACGGGAATGGTGACCTGTGCCCAGTGACCTGGACAGGTTTCCTCTCCCTCCCAGGGTCCCCTCCTGCTTTTTCTCAGCTGCACCTGCCTCTTGCTTCCTCCAGGAAGTCCCCCTGCAGTGCCTGAGGCCTGATGCTGCCCGGGGAGTTAAACTCCACTCGAGGATTCTTGCCCTGTGTCAAGAAGGCCTCGCTGTCAACAGCGCTTTCTTGGTCACAGCCCTGTGGACAAGAACAAGCCACTTCCACCCATCTGGGACATGGGCCAGATGAGGAGCCAGGGGTGGGGGCCTTGACCGCTGTGAGGGTAACCCGCAGCCCTGCTCCTGTTCCCTGCCCCGCCCGCTCGACTGCAGGCTCCCTGCGCAGACGCGGGTCACGGCCTGTGCTCTGTGCAGCCACAGCGTGTGGCTGTCACCCTCGTTTTAGGGTGTGTCGTTCGTTCATTCACTCTGCAGACACATGCTGGAAGCATCTCTCACAAGTGCCAAGGAACAGGGGGTGCAGAGGACGCAGGTGATTGCAAGGCAGAGGGAACATGAGTGACTGAGTGGCCAGAGGGCTGAGAGTCAACACCTGAGGTGCCAGAGCCCAGAGGGGGAGCCCTCACAGGAGCTAACACCCCAGCTGAGCCCAGAAGCCAAGAAGTTGGAGGGGAGCCTGGCAGGGAGCAGAGGTGGCCTGGCCTGGGGGAGGGGGACCTGGGGACATGGTCAGACCAAAGGCTCCCAGTGCGGTAGAGCCAGTGGGCCTGGTGGGCACCGGGCAGGAGCAGTGGAGGATGAGGAAGGGTCTGGAGCAAGAGGGGGCCCTGGGCTCAGCTTGACCTGCAAGAAGGGGCAGCGCCAGGATGGGTCACAGGAGCCCAGTAGGTCCCGCTGCTCCCAGACCCCTGTGCTTGGAGACAGGCTTGGTTTCCAGGCCCAGAGGGTGCGGCCCGTCTCCCAGACACCCAAGTTCCCACAGCTGGCTAGAGTGACCCACCAACCTCAGGAAAGTGTGGTACCTGTGATCAGTACCGTAACAGAAGGATTCAGCACTCAGCTGAAGGAAGAGACGCAGAGGACAGAGTCTGGGAGGGTCCAAACACGAGCCAGACTGCAGCCAGACGTGTGACAACACACACGGAGTACTGCCCCCGGGGAAGCTCGTGGTGTTTGTATTGCTGTGGTACTCACTGGGGCCTTACCTCCTTCTGCCCATGTGGCTGGCTGTCCTTTAGACCCAGCCGTTCCCAGAGGTCAGAAATGACACGCGCTTTCCCGAAGCCCCGAGCACAAGTCGCACTTTGGGCCATCAGGTGGGCAAGACCCCCAGCAACCAAGACGCTCCCATTAGGCAGGCCATTGTGGGGCCCAGAGATCCCACCCCAGGAGAGCAGGCCAGGGCCAGACCTCTCTGAGCAAAGCTAACCCATCAAACACACTGGACGCAAGAGAGCTGCGGTTTTGGCACACAAGCTAGTGCACGTGGGCCCAGCCCCAGGGAGGGGCTCGTGGCTTGCCCCGTGCATCGTGGACACGGAGCGTGAGCCAGCGTACGGGGTCGCTCCCTTTGCTTCAGGCAGGAGCACACAGCTTTCCTTTTGGAGACTCAGATGAGCCCGCGTCAGGAGCCAGGGGAGCTGGGGCGAGGCGGTGGGGGTGCCTCTGCACACCCTGGCCTCAGGCAGCCCTGATCCCCTCCAGCTGCTGCCCTGGGGTGCAGGCACCCCCTCCCCTTCCCCCTCGCCTCAGGCCCATAGCCTCTGACCCCAGGGCAGAGAGCAGCCTTTGAGGGACAATTCTGGAGGTTGAAGAACCCAGAATCTCAAGAGCAGAAAACCAGTCCGCAGTGCAGTGTGGGGCCAGTGTCGGAGCTGTGCTGGCTGTGGGGTGTGTGCTGGGCGTGCGGGGTGTGAGGCCCTCTGCCCCTCTCCTGGGGCTGGCTGGTACCCACTTGCTGGAGCAGTGGGTTGTGTCCTCCACAAGGTCTCCCAGCCCCGGAGCCCGCCTGGTCATGTGCCCTGGGCTCCCAGCTGACACATCACAGGGTAGGGTGGTCGCCTCTAAGAGCCCGGGGGGAGGGACATTCCCACCCAAGGCCTGCATGAGGGACCTGAGAGCATCTGGGGTAGCCGCAGAGGAGATGCTGCTTTGCTGGGGGATACTTCCAAAACCAGACTCAGCATCTCAGCCTGAATCACAAGCAGAATTCCTAACCCAGCAGGGACCATGTCCTTAAAGCCGCAGCATCAGCTGGTAAGGAGTGAGCCTGGGACAGTGGGATGGGGGCCCGCTCTGCCGTGCTGAGCCTCCTCTCCCAGTGGAAGCAGCCCTTCCAGCCCCCTCCCTGGAGCCCAGTCTGGGCCACTTTGCCTGAAGAACCTGAAACCGCCACCCTGAGGTCGCTGCCTTGCAGGGAACCGCTGGTCCTTCAGAGCACCCAGCCCTCCGCCTCTCCTGCTACAAACCCTCAACCAGACTCAAGTCTCAGGAGGGCCCAGGGGGTGACAGATGCAGTGAGACCCACAAAGGGCGTGAGGCACACACCAGAGGAACTGCGTGGCCTTGCTGACTTATATCCACAGAAACAGGAGGAAATCGTGTGGAAGGAACAGAAGGTCGCATGAAGCTGGCTGTGGGCACACTGAGCAGAGCCACCCATCCTGTGGGTGACTGCAAGCAGCAGGGTTAGGACTCTCCGGTGCGCTCAGTTCGTCACCCAACCTAGACCCCAGGGTGCAGTCGGGGTTGGCAGGTGTAGGGGGCCAGCCTTGAGCACAGTGTGCCTTGGCCATCACCCAGGGGCACTGGCCCAAGGCTGCAGGGGCCAGCTCCAGGCCACCTTCCCCCAGCAGCCAGGAAGGGGCATATTACCCACACCAGGGTTTCTTTTTAATTTATTTTCCAAAACCAAGGATGGAGCTTCTGGCTGGCATCTTTGGGTTGTGGGTGAGGAGGGTGGCCCCTTCCAGGGAGGCAGGTTTCTGTGTACAAGGAAGCAGTGCAAGGCGGCCTGGTGCTGCCTGCCTCGGGCCAGCCCACACACCACACCCCACTGCCACCCAGCCCACTCCAGCCCAGGCCTATAAACCCTCCACGCCTGCCTCTCCTGTTGGACAGAGGCTTGGAGTTGGCATCATGTAGCTGAATTTCAGTGGCCTTCGGGCCCTGGTGACAGGGGCAGGGAAAGGTAGGTGTGAGCCGGGCAAGTGGGGGTGTGGGAGAGGCCAGACCTGAAGCCTCACAGGCCCACGTTGGGGGTCTGCGTGTCCCTTCATGCCTGTCACAGCCTCTCCTGCCAGCACCTGCCCCCCGACTCCACCCACCGAGCCACAGACCCGGGCCTGGGCCGCTCCCCGCCACCCAGCAGGCCCCACTGGGACCGGACATGAGCCCCTCTCTGCTCAATGCAAGGCCCCTCCAGAAAGGGCAGCCTTCAGACTGGGCAGCCCAGGTCTCTTCCCCCAGCCTGGCAGGAAGGAGCTGCCCTCTGGGCCTCCCTTGGCCGGATCCCAGGTGCTGGGCCTCTGACCCCCACCACCTCCTGGGCCAGCACCCTCTCACTGCTCTTTCCTGAGCAGCAAAGCTGCAGCCCCCAGCCCCAGACTTGACCCAGACGTGTTGGGCCATCTGCCTGACAGTTGCACCCTTGCAGGGATTGGGCGCGACACTGTGAAGGCCCTGCATGCCTCAGGAGCCAGAGTGGTGGCCATAAGCCGCACCAACGCCGACCTGTTCAGCCTCTCCAAGGAGGTGAGGTGTGCAGCCCACTGCAGCCCAGGCCCGTGACCCTCAGAACCTGCCAGAACCATCCCTTTGGTCACTGGCCAATGCCTCCTCTCAGTGCCTCGGGATAGAGCCTGTGTGCGTGGACCTGGGTGACTGGGAGGCCACAGAGCAGATGCTGGGCGGCGTGGGCCCCGTGGACCTGCTGGTGAAGAACGCTGCCGTGGCGCTGCTGCAGCCCTTCCTGGAGGTCACCAAGGAGGCCTTTGACAGGTGGGGAGTGGGAGAGGAGGTGGACTGGGGAGAGGGCTGCTGAGGAGGCAGAGCGGGCATGGCCACTGTCTGTCTGTCTGCAATGCCCCTAGGTCCTTCGATGTGACCCTGCGCTCTGTGTTCCAGGTGTCCCAGGTGTGCCGGTGGGAGGGTGTGGCTTAGCACTGACGTGGCCCAGGTTGGGGTGTGCTGGGTGGGGTCAGGCTGCCCCCTCTCTTGGTTTCCAGATGGTGGCCCGAGGCATGATCGCCCGCGGAGTGCCTGGCTCCATCGTCAATGTCGCCAGCATGGTGGCCCACGTCACCTTCCCCAACCTTGCTGTCTACAGTGAGTCCCTCTACCCAGCCTGGACCCCCCCCCCGAACCCCACTCCATGCAGGAGCCGCTGGACTCCCGGGCTGGGCCGCATGCAAAACGGGCTGAATCCCTAAGGGCCCGTGGGGCTGCGCTCCGTCCACGGGCTCCACCAAGGGCGCAATGACCATGCTGACCAAGGCCATGGCCTTGGGCTGGGGCCATACAAGGTGCGTGTGGCGGCGCTGGGGGCGCCGGGGGCCCGGACCTGGGGGGGAACGGGTGGTGGGTAAGGCTGGGGGCTGGGGGCGAGAACTGGGCAGAGGGTGTCAAAGGTAAGTAGGGGCTGTGGGGCGAGGCTCGTCGGCCACCTGAGGCTGCCCCTCCGGCCTCCCAGCCCCAGATCCGGGTGAACTCCGTGAATCCCACGGTGGTGCTGACGGCCATGGGCCAGCTCCTCTCGGCCGACCCCGATTTTTCCCGGAAGCTGAAGGAGCGCCACCCGCTGAAGAAGTCTGCAGGTCAGCGGGGCTTCGCGGAGCGGCGGGCGCGGCTGGGGCCAGGCTCAGCCAGCGGAGCCGAGCCGCGCTGACCCCGCCCTCCGCCCGCCGCAGAGGTGGAAGACGTGGTCAACAGCATCCTTTTCCTGCTCAGCGACCGCAGCGCCTCCACCAGCGGCTCGGGCATCCTCGTGGACGCCGGGCACCTGGCCTCCTAGATGGCGCTGCGCCGGACGGCCAGGCGGATGACGCTCGGCCCCGCTCCCCGCCCCGCCGCGCTTCTACACCGGGCCCCGCCCCACGCCCGGCCACGCCCCCGGCCCACCCCTCTGCGCCCGCCACAGGGCCCGCCGCCTGCACCCCACTGCTCGGCTCCACCGGCCTGGGCTCCCCTTCCCGCCCCACTAGCACGCCCCACTTCCAGACCACAGTCCACATTTCAGGCACCCACACCCGCGCTGCCGTGAGACCCCGCCCCTGTCGCCCCCACCCACTGCGTCTTTTGCGGTGCGGGGTGGATTTGCCTAAATAAACGCAGGCCATTCTCCTGCAGCCGGCGAGTTCCCTGGGCTCTGGATGGGCTCGCCGCGACGCTGGGGAGGGGAGGGTCGGGGCTGAGGGGCACATTCACCTTCCAAGAAGTGAGCAGGTGGCCTATTCGAAGCGCACCCCGACACGCCCCCATTCCACCGCTGACCCTGCCTTTGAGCTGACTGGCCGCGATTCCTGGCAAAGGAAGAGATTCCTCATATCCACGTCCCTGACAAAACACCCAACCAGCTCTGGGCAGAGGACGGAGGGCAGCCTGTGGCCACCTTTCCTGACTGCACCTCTGGCTCCGTCCCTCAGCCCAGAGTCCTCGCTTTGACTGCTGCCGGCAGCAGAGGGGAGAGGGTCTGAGGAGGGTCTGGGGAGATGCCCTGGACCATAGGCCAGCCCTAGGGGAGATGGGACTGAACGCTTAGCCTGGGCGTGAGGAGCGGGGTGCTGGACCAGCACAGTTTATCCAACCCTGAGGAACCCAGCTCCACCTTGGGGCACACCTTCCCCCACAAGACCACCCACGAGAGGGCAGCCCAAGCTGGGGAGGGGTCCACAGCTGCTGCTGTACCTACTGTCCGTGGCCTGAATCTGGGCACAACAGCTCTGCAGCCTGAGCGGCTAGAGGGTCTTGCAGGTAGGGCCTGCTGGGATTCAGTTGTGCTTGCATGGGTCAAGGTCCTGAGTGTCACATGACTTCTGAGTGTGACGAGGCCTGAGCTGACCAGTCAGCTGGACTGGCACAGTGTCCAACCCTGGGCAAGAGGGCAAGGGATGAGGGACTGGGGTGGGGCAAGGGATGAGGGACTGGGGTGGGGCCCTCCAGGCACTGGTACCACTGGGCTGGGAGAGCAAAGGGCACGGAGCAAGGGTGAGGAGTGCTGAGGCCACTCTGGCCAGCTGCAGGGCCTCCTAAATCAAGGTCTGTGCCAAAGTTGGCTTGGGTCAGTCCAGCTGGCTCAGTGAGGAGCACAGACAAGTGAAAGGATCTGGACACCATTCCGGGGGCCAGGAAAAGCCAGTGCAGGGACCTGGGCAGATGGGCCTTTCAGGAAGGACAGGCTGGGGGCTGTCTCCCACCCTCAGCCTGGGGCAGGCAGAGGGCAGGGTCCAAGGTTAGAAGCAGACGGCAGGGTGTGCTGGGTGGCCAGGCGGTGTGGGCTGCACCACAGGGCTAGGTCTGGTAGGGGCTTGTTGGCTGTCCGCCAGGCGTTTCTCAGATCTGACTCTTGCTGGCCCTGGCCATCCTCTTCTCCAGACTGTCCACCTCTCTGGCCCCAGTGACCCGACCGCCCTGCAATCACCAATTCCCTACTCCTGGCCTCAGAAGGTTCTCAGGGCAGTGTTTCTAGACTTTCCCACCATGACCCACAGAACAAAGTAGGTTTTACAGGGGGAGCCAGCAAATACGTGGACACGGGAGCACACATACATCTGTAACTGACCCTAAAGCTGCAGGGCAATGTTTGCCTCTGCTGTTCACTGTGTACCCCAGTGACCCCAAGCCTATCCCCTCCCATCCTACCCATGTTTTTAAAGTGCTTGTGGCCTTCTGTGGGCTGGCCAAGTGAGCTAGAGTTTCAACTCCTTTTGAGGCTAAAGCCCACGGTCGTTGGTCTTGGCCTCTTCTTCAGGCTTATTGGGTTATCTAAACCCTTGCCCTCTGAGCACTACAAGGGAGCCGGCGTGAGCCACTCCCAGGTCTGGGGGAGGAAAGCATGCGATCCTTTTCACCAAACTTTTCTTCTCAGAAACAAAACAGAAAATGTTGGCACTGAGTTCTCCATTTCGCGTGTAGTTACACATTCTTTCTGCTATTAACTACCACACCTGTTTTTTTTCTAATAATCTTGGTAAGGGAAAAATGCTGGCAGGGTCAGCTAAACCAATTTAGCGCCCCGGGTAGAAGAGTCGCCACCCAGCAGCTTGAAAAACCCCGCCCCAGTGTCCGGCGGGGACCCTCCCCGCCTGCCCCGCCCCGGCCACGCCTACCGATTTCGACCAATCGCCTCCGTGGGCAGGCTGCTATTTGAATGTCCCCGCCTCCCGCCAGAATACCGCCCTGCGATTGGCCCGCCTCGCCCCGCCCCGCGCCCTCCTGGACCCCTGGGCTTGCAGTAGGGCGGCCGCAGTGTGCAGGGCTAAGCCGGACCTCATGGATCTGGGGCTCGCAGGGCGCCGGGCGCTTGTCACCGGGGCGGGCAAAGGTGGGCTGGGGTCTGCCAGGGGCGGACAATGGTAGGCTGGAGGGGCGGCTGGGGGCAGCTGGGGGCGGCCGGGGAGGGTTGCTCGCCCTGAGCCGCGCTCCCCGCAGGCATCGGGCGCGGCACAGTCCAAGCGCTGCACGCGGTGGGTGCGCAGGTGGTGGCTGTGAGCCGAACCGAGGCCGACTTGGACAGCCTGGTCCGCGAGGTAGGCGCCGCCCTGTCCCAGCCCAGCAGGGGGCGGGCGGGGACACGCGGGCGCCGGGCCTTGGGGCTCAGCAAGGACCCTAACCAGCCTCCCTCCCCGGGCGCGCCGCCTCCGTGGGCAGCTGACTAGTCGGGAGAATGACGACGCCCCCTGGATTTAGAAAGAGGCAGAAATGGCTGTCTTGCTGGCCAGGGGCCAGAGGCTCCCCAGGCGCAGGGAGGAAGTGGGCTGGCCGGAGGCGGGGCCAGGTTCCTGTTACCCAAGCCCAGAGTTGTCCAGAGGCCCAGTTAACTCCCTGTCCCCCGCATTAGCCTGGGATTCTGAGCCCCCAAAAGGTGACTGGCTCCTCTGGGCCCCGTAACCTCTCTGCTTGTGAGACTGAAAGGTCACCCAGATCCAGCCCCCCTCCGACTGGTGGCAGAGGCCCAGCTGTACGCTTTCTTGGAGCCTCTGGTAGATGACCTCCCCACACCTCACTTAGTGCCCAGGGGTAGAGCCTGTCTGCGTGGACCTGGGTGACTGGGAGGCCACAGAGCGAGCACTGGAAGGCGTGGGCCCCGTGGACCTGCTGGTGAACAATGCCGGCGTGGCACTGCTGCAGCCCTTCCTGGAGGTCACCAAGGAGGCGTGTGACATGTGAGCCAGTGAGGGTGGAGGACCCTGGGGGGAAGGGCTGTCCCCTGCAGCAGCAGCCCCTGTCCCTGACCAGGGTCTATCCATACCTACCTCCAGATCTTTTGATGTGAACCTTCGGGCTGTCATCCAAGTGTCCCAGGTGAGCTGCCTTCAGGGCAGGGGTGGGAATTGGTGGGTGACATTCTGCCTCATGCTCCCTCTGCAATTCTAGATCGTGGCCCGAGGCTTGATAGCTCGGGGAGCCCCAGGATCCATCGTGAATGTCTCCAGCCAGGCCTCCCAGCGTGCCCTGACTAACCACAGCGTCTACAGTGAGCCAACCCTGGCTGTGCCCTGCCCCCCGCCCCTCCCCTCAGGCCTGAGCACCCAGCTCAGGCTCTCCACACTCTGTCCCCCTTCACAGGCTCCACCAAGAGTGCCTTAGACATGCTGACCAAGGGGATGGCTCTGGAGCTTGGGCCACACAAGGTGAGCCCCGCTGGAAGGCCTCCCATCCCCCAGCCCACCTGCCCAGAGAGTCCCAGCCCACCTTGCTGACTTCCTGACTGTCCTGGGGCAGATCCGTGTGAACGCAGTGAACCCCACAGTGGTGATGACTCCCATGGGCCAGGCCAACTGGAGCGACCCCCAGAAGGCCAAGACCATGCTGGACCGCATCCCACTTGGCAGGTTTGCTGGTGAGTCAGGCAGGAGCCCAGCTGGGAATTATACCAGTAACCTGCTTGGGTGAGGGGTGGGAGGGCAGCTCCCTTCACCCACACCCTGAGCCCCACCCTGCCCGCAGAGGTGGAGAACGTGGTGGACACCATCCTCTTCCTGCTGAGTGACCGGAGTAGCATGATCATGGGCGCCACTGTGCCGCTGGATGGGGGCTTCCTGGCCACCTGAGCCCCCTCCACCCACACGTACTCCTGTTCCACGCTGAGCCCACCTTAACCCTCCCCTTCTCCATCCTTCCAATAAACCTGACTCTTCTGTCCAGCCTGCATGCTGATTCCTAGGCTGCTGTCGAGTGGCTGGAAGACACAGAGCTCAGGGGCTGAGTGTGGGAGTGAGTCCCAGATAGAGACGCCCATTCAACTCACATCCCAGGCCGGGCGGCAGCCTGGCTCCCCAGCCTGAGGTCTGCAGGCCTGGCTAAGTCCCTGGCAGGGCTGGGAGATGGAACTTTCCAGAAGGCCAGCTCCTAAGGAGGCTAGTGAATTTGACCAAGGATGGCCTTTGGCCTGGTCCAGAGAGGCCTCTGGGGTGGAAGCAGTAGTGTTTTGAACACAAACGTTGGCTGGGATTCCTGGAAGTCAGCGCATAAAAGACAGAAGTGAACTGAGGAGGCAGTGTTGGAAAGTCACTACTTTGTTGACTTGAGTGACTTCTTTGCTGAATCAGACGATGGTTTTCAACTACTGAGAACATTTCCTCAACTTTTTGAGTTATTCACCATGTACTGAACACAGGCACAGCACAAGCTCCAGCTGCAGAATTTGCCCACTTCCATGGTGTAGGTACTCCCACCTGTTTGATGTCCTTGAGGCGGCGCTGGGGAGAGACGGGAGCACCTCACCTCTGCCTGGTATCCCCACCACGCAGACACAGTAGCTCTAAATGACCCACCCGAAAGCACAGATAATAATGTACAAAAATAATTAGAAAGTGATGTGCTTTGAGCATTTGTTAAATTGTGTCTTTGATAGAACTAGTTGTAAGTTTATATAATTATTAACAATAGCTGCTTAAAAGCTGGCTAGCAAAATTCCTGAGGTTTAGCAGTCGGCTCAGAGACCCACAGTTTGGTAGCAGAGTGTGGCCTTCTCATCATGGGTCTGCCCAGGAGGAGTGGTGCCCTGTGGCCTCAGGGCGAGGTCGGTGCCAGGCCAGGCTCCCTGCCGTCCCTCCTCCCCGTCCACACCACACTTGTCCTACCTCCACAGCTTCATGGGCCCCTCTGCCTGGATGCCCTTCCTTCTCATGGCCTGGCTCCTTGGGACTCCGCTCAGTGTTCCCCAGACTGGGCGGAACAGCCTTGCCCTAGGCTGTTGGGGCCACGCTGCCCCCTGCCA
This sequence comes from Camelus dromedarius, assembly GCF_036321535.1. Classification (NCBI taxonomy): domain Eukaryota; kingdom Metazoa; phylum Chordata; class Mammalia; order Artiodactyla; family Camelidae; genus Camelus; species Camelus dromedarius. The sequence goes on from NC_087451.1 coordinate 27,654,207, forward strand.
CACCTGGGAGCTGCTTAAGCAGCCAGAGCCCACCCGCTCCCCGGGCCGGGCCCCTCCAGAGGCCCCATCCACATGAGGGGGGCTGTCTTCATCCAGAAGGGGCCGAGTGCACTTGCTCCCTCTATGATCCGGGTCCCTCCTTTGGAAACTGACAGCTCAGTAAGCTCTTCCTTCTCCTCTGGCCCAGGATTGGGGGATCAAGGTCACCTGCTCTGTACCCATGAATTGGGAAGGGAACTGGGGGCAGAGCACCCGAGGGCAGAGGGGCAGGCAGGGTGAGAGGAGCAGGTCAGGCAGCCAGACAGGCAGGAAATGGTGGAGAACGTTTATTGTATAAAATAAGAAAGGGCCGCCCCATCCTGGGGCACAAGAACAGAACCCACCCCCCAACCTCCCCCAGCAGGGAAGCCCATCCTGGGGCTGCCCTGGGCCCGCCCCTGCAGCCTGAGGGAGTCCCTGCTCCCTTCTGGCCTCCCGTAGGGACCAGGGGAGGCCGGAGCTGTGCCCCTGGAAAGAGGTGGACAGGATCTCCCAGCCCCAGCACCGCCACCAGGGGCAGCAGCCTGGTCCCCATGCTTCCTTCCCCTCCCCACCCACACCACTCCCCCACCGCAGACTCGGGGACATCGAACATCTCGACAGGACAGACATGGGTGGGCACGGGCTGTGCCTCCAGAAGTGGGGGTTCTAGAAGACCGTGCACTTCTTCCCCGGCTTTTTCACGGGAGGTGGGCAGAGAACAGCCCGGATGGCCTCATCAAACACGGTCTTCAGGCCCCGCTGGGTCAGGGCCGAGCACTCCAGGTACTTGACAGAGCCTGGGGGCAGCGAGGGACGGGGGACGCTGAGGGAGTGGGGGCGGCACAGGTGCACAGCAGACGGGGATGCCTCTCTTCCCCGCTCCCCATGCTGGCCGGTCTGGCGGTGCCCACTCACCGATCTCCCTGGCCATAGCCAGGCCCTGGGGGTAGGTGATGGGCGCCAGCTTCTTGTCCCGCAGCCGCTCGACGGTGTCCTTGTCATCTCGGAGGTCCAGCTTGGTGCCCACCAGGAGGATGGGCGTGTGGGGGCAGTGGTGCCGCACCTCTGGGTACCACTGTGGGGACGGAGGCTCTGACCCCTGCTCCTTGGGGCCTTCACCCCAGTCTGGCCCAGAGCAGGCCATGGCTCCCAAGGGCCCCTTCCCTGTGGCGCCTAGACCCACCCTGAATCGTTCCTCTTCACGGGGTGACCGCTGGGTTCAGTGGGGAGATGACCAAGGACAGAAATCCCCAGCCAGGAAGTTTCCAGGCCCATCAGGGCCTCGCAGTCAGGGCCCTCCCTCCCCTGAATGCCTTGCGGCTCGCCACTCCAGCCCCACCCCGACCCCTCGTCACCCCTCTGGACCACCTTCAGACCCCACAGCCAGCAGAACGGCATCACCTCTGCCTCCAAAGGACAGTCTGCCTCTGGAAGGTCTTCAGGCAAGAAACCCCTGCCCTGTAAAGGCAAGTTCTCTGGGCAGCCCCCTCCCCTCCGGCAGAGGATGAACACTTCGTCCAGCCCTGCCCTACCTTGGCTCGAACATTCTCAAAGGAGGCTGGGCTCACCAGGGAGAAGCAGATCAGAAAGACGTCCTTGGGAGAAAAGGAGAGAGAGGCCTAGGCGGAAGTGGTCAAGGAGGGCTGCCGGCCCCAGCACCCCCACGTCAGGACCTCTGGGCCTCCACCTAGCCTCCCAGCCCTGTGGGCAGCCCTGTGGTCGCCTACTGTCTGAGGGTAGGAGAGTGGCCGCAGCCGGTCGTAGTCCTCTTGCCCAGCAGTGTCCCACAGCCCCAGGTTGACCGGCTTCCCGTCAACCATCACATTGGCGGAGTAGTTGTCGAAACTGCAGGAGCGGAGTGAGAAAGGTCGGCCCAGGGCTGGGGCTCTCAGGCCCTCACAGACCTGGAGCCCAGCTGGCCCCTCAGCCCCACCTGGGGAGCCCAGACCGGGCCCACGTGGGCCTGGCCCCCAGGCACCCGCGCCCCCCACGCCAGCCCGGCCAGCCCGCCACAACTGCTCACACGGTGGGGATGTACTCTCCCGGGAAGGCGTTGGTAGTGTAGCTGATCAGCAAGCAGGTCTTCCCCACGGCGCTGTGGAGACAGGGTGAGCCCAGGCTGCTCCCAAGCCCGCCCCAGCTCCCTGCCCAGCAAGGGCAATCCCCTCCCACGGAGCCACAAGCCAAGTGAGGCTGCCCAGGGTGGGGACAGGGGTCCCTGCCCAGCAGATCCTCAGCGACCCAGGGATAGAGGAGGAAAACCAGGGTAGGCAGGCCTCTGGGGGGAGCTGAGTGGTGGGTGCGGGCTGGGGCGAGCTGCCCCACAGCTGCAGGCAGGTGCTGGAAGGGTGGCAGGGGAGGGTGGGGCCGGCTGAAGGTTCAGCCCAGGTGAGAGGCCTGGACCCACCCACTGAGAGGCCAGGCGGGGCCGCGGGCCGCCCGCAGCATCAGGTGGGCCTGGGCTGGAGGCCGGCGCCCTGAGACCAGCCGGGGGTGGGGGGTGTCCCGCCCCACCGCGTCCTCCCGCCCCTGCTGGGTCCCCCGGCGCCCACGGTCGGTGGGGGGGGTCGGGGGCGCGCTGGGGCCGCCCCGCCGGACCCCGAGGCGGGGTCCTGGGCCCGCGCGAGCCGCCCTCTCCGCGCCCGGGAGCCGAGCGCCCCGCGCGGGAGGGTCCCTGGAACCGCCCCTGCCCGGCGTGCCCGGCCGAGCGGCCCCCGCGCGGCGCACTCACCCGTCGCCGACCACCACACACTTGATGGCCTGCATGGGCGCGGGCCGGGCGGGCGCGGCCGCGAGCCGAGCTGCGGAGAAATGCCCGGCGCCGCAGCCGCCGCGGACCGGAGCCGAGCGCCGAGCCGAGCGGCCGGAGACAGCCGAGCGCCGCCGAGCGCCGGGCGCGGAGACAGCCGAGCGCGGCCGGTCGGGCGGGCGGGGGGCGCGGACCCGCCCCGAACCCGGACCAACGCGCCTTCCAGAGAAATCTGGTGCGGGGCGGGGATATGACGCATCCCCCCCGATCCGGTCCCCGAGCTCCTGTGACCCACACTAAGGCACCGCGCAGGCAGGCGGCTCCCACCCACCTGGACAGGTTTGGGTGGTCCATGCGCACAGGGTTTCTTCCAGGGAGAACACTCCCAGGGTCCACCCACCCTTCAACCAGGAGACAGCTGGAGACAACTGGTGTTTGCAGTCACCAGAGGCCCCCAAGGCGGGCAACCCCGGGCCCAGCTGTCACCCTCCCCTCCCGTCCGCTGCGGTAGCCAGACCACCACCTCCATCTGGCAGCAGTTGGGGGGGGGTGGTGACCCACCCACACCTAGAGGGTATTTTCTGCAGGGTCCAGCCTTGGGAGTACTGGTTGATGTGGGAGAAAGGCTCTGGGACCAAAATGTATCACAAAGTACAAAAGCCTGTATTTCAGAACTGCCGGAGAGAGGGCGTGCTGGGGCCGCTGAGCTCAGGGTTGCTGTTAGGTGACTGAACAGAGGCGGAGGGGCATGGAGGGCTCAGGACCGCTCCCCCGTCTTCCATCAGGGTCTGTGCTCTCAGGCACATCCTCCTCCTCCCTGGGACTGGACCCAAGGAGTGGGGAGGGGCCAGGGCCCACTACAACCCCCAACCCCCTTGGCCAGCCCTCTGGACCCCTGCAGCGGGGCTGCTCTCAGATCCACCCCGCCACTGATTTTCCGAGTCACCAGCTGTAGAATCTGCCCAAACAGCCCGGGCCTGCCCGATGGATGGCCTGTCCCTTGAGAGGAAGGGATGGGCAGCAGTATGACCCAGACGTCCGGCAGATGCCACCTTCCTGCTGCTCGGAGTTTTCCTGCCTCCCCTCATTTCTGGGGGCTCAGGGTCCTCAGGGGGGACCCTTGCACATAAGCCAGGACAGCATTTTGCAGAAAGCTGGCCCTCTGGGCCTCCTCATCCCGGATCCGGGCGATCTCCGCTTCCTTGAGTCGAAGCTTCTCGCGGAGGGAGGCGTTCTCGCTCTCCCTGTCCAGCAGTGCCTCCCGGTGGTCACTCGCGATCACTGCAGGGAGGAAGCTTGGTGAGGAAGGGGCGCTGGGCGCTGTCTGGGCTCCTGCCATTCCAGAAGCCCACTGGGGGCTGGGGGACCAGGCTTGCTCACTTGCCTCTTGTGCCAGGACCTCCGGGAGCTGAGACCTCAGCCAGGCTCGGCAGGCCAGGCCAGCCCCCTGTGGGACGACCCAGTGAGGGAGGTCCTGCAGAGACGCTGTGGGGGGCTCCGGGCCCAGCTCACCTTTCAGCTGGCGCTCCAGGGCTGCCACCTTCTCCTTAAGCGCTTCCTGGGCCGTCAGCTCAGCCTTCAGGCGGCCTTTCTGCTCCTGCAGCTCCACCCGCACCCTGGTCACTTCGGCGACCTTTTCCTGGTCCTTGTTGCTCAGTTCCTGCCAAGCATGTGGGTGGGTGGGGGGTGAGATGGAGGCTGGGGCAGGGGCACCCCCGGTAGCCCTCAAAGTCCCAGCTACCTGCTGCAGCTCCTCCAGGCGCCGCTGCAGGCCCTCCACCTGCACGCCCAGCTGGCTGGCCCTCGCCTGGGCATCGGCCACCGTCTGCTTCTGCTGCAGGCAGGCGCTCTGAGCCTCGTCCCGCGCCTGCGCCAGCAGCCGCAGCTTCTCCTCCAGGTGAGCCAGGCGCTGCTGCTGCAGGCATGGGGGAGGGGCTGGTGAATTGCTTTCTGGCCCGTGGCCGTGAGCTCACGTGGGCAGTGACCCCCTACTCCCCGCTTCAGGCTGAGAGGAGCTTTTATTTGCTGTGTGGAAACCGCACTGTCGCTAAAGTTGTTACGAATACTGCTCTGAATGGGCTCAGCTTGAACAGGGAGCCTCTGGGGACCACTCTCCCCGGGCTCCTCCTCCGGGCCCCAGGCTGATGCCATCCTGCCCTCTGGTCTCCCACTTCCACCATGCCGTCACGGGCTGCACGTTTGGGCCAAACCCCTTCCCCACGGGCCTGGAAGATGTTGGCTCTTTGTGGGGGGTGGATGTGGTCTGACTCTTCCCCACTCCTGCACCCCTGGAGCTTCCATTCTCAACTCCGTCCCTACAGAGATAGGGGACAGCCCTGATCTGGCCCCATGAAGCCTGCGGTGCCGTACAATCCAGAGAGCCCCTGGCAGCCCCTCAGACCTCTCCCTATGGTGGGCGCTGCCAGCAGTAGGCAGCGGCCTTGGGCTCACCTCCTCCAGACGGACTTGGTTCTTGGCCTTGACAAGCTCCTCCTCGGCTTGGCTCCGCTCACTGAGCGCTGCTGCCTTAGCCCGGCTCAGCTCCTGCACCACAGACAGCAATCCCTGGGTCCTTCCTGCAGCCCAGGGACCCATCCCGGCCACATCCAGCCTCCCCAGGGGAGGGCAGAGCTCCAGCACCCAGCTCACCTCCTCCAGGGACAGCCGCGCGGCTTCCAGCCTCTGCACCCTCTCCTGCATGGCCCTCTCACTCTCCTCCAGGTGCCGAGTCATGTGTTCCACCTGCGGGGCGCAGGGATGGGGCCGGCAGGCTGGCTCCCCCACCTTCAGCTCATCGGATCCCCACCCCAGGAGGCAAGTGAATCATGGGGACCCTTCCAGGTGGGGGCTCGTGGTGGGGTGGACGTGGTGCTGATGGGACGCGTGTCCTCCTCTGACCTTTCCTAGCGAGGGCTGCCCCAAGCGGCCTTGCAGGTAGCGAGGATGGAGGGTCCATCCCAGCGCTGTCCACCCCCCACCCCCCGATGGCACGGAGTACATGGCGGCTTGCACTGGGGTGACAGCATGGTCAGGGTCCCTTCTAGAAACTGGTCAGGAGGTTCTGGGTCTGACACCTGCCAGGACTGGTGGAGAACCGCCACCAGAGCCCCACGGGCTCCTGGGGGAGCACACTGGGAGTGTGCCTTGACACTGTGTCAGACCGAGGTGTCCACAGGCCCTGGTGGGGACGTGAGGGGCAAAGGCCAGAGAACGTGACCAATGAGGAACCTCCGTGAAGCGCAAGTGCTCCGAGTCCTCCAGGCTCTGCCGGGACCTCTTCTTCTCGAGCTCCAGGCGCTCTGGAAGCACGGGGGATCGCGTGGGCAGGGCTCCTCTGGTGGCCCCCTGGCTCCCAGGGTCCCCGTCTCCAGGCCCCAGCAGCTGGCCTGGTGTGCCTACCTTCGGCCTGGACTGCCCGCAGCTTCAGCTCGGCAGCCGTGTTGCTCAGCTCCTGCCGGGCCAGGAACAGCTGCTCCTGCTGAGACTTCGCCTTCCGCTCCAGCTCGTCCACCTGAGCCAGCGTCCAGGGAGGGAAGCTTAGGTCCCTGTCGCGAAGCCCCACCTGGGGCTCTCCAGGCGCCTGGCCCCACGCCCCCAGACCTGGTTTCGCAGAAGCAGGTTCTTTTCGTTGGCAGCAGACAAGTCTCTGAGGAGCTTCGACTCCCGCTCTGCAGCTTCCTGGGGGTGAGACAGGGAAAGGGCGCCACTGGCCACCCGCCGCCACGCCCCACCTGCCTGCCCCACGCCCGCCTGCCGCCCAGCCCTCCCTGCCCACCTGCTGCTCCAGCCTGTGCTCCTTCGCCTGTCTCTGTGCCTGGCTCCGACGTTCCTGTTCTGCAGCGGCCAGGAGCTCCCCCAGGTCCCGGGCCTTCTGCTCCGACAGAGCCAGGGCGGCCTCAGCCATCTGCAGCCTGCAAGGAGGAAGAGCCAGCCTTGCCAGCCGACCGTGAGCTCCGCCCCGGCCCCGCCTCCAGCCTTGCTAAGGCCTTGCCGTTCTCCCTCGTGCCAGGTGTCTACCCAGCTAACACTCGGCTCCTCCAAAAAGCCTTCCCAAGTCGGCACCCCAGCCGCTTCCCACTTCTACTTTGTACACTGGGGTCTTGAGTCCTCGCCTGGATGGTCCTCCTCTGCCCTGTGGGCAGGTCTCTAAAGTGTTCCAAAGCACCCCCGACCCCAGTCCTGTGCTCTGTCCCTCCTTACTTGGCCTTGAGGGCTTTGATGACGGAGTGCCTCTCGTCCAGGGCTTCCTGAAGCTGCCCTACACGCACTGCTGATGCCCTGCGGGCCAAGAGGAAGGTCCACGAAGCCCAAGCCCCAGAGCCTCTCCGGGGTTGGCCCTGTAGCAGCCGCTGGTCGTCATGCTCACACAGTGGGCTGAGAATGTGCTCGGTGCTGCCTCTGACCCTCCAGCCCACTGGCTCAGGGAATACACCCCACGACCACAGGTGAGGTCACTCTGAGGCTAGAGCCGGGATTCGAACCCCGGGCACCTCCACCGCGCCGCCCCTCTGCCCCCAGTTCTGGGGCCATGCTCACCTGCTGCTCCGGGCCATCTCTTCTCTCTGCCTGTCAATCGTCTCCATCAAGTCCAGGAACTGGGGACAGAACCGGACAGAACCCCTTCAGGGTCCAGAGCCTGCCCGCTGCCCATGCGGGCGGGAAGGTGGCCAACATGCACTGAGGCAGCAGGACACCAAGCGGCTCAGCCCCATCCAAACGGAGGATAGGTCCCATGAAGGGGAACCCACCCACCCAGCCAGAGAGCATCAAACAAGAGGCTGCCTCCTGGGCCTGGGTGGGCTGTTTGGAGAGATTCCAGGGCCAAAGGAGTGAGATGGCCCTGGCACTGGGCCAAGGGGGGGCCCTTCATCCACAGGGCAGGGCTGGGGTTGCGGCCGGGCAGGCGTCTGCGGTCAGAGACGGTGCCACCCTCACCTGCTTGGACTTCTCTTCCCGGAGGTGCTGCACCTCCTTGCTGAGCACGTGGGTGCGGGCCTGGTTCTCCCGGAAGGCGGTCTGCCGGTCCTGGTTGTGGTCCATGGCCTGCTCTGTTGGGAAAAGCCAAGTCATCTACCAGGGGTGCTGAGCCTTGGGAGTGGCTGACGGCCGGCCGAACCCCGTGCCCAGAAGGCCCCGTGCAAGGCAGTGTCTCACCCCACAAGTCAGACAGACCCCTCAGGGCACTAGCAGATGAGGGGCTCAGCAGGGGTGGGGGTGACGGTGAGGCCAGGAGCTTGGGAGGCACATGGCAGGGGGATGCACAGGAAGCGGTGGAGGAGGCTGCTCCACTTCCACAAGAGGTGGGCACTTGGGCTCTGCCCCAAATATCAAAGACACACTGCCTGACTTTTAAGAGGTAACTGCTGAGCTCAGCTCCTGGGTTCTAGAGAGATCCAGGACAGGAGCCAGCCAGAAACAGCCATGGGACCAGAAGCAATGACAACAGCTGGAGGCAGGGCCAAGGACCAAGTGGGAGAGGCCACGTGTTGGGCAGACCCAGCAGCAGGGTGACCCCACACTAGATTCCAACCCAAGCTTGGGCCCTCAGGTGGCCGGCGCCGCTGGCAGGACAAGGAGCCACGGGAGTGAGTTGTCGGCATCAGGACGGGAGCAGCGCCGGGCAGTCAGCGCTCGCTCTGGTTTTAACGGGCTACAGTCCTGATGCGCTCACGCGCTCTGGCTGAGCCGCCCACCCTGGGTGGCTAGGCCTCTGTCAGAGGGGATCAGCTTCATGCTCATGACCTGCTCCAAGTGCTGGAAGCTGCCAGCAGCCCACACGCCCATACCCACAGCTCTGAGGACATCCCCCGGGATGCTATTCCCAGCCAGCTCCAGCCTCCACAGGGTTCTGTTGCTGGGGAGACAGTTCACCAGGGCGCGGCCGCCAAGGAGGCCGATGTGATTCCAGCGCAGGTCTGAAAGGAAACCTGTTGTCACCGGACAGAGAGCACCGGGCAGGGGTGGGAGGGCCAGGCCAGCCTAAGCTGCTTCCTTTGTGGGGCTGGGGCTGCCTGTGATCGGCCACAGACCGGGGAGCAGGAGATGCAACCCCCACCCCCACCCCAAGACCCAGACGGCCTGGCTGGGCCTGAGGACCCGGGAGGGCAGTGCCGGGTGGCCTCACCCAGCTGCTGAAGGCTGGCATTGCTCTTCAGGGCCAGGGCCAGCTCCTCGGCGCCCTTGTGGCTGATCTGGTTGTTGCGGAGGTCCAGCTGCCGCAGGGCGCTGTTGGCCGCCAGGGCCCCACAGAAGGTGGCGAAGGCTTCTTCCCAGGTGCCCAGGCTGTTCCACTCCAGGGTGAGGCTGCGGGAAGCAGGGGCGTGAGGTCATGGCACTGGAGGGCATCCTGCTCCCACAGGCTCCAAGGGGGTGAGGAGGGGTGCTGGCTTGGGGGTCTCTGGCACTTTCAGGCTGGAGCCGCCTGCTCCCACCTACTCCCCACCCATAAGTGGGAAAGACAGAGACTGGAGTGAAGGAGTGAGCTCTCTCATGTTGCAGAACCACGTTCTCTGGAGCCAACCTAGAACCGTGGTTGAGGGCAGCGAGGGCAGGGCCCCCCACGCTACCTCTGAATGGACTTGTTCTGTCGGAGGAGTTTTCCCAGTGCCTCGGCCCCTGTGGCTCGAAGGTTATTGCCCTAGGAAAGGAAGAGGCCAGCCAGTCACTCCCCACCACCCCGGGCTGGGCTCTGACCTCCGTGGTCAGGCAGTGGGCAAGGCCACGAGAGCTCTAGACAGAAAATGTGGCCCCTGTCAGGTTCTGCTTTCCCTGACCACAGGAGGGCTCCTGGTGTGGACGCTCTGGAACTCACATTCCTGCCCTCCAGACACTGGCCCCCAAGCAAGAGACCACAAGAAAACGGTGCAGGGCCTGTGTGCTGAGTGCTTACAGAAGGAGTCTCTGGCTGCCATCACACCTGTATCTCCTCTACCCTCTTCTCAGGTGGCACGCCCCTGAGCACAAATCCACCCACCTTTAGATCCAGAAACCGCACCACGGTGTTGACACACAGCCCCTGCAGCAGCAGTGTGGCCCCTGGAAGACAGCAGGGCAGTCACTCTCCACCCCTTGGTAGCTCCATCTGGGGGCAGCTCCCCCAACGTCAGGGAGGGACGACAGTCCCGGTGGCCCCCATTAGTCAGGGTTCATGCCAAAAATGGGTCACCTTACTCACTGTGTCACATTGCGGAGGGGGTAGGGTACAGCTCAGTGGTAGAATGTGTGCCTAGCATGCACGAGGTCCTGGGTTCAATCCCCAGTACCTCCATCAAAATAAGTAAAATGAAACTTAAAAAAAAAATCTGCCAAGTGCAGAGTCAGCCTGCTGACCCTTGCTGGAACTCTCCTAAGTGGAGGGACCCTACAGAGAAACAGCCGTCTGCTCACAGGTTTCACGGGCAGATGCTGCTGCTTGCTGTAACTACAGTAAAGGGGAGAAACCTCGGGGAAGGGTTGGGGTGGGAGGACAGAGAATTCCTTGCTGGAGGCTGCCAAGCACCAAGGACGGGGCGTGTGCAGCAAACAAGCAGCGAGGCAGAGCAGGAAAGGCTGCCCTGAAGCACAGAGCTTGACTCCAGCCTCAACTCTGAAGTTGGAAGGGCTGCCCTGGCTCCTGCCAGCCCTGCGGTGCCCACCTTCCTCGCTCAGCATGCAGTCACTCAGGATGAGCTCGGTCAGCAGTGACCCCTTCTGCAACAGCTTGCCCAGGGCCCTGCAGCTGTCCACTGTCAGGCTCTGTGTGGCCAGGTCCAGCCGGCCCCGGGACAGCTCCTGCAATTGCTGCAGGACACTCTCCTGCGGCTCGGCCCCGCTCTCCTTACACAGCCGGCTGTAGGCGCGCCGGAGCTCCTCCATGTCCCTGGAGTGCCAGCAGGGCCTCCCCCGAACGCTCACCAGCTGGGGCCGGGAAGCCGGGGAAGCAGACTGCTGGCCCTTGCTCGGGGCTCCTGCCCCTGTCGGCAGTAGGGCAGGGCCTCTCCCCCGGGGGCCTCCAGAGAGCCTCCGGCAGCGCAGTGCGGAACACAGGGACCCTAAGTCCTCAGCAGCCGAGGAACGAGGAGCAAACTGAGTTGGTTCTACAGGCGGAGGCCCCAAGAGGACGGGGGCGGGTGATTCCCAGTCGGGGGACCGCTGGAGCCGGGGACCGGGGAGGAGGGCGTCTTCGGGGGCAAAGCCTCCAGCCCCGGGGCTGGTCCCGGCGTCGCACGCGCCCCTGGGCTCCAGGACCTCAGCCTCAGCCCTCGCGCCGTGGACCCCCGCCCCCTCGCCACGGGTCTACGCGGCCGCGGCGCGCCTCGGTATCCAGGAAGAGCAGGGAAAGCCGGGAAGGCCTGGCGGAAACTACGACTCCCAGGAGGCCCTGCGGAGGAGTGGGGCTCACCCAGGCCCAATTAGGGCAAACGAGCGGGCGCGCGCGGCCAGCCCATTGGCTGGAGATGCGAGGGCGGGGCTCCGGAAGGCGCGCTCAGGGCTCATTGGCTGAAGGCGCAGGGGCGGGGCTTCGGAAGGCGCGCGTCTTGGCCGCAGTCATGGAGGAAACCGGCGCGGGCTTCCGGAAAGTGAGAGAGGGCCCGCGAGGCCGTGGGTAGCGGGCGAGGGGAGCGGGCTGGGGGCGCCGGGCAGGGCGGGGGACCGGCGCTGGCGCGGGTCTGGCGAGGACTCCGCAGCCCCGCCGGCTGGGTGACCCACGTGCGGGTTCCGAGCCAGCCCCCGCGCTGCCGGCCGGTGCCTTCTAGGGTGGGCCCATCCCCAGAATCCGGCCACGACCCCCACCCCGCGCGCCCTTCATCCTCCGTGGATGGGGTCTCGCGGCCGGGTAGCAGAACGTTGGTAGGCACCCTGGTCTGCGGCAGGAGGGTGAGGGTCTGCAAGTGCCGGCGGAAGTGCCGGGGGACTCTCTAGGTGCTCTAGCACAGAGCGGCCCAGCTCGCTGGTAGTCACATCCCTGCGTCCTCTAAAGCTTACTTTTGGCCTCTTCCCTGTCACGCCCGCTCTGTGCTTTGCGCTTCACCCGAGTCCGGCCGGCTGTGTCATCTGGGGTGTCTGGCTCCACCAGTGCTTTTCTTAGCTCCACACCTCGCACAGTCAGGCACTGTTCCATGCACTTAACATAGGTTAGCCCACTTAACTGCTCAACCACTACTTCCACTTACCAGTGGGACCATCCGCCTCCGGAGTCTGCCCCTTTGCTCTGCACCTGGCGGGTGCGTCTCTGGGTAGGCGGGTAGCGAGGTCCGCTGGCTCCCATACCCTGCAGGCTGTGAGTGGGCTCTGAGTCTCACTTTGTTGCCCTGCTCTAAGGTCAGTAGGCCCTGAGCCCTTGCCATCAGGCCTTTGTGGACCTGGGGCGGGAGGGAGGGTCACAGCCCGTGAGCACTTCCTTGTGCAGCCAGCCCCCGGTGAGGGTTTTTCCTCTTCTTTATCACCCAGGATCACCACTGCCCTGGCCTGAAAGGGGTTAGTGATGTCAAAGGGAAAATCACTGCGACTGGGTGACTGGCGGGGTTGTAGGAGCCCCCCACCATGACGGCTGCAGAGGGGAGCACTTGCCTGGGCCTCCTTCCCACGGTCCTGGGCAGCCCTGGAGTCCACCCCAAGGGCTTTGGCCCGAGCTGGGGTTGTGGTCATCACCCAGGTTCAGGGCTGTCCTGGACCAGGGTGACAGGGAGGGAGGGGTCGTGGTACCTCCATGCAGTGGGGCAAAGGCTGACTGCACCCCACGTCCCATCCTGCTCTCTGCAAGCTTATGGAACCTCCTCTCCCAGCTGGTGCTGCTTCCTTTAATTGTCACGACAAGCTCATGCACCTGCCCCCAGTGCAGCAGCCCGGCTGAGTTAGCTCTTCCCCAGGGTCTGGGAGCAGGTGGGGCAGTAGAGCCCCCTGGGCCTTTTCTGGTACCTTTCAGGGACACAGCAAGGACCAGCAGGTGGCGCCAAGCTCACAGGTCACTGCTGGGAGGGTGAGGCCAGTGCAGCCACTGCCCCAAGTGACCTGTGGCAAGCTCTTACCGTCCCGAGCCCAAGCCCTGCTCCCTCGCACCCTCCTCCACTCTGCTCCCCAGCTCTACTGAGCTGCACTGGGCCAGGGATGCCACTGCCTGTGACCAAGGCTGGAGGCCTGATGGGTCCCCAGCTCACCATCCCTGCACGACACCCTGTTGCTGGGCTGCTGGGTGCCCACAGCTGGTGTCCTCCTGCCACCCCGGCGTTCTGCTCTACCGGCTCATTTGCAACCTCTTCTAGCCGCTTCCTGTCCTGGGCAACCTCCCTCGCCCACCCACGTGCGGCCACCTCCCAGATCCTCACCCCCCAACTTCGACCTTCTCTCAGTCACAGCCACTCACTGGCCACTCTGCTTGGGCGCCTCATGCAACATGTCCCCAGCTGAGCGCCTGCATTGCTGGGCCCCAGAATCCACTTCTGCTTAGTGGCAGCATCCTTTAGGGCTCAAGCCTCCGCCTTGAGGAGTCTTGGCCCTGACCTGCCCTGGTCCCATCCCCCTTGTCCCGCATCTTGACTGCTCATTGATGGAGGAGCCCGGCCCCTGCCCAGCTCTGTGGCTCCCACGGTGCCCTTCCCTGTTACGCGAAGATTCCCTTACTCCCCACGCAGCAGGCTCCAGGGAGGGACCTGGGATGGAGCTGACCAAGTGCCTGGAGCAGGGTTTGGCAAAGCTAGGCGGTGCTGGTGGCATGGACTGGCCTGTAAAGGGGCCACTGTGGGGAGAGCACCTGGTTCCTGGGGGCAGGAGCACCAGACTGCTCTGGATCCCAGGAGGACTGGAGCCCCGGAAAACAGCGGGCAGGCACCTGGACCACTCCCACCTGTCTGCCACACGCGTCTAATTTCTGGTTCTGGAGATTTCTCCCCACCCCGGCAGAGGCCCCACTGTCAGAGCGTTTCCAGCTGGAAATCACAACCCCATCCCATCCAGAACTAAATGCCTAAGGGGTCTGCAGCAGCCGGGGGTGAGGCGGGGCGGGGGGCAGCGGCCCACTGATGCCCACTGTGTTCCCGCAGGAACTAGTGAGCAAGCTGCTGCACCTGCACTTTAAAGAGGACAAGACCAAAGGTGTGTGACGGGGGGGCGGGGGCTGGGGGGCTGCCAGGCCCGGGGGCTCCACTGTAGCTCTGCAGGGACCAGGGCCTCAGGGAGGGCTGGGGAGGGGGCTGAAGGGCACCAGCAGGGCCGAGCCAGGTCAGAAGTGGGGCAGGGAGGGGGTGCATGTCCCCTAACACCCCCTTCACCTTGCAGTCAGTGGGGACGCACTGCAGCTCACGGCGGAGCTCCTGAAGATCTTTGTCATAGGTGAGCAGAGGGGCCCTGGCAGCGTCCCCTGGTGTCCCACCCGCTCCTGTGCAGACCATTCATGATCTCTCTGGTTTCTGTGGAGAAACCAAAACATTTTTCGCATTTTTCCCACAAGCACCTAAGCTGTGTCCCTGGAAAGCCTCGTGTTTCAGGGGCCTCAGGCTCAGTCTTCTGAGCTGTCAGCTGGCACAGGGGTGGAGGAGCCACCAGGGCTGAGGCCTGGGAGGTTTGGGGTTCCAGCCCCCCAGCCTTACTTCCCCCGTGTTGCGGTAGAAGCAGCCATCCGCAGCGTGCGGCAGGCCCAGGCGGAGGAGCTGGGCTGCGTGGACTTGGACCAGCTGGAGAAGGTGCTGCCTCAGCTGGTAGGTGGGCTTCTGGCAACACGGCCTGGCGGAGGGGGTGTGGGGGGTGAGCTGGCACGCACCCGCAAGGCCCTGAGTGCCCCTCCCTCCACAGCTTCTGGACTTCTAGGGGTGTCCACCCTCACTGGCAGCCTGTCCGAGTCACTAGCAAGTCCCACGTCCACGTGTTCTCCACGGCTTCTGGCTTCAGACGAGGCGGGAGCTGCTGATCCTCCAGGTTCTCCAGCTCCGAGGACTGGCCAGGTCCCAGCACGCGCACCGCCCTTCCTCATTGTCCTCTCTCCCTGCTGCTGACAGCCTGGACACAGCAGATGGGGGGGGGGGTCACTGACAGGATGGGGGCCTGAGTGGGGAACCTGGGCAGGTGCCCTCCCCTTGCGCCTCCTGGGGCAGCTGAGAAGCACTTGGTCTTTGGGGAGCAGGTGCCAGGAAGAGCGGGACCGTTGCCCAAGCAGTTAGTCCATATGTACCCCGCAGACAAACGGAAGTGCGTGGTTCTGCACTGACATCAAAGTTCGTAAGTCACCTTCAAGCCATTTGATGTTCCTCCCAGAAGATGCTGCCCTGAACTGTAAGTTTGTCCCCACAAAGCAACGTCAATAAATCAAAGCCACCTCCCCAGGCACAGCCTCCTGTTGCCATTAATCACCCCAAGTCGAGTTGCTTCACGTGTGAGCCTCCTGCCGTGCACGGGCCTGGCGCTCGCGCGGAGCCCCGCACGTGTGGCTGCTCGCCCGGGATGGTGCCTGTGCCACAGGACGGCTGTGGGTGTGGGGTGTTACTGCTGGCCGGCAGGCAGGCCCAGGAACAAGCGGGCAGGGCTGCTGGGGGTCACGCCCCTGGGAAGGACCCCTGGCCCAGGGCAACTCCAGGGCCAGGCAGGGTGACCCGGCCACGCTCACCTGGGACCTGCGAGAAGCCGGGTCTGCAAAGCCTGGCTGCCCTCTGGGACCTCCTCCTGCTTGGCCAGGCCACCTGCACCCCACAGCATCCACCTCCCCTGAATTCTGAAAGCTGCTTGGATTCCTTGGAGCCCAGGAGGACCCAGCGACCCCGGAGTCAGCGGACCTGGCGCACTGGGGAGGGACACTGGCTCCCCTGCAGCCACGGGCACCTGAGGAGCCACGTCCCCGCCCAAAGATGGCATGGTTGGCGGGGCAAGCCCTCCCTCCCTCATTTAGCCCTGCTGGCTTCCCCCTGCACCCCTTCCCCGCCTCTGCCCCCCACCTTCCTCTCCCCGCTCCCGGCAGGGAGTCTTGGGGCTTCAAAGCTCTGGGTGCATGTGGAAGTAATTAGACCTGAGGGGAGAGGCTGGAGACCAGTGCCAGAGCCTGTGCCCCCCGGACACTTTGAAGTGCACTCAGATGTGGGGCGGGCGGGGCATCAGGAAACCCCAGGCCAGCCCCGCCCTGCTGGGTGGGGGCTGCAGCCTCCCGGCTCCTGCCGCCTGCGGCACAGCCAAGGCAGGCCGTGCCTGGAGGTCCTTCTCCTGAGTTCTCAGAGCGTAATTAATGACGTCAGTTAGGTAAAAACTAAGGTTCACGGAGAACACTTGTGCCCATTAAGAGACCAAGGCCCTAGCGAGGAGGCCCAGGGCCCGGCCCGGCCAGGATGTGGCCCATCCAGTCCGAGGGTCGGCTGGAGGCCCGTGGCTGGGAGGTGGGAGCAGGGCGGAGAATGAAAGGGCCCTCTCCAGGGAAGGAAGACAGGAGGGTCTCGAGAGAAGCTCGCAACTTTATTCCCGCTCAGGGTGGGCAGGGGTCCTGTGGCCGGCAGACTGGGCACTTCTGGGCCGGCGGCGCTCACCTCTTGCCGGCTGCAGTGCAAACGCACAGGGTGACCTCGGGCTCCGGGCTCCCGCCCAGCAGCCTCTCCCCGCCCAGCCGCCCCCACGGGACCTGGCAGCTTTAGCCACTTGGGCACCTTGCCCAGACCCCTCCTCGCAGGCTGGGCCATCCGGGGGCCGGGCTCGGGGGGCTCCACAGCCCCTTCCTCAGCAGTCGGCTCTGACTCCGAGGGCACAGGGTCGGAGGCTGGCGGTGGCGGTGGTGGCGGCGGGGTCCCGGCTGTCCTGGACATGCACCTGAGGGCAAAGGTGCTGGCATAAGATGGTGGGGACTGCGGCAGTGGGTTCTCCCCACTCCTCTGGGCACTCACCTGGCCACCAGCGCGTCAGCTGCAGACGGGGAGATGGTGTGTTCCAGCAGCCTGGGTTCCAGGTAGGTGCCTACAGAAGGCTCAGGCCACTGAGGAGCTGGCCCCACTCACCTCCCTGCGGCTCGGCTCCAGGAGGAGGCATGGCCCAGACAGGTGACTGTCCCACCCTGAAGCCCCCAGGGAGTAGGGTACGGGGCTGTCGGGGCCAGAGGTCTCCCTCCCAGACCCAAAGGCCGCTGCTCTGGGGCATCTGACGAGCTACAACGTGCAGCCCAGGGCTGGCCGGCGGTGGCGGGCAGAGCAAGGGGCCCCACCCACCTGTCGGCTCCTCGGGTCCGAAGTGCACGAGGGCAGCAGGGAAGAGGTCAGCCTGCGGGGGGCACGGAGGGGGCTCAGGGACCAGGCGGGCACAGCGGGCAGGCGGCAGAGAGGGCTGCACCCGCTCCACGGGTGGCCTCGTGGGCACTGCACCCGCCAGGCCCTGCCCACCGAACAGCCCGCAGCCCAGCTTCGCCTGTCCCTTCTCGGGCACCAACCACTGTGCGATCCAGGCGGTGGCACTGGACCACAGGGACCTGCCGGGGCCAGCCCCTACTGAACAGGAAGCACTCGTGGTCCGTGTGCTCTGGCATTTTAACTCCCGCTCCTCCTTCCTGCCAGCTTTCAGGGGTGAACAGTTAATACTCTGAACACGGGAGCTAGGCCTGGAAGCCCCCAGCCTCAGCAGGAAGCCAAGAGGTCAGAGATCAGAGAAGATGCAGGCGCTCACAGAACTCCTCCGCTGCCCCCCCATTCCCTCACCTGTGTTGCCCAAAGAACAGAGAGGGTGGCAGGCAGAGGGGGGCCTCCACAGGGACAGGAGTGCCCTGGGGGGACCCTCAACTGGCCCTGGCATGGGGCAGTGGGGGCTCTTGGAGTCCCAGGCCAAGAGATGCCAGCCTGGTCCATCCCCTAGACTCAAGAGCCCACATGTGGGTTCCCTGACTCGGCACCAGGTCTTGCCTGGTGAGGAAGAGCCAGGGTCAGCCAGCCTGAAGCTCCCCCCTGCGCTGGGTCCCCACACCCCTTCTGGGGGCCTGGGAACAGCGCCCCTCCTGAGATCCCACCCGTGGGAGTGGTGGCACCTGTACAGGTGTGGGACAAGGACACATCACACGACCCCTGACCCCCTAGAGGCCTCCCAGGCCAGGGGCAGGACTGTGGTGCAGACTCAGGACTGCAGGGAGGACCCCAGAGCCCCCAGGGTCGTAACCTCCCTCCGATCCTGCCCCTGCACCCGAGGAAGACCGTGGCTGCGAGCCCCGTCCTCTGCAGAAGGGCTGCCGCTGTCCGCTGACTTCGTCCTCTGTGCCCTCAGCTCCCAGCGCTTGGAGTCAGGCCGGGGCATCAACAAGAGGAAGCTTCCAAGACCAGTGAATGTTCTGAAGGCCCCACTGTGATGCTCAGGATCCAAGTCTGGGGCAGGGGCTGCCCTCAGGCCCTGGAGGCACTGCAGCAGGGCAGTGGCTGGGGAGCAGGAAGGGACACAGGGAGGACAAAGGCCCAGATTTCCCCGGGTGGCCAGCAAGGCCAGACCCTGGCTCAGCCAACCCACCGGGCAATGGGGCCACCCTCATGGTGCCACATCCCCATTTCACAGGACCTCACCCAGACCCAGCCAGCAGGGCTGTCTCAGGGCCGCAGAGCCTGAAGCCTTGAAGGGCCCCTCTGGGCAGCTCCTCTTGAACCCAGACTCCCTGTTCCCCCTCAGCACCTGCCAGAAGCCCCCTGCCCGCCAGCTTGCGTCTCAGGGTTCCCGACAGAAAACAAGGGGAGTAAACAGCACAGAAGACCACCATGATTACCAGGAGGGAGGGTCTACCCCTCTGCTCAGGCTGACGAGGCCGCCACAGGTTGCGGTGGACCGCCAAGGGTGATGCTGGGGCCCTGGGCCAGGCAGTGGGTGAAGCGAGGCCCTTGAGGCTTGCGGCAGCACCAGCACTAAGGGGGTTCAGGCTTGGGAAGGAGGCTGGACACGGGCACTGGGGACCTCTGCATCCACAGATGGCGTCCTCCTGTCCTCGGCCTCACCCTCCGCCTCGCCCAGCAAATGGTTACTCTTCCAATCCAGCGGCCAAAAAGGGCAGCTGGGCTGCCGTCCCCCACACCCACCGTGAGCTGTCACTTTCTGGAGTGCAGGACTGGACCCGGGGCAGCCAGCAGCCAGAGAGCAGCCCTGCCAGGGACATGAAAGCGGGCGGCTTCCGCGCCGCGCCTGCTCACCCACGGGAGGGAGGAAGGCTTCCTTCCCCGGGCCCTGCCAGCTCTCTGATCACAGGCAGGCAGGGACACCACCCTGCGCGGAGGGCCCCCGGCTCCAGAGCGAGCTGACGGATGAAAGGAGACGGCTGCTGGTAGCAGGGGGCAGAGTGTCACCAGGAATCAGGCCGAGTGGGCGGGACAGGCAGCGCCCCAGGGTTCCTAATCGGAGCGGGGCCTGAACGCTGGTCCCCTCCATCCCAAAGCATCTTCCAAATTCAATGTTTATCAACAGGCTGGCCAGCGAGGGAGAGCGAGGCGGGCGGATGGGGACAGAGGAAAGAGGCCCAGTGCCTCTGGGGCTCCTGGGCACTGCAGAAGGGGCTGGGAGGGGAACGGGTTGGGGGGCACCTTGCCCCCGCCGACCTAGACTCCTTTCCTAGGTGGGCTTCCAGCCTCTCTGCTGGTCTGGCCCCACCCCCCATCACAGTGGCTGCCCTGGGGAAGCAGACCCCCTCGCCCCAACTCAACCTCTGCAGGGCCACCGGTCACTTAACAAAGACCAGCCTCTGTTACTAATTAAAATATCTAAAGAGACTCTGAAGAGGAAACCATTAGGCCAGAGGGCTGGGGAGGCCCCCCGGCTGCTCTCCCGGGGTGAAGGGACAGCACATTCCTTCAGCTCTGGACAGCAGCCCAGCAGGGCACCGGATCAACGCTCCGCACCCCGGAGCACTCGGGGCCTCCAGCCAGTGGGGAGGGCCGGCTTGGCATTCCCCACAGAGGCTGCGGGTCCGGGAGGAAAGGCGGGGCAGGGCAGCAGGCCTGGCAGCGTCCCCTCCAGCCTGGAGCCAAACCTGCCCAGCAGCTGGCATACCAGGGCCCTCCTGGGCAGCCGGCCACCTGCAGTGAGGCCTCTGACCCTTGACCCTTCAGGGGCTCCCCTGGCCGCCTCATGTGCCAGTCCCTTCTCACCCAGACCCCAGAGGCAGTCCTGGCTGTGGGCGCCAGCAGCCAGCCAGGCAGGCCCATCCTTGCCAGGACAGGAATAGCAAAGAAGGCTGGAAAGCCCCCAAACCACCCCAAAACCGACTTGAGAGGTGCCCTGCTCCCTGCAGTGCCCCCTCTAAAGGGCCTTCTCCCACTCCTGGGTGGCTGCCCCTCAAGCATCAGCCCCAGCAGCGCCCCAAGCCCAGCAGGCGGCCAGTACCTGAAACAAGGTCAGCATGTGGTCGTCCAGGATGGTTTTCGGAGGAGCAATGACTACGGACAGACAGGTGGACAGTTGTCTGTGTCAGGAAGCCCCCTGCCCCTGCCCCCACCCCCAGGGAAGACAGACCTGAGAGTGAGGAGGCCTGGGACCCATGGCCTCAGGGGAGGGGTTTCTGAAGAGCCCCATCAGCCCACAGCACCCTGCCCAACTGTCTGCGGCAGCAAAAACCCAGCGACAGGCTGGGGAGAGGGCCTGGGGCAGACCCACCTGCGGGGGAACCCTGCCCGCACTGTGCCCCATGCAGTCCTGTGGTGTGACCCCTCACCACCCAGACACCCACCGTGGGAGAGTGGGAGAGAGGGTCTAGGTAGGACGCAGGGGGCAGAGAGGCCAACCTCCCTCCCCGACCCTGGGTCCCCAGCATGGGACCCGCGTGCCCGGTGACGCTGCTTCTTGGGAAAGGCTGCTTTGAGCCTGGGCTGGGAGGGGCGGGGGCTGCTGAGCAGGAGGGCCCAGAGACACGCTCACACAGGTGGAACGGCAGCTCGGGGTCACCCAGGTGGCTCCTCACGAAGTCCCGCAAGTCCCCCACTGAAGGAGGAAGCACGGAGTGAGTGGGGACCCCAAATTCAGACCAGCTCCAGGGCCAGGCCCCTCTGCACAGACCCCCATCCCCTACAGGCCCAGTAGTCTGACCCTGGAGGCATAGACCCTGATGCCCCCTCAGGCTGAATCCAAGCATGTTCCCGCCCGGCGCCCCCAGCAGCCAGGCCAGCGGGACATCCCTCCCTTTGCCCCTCTCCCTGCCCACCACCAGGGCCTGAGCTCTGCCCCAGGAAGGCCCCCCCAGGGACCTCGAGGGCCTGCCTGCTGCCCCTGCAGTCTTGGGTCCAGGTCACCAGGTACCCCGCTCAGAACGGTGGCATCGCTGCCGCGCCATGCCAAGAAACCACTGCTGGGTGTGGGGAGCTGTGGGCCCACCCTCTCTGGGCGCCCCCCTCCCACCCACGCCCCGGGCAGGCGGGTTCACGGAGGCACAGGCCCACGGTCGCCGCCCAGCCGGCCTGCGCCTGCTGCCTGCCCCACAGAGACAACAGGGACCTGAAAGCAACCAGCCCCGGAGCCCGACGGCCGAGCAGCCACAGTCCCACAGCCCAGAGGGAAGGAGCCGGGAGGGGCTCACAGGGTCCCCACCTTCCCGGGCGCTCACCGGTCTCGCTGGGGCGGAAGCAGCCCTGCAGGATATGGCGGTCAGGAAACAGGACCCTCAGGACCACCTGGGCCGGGACAGGCGGCTTGTCAGCAGGCCAGCCAGAGCCCGGCTGCACAGGTGGGCCCACCACGAGGGGCCCCCCAACCCACACTGGGCCAGCCACCCCCTCACCTCGGCTGCCCCGGCCACGAGCTGCACAGGAAGACAAGCCAAGAACCCATGTTTTTCAACTTAAGGTGGGGCTGACTGTTCTTCAGGAACCGTGAGTGTGCAGCCCTCAGCTGAGGCAGGGGACCGTGGCCAGCGGCGCTCGGGCAGCGGGAGCCGCAGGAGGCGCTGGAGCCGAGCCACGCGCAGACCCGCCCCCCGCGTACCTTGGGGTAGCGCTGCAGCTTCTCCTTCATCTGAGCCTCCCTGAAGGCCCTGGTCACCAAGGGGGCTTCTTCCAGGCGCTTCCTGAGGGGAGGGGCGGGGTGAAGGCCCAGGCCTGTGCGGGCACAGCGGAGGCCCCACACCAGCTGGACTTTGAGAGCCGTTCCAGCACGCAGGGCCGGGTGGGAGCCCCTGCCCGGGCCCCGCCCCTCCCCAGAGCTGCCAGGGCGTGGGTGTTGGGGACCCAGACTTGGGCAGCAGGGAGCCTCCGGAGGGGCCAAGGCACACCCACCGCTCGCTCTTGAGCTGGGCCAAGCGTCTCCTGACGTCGTCCACGGTCACCTCGAAGAACTCGTCAGGCAGCTCCGAGGGCCAGGCCTGGAGCAGCACTTCCAGGTCGGGGTGGCACACCACGGGGTCTCGGTCCACTGGCTGGGCAGGCGGAGGGCTCGGCTGACACAGGTGCCCAGGACGGGCCCAGGCCCTTACTCCACGGGACTGGGGTGCTGATGCAGACCCAGGCTGAGCCCAGGCCACGGCTGGCCCCATCTATGGGCCCAGGGCCAGGGCCAGGTCTCCAGGGTGGGATGTGGGATAACCGAGCCTGCCTGTCCAGCCACACCAATGCTGAGACCTTCACCCACCAGCAAGGCATGTGGTCCTGGGGTCTCGGCTAGGCTGGGCCAGCAGGTACCTCGTGACACCCTCGTGGCTGGGGTACTGGGCAGTGGGTGGGCGGCAGCTCGGCAGGGCCAGCCTCCCTTGGCAGCACCTCTGCTCACTTCCTGTCTCTGAGGGAAGCCCCCATGAGCCCCCGGGGGCTGCCCGCTATCAGGGTCCCCCAAAGCAGGGGACAAACTTGGGGAGTAGCACCCTGGTCAAGGCCACGTCAGGGGCTCCATGGGAGGGGCGGGGAAGCAACAGCCCCCAAATTAGAGGTTTGGCAGAACCCTGCTAGCCGCTGGCCCCATGGTGAGGCTGACCCACCCCCTCCCTGGGGGAGCAGGCTGGCCCCACCCTCTGACCACCCTGGGGACACAGGAAGGGACAGCGTCCCTCCTAATTGGCAGCAACGGGGATGGAAATTACAAGGCAGGCTTGCCAGGCCTGCAGGGCCTCTGGGGGGCTAATTGCAGCGAGTGTCTCCTGCGCGACCACGGGGAGACCAGGCCTGATCAAGGCGTCCAGCAGGGCTGGCAGTCCTCCCTCCACAAAATGTCCATGAGCTTTCTGGGGTGAGGCCATGGTGCCTTCTGCTCACTGCCCCGTCCCGGCCTCGGCAAGGAAATCCCGCCTCCCGCCTCTCGACACCCAGGGACGGCTCAGCAGGCTTCTCTGACCATCCCTTCCTCAGCCTGGACGCAGCCCCACCTGTTCTAAAGGGATCCCATGCTGGTCGAGGGCAAAAGCTGCCCAGCAGTCAGGGGCTCACTCCCTCAGTGCACCTGCCAGGTGTCCCTGGGGCCACTCCCCCAGCCACACCGTCCAGGCCACCAGCTGCGCCACACCTCACGATGGAGGGAGGCGGGCTCTCGCCAGGACACCTCTCTGGTCTCAGGGCACTGGGGAAGGGTGGCCTGGAAGGGGTGGCTGAGGCCCGCGCAGCAGGGCCCGAAGGTGGCTGACAGAGGCCCTTGGGGGCTGCCCCCTCAGAGCCACAATCCTCCTGCAGCCCACAGGCAGTCCACACCAGAGCTTTTTATAACAAGATGCCAGGAGCCAGGCTGCCCCCCACAGCCACGGCGCCTGCATTCCAGAGGGGCTGAGTGCTCGCTTGGGCTCCTCGGGGAGGACGAGGGCGGACGCGGGTGTGCCGAGCAGGGCACTGCCGTGCCCACGAGTGCCAGGCCCCGGGCCCTGGGGCACAAAGCCCACAGGCCAAGGCGCGGGCTCTGGGGCCGCCCTGTCCCCATCCCACCCCGGCAGCCCCGGGCACACTAGCCCCCCGGAGAACCCAGCACTCAGGTGACATGCGCTCCATGGCACGAAGCTGAGCCTGACCATCCAGACACGGCCAGTAAAGCCCGTCCCTGAGAGAAGAAGGCCACTCCGGCCTCCTCGTCGTCCCAGTGCTGCAGTGCACAGCCGGTGGTGACCGGGGGGACTGCAGGCCGCTAGCACTGCCCACAACCCCCAGCCCACGGTCCGCTCCCCGAGGCCCCTTCCAGCACAGGTGACAACAGCCGTTAGCTTCAAGCTGTTCAGGGACCACTGACTTCCCATCAGAAAATAAACTGACAAAAATCTCTCTCTGTGTTGGCTCCAACCTCGATCCCACCCCTCCTCCAGGCCGCTGGTCTGCTCCAGAGGAGCCGGGAGCTGAAGGGGCTGCCTCGAGAAGCAGTCTCACACACTCACCTGCACCGCCCTGCACCCCAGGGGCCTCCCCGCTTCTGGGCAGAGAAGCCGGGGTTCCGAGCAGCCTCTGCTGCCCACCAGGGCCCAGACCACCCAAGTCCTAGAGCTGCCACCATGTCCGGCCCTGGGCAGGCCCTGTTCCACGAGAACAGATGGCCATCTGTGGCTGGGCCGGTAGGACGGTCACCCAGCTGTCAAAGGGAGAAGCCACGGGGCTTCACACGCCTCCACGTGGCCTGCGTAACAGAGACGTTTCCCTGCAGAGAGAAGAGGGGTGGGCCTGCAGCTCCGCGTGGGGGCGAGTGGGGCAGACGCTGTGCCGGGGGAGGCCGAGCCCAGGCCCTGCTCACTTCCGACGCCTGGCCAGCCACCTGGCCCCCATTCGCTATTGCCTCACCCGCTTCCCCTGGTCGCGGGCAGTTATCACGCATGGCTCCCATCCTAAGCGGGTTTACAGAGATGCTTGTCAACGGAGAACAGAGATCTAGGATGACACATCACTAAGAAAGAAACACCCACATGGCGGCAACAGTCATTCACGTCTCTCCTCTCACCAACACCACGCCTCGGTGCCCTCACCATGGGGCGTGGGCTCCTGTGTGCTGGCCGAGGCCAGTCCCGGGGCCCAGGACGGGGCTCCAGGAGGAACGTCCCAGCTGGTGCCCAGGGACGCTTGTGGAGCGGCTGGCCTTCACAGCCCGCATCTCCAGGTCTGCTCTTCCAGAGGTGTCCAGGGAGCCACATGGAGGACGCACCCCCACCAAGAACTCGACATCACCAGGCCTGGGACATTCCAGCAAACGCATGGGTTTCCCTCCTCACTGGCTCAAGGCTGGGCTCCTGAGCGCTGTCCATTCCAGAGACACAGCTCCAGCTCTGTCTTCCCGCCCAATCCTTTACCCCAGCAAAGTCAGAGGAGTCGTCCCTCCCCCAGTGGCCCAGATGCTGCTGTCAGCGAGAGAAGGGGCAGAATAGTGAGGATGCAGCCGGAGCCGGGGTCTGAGCCCACGGAGAGGCGTCTAAGTGACCGTGTTCAACGAGGGGGAACAGGCCTGGACGCCATCCTGCAGGGAGGAGGGGCTGGTCTGCAGGCTCCGAGCGGGGGGCCACAAGGGACCGGACCCCTCTGGCGAGAAGCCTGGCAGGGGCTCTCTCCCGCAAGCACACGACCCTGGCAAAGATTCCCAGGTGCCAGCTTCCCGCGAGGGTCTTACAGAGAAGAGGACACCCAGAAAACCAGACAGACTGGGATGGGTCAGACTGTCTGCTGGGCTGACACCCGCAAAGGGCCCAGAGGGCGCTTGGGAGGGACAGGGGCACCCTCTGCGGGGGGCGTCCAGAGGCCCAGGGCCGCTGATAGGTGGGGACCTGGTGACTGATGCCTCAGAGGAGCCCCGCCGCACCAGGAAGACCCTTCAAGGGAGACCGCGGGGAGGGAGCTGTGACGCACTGCCCGCCCTCTGCCCTACGGAGGTCAGTGTGGCTCCAGGCATGGCCAGGGCCAGGCCCGGGGGGGACAGCCAGAGGACGTGCTCCAGCGGGGACCCACTTGGGCACATGGGGTCCCCTCATGTCAGAAGCGGCCTCCCTGCCGCTGCGGTTTCATCTTCTTGACGGTAATTTTCCAGGACATGATGACACACGGAGAAAAAATGTGAAAAATATGCGGAGGTGACCTCAACGCCAGATCTTCCAGCTGCCTCGTGAGGGCGCTTGTCTCCCTCCCGCCGGCCCACAGGCCTCCCTCTCAGCCCAGACTCTCCTCTGACAATGGTTTTTGGTAACAGGGAACATAAAGCCTCTTCCCTTGAGGCTTGGAGCTTAAATGAATCACTACTCCAGGGACGCGGGCCAAACCTCTGTCACTCCCAGAGCCAGCCGCCCTCTGGAAGGAGCGCCGAGCCAGCACGAGGCTGACTGACCGGACAGCCCTGCACCCTGAACCCGAGCGCCTGGCCCGCCCGCCCGCCCGCCCTGGGCTGGTGTCCACCCCCGGGCCCGCCCCTCCTCGAGCAGAAGAAACGAGGGGAGAGCTTTCCGGACCTGGAAAGGCTGGGCCAGGGTGGCACGCGGGTACCGTCTGAAGCGGGGCTGCTCCCAGGCACCTGGTGTGGCCAGGTGCACGTGTCCGGGCACAAGGTCCACAAACCCCCAAAGGACTGAAGAAGCAGGCGCGGGGCACGGTGGGGGAGGCTCTCCTCACCCGCACGCCTGGCAGCTGCCCCCAGGGAGCCCAGGGAAGCTGGGCACTCAGGTCCGTGAGCCGCAGGGGGTGGATGCACACAGTGGACCAAAGGGCCAGGAGCAATCCCAACAGGGAGCCCTGTGCGCTGATCTGGACCGGGTAATGCAAACCGGGGGGTCCCGGGTGCCCACGCACCCACCGTCCACTATGGCTCGCAGGCTCGACACCCATCTCTCCCCGAGTCATCGTGACTGAGACCCGGCAGGACAGAGACAGCTGGAGGGGAACCTGCCTGTCACCGGGCTTCAAAAACTGCCTCAAGACTTGGCCGGGACCTTCAAAGCCAAGGACCTGTCTGCCAGCAAACCTCGGCGGGCATTCCAGTTGAGGCCAACACTGTTCTTCTCAGGACAGTTGGGCCCTTGGGCCGCCACCGGCGCCTGGGGGGCATCCACCCACAGGGCAGGGCCAGGCCCGCACCATGACCTGGGGCCACACATGGGGGACAGCGGGGTGCTCTTGAAAGGCACATCACAGACAGGCACCCCAGGCTCTAGCCAGGCTCCTCCCAGCCCTGTGTTCTAAACCTGCCCGTAAGTAAAGCAGGGAGCAGGAGGCAAGGCTGACACCTGCCTGAGGCGGGGTGCAAAGTGCCGGGCGAGACCCTGGGGCCGCGTCTCCAGCGGACGAGACCACCCCCTGGAAGGTGAGGGGCAGTCGGGGGGGGGGGGTGACCGCTGTCAGCGCCCGCCCTGCCCAGGGGGTCGGGGCCTTTGATCACAGACCCCTGTGCCAGCTGCGTGGGGGGACGCCTGCTGGGATCACACCGGCAGCACAAAGGGCTGCGGGGTGGCCTCCGGGGCCAGCAGGAGGACTTCAAAGGACAGGCCAGGGGCCGCTGGGCAGCCCAGCCTCTCCCCGCACCCGGCTCTGACGGCCAGTAAAACTACCTTCTAATAATTAACGTTCTGAGATCAAAGGCGGTAGCCGCCCGGGTCTGTAAACCATCCCGGGCCTCAACCGAGGACCTGCCTGCATTTTATCCTGTCTCTTCAGACTCTCTATTCAAATCCAAAACCACACACAGGCAAAACACTAATGGGGAACTTGGAAACTCTTTTTGATTACCAAAGTGTACCTTTGAAGTTCCCCCAAAAGTTCTGTTTTGTTCCCTTCTCCCCTCCCCCAGGACTTAAGGGGACACAAAGCAGACACCATGTGGCTGGCCGGGCCCCCGGGTGTGCGGCTGTCAGTGACAGGAGGCGTGAGGCAGGCGGGCGGGGGACACTCCACAATCAACCAGCTGCTGGGGCTCCCAGATCAAAGACACGCACTGCTGGCGGCCAGGCGGACTGTCCCCAGGACCCCTCCTTCTTGGAGCCCCTGGGGTCAGTGCTCGGGGAGGCACTGGGACCCTGCCCCTGGACAGTAACCACGTCCCGGGCCAGCACCAGCCCCCCAGACACCAGCAGGTTCCCAAGAGACACAGAGACCTGCAGCCTTCAGGGTGGGAGAAAGTGACAGCCAGCCCTGGCACCAGATTTCTGGCCCCCAAACCCTGGGGCCTCCAGAGAGAGCAGGTCCGGTGGGAGTCAGGCCCCAACCACAAGTGTTCGCTTCTGATGGCTGATCTCAGGGTCCAGGCTGTGAGACAGGGGACTTCATGCTGTTTCTAATGGGGTCCAAACACCAGCGTAGAAGCTACTGGGTCCCCAGAGGGCCAGAGCACTACCACTGCCACCTCCCCAGGATGCACGCCTGTCAGGGGGACTGCCTGGGTCCCCCACCCCTCCCCTGTCCATTCAGCAAGAACACACAAAGGGGGGCTCAGGGAACAGGAGTGGTCCCCGCGCCTGCCCCTTGGCAGGGGTCCAGGCTCTGTCCCACGGCCGAGCCCCCCCCTCAACTAGGCCCTGCAGGCACAGGTGCCCAACCCTCCCCCATCCCCAGGGGTGTGACCTGGAGGCAAGAGTGAGGAGGGGGCCCCAGAGGAGACAGGATGCAGGCGGCGAGCTCCAGAACTAAAACGTTAGTTAACCACAACCAGCAGTGTTGCTAACACCGTCACTGAAACGGGATGGATACCCGGAAGGCAAGGATGGCTTTATGGGGGTAACTGACCCAGGACCTCACCACACAATCAAACTGAAGGAGGAAGAACACATGGGGTCATCTCGATGTGGAAAAAACAGCTCATAAAGCTTTATAGCCCGCTTACGATAAAGAAAAATTCTCAGGACACTAAGAATAGGAACTCCTGACTTGATAAAGGCTTTTCCACAGCACACATCATCCTTCAGGCAAACTACTGCCTCCAACGTCACGGTCAAGGTCAAGCAGGGAAGCCCACTGAACTGGCTGCCAGTCAACAGACACCAGAGGCCCAGCCACTGCGACATGACAAGAAAACACTTGAGAGAAGGAGGAGCATCAAGACAAAAAACAAAACTGACATGATTTGCAGAGACTCCAAGTGAAGCCAAGCACTGCCGGAACCAGTGAAGCAACAAGCCCACAGCCTTCCAGCCCCCAGCGCCTCCTCAGGGGCCGAGCCCAGGAGGTGGGCAGCCCAGAGCTGGGGAATCCACATACCTCTACTGGCAGCAGGGTCTGTGAGCACTGTGCAGTGAGCGGTCACATGGAGGGACCCCAGAAGGCAGTGGAAGCTCAGTCGTATGACTTGTGACAGCCCTACTGAAGAAGGTCCTGCACCAGCATCCAGCTGGAAAACTGACCCCACAGGGGCTCAGGCCTGTCCCCTAGCTTAGATGCTCCGACAGGGCTGCAACTGGTCAGGGCAGCCTGACCCACCAGACCGGCACCATCAGATGGAGGGGTGGAAGACACTGGTGCGATGCCAAGAGCCACCTGCAGAAGTGTCGCCCACCTGGGGGGGGGGCCCTTGCTCGAGGGGCCACTCTCTGACCCGTCACTGCCTGCTCAGTGTGACCCAAATTGCAGGACGCCTTCCACCGCTCATGTCTGTTGGGGTCAGAGCAGTGGACAGGGGTGGGCATCACTGTGGGGGAGGGGGTGGGACAGGGACGGCTGGAGCCCGAGGCACTCAAGGACAGACTCAGCATCGAAGACAACGTGCTGCTGGCAAAACCTGCCCAACACTGCACTGGTGGTGGTGTCTACACAGTAAGTTACACCTCAACAGAGCTAACCACACAGGGAAGACGTCAAAGCGGCAGCCCAGGGCCCAGGCCAGTTCATCCCAGCTCAGGGAGAGCTGCAGCCCTCCTCCCAGCTGCGGCTCAGGGTGGCCAGGCACTCCCACGCCCCAGTCCCTGCCGGAGACGCCCAAGGCCCCACCCACAACGCCTGTGAAGGGTGAGCAAACTCGCCCTCTCCCGCCTGTTCAGGGAGCGCCCCACACGCCCACGGGCTGGTGGCAGAGACAGCAGGGGAGCTGGGGGGATGCCCGGCTCAGGGGTAAGCGTGTGTGGGACAGTCAAGGCCAAACCTCCTTCACGTCAAAAGCCAGCCAAAACCAGCAGCCAGGCAGAAAGTGGCAGTGCCAGGAGGCGGGTTCTCCGGCTGTGACGTGGCTATGGGGACACACAGGTTTGCCAAAACCTACCCACCTGTATTTCTAAAACGATGACTCAACGAAGCTGATCTCAGACCAAACAAAACCCCAAGAGCACTCCCTGGAGACAATGACAACGCGCCCAGCAACCCTGCTGTACCCCAGGCTGACCGGCCGGAGGTCAGGACACAGAGAAAGGACCCCGGCACCCAGCACGCCCTTACCGGCTCCGGCTCCGGCTCCGGCTCCGGCTGGGGCTCCTGGCCAGGCCTCGACTTCTTCGGCTTGGAGGGGCCCGCAGGGCTGGAGAAGGACTTTGGCAATTTGGCTGAAGATGACGTCAGAGGCCTCGCGGACCCGGAGGGGCCCCCCAGCCGCTGTCCTCCACCCGAGAAAGGAACAAAAGGGGCAGGCGAGGGCTCCTTCAGGATCTGCTCTGTCTGAGCGTCTGCGAGGCCGGCCCCCAGGCTGGCTGTCTCGTCCTGACGGCTCACATCGCCCCGGCTGAGCCCCGCTGAGTTCAAAGGAAGCCGAGGGCCGCTGGCGGCCGGCTCGGCCGCCGTGGATGGCATCAGGCTTCCCGGGCTTTTGCTCCAGGAGGGCCCAGGCTCCTGCTTGCCGGCAGAGTCACATCGCTTCATGGCAAACCTGCAGGGGGAGGCCCGGAGAGCAAGTGAAACTCCACACTCAGCCCCTGCCCCCGGACTCCGGCATTGTGCCCTCTGGTGACAGCCACACCGAATCCAGTCCCGTGGATGCTCGACTCCCCACGGCCCCATCCCGTCCACTGCTCCTGGGGACAGGAGCACATACGGGGCCCCCACGCAGCCCTGTCCACCCTGCAGCCAGCAGACTCCTGACCGGACACACCGCGCCCCACGGCGCCCAGCCTCCCAGGCTGCTGGCGGGAGAAGCCACTGGGCAGGGCAGCTGGGCGTTCCCATGTTTGCTGTTCCCTGTCCTCAGAGACCCCAGCTCTCTTTACCAAACCAGACTCAGACGCCCCCACCTGATGATGGCACTGCCCCCGGTGATGCCCAGCGACTGCAGTGTTGTGCTCTGCAGGGCAGCCCTGCCAGTCACCTGTTGGGAGGGAAGGACATCCCGCTGACCCCTCCCTAAGCGCCCTCCACCTGCCAAGCCCACCACGCACCACCTGCCTCCACCCGGGCACTGTGTCATGGGTACCACAGGGTCCCCCAAAGGCATGGGTCCAGCCCCTGCACCCTAATCTACACCCACGTGTTTGTCAGCTGGCCCGCATCGGTCCCCCCACCCCACCCCATGTGAGGGCTTGGCAGGCAGAGCTCGGGCCAGGTGAGCCACATCTGGACCGCGCACCAGCCCTCTGAGGGCTGGGACTGACCACGATGGCCCCAATCCAGGCCCAGATGCCGGAGGCACGGTGGTCTGTCTCCTCCGGCGGAGGGAGGGCTCGTGCCCCAGACGCCTCCCACTCACAGCCCTGAAACCCCTGTCCCTCTCAGCCCCCGGTCAGGAATCTCCAACTGGGATAAAGAAGTGGGCGTGTCTCGTCCACATCGCGGGGCCCTCGGGGATGGCGGCCACCCAGGGCCAGGAGAGGGCGCTTGGCCAGGGTCAAAACAAAAAGCCCCTGTGAGCCAGGGGACCAAGCGCCAGGAGGGTCCCCCGTCACGGGCGGGCAGGCGGGGACAGCAGGGCCTCAGTGCCCGGCCAAGCCTGCACCACGCCGCACTCCGTTTTGAAAAAGATCAAAACACAGAGCAAAGCAAATATTTATTAAAATGAAACCACTTTTGTAACTCCTGGGCTTTGAGAGAAGCTGAGAAAACAAACAGGGCTCTGAGGGAGGTTTGGGAGCAGCCCGGGCGGCCCGCGGTCGGTTCCAGTGGAGCCGGCGTCGTGCCTTTTTTCCATGAAACACATCACGCTTTCAGAGCCCAAGTCTCCCTGTCACTGCTTTGAAGGCAGGTCTGAGGGAGTGAATTTTCCAACTGGAAAGTGGGGCTGGGCCTGCGTGGAGACAGGGAGTGGGCGGCGGGGCGCGGGCCGGGCGAGCGGGCCGGCAGCTCACCTACCTCACCCCTCATGTACACGCAGACTGGGCTGGCCTCACACGGCTGCTCCAGACGCTCCCTGCAAGGACAGAAGAGAAAGCGCCACAGGTGGCTGCTGCCGGGGGGCACGGGGGCCTCCGGACAGTACCCAGCCAGTCACCGTGGAAAACTGCCCACCCCGACTGCCCCCGTGGCTGGCCGTCAGCAAGTGGCCTGGGGGTGTCTCCCACCTGCCTCCAGGCCCAGAGCACAGGAAGGACACGGAGCAGGGGCACAAGCCTCGGGTCACTGTCAGCTGTGCTTGGGGTTGGCAGTGAAAACCTCCCAGGGACCCTGAGAAGCACCAGT
Source organism: Camelus dromedarius (assembly GCF_036321535.1). Classification (NCBI taxonomy): domain Eukaryota; kingdom Metazoa; phylum Chordata; class Mammalia; order Artiodactyla; family Camelidae; genus Camelus; species Camelus dromedarius. The sequence goes on from NC_087451.1 coordinate 27,686,307, forward strand.
AGCACTTGGCACGAACCCACTATGTGGACTCTGAGGAGGGCTTGGGGGTGACACCGAGACAAATGGGGCAGCGGAGGGGTGGACACAGCCACCAACGTCCTCCCTTGTAAACCAGAGCCTAAGATGGGAGGGAAGGGCACCGAGAAGGACAGGTGGACAGGCCTGAGGATGCGGGTGAGCGGGCACACAATGTCACCCACACCCACGGGACAGCCATCCCCACCGCGCACCGACCTGCGCTGGCCCTCGAGGTTACAGGGCACCGCGTGGCCGAGCCCTGACTCAGGATGGTTAAATGCCTGGCAGCAGGCCTGTGACAACCAAGTAAAGTTGAGTCCTACATCTCCTGACACAGAACTACAGAACTGGCCCCCAGATTGACGCCCCAGGCCCCAGGGCTCACACGGACACACCCCGCCGGGACAGGGAGAAAGTGGCTGGCTGTGAACGCACACGGACGCTCCAAACACTGGTGACCGCACTCTCCGTGTGGGCTCAGCTCCTTTCGCCACCTCTCTCATTCACTTTCGGTTTTTGCTTCTGAGTGTTCCCCTGGGCGAGGACACACAGCCCAGAGCCTGCTGCAGGGGCCCCTGGAGGAGCTCGCTCTCCCCAAGCCTGTCCTTTACCAAGAAGCTGCTCCCCGGGGAAGGCTTCCGGCCCTCAACCAGGACAACGAGCAACGCAGTGCAGCCATGGTAGGTGTGGCCCTGCACACGCGGCAGGGCCATGTCGTGACCCAAAGGGCCGGGGAACTGGCCCACCAAGCCCCAGCAACCCCCAGCCTCAAGAAAACACGAGACTCCGAGGCGCCAGGTAGACGACCCCAGCCGGGCCCACGCTCTTCGTCCTGAGGCCAAGACAGAGGCGGAGCGAGGGAGGTGCACTCCAGCAAACAGGGTTGCAGGGCCAGGAGGGGGAAGGAGGTGGGGAGGCGTGGGGGTCCCCTTTCTCCCAAGGGCGACAGAGACAAACACCTGGGCTCAGAAAGCGGGCCGACCACCCATCATGGGACAAGCGGGGTCCCCTCTGCTCTCAGGGTCTCCAGCCAGGAGTCCTCCCCAGAGATCCCTGCCCAGGGCACCCGATGGTGACACGGGGACCACAGATCATAAACAGGGATAGTGCGCGGCAGCGCCCGGGAAGGCCTGCTTGCCTGCCGCCCTCAGAGGCCTTGGACATCAAACAGCCGCGGCTTTGATGTCGGCTCCTCCAGGGGGATCAGGTTCCCGAGTGTGGGATCTGAGGAGAGGCCTGTAAACACGCCGAGGGGAGGAGTGGCCGCGATCGCTTCCAGACCTTCCCGGCCGATTAGCAGCCTCTCCCATCCGCGCGCGAGAACAGGGACCTGGGCGTTCCAGGGAGTGAGGGAGGAGAGCCGCCCCTCCCCCAGCAGGTCTTGCTGAAGGTCCGCGGGTCTCCAAGGGAACTCAGCGGGGCTCCCGGGACCCCTGGACCCTGGACCTGCCCCCACACCCCCGCCTGGGCAGAGCCACGGGGCGCCACTTGGCCTGGAAGACGGTGCCGGGGGGGGGGGGGACTGGTGGGGTCTCGTTCCCCCTAAGGCCAGCAAACCTGTGCCTGTGGCCCGGCCAGGGGCCGGGTGGGGCGGGGGCTGTGGTTGCTGTGTTCTTCACCCCTGCGGAGAGGCCACCTCATGGGCTTGGGCCGTGACCCGTGGGCTTGGCCATGACACCAGGCTGGGAGCAGAGGGCAATGGGCTTCGGGGAGAATCTAGCCTGGCGGTGGCACCTGGAGCCTTCCCTGCAAAGATGCCCAAGAAGCAGAGGTGAGACTGGCCAGCCCACTCGAGGCCAGTGTTATCTACGGCGGGTACTGGCCCACGTGGGCCTGAAGCATGCCCAGAGCCGGCACAGGGGAGGCCGGCTCCAAGTGTGAGAGCTCCTACCAACAACAACATAGAACACCTCCTCCCCCGCTGACTGCGTGTACAGAGGGCGATACCTGGGACATGCCGGGTGGAGTTAACTGTATTCCTGAAATTAACTGCACCTGCTTTCACTTTCCTTTGCTGTGGCTGCCAGAACACTCTGAATCACCTCTGTGTCCGCACATGTGGCCCACGTGGCCCGAACACTGGACAATTAGTTGCTCCAGACGCTGGGGTCAGAGCCGGGCACCATCCACCCTGATCCCCAGGCAAAGGAGCCGCCGCCTGACCAAGAGTGGACCTGTGCTCACCCACTACGGCTCCCGGCCATGCCCGGCACACCAGCAGCTCTCGGACACTTGCCTCCTCCTGAAAGCTTCCCGTGAGAAAAACCAGCTTCCTGCCCATCCCACTGTGGGGACCCCAAGACTTGGGATTCCCAGAGCTGCCAGTCCCCGGGTGTCAGGGGGCCGCCCCACATTGGCAGGGCCCCGCAGTGGTGGGCGGCTGACTGCACTCCTGCTCGGCCGCAGCACAGCCTCACCAGCTCATCCGGTATCTGGCCACAACGTGGGGGCCGAAGACGCCACCCACCCTGGCTCACCTGAACCCTACTTCAAACACCAGCTTCCAAGAAAAGGCCTGGATCCGTGCTCCTGGAGATGACGCCCAGGCAAGTCCTGGTCTGCGGTCCAGCAATGCCGCATCTAGAGTGGGGCGCAGACCTCCAGCCGCTCACCGAGTGACAGCAGAGAAATGACCAGCTGCCTGGCATCGGTGGGCATGCAGCACACATAACAGGAAACAAGGCCGCGGGAGTGTCCAGGAAGACAAGATGGAGTCACAGCAGAAGAGAGGGTGGAGGACACCCCCCCCACGTGATCACCCCCAGGGCCTACCTCCTCCTGTCGTCACCCTGTTCTTCTGCCACTGCCCCACCACCCCCAACCCGTTCTATTCCTTACATCTTAAGCCCAGCTTACCAAGTCAGCCAGTCCTGAGAGGCTCGTGTGAACCAGTGTTCCCAGCACCTTGGTGCCCTCCCCAGAGGCAGGCCCTCGACCGCCTGGCCGATGGCCTGAGAGCCAGGGGAACTTCGGCCATCATGACAACAGGGTGACCCGGGCTCCCCTGTGCTGGCAGCTGAGGAACCACCGGCCTTGCTGCCCTGGGTCACTCCTCATTTTGGTGGGAACAGCCTGAGCAGAAGGCCCCAGAGGCACCTGTGTCCAATGTCTGCTGCCCCGAGGGGCCCCCTCCGCTCCCCGCGCCCCACGTCTGCTCCTCCCGGGTGGATCCGCCCACCTGCCCTGCGACGGAGCAGTCCCAGCAGCTAACTTGGAGGGTACATGCGGTACACACACGACCTTCCGAGTCCAAAGATGGCTTTGTTCCACCCTCACCCCTCAATAATCTGGCAAAACAGAGAATTCTAGAACAGGTCAATTTCCTGCAGCATGCTGAAGGCACCGCTCGGCCACCTTGCTGGTGGGGCCACAGGGAGCCTGAGGCCTGTGGAATCAGCCCTCAAGCTGAGCTCCAGAGGCGTCCCACTGATCCAGGCGCAGGAGGCCGTCACCCTGGAAACACACACCTTCAGTTCCGGGACTGTTTACCGTCTCCCGTTTCCTCTTGTGTCTCTCTGTTCTCTTTCCAGAGACGCAGCAGCAGGAGCCACGTCCTGGCCTTCCGGCTCCCCTTCCTCCGGCCTCCCTCCAAGTGGTGGGCCGCTTGGCTCTGCAGCTGCTCCCCAGGAGGCACCTCAGCCAAGACGGCAGGGACCCTGCGCCCCGGGTCCAAGTGTCTCATGGCCCCACATGCCCTCACGCGTCTGCCACCGCTGCAGATCAGCCAGGCCGGCTGACCCTTGGGCACACGAGCAGCCCCGCAGCGCCTCGTCACAGGTGGCCGGGGCTGACCACTGCACCTCCCACTGCGGCTCTCCTTTACGTCCCAAGCACCCTTTCTTGTCACTGAGCATTCCCTTTCCACGGCACCCAGCCGCAGTTCCAACAGCTTCTCCCTCCTGGGAGAACAGGACCAAACGCCACCACCCATCCCAACAGTGGCCGTCTCTTCCTGGCTGTCTGTGCTGGCCTCTCACAGCAGTCGTCTTGCTCAGACATCTGGGCACACTTGGCTGTGGCTCTCGTTTACACCTGGGGCCCTGGCCGCAGTGCAGCTGCCTGTCATTTTCTGGGTGGGGACCTGGGGAGCCACCCAGGCCCACCATCGGGAGCTGCCGGTGTGCCGGGAGCCACATGGGGGGGGCTCAGGCTCACCTGACCCCCTGTTCTCGGGACAGGGCTCACAGCCCCAGCCATGCAGGCACCCCCAGTCCAGAGAGCCTACCCTGCCCAGGGATCCACCTCTGGCACCAGCAGCACGGAGTGGGAGGGGATCCAGGACTCCATCTCATCGAGCACCTGCCCTGGCTCCCCACCACGTCCTGTGCCATCACTGCCTCAGCTCCGTGCCCACTCTGCCCGTCTTCCAGGCTGTATCTCTGCACAGTCTCCTGAGGTCATTTTAGAAGCTTTCTGGGATGGAGAAGAATCACACGCTGGGTTCCAAGTGTTCCTCCCACTCCTCATTGCTGCCCCCAGGCCTTTGCACTTGCTGCCCCTTGACCCAGATGGCTCCTTCCCTGAGCCTGGTGCATCTGGCTCCTCCAAGACCTCCCCCCACCTCTCACGGCGTTTTGCCTTCTCTGTGAAATCTGACTGCTCTGTATACCTGCCTGTCACTTCTGGGAGACCAGCCCCTAGCTCCCTGCTTTAGACCCAGCCCGGCCCGTGCTGAATAAGTGAAAGAATGAAGGAGAAACAGAGGCAGAGACCCCACTGTTTCAGCAGCACAACAGCTAAGAAGGCCAGTGCTGGCATCCCAGGCCCTGGGCTCCAAGGAGCCCCATTCTCCTCTGGGTCTCCATTCCCTCTGCTGAAAATAAGGGCACCAGCAGCCCAACCACCCAGCTAACGGCAGGTGCCGAGGACAGCACAGGGAGGTGGCGGCCTGTGTACTCATCTCAGTGGCACCAGGTGGGGTCACCTGAGTGGGGGCGGAGAGTTCTCTCAGGAGAGTGGCCGGGTAGGGCAGAGGCTGGCTGCAGGGTCGTAGGAGCAAGGAGGGACCCCTGGGTCTTATCACAGAAAGAACTGGGCAAGAGGGGACACCAGCACATAAGGTGGGCAGAGGAGCCCATCCAGGCAGTGCGGGCCAGGGAGCAGGAATCTGGCTGTGGGCGCCACGATCAGATCAATCAGACCAGAGCAGGCTTTCCTACAGTGAGGCCCCGTCACCGGGGGCCCTACCCAGCGCCCCCTCTTCCGCAGAGACAAACCATGGGCCAGGCCCTGATATCAGCACTTGAGACACATTAACTCATCTCATCTTCACATCACCCTTCGGAGGCCCAGAGAGGGCAAGCAACTTGCCCACGGCCACACAGCAACCAGTGCACTCTCCCACAGTCCCTTCCACACTGTTGGCAAAGATCTTTAAAAGCAGACATACTTTTGTCCCACAGTGAAAAACCAAAACTTGAAAGACTACCATTTTGACACATTGAGGAGCAAAGTTTAAACCACTAATCACCAGATAGAAGCTGACAAGCTCGTCCAGAAGAACTATGACCAGCTGTCACACAGGAAACCCAGCAAGAAAGACAGGCCACTGGCAACCAGCACCTGCTGGTACAGCTGATGAACAACGGCCCGTCTCCCCACACCAGTTCTCTTACCAGGGCCACAAAGCCCCAGTGGCACAGCCTCCGGCGCAGGCACAGCTCGGGCTTGTGGTCGAGACCAGTCCCGCTGATCGTGGCTGCATCCCTGCCACAGAAGGTGGCAGAGCCTGGAACCTACCCTCTGACACTTACCTGATCTGTGCAAAATGGCTGAGAAGCTCCCAGAGCGTCTGGCCTGAACAGAAAGTATCTTGCAACCTGGAGCCATCATCCAGCTGCAGAGCTATGCGCACCTGCGGGGGAGACGCGGAACCCAGTTAGGGAGAGCAGCGGATCCCGCTGGGCTGGGTCTGATCCTCATGGGGCCGGCGGAGGGCATGCCCCACCTCCGGGGCTCTGGGGGTCTCACGGGCACGTGGGAGCCAACACCAGGGTACGTGCCGCTCCTCTGCACACGCTCTGCCAAACCTGCAAACGTCTGTTTGCTGTTGTGTCTCAAGGGGCCAAGTTTTGGAGTAATTCGTTACATGACAGACAACTAACATGCTGTGTTCGCTGAATTCTTCTCACAAATGACGACGCTGCTTTATAAGTCCATCTTTAACCATTGTCTCCCTAAATTAAGACACGAGTCTATAACCCAAAAGGGGGTAAGTGCTCTCCTGTCTCTCTGCCTAGTGAGACAGACGCAGAGCAGGAGCTCGGCCTGCCCCACCCCACCGGCCAAGGCCCCGCCTTGACCCCGCCCACCACCCCATCCCACCCATGGCCCCGCCTGCCTGCCCCACCCCACCGGCCACGGCCCCACCCAGCCCACGGCCCCGCCCACAGGCCATGGTCCCGCCCGCCCCACCCACGGGCCACGGCCTCGCCCATGACCGCGCCCACAGGCCCCCGCCCACCTGCCCCAGCCCAGCCCCTCTGACCCCGGCCCAGCAATTGATTTTCTAGGTTGTAGCTACTCCTGCCTTTCTGGCCCAGGGACTCTTCTTCAGGGGCACAACTATTTATGTGAAATCCCAGTAATAAACAAAGGAGGAACTGCTCGTGGGAAAGTGCGAGGGGGTTTCCTAATCACACCCCAAGGAATCCCCAAGGGAAGTCAGGGTTCCTTCTACATGAAAGGCTGAGAACCTTTGCAGAACACAGCTGCAATGGAAAAAGAGGGGTACTAGGCTCAGCCCCCGCCGCTGACTCCCAGCGCGCTCTGGAGAGCAGACATTGCCCCTGGGCCCCAGACTCCTTGTCTCTGGACAGGGAGGAAAACCACTTCCCTGCCGTGTTGGGAGAACACATGGCTTTGCGTGTAAAGGACTCACGTAGGCACAAGAGGGCAGCTAACACTGTGATTACGGTCTCCATCCACAGTGACCCAACCGTCACTCACTAAATCTCTGGGACCTAAAAGTTATTGATTTGGTAGAAGGCAGTGGGCTGCAGTTGGAAGACTCGGGCTGCGGTCTAGCCAAAACCTGTCCACAGAGGCCTGTGCCAGCTGTTTCCCCGTCCCACAACTGAGGCTGTGCTGGACAACGCACAGAGCCCTGCGGGATCTAAGATTCTTGATGGTTTTATGACCAGAGACACCAGGTCACATGGTGAATGCTGCCAGCACGGTGAGACAGACACAGCACAATTAATCACCCCACCACTCCAAAAACATTCAGCATAAGGAATGAAAAATCTCATCTCCAATCATCAGTTTTCAAAGCAGAAAAGTGGCCCCAGCTTGACCGATAGAAGGCAGCCTCCCCCTGAGGATGGGTGCCTGGCTTGCAGGGCCCTCTTCCGGCAGCAGGCATGCCCCTGCCCATCTGCTGGGCCTGCTGAGCACCCTGCAGTCCAGCCTGAACGAGGGAGCCGGGAGAAGCAGTATGGCCGGCCCCCGCCTGAGCGCCACCTACCATGGTCTCGGGCCCCTCGCGGCTCCGGGAGATGGGCACCATCTCCAGCTTGGCGTTATTAGGCAGGTTGGCAAATCTCCACTGGAGAGAGAGGTCAAGCACATTTCTCTGAAACCTGAAAAACAGACCAGAGCCTTGGGCTGCCTGCGGACCCGAACACGCCCCTGTCCAGTCCCCATGCAGCCCAGCCAGGAGCAGGGAACAGGCAGAGTGAGGGCCGGCGCGCAGAAACAGCAGGTCCCCAACCCCAGCACAGGGTCTCTGGAAGGAAAGAGAGTGAGTGCTGACAGCTCAAGCAAGAATGGAAGGAACACGGGCAGGTCACCCCTGGGCAAGCCGAGGGCCTGCTCCCCCACCCTGGGGAGCAGTGACCAGCCCGAAGACAGACCCAGAAAATTCCTAATAGAGCAATGCCCCGTGGTTGAAGCAGTCCAGCCACAGTGGTCACTCTCCCTGTAACTGGTCCCCAAAGACCAGTGACAGATGGCAAAGGTGCCAGAGAACCACACATGAAATGAGCCGGTCTGAAGTCCCTGCGAAGAGCCAGGCCCTCATGGCAGCCGAGACTCGCAAAGCCAGGGGCTCCCAGCCTGGAGCAGCCCATCAGTCTCTGTGTCCCTGTCCCGCAGGTATCAGCTGCTGCGTGGGGACCTGGCAGCTCTGAGCTTCCAATGAATGAGGAAGAGGCCCACACGGGCCTGCAGCCTCTTCTGATCCTCACGCACAGAGCTCCCGGGTCCACAGCGGGACAGTATCCTGGGAGGAAGTGGGGGGAGCAAAGTGAACTGGTGAGTCAGGAAGGGGAATAACCAAGGCCAGGAGAAGAGGGCGGGTGGAGAATCCAGGGACCTCAAGACACCTGCTGTCTCTATTGGCAGCTTGCCCTCCTGGGAAGTGAGGCCAGGATCATGGTCAGCACGTGTCACAAACAGGAAACTTAGATGAGAAGTGCCGACAGGTGGCCCTGGCCACCCAAAGGCAGCGCTGGGACCATGTGCAGCTCCTAATGTCCAGCTCAGATCACATCTCGTCTGTGGACAGACAAGGAGTCCGACACCTCCTTGGGAAAGAGGAAAGAGAGGAGAGCGTGGGGGCCTCGGAGACCCGGACCCAGACTCACACCCGTGGGCAGGGAGGGTGGCGGCCAGGCAGCTAGAGCCTGCCTGACCCTGGGCCCTCTCCTCACGACCCCCTTAGCTCCCAGGAACCCTACAGGAACGAGAACCACCACTGTTAACCCTCACATCACTTGAGTCTGAGAAAAGCTCGCGCCCACAGCAGAAGACACTACTGCCGTGCGGCCTTGACTTTGGAGGAGACAGACAGTGGCCAGAATGAATCACCAGGAGAGTGAATAAAAGAAATTTTTCACACCTCGCAAAAGTCAGGCTCTGAGCTCTATTTTTACTGAAGTTTAGGGAAAAAACTACAATGCTGGCGAGAGAATGTGAGATCTGAACACACACAAAGTGGTCACTGGACTGCATGAATGCCAAGGTGCCTGTGCAAACACCGGTTTTCTGAGCAGAACAGTTCGCGAAGCCTGGGGCGTCTGGAAGACCTGGGAAACGAACAACTTTGATACCCATCTTCAACAACTTCAACGCTGAGTGCAAGACAGAACAGCAGACCTAAGGAGACCCTGACGGCAGTGGGCTGGGAAGCTCTAGAGGCGACGGGAAGGGGTCTCGTGCACCAGCGCACACACACATGTGCGAGGGACTGCCTTCCTCAGCAGTGGCCATGGCTTTTTAAACAAATTACACGGTCAGTGGATAAAACGGAGATAGGAGAAAAACTGATACGTGTGTGAAAGAGACTCAACATTCCGACTAGCTCCCGCCAGACACCATGCAGAGGCCTCAGGTAGATTCAGGGAAAGCAGAGAGGGTGTGCGGCTCTGTGACAGGGCCCCAGGGGGATGGCCCAACATGGCCCTGGGATTCTCAGTGGCTAGCCATAAGGCAGGGATCCTGGATGACGTGAGGGCATGTTCACTCAGAACCCCACTCTGGAGAGCCCCACACAAGAGGCAGCACGGGCGGGCCTAACAGAGTAGGCCCTCCTACCTTGGGAGGACAGCCACACCTTGAAGGACATACTGCTAAACTACAACTCCAGGGGCTGTAAGGCCATCAGAACCACCTACAGTTTGCAAGTTTCTTCCCATTTCTGTGACCACGGCCTCTTGCCCTCAGAGCCCCACCAGGAACTTACACAACCTAATGCTCGAAAACCCACTGGCAGTGGGTGGAATAGTGGCCCCCAAAAACATACATCCACATCCTAGCCCCCAGGACTCACGAACGTGACTTCATTTGGAAACAAGGCCTTTGCAAATGTGATAAAGGATCTCGAGGTGAGGTCATCCTGGATTATCTGGTAGGCCTTAAATCCAAAGACAAATGTCCCTACAAAGGACGGAAGAGGAGAAACACAATACACAGGGAGCAGGGAGGCAGAGACAGGAAGGAGGTGACCATAAGCCCAGGGAGGCCTGGGCCCCCAGAAGTTGGAAGGGACAAGACATGGTCCTGCCCTTGAACTCTGGAGGGAGTGTGGCCCTGCCAACACCTTTGTGAGGGGCTTCTGGGCTCCAGATGGTGAGAGAAAAAACTTGTGTTGGTTTAAGCCCCAGCGGGACCCTGGGGGAGGAGCGGATGGACTTGGACCCTGTAGCCACCCAGAGCACACTCACTTCAGGTCATATTCGTTGGGGTTGAAGTCCTGCCGCCGGCACGTGTCCTCCAGGACCTATGGGTGAGATGAGGGCATGAGCCACTGGTCTAGCCTGGTCACCTCCCCCGACCAGTGCGGTGGCGCAGTCAAGTGGCACTGAAGCAGCTGAGGGCACAGAGTCCACCTCCTGGAAAGCTGGTTGGCTCTGCCGGACAAAGCCTAGTACAAGCCACGTGACTGACTATCCACCCAAAAGCTTCACACGCCTCCCCTGCAAATCCTGCTCACGCAGGTCCTCATGCACCTGTCTTGTCATCCCAGCTCGGCGGGACCCTCCACAGCCGGTCCCAAGGCCACAGACTATCTTCCCACACACCCCAGGAGGTCCCCTCCCCATTCTCAGAAACCCAGTCCCAGTGGGCCCTGGAGAGCCCTCCTGGGCAGGACCTCCCCCCTTCCGGGCTCTGCATGCACTGAGCTATTCTACATCGGCTCAGGACCCCCGCCCCACCTAGTGTGCGCACCGTCCCCTACACAGCTGGGCCCAATGAGCATTTTCAATGACGTAGGCCAGCTGCCGGGTGCAGTGCAGCGAGTGACTCAGCACACCCGGCCACAGCGCCCCGGGCGGGAGGGCGCCCCTGGAGGCTGGCTCAGGGGGCCGCGGAATCGGGTGGCGGTGGCAGGGAGCGCGACCCCCGCCAGCCTCTTAGGGCGGCACGCCTGCCCCCTCCCCGCAGCGACCCGGAGCCCCGCGCCCGGCGCGGAAGTGGGCGGACCCGCCGAGCCAGGAGGCCGCTCGTTGGCTGCCGCAGGCCCCGCCCCACAGGTCCGCCCGGCCCCGCCCCGCAGGCCCCCGGAGCAACCGCAGGAGCGGCCCGCGCCGCGTCCCCGCCGCCCAGTCCCCGCCCGCCGCCCGCCCGCGGCCGCACCTGCAGCAGCACGGTGCTCGGCGTCACCTTCACGGTGTGCCGCCGCCCGTTCGGAGCCAGCACCGACACCGCGGAGCCCCCGCCGCCTGCCGGGGCCGCCATCTTCCGTTCACGTGACCCACCGGCCCGGCGTCAAACAACTTTATCTGCAACAGCCAGACGCACAGCCACGCGGCCGCGGGGCGGGGACTGGGCGGGGCCAGCGCACGCTTCCGGGCCCTCCCTGCCCGGCCACGCCCCCTGCCCGGCCACGCCCCCGGTGCCTTCGCAGGGCGGGGGAGCCGGAGTCCGACACCCGCCGGGCGCGGTCTCCCCAGCCGGGCATGTGGCCCTGGGTCCCGACCGGCCGTGCGGGCCATGAGCGCGCCGAGTCCTGGGCTCCCTGTCCCTGCCGGCCCGTCCTGGCCCCGCTGTCCCCCTTCCTACCCGCTGTGGTCCAGAGGGGTGGAGTGAGGCCCCGCACCTCTGCGGAGTGGTTGGCTGCCAGCCCTGTGGGGTGGTGTGAAGGCCGGGAGGCGGCTGCGGGGAAAGGCGGGCCGGAAACTCCAGACCCGAGAGCAGACTCAGTAAAAGTCTGCGATGAGCATTCTGACTGTTTGTGCCCTCACTACCGGCAGCCAAACCCTTCAGTAGAACTTGGCCCCTGATTCCAGCCTCCCCAATCAGTGGGAGGACGGAGGAGGGGCGTGTGGGATCCCAACACCCCTCCGATGTGGGTGTTGCCAGGCCTTCGTGTAGCTGACACATCCGTCTCAGGAGCATCCTCATACTGACAGATGCCTGCAGGCATGCTGGAAAAAATGGGAAAGCCTCAGGGTAGCTACAGCTCCAGGGCCACCCCTCAGAATCTGCCTCACAGTCCAATGGGCCCATCCAGCACTCTGCAACCTCAGTGCCTCACCAAGCCACACACATGGCACCACCACCAATGGCCAGTCCCCTCCCCTGAGATGTTGTCTGGCTCAGAGAGGACCCCAGCTAACCTGCCCCGCCCCCTCCTACCTGCTCACGTGGGTCTTACCATCCAGGTGTAGCTGAGCACACTGGCCTTGGAACAGACACCTTTGGGGCTTTTCTGACCACTGCCTGATCAGGCTCTCCCACCCACCCTGCAGCCCATCAGAGCCCCATGAGCAGTTCTGTGATAGCCACCCCTCCGCATCGCAAGTTGCCTCCAACCTGGCCTCTTCAGCACTTCAGGGTTTCCTCAGAGCCTCATCGGCACTGGGACGGGCCTTTTGTGCCTGCTCACTTGTTTAAGGGCTGTCTCCACGCAGGGCAGCCCTGTCTGCCTGCACTGTGCATGCACTCTGAGCAGACCCCACACGGGGCATATGCTCTGCCAACATCTGTGGGAGGAATGACTAGTGATGGGGGCAGATGAACACGCGGTCCCCCAGTGTGTGCCTTCCCCTCTGGCTGCTGATTCTTGCCTGGAGGGGGCGGGGTGCCTCAGGCTTAGTGGGGTCTGTGTCTGGGCACTGGCAGTGGGAGGTGGGGAGGCAGAGCAGAGCCACCTCCCTTAGTGGCCTGGCTAGACTGGACCTAGGGAAGACCAAGCAGGACAGACCAGACCCCGTGAGGCGCCCGTGAAGACAAGCCCCAGAGATGCTCCCTGGATGCTGCTCGGAGCCCTGGGGTGCTGGACCACAACTTGACCAGCCTCCAGAGGCTCCCTTGGGACAGGGGATTATTTCAGACCGGAGCCAAAAATTCCGGTGGCTTGACAAACCAGCCACACACCACAGCAGAAAGGACTCTCACCTTCCCCATGGCATAGACCTGAGCCGCCCAGGGTCTAGGATGTGATCACAGCAGAGACCACGGAGCTGACTGTGGGGTCAGAGGTCATGTTTGGGAGGTGTGCGAGGCCCAAAAGAGGAGACTTTCCTTAATGTTCTTGTAGTACATTCAGCCTCTTTTTGCAGCTCATACTTTTCTTTCCCAATTTGCTATCTTAAAAAATGACAGATCTTCGGGACCAGGGTCCCATGGAGAGCCCTTCCTCGTGGAACATGAGGCGTGGGCAGAAAGACGGCCACCCCCTCGGCCATCACGCACTGCTCATTCATGGGGAACCTGGTGTTAAACCGTTGGTAGATGACCTGCTTCTGGGTCAGGGTTTCCCATGCAGCAGAGCAGCTCCCTCACTGCAGTGTACTGAAAGTCAGCCCTTGACAAAGGATTTTAGGGAAAAAAAAAAAAAAGGCAGATCTGCATGTTAACATTCACAGCAGCTTCATCTAATAGTCAAAGGCTGGAATGAAGCCAGATGTCCTTCATCGGGTGAGCAGTTAAAGGATGTGGCGCATCCACACATGGAACACCACTCGGCAATCAAAGGAACAAACTGCTGACACTGCAGCCTGGGTGAGTCTCCCGGGAAACTGGGTGAGTGAAAAGAGCCGGTCCCTAAAGGCTACATGCTGTGTGACTCTCTTTATATAACATGGAAATGACAGCATTTTAGAAATCGAGGACACAGTAAGAGTTGCCAGACATTAGGGGAGGCGGGGTTATGGGAGAGCAGCGCCAGGGACCTACACTGGATAAGACTGGATACAGCATGATATGCATGTGAAGGAACATGGGTGCAATGTATTCAGGGCACTATCCCGGTTGGGATTTTGTGCTAGTTTTGCGAAATGTTACCATTGCAAGAAAGTACATAAATACAGGAGGGCTTGCTCTCTGCTATTTCTTATAACTGCATGTACCTCTACAGTCATCTCAATAAAACTCTCAAAAAACGTCAAAGCCCCAAAAAGCTAAAAATTTAATACGATAAATCGCTGCTTTAACTCTTTTCTACACCTTCACCTAGGTGCACCAACTGTTCACGTTTTGTCCCAGTAGCCTTTTCTCTCTGCATTTGTACAAGCATGTGTATTTATATTTGAAAGTAAGTTGATGAGATCCAGGCACTTTCCCTCCAAATAGTTCAGCAGCTCCAAAAATCCCAGGACCTGCTCCTACTCAATCGTAACCAGTCACCATGCCCAACAGCCATGCAGTCATGGACACAATAATATTATCTAATACACAGTCCAGTTTAGAATTTCCCCTGTTGTCCCCAAATGGTCCTTTACAGCCGGTTGTCACATTGCGTTGAATCTGTTTTCACTCCCTTAACCTACCACGGCCCCACCATCTTTTGTTTTGTTTTGAATTTTCATGACATTTGCATTATTTAGAGGCCGCAGGCTGGAGCTGCCTGATAGTTTCCTGGAGTTAAACATCTGAGGCAGTGAGGTGGGGTAGATGAAGCCCCTCAGGAAGTCCAGGATATCAGGTTGTGCCCCTAGTGTGGACGCACAGACTGAACACTTGGTGAAGATGAGGTCTGCAGGTTCCTCCACGGTCTAGGTCCCTCGTAGACTAAGTAAGCTGTGTGTGGGGCAATTCTTTGAGAGCATAAGTGTGATGTGTTTCCAATAACCGTTTGCCCAGTGGTTTTAGCATCAACTGATGGTCCTTGCCTACATCCACCGTTATAATTATGTTTGCAAAATCACAACTTTCCAACCTTGTCACTTCCTCTACATTTAATAGGCATGTTTTGGTCAAGATTTTTTAAATTCTGAAGTATTAATACAAATGAATGGATTTTTTAAATTCAGTGATTCTTTCTGATGCTCAGATTGACCCAGATTTGGCCGGTGAGACCCCCTTCAAGCTGACTTTCGTGCTCCTCTTTTTTGGGGGGGGGGAGTGACTTTTTACTTTTATATTATTTCAAACTCAGAAGTTGCAAGAACAGTATAAGGACCTCCTTCGTATCTTCGTTCTTTCTTTTCTTTTCTTTTTGAGAGGGGAGGTCACAAGGTTTATTTACTTTCAGTGGAGGCACTGGGGATTGAACCCAGGACCGCGTGCGTGCTAAGCACGTGCCCTGCCACTGAGCTACACCCTCCCCCGCTTCCGTGTGGCTCCTAGACAGACGCGCCAGTTGTTTACGTGTCGCGCATTTGCTTTACCATCTCTCTCTCTCTTTGTCCACGTACATATAAAAATTTTTCTGTACCACCTGAGAGTAATGGAGAGTGCACCTTTGTGGCTAAACACTTCATGTGTTTCCTAAGAAGGAGGTGTTTTCTAAGAAGCAGGCATTTCCTTACGTCACCACCAAGCCGTGATATGCCGTTGGGAGAGCTACCTGTGACGCCGTACACTGAGCGACTCTACAACCACCTGTAGCACTGACATCTTTCCTGCATCTTTTTGAGGTGTTTTTGTTATTCTCCCAGCACTTCCTCATTTCTGCCACAAGAAGGCGTCCTAGGCTCTCCCAGCCCTTGAATGCACCGTTTCTCAAGGAAGCCCTGGACCCTTTTGGAGGGGAATGGGATTTAGAAACCAAGATCTGGAGCTGAATGTGCTCATTGCTACTGGGGTGCCTCTGCTTTGTAGGCCCCTCTTGGGGGACAGAGCTAGCATCCTGAATTCGCCCAAATCTCTCTCACTTCAAACCAAACCTCAGTCTTCTTTCTGCTCTCCCCTCCTTCCATATTTACATTTGGTGGAATTGTATGAACTTGCCAAGAGTCAACCATTTTCAGTCTACAAAATATGGGAAACCTACATGGTTCCACTGATACCCTTTCTCCACAGTGAGAACCCTTTTTTCCAGCAGTATTACTATATTTATTAACTTGCTCTGTTCCAAAATACCCTCCAAATAGCTTCAGAATTCCTTCCACCAACCAGACCTACTAAGGAAATGTCAAGGCCTCCTTGTAGGTATTTTTGTCCTCAGAAAATTACTTAAATTCTTTATTTCTGTGTGATTATGTTAATCTGACACCTAAGTTAATCTATTACTAAATTTTAAGGTCTTTTTTTCTTTTTTTTTAATGTAATGTTCTATTTTTGATTATGAAAAATATTTCTTATTTTATTTAAATATTATTGGATTGAAAAGTTAAAAGTATAAGAAGAGACATATCCAGAAAAGGATCATCTCTCCTCATCCATTCTCACTCGCCCCCGGGGGAACTCATCTGCTTCAGGTTCTAGGGTAGCCTTTCTGCCTTTCTTCCCGCAGAGATGAGCATGCTAAGTGGACAGAGGTGCAGGCTCTTTCTCTCCTTCCTTCTTCCACAATAGGTGACAAAGAACATACCTTCTTTGTTCTTTTCTCTACAGCCTACGTGTCCCATTCTGGGACTAGGTCTAACTCCGCTCCCCTCTACACACAGTACATCCAGAGCACAAAGCCTGTGATATGGGCGGTCACAGCACCCAGGCAGCCCTGGGAGTGGATTGCAGTGAGGTCCAGGCTCCCCTGCCCACAGTGACTGGAGCTTTGACACCTCCTAGCTGCCTGGACCTGTGTTCTTTGTCGGTAAAACTAGACCCAGGGAGGTGGAGGCTCAGGCAAGGGAGCCAGACAGAGCATCCCAGGCAGCAGTTCCCCCAGGTGGCCGTAGGAAGCCCTGAACCCAGTCAGAAGGTGAGGCTGGGGTCCTCACCCAGGCTGCACAGAGTCCCTTCAAGCCTTGCCCAGGCCCCGGCGGAGTGCTGGGGTGGGGGTGGGGGGGGGTTTCCAGGTATCCCTAGTGGGACCAAGCCTGTGTTCTCCAAAAAACGTTTCCAACTGTCATTCCATTAGGACTTCAGGTCACAGATTAAGGGTAAAAATCCCCTGGCTGGGCTGGCCTGGGAACCGATCTCCTCCCACCTGAACCCTTGGGAAATGCGTGGCTCCCTCTCAGAGCAAGTGGCTTCTCGGCCCCTCTGAGCTGGACCCTGGGAGGCAGGGCCCTGCCCCATGCCCTGCTTACAGTCCAGCCAAATGCATTGGAAATATACATATGCAAATATATACATAATTGTGGTAAAATTGCATTTTAAATTTAATCAGCTTAAAATCTGCTTTCCAAGACAGGTCTTTCAGGAGATTTTCTGTGTTATCAATACGGCGGTGGCTTTCCACAGCCAAGGAGTGAAACGTAAGGTCCTGGTGGCCGCCTGCTGTCCACCCTCACTGCCCTCCACCGCACCGCACGGCCTCGCCAGTCCTTGCTCTCTGTCACTGGGTGCCGGCACGCTCAGCCCGCTCCCCAAGACTTTCCTCAGCTCCCTCACAGCACTAGGGCTATGCCCACGTGTCACCCACAGGGGGCCTCCCTGATCCCATCCCACCTGCTGCCCTCTGCCAGGTGTCTCCATTTTCTCTCCCCTCCTGACATCACATCATCCCCCCACCTCACCCACATCAGGTAAGCCTGGGACAGGACCCCGGTGAGCAAGTGTGTGATTGTGAGGGCATCAGCGCGTGGGGCTGCCCCACGCTGTTGTCACTTGGTGGCCTCCAGGCAGGGCAGACACCTGGGCAGGTGAGAACCTCGGCTCATCCTCACACGAGCAGGAGAGATCACACTGCTGATTTCCCCAAATGCATGTCTAAGTTGCCCCCCCTACCAGATGGCAGAAGAATCAGCACGCTGGATTCAGGGGCTTGCTGGGCCCTTGGTGTCCTGCTCTAGGAAATGGATCCTGGCCCCCAGGTGGATGGCGAAGGTGTCCCTGCAAGGGGTGTAAGCGAGCGCTCAGTGCGGCCCCCACCGCCCTCTAACCAGCCCTGGGACGCCAACACAGTGGGGTCTGTACAGGGCAGGGGAGGCCACCTTCCCACTCCTCCCAGCCAGAGTGCTCCCTCCCAGGCAGTGGCGGCTTGACAGCTGTTCCCAGGATCTGCTTTAAATTAAAAAGTGGCGTGGCCCTTTAAGAGAAGCATCCGCCGCCCCCGCCGCCCTGCTGCCCCCTTTGAAGTTGCTGGCGCTGAAAGGTTCCCAGTGGCAGATCTGAGGGTTTGCTTCTGCCTCCCCAGAGGCCACGTGCGGATCACAGGGAGGGAGTGGGGCGGGCCGAAGGTCACATGGCCAGCCAGGCCTCCCTGGACCAGTGGGCTGCAGGGATGGGAACCAGCCGGAGCTCATTAGGGCTCGGCAGAGCCAGCAGCTAGGAGAGCTAAGGAGGAGGTGTCCCGCCCTCCCCGCGGGGCCTGGGGCAGCCTGACCTCCCCAAAGCCCTCTGACCTGCACAGTGAGGAACACACCTGGCACTTTGGGGATGCTCCGTGACACCCCAAGAAGCTCCATCTCCACAGAGGTGTGGACAGCCCCTCCCATCCCCATCCCCTTCCTCCCCCCAGCTTTGGAATGTGGCCATTCCCAGCAGACCCAGGTGAACCCACGCTCCACAGTTTGCTCAGGTCAGCTGAGGGTCCCTCTGCTGAGACTGCCCACAAGCCAGGCGGGGCTGTGTGGGAAGGGTGAGATGGGGCAGAGGTACTGAGAGGTGGACAGGTCCTTACAAATGACCAGTAGGGTCCAGGGTCCCCAGGAGTTGAGCCTGGGGCCAGGGAACCTCATGCGTCCTCTGTTCACTGGCATGAGGGGCTGCAGAGTGAGCCCCAGGGGCCCTCACCACTCAATGAAGACAGCCTTGACTCCCACATGCTCTCAGTCCTGGGTGAGGGGTGTGTGGGTCCCTTCTGCAAGTGACCCCAAGGCTGCTGACAGCCATCTGATTCTCGGGAGAGGGTGTCTTCTGGTATCAGGCCTGAGAGCTGTCCACGAAGGCCTGTGACCAACCAGGTGTTCCCGGCTTTGCCCTCCCCTGCTTCTGCATGAGACCCCTCCAGGCTAGGGGCTTTTCTCATCAGGGCCCTGGGATGTGAGGTGAGAGGGGCTCCTGCAGACGGATAGGGGGCTTGGGGAGACCCAAAGGGCTCAAGCTCTGCGGCCACACAGCCTGGGCTTGAGGCCCCTGCCCGCTCAGAGCTGGTGACGGACCCTCAGCTGGTAGGCGAGCAGGGCTTCCTCTCAGAGCCAGCCGCCGTGGGGAGCGAAGTGGTCTGCCTCACTCCCTTGCCCTCTTGGGCCTCAGAGGCCAGCAGCTGGGACACAGAGCTGCCCAGGTGGTGTGTGAGGCGGGGCGTCTGAGGCCAGTAGGCAGCAGGGGGCCCCAGACAGGACACAGGCAGCAGCTGTGGCCCAGGGTAGCCCTGGGCTCAGGGCCCTCGGGGATCCCCGGGAGGGGGCGGACCACGTGGCTCAGGGCAGTCCCAAGTCCAGGCAGGGACACTGGGGCTGGGGCTGCTGGACGTCCTGAGGCCCTGAAGGCCCAGTCCCAGGTGGGAGCCCCGGCATCACTGCACCCACTGCCCCCTCCTCCCCAGTGCCCGCTGGCCAGCCTGGACTCCAGGCCTGCCCCAACTCGGGCCCTAGCTCATGTGTCCTGAAATGTTCCGTCTCTGAAACCCCTTTCCCAGCAATTGGGCACATGTCCACAAGTGGACCCCAACTCCCGTCGGCTAACTCTGCTCCTGTCTCTGTATCTTCCCCCACAGAGGTTCGCCCCCTGCACCTCCATCCTCTGTCTGGGACACCCCTCTGAAAGAGGCAGAGGCTCCCTCTGAGCTCTCACTTTCCTGGGCCTCTTTGCATCCGGGCACACATGCGATCTAAGCTTGGCTGGAAGCACCTGCCACCCACCTGAATGGAAGCCAGGAAGCTGAGAGGCGGGAACCACACAGAACCCACCCTGCACAGGGCAATGGTGGGGGGGGCCGGCAGAGAAGGGCGGGTGCCACGTCCAGCATCTGTGATGTCCACGGGAGCATGGCAATGAGGCAGTGTGGGTTATTGTTCCTGCCTCTCCTCCCCAAGCTCTGGGGTCTGCTCTCCAGACATTCCACGAGCCTGCCATGCCCAGGACCTCAGTCTCCCTTGGTCCCTGAGGGACGGCCAGCACCCAGGAGTAATGACTGTCACTGATCCATGGTTGCTGGCCTCATTTCATGTTCCCAAGAACCCTGGGAGGCAGGCACTATTCTGGTCCCCACCTTACAAATGACAGACCTGGAGTTCAAGAGACCCAGCGGGGGCAGAGCCAGGCCCTACGTGCAGAGGTCGGGCTCCCGGTCCCCCGATGCGCCCTGCAGTGTGGGAGCCCCACAGACATCCGTCTACGGAGGGAACGGGGAGGCACATACATCCCATGCCCCAGCAGGGGCTCTCCGGGGCGGGGTGAGCCCACTACGTTCCAAGCCCTACACTCCGCTCACCTGATCCCACCTCCCCAGTCACCTGATGCTTCAGACCCGGCCTGCTGCCCTCATTGGTGTTTGGGGGTTTTTTAGGTAAAATTCATAATATACAACCACTTTAACTTGTACAGTTCTATAACAGTACATTCACAATGTTGTCCAACCATCATCACAATCAATTTTAGAATGTTCATCACCTCCAAAAGAAACCCTGTATCCATTAGCCGTCACTCTCTGTTCCTCCCTGTCCCTTGGCAACCAGCAAGCTGCTTCCTCTCGCTGCAGATGTGCCTGCTCTGGGTATTTCATGCACATGCAATCCTAGGGTATGTGGCCCTCTGCGTCCGGCGCATTTCACTTAGCCGTGTGTTTTCAGGTTCCCCCACGTGTAGCACGTGTCAGCACTCTGTTCCCTTTTATGGTTGAACGGAGTTCCGCTGTATCAATGGACCACATTTTGTTTATCCATTTTATCTGCTGTGGACGTTTGGGTTGTTTCCACCTTTTGGCTGAAGTGAGTACTGCTGCTGTGAACAGCCATGTGCAAGCTTTCGTTTGAACATCTGTTTTCATCTCTTTGGAGACCATACCCAGGAGTGGAATTGCTGGGTCATGTGCTAATTCTGCATGTAACATACTGTTTCCTACAGCGGCTGCACCGTTTTTCATTCCCACCAGCAGCATGCCGGCCCAGGTCCTCCACGTCCTCACCAGCACTTGTTGCTGCCCATGTTTTTGATCATCTGAGTGAGTGTGAGGTGGCCTCTGACCTGCTGCTTTTCAACCCACTTCTCAGGGTCCTAGTGGCCTCTGGGCTGGTTGCAGGCAGCCTGGAAGCCGAGACCCAGACCTGAGTGGCTCCAAGGATCTTCTGTCTCGGGAACGGCCCCCTCCAGACTTTGGAAGCTGAAAACTCTGAGTGGGGGAGTCTGAGGAGCACAAGGCAGAGCTGGCCCCTGGGGGAATGGAGCCCAAAGGCAGAGCCAGTCTGTGCTAGTCAAGAGGAGGGCAAAATGTGAACAGCCCAGGGTCTTGTGGGCTGTCGCCACCAAGGGTAGGGGTCGAGGTCCAAGCTTCATCAGAGGGGAAACGAGGAGGCAAGACACAGCAAGACAGGGGTGTGCTGGAGAAGCCACTTCACTTCTGCCCGCAGCATGGAATCAACCAAGCGGGAACTCATTTTGGTCGACGTGCAGGCTAGAACTCCTTCCAGCAATGCCAGCGAGCACAGCGCTATGCTCCCCGCTTGCCCTGGAATTCCACTGGCCGGCATCACGGCCGACACCGCAGCGCCGAGCGCTTTCACGCATGGGCTCCCGCGATCCCACGGCCGCCCTCTGACGGAGGAACGGTCATTGCCCCGCTTTGAAGAAGAGGAAATGGAGGCACACAGAGAGGTCGCGGGCCTTGCGCAGGATCTCCCTGCCAGGAAATGGCTGGGAGCCAGGTCAGCAGGAAGCACGACCCTAGGCAGGCATGACGTCCCACTGGCAGCAGAGCCTCCCTGCCCGGGACTTGGAATAACTGGCTCCCAGAGGTAGAGGGCTCTTGGGACAGGTTCTCCCGATGCCTAGGTAGCCGGGGGCAAGGGGGACACTGTCATTTGGGGGACCTTTGTTTGAAGTGCCTGCCTCTGGCCAGCCCCACACGTGGCCATTACGATGGCCTGACTACAGGGGGGTGGCCGGCGTGAGTTTCCAGATGAACAGAACTCCCCGTCCACTCTTCCGCTAGTGTCTCTGAGTCTCAGTTTCCCTCATCAGGAAGATGGGTGCACAGCTGCTCCCCAGTGCCAGTGGGGAGGACTTGTATTTTTCACAACCTGCCCTTTCCTTCACTGCGTGACCCCAGGCAAGGCCGACCTCCAGGGCACCTCAGCCTGATCTTCAGCTTTGAGGCTTAAGTTCCAGCTTAAACCTCACCCAACAGCTCTCAAGGGCCCTGTCTGGTCTCCTGGAGTGTCTTCCAAGAGCCTGGCCTGCTGTGTGGTGTGCAGGGTGGGTGTTGTAACTTTCTAACCTGCAGCTCGATACTGGCCCCAGGACTGGTGAGGACCGTGGTCGGGGCCAACAGGGCAGGAGGAACGCAGGAGCGGGGTCCCCGTTGCTGCCAGAAACTCCCGCAACCTCTAATTTCCTGCCCCAGAGGGGCTGCAGGTACCTCCCAGGGGACACAGCTTCCCCACTGCCCTGGACTAGGAGGGGGCTCAGGGAGCCCCGCCCCGGTTCTAGACCTCAGTTCCATAAGACCTATTCCCTGTCTCTAAAATGGCGTGATGACATTCACGGAGCTGCGGCTGGGAGGGGAATGAGGGGTCCACCAAAGCTGCCGATGGTACTTGGAGTGTGTGGAGGCTGAATAAATGCTTTTCTTTCTTTCGTCCACCCAGCCGGCCAGGGCGGAAGCCTCCCAAGTGAACACCTGCACCCCACCCCATTTTGATTTCTGAGGAGGCATCTCCTCTGCCACCAGTGAGCACGCTGGGAAGGTGAGATGATGGAGCAGAGGTGCTACGTTGGGCGGAGGTCACTGAACAGAGATCAAGCCTGCAGCTCTTCGACCCTTGCCCATGCCCCAGTGGCGGCTGGGGAGGGAGGGGTTCTTGGGGATCCTCCTGGAGGAGGGAGGCACGAAGCCAGGGTGCACGCGGGGAGGATCCAGGACCCCACCCCGAGGCCCACCGACCTCAGTAGGTGGCAGCGCCCCGTCTGCCCCCGCTGCCTCGGAGGGCCGCTCAGATTCTGTCCACCCAGGCGCGGGACAGGGCGACTCCCCCGTGGCGCCGTGCCGCGGCGCCCGGTTCCTCCCGCAGGTCGCCGAGGGCGCCGGGGCCTCGCGCCACACCTGTCCGCTCCTTCGGGAGGCCCCGGCGCCGCTGCTGCCGGCCCCTCGGCGCGGAGCCCTGTGTCCGCCGTCGCTTTGATCCCGGGGGCCCCGCTGGATAAAAGTCCCGGGCGGCTCTGCGCCAGCGCCAGAGGGGAGGCAGCCGAGCCGGGCGTACCAGCGGGCTGGCGCTGGGCGAGCGACGCCGAGGAGTCGGGGCCGCGGGGCGGCCCGCGCCGGCCGCGGTGAGCGCGGGGCTCCGGGACGGTTCGGGGTGGGGGCTGCGGCCCGGGGTTCCGGTCGCCCGCGGGCTGCTCTGGCCCTGGGCGGAGGGGGGCGAGGGGGACCCCGGCGGCTCAGGTGAACGCGCCCCCTGAGTCCCCGGCTCGACGGGCTCGGCCGGCTGCGTGGCGGACGGAGCTCCCCCCGCGCGGAAAAGCCCCGCTCCTTCCCCGGCGGCCCCCGCCCGCCTCCCCCCGCCTCCCCTTCCAGCCGCCCGGGGGCGGGGGCGGCGGCGCCGGGCTGGCCGCGGTGAATGAGCCGCCGGGGCCGCCGGGCCGCGCTGCCCCCCACGGAGCCGGGCCGGGAGCGCCTCCGGCGGCCGCGGCGGGGTAGTCCAGGCCCCTCTGTCAGGCTTGCGGTTTGGGAAGAAAAGGCGATGCCTCCGCCAAGAAAAGAGCGAGCGCGGCCCCCTCCCCCTCCGCCGAGCCCGGGCGGCGGCGGCGGCGGCACATCTAACGCGCGGGCACCCGGGCCGCCGCGGCCCCCGCAAACTACGCCCAGGCTCGGCCCCCGCCGCTCATTGGCGCGGGTCGGAGCCAGCGCACCCAGACCTTGCGCTGCCCTCGGCCGGCTGCGCGCGGAGCCCGAGCTGCCCAGGCCGACGGCGCCCGGCCCCGAGAGCCTCGACGCCAAGCCGCTCGCGCCTCCTCGGCCAGGCCCAGTGCGGGGAGCGGTGCGAGCGAGCAGGCGCGCCTGGCGCCCCGCGGCCCGGGCACCCCCGGCCCGGCGTCCCCGCCCCCGCGCCGCCTCAAGGCCGCCCGCTCTCCGCAGGTGGCCGCGGGCCCGAGCGGCGCGGCCATGGGCCGAGGGGTGCGCGTGCTGCTGCTGCTGGGCCTGCTGCACTGGGCCGGGGGCGGCGAGGGCAGGAAGACCTGGCGGCGCCGTGGCCAGCAGCAGCCCCCGCCGCCGCCGCCCCCGCCCCGGGCCGAGGCGGCGCCGGCGGCCGGACAGCCGGTGGAGAGCTTCCCGCTGGACTTCACGGCCGTGGAGGGCAACATGGACAGCTTCATGGCGCAGGTCAAGAGCCTGGCGCAGTCCCTGTACCCCTGCTCAGCGCAGCAGCTCAACGAGGACCTGCGTCTGCACCTCCTGCTCAACACGTCGGTGACATGCAACGACGGCAGCCCCGCCGGGTAAGGTCCGCAACCGCCCGCGCGACCGGCGCGCCCCTGCCGGTGGCCCCGGGGCCGCGGGCCGTCTTGTCGCCAGTGGGGTCGCACCACCGCCTCCCTGTTTCCGCCCAGACGCACGGAGTCTCTGCGCTGGACCCTCCTTGCTGGCCTCAGCGGTGCTCGCCCCGGGGAGAGGGCTCCCGTCGAGCCTCGGAGGCGCTGGCCCCGGAGAGGGCCCGGCTCGGCGACCCGCCGCGCGGGGGGTGGGGCAGCGATTGAAGCCCTGGTACCAGGCCAGCCCGGGCACTGACCCCTCGGCCACCGGTGCCCAGCCCCTGTGCTCGCGTCCTTCGGTCCCTGGGCGGGGAGATGGCGGTCCGAGAGTGGCCCTGGCTCCAGCAGGAGGAGGCGACACAGCGGGGCGGGGAGAGTCCTCCCCCGTACTCCCACCCCCACCCCAGCTCGACTCGCCCCGTCTGCTGCCTGCGGCTGCCTGGACTGCCAGGGATCCCAGCCAGCCGGAGAGACAGGCAGGGGGCGCAGGTGGGACGGAAGAACCTGGGGTGCGGCATTCGCCCATCTCCAGCCCGAAGTAGATGAAGGAAGGATACGAGGCTGGGGGTTGGGGAGGAGTTGGGGGCACCCATGCCCTCAGCGACTCCACAACACGAGGAACACAAAGTTAGAGCGGGCCTCGGTAGGACGGCTGCGACCCGCCTCTGTGGCGCCCGCGCCCCTCCACGCCCGCCTGTCCGACCCCAGTGCCTCTGCCCCACGCACACTCTTCCAGCGAGGGTGCTTTGCACTCTCCAAGCGCCACTGCGAGTCCCAAGGAGAATCCCCAGCCCCAGTGAAGAACCCCCTCCCCCGCGCCGGGCCTCGGGCGCCGAAGTTACAGCGCGTCCCGCGCGGGGCGGGCCGTGGGGATTTTCCACGGACCACACAGCCCCTCGCCGCCCTTCCCCGCCCCGCGAGCGCCATCTCCCGGGACTGGCCGATGCTGGCCGGGCCGAGCGCGCTCTGCGGGGGCCTGGCCGCTGGCGCCCCCGTGCGGCGCGGGCGCTCGGCGACAGGTGGAATGACCCTTTCCTCCCCGGAGCTGGGCCCTGCAGCCCAAGCTGACCACCCGCTCTGCCCGACCTCCCTTGCAGCTACTACCTGAAAGAATCCAAGGGCAGCCGACGGTGGCTACTCTTTCTGGAAGGTGAGTCCCAGGGGGCTGAGGAGGCGGGTTAGGCGAGGGTCCCCTGGGCACTGGACCCTGAGGTGGTGGCTGTGCACACAGGAGGCTGGTACTGCTTCAACCGGGAGAACTGCGACTCGCGGTATGACACCATGAGGCGCCTCATGAGCTCCAAGGACTGGCCACGCACTCGCACAGGTCAGCAGGCCATGGAGTGCCCAGGAGTCCCCTGCTGGGGGAAGGGGGCTGACAACCTGAAGTTCTGGAAGAAGCCCCCTTCCTTCACTCCCTAGAGCCCCAGAGAGGCCCCACCCCATCCACCCCTCCCCTCCCCCAAGGGTAGGGAGCACTCACACTCACCCTTCATTCTTATTCCACAGGTAACTTCCCAGGGCTCACCGTGCCTGAGCGGTACGTGGTCGGTCCCTAAATGAAAGCAGTTGGTGGAGTGGCCATGCCAGATATCACAGCCTGGCTGGGCATCCTGGCCATGGTGACTCTGTGCAGTAACTAAACTCGTCCATTCCCCACTTCCCTGGCCACCCTGGTTCAGGCAGGTGTCACCACCCACCTCCTTGCTGGGGCCAAGTAGGATACCCCCACATCCCCAGCCTTCCTGCCGTCCTCATCCCTGCATGCCCCCTCCCCCCAAGAAAGACCCACTGCCTCTGTCCTCCCGGCCACAGGCACGGGGATCCTGTCCTCCCAACCAGAGGAGAACCCCCACTGGTGGAACGCCAACATGGTGTAAGAAGGGGCAAGGGGTCCTTCCTGGGGGTCCTGTCCACGGAAGTCCTTCGTGGACAGTCCTTCCTAAGGGGGCTCTTAGGGGGGAGTCCATCTGAGGGGTCTTGTCCTTGGGAGGATCTTGTCCTGGGAAAGATCCTTCCTGGGGCAGGGGTCCTAACCTCAGGAGTCCTTCCTGGGGAAGGTGGTCCTTCCTGGGGTCCTCGGGCAACAGAGGAGCATGGCTCACGTCGTCCCTGTGTCACAGCTTCATCCCCTACTGCTCCAGTGACGTCTGGAGTGGAGCTTCATCGAAGTCTGAGAAGAGTGAGTCCCCTGGCCTCCCCCTCCCTCCCCCTCCCAGAGCCAGGGCAGGGGAGATGGAGATTCTGGGGAAATACAGACTTTCAGCCTCGTCACTTCCTCTAACCCTTTGATGTGTCCCAGGGTGCCCGTCTCCAGCACCCACTGGCTGGCTTGTACATGGCAGGCCTGACCCTTGGGGGGCCTCGCTTCTGGGTGTTCCCTGGGGAAGGGCCCTCAGAACAGCCTTGTATACCTGATCCACCTCCCTCCAGTCTACCCCAGCCCCTGGCCTCATCCCCTGGAAGACCCTCCAGGCCCCCAGCTCTATCCCTCCCCCTTCCAACCTGGGGGTAGGAGGCCTTGCTCTCTGCCCAGGCCCCCACTCGAAGCATCCTCCTTCCCCGTGCAGACGAGTACGCCTTCATGGGCGCCCTCATCATCCAGGAGGTGGTGCGCGAGCTTCTGGGCAAAGGGCTGAGCGGGGCCAAGGTGCTGCTGCTGGCAGGGAGCAGGTGGGCTGGGCTGGGGCTGGGGCGGCAGGGTGCCCATGGAAGGGAGAGGAGGGGGCTGAGCCTGGGCAGACCCGCGGCCGGGGAGAGCAGCATCCTAGGGTGTCCTGGAGGCTTGGCCCCCACGTGCTGTGTAGGAGAAGCTGTCCAGAGGACTCTTCTGGAACCGTGGTTGTTGGATGTGAGGGAAGCCTGGGACTGCAGTGACCTCGGTTGTTGGTTAGGGGTTATCTGTGAACCAATGTACCTCCAAGGCCAGGGGTTCCTGCAGGCAGGATCACACCTGTTGGCCACTGTATCACTGCGGGCTTGTAGGGGACCCAGGGGGACATCCGAGAACTAGATGAAGGGGCCTGGGCCACACAGGTCATTCTCACTTTCCGATGAGGAAACAGAGAGGAAGGGAAGGAGGGATGGGAGAAAGTGGTATGACCTGACCCTGGGTCAGTGCAGCCCCCCCGGCCCTTCTCTGCCTTCAGGACCCTGATGAGCCCACGAGTCTTGCCAGGAACCCAGACAATGTTGGCAGTTCAGAGTGCATGGGGATCCCTGTCCCCTTGGGATGGGCTTGGGGCTGGGTGGGCTCCGTGGGAGGTGAGCATCCTTCCACGTCCACCTGGCCTGACGTCCCACCTTCCCTGCAGCGCGGGGGCCACGGGGGTGCTGCTGAACGTGGACCGCGTGGCCGAGCAGCTGGAGGAGCTGGGCTATCCGGCCATCCAGGTGCGGGGCCTGGCCGACTCCGGCTGGTTCCTGGACAACAAGCAGTACCGCCGCACGGACTGCATCGACACCATCACCTGCGCTCCCACGGAGGCCATCCGCCGGGGCATCAGGTGCCCCGCGAGGGAGGACTTGTCCCACACTCTGGGGCCCTGCCTGGCCTCGTGGCCCCCCGTGCAGAGGGCCCAGGGTGGGTGCAGAGCGGGTGGCCAAGCTTGTGGAAGACGGGGGGCAGCTAACCTGCCGCGTGTGGCCCAGGTACTGGAATGGCGTGGTCCCAGAGCGCTGCCGGCGCCAGTTCAAGGAGGGCGAGGAGTGGAACTGCTTCTTCGGCTACAAAGTCTACCCAACCCTGCGCTGTGAGTGGGCACGCAGCGCGGGGGGCGGGGGGCAGGGACGGTGTCCAGACTTTCTCCCCCTGCTGACAACCCAGCTGGAGTCAAGCCCTAGGAGGCAGGGCCCGGAGGCCACTGCCCCACCTGGGAAGGGTGACAGAGTCATCTGGGTTTGGCCAGGACTTTCCCAGTCTTGACACAAAAAGTCCACTCGGTTCGAGGCAAACCAGGGTGGTAGGTCACCCGGCCACACCCACAGTTGAGAATGTGCTTTAGCCTGGATTCCATGCCCCTGCGTGGTGCCTTGGCATCCCAGCTCTACGCTTGGGGGGACGCTGTCACCACATTTTGGTCAAAGCAGAGTCCCTGGGAACCAGGCCAAGGTCGGGGTGGAACAAGACACCTCTTCAAGGAAGGGTGCTGTGGTCGGGGGTCTGGTGGCTGGCACCCTGCAGGGAGAGCCTGGCTGCCACCTCGGGACCCCAGGCCTGGGGGGGGGGTGCTCAGCAGGAGCTGGGGCCCAGCTGAGCCGTCACCCTGGCCCCAGGCCCGGTGTTCGTGGTGCAGTGGCTGTTTGATGAGGCCCAGCTGACTGTGGACAATGTGCACCTCACGGGGCAGCCGGTGCAGGAGGGCCAGTGGCTCTACATCCAGAACCTGGGCCGTGAGCTTCGAAACACGCTCAAGGACGTGCCGTGAGTGCTGGGGATCCCCCTCAGACCCCTCTGCAGTAAACCCCTCGACTGAAAAACAGAGGCCTCCAAGATGGCAAAATAGGAAGTGGCCAAGTCGTCCCTCAGTCGGTGATGAACTGTGGCCCCCTAGATGGGAGTGGGACCCAGAGTGAGAGAGAAGTGAGCCACTGAGACATCAAAAGACACGGAGGAGATCCACGTGCATGCTGCTAAGCGGAAGAGGCCAGTCTGGGGAGGCTGCTTGTGTGATTTTAGGTCTGTGATGTCCTGATAAAAGCAAAACCCTGGACACAGTAAGAAGATCAGTGGTTTCTGGGGGCTGGGGGACGGAGGCATGAAGACGGGGGACACAGAGGGCTTTTAGGGCCTAGAAACAGCTGGGCTGGTACCACTCTGGTGGAGACCTGTCATCACACGCTTGTCCAGACTCATGGAAGGTGCAACACCCAGAGTGAACCCTGATGTGAACTGTGGACTCTGGGGGATGGAGATGAGTCATGAGTCAGCGTAGGTTCCTTGGTTGTAACAAAGATGCCATCTGATGGAGGCTGTTGCTCATGAGGGGCTGTGTGTGTCAGGGGGCAGAGGATAAAGGGGAGCTCTCTACATCTTCGTTCCACTTTGATGTGAACCTGAAACTTCTACAAAAACTGAAGTCGGGGGGAGGGCATAGCTCAGTGACGAAGTGAGTGCCTAGCAGGCACAGGAGGTCCTGGGTTCAATCCCCAGCATCACTTCTAAAAATAAATAAATAAAACCTAATTGCTTCCCCCAAAAACTAACAAAAAAAACTAACATTAAAAAAATTAATATAAATAAACCTAATTACCTCCCCCAAATAGATAAATAAATAAGTAAATATTTTTTAAAAACCTTAAATCTTTTTAAAAAAGAAGAAAAACAAAGTACTCACCTGTCCAGGAGAGCCCCCACTCCGAGCAGGATGTGGAGGCCAGCAGGGACAGGGCTGACGAGGGAGCATGAGGGCTGGCACCCTGGCAAGAGGGAGGGGGTAGCCAGGCGGAGGGCAGGGGGAACTGAGACCTGTGGGCTCTGGGGCAGGGAGCTGAGGTGGGAGATGGTTGCTCACAGGCTGTCTTCTCCTCAACAGGGCCAGCTTTGCCCCTGCCTGCCTCTCCCACGAGATCATCACCCGGAGGTCAGTGGCCCTTGCCCTGGGACAGCTCGCATCCCTGGCTCTGCTCCAAACATGAGGCGCCCCCACCCCAGCATGCCTGCCCTCCGCCCTCCCAGGCTCTGGCTCCTTTCTGGGGCTTTCAAAGCGACTTACATACCAGCTGTGTAGCAAGGATTCTGCGGTAGCAAGGCCGTCCCCTGATTGGCCCCTCCCCAAGTGACCCCCAACCTGGGTTTCTGTCTGTAGCCACTGGACAGACGTCCAGGTTAAAGGGACCTCGCTGCCCCGGGCGCTGCACTGCTGGGACAGAAGCCTCCACGACAGCCACAAGGCCCGCAAAGTCCCCCTGCAGGGCTGCCCAGTCCACCTGGTGGACAGCTGCCCCTGGCCCCACTGCAACCCCTCCTGCCCCACCATCCGGGACCAGGTCACGGGGCAGGAGATGAACGTGGCCCAGTTCCTCATGCACATGGGCTTCGATGTGCAGAAGGTGGCACAGCAGCAGGGCCTGGAGCCCGGGAAGCTGCTCGGGATGCTGAGCAGCGAGAGCTAGTGGGCCCGCCCCCGGCCGCCCTGCCAGGCCCTCCTTCCCTCCTGGGACAGTGGCCAGGCCGTCCCCACCCCGGGTCTGGACACCCCCCACCTGCCGACAGCCTGCACTGCCTCCCCCTGCCTTCGGGGAAGGTGGGCCTGCAGTCAGCCCCTCTGCGGCCCTGGGACGCCTCCCCCGGCTCCCCCTCCCCGCCACCGCCTCCCCCCACCTTGGGGAGCCAGAAGCACCAGATCCCTCAGCCCCTGGCCCAGGAGCCACCTCCCAGCCAGCCCCCACCCTCTCCCACCCTTTTGTATTATTTTATAAAGTGACTTTTTTATTACTTTAATTTTTTTTAAAAGGAAAATTAGCAAGAAATATATGGTGAATGATACTGTTTTGTAACATATTTTTTTTAAATAATGAAAAAAAGGATAACAAAAGAGACTCGCCCTGTAGATGTGTTTATTTGAGGGGACACTCTGCCCACTTCTCACACCCCTCGCCCAACCCTGACTCCCCCCCCAACCCAAGGGCAGCAGGGAGACTGGGGGTGACTTTGGAGCCTCCTGACCTCTGACCCCTGCTCCTTCTGTTCATCCATTTCCACAATCAGAGGTCACAGGCCTGCATCAGGCAGCCCCTGGGAGCGATAAGCTCCCTGTCTTCTTTATTTTGCTCTTGGGTGACAGTCACAACCATTTCTAAGTGCACGACTCACCATTTCCATGTCCACGACGTCGTGTCTCCACCAGCAACCTCCAGTTTCAAAACTTTGCCACAAACGCTCCCTACCCAGCCAACACTTTCTTAGAAGTTTGAACTCTGTTACTCCCCTCGGTCACACGTGCACAGGGTCCAGAATCTGAAAGGTGCAAAGAGTGGAAGGGTGAACATTCTCCCTCCAGTCCGGCCCCCAGGTCTGCATCTGTGGCCAGTTCTAGAGGATCCCGGCCTCCCCGTGTACACACACACACACACACACACACACACACACACACGACTGCATGCCTGGTTTCCACCTCACCCTGCATCCTGGGGCCACAGAGAGCTGCAGGCAGGTGGCACCTTCCGGGTCAGCAACGGGCGTCACGCTTCACCCTCTTTGGGATGCTGTGTGGCGGGCCCGAGTCGCCATCACTGCACGCGGGCCAGCGTATCCGTTGGGTGCAGGTCAAAGACACCCCTGCGGTTTGGGCGACACACTGACGGGCCCTCCCTGGAGGTGGCTTGGCCAACGGGCACGGTGCCCTGGGTGCTCCTCTCCCTGCATTTGGGGCCCCACGTGCATTGGTGCACGATTCCTTCCTGTCACCCTGCAAGTAGGTCTTGTGATAAACTCAGATGATAGGTAAAGAAGCTGAGGCCCAGAGAGGTTCTGTGAAGTGTTGAGAGGGACAGAGGAAGGAGTCAGCAGGTCAGCCTGGGCCCCGCTCCCAGCCTCTGAACCACCCCCACCCCCAGCTGCCGCCTCTGCAGCTCTGTTCCAGAGTGGGGAGAATTGCCAGACACCCGGCCGTCCTCTCTCCCCCACCAGACCGGGGATATGCCCTGCGGGTGCTCAGCTCCAACTCAGGCCCACTCAGCACCAGCATCGGCTTCTCCGGGGGGAACCAAGTGACCCATTCATGGTCTCCTCCATGGACCACTCACTTCTCCACAGTCTCCAGGGGGAACCCACGGAGTCTCCAAGGCCAAGGGAGATGGTGAGGTCAGGGATGGAGCGGCCAAACGCTGGAGATGAAAGAAGAGTTCCCCAGTGCGGCTGCTGGTTTTCGAGAGCAGCCCCTCCTCGGCCTCCCAGGAGGACCATGAACAGGAATCTCCGTGCAACCCACCGGCCATGGGTTCCCAGCGGGAGGAGAGGCTGGAGGACTTGAAAGGGGCCTGGCTGTCACCAGTCTGGGGAGGCTTTGCTCGGAGGGAGCAGCCGTGCTGCGGTCGGAGCTGGGCTGGGGGCCCCGGAGGCACTGGCTGGACAGCAGTTGTTGTCTGTTGTCAGCAGGCAGGGACATCACACACACAGAGGTCCTCACTCCGTCCGAGGCCAATGAAAAGGATCAGAGGGCGGCTTTGTGTGTCTCGGGCGTGCCAGGCACACAGAACACGACACTTGTGGGTCTGGCCCGATGGGATTCCACCCAGTGAATAAACCCTTCCTCCCATGTTCCTGACAAAGAAGAAAAGAGGCTCAGCCTACTTCCGGCCTCTGTGTTTTCCCCGGGGGACCAGCGGCAAAAGGAGCCCAGGGCCCACGAGTACAGTGGGGACCAGCCAACCTGCAGGGCTCGGCGCGGCCATCGAGGGGACACACTGAGCTCTCCTCGCCCATGACCCGGCTTTTCTGGCAATGCTGCTGCTGTACGAGTTCCGCATTGTGTGATTCCTGTAGTGGCAACAACACTCCGGACAGGGGCAACCAAGATGTCTTTCAGTAGATGAGTGGGTAAATAAACTGCAGACAACAGTTACTCAGCGTTAGAAAGAAATGAGCTGCCAATCTGTGAGAAGACGTGAGGAACTTTAAATCTATGTGACTAAGGGAAGGAAGTCAATCTGAAAAGGCTACACTTTGTGTGAGCCCAACTCTGTGACATCCTGAAAAAGGTGAACCTATGGACACAGTGACAAGAGGAGTGGTTGCCTGGGGTAGGGGTGGGGAGGGAGGCATGAAGACGGGGAGCACAGAGGGCTTCTAGGGCCGAGAAACAGCTCTGCGTGGTACCGCACTGGCAGAGACCTGTCGTCACATGTTTGTCCAGACTCACGGAAGGTACAACCCTCAGAGTGAATCCTGATGTAAACTGCGGACTCTGGGGATGGAGATGAGTCAGCGTAGGTCCACTGATGGTAAAAAATGCATCACTCTGGTAGGGCTGTTGATAAGGGGGAGGCTGTGCCTAGTTAAGGGCAGGGAGCCGGGACGGCAAAGTGAAGAAAGGTGACTGCTGGGGATTTGTTCTCAGATTCTGAAGGCGCCTTTCAGAGAAGGAGCTGAGAGTAACTGGGAAAAGGGGAACGGGTGGGACCCAGGCCCGGGGTCCTCCCCTCACCCTCTCCTGCATCTTCCGGCTGCATTTCAGGGGAAGACATGGCCTGGCCCACCCAGTGGAGCTGGAAGAGCTTTCCCCAGGGGTTCGTGGCACTTGGGTCAGGAAATCTGGTCCCAGGAGAGGCTCTGAGGACCCTGGTCTGGGCGTGGCTCCCTGGAGAGTTCCAGACATGCCCCTTCTGGGGATGGGTGGCTGCCGGGACCAGGCAGCTCAGGTTAAGCAGCTTGTTTCCTTGTGTGAAGAGGACAGGAAGGAGCCCCGAGGGCATGCACCTCCCTTCCCAGGGAGCTCCAGCAGCTGGTGCTGAGTCTGGCATGGCTGACACCCAAGATTCCTCCCACACCACATCTCCCGCGTGGTCTTCCTGCCGAGGGTGTTTAGCCAGGATCCAACCACGAGGAAACAAAGTACACATCGAAAGAACCTGCAAGGCTGCTTGCTGGGCTCTTCAAAGCAACAGTGTTGTGAAATAGAGAAGTGGAGGGGGAGGGCGCAGCTCAGGGGCAGAGCATGTGCTCAGCAGGAAAGAGGTCCTCGGTTCCATCCCCGGGCACCTCCGTTAAAATAAACAAATAAACCTGATTACCTGCCCCCCAAATAAAAACAAACCAAAAAATGTGCAAAGACAGAAAGAAAGAAAAGGTTCTTCTGTACAGCACAGGGAGCTATATTCAATATCTTGTAATAACCTTTAATGAAAAACAATATGAAAATGAATAAATGCATGTACATGCACGACTGGGACACTGTGCTGTACACCAGAAATTGACACATTGTAACTGACTACATTTCAATTAAAAAAAAAAAGACTGCATGCAATCATGGAGCAGAGGAGGGACTTTCTCAAAGGAAAATAAAGGTATTTTTAGCAAAAAAAAAAAAAAAAAGGAAAGAAAAGAAAAGAAATAGTGGAGACCATTCCAGAACAAAGGGAACAGACACACACAACAGCCAGATGCATGATTCCAATCAGATCCCGGAGCAAAAATTCAAAGAGCTATAAAGTGTATTTTGGGGACAGGTCGGGGTACCTGAAGACAGACTGTGTTCTAGGTGATCATGCTTCAGTTCCCCAAATGCCATCGCCATGTTCAGGTTCCGTAGGGGAACTGCCTTCTTCTCAGGAGGTGTCCGTGGAAGTATCTAGGGGAAAATTATTGTATCTCTAGAATTAATTAATGTTATTATTTGTTATGAATTATCACTGGAGAGAGGGATAGTCAGACCACAAACAGGGCAAAATATTAATAATTCTCGAATCTGGGAGAAAGAGGTGTGAATTTTCATTGCACTATTCTGCAACTCTTCTGTAAACCTGACATTTTTCTAAATGAAAAGTTGGGGAAATATACATAAGGATGTGCATACAGTCGTCCCTTGGTGTCAGAGGGGGACTGGTTCCCAGACCCCCCAGGATAACAAAATCCACCAACGCTCAAGCCCCTTGTACAAAATGGCGTAGTATTTGCATATAACTTATACAAATCCTCCTGTAGACTTTATTTTTCAATTTTATCGTTTATTTTTTTCAATTTTTATCTTTCTTTTTTTTAATCTTTTATTTTTATGGCCTCATAGCTTTCCCTACTCTTCAATATTTTTTGAAGATTTTGAGAAAGATAGAATGTTTGGTAGAATACACATATGAAGCCATCTGGTCCTGGACTTCTATTTTGGGGGAGGTTTTTAATTAATGTTTCAATCTCTATTAGTGATCAGTCTGTTAAGGTTTTCTAGTTTCTCCATGGTGCAGTCTTGGAAGACAGCATGACTCTAAGAACTTACCCATTTCTTCCGGGCTGCCCAGTTGATTGGCGGGTAGCTCATCGTAGCAGTCTCTCTGTTTCCCTGTGGTTTTCACGTTCCCGGAGACTTTAAGTCATTTCTGGATGACTTGTGATGCCTGATGCAAAGTCAATGCTATGTGAATGGTTGCTGGCTCAGGGCAAATTCAAGGTTTGCTTTTCGGGACTTTCTGGAGTTTTTCTCCCCCGAATGTTTTAAATCTGCGGTTGACTGAACCCCCCAATAGAGAACCTGTGCATGTGGAGGGCCAACAGCATACACGAGATGTTCATCCCGGTTGAGCCAAGAGACAGAATTACAGGCAGATTAATTACAGGCCGTTTTCCTCTACCTGTTCCTGTCCTGACTGGGCCTGAACAGGTTCTACTCTTATAGTCAAAAACACGTAATCTTCAAAGATATTTCCTATATTTTAAATATTTTTGCCTAAAAAATGGGAAGGTTGAGTTTTTTCCTAAGTGTTTACATGTTTAGGAGGGACGAGCAAAGAGCTCCATTGTGCCCCCCTCAAATGGTAACTAGAACTCCACCTCCCAGGTCAGGCTGGGGCTGTGCAGAATGAGGGCGGGCACCCTTGGGAGTGGGGCACGGGGTCTCCACTCCCCTTCCCCACCACCTCCCAGGAATCACAGCTGACAAGACGGTGGGGTCCTGAAACCACCCCAGCTCCTAACCAAGCCCTCTTGGAGGAAGGACACCAGGGGAATACCCGCCCAGCCCTCCCAGAGCAACCCCCAACCGCCACTGCGCCCCTCCCCCACTCCAACACAGGCTGCCCCTGGAGGCGGCCCCTTTCTGCCTTTCTCCCTTCCCCTCTCCCACTGACAGTGGAGCGACTAACCGACAGACGCAGGTGCTTCGGAGGTGGGGGCGGTGCCAGCAGCCAAGGGGTTAATGGTTTGGGCAGGGGCTGGGCGTGGGACGCAAGGGTCAGATGTTCCTCTGGGATGGGGACCGGCGTGCAGGCTGCTATTCCAGAGCTCTGATCACAGTCACCTATTTATAGCGCTGGGGGGCCCTCCCCACACGGGCGGCAGAGAGGCGGCTCTGCTGCAATGTCACCCCGCGTCACCGCCACTGCGGGCTGCCGGCACCTGCCGCTGCCGCAGGAGACACAGGGAAGAGACCCCGGGGCCACCAGGCGCTGTGTGGGGCGGCGGGGACGCGGCCGTCCACATGGGCAGCACCATGGAGCCCCCCGGGGGCGGCTACCTGCACCTGGGCGCTGTGACGTCCCCGGTGGGCACTGCCCGCGCGCTGCAGCTGGCCTTCGGCTGCACCACCTTCAGCCTGGTGGCCCACCGGGGCGGCTTCGCGGGCGTCCAGGGCACCTTCTGTATGGCCGCCTGGGGCTTCTGCTTCGCACTCTCGGTCCTGGTGGTGGCCTGTGAGCTCACCCGGCTGCACAGCTGCCTGCGCCTGTCCTGGGGAAACTTCACGGCAGCCTTCGCCATGCTGGCCACGCTGCTGTCTGCCACGGCCGCCGTCATCTACCCGCTCTACTTTACGCGGCTGGAGTGCCCACCCGAGCCCGAGGGCTGCACCGCCAGGGACTTCCGCCTGGCAGCCAGCGTCTTCGCGGGGCTCCTCTTCTTGGCTTACGCCACAGAGGTGGCCCTGACCCGAGCCCGGCCAGGCCAGGTGGCCAGCTACATGGCCACCGTGTCGGGGCTCCTCAAGATCGTCCAGGCCTTCGTAGCCTGCATCATATTCGGCGCACTGGTCCACGACAGCCGCTACGGGCGCTACATGGCCACCCAGTGGTGTGTGGCCGTCTACAGCCTGTGCTTCCTGGCCACGGTGGCCGTGGTGGCCCTCAGCGTGATGGGACACACAGGGAACCTGGGCTGCCCCTTCGACCGCGTGGTGGTGATGTACACCTTCCTGGCCGTGCTCCTCTACCTCAGCGCTGCGGTCATCTGGCCTGTCTTCTGTTTCGACCCCAAGTACGGGGAGCCCAGGAGGCCCCCCGACTGCCCGACGGGCAGCTGTCCCTGGGACAGCCAGCTGGTGGTGGCCACCTTCACCTACGTCAACCTGCTCCTCTACGTCGCCGACCTGGCCTACTCCCAGAGGATCCGCTTTGTGCCCACCTTGTAGCTGGACAGGCAGCGACCCACCCACCTCTGCTTTCAGAGGTCACGAAGGGACCCAGGTGAACCCAGACCCCCAAGGATGAGCAGAGGGAGGTAGCCAGGAGAGCCGGGCCTGGAATTCTGGTGGCCCCAGCAGCTGCGCTCGGGGTGGGGCGGAGGGGGCCAGAGCGGCAGGAGAGGCTTCTGCCAGGCGGCTCCCACCCCTCTCCCCACTCCCTCTCTGTCTCTGTCTCCGTCGCTCTCCCTTTGCTGGCACTCCCTGTCTTAGTGCTGGGCAGTGTAACACATGAAAAGCCTTTGAAGCAGCTGCTGTTATGACCTGCTTTGCAGATGGGGACCCCGAGGCTGGGATTAAGGAGTCCGCCCTAACTGTCCACCAGGGTCTGGAGCCCACGTTCGGGCTGAGTGACCTAAGCAGAGTTGAAAAGGGGACAGTTCCCAGAGGTGTGGGAAGGAGTTGGAAGGGAGCCCAGGAGGGGGCCAGAGCTGGGCCAGCGCAGGGGCGTGGGGCAGTGCCCGGAACCCTGGAAGGACAGCTGCCCAAAGAGGGCCCTACTGGGGCATCCGGGCCGGCCCCAGGAGAAGGAGCTGGGAATCAGGACTCATGGCTCGCCAGCCTCCTCCTCATCACAGTCTCTTGAAGCCAAGCAAGGATGCTGGAGCCGACGCCCGGGGCTTCCCGTCGTCTACCCACCCCCCATGCAGCAGCTTCTGCAGTGCCCACCGTGAGTCCCGAGGGACTGGCCTGGGGCAGCCCTGACCCAGAGGAGAGCCAACCTGGGGCAGCCACTGGGACACAGAGTCTGGGCACCAGACACCTCACTGGTGCTCACAGGCCCACGACCTCCACTCAAATGTTCATTTGCCTGACCACTGACAGCCAGAGCCCGCTGGGGCCCTTGTCCCCCACACTGCAGCCAGCTTCTCCCACTCAAAGGCCCAGACTGGGCCAGTCCACCGGCCAACCAAGCACAGCAGTCACTTGACCTCGTTTGGCCCACAGCCTTGAGCAGGAAATAAACACCAATGCTGATTTGCGCTGAGCAGTTTCTGCTGAGGAGGCGGTGGCCAGAGGGCGCGGGGGCCACCTGCAGCTCCTGGGCCATCCCTCAGCGTGCTGCCAGAGAAGGGCCTAGACTGAGCCTGGCTGAGGAAGGAGGCAGCTGTCAGGGGCCAGGGTCCTCTGGCGGTGAGGGGCAGCCTCCCAAGGAAGGGGCTCAGCAGTGTCCTCTGGGTGGGGAGCAAGGGGAGGAGGAGGGGGAAGGAACCCTAGGCACTCACCAGCCCCACATGCCCTCCCCTGCCCCTTGGGCTTTCCTGCCTCCTGGCAGCAGAGCCCCAGCAGCTTACAGGCACAGGGTCCCAGGGCTCCCTGTGCTGGTGCTGTGCCCAGCAAGAGAGAAACTGCCCACCTGCCCACTGGGGAGGGCACACGCACAGGGTCCTTTAACCTGGAGAGGCAGGTGTCTTGAGTTTAGCAGCAGATCCCGGAGGTGTGGAGCTGCTGTGTTTGGAGGTGTCCTGAGGACCCTGCCTGACATCGGGGTGGGGGTGCGTTATCAGGTGACCAAGCAGTTTCTGGGTCACACCCTACCCAGACCATGGGGAGGCTGGGATGGTTTTCCTTCCTTGTCTAACCAAATTTCTGAAATGAGCTATCTGTCACCAACTCCCCAATTTCCTCACTGTCCTGTGGACTTCTGCTCTCACAGCTCCACCCACCCTAAGCTTCAAAGAACCTGGTGGGGGGAGATGGAGGAGGGGAGTGGTTCCAGTCTCATGATAGGCACGGCATATGTCCTCTGTCCTCTGGGAGGCTGGCCTGGGGATTGTCCTGATGATGCCCGCTCCCTGGACCAGGGACTCTCACTTCCTGGGGGAGGGGCTTATCTGCTCTTGTCACTTGAGAAACAACACTTTTTAAAGGAGGGGCTCTGTTCTTTGACGGCAAACAGCTGGGTGAGAAGTGGTGGGAACCCCGCCCAGGTTTGTGTCTCTGGGTCTGAGTCTGGGCCACTCCTCGAGCAGTCCATCCCAGACAGGAACTTACTGCAGCTCTCCCCTGCACCTGCACACAAGGGTGAGGACTGAACACCAGGACAGACAAACATCTGCGGAGACCTGGAAATCGGCCATGTACACATGCTCACTACACAGTGGTCTGGTGCTCCTGGTTATTGTGTCAAGGAGAACTCACAGCCCTGCTTCTGGGGCACAAACATCCAAGCAATGCTGAAATTACTTTAGAACAGCCTGTCATCACTTAAGATAGAGAACAGAGAGAATAAAGCTGCTCTCTCTCTCCCTGGTGGGGGACGGGTTGTCAGTGATGATTGCTCTTAACCCTGCTGCTGACTGGGACCCCAGACTATCCTGAAGCCCAGACAGACTCAACGCATATGAACCCCGCACACATCCTCAGGGAGACAGGACTGGAGCCCTGTTCTCCCAAAAACCCAGGGCCAAAAAAGTTCCACAGATGCTGCAGACAAGATGTCAAGAGACACAGGGTGCTCGGTGCGAACTGGGGACAACAGGATCATCTTCCTGTCTGCTAGCTGACACCACCCACCCCGAGCTTGAGGAGGTCCACGTGGTAACAGGCCTGTGGTCCCCCATGTCAGGCAGCTTCCAAAGGGCCCCTGAGCCTTAGAAGAGACTTGCAGAAGAGAGACTCCAGGCGGGAAGGAGTCCAGCTCGCAGGGGGTGACCTAGACTTCCCAGGTGCCTCCCGGTTCTGAGATCCCGAGAAGGCATGAGATACCGTTTTGGAGCCTCCTGGAACAATAAAAAAAAACTTAAGTGACAAAATATAGTATCAAAACAGTGATATACTGCAAATTTTTTTTGTAAATTGTTTTCAATTCTCTCCTCTCAAAAAAGCAAGAAAACAAACAAAACAGCAAAAAAAAAAAAAAAAAAAGCAATACAAGAAAGAAGAGAAAGAAAAAATGCTACACAGTTGGGCTCCTCCAAACGCGACGATCAAGTCAGTAACAGTAAGCGTGGGCCACGTGGTCAGGGACGCAGCCTGACCTGTCGGTGTCCGTGGCCAACGACAGGGTCCCGTGTGGGGAGCCCCCGCCCAGGGCCGCTCTTTGAGGGCCGGGCTCCCGCCGCCCCTCCCCCGGCGCTCTCAGTTCCCAGGAGCGGTCCTGGGTCCCCAAGGAGGGGCCCAAGGGGAGGGGGGATTCGGAGGCCGAGGTCCAGAGGGAGGAGGTCCGGTGGACCAGGGTCCGCGGCCGCGGATCCAGGGGCGTAGGTCCCGAGGAGCGGGGGTCCGCGGGACGTTCCGAAGGGGCGCGGATTCGGGGGCATGGATGCCGGCGGGACTGGGTCTGGGGGCCGGAGTCCGAAGAACGCGGGATCGGGAGCGCCGGGGAGACAGGGCCCCACGGGAGGGGGCGGGGGCGAGCAGATGATGCAATGGCTCCTCGGCACCGCCCGCGGCCTCGGATTGGTCGGCGCCAAGGCGACCGCGCCTCGGACTGGCTGGGGCGCCGAGGGCGGGGCCGCTGGGCACGGGTGCCGCGTGGCGGGCGCAGTGCTTCGGAGAGGGGGCGACCCTTGTGGGGTAACTGGGTAACTCGGAGCCAGACTCCGGTCCGGCTCCGGCGGGCGGTGGTTCCGCTAGGCAGAGGGAGATGAGCGCCCGCGCCCTCGGCTCCGGCGTGGAGAGAGCTCTACCGGGGCTCTCAGACCTGGACAGGGTCCTTGGGCGTGGGGAGGCCGACTAGGGCTTGGGAGCGCCCGGGCGCCGATCGGTCCCCCTGCCCACGGCCAATTCCTGTCCCCTTACGGAGGCGAGCGCGCCCCTTCCTGCCCCTTGTCTGGGACCCTCGGGAGCAGGTCGGGAGGCTATGGTGGGCGGGAGCATCGGAGCAGGGGAGAATTAGACCGGCTAGGATGGGGGCGGTGGAGTGGCTAGGAGGCCGGGCACTGCCCGCCTAACTTCCTGCGCTGGATTCTGCCCCATTGTCCCGCATCTGCTCCTGCAGAGCCGGTGCCAGCTGTGAGGGCGTGGGCGCAAGCCTCCGGACACCATGAGTGTGGGCTTCATCGGAGCTGGCCAGCTGGCCTTTGCCCTGGCCAAGGGCTTCACAGCAGCAGGTAGGCCCTATCGCCAGGAAGGGGCCAGGGGTGAGAGGGTCGGCCAGTTACCCTTCACTAGGCTGAACGGTGAAAGTGAGGTTTTGGTAACTTGCCTCATTTGAACCCGTGAGAAAAGGTAGCCTTGGGATGTTTGGAGTAAGATGGGGGTGGCTTATAACCTGGGTGGTGGAATTTCTGCTTTCCCTCCTGGGAATGTGGGGGAGGGACGTCAGGACTGGCCTTGAGGGAGCAACTCCATCTCCCACAGGAGTGCTGGCTGCCCACAAGATAATGGCCAGCTCCCCAGACATGGACCTGGCCACCGTTTCTGCTCTCAGGGTAGGTGCACCATGAAGGGTGACCGGCAGCTGTGCCCACAGTGGTCAGTCAGTGTCTGGAGGCAGGCGTGTGACTCTTAGCCCTGGAGGACCAGGAGTAGAGCCCCCAGTTGGGGAGGGGGACTCCATGGCACAGCCCCCCACCCCAGTGAGAAGAGGGTCCCTGGGCTGGAGTATCTCAAAGACCCTGCCTCCTGACCTGCAGATAGTCCCCCTCACTCAGTTCTTGGGACTTGGGGGACGGGCACCTGCGCAGCTGGTGGGGAGGGGGTGCTGGTTGGAATGGGGTTCCCCAGGTGGAACCACCAGAGAGGGCCACAGTGGGGACAGGGGAGACAAACCTGGGGGCTGAACACAGCTTTGGTTTGCCACAGCTGAGTTAGGGCCCCAGGTCCAAGGGTGGGGACAGGCTCCCAGGTTGAGACCCCTACCCGCATTACCATTCCCATCGGGAAAGCAGGGGTCAGGGGGCTGCAGCCTGCAACCCTAGGTGGAGTGTGCCAGGACTGTGGCATAGATGCAGTTTCCCTTTTCTGGCTGCAAAAGGGACACCTTCCAGAAGCTTCCTCCATTTTTGGGTTTTAAGGGCAGTTAGTGGGTGTCAGAGCCGCATGCCCTGAGCCGCCAGCCCTGCAGTGCCCACACTCCTAGCATCCTCTCTGCTGCTCTACACATGGGGCCCTCGGCCTTGGAGGATACTAAGAGAACCAGCCAGCCACCAGGGAGGCTG
Organism: Camelus dromedarius; assembly: GCF_036321535.1. NCBI lineage: Eukaryota > Metazoa > Chordata > Mammalia > Artiodactyla > Camelidae > Camelus > Camelus dromedarius. The sequence continues at coordinate 27,728,935 of NC_087451.1, forward strand.
AGCCTGCCTGATGCTCCCTGCAGAAGATGGGGGTGAACCTGACGCCCCACAACAAGGAGACCGTGCAGCACAGCGACGTGCTCTTCCTGGCCGTGAAGCCACACATCATCCCCTTCATCCTGGATGAGATCGGCGCCGACATTGAGGAGCGGCACATCGTGGTGTCCTGCGCAGCTGGCGTCACCATCAGCTCCATTGAGAAGGTGGGTGCTGCGGGTCGAGGCCCAGCGGGATCCGGAGACAGGGTGGACGTGTGCGCTGGCCCGCTCTGCACCTCGGTTCTCTGTCTGTGAGGTGGGTGTGCTGGCGCGGCCCACAGTGAGAATGCATTTGGGAGAGCACCTTCACACCCGCACCCAGCACGGCCTGGTGTGCAAGGGGCTGGGATGGACACACAGCCGGCTTCTCTTCCAGAAGCTGATGGTGTTCCAGCCAGCCCCCAAAGTCATCCGCTGCATGACCAACACGCCGGTCGTGGTGCGGGAGGGGGCCACTGTGTACGCCACGGGCACCCACGCCCAGGTGGAGGATGGCAGGCTCCTGGAGCAGCTGATGGGCAGCGTGGGCTTCTGTACAGAGGTGGAGGAGGACCTGATTGACGCCGTCACGGGGCTCAGTGGCAGCGGCCCAGCCTACGTGAGGACTAGGGAGGGTGGGCGGTGGTTGGCAGGTCCCAGGACCTCAGGGTACACCTGCTGGTCTTCTACCCTCCTCCTTGCTCTGGGCCACTGTGGGCAGAGCTGCTGGACTCACTGTTGCCCGGAGGAAGAGGAGAGAAGATCTGGGACAGCAGCCTGGGTGCTCTCTCCTGGCAGGCGTTCACAGCCCTGGACGCACTGGCTGACGGGGGCGTGAAGATGGGGCTCCCGCGGCGCCTGGCCGTCCGCCTCGGGGCCCAGGCTCTGCTGGTCAGTGTTTTTCCCAACCCTCTGGTGGGGGCCACTGCTTGCCAGGACCAAGGGTGGTGCACTGGGGCGGATGGGTGGAGCATCAGTGGGTGCTGGGGTGGCTGGGGCTGGGGGCAGTGCCCTCACAGCCTTCAGCAACCCCCTCTGGCTTCAGGGGGCCGCCAAGATGCTACTGGACTCTGAACAGCACCCAGGCCAGCTCAAGGACAACGTCTGCTCTCCTGGTGGGGCCACCATCCATGCCTTGCACGTCCTGGAGAGCGGGGGCTTCCGCTCCCTGCTCATCAACGCGGTGGAGGCCTCCTGCATCCGCACACGGTGGGCCCCCGCCACTGCCCACCTGCTCAGTCATTCATGCAGCAGCTGCTTCTCAAGCTCTGGCCTGGCACCGGGCAGGGCGTGGGGAGCCCTGAGGTTCCCTGGGGTTACAGTGGACAGCATCCCTCACTACCTTCCATCATTCTGCGAGGAGGGGCTGTCTCTGGGCCCGGACTGTGCGCCCCACGTCATTACATTACCTGTGGCTTCAGTCTGGGGTGACCACCCGAGACAGGGAGGCAGGCAAGGGGGACCAGGGGCAGGTGGTACCATCTTCCTCTCGGCCTTCCTGGGAGACTGAGAGAGTCCCAGGTGTGCTGGCACAAGGAAGGCTCAATGCGAGCAGAGAAAACCAGAGAGCAGGGGACTGACACAGTCTGACATCTGGGCTCAGAGTCACGGCCCCAAGTTCAGGTCTGCAGGGTGGACAGGCACCTTTCTCACCACCCTGCCTGCTCTCCAGTCCAAGCCCATGGGTGTACCCCAGTGCTACCACATGGCAGTGAGGCTCTGGCGTGGGGCGGCCCTCCTGGCACCAGCTTTCGGGGAGATAGGTGAGCCTAGGTCTGGTCAGGGCCATAGGGGCTCTGCATCTGAGGGGCTGCTGGTAGACTGGGGATCTCACGAATGAGGTGAGAGGCAGCCGGGCAGCAGTCTAGGGGAGGGGTGGCTGGCAGAGGGGCCTGCAGGAGCAAAGGCCTTGAGTCAGGAGTGACAGCCAGCAGCCTCCTGGGCTGGCAGCTGCTGGGAGCTGGGGCTTCCTCCCTCTTCCCCTCGGACACCTGGGCTTTGGAAGGAGGCGGGGCCCTGGACCCAGCCCTCCTCAACTGTCTCCCCAGAGAGCTGCAGTCCATGGCCGACCGGGAGAAGGTCTCACCAGCCGCCATCAAGAAGACCATCCTGGACAAGGTGAAGCTGGACTCCCCTCCCGGGGCCTCACTGGCCCCTTCTGGCCACTCCAAGCTGCTCACCCGCAGCCTGGCCCCGGCAGGCAAGAAGGAGTGAGGTGCCCAACGTGCCTTCTCCTCCTGGGCTCAGAGCTCCTCGCTGGGTGTCTAGCTCCGGGCCGCACAGGGTATCCTCATCATGGCCCACTGCCCACGGCTCTGGTCCACTCGCTTCAGTGGGGCTGGAGCCAGGGAGTGCGCATGTCACTTCCCAGTGGGAACCTCCACAGTCCCTGACTGTCCTGGTCCAGAACAGGGAAGGATTCTCTCAGCTCAGTGCCCTCTTCCTCTACCCCCAAACCAAGTCACTTTCCTCCAGAGCTCAGGAGGCCTGGGGGTCTCCACCCCCCGCGGTCAGCTGGCTTGACCTTGAGCACAAAAGGTCAAGGTCCCCCCTCCACTCACCCCCCAACCATGAAGGCCCAGCCAAGGAGGGAACCCACTCCTGACCTCTCTCCACCCTCCAGTCACAACTCCTTCCTCAGTGTGGGAAGGACCCAAGGGTCCCTGGCATCCAGCAGGAGGGACTCTGGTTCTTGGCCAGCTGGACATTTGAGAAAAGGGCTCTCAGATGGTTCAACTTCCGAGGCCATCAGCACACTCACACCATCATCTTCTGTTCCTGACCCGACCCGCAGACGTCTGACTTTAGGTTAAATAAATTGATTTCCAGTCCCAGTGCCCTGACTTCTAACTCTGTTGCCACATGTGGAGGGAGGCCCCCCCGCCCTGTGCCAGAGGGCTGTCGCTGCCCAGTGTAATGCTGGAGACTGAGCCGACAGCCCACAGGCCTGGAGCTCTTCGTCCTGAGGCAGCCATCCTGGCTGGTGGGGCTCAGTTTCCCAGTGAGCAGAGGACGAAGGAGCTTCTGGAAAGGTGCTGCCCCTTGGGCCGTGGTCACTAGAGGCGTGACTGGAAGTGGGCACTGTAGGCTGGGCTTGGCATACCCCGCTGTGGGAGGGGCCCAGCCACAGCATCTCCTGTGCCTCCCACTTTGGTGGGGGCAGATGTGTCCCCATCTCACCAAGGCAAGGCCAGGGGCAGGTGAGGAAGGAACACCCTAGGAAGGTGTATTAGGGTTCCCCAGAGCAACCACTGGCAGGAGATGGCCCAGTCAGGATGACATAAAATTAACCATCACAGGAGACCCACAGAGGAGCTGCTGAGGGTCAGAACCCTTTATGGGGCCAGGATGGCTCACATTTGTTCAATCAACAAACAGTTACTGAGCAGAGACAGTAAAACAAGGCCCCTTGCCTCCAGAGGCTGATACACACACCCCCTACCTGGGTGAGTATGTCAGAGGAGCGGGGCTGAGTGACTGTAGGGCATTAGGTGGGGGGTACCCAGGTGACGTGTTGGGTCCCTTGAGGGGCAGGGGTGGGGTTCAGGAGAGCTTCCAGGCAGAAGTTTTCCAGGAACCACACTGCAAGGTCACATCTCCGATTCATTTCATTCCCCTGGGCCCACTTAGAACCAAAGCGCAGTGCACGTTGGGTGGGTAGGGGGAGCTCTCTGGGGACAGGGACACAGCCTTGCAAATCTAAGGGAGAAAGGAGACACGGAAAACAAGAAAACACGTAACAGAGCAAGTGAGAGGCAAGACTGCATCCCTCATCCCAATCAGTCCCCATGTCCCAACTGCCGAAGTCTCTCGTGGGGCCTGGAGTCCCTGCAGGGTCCTCCTAAGGCATGAGCCCCCAGCACAGGCCCCCACCCTGTGCTGTGAGCTCCCTGGCAGAGACCTGGAGGTGCAGGGAAACCCTGGCACCCTCCCTTTGAGGAAAAGATTTCCCAGAAGAGATTGTCTCACAGGCCACACATCTGCCCAGGACCAAAGCTGTCCCCTAACTGTCCCCTAACTTTCCCCTTCAAGTCGAGGCCAGCCTCACTGAGCACCTGCTGCGTGTCAGGTGCTGACCAATAAGACGAGGGGGGCGTGCTGCTGTAACAGGTGCCCAGGGTCCAGGGTCTGGAGGAAGCCAGCAGGTGACTGTGGAGTGAGCGATCACACATCACAGCCTTGCAGGAGGCAAGGGGCCTGGGCGAGCTTTGCAGAGGCTTTGCACCAACCCATGAAGAACACTCCAGATTCAGCAGGCAGGAGTGCAAGCCTTGGTCCCAAACAAAGCAAAGGCCAGGGGTGGGGAAGTGGGCAGAGCCAGACAGGCTATGACTTTAAGTGAGCATCCACCATCCCCAGGGCCAGTCACCTGGGCATCAGTGTTTCTGGATGGCACCACCGTCCCTGCTCAGGCGGGGTGACACTAAGTGAAGAGACAGGATCCACCATAACCCGTGTGGCCCGCCAAAGCCCTGCCACAGGGACTGTGTGCTCACCACCCAAGGACAGCTTGGACCCACATGCCTGCTGAGCAGATCCAGGAGAAGGAGGTAGTGGCTGGTGGTGAGGATGCTGGAGGAGACGGGGCCTCTTTCTTGGCATCAGGAGTAAGTCTTTGTGGTTTAGTACATGAAGAGTTGAGGGCTTTAGAAGTCATGGCTCAGGTATATGAAGGCCCCAGAGTCTGTGAGATGTGGGGTACACCCAGTGCAGGGGGACACACCTGGCGCTTAAAGAGCACAGGATGATCGGACAACCACATGCAACCCTGCAAAGCAGGTGACAAGGTGCTGTGGGATTCAGAGGGAAGCTACTGGAGTCCAGTAGGGAGAGCTTCTGACCCCGCGATGCCCCCTGGCTCTGGGGGCCTCCTGGGTTGGCCCTCATCATTCATTCACTGAATTCCCCTGAGGACTCCGCAGCCTGTCCTTCGCTCCTCCTCTTTCAGCTCACCTGATCCCACGAGCCTCCCTGGCAGGGTAGGTCACCCTACCTGGTTTTACACCTGGGAAGGGAAGTCCAGAATTTGGAAGTAGAAACGGGATCCCTTCAAATTGCCTTCCTCTTTTGGCCACCTCTTTCTCTGGGAATTTCAAATAGCGGTGAGAACTCCTTACAGAAAGCGCAGGAGCAGACATAGACTGGTGACCTCAGTTCCAGGCAGATGTTGATGAAACGGGAAAGGAAAGGTGCAGTTCCTACACCAACTATCATTCAACAAATGTTTACCGCACACCCACTCTGAGCAGGAGTCGTTCTAGGAGCCGCCTGAGCCCTTGCCACTAGTGTGAGATCTCGGGGCGTTGGGTGAAGGCAGACCACGCTACTCAGAAGACCCTGGAGGTGGTCTTGAGACCTAAGTTTGAATCCTGGACAAGCCCTTCACCTCCCGGAGCCTGCGGGTCATCTGTGAGCCAAGCCACTGTTCCCGGCAGGGCTGAGGCCCGCTCCACAGTTGAAGAGGCAGTGCGTGCAGAGCCTGCCAGGTGGTATCAGAAACACCATGAGAATCTTCTGCATTATGCGTGGGTACTTCAGGTCCGCACCTGGCCCCCGCACACGTGGCTTTTAAAGTCTCTACTCACAAGGCTCAGGGAAGCAGCTTAGCGGCTCCAGGAGGCCCCCGCCCGGAGGGGGCGTGGCCAACGGGGGAGCGCGCGCCCGTGCTAGTCCCGCGAGACCTCACCCGGCGGGAGCGGCGCGCGTTGCCCAGGCAACGGAGGCCGGGCGCGCAGGCGTAGTGCGGGCATGCCCCGCCCTCGCCCCCGCCGCCGCCGCCGCCGCGCCTTCCCCTTTAAGCCTCGGTCGGTCGCGTCGCCGCTTCATGAATGGAGCCCACGTGACCAAACATCATGTGACGTCTGTGGAGCGGCGGCGGCGGCGGCGGCGGCGGCGGCGGCGGCGGCGGCGGATCCCCAGCCCCGAGCCTGGTCCGGCCCGGCCTTCCCAGCGCGCTCGGCCCGGCCCGCTCAGGCGGCGAGCCCCCACCCAGGGCCCGGAGCTCCCGCGCGGCCCAGCCCCGCGCGGCCTCGGAGTGCCCGCCTCGCCCCGCCCCGGCCTCGGCCCGCCGGGCCCGCAGTGTGGTGGGTGAGTGCGGCGGCCGCCCGGGCCGGGGCGGGGGCGGGGGCCGGGCTGGGGTCGGCCAGGGGCGCCTGAGGGCTCCGAGTCGGGGGCAGAGGCCAGCGGAGCCGCGGCTCCTCCTGGCCACCTGGGTCCGCGCGGGCTGGGCGCTCCGGGCTTCGGGTCTGCCCCGCGCCGTGCTGGCGGCCCGTGCCTCGATTTCCCCACTGGTCAGGAGCGGCTCCTGGCTCCTGCGCCCGGGGTGCTGGGGTGGGCGCGGGGGTCCGCGGGGGGCGGCGCGGGGCTGCGTGGGGCTGGCTCCGTGGAGCCCGGGCGTCCTGGAGGGAGGGGCGGTGGGGGTGGCGGGAGGAAAGGGTGGGGTCGAGCGGGGCACCCAGGGCTCCACCGAAGAACACGTCGGCCCCGGCCTGAGCTGCTGATTCATCAGGTGTCTATGTCAACGCCTCCCCGGCGCGGGGGTCCTCGGCGGGCTGGGGGAGGAGGCGGCACGTGAGGGGGCTGGGAAGACCCTGCTCGCGCCGGCTTCGCTCCGTCACACGCTGCCAGAGCCCAGAGGGAGACTTGCTGAGTCATCAGCATGAGGTCACTCGATGCTTGTCCTGGTGCCTGGGGGGATTTGAGCTAGGGGCCTGAGAGGCCGGGAAACGTGGGGTGAGCGCGAAACGGTGGGGAGTGGGAAGGGGCCAGGCCCCGAGCTCGGTCTCCTGTTTAAGTTTGGGCTGATGTGCGGGTTGAAAAAAGGGTGAGTGGGCAGTAAATGAAGGGGTCTCAGTGCAGGTTTCCCCCAGGGTGGCAGGTAAAGTCCCCGGCCTGTCCATCCCCTCCCAGGCAGGCTCTTCGCAGGCTACTGGTCTCTGACCTGCGTCTGGGACAGTTCCCCAAACTGGGAAATAGTTCTCTGAGTAAGAGAGGGGAGGAGCTTAGGGGGGCCGTGCTTGCGGGGCCGGGAAGCAGGCCTCCCTTATGACTGGTCAGGTTGGCTAGGCTGGGCAGCCTCTGGGAAGGGAGGAGAGGGAGAAAGACGGGTGCCTGTCCTGGGTGACAGTGGACAGGACAGGGGACAAGTAGGCGCAGCTGTACCAGGAAATTGCAAATGAGAGGAAGCAGCAGGACTTAGACTTCAGGGGAGCGAGGTGTCTGGTGAGCAGGCCCTGCCTCTCTTTGTAGCCTGGCCTTGTGGTCTGGATTGAGGCTGAGGATGGTGGTAGCTTTGAGGCCTCCTAGCCTTCAGGGCGTAGCAGGTGGGCTGGTGTGGATGGCATGAGTCCAAGAATCCTAATCACCTCACAGTTGTCCCACTTGAGTTTGGGACTCAGTGTTGTGCAGGTTGGCAAAGTACGTGGCCCTGATGGGTGTTGGACCAGGTGGTGGGGACTCCCGGGGAGTGACAGCCTGAGGGTGGTTTGGCCTGAGCCACTTTTCCTGGGTGTGTGGGTGGTTTCTGGTCTCCAGAGGCGAAGGAGTGTTTCGTCTAGACCAGAGCTGATCCTTCTTGCCCAGGAGTTCGTGGCTGGGTAAGGCTGACCTTGTGGTTGGTTCTCAGGGATGCCCCCCCACACCGTGCCCCCCCCCCCCACGGAGCCCTGGGCTTTTAGATGCCAGATGTTTTAACATTTCTGCTGATCTTTTGGCTGGAATTTTATGCCCTAGAAAAATGCAGATTCCTGGAGGGGTATTTCTTTAAATCTTCTCAGTTACTTCTGTTTTGGTGGAAATTAAGCTCTAGACTTTTTCCAGAGGGCTTCTGGAGGAGGCATTTCTGAAGGGCAGGGTAGGAGTGTGGCGGGCTAGGTGGGGGTGCTAGAGCACCCAAGGCCATGCCCACCTGGGAGGTTTGGCCATGGTGTTTGCAGGAAAGGAGAAGGCGCAGAGGCTGTCTGGCTTCCTTTCTGGTGTCCATGCTCTGGAGTTTGGGCCCAGGGGAAGGGGTTGGAGTGCTCAGCTTGAGTGGGTGGTCATGGGTACCTTGGCGGATTCGGGCCCTTTGGACCACCCATGCTTACTCCGCAAGGTGGGCTCAGCCTGGGAGGGTTGGGGGCAGCTTCTGCTGGATCCAGCCTCTGGGATCCTCGCCTTCTGGCTTCTAGAGATACCCTGAGCCATCAGTCTCAGCCCATGCCCAAAGGCTGGCTGTGTCCTGCCATGTGTGTCCCCAGGTAGCAGAGACTGGGCCAGGAGGCTGGAAGCACCGGCTCTGCTGAGACCTGCCCCTCCCCCACCACAGGGCTCGCACACCTTTGATTCCGAGGCCGTTGGCTGCACTTGTGCTGAGTTCAGGGCTTCTGTGGAGGGTGAAATCTGTCGAGGAGGCACTTTTCGGATCCCAGCCGCCACGCTCTGCACTTTTCTGTGCGATCTCTTCAGGAAGTCACCGTGTGCTCAGTGTCCGGGGGTGGAGGGAGGATGGCGGGTGGGAGAAGCTGCTGCCAGCGCTTTTTCTGTGGGCTGTCGGTGGTGGGACCAGTGCGGTGACCCTGTACCCCTACTCTGGCTCAAGGCCGGTGGGAGGTCTCTTCCAGCGCCTCCCGGAGGCCTTGCTCCCTGGGTAGGTGTGGGGTCCTGAGGCTCTTCTGATCTCCAGCTCCTCTGCACCATCCCCGGCGCAAGGCTGGGTGAGGAGAGGTCTCTGCCCTGAGTGAGCCTGTGCCTCCCCCTCACCACGCTCTGCTCCCTGACAAGGACAAGGAAGCATCCCAGTCCAGTCCGCATTAGGCCTCCACTTACCTCCCTGTGTCTGACTCGGAAGTCACGGCCGGAGTGGAGAGCGGAGGGGAACCAGGAATCCCAGGGTTAGGTGGATAAAAATGTTGCTGGCAGGGCTGCAGTAAGTGAGGGCAGGGTGTGGAAAGGGTGACCAAGTAGGTGGGAGGGGACCCTCTGGTTTTTGTTCCCTGCCTTGTGGGTGCTGACCCTGGTCAGGGTACTGGAGAACAGTTGGTGGCCCAGAGAGGGGCTGAGGTGGCCCCCTCTGGGCATCTTGTGGGCGCTCTTGTGAAACACCCTGGATGGGGTGGGGCAGGGGCACAAGAGGCTGTAACCCAAAGCCACAGGATGGTTACTCCATCAGCAGCAGAGGTGGACAGACAGGGCGGAGGGGCCTGGGGCCCGAGCTTTTCCAGCAGGGGTGTCTGCCACCGGGAGGTGGGGGACTCCCACCAGTGCGAAGACAGACTCAGAGCTGGTTGGACAACCCTGGCTGATTCTCTTCACAGTGAGCAGTCTGGGAGGAGTCACTCTCCCACTTCTCCCCGGTGGGGACGGCCCCCCAAGCCTTTGTGGGAGCAGGGCTTTGTCCCAAGCGGGCTTAGGGGAGGTGGCTGCAGTGAGTAGAGCCTGGGAATGCACACACACAGGGTCTCTGGTCCAGCCCTCACCTGCCATTGGCTAGGCTGGCCTTTCTGGCCCCAGCAGCTTGCTGGGCTGACAGTCCCCTGGGGCTGTGTTGGCTGGTGGCCTTGGGGAGTGCCAGGCCGGTGAGAGAGTGCGCGGGAGCGATGTGCTGAGTCAGCATGACTCGCCAGGAACAGCCAAGCTCTGGGGCGCACTGGGGTTATTTTTAAAGCTCCCGGCTTCCTTCTAGGCTGGCCCCTCCCGCATCCTTCTAATCTTTCTCCTGGCCCCTCTTCTTGCTTCTGCCTCCCTAACAGTCGTCCAGTTCCCCTTCCCCCATCAGACCCTCCTGGCCTCCCACCTGGTTCCCTAGGGGCAGGGTGGACAGGGAGCAGCCCAGCTCGGGAGAGGCCTGAGGCCAGGTATCTGGGGGTGAGAGGGGGCTCAAGGGCTGTGTGTGGACTGGGGCAGGGCAGGGGGGCAGCCTCCAGGGTCCTGACCTGTGCTCCCTATCTCGCAGAGTGCCTGTTTGCTGTGCCCCCGGGTTATGACGACCCCCAATAAAGGAAACAAGGCCTTGAAGGTGAGCAGACAGGGTGGGCACTGTCTTGGGGCTGGGGCGGCATCTGGGCGGGTGGCCCCCACTTGGCCCGTAACCTCGTGCCCTGTGCTCTCCGCAGGTGAAGCGGGAGCCGGGCGAGAATGGCACCAGCCTGACGGATGAGGAGCTGGTGACCATGTCAGTGCGGGAGCTGAACCAGCACCTGCGGGGCCTGTCCAAGGAGGAGATCATCCAACTGAAGCAGCGCCGGCGCACGCTCAAGAACCGCGGCTATGCCGCCAGCTGCCGCGTGAAGCGGGTGACCCAGAAGGAGGAGCTGGAAAAGCAGAAGGCGGAGCTGCAGCAGGAGGTGGAGAAGCTGGCCTCGGAAAACGCCAGCATGAAGCTAGAGCTCGACGCCCTGCGCTCCAAGTACGAGGCCCTGCAGAACTTCGCCAGGACCGTGGCCCGAAGCCCCGTGGCGCCAGCTCGAGGCCCCCTGGCTTCAGGCTTGGGGCCCCTCGTCCCTGGCAAGGTGGCCGCCACCAGCGTCATCACGATAGTCAAGTCCAAGACGGACGCCCGGTCGTAGGGACGCGCGCTGGCCCAGGCGGGTTTGCAAGGGGCCACTTGGCACGTGGTGAATCGGCAGCCCTGTCCCCTTCCTCCCCCTTCCTGTCCTCCTCTTCGCTCCCCTCCTCCTCCCTCCTCCCTTCCCTGCAAAGCACAACCTGTACCCCAGGGGCGCCGGGCTGAGCCCCTTGACCTCGTCATTGTCATCGTGTGTTTTGTACGTTGGGATTGGTCGGTTTGGCGGTGACGTGCGGTCGCCCCAGCCTCCTTGGTACCAAGGGCAGGTGGGCTTGGCATCCAGAATTGGCCCTGTGGGAAGGCATGGAGGGAAGAGTTGAGCAGGTGCTCTGGGACATGTGTGTCCCTGAGCGGGTAGGGCTTCAGGGCAAGAGGGGCCCCCAGGCTAGCCGGAGGCTGGGTGCTTCACCCTCGGCTCGGCTGGCGGGCAGAGGTGGGCACTGCTCAAAAGAGTAGGGCGTCCACGAGGGCCCTGGATGGGCAGGCCACCTGTCTGGCGCTGGGGCGGTGGGGCGTCGTGTGACTGTGGGCCAGGGGCCTTGGCGCTCGCGCCTGACGCGTTGCACTGAACAAGACCAAATCACTGGTTGTGAGCGTAGTGAAGGGTGTGTCCAGTGTCCTGCGATGGGTCCCGTGTCACTGTTTACATGACCTATTTGTGTGGTTACATAGCCCTTTATTTAAAAGAGAGAAGTTCCTTTTACGAAGTTATTAAATTATATGTTTAAAAGTTAAAGGAAAAAGAAGCTGCAGAGTATTTATAAAACTGTCTTTTTAAAAAAAGAAAAAAAGCAACATTTGACCACAAAAACAGAAAAGGGAAGAAAGTATAATAGAAATTTTGCTAGTTTAAAAAAAGAAAAAATCCCTTTCTTGTAAACTTGCAGACAAGTCTTTGTGGCTGTTGGAGTTTAGTTTTTATATACACAGAGTTATCAGATGTTATTTATAAAACTTAATTTAAAAAAAAAAGACAAAAAAAAAAAGCCGAGCCGCGAGCGACCAAGGCGCGTCCTCTCTGCTATCTCTTTTGCAATTGTACCGAAAGTGACTTACTCCTTTGCCCTTCCTGCTTCCGTCTCTTGCCGGTGCCGTGGTGTCGTCTGTGCCTGGTGAGGTCTTGTGCAGCGTCACGTGCTGGTGCTTCTGGTGACCTTTGACCTGTGGGTGTCACTTCTTGTGTCTGTTCTCCCGTGTTTGTGTTCCGCATCTGGTTGTGGTTTTGATTCTGCCGGCTTGTCAGGCCCGGTCTGGGGGGCCAGGCCGCGCTCGATCCAACAGAGCCTGGGGGTCTGGGCTTGCCAGCCTGGCTTCTGCCCCAGGGGTCAGATGTGGGGCACCCCCACCTCCACCTGCTGACCCTTGGCCTTGAATGTGGGTCTCAGGCTCGGGCTGATCCAGGAGCAGGGTCGGTGAAATGGGGGCCATCCCTGGGACCCCCTGCACTACTTCCTTGCCCACCACCTCTGGTCCTGGTGGGAGTTTTGCAAGGACCCAGGAGTCCCTGTTTGTACCCACAGGGCCAGAGCCAAGCTGCCCCCGGCTGTCTTCCTCCTGGCCTCCAGTCAACGAGTTCAGGCTCCAGCCACCGACCCAGGGTTTGTCCCTGTGGGTCTCACGTGGGCTTCGGCAGGGGAACCCCAGGGGCCCACTGCCCACTCGTCCCAGAACTATTTCCATGCTGCAGGGCAGTGCTTCCCAGGCAGAACCAGGTGGTTTTGGGGCCCACCTGGGCAGCCCCTTCTCCTTGCCTGGGGACCTGGGGGTCTCTACCAGTGCCAGACAAGGGCTACGGTCTCTGGGGACAGGCCCTGTCCCTCGTCTCCCCCAAACATGCTGGCAGCCTCAGCTTTGGGCCTTCTTCCACCTCCCTGTGGGGTCTGTGTCTTCCAGGGGCCCACCGCCTGGCTGGCGGAGGTGCTTCTCCGGGGCTGAGTCAACTCCCCCCTCCTGGCCGCTTAGGGGAGGCAACCAGTCTTCCAGACTTGGCTTGGGCAGCTGCTTGTAGGCACATGAAGAAGCGACTCCCCTGGCTCTGGCCACGTGGGCCTTGGCCACTCCTTGGGGTCACTAGTTGGTTTCTCTGGGGACCCTGAACCCCTGAAAAAGTACAGAAGTGGGCTGATGAAGAGAAGAACCATGTGGCCTGGTGAGGTTTGACATTGTGGGCAGCAAGATCTTAACCCCAGAGTCTGACCCAGTGTACCCAGGGATAGGAGGAGGGACACGCTGTCAGCTGCTGTCGCCTTGATGGGCTGCTCTTGGCACTAGACGCTCAGAGACTTTCCTGGCTGTACCCTGGTGATGTCCAGTGGAGATTTTGACAGTGGACTCTGAATCACTGAGTGGCTTCCTTCGCCTCCTGCAGTCTGGCTTTGTCTCCCAGGGCCCGGACGAGAGTGGTTGATGTTGGTTGTCGCAGCGAGTTGGAATCCCATCCTAGGAATCTGTAAAGAGAGATCATGGCCTGTCCTGGACTGGGGAGGGACGGGCTCCACAAGTCTGAGTACGCTCCCCACTTTTGTCCTGGCTGAGAGGAAGTGGTTCATCTCTGTGCACCCCTGCCAGGCTGTAGACCTGGAGAGAGGAGGGTGGGCATGTGCTGAACAGAAACTGCAGGTCCTTGGTTTGGTTTACAGATGCTTCTGGAGTTAGGCTGTATTTCCTTTGGAGGTTTTTGCATTTGGAGCAGTTGTTCCTTGGGTCTGGGGAGCATCCTGCTCCCATCAACCAGCCTCGCAGGGCCGCTCAGCCCCCTCTCCCCTTTACCTTGGTTCTTGACCTTGATCCTGTGTCCACATGTGAATGGTTGGCGTCTTTCTGATTCTCGTTGATTCATTTTTCCCACTGTGAACGTGTTGTGTTCTCTCTCAACTTTTCTGACACGGCGAACTGAGGGCTTTGGCTGAGGCCAAGTCTTGCAAACTTGTTCGCTAAGTATAACGCGCACCGTTCTACACACCTTGCCCTTGCCTGACTCCACCCTTATCTGGATGTGGACACAGATTTCAGAGCAGAACCCTTTGGGAACAGGTCAGTCCCTGCCCAGAGTGTGGCTCCAGGGAGCCCTCCCCGTGGCCCCTGGCCCCTGCTCTGGGTGGCGCTGTTTGTGCAGGTGAGATGCTGCGGCTGCTGTGTGGGGTGTCGGCTTCTGCTGGGTGCTAGACCTCCTGGTCCACGCTTTAGGTCTGTGCACAACCCTGGCCGTCAGCCGCAGCCTCGATGGTCAGTGCCTGGGCCCAGGGCTCTGATCAGCTGCAGCCTGCTTTGGGACAAGCTCCATCCCATTTCACCTGCCTCCCTCTCTGGGGTGGCAGAGTGGCCGGTTGGCCACAGTTCCAGTCCACAGCTGGGAAGCCGCAGTCTGCAGCACGGTTTCCGCTGTAGGATCTTGTAAGTTACTTTTTTAGGCTGTGGTTTGGTGAAAGGAACCAACACATTAACGATTTTTTCCCCCAGAAGCCACTGAATAATTCTTTTTGGCGCGTTTTCACCTTCCTGTTGGCTGTCTGGTTTTGGAGCAGATGGGAAGAGCGGAGGACACCCAGAGGCAGGGGTGTGCCCTTGAGACTAATGGCCTGTCCTGCTCTGGCCTGTGTGTCCTGAGAGTGTGCTGTACTTGTAGGGCCAGTTGCACACATTCCTTCCCCACCCTGGAGCAGCAGCCTTGGTACGTGGGTGTCCCTTGAGTCTGAGCTGGAGTGTCGGAGAGCAGGTTCCCGATGACCTGTTAAGGGGGACCCCTCCAATAACCTCATGTCCCAGCCCCACCCTTCTCCCCATCCCCTCAGTCCGCTAGTCCCTGAAGCCTTTAACCAAGCAGGAGTGGGTACAGAAAGCCTTCTCCTGGCATCTGAGGGCGGCAGGACAAAGGCTGTTCAGTGTCCCGTCCTGCTGCCCTCCCGGCAGAGAGGGTGGGCCAAGCGGAGTTGATCAGACCCTTCCTGCCCTGCCTAGGACTGAAGACAGGAGGTGGCGGGGTACCTGCGATCTGCCAGGGCAGGCGGGGTTGTTGAAGGTCCAGGTGGGGAGGGGCCTCAGCTGGGGCACCCGGGCTGACCTGGGGCGGCAGTGGCCTCGCGCCCTCCCTGCCCTGTGCAGTATTTATTGCTAAATTATTGTCCAGGAGGGGCGGCACTGGACTGGGCCCCGGGTATTTATTGCTGTACATAGTGTATGTTTGTGATATATAAGGTTTTCTTTATTTTGTATATGATCAATAAAAACCTTTTAAAGAGACTGGCAGGTGCTTCCTTGGGGCGGCGCGCGGGCGGGGCGGGGCGGGGCCTCGCGCGCATGCGTCGGCGCGCCGCCTGCCGGGAGGCGGAAGCGGAAGCGCGGGTCTCCCCGGGAGCCATGGCCGCCGGGGGTCTGAGCCGGTCGGAGCGTAAGGCTGCGGAGCGGGTCCGGAGGTTGCGGGAGGAGCAGCAGCGGGAGCGCCTCCGCCAGGTACGCTGCCGCCGCCCGCCCCGCGCCGCGTCCCCGGCCCGCGCCGCCCTCACCGCCCGCCCCGCGCCCGCAGGTGTCGCGCATCCTGAGGAAGGCGGTGGCCGAGCGCAGCGCCGAGGAGGGCCGGCTCCTGGCTGAGAGCGAGGACCTGGTGACCGAGCTGCAGGGCCGGAGCAGGCGGCGCGAGGGCCTGAAGCGGCGGCAGGAGGAGGCGAGTCCGGGCGCGGGCGGGCAGGGGCGCGGCGGCGCGGGGCGGGGGCGGCTGACGGCCGGCCTCGGCGTCTCGGCAGGTGTGCGACGACCCAGAGGAGCTGCGGAGGAAAGTCCGGGAGCTGGCCGGCGCCGTCCGCAACGCCAAGTACCTGGTCGTCTACACGGGTGCGGGGATCAGCACGGTAGGGAGGCGAGGCGGGGATCGCCGCACCCCAGGTCGGATCCCAGGTCCCGGGGAATCCGGGACTGCCGGGACGCGGGCTGGCGGGGGCGCCCCCTCCTGGCTGTCTAGGACCGAGCACGGTACTCTGTTGAGCAACACTAAAATGGGCAAAGAACTCACCGTAAAAGTACCTCGGAGGTTCTTTCTTTTCATACAGAAACTCGGTGTGACTCAATTTAGGACTTCACTGAGTAAATAAACGTTCTTAAGTGCTCTAACTCTGTAATACCCAATTAGAGGCCCAGGGAAAGGAAGAGGGATGAAAATGGAAGGCAGTAGTTTAATGCTTACAGTCTCCTCCTGATTTAAAGTTAAGGACACAACGTTGTAAACCGACTATAACTCAATTTTAAAAAAAATAAATAAAGTTAAGGAGGTTAATTCAGTGTCTCAAGGTTATGTGGGCAGAGCTAAGCCCAAAACTGATTCTCCATTCATTGAGTGTTCTGAATATTGAGAGAAGGGAAGTAGAAAACAAGGCAGTATGAACTGGAGGGCACCAGGTAAGGAGCAGGAATGATTTCGGTTTGAGAAGCTTTATGGAGAAGCTACCTGGGCCGTGGACTATGACCTGGCTTTGATGGCCTGGATAGCACGTTGTTTGCCTGATTGCTGGGTGTGAGTTGAGTGTGACCTACATGCAGGCCCAGCAGAGGCAGAGAGTGAGAATTTCCGTCCCAAGAGAAGCCTGTAGGCGATGGTAAGAAGCCATGTAAGCAAACAGCTCTACTGTGAAGTTGGCAGTGGTAGGTCATTAGAATAGAAACACAAATACACTCTGTGGTCTCACAGAGCTGGGAAACCCATCTGGCTGGTGTTTTTGTGGGATGTAGCACTGAATCTGGGCCTTGAAGGATGAGTAAGGTTTTACAGGCACTTACGAAGTAAGACACTCGAAATAGGGATAACTGAAGAGGCCCAGTAGCAAGAACGTGTAAGGTATGTTTATTGCTTTAACTTACAGACACGTGTGCATTCCCATCATGAAATTGTATAGAAGCAGTAATAATGCCTTTCAATGAACTGTAAGCGGTTATTAAAGCCATATGCTGCTCGTTACTTTGCTCTGAGTGTTACTGTTTGAGGTTCCCCTTTTCGATGTGAGTTAGAACCACTGTTCAGGGTGGGCATTTTTCTGAGTTTAAGCAGCAGGTGAGAGCTCCCCAGAAGGGAGGTTGTGCACAACTTCGGGAACACAAGACAACTTGATCCTGGCACCTTTTTGTTTTCTTCTCTCGGGGTGGCTCGGTTTCCCTGGATTGGGTACTTGGGAAATTCAGTAATGTTTACTCATCTGAAGAGGATGGCCTATCTTTACGAGGACAGGAACCACTCACAGCATCAGGATGTAAGAACTTGGAGGGAGGAGTACCTGTGGACTCACTGTTTGCTAGCCCCTGAGCACTGGCTGGGCCCTGGGGACACACAGATGAGCCCGATAAGCCCTCCCCCTCAGTGTAGAGGACAGACGTGGCCACAGAGCCCAGGTTGAACTCCATGCTAGAAAGGCTCCCAGGGCGGGCGGGGTCCGGGCAGAGAGAAGGAGCCCCAGGGGTGCACTCCATGTGGGTTGAATTGAGGCCGGTCTGTGGGCCAGGCTTGAACGTGCTGGGAGAAAGTCTTGGGAATTCTGCCAGTACCTATTGTGATGCCTTTTCACTGCGCTTTTCTCTCTGATCATGCAGGCAGCCTCCATCCCAGATTACCGGGGCCCTAATGGCGTATGGACACTGCTTCAGAAAGGAAGAAGTGTTAGGTAAGCAGCCTGGCCCAGCCTCCCCATCTAGCTGAGCAGGAGCGGCACAGACCTGACCTCCGGCTCCCCTCACCTTGGCTTCCTTTCCACCCGGCAGTGCTGGCGACCTCAGTGAGGCTGAGCCAACTCTCACCCACATGAGCATCGCCCGCCTACACGAGCAGAAGCTGGTAAGAGCGCAGGGTGGCTAGCTGCTGTCAGTTCCCCTTCTGTATCCTCTTGGGTACCAGAATCTGAGGACGCTCCAGGCTCTTGTCTGAGATGGCATAGTGTTTGCATATAACCTACTCACATTCTTTAAATCATTTCTAGGTCACTCTTAATACCTAATGAACACAGTGTAAATGCTGCGTAAACCGCTGTCCATACAACGTAAAGGCTGTGCAGATGGCTGCCAGCGTGTGGCAAATCAGTTTTGCTTTTTGGAACTCTCTGGATTTTCCCCCCAGAATATTTTTGATTCTTTGTTGGTTGAATCCAAGGGTGTGGAACCTCCAGATACCAAGGTCCAGTTGTACTCAGTGGGTCCATGGTGCCGACTCACGGCGCCCCCTTGGTGCCCAGGTGACCCCTGCATCCTACCTCCGTCGGCCAGTGGAGCCTGTGATGAACACCCAGAGTGGTTTAGACTCCTGGTTTGAGCCTCCTCCTCATCCTCCCATGCTTCCTCTCCAAGAGAAGTGGCAGCCTCTCTGCAGCATCATCACGGATAGGGCCCCCCCACCCTATCCACATTGTTCCCACAGACCTCAGGAGCCCCCTAGGTACAGGGGAGGCAAGGAGGAAACCTCTTGAGACCCTCTGCTGAGCACCTCCTGTGGGGAAGGGGTCAATCCTCCTGGGCCTTTAAGGACCTGAAACATAAACCCCTTCCCAGCCGAGGGGTGGCCATGCAGACACTTGCCCTCCCAGGGCTCCAGGTGTCTGAGTTGTTGGCACCTCCTGAGTCCTGCTGGGCCAGCCTTCTGCTCTGGGTTTGCCTTCAATGGTTTGCGCAGGGTTGGAGTTGCCCCAGGTGTGGGGGCGGTGGGTCTGGCTGAGCCCAGTGTGGTTTCCCTCCACAGTGCTGCTTTCCCCCCAACTCCTGCTGACTCCCCCCCGCCCCACTTCCCCTCCAGGTGCAGCACGTGGTGTCACAGAACTGCGACGGGCTCCACCTGCGGAGTGGGCTGCCGCGCTCGGCAATGTCGGAGCTCCACGGGAACATGTACATTGAAGTGAGCGGTCCCGCGGGGGCTCAGGGACCCGGGCAGGCCAGCGGCTCCCGCTCACCCGCCCTCCTCTCCTCAGGTCTGCACGGCCTGCACACCCAACAGGGAGTACGTGCGGGTGTTTGATGTGACGGAGCGCACCGCCTTGCACCGCCACCAGACAGGCCGAACCTGCCACAAGTGCGGGGCCCAGCTCCGTGACACCATCGTGCACTTTGGGGAGAGGGGGACGCTGGGGCAGCCTCTGAACTGGGAGGCAGCCACCCAGGCTGCCAGCAAAGCAGACACAATCCTGTGTTTAGGCTCCAGCTTAAAGGTACACGTGGGATGGGGTGAGCCTGCCCACAGCTGGCCAGCTCAGCCTTAGACCCCAGCTTCCTATAGTCTTGTTCCCTGGTGTCTGTGTGGTCTGTCTGTCTATCCATTCCCCAGGTTCTAAAGAAGTATCCCCACCTCTGGTGCATGACCAAGCCCCCCAGCCGGCGGCCCAAGCTCTACATCGTGAACTTGCAGGTAACTCGGGTGCTCAGAGCTGCCTCCTTAGACCTGGGCCTTAGAACAGGAGAGCCTGACGTCCCTGGGACGTTTATGTCCCACACTCAGGCGCCACGGAGGTCTGCTGAGCAGAGGCTGTGAGGTTCTGTCCTCACTCGCCTTCTGTCCCCAGTGGACCCCGAAGGATGACTGGGCTGCCCTGAAGCTGCACGGAAAGTGTGATGACGTCATGCGGCTCCTCATGGACGAGCTCGGTCTGGACATCCCCCACTACAGCAGGTGAGGGCGTGGGCGCACCCCTCCCGCCCCAGGCGCGTGGGCCATGTCTGTCATCCTTTGTGAGCTGAGCGTCGAGAAAGCTCTGAGTTGTCGCAGATGGCGTCTGAGGCGTGACCGCAGCATGGTGGCCTCTGTAGGGACTGGCGCAGCATTGGCCTAGGTGCCCTAGTTGGTGTGACTCCCTGTTGGGAGAGGGAATCTGCCAGCGTGTGCTGGGATGTCCCCCTTCACCCCAGACAGCTGGGATGGGAAGGTGCCTTGAAGAGACGTGCTCTCGGCAACTCAGTTCAAGCAGGACTCGGTGCTCTTGGTGTGGGAGCTGGTGTACTTTGGGGAAGCTTAAACTGTGCCTTAATGCAGAATGTGTGATAATTTAGACGTGGTGTGTGTATTGAGTAAAAAGTTTACACTTTCTTTCTCTGTGAATTTTCAGGGTCTTATAGGGGAAATCAATAACTTCTTTTAATCAAAGGGTTCAAGAATTAAGGATCCCTTCACCTTCTGGGCCTGGCAATTCTTGTATGTTATGTTTGTGGTGTTCTGTAATGTGGGCCTATTGTGTACTGTACCTTTTTCTTTTTCATTTTACATTAACTTAGCTCATTTTTTTTTTTGATCAGTGCTTATCTGTATCTTAAGTTTATAATATGTGGTTCTACATCTCAGTCAGACACATGACCTCTTCATGGTGTAGTGCCGAGGCCGCACCTCCCTAGTCAGCTTCCCTCCCATCAAGTCTTGCAGTCTGGGAATGGGGAGAGGGTCTGGTCCGCTTGCCCCTGGTCGTACAAGTGAAAGGTGGGGCCCAGAGCTGGCTAGTGACTCCTCCCTCCTGGGGCTACTGCCACCCTACCCTGTGTGGGCACAGCCCCCTCAGTCACCAGCGAGGACACCGAGTTCTGCAGAGGCTGAGCTAGTCTGGGTGCTGGCCTTTGAGTCACTCAGGGAGCTTATCCCTCGCGGATGATCCGGAAGTGCCACTGAGCAAAGCCTGGCCGTGGTTAAGATGTGGGAGGGAAGCAGGGTGACCTCAGTCAGCTTTCCCGTCCTGGGGCGGGTGTGGTTGTGAGGGGCTCCCAGGCACACCTGACCCAGCCTTCCATTTCTGTAGGTGGCAGGACCCCATCTTCTCACTGGCAACTCCCCTGCGTGCAGGTGAGGAAGGCAGCCACAGTCGCAAGTTGCTGTGCAGAAGCCGAGAGGAGCCTGGAGCCTGCGGCCGGGGCACCCCTCCGAGCTCTGCCCCTGTCCTGGGCGGCTGGTTTGGCAGGGGCTGCACCAAGCGCACAAAAAGGAAGAAAGCAACGTAATCTGGTGCTTGACCGGGAACAATGATGGCACTTTGCAAATGGCCGGAACTTACTCAGGGGCACGTGGCACCGTGAAGTCTAGGACTGCACCTGAGACTTCTCGGGGTGACATTTTCACCCTGACGCGTGTAGCCAGCCGTCTGTCCTTGTGGGAAGCCCCCTTGCACTGCTGCGGTTGCCCCCGCATGGGCCTGAGGGTGGAGGACACCTCACCCGTGCAGCCTCTTCATGAAGAGGTGGCAGCCATACTCTCTGTGAGAACAGTACTCGGGTTATTTCACACCTGGTTGGCCAAGAGGAAGCACAGGCTGCCTTACCTCGTTCACCAGGCTAGTCTCAGGGGACTCAACCCTATTTCTACTACTTCTTAACTTTATAGAAGCCTTCTTCCGTATTGAATATGCTGCAAAGGAGTGGTTTTGAGCCTTGGCTCTCAAGCAGACCTTTTTATTATTAAACATCTCTGCACTGTCTTCCCTGCGTCACTGAGTGACTGCCTTACGGAAGCCCGGCGAGATTCCTGGAGGGGCCGGCGCGCGACACGTGGTCCTGCCCCGCCCCTTCCCCAGGTGGGAGCGGAGCAATGGTGCGCGCCCGCCATTGGCCGCGCGCCGAGGGGCGGGGCCTCCAGGGGTAGGGAGGTGCGCTCCATTGGTTTGGGGCGGGGAGGCGGGGCCCGGTCCCGGAGGGGCTTGCCATTGGTCTCAAGGTTGGGGGTGAGGGGGCGTGGTTCCGCGCGCAGGGCGGGGCGGCGCTCGCCATTGGCCGCGCGCGGCGGGTGAGGCCCGCGTGACGGCGCGTGCGTGCGCGGGCGGGCGGCGGCGGTGGGGAGTCGGGATCCTGTCTGGCGGCGCCGCCGCTACGGGGCCATGATCCGCAACGGGCACGGGGCGGCGGGCGGCGCCGAAAGGCCGGGCCCGGGGTCCAGGCGCGCCGTGCGGGTGTGGTGCGACGGCTGGTGAGCGCGGCTAGGGGCGCGGGGCGGGGCCGTGGTGGCCGCCTTCTCCCAGGCCCGGGCGGGTGGCGAGCGCGGGGGCGGGCGGCGGGCGGCGGAGGATGCCTGGGACCCGGCCACCGTGCCCGCCGCGGGCAGCCTGCCCCAGGGTCGCTGGACGCTTCCTGTGGATTCGGAATCGAGCGCCTCTCCCGGACATTCCTTCCCCCGTGTTTGCCATTGAGTCGGAGCCCCATCCATTGGTCTCGCCTAACTCGTGCACGGTGCTGGCGAAAGCTGCGTGTCCAACCTTGGTGACTGTGGTCATTTCGGTGCCATAGCAGCTCTCTTCCTGCGAAGGAGCCATGCACCCAAAATGTCTTCGCGTAGTTCTTGTCCGGCTCCCAGCTTGCCCAGCACGAAACCAGGAAGATTCTGTGTGTCCCGGCCAGGGTTGGCGTAGGCATTGCCCGATCTGCACAGGACATTAGTGAAGACCGCAGGGGCTGAGGAGGGTCACTGGTCCCATCTGTTCTCTTGTGGCAAATCAGGTAGCTGGAGTGGTTTTAAGGCAGGTTTGAGGCTGTCAGCAGACAAGAGAAAAGTTACTTTCTACTGGTAACTTACCATCCTCGGTACTTTCTCAGACCTCTATTTAACAGAAGCAGAGAAAGAAAAATCTGTGTAATTAGCTCAGGTCTTCACAGGCGAGCCAGCCAGGCTGCCAAACTCCCACACCTGCACCTGAGTCACCTTGGGGAAGGGGGTGTGGCTTCGTGTCCATGGAATCTGACCTTGGCCCTGACCAGGCCAGGCCCCTGCCTCCACTGGCAGAGGCCACGGTGACTGGGATACACCTTGGACCCAGCCCCGCCCTGCGTTCTGTGCTGTACAGCCCCTGGGCCAGCCTCTGACCCCTCCTGCACAGTGGGCACAGGGTCTGGTCAGGCTCCTGAATTTGGACTTCCCTCTTCGCTTACCTCAGGACCAGAGCCCCATGGCCCTGCAGGCTTGTCTACTGGAACATGGTGTGCTGTGGTGGGGTTAGCAGGTGGCAGTGAGTGGAACAGCTCTGTACACCTGGGAGCCTGGGTCACCTGGAGAAGCAGGGGCAGCTCCACCTGCTCGGAAGGCGACACAAGTCTGGAAGGAGCAGATCTAGCATGAGGGCCCAGGTCCGGGCCTGCAAAGAAGTGAGGCTCCGAGTGGAGCCATGGGTGCTGCGTTGGCCTTCAGCTGAGAGTTCACTCGTAACCGGGCCTGCGTTTGAAGATAGAAGCTCTAGAACCAGGTGACAGGGAGGTGCTCGTTGGCCCCAGGAAGTAAAGCCTCACTGAGGCCACAGGGGAGCGGGCAGAGTGTTTAAAGCCAGGCAGCGCCCCCGTTCTATAGTCGGACTTTGTTTCCCATTGGCCTCAGGGGCTGTCCTGCTCCCTGAGGATAGTGCAGAGTCCTGTCCGCTGCTGCGTTAGCATCAGTTTCTCCTGCACCTTAAAGGGACTGCTGTTGACAGTTTGCATTTGGTGAGGGGCCAGGCTGTGTGCAGAGCACCGTCCCACGTGTGGGAGCAGGGGCTGTTCTGTCTGCTCGCCCCCTCAAGGCTGCCAGTAGCCTTGTCCCTGGGCCCTGCTGTGCTTGCTAAATGTGGCCCTGGGCCCTGAGCTCTCTCTTCTCTCTGAGAGCTGGGGCTCATCGGACCCCAGGAGCAGTTCCCAGTGCTGACTTCCTAGGGACATTTCCTGGCGCAGGGATGACCACCCTGTCCTCTCCACAGCTATGACATGGTACATTATGGCCACTCCAACCAGCTGCGCCAGGCACGGGCCATGGGCGACCACCTCATCGTGGGTGTGCACACTGATGGTAAGGCCGGCTGCTGCACTCACTCTCCTCCCCTGCCCCTGCGACTGAGACCCTGTGGGTTCCCATGACGGGGAGGGCCAGGCTAGGAGCGCAGCTCCGCCAGCCCGCCCAGCCTGCCCAGCCCAGCCCAGGCCATGCCACCCAGAGCTTTGCTGTCTTGAATCCTGTCCCAAGCTCAAGCAAGAGGGGGGCCCACTTCCCACCCTGCCGCTGGTTCTCAAGGCCTTTGAGGGCAGAGTACCTAGCTGTGCCTGGAACTCTGGCTGGCTGGGTGGAGAGCCGTGCAATTTCCCAGCAAGTGTGTACAGAGGACAGAGCAGTGGCTGCTCAGTGGGGTCCTGCTTCAGGGGCTGAGGGCCCCGGGAGAGAGACAGCTGCCCGCCGCCAGCCCCCGCTGTGGCTGCAGACCCTGCTCAGTGCTGGGAGGGCTTCCAGGGAGGGGCCAGCCCTCCAGGAGTCCCCCGCCTTGTTCTCTGCTGTCTTGTCTTTCCCTAGAGGAGATCGCCAAGCACAAGGGGCCCCCGGTGTTCACCCAGGAGGAGAGGTACAAGATGGTGCGGGCCATCAAGTGGGTGGATGAGGTCGTGCCAGCAGCTCCCTATGTCACCACGCTGGAGACGCTGGACAAGTATAACTGCGACTTCTGTGTCCATGGCAGTGAGTGGGCGGGGCTGGGGCCCAGAGGCCTGGGGACCTGGGCGGGCTCAGGATCTGACCGCAGAGGGGCATCTGGAGGTGCTGGCCTTCTCATGCTGGGGGAGCATGGAGCCGTTTGAGGATCTGAGGAAGCTCTGGGTCCTTCCCTAGAGAGGAGGCCGTGAACCCTAGGGCAGGCCTGCGGCAGGGGGTGTGGGCCCTGGAGGTCTTCATGGCTCCGGGTTAAGGTCCTCGTTCTCACATGTGCATCACCTTAGATGACATCACGCTGACTGTAGACGGCCGGGACACCTACGAGGAAGTGAAGCAGGCTGGGAGGTACAGGTAAGGTCTACCTGCCATGGGCCCCACCCCTTCAAGGAGGGGTGCTCCGAGCACCCCTCGAGCTCCCTCTGCCTGTGAGGGCAATGTGTCTGTACTGGCTGGTGTGGTGGTCACAGCACAGGTGGCCGCTGGGCAGCAGAAACGTGGGGGTAGGACTGGGAAGCTGGCTTTTATGTAAGTGATGTTAACCGAAGAGGTTGGTGTGGCCAGCAGTTTGTGTGGGACAGCACAGCCTGGAGTCCCCTCAGCAGAGAGCCTGGGTTGAGGGCGTCCGACAGCGGGCACAAGGGGGCCGGAACCATGCCCGGGCCTGGCCTGCCCACCCCCACACTGCAGGCTTGGGGCTCGGTGACGGTGTTCCTCTGTCCTGTCGTCTTTTCTGCTTGATAGAATTACAGTGGTCTCTCCACCCTCCTGGCCGTGGTTTTTGTCACGGGTGAGAGTGGTGAGGAGACACCCTGTCTGTGCACAGCATGGCAGGGGCGGACCGTGGTGGGCTCTGCCACCGGCAGCATTGGCCGTAGGTTGGGTGAGTGGAGGCAGAGCCTGGTGGCCCTGTCCCGGATGAGAGCCCCGACCCCACCTCCGTCCCCAGAGAGTGCAAGCGCACCCAGGGCGTGTCTACCACGGACCTCGTTGGCCGCATGCTGCTGGTGACCAAGGCCCATCACAGCAGCCAGGTGAGGCTCCGGGGGCCCGAGCAGGGTCCCCGAGGTCCCGGGGCTGGAAGGAAGGGCCCCAGCACAGCAGGCCTGGGGTCCTGCCCTTGGCCACATCTGCAGGCCAAGGCCCCTCACCCCCTGCCCTTCTGTGCAGGAGATGTCCTCCGAGTACCGGGAGTACGCCGACAGCTTTGGCAAGGTGAGTGTCGCCTGTGCTGCCTGGGCCACTGCCTGACCCCCAGGTTCCCCTGGGTAAAGCTGGCCTGGAGCTGACCCCCTGCCCTGCGCTCCCTGCTGACCAGGTGCTGACTGGGTCCTGACTGCTGGCTGGCGGGTCTCAGTGCCACTGTCTGCAGGAGGAGTGGGGACTACCCGTCGTTAGGTGGTCTCTGACCAGGCGGCCTGGTCCCCTCTCCTTTCGTAGCTCCCTCACCCGACACCCACCCGGGAGACACTTTGCTCAGAAGGCTCCTCCCAGGTGACCAGATGGTGGCCTCAGGGTGCCAAGTCCCCAAGAGGGCTGTGTCCGCTGGCCCCTTCCTTGTAGGCCAGTTGCCAGGCCGAAGTGGTGTTGGCTGCGGTACCTACTGTGGCCATGGGACAGAGCCGCAGTCCCACCGGCCCAGCCTGGTCGCTGCTGGTCAGTCTGCGGCGTCCCTGCCTGAGACGCCTGCCTAGAAACGACACCAGAGCAGTCAAGTGAGCTGGCAGGCTGTGGCTAGGGGTTCCGAGTGGTGGCCTGTAGCCCCCGTACCTGCTTCCTCCATCCTACGCCTGTGCTTCCCAGAGCACACAGACAGGCGGGGCAGGCAGGCCCAGCCTCAAGAGAGGTGCTCTGGGGTGGGCACAGGTAAAGGACGTGCCTGTGAGGCCTCTGTCACCAACCCAGGTTCCTCTTGGTTTACAGTGTCCAGGTGGGCGGAACCCCTGGACGGGGGTGTCCCAGTTTCTGCAGACATCCCAGAAGATCATCCAGTTTGCTTCCGGAAAGGAGCCCCAGCCAGGAGAGACGGTTATCTATGTGGCTGGCGCCTTTGATCTGTTCCGTATCCTTCAGGACCGGGTTGGGGTGGCCACTGCCCCAGGCCTGTCCTCCACGTCTCCGTGTCTGCCCCGGGGGGCTGCGGGATCTGGTGGGGCCCCCCTGACCCTCAGGGGTCTGGACCTGGGCGGGGTGCAGGGGCGCAGTGTCAGCAGGGAGAGGCGTGAACAGGTGGTGGGCAGCTGCTCCCTACCTGCTACCGCCCCTTAACTGGGCACAGACATCGGGCACGTGGACTTCCTGGAGAAGGTGTACGGCCTGGCAGAGAGGCCCTATGTCATCGCCGGCTTGCACTTTGACCAGGTCCCACCCCTAGGCAGCTGATAGGCGGGGGGGTGGGGGGGTCCCTGGAGGGGCTCCTAGGGCTGGGCTCCCGGCGAGGCCCAGGGTGCTGATGAGGGCAGAAGGGATAAGCTAGGGCCTCTTCCCGCTAAGGCCCTCCCGTCCAGGGCTACCCAGCGCTGACGGATTGCCCCCCGCCTCCCGTGAGGGACTGTCGGGAGGGAGCACAGTACCCCGGCCCCCGCCTCCACCGCAGCTTGCCTGCTGACCCCAGCTTGCTCTGGCTCCAGGAGGTCAACCACTACAAGGGGAAGAACTACCCCATCATGAACCTGCACGAGCGGACCCTGAGTGTGCTGGCCTGCCGGGTGAGTACGGGTGCGGGCCTGGCCTGTCTCCTTCCCAGGCTGGAGTGGCGCCCCCTCCCCCTCAGCCCCACCCCTGCTGCTTCCTCGCCAGAAGCACCCCTACCCTGCCGCGGCCTGGCTTGTCCCCGCTAACCAACTGTCTCCCCATCCACACAGTATGTGTCCGAAGTGGTGATTGGGGCCCCGTACTCGGTCACGGCGGAGCTGCTGGACCACTTCAAGGTGAGGCTGGGGACCCAGCGGGGTGGCTTCCAGGAAGGGCAGCTCTCTGAGGGCAGGGGGCCATCTGGGGTGATGTTGGGAGGTTGCCGTCATGACCCCCACCTGCTCTCCAGGTGGACCTGGTGTGCCACGGGAAGACAGAAATCGTGCCTGACAAGGATGGCTCTGATCCGTACCAGGTGGGTCTTGCTGGCGTTTGGTGCTTCCCAGCTGCAGACCGTGCATCCGGGAGCCGGGTGTGGTGACGGCTGCCACTCTGGCTTCACAGTTAGAGGAGGCAGGCGGCTGACGGGGGAATAACTGCCCTCACAGTTGGGGAGTGGGATCCTCTGGGCCAGGGCGGCAGAGCAACCGCCTCTAACTTCCTCTCCACCTCCAGGAGCCCAAGAGAAGGGGCATCTTCTGTCAGATCGACAGTGGGAACGACCTCACCACCGATCTCATCGTCCAGCGCATCATCAAGAACAGGTGAGGTCTCGGCAAAGCTGGTGGGGGTGGGGCGCCCCGCGGCCCTGGCCTGGGCGCACCGCTCACCCGGCCTGGCCCCCAGGCTGGAGTATGAGGCTCGGAACCAGAAGAAAGAGGCCAAGGAACTGGCCTTCCTGGAGGCTATGAGGCGGCAGGAGGCACGGCCCGAGAGGGAGAGCGACTGTGACTTCTGACAGGAAGCAGGAGGTCACCAGGGGCCCCCCGAGCACCGGCCCTCGCCCAGCCACATCTCGAGAGCGTGGCTTAGTTTTTAACAAAGCTGCGATGCCCTCTCCTCCGACCACTCGGCCTTGGAAGGGCTGATGTGGAGGATGCTGCCTCCCGGCCTGCCTGCACAGGGCCTGTCTCCCTGTAGGCCCTCGTGCCCTTCCAGCTAAGTGGCCGGAGAGGGTGTCTGGCACAGGAGCAGCCCGGCAGGCAGGATGAGCAGGGGCACCTTCAACCAGAGGGGTGCCACCCTGTGTGCCAGGGAGACCCAGCTTCCATCTGCCCGGCTCCACAGCTGCTTCCCCGTCCAGCCCCCTGGAAGCTCCTACGGACCCTGGCCGCCCCCCACCACCCCACTCCTCACGGCCTTCCTGCCCACTCAGCCTCTGGGGGAGCCCCAGGGGGCCCCTCCCATCCTCGTCAGAGTGCAGAGCGTGCCCCCTCCCATATGGGCGGCCCCTGCCCCGCGGCGTGTCCCTTCTGCCCCAGAGCCTGGCGCCCAGACACCACGCCCATTGCTTGCCGGGCCAGCCTCGCTGCTCTCACAGACTGTTCTCGATTTTGTACCTGACTGGCTGGCCTGCAACTGAATAAACCTGCTGTGAGGTGCTCCGCGTCCGGCTCTCAGCCCTGCTGGGCGGGACCAGGGAACCCAGCACCTTGGCCCTGCTCCCTGGGGCCCATGCAGCAGGGTGGGGGCAGGAGGCAGCAAGGAACCCCCAGATCTGTACCCCCAGACACCTCGGGCTGCCTCCCACATGGCAGGCTACAGGAGAGGAAAGGAGGTGAGAGTGGGCAGTCGCCCGGCCATGGGTCTGCCACAGGGAAGCGAGGGGCTGGTGCCTGCAGTGTGCAGGCCACCTGAGCCAGGCCCACAGCATCTCAGGGTCTCCTGCACCCAAGTCGGGGGCTCTGGCCCCCTCTTGGCAGGGTGCTGGGGAGGGTGGCAGTGGTGTGTCTGATCTCCTGGTGTTTAAAAGTAAGGGTTGTGGTGCTCTGTCAGCCTACTCCCCGTTCCGTCCAGAGTGGCTTCTGCCCCTCAGCGACTGGGCCCAGTGGGGCCGGAGTGGCCTGTGGCCTGGCGCCTTGGGAACCCTGGGCCAGTGTTCACTCCTTCCAGAAGGTGACTGACCCTGTCTTGTCTTTTTAGTTTGTAAGGTCTGATGGAGAACCCCATGCAGGACACTGAAGTGAGGTGGCCGTGCGTGAAGGTTCAGACACACTCGGGCTGGGCCGGGACCACCCTGCTTTCCTTTCCTCCCAGGTCAGGGGCGGGCCTTCCCTTCATTCCTGCCCCATCTGGCCCCCAGCTTTAGGAGTCTGGTGGTGCCAGACCTTCCCATGCTCAGATCCCTGGGCTGCAGGGATCAGCCTGCCAGCTGTAGACCTGGTATGGGAAGGACACAGGCGTGGCCGGTGGGTTCCTCTTGAGACTGCATGGCACCCCAAGATGGGCCTGGAGGACTGCCTGCAGCAGCAGACAGGAAGCCCCTGCTCGGCCATGGGTGAAGGAGACTCCAGGCCTGGGGGTCCAGGAGGTTGGCGCCCTGAATACTCGTCCACCAATGTGCAGCAGGCTTTTGGGTCCCACCCACAGCACTCAGGCAAGGGACCAGTGCTCGGGTCCCCACTTCATGTTTGTTCCCGCTGGGACCCAGCACTCCCACAGGTCCCAGTTCATGCTCTGAAGGGAATTCAAAAGTCAGCCTGCTAAGACTTTGATGAGTAAAGGAGGTAATTAGCCTGAGTGTGGGGCGGGGGAGGCCACTCCCAGGACACGGCTTTTGCGCTCAGGGGACCCATGTCCCTGCGCGGGCCCTCTAGGCAGGGCAGCACCCATGGCTTTGGGGACACTGGCTTCCATGTGGTCAGAGGAGGGGTGAAGGAGGAGCTCCCAGGCTGGGGGCTGTGCTGTCTGCCTGACACTGGATTCTGGACTGCAAGCCGGGGCTGTCTGCACAGTTGTCAGTCCCTCCTGCTGTGCCCAGCCTGGCCATTCGTTTGGCACAGGGTCTCACTGTCTGGTGCCGGGTGCTGTGCTGTGGCGTTTGGGAAGGCTCTGGAAAGGAGCGGCCCAGGAGCTGCCCCTCTAGTAAGGGAGGTCTTTGGCCTCAAGAGACCCAGGGTTGGGGGCAGGAGGGCTTCCTGGTGTGGGGTGTTCTGGGGAGGCTCCTATGAAGCAGGACTTTTGGGCTGGCTGAGTAGACTCGACAGCTCCTGAGGGACACAGGCACGTGTCCCAGGAGGACCCAGGAGCTGTAGGACAAGACCGGGAGAGCAGTCACAATGGGGTTCCCAGCAGCAGGGTTTGGGGAGCACCTCGGGCCTGAGGGGCCTGTCTGTGCTCCCAGGTGGGCAGAATGGGGTCTGGAGACTCGGGTCCGTGTCCACTCCCACATCCCCCGCGGCACCCACCCCCTCAGAGGCTGCACTTCGCTACTCATTAAGCTGTTTACTGCGGGAACAGGTGGGTGGTCCTGGCTACCGTCTCCTGCTGGGTGGGGCAGGGGCCGGGGGTGCCCGCAGGAGCCAGGCCAGATCCAGGTTTCCAGGTTAGGGCTCAGGCACTGTGACAGTCGGCTGCGCGGAGTGACAGGAAGACATCTGCCTCGCACTGGAAGGTGGCACGGCCGTCGGGCAGCCGTTCGCAGCTCTGCAGGTTCGGGGTGACGTCCTCAACGCACACGGTCTAGGGGCAGGAGAGGGATGAGGGGGCACCCGGCACTCCAGCGCCCTGTACCCCCACGCCCCGCACCCTCCAGTGCCCCGCACTCACGAGGCCCCGCAGCCTGGGGCGCAGCTCCCGGAAGGTGAAGGCTCGGCCTGGGGGTTTCGTGCCCAGGGGGGGCTCGGAGCGCCGTGCGTACGGTGACCTGCGGAGGCCAGACAGCAGCCCGGCGGCGCGGCCCACCGAGTAGTAGCCCAGCCCCGCTGCCTGTTTGTACCACGCAAGGCCCGCAGGCGCCAGCAGCAGGCACAGCGCCAGGGCAGCGACCACCAGCGTCACGGGCCGGGCCATGGGGACTCAGTGGCGGCGAGCAGCGGGGCGCGCAACAGCAGCACGGGCTCCTTATATCTGCAGCAGGGGCGGGGCAGGGCGGGGCGTGGAGGCGGGCACTGGGGCACACCAGGCCTCCCCATCCCCATCCCCATCCCAGAGGGAGAAGCCAGGGAAAAGCCGCACAGGGCTAGTGCCCTGGAGGCGCAGCAGACGGGCCCAGGGCTTGGTGGGGGTGGGACGCCCCCATCCTCTCCACCCTGCCCATCATCTCCCCTTTTGGACCCTGCCTGCTCTTGCTGGGAGGGGCCCCAGCCCCCCCAGCCCCAGGCTCCCCCTACTGACCTTGGTCCAACTTGAGTCCAGCCTAAGCGGGAGCAGGGGCAGCAGTGCTGCGGTGAAACCCCACAATCAGTGCCCCAGCCCTGAGTCACCCCGAGGGGTCCCCAGCTCTCATGAGGCTGGAGAGCCACTGACCGCACTGTGCCCAAAGGACGGGGGACAAAGGAGCAGATCTCACCCTAAAGGGGAACTGACCACAGGAGACCAGAGTTTCTAGAGAAGGCAGGGAAGTCCAGGGGGCCTGGGGGCAGTGGCCAACTTCACACCTGTGGGAGGTTCTATCGCTGGTCTGATCCTTAGAGCCGGTGGCAGGACAGCCAGGATAGCTCGCCAGGCTGAGAGGGGGTGTTAGGGGAGTTGAGGACGTTTGCAAAGGTGGGTGCTGTGACCCTGTGCCTCCTTGTGGGAGGGAGAGCTGAGCTCACGGGACCCTGAGAGGACCTTGCAGAGGGCTGGACTCCAGATGTGTGCAGGGCCCGGCAGGGCAGATGCCCGTCCAGCTCAAGGGGACCAAGCAGGCCCTGGGAGGACCAGGCTGGATCCCAGCAAAGTGTGGAGAGGAGCACCCCAGAGACCCGCAGGGAAGTGGGGCCTGCAGCAAGCTGTGGCCTCCCTGCGGGGAAGTGCATGTCCCCACACACGTGCTAAAAGCCCAGAGGCAGGGCTCAGGGGGTGGTGCCCCAGGCACATGGCTACTTCCTGACACGAGAGGAAATTTCCCGGGGAAGGCAGAACTCCAGGGAGGGGTGGCGGGCTGGGGGGCCACCAATGGGACGCTGCAGCCACCACAGCCCACCTGGGACTGTGTCTTCCCTGCTGGGCTGGCCTACAGGGCTCCTTGCTAACCCTGGATCTGGACACTGTACACAGAGGGCCCTAGAATACAGAGCTGCTGCCTAGAACCTAGCAGCCAAGGGGGGGCACCCAGGAGGCTGAACCCAGGCCTGAGAGGGAGGGCACCCGGCAGGTGACATCAGCCACAGGCTTCCCTCAGTGAGCTCTCCAAACGTCCTGGTCACCTGCCTTTCCCAGGACAGACACCAGCACAGGAACCCTGGTAGCTGGGTTTCTGGGTAGGGGGCACATGACCTCCGGGTTCTGTGAGGGTGATGGTCCCCGGGCCTCCTTTCCCCTGGGCACAATGCCCAGATGGGAAGTATGCTGGCACATGAGGGACCACGCACTGCCCGGTCTTCTCCTCTGCGGACTGCAGACAGGTGGAGGTGACTGGACAGAAGGGGTTAGGGTGGCACAGGGTAGTGACCCCAAGGGAGGAGGTTATCCAGAAGAAACTGGAAGGAGCCAGTGCCCAGAGACTCCCTGCAGCTCACGGGACACGCAGCCTGCAGCGGTCTCCATCCAGAAGCTGCTTGACACTGCCGGGGTTGGAACTGTTGCCCCCGAAGGGCCACTACCCCGTGGAGCTGTGGCAGAACGGACGCCCAAAGGCCTCCCAAGGGCTGTCTTTCTCTCAGTAGGGAGGTCCTTGACACCCGCAGACACACCCTGATGTCAAGGACGCCAGCACTGAAGAGTCACCCAGGGGACTGAGCCTTCCGGCAGGAGAAGGCCTACCCGTGGCTGCCCACTGTGTCCAGCAAAGGTCCTACAGACCAGCCTGAAGGGTGGTCCCCAGGGCCTGGGCTGCAGGCCTCTGCTCCACTGTTCCTCCACCTCCCCTGCTGGCAGGAACATGCCCCAGGGCCTTGGCACCGCCAGGCTCTTGCAGCCCCCTGAGTTAGTCACTCCTGCCCCCCGCTCCTCTGGCTCCTTCTCTTCCAGGAGCTGTGACTCAGGCCTCAGTGGCATTGCATCGAGATGTTTATTCATGAGAATTTTCATATCAACGCACACAGAGGCCGAATTAGCGCCAAGAAAACAAGCAGCTAGAGGCCTCCAGCCAGACTCGGGGTTTAATGAGTTTTACTTATTGGATAAACTGTCAACGTTGTGATGAAAAAAAACACAAAGGCAACTCCAGGCCTCGTTTCAACCCATTCCAGCCCAAAGGGGGCCGTCGCAGGGAGGGGGGCCTGCGTGGGGGGGGCGTCTGGGCAGCTCGGCCTCACTCCTTGAACTTCCACTCCTGGCGGCACATGGGGCAGTGCTGCTGCACCTGCTGCGCGTTGAGCCACTTGAGGATGCAGTGCATGTGGAAGCAGTGTGAGCACTGGCCCCACACCAGCGGGCAATCGTCGCCAGGCACCTTGCCTGCGGGAGGGGCGGGAGGGGCGGGGGAGTTGCACAGTGAGGGACAGCCAGGAGGCCCAGGTCGCCAGCCCATTGACCCTGGGGGACAGGGACGGGGACGTGAGCCCATGGCAGCCAGAGACTCAGACATCAGGAGCGACACCAGTGATGTGGCCACTCCCCCCCCCCCGCCCCCCCCACCCCGCTGCTCCCACTTTCACTCTCCCCCCCCAGGCAGGGCCGGGGCAGCTCAAGGGGCTCCGCGCAGGAGGAGCTCTGGCCCGGCCCACAGGCGCCACCAGCGGCCTCCCAGGGCCCGGGCCCTCCTGCACACCGCAGCCCTGCCATCTGGCACCTGGGATGCCAGGAAGGGGGCCGTGTCCATATGCCCAGGCGACCGCAGAGGAGACACCTCTTGGTGAAGGCTAAGAGGTCTCAGGACCCCGGGGGTTCCTTTCTGAGGCAGCAGGGGTCCAGGGCAGTAGCAGGAAGCCGACTGGGAACACTGGTGCTTACGGCCCTGCCTGCCAGCAGCTGCGAGTGAGCACGGCAGGACCTTCCCTCTCTGTCCCCAGCCTGAAAGGATCCCAGCTCAAAGGCCAGGGTACCCGCTACTGGCACCCCACCCCACACACCTGGAAATGCTACCTACGTGGAGGGGACTGGCACTGCCCATGGTCCAGAGAAACAAGTGTCCCTCTGATTTTCAAGAATCTGGAAAGTCCCATCAAACAGCTGGTGCCAGAAGAGTGCAACAGCCTCCCCTGGCCCTGAGCCGGGCCGTGGGCACCAAGGAGCTACAGCTTGCTCTCTTGGGGGTGCCCCCCACCACTGCCCATCAAGCATGAGCCATATCCAGATGTCACTGGTGCACAAACACAGAGGGCGGGATGGACAGGCCAGGCCTGGAGAAGCAGGGGACATCTTGTCCAGGAGGTGGTTGAGTGCATGTCCGGGACCGACCCCTGTGACCACAGGGCCAGCCTGGAGGCCTGTGTTCCTGGTCCTCACTCTAGACACCAACCCCGCCCCCCCGGGATGCGTGATCCTGCAACATGTCACAGAGAGGACGACGCTCTCAACACCCCACGAAGCGCTGGCTCCACGCTCAACTGGGAGCTGGGAAGCCGGCCTCGAGGCCTGCCTCACAGGGGTCTGCAGCCTCCGTGTCCCTCCGCCCGGCAGACAGGAGGCCAGGGCCACACGGCTGATGCGGGAGCTGCCGCTTCTGAGGGGAGCATTTGAACCAGGCAGCTGGCGTGGGCGCTGGGTCCAAGGGTCCTTCGACAACTGAAAACATGCACCTCCTACGCAGCCCCCCGAGCAGCCCCTGCTCCGTGGCGCACACACATCCCTCGGAGTCAGAGGGAAAAGGCCGCTGCCATCTTCTCGTTTGCTTGTCTGGGGTGGTATTCCTCAATCTTAAAAAATCCTTTCTGTAACAAAAATGTCACTCCCTTTCTGAAACTTTTATGATAAAACAACCAGAAAATCATACACTTGCCATATACAAAGTTATCTACCTCACTCCGCTTCCCAGGCCACGGGGATGGGGTGAGAGGACCCTGGGCTCACAGAGTGTGACGCCTGATTGAAACAAGCCCCCCACCACCCACCTGCAGAGCCCTTCCAACCTCAGGACTATGCTTGGAATCACCTCTAACACATGAGAGTCCCTTAAAAATGGAGGACAGAAAGGGTGGGCGGGGCTGGCGAGCCCACTGATGGGGGTCTGTGAGCCAGGCAGTCCTGTCCATTCCCACAGGGCTCGTCTGGGCAAAAGAGCCGCCTTCTCTCTGGTAACAGCGTGTGCAGGCAGCCTGTGGGGGACGTCTGACAGCACAGGCCAACCTTGGCGCGGACTCGCAGAGAAACCCAGTGTCACTTCACCTGCGCAGAAGGCACGCTGGGCTTGCCAAACACTCTGCTCCCGACAGCTGGCTCACTCTGACTCACAACCAGCAGGTCCAAAGCCTTCTTCTCGGCAGCCGACACACCTGAGCCAGGCCCGCGCACCAGGGATGCCCAGCCACAGCCCCCCCCCCCCCCGGGGGCCACCTCCAACACACGGGCCCACTCCCCACATTGGGCACAGCCACAAAACTGCTTTCGAGGACTTTTCAGAGGCCCAGTCTACTGCTGAGGAAGCTGCAACTACCTGCCCCTCAGGGCTCCCACTGCCTGTGATGCACCCTTAGGAAGGGCGGTTTTAAACGGATTAAACAAGACCAGACCCAGTGCTTCCTACTCTCCAGTTCACTATAACGTGTAAAACCCCATCAAGCAGAAGCAGTCGGTGATTTCCTAAACGACGTCGCACTGGCCTGATTACATCACGAGGGGTTCACTCCTAGGTGGTCACGCCTCCTGTCGGCTGAAGCGCACGTGAAGATCACGCCTAGGATGATGTCTGCACTGAAATTCAATGATTTGGATTTCAGTGTGAGAAGGAAACTCTCATTATTATTCTGGTGCTCACCTGGCCCCACAAGACAGGCCTGGTCACTAATGGGGCTGCCAAGAGCTACTCAGTGGTCCCCAAGCCCCACCTCCCTCTTGGGGCCACCCTTGTGCCCTAGGCAAAGGCTCAGATCCTTTCTTCTGTGTCCTGTTCACTTGGGTCTGACTAAAAACTAAAGTCACTGATGCAAAACTCTGTTTTTGACCTAAATATGTAACCACGCACTTTCACTTTACAGCACTGGGGACAAAGGAGTAACGCAAAAGACGACAAAGAAGACACCTGACCAAACCCCACGGCAGGCATTCTACAAGACAACACTTTCTGAAAGAGTCAGACTGTCTTTTTATAATGTGAGAGAAAAGTCAAAGCACAACTGTTTTGGTTAAGTAGCAAAGGGACAAGCAATCACACCTTGGGTTCTGGCTCACACCACCTTCTGATCAAGAGACACTTGGGGACACTAAAGAAATCTGAACAAGGACGAGGAACGGGGATGGGCAACAATAAAGAATTACTGTCATGTCGTCTGATGTGACAACAGTGACAGGTAAAAAGTCAGCACAACATTTAGAGACGCAGGTAAGCTGAGCGGGGTGACGGTAGCATTTACTTTACGACTAGTTTTTCTATTTGTTTTTTGCTTTTTGTTTTCTTTTTTATGGAGGTACTTAGGATTGAACCCGGGACCTGGTGCATGCTAAGCACGTGCTTTACCGCTGGGCCACACCCACTCCCGTAGCATTCACTGTAAAACCCTGGGGGAAACACACAGGCGTGGTAAGATATTACTCAGTGTCCTTCTATGTGCTAGATGGGGGGCGACCTCAGAACACTGCGATTGTGTCTGCTTGAGAACTTCAAATAGGAAGCTTTGTTTTCCAGCTACGCTGATCAGGATAGAAACCTGTCCTATTTTTGTTATAAAAGTTTGGAAGAGGTCTCTATACAAATAGAAGCCCAAATCGCCTGGCTTTTTCTAGTGACTTTTCTTGGCGAAAGGAAATCAAACCCCAGGGACGTTATGCAGGTATTTGGGGGGACACGCCACGGCCAGCGAGTAGGCAGAGCTCAGGAGAGCGGGCAGGGGGCACTCACAGTCCGGGCAGCAGCCGTTGAAAGCCATCCGGCAGATGCCGCAGTTCTCGTCGTTGGCCACCCAGAGCCAAGTGGCCACGCCGTTCCAGCACTTGATCTTCACCTTCATGGCGCAGGAGCCTGCGGAGAGGGAAGAGACCACCGAGCTGCGCTGAGTCCGCGGAGCCACAGCACCTGGGCGCCAAAGAAGGGGTGCTGCCCGAGCAGGAGGGTCAGCGCGGGCAGGAATCGGGGCCGAAGGAGCAGCACAGACTATCTGCCAGGGGGCGGAGGTGGGGGCCGGGTCCTCGGGAGGCCCGGGCGCCCAGGGTGTCCGGCGACCCCGCACTTCTGGCCCGGCGTCCACGGAAGGGCGCGCTGGCCTCCGCTGACGCGGGGAAAACGTGCCGATCAGTACTTCCGAAAGGGACACGACTGGCCCGGGGTGGCCGAACACCCAAGCCCGCCCCCACCGGGCCGCGCCCCCTCCCCGCCGCGGGACCGGCTGCAGGAGCGGGGAGGGGCAAGGGAGGGGCGCCCCGCCAGGCCCCGCCCCAACGGCCGCACCTCGCCAACCTAATCGCGCGCCGCCCCACCCGCCTTCCGTTGGCAGCGCCGGCGCCCGCGCGGGAAGGTATATAAACGACCGCGGCCGGGGCCCGGCACCTCTCAGCAGCGCCCGCCGAACCCCGCGGCCAGTGCGCACGCGCCGCCCGGGCGACGCCGGCCCGCAGCCAATCCACGGCCGCTCCGAGGACGCGGCACCAGAAGACCCCGCGCGGCGCCGGAAGTGACGCCCCTGCGTGCTGACGCGCGGGCTCGAGCCGAGGCCGATTCCGCGCCCGCCATGGCGGACAAAATGGATATGTCTCTGGACGACATCATTAAGCTGAACCGGAGCCAGCGAGGCGGCCGCGGCGGGGGCAGGGGCCGCGGCCGGGCCGGCTCCCAGGGCGGCCGTGGCGGCGGAGCGCAGGCCGCCGCGCGAGTGAACCGAGGCGGCGGGCCTATCCGGAACCGGCCTGCTATCGCCCGCGGCGCGGCGGGCGGCGGCGGCAGAAACCGGCCGGCGCCCTACAGCAGAGTGAGTGCGGAGGACGGGCGGCGGGCCCTGGGCGGCGGGGGAGCGGGCCGGCGGGCGGCACGGGGACGGCAGGCCCCGGGCCGCGGGGGCGCGGACGCCGGGCGGGCGGGGGGAGGTCGCGCAGCGGCCCGGCGCGGAGGTGGAGACCCTGCCGGCCTTTGTCTCGGCCGGGCGCCGGGCCTCGTGGCGCCGGGGGCTGAGGGCACGTCGGCGCGGCCGCCCCGGCGGCGGGAAGTTGGTTGGAGAAAACCGAGAAGTTGCAGGACGTGAGGCCCCGGCGGTCGGCTGCGGCCCGGCGCGGGCGGGAAGCGGGACTGCGAGCCTCTCTCCTCGCGTTCCTCCGGGGCCGCGATGGGGGAAGGTCTTGCGGTGGCCGTGAGGGCGAGGGCGAGCCTTGGCCTGAGACTCACGGGTCTTTTTCTGTTGTTTCCTTTTCTTTAGCCGAAACAACTCCCTGACAAATGGCAACACGACCTATTCGACAGCGGTTTTGGGGGTGGTGCCGGCGTGGAGACCGGTGGGAAACTGCTGGTGTCCAATCTGGATTTTGGAGTGTCCGACGCCGATATTCAGGTAAGCGACGGAGCTTCTCGGCGAATAGTTAACAGTGCACGGAACTGGTTGTGTTGTTTGGGACGTGGCCCTGAATCCCCACCCACCTTAGGACAGCTAGCCCTCCCAGGCACCCGAGGGCTAGCCACCGTCCCCTGTAAGGGCTGCAGGAATGCAAAGCAGAGGTGAGGCTACAGTTGAAAGCCCCACTAGTGGGTCAGATTGTGCTGGAAAACAGGCCCCCAGTCTAGTCTGAGGAGCCGCTGCTCTTCATTACTGAGATGTCTTCTGTGGATGAAAGTCTTCTGTCAGAAAGTCTCTCTAACGGAAGACTGGTGGACGTGTGTGGTTCCTGTATTGCTGGAAGAGCTAGGCTACTTGCTTTCCTCATTTTGTGCTTGTTTCGGTGGTTTATTGGAGGAGAAAGCTCTTCCTCTACAGACCTGACAAAGCACAGAAGCAGGATGGTGCCGGCGTCTCTCTGGCTCCTTCTGCCTTAAGCCCTGTGTGTTATAGAGAACGTCGTGTCCTGTTTTCTCCCTCATCCTCGTTTCTCTGGGTCTTGTTAGTGATATGATTCTCAAACTCATCTTTGGTTGAAGCTTCTTTCTTTTCTATTCTTTTTTTTTTTCCTCTCACTCCCCCCCCCCTTTTTTGTATGAACCCCAAAGGCGCTTAAACTTGTGTTCTGGCTAAGTAACTTGGGGATCAGTCCTGGAGATGGCTGGGTCAGGGTGCTGGGCCTTCCAGGGTTCAACTTTCCAGAGCCCCATTGTTTTACTTGACCGTGGGAGGACAGAGCAAGGCCGGTGAGCACTCACAGTGTCTCAACACTTTTTTTAAGGTGGTTTCTGGCATCCACTGGAAACCGCTTTTGGTGAACTCCACTTCCCGCTGTGTGCCTGCGGCCGGAGTAGCCCCACACTCTGGGTTCCCTCTCCAACTCCCAGCCTGCCTGAGGTCAGGGCAGTTTCCATGGCAGCGCTTGGCTTCAGACTTTGCGGCAGGCTTGAGTAGGAGGAGAGGGAAAGGTGAGCCAGAATCTGCCCTGGGGGAGGGGCTGGGTCAGGGCTCCCGAGTCAGCGGGCCCTTGGAGCTGGTCCACAAGTGGTTAGTCCCTTGCTCTGTGATCTTGGCCTTTGCTGCTGCTTGGCGCAGCCCTTGGGTGTGTTGTAAATTTTCCTCTGGTGAAGAAGATAGCGATTTAATTTTGTGCCCTTCACTGGTGGGCTTTGCGCTCCTATACTTGCATCCTGGTACAGATGGAGGTCCCCAGGTCGGCAGGAGCCCTCGGGCCCGGCTGCCCCTCGAATGGCTGTCCCGTCTGCCCCGTCCCATCCCACCCCCCAGGTCCCACTACCATGGCCCTGCCCCTCACACGTATGTCTGCCTCCCAGGGAAACACCCCAGAGCAGCTCACACTCCCAGGGAGTGTCCCTGGGCTGCCAGGAGGAAAGTTGCTTGCCTGACTGCTGTTCTTTCTGACTCTCAGGAGCTCTTTGCTGAATTCGGGACTCTGAAGAAGGCGGCTGTGCACTACGACCGCTCTGGCCGCAGCTTAGGAACAGCAGACGTGCACTTTGAGCGGAAGGCAGACGCGCTAAAAGCTATGAAACAGTACAACGGCGTACCCCTGGATGGTGCGTGTGGCGGTGGACCCAGGACGGCTGCGGGGCTGTGGCTGGGTTGTGGGGTCAGCTGGTCCCATCCCTGCAGGAGGGGCCCTCTGCCGGAGGATGCTCTGTGCTCCCCCTTGTCTCCTCTGCGCTGCCACCTCGTGCTGTCCGCACGCCTGGACCGACCCCTGTGCACCCCCATCCAGCGGGCTCCGTCCCTCCCCCTTTCAACTCCTTCTGGAAGGTTCACTTGTGTGAAACCTTCTCAGAACCACCATAGCAGACCTCTGAGTGTGGGGCTGTAGTCGTAAAGACATACTTTTCTGCTCGTGAGCACCTCGGACACCTGACAGACACCCGCCTAAAGTGGACGGAGGAGTGAGGGGGCCCTAGTGGGGTTGGTGTTGGCGCCGGCTCCTTCTCCCTTCGGCGCTTCCAGGCCACTGCCCTCGTGTGGGTGCCGTGGCACGGGCGGTCTCAGAGCCCTCTGGTGGTAGCGGCCCTTTCGTGTTCCCTGCGCAGGCCGCCCCATGAACATTCAGCTCGTCACCTCACAGATTGACACACAGCGGAGACCTGCACAGAGGTGAGTGGCGGGACTGGCTTGTGGGGGGTCCGCTCACCCTGCGGCCTTTCCAGGCATCTGAGCGCATTCCCTTTTCCTTACTAGTGTAAACAGAGGCGGGATGACTAGAAACCGTGGTTCCGGAGGCTTTGGTGGCGGCGGTGCCCGGAGAGGTGCACGTGGAGGCAGCCGGGGCAGAGGCAGAGGCACCGGTCGGAGTTCAAAGCAGCAACTTTCTGCAGAGGAGCTGGATGCCCAGCTGGACGCCT
This sequence comes from Camelus dromedarius, assembly GCF_036321535.1. Lineage (NCBI taxonomy): Eukaryota > Metazoa > Chordata > Mammalia > Artiodactyla > Camelidae > Camelus > Camelus dromedarius. The sequence goes on from NC_087451.1 coordinate 27,769,635, forward strand.
ACAATGCCAGAGTACGTCCCTGAGGAGGCTGGGTTAGGGCTGGCCTACCACTGAGTCTGAGGGCCTCTTTTCCAGTGACAGCCTCTCTTCCTCTGTTTCAGATGGACACCAGTTAAACAGACCAGCAGATCCGTGCATGGACCAGGACCCAGATGTCTTGTCCGTGCTCCCTGGAGGGACGGGTGACAGACTGGGGCTGCGTGGCCAATGATGGATTTGTTTCTTTTATGTTTTAAAATAGAATTTAAAGTTCATGTAAAGGTTTCTTTTTTTTTTCTTTTTTTCTTTTTTTTTTTAAATTCTGAAACAGACCTGTTTTGTACCGAGTTATTTTTGGGATAAATTTTACTGGTTGCTGTTGTGGAGAAGGTGGCGTTTTCACCTTTGCCATAATAAAATAGAAATGTGTGTAGAACTGGAGCTGTGTAATTCGTCCCCATCGGAGTCCTCGCCTGGGCCGGAGCTCTGGTGTCAGTCCAGGGGGTGGGAGGGACACGGCAGACCTGAGGAGGAAATGTGGGCAGCAGGCCTGCCGGGTGTGTGGCACCTGGCCTAGGGGTTGGAGTTAGTGCTTCGGGAGGTTGGTGGTGGCCACTCTTCCGTCTCTGTTCCGCAGACCCTAATTTGTTTCCCACCCGGTAGGGTGGGCGTGGGAGGACGTGGAGCAGTGTCTTGCGCCCGCAGCCGCCTGGTCACCTGTACTTCGAGGTGTTTCTGCCACCCTGTGTTTCTGCCAGCCTTCAGATGACTGCTGACTGCAGGCTTGGGCCATTCCTTTGTGGTCCTCAGGAACCTGGATTCAGCAGTTGTGACTTTGCAATGTAATTGTCTCATGTGTCTTGTTTTGTGTCATCAGGGAAGGAGCATGGTGTCAGGGTGTCCTTTTCTTAATTCCGCACTAGGTGATGTAGCTGGTGGGAGCTGTGGCAGAATCTAATTTGACTTGCAGAGAACTGCAGGGTCTGGCAGACACAGATGCCTGCCCAGACCCCTTCTGGGACGGTAGAGCAGGGCAGTGACATCACCTGCCTCTACACCATGTGCCCAGCCATGCGGTCCCTGTGGTTCAGGAGGGGCGGAGACACCTTTGGGCGCCCCCTCTTAGGGCACACTTGTCTGCTGCTTGGTTCTGCCTGAAACCAGGCTGGAGAGAAGGTCCTTGTTCCGGGCTCACAGGCACGTTCCAGGGCGGGACTGGGGAGGGCCGGGACGGGGCCGGTACTAAGTGGCGCCCTCAGCAGGCAAGATACACGGGGAGCTCTCGGCCTCGCCTCATCCCGAGGCAGCTGCCACTGTGGCTTCCCATCTTCCCTGTGTGGGAGGGGGCTGGGGTGCCTCACAAGGGATGGATGTGAGGAAGGGGTTACCGCGCTGTCACTGCAGGGCCGGCAGTTGCTGCTTGAGCTGCCCGAGGTGCGCCGGGCAGCGAGTGGAAAGATGGGCCATCCCTGCCCTTGGCCAGAGGAGCTGGTCCAGCTGGAAGGGGTCGTTGTGTGCTCGGCTTTAGCAGCTGTGGTTGTGAGGAGTGGGTGTGGTTGAGGTTGCACACCTGGGCAGAGCTGGGCGGTGTCCCTGAGGAGGTGGCCTTGGGCTCAGCAGGCAGGTGCCAGGTGGGACACTGCTTTCTGGGGCGTCGGGAGAGGCAGCAGGACGCCTTGCTCTGCTCGTTCGTTCCACCTGGAAGCTGACGAGAGCATCTGACTGGGGCCCGCTGGGCCCGGGGCTGGAAGTGGTGGCACTGACGGCCCCTCAGATGGGGAGCCCTGCGGGGCGCTCAGGTGTTTGGAGGGAGTGGCTGCTGGGGTTTGGGGGCTCATGGGGCAGCATGAGGAGTGCCTGAGGGGAACACGTCGAGGGATGTCGTTAGTGGAGAGCGGGTCACAGGAGGAAGCAAACAAAGGGCAGGCGCCAGGCACCGTCGTCAGGTGTCAGGGTAAGTGCTAAGGCTGTGGAGGAGAACAGAGCAGAGGGTGCCCAGGAGGAGGCAGAGACCCACGAAGGTCTTTGGGGGAAAGCTACCTACAGAAGAGCAAGCGCCAGGGTCCTGAGGTGAGGACTCTGGGACAGGCCAGAGCCCCGGCGTGGCTGGGTGGACGGGGCAGAGGACCTGGGGCCTCACTGATGGCCTCTGCTGGGCCCCGAGGGAAGCCCTGTGGGGGCGTCTACCAGAGGGGCAGCCTGGTATGGGACAAGGGCCTAGGGCCCAGCACGCGGGGACTGATGTCGGTGAGTGACAGCCACAAACTGACCGAAAAGGCCACTTGGAGTGGGCTTTAGTGTTTCAGTTTCAATGAGTGTTGAGTGTGAAATACTCTTAAGAAAACTAGTTTTTCACCTGAGAAAATAACATACCCGATCAGCATAGAGAAGCTGACATAAACAGAACCGCCCTCCCAGCGCTGTCCAGACAGAGCCCTTGTTACTCCAGGGGTTTAAAAAAGCGAGAGCTTTACTGACATATAATCCACACACTGCGAAGCTTGCCCATTCACATAGTGATTTTACTATATTCACAGAGTGACAAATCTACCCCCACGTTGAAATTCCAGAATATTCTCATCACCCCAGAAAGAAAGCCACCAGCAGCCCCTCCTCAATTCCTCCCCTGGCCCCTGGCGTCCACTGGTCCACTCGCCTTCCATCTCTGGACCTGCCTGTCCTGGATGTTTCAAACTGAGCTGTAGGGTGTGCGACTTTCCAGGTCCATCCTCTTTAACTCAGCATGATGTCTTCAAGGCTCAGCACTCAGGCCTTTTTCTTGCCGAACAGTCTAGGCTGGGTGTCTCACGCACAGTTTAGCCACTCACCAGGTGATGGACACCTAGGCTGTTTATGGTTTTGACTTTTGGGGTAATGTTGCCGTGGGCATCTATGCACACGTTTGTTATGTAAACATGCATTTTCACTTCTCTTGGAGTGGGATTGCTGGGTCATAGAGCAACTGAGTTTAATTTTTTGAGGAGTCAGGGGTCTTCCCACGGCAGCTACACACTCTTCCGTTCACCCCAGCGGTGATAAAGACTCCAGTTTCCCCACTTTCTTGACAACACTTTGTCTTTCTTATTTTGGCCATCTGTGGGGGGCGAAGTGGTGTCTCATCATGGTTTTGCTTTGTAATTTCTTTTCCTTATAACCTGTTTCTTTTTTAAATGTCCGGATTGAATAACAGTTACTCTGGGTAGGACGTTGCTCCCTGTGCAGTTCGGAGGACTTTTCCCACACACTGATCTGTTTGAACGTGGTGAGTGCCACGACTCCAGTTTTACAAAGAAAAATACAAAGATCTCTTTATATTGCTTTGTACTCTTTAAACTTTATAGAAGTAATAAAAAATAACGTGATATTCCTGAAATGGACATAGCTAGCACCTTCCCTAATAATTTATATGAACGTCCACCTCTTTCTCCATTTAACTGTGAATGTCTTATAATTTTGATATTCAGATTTATAGAAAAATGTGAGAATTGGACAAAGAATTCGGTGCCCCCCTCACCCAGACCCCAGGTGAGACCCCATTCCTCTTCACCCTCTGTTTTTCTGGAACTGATGGAGAGCAGGCTGCAGCAGGCTGCCACTTGACCCCTACACCCGTGCCCGTGCGTGTCTCCAAAAGCGAGGGCATCCTCTTCTGCAGTCAGACGTGAACACTGACAGCGATACCGTTACCTGAACTGCAGGCCTTGCTCAAGTCTGGCCGGCTGTCCTAGCAGCCTGTGTTGTGAGCGCTTCTGGTCCACGTGGAAAAGGCAGGCCTGGGCCGTGAGGGTGTCCAGCCGTTTTCAGTGCTTTAGCCCTCTGTGTGTTTTATGACCTTGACACTTTCTGCACGTTGCTCCCGTTGGGGATTGTCTCACTCAGGTCTGATTAGACTGGGGCTGCGGATTCTCGGCAAGAATATCACTGACGGGGGTTCCCGTGCGCACCGGACGGCAGTCTGTCTGATTCCCGTGGTGTGAGATTGTGCGTGTGGTTCAGGTGGGAGCGGCCAGTTTTCTCGACTGCACAGTCACCCTTCTCCCCTTGGTAATCCATCAGTTTGTTGGAGGAGGAACTTTGAGACTAAGAGAACACTTGTTTCTCACAGTTTTGCCTGCTAATTTTAGCATCCTGTGGTGCAGTCATTATTACTCTGGTGTTTCATGGTTAGTTTTTACATTTCCCTCATTCCTTCAACATTAATTGGAACTATTTTCTAAGACAGAGCAGCCCCTTCTCTACCATTTACTCAGTCATTTGTATCGGCATGGACTTGTGGACCTGTATTTGATTCTATGAGACGTAATCTGGTGACTGCCATTCTGCTGCTCCGAAGGTTAGGGATCCTCGTGTGCCCTTTTGACGTGCCATGTCCTTAAAAGCACTTCCTAACTTTCTGGCCCCAGGGGAGACTCCAGGCCCACCTTCTATTCTCTGGCTCGTTTCGTGGAGACTGGGATTTAGCAACCAAGATCTGGACGTTGCTTGTGCTCACTGCCACCGAGCTGCTGTCACTGCTGAGTCCTCTCAGGACAGAGCTAGGAAACACATGTACTAACTCACGTGTGTACCTCTGTATTTGTTTCTGAACCTATCTAGTTGCATATACACATTAAAAAAACTGTGAGTTCACACTGACGTCTCTGATTCCAGCCCAACTCCAGAGGATTCACTCTCACCTCCCCTTATTTATAAATTCTTTCTCTGGCAGTGAGAAGCCTGGCTTTCGTGGTCCACGTGGTATCTGCTTAGACGACATCAGTCCTTTAAGTGTCTGCCTAACCTGATCTTAGAGCTGCTGACCCACACCTGTAAGAGACATTCGCTAACCAGGGGGCAGGACTGGGTTCTTGAATGTGTAGAGTCAGGGTACCCAGTGAAGGTACTGGTTCCCAAGGTTGCTTAGGCGAGTGAGTCTCTCCCACACTTTTTTAAGGTGGTTTCTGGCATCCGCTGGAAACCGCTTTTGGTGAACTTCACTTCCCGGTGTGTGCCTGCGGCCAGGGTAGCCCCACGCACACCTCCCACCCCACACCCTGTCCCGTGTGTCTCACGTGTGGCTGTGTCAGAGTTGTGTCCTCTATAATAAATGGGTACCTGTAGGTAAAGTGTTTTCCTGAGTTCTCTGAGTTTTAGTGAATTACTGAACCTGAGGGGGCAGTTGTGGGAACCCTTGAATTTGTAGTTTGCTGGCAAAAATCTGGGTAGCTTATGACTGGTGTCTGAAATGCGAGCAGTCTTGGACTGAGGCCTCAACCTGCAGGGTCTGGGCTCACTCCAGATACTCAGCGTTTAATTGAAATGTGGCACGTGTGGTTTCAGGCAATTGGTGCGAGGGAAAAAACCTGTCAGTGGTGCATCATCCAAGTGCATGGTGTGGACTCTGTCTGGATCCTGCTGTGGATAAACCAACTGGAACAGCAGTTCTGAGATGGGGAAACTGAACATGGACTGTTAAAGAGCTTATATAAACCAAACAACACCAGAAAATCAAGATAAACCGAACAGTGGGAAACACAAGGGCATGAACAAGCAGTTCACAAAAGAAGTAAGACAAATATGCTCACTCTTCTAATGTTGCAAGAAAAGGAGTTACAATTATATGATGCCATCATTTTAGACGTTAAATTGGCAAATATATATACATTCTAAAGAGATACACACACATATATTCTAAAACATTAACACAAACCTTTCTTGGAAAAGGCAAAACCAGGGATTTTCATATAGATGACATGATCCTACAGGTAAAAAATCTTAAGGAATCACACAAACTTTAAGAACTAGTAAACGAGTTTAGCAAGGTTGCAGGATATAAGGTCAACATACAGAAATCAAGCAAAATGAAAATTTCAATTCAAAATGAAATTCAGCATGAAATTCAAAAATGAAATTAAGGAAATTCTATTCATGTCAATACTAAAAAGAATAAAATTCTTAGGAACAAATTTAACAATAGAAGTGCCAGACCTGACCGTAGAGTGAAAATTATGAAATATTGCTGAGAGACATTTAAGATTAAATAGATGTATAGAAATCTCATGCTTTGGGTTGGAAGACTCAGTATCAATAAAATGTTAAGTCTCCCCAGATTGTTCTACAGATTCAATGTAATTCCTATCAATAGATGCTTTTGCAGAAATTGAGAACGGATTTTAACATTTCTATGGAAATTCAAAGGACCTAGAATAGCCAAAACAATTTTGAAAAGAATGGTAAAGCTGGAGAACCCACACTACAGGTTTCAAAACTTACAACAAAGCTACAGTAACCAAGAGACTGTGGTGTTAAGGATAAACATATAGATTAAGGAACAAAGTTGAGTCTATAAATAAATCCTGAAGTTTATGGCGAATAGAATTTCAACAGAGGTGCCAAGACAGTTCAGTGGGGGAAATTACTAGGCTTTTCCACCTGTGCTGGGACAATCAGATATCCCTACACACGCGCGGAAGAACTTTGCCTCAACTCATGCCTTACACAGGGATTAACTCAAAATGGAGCGTAGACCTAAATGGAAGCTGAAATTGTAAAAATAATAGGAGAAAATCTTTACAGCTTTGCCTTAGGTAAATAGTTCTTAGACACAACATCAAAAGCATGAGCCATGAAGAAATTTTTTATAAACTTCACTAAAATAAAAGGTTTTGCTCTAACAGACATCTTTAGGAAAAGTCAAGTCAAGCCACAGAAGATGTTTACAAACCATACATCTGACAAAGGACTGCTATCCAGGACCCATTAGTCGTCTTACAATGGACGACTAACCAAATTTTAAAATGGACAAAAGACTTGAATAGATACCTTACCAAAGAAGACTCTTCAAGAAAATGCAAATCTAACCCAGGAGACACCATGTCGCACCCACTAGGACAGGTTTAATCAAAAAGACAGACAATGCCAAGTGTTGGCAAAGGTGTGCCCCGTTGGAACCCTCTCACCTTGTTGTCAGGGTTGTAAAATGACGTCCACCTTGGAAAACATGGGGATTTCCACTGTGAGGAATCTACTCAAGACAAATGAACATATGTTCACGCGAAGACAGATGCTGCTGTTCACAATGGACAAAAAGGAATCCAAAGGTCCAGCTGATAAATGAATACCAACAAAATGTGGAACATTTGCACAGCGATTGGAACAAAAGCACTGACCGCAGATGGACGGCAAGACGTCAGATGATATCACAGGCCCCCAGAACGAAATGCCCAGGAAAGGCCAGCTTACAGCTGCAGGAAAGCAGGGCAGTGGCTGCCAGGGTCTGAGGGGGGTGGCTGCAGCAGTGGGCACTGACTCAGTTGCGTAAGGGAAGCTTGGTCAGAATGATGATTATGCAGCTCTACAAATTTACTGGAAAATAGTTGAACTGTAAATTTTGTTTTGTTGTGGGGGTAATTAGGTTTATTTACTTACTTACTATTCTAATGGAGGTGTTGGGGATTGAACCCAGGACCTCGTGCATGCTAAGCACACGCTCTACCATTGAGCTACAGCCTCCCCCTGAATTGTAAACTCAATGGGTGGATTTTGTAAATTATACCTCAATCAAGCTGTAAAAAAAAAAAAAATTACCTTGCCGCTCTATGTCATTAAGTATTTTTATTTAAATCATGTGAAAGGATTTAATTCATCACGGATTTTTTAAATGAACATGTTAATATTAATTACAGTGCAAATGCTCCTGGGCCGCGCAGTAATGCACTTTTGAGATCCACTATGGAGATGTTTGATATCCTAGAAGTGCTGTAGTGAACATCCTTGTAAGGAAACCTTTGTGCACAGCCACCGTTCTTTCTTCAGAACACCATTAAGGTTCAAGTTGTACCTTCTCGGCACTACCCCCCCGGCCCCGCCCCACCCCGCGCTCTCCCATCTCTTAGGGTCTCTGCTAATTAGCTAAAAAGGTTCAAAATAGCATCCTTCCTCCCTCATGATGGTGCAGTCATGTCACATCCCGAGGGGTCTAGTTCCTACAGGTCCTACCTGCACCCACAGAAAGGATGGAGGGCAGGGACATGGTGTCAGCACTGGGGTGTGGTGTCAACAGCTGGTCTCGGCTGTGGTAGACTCTATAGGACCAGTGGCCCTGGTACTCCCACAGGGCACTGCAGGGAGTGGCCCTGGTCCTCCCATGGGACACTGCAGGGAGCGGTGAGGATGATCTTGCTGATGAAGACACACAACCGATGCAACGTATAAAGCTTAACTAGATTCTGATTCAAAGAGAAAGTAAAAGAACTCAGTACAAGCAAGGAAAATACTGGTTAGATCTTTAATGATATTTGTTAATTGTATTGGCCGGTATTCCAGGCACCTACTGCTCTGTAAGAAATTACTCCAAAACCCGGTGTAAAACATACTTTATTGTGCTTACAGATTCTGAAGGTAAGGGAGTGAGACGGGATGGTTCATCTGGCACCACAGGGCGGGGCTCCTAGGTCTTCAGCCCGTCTTTGGATTGAGAAGCCACACCCCAGCCTCACCCTCAGCTGGGCCCTGAGCTGCAGCCACAGTGGGATGAGGTTAGGGGGCCCTGTGGGTGGCAAGTGTATTTTCCCGCAGAGGGCTGTGGGTCACCGGGACACGGCTGAAGAGCCACACACCCTTTGCTTCTCTTCCCATTGGCAGGTGGAGTGTCTGTTATGATGCCACTTCTTTTGTGTTGGGATCTCTGCTCATCTTGTTTGAAACTTACAGGACTTAAGTAGGCTCTGTTCAGACAGGTTAAGTAGTTCAAAATGGAGTCACAGTGGCCAACATGAGCTTCCATGTTGGTTATTCTGAAATGTAACGTACACTATAGGACTGGGAGTGTCCCAAGTGATAAACTGAGAGTATTGCTTTAGATGAGAAGTTTGACAGGCCGTGTGTGTTACTGGGACAGAAGGAAAAATGGGGAGAGTGAAGCCCCCTCCCCAGGGGAACTGTTACTCCTTAGAAAGAGACCACTGAGCTGAGTGAGTTGAAGGCTGTTTGCCGGAGGGCCTGACTCCACGCTGCTGAAAGCTGTTCCGGGGTCTGGACGCTGCCCGACACCCTGTCGGGGCAGCCAGCAACTCCCCCGTCACAGGGTGGAACTGTGCTGGGACGCCGCCTCCGTGGACTCCGCCTTGGAGTGGTCAGTCACCCCCTTTCCCTACTTGTAGCGGTGAAACACCAGGCAACTCCTGAACCGAACACTGCCTGTTGTTTCGTGCATCGCCAATTCCATGATTCCCACTGGCCCTTCCTGCTGGGCCCAGAGACAAACTCTGCCCTAGAACCTGGCCTGGCCTGAGTCGGGCTTGCCCAGCAGAGCCGCAGCATAGTTCTGGCCCTTCCAAGTGGGCTCCCTCGAAGTCACAGAAGACGGGCCTCTTGAAACACTTGCTGTTGGAGACTAGCTGCCAAAACAACCGGGGGGCGTGTGGGAGAGCCTCGGCTGACAACCGTCTTGCTGGCCAGTCTTCAGGAGGCTGCGGCGCGGACCTAGCAGACTACAGCCGCATGGGAACCCCGTGCTCAGCCCATGGGGAGGAGAAGCATAAATCCGAGCTCCAGGCCAGTGTGTCTGGAGAGGTCTGTTAAACCACAAGGGGCGGCGGGGATAACAGTACCCTGGCTGTTGTTTACCCTGAGAGGATTCCTTTCTTCCAAAATAAACGCATGTTGAACTATTCACAGTGGACATGACATCTGAGGTTTGTTTCAACGTTGCTGTGTGTTGGGAGATGAAGGCATTGATGAAACAAGAGCGACCACGAGCTGCTACCTGTTGAAGCCAGGAGCTAGGGCCCCTGGGTTCATAATCCCGGTGCCGGGTGGTGGGCCCCGCCCACTGTACTGGGGAGGATCTGTGACCAGCAGAAGGGATGGCACTTGTGACACTAGGCTGTGAGAGCCACCGCGGCTGCATCCCGAGCACTTGTTGATTCCCTTGCTCGTTTTCTGCTTTTGAGGCCTCACTTCAGGGGAAGCAAGCTGCCCTACTGGGAGCAGCCCTATGGAGAGGCCAGGAGCCGCAGGTGGCAGGGAATCAAGGCCTCCAGCCAACAGCCCTCGAGGAAGAGAGTCTCCCGCCCACAGCGCGAGCACAAGCTTGGAATTCCAGGAGATCTTCAGAGACCCAGGCCCTGGCTCACAGCTTGACCACAACCTCAGGAGAGGCCCGGAACCAGAACCACCCTGCAGAGCTGCTCCCTGACTCCCACACAAATGTTGATCGTTTTAAGCTAAATTCCTGGTAAGTTTTCACACAGCAGTAGACTACTAATATAATGGAGTTTGGAAATTTTTAAAAGCCCACGGGTTATCAGAAAGCAGACTTTTCCTCCGCCAGTGACTCAGCAGTGCAGCAGGTCGCGTGGCCCTGGTGGTCTGGTTTTCAGGGACAGGGTGCCTCAGAAGCACACACCCAGCACCAGACAAGAACGCTCTGCCTTGGGCCGACTGAACATCCTTCACACAGCGCTGACAGTGTGACTCTTGGTCACAGGAAAATCGCATATATTCCTCAGAAACCAAGACATCTCCCAAAGATACCAAGCTTCAGGACTTCACATTAATTTCTATTGCCTAAAACCTGCAGGCGTGTGTGCTGCTGACGACTGCGGCCTCGACCCGGACTCGCTGAAGGCAGGCCACACAGACGGGTCCTGCCTTCCTGGGGCTGAAGAGCCACCGACGGGGGCAGGGGCCCGTTTCCGAGTTCTCACAAGGGCTGCGGGTGAAGGTCAGGAGGCGCACCACGCCCAGCATCTGGTGTGCAGCACTTGGGGGCCAGGACCCCACAAGGAGAAAGAGGGGTGGTGGGCGGGTGTCGGCAGCGCGGGCTTCGGCCGGGCCGGCCACGGGGGCCACGAGTCACGAGCCCCTCATGGCGCTACGGAGCCCTCCCGGGTGAGCGTGTGCGAAACGTCCGATATCCGCCAACAGTCGGAGCACGCGGGTGGAGAACCTGCGTGGACGGCGGCATCTCAGCCAGGAGCTCCCAGTGCCGAGACTCCCTGAAGCGGCTGGCGCTCCGGGCAGGGCGGCCGAACGCTGACCGTGTGGAAGGGGAAGGCCCGCGGCGCACGGACTCCGCTCCCGGAAGGGCGCCCTGGGCCGTCACCCGCGGACGACGGAACGTTCGGCGGTCACTTCCGGGAGGCCAGGAGGCAGGGCCCGCTCGTCCCCGCGGAGCGACGGCGGCCTGCTTCCGGGGACGCGCCCGCGCCCGACAGACGCGCGTTCCAGCACCTCGCGGAAATGCCACGCCGCGCCCGCGTTCCGCGCGGGCCGCAGCGAAACCATGACACTGCCCGCCCCCTGAGTTCGCGGGCTGACCCGTTGGGTCGCCTGGGACTGAAAAATGCCGGCGGCAAAAGGCGCAGAAGCCGCAGCCGGACGAGTGTCCGCACGCGTCCCGTCCGCCGCGCCGCCCACGCGGGATGCGCCCACGAGGCCAGCCCCGCAAGATGGCGGCAGCGCGCTCCCGGCAGCCCCTCCGCGCGCATGCGCTCTCCGCGGCCCGCCCGGCGCGAGCGGAAGTCGCTTGACCCCGGAAGTGGCGGGCCGGGAGCGCGCGGGCGGGGCGGCTACGTTCGTCATTCCGTGCGGGAGGGAGCACGAGAGCGGAGCGGTCGAGACTCCGGTGAGCGCTGGCGGCGGGGCCGGCGGGGCCGGCGGGGCCGGCGGGCGGGGCCGGCGGGTGGCCGCGGGGGAGGGGGCGGTGGCCGCGCCTTTGTTCTCCCTGCTCGCCCCGCCCTTCGCCCCAGCCGGTGGGATCTGCGCGGAGCGGGGGCGGGGGCGCGGGCGGCAGTGACAGCGGGCGGTGGCCCCGGCTCAGGGCGGGCCCACGTGCGGGGCCGTGGTGCGGGAGGCGTGGGCGCGGGCCCAGGAGGCGGGGGCGCGGGGCCGGGGGTGCGGCGCTGGGGGCCGGGGGCGGGGGGCGGTGCAAGTATCTTTGTGGTTGCCGCTTGTGCCCAGCAGCCCCCTCCCTGCCGTTTCGCGGTGGCCGGGGCCAGGCCGCACGCTCCGTCTCCTGGGCCTTGTGGTCCTTGCGCCCCACCCTGCGCGCCGCGCCCAGATTGCGGGCCGTGCGGAAGTGCGGGCCGCGGCGATCGCACTTGGAGGATCCTGTCGCCTTCGGCCGCGCTTGGGTGGCATTGGGGCGTGAACCTTCTAGAGGAATTCGAGAGGAAGCTGCGGGAGGCTTGGGAAAGCGGGCCGGCCCCACCCCGCTGCCGCGGCCGGGCGGCTCCGGGTTCCCAGTGGCCTTTTGTAAGATCCGGACCTTCCGCATGTCCCGGTTGCCAGACTGGACCTGTGGGGCAAAAGCATTGAGTATCTTTCTAGGCAACCAGTGGCCCTTACCCTCCTCCCGCACTGCTGGGTAGGGACTTAGCAGGTTTTAGGTACTTTTCAGGGATTTTTGGGGGGTGGCGGTGCGAGGGTCATCCTTAGTGAAGGAAGCCCAGTGGCTGCTCCATGCACTGCTCCTCCTTTTGACAGCACTGCTCCAGGTTCTTCTGGGCCAGGGCCCATAAGGAGGGTCTTGAGGCTACCACATGGTTGCAGCAATTCTCAAATTCTAGGCGGCAGATCATCACAATTGGAGATAAGCTTGGCAGACACTTAGGGTTCTTCTGCTATGTCAGGACTTAGCTGTGGGATTCAGGCTGGTCCTGTTATCTGACCACCAGGAGAGCCCTGTGTTTGCAGGCTGAGACAGAACCAATCTGTGTTCTGCACAGAGGGTTTGCATTGCAGCTAGGACAGGTCGTAAGGAGCATGGCTGGTCAGGGAAGCCTAGCAGGAGGAGTCCTTTGGAGTGAGGGCCTGGGCAGCTCAGAACAAGCAGCAGGGCTTGGTCCTGACCCTGCCTGGTGGGGCTGGGGTGCTGCAGCTTCCTGGGCAACAGAGGAGCTGTCACTGCTTTTCCCAAGGAGCAGGTTGCAGGTCCCATTTAGCCCTGGGTGTTGGACCTGGAGTGGACTCCCCTGAGGTGAACAGGGCAAGAAGGCAAGCGTGACCTCTTGAGTCGCAGGAGCCTGTGTGGGGATCCCTTGCGAAGTTCTGGCTGTCCTTGCCTTCCTGTTGCAGAAGATGCACCTCCCCTGGGGCCCACGTGGGGGCTTGGCCACCTGCACAGATCCAGCACTGCCCGCCTTGGCGGCAGCAGGACCTGCAGAGGGCGGGAAGGGGAGACGCTGTGGGTCTCTCCTGGCTGTCACAGCCCTTGCCACCCAACCCGCAGGTGTCCCAGACGCAGCTAGAGGTGAGTATGGCCGAGCAGGAGCCCACAGCCGAGCAGCTGGCGCAGATTGCAGCTGAGAATGAGGAGGATGAGCATTCGGTCAACTACAAGCCCCCGGCCCAGAAGAGCATCCAGGAGATCCAGGAACTGGACAAGGACGACGAGAGTCTGCGCAAGTACAAGGAGGCCCTGCTGGGCCGCGTGGCCGTGTCCGCCGGTGAGTGGGCCCAGCCGGGGTGCACTGCACGGGTACCTGTCGCTTTTCCAGGTGTCCGCCACTGTTCCCCCGGGTGGTGGAGCCCTAACCTGCTGTCACTCCGCAGACCCCAACGTCCCCAACGTCGTGGTGACCCGCCTGACTCTGGTGTGTAGCAGTGCCCCGGGCCCCCTGGAGCTGGACCTGACAGGTGAGGGGCACTTCTGAGGTCGCTGACTGCTACTGCGCGCCCTGCTGCGTCTCCTAAAAATAGCTTTTAGGAGTTCTGGCGCCCTCTTGTGTGGAGCACAGGAAGTTCAGTCGTGTGGTCTTGCAAGGCACTGGCTTTGGAGTGACCTGGGTCTGGGGCTGGGGTGGCTTTCCCTGGCCCATCCTCTTAGCGTGGTGTTCTTCTCAAACGCAGGTGATCTGGAGAGTTTCAAGAAGCAATCCTTTGTGCTGAAGGAGGGTGTGGAGTACCGGATAAAAATCTCTTTCCGGGTAAGGAGAGGTGCGGGGGGTCTGGGCTGCCTTGGGAGGGGCGGGGCGCCGGGGCTGGAGAGCCTGGCTGAGCTCCGCTCGGGGTGTCTCCTTGCAGGTGAACCGGGAGATCGTGTCCGGCATGAAGTACATCCAGCACACGTACCGGAAAGGCGTCAAAAGTGAGTGAGGGCGGGCCCAGCCCCGGGAGGGGAGTGGCCGCCCAGGGACTTGGGGATCGGGAGTGGGGAAGGCCCAACCCTGCTTCCTGACTGTCTCCTTCCTGGTACCGCAGTTGACAAGACTGACTACATGGTGGGGAGCTACGGGCCCCGGGCGGAGGAGTACGAGTTCCTGACGCCCATGGAGGAGGCGCCCAAAGGCATGCTGGCTCGCGGCAGCTACAACATCAAGTCCCGCTTCACAGACGACGACAGGACAGACCACCTGTCCTGGGAGTGGAACCTCACCATCAAGAAGGAGTGGAAGGACTGATCCCCAGCCAGGAGGCGGGCGGACGGACGGACAGACGGACGTGTCCCACCCCACCCCCACCCCTCCCGACCCCAGACCAAAGTGCTGACAGGGCCCGGCCCACACCGCCACCATTCCCCGGGGCAGCCTCCTGCCGGCCCGTCCCTTCTCCTTCCTCCCAGCCCACAGGCCCCAGCCTCCTCAGTGGTCTCGTGTCGTTGCTGCTTCCGCCTGTGCTGTGGGGGGGGGCTCCAACCCAGGCCTCCACCTCCCCTTCTGTGTTCCTTAAGGTTCTCCCACTGTCCTGACCTGCCCCGAGGCCCTGGCTTTTTCGAGGTCTCAGGGTGTTCAGGTCCCTTGGGCCTTTGTGGTTGCCCTGACTCCCGATCTGTCTCCCCACCTTGGGGGTAGGGTGTACCATGGAGGGCTTTGTGCAGGGGTTGTCCTCAGCTTTCACTTCTCCCGGTCAGTCCACCCATCACTGTCAGTAACCGTCTAACCATGATGCCTTAACATGTGGAACGTGTGCCGTGGGGGCGTCACTAACCTCTAACCCTGTGTCTGCATGAGCATGTGGTCTCCCCCAGTCCCCACCCCGTCTGCAGTCCCTGAGGCCCAGGAAGGTGTGGGATGTGCCCCTGCTGCTCCCCACCTGCCAGGGCCTGGCCAACCCCCTTTCCTCGGCCAGGGCTTCGGGGACGGCTCCAGGGGCTTGGGAAAGCCAAATTGCCAAAACTCAAGTGGCCTCCAGTCCCACCTGGGAGGCTGGGTGACCTCACGCCTCTGCCTTCTCTGTCCCAGTGGGCAGTGCCTAGAGCCCCCAGACCCACCAGAGAGCCCTCGGCGGATACAGCCAGCGGCCGAGCCTTACTCGTCCCACCTGGGCCTCCCGGCCTGGAGTCGTGTGCCTGGCCTGTCAGTATTTATTGCCTCCGTATGTGCCGTTCTCTGGGCCCGCCGGCCTGCCGCCTCTGTCCCCAGGCTCGGTGCCACCGTCCCCAGCAGGCCCTCCCCGGACCCAGACAGGACAACTGTGGGACCAAGCTTGTACAGCTGGAGCTGTCCCCTGCCCCTCCCCTCCTGTCCCTTCCCCGGTCAGGCCCGGGCCTGGAACACACAGGAGCCTGTCCCTGCTTCTCCTTTTCTGACCGGGAAATAAAAGTCCCCGTAAGGAGCCAGGGTGTGTGCCTCTCATCTCCTGGAGGGAGAAGGGGGAGCTGGGCCCTCTGTCTCTGCTGCCCTGGGGCACAGGGCACAGCAGGATGACCAGGGCGGGTGCAGCAGTCTCTGCCCCTGTGACTGAAGGAGAATGGCTTTAAAGTCCTTCCTCGGTCACACCGGGCGGACCAGGCCGGTGCCGCCCTTTCGGCTGAGCACAGGTTCTGCAGGGGACGTGCAGGGCACAGTCAGGCCCCCAGCCTCCTGGGGCGTCCAGTGCCCGGGGCGGGCTCCTGCGTCCTTGGGCACTGAGTCTCTGGGAGGAAGTACCCCCCAACCCAAGAGAAGGGAATCCTTGCTGGAGGCTTGGGAGCCCCACAAGAGGCAGGACTCAGGCACAAATAGAATGACTGGGTCCCAAAGGATCCCACAGCAAGGACTCCAAGCCGGCAGGAGTGTGGAGGGGAAGTTGGTGCCATGGGCCGCAGGGCCAGCGGAGAGGGTGACGTGGGAGGCCAGCCAAGCCCCAGCACTCAGTACTGCTGGGCAGGGGCAAGGGTCCAAGGCTGGAATTGACAAGGTCAGGGGCTGGGAGGAGACCAGGACCCTCGCTGCACAGAGGAGCAGTAGAGTGCTGGGGTAGGGGGGCCTGAAGGGCTGCCAGGTTCCGTGCATGCCCCAGAGGCGGTCCTGCTGACCAATGGGTCTCTAGGACCTCAGGGTGGCAGGAACAGTGCTGCCCCCTCTTTGAGCACCACCCCCAAGAGCCCCCAGTAAGATGCCACCTCCCCAGCCCCTAAACAGGAAAGGGCCCATGGGAAACTCCAGCTCCAGACAGTCTGTTCAGGAAACCCCCTTTAATAGCTTCATGCTGGTTGCGGAATTTCCTCCCTCTGGTCTGAGCCGGTGAGCAGTGTCATGGCTAGGCAGCAAGGGCAGGGCCTGCCGTGGCCACACCTCCCGGGGCCTGTCGGCAGGGTGAGCCCTCCCAGGAGCCTGCCACCAGCTGGGGCGGACCAGGAAGCAACCCCCAGCCCCCACGTCGGGGACGACACACCATGCCGGGAGGATGGCTCCCACAGGGCTCCCGTGGCATTCCTTATCAGGGCCCCAGTGGGGTCCTGGAGACGGCCCTGTGATGGGTGACAGGACAAAATGCCACTTCCTGCAGCAGCCGGCCTAGGCATAAACCCAAGAGCCACAGTCCCTGGTCCCGAAATCCACAGGGCAGAGACCCCAACAGGCCTCTCCCAGAACTGGCCTGCCCCCAACAGGGGAGCGGGCAGGGAGACCGCACAGCTCTGGGCTGTGAGGCCCAAGGCCTGTCCCACTAAGCTCAGCCCTAACGTTTGGAGGGATCCCCAAGCCAGGCACAGCTACTCCCTCTCCCAGTCCAGTCCCTGAAACGTCCAGTGAACATCTTCAAACCCAGGGTCAGCCTGTGTTGACAGCATTTTGGTTTATTGGGCCGGGGCCTTCTGAGGATCTGTCGGGCCAAAAGATCTACTATTTTTGTGCTTGGGTTTTCCAAGCCTTTGTGAGATGTGTGAACTCGGGCCCTGAGTGCCAGCTTGTCCAGGCACGCTGCCAACAGCCAGGACTTTGCCCTGGCTCTTCCCCTGGTGAAGGATGACACAAGGTGGCACCTGCCGGACCTGCGTGACGTGTCTCTCAGGTCCCAAGTCTGAGCTGATTCTCCTGGTCCCTTCTGAACCCCTCTGTACAGCTCAGTGCTTGGGGCCTGGCCTCCCTGCCAGGTGAGCCCCTGCCTGAGCCCCTCCCTCTCCACTCCCTCCCTCCATCCGAGGGTCCCAGTCATCCCCCAGCTTCTGCCTCCCCAACCACCCCCAGATGGCTTCTTCCACTGAGGAGGGTGGCAGTGACACCAGGTCAGGGCCTTTAATGTGATTAACCAGTAGTTACTGTAGTTTACGAGAATCTCCGTGTGCAGCACCACTCGGCTCTGCAGTCAGGGCCCACTTCAGTCCCTCCGGGCCACGCTCCCCACGGTGCCTGCTCCCAGTTCTCACCAGCGCCCCAGCTCACCCACGTGCAGGCAGTATGGCCCATGGCACAGCTCTCCGTCTCCGCTGCTGCTCTGCAGTGGGCACGCACAGCCAGGGGTGTCCGCCAGCCCCCTCATTAACTCCCTCCAGACCTCAAGCTCGATCCACAGTTTGAAAGGGAGTTGTTTTATTCTGAGAACTCTATTTTTGTGAGTAGTATTTATCAAAATGTTTGATCACTCAGTTGTTCAACCAGTACTTAATGGGCACCTTCTCTGAGCATGAGAGGCCCCTGGAGGACGTCCTGAGGCCACCGTGCTGGGTCCAGAGAGACGCTGCAGCTACAGGGGCGGGAGGGCCCTGACCTGCAAGGGCATATACCACTGGCCTCTCCCTAGAGCTGCCCTCCAAAGGCACGTGAGCAGCCTGAGGAAAAAGGAGACTCTCAGGGGTCCTCTCAGGGCTGAGGCCTGTAGAGATGTTCAGTGAACCAGCCTGTGTTCTGGGGGCACCATGCACTCCTGCACCTCACCCAGCTACTGACCAACCCCACAGAGACTGGGAACCCCACTTTGCTGTTCCTGCAGGGGTCTGTGTGCAAAGCGACTCAGGACAGGTGTAAGTGCCTTGAGAAAAAGGCACATCAGTGAAGCCGAGGTGTCAAAGCACGGTGCCCAGCCCAGGGCAGAGCCTGCTTAGGCCCTGGTTCTCACAGAACTGCAACTTGTCTCTGCCCACCTGGGCTGCAGAACAGCGGCCCTGTTGTAACCTGCATCAAGGCGTGTTCCAATTTTGGCTTCAGCCGTGGAGGGCTAGGCTCGACCATAGCCAGCAACTCAGATCGCTGCTGCTCTGCTTCTGGCATTTGCCTCCCCGGCCCAGGATTCTCATCTTTGTAATTATTCTACCCTGTGCTCTGGGTCTAAGCTGCTTCCAAACCATCAAGCTAGTCAACGTGATGGGGTCAGAGCTTTCCACTCTGTCCCCGAAGTCCCCAAATTCAGGCGTCTGAACTCTGACTTCCTGAGTACCTCTGAAATCCAGATAATTCGAGTGTCCCTTGTCTCAGCCCCCACATGGTGGTCTGTAAAGCAGGGTCATGGCAATCACAGAAACATCAGAGGGCAGCAGACATGGAAGCAATCCCCACTCGTCCCAGAGAGCAGAGGGTGCCTGCTGTGGTGACAAAGCACTGTTGTCCAGCGGACCAGCACCTAGGCCAGGACCCCACTGAGCTGGTTGGAGGCCGCAGCCACAGACACGTCCACACCCTCACTGAAAAGGTCCAGCTCCTGTAAAGTCACCCTTCTGAGGCAGACAGGCATCCCAGCGGAGCAAGCACTTCTGCCTGGCCCTTGCTCTACTGGAGGCAGAGAACCTGTTCTCGACCTACAGGAGTTCACGTTCTAGGTGAGGGAGTACCACCTGGAAGATGAGAAAACATGCCCTGAGGAGCAACGGACAAATTTATCGTTTCTGAAATCAGGATGTTATCACTGGCAACGTGTACATCTAATGTGGGAGTGTTTCCCTTTTTCCTGCGAAGGTATTCAGCCGATGATGAGTGTTAAAATCAGTGGTGGTGGCGTTCCGCAACCGAGGAACTGAACACCACCGGAGAAGAAAGGCGTGTGGACAAGGTCGGAGCGGGGCGGGTCAGGCTTTGAGCCCGGGGGGAAGAGGAGATGCTTTGTCGGGAGCCACGCCGCCCGGCATAAACAACATTCAGACGTTAAAAAAAAATAAACTGAAAAAAGTAAAACGTTCAGACTTTCACAAAACCCGACGTATCCAAAGTACTCCGAGACGTCAATATAAAAAAAGTCATCAAGGCAGCATCCTACACCCCCCTCCCGTGCTGTCCCGACGCCCGGCGTGTGTAAACTCACTGCCCGTGTACTCGGGCGCCTGGGCGCGTCCCCGAGGCCGGAAGGAGGGAAGGCGCCCGGGGGCACGGTGCCGGCCCTGGGGCCTGTCCTCAGGCGGGAAGCCCAACCCCGGCGGCCCTCCTCCCAAGCTTTCTCGGCCCTATCGCGTCCCGCCTCGGCCCTCCCCGCCGCCCCCGGGAATGCCGAGGTCGCCGGCCGAGGACACCGGCCAACGCCCTCGCGGGAGCTCAGCCGCCCCAGCAGGCGCCGCACGGGCCTCACGCGCACCGGAAACCCGTCAGTCCCACTTCCGTCCCGCC
This sequence comes from Camelus dromedarius, assembly GCF_036321535.1. Lineage (NCBI taxonomy): Eukaryota > Metazoa > Chordata > Mammalia > Artiodactyla > Camelidae > Camelus > Camelus dromedarius. The sequence continues at coordinate 27,789,329 of NC_087451.1, forward strand.
GAGCCGGGGGGCGGTGCCAGTAGGGGATACGCGGTCCAGTCAGAATGCAACACGAGGGGTTTCCGAGGCGCAGGCGCAGCTCCGCCCCCGAGGGTGAGCGCTCCGCCCCACTGCCACGTTCGACGAAGGATCGCGCTGGGTGCGCGCATGTCGCGGCCAATCAGGAGCCGCAGAGTCCGGGCCCCCGAAGGTAGTAGCCATTCCAGACCTGCGGAAGGTGTAGGAGAAAGTCGCCAGTCACAAGTCTAGGGAGAGAAAGTTCTCCGCCAGGAGCCAGTGAGAGACCGGGGAAGAGTGCGCGCGCGAGCTCCTCGGCCAATCCCGGGCGAGAGTGAGGGAGGTGCCCGTTGCGATTCCGAATCCGGGGCCGGGCTCAGTGTGGGCGCCCAATGCGGGCACGGCGGAGGCGGGTCCCAGAGCCCGCTGGCCAATCAGGGACGGGCGAGGGCAGGCACGCGCGCGGCGGCCGGGTTTATAAGGGTGGGGCGGGCGGCGCGCGCTCTCGAAGCCTGCTGTCCCAGCGGCGCCAACCGAAGCGCCGCTCCCGTGCCGACATGCTGCGCCGCGCTCTGCTCTGCCTGGTCTTGGCCGCGCTGCCCCGCGCGGGCGCCGGCGCCCCCGACGAGGAGGACCACGTCCTGGTGCTCAACAAGAGCAACTTCGACGAGGCGCTGGCGGCCCACAAGTACCTGCTGGTGGAGTTCTGTGAGTGCCTCCCGCTCGCCCGTGCGCCCGGGCCGGGCCTCGCCGCTGCCGCGGGGTGGGGACGGAGCAGGGACAGAGGGGGCCGGGGGACAGGGGCTGGAGGGGCAGGGGTGGGGTGGCCGGGCGCAGGGGCCTGGGCGCCCCTCCCCACTCTTCCTCCCCTGGCCCCGCCAGGCTTGAGGTCTTCGGGGCTGTCAGCCTTCTGGCCACCCCTGGACGCACTGACTCCTAGCCCCTAGGGAGACTCATCCTCGAGTAGAGAGCGCCCACAGACCTGCTGTCAGCGTTCCTGCGCTGCCCGCGTCTTGCGGGGCATCCCTCCTGCTTAGCTGGAACCTGAGGGTGACCGAGGGCCGACAGCCAGGACGTGTCTTTGTGCTTGACGTCCATATGGCAGAATCCCTCTGTTAGCCTAAGAAAAACAGGGTCGACTGTGTGAGCTGCCAGAGATAAAGGTCTAATTGCTCACCAGGACCGGTCCCCCAAAAGCACTGCTCCTGCCCACACCACCTTCAACCTGTGACAGCTACCTTCTGTTTGATAGTTTTGTCCACCAGAATCCAAAACCTTTGTTTGTATTTATAAGCATTTAAGCCCCGATTGTCTGGGGTGGAAATCTTAGGCCCAGCACAGCTGCTAACCTCAGAGTTAGAGTCCCCTTCCCAGAGTCTAAAATACTCATTTTAGACATGAGTCTCAAGGCCAGTGTGGCAGATGTGTGACAGGGACTCCTGGCAGTTCTCACCACGTATCCAGCTGCCACAGCTTTAGCTTCTTAATTTCTCTGGTTCCTGAAGGGCGGTTCCAGGGGTACGAGTGCCCTAATCGCCTGCAGGTAATAGGAAGTTACTTACTAATCATTAGAGACTTTGCCTTCTTGTGCTGATGGCAACATTGCAGGAAGGGGCCTTGGGGGTTGACCTCTCTGGCCTCTCTGTCCGACATTGCCCAAGAGCACCAAGCTATCAGTTCAGTCTGTGCGTTCAGAGGGGTTATCGCGGTGCAAAGATAAAGTTTTTATGGAGGGAAGTATCGAAGGAGGAGGTAAGGGGAGCCGTGGGCTGGTCACTGCTGCTGCCTAGTGTCTTGCCTTCTCCTGCAGATGCCCCGTGGTGTGGCCACTGCAAGGCTCTGGCTCCAGAGTATGCCAAAGCAGCTGGGAAACTGAAGGCAGAAGGTTCTGAGATCAGACTGGCGAAGGTCGATGCCACGGAAGAGTCTGAGTTGGCCCAGCAGTATGGCGTCCGAGGCTACCCGACCATCAAGTTCTTCAAGAATGGAGACACGGCTTCCCCTAAAGAATACACAGGTGTGAGCGCTGCACTGCCTCTAATTGCCCGTGTGGGCGGGTGGGGGGTTCGCCTGCAGGCCTTCTTAGTTCACAGAGGTGGGGGGGCTCATTTCCAGAGGTGTGGAGGAGAGCCTGTCCTTGGACTGGGCCCTGGGTCTAGTCCAGTCTGCAAAGGCACTGGGAGGAAAGTGCTCCCTTCCTGTGCCCCTCGAGTGCAGAGGGACATGGGGGTGGGTGCAGAGAGCTGGCCGGGGCTCAACTGAAGATAGACGGGGAGGACGGGGAGGCTGAGCCTCTGCTGACTCTCAGGCGTTCTGGCCGAGCGGAGAGCAGTGGGTGCCAGGCCGGGTCAGGTTCAAGTCCAGCTCTGTCTGCAGCACAAGCCCTTGGCCTCTGCTCTGCTTGGGGCCTCTAAGGCAGCTTTCCTGGAGGTTGGGCCCCCTGGGTAGCTTGGTCGGTACCAGTGACAAAAGGAGAATCTTTGTCTAGAAAACCGGTTCCGTGGCTTCTCAGTCCCAGTTCCCCGAGCAGCCCGTCCTGCTAATTCTGCCGTCAGCTGCTCTGGTCTCCTCCCGAGGCTAATGCTGCTTCCGCTTTTACTTGTGTCCACTCGGGCGTGGAAGGGCCTTGTGCACAGTTCCCGCCATCCTGTCAGTGACACTGAGGTCCTGTAGGTGAGGTAGCACTTCCTGACTCCACCTGTAACTAAGGCAGCTTTTGCTTAATTTCTTTTTAAGTGTGAGATTGGACAGCTCTTTCCAGGTTGGACCAGGTGGTCCAACCCCGTGAGGGGAGAAGGGTAAGGAGCCTCAATCTCAGGAGGAGCAGGCTTCTCCCTTTACGTCGCACCTGCTTGGGTGGTGTACACGGGCCTTATCTCCTCCTCCTGGTCAGGAGGCGCGAGGGGCGAGGACCCCTGAGCAACCGGGCACACAAGGCAGGCGGAGCCCGGCCTACCCCATCCCTAATGAAGATGAAGCCTAGTGTGGGCCCCCAGGGGGGAGTGAGTGTGCTTAATGAATTCAGGTGTCAAGGGAGACTCACAAGGTGCAGAGAGATGAGAGAAGAGAAATGATCTGTAATCTACCCAGAGGCGGGCCCTGCCTTCTCCTTTAAACATGAGCGCCGTCTCCCGCATACACATGAGAGCCCTTTCAGCCCTGGACTTTGGACAGCCATGTGGACAGGATGCCTGTTCCGTGGCAGGAGGATTTTTGCTCTGGTTTTGGCCGGGAGCTCGGGTGAGGACGGGCGGGGAGGGTGGGCGCACCCCCGGTTTCAGGTGGGCCTGCGTGTGTTGGTGCAGCTGGCAGAGAGGCCGATGACATCGTGAGCTGGCTGAAGAAGCGCACAGGCCCCGCTGCCACCACCCTGCCCGACGGGGCTGCTGCCGAGGCCTTGGTGGCGTCCAGTGAGGTGGCCGTCATTGGCTTCTTCAAGGTAGAGGCTCTGGGGCTCCATCCCGGTCTTCCTCCCTCACGCGGGGGCCCAGGCCCCGCCGTCTGCCCTGTGCTGACCGGGTGGGTCCTTGGTGTTGCGCAGTGGCCACCTCTGCTTCCCCTTCTCTCCAGGACTTAGAGTCGGACTCCGCTAAGCAGTTCCTGCTGGCAGCAGAGGCCGTCGACGACATCCCCTTTGGGGTCACGTCCAGCGGTGACGTGTTCTCCAAGTACCAGCTGGACAAGGACAGAGTGGTCCTCTTTAAGAAGGTGAGTGGTCCTCGGGGTGGCCGAGGTGCCGCGTTGCAGGGGTGCAGTGGCCTTCGGGGACCTTGCCCGGGCGGCGCTGGCTGCTGGACCGCCAGCCGGCCTGTTACCAGGGCCCGTTTTGCAGTGTCAGGTTGTAGGAGCCTCTCAGTGGCCTTCAGCCCCTCAGCCGTGGGCCCCTTGTTCAGCTCTTGCAGTGACTGGTGCTGTTTTACGGAAATGGAGCTGCTTTGGAGTGTTAGCTTTTTCGGGGAAAAAAGCCGTGGTGAGACACATGGAACCAAGTCTGTCACTTCAACAGCTCCTGAGGTTGGGACTCAGCGGCACTAGTCGTTGGCCGTGCCGTGCAGCTGTCACTGCAGTCTTGCTCCACAGGATCGGCTCCTGGGGCGTGTCCCGCCTTGTTGGCAGAGCCTCGCCGCACGGGCTACCCCAGCCCACACCTCTTCTTCCTTGTTGTGAAGGGGCCACACGGCTTTTAGCCACCCTACACTCTTTCTGGGACACAGTGGGGGCTGGAGTGTGCACCGCAGTACCAACGGGGCGCCTGGGGTCTCTCAGTAACTCAGCCACCAGATGGGGCCTGAGGCCGGCCAAGCACCCATGCTCTTGGGACACAGCTGTCCCTGGATTGGGTGGTGGCATTAATGCGGTTCAGTTAGCAGGTGTGGGTGGAGGTGAGGGTGCTGGGGGAGGAGGAGGTGCAGCTGGGCCTGGACTCCTGTCCTGTTTTGTCTCCTTGGGATGAAAGTAGCTGTAAAGTTATAGCAAAGTCATAACTTGTGTGGCCAGAAAGGACTGCGCTGAGCCTCCAGCAGCTGATGGGGAAGGCTGGGATGAGGGGTTGGGAGGTCCCCCAGCTGCTCTGGGTTCTGGGGGGCTTGCTTCCTGCTATTTCTGCAGCCTCTTCCTTGGGAGGACTCGAAGCGTCACGCACGTTCTCCCTACTCAGTAGAAGTCTTCGCGTCGCCCGTGAGGGTGCAGGATTGCTAAGTTAGCCACTCGTCCCCGGAGGTGCACAGGAAGCGCCAACTAACACCTGCAGAGGAGAGGCCCGTGGCGTGGGCTGGAGGGAGCTGAGTGGAAGGTCCTGGTGCCCTGCAGTTTGGGGCGAGGGCGTAGGAGACTGAGGCCCGCCGAGCTGGCAAACCCCCTTTGATCAGCTTAGTCCGCTCTGGTCTTTCCCGGGATCGATGCCTGTGGTGACCACGTGTCCTTGAAGGTCAGAACGATTGTTCCCTGTTCTGTGAAAACTGGTCATGGAGCGCATCTGTTCGGGTGACTGCCGCGTCTTTCTCGGCCTCGCTGCTTTGTGTCTACGGGCCTGGGGCCTGTGAGTAGGCTGTGCCCTCTTCCACTCGGCGGCTCTGGTGGCAGTGCTGGAACAGGGAGTTTGCCTCAGGTGGCTGCGAGCAGGAGCCCAGCCGAGCCGGTGGGCACTGTGCTGGGCGGTCAGTAGGAGCTGCAGCTGCACCGACGGCACTGTGGGCGAGAGGAAGACGGAGCCCTGCCACTGCTATCCCCACATTCCGGCCTTCACTGCTGGCCCAGGTCCTCCAACAAGCTGGGTCTTCAGGGGACGAGCGTGGCCGCCTGACCGAGTGGGACGCGGCTCCAGCCAGCTGCCCTGCGTCTTGCGGCCGGGTGGCGAGGCCAGGACACCAGCTGAACCGGGGCTGTGAGTCCCGGCTTGGGTCGTGGGTCGCTGGCGTTGCACCACCGATGTGAGAGCTGACCGTCCCGTGTCTTTGTTCTGTGTCTAGTTTATTTTTTCATCTCTGAAGCTGGGGGGTTAGAGAGTGCGTGCGGGGACTTTTGGGGATGTTACTGAGCCTGGCAGGGTGGCCTCTGCCCAGGGCCCGGGCCTCCGTGCTGTCCCGTGATAAAGGAAGGCCGGCCGTTCGCTCTTTACCAAGGTCGGCAGTGAGTGGGGCGTGACGTGGCAGCAGTACCAGGAGGGTTGCGTCCCACGCGGCGCCGCGGTTCTGGGGAGGGGCGGTGGCCTGTGTGTCTCTGACTGCGGCCCAGCGTGGTGCCTGCTGGGCTTTGGCTCCCTGGGGCCCCCAGTGCCCGGCCGTCTGTCTCGTCCTGCTCAGCAGCACGTGTCGTGGTTGAGCCATGTGCCAGGCTCCATGTGATGCGTGGTGGGGTGGGACGTGGCCACCTGCTTTTCTGGAAGTTACTTTGGGGAAATGCAGTGGGAAGTGACCAGGAAGAGAAGAGGAGGACTCTGAAACTCTCCCAGGTTCCTGGGGACCCCAGAGAGCCTCTGTCCTTGTAGACCATACCAGTCCGTTTGTTGTGTTAGAATTTAGAACTGAGAAATTATTTATAAACTTGCTCATTCTAAAATAACAAGGAAAAAATACTAAATTTTTATGAAAATTAATTTTTCCCAGACAACAACGTTTCAGTGGTAGAGTGAAGTTTGGGTTTCTGGCGGTCTCTAGCGTCTGCCTCAACAGAGACAGCTGAGTTCCCCTGCTTGCCTTCAGTCTGACGCAATGTCACACACCGTCCTGCACTCTCGGGGGGGGCGGGGAGCGTGACAGGGCACCTGCCTTCTGAGCAGGGTTGTGAAAACCGCTCTGACCTTGGAGCTGCCCTGGAAGGGCCTTGGGCCCATGGGGGCAAGGCCCACACCTAGGGAGCCCCGGTTTTAGGGACTGGAGACGAGGGTGTACCCTGGCACCCAGGCCGTGGGGCTCTTGTGGCTTGTTGGGAACCAGCTGGGGTGGGGTCCCCGTCTGGGGCAGGGGGCAGGGGCTGCTCGTGCTCCTGGGGAGCCTCGGGGCTCTCCTGGCGGCTTTCCCGTTACCTGGTGCCCGGACGATGAGTCCTTGCAGCCATCACCAGGCTTTGCTTTGGACAGAGGCGCGTTGGTCCCACCCCACGCTGCTCTGAAATCCCAGGCAGGAAGATGGGGCCTGGTAGTGCCCCAGGGGACTCTCGGACAGCCTCAGCACCCAGGCCTCTCTGTCCGCAGTTCGACGAAGGCCAGAATGACTTTGAGGGGGAGGTCACCAAGGAGAAGCTGTTGGACTTCATCAAGCACAACCAGCTGCCGCTGGTCATCGAGTTCACCGAGCAGGTGTGGCTCTGCTGCTGGTCCTGTGCCCGATGGCGGCGGGGGGGGGGGTGCGAGAGGGGCATGACCTTCAGCCCTGGGGCCCCATGTGCAGAACCCCCGCTGTGGTCCAGGCAGGGGGTCATGAGAGAAAGCCTATGTCAGTAGCTTAGTTGGTGGCTCAGACCAAGTGACCTGTGTGACAACAGACAGCCCCGAAGATCTTTGGAGGCGAGATCAAGACTCACATCCTGCTGTTCCTGCCGAAGAGTGTGTCTGACCACGAGGCCACACTGAGCAACTTCCGAAAAGCCGCCGAGGGCTTCAAGGGCAAGGTGCGGGCGGCTCGGCCCCGGGCTTCCTCTGCCTCGGGGTAGCCTGTCCTTGGGGTCCCGGCTGCTGGGAGGGGCCGGAGGACGGTCGGCTCGGGTGGGGGCAGTGGGCGCAGAGGGAACCCTCAGCTTCGGGGCCGCTCAACCTGCCTTTTCTCCCAAAGATCCTGTTCATCTTCATCGACAGTGACCACTCTGACAACCAGCGCATCCTAGAGTTCTTTGGCCTGAAGAAGGAGGAGAGCCCAGCCGTGCGCCTCATCACGCTGGAGGAGGAGATGACCAAGTACAAGCCCGAGTCGGACGAGCTGACCGCGGAAAAGATCACTGAGTTCTGCCAGCGCTTCCTGGAGGGCAAGGTCAAGGTGCGGCCCCGGGGCCCTGACAGCGCCCTTGCTTCCGCCAGCCCTGGGGGTGCACGGGGCAGCGGGTGTTGGCAGGGCAGCCTGGGTGGAGGCTGCACATCCCTGACCCTGCTGCTCTGCCTGCCCCCCAGCCCCACCTGATGAGCCAAGAGCTGCCTGATGACTGGGACAAGCAGCCAGTCAAAGTGCTGGTCGGGAAGAACTTCGAGGAGGTCGCCTTTGACGAGAAAAAGAACGTCTTCGTGGAGTTCTGTAAGTGAGGCCTCCGCTGCAGGGCTCGGCCGGGCGGGCAGGCGCCCGCCCAGCGAGACTCAGACCGCTTTCCCTCAGACGCCCCGTGGTGCGGGCACTGCAAGCAGCTGGCCCCCATCTGGGATAAGCTGGGGGAGACGTACAAGGACCATGAGAGCATCGTCATCGCCAAGATGGACTCCACGGCCAACGAGGTGGAGGCGGTGAAAGTGCACAGCTTCCCCACGCTCAAGTTCTTCCCTGCTGGCGCCGACCGGACGGTGCGCCGCCGTGGCCGTCGGGGGTTGGAGGGGGCGGGCAGGGCTGGGGCCGTTTCCCACTTCTCATCGCTCTGCCCCAACAGGTCATCGACTACAATGGGGAACGGACATTGGACGGTTTTAAGAAGTTCCTGGAGAGCGGTGGCCAGGATGGGGCCGGGGATGACGACGTAAGTGTGGCCGCCGGGCAGCTGCACCAGGGCTTCGGGAGCGTCTGAGTGCCGGGCTTCCCAGGCTCATCCCACATGTTCGCCGTGTCGTGTGTGGTCAGCTGCGGGGATGTCAGAAGTGCACCCAGGCCAAGAGGGTGTGGCGGGGTGGGGGCAGAGGGGATGGTCCTTCCAGGTTGCAGGGCCCACTCAGAAGTGCCAGGGATCGTGACAGGGCAGAGCTGCCTGGGGGGCTTCTCTGGCTGCCAGGTTTGGTGGGGAGCCCTCAGGCCGGTTGTGCTGCTGTGGCCACTGGACAGTCACTGGCCCCTTGACTCCAGGGCTGGAGGGGTGGATATTATACACCAGCAGCTCTCCTGCTCAGGCCGGCCGGTGCTCGCTCACTGGATGGTGATTAGGGTTGGGACCCTGGGCTCCCTGCAGCAGGGCTCTGCTTCCATGCTGTCCTATGGGCAGAACCCGCACCCGGGCAGCTGGTCCCTGGTGTGTGCGGCCGGGCGGGGGCCTCGGCAGGGCCGGCTCAGCCTGGACTTTCGCTTCCTGCCCTCTTCTCGCCTCCCAGGATCTAGAAGACCTAGAGGAAGCAGAAGAGCCTGACCTGGAGGAAGACGACGACAAAGCTGTGAAAGATGAACTGTAAGGCAGAGAAGCAGAGCTGGGCACCCGAACAGGTCACCTCCCGGGGCTGCGCACCCAGTAGCACAGCCTCCAGGCGCCGCAGACCCACCCGGGAGAGGGCGCATCGGTCGGAAATGCAGGGAACTTTTCTGAAGCCACACTTCACCCCAACACATGTGTAACTCTAAACCCGTCTTCCTTCGCTTTTCAATTTTTGGAAAGGGATTTATCTCCAGGCCAGCCCGGCCCGTCTTGGTGGGCCGTTTTTTTTTGTTTTTTTTGTTTTTGTTTTTTTTTTTTTAAACTGTGATGTACTTTTTTGTACACAGTTTTGTCCCGAGTGTTCGCTGAAATGTTTTGAAATCTCATGCTGGCAATGTCTTATTGCTGTTAGGGTTATACTGTCACTTAAAAAATATTGTATCTGTGGGATTTTTAGACATTTTTGGACATCAGGCTGTTTTTTCCACCTTGGCCGGGCCTCCCTGGAGACTCCTGTCCCCTGTGTGGGGGTCCCCTGTGGGGACTGGGGAGAGCGAGGCTCCTGATTCTTGTGGTTAAGCGGAGACTTCAGGTCTGTCACGGGGGCCCCCCAGGACAGGCCTGGCGGCCCCCTCTTTCCCCGAGCCCAAGTTCTCACCGCTCTGTGACGTCTGGGGTGGCCCAAGGGCTGCCCAGGCAGGACAGGGCCCTCCGTCTCCAGGCTGGGAGATGGCGAGGATGCTTGAGCAGAGTCACACGTTGACCATTCCTCAGGCACTTCTGCCACGATGGAATTGGACACATTGGCTAAATAAAGTTGAAATTTTCTGCCTGTTGTTGCCTCTGCCTTAGGATCTCCCAGTGTGGGGAGTTGGGCTGGAGTTCCGACTTTCTAGAGAGGAGGGTAGGCTTGATGGGGGCCGCTTTCGTTGAGACCTCCTTCCTAGAACATGGAAGGGTGCGTGAGTCACCGCCTGGGTTGAAGTGCACCTGTGTGTCACCAAGCAGAGGAGCTCAGGGCTGCCCCTGGCCAGGTGCCTTTGGGCCAGCTTGCCTGTGATGGGTACCACCAGCACTGCCCGCCTCGGGTGTCCAGCGGTCATGGCTTCGATCTGCCTCGTGCCACATCAGGACACGGGATGGCCAGGGTGGGCAGCTCTGTCGTGCAAGAGTGGTCCCTTCCCACTGCTGCCTGGAACCACCGCAGGGTCAGGAGAGACCAGGGGCGCTTGGGCTTCGGGAACACTGTGCTCATTGCTAGACCACCGTGTTGAAAACAGTCGTGTTAAAGTAGCAGCTCTGGTTGTTTAAACATGACTTGACTTCTGAGACCTGCGCTCACTCACAGTCTGCAGGGGGAGGAGCACAGTTAGGCTCAGCTGTCAGTCTGGCTGCAGCGTTGGGCTGATGGCACCTGAGCTGGGATTGGTGACGCCTTTTGGCCCCCAGGGAGCTGAGCATGAGGGGCCCATGGGGGGCTGGCCGGGCTCAGGTGGGCATCCGCCTCTAGTCGTGACAGCAGCGCCCAGGGCTTCCCCTCCGTCTGCACACGTCTGCAGCGGCCGGTGGGCTGGGAGGGGTGTTGATGGCATCCTCGAAGGAGGGGAGAGAGGTGGAGACACAGTCCACCAGGAGGTCGAGGACAAAGCAAACATGTCCGAGTTTCCGAGGATCTTGGCCTGTCCCTCAGCGTGTTTCATCTATCCCTGTGATGCGTCACCTGTGGCAGAAAGCGTACACGTTACCCCATCCCTGGGCCCTCCAGCTCTGATGCTGCTGGGAGCTTGGAGGTGGCAGGGCCACATCCGGCAGACTTGACTGTGGCACTTACGTGAACGTGGTCTCAGCCCGTGGGAAGGTGCGTGTGTCATTTCCCCCGTGCACAGCCACGTCTTCAGCAAGAGGGCCGTGTGTCCTCCCTTGACCGCCCCAGGGCCATCCAGACCCTCAGACCCCAGGGCTGCTCCTGCCTCTCACCTGGGCCTGCGGTGTCCAGCTGGTGTCCAGTGAGACCCTGGTATTGGCACCCTGGGCAGCACCAACCAAGCCTTGGCTTGTCCACCCCTCAGCGTCTGGACACTGCGCCCCAGCTCAGACTGCAGTGGCCGGGCTCCCTTCCCTGGTCCTCAGGTGGCCAGTGCTGGGGCTGGTTTCTGTCTCGTCTGCTCCAGGGTCTGTGTGTCCTGTGCTTTGGTCCTGCTGACACAAGACGTGTATCGGAGAAAAAGTGAGCTTGGGCACTCAGAGTTTCTGTGGGAGGAGGTCACTGGGGAGACGTTAGCTCTGCCCTCCAAAACATGAGTGGATTCCCCAGGCGGACACACATGGCCTCTGGAGGAGGGCACCCAGGGTGGACTGAGAGCTGGGCTGTCAGGAGCTGCAGCTGCCAGGGGTGGGCTACGCCCAGCGGCGGAGGCAGAGACGCGGCAGGCCAGCTGTGCGGGGCCTGGCCCTCTGCGTAGAAACCTTGGGACTTGGCAGCCACGCGCAGCAGCGCCGTCATGTGCTCTGGGGAGGGGGGCTGAGTCACCGATACCTTTCCCCTTCTGCCCGGGCAGCTGATTAGCACATTCCCGAGCCTGGTTTGCTGGGCGGTGGCGGTTAAGAGTCCCAAACCCGGCGGATTAGCAAAGTAACTTTGCAGGCTCGGGGCAGGCATGGAAGGCTTAGCGGCCGGCCGGCCCCACCTTCACTTCCTCTCTCCAGGTGGTAGGAAGCTGTTGCCCTGGAGCCTCAAAAGCAGCTGCTGGCCCAGTGCATCAGACCCTCCAAGGGTGGCCAGGCCCGCCCGACACCCCTCCGGCCGGCGCGGCTTGCTTTCCGCTGGATGAGTAGCTTTGCTAGTTGCGTCCCTTGCACTCCTCAAAGTAAGCTTTTTGAGTTAAATGTTCCATGTGCCTTCTGTTCTCCAAAAGGCAAGACCTTAACGTCGTGCAAACCAGGTCACTTGACAAGTTCCCGCAGGCAGAAGGACAGGGACGAGGCTGTGTGAATACAGGTCTGGTGTGGTTCCGTGAATAGCAGGCCTCGCCAGCTGTGGGAGGTTAGACTGTTCGTGGCCGGCTTGGGCCACGAGGTTTCCAAGTGAGTTCCCGCAGGCCATGGCTGTGGCTTGAGGACCGGCTCCCGTGTCCTTACCAGGTGCCGTCCAGGTGTCTGCCCCTCCTCTGATCCAAATATCTGAACAGAAACCCCATAGCCCAAATCCCGAGCTGTCTCAGCTTGTCTGTGGCAGGATGGACCAGAGGGTGTCTCTTGGGGTCTCCGGAAGGCCCACCCTGACGGCGTGCCCCGCCCTGAGGCCTGTCACTTGTGGGAAGAGCCAGGCCTTGGTGGCAGCTTCACCCAGGGCTCTTCCACTTGATCATCTGAGCTGGGCGGGCAGACAAGTTTCCATCAGAAAAAGCAGTCTTCATATCAAAAGAAAGTTCTGTCTCCGTGTACAGTGTGGACTGTGTCTCTGGGCTTCGTGCAGACAAGCCCCAAGAAACTGTACCCGGCTCCTCCTAAGTGACCCAAGTATCCAGGAGTTAGCACCGCCCAGCACCATGCTCTGAGCCCGACATGCAGGAGCACTGGGAATGCCCTCCCTTGGGGCCCAGCCGGGGCCTGGCCTGGATGGAGGTTCCCATGAAACCTCAGTGGCACCGAGGCAGGCAGAGAAACCCCATCAGGGCATTGGGGCAGGGAGCCTGCTGTGGGCAGTGCCCTGTCCTCTGTAGCATTTGGTCCCAAGGCTTTGCACCTGGGGTGTGGATGTATTTGTTGATTTGATTTTGTCGGATCCAGACCATCCTGGTGACCCAAGGGCTCCTGGTGACACAAGGGCTCCTGGTGACCAAGCCCCTGCCCCGCCCTGCAGAGCACTGGTTGAGCTGGGTTCTGTCAGTCATGGACATCCAGGCCTTCAGAGAGGACCCAGAGGATCTTGCGGTGTTAGGGGTTGAACTGCGTCCCCCGTATTCATATGTTGAAGCTTTAACCCCCCCCACTCCGCACATCAGCGTGTGACCTTATTTGGAAGTGGAGCCGCTGCAGGTGTAATAGGCTAAGATGAGGCCATGCTGGAGTAGGATGGGTCTTAATCTAACGGCTGGTGTCCTTATTACACAGGGAAACCTGGACACAGACCGCCACACAAGGAAAACACCACATGAGCTCGAAGGTAGGACAGGGATGGGCCAGCAAACTGGAGAACATCAAGGACCTGCCCCAGGAGCCCGAGGTGGGCCTGAAGCCAGCGGTCCCTGGGAGGGGCTGCCTGCCAACACCTCAATCTTGACAGACAGCAAGCTTCGGATTCTGCAGGGCTGTGCTGACCCCGCAGGCCCAGCTTTGCACCCGGGTGTGTGTCCCCCCACCAGCTCTGCTTTCTCACTGAAGCTGAAGCCCCACCTCTGACCTTGGCTGCTGTGGTGAAGACAGCCAGCGCTGGCCCAGCCTGCTGGGATGTCTTAAAATTCCACTGGTCACACTCCTGCAGGGAAGTCTGCGCTGGGCCAGGGGCAGAGGGCACGCAGCACTGAGTCCTTGCGGAGCCAACTAGATGCCACCTTAAGGGGGAGCAAGTGTATTCTTGCCAGGAAGCAGCCAGCCTGGAACCAGAAGAAATGGAGGGGGTGGGGAGCATGGGGGACAGGGCATTGGGCGGGGACGGGGCTGCAGAGGGTCCCTAATGGGCATTTGGGAAAACTGCCCCATGAGTGATGCAAGCCAGATGGAAGGTGACAAGTGGCAAGGGGATGGGTGACACAGCCAGGACCCTGGGCTTCCTAGGTGTGGGCGGCCCCATTGCCTTGCAGGAGGGAGAGGCAGCTGTGCTCACCATGCATCATGCACCGCCTGCAAGTCCCTGGGACCATGGGAGACCCCGGCCCCTGATGACCTTGGCCTGTGCGCCTTCCTAATGGCCCTGCCCTTCCAGCACCTCTCTTGCCCTCTGTCAGACACCTTCTAGGTCCAGCTGTGGGGCAGGGAGCGGTGGCCACGAAGGATCTGACCCCTTTGGCCGGGCATAGTGACAGGTGGGCTGAAAGATGAACCACTTAACATGATCCTGAGGGCAGGGCTGGGGCGGCTCAGTTTCAGCCCCTCGGGCGCGAGCATGACTGCGCAACTTTATATAGCTCTGAGGGCCCTATATAAGCGGGAAGCGCCCGGGCCAGGGGGAGCACAGGAGCCCTGCGGTGGCTGCACTGCAGGTCATTGTCAGCCAGAAGAGCCTGCCCTTGGCAGGTCTGATCCGGACTGGGGACCTGCCTCCCCCCAGCAGTAGGGTCCCTGAAGTGGCAGCCCACGCCATAGCCACCAGGATGCCCAGCAGAACAGCCCGCTATGCCCGCTACAGCCCACGGCAGCGGCGCCGGAGGTTCTTGGCCAATAGAAGTGTGCACTTCCCTAATGATGTCCTGTTCTTGGACCACATTCGCCAGGGTGACCTGGAGCAGGTGGGGCGCTTCATCAGGACTCGGAAAGTCTCCCTGGACACCATCTACCCCTCAGGTGAGTGCCTACGAGGCCAGTGAGGGTCTTTGGGGCAGCAGAGGAAGGCCTCAGCCTCGACCCCTCCTACCCTGCCCAGGCCTGGCTGCCCTTCATGAAGCAGTGCTCTCTGGAAACCTGGAGTGTGTCAAGTTGCTGGTCAAATACGGGGCTGACATTCACCAGCGTGACGAGACGGGCTGGACGGCCCTGCACATCGCCTGCAGCGACGGGTACCCTGATATAGCCAGGTGAGAGTGTGGCCTCCGGGATGTGGGCTCCCAAAAGGTGGCCCTGGTGGTGGAGCTTAGAATCCTAAGGGTTTCTAGAATCTCCTTTCTGCCCTGTTGCCCTCCCCAGAGCAGACTGCAAAAGTCAGCTGTAGTTTCCAAAGGGTCCGGTTTTTTCCTCTTCACTCCACCTGGAAAAATAAAAGACAGGTGGACCTCAGTACCCCAGCCTGCTACCCTGGGGTAGGAGTGAACATCCTCCAGGTCACCCACTCTGCAACCAGGGCCACTCTTTGCACCCCAGGTACCTCATTTCCCTGGGGGCAGACAGAGAAGCTGCCAACGATGATGGTGACCTGCCCTCGGACCTCATTGACCCTGACTTCAAGGACTTGGTGGAGCTCTTCAAAGGGACTAAGATGGACTGAGCCCAGCCCCGCCCTTCCAGGGCCCAGCCCCTCCTCCTCACACACACAAGTCAGGTGCCCACCTCCCCGGCGTGCCAGGAGTGCCGAGCCAGCCCGGCTGGGAGCCGACCAGGCTGGCCGCGCGACCCCAAACCTGGGCACAACCCCTGCTCCTCCCACACCTTTGGCCTGGCTTTTTCTCCAGGTGAATTTTTTATTGTGATACTTTTTACTTTTTCAATAAACGTGATCCCCAAGCCCGTGGTGATAGCCTGATTACTGGGGATCGGCCCGCCCCAGTCCTCCGGCTCCCGCTGCTTCCGGTGGTCAGTGGACTTCGTCGTCCACTCTGGTCTCGGGGTCCCGCTGTGCCGGAGCGAGGAGCCAGAGTCCCGCGGCTCCCGACCCCCGGTCCCCGCCGTCCGTCGACCCCGCTGCCTCCCCGCCTTGTCCGCTCCGAGACCCCGACCACGCCGGCCCCGACCCCTTAGACCCCCGCTGCCCCAGGAGCCGGTCCTCGCCATCCCCGGCTTCCGGAGGCCGCAGACCTCGCGGACCCAGTCCCCAGCGCTCAGTCCCCGGCGCTCAGTCCCCGGCGCTCAGTCCCCGGCGCTCAGTCCCCGCCCTCGCGCAGCCCCCGCGCGGCGGCGGTCACGTGGCCGACCGCGAGCGAGTGCGCGAGCGCGAGCGCGGCGGCGCGCGTCACTTCCGGCCGGGCCCCTGGCAGCGGCGGCGGCCGAGAGGGCGAGGTGAGGCGGCGGCGGCGGCGGCGGCGGCGGCGGCGGCGGCGGCGGCGGGGCTGGGCGGGCGCGGCCGGGACCCGCCCTGGCGCGGAGGCCGCGAGGGGAGGGCCCCGGGCGGGGTCCCGGGGCGCCCGGCCCGCCGCGGCGGAGGGGCGGGAGGGGAGGGGCGGGGCGGGGCGGGGCCGGCCCGCCGGGCGCGGGGCTGGAGGGGCCGCGGGCCCGTCCTTCTTAGCCCCTGAGGCTGCCGCCGCCCCGCCTTCCGGGGAGCATCCCAGACGGTGCTTTCCGACCCCGGGGCGCAGCCGGCCGGGCCCCCGCGACGCGCCCTCCGCTGCCGTCCCGCCCGTCCCGCTCTCCCGGCCTCCCACCAGGCGGGGCGGTGCCCGGTGCCGGGCGGAAAGGGGGTAGGAGGCTGCCCGCCCTCGGGGAGCTCGCGGGTCCCGGGGGCTGCCGAGGTGGGCTGGGGCCTGCCGCGGGGCGCGGCCGCCTACCTCCGGTTCAGAAGCTTCAGGTACCCCGGTGGTGCAAAAGTCGTGCTCTCCATCTCCCCAGGGAGACTTCCCAGAGAAGGTGGTGGTTAGCTGGACCCTCGGGGATCGTTTTGGGCAGACAGGACTTCTTGAGCAAAGGACCGGAGGTGTCCGCCAGGAGTGTCCAGAGCTTTTAGAGAGCGGTAGAGGTGGGGAGGGAAGGGTGCCGGAGTTGAGTCCTGAAGACAGAGGTTTGATTTGGGGAGAGTGGGAGGGGGTGAGGCACTTGGGTCTGTAACAACAGGGGAGCTGCAACTTTACCCAGGAAGGAGGGCGAGGGGGTGGCGCAGTGCTTAGAGGCTTTGCCTTGGGGTCTTCGGGGGACCACCAGGCCCATGTGGCATCTAGTCCAGTGCTTATCCTCCTGGCGCCTGCTGGGGTGGTAGATTATTTTCTAGAAGTCCCACTAGCAGAAACTGGGCTATGGAGAGCCCCAGAGACACTGAGTATGGAGGGGAAGTGGGGTCAGAAAATCTGAGTATGGATCAAAAGTTCTAAAGGAACACAGAATGGCCTCTGTTGCATCATTGATTCTAACTCTGGAATATCCTTTGTTACTTCTCCAGACAACAGAGTATCACCTCACCGCCTGTCCTTAGGTGTACGTCTGTGTGGGGAAAGAGTTCGAGATGAGATCCGCAGACTGGGCCTGAGGTCTCCCCACACCCTGCCTCCTCCCAGGGGGTCTCTAAGCCCTCTGTTTCCATGGAAGAGCAAGGTGCTACGTACATCACCCAGGAAGACTCTCTCCCTGTGTCTTAGCAGAGCCACAGGGTTGCCAGGGCTCCAGGGGCCTGCCAGGGGTGCAGGCAAGGACAGAGGCAGGCTCTGGGGTGGTCAAGCCACCCGAGCCATCCTGGCCTGGCCCTGACTGCAGTGGCCCTGGAAGCCCAGAGGTTGAGGGTCCCTTGGGGTCCAGACCCCACCCTGCTGGGTGGCAGGTTGTTGCACCCACCGAGCCTTCAGAATGGGGGTTGTCAGGGTCCTCCCTGGCCCAGCACAGTGGCTGCTCCACAGTAAGCCCCTGGCAGGTGTTTGCTGTGGCCGATGGCCCTGCTGCCCCTTCACTGTGCCCTGTAGTTTTGCGGGTTTCCAGCAGCTCCAAGTGGGCTGTCTCTGCGTTCGGCTTGCCCAGAGCTGTCCTGACTCACGCTCCATAATCAGCAGCATCCCTTTCATTCCCAGAAGTGCCCAGTTAGACGACACATTCCTTTTGCAACTGCCCTGTCCACTGTCTTGTTGGATAAGCAGCCACAGAGGCCTTGGAGGTGGTGGTCCCATGTGGCTGTGCTCGGATGCCTGTTGAACTGAAGGGCCTGGTGGACATTCTTGGGGGCTACTTTGGCTCAGATGAGGACTCCAAGGCCCAGGGAGGGAAGAGACTCACCTGCGACAGACAGAGCAGGGCTGGGTGATCTCCGCTTGGCACTGTGGGCTAGGCAGCCGTGGACAACACTGTAGGGCGATGTGTGGTTTTCCATGGTGCTGGCAGCAGCAGAGATGGCAAGATGGCTCTGTGGCATAGACTGTATTTGGCGTGGGCTGGGGACCCAGTAGCTGGTGACACCGGATGAAACAGATTGTGGCCAGACAGGGCTTGATAGCAGAAGGCCCGGATAGTGTCTGGGTGGGGAGTGACTTGGGGAGGAGATGTGGGAAAGATGGTGCTGGCATCATGTGTCTCAGGGAGGGAGGAGGATAGTGCAGGAGGCTGTCCCAGCTCGGGGAGGGGCGGGGGTGGCTGGGAATGGGATGGAGTAACGGGAGAGGCTCTGGGAGGGAGGTGTCTGGGCTTCCGGCTTGGGCTCTGGGCCGAGGGGAGATGGTCGTTGCCTTCTCAGATCTGATACAGCTGTGACGCACCGTGGTCCACTAAGAATGGAAGAACACCGTTAACCTCTGTGCTAGCGATTGCCTGGCGCAACCCAATCTCAAAGC
Source organism: Camelus dromedarius (assembly GCF_036321535.1). Classification (NCBI taxonomy): domain Eukaryota; kingdom Metazoa; phylum Chordata; class Mammalia; order Artiodactyla; family Camelidae; genus Camelus; species Camelus dromedarius. Next base: position 27,807,406 of record NC_087451.1, read on the forward strand.
CATTAAAGTATGAGAAGGTTTTTTAGAGCTGACGGGCTGCAGTGTGAGTGCTGAGGCTCAAGCTGGTCCATTCTTGAGGAAATGTGTCTGATGATTATTGTGAGCGAAAAACGGACGGAAAATGGGGCGGGAGATGTTTGGGAAGCTGGCCAGGTGGGCTGTAATGCAGGGTGTGAGCAGTAGTCACCATCCTTCCAGACTCGGGCCTCCCAGCGGGGCCCTCGAGGCCACTGGGCCTGTTTAGGTGTCCCTGGCACTTTTCCAGGCGTGCCGTTCTCCCCAGCCCGCTGGTCACCTGGCCCCCCTGTGCCTGCCTCTGTCCTGGCACCACTCAGCGCGTTCCCCTGGTGGTAAACATGCTCAGGTTTCCCTGTGCTTGGCCAGACGCGCCCGGTTGGCCCAGGCCTCGGGCCTCCCCTCCCGGCCAGCCGTGGCAGACAGGCTGTTGGCTGAGGGTCCCACTTCCTCCCCTCGCTCCACTGAGACTGCTCATGCTAGGTCAGTGGGGGTTTTGTCATGCCGGTCCAGTGTCCCTTCTCCATCCAGGTCTTCCTCGACTCCAGCTGCCCCCGTGGACTTCTCCCCACCTCGTTCTCCCTCCCTGTACACTCTGTGGCTCGGCCCTTGTCCGCCATGTCCCGCAGCCGCAAGTCCCTGAGCTTCTGTCTTCAGTCCTTTTGGGCCGCTCCCTTTGCTCAGTGTTAGCGGCCTGGTCACCCGCTGTTGCCAAGGCTCATGCTCGCCCTGTCATCTTCCGTGGCAGAAGTGGGCCCAGTGTGTACAACCCTTTCGGGTCTCTTCCCTCTGGCCACTGATGAGTGCTACTTCTCTGGGTGCTCCTGTGCACCTGTTGGCGGCCACATGCCTAGGACTGGAATGGCTCTTGTGGGGCCTGTGTATTTATTAGGGGTCAGCATGAGGGGCCTGGCTCCTTAAAGGAGCCCCAGGAGGTGATGAGAGTGAGCGAGCACAGCCTGCTGTCCCTCTGTCCCAGGGGAGCAGCAGGCCCGGCTTCTCAGGAAGCTGGTACGGTCAGTAGAAGCCTCGGTGTCCCTAGGTCTCGGAAGGGTCAGGGCAGGGCCAGCACAAGGTCCTGGGGAGAATGGCCTGTGGAGGCAGAAGACAGAGGGTTTGGAGGTTCCTCGTGTCTAGGACAAGCTGGTAGGACACCGGCCTGTGAAGTTGGGCCTGGCTGAGTGTGACCTCCCCCATCGAGGTTGCCAGTGGCTTTTTAAAAAGTCATTTTACTTGTTCCTCAAGTCCTGAGGACGTGAGAACCTGTGGGTGTCCGGCACCTGACCAAGATGCTTCCTGGCCCACTCTCTGGGGTACCAGCAGCCCCTTACCTGATGTAGCACATCCACTGGGCGGGCGCTGGGTGACAAGTGCCCCACTCCACGGCTTACAGCCTGCGGGGGACACTCACCTCTGAGGACGGCTCAGCTCTACTGGCAGTTAACAAGCCCCAGCCTGGCGTCCGCCTAGGTCTGGAGCTGGTGTGAGCTCAGCTAGCTCCTGGTCTGGTTGGGAAGCCCAGCTGGCGGCAGCGGGGCAGGTGCCCAGCGTGGAGACCAAGTGCTCCAGGGGCCCAGGGCGCAGGCCTTGGGGCTGCACGGGCCGAGGGGGGCCAGTGAGGCTCCCGGCGAGCCACAGAGCCAGTGTGCAGACAGGGTGCCGGGCTCCAGGCTTGGCTTGGGCCTGAAGCTGAGCCAGGAACGCAGGCAGCCCCTGGAGGCTATGGCCAGAGCAGGTGGAAGCAGAGGCTGCCCTGGGAGGAGAGGCCCCAGCGTGGGCAAGGCTGAGAAGGTGGGTGCCCTGAAGGAGTGGCCGCCCAGGTCCCAGAGGACAGGCTGCAGGACAGCAGGGAGCCTGGCCATGAGGAGGGGCCGCCCAGCATAGGTCCTCCGGGTGCCTCCCTCCTGTTGCGTAATTGGAGCTTCCTGCCTCACCCCACTGCTGGCAGCCCCACGAAATGGGTGTCCCGAGGGCTTTCCCTCTGTACTCTGGTGTTTGTGGGGCTGGTGCGTGGGCAGGGGAACCATGTGCAGCGAAACTCCCCAAGCCCAAGAAAGGAGAAGTCCTTTTGCAAGGAGCTGGGCCCCTAGCCTGGGAGGGGCACAGGGTTCCATGTGCCTCCAGGAAGCTGCCTTTACGCTTTTTTGTTGTTCTTACCTCAGTCCGAGTGCTGCGTTGACCTGTGCAGGTGTTTAAACGCGGAGGTTGCCGGTGAGGAAGTCCCCACCATGTCTCAGCCTCCTGGCCTTCGGGAGGGGCTGCAGCTACCTGCTCTGGGCAGTCTGGGGGCCCGGGGTTCCTGGGGTGGGTGGCTGAGGTGCTTGTGCTCAGAGGCCGTTTGCAGGGTCCCCCCACCTGGAGCACCTGGGGTGCCCAGCTCTGGTGCAAGGCCGGGCCTAGGGTCGGGCCTGTGCAGCCAGCGTCCTCACCCTGTGGTGTGTGTCCTCAGCCAGAGAGGGGAAGCTGGCCAGGTGGCCAGTTTGTAAGCCTAAAAATAGAGCCCCATCCAGGGCTGTAGAGTTCCCTGGGCTCAGAGGCTGTAAACAGAATGCATCCTGGGGTCTCCGCCGTTCTGTTGGGCCTGGCGGCTTCCTCCCGGCTCACAGCCCTCCCCCAGCCCTCCTGTCACACCGCAGCCTCGGGGACCAGGAAGCTGGGCAGGCTCTGCTGGGCTGCTCCCCACTGGGAAGCACACCCATTTTACAGATGAGAAACAGGCTTGGTGGAAACAACAACCAGGCCCTGCAGGCTGCGAGGGCACTGGACGACTGCAGCCTTCCCCACAGACTCACGCTCTGCCGGGAAGGGTGTTCTGGGCCTCGGGGACCGGGAGTGTCAGCAGAGCTGCCCCACCCCGGGGAAGGTGCTCCCTGGGCAGCAGTGGTCCAAGTGCAGGGGCCGTCCAGAGTCCAGGCCGCTCCGGGTCCTGCATCGCCACCCCCCGGCCCCATCAAGCTGACCCTGCCACACCCTGAGCCAGCTGGGTTGTGGCTGGACCCAGTCCCCTGGGAGACAGGGAGGGCACAGCTAAAGGGAGGAGGCAGCCCCTCTGGAGAGGGTGACCTCCGTCCCACTCCTGTGTCGTGGGGCTTCCCCTTCCAGAGGCCGAGGGCATCCGGCAGCGGAGCAGGAGGATCAGACACCCCAGCGATGACCAGGTGAGTCTCAGGCAGCAGAGTGGCCTGGGGTGGGGCCGCCCCCTGCTCCCTGCTCCCTGCTCCCCTCTCCCCTGACGGGCTGGGCTCCCCCAGCTCCCCTGTCTCCAGAGTTGTCTACAACGGCAAGAGGAACAGCAGCCCCCGCTCCCCCCCCAGCAGCAGCGAGATCTTCACCCCAGCCCATGAGGAGAATGTGCGCTTCATCTACGAAGGTGCGCGGGCGCCACCCTCACTCTCCCCCCAGCCTTCCGGGCCTGGGCGGGACTGTCTAGTGAGGAGACCCATTCCTGGTCCTGGGGGTCTGGCAGCCAGCACCCCGGAGGAGGTGGCGTTCTCAGCCTGTCGTGTTTGTGCAGGGAGGGGGGCCACGCGGAAGACAGACGGGGGGACCCGGGGCCGTCCCGGAAGCGGCATGGCTGGAGTGTGTGAGCACGTGTGCGTGACCTTTGTGCCGGGAGGTGGGGGGTGGAGGAGGCGGGAAAGATGTGGGCTGGCCTGGAGGAAGATGCGCTGTTCCCCGGTGGGTCACCCGTGCCTCTGTGACTGCAGTTCTGGCCACGGGGCCACGGGGCCACGGGGCTGCAAGGGGTGAGGTCCAGGCAGGGCTCGCCAAGGGACCGGGGGTGTGCAGGGGGCAACTTCAGGTCAAGAGCGGGCAGGGGCTGCAGGGCCTCTCTGAGAGGAGGGACAGGTAAGACTGGGCTGCCGGCCTGATGGGCTGGGGGCTCTGACCGCCCTGCCTCCCGCAGCCTGGCAGGGTGTGGAGCGAGACCTGCGCAGCCAGATGTCAGGCAGCGAGAGGGGCCTGGTGGAGGAGTACGTGGAGAAGGTCCCTAACCCCAGCCTGAAGAGTGAGTGGGGGGGCCGGCCTAGGAGGGAGAGGCCCGGCCAGGGGCAGGGCTTGGGGGTGGGCTGGGTCCCAGGACATTCAGAGGCAGGGGCACGATGAGGGGGGACCCTGTCTCCCCACCTGCGGCCACCGCTGAGCACTCTGTTGCCCGGCAGCCTTCAAGCCCATCGACCTGAGCGACCTGAAGCGCCGGAACACGCAGGACGCCAAGAAGTCCTAGAGCGCCGGGCCCTCCCCTGGCCTCTGGGAGATCTGGGTGCCGCCTGCTGCCGGGACCTCCTCTCCTGTGGGCCCAGCTCCTGGGAGGGGAGGAGGCCTTGCTCCCAGTGGGCTGAAAACCCCAGGACTAGGACAGGCAAGATTGACGGCCGAGGCCTTCCCCTCCTCCCCAGGCTCCCTCCTTTTCTCTTGGGGGATCTCAAGCTGCCCCTGTCACTAGGAGGGCTTGGCCTTGCCAGCCCCTGCCCTCCCCTGGGCCTGGTGCATCTTTGGAGCTGCCTGGGCCTGCCTGCCCCCCAGGGCCTTGACCCTGAGCTCCCTCCCCTTTCCCACCACCTTTCCCTGCCCCTACCCCCTACCCCTGGCCACTTGTAGGATCAGGAAGGAGATGAAGGGGCCTCTGTTGTCTTCTGTGCTGGTGGGAGTGGGCTGGGTTTGTCCCTGAGGTGTCCAGAAGACAGGACAAGGGCTATCCCACCCGAGCCCCACGTGGGTTCCCCACTGACCCTTGCTGCTTCTCTGGCCTGGACACAGGGAGCATCTGGCCCCCCCAGCCCCCTGTCCAGCTGGGCCCCTTCCTTCCCTGTGTCAACTTCAGGATGGCACCAGATCTCCCAGCCGGGGACACTGCTAGGCACCCCCTCCAAGGGTCCTGGGCAGCCAGGCCCGGCCCTGCCTTGGGAAGGGCATGGGGCTGCCCTGAGCTGGTGAGGCCACCCAGTGTGTCCTGCTCTGTACAGTGAGCTGGGAGGATTTTCAGGGCCACTTGTTCTTCCTGTGCCCTCCAAATCCAAGTGTCTGTGACTGGAACCTGAGGACCAGTGAATAAAGGCGAGATGGCATTGGTTCGGCTTCTTGGCGGTGGTGAGGCCCCTGTCCCGGCTGTCCACGCAGGATGGGAAATCCAAGGTCATGGTCAAGGCCCAGAACTTGCGTCTGGTCCTTGGGCCTTGCCGGGGGCTCGGGCCTCCTGGGGGGCAGTGGGCAGTGGAGGTGGAGGCCCTGGGGGTGATGTGTCGTTCTGCAGCCCTGGGCCCTCGGGGGTGGCTGCTCCGCTGTCCAGGTATTGAAGAGGGGCTGCCGGGAACCAGAGCCACAGGTGTATCGATCTTCAGACGGGGGCACACCCTGGCAGGCCAGAGACAAGCCACCAGAAGTTGTTTCAGGAGCACCCTTTCCCTGGAGTATTCTGGGGCTCCAGTGGCCCTACGGGAAGCTCTGGGAAGCCTCTTCTCCTGGGGGTTGGGGGTCCCCAGGGACGGGCGGGCAGGCAGGAAGGATGGTTCTCGTGGTAACAGCAGCTGTGGCTTGCTGCCGGTGGGTGCGGCCTGGTGCCGGGCCCAGAGTCAAGTTCCTGTAGCCACACAGACCTGTGTCCTCCCTGGGGACCTGTGGGGCGTCCTGCTGGGGGCTTGAGTGCCTGCTCGGCAGGTCACTTGAGCAGCTGACCCCTGCCCCCCACTGTCTGTGGCTGGAATGGAGTGGGCAGGCCAGGGCTGTGTCACAGGCTGCGTGACTACACCAGTGCCCGTTTCCCCTACCCAGCATGTCCTCGACCACTGAGGATGGGGCCGCCGGCCAGCAGAGGTCCTGTGAGAATGAGACCCCATCTAGAGGGTGTGGGGTGCTAAGCCCGGCCTGGCCACTGCTGCTGGTGCGGCCTTGTGCAAGTTGCCAAGTCTCCACACCTATTTCCTCAAGTGGAGGTTGGTACCTGCCTCCTGGGTGACTGCCCTGCTGCCACTGTCAGCCACCCTGCTAGTGCGCTGGGCAGGGCCCTCAGCCCATGAGACCTCAGGGACCTGGACTGTCTGCACTGTGGTGGCCGCCATCCTGGCCTTGCTGTGAGCCCTCAGGCATGTCACAGGCTGTCCCATCTCAGTTTCCGTCTGTAAGGTGAGGGTGTGGGCTGCAATGCTCAGAGGACCCTCCCTGGAAAGGTCTCGGGCCCCTGGCAGCGCCCTGGGAAATGTCTGATACCTTGAGGCGTTAGTTAAAAGTCCACCTGACTTTGCTCCAGATCCTCTCAGGGTTATTCCCCTGTCCTTTGGGGCCGGAAGGCGGGAGTGGGGCGCCTGACCTCAGCTCCCTTTGGGCCACAGTGGGCCCCTGCATCTGATCTCCCCTGCTACCCTCCCTGGCCTCATGCACTGGTGGTGGTTGCTCTAAGCCTGTGCCTTACCCTGGAGCGAGCGGGCCCACGGGACACCCCTCAAGGCCTCGTCACTCCCGCTGTCCCTGCCAACTTAGACTTCTGTGAGACAGAGGCTCCAGGCCTGGGGTCTTTGCTGCGAACACCCTGGAGCAGGGAACGTGGGTAACTAGGCTGTGCTGGGGTGGAGACGGAACCCTTCCCCTAGTGCAGGGAGGGCGGGGAGGTTGGGGTGCCGGGGGCCTGGGCCTCCTGGGGGGCGGTGGGAGGCGGAGGTCCTGGAGGTTGTGTGTCGCTCTGCAGCCTGGGGCCCTCGGGGGTGGAGTACCCACTCCTCCATCACATCCCATGCTGCACGGTGCACACGTCACTGCTTCCGTTCAGTGCTGACAACTATGGGAAATTTTTATTACCCTGATCTTACAAATGAAGAATCAGTGACCTGAAAGAGACTAGCCTTCTGATTCTTAAGCTTTTATTTTTATTACAATTTGAGTTCATTAAATGCTGAACACGTACTTTGCACACGTTCATGGGTGTTGAGCACGAAGGACGGTTCCCTGGTGGCAGCTAATACCCAGTCCACCGTTCCCTAGTGTCTAGGATAACAGTCCGCTCAGGGCAGGGACTCAGGCTGGAAAGGCCAAGCGCGCTGCCTGCATCTGCTCGATGTCTCTGAAGTCTCTCTCAGCCCCACTAGCTCTCCCCGCGTTTTCCTTCCAGTTGTGACTGACGCCCCTGGGAACTTGAAGATGGGGTTTCCCAAGTGCTGGGCTGGGCTGGCTGCCTCCTGGCAGAGCTGACAGGCTCCCCATCCCTGGCATTTCCATGAACTGAGGGAGGTGCGGAGGCTGAGGACGCAGGGGGGTCGCTCTGGCTCCCAGGCGCCCAGAGGAGGACGGGCAGCTCAGAGAGGTCAGCGGGTTGCAGCCCTCGCCTTCTCCTCCCGCCCTGCACCTGGAGGTGGCCACTTTCCGCCAAGTCTTTGGTTTGTATTTCTGTGTCTAAATAGCGTGCGTGAACGGCTGCCTCTCGATCGTCCCGTGTCATCCTCCTTTCCCCTGCTCCACGCATGTGCTCCTGCCACCCGCCACTGCTCTGGACGGTCCTCTCACTGCATCGGTGTTGAGTACTTACATCGTGGCATCTCTAGAGCTGAGCTGTGTGGTAAACTGTGTTTGGTTTTTCTTTTCTCCCCAACTTTGTGTTTTCTTCGGAGTTACTGTTTCCTGATTTGTTTGGTTTTCTGTGTACTAAGTCCTGAACACTCCACCAGGTCTTCTAAGTCTCTGGGCATGTTCAGTCGCTGCGATCCCCTCGAGAGCGTGTCTCCTGTAACCCCCTGCCCTGCTTGAGGCCCCTCCCCGCGGTGGGAGTGCCACCCTGCCTGGCACGCAGCTGCTGTCCTGGGGAGGCCCCTCCGCTCTGCTAGGTTTGGTCCCTGTTTATTGCAGTCTGTGTTTTCCTCCTCTTTGGTCTCCACACTCATTTTAGTAGCATGTATCTGGGGGCGCATGGGCACACGCGCGTGCTAGGCAGCTCCGTGCGTTCTTTCGGGGAGGGGCCTGCAGCAAGGCCTGGGGTGGAAGTGGGAAGGGAAGCAGAGGTGGGGGAGGGGCAGAGGGCCTGGACTGTTGCCTTTCTGGATGGAGAGTGATACTGTGAGGGCGCTGGGCCCTGAGGTAGATGGTGGGCTCCCCCACCCTCACCCCCTTCACCCCACCTGCTCAGAGCCAGTGTTCACTGGCTGCTGAGCCCAGCCCCTGCCAGCCTCAGCCTCCACCCCTGACTCCACCGGCCTGCTCCAGTTCCCTCGGGGACAGGGACAGGGTGAAGGAGGACAAGGGCAGAGGGGGTTGGGATGGGGAGGGCGGTCAGGAGTCCCCTAGGTGAGCGGCACCCTCCCCCAAGGCAGTCACCAGCCCTGAGCTCAGCCTGCGTGAAGGAGACCTGGTGCCCTCCTGTGCTAGCTTGTGCCCACAAGGCTGCTGGGGGTGGAGGGCTGGCAGGGTGCCCCTGTGGGCAGGGGCTCAGAGGAATGTCAGAGCCTGGGGCCTGGGGAGCCTGGGGGGTCCGGGACGAGAAGTGGCCTGAAGCCTCAAGCTCAGAGGTGCAGCCAGCCGCACGCATCCCACCTGGAGGCCCCGTGGGGCTGTCCCGGCCACAGGAGAGCCCAGTCTCCCCTAATGTCTTCCGCCCCACCTGCCCCATCCGGGTCTGCAGTGAACATGGGATGAGGGCCCCTCTGGAGGCCCCAGTGCCTGGCAGGTGAGTAATTCTATTTACCTTTTCCAAGAGGCCTCCTGTCCTTTCATTTACTCCAGTTAGCCTGGCTCTGCTTGAGCTGCTCCAGCCCACGTGGCCGGTGGACACTCCCTCCTCCAGGGCCCTGCCGTCACCGCCCACCAGCTCCTCGGAGCAGGGACACCTGGCTGGCCTGTTGGGCTTGTGTTCCAGGCTCCTGCGGCCCCTTCCTCCTTAGATGGCTGTCCTGCTCATCCCCTCTCCATGCGTGCCCCCAGCAGGCATCCCGGCACTGTCCCGGGCGGGGCTCCAGGGAGGTGACCAGTCAGCGCTGGGCTCCCGCCCTGCACGTGCTTCCACCCTCTGTGTCAGACACACTGTCCCGCAGAGGGCAGCTTGGACTCAGCACCCCAGGCAATGGGGGTCCCCACCCAGCGCACTGCCTGGCTCCTCCTGCGTCCGGCACTCAGTGCTTCCCCAGTGAGAGGCCCTCACGGCCTGCCGAGCGGGGCACCCTCGCTGTGCACAGCTGCCCTTCCACACATGCCTGGTGCAGCAAGGGCGGCAGTCACCTTGTGAGGTGGGGCTGTGTCGGGCTGTGCCTTCACTTGGACAGTTTCAATTTCAGGGGTCCACCCCTCCCCACTGCAGCCGGCTATGTGGCCTCAGCATGGCTGGGGTGGCTAGAGCAGGGATGAAGCAGAAGCTGGTAGAGGACATCCGGTTCTGGACTGCCCAGTGATGCCCCTGCTGGGCCTGACTCCAGCCCTGGCTGTGGCTCTAGGTGGGCCAGCGGTGCTCATGTGGGGTTGGTAGGGGACTGTGATGTCTGTGGCCTCCCTCCATTATCAACCCCATTCCTGTCCCTCTGCTGGTGAATGGTGACACTCCAGGGGTTGGGGAGCACGTCTAAGCAGGGACGTCCACCCAGGCCCGGGGTGGGGGTGAGCCCACCTGCACTGGGGTGGGAGGGTGGCCAGAACCTGTTCCGGTGGGGACGCCATGTGCTGGTGGGGCATCGCAGGCCACCCCTCACACTCACAACCCAAGGTTCCATCTCCAATGTACCTGTACGAAGGGGCAACAAGGAGAGGTCCTGAGGGAACACACCAGTGCAGGCTGGTCCACGACTGCTCCCTTCTCACCTGGTGCCGGGCCTGGTGGCCCCTCTCCTCCAGCCCTGCGCTCTGCCAGGTGTGCAGGGGGCTCTTTATTATTGGAGGACCTGTGTCTCCTCTAACATTGGAGACACACGGGGACACGGCACGCATTCACAGAACAGTGTCCCCACCACGGTCCAACCTCCAGCCCTGGGCATAAAGCAGGTGCCCCCCGGGCCACAACACCGGGGAACATGTGGATGGAGGGGGACCACTGTCTGGCTCCCACATCTCCAGCCTCCGCCAGGCATTTGTTCTGGGTTGTCCGGCAATTCCCTTCCTGAGCGCCTGAGTCCAGCCCCGGCTGGAGATCCAGGGGGCTTCAGAAGGGGCTCTCGGCCAATCCAGGGAGGCCGCCAGCCAAGCAGGTCTCTGCAGAGGGGTCCTGGCTGGTCCCATTGCTGCTGCCACCGCCCCTTGAGAGTAACAGCTTCTGGCTGGGGGGCCCGCTGGCAGGCTGGGCCATGTGGCCACCGCCCATGTGGCGTTCGTTGTGCAGGGCTTTGCCCTCGTGCCAGCGGTGCCAGCGCCGCAGCAGCTCCGACTGCACCTGGGGCGGGCAGGCAGGCGGCTGGGTCCCGTCCCAGGGCCGGCCTGTGCCACCTCCCAGCATCCCCAACCTCCAACCTCCCACCTCCTGGCCTCGTAGGGCCCTGTGGCGCCCTGAGTGTGGAGCCAGGCGGGCTCTGTCACCGTGGAAGGCTGGGGGCTGTGGGCGTCTGGGGACACCCTGAGGATGGGCTGAGGCTGACCTGTCTCGGCAGGCCTGTCACCCAGCATCAAGGCAGCCGAGCCCGGTGAGTGCAAGTGAATGGGAAGGGTTCGTGGCGCAGGGGAGGGGCCTGGCATCCCCACTCCCCTCTGACCCCAGCCCCCACCTACCTCCTTGTTGAGGAAACAGTAGAGGACAGCCACCAGCAGGCCCTGGAGAGAGGAGGGGTCAGGGCAGTGCCTGGGCTAGGCAGGGGGTCAGGCCATTATAGGGGGGCAGGCACCTGGAAGGAGCTGAGGAAGAGGTCGAAGAAGAGCTTGGTGGAGCGCAGGGCACCCTGGGCATGCTCGTCAGTCACGAAGGCAAACACCACCTCGTGGACCCCCAGCAGGGGGATGAGGGTCAACGTGGACTTGGCCAGCCTGTGGGGGCAGAGCCTGAGCCACTTGGCCCCGCCCCACCCCAGGGCTCTGATGGCCCACCCCTGACCCCACACCCCCTCTGGCCTCCAGGCGTCTCCGGGTCTGCAATCCACCTGACCTTCACACCCACCGGAGTTTGTAGTCAGTGTAGCGCATCTGGTGGGCTCGCAGCTTGGCCACCAGGACATGAAGAATGCGGATGAAGATGAAAAAGTTGATCTGCGTGTGGAGGTCACAGCTCAGGGCGGCCCCTGGCCCCCTGCCTGTCCCTCCTGGAGGTGGGCCTGGCAGCCCAGGTGGGGCCTGGCTCCTGGGGCCCTGGGGTGGTGGGCGCCCGCCAAGGATGGGAAGCCTGGCCCGAAGTCCAGGGCACTGGCCAGTGTCCTGGCTCATTGCCAGGGCCTCCCTCCCTGTCCACCCAGGCAGGATGCTGTCTCCTAGCGCCAACGAGGACAGAAGAGGCTGGGGGCCCAACTCCAGCAGCCTCCCAACCCCCCCCCCCCACAGTGCCAGCAGGTGCCTCCCTCACCAGGATGGCCAGGAAGACGGGGAACCGCAGGATCCACCAGAAGGCCATGTTGTCGTTGCTGGTCCAGCACCTGCAGGGCAGGGCTGGCTCCTGTCGGGAAGCCCCCCAGCCCCACACCCCCCTGACGGTGGGGATCTAATTAGTGCCTCAGGAAAGGGAGATTAGGAGTGGCCTCCAGCCTGGGCATCAGGTTTGCTTACTGCCCCCCACTGCCTCTGGCCAGAGACCCCTACCCTGGCCGCCACGTGCACTGAGCCGCACGGCCGCTCCCCACGGGCCAGGAGCCGCGAGCCCCCAGCTGGCCCGACCTCCGGGCAGCTCACACTCACTGGATGTTCTCGAACAGACACTTGACCACCGCCCAGGGGATGACGAACAGCATGGGGGCACCTATGGGGAGAACAGCTGTGGTCCCCGGCCTTGGCCGGCCTGCACCCACCCCTGGCCGGCCCGCTCACCCCAGCCGATGCCCAGGTAAAGGCCGAAGCAGCTCCTCCCAGGGGCGGCGGCGAGGCCCAGCAGGCCGTGCAGGTACAGGCCCTCCACCAGCAGCCAGCAGTAGTTGGCCACGACTCCGTACTGCATGAACACCGCGGCCACCCGGCAGCCGGCCACCGCCTGGCCACGGGGACGGCATGAGTGCGGGCCTCACAGCCGCCTGCCACCCGGGGCTGGGGTCGAGGTCGGGAGGCCGGGCCCGGGCGCTCACCCCGTCACTCAGCCAGACGCTCACGCTGAGGTCGTCCCCGATCCGCTGGCTGTAGCGGGTCTTGAGCAGCGCGTCGATGGCCAGCACGGAGCTGGCCTTGAGCACGAAGGACGTGAACAGGTTCACGTGGATGTAGTTCCGGGTACAGTGCAGCTTGCTGCGGGGACCGCGAGTCAGCCCTGCCCGCTGCGGACCCCACCCCTGGGGCGCGGGGCGCCGGGCGCCGGGCGTACCTGAGGCCCAGCAGGATGGCCAGGGCCAGGAGCAGGGCCCCCAGGGAGAGGGAGTACCCCACCGTGTACATCACCTGGAAGCTGCTGTACATCTGGGCCGCCTCTTTCTGCAAATAGCAGCGCCAGTCAGGGCCGCGTGCGCGCCGCCCGCCCGTCCCCGCTGCACGCGCCCGCAACTGACCTGGACTGCGAGCTCCTCGTCGTCCACCTGGCACTGGGAGGCATTCCGCCACGGCTGCCCCCGAGGCCCGCGCACCCACTGCCCATCGGGCCCACACCTCTTGAAGACGAAGCGGTGCTGCACTGGGGGAAAGGCTCTGGTCAGCACCCCACTCCCGGGCTCGGTCCTCTCAGCCGACCCCCCACACCCTCGCTGTGGTTACCTTTGCGGTGCCAGGGGAGGTACCAGGGGCAGGAGATGTTGGCCGTGGTGTTGGGAGGGGTGTCCGGCCAGCAGGAATACTTGTCAAACGTTCTGTTACAGACCAGCTCTGCAGAGGTGGGGACAGGGTCGCTCCCCGCATGCAGCCCCCAGGCCTCTCTGACCGTCCAGCCTGGTCCTGAGCCCCAGTTCTGCCCAGCCACGTCCCCTCAGACACCCCACACCTCCACCCAGGGTCTCCACTCTCCCGAGTGCCCGCTCGGGAAGCTGAACCCTGATTCTGTGGGCATCCTTCTGGATCCAGCACCAGCTCTGGGGCTCACACCTCCTGCCCACCTCCCTCCCTCCCCCTCTCCCTCCCAACACTGTGTGCCCACTGGGCCTCAAGCTCCACGGGAGCAAAGATGGTGTCTAGCCTAGACCTGGGGGCGTCCAGCAGCAGGGGAGGTGGCAAAGCACCCCAATTCCGGGTCAGTTCTACCATTTTTAAACATCCTGGTATGTGGTCCTGGGCCAGTCACTAACATCTCTGTGGCTCAGTTTTCTCACCTGTAAATGGGGGGAGGGGGGAACAGGGCTTTCCCATGACCAGAGCCCAGTAAATGCTTCTGGACGGGGCAGGCAGCGGGGCTCACCCGTGGGTGGGGGCAGCAGGCTCAGGTTGTAGAGACACTGGTCTCCGTAGAGCTTCCACTTCTCAAACAGGAAGTCCATCACCTGAGCGGAGGGGGCCTGTGGCTGGGGGCACAGGTGGGCGGACAGGGGACAGACCGGCATCGCTCGAGGGGCAGGCAGGCTGGTAGGAGCCTAGGGGCTGGGCGGGGGGGGCTAAGGGCAGCGCTCACCTGCCAGGCCAGCAGCAGCAGCAGCAGGAGGTGGGGGCAGCGTGGCTGGAGGCGGGGCATGCCTCTGGGCAGCGGCCTCCCACGTCTGGCTGGGGTGGCACCGTCAGGACAAGGAGGTCCTCGTGTGCGCACGCTCCTCTGGGGGCTGCTGAGTGGCAGAGAAGCAGGGTCTGTGCAGGGACCCCCAGGAGTGAGGAGGCCTGGCTGGATGCCATCGTGACCAGCAGGGTGTCCTGCTCCCCTAAAACCACCCCTCTGAACCTCCAGGTCCTACTGATGAAGTGGGGACCCCAGAAGTAGTCACTCTGCCAGTGATGGGCTGAGGGTCTGGCCTGTGCCTGGGGGTCCTGCCCAGGGGCGTGGGGGCTGTGCCATCTCCCCTGAGTGGAGCTGGCTTTCACGGACTGTGGCTGTCTGTCTGGGGGCCCTGACACCCCGGGGCCCCTCCTCTCTGTGTTAGTGGCAGCCACAATCTTACTGGTCCCAAAGCTGTCAGAAGACTGGGGGCAGAGGAGCCAGAGTGGAGAGGTCTCTTGGGTGAGTAGCCCCCAGGCGGGTGAAGGACAAAGGGCAGTTCAGGAGTCCGCAGCCCTTGGATCACCCAAGGGGCCTTATCTCTAGATTCTTATCAAACAGTTGGATCTGTTGCCCGGCCCTCTTCCTCCTAGGCCACTGAGCCAGCAGGTAAAGAGCACTGGCCCAGTGGCTAGAGGAGGGCAAGGGAGGGGCAGGTTCGGGGGACAGGCAGCCTGAGTGGCCTGTGGCTCTGGGGGCAGGGTTGGGGGAGTGGGATGAGGGCTGGCTGGGGTGGAGCAGGCAGGCAGGGGATGTAGGGAGGAAGGACACTGCCCAGTAAGTTCTCCCCTGCCCCGAGGCCCTGCAGTTGGATGCGGGCAGAGGATGAAACTGCAAGGATAGCTGGGTGAGGAGTTCCAAGGCAAAATGTCAGCCCCTCAGAGCCCACGCATACGCGTGGTGGCCAGGGCAAGCCTGGCTGGGCCTCAGCTTTCCCATCCGAAAAGTAGGAGTTCACCTTGCCGACTTTCTGGGGCTGTTAGAAGCCAATGAGCCCAGGTGCACAGAGGGTGGGCAGGGCCACACCTGGGGTAGCCTGCCTTCCAGTGAGGGGTCAGCTAGTCTCGGAACCCCAAGGAGAAGCAGACTCCTGGGATAGAGGAGAGAGAGGGATGGGTGCCCTGGGGCCCCATCTTCACTGCCCCTCCCAGACCTTTTTCACTCCCTACTCTGACGCCTGGTCTGGCAGGTGGGGTTGAGAATCCTTGAAGATCCACTCCTCCAGCTCAGCACTTGTAGATCACAGGCTGGGTACCCCGGCTGGAGGCACCCTTAGCCCCAGGTCCCTAGGGGTCAGGGCCTCAGCATCCCCTCCAGTACAAGAGGCTGAGGGTGGTCAGACGTGGAGTCCTCTATGCCTTCCAGGGGAGTGCAGGCAAGGGGAGTTCTAGACCCTTCTCTGAATTGGGGGTGGGCAGAGCGTGGGGGTGTGGAGGGATTCTCTGCTGTGCAAGGCTGAGGTTCTGGGGTCCCCACCCTGGGCACCCAGGCATGAGGCTGGCCCCACAGGAAAGGCTGACATCGTGGGGCCCAGTTCTGGTCCTGGGACCAAGGGCAAATAATTTAACTTCTCAGAACCTGGGTTTTCCCAGGAAGTGGGGCTCCCTGTCTCCCCATCATGCAGGAGGAGATGAG
This sequence comes from Camelus dromedarius, assembly GCF_036321535.1. NCBI lineage: Eukaryota > Metazoa > Chordata > Mammalia > Artiodactyla > Camelidae > Camelus > Camelus dromedarius. The sequence goes on from NC_087451.1 coordinate 27,822,746, forward strand.
CTGAGCTTTGCCACTTGAAGGGAGGGACAGACTCCTGTGTCCAGGTTCCCTCTCTACTGTGGGGGACACTGAAATCCCAGAGGCAACCTGTCAGCCCTGGGGATAAATATTTGTGGAATGAATGAGAGGACAGAAACCGGGATGCGGGGGTGCCCTGGCTCTGAGGCACCCATTGGCGGGGGCAGCAGGGCTCCTGTTTCCACCTTATTACCCTCCTGGCACAAGCAAGCAGAGCAGGTGGGGGTGGGGAACTACTGGCCAGGGACCAAGCCTTCTCCTTTCCCGGACCTGGACCCTCTTGGCCTAAACTGAGCCCGCAGATAGCCCAGGGTTGGAGGGAGATCCCAGCAAGGTGGTCCCAGCACAGGGGACAGAGGCCCTGGTGCCAGTGTCTGAGGATGAGCCTTCCCCCAGTCCCCAGCTCCCCTCTTCTTCCCAGCCCTCCCCCTCCCCCACAAGGGCTGGGCTGGCACGTATTCTGCCCCTTGCCTGGCAGAACACACCTCTCCTGGGTGCTCAGAGCTCAGCTGTTTGCCCAATTTCCCCCGGGGTGCCGGGGGCGGGGGGGAACTCCCAGACCTGGAGCTGGGGGAGGGGCCCTGAGGGATGGGTGGGTGGCCCATGGACCAGGAGAGGCCGGCACTGGTCACCCCAGCTCCTCCCAGGATCTGAGTGGGTGGGGTTGAGGCCTCCCAGCCTCCGAAGGGGAAGGGGTGGGTGTTTTTTGTGAAACCAGAGCAAGTAGCAGAAGGTCACGGCCCCAGCGCGGGATCAGGGGCCATAGGCTGTTGACAAAGCCTGATTCCTGCGTCCTTCCCCCACGGAGTGGGGGCAGGGCGGGCCTGGCTGTGGGCCAGGGTGCCACTGCCCCACCAACCCTCATTCCCCACTACAGGATGGAAAATAGCCCTGCGGATGCGGGTGCTCAGACCTCAGGGGTCAGTCAGTCAGTTTCCCAGTCCAAAAGTGGGAATCGGGGCCGCTGCAGAGGAGGGAGCAGCCAGGGCAGTGACCCACCCGCGCCGCGGGTCAAAGTGCCAAGTGTAAGCAGAGCAGGCTGGGTGCTGAAACCCCTAGGCCCCTCCGGGGAAACCGGGGTAACTAGGATACTGCTGGGGAGCTTTGGGGAGCAGGAGCCCGCGGGAGGGAAGCAGGATTGTCCAGGTCCCCACGCCTCCGGGGGTGTCTCTGCGGTTCTGTATATGCGCCCGCGGTGGGGGGAAAGTGGGGTGCTGGAGGGAAGAGTCAGGAGCGGAGAGGGACAGCAGGACAGAGCCCTGGCGGCCACAGACACCCCCACCTCTCTCCTGGGAACGCGCTCCTCGGGAAGGAGAGGACGGAGGAAACGCTGAGACCCCCAGCCTTCCTGACAGTGCACGACCGGGCGGACCGTCCGAGCCGGAAGGGCGCATCCTGGGGCTGGGAACGCGACGTCCGACGGAGGTGAGGGGGGCGACAGCCCGGGCCCGAGAACGCCCGCCTGCGACGGGGGTCCGCGCCGGCCAGTCCCGCGCTCCCGCCTTTGGCCCCGGGCCGCGCCCGCCCGGCTGCCCCTGCCGGGTCGGCTCCGAGAACGTGCCCTCGGGGCTGGGCGCAGGTGCTCACCGCGCGCCCTCGCGGCCGCTCCGCGCTCCCCGCCGTCCTCGGCGCGCTCCGGTCCGGGGCCGGCGGCCGCTCGTCTCCGCGGCGCTGCCGGATCAGGGTCGGCGCCGGCTCCGCGCAAACTTTCCGGCGGCGACGCTGGGCGGGGGCGGCGGCGGAGGGGGCGGGGACGGGGGCGGCCCGCGGGGCAGCGGCGGCCGAGGGTCCCCCGCCCGCCCCTCTGCGCGCCTCGGTCCTCCCGCCGCGCCGCGGGGAGCGACTCCGGGCCCCGGAGCCCCTGCCGCGGGCCCCACCCGCGCCTCTGTGCCGGACACCTGCGACTCCGTCCGCGAAGACTCCTGCCCCATGGACCCCGCCCCATAGCCCCCGCCCTGGGGACCCGCGTCCGGCAGACTGCGGCTCCCAGCGGGGACAGGAGCCGGGGATGGACAGGTGGGGTGCGCAGCGGGCGCGCGGCCGTGGGTGGGGGCTGCGGCTCCGCACCCCTTCGTCTCGCTCCCTCTGCGTTCCCAGGCCCTCAGCGCTTCTTTCCCAGGTGCCACGCCAATTGTTGGGAAGACTGACCACTCCCCGCCTCCCCGCACCGTGGTTCCGGAGTGACCCTTCCACCGCGCCAGAGCAGGCTGGACTGGAGTCCGGGGCCAAGGCCCTGCACTGGCTGAGCCGAGGCCAGGCAGGGAAGAAAGATCCCCGAGGTGCCCCTTTAACCCTAGGTTCCGCCTGCCCCGGGTCATCTCCCTTAATCCCCCTTCAGCACCCTTCACCCAACACCTCCACGCGTCCCTCCTGTCCCCTGCTGGCTGGCACCCCCACCGCTCCTCCTCCGAAGGGCCTGTTGCAAGGGGTCGCTCAGTCGTTTCCCAGACTCCTGCTCCCAGACTCACCATCAGGAGGACATCCTAGCCTCCCACGCCACGTCTGAAGCCAGCGTCTCAGCCCCTGTTCTAGGACCCCTTCTCTTCCTCACCTGCCACCTGTCCCCCCTTAACAGGCACACCCTAGCAGTCCTTGCTCAGCCCCCAGTGACCTCAGGGTCACCAAACCCTGTGGACACTTTGGGGCCTCATCTTTCCCGGCCTTTCAATTTCCCGGGACACACGTGGTCAAGCACTCCTTCTGGAAAGTTCTCTCATGGCTATGGCTTCCAGGCTGGCACCCCCACCACTTCCTCTCTTCAGAGAGTTCCCAGTGTTCCACCGCCACATGCCCAGGGCCCCACCGGATCCCTTTCCCCTGACCCGCTCCCACCTCCTGGACGCACTTCCCCTGCCCACCCACCTGCTAGACACCTGCCAGGGTTCCTGAGGTCTCCAGGGCATCACCACATGCTAATTCACCCTGTCGCGTTTCTCTGGAATCCATCTGGGCCTCCTTTCCGCTGTCAACCACCATCTGGGCCACCATCACCTTGGGGTGCCCTTCCCAGCCCGCTGGGTCAGCTCTTTTGTTAGGTGCTGCCCTTTGTCTTGGGGGCCCTTCTCCCGACTCTGCTTCTACTTCAGGGGGACATTGGGACCGGTAATCCCCCGCCATCCACAGCTCTCCCGCCCTCCAGCCCCAAGAGCAGAGCTGCAGCTGGCCCCAGGGCCCGCGAGATGCCCCAGGTAACTCCTGCTCTGTCAGCTGGCCTCCGCACGCCTGCCCTGCCACTGTCTGAAGGCCCCAGAGAAGGGCGCTCCTGGGGTGCCCTCAGACCTCCATTCTTACCAGGCCTCCTGAAGCCCTGCCCTCAGAGCAGCCTTTCTGTCTTGGTTTCTGCACAGGCTGGAGGCAAAGGACAGAGGCAAATGTCAGAGGCAAAGGTCAGAAGGTCTGGTGCTGCTTGCAAAGACTGTCCGTGCAGGTGCTGGGGGAGGGCAGCCTTCGAGGCTGGTGCCCAAAGACCCCCATTCCCCCTCTTCTCCCCTCCCCTGCCCCCCTCCTCCAGCTCTCCCCCCACCTCTCTGGGAGAGAGGCAGCACCCATCTGGGTAGGTGCCTGCGACTCTCCCCGTGGCTGTGATCTTGGGCCACTCTGGCCTGTGAGGGGGGGACTGGGACTGCTCTGGGGGGCTGTGAGGATCGGAGAGATGCTCCTGGTTCTTCATGCAGATGGGGTGGATCTGGGCAGTTGGGAGGGTCCTCCCGGCTGTGTCATCTTCAGAAAGGCCCTTCCCTCTCTGGACCTTGTTTTCCTGAGGACGTTTGGGTTGGGTGGAGGCCCAGCAGTCTAGGGTAGGCACTGGGAGGCTGAGCTGGGTTCCAGGATGGAAGAGGTGTGACAGGACACACATGGAGTGTTTGAAATGTGTGGAAAACATACCTGAGATGTGTGGACACAGTGGGGAGTGGAGGGGGAGGAACAGATGGGGTGGGGGCCCCTCCCTGCGCTGGGCCCCCTCTGTGTACATTAAGTGAATTCATAAGACGTAAACAGTGGGAAGTGGGACTGGAGGGGCTGGCCTCCTCACGGAGCACAGGACACCTGTGGACCGAAGAAGGGGCCGGTCCACCACCGAGTCCCCAGGGGTCCCGATGGGGGCGGCACCCCCTGGAAGTGTGCCGGCCCCTGGGTCCAGGGCAGGCCCGGGTGAGGGGGCTGCCGTCTGCCTGCTTCTCCCCCAAGGTACGGGGGTGCTCTCTGCCTGTCTGTGCGGTGGGCTCCAGAGGGAGAACCAGCAGGGCTCAGTTTAGGCATCTGATCGAGTGTTGCGAGCTGGTACTGCCCATGAGGCCCGGTGTCTGCCTGCCTGCCTGCCTGCCTGCTGCTCAAGTTCTGGTGGGAGATGACAGGTGGCCGAGAAAGGAGTGGCCAGGCTGAGTGGCGCTGGGCAGAACCCCAGGGCAGAGGGACCCGGGGTTGGGGAGGGAGCGCCAGGGCCCAGAAACTGCGGGGCTGCAGGTAAGGAGGCTGGAGTGGCTGTTGGCATCACAGGGCCTGTTTACTACGCGTTGGCAGTGTGTTGCTTTTGGTAGAGCTTTGCGTCCAGCTTTTCTCAGCACAGCTGGTGACATAAGCATTCATTTCCCCATCTTAATAACAGGTCCTCTAAGCACCTTGGGCACTTGGTATTGCTTTGGGTTTTTTTTTGGCAAATTTTTCTTTTAATTAATAGACTTTTTTAGAGCAGTTTCAGGTTCACAGCAGAATTGAGCAGAAAATACAGAGAGCTGGGCACTGGGTCTACGAGGCTTTCCTCAACCGCTCACAGGCCACAGCAATCAAAAAAGGGTGCAGCCAAAGGCCCATGGCATGGGCACCAAGCTGCATCCTGGTGCCTCGCTCGGACATAGGAGAGACCGAGAGCCAGCGGAAGAGCGGACACGGGAGGAAACAGCAAGTGGGGGCCAGGAGAAAGCTGCAGAGACGCTCTCACCACTGGGATCGCCTCGGACAGGAAAAGACAAGGCACCCATGAGACCCACTTCGGAAAGCAGGCGGAGAACAAGAAAGAGTCCTTCTGAGTCCAAAATATAGTATCTGAAAAAATTTAAACTTAATAGAAGGGTTGGAAGAATGAGCTGAGGAACTCTCACAGAAGAAAGAACAAACATCTGAGAGACAGAAACCGGGGAAGAGAAGATGAGAGATGGTGGAGGGTCTCTGTGGAAGGTCTAGTGCTTGAGGGACAGAGGTTCCAGAAAGAGCCAGAGGACCAGTGTGAAGAAATAGTACAGGGCTCTTCCTAGAACCTCCGTAGTGGAAGAGCTGCCAAGCTCCCAGCACAATAAAAACTGCAAACCAAGGAACGGATTCAAAAACCCCACGATGTTGCATCGTTGTGAAATTTCAGTGTCATCAGGAGAAGGAGAAGATACTGGGGGTTTCTAGAAAGCAAACCTCGGTCTCCCGGAGATGGGCAGGCACCAGAGGACTCGGCTTGCCTCCCACGAGGCCCATCTTAAGAAGCTCCAGGGCTGAGCCTCCCAGCACAGAGCGGGGCGCCATCCAGTCAAGAAGACATTGGATTTTGAAGGCTCAGCACAAAAACGGAACGGGAGGTATCTCATGAATCACGTGTGCTGCTCCCAGCACAAATCAGGACTTGCATCCATTCCTCCAGCGCACGTTCATGAGCCCCCTCTTTGTGCCAGGTGCCGTCCTGGGCGCTGGGACGCGGAAGGCAGCGGACGCCTCAGTGGAGACCGAGGACCCCGCAGGTGGGTGTGCCCTTAGGGCGACGGGCTGTGCTGAGCACCCGGAGGAGGTACGACGGCGGGGGGGGGCGGCGGTGAGAGAGTGGAGACCGTGGCCCTCTGGGGTCTTTTCCTTTTCCTTGCCCACCCCGCCCCCCACGCCGCCCACTGCCCCGCACTGGGTGTTTCTACCCCGGTTACACGTGAGTGACTGTGGAGACGACGCCTGAGGTCTGTGGCAGGCGTGCTCTCAAGGCACAGCGCTGATGATATATCTGCCAGCAGCTGCTCTTCTGCTCAACATTGTGCTTTGGGGCTGGGTTCATGCTGACTGGATGGCTCTTGTTCGTTGGGTTTCTTTTAGTTTCTTTTTTGTTTGTTTGTTTTTTTAATAGAGTTGCTGGAAATTGAACCCAGGATCTCCTGCATGCTAAGCATGTGCTCTGCCACTGAGCTACACCCTCCTCCTCTCTGGTTCGTCGATTTTTTTGTTTTGTTTTCTTTTGTTTTTTAATTTTTATTATTTTGGGGTTTTTTTTTTGGAGGGGGGAAGTGACTAGGTTTGTCTGTTTAATGGCGGCACTGGGGATTGAACCCAGGACTTTGTGCACGCTGAGCACATGCTACCTCTGAGCTGTGTCCTCCCCACCCCTGCTGTGGTTTTCATCGTCGTTTCCTTGGTAACTAATGATGGTCAGCATCTCTTCATGGGTTCTTTGCTGTCTGTCTTCTTTTATAAATCACCTGTTCCAATCTCTCATTAAAAATTGGCTTTTTTAGGGAGAGGGTATAGCTTAAGTAGCAGAGCACATGCATAACTGCTTTAGGTCCTGGGTTCCATTCCCAGTACTTCCTCCAAGAATAAATAATTAAATCTAATTACCTCCCCCCAAAAAATTATTTTAAAAAAGACCTAATGATCTCCCTCCCCAAAAAACTGACTTTTAAAATTTTTTGTATTTTTTAATAATTTTTTTAAAGTACAGTCAGTTACAGTGTGTCAGTTTCTGGTGCACAGCACAATGTCCCAGTCTTGCGTGTACACACATACATTTGTTTTCATATTTTTTTCCCTTAAAGATTATTACAAGATATTGAATATAGTTCCCTATGCTGTACAGCACAAATTTGTTTTATATCTATTTTTATATATAGTGATTAAAAAAATAGGCTTTTAAAAATTACTTCTACATTCCGAGATGAGTCCTTCACAAGATAACGCATTTTGTAAGTATTTTCTCCCATTCAGTGGCTTGCTCTCCCGTTTTCTTAATGGCTTTTCAGAGAGAGCAGACGTTTTTAATTTTGATGAAGTCCGAATATCAAACTTTTCCGTCATGTAAATCTAACCAAGGAAGTGAAAGGCTTATACATGGAAAACTATAAAAAACTGATTAAGGAAATTAAAGAAGACTTTAAAAAATGGAAAGATTTCCCATGCTCCTAGATTGGAAGAATCAGTATTGTTAAAATGGTCAGGAGCACTAACTTGGTGCACACTGCACAGCGGGAGATGCCTTCAGTCGCTCCAGCATCATTTACTGAAAAGACTATCCTTGCTTCACCGAATTACTCCAGCACCTTTGACTGTAAACGCCATGTCTCTCTCTGGACTCTGATCTGTCCATGTTTATGCCGGTGCTGTGTGTAGCCTCTTGGTTACCTAGCTTTACAGCTAAGTCTTCGAATCAGGTAATAGGACTTCAACTTTATTCTTTTCCAAAGATGTTTTGGAATTTGAATATTAAAATCAGTTTGCCAACTACTACTTAAAAAAGCCTCCTAAGATTCTGATCGAATTTCAGTCGAATCTATACATTAATCTGGGGGGAAAAGACATCTTAACATTGAATCTTCCTGTCCGTGAACAAGGGGTATCTCTTCACTTATTCGAGTCTTCCTGAATTTCTCTCAGCAATGTTTGGTACTTTCCAGTACGCAAATCTTATATATGTTTTTGTAAGGGACAGCATTTCATGATTTTTGATGCTATGGTCAATGGTCATTTTGTAAAATTTCTGTTTCCAGTTGCTCGTTGCTAGTCTGTAGAAATGCAATTGATGTATTTGTATATTGGTTTTGTAACCTATGACTTTGCTAAGCCCCTTTATTAATTCTCCTTGGGTTTGTAGGGTCTTTAGGTTTTTCTACAAAGAGGACTGTGCAGTCTGTGAGAAGGGACGTTCCTTCCTTTACGAGCTGTCTGCCTTTTACTCACTGTTCAGTGACTGATCGTGTGGGTCGTGACCTGCAGGACAACGTTCAGAAGAAGCGGCAAGAGCTGATACTCCTGCCTTAGTCCCAGTCTTTGCGGGAAGAGCATCCCATTTCCCACCAGTAAGTATGACGTCATCCACAGGGTTTTCAGAGATGCTCTTAATTGATTTGAGAATGTTTCTGTTCATCCTCAGTTTGCTGGAGGGTCTTTTTTCAATCACGAATGGGTGTTGAGTTTTTTCGGATGTCTTTTCTTTCTTATGAGCTGATCTTTGCGTTTGTCTCCCTTAGTCTGTTGCTGCGGCGGGTTATGCTGGTTTTCAGTTGTTGTTCCAGCCTTGAATTCCCAGAATACGCTTCACTCGGTCATGAAATGTTATCCTTTTTATATATTTCTGGGTTCGATTTGCTAAAATTTTATTAAGGATTTTGGCATCTGTGTTTATCGAGGATGTTAGTGTGTAATTTTATTTTCTGGTAATAAGAATATTGTCTGGCCATGGCTTCAGGATGATGCTGGCTCCATCGAATGAGCTGAAATGACTCCTTCCTCTTCTATTTCCTGGGAGTCTGTACGGAGCCGGTGTTACTGCCTCCTCAGATGTTGGGAGAGGTCACTGGGCTGGGAGCTGTCTTTTTGTGGGAAGGCTTTTAACTGCAAATTCAATTTTTTTAAGAAACTTTTCTTTTTTTTTTTCCATTGGAGGTACTGGGAGCTAACCCAGGACCTTGTGCTAAACACGCACCCTGCCACTGAGCTGCACGCCCCTGTGGAGTCAGTTTTCTAAGCAGACGCCGCGCAGGCTTCCTGCTGCCGCTGCCATTCGGAGGCCTCGGGCCGGGGGGTTGGGGGGGGGGCCGCACAGGCGGAGGGCGCAGGCGGGAGCACGCGGGCGGTCCTTGGTTCCACCTCCAACAGGACTCTTGGTTGCTACCCATCTTCACCGATACTAGGTTCTATTTTGTTGTTAAATGTGTGCAAATGTATTTTTTTTAAGTAAAGCAAAAAGGTGCGGGGTCGCTGCCCGGCGGAAACGTGTCTGGGGTGGGGTGGACCCCTCCTACTGGGGCAGCGCCAAGCCCAGGCACCCCCCCTCTCCTAGCCTCAGCTGGTTTGGATTCTACCAGAGGCAGAGATTTAAAAACCCTTCAAGAGGCCTCCCTCCCAGCGGGGCTCTTTAGTCGTGTAAGTTCGTAGCCAAGGCCTCTGGGAACCAGCTGCTGGCACCGTTCCTGGCACCCTGGAGCCAGCTGTGTGGCCCCAGGGGAGCTGCCACTGCCCGGCCCACCCCTTCTCCCACACCTGGTCTGCCTCTAAATCCATCACATTGAGGCTGCTCCGTGTCTGGGGATGTTTTGATGGAGAACATGTATGTCTGTAGTAGGGGTGTGTGTGTGCCCGTGCATGGAAGCCCCCGGGTGCCCACCGCCCTCTCCAAGTCTCCGGCTGGGTTGGAAGCATTGGAGGAGCAAGGATGCACTGGGGGCTGCCACGAGGGGCCGCCAGGCACCCCACGAAGGCCCGGCTCTTGGAGGCTCCAGTGGCAGCCTGCGTCTGTCCCCTGCACACCCCACAGGTTCCACTCGGGGCGGGGGATGAAGGTGCGGGTGCGCATCTGTGGGGGTGGGGGGAGCAGACAGCGCCTTCCTCTCTGAACCTCATCCCAGGTGGTTGGCGTCCTTCCCTCCTGACCTGCCGGCGCCTCCCCTCCCTGGCCTTGATTTTTATTACAAAAGAAACATGTGCAGGTGGGTGGGGGTCCTGCTGCTCTCCAGGCCTCACCAGCCTTCCCAGGCCCCGCTACTGTGGTCCCTGCTGCACGCTGGCCTGAGCCCCTCTCCAAGGCCCACACGTGTCCGAACCCGTGAGCCCCACCCGGCTAAGGCTGCTCCTCTTTGGCCTTCACTTGGGCCTTCTGTGTCTCTTGGACGCCCACTCCCCTCCTGAAGCCAGGGGCCACCCGCTCCGAACTCCCCTCCGGCCTCTATCTGCGGCCTCAAGATTAAGTGAGGTTCTGGTGGCCGCTGTGCGTGCCCAGAGGTGTCAGGGGGCCCGGGACTTGGAGAGGCCAGGCCCCCCGTGACTGTGCCGGCCACAGTCGCCCCCAAGTCTAGACAGCTTCTGGGGCTCCCAGGACCTGTCCGCACTCACTGCCCACCTCCTGGGAGTGTCAGCTCTGCCCCAGGGTTCATGCAGCTCCCCTGCGGGCGAGGCCCCGGGTCACCTCCACCCACATGTCCTCTGAATCCTCCCAACAAGTGGCTGGTGATGGGAGTCGGCCCCTTTCAGAGAAGGAAACAGAGGAACCCCAGCCTGCCCGAGGACCCTCAGCCGAGGTGGAGGAGGTGGGACACCAGGCCTGGAGGCCAGTCCCTGTGATGACCCCCATTTTACAGATGGGGAGCCTGAGGCTCTGGAGGTGAGGTGGCCAGCCCAGGGTCTTCAGCCCCCAGAGCCTGTCTGGGGAGAGGCCCGGCCGTGTGCAGCAGGGCTGGGCCAAGGGGGCTGCACCTTCCCCCTGCCGCATTGTTCTCTCCCTGAGTGACCCCACCCCAGGGGATGCCTGGGTCCTGGCCTCCGTCTGCCAGCTGCCTTTCGCCCCAAGCCACCATCAAGGTGGTTATGCTTGGCAAAGCCACATTGGGTGCCATCCAGCATGGCTTGATCAAATCAAGCCATTTAGAGGGATGGTGGCGGCGAGAAGGGGATGGGGCCAGGCTCGGTCAGTGACAAGGCAGCGGGGTTGGGGGCCGGGTAGCACTGCCCAGGAGGCCGGGGAGGCAGGCGACAGGTGGTGCTTGGGCACAGGGGGGCAGGATCGCAAACGGCCCCTGACCCGGGAGGCCTGGCTGTGGGGGACAGACGAGCCCAGGCCCCCATCTGGGCCATCAGACTGGGATGTTCAGCCCAGGCAAGGTGGGAGTGGCGGAGGCATGGTCCCTGGCTCCTGCAGGATGAGCCAGGCCAAGTGGATGGGGTGACAAAGAGGCTGGAAAAGGTGAGGAGGGGTCCTGCAGGGCCGGGGGACCTGGTGAGGACCGGGGAAGCCACTAAAGGAAGTTAAGCCTGGAACTTTGCTCAAGTCAGACTCGCCCAGAAGCACCAGCATGTGAGGCTTGTTCTCGCTTCTTCCCGCCACCTGTGTCCTTACCGCCTTTGGTGGCTCCCCTGTGCCCCCAGGAGTGCACGGCGGGTGCACACGCGACCTGGCCAGCCTCCCTGGACTAGCTTTGCTCCGTCCTTGTGTCACCACTCCCCTCGGCGTCCCCGGAGCCCACCTGTGCTCTTCCACGGGCAGAGATGGGCTATTCTCCAGGGAGTTGTGCGGGGCAGGCGTGCACCTGCGGGACCCCTGAGAAGGGGAAATCGAGGACCTGGGAGGGGGTGGGTGGAACTGGGCTGGGGGTGCGGGGTACTGATATGGGGCATTTTTCAAATCCTGGAAAGGATGACTGAAATTGGTCCTAATAGGCTTGCTGGCATGGCTCCCAGGAGTTAGGGGACCACAGCGCCTGCAGAAAACAAGGAGGGCTGGGGGTGTTTTTGCAGGAGAACCAGCAGCTGACGGAGGACAGTAAGGAAAGTGCCAGGAGGGAGGATCCAGGCCCGCGTGGCCGTCACACCCTCAGGTCCTTGCGGGCTGGACACACGGCTCCTCCCTCCGGGCCTGAGCAAGATGGCGCCATGATCTTTGGTAACCAGTGTGGGAAGGGACGTCCCTTTGCCACCTTCTTCCTGTCAGAGGCAAGTCAGTCAGTCCAGTCCGCACGTGCAGGAGAGGACTTCATGAGGGTGTGGGTGCTGCCGGGGGTCCTGGGGCCGCTTGGAGGGGCCCGCATGGGGAGCAGGCGGCGGGCAGCCGGGGACGGCGTTGTTTGGCCTTTATTCCCCCAAACGGTCAAGGGTGGGCGTCGCCTCCCTGACACTCCAGACCTGAGCCTGGGCTCAGGTGGCTGCACTCGGGAGAAGGGAGACCACTCGGATCTCTCCCGAGCTGCACAGAGGGGCCGAGCTGGCCCTCGGACCAAGTAAGCCAAGGAGCCATAGGACCCCCTGCTGGATCAGGGCTTATAGAAGCTGAGACTGGTGTCAGCGTCAAAGACTTGAGACACAGGCTCTTAAAACCTTGGACGTGGAATCACCGCGTGACCCAGCAGTTCCACTCGGTGTGTCCCCAGAAGACACGACTGCAGGGACTCCAACAGCTACTTGTGTGTCCGTGTTTACAGCGTCACTGTTCACAGCAGCCGAAAGCTGGAGACACCCCGTGTGCCCACCGATGGATGAACGGATAGACAAAGTGTGGCCCATCTATGTAACGGGATCTCATTCAGCTTAAGAAGGGAAGACATTCTGGCACCTGCTGCAACACGGATGGGCCTTGAGGACACTGCTCAGTGACGTCAGCCCATCACCAAAGGACAAATCCTGTAGGATTCCACTCCTGTCGGGGACCCAGAGGTGCCAGGTTCATAGAGACAGGAGGGTGGGCGCCATGGGCCGGGGAAGGTTTGATGGAGGTTAGGGTTTAATGGGAGTTGCGTCTGGGGGAGATGGAAGGAGTCCCCTGGAGATGGCGTTTGGGCAGCAGCGTGAATGTGCTTAATCCCCCTGAAGTGTGCTCTTGAAATGGTCAGTTTTATTCTACTTATTATGCATTTATGTTATTCATTACGTTATTGTATTTTACCACAGTAAACTTTTTGAAGTCTTAAGATGCAGGGCTGTGGGTGCCCATCATGTCCCTGGGTAACTCCCGGGAGTGACCGCCCCCAGCACCAGCTGAGTCGCCGACCACCACAAGCCCAACCCAGCGGGACCCCACCCCAACCCCAGGTGGCAGCGTATGCGCGCTCTTTCCCCGGCCACCGCTGCCTCGCGCGGGCGCCCGCCCGGGGCGCATGCTCCCCTGGGTCCTCATCGGAGGGGAGGCCGTGCATTCACTGCCTGCCCTAGGGCTGCGTCACGGCTCCTGCTGTCACCAAGGCTAGTGCTTGCAAATGTGCCGCATCAGGAAAGATGATTCTGTTTGTGAGTTGTGAGAAACTCCACTCATTGGCTGGAAGGATAAATGGATGGGAACAGGAAACACTTCAGGGTCCACCCTGACCCTGACCAGGGCCTGGTGGACCCCCAGGAGGGGACACCCTGCAGAGTCCACAGTGACTGTTCCTCCAGGGACCACAGGGGTCTGGGGATGAGCCTGGGCACTGGGCCCTGTTGTGGGAGTGGCTCCCCGCCCAGGGTGCAGGATGTCCCGGGAGCTAATCACTACTGCCAGGAGCGCCCCCTGTGGTGGCTGGTCCTCCAGGCCCCCTCACGGGGGATCTCAGTGTTAGGGTGCAGGCTGAGAGGGAGCCCCTTGGTGGCTTCCTGGTCACCCTCATGGGGTCTGGACAATAAAGCTAAACCCCGTTGGCTTGGGTGTTAGGACCTGGTCGCACGCAGAGCAAGATGGGATGGGGGGCTTGGAAGCTGATGGGGTGCAGAGACCCAGGGGCCCCTCAGCACCCCTCCACCATACCCTGTGTCCAGTGCCGCCGAGGCCTGTGGTGACGGCCCCCTCTGCAGCCCTACTCCTTGCAGCCCTCCCCTGTCACACCTGGACCCCACCATCACACCCCCAAAATTATTCACCAAAGACAGGCAGAGCCTTCTTTACACGCGCTGCCCCACAGTCTGCTGGGGTCTTGGCCCGGCTGCAAAATCCCCACTGTCCCCAGCGGGAGTCCGGATAGACCCTCCAGGTGGGGCAGACTGGCCACACAGTCTGGCCTCGCTTACCGTCTGTCTTCCTCAGCGAGCACTCAGACCACATGAAATGGCTCTGTGCTCTCCGCCCAGTCACCCTGCTGGCCCTTCCAGGCCTGATCACCTGTCACCCGTGTGAGCCCCCCCAGGGCGCCCCTGCCCGCCCCCGTGCCTGGCTGGCAGCCGCTCGTGGGCCAGGCCCTGGTGTCTGCATCCTCTCTCCTGTCTGCCCAGTGGCGCGCTCTGGGTGCTGGTGATGCTGGTGGACCGTCTGGCTGTGGACCTGGGTCGCACCCCTGTCCCCAAGTCTCGCTGAGTTCCGGGAAGGTGGCAGGTGCGGAGGAAATGCCGCCCTAAAGCCAGAGTTCTCCCCCGCCAGCCCCGGGCGCAGCACCCTGTCTCTGACTCCTGGGCTCCCCTCCGCCAGGCGGGCAGCTTGCATGGGATCTGCACCCTGGCATTTCGGAGTTTTGTACTTTCTGGACCATTATTGTTCCTGGAAAACTTTCCAGCCAACTTTCCCTTTCACCCTGGAAGGCAGCCTGGCATAGAGGGTCCCTGCTGGTGGCACCCCCATCTCTGGCCACACCCTTTGCCACCACCCAGCCTGTCTGCACAGCTGGCTCCAAGCGCTGCTGGCCGTCGGTGACATGAGGCTGCCACCCAGCGGCCACTCTGGGAGTTTCCAGCTTTCCCCTTGGCAACCAGCCTGCTCGGTGGCCCACCTGTTTCCTCCCTCACCTGCCCCTCCCTTCCTTCCTTCCTCCCTTCCTCCCTTCCTTCCCTCGGCAAACTACAGTGAGCTCTGCTCCGCTGCTCTCGGCCAGGGCTGGCCCCACGGCTTGAGGGACGCAGCCAGAGAAAAGCTCAGCCCTCCTCCCCGTGGGGCCAACTTTTAAGGTGAACATAATTTAAAACCAGCGGGCAGGTGGCAGGAGGGATGGGGTGGGACCTGTCTCAGCCTCACGGGTTCTGCCGGCCACCCTGACCGGGGCCACATTTGGGGCTAGAAGACCTTACCTCTGTGGGGGTGGCGGCCTCCCGAGGGGGAGGGTACGTGACTTGAGTGACCAGGAGACTGCAGCGCTCCCGGGAGTCCCCACTCCACCCAGCTCCTGTGTTCTTCACTCAGTTGCCAGGAGTGTCCTGTTTTGTTTTGTTTTGCTTTTTTAACAGCTTTGTTGAGACATAATTCACATACCACATAATTCACTCGTTTAATGTGCACAGTTCAGTGGGTTTTAGTATATTCAGTCAGGCAACCTTCACCACAGTTGTTTTAAAACATTTATTTCATCACTTCAAAGGGAACCCCTGCCCCCAGCCCCCAGCCCCCGCGAGCGCTGAGGAGGGTGCATTCCTCCGTCTCTGAGTTCGCCTGTCCCAGGAGCCTGGGGTGGTGGGATCACTCACTCTGTCCTTGGGGGTCTGGTTCTTGTCCCTGAGCTTAATGCCTTCCAGGTGCGTCAGGCCTGCAGCAGGTGCGAGGGCCTCCTTCCTCTTGGAGGCCGAGGGCGGCTCGCTTGCCCAGCCCGGGCGCGGCTGCCGCCAGCACCGTGCCGCCTTCCCTACGGACCTGTTTGCATTCCTGTCGGGCTGAAGCCGAGGGGAGGAATCCCAGGGCGCATGGTGCCGCCATGTGTCGTCGTTCGGTGAACTGCCAGGCCAGGGATCCTTTATCGCCCGCCCCTGCCCCCGGCACACCCGGTCAAGGGCCCTAATGGCTCCTGCCTGCCACCCACGGCTTCCGCCCCACCCCGGGGCCCGGCCCAGCTCCCGCCCGCCGCGGGGCTTGGCCGGCTTCTCTGCCGGGTCTCTCCGGCCTTTCTTTGGTCTCAGAGCCAGGCGGGCTCCGGGACCTCCTTTCTGCGCTGGCCCTGTGGTGCGCGTACAGCGAATTAGGAGTTCAGACCTGGAGGCTTCAGGAGGGCAAGGCCTCTGTTTCAAAGCACATAATAGAGGCTCCACTCCTTCGGTGGCAGAAGAAGCTCTCTGAGCAGGAGAGGACCCAGAGCTGTGTTAATTTCCGTGTGGGGTTGCAGTGGCCTGAGCCTGGCCTTGGCTGCAGAGCACTCTCCAGTCTCTCCCTTTGCTGGTAACACTACCTTGGTTTTCCGTTGGGGATTCTCTGCCCACTCAGTCTAGGAGGCTGGGAACCCAGGCGTGGCCAGCCAGCCTGTCCTTGGCAGTGAGACTGATTCAGAAAGGCAGATGGCTCGGGTGAGGGCAGTGAGAGACCACCCAGGGCTTTGCTCTCCCCTGCTCCACGGTGAACCCAAGCTGGCGGAGTGTGGCTGGGATTTGAGGAGAGGCTGCCTGGGGGTGAAGCCACGGGGAAAGTGGGACTGAGGAAAAGAGACAGGGATGAAGCATCTGGATGGAGCTGTGCCTGGAGCCCAGACGAGCCGATACGTCCCCTCACGCACCAGTCAGTCTGAACTGGGCTTCTGCACCGAGTGATCAAAAGACTCCTGCTAACGCGGCCCAGGAGAGCCCTGCACTCTCAGCCTGTTTTCTTCTCAGGGTTTTTCTTGGTGCAGTGATTTGTAAGAGCAGTTGGTGTGTCGGCCATTTCTTAACCATATACTTTGCAGCCGTTTACTCTGGTCTGTTGTGCGTGTGTTTATAGAACTTTTGCCAGAAGTAATTCCCAAAACTGCGATATGATGTGTGTCTCTCCTACAATGTATGGGTTTTAATTTTACTGTGTCTTTTTAAGGAGATGCCCTGTATCAGATCAAGAAATCGTTCTACTCCTAGTTTGCTAGATTTTGTTTTAATCAAAAATGATTATTAATAGTGGGGGGAGAAGGAGTAAATTAGGAGTCTGGGATAACATATACACACTACCGTATATAAAATAGATAAACCACAAGTTCCTACTGTACAGCACAGGGAACTATATTCATGTCTTTTACTAACCCATAATGGAAAAGAGTCTGAAAAAGGATGTGTGTGTATGTAAAACTGAATCACTCGGGTACACCTGAAACTAACACAACGTTATAAATTAACTAGGTGCTAATTTAAAAAATGGTTAAAAAAATTTAATGAATATTAAGTTATATCATGTGCTCCTTTGCGGCTATTGAAATACTGGATTTTTTTCCCTCCTTTAACCTATAATGGGGAATACGAGAATCAGGTTCCCGACCCTGAAATCCGCGCTGAGCCGACCGTGTGTGGTGTACAGCTGACAGCTGACTTCAATTTAGTAACAGTTTCTTGAGGCTTCCTGCTCTCTGGTCAGGAATTAGATTGGTTTTGTTTCTTAATTTTGAGATTGAGATCATGCTAGCCTTCTGCGAAATGTTTAAGGCAGGGATGTCTCTGTTCCACGAACGTTTAGTGACAGTTCCCCTGCGACACCGGCGAGGTCAGGCGTGTCTGTGCCTGTGTGTTCCGGTGATGCCAGCGATACATGTCGAGGCTCTAAAGAAGGCCAGGCACGGAGGACAAGCGGGGCCCAGTGCCCCAGCAGGGGGGCAGCTCGGTCACCAAGGCAGGCGGGGGGGGGGACAGCCTTATCAGGAAACGGGGGCCCAGCTGCACCCCCAGTGCGGGCTGTGGGCCTGAGGGCTGGAGCTGCTGCAACCCTATGGCTGGCTGGCAGCCTACTTGGCTTTCTCTGGTTGGTCCTGAGCTGGAAGCGGAGGCAGAAATTAGGGAAGCTGGCAGTTATTGGCCAAGTCCTGGCCGTTTGGGGTCGGCCGCTGCAGAGGGCGTGTTGGGCGGGCTGGTAGCCGTTGTCTGAGTGTACATGCAGCCTCTGTGTTCTCCTGGAATGTTACCCACTCCTTACCTTTCAAATGTACTCGTACCAAGGCGTTTGTAGGATTTGCCAATAGGTTTTTGTTGGGGGAGGGTGATTAAGTTTATTTATTTATTCTTGGAAGAGGTACTGGGGACTGAACCCAGGACCTTGTGCATGCTAAGCACGCGCTCTACCGCCGAGCTGGGCCCTCCCTGCTGCACCCGGAATGTTTTACTTCCGTTGTTGGTCAGCTCTACATGTTTTACGGTTCCCGTTGTGATTATTTCCTTAGCAGTGGTTACTTAGGAATGTGCTTTTAGTCTCTAAGAATATGGCATGCTTTAAAAAAAAAACCCTCTTTTTATACTAAAAAGGAAATGTTGGTTCTCGGCGCACTTTTTCCTGATGCAGCACCCTGGGGCCTGTCTGCATAGACAGTCCCGTGCCCTGCAGACAGGGGCAGTTTGATTTCTCCCTCCCCACGCTCCCCTTTTGTTTCCTTGCCCCCTCGCCGTGGCCGGCGCTCGCGGTGCTTCGCTGGCGAGGAGAGTGAGCGTGGACAGCCTCGCCTCCTTCCGACCCTTACGGGGAGGACGCTCAGTCTTTCCTTAGGAAGTGTGCGGCTGTAGGTTTACTGCGCCTGCAGCGTGAGATGTTTGTCTGCAGCTGTCTTGTTTTGTGTTATCTTTGGTTATGGCATCTGGGCAACACGAGCTTCAGAACATGGACCTGGGAGGGTCCACTCGTCGTCTGTTTCCTGGGAGAGGTTGTGCGAACTGTGTCTTTGAACAGCGCTCCGTGGAACCGCCTGGGCTGGAGGGCTCCCTCCCTGGCAGTTCTAGAGCCGGGAGCTCAGCGTCCGTGGCGGCTGTGGGGCTGCTCCCGGGACCCGTTCAAACGGGGCGGGTTGTGGTAGTCTGCGCTCTTCCAGGACTTGCTCCGTTTCGTCTGAGCTGTCAAGGTGCCTTTCGCAGTCGTCCGTAGCGTCCCTGCCTGGCCCTTCCGGTGCCTGCAAGGTCTGTAGTGATGTCCCCGCCGGTCAGTCTTGTCAGTTTGAAGTTTGGCAATTTGATGAATCTTTTGAAAGAAGTGCTTTTTGTTTCGTCGATTTTTCTCCATTATTTGCTGTTTAAAGCGTACTTGATTTCTGCTGCCTTCACCGTTTCCTTTCCCTCTGCCTGCTTTGGTTTATTTTTGCTCTTTTTCCAGTTCTTAAGGAGGAATCTTACAGTCTTTTCACTTGAGAACTTCTTTCCTAGCACAAGGATTTAACGCTGCAAGCTTCCCTCTGAGCCCTGTGCTTGTCGTTGCATGCTGCGCTCTCGTTCTTGTCCACTCCAGTCCGCGGGTCCCCTCGCGGTGGTCTCGTTTGACCTACGAATGACGTCGGGGTGTGCTGTTCAGTCTCCAAGGGTTTGGATTTTCTCCTTGTCTTTCTGTTGGCGACTTCTAGCCTGGTTCCACTGTGGTCAGAGACGCCATGTGGATGATCTTACATCATTTAAATCTGTTGAGGCTTGTTTTCCGGCTCAGGACGTGGCCGGCATGGAGTGTGTTCCCTGGGGGTGTGCGGGTGGCTCCTGGTAGCTGGCCCTCCGCGCCGTGGAGAGCGTGTCCTGCGGGTGTGGGTGGCGCGTGCAGCGGCGGCGGGGGCTCCTGCCGGTCTCTTCTCTCCTGGCTGCTTTCTCGTCTAGTTTTCTATCAACCACTGAGAGAGGGGTGGGAAGTCTTCAGCTGTAATTACAGGTTTATCTTATTTTTAAAAAATACCTCTTCAGGTAACTCCTTTATTTTGTTTTGTGTTTGTTTTGGGGAGGTGATTAGGTTTATTTATTTATTTATTACCATCTTTTTATTTAGTGCAGGTGCTGGAGATTGAACCCAGGGCCTCATACACACTAAGCATGCGCTCCACCCCTGAGCTATGCCCTCCCTCCTCTTCAGATAACTCTTGAGTGAAAAGAGTAAATTAAAAATTTCAAATGGTAAATAATGAGAGAACACTCTTGCTCTATTGTGGAATAGAGCCAGCTCGCCTCAGAGGGAAACCTTGATAGCCTTAAATGCATAACTTAAAAAGCACGAATGAGTAGCAACCAGTTGCGCGGTGGAAGGAACAGTAGGGAATACGGTGAACAGCTCTGTACCATACCTGAGACACGTTCCTTGAAGAAACACAAACTAGCCAACTCGCCAAAGAAGCAGATGACCTGAATAGCCCTGTATCTGTTAAAGAAGCCGAACTTAGTCAAAAGCCTTCCCACCAGGAAAACGGAAATAAATAGCTTGGTGGGGTTATGCTTTGTACAGCTCAGTGATAAGAAAACAGTTTAATTGTAAACAGTGGTCAAAGCATCTGAACAGACCTCACCAAGGAAGATACATGGACGACAAACACGCGTAGCCACCAGGAAAACACAGTTAGAACTGCAGTGAGTCCCGCAACACACGATGCAAACCGCTAACGTTAAAAAGACTGAAGGGGGAGGGTGTAGCTCCGTGGTAGGGCGTATGCGTAGCATGCACAAGGTCCTGGGTTCAGTCCCCTGTCCCTCCGTGCAAGAAGGAAAGGAAAAGATGTGCCGTAGAAGCTAACTCTCCCAGGCTGAGCTTCCGAGAAGGTGGAGTCGTGTCGGCATCCTGACTGCAGAGGCAAGAGCGGTCGTGGAGTGGGCAAAAAAAAAGACTGGTTGAAGCCAGTGCTGGTGGGACTCGAAACCTCCTCTGCTACCAAGTGGATGAAAACAGCGCAGACGCTGTGGGGGCAGCTTGTCAGTCTCCTGGTGGTATTTACCAGGAGAAACGGGCGTGTGCAGATCTTCACAGCTGCTTTGTCTGTAATATCCCCAAGCTGGAGGCAGCCCTCAGGCCGTCCGTGGGCGAGCAGACAGGCACCCTGAGGCTTCTCCAGCCCCACGCGGGAAGGTCAGTGCCTAGTGTGAAATGTCGTGAACGACGGGGGTGGATCTCAGACAAGAAGGAAGCGCGTTGCGTGTTTCCATCATAAAAAAGCACAAAGTATAAAAATCCACAGTAAAGAACCTGGAGAGACCTGCGGCCACTCGGTGGCCGTCCCAGGATGGGGAGGACCGAGAGGGGCAGGAGGAGATCCCTGGGGCGACGGGGGTGTTCGGCACCTTGACTGGGCTGATGCTCCCAGACTGAGGTCTGCACAAACTTCTAAAACCGTGCACTGCTGCTGTGTGCAGTCCATCGTGTGTTATGGTGCTGACACGTCACTGAAACTGTTAAAACCACTCGGGGCCTCTTCCCGTGCACTTGCTCTTGGGGAGGTCCCCCTGGGGCCCGCAGGACCAGCCACCGGGAGGCCACTCGTAGGCCCTCTGGTCAGCTGCCAGCCTCCCTTCCGCCCCTTCTATGGGAGCCACGGGCCCCGCTCTGTCACTGCATGCCGGGGCCAGCAGCTGGAGCACCTCGGCCGGCTGGGACCAGTGTGCCACTGCGGGAGGCCTCTGCCGCTGGCAGCCGGTGTCTGGCCGTGAGCCACTGCCCTGCTGCACACCCAGCAGCTCCCCATCCGGGAGCACCTGCCCTGGGACTGGCCCCCAGTTAGCGCCCCCCCCCCCCACTGGACGCCACCCTCTCCAGGCAGGTCCACTGGCTGGCCACTCTGGCTCTAGGCCTGCGGGTGTCGAGGGAGGACAGCTGGGGAGGAGCCAGGGAACTGAACTACTTCCGAGCAGAGGAGTCCCAGAGACCAGGCAGGACCCAGAAAAGGGGCAGAGGGACCCTGCCAACGGGGCGGGCCAGGAACAGGAAGGAAAGAAGGGAGGTGGCGGGAAAAAGGGGAAAAAATGAAAGAAAAAGTCCATAGCCAGCACGGGACACACCAGACACCCAACCCGCGGACAGTTAACCAGAGCAAGAAGCAGAGGGGCTCAGAGAGAAGAGAGGGGTCTCTGCCTTCAGCCACCGCTCTCAGAGAGGAGGGGGTGCTGCCGCGGGCGGGGAGCGCCCTCCGGCCGAAGGGGCTGGAGGGCTGGGGTGTGACCGCTGGGCACACTGGACGCACCGGGGAAGGCCGGGCCGTGGTGCGGGGGCAGAGAAAAGGACAGAAATGCCCCTTTAACGGAGGCAGAAAATGTTCTTGAAGACACAGCGGAAGCCACGGCGGACGTGGGGAAGCTGACGTTCAGCCTGGGTCCGGGGAGAGCTCTACCAGGCTGCCTCGAGACAGACAGGCCCCCGGCTTTCCTGAAATTCAGGGCCAAAGAGTCATTTCCGTCTCGATTCAGCAAGAGCCTTCGCCCTGAGCCGGTGGGGAATCGGGTTGGTGTTGACGGTGGTGTGGAATCGGGAAGCTTCGGAAGCCAAGCAGTGATCCAGGCCCAAAGGCATCGGCAGACCCCAGACCTCCAACCCCACCCAGCCTTTCTGGAGAAAACTACCCACAAATGAAACCCAGGCAGGCAGGCGAGCAGATGTCCAGAGGGTCAGTGTCACTGTCCTCAAAGGGCTGGAGGAAGGGCCTCCACCCCCCTCCTCCTAGGAGTCAGGACGGGCCCTCTGTCTCGGACCCTGGACGCCCCGCCAGGCCCCCGGGGAGGTGCTGGGGAGACTTGGGTGTCTGGGTGGCAGAATTAACGCCAGAGCTTAGCTGCTACAGGATGGAGGCAAAACCTCTGTGCCAGGGGCAGACCCCGGCTTGTAGCACCAGCAAGATGGTGACTGGGTCACGAGGACAAGCTGCCCTCGCCCCTTCCCAGTCGCCGGGCAGTTGGGTGGTCTGGGAAGCCGGCTGTCTAGACTCTGGAGGGGGCGGCATGGGCGCTGAGCCCAGAGCAGCCTTCCAGAGGCTGCACTGGTCCCCTGGGTACTGTCTGGGTCCCCTTCCACCGCCTTCCAGTCTCCCCGGCTTGGCAGCAGTTAGGTGGGGGCGAGGGTGGGGTGGCGTCGGGGGAGGGGACAAAACTGCGTGACTCCGCTTCCCTGCTGTTTCCAACGTCTTTTGAGAACTAACATCCCTTATGGAAAATTACTTTCCAATGACCAGAGTTTCCTCCGCCTCACTTCTGTTTTTCTTTTTTTCTGTTTGACTAATGTGGGAAAAAAACCCAAGTCCTGGTGGCTGCAATTGTGTTTCCAAGAAGGGGTCAGGGACTGGGTCCAGCTGGAAGGAGGTGCACTGTCCCCAGAAACCCTTGCTGTGTGTGAGAACTTGCATCGAGGTGCATGGGTGACTTAGAACAACTGTTTGTAAACAGAGGGACTGACCAGGTCCAGGAATGCAGGGGAGAGGCAGGGAAGATGAGGATGGCCCAGCTGTGTCCCAGGCTCGCCTCGGGGAGGCCAGCTCCCTTCTCAGGCCACCCGCCCTTCCCTTCTGGCCCTCTGTGCTCCTTTGGGCCGATTTCAAGATTTGACCTTTGTCCCCAGCTGCCCCAAATGCTGGCAGCCTCATTCCAGGGCCCAAAATTCCATGAAGTGCTGGTTCGAAGGGCAGAGCAGGACAGGCACTTGGAAAGAGTGTGCAGCACAGGGAGGTCCTCACACCCCCATCCCGAGTCCCCAGCCACCGTCACACCGGCGAGGCTCTTACTGTCGGCGCTGGAGGCACCCGCATCCCTCGTTTAATGGGCTCCTTGCATCGATCGAATTCTCTTTTCAAGGTTAAATGTGCTCGTCTCCCTTCTGGACAAAGTCTGTAGTGAGACCGCGTTTGCCGTGTGTGTGGCCCAGTCAGCAGCCACGCAGGGCGCGGTCCTGTCTCAGCAGACGGCTTTCCTGCTGTGCTGCTCACGCAGACCCTGGCAGGGCTGTCCGTTCCTCTGCACTGCTCTGCACCGCTTGGGGAGTTCTGTTTTAACTGAAAAAATGTGGAGCGTTTCGTGAATTTGCACTTCACTCCTGCACGGGGTCGCGCCAGTCTCTGTGTCGTTCTGAGTTTAGTATACGCGCTGTCCGGGGGAGCTCCAGACAGCGTCACTGAGACATGGTTCACTGTCAGACAAACACGGCCGGATGCCAAAGTGCAAAGGACAAGGCGAGAGGGTCCAGCTCAGAGGCAGAGCACATGCTTAGCAGGCACGAGGTCCTGGGGTCAATCCCCAGCGCCTCCATCAAATAAACCAGTAAGCTTGATCACCTCCCCCTATAAAAAAAAACAAAGAAACAAAGTACGAAGGAGCTGTTTTTATTTTTTTAATTGAAGTAGAGTTGATTTACAATGTCGCGTTAGTCTCTGGTGTCCAGCGGTGATTCAGTTATACATTTATATATACACGCATTCTTTTTCATTATAGGTTATTACAAGGTATTGAACACAGTTCCCCGTGCTGTACAGTGGGACCTTGTTACTTATCTATTTTATATATAACAGTTAGTATCTGCAAATCCTAAATCCCCAATTTAACCCTCCCCCGCCCCCTCCCCTTAGGTAAGCATAGATTGTTTTCTATGAAGGACAGGTTCTAGTCTGCAACATACTTTCAGTGGGGACAGTTCCAGTGTGAACTGAGCTCAGGTGTGGTTTGGGCAGCAGTGACCGGCGTTTTACCGCGAGCGGGGGGACGGGGAGGGCTGAGACTCCGGGGAGTCAGGAGGTGGGCACTTTCACAGCAGGCAGGGGCTGGGCCACCATGCAACCCTGTCTGGTTTATCACCAGCACTCGTCCAAGGTAAGCCTTGTGTTCCCACAGGGGCCCGAGACGCCCGCCCCTTGGTGGCTGCTGGAGTTTCGGGGGGGACTGGGGTCACCCTGGGGATGGGCCTGAGCTGTCAGAAACCGAGTCTTTCTAGGGCTGCTGGAGACTCGGGCTCAGAGGAGCCTGGCTAGAGTCTGGTCGGGGAGGGACACTGGGCAGTCCCTCCATGGAGAGCGCACGAGTGGGCGGGTGTTTGTAGTTCAGGGAGCTAGCTGTGCGGCCATCACAAGCGAGCATGTGTTCTGGAACGCGGCCCTGACTTGCCTTCAGCAGCCACTCCCCTGCCCCGCCCCAGCCCCCACCCCACTGAGCAGCCCTGTGTCTCCGGATCTGCCTGTTCTGCACGCTTCATGCAGACGGAGTCACGTAATGACACGGGATTCTGCGACCGGCTTCTCCCTCCCAGGGGACACTTCTTCAGGGCTCATCTGGGGCTGTAGTGGAGGTCAGCACCTCGCTCTTTCCGGCCAGATGGCCCCGCGCTGCGCACGTCCGCGACAGCTTACCCATGTCCTCGGCAGGTGGTGGGCGTTTGGTGGTTTCCACCTTTGCGTTGTTGTGAGTGACACTTGCTGAAGATTCGTGTGAGTTTGTGTGTGGATGTGTTTCGAAGCCCCTATAGCAATCAGCCCAAAGTTGGCCAGTAACTGCCAGCTTCCCTAACTTCTGCCTCCGCTTCCAGCGCAGGACCCGGCAGAGAAAGACAAGCAGGCTCCCAGACGACCATAGGGCTGCGGCACCTCCGCTGGGCAGCCCGCGGCTTCCCCAGGCCCACAGCCCCCGCGCGTGCGCACTTGGGCCCCCTTTTCCCGCTGAAGCTGTTCCCTCCTCTGCCTGCCTTGGGGGCGGTGCTGCCCGCCCGCCGGGGCTCTGGGCGCGCGGCCCCTGCTTGCCCTCTCATGCGTGGTCTTTGTCCATTTCTACAAGTTTTACATTTGTTCTGATGGAGGTACCGGGGATTGAACCCAGGACCTCATGCACACTAAGCACCTGCCCCCCAAGTTCTACTACCAGCGTTAGCTTCGGCTCTGTGATCCCTTCCAAGGAAGGGTCCTGCGCCTGCGTGGGGAGGGTCCCAGCTCACTCTCCCGCACACGGACGTCCACACGTCCCGCACCATTTATC
The DNA here is from genome assembly GCF_036321535.1 of Camelus dromedarius. NCBI lineage: Eukaryota > Metazoa > Chordata > Mammalia > Artiodactyla > Camelidae > Camelus > Camelus dromedarius. The sequence continues at coordinate 27,847,976 of NC_087451.1, forward strand.
CAAAAGACCGTCCTCTCCCCGCTGACAGGCCTCGCTGCCCTGGCTGAAGCTTCTCGACAACCAATACTCATTGCGTAACTTTTTATATAAACTCTCATCTTTCGGGAAGGAAGGCGGAGTCTGGGTCAGGAAATAGAGCTTCCCCTCCCGCCCACATGCCTAATCCGTGGGCTGCATTCGCAGCGGGTCGGGGGCCTGAGGTGGGGCCGGTCCTGTGCTCACACTAGCGGAGAACCCCCGGGGAGGGCCTCGCCCTCCGACCCACCCGCATCTTCCTGCTGCCCTGGACCCGCCTCCTCCTTCCCTCTGGGCCCCATCCAGGGAGCCACAGCTCCTGCAGGGCAGGTGGGTAGGCCCCTGGTCCACCCTCTGCACCCCGTCCCGCAGTCCCTCCCCACCCCTGCCGAGCCAGACGGGGGCCCTTTCTCCCTGACATGGGTCCAGGGAGGCACCGCGTAGACTGGACAGGCTGGGAGGAGGCTGGTGAGATGCCAGCTTCCCAGGTTGTCAGGGGCACTTTTGCAGGCAGGGTAAGAGGACTCTGGAGCTCCAAATCAAAGCAGCTTTAAGGACAGAGGAGGTGCCCTGAGTGGCCGTTTCTGGAATTTCCTGCCTTTTTAACTGGGGCCCCCGGGAGAGAAGCGGCAGCTTGTCCCACAGGTGTCATCGCACCCTCCCCTCCCGCTGGACCATGTGGGCTGTGGCTTCCCACCTGGGTGCTGGGGCAGATTCGGGCCTGCATTTGCTCGTCCCTGGGATGTCAGACCCCCAGCGAGATGCCCCCTGCCCACCCTGGGGCCCAGAAGTCTGGGCTCCATCCTCTGCGCGTTTCCAAGGCAATGGCTGCTTCGCCCTGACCTCCCAACCGGCCAGACCCCGCGCCCCGGGTGCTGCAGCACACCCAGTACTGTCACCCAGAAACAGGACCCTAATCCAGATCTACCTGCTGGTTTTAGAAAATTCATAGGTGGAGGAAGGGGCCAAGTCTGATAGGAGAGGCGACCGGATCAAGGACTTGACTTACTCTGAAAGGGTGGTGAAGGGTCGCTGGCAGCGGAGACTGAACAGGAGCCCTCAGCTGGGCTAGTTCAGACAGAACCAACCTCACGACAGGCACGTGGGCCCCGGGCGTTCTGATGACAGTAAGTCAACCAGGTGGACCGTCACGTTTCTTATGTAGAGTGAGTTACTGCTGCAGTTAGAGTTTTTTCAAAGACCATTTTTAGGGACATGTGCTCGCATTTATCTATAAATGACAGGACTTCTGGGGTCGGCTTCTAAATAACCCAGTCACGGTGGGGAAGGGTCCGCGGGGGTGAGAAGGCAGATGGCCTGGTGAGAGCTCGCCACTGGGGCTGGGCAGGCATGTGGGTGCAGTTCCCTGTTTTCTGAAGTTAACAGCTTTGTTGAAACACAGCTGTTCCCAGGACATTCAGAGCTGCGTGACCACCATAACCTGAAGCCCCATTTTCCATACGCTCCCAAGGTTGCGCGGCACTCTGGGGGTCAGAGGTCCTGACGACTGGATGAGCAGCCCAGGGCACCTGTCTGTCCCGGGATATCAAAAGGCTGCATGGTGGTGCTCACACCGACCCTGCCCCTCTGTCCCAGGGCCTGCAGTCCACAGAACCAGGGGCTCCCAGCCCCTTCTCGGCTGGCTGGACAACTGACCAGCATTTGAAAGCCCAGGGCACGTCCAGCCCCTCTGGGAACTCTGAAAACACAGGCACCTGCTGGGAAGGGGCAGCCCTGGGGGGGTCCACGGTGACCTGATGCAGGGCCTCCACACCTCCAGTCCTCAGCCCCCAGCGACCCAGTGCATCTGGCCAGGGGTGCAGCTTCTCCCCTGCCTGTCCACGAACCCAGAAGCCCTCCCTGGAGGGTGCAGAGGGGGTCTTGAGCACCCAAAAGCACGGCAACCTGCAGACCAGTTAGTGCCCTGGATGCAGAAACCAGACTCTTCACCACCTTTATTAATGTCGCGCAGGGCGACGCTGGCCCGCTGGCCACTTGCTGGGGGGTGGGGAGAGCACAGTGCCTGGGGGACAGGGGAGGCGGACGCAGCTCCCAGTCCCCCTGCAGGCTGCTTTGGCAGAGGAACCTAGGTTGTGGCATCAGGCTGATCAGCTGCTGGGGGCCTTGCAGGTGACCACCATCCCCAGACAGGAGACCCCCAAGCCACCCCAACCCTGCCCAGGGAGCCAGGAGGGGACACTGCACACCCCCTGAAGACAGCAGAGAGCCTGCTGGCACTGAGAGTTCTGGCAAAACTAGCAGTTAAAGCAACGGCGGGGGCGGGGGGGGTGCGGGTGGCACCCAGACCCTCTCCCCGGGGGTCCCTCTGCACCGGCCTGGGAGCTGTGGGGGCACAGATGCCTTGGGAACGTCATAAAAGCATGGTCCCTCTCTGAGGATGAACGCGCAGGTACATGTGTCATCTGGGGAGTGGTGCTGAGGCCTCCCCCGCTCTGCCACCCAGGTCCCTCAGCGGGCGCGGTGGGAGACGGTGCTGCGGGCCCGGGGCGCGGTGGAAGGAGCCTTCAGGGGCTAGAGACCCGAGCCCAGAGAGCCGGGACAGCACGCCCTCCCAACTCCAGCGTTAACTGCCTACTCGGGGAGAGGAGAGAAAACCAAACCTGGGGCCTGGACACCCCCTCTGAGGGGTGGGCAGAGCAGGCCGCTGGAAGCCCAGGCAGGGAGAGCCCGGGGTGGGGGTGAAGGTGAAGCTGGTAGCTCGCGAGGGGTCGAAGGGCTGACCAGGTGGGCTGGGGCGGGGGTCCTGGGCCAGGGAGGAGGGGCCGGAGCACTGCGGGCAGGTGCTGGGCTCAGGGCAGTGCTCAGCTGCTGACCCTCCCACACTCTGGAAGAAACTGTTGCGGGGAGAAGGGGCCCAGGCCTGACCCAGCTGTTGCCACGGCCACATCACGATGGCACTTTGATGCCAAAGTGTTTGCGAAGCTGTTCCAGAAACACAAAGGTGAGCACGGTGTGGGGCACGAGGCGGATGCCCGCAGGCACGAGGCCCTGAGGGAGGAAGGAAGGGTGTGAAGGGCCCCGACAGGCCCAGGGGCCCCCACCCGGCCCAGGGGCCCCCGCCCCACGCCGCCCGCACGGACCTTGTAGAAGGCCAGCGGCCCGAGCTTTGCTGTCTCCATGGCGCAGTGCAGGACACCCTGCAGAAAACGCAGAACCGGAATACAGCGGCTGCTTCTGGAGAGGCGTGAACCCCCCCTCACTCTGGTCACACTGAGGGTGGGTGTGAGCCTCGCAGAGCAGCCTGGAGGTTCAACAGTAAAAGCAGGAGGTGGGGCTGGGGGCCACAAAGGTCAAGGGCTGCCTGCTCAAAACTAGACCCCAGGAGCACACCCCAGGGTGCTGTGGTGCCGAAACCCACAGAAGACGCAGTGTGTGCTGGTGGGGCTGGGGGGTGGGACCTGCCCCCTTCATAAAGGCACCATGTGAAGTTTCACTGACTGCAGTGACCGGCTTGCTCTGTTAAACACACACGGGGCCCTGGGAGGGACGCAGTCATGGGTGGAGGGGGACAGCCGTGTCCACACCCGCGACAAGGAAGCAGACCTGCAGGGCGGGGCCCCACTCACCCGATATTCGCCCTTGGCGTTCATCAGGCGGGTCTTCAGCACGTCCAGGGGCTGGCACAGGACAGTGGCGCATCCGCCCTGGGGTGCAGGGTCATCACCAACGGGCCTGCCAGGCAGGGCAGGTGGGCACCCTCATCCTACCCCACAGACCTGTCCTGGACCCCCAGGTGTCCCTAGGGCCATGGGGACACCAGGAACAGCCCTGGCCCGTGGGCTCCTCCCCAGGACCCTAGCGCCCACCTATTCAGTCTAACTCGTCAAAGCCTCCTGCCACTGAGCCCCTCCCTCATCCCAGGGCCCCCAGGGAAGCCCCACCCCGCCACTCACCGCGATGAAGCTGGCGATAAAGTGAGTGAAGATGCTGTCGGACAAGTACCCGGTGCTGAGGACCAGCTGCTTGGCTTGGTCATAGCAGGACAGCTGTAGGGTGGCAGGGACAGTCAGGGCCCAAAGGACAGAGCCCACCTCGGGGGAAGCCAAAAGGGGCCCACAATGACACCAGCTGGACTGACCAGGTACCCACTCTGTTGGGTCATCTACGGTCACCACACCCATCACAGACGCGCCCCAGCCCCACCCGTGTTCCATGCCCACTGCCTTCCTCTGGGATTTCTCACAGGGCCCCAGAGCCGCACCCCAAGCAGAAACCCTACCTGACCCACGGTGACCAACATCCCTCGACTGGACGCCATGGTTGCGCCTGAGAACAGCTTCTTCAGACCCTCTGCCGGGGGAGGGGAGAGGTCGGGTGCCCAGCCCAAACCCCTCCCCACCCAGGCCCCACTCCTGGGTCCCAGCCCAGCCCTCCCACCTCTCACCTTCTCGGGCCACACGGCACAGGCCATCCAGGGCGTGGGCATAGCTGTCGGGGACAGAGTGGGCCCACATGAGCTTCTCCCTGACCACTGGCTCCCATGGGGGGAGGGTACCCCCCATGGGAGCCACGGCCCCATCCCAGGCCAGGAGGTGCTGAGTGTCAAAAGGGCCAGAGGACAATGGCTTCCTGTCTCCCTGCTCACAGGAGTTCAGGGCTTGAAGAGGGAGGGAAACGCCCTCTGGGGGCTGCCAGCTCCAAGGCAGGTCCTGTCTGCAGGCCATTACAGAGGGCAGGAGGATGGGACGCCCTGCAGGGCCCCCTCTCCCCTGGTTCACTCGTCCACCTTCCCTGGGGCTGACGCTCCAGCCAGAGCCACACGCCCCCTGAGCTGACTGGGCCGACGCCCAGAGCCTAGCTCGACGTGGGTCCCCAGCCAGAACCTTAGACTCCCTAGCACCCTACGTTTCACGCAACATGGTGCTTTCATCACAGGAAGAAAAACTAACCCCTGCACCCAAAGCCTTTCGAAGTCCACACTCACTCCCACTTCCAAACCACCCTCCCCGTGGGTGTGCGCAGGTACACGCGGGAGAAGCGGTGACCAGCCCCGGGCCCAGCCAGAGGTGTGCACTATGCCTGTTTCCAGAAGCCGTCAGCCGGCTCCATGGGATCCCACAGGCGAGTCCCGACTGCGTCCTGGCAGAGCCACTCTGGGGGCTCCTCCGCCCCGACCCCCCGGCCCCACCCTGCAGGCAGAGCGCGCTACTCACTTTCGGCGCTGGCTCTGGGGCAGCTTCATGTCATTCTGCATCCTGAAACAAGCAGGGGCTCAGCAGGGCGGCAGGGCCAGACACCACCCCCACACACGCCAGAGGGCGACAGTGAGCGGCCGGCCCACCGGGGGCTGCCCTGCCACAGGCTCAGCGCCACCCCCAGTGTCCAGGACCCCAAGGTCCGAGTGGCCTGTTCCAGGCTGAACACCCACAACCCCAGTGAATGAGGTTGGCCCTCAGGGGACAGCGAGACCCTGGCCTCGGGGGCCACACTGACCTGACGTTGACCATGTCCGCGGGGGTCCCCACGAAGCCACCGATGCAACCTGGTACAACAAGCCACCCCGTGACCCCTGGCACTGCCCACCACCCTCGCCCGCCCCGCTCGCCCTCGGCCACTCACCGCTGAGGGAGCCCAGCAAGACCTTCTGGTGGAAGGGCAGGGGGCCCTGGCTGCCTTTGGTCACCTGGTCCCGCACGGTCTCGTAGATGGCGAACCGAGTCAGGGAATAGGTCATCTGGGGAGAAGGGGCCCCACTCAGAGGCTGCGGGCGGATGGCGCTGGGCACACTTCACAGACCTGGTCCTCCAGTGCAATGGTCTCCATGTGGACCACGGGGCACCAAGGGACACGCCCGAGGCCACACGGCCAGCAAGCAGCTGAGCCAACTCACAAACCTGGGGCTGAGTCCAGGCCTCACACCCTTCTCTCTCCTCCCTGGGCTCAGTTTCCCACCTGGAGGTGGAGGTCTCGGGCCGCTGTGACAGTGGCTGACCCTGTGCAAGGCAGAAGCACCTCCCACCCGCCACCCTGGGCGCTGCTGGCTCCCCTGCCTGAGGTTCCTCCCGTGTAAGCAGCCACAACTAGCCTGGGGGCCAGGGGGCTGCGACCCTCCTGCCTGCTGGGACTGAGTGCGGGCTCTGGGACCAGGACCTCAGCGACCCGCCACCCGGGGGTGGGGAGCCCCCAGATGCACCTGTCTGCACAGGGAGGCACTCAGCCCATTGTAGAGCGCCAACACGCCGTCGGAGCGCACCACCTGCAGCGCCATGCCGGTCATGCGCAGCTTCACCTCCTGCTGCGTCTGCAGGTGCACCTGCGGGGAAGCGGCCACACCAGCTCACAGCAGTACTCTACCTGGGGCCCATCCAGGCCAGCTCTGCCCTGAGCCCTTTTCCACAACCTTCCACCTTTACAGCCTCACACTAACCTTGTGGGCCAAGTGCTACCAGCACCCCCTTTTGCAGGGCACCAGCCGAGGAGTGGGGCTAGGACTCCGTGTCCACACCCGGAGCCAACCTCCACTGGATACCACCAGCCGAAACGTGAGCCTACCAGGCCCATGAGAAACATCCCACCTGCCGTGGGGCAGTCATCAACCCCACACTTTAGGTGAAGACACTGGGCAAGTCCAGAGCCCCACCTTGTAGCCACACCTGACTTCCGAGAGGGACAGAGTTACGGGGACTCAGATGACCTGAAGAAACATGGGAGACTCGGAAGACAGGGGTGGGAATCTGGGGGTACACAGGGAAAGGGTGCCTTGGAGTCCATCCTGTGGACCCCACTCTGTCCAGCCCAGCCACATCCTGGGGGGACCCGCTGGGGAAGGCTATTGACTCTGCTGCCTCAGTTTCTCTCAGTGTGCAGTGAGCCGGGAACAGAGGGCCTGGGCCTGGGGGCAGGGTGGCCACACCGGCAGCAGCCCTCGTCCAGGTGAGAAGCCACTGACAGAGTTGAGCCAAGACATAAGGCAAAGGGAGAGACCAAGTTACTTTAGAATACTTCTTCCAAAGACTGGACAGAGAGATAAAAATCCTGGCCAGGGCCTCCCTCCGAGGTCTCCACAGCTGCTGGCACCTCCCGCTGCACCCCAGCAGATGGCCACGTGCTTCCTGGGCCAGAGAGAGACTAGGCTCCTGTGGCCGCAGGCCTCCCTGCCCCCGCCCCCAGTGCTCTGCAGCAAAACAGCACCTGGGGGGTGGGGCAAGGGGCAGTGACGCCCAAAGGAGCCTTGGCCCACAGACCATGACTCTAGGCTGGCCTGGTGCCATGGAGGGCTCCAAAAGCTCCTGGAGGCTGTGCCCACAGCTGGGCAGAGACAGTGAGCCTGATCCTCCAGGGTGCGTGGTCGGGGGTGGGGGATGGGGGAGCACAGGGACCTGCGGGGGCATCCAGAAAGTAAAACAGAACAGGCACGAGAAGGGAAAACGCACCTTCCTACCTGGCCCTGGGGGTTACCAGGGCCTGTGCTGGCCTCTCCCAGGATGAGCTAGGTCTCAGAAACGCTCCCGGCTTCAGCCCCACCCCCAACTTTTGCTAATCCTGCCTTTACTGGTGACCACTCTGAGGCTTGAGGGATGGCTGGGTCAGCCAGGGACACAGGTGCCAATCCCTCCCAGGGGTCCAGCGTGGGACCCAGGCTGCTCTGGGTGGCCAGGTGGCTGCCCTTGCCCACAGGACCCACAGGACCACAGCCCAGGTTCCCTGGCGCAGGGCCGACGGCCAGAACATGCTTTGTACCTCTGACCCTTTGTTGTTTGTGGTGAGAGCACCAGAAAACCAACCTCCCTCGGCTGGCCTGCCCTGAGACAAGGGAAGCTCTGTCTTATTCTGCCCCATAAGCATTCTTAAAAAAGAAAAAAAACCCAAAAAGTGTGATTACTTCTCGCTCTGGGAAACAATCACCCTCACTGGACAGGACCTGCATGCAGGCAGAGCTCAAGGCTTCCAGGTGTCCCCCCACCTTTCAGGAGGAAGCAGCCCCAAAGAGGGGCGACTGACCACATCCCTCCTCTGTCTCCCTCAGTGTGTGCCGGGCACCCGCTCGGCAGAGGGGGCGCGTGGTCCGTGCCGGTGTGTGCTGAAGTCCGGACGCGTTTTCAAGTGCCAACAGCTGTGCTCCCAGAGAACCAAGCCCTCAACGTGTCACCCAGCAGAACGTGTGTCCGCAAAAGTGCGAAGGGCGGGTCGGGAAACAGGCTCAGAGAGGCCAAGGGGCGAGCCCAAGGTCACACAGGTAGCAGCAGAGTGGGATGGGGGCCCGAGGGGCACCTCCACCGCCTCCTGCCCGCAGGGCTCCCGACGGGGGCGGGAGCGAGGGCCCGGCCCGAGGCCCTCCGCGCGCCGCGCTCACCTTGAGCAGGTCCAGCGGGTGCGTGCAGCAGGCGGCCCCGCACGACGCCAGCCCGCCGAAGTACCAGCGCGACACGCGCGCCTCGGCCGCCATGGCCCAGACGCGGCCGCCGACGCCGAGGAGCGCAGGTACCCGGCCCGACCCCGGCCCCCGAAGCCTGGACACCTCCCCGTCCCCAGCCAGACTCGATCCGGCCCGACCCGGCCAAACCCGGCCCGATCCACGCCGCCGCCCGCCGCCAGCTCAAAGTGCCGCTGGCCGCCCGCGCCCGGCACAGCCAATGCGCCCGCGCGGCCCGGGGGCGGGGCCTGGTGGGCGGGGCCAGCTAGACCCCGCCCCGAGACCGGGGGCGGGCCCCGCTCCTTAAAGCGGCCGCAGCCGGGCGGGCGCCACCGAGCCCCCTCGGGGACCCCCGGGGCCCAGGCCGCGCGGACCGCGGGGAACCTGCCGGGTGAGCCCTCCCCACTCCCCCTCGGAACCTGCGTCCGCCCCCTTCCTACGCTGGCCCGGCCGCCGGCCACTCCGGCGCCTAGGGCACGTCTGCGAAGGTCACGGCCCGAGTGGCCTGGGCGCTCTGCCCCCGACCCCTCCTGGAGGCCGGCCTCCCGCAAACGCCCCGCCCCTGCGCGGCCTGAACTTGTACCCAATGTCCCACCCCAGCCGCGCAGGACCCGGGGGTTCGTCCTGGGATACGTCCCGCTGCAGGAGGGGCCAACCTGCGGGTTACAAGAAAACTAGGGGCAAAGCCAATTCGGAGACTAGCCGCCCCGCCTACCCACCCCTCCCAGAAACTCCTAGCCGAGTCCAGCCTCAGGTCTGCTCTGACCACACAGCCCCAGGCAGCCACCCTGGGGCGGCCCAAGAGGGAGTTTCTGGGCGTGCGGCTCAGGCTCCTGGGAGGCGGCAGTCAACAAACTGCCTGCCCCAGCCTGGCCCCAGCGGGAGACGCCCACCTCCCTGCTGACCGGAAGTGCAGGTGTGCTGCTAGCCCAAAGGCGCACCTGCCGAGCAGTGAAATCTGAGTCCCCAGGGCCGCTCTGGGACAGGGCCACATGGATCTCAGAGGAGGCGGAGAAATGTGGAGGAGCCCAGGGTGGGGTGGGGGGTAGTATTACCCATGCTGGGAGCCTGCGTTATTTGAAAGGGAGAGTAGGATTAAGAAAAATGGCCCAGGGGCTTCTGGAGATCAGAGAGGGTGGGAGACACATACCGAAGATCCACAAGGAAAGGCAAAAACGTGTCGCTGAGCAGCTACACACAAGACTCCCAGAGACAGCAGTTTGTTCAGAAAGCCGGAGCTAACAGACCTGACTGTTAGTGTGCAGGAGCAAGCCGCTTCTTCGTCCATGGTCCTCCAAGCCCACTCCCGGCACAGACCCTGCTGCCCTGGCACCTGGATCTCATTTGGACTCAGCCAAGATGCCCGAATCTGCCATCAGCCCCAGGGCACTGTCAGGGCTCCTGACTACATCGCAAACACAGCAGTGAAGCAGAGATGACAGAAGCCTCTGGAGTCCCTGGGTCTCCATGACAGCCCAGAAGCGGGGACCCAGGCCCTGGCGGGGGGAGCTGTCCCCTTACTAGGGTCATTGGCAGAACAGGGCCCTGAACCTGGTGCTGGCAGGGAGACCCCAGGGTTTGCTCCTCACAGAACACAGACCGTCCCCAAATTGGGAAGGGCAGGGCCCAGAGACTTAGGATTGGGAACTGAAGAGACATCGTAAAACGTAAAAATATCAAGGGCGGCAGGGTGCCGAGATGCCTGAATTCCCGTGACCTGAGATGGTGTGAAAAGGCAGTCAGACGTGGGAGGAACCCTGGAACACGGGAAATGCCTCAAGGCTGGAACACCCTCTTAAGAAAGGGGTGGATTTTGCAAACTATAGGCCAAGGAACTAAAAAAGATCCCAGCCAAATTCTCAAATGGACTGTGGAGACTCACGCAGAAGCCCGAGAGGGCGAAGGGGAGGGCGGGCGCAGTCCTGAGAACAGGGCTGCCCGGGCAGGCCTCTGGGTGGGGGCTGGTGTGTGCTCTGTGGCCCTTACACATCTCCTCTTGGTGCCTGGGCAGGGAGGACCGTGCTTCATGGGTGGCCTGGCAGACATCTGGGGTCCCTGGAATAGGGGGGAGGTCTGTGGAGGTGAGGCACCTGCGGGGGCTCTGGATTTGCCTCCGCTGTGTCCTGTGACCGCGAGCCTGGACAAAGGCGCAACGCCAGCTCCTATCAGGATCTATAAGGACTTGTGTGGGTGCCAAGAGAGCAACTCGTGACACGCAGCAAGCCTGCCTCCCACTGCCAAGCGTGAGGGCCAAGGCCAAGTGGGCTTCAAGGACCCGGGGCAATCCCCAGAGGCACACCGCACCTATCTCCAGGTCTGAGACACTTAAGAGCAGCCTGCAGTCCGGGGCAAGTCAGGGGTAGCTGGAGGGGCCAGGACCCCCATCAGGAGGCTGAGCCAGGATGCTGCCTAGGAAGACAAGGCCCAGGGTCTTCAGGTATGACTTTTGAGCTCAGGCAGGAGCACCGCCCTAGTCTGCCATAAGCGAGTCAGGATACGTTGGCCTGGTGGCCCTCAAGGTGCAGGGCCACCCTCACCTTTGATCAGCCACCCCTAGCAAGACCAGCAGAGAACAGAAAGCCCCATCCTTGCGGGAGCCCGTCTTCACCCCAGATGCCTTGGGAAAATGGGGAGGGGGCCTAGAGCACAAGCAGCCTCCCCAGGTTACTGGCAGAGGGGCCTGTGACCATGCAGATCTGGGCTGGGGAGTGTCCCTGAGCCCTGGGAGAGGGCAGCAGGCCCAGCAGGCCACACCCAGCCCCAGGTAGCCGCAGTCCCCTCTGCTGAGTGAAGGCACGCCCAGTGATCTGCTGATGGTGAATCATTAACCCCCTGGGGATGGTGCCAGGGGCCACAGGCTTGGCCAGTGGGGCTCTGGTCAGGGAGTGGCCTCATCTGCTCCTTGGACCCTTCCTGCGAGGCCCAGCAGGGAGCAAGACCTCAGAGAGGACACTGAGCTGGTGGGGGGTGGGGGCGGCTGTGCATGCACACCAGGGAGCCTGGCAGCTCCCACCCAGACATGGCACTCCCAGACACAGTGTCCCTTTCTGGTCCCCCAGCTGACCTTGCAGCTCATTCTTCCAACAGGGCCAAGGGAGGGGGCCAGGGAGTAGGCAGCCTGGAGACTCAGGCCAGAGGGTGTGGGCCTCCAAGGGTCACAGGAACAATGCCTCTCCAGAGTGGCCACTCAGAACGTCTTGCAGCCCCCTCCACCCAAGCCCCAGGGGTCTCCCACCTGGGCCTGCAAGGAAGGAATCCACTGCCCCTTCCAGGCAGGGCTGAGGTGGGGCCTGACTCAAGAGAAGGAAGCCATAGGTCCTTGGGGCAGGCAGGCACTGAGCAGGGCACATAGGCTTGGGCAGCCACTGCCATCTGTAAATGCCACACTCTGGCAACAGGCCACCTCCTTCACTTCCCTTCTGGCTCCAAGACCCAGCTCCCCGAGGCCCAGCCCCCAAGGCTCCTCTAAGCACCTGTGGGAGCAAATGACACCCTCAAGGGCTGCAGAGCACATCCTCCAGCCTGTCAGGCTGTCTCTTGCGGGGCTGCTGTGCCCACCCAGGGTATAGGCCTTATTCCCACTGCCCAGGGCAGGGGCTGCATTTCCTGTTAAGGACCACCAATGTTTAAAGACAGGGAGTTCCACAGGTGCCCTACACCAGCCCCTGGGGGAAGATCTGGTACCAGCCGTGCAGCAGCTGCTGCCCCTGCAAGCAGGATGCGCACTGCCCAGTCCCACCACACTGCTGTCGGCACCTGCCTGACATGGGTCTGGGAGGACAGACCCCTGCACCCACAGCCCACCCCAACACAGGACTCAGCACACACGGAGCCTGAACAATGCATTTTTCTCAACAGCCACCAGGGGGCGCGTGAACTCGCAGTAGGTTCTCGAGTCCTCCTCCCTGGGGCTTGCACCGGCAGTGACTGCCACTCCCTCCCCATCTCAGTAGGTCCATCGTCTGTCCCAGAAGGAAACTGGCCACATGGTGCGGGTACCCGGTTCTGCTCCAGCGCAAGTGGGTCCGCTGAGCCTGGGTGCGGGGCGAGGAGCAGGTGGAGCCCTGCCCAGCGCCTGGGACCCGGTCCACAGTCGTCTGGACGGCCTACTCCAGAACCACGGTGCCGCCCACTGCCTCCAGGGCCGCCTTGATCTTCTCGGCCTCGGCCTTGGCCACATTGGCTTTGATTTCCTGGGGCAGGGATTCCACCAGCTTCTTTGCCTGCCAAAGAGCAAAGTCAGAGCCACCCTAGGCCGGGAAGGGGGCCGGGGAACCGAGCGGTGCCTGGAGACGCACCTGCACGAGGTTGATGCCCTGGACGTAGTTCTTGATTTCCTTGATCAGCTTCACTTTGTCCACGGGCTTTGCCTCTGTCAGGCGGACAGTGAAATGTGTCCGTTCTTTTTGTTTGGGGATGTCTTCTTCTGCTGCCTGGGGGAGGGAGGGCAAAGTGGCGGCAGGGTGAGAAAGGACAGGGTGAAGCAGGCGGATTCGCTCCCTGGCCATCCTGGCCTGTAACTCCAAAGGTGAGGCCTAGGCGGGCAGCCCAGTGAAGCCTACAATTGCAGCGGGAGGCCACGGCAGGCCAGAGAGGCCCACGCTACTGCCGGGCCAGTCCCTGGACCCCTCAGTGCTCTCCCTCCCTCATCTGCCCTCCCATTTCCCAAAGGCTGCTCTGAAACTGCCCTCTGCCCCCACCACCGGCACTCTAGGTCCCTGTCCCTTAAAATTGTAAGTTACAAGACAGGAAGAGTGACACCGAAAGTGCTTCCTTGCAGAAACGGTCCTGCCGTGGTCTTCAGCCAAGCCCAAGGCCACGCCGATGACAGGCATACGACCAAGTTCAGCTCCATCTTCACCAAATAACCAACTACGGGACGACAGGCATGGCGGAGCTCCTGCTGCCACTCGTGGGGACTGCAGCACCCGCTGGAGCAGGGCCCATGGGCCCACACAGCCCTGGTGTGGGGCTGCTGTCCAATTATTAGTGTTCTTAGACGCGCTCCAGTTTAAATAAGTCACGTGGTAATTTTCTCTTCCCTTGCCCCAAATGTTCAGTCTGTAAAGCCACCTTCCAGCTCACAGCACAGATAATGCTGGTGGAACCACCAGACACACCTGGGATGGGGGCGGCTCTCCAGGACCCCTGAGCTGGTTTCCTCAGTAGGGTGAAGACTGGCAGAAGGGGAGCTGAGAGCGGGATTTAAGAGGTTCAAGAGACCCAACAACCAAATGCAGCACAGACCTTGTTTGGATTTGGGTATGGAAAGTCTGGAACTATTGGTGGCACTCGAATAGGCTAGGGTGGGAACCCTGCTGGCTGCATCCACGTGCAAACAGCACACGACAACACGAGGAAACACCTGTGCCATGAGATGTGGATGCTCGGGGATACAGGAGGGACAAATCCGAAATCTGCCATAAGCTTCGACAGGTGGGCAAATGTGACAAAAACTTTATAACTATCAAGCTTGGGTGATGAGCATAAAAACAACCATGCTATTATTTCTATTTGTGGATAAGTATGAGATTTTCCATAACAAAAATTGAAAAAGTAAACAAAAAAAAAGCAAAACCCCCCCAAAAAACTCCTCCAAAACTCCCAAATTAGTTTGTGGATTCAAGTCTTCTAGTTTCCACAAAGAGCCCCAAACGTGTCCCAGGCACCCAGAGGATGGACATGCCCCCTCCCTGTGCCCACTCTCTGCTCCATCCCGACAGACTTCATGGTCACATGTCCACCACCCCTCTGTGGAGAATGCCTTGTTCTTGTCCTCAAATCCTCATGTCCTCCCTCAGAGTGTCACCTCCTTGAAACTGTTCCCCTCCCCTCCCTTAAGCTTCTTCCTTCCCTGTAGCATTTATAACTGTCCTACTGTTTGGCACAATTTCTTTTTTTCTTTCCCCTCTCCTGTGACTCAAGGACTATTCCCCTTCACAACAAACATGGTCTCCACATGGGCAGGGACCTGCACATCCTTGGCAGGGAGGAGGTCACAGGGAGGGAGGGGAGCCCACAGCCAAAAAGTGCACACAGATCTGTAAGGCGTGTTGACTGATGCAGAACCCAGGAAAGGGACAGAAGAGAAACCTGGCTACGTGAGGTGAGGCAAGATGGGGCCAGACACCAGAGAAACACTCTTCTGTGCACAGGACCCCAGCCTGGGCTCACCTCGGAGGCTGCCGCGGCAGGGGCAGCACCCGGCGCCACGCCACCCATCGGCATGAACCCGACATCCTGAATCTTCAATGTTTTCTGCAAGGACAGAGGAGAGCAGTTTCAGGAGCTGGCCGCCACTCCCAGACGCGCTCAGGGACACTCCTGGCACAGTCCTCACACTCGGGGAGTCCACTTTCGACAATTTACCAAACTCTCAAGTTCCCCAGGAAGGGGCCCCAGATTTCTCCACCCAGGCCAGGGATGCTGTACCTTCAGGAGCTCGTTGAGGTCTGAGATCTCCAGCAGCGTGAGGCTGGCAATGTCCTGGACTAGCTGCTGGATCTTGGGGGGGTACTCCTTGGGGGCGTTATCCAGGGGCGCACCAGCTAGGGCCTCCCCCCTTCGACGGCTGCTGCATCTCATCAGCCTCAGGGCGCAGACACGTGGTACCTGTTGCCTAGCCCCCATTCAAACAGACCCGTCAGCCTGGCACGGGCGGATGACACAGGCCGGGCAGATAGGTGCCATGAGTTCAGGTCTAGCTCCTTGGCGCCGACCCAGGGTCCTCAGACTCCAGGGTCCATGCGGACAAAGGGATCTCCCAGCTACTTTAACCCAAATGGCTGTTTGCAGACACGCCACCCACAACGTTAAGTTTCCGGTTTGAATGAGCCGTGTCAGCCCGTGCTGGCAGGACAGCTACTTGAATGCATTTTGCAGCACAAAGCCTTTCAGAACCTGGGGTCGCCAGCGACCGAACGCCGGATCCACTCAAGGGAGTCCTCGCACGTCACTGTGTTCCGGGAGAAACTGATGCCCGGAAAGGGGCAGGGACCCGCCCAAGGTCATCGGGGCCACCCCCGCACTCTCGGCGGCCCGCGCGACTGGACGGTAGGCAGGCGGCGGCCCCATGCCGCGCACCCCCGCCGGGACCCGCCGAGTCCGGAGTGGCCTCCCGCCAGCCGCCCGCGGACGCCGCCTCGACCTGCACCGTCGGTGCCCGGCCGAAGGCCCCAACCCTGCCCGCCTGCCCGGCCCTCAGCGGCCCGCAGTACCTGGCGAGGAGGAGCGCGGCGGCCCGAAGCCCGAGACACGGCCCCCACAGGGGGCTTGCGGCCGCCCGCAGCATCGCTCCGCGGGCGGGAAGGTCACACGCGGATCCCAGGAGGAGGGACGCTCTAGCCGCCCGAGCCACGGGGCATGCGAGCTGCGGACGACACTCTAGCCGCCAGAGCCGCCGAGCATATGAGCTGGGGAGGACTCTCTAGCCGCCCGAGTCGCGGGGCCTAAGAGCTGGGCGCGGACGCTCTAGCCGCGCCTGGACTTGCCTTCTCTCGCTCCTCGAGATTACCCACAAGGCAGCGGGCCGCGCAGGCGCAGAGCCGCGTTGGCGGCCTCGGCCGGCTTCAGCCCGTGGCGCGCTGGGCGAACGAAGGCCGGAGAAGGCTGAGGCTTGGCGCCGGGTTCCGACGGGCCGGGACCTGGCCTTGTTGGACAGCGCAGCGACGCCTGCCCCCCGAGCCCGGGCTCGTGACGTTTGCGCTGCCTCAGGGCGGGCCGGAGGGTCCCCAGTGCCCTTCCTCGGCAGGTCTGTTCCAGGGACCCGGCTTGTGGTCACCTAGCGGGAGGAGCGCCCTGCCCTCTGCGCCGCCTTCTCTTCGATTTCCTCTTGTACCTAAAGCGACTGCTTTTCCAGGCAGCACGGGGGCACGTTTTGTCCTGTCGGGGCCGCCCTGGGAGCGAGGCCGCCGCCCTCCGGGGGACCAGCCCGCAGCGGGCTCGGGAATCGGCTAAGGGTTGTGACTGAGCTGAGCCTGGATGGGGTCCTTGGCGGAAGGGCCAGCCTTTCACCTGGGAAAAGAGGATTTGTAAGCTTGGGCTCTGCCTCCAGCTCTGAATCCTTTGCAGTCCTGCCCCCCTCTCCGTCCAGCTCCCGAACGTCTGGACGTGGGTGTCCCCAGCTCCTTGAGTCCTCTGCTTTTGCTCTTGAATGCAAGCGGCAGCCCCCCTCGCTGCTGTCCCAGATTTAAGAGCCCAGGGGGAACAGACCCCCACTTTAGGTCGAGTGGAGAAGGCAGGGCTGCCCTCTGCCCAGCGTTCCGATGATCCTGGCCCTGCCTGTGACCTGAGCTCAAGTAGCTTATCTGTGCCTATTTAGAAGGGCTGATGTGGAGGTCACCTAAGAGGTTTGGGCACTTAAGGTGTGCAAAATGTCAGGATTGTCTTAAACACTTTTCCTAGGCTACAACTAACCAGCATTGTAGAATCGGACTGAAGCCCTGGGCCCTGCCAGTCTCTCCCAGGAGTCAGGGCAGTGCAGGGCTGGGTGGGCAGGATGGTTGCTCAGCTCCTGTAGGGACAGCTCCTTGGTGCTCGGTCTCAGGGAGCAAGAGCAGATCTGCAGCTGAGGCCAGAGCAACATCCACTAGTGGAGACTGTGGAACTGGGCCTGGGGCAAGGGACAGGCTGGCCTTTGGGGGCACCCCATCTAGAGTTGGACTGGCTGCCCGCCACCTGCCTTCTGAGCAGACACTTGAATACTTGTTGAAAGATGTTTTATTATCACTGTTCCATTCCGTCTACTGAGCAGGGCACTGGATGAGATGACAGCTCAGAAGAAGAGAAGCTGGAGACAGGCCCCCAGCCTTCCTGTGAGGGCCAGGAGCACCCCTGCTGACAGCGTGGGGGGCCACACTGGAGGGCTCTGGGGAGCACTCACACGAGTCACAGGCCCCACGGTCTCATGGGTGGGGGTGGGAGGGCGAGAGCTGTGAGGCAGAGAGACCCCACTCCCGCCAGCCATCGCAGGACCTGACACAGGGGGCTGGGGGCTTCCTCTCAGAGAAGGTCCTTCCCTTCCACCCTCCTACCCAAGGCCCAGCCCTAGGGAAAGAAGTCAGACGGACTCAGGGAGACAGGGACAGGGATGAGGCCTGGGGGGAGGAGGAGCCAGCAGGCGAGAACAAAGGAGGAGGCCTGGGATGAAGGGCCACCCCAGCTCACATGAAGCAGGGACACTACACGCAAGAGAGGAGAGAGCAAGGTGGGCGGACGACGCTAGTTAAGAGACGGAGGCAGCGGTTTGAACCGTAGTGTTACTCTGGATGGCGAGCTCCCCGGCTAGGGTCAGTCAAACGAGATGAGCTGGGCTTCGCTGCCCTGCACCGGTGGCCCCTGTGCAGGTGGCTGCTGGGCCACTGGGGGCTGCTGCTGGGGAGGGCCGCTGGAGGGCGCCATCTGGGGGGACACATGGGGGCTGTTGGTCTGTCCTCCCTCCCTCTTCCCTCCCTAGGCCCCCGCCTCCCCAGCCTCTAATGGCTCTTCTAGAACACTTGTGTCCCAACCTTGCCCCAGGTCTGCAGGCCCCCAACTAGGCCCAGCCTGGGCTGCGCCAGCGGTGGTCTCTTGACTCCCTCTTTCCACTTGTCACGGGCTCCCGGTCCTCCTGTCCCCAGCAGAGCACAGACCCCAGGAAATTCTGATTAACGTCTATGGAGTTGAGCTGATGTGGCCTGGGGCTCTTAAGTAAACGCACAGTTTCGACATCCCCAGGTGTGACTGTGTTTAAGTCCGGGTTCTGCCTGCAAAGCAGCAGTCCTCGCCAGCACTGGCCGCCTTCCCAGGGCAGCCCCGCGGCCGTTGGGGGCTCAGAGCGAAGCCTGTGCCCCCCTGAGCTGGCTTCCAGCACGGCCCTCCCTGGGGTCATGAGCTGTGATGGCGGCCCTGGGAGAGGCTCACCTGCTGGTACATGGGCTGCTGCCCCGAGATGTAGGACTGCTGCGGGGGTGGCAGAGATGCATCCTGGCTGGGGAGGGTGGTCATGAGGTTCTGTGGAGAATAAAATGAACCTGAAAAGGGAGCTCTGAAACCAGATAAACAGCATTTCTGACTTGGAAAATCAAATGCCAACCAGCAAAGAGAGCCCAGTGGAGGGGACATGGTGGGGAGAAGGGCGGAGCCCGACAGTGCACCCCCAGCCTCTTGCCAAGGGTCCCCAGCCTGCCCCTGGCCGCCGACCCCACAGCCACGGCCTCTCACCTGCATGCTGTAAGGCTGGTAGCCCATGGACACGGACTGGCTCCCCATGTAACCCATGGTGCCTGACTGTGGGGGCTGGGAGATGGCCGGGAGGCTCTGCGGGGCCTGGGAGGCCACGTTCTGTGGAGGGAAGGGGGAACGGGAGAGAGCTGGGCCCAAGTGCCTCACAGTGCGGCTTTGTGGGGAGAGACGTGGCCCACCCGCCTACCTGGTACCCCTGCGTAGGGGTGGGCTGGTAGGACGAGTAGGCTGGGCTGGCGGTGGGCCCTGGGGGGCCCTGGGGGGCTGCCTGGGTGCCAGCGGCCCCCGCTGGGTACATGTAGGCGCTCACCATGCTGGGATCTGCAGGGGAAAGGAGGCATGAGCCCCCACCCTGAGGGTGGGGGGGGTGCGGGGGGGCCTTCCTCTAAGTTGTCCTTTTCATTGTGACTTTGGAACCAAGTTCATGTTTCACGTTCTCACAAGAGGGTGATAAATGAAACCGAGGAGGACGGGAGAGACCCCTGCAACGTGTGCCGTCAGGAGACCCGACACCCAAACTGACGGGTGGTCTGCAAGATGGTGGGGCCGGTGCTCTTGGGAAGTCTGTCACAGAACCCTAAGGCAGACTGAGGAATGTTCTAGATTAAAGGAGATGAATGAGGCAGAACAGCTGAACACAACACATGACAGGTTTCCTGTTGGCACAAAGGGTGTCTGGGGCCATGCATGAGAGCCGAGCTGGGGTGGACACAGTCACACCATGGCCTGAGAAGCCCCTGGCCTGGCGTCTGTGCCCAGGCTACACGGGAGCATCCTGGTTGAGGAAACACACTGAAGCCTCTACCAATAGAGGACGCCCCGCTTGCCACTCACCCTAACCTGGGCCAGAAGCGAGTGCGCATGGGAAGAGGCAGGGTGGGGCATGGGCACACCCGGGGAACCTGAGCACCTCTCTGAACCGCTCTTCTATTAAGTCTGACATCACACCGAGGGAAAACAGAACAGGGTAGTGATCTGGGCTCGTCTTGACTGCTCCGCGGCTCCCCCACCGCCCGCCAGCCCGTTACCTGCTGTGGCCCCGGGCATGCTGGCGTAGGGGCTGCCGGCGGCCGGGGCCGCCTGGCTCATGTACATGGCGTGCATGGGGGAGCCCTCAACTGAGCCCGCGGGGCTGAAGGTCCCTGCGAAGCTTGCGGGGCCTGAGGGCTGGTACAGCACGCCCCCTGCCGCGGGCATGGCCTGGAGCTGAGGACAGAGACAGGCTGTCAGAGCAGTTCTCGGTCCCCAGCGTCCCCCGAGGGCGCGGGGCAAGGCTGGGCACGTGCCTGGGCATAGGGCAGGGAGAAGGCGGGCATCTGGGCCCGCATCTGGATGGTCTGCTTCTGCTGCTCCAGGCGCATCTGCCGCTCCTTCTCCTGCTCCTGCAGGCGCTGGATGGCCAGCTGCCGCTGCACCTCCAGGTACTCCTGCTTCTTCTGCCGCATGATTTCCAGCTTCTGGGCCAGCTGGATCTGGCGCTGGCGCTCCGCCTCCTCGGCCGCACGGCGCAGCTTCTCCCGGTGCTCCTCCCGCAGAGCGCTGAGGGCCCCCCGGGCATCCCGGATCTGCGCCAGCTTGTCCTGCAGCCCCTCGTAGTACACTGCGGGGGAGGGCAGAGCGGGGGGGCCCTGGCATTGGCCGGAAGCACGGGCTGCTCAGCGGTGGGCACCTGCTCCGGGAACTGCCTGGGCCTCCCTCGGCCCCGCCGAGTGCTTGTCAGCAGGGCAGCGGGCAGCTGGGCTCCAGGAAGGGCGTACGCGCGCACGCACACACGCGCGCACACTCTCTCCCCTGGGCTGGCTGGCCTGCGCTTAGGGGGTATTTCCTGCCACGGGGGCGGCCTGCTATGGAGCCCGAGGCCCACGCCTCTCCCGGCCTGACTACGCCTGGCCCAGAAGGCACCCCCAGCCCTGAGTGGGTGCAGTGGTCCCTGACCGGAGCCCCGTGGCACCTACGCCTGCGCTCGTCCAGCTGGTTGAGCAGCTCGAGCAGCTGGGGGTGCATGCCATTGATGGACTGGAAGAGCGACAGCACGGCCGAATCGTTGGTGATGCTGCGGCCTCGCACGTGGTTGCTCTTCATGCGGTTGACAAAGGTGGTAACAGCGTTCTGCAGGGCCTTCAGGAACTGTGCGTGGCTCTCCTCCGACTCCCCGTTCTGGTACTGCGGGGGCACGGTGCGGTCTGGTGAGCGCCTCCCGCGTCCCCAGGCCCGAGCAGGGACCCTCCGTCCGGATCTGCCAGGCACTGAGCTCCGAGCCTGCTGCCCACCTGACCGGGTGCTCCTGGCAGCGCTGAGAGGCACCCTCAGCACACGGCTCACAAGTGAGGAAACAGGACCATAGCACAGCGTGGCCGAGACGAAGCTGCCCGGCCCTGGTCTCTTATTCCAATGGGCAACAAAATGCACAGCCCCAGGAAGGCCCCAGACTTGTCCCGGTGGTTCTGGGCTGCCCTAGAGTACTCTGATCGTTCAGGGTAGGCTACGAGTGTCCGAGCTCTGGCCCACAGCCAGCCCAGACAGAGCTGATGGAGGGTTCTGAGCCGGAGAAGCCCAGCTCCAGGAGGCCACTGCAGGCACCACTCGGCCCTCCTGACAATCTGTGCTCCCAGACACCCAGATTTCCCCTAACCCAAGGAGGGAGCCGCAGCTTACCTCACTGAAGGAGCCACCGGCGGGAGTTACAGGCTGAGGGTCCATCTCCGGGAGGGGAGTCTGGAAGAGACCGGAGGGTGAGTGGGGTTCCACCTTCGGCCTGTCCCTGTGCCGCCGTCCCAAGGACTGCGGGCAGCAGCCCGAGAGCAGCCCCTCACCTCCACGCTCGCAGGGCCTGAGAGGCCCTCGGTGGGCTGGACAGTGGGCTCTGTCAGGGGCACTGGCGCGGATGGCGTGGGGCTCCTCCGAGCCTCCTCCTGCTTCTTCTCCCAGTAGTTGCGGTTGAGGTACCGGGCGAGCTGCACGGGCAAAAGGGGGTCACTCTCGAGGGCCAGGAGGCAGTGAGGGGAAATTGCCACCTGCAGGGCGTCCTCACCTCGGGGTCGATGTCCTCAGCCAGAGGCGCCGACGAGTTCTGGGGAGACGTGGGGGGTGTGAGGGGCCGTGGGCCAGAGAAGCAGCAACCCTGGCCGTCGCTCAGGAAGCCTGGATGGCGCAGTGCTGACAGTGGACCCCAGAGGCTGGCCAGAGCCAGTCCAGTCCCCAAGGGGCTGTACACAAGGTGCAGGGTGGTGCCGCGCCAGCCCTCCCAAGAACCCTCCAACACCCAAGGGGCAGGGGCAGGGCCACTCTCGGCCCCACCCCTGGAGCCCTGCACAACTTGCAAATAACTTTCTGAACCTTCTGTCCCACCTGCTACCCACCCACTTTCTACAGACGGGACTGGGGCCAGAGAGAGGTTGGGCCAACCCCCAGAAAGCAGGCCTGTGAGGGCTGCAAGGGAGGCTAGAAAAAGGCAGGGCCCTTGTGACCCCAGGCTCCCCACCTTCTCCTACCTTTGCATCGTCCTCTGCCCGACAGGGGCCCCAGCCAGGGAGCAGAGGCCTGTGAGAGCCAAGCTGCACCATGACCACTGCCGGCGAGACGCTGTGTCCTTGCCCCAGCGCCTGCCCCCCACACCCTCCCACCCACCCCGGGAAGGCGTCTAAGGCGAGGCTGGGGCGGCTCACCACGGGTGAAGAGTACAGGCTGCTGGCAGGGGGCGCTGACGAGGCCACGGGCGCGGGCTCCGCCTTAGGGTACGCGGTGTAGGCCGACTTCTGTCTCTGCAGGAGAACCAGGAAGAGGGTGTCGCCAGGTGCTCCTCTCGGCCACCCTCACTGCCCTCCACCCGCCTCTGCCCCCATCCCCAGCTCACCATCCTCTCCTTCTCCTCGGCCTCTGACTGCGATAGGGCCAGTGCCAGCTGCAGCTCCTCCTCCTCCTGCAGGGCCGTCTCATCCCTCTTGGGGGGCAGCTGGGAAGGCAGGGCAGGTGGGCGGGGTGCCCGGGGCCCAGGAGCGAGGCGCAGCCTGGGGCCCGGGAGGTACCTGGGACTGCTGGGACAGGGGACTGGTCAGGTACTCCGGGGGCAGCTCCGTTGATGAGGCAGCCTTTCCCTCCGCTTTCCTGGAGAAGACAGGACACCGTGGGTAACCAGGCACCAGACGCCGGGCCCCCAAGTTCTCGAGGACACTGCCTCGGCTTCCCTCCCACGTCCCCACAGAAGGATGACAGAGGTTCCACCGGCCACTCCGGAGAGTAGCTGGACCCTCAAAGCAGCTGTCACCTCCGGGCTGTAGGGCTCCGGGCGGGTCACCAGCCTGTGCTGCAGCCTCTCTCCTGGAAGCGAGGCTCTGACACCCACCTGGCCAGGCCACGGCCCACGGAAAGGCCTCCCCGTAGAACGGCCCGCGGACACCACCTCTCTGGGGGTCAGGACCCACACCGGGCGCTGGGACAGGCGGACAGCAGGGCCTCCAGACCAACCGCACAGAGCCCGACCCTAATCACGAGGAAACCTCGGACCCACACCCAGAGACACTACGACAGCCTGAACCCGGGCAATGTCCTGTCACGGAAGATGAGGGGGCTGAGGCACAGCCGGGTTAGGCAGCTGAGGTGACCAATCCTGACAGAACAGAACTGCCAGGGAACACTCCTGGGACTCGGGAAGCCCGAACAGTAGGTGTCGGCACCTACTGACGCCAGACGCCCCAACTCCACGACTGTGAGGAGAACATGCCCCTTGGGAGGCCACGTGGGAGGTCGAGGGGTGGGGGTCCGGGGCCTGCTGCCCACCCTCAACCGGTTCAGGACACAAGGCGCGTGCACAGGGACACAAGCAAGCGGGGCAGGTACATAAGTCAACGGGGCCACCAGGGGACTGGGGGGAGGGGGCGTCCACGTGGGGTCTTCTAACCACTCCCGCCACCTCTTCTTTAAGTTTTATTTCCAAACCAGAAACTTAGAAAGACAAACTCAAGCACCTGGCCGGCTGGTTTCAGACCCCGGGTGCCCGTCTGGCTCTGCCCCGAGTCTGGCAGGGCCGTGGGAGCAGGGCCCGGGTGGGCCCCCCAGACAGTGGAGACAGAAGGCCGGCCCGGCTCCAGAGCCCATGGGGGACTCACTTGTTGAGCTGCTCATAGCAGGGCTCGCACACCCGCACTTCCTTCTCGATGCCAAACTTGGGGATGGTTGAGTACTTGGAGGAGCACTTGCCACAGAAGATCTGGCCACACGCCCGGCAGTGGTGCTGCAACACAGGGCAGGGCAGGGCGGCCGGTCCGTCCCCCTTCGTGCCCACTCTGCCCAGCACCACCCACTGCAGACACCGTAGGCTGGGCCTCCCAGGCCGGGGTGGGCAGAAGGGCCTGGGAGGCCAGAGGCCCTGGGGGAGTAGGGCACACTTCCAAGCCCCCGACTACAGCCTCCATTTGGGGGAAGTAAGTATATATTGAAAAGAAGAAAGTTTACAAAAAACGTGAACTGCCCTGACAAACAAGAGTTTTGGTGGGCGGTGGGTGTGGTGAGTCTGCTCAGACGCCCGGGCCCAGCCCTCGCCACGGCCAGCCTGGACTTGGGTGGGAAGAGACGGTGGCCCGAGGGTCCAAGCCGGACAGGCTGAGTCAGCCGAGAAGACTCGGCTAACGGGCTGTTGGTTGAGGGAACGCAGACCCAGAGTGTTTCCGGGGGCGTGTAGCCTGGCCCGAACTTTACCCAAGGGCACCGACCATCAGACACAGGACCCCAAGATGACTATGCTCACCACACAGCTGGGGGCTCAATGTGCTCCCCCCTACCATGTCCCCACCAAGAGGAGAAGGACCATGCGTGGGTGCAGTGGCCTCATGGCAGCAATGGGTGGCCTGGGGACCCTCCCCCGGGGCAGGCGCACTCACCTTGCGGGTCACGACCCCGAACTGTACCCGGCAGCGGTGGCATTCCTCAGCATCCACCCAGTCTGGGGCCTGGGGACGGGCAGAGTCAGGGTCACCCAGCCCCGGCCCTCCCTGCCAAGATTCCCACTTCCCACAGGTGGGAGAAGACCCTGGTGTGGGCAGGGGACTGGAGCCAAGTCACTGCAGACAAAGGAAGAACTCGAGAAAGGCGCCCCCTCCAAAGACATTTCCTTTCTAAAGACACGACAGCTAGACTTCCCCCAGCTCTGGAGACGTGTCATTATGTTTTAACTTTGTGAGCCCGCGAGCTGCAGCCCTAGGGCACCGTGAACCGGGTTCCCGTCTCCGCCTGCAGAGACGAACGTTCCACTCGGCAAGGTCAGCGTTCTCCTTCTCAAGACCAGCAGCAGCTCCCCTGCTCCCAAAAAGCCCGGGTCCCAGGGCCCCTTCTGCTTCCTCAGAGCCACCCAGTCCCTGGACCCCAGCACCCTGCGGACTCACTCTCTCTGCCGCAAACATGGCGTCACTCTCCTTGAACTCGGGGAAGACGTGTCCTGGAGAGAGGAGGCCACTGTCATGGCCAAGGGCCACCCTGCACGCGAGGCTCTCAGCCTCTCCGGTCCTCGCCCACCTGCCCTGAGGCTTTCAGGAGCTGTGTCCTGGCTCTCGGTATCTGCCTCCCCAACGCCTCCCCTCTGGGCTGGCGCCTGCTGTGCCCTCAACAGCCAGTCAGCTCCACACTGGCCGAACCTGAGGCCCCAGTGGGACGCAGGCCGCGGCCTCCTCCTGCTGGTTCGTCCTCACACTCAGGTCTGGTACTCTTGCCACCTGCTCTCCAGGCCTCCCCCGACCATGCGTCCTAGCCACCCCCATCCTCCTCTGGGGAGCCAGGTCCCCCTCTCGGAACCCAGCTCCTCCGTCAACTCACCACTGCACTGCCCGACCCCTGCCCTGATGGGGCATGAGGCCCAGAAAGCAGGGGCTCAGGTGCCCAGAGCTGCACTGAGGCCACCGCTGCTCCCAAGGAGAGGAGCAGCCCCCAGCCTGGGTGGGGTGGACACAGCCTCCCTTGGGCCCGCCTGGTGCAGGGTGCATCCTGAGCCTGGGACTGGACCCTTCTGCCCAGCCTCCCCGCTCACCTTCCACCTTCATGATTTGGTACGTGTCCTGGACCACCTTGTACTTGGGTTCATTCCGGAAGGCGTGTGCCCAGGCCTGGATCAAGTACAGGATCTTGTTTCGGACATTTACTTCTACCTGCCTCTGCAGAGAGAGGAGAGAGAAGGGGGGGAAGGGGGGCCTTGGAGGATGCAGGTACCAGAGACATCTCAGTACGGGGAGGCGGCTGGAAGACCCCACTACTCTGACATACGGGGCTGGCAGAGGTGAGCACTGGGGCCATGGACTGACCATCCTCCCTAGACACAGGCCTTCTCAAGGGCACCCTGTCTCTAAGGACAGATCCACTGTACCTGTCTGTCCGCGCAGGGCCTGAACTTGTCTCTAACTGCTGGCAGAAGCCAGGGGTCCCGGAAGAGACGGCTTTCCAACCTAATTCCTGCTGTACTAGAACTACCTGCTCTCTCAACCCCGCCCAGGACTCCATCCAACCACCTCGGGAGCCCTTCAGCCTAAAACCCACTCTGGTGCCACTAATGGCCACCTCGAACAGGCAGAGCCAGCCAGGCTGAGGGAGCGAACGCCCAGCTGGCCAGCCCTGCCCTCCAGGCACAGCCACCCCAGGCACGTGGTGGGGGCGGCAGCTCCAAAAAGTTCCCCACGTACAAAGCCATCACCTCAGCAGGTTAAAGCACAGCTAATCACATTTCTAAGCCTCTCTTGGGGACGCCGTCCACACTCGGCGCTCAGGATGGCGGACTGAGAAAGCTGCTTTGTGGAGACACCGACTGCAGCTCACGCACCTGGCTTGCCCCTCTTCCCTGTAATCCGTGTCAGGTCAGTGGACCCCCTTCCTGCGGCAGCTCTGCTTCTCCAAGGGCCGCAGCCACACGCAGCACGAACAGGGCACAACTGTGCCCAATGGGGAGGGCAGGTCCCAATTCCTCCACCAAGATCACCAGTCAGGGCCTCGAAGAAGCCCCACTGTCAGCTCAGCCCCAGACAGACTCCTGGCCACGAGACCCGAGGGCACCCGATGGCAGCAGAGACAGTTGCCCACCCTGGCAGCCTCATGTCCATGGGGAGCCCTTCACTTCCAAGGATGGCTGCACTGCCCAACTCTGCATCACACAACCTCCCAGTGTCAGCACCCACGTCATAATCCCTGCAGGCAGGCAGCGAACTTGACCCCCCTGGGTGAGCCCTTGGGGCCCTGGAGGACTTTCTCTCCTTGGCCTGGGCAGGTGTGAAACCCACTGCCCCAGCGTCCCTGCTCTGCTGCACCCCCAACTCTTCCGCCACAAGCACACTGGACTTGTGTGCCTTCCTGCTCAGGGGCCTTCCCAAACCCTTTGGGGCCCCCAAGGCCTCCACTGGCATCTCCTGTCCGCGGCCACATGCCAAGACTACTTCCCCACCTTCTCTGCTGCTCAGTGAGCGTCCTCTGCCCTTCAAAACTCAGCTCCTGCCTCCAAGAAACCTTCCTAACCTCGCAGGAGGAGTGGGGTCTCCTCTGCACCCCTTGGAAGAGCCCCAGCTGGCTTCCCGTAAGGCTTGACCTCATCAGGCAGGTGCCATGGACATTCCTCTTCCACTGTGCCTGGCACTGTGCCTGCCACGCAACCCCCGAGAAGCCCATGTGCGGGTTGGCACACCCCAGGCCAGGCCTCTCCGGTCCCTGCAGGGTGCTCACCTTCAGCAGCTCCTTCAGCTCCTCCATGGTCTGCTTGTTGGCCACCTCGTCGTGGACCGTCTGGCCACAGTTCTTCACCACAGACTCCATGACCTGCAGAACCCAGCGAGAAGGTGGGCCTCGACAGGGCCTTCAGGCCACCCAGCCGGACGGGAAAGCCCACAGGCAGCCTCCGGGGAAGGCCCAGCCAGGGTACTTGCGGCCCTTCTAACTCCACGTTTTATAACCAACGACAGACAATGGAGTCAGCCTCGGGGCCTGCGTGCAGCAGCCTCGCCCTCATCCCGGCGCTCCACCGGGGCTGCCCTCACCCCCCGGTGCCTCCACTGCTGGCGGTCCACCCAGCCCTGACATCCCCATGGTTGACGAAAGGAGTCTGGTTACCTCCAGGGCGTACAGGGCCACGTGGGGGTTCTTGTCGTTGACTTTCTTCTTGATGGAACTCACGGCATATTTGGCTCTGACAGGAAAGAGCCACAGCAAAAGCAGAAACAGAAAGGGAGAGAGAACACAGTCTCTGAGACTCAGAAAAAGCCCAGCCGCCATCCGGTCCTTGAGACCTCAGGCAGTCGTGCAGGTGACCACACGCTTCCAAGCTGCACAGAAGTCCTTTAATAACCCCAAGATCTCAAAGACCCCAGCGTGCAGACCACACAGTCGTCCAGCCCTCGGGAGGTGAGCGGGCACTCACTGTGTGTCCCCCTGGCGGATCAGATCGCAGATCTGGAGGATGGACTCCCAGTCAGTCTCCAGAAGAAGCTGGCTGGTCGCTTTGTCTAAGGCAAAAACGCACTTGTTATGGGGGCTCATCCTGCTCTGTGACTCCCTAGGTGGCCCCCCAGCTCAGTGACAGGCAGGAGGGACTGCCTCGTTCCCATGTTAGACATTTAGATCAAATGGAAAACCACTTAAAAATCTTCCTGTCTCATGGCAATAACCACAAGGGTGCGATCCTCCCCAAAATGGAAACAGATAACTTGGAAAACAAGAACAGAAAACGCCTACCACATACTTGTCACAAACCAAATGCTGTTTCGAACACTTTATGTGAACTCATTTAACCCTTACAGAACCTTACGAATCAGTCGCTATTTCTACTTTCTTACAGACAAAATGACACAGAGAGGGGAAGATGCTGCCTGAAGTCACACAGCTCGCTGCGGACAGAGTCCAGGTTCAACACTGTACTCAGATGCCTCTTCGCAAAAAGAGCTCTGCTGCCCTATCCCTCAGAGCCCCTGGTTTTTCCGAGGTTTAGCCTACCTAACTAGCCCACAGCTGGGGCATGGCTGGAGAGAGATGCAGTGTGGACCCGAGCCCTCTGCTTCAAATGTTTTGTGGGGTGAAGACAGGATGGACCTGCCAAGGAGAGTTCTCCAGCCAACCCCTCTCCTCTGTGTCAGACAGATGTGCTGTGAGGCGCTGCTGCTCCAGCCCAGCCAGCACCACCTCCCCTCGAGTCCTACAAATGATCGGTATTGATCTGGCAGTAACTTCTGGGTGGACCACCAAAGGGCTGAACCACCCCATAAGCTGAGTTCCTCAGCCTGCATGTTCCACTGAGGTCTCCTCCAAAACCACATTCAAGGAAAAAGGAGGGTGGGCTCAGGCAGACCAGGGAAGCACCCACAGCGCCTGTCCCAAATACAGAGCACACACAGTTTCATCGAGGGTGGGGGATTTGCCCATGAACATTCCTTTTCCTTCCTAAAACCTGCGACCTCTCAGAGCCTCAGAAGGATCAGCTACCCACCCCAACGCAGGGAACGCCTTCCTAAGCCCCAGACGCTTCCTGGAGCCAAACAGGGACCCACGGCGCTAGTCTGGCTCCCCAGGGAAGCAGCGCCCCAAAAGGCCTGGCAGGCCCCAGAAAGGACACTGCTGGCTCCACCCTTCGGGACCCCATGTCTGGGTCAGAACTCCCAGATCCCACGCAACCTAGGCTTTCCTAGAGCGAGAGGGCCTATTGAGGTTTCACTGTTTGCCTGAGTCACCCGGTTCCGTGACTCAGGACGTGAGGCCCGCTCGGTCGGACGCTGCCGGTCGTTCCCCCGGGGCTCCTCGTCGGTCTCCTGCGCGACCCTCACGCCCTCGGGCCGGCGCCAGGCCCGCGCCCCGGACCGCCGTGCCCTGCGTCGCCGGCGCGCCCGCCCAGGGCCCGGGGCGCGCGGCGGCCGCCCCGGGGCGCGGGGGCCGGGAGGCTTTCCCACGGGGGTCGCGGGGGCCGCGTTACCTAGGAGACGCTCGAAGGTGCCGCTGCCGCGCCCCATGGCGACCCGGACCCCGATCCGACGCCGCGGCGGTCCCTGCTGCGAGCCGGCGCGCCCCCGACTTCCGCTTCCGCCTCCCCCTCGGGCGCGCGCCCGCGTACGTCTCCGGGCGGGTCCGTGTGCTGCTGGGCGCCAGTTGGGCCGCGCCTGCTGAGTTGATAAGAGCCATGAACCAATGAGAAGGCAGGAGGTGAGACCTATCCAATGAGAGCGGGGCTGAGGGCGGGCCTTGCGTCGTCGCGCCGCCTAGATACGGGTGTCGGGTGAAGCCGGGAGCGGTGATGTGTCTCCTGCTCGGGGCCACGGGTGTCGGCAAGACGCTGTTGGTGAAACGCCTGCAGACTATCCTTCCGCGCCAGGCGGGCGGGATAGGGGCTGGGGGACTCCGGGGGTACGGGGGCGCTGGTGGTGAGCGGGGCAGGGGCCTCCCGGGGCTGGAAGCGTCGGGGCCACGGTCCACCTGGGGCGGGGGACGCCCGGGGCAGGGTCGGGCCAGCGCTCCCTCCTCTGCCCGCCTCGGAGTCCTTGACCGCCTCGCACAGCTGAGCTCCCGGGATGGGAAGGGCGACCTGGGCGATCCTCCCCCGACGCGGCCCACGGTAGGTGCCCGCCCTTCTGCAGCTTTGGGAGAAGTGAGTCCCCCTATGCGGTTAGGAAAGCGCTTTGGGTTCTTTTAAGTGGAAGCTGGAGTCCGGCGGTCGGTGTGTTCAGCACAGCCCTTGGGAGGTGGTGGATGTCACCGCAGGGAGTTTGGCTCCGACGGGACAGAGTCGCGGGGGATCCGGAGCCGCCCGCCTTTCACCACCGTTCAGACTGCTTTTGCTGCTGGCCGCAGAGGGCGAATCCCGGTCGTGGGGTCCTGGACTTATGGGAGCATCTTTAGGTCTCCTCTGTCACGGGTTCTGCCCTAGGGCCTGCGCACTCGAGATGGGGGTAACTCGCAGTGTAAAGGCTGGGCACGTTGCTATCCAGGAGTTCCCCGGGAAAGCGCTTGTGTTGGTCTCTCTGCAGCCTGGTTTCTTCCACAGGTGGGCACCAACCTTACGGACATCGTGGCCCAGAGCAAGATCACCATCCGGGAGCTGGGGGGTTGCATGGGTCCCATCTGGCCCAGTTACTATGGAAACTGTCGTTCTCTTCTAGTAAGTCGTTCTCTTTTGAACTTCCTTTGGGGAAGTATGTCCCCATTCCAGTATTTAATCCCCAATTTCTCTATTTTTGGGGTAGAGTTTGGGTTCCTGGGTGACTGTGCTAGTCAAGGAAACAGGGCCCAGGCTAGAGCTGCTTCCTTCTGGGGCTGCAGCCTGATCCTGCTCCCAAGCCAACATAAAAGCTCCAGGACGGCTTGTTGAGGGCAGTGTTTATTCTCTGTAGGTACCTGTGATGTCCACTCACTGCCTTGCTGCGCTGATTGTGTTTTTTCATTTTATGTTTGAATTGTATATTCCCCTGGTTCGTCCCATTCTGGCAAGACCTGTGCCCTAGATTCCAGGAGAAGTAACCTTCCTTGGAGAAGTAACGGCCCCACGAGTGAGAGACTTCCGTGGAGGTGCAAACAAACAAGCAACGCCATCCTCCTGCAGGGGTCGCTCCCCTCTGCTCCTGCCTGTCCCCAGCCAGGCCTGTGATTCCAGGAGAGGAGAGCCTGCTGCAGGAGCCTAATCTCCACTTCCTCTTTCCCAGTTCATGATGGACGCCTCCAACCCCACACAGCTGTCTGCCTCCTGCGTGCAGCTCCTGGGTCTCCTTTCAGCAGAAGAGCTTGCAGAAGCATCAGTTCTGATACTGTTCAATAAAATGTGCATGTCCATGAGCCGAGAGGGGTGCAGGGTGCCCCAGGGCGGAGCTCCCGTGGGGCAGCTGGGAGGGTGGCTTGTGGGGGGTTGGGGTGGGCTCCTGGCAGCCCACCCTGACCGGGCGCTTCTCTCACTCCAGTGACCTGCCCTGTTACATGACCACGGAGGAGATGAAGTCGTTGATCAGGCTCCCAGACCTCGTTGCTTGTGCCAAGCAGAGTATCACCACGGTGGAAATCAGCGCCCGGAATGGCACTGGCTTGTCGGAAGTGCTGCGTTGGCTCCAGGACACCCACAGAGCTAACGGTTGACTTCAGGGCGGAGGAGCATGGCTGGCCTGCTCTATGGCAAGAAGGCAGAGGCGGCACTGCCTGGCTTCTGCGGTCTCTTGCTTCCATAAGGGCAGGATGGCCCAGTGTGAGCCCCAGGAGATGTGCTGAGTGCACGCAGGTCACAGAGCCTGCTGACTGTCCTCTGGCTCCTGCACTCAGAGAGGAGGACAGGCCTGCCCAGTGGCTTGTGTCCTGCTGCTATCCTGGGGCGGTTCTACTGGGGTCTGTCCCCCTCTCCCTAGGGGATCTGCTCTGTCTACTGCCGTACAAGTTCCAGCCTGTTGGGTTTCAGATACACCGACAGTGGGATCCCTGCAGACAACAGGAGGTACACGAATCAAGTGTTATAGCAAGAACTAAGCTTTGAGCTGGAAGCAGTAAATGTTCATTACCCAGAGGAGCCTGGAGGGCACAGGGTTCCCACAGGTAGTCCATGGTGGGGAAGCCGTGGTGGAAGGTACCGACCAGCTCGTGGCCAGGCCCTTGGGCCGCAGTTCCCCAGGATTCCACTGTGTCCTTTTGTCTCAGCCGAGGCCGCTTGCAGCAAAACACCCAGTTATCGATGCATTTGTGTCCTAGGCCCTGTAACGGATTAGCACAAACTGTGGCTGTAGCTGCATAAACTTAGGGTCACAGTGCTGGCCTGAAATGCAGGTATCAGCAGGCTTGGTTCCTGTGGGGGGCTCCGTGAGAGAATCCGTTCCTTGTCTCTTCTGGCTTCAGTGGCTGCTGGTGATGCTTGGTGTCTTTGGCTGGTGGCTTGCAGGACTTGAATCTTTGCCTCTGTCTTCACATGGTCATCTCTCTTCTTATGAGGATGCCTGTCATTGGATTTGGGGCCCAGAGTGATCTCATCTCAGGATCCGTAATTATACATGTAAAGACCCTTTTCTCACATTTGAGTCTTCCGGGGGTTATGACTTGGATATACCTTTTCAAGCCATTGTTCAACATGCTGTGATCCTGTAAGATACCCTCTGCTTCTGAGTGTGGTTGTGAGTTGTGTACAACAGCCTCTCCACCTCAGCTGGCAGGCTGGCTCGGTGGGCTGTGAAGAACTCAGGGCTCTGCTGTCTCACACCCTCTGTGCAGACCCCCAGCCCTGGCCCTCATCCTCCTCATGGCTTCCAGCTGGCCCCTTTGCAGGGGGAGCTCTGTTCCTGCAGAGGTTGTAAATGGTGCCCAAGCAAGCCCTACACATGCTGCAGGGTGACATGGGCTCAAGTCTCTTCCTCCCCAGCTGAAGTGGAAGGCCT
Organism: Camelus dromedarius; assembly: GCF_036321535.1. Classification (NCBI taxonomy): domain Eukaryota; kingdom Metazoa; phylum Chordata; class Mammalia; order Artiodactyla; family Camelidae; genus Camelus; species Camelus dromedarius. The sequence goes on from NC_087451.1 coordinate 27,880,928, forward strand.
CCCGGTTGGGAAGGTTCCCGATTGCCTGTTGGCTGTCCACGGCCCATGCCGCCGCCTCAGGCTCACTGTGCAAATCGCCCGTCCTGCTCCGCGGTCCCGCGTGCCACCAAGCAGCTGTGGGTGCCAGCGGTCTCCCTCCTGAGATTGATCCATGGAGACTTCGGGGGATGCACGGTGACTGGCTGCCAGACATCCCCAATTCCAGGGCTCCAAGCAGAGCCTGGGCAAGACCTTAAAGTGTTCCAAGAACGCCCTCAGCTGTGGCTGAGCCTCCCAGACACAGTCAACGCCAGCGGGAGCCCGGGACCAGCTCTGGGAGCACCAGCCCCTGACCCGTACCACCATGTTGACCAGTGCCAGGGCCGGGCTCCAGTTAACCTTCTGTTTCAGTGTGGGTGTGTTTTAAAGCAGGATTCTCTGAAATGAGGCTGGTGCAGGTGGCACTGCTGAGGAGCTAATGCCGAACCCTGGGGGGCCTCAGGGGGCCTCCGGAAAGCGCGCGTGGCTCTCACCAACCCCACGCGGCCGCAGGGCCCCAGCACCGCAGGTCTCTAGGACCACCCCTGCGGCTGTGCCGTGGCCTCACCCCCTCCTGACTGCAGGGCGGGATGTCCAGGCCCAGAGGGGACAGACGGGGACACCTCACGCCGTCTGGGCTCCCGTTCCCCTAGTCACCGTGAGAGGCAGCCCTCGGTCGCAGTAAACGTCCTCTGAGGGCCTGTCTGGGCGCAGCCATCCTGAAGGACCCAACAAGCGGGTTTCCCACGATCTGGGGGCGAGGACGGCTGGCTGAGCGGGAGCCCGGGGCGTGGGGCTGCACGGCGAGGCCGGAGTGGTGATCGGAGCCCTGGCGGGGACGCCCCATACCTGGCCTGGTGGGAGTGCTGGCCGCCGGAATGTCTGTTCCCTGGGCTCTGAGCCCACAGTTCTCACTGTCGTCGTGTTGCAGGGCTGGTCATTCTCCCTGCAGGACCTGCCACCTGCACACACCCCACACTCTGCCCCGGTGGCAGGTGACCTTCTGAATGCTGGGGTCCCACTAGGCCTCCACCTCACCTCCCAAGGTTGGCCACCAGAGGGGCCCACCCAGACTCAGTGTCCTTGTTCATAGGATCACCTGAACGGCTCGTTACCGCAGGGGCTGGGCAGGCCCGGAACTGCTGGCTCCTGGACTCTGGCTGCCCTGAGCCCTCCTTCCTTCTGCCAAGCCTTCTGCAGGCCTTGCTTCCCACCGACTTCCCTCCCAGCCAGCCCACCAGGTTGTCCCCATGCCCACTCTGTTCAGCAGCAGGTGGCGAGCCCCGGGGCAGCCAGGGCTTTGGTTCCCACCAAGCTTTGCTTCAGACTAACGGGCCACACAGATGACACGCAAACCCCACCTCCCACGCCCCGCACCAAGGCTCCTGGGGGCTGTGCCCGGTGCCCAGGAAGCGGCCAAGACAGCTCAGGGGGACACCAAGGATGGGGAGGGGCGGGCCTGGGAGACAGCTCCAAGGGGCCCCCCCAGTGATGGGAGTGCCCGCAGGACCGCCCCCACCTGCGCCTCAGCATCCCTGGGTTTTCAAGCGGATTCCAGCAGAGTGACACCTGAGAATGACGCGGTGGTCAGAGCGGTTTCCTACCAAGAAAGAAGGGTGTCTCATCTCGGGGAGAGGGCTGCCTTCCCTCCGGCCCCGAGGCTGACACACAGGTCAGGCCACCTTGAGAGACAACCTCATATAGGAAGTAGCAGGCTCCCAACTTATTGGCACACCTTGTAGACTGGTGTGTCCAGTAGGGCGGACGTCCCTGCCCCTGCTGTTGGGGTGCTCTGCTGTTGTTGGGCTTCTGTCTTGGCTCTGGGCCTAGAGAGTGCCAGGATCTAAACAAAGAAGGAGCAGCAGAGACGTGGCTCCAGGAGGCAGGGGCTCTGTCATCCCCGACGCACACCCCCCCCAAGACACTGGGGCAGGTACTTCCTCCAGTGGGAGGGGAGCAGCACCTGGGACACTTGCCCACACAGCCCACCCTGGACCCCGAGTTCCACGTGGGTGCCACAGGGCCCGTGAGGTCAGCACTCACATCTCCAAGTACGGAGTTCCCAGACTGGTTTGGGGGTGCAGTAGGGGCCTCCCAGGTGTCAGCGAAGACTGCCTCCTGCTGGCCCTAGACGCCAAGCAGGCATGGAGCACAGTTTTCCATAGCAGGGGTGGCCAGAGCAGGAATCCAGACCAGAGGTACACAGCAGAGAACCTGTGTCCAGAGGGCCAGCCAAGGCCGAGAGGAGGGGGCTGCGCCAGCACCCATGGTGAGACAGACCTCCGGGGAGCAGAGATGACTGTCGAGCCACCACTTCACCCAAGACATGAGGTTGGTTACAGGCAGTCCAGCACATTCTTAAGTGGAGGGTCAGGCTTTGTGCCTCTGCTCTGCCATCTCCTGATGGAAACTGAACTGGGTGCAGGTGCCGGTGGGCAGCCCTTCTCTGTGGCCTGCCTGAGGCCCTGGATGCCACCGGGTGTGGCTTCACTTAGAGATGCCCAGATGCTTAAAAGTATACGAAACATAAATGCTTATGACGTGTAGATAGGTCCTCTTATTTATATAAAACGTTTACATAAAATCTGTATATATTACTCACATAAAATAGAAGTATGTAACAGTATGTTAAAGATAATTCACTTGGTTGTTAAAAATGAGTGAAAGAAAAATCGAGTTTTAGCGGGGAGGGTGTAGCTCAAGTGGTAGAGCACATGCCTAGAATGTCTGAGGCCCTGGGTTCAATCCCCAGTACTGCCACTGCAAAATCAAATAAGTAAACCTAATTACCTCCCCCCTGCAAAAAAAAAAAATCGAGTTTTTAAATATCAGTGATTTGAGACAGTTTAATGAACTGTCTACAGGGCCCTGTCCAAGTGACAGCAGAACCCAGCATCACCTCGTGCAGATCCAGGCAGCCCCGGGCGAAGAGGCTCCGCCTGCAGTCCCTGGCCGGCGTGGGCTGCTGTAAACCACGTCCACTGCCATCTGTGCATGGGACAGCTCTGAGCACCGCTGTCCCCGTTAGAGCGTTTCTCTGACACCGTCCCAGACACTGTAGCCTTCTCGGCGTTGAAGATCGTTTCACAGCCTTCAGCCATCGGGGCGGCGTTAACTTGGGTCAGGGAGCAAGGCAGCAGACACCCCCCGAGTGGAAGCTCCCTCATCCAAGGTCCCAGCAGCCCTCGTGGCAGGTGCTCACGGGCTCTTGCCATGAGCCCCAGTCCAGACTCCGCCCAGGGCCAGCACCCCAGCTCCTACTGAGCCAGCCTCACTGGTCCCCACTTAGCATGTCCTGAAGGGCAGAGCTACACGCCCTGTTTTACAAGACCAGGTGTGGGAACGTCCCCCAGCCAGTCAGGTACAAGCTTCACCTTGGTTGATTGACTTAACTGTCACCCCAAGCGGCTGCTGGTTGGGTTTCTCAGTGCAGTCTCTGCCTTCTGGCCTTTAAATTTCTCCAAAATGGGGTAAACGGAGTGGACTTGTTTGGGGCCCTTTAATGTTGGGGGCCAGCAGAAGGCCCCTTTGGCTGCCCAGCCTAGGCAGCACTCTATAAGAAGCTTCGCTTTAACCCTGTCAATGTCTGTTGTATTCATCACGTTTCTTAACAACCGCCCAAACATTTCCACCCTGCCCCGAGTCCCGTGCCCTCCCGCCCCCTCTCCGTGCTTTGTCCGTCTCATGTCTCAACAGCCCTGTAAAGTTTTCCACTGTGTTGAGACAAGTCCCTGGACTCTCCCCTGGGCCTCTCCATCCTCCTGTTCATTAATGCCCTGTTTTTATTAGCATCTGTGAGACCCAGGAGGGGAAGCTGAGACAGCAAATTCCTTAAGGCTTCCCAAACTGTTCTTCCATTTTGCAACAAAAAGGGGCTGACCATGTGAAAGGAGCCCCTTAAACACAGCATTGACACTGTGACCCAGGTAACAGGCATGTCTGGTGGCTGAATATCCTGGGCATCACAAAGCCAGTCCCCTGGGCGGCACACAAGTCTGCCAACAGCTCCACCTGGGCCGTGGCAGGTGGCGCCCACAGGGGAGTGATGTTTGGATATGAAACACAAACATGTATGTCATTGTTTCTACTGATTTTTCTTTTATGGCCACTGACCTCCCCCCCATTAAAATCAGTTTTCCTAGGCCAAATGTTATAGGCTTTAAAAATTTCAAGAACATTTAATTTTTTGTTTTGTTGGCTCTTGAGGGTTTTATTTTCATTTCATTTTTTGTATTTCTTTTTTGGTTCTCAGGCAAGATTTTGTACTTTCCAGGATTCCCCACAGGACAGGATGCCCCCCGTGGCCTGGGGTTGGCTGTTTCTGGCGGCACCCCGCCCCCCTGCGTTGGGTAAATGCTGACAGCATGTAACGTCGCTGATGACCCATGAGAAGTCGGGGACAGCTTTCATCGTCAGGGAGACCTGTTCCGCCCAGTGCCCCATGGGGTCAGGTGTTACCTGTGCTGAAAAACCAGCCACAAATCAGCTTCCCCCGACCCCTCCTCAGGTCAAATGTACTTGCTAGAGCAGCCCACAGAACTCAGGGAGGCGTGTTCCTTACTAGATCCCTGGTTTATTACAGAGCACGACTCAGCCAGGTGGAAGGATACACAGGGCAACACACAGCAACAGGGCAGAGCCCCAGGCCCTCTCCAGTGCACTCCTCTCCCCAGACCTCCATGTCCGCCAACCCGGAGCTCTCCAAACCCTGTCCTTTAGGGTCTTACGATTGAGTAAACCACTAATCCGACCTCCAGGCCCTCTCCCCTCCCTGGAGGCTGGGTGGTGGGGAGAAGCTGGGACTGGAAAGTTCAGACCCTCTAATCACCTGGTTGGTCCTCCTGGCAGCCAGCCCCCATCCTTAGGTGGAGTCCAAAAGCAACCCATTCACCCAGCAAGAGACACCTTTGTTGCTCCCATCACAGAAAATTCCAGGGGTTTTAGGAGCTCTAGGCCAGAAATGGGGATGAAAACCAAATATATACCTACTATACATCACAATATCACAGGCCAACTCGACTGTTTTTCAGAATTCTGGTCTCCCAGTGGATGTGGAACCCACCGGGGCAGCCTTCAACTCCACGTTCATTAACAAGGATCAGAACAGAACGGAAAACTAGGCGCACTCCAGACTTAGCTATTCTGGCACACCAATTAGCCTGCACTCCAGATGATTCCAAGAAAATACCCAGCTTCCCCAGAGTCCCCTCAGCAGTTCTCCCAGCCTGTCACTGCTGTACGAGGCCAGCACACTGGGAGAAAGACTGCTAGAACCCAGGACGCTGCAGGCACCTTCAGTCACCCAATGTCCTCCCACCTCCCAGGGCCGGGACTCCAAGGAATGAGGAGCTTTTCCAAGCTCCCCTCTTCATTGGCGCTGAGAAACAACCCTCCAGACTGGGGATGAATTTCTCTCCGTCTCTGTAGGTCCTGATGCCACTCTCGGGGCTCAGCCCCACTACTATACAACGGCCCTGCCTCGGGGCACAGAGACGATGCCAGCAGCTGGATCTCCAACCAAGCTCGGCAAGCCACGGACAAAGAGCCTGGATCGGCGATGCTCGGTGCCCTTCCCACAGGGCGAACAGGCCACGCCCTCCTGCCCAGACTGCGGGGGACATGAGGGGCAGGTGGACACGCTGCTGCTGTGAATTTCAGCACCAGTGTGCAGACGTCCGTGCTGCTTTCCCAAGTAATGGATTCTCAGCAGATGACATCAGATAAACATTATGCAGCATTGTTGGATCCAGGGTTGGTGTCATGTTTCCAAAATACAATCCAGAAAAACAGTCCACACTGCTCCCTCCCAGGCACTCCAAATTGCCCGGTGGGCCATTTGAGGTTTGGCAAGTGGGTTTCACAGAGCTGCCCACCATCCCGTGGGTATAAGCATGTCTTGGCAATGGTTGGCGTGTTTTCTCACTGAACGCTTTTCCATCTGAAGCTTTTCCAGAGACAGGCCACTGCCGCCTCCGTGGCTAAGATCCCACGGGAAAGGAACACTCCCTGAGCTTCAGAGCTGTCAGGAAACGCACTGTATCGGTCAAGTGTTTCAAGTCTATGTCGTTTGGCCAGTTCTCATCAAAACCCAGCTGGCCTTTCCCGCTTGGGTCAGAGTAAGCGCCAATGAGCACATCAGAAATCTCCCCCTAGCGTCAGGGAGCCGGCTGGCTCTGCAGCCAACAACCTGCACCGACTCACTGGCTGACGCAGTTTCAGACACCCACGCAGCCCGACTTCCTGCCTGCCGAACAAGGGGGCATTTGCGCGATCGCAAACACCACCCGGACAAACACCTTTGGAGAAGCAGAAACCCAGTTACACAAGATGACTCTCCCTGGTCCCGTGATTCGTCCAGCTGGCTACCTTCAGGTCCAGCGCCACGGTTTGGAACCATCACACAAATTGGGTGTCCTATTACTTTTCATTCTGCTTTGCCCAGTTATTTTAAAATTTGTACCTGTTGCTTCTCAACCCCCTGCAGAAAGGACACGCTGAAGAGAGTGCCGGCTCGATGCCCTCAGATGGCTGCTGATGCCTGGACCTTCACAAGGCAGGACTTTCAGAGTGAAAGTTGCTGAAAGCCCCCTTTCTGCCTTCCTTGTTACTCAAACGTGGCTTCATGTGGCTTCCAATCACCATGCGCTTCCCTCTGACGTGGGACATGCCATCCAGGAAAGGTCCTTCCTGGCTGGCGCTGAGGGACGAAACTCAATTCTACTAAAACTGATCAGGGATGCTCTCCAAGAAATATCTTGATCCAAGGGGAGCAATGTGGAAATGAACAAAGGAAAGTTAAATCAGAATGGGGTCGGGAAGCCTCGAAGGGAGGGCTCTGGCACCCCTCGCCACAGCTCACAGACCCAGCAGCAAAAAAGATTTCCTTCAAGCCAGCAACAAGCTGCCCGCTGACTGTAGCTGATGGAAAACCGCCACAGCCCTCCAACTTCCTCCAAAAACCTAATAAAGGCTGACCCTCCCTTTGTCTTCAACTTGCCAGTTTGCTTGTTCCAAACTGCAATTTCTCTCATTCCAAACAGACTCATTTTCGCTGAAGAGCTCATTTAATTTTTAAGGTCAACACCGTTAATCTGGGCTGGGCGTCGTGAATGGTTGATCCCACCTGGGCTCTGTCTCGGAGTAACCCTAGTCTGGGCTCCATTTCTGAGCGGTGACATCCAGCCTGGGGTCCAGCTCTGAAGGGTGACCCTGGCCTGGTGACGTCTCCAATGGAAAAGCCAGCCTGGGCTGAGCTGGCCAGTTTTAGGGACACTCTCGCAGGGGCCTGAGGTGACATAATTCCCCTATTTCACGTAATCAGAGGCAAACTTCCCTCACCAAAACCTGCTTCCTCACCCCCACAACCACAGCACACCTGCAACGCGTCCAGGAAGCAGAGGCGTTTCTCAGCGACCCCCCTCACCCCTTGCTCTGGCTGCCCTGCCCACCTTGGAGCCCTAAAAAGGATGCCAGCACCAAGCAAGAGGCGTGCTGCCCACCCCAGCTGCCACGTGACGGGGGCGAGTCCTGGGCACTGCATGGTAGCCAGCGCCTGGCCACCCCAGGCAGGGGCCAGGACCACCTGCCACCAGGAAATACACCCCTGAGAGGGCGACGGTCCTGATTCTAGGCACCGCTTCACAATTAAATCTTTGAATTAGAAAATAAACTCCACTGCATAGAACGCAAACTCGGGGAAGGGTAAGAGCCCACAGAGCTCCACACTCATCACGCAGGGCTGCCCCGGCCAGCACCGTGGCCTGGCCCTGACCCAGCTGTCTGCGCCCCTCTGCCAGCCGGAGGAGCCCGAGCTGTTGCGAGCGGGGAGGGAGCCCGGGGGCTGTTCTTCTCCAGCGGGGTTAAGCACAGCCCAACTCCATCCCTCGATGCTGGACTGCCTGAAAGCCTCACCTCTGCTCTCTTGCCGGCACCCACATCTGGGCAGGATGATGAGCCCAGGCGCGCCCTCCTCTGGCATCAGGGGGAGAAGCACACCTCAGCAGGCCTTGCCCTTGGCAGGGCCTCACGTGGCCCTCCAACCACAGGGAGTCCCAGGCCGGGTTCCCGTCCTCGCGGACGGGCCCGCCACCCTCCCCAGACCTCGGTGTGGCTGGCGTCAGTCTCCACACGGAACAGAAGCTGGTGTGGCTCCAGCTGCCTCCGCAGGGGCTGTGACGGCAGCGCCTGTGAGCAGGTGGAGGCGGGGCAGGTGCTGCCCCAGCCCCGTGCGTGCACGCTGCCTGCCTGGCCCGGCCCGGCCCTAGGCCAGCTGCTCTGCCAAGTCCAGCAGAGCCTCAGCTGCTGATTTAGTCAGCCTGCGTCAGCAGTGCCTACAGCTAACTGGCGTTTAAGGGACAGGACTGTGGGACTAGCGCTCCCTAAAGCGGCCCTGGGTTGTCTCAGCCTGGACCTGTGTGTTCAGAACAAAGCTGTGAGCGACGCTAGGCTCAGGGGAACGATGCTGGCTACATCCCGCCTCGGCACCGTCCCCACCTACAGGGGCTCAGGGGACAGACAACACCCGATGTGAGACATGGGCCTGACAGATGGCCACTCACGAAATAGGAATCTTTACGGAGAAAAAAACAGGAGCCCTCTCCCCAGCTTGAGGGCCAGGATGTGTTCCAGGGAACGGACACTCGACCACAGGCACCTGCCCGTCTCGCCCTACCCAGGGGCAGCAGCTCTGGCCCCTCACCACCGCAGGCGTGCCTCTGGCGTCTTCCTGGAAGCGGGCCAGGGCGACCCCGATGGCTGAGGCCCCTGCTGCTGCCGCTGCAGCCGCTTTAGCGCCCTGTAGGCCTGCACGGCCCGCTCTCGCTCCTGCACGACGATCCGCTGCCGGGCTGGCGAGGTGCTCTGGGGCTGGGACGCGGTGCCAGGGCTCAGGGACTTCTCCAGCATCAGCACTCTCCCGCCAGGCTGAGAAGCAGAGCCAGGGAGGTGGAGGCACAGCTGCAGGAGGGAGGGGAGACAGCAAAGACCCTGAGCCCAGGGACAATGCGGCCCAGGTCCTGTGCCCTGGGCCACGCAGCACTGGGGGGCAAACAGGCCAGCACCCCGCCCCTGCTTACCTGGCCCCTGCTCATGCTCATCCTGGGTTTGGCAGTCAGCTCTGGGGGCTGCAGCACGACCTCACCAAACTTCACCATATCTGGAGGGGCAGAGACAACCACTGCAGTCCTGGCACCCGGCGCCACTGTCTGCCCAGCCACCAACCCCGGGGAGACACAGGCACCTGCGCCCCACCCCGGCCCCCAGAACCAGGGCTGACTATTGCCTCGGGAAGAGCACCTTGGAGAAGCTCCTGCTCCAGCCTCTCTGCGGCCTTTTCCTCCCTCCTCTGCCGGGCCTTCTCCAGCCGCCGCTTCTGGAACCTGGGAAGAGAGCAGGGCTGTTCACACTCCTCTCATCTCACTGGACTCAGGAGGAGGCAGAGATCACCCCTGCCCACAAGGGACGCCCCACAGCAGAGCCCAGGTGGCTGCCTCCAAAGCCCATCCCACTACCACCCCACAACCCACAGAGAGGGCACTGAACCCAGCAGGACCCTCCAAGGTTCCAAGTCAGGAATCCTCAGTGGGGACAACTATGTCCCCAGGGCCCATCTGATAATGTCTGGAGACATTTTGGGGTGTCACAAAGCAGGGGGTTGGAGAGGGACTCCTGGCCCCCCACAGGTGGAGGCCAGGAATGCTGCCCAGTGCATAAGATGGCCCCTGCTCCAGTGTCACCTGTGTTGCTGCGTCTAAAGGGCCCCCGCACGTGGCACATGTGATATGGCCCCTTAATGTGACTGGAATCAACGTTCAATGACAGTTTTGGAGATCACTGTGGCTTTGGGTGGTACCCGGCATGCGTCTGCTGTGCTGGAGTTTTCATTGGCTAATGTGACTACACGTATGATTCAGACACAGGGAGAATCCACAAAGCTGAAAACAATCCAATGTTCACAAGTTTTACAGAAATTTCTGGTGAAAGCTTGGTCTGGTTCATGTCAAAAGTTGCAGTGAGTGGGGGGCGGGTAACAACTCAGTGGCAGAGCACACGTGTAACATGCAGGCAATCCTGGGCTCAATCCCGGGTACCTCCATCACAAAAAAAGAGGAAAAAATGTTGCAGAAAAGATAAAAATGCATCTCCAAAAGCACTTGTTTGCTGAGACCACCACCCCAGCCACCACCCGCAGGCTCAGGGAGGTGGAGACTGGGTTGAGGGCAGAGGTGGGCCGGGGAGCTGCAGCTCGCGGAGGGCTTCCTCCTGGTTCCGACCTCCCGTGAGCCCCCAGGTGCAGGTGCCAGTGTCTCCACTTCTCCCACCAGCCGAGTCTGAGAGGTCACAGAACGTGTGCACATGACACAGCTATAGGCTTTCAACGCTCTTTAAGGTGAAACGTGAACCCTGGAAACCGACATCCCCCCGCGGCCAGCAGGCCCTCCCGGGAGGGCACCAAGCCCCACCTGCTACTGGTTCCCTGTACCCGGCCTGCGTGGACAGCAGCCCTCGGCCTCTCTCAGCTCGTAGACCCCTGATGCTTTCCAGAGAAAGGCACAGACAAAACCAGGCCTTTGGAGTTCCGTGGGTTCAGAGCCTTGCTGGAGCTGAGGTTAAGCAGGTCCCGTGCAGAGAGAAACGCTGCTGACTGCCAGGTCTGTGCTTTCCCTGAATCACGTGGTGGAGAAGGGTGCCCACCCACAACAAGATGCTGTCACTGCAGGAGACAGTCGTGCACGCGGCTGGACCCCCAACCTCTCCAGCCCCACTCACGCCTTCTTCCGCTCTGACTTCTCCTTCCGGGGAGCCGCCCGCGCCTCGGGCTGCCGGCTGGCCTGGTTCTTGCTGAGGAACAGCACGTGCTGGGCCTCCTGCTCCATGCGCCGCACGTAGGCGCCGTCGGACTCCCACTTCCTCTGCGTGAACTTCGGGACGGCGATGTCCGGCTCCTCTCCCTTTGCTTCCTTCTCCAACGTCTTCCTAAAGGCCACCTGGGCTGAGGACACAGGGAGACTTCAGAAGGGCGGGTCGTAGGGGAGGAGGGAGCAGGTGGTGCCAGGCTGGCTGCCCAGGCTCACCTCCCCTCCCGGGGCGACAGGAAGGGCAGACTAGGCTCAAGAGGGAGCTAAAAAGCATCCGAGCCGCCAGCCCGGGGCCCCCGACAGGCCATAGGTGTCCCCCGCAGCTCGGCTGGAAAAGGAAGCAAGAAACAACCTAAGTGTTCATCAATAGGTGGCTGAATGAGTGAATTCCCGTGTTCACCCAGAGACGTCACCGCTCCGCTGCCAAGGAGCAGGGCAGAGCTGGGGAAGGGATGTGGAGGGATCTACAAAATCCACTGGAAGCGAAAACCCAGGACACCAAACAACGCACAGAACTAAGGTGCAGCTTTTACACAGTGAATGTGTGAAAATACACACACTGTTTCCTCTGGGACGGCTCGCAAGAAGACAGACGGGGAGGGAGCAAGACTCGGAGACAGGGCCGGAGGCTACCCCTCACCTCATACCGCTCAGAACTGTTTAATTTTACCAAGTGTGTAAGCCTTTATCTTTTAAGTAACTTAACCAGGAAAAGGGCTGATTCAGTAGAGTGCGATTCAGAATGTCCCCCTCCCACCTGGGCCAGCGACCTCCTCTATCCCTTCCCGTCCTCAACTCTTCATTTCACTATCCCTTTGGCAGCCATCTAACCCTCAACGGAAAGCCTAAGGTTTACAGAGACATTACAAAACCCCACTGTTGCAAAATCAGCCCTACATTTGGGAAAACAAACACCTATACATGTACACAAAACGCAAACACGCTGGACTCCATTCCGCAGCAGCCAGGGTGTTACCCCTGGCAGAGGCCGACAGGTGGGCACCCTGCCTGGCCTTGGGGGAAGGGGGCACTTCTCAGGGCGTCTGCTCAATTCCCTCCATAACCTCTGGAAACCATCCACTTCTCTCCACCATCGTTTCTGCCCTCTGGTCCATGGGACCACCATTTCTCACTTGCAAGAGCCTCATCGACCTGCAGTGTCCAACCTCACTCCCTCACTTGTTACACAGCGATTTTTTTTTTTTTTTCTACTAAGTCTGAATCTACCATCCCCTCTGATGGCTCTCCAGCACTCCTGGGAAGGAGAGGGGAGGGGAGTCAACACTCCCACCTCTGCCCATGAGGCCAGGGGCTCCTTTTGGAGCCTGACCTGAAACCACACTGCCACCTGCCGCCAGCCCTGACACCAGCCTTCCCTCAGTCCTCCGCAGGCTCCTCGGATTGCTGGGGCCTGGCCGACTTCCTCTGCCTGAAATGCCGTTGAACACTTGGGCAATTAAATGGATTCGAACACATAAGGCTTTATTACCCCCGGCACGGGCCTGAACATTACCCTCTTTCTTCCTCTTCTTGTTACTGATGGGGTTTTTCATCTCCTGGCGGATCCTCATAATCTCCCGGAGCCGGAAAGGGATTTCCTGTTCGTCCTGGTTCTTGGGTTTGCAATCCACTTTCTTCTTCTCTTCGCTGGGAAGGAGAACACGAGGGTGAGACACATCCCAAGTCAAGCAAAAGCAGAACCAGAGAAGCTGAAGCTGGGCCTAGACAAAGAAACTTCACAGGCCACCCTGGCCGCTGTGGTGCGTGCGGGTCAAAGGAGCACGACCTCTGCTCTCGTCCTCACCAGCCCGGAGGCTGTCCCTGAACTGGTTCCTCGCAGGACCCTGGGCGAGGCGCTCCCGGACCTCGTCCAGGACGGCACTGACGGCACCTGGAAGGTGGCAAGCGCCACCCCGTAGACTCCCTCGCACCTCCGCTCACCCGGCTGCCGCCGGCCGCGGGAAAGGCCCCGGGGAGTCTTCAGTGCGCTGAGACCTGCACCCACCTGCGCGGCCCCGGCCGCGGCGCCGAGCGTCGCTTCCCCAGCTGCTGCTGCAGCCGGCCCTGCCGTCGCCCCCGGGTCCCATGCCCCGCCGTCCCGGCGGGCGCCGCCGCTTCGCGCCGGGCTCGCGCCATTTCCATGCCCGACACCCCGCGGCGAAGCCACTTCCGCACTCCCGCACAGTCCCGCCCGGCCCCCGTCACTTCCGCTTCCTGCGCTCCGCCTCGCGCCCTTTGAGGGGGGCGGTGCAGATCCCGGAGGGTCAGGATTGGCCAAGGCGGCCACCGTTGACGGCTTGGGCGGGGCCGACTGGGGCGCGCACGCGCTATGGGCCGCGCCTCAGGCGATGCTGCTACGGAGCTTGGCCCTGGGAGGCCGGGCGGCGGTCGCTGCTGCGCGGGGCCCGGCAAGTACCAGCAGGAGCAGGGCAGGGGCCGGGGTTGCGTTCGGGAGGCCGGGCCCCACAGGGACCGAGTAGTCCCGGCCGCCTGCAGGGACCGCCCCCTGCCCTTTGTGTCCGCGCCTGGGGTGCAGGAGGGGCGCTCGGCCGCTGGGCAGAGCCAGGGTGGTACCGGCGGGTTCTGAGCTCGTTCTCTCGTGCGGCAGTACCTGTTGAGCGCCTGCTGTGCGCGAGCCCTTTGGGGGAGCCGCAGTGAACAAGGAGCTGACGCTCCTCACAGGAGGAGTTAGAGAAATAAGTGTGGGCTGTGTCAACTAGTGTTCAGTTCCCTGGAGACAGTGCCGGGAAGGGGGCCGGGGCTGGAGCGGTGAGAGGGCTGCCCACGGGACCTTCATGGGTAGACTGGGAAGGGCTGCCCACGGGGCCCTTGAGGATGACCTGGGGGCCTGGGCTCCTCGTGTTACAGAGGGAAACAGGGATGAAGGGGTGATGTGATTAGTCAGGACGGTTAGCGAGCAGGGGTGCGACCATAGTGGCTGGCCAGAGAGGCGGCTGTGAGAGCTGGATCTCCTAGGCTTCCACCACCACGCAACTGCAGGAGTGCACCCCCAGTGCCAGGCCCCGAACCCAGAGCTCCCCATGAATCCTACATCACCTTGTACCAACAGGCACTTCCATTTTACAGATGAGAACCTGAGTCTCGAGGTGAAGTAACTAGTCTAAGGTCGCACAGGAACCGAGGGAGCAGAAAAGGCCATGGAGCCCCCTGCCAGTGTCAGGAGGCTGAAACTTCCCCAGAGCTGGAGACAGGCCGGGCCTCCCCAGCTTCCTGGAGACTCATGTGCTTATCTGCATCCTTAGGGGCCACCCTCCAGCTGGGACTGGTGCCAAAGGCTGCTTAGGGGCGGCAGCATTCTTCACAGGATTGGAGTACATGAAGGCCCCAGAGAGTTCGGGAAGGACTGTACGGAGGTGGGCTCCCAAGCAGGTGCAGCAGACACTGGGCAGCCGAAGTCCTCCCTGCCTGGCGGGGGCCCCTCTGAGCCCCGGTACCCACCGCCGCCTGAGCTCCAGCCCCCCACAAACTGCTGCATGAGCGGCTGCCCCAACTGTGTGTGGGTAGAGTACGCAGACGCGCTGCTGCAGCACTACCAGGACGGCGGGAAGCGGGCCCTGGCTGCCCTGGAGGAGCACGTGGCTGACGAGAACCTCAAGGCCTTCATCCGGATGGAAATCCAGCTCCGCGTGAGGAGTGGAGGCTGAGCCCTTACCCGGACAGCCTCCTCCCAGGGACGCAGCACGGCCTCCTTTTTCCGCGGCCCCTTTGTGAGGGAACGGGAAGAAGTGTTTGTGGACTTTCCGTGGGAGTAATTAAGTTCTCTGAGGTGGTTAGACAGGAGGCTTCCGTGTCGTCCTCTGTAGGGCTTGTGTCACCTCATTGGGGAAGGCAGGCACACTGTCATTGTCAGCCCACCGGGCACCTGTGAGGGTGAAGCTGGACCCATTTCCTTGACTATTCATGTGACAGTTACCCCAGGGGCCCCTTCCATGGCCCAGCATCCCAGCAGTCCTGCCCAAAGGCCAGCTCTGGTTACTCTCAGTGGTGCAGCAGAGGGAGGACCATCTGGCCCGGTGAAGTTGCCGTTGGCGAAACCCTTGGCAGACAGCCTGGGAAGCGCCCCATTCATCCAGCTGCAGGCAGTCCCTCCCCACCCACCGGCCCTTCCAACCCACTTAGCAGCTCCCAAGGCAGTTGGCCGGGGCCAAGGGACCGGGAGGCCTCAGGCGTTAGCCCTGGAACCAGCCTTCTAGCACCAGACTGGTCTGGTCCTTGACTGCTGACTGGGCCACTTAGACCATTGGTTGGAGTAGGACTTTTTCTTAGGGCCCTCACTGCCCAACCCCATCTCCTGCTCACCCTCAGCCATGGAAATTTTCCCACTTCATCTGCCTCCACCACCCCGGCACCCAACAATTCCAAGCTCTGATACTGGTGGCCTGGACAGGTAGGGGTTAAAGGAATTTATGCCTGTTTTATTTCCTCCCATTTAAGGGAAATGACTTCACAAGGGATTTGAGCTGATAAACAGGCCTTCCCAGGTAGAGACCTTCAATATACAGCCAGCGTTTCCCACGGAGGCAGATCTGTGGACAAGGGAACGAAACCACACGGCCACGAGATGTGCCACCGTGCTAATGCCTGAGGACAGACACACCCAGCAGCACAGGCTGTCACCTTGGCTAGTTAGTGGGTATCACCCAGAAGGAGAGTTTTGATTGGTTCTGAAAAATGTGATTCTGGTGACAAGTTGATTAGACCCGAATTCAGAGCGTCTGCTATCCTCCAACAGATTTGAAAATGACCCAGGAAGGGAAAGGTTTTCCCCACAGACAAAAGCACAGCCAAGCTTGGTGCACTTAGGGCCCCAGAAAGGATCTGCAACATAGAGGTGGTTTATCTCAGAGCTGGGCAGATTTCTGAAGTCCCAGGAGAAGGGAGCTAGGGGAAAGGGGAGAGGTGTACAAAATGTAGCATGTGGGAGCAGCAGGTGCAAAGGCCCTGGGGTGGAAGGGGCTTGCTGGAGCACAGCAAGAGGGAGGGATGAGAAGTGAGGCCAGAGAAGTGGATTGGACGAGGCCATGCAGGGCTTTGGGGGCCACAAAGGCAAGTCGCTCAGCAGTCAGGACTGAAAGGGGGGAGGTCCAGCACAGCGGCCAGTGCTGTTTTGTCTTCACTCAGAGATGAGAGCTCTTCCTTTCATCCGTCCATGATCCCGTGTCCCTTGCCTGCCCTGGCCGTGTCCCTGGCTCGTCCTTCCTTCAGGCCCTTGACCTCACTCGAGCCCCTCCCCCTGTCTCAGGGAGTCCTCTGTGGGGGTGCCCACCCCACAGTCTCATTAGTGTGGTGTCAGGGCACAGCCCTAATCAGCTTACCCAGCAGCAAGATAAATGCCCTGCCGGCAGCTTGCCGAGGGAAGCCTGTCACACACCTGTGGCCCCCGAGACCTGCCTCAGTACCTGGTGAGTAGTGCCTTTCCCAGGTTGTCCTGACGGCCACTTACCCAAGGGCCTCTGCCCAGTGGGTGGGAAGCTGGCGGGCTTTTTTCCGTCATTCTGAGGTCAGGCTCTGTGGGAGTCCAGCTACTGCCCTGTTCAGAGACGATGCCCAGCCTGTCACCTCCTCTGTTCCCCATGTTGAACAGTGCTGCTGCAGGCTGTCCCCCAGACCAGCAGTGGTCTTGGAGCCTCGGGCCACACACGCTCAAGCAACTTGAGTGGGCTGAGACCTGGGCCAGGGTAGGTCAGGCAGCGGTTTCCATGGGGATGGGTTTCCATGGGGACAGCATCTAATAGTTGGAGCTTCATCAGGGCCCAGAACTGTCCATACCAGGCCCATAGCCTGGGGCTGGGGAAGGGGTCCAGCTGGGCCTGCACTGTCTGGGTTACAAGGAGTGGGTGTCATGGGTTTTGAGCCGCCAGAACCACCAGGCCTGCTGCCGTCCCCCTTGGACACCTGTGCAGATCCAGCTCCCCACCCCTGGTTCCTCCCCGGCTTCTGTTGGTCCTGGCACAGAGGCTGAACCTTAGTGGGGGAAGGACCGTGGGGGCCTCCTGGTTGGTCTCAGCCCTGATGCTCCAGCGGGCAGCTGGCTGTGGCCCAAGGCTGGAGTCAGGCATTGCAGCCCACAAACCACAGGCAAGAAAGGGGACCCAAGGGGTGGAGCCTGGGGCATCCAGTGCTGGGGCGGCAGCTCGTGTCCGTGTCACGTAAGTAGCCCTAGAACCTGCTGGGCTCCCAGTGGCCCCTGAGGGATTAGTCTCCCTCTGCTGCTAATAGGCTTAGAGGAGTCTGAGCTGTCCCTGCAAGGGTCACTGGGGCTTAGGGCATCCGGGCAGAGGCGCTAGGGGAGCGGGGCGGGGGTCACCCTGTGTGGCAGGTGCAAGGACAGTAGCAGGTGACTCTGGCACCCAGAGCTAGCTCTGAGCACAGTGAGCGGCAGGGGGTGGGAATCTACCAGCAGAGGGAAGACACTGCTCCTGCAGCCTCGGCTGTGAGCCTCATCCTGACACAGGCCCCTCCCCTGCCCAGGCTCCCCACCCTCCTGTCTCTCAAGTCACTCTTACTGTTACCACTGGGTGAGACCTAGTGTCCCACCCCAGGGATGGGGTGGGGGGTGCAGAAGGGGAGACTGTGGGGAGGGGTGCACCTGAGGGCCACCCAGCATTCTCTCCTGTGCCTGGCTCCAAGTGGAGCCCCACGTGGAGAAGGCAGGGGCTCCCCAGGGCTGGGGTCTTACGGGGGTTCAGGGGGGTCTCATGTTTCAGGGCTTCCTCTGCTCTGGTGGGTCGGAAGCAGGAGGGCTGACTGGGACCCCGGCCTGGTCTGCACGCAGCCCACAGCGTGAGGGAGTCCAGAAGCCAAAGGTCACTGCGGCGTCTCTGCCAACCTGGCCATGAACCTGGAGCCACCCAAGGCCGAGATCCGGTCGGCCACCAGGGTGATTGGGGGGCCCGTCACTCCCAGGAAAGGGCCTCCCAAATTTAAGCAGCGGCAAACCAGGCAGTTCAAGAGCAAGCCCCCCAAGAAAGGCGTCCAAGGGTAAGCAGGGCTGTGGGCGGGGCGCCTGGGGGTGCACCGCAGGGAGCGCGGCTGGCTGCGGGTAGGGACCGGGCTGGGCTCAGCCATCCTCTCCTGGCTGAAGGTGGTCTCCTCCTCCTGAGTGGGGGTCGGTTCCTAGGGGCCTGAGCCGGGCCTGTCTCCGGGCGGGGGTCGTGGGAGAGGAGGCCCTTTGCTGTTCCTGCCAACAGGTCTAGAAAGCACACCTACCCACTGCCACCCGGAGACTCAGCCGCGGCCCCGCTGACCGCCTTGCGTCCCGCACTCACAGGCACAGGCCCCCGTGGACACACCCAGGGCACACTCAGACACTCCACATTGTCGGGAGCCTGCACTCAAGTGCCTGCAAGGCCCCGCTCGGCTCCCTTCCCAGCCACTGTCCCTGACTGCTCTGTCCTTGCAGGTTTGGGGACGACATCCCGGGAATGGAAGGCCTGGGAACAGGTATGATGGCCACGGGGGTCCGCCTAGGTCCCCCCCCCCTCCACCCGCTGCCCTGCTCTCTCCAGCAGAGGCTCATATAGGGTCCTGCCCTCAGCCTCTCTTTCCTTTTCTTCCCCGTCAAGCTCAGACACCACAGAAGTGGGTGGTTCCTACGCAGCGGGTCCACCACGTGCTTGGGGGCTGGGAAGGAGCAAAGCTCTTGCTGTGCCCCCACCCCAGCAGCAGGAGCCCCCTTCCTTCCCCCGCGCCCGGCCTGCTGCACCCACTCTCTTCCTGGGCAGGGCACCCCCCAACACCCCCCCAGCTGGTGTGTCCTGGTGGAGGGGCTCTGCACTGGGACTTGTACTCTCACCGCTGGGTCGGCAGGCCCCGAGGGGATGGTAGACCAGGGGACACCCCGGGACCCACTGGCCCCCTCACCCTGCAGACATCACGGTCATCTGCCCGTGGGAAGCCTTCAATCACCTGGAGCTGCACGAGCTGGCCCAGTATGGGATCATCTAGCCCTGGATCCTAACCTGGGCCCCTACCCTCCGCCGCCGCCCGCTGTGACCGACCCCTGCTTCCTGCAAAGAGGCCTGCCCCCCAGTGTCCAGATGACCCTGTGTCTGGAGACCCTTGCAGGGCGGTGGCTTTAGGCCCCAGGAGCCCACCCCCTCCACACAGGACGCCCTCTCGGGGTGGCCAGGCCCTGCTTAGCTCCGCGGACCCTCTCCCCCCATGGAAAGGGAAAGTGAGGACAGGGCCTCCCAGGAGTGTCTCCCACACCCTGGCCCCTGTCCTGCCTGTCTGGGGGTGAGGACAAGCTGCCCCCACTGACCCTGTCGGCTGAGGCCCTTGGGCCAGCTTGGCGGGAGGTGGGTGGCAGGAGTCCTGTGGGCATCAATGGGAGAGCGAGGCCCCTCCAGACGCATCACACCAGCAGGAAGCTTGACCTTTCCAGCTCAGCCCGTGCTTGCTGTCCTTGTTTCAAATAAAATTAGTGTCCTACTTCCCCACGGACTCGTCTGGGGCCTGTTGTCTGGCGGGGCAGGGCCCGAGGGTGGGGTCTCTTCAGCAGGAGTGGCCAGGTGAAGGCGCGGATTGGCAGGGGCTGCGGGGCCTGGCCGGCTGAGAGGGGAGGAAACCATGGGGCGCTGAGCCTGGGCCGGTGACGGCTGGACCCAGGCAAGGCGGGCAGCACTGCACACACACCTGTGTGAAACTGTCCCCAGCAGCAGTCATCTTCTGGGAGCTTCCCAAGAGCACGTCCACCTGGACGTAGGGGTCTGTTCACACAGCAGTGACCAGAGTGATTCTTGGGACGGGGCCTCTGGGATCTTGTTTATGTGAAGGCCAGAAAAAGCCGTAGTAGCCAAAGGCAATGAAGGCCGAGCAGCAGTGGCCGAGGGAGGGGTCAAAGGACCTGCTGGGGCCGGATCTAGACCTGGTGGCGGGTCCGCAGGCGTGCAGATAGGTGAGAACGCCTCGTGCTGCTGCTCCGGGTTGGTGCAATTTATTGTATGAGTAACACGTCTCAGTAAACCTCACTCCCCCCAACACACACACACAAACACTAGAAGGAGAAGCCTGGGCCTCGCCCCGGACCACCACCGTGGACAGGAGAGGGGAGCTGCCCCGGGCGAAGGCAGGTGCCAGGCTGTGGTGAGGACATGGGGCCTCAGAGGCTGGGCTTGTGAGTGGGACTCCGAGGTGGCTGGAAGTGATCAGGGGTGAGGGTGGGAAGCGAGGATTGCGGTGGGGGTCAGGTGGCAGCATCTCACCCAGTCCCCCTCGCCCCCAGCTCTCCTTGCTGGCCAGGTGGCTTTGCCGGGCACCCTGTGTGGAAGGCAAACACTGACCAGGAAGTCGTCAGGTGGGGGCTTACACTCGGACAACAGACCCCAGCAGCGCTTGCAAGTGAGCAGGCAGTGCAGGGGAAAGGGGACCCTGGGGAGCTGGGGCCGGCAGGTGGAGGAGGCCTGGGGGTCCAAGGTGGGCATCCCCAAGTGCCCAGGCAGGTTACTCTGACACCTTCCCCGAGAGGGGCAAGGAGGCCTGCAGCCCCAGACTCCGTTCCAGTGTCCTGGTCTTTCGTCCCATCCACCAGTCAACTGGGGGCCCATTTGGCAGAGGGTGGGGTACCGGGCCTGGGGGTCTAGAGGGCAGGCCCGCCCTCCCAGCTGCCCCCTTGTGGACAGCCAGGGCCCGCACCAGCTGGATGGCCAGCAGGAGCTCTGCCCCCTGGACCACCACGACCACGATGGCATATTTGCCCGCGGTCCAGACGTGGCTGCGCAGCCACTGGCGGAGTGGGGGGCCACAGCCCTGCAGGTGCACCACTCTCTGGGCTGCGTCCTCGTCCAGGCCCAGCGCCCTGAAGCCACACTGGTCGTTGACAGAGGCTCCATCTTTCCAGGGGTCGATGCAGCAGGAGGCAGGAAGGCTGCAGGCCTGGACTCCAGGGGAGCTGCAGTTAAAGTGCCTACCAGGGCCCAGGGGGCGTCAGTCCAGAGGGCAGGGCTGCGGGCCTGGGACCCCAGTGCCGTGCCGAACGTCTCCCACCCGCCTTCAGACCTCCCAGGGCACACATGCTGTCTGTGCACACGCTCACACGCACGCGTGCACGCACATGTGACGCACACAGCATGACTCCACACCGGCACGCAGGCACCCACGCACACGTGCACACACCTGTGCACACACATACACACACATACGCACGCCTCTGGGCTAGAAGGGGTGTACTGCGTGGGACGCTGGAAGGCGGCAGGCATTTGATGGGGGCTGGAAGCAGGAAGGCCTGGCCCCACGGACGCTGCTGAGTTGGCCTGAGCAGCAGGGCTGGAGAGGGAGAAAGTGGCAGAGGCTTTGGTAGGGTCAGCGGGTCGCGGCGGGGCATGAGGGGCAGCGCTGGGCAGCGACGGGAGGCGGGAGGCTTGGGAAGGGCTCCCAGGACCTCGAGGGGGTGCTGCTCTTGTCACCCACCTCAGGGAGCCCCCAGGCGCGCCTGGCCTTTGGCACCCAGGGCCCTGCGACCTGCAGGCTTTCCCCTCGCCTTGCCCTCACGCAGCCTCATCTCCTGGAAGGGTGGGCCTCCCTACAGCAGGGGCTCAGAGGCCAGCAGGCTGGGCGGCATCACGGCCCCAGAGGGGCTGCCACCGGCCCAAGTTCCCCGCGGCCACCAAATGAGAACAAGCTCCTACAGTGCTTGGGGCATGGAAGGAAGGGCCAGCACGTCTCTTGGACCACTGGGGACAAATGGCTGGTTTTCAAGAGTCTCCCTGTGACTCTAAACACACACGTACAGAAACGTACAACACGTACACACACACACACTGCACACACGTATGCACGTGTACACACATGCACACACGTACACAGTGGCGGGAGAACGGTGATGTCATAGTTCAGGACGGTGTCTGAATTAACCTATACGTCATTTTCACTTGACACTGAGGCGTCTTGTACAATGTCCTTACCGAACCAACCCCACCCAGAGCGACTTTCTACGTCTGCTGGCTGAGCTGCTCTGTTAAGACCGCTGCCTGACCACCAGGTGTGTACACGTGCAAGTGTGTGCCCCTGAGTGTGTGCACACAGGTGAGTGTGTGTACCAGTGAGTGTGCGCGTGCGGGGGTGTGTGTGGCCTGCCTCCCCTCCAGCCCCAGAGAGCCTGCCGGCCACCGCGGGGCTGGCCGCCTCACCCTGGGCCCCAGGACTCACAGGTTGCGCTGCCAGTCCTGGTAGGAGGCCGCCCCGCAGCACTGCAGCCCCAGCTGGACTTGGTCGATGAGGAAGCACAGGTCGGGGTCGTCCTGGTAGTGGGTGATGGCCGCACGCAGGACGTGCTCCAGGCCATCCTGCAGCCGGCCCCAGAGGGCCACCAGCAGGGCCCCAGCCATGGCCTCCAGCACCAGAAAGGCGAGGACGCCCCCAGAGAAGCAGTGCAGCAGAAAGGCGTTCTCACAGAGGGCACCCAGGCAGCCCGCCAAGCTCACCACGCTGACCGCCAGCCCGCCCAGCACCAGCCCCAGCATCAGGTCTGCAGGCAGGGGGCCCCCCCAACTAGTCCCCAGAGATCCCTTAACGGCCAGGCCCCAGAGCCCGACAGCCAGGGCCAGCAGGCTGAGCAGAGAGAAGAGGAAATTGGACAGAAAGATCAGGCCCTTGAGGCAGGGGAGAGAGTGGGCCAGGACTCCCCCCAGGCCTTCCCCCCGGGCCTGGTCCTCCCATGGCGCTGGCCCCGGGGGAACTGGAGTGAGCGGGCTGCTCCTGGTGAGGGCTGGCTCCTGATCCCTGGCATCCTGCAGAAAAAGGAGGAGCAGAGAGGTCTCACCAGTGAACCCTATTCACTCAGACCATGTGACAGTCATCAGGGAGGAGACCTCATGGAGGGATGTCAGAGTCTGCTGGGGAGGAAGCTGGAATGGACGGTGGAGGCGGAGGGGGCGCTCAGAGACTCTGGACAGCCAGGGTCATGGCAGCCTATAGGCCAGGCAGCAGAGGGGATGGTGAGGGCCCTAGCTCCCTTACAACAGGGGTCAACAGCTGCCTGCAAGTCTGTGGTAGGAAAAAGGACCACCACAAAGGCACACCTCTCCCTCCTGCTGTGTGATGGAGGGTGCGGGTCAGGGCCCCCGACTATCCTGCAGGACAGTCATAAGGCAGGTGGGGCCGCTGCCCCTGAGTTTGGGAGTTTGGAACTGCATCTGTGTGGGTCGGTCTGCACACATCGTCACGAGAGGGGCTTCTGCATGCGGGCCAGGAGGGGGGGCCCACCAGGAAGAGGGGCCAGCCCAGGGGCCTGCCCTTTCTGCCTCCTCCTGTGATCCAGCCCAATGTCCCAGGAGCAGGTCAGCCCTACTAAGTGAGTGTAGATCTGTGCTGGGCCAGGCAGTGAGGGGGTCCTGGGGCAGGGGAGGAGCAGCCAGACCTGGGTCTGGGGTGCAGGGCCTTCCAAGGGACTTAGCCCAGGCTCGGGGTCCCTGGCCTTACCAAGGAGAAGAGTAAGGGTGCTGAATGTTGGGGGGCCCACCCTCCCTCTAGGCTCCCGACAGAAGAGTGGCTCACTGATCGTGAGGTTTGGAGAAGCTTTAAGCCCTTTCCACTTGCCCCCTTGAGGGACAGTCTCAACATCAGATCTGCCTCCAGCCCCTCCACCCTGCCCCAGGCCTCCTCCCACAGCCTTCTGAGCTGCCTAGAGAGCCCTCCAGGGCCCTGGCACTGCTTACCTGGGACAGCAGGGGCCTCCTCTCCCCCTCGTCCATCCTCTGCCAGGACAGGTGCACAGGTGCCAGGACAGGTGTGTGGGTGCCCCGCTGGCCTCTGTGGCTGGGACACAGGGGCTGGTGCTGCCCGTGCTCTGGGAGCTGTGAGCCCCACCGGGACGCCACAGTCATGACCCGATCATGTGAGGAGTTGTATTTTAGGGCTTAAGAGGACAAGCCTCTGCTGGCGAGATGCAGGATCCTCCTTCGGGAGCCCGGATTCGGCCCGGCTCTGTGCAGGCTCGACGTGGGTGAGGCTGGTGGGGGGCTGGCCTTGTGGCCAGTGTGGGCCTCAGCCTGGCAGGTCCAGAGGATCAGACCCCTGCGAACTGGCTCTGGTTCCCATAACCATCCTGGGAGACCTGCCCACAGCTAAATGTGTTTATCCCGACTTGTCCACGGCAAGAAGGAAATCCTATGCATATATGTATATTTGAAGTGCCTTTCTTTTTCACAAACCACTGGCTACTAACCACTATATATAAAAATAGATGAAAAACAAATCTCTTCTGAACAGCACAAGGAACCATATTCAACATCTTGTAATAACTTTCAGTGAAAAAGAATATGAAAACAAGTATGTGTATATGTATGCATGACTGGGACATTATGCTGTGCACCAGAAACTGACACACTGTAACCGACTGTGCTTCAATTAAAAAAAAAAATTACAATGGGGGAAGGTATACCTCAGTGGTAGAGCACAAACTTAGCAGGTACTAGGTCCTGGGTTCAATCCCCAGTACCTCCATCAAACAAACAAACAAATAAATAAATCTCATTACCCTCCCATCTGTAAATAAATAGATGAATAAATAAATAAAGGACCACACAGACTGCTGGGCTGTGGGCAGAAGGTCAGGGCCAGGCCTTGTGCAGCCACACAGTGGCTCACCTCTTTGTCTGAGAGGACACACCCAGCCCTGTCAGTTACTGCACTGGGCTCCCAAGGTGGCTCTCAGGGAGACAGTGGTCACCTCTCTGGCTCCATCGCAGCCCTATTCTGATACTGGGTAGCCTTTACCAGCACTGTTAGGGGCTGAACTGTGTCCCCTGCAAATTTATATTTGAAGTCCCAGCCCCAGCACCTCGGAGGTAGGACCTTTAAAGAATAATTAACTTAAAATCAGGCCTTTATACACAAAAAAATGCTCAAAATCACTGACTATCAGAGAAATGCAAATCAAAACTATAATGAGGTATCATGTCACACCAGCCAGGATGGCCATCATTCAAAAGTCCACAAATGACAAATGCTGGAGAGGCTGTGGAGAAAAGGGAACCCTTCTACACTGCCTGTGGGAATGCAGTTTGGTGCAGCCACTGTGGAAAACAGTATGGAGATTGCTCAAAAGACTAGGAATAGACTTACCATATGAACCAGGAATCCCGCTCCTGGGCATATATCCAGAAGGAACCCCATTTCAAAATGACACCTGCACCCCAATGTTCATAGCAGCACTATTTACAATAGCCAAGACGTGGAGACAGCCTAAATGTCCATCAACAGATGACTGGATAAAGAAGAGGTGGTATATTTATACAATGGAATACCACTCAGCCATAAAAACTGACAACACAATGCCATTTGCAGCAACATGGATGCTCCTGGAGAATGTCATTCTAAGTGAAGTAAGCCAGAAAGAGAAAGAAAAATATGTGAGATCGCACATATGTAGAATCTAAAAAAAAACAAAACATAAATACAAAACATAAACAGACTCACAGACATAGAATACAAACTTGTGGTTGCCAGGGGGGCGGGGGGTGGGAAGGGACAGACTGGGATTTCAAAATGTAGAACAGATAAACAAGATTGTACTGTGTAGCACAGGGAAATATATACAAGATCCAGCGAAAAAAATGTGACAATGAATATATGTATGTTCACGTATACCTGAAAAATCGTGCTCTACACTGGAGTTTGACACCACATTGTAAAATGACTATAACTCAATAAAAAAATGTTAAAAAAATAAAATAAAACCAGGCCTTTAGGGTGGGCCCTCTGCAGTGTCCTTGTAAAAAGAGGAAACTGGGATGCAGAGAGACACTAGGGATGCACCTGCAGCGAGAACAGACACAGGAAGAAGGCAGCTGTCCGACTGCAAGCCTCAGAAGAAGCTAAACTCTGTCACCTGAACTTGGTCGCACTTCCAGGCTCCAGAACTGTGAGAAAATGGATTTAAGCCACCTGGCCTGTGGTGTGTTGCTACAGCAGCCCCAGAAGACAAACGCAACTACTCATATAGCTTCACAGAATCAACATCATACCTTCACAGTCACGTGACGGAGATGAAGAGGAAAGTGGGGTTCGGCAGGACCGCACGCCTGTTGTCAAGCAACGCTCACACATAACTCCACTGGGAGACAGACGTGGCCAGAAGATGCAGCCCTGCGCTTCCATGAAGGGATACACGTGCTGATAGGAGAAGCAGAAAGAGTCCGTTCTGTACGGGAAGAATGTGACAAGGTGAGAGCAGGATGTGTCAGCAGAATGAAAGCCGTACACCAGTCCTGGGAGCAAACCTCACAGCTCTTCCTCCGTTTGTCCAGGATCCAGCCACCTCTTGGCCTTGGCTGCCCTCTGGACTATTGCATCAGCCTCCCCAGGGGTCTTCCTGCTTCTCCTCTGGCCCTTTCCCCACTGT
This sequence comes from Camelus dromedarius, assembly GCF_036321535.1. Taxonomy (NCBI): domain Eukaryota; kingdom Metazoa; phylum Chordata; class Mammalia; order Artiodactyla; family Camelidae; genus Camelus; species Camelus dromedarius. Next base: position 27,907,166 of record NC_087451.1, read on the forward strand.
CAGTTCTCTGTTCAGCCTCCAGAAGAAGCCTAAAATGTAACAGAGAGCCTGCCTCCTCCACCTCACCTTTCCAAAGGCCTCCTAACACACTTAGACTAGAATCCAAAGGCCTTTCCCTTTGTGGCAGGGTTCTTCATGACCCAGCCCTCCCCACCTTCTCTCTTTGCACTCTCTTTGCAGACTGGCCCCCTCAGCACTTCTCAGTCCCCTGGACCTTTGCACTTGCTTTCCCCTCATCCTATTCCACCCCTCTCTCAGGTATCTGCATAGCTCACCTCATCTGGGACCTGCTCAGACCTCACCTCCTCAGAGATCTTTCTTGACCATCCTACTCAAAACTGCGTCTACCACTCTCTGTTCCTCTCCCCTGCTTTGGCACTTGTCACCCCCTCCCATGTTACATATTTACATGTTTATCTCGGTAATCTGCCTCCTGCTGGCAGCTTCCCCCAGGGTAGGGGGTCTCTCATTCTTGCTCTGTCCCCATACCACACACAAAGTAGACCCTTAATAAATATGTACTGATGTAATAATGAATAAGCCAAGTTCAAATAATTGCTGAAACAGGGGTTAGATAACAGAATGGTTTAGAAACTGACGTTGGAACAGTAATAACAAAATCAGTGAAATTAAGATAGCGGGAAAGGGATGAAGTGAGATCCCACCTGTTTTCAGCACAGGAGATAAACACAATCCGAAATTGAACCAAGGGCTTAAAAAAACATAGGTTAGCCTCATGGAGGTTTTCGTAACGTTTCCCCCACAGTCCCGGGCAAGGTCAGGTCCAAAATGTGCAAGGTGAAAATGGGGAGCTCCTTGTTGAAAAGCATTAAAGATGTCAAGCCAGAGATGGCGGAGCGTTGCACTCGGCGGGCGCCCATGGAGCTGGCCCTGGGGGCATATTCCAGGATATTACATCTCTGCAGCAAAGAAGCGTTTATCTAAAATGCAGCCTAAATTCATTTGTTCCTTTTGTGTTAGATTCAGGGGAAATGCCTTATTTAAAAAAATGTACCACGAAGCTCTGATGTTACCTTCCTGAAACTATTTCTCTACTTCTGTGCGACCAGCGAGGTGCCTGGGACGCGCGCTCCCCGGCTGCTCCGCTCGGCCTCCCTCCGCTCGGGCTCTCGCGTCTCGCCACCGCGTGGCCAGAGGGGGCGCCAGTCCGCGCGCACTGCCGCGAGGTCGCCTGCGCATGCGCGGGCCGTTGTCAGACCGGAACCTAGTTGCGCGGCCGGAACCCGGTTGCGCGGCCTCGCGGCCCGGGGGGAGCGCGTCGGGGGAGGCACCGCACGTCGCGGCGGTGGCGGCAGGGCGGCGAAGCTGGAGCGGCGGTGGCGGCGGCGGCGGGAGGCCGGGGCTGAGGCCGAGGCCGAGGCCGGGGCTGCGAGGCCCGCGGGGCGGCAGGCGGCGGCGGCGGCCCGGGGCTTGAGTCCGGAGACGGGAGCGGCCGCCATGGCCGAGAGTATCGTGAGTGGGGCGGCCGGGCGGGAGGGCGCCGGGATGAGGCAGCAGATTTGCCGGCGCGGCCTGCGGGGAGGGAGGCGCCGCGGCCCGCCCGCCTCCGTCGGAGCTGGCCCGGCCGGCTGGGCTCCCGACCTCCCCTCCCCCGGCTCCTTTCGGCCCCTGGCCGGCGGGGGAGGCCGGGCGGCTCGCGGGGGAGTAGGCTGTCGCGGGGGGGCTCGCCGGGCGTTCTTGAAGGGCTCCGGTCTCCCCTCCTCATCTCCTGTCGGCCTTTCCTGCCTCCTCCCGTCGCCTCAGTAAGTGCCTTGTCATGAGTCACCAGAAGGAGAGCACTTTCTGCAAACAGGGACCTTGCGGGACCCCCTCCCCGCAGAGGGAGCAGCGAAGAAGGGAAGCGGCGGCCTGGGGACGGCAAGGAGCGTTTGACAGTTATGTGTCTGTAAAGGAATGTTGTGAAGGTTGACTTCACTTGGTGCCTGACGTTAGGGATTGACACACTCCCTTTTACCCACCTTGAAGTTAAAAAAAAAAAAAAAAAGCCAATGAAAATCAGAAAAAACCGGCCAGGCGTTAACTTATGGAAAGCTTCCTCTCAAAAGTCAACGTGAGGGGGGAAAAAAGTCTATGTGGCAGGAAGAAAACCCAACAGACCAGTTGCACAGAGGAATTTTGGTCAACATTACGGAATAATTGGGATTTCCTGGGGGAAGGGAAAGCAGTACCCAGTGGCAAGTGATGTTCCGAACCTGGCTGTGCAGTGGCCTCTGCGGTTTTGCCCGGTGTCCAGAATGGCGTTCATACTGCTCTCTGGATGTCCTGGGGCTGCAAGACCTCCAGCTGTGGCCTTTCAAGTTTTCTTCTAACGACTTCTCCTTATTCAGCTCTCCATTCAAGGGCCCTGCAGCCCCCTCCTTGGTTCCCATCCTGCAGATGAGCAAAAGGAGTAAATGCCCTGGAAAAATGTGCCATCATCTTTTAAAATAAGATTTGCTAGGGGGAGGTATAGCTCAGGGGTAGAGCGCGTGCTTAGCATGCACGAGGTCCTGGGTTCAATCCCCAGTACCTCTGTTAAAATAAGCAAATTAAATAAAAACCTAATTACTCTCCCCACCAAGAAAAAGACTGATTGAAAATAAATAAATAAAATTTAAAAAATCAAAATAAGAGTTACAAATCAATTGGTGACTCATCCTAGAGTTAGCACTCAGATCTGCTTTCAGACTTTCTCTTCACTGATGTGTTTAACTGAGTTGAAGTAACCGTGGACAGCAGAGTTGTTTTGGAGAAGGCTGTGTTTTTCCCAGTGTGTGTATCAGGCTGTGCTCTCATTGATAGCATGACTGCTTTGGCGAATTTCTCAGATTGTGAGGAATTAAAACATCCTTCTTCTGAAATTTATTATTTATTAAGAAAGAGGTCTTCTAAAGATTTCTGTGGGCTAACTGGTTTTTTAATTTTCACTTTTTTGGTGGGGGAGGGAGAGAGTGTGGGCTAATTGATTTTTATCTCACCAGTTGTTCGATTCCCCCAGGAAGTATTCTGGGCTTATTTTCTTATAAATAGGGAAACCTAAGTTACCAAGAAGTTGTGTGTCCTTGTTGCCAGGCCAGTCTCTTCTTGGGTATTTTATTTTATAGCTCATGTCAGAGGCCAAGCCAGAACTTCCTTCAGTATGAGTTCTGTTTGTCTCTTGGAGTTAAATACTGATCTTGTCTTGGAAACCTGGACTGCCATGCCCTGTTATAAATAAACAAGGGGAATTACCTCTTAAGCTTTAGAACTCTCCAGAAGTATATAATCCTGACCGTTAGCTCCTCAAGGAGCGGAGTATCATGCTCATGGTTCTGAGTGAACAAAGGAATGATCACAGAACCCCTCAAAGAGAAGGAGATCTCTTTACTTCTTAACCTGCCTCAGTGTTGGAGACAGATTTCAGAAACAAATAAATGGAAATTTCTTAATGCCCAGGAGGCTGATTTCTAGGTGTTGAATCCAGAGTAAAGTGTAGCAGAAATCAAAAGTCAAAAGACTTTGTGTCTGCAGTGCATACAGATGAGTGAGAAAGCTTAACAGATGATATTGAGAAGCAAAAAAAAAAAAAAATTATCCTTTTAACAATTGGGATATCATGAGGATTATTTTAAAAAATCTTAAAAATTGAGAAAATTATGAGGGTAAAGCCTTTCCAGTCAAGTGAAAGTTATTAGTAAATGAGACAGAGTCAAGCCAGGAAAATCTAGACTGTTCTGAATTTGTGTGATAAAAGTGGACAGATCAAAAGCCATTGTGGCATTTTGTCATGTGTGTCAGTAAAAGCCTTTTCAAAGACAACTGCTTGTGCAGTTTCCATCTGTGTAGTTTTGTTTTAAATACAACGTACAGCGCACTAACTGCTGAGAGGAGAAATTACAGCCTGAGAACTTTGTGGCACTTTCTGTCCATCATTCCATCCCTGTGGCAGGCGGAGCATCTTGTGTCTAGTTGGTGACAGGGCTTGCTGCCCCATGCTCCCTGGCTGAAGCAGGACCTTGTGCAGCTGGCCAGGCAGACCAGCTCACCTTCAGCAGGGCTGTGACCAGCCTAAAAGTCAGGTCTAGAAAGTGGCGCTCTTTGTCCAGTGTCTTTAGGCCTGGCACCTGTTTCAGGCTTGCTATGAAAGTATTTTTTTTAAATCCTGCCAAGTTTGACCATGGTATTGAACACTTTTATTTCTTTTCTTTTAATCTTTCTGTTGACAGTAAATAAACTAGAAGATATCCTGTGATTCTTTTAAATTAGTCTAACCTATGTGTGGATCCTAGAACAAAGTGAGATCTTTTCTAATGAACTTGGTCATTCATGACTCATGGTGGGTTTTTCCTGATTTTTTTTCCTTTTGGTACATCTGAAGAGAAAGATGCTAGTGTTTCAGATATACTCACTTTTTAAAAAATACATATTCATTTATTTATACTGAAGTATAATCAGCTTACAACGTTGTGTCGGTTTCTGGTACATAGCACAATACTTCAGGCACATAGGAACATACATGTATTCATTTTCACATTCTTTTTCAGATGTACTCTTAATAAATGAATAAATAAGGGTTAAAAATTGAAGTTGTATTTTCCTGAGTGAGACAATGGGAGTTGAGAATCGGGCTGTACTCTTAGGATGTCCTCCCATATGCTGGTGACTGTACCTCTGCTTCATCTTCTAGAAACCTTGGGTTGGGTGTTGCGAGGGGGAAGGGTAAATTTTGGTGTTAAGTCTCTGACCCAAACGCTGAAGGACTGCAGGTGCTAGTTTCAGAGATAGGTCGGGAGGACCTCACTAGTCTGCACAGTAACCATCTCGTTTCATTTACGACAGATAATTCGTGTCCAGTCCCCAGACGGGGTGAAGAGGATCACAGCAACGAAGAGGGAGACAGCTGCAGCGTTTCTGAAGAAGGTACCTGTGGGCTGTCCACCTTCCCGCCCCACTGTCATCGCCTTCCTGCTCTGTGCTTGTCTCTTTTCCTCACCTCCTGGTTCTACCCCCTCCCAAGTTCAGCCTCTTGCATTGCTTTTCTCTCATGATTGGTGGGGTCAGATGTGTCACAGCTGACCACTGCTGCCCTTGTAGGACCAAGAGCCCAAGGGTAAGTAGAAGAGGATTCCACAGGAGTAATATTTATAAGCATGAATAATCAGAGAGTGGAGAACTTGAATTGTCCATCAAAGGGGAGTTAAAAATGCGATTCCACTTCGTTCTAGAAAATATTAGAGCCGTGTGCAGCACATCTATTGTGGGAGCACAGAATATGATTTGAAAGAGCACAAGCGAGATTCAAAAGGGGGAACACCTGGAAGGAAGGCCAAAGCGAGGAGAGCGGCTTTCGCTTTATGCCTCGTAGCACAGGTCAGCGCGCCGCGGCGGGGGCCTGGCCTGCTGTTTCTGTTGGGATGCGGCCACGAGTGCTGCTGTAGGTGCTGTCTGGCTGCTTTTGAGCGCCAGGGCAGGGCTGAGTAGCTTGACAGACCACGTGGCCTGCAAAGCTGAAAATATTTACTGCCTGGCCCTTCACAGAAAGAGTCTGCCAACCTCTATGCATTCTTGATTATTTGAATTTATTGCAAGCAGGTGTTATCTTTGTAATGATAAAAATTAGTGTTCTTCATTTTTCATGCTTTCCCCGGTCATTTAGCATTTTATTTTATTCTTACATGAAGTGCTTTTTAAGGCTGATTTGGAATCGTGTATGATACAAACATAAGGAGGAGAATCCAAATTGAATTAAGTGGGTAGGATCCCTTTGTGACACTTCGTTCAGAGTCCAGCCTTCCTGAACCATTTTTTGCCTCAGCTGTCAATGTCCTGTCTTGAAGGGGTCCTCATCTGCCCTCTCAGGAGAGTCAGCGTGCCAGCCGCCGACACCTGTTCTGCAGGTGCTGCTGCTGGGTTCCCTGCATCTCACCCGTGGAGCTCAGCAGCCGAGATCGCCATTCCTTCCGTGACTGATCATTAAATGGCTTGTTTGGTAGAAATATTGAGGGGTGACAGTTGTTCAGCTTCTTGGGTGACAAGTCTGCGTGAGTCCAGGCAGTGACCGGTGTGTCAGCCCTGCTAAGATGCTGTTGCTGTAAGAGGAACCCATTTCAGAGATGTGAGATCTTACCTGTGATCGTTCGTAACCCGCTTTTTTTCACTTGATGATCGGTTATGGACATGGTTCTATGTCAACAAGTGTAGGTTTACATCCTTTTTTTTTTCCAGTAAGTTATTTCCTTTTTATTTTTGCAATGTCATTCCATATCTTTTTTTAATTGTGATTTTAAAAAAGCGTAAAATTTGCCACATAAACCATGTTTCTGCATACCGTTCAGTCGTGTTAAACATACTCACGGTGTTGTGCAGCCGTCACCCCCACCCGTCTCCAGACTTTCTTCATCTTCCCAAACAGAAACTCTCTCCCCATTGCACTGACTCCCCCTCCCCGTGCCGTGGCCCCCACCATTTCTGCTTTCTGTCTTCATGAATTTGGCTCCTCCAGGGACCTCATGTAAGTGGACTTATGCTGATTTATAATGACTAATAATGTGGCTGTGCATTTGTGCCCTATCGTTGGACTTTGAAATGGCCTCCCCGTCCCCTCACAAACCTGTCTGCAAAGTGTGTGCTGGCCTCTGTGACATTGTTGTCTCTCGGTTGCTACCCCCATACTTGACAGCCTTTACCCTGCTTTAATGTGTGGCTTTATGCCCTCTAAGGAAGTTGGTTCTGCAAGTGTGATGAGATGGCTTGTGTCAAAACTGTCTCATACAATTTTGATTTACTGATTCCTTTGAGACCATCTAATGCTTCCTAGTCAAGAATTCTTTCTCTGTGCATCATCGGACCACAGACCCCTCCCAGACAGGCTGTCTGTCGCTCGAGGGCACCTTCCCTCTCCTCCAAGACCCAAGGCTCTGCTTCTGCTGTCGTCCCTCCCATGAAATGGCCCTCTCTGAGTCACCCTGGACCCTACCTGCCCAGGCTGGTGGCCGTGCTCAGTCCTAGCTTGATTGACCTCTCAGCAGCAGGGGACATGGTGCCTTCTCCTTACAGTACTTACACGTTAAAAAAAAAAATTTATTAATTATTGTATTATTTAATTACTTTAATTTTAGGGGAGAGGTAATTAGTTTTATTTTTGGAGGAAGTTCTGGGGATTGAACCGAGGACCTCCTGCATGCTAAGCATGCGCTCTACCACTGAGCTATACCCTCCCCCCTTAAACTTTTTTTTTTTTAACAGTGAAGTAAAATACCTTCTAGGAAATGCTTGAAAATGTGAACAGATTGATGATGAAGCAAACACACAGGTCTAGGTAGAGACAGTGCCAGCCTCCAGAAGCCACTGGTCAGCCTTCCCACTCTCTCCCCTGCCTCCACCCTCTCCTGCCCTGTTGGGTTGTGCCCACCTGTCCCATGTTTCACCACTTCAGTACACGTTCCTAAACCCTGCATTTAGTTTTGCCTGCTTTGGAACTTAAGATAAATGGAACCAGGCCATACCTTCTTTTTTGTTACCTTCAACTATAAACATTTGTATTAATTTTACTCCATACCATGTTTCTGGTTTCGTTATGCTAGTTACACATCAGGATTACCTCAGGTGTGAAATACAGTTCTTAGGATTTTAGTCATGCTCTTGTAAGACTCTGCTGAGGTTTTTAGAAAATGCTTGTCACCTTAGGTTTCTGTACCTTTAGGTAAAGACCTCACGGAGTTTACGGGAGCTGTTAGTTTCACAGCAAAGAACCTAATACATACATTTCTGTGTCTCGCAAAAGTGAGATTCAGTCTATGTGAAGTACTGTTGCTGGTTATCATATTTGAAAAGGTAGCTGCATCTCAGTCCTGATAGAAAGGGCAGAACTGGGTCGTGTGGTCACCGGGGAGTCCCCTTCGTTCACGCGGCGGCCACGCAAGACCGCATGCTGCTCTGGAGGCTGCGTTTCTTTCTTCCCAGGAGTGTTGCAGTAACTCACAGCTAACACTCCTGGAACAGGAGTTCTCGTCCTTGGCAATAGCTTGCCGTGCTTTGTCTACAGAAAAACATTGTTTTTGCAGAATAGATAAAATGCCACAATTTGTAGTTGGAATTTGACACAACATTGTAAAATGACTATAACTCAATTAAAAAAGTTAAAAAAAGCCACAATTTGTTAATTTCCATTTGTATCTGTTTCAGAAAAAAGTCAAAGACATTCTTTTTAGTCTCTAGTCTCGCCTCTGTTATTGCACTTGAGAATACAGATTCCATGGTCTTAATTTCCTGGTACTTAATTTTATTAATGCCACTTTTAGCTTGGAGAAAAAAAAATCCCATGCTATCAAATATTTGTAATACATGATACAAAATCTTAACTTTGTCTTAAAGGCTATTTTTTACTGTCATTTTCAGAATTTGAGTAACAAGGTGATTTGGAATTACTTTTAATCCATTTTTTTTAATCAGTAGAAAATAAGGTTAGCGCATCAACTTAATCATCAAATCAACTCTTGTTTTCCTTACAGTAAGTAAACACTAGGCTTTATCAGTAATCCCATGTTAAAGGACAGATCAGCCGTAGGTGAAAAGCAGCAGGTAGAACCAGGTGTACACTAGGGCTGAGCCGGACGCGGCCTGCTGCCAACCTGTGCCGTCCCTGCCAGGCCCCTCTGTCAGCGGCTGCTGCCCTGCCGCGCGACTCGGAGCTGTTGCTGTCGCGTGTCCCCTGGGTGTGCGCTTCTGCCTGGCGGTCTTCAGCCTGAGCGACGTTGTGGGGGACGCCTGCCGGCAGCGGACACACTCAGGTCTTGTTGACCTGAGAGCCTTTTCACTTTGTCCTTGTATTTGAAGGGAATTTTCTCTGGAGTGAGAGTCCTGAGTTGGCAGGTATTTCTTCCCGCCTCAGTCTTTCCGTTGTCTCTGGTCTCCACTGATCTCTGGCTGATAGTGGTGTGAGGGCAACTTGCCTGATGTAGCTTTCTTTTTATTTATCCTTTGGCTTTGCTGAACTTCCTGGATTTGTTACGCTTATGCTTTGCATCAAATCTCAGGGTTTCGGCCATTCTTTCTTAAAAGGTTTTTCAGTCCTACCCCTGTTCTCTTCTCTTGAGGGTCACTTGATACTGTCCTGGGGTTGATTTTTCTTTCAAATCTCTGTCTTCCGATTGTGTTGTTTATGTTAACTGTCTTTAGGTTAATTGGGTTTGTTTTGTCATCTCGCTTCTGCTGATAAGTCCACCCAATGAATTTTCCACTTCATTTATTGTATTTTCAGCTGTAGAATTTCCCCTTAATTCTATTTGATCGTTTATGTTTCTCTGCCGAGATTCCCTGTCTCTTTTAACTCTGATGACCCTCCAGCTCTGGCCCCTCTCCTGGTCCCAGACTCGTTTCCTCATGAGAGAGCAAAATGACAAGAAAAATTTGATTAATGAGAGTTTCTAAATTTAGTGAGTGTTTGAGTAACGTCTGGTGTATCTGGTGTATGTGGTCTGAGTAGCAATACTTAAATATTTTATTAAATCTCTGTTGTTTTGGGGCTTGTTTTAGGTCGCAAAGGAGTTTGGCTTCCAAAATAATGGCTTCTCAGTTTACATCAATAGAAACAAGACTGGGGAGATCACAGCATCATCCAACAAGTCTCTCAACCTGCTGAAGATCAAGTAAGTGTCCAGGGGGCGGTGGGGTCGGGAGGCCTGAGGCCCCAGTTACCTGCCTGTGGCCGCCCAGCGCTCTCCGAGCTCCTTCTCGTGCCACTGCATTCACGGTCCTGTTTGCCAACCCAGTGTCAGAGACCGTGCTTCTTGCCAGGTGTTTGGCAGCTACACTGAGGCTGCGGGTACTGGTAAGCTGATTTGACTGACTTGCAGAATTCGGGAAGGGTGTTGCCGAGGAGTAGGAATTCCCGTCCTGGGGCGTGTGCAGCTGCACACTCAGCTGCTTCTCTGCAGGGAAGGGCCTTGATCAGAGCTCTGTGCAGAGTTCTGCCTCGGGGCCCACTGGGCAGATGGGGGGGCAGGGGGTGCAGTACAGGGGCCCTTCGCCCACGCCGTATTTCTCACTCGCAGGAGCCCCTGGAGTGCCTTAGAATTGATGGGTAGTGTCAGAAGGAGTTTCTGGGATGCCGGGCCCGCCACCCCACTGTATGTTCTTTTGCTTCTGTTGGCCCACAGCCACGTCCATTCATTTATGTGTTTGCACGCCACGAGGCAGAGCTGAGTGATTGTGACAGGGACTGTATGGTCTGCAAAGGCTCTTTACAGAAAAGGTCTGCTGACCCCTGTCTGAGCTGCCTGGGCCCACGTGCCCACAGATCAGTGAGCAGGACCCTTTAAGTCATTTCTGTCCTTGGGGAGCCGGTGGGGAGCCCGCTGCTGTGGCCCCAGCTGAGGGTGGGCCGGTGCCTTTTGCAGTCAGAGTGACGGGCTGTTCTGTCAGTTTGTGTGTTCGTTTTCAGATTCAGGTTTAGTTTACCGAGGGAAAAGGACTGGGTGAAAGTGTCAGTTTGCCTGTCCTGCAGCCTGCTCGCTGCCGCCCCGGGGCCAAGGGGCACCCTTCCTCCAACTCGTGAAGCGCCTTCGTCCTAAGAGTCACTGTTCGCTGAGTTACACAGGTTTGGGCTCCCACCCCGCTGCTCGCTGGCTGTGTGGCCGGGGAAGCCATGTCACCTGATGGGGCCTCCCGCCCTTGTGCGCAAGGGGGTCGCGGCGCCTCCTTCCCGCGGTTGCCCCGCGGTGACGGGCACCAGGTGATGGACACCGCGAGGGTTCTAGCTGTGTTTCTAAAGCTGTTCCAGTGGCCGGACCAGAAAGGGGCTGCGCAGTGAGACAGCTGGGAGACAGACCTGAGGTGTGCTCACGCTCGGAGGGCACGCCTTTCTGAATTATCCTCGAGCTTGTCTTTCCAGTGATAGTCGTGATGCTTACTGACCAGCATGGGCGTCAACTTGAGAGCCGCCTTCTGTCACTGCCCGCGAGTTACTTGGCCCGTCTTTAAGGGGGGCCCCTTTGGAGCTCGAGGTGGGCCTCACTGCACTGTCTCGCTCCCACTGCCGCAGCTCAGCGGTCTGCTCTAGTTCTGCGTTCACGTGTAGGCTCTGTTTTTGGTTCCCCCAGTTGCTTTTAAGCTCTGTTTGTTTTGGGGTCCTGCGGTTTCTGTTTAACCTGTCTAGGTGTGGGTCCCTGGTTGGTTGGTTGAGATGCTACCTAATGTAAGATGTATCTGCAGATCAGGTCTAGAAAATTCATGGCCCTTATCTCTTTAAATATTTCCTCTCCCCCCATTCGATCTATGTTTCAGTGGTTGCATTTTCACTTTTTTCTCTGAGTCTGTCTGATTCCTCCCAACCCTGGCTGTTAGCGCTGGTGCTCAGGGCTCCTTCCGGGCTCCTGGTCTGCACGCACTGGCCCACCAGACTGCCTGTGAGGACTGCTGGTTCCCCTGCCCCAGGTCTTCTGCCCGGGCCGTCACTCACCTGGTGCTGCCCTCCTGAGTCCTGAGGATCCTGTCGCAGTGTTGCCGGTGCTTTCCGTGGGTTCCTGTGTTGTCCAGCCTGTTCATCAGGGGGATTTGGAAGAGCCACTGAGTGTGTGGCCCCGTGCCTGCTCCCCAGAGTCCCCGGACATTTCTGGACGCCTTTTGTTTGCATTCTTCTGATCCATTTCCAGTCAACTTTCCACGCATACGTTTATGTTCTTTGTCCTGAACGCCACAGCTGGAGCCCCTGGTGTCCACACCTGGCAATTGTTGTCTACTGGCTCTTACTTTGGTGGCTGTTTCTCTTGTTCGCTTGGTGAGCTTTTTTTGAGAACTTGCATTTGATAAACTTGGTCTTGGGGGCCCTGAAGGACCTGGGCTTGGTGGCTTGTCCACAGAGAGGCAATTGCTTCTGTCGGCACAAGGGGGCGTCGTGGGCCCAGCCCTCCTTGGGCTAATTTCTGTCTCTGGTCTCCTGAACCAAGGAGCATCCCTGATTCCACCTGGATGCGTGGCAGAGCAGGCCTTTGGTTATTGACTCTCAGAGGTGACTGTTTCCCCGCTGCAGAGTGGATGGAGGCAGGTAGGATTCCTCCCTGATTCCTGTTTTCAGCCGGTGGATTCTTCCAGCTATTGAGACATCCTTTGGACGTCTGGCTTTGTGTGGAGTTCCGGGCTCAGCAGCCCACCTTGGGCAGGTGGGCTCAAGGCCTCGTCTCCCATGGATCCGGAGACTGGCTGTAAGCCAAGCTCAGGTTCCTGTGAGTGGCCGGCCAGAGGGCAGCTCTGGGCTGTGTTCTCCCACTGTTCTTGTTGAGCTGCTGTGGGTTTCTGGGATCCTCAGGGGATCCTTTCTTTATGGTCCACAGTGCATCTTGGAGCATATCTGTTAGAACTGATGGGCCAAGAGTCCTGTAGCTAGAGGGTGAGCAGCTTTGCTGCGAGACGTCTATTAGATGTAGACCATGTCCAGAGGGGTTTGTAGGGTATTTGTCACCGAAAGAGAAAAAAAAATGCAAAAGGTGTGTCTCTGATCATCTCAGTTTGTGAGTTGTGGATGTCCCTCCATGTCGTGTGCACATTTGTGTGTGAATGGAGAGAAGGAAATGGAAGGATGTGTCCCAGGGAGGTGAGTCGGGGAGCCGGGCAGCCCCACGGTCCATCCTGGGACCGCACGTCTTCTGTGCGGAACCAGACGTGTGTGGACGCGTAGCGTGGACTCTGCCGGGTTCTTGTGGAGAAGTTCTATTACAGTCCAGAGAACCTGCCGCCGGTTCTCTGTGCGGGGAGACGGGAGAGAGAATCCTGGTCTCTTAAAATCACAAGCCTCGATACTCAGGCCTGTGGAGCGGCTGGTGTTTGCAGGCGCCAGAGATTCTCACGTGTCAGCTGCTCTCCTGTGCAGCTCAGGCTGGGAGGGAGGGCGGCCCCGACTCACGGCTGGGCTGTCATTGGAACAGGCACGGAGACTTGCTGTTCCTGTTTCCCTCGAGCCTTGCTGGCCCCTCGGCTGAGATGGAGACATCGGCCCCCGTGGGGCTGAAGGCCTGTGGCGCTCCCCACGTGGTGGAAGACGAGATCGACCAGTACCTGAGCCGGCAGGACGGCAAGATATACAGAAGCCGAGACCCGCAGCTGTGAGTGCCCGGGCGGGGTGGGGGCCACGGGTGGCTGCGGGTGGCCGGAGGAGGCGGCAGGAGCTTTGGGTTGGACCATCTATTTTCAGCTTGCATTTCAGTGCTAGTTACTTTGTGAGCTTTCTCTCATTGTTTGAATCTTAGTGTACGCCCCACGTGGACTTTAAGGTTTCAAATGTTGGAAACTATGAGATTTGAAAGAAGGGAGGGCCTTACACCGAGTCCTCACCACGAGTGCCCCGAGATGCCTGGGTGCACATGCAGAGTGGGCCTCCCGCACGCGGCGGGACAGGAGGAGGGCGGGTATTCGCCACCTGCTGGTGCCGGGTCTGCGGCCGTGGTGCCTCGTTTGGCGGCGTCTCTGCGCAGCACGTCCTTTCTGCCGAAGATGCTGCTCCTTCCCTGAGTAGCCGCTTTGCTCCTGGTTGTGTGAAATACTTAGGCTTGTGGACATGTGTGTCTTTTAGGTTCTGTGCTGTTCTTTTTAAGGAGACCAGGTAGGAAAGGCTGAGCTCACACTCAGTGACATGAAATCGTCTGAGGGAGGGTGGTTGGTCTCGGCAATGGAGTCTTTGGTGGCTGTATCCGTCTGTGAGGGTGACGGGTGCTGCGTTAGCAGCTTGTACGTCTTAGGTTAGAGCCCTGAGGGGTGCCAGGCTGCAGTTGGCGTGGGGCCACTTCCCGGTCAGGGCCGTGGGCTGGCTCACGGCCTCCATCTGCAGTCCTCCCAGGACCCAGTGACCGTGAGGCTTCACTGGGTGTCCTCCAGAGGGTGCACGTGTGTGCGCGTGTGTGTGCTCATGCTCCGACCTGTCCCCCGGAGGAGCCTGCCTGTCAGGAGACACAGGCCCTGTCTACCTGGAAATGTAGAACGTGGTGCATCTACGAGTTGTGACTGCATGTGGGAAGTGACCTGATGGAGCCTGCCACCGCCCTTGCCACCTGAGCATCACCTCCCCATTGTCACACTGTGTGTGCGGAGCCGCCGAGGCTCCCTGACCAAAATGTCGGAAACTCACAGAGCCAACCATCTTTTATGCCCTTTTTACTGAAATGTGCACGAAGTGGGTGTTTTCCACACTTGAGTTTCTTATGTATTAGGCTCAGGGTTTTTGCCGTGTTTATGTACCAGCTTAGTCTTTACATAACATTCCTATTTAAATTGGCTTGATACTCACTCACTTTTGTATTTAGTCAGTGTCATTTAAGCAGTTAATACCCATGAGATCACAGGTTTGCTGTGCTGGTCAGCGTTTTCTGGTACACACCAAAATGCTAAACTGCTGAATGAGAACGGTTCACTGGGCACCACTACAGGGAATTTCACGTGCATAGGGAAGCTCTCTTAGTACGACGTGCATTTCAAGTGTCAGCCCGGAGTGGGCAGCACCAGCAGGGCAGGTGTGCTGACGCAACGTTTCTCTCCTGTGCCCTCAGGTGCCGGCACGGGCCCCTGGGGAAGTGTGTGCACTGTGTTCCTCTAGAGGTGAGTCCTCGCTCATGAGTCCCCATCTGGCGTGACGCGCGGCTTTCCGGAGCTGACTAAGCGCTTTTGCTGGGTCCCTGCATTCCCTGGGTCCCTGCTCTCCCTGGGTCCCTGCATTCCCTGGGTCCCTGCTCTCCCTGGGTCCCTGCATTCCCTGGGTCCCTGCTCTCCCTGGGTCCCTGCTCTCCCTGGGTCCCTGCTCTCCCTGGGTCCCTGCATTCCCTGGGTCCCTGCTCTCCCTGGGTCCCTGCATTCCCTGGGTCCCTGCTCTCCCTGGGTCCCTGCTCTCCCTGGGTCCCTGCTCTCCCTGGGTCCCTGCATTCCCTGGGCCCCTGCACTTGGTCTGGGGTTAAAGGACCTGCTTTGTTCCTTGCCCTGGGCCGCCTGTCCCCACCATTGCCGGCTGCCCTGAGAGGACAGGCCTTTCTTTATGGGAGCAGGCTTCCTGTGGATAATGGAAGCTGCGGCCTCGGCGCTGCTGTGATGAAGGGCGGCGTTTACCCCGGGCCCCCAGACGATCTTTTGAGCCCCACACGAAGCCAGGCCTGCCGTTTTCCTGCTCGGCAATATTGTGATTTACTTGGCTCTGACTCTCACGTCTCCTGTACCGATTCATTCTGGTGAGACTGAGAGTCACGGTGATAGCGCCGATGCGGTGGGCGAGCAGGGCCAGCCTGGCTTTCTGCTCAGCTCCTCTGGTGCTTTTTTCTTTTTTTGCAAAATGTACCTGACATTGACCTGACTTAGATCCTTTTGTATTTAATAGAGATTCTCTTTGACTTTGAAAAGGTGACTGGTACCCAGAGAACTTGGCTCTGACCTAGAATGATAAGTGGGGACCCAGTGTCTGCTCCCCGACTGTGCGCCACGGCGCTGGCCGGTGAGGCAGTGGCAGCTGCGTCTCCCTGCGCGGAGCTGCCTAGTGCCTCCGGCCTCATGTGCCCAGCAGCAGGTGCTTGACCGCGTCCACTGTGTGTTTTGACAGCCATTTGACGAGGACTACCTGAACCACCTGGAGCCTCCCGTGAAGCACATGTCCTTCCACGCCTATATCCGGAAGCTGACCGGAGGGGCCGACAAGTAAGCAGCTGGCTCGCAGGGGCGGTGCCGACAAGGGTCGGGGCACGGATGTTTGTTCTCTGTCTCTGGCACATGCTGCTCAAGCCCCTGGGCACGTGAGTGAGAGAAGTAAAGATCAGAGTCTGGGCACAAAGTGTTTGAACATGTGAGTTTTGCCCCAAGTCTAGAAATGGGTGGGGACTCTGATGACTGTGCCCAGGCTGGGCAGGGGCCAGGCTGGCGGGGCCGCTCTGGAGGCCCTGGGACACCTCGCCAGCCTTCCCTCGGGCGTGCAGTGCCCTGGCAACTTACTGCCTATGAAGGTGGATGAGATAAAGTGTGGTGGTGGCCAGTCGTATGTCTAGAGTCTGGGCTCCCCCTCTGTTTTGTGGAGAGCCTGAACTAGCCTGTGGTCATCCTGGCTCCGCTTCACAGCCGCCATCAGCCCTTTGCCCTGGAGCCTGCTTCTCCATCCGCTTCATGTTGCAGCCACACGGGGTTGAGTCAGTGGCCTCCCCCAGCCTGGCCTTGCCAGGTCTCGGCATTGCCATCTGTGGTCTCAGCCGGGCGGGCAGCTGGGGCAGCAGGGGCGACTGTCTCCTGGCTGCTTGGGTGCAGGCTGTGACAGTGGCCAGACAGGGTGAGCTGAGAGCATTTGACTTCTTTGAAAGCATGTCACGTCCTCGCCATTGCAGGCCCTTCTGTTGCTGTTCACCTGACATTTCATCCCGTGATTTTATGATCCCATCCATGTAACAAGAGGGGACGGCGGCTGAACCTGAGTCAGCAGCATTTTGTAAAGAATGTCGTGTTGGCCTGCTTGTAGTTTTTCTTGGGCAACCTGCTGACATCCTAAAATAACTTTTAAAAAGTTAGATGGGGAAAAAAACCTCAGCAGAAACCCATTCTTTCCCATCTGTGGGGTAAGCTCCGAAACATTCTGACCCAGAGAATGAGCTTGCTGGGGTCTCTGGCTTTTTGTTGGTCTAGGTCGAGGCTCACTTGTCGCTGTCAGTGACGTGCAGGCTTGGTAGGCGTGGCCTCCCAGGTGCCCCCCTTCCAGCACGCTGCTGGCTTGGGAAGACAAGACTGAATCGTTGGACCGTTCTGTGAACAGGAAGCTGGCAGAGGGTGAAGTCACTTGTGCACGTTCACCTCAGGTTCAGAGTGGGGCCCAGGGCTTCCTCGCTGGCCATCTTCCGTCAGTGGTTTTTATCTTAGCTGAAGGGAGAGTGAAGGTATCTTTGTTATGTGTCCTAATCAGGATTTTACTACGAATGAGAACTTTATACAGAAGCCTGAGGACTAGACTTCTAACGTCAGTGTTTCTGAGAAGCTGATGAAACGTGGAAAGAGCCCCGTTTTCTCTCAGGGCTCAGGTTGGGTCGGTAGATACTCGGCAGTACCCTGGAAGATCCCTGTGGGTGTTGGTGATGGTGAGGGTTAAAGCTGTTTTGTAGGAAAATAGTTCTGTAGCCCTGTGCAGCCCAGGCGCTGCGGAGAGCAGCTGGAGCCCCAGGAGGACGGGCTTGAGCGTGTCCCGTGCTGCTGCCGCCGCGTGCTTAGCGCCCGAGAACTCCGTCCAGGAGGAGCAAGACATCTGCCGTTTTATTTCCTGCCTTCTGCTAACCTTTCACCACTGTAATGTTTAACTAAGTGGCCTTTTCTTGTTCAGGGGTAAGTTTGTTGCCCTGGAAAACATCAGTTGCAAGATCAAATCAGGGTGTGAGGGGCACCTCCCGTGGCCCAGTGGCATCTGTACCAAGTGCCAGCCAAGTGCCATCACGCTGAACAGACAGGTGAGACGCCACCGGGCCTGCCAGCGCGGGAGCGGTGGGTTTGCGTTCACAACTGAGAGGCGCCGCGTGCGTTGCAGGTGGCGGGGTCTCGGGTGTTTTCAGACTGACCAACTGACCCTTCTGTGGAACTCACACACAGAAGGTGTTATTTATAAGATCTCCAGCTCTGCCAAGCGTAGAGGGGAGCCTTCGGTTTTCTGTTTTGTTGCCTTGTGTGGAAGCAGAATTTTCTTGGTGATTTTTTAAGATGCTCGGTGGTTGTGACCTTGCCTTTTAAGAAACCGGGGCTCTGGCAGTTGGTAACAGAACTGTCCTGGGAGCAGCTCAGGGCATCTGTCTGGGGCCAGTTAAGAAAGGGGCTGGGCTTGGGAAGGAGGGAGAGCATGAGGGAGACTTACGTGAGGCTGCTCTGGCCGCTTCCACTCTTAACGCCCGGCTCCCCTCTCCCTGCCACCCTCCGCCGCTTAGCTCCTCAGAGAGGGCCACTGCGCCCTTGGCCGTCTGAGAACTTCTTCCTCTTCTTCCTCCCGTTCCCTCCATCCATCCCTCTCCTCTTTTTCAACCTCCCTCCCTTCTTCCTTCCTTCCATTTCTTTTACCCTAGAGATTGTGAAAACTTGTATTTTAGGAGAAATTCCACTAAGAATAATCTGAATTAATTTGTTGAGGAATCCCACTCCAACCCCTCCTGCCCTCTGGAATCTGAAGTGGCCTTAAGGGCAGAGCACACTCTTAAGTGTGTGTGTGTGTATTTGTGTGCACACACACACGTGGAGCTAGGTAAAAGGTATTTACGAATGATTTGTGCTAAACTAATTGTATATTTTTGATGGAGTGTTTTAATTTAGCCCATTGTTGTTAACTCTGCAGAAATACAGGCACGTGGACAACATCATGTTTGAGAACCACACGGTGGCCGATCGCTTCCTCGACTTCTGGAGGAAGACGGGGAACCAGCACTTTGGGTACTTGTACGGACGGTACACGGAGCACAAAGACATTCCTCTCGGCATCAGGGCCGAAGTAGCTGCCATTTACGAACCTCCTCAGGTAGCTGTGAGCAGGGTTACAGTTTACGGGCCTCTGGGTTTCTGTGTTTCAAAGGCTCTGCGGGGGGCGGGGGCGCTTCTCAGAGTGCACATTGCTTCCCTCGCTGTGTCCTTTCCCCAGTCTCCATCTCTCTGCACACGTAGACACAGACACACACACACACACACAGAGACACAGACACACACACACACACACACACTTGAAGGGGTTGTTTTGGTGGGAGGTGGAGGTCCCTAGGGTGTGTCCCACTGGGGACCAGCAGTTGGCTACTATGTTTTAAGGTCCCATGGAAGGTCTTCTCTGAGTGTGCCACCAGCGAGTTATGTTTACTGTTTTATTTTCAGTACTTAGGGATTGGTTTTACGTATGCGTGCTTTTTAACTTGGTGTACAGTTACGTAAGCTATTTATGTGGTTATATGGTGTATGTCATGTAAAATATTTATTTCATTATATAAGTTTACTACAAAAGTGGAGACCGGAGCCGTGTTGAATGCTGGTTCACGCCGCGCTGAGATAGCTGGGGAGGGGCCTGTGCCTGCGGGTGTGTGTGGATGCAGCAGAACCACGACAGACCGAGGCTGACTGGGGGGCAACCAGAACGTAGTGAATGTTAAACATCTGAGCCTTGGTGGTGGGTTTGTGAACATTCACTGTAGAAGTCTTTAAACTTTGCTGTATGTTTGAAATTTTTCATTTAAAAAACAGCTGGAAAAGAGAAAAACCCTGCACATTTGCAAAGGCAGATGTGCAAACAGTGTATTCCCCTTCATCCGATTTCCTCTCCCCTCCCGGGGTCCCCCCTTTAAACAATTTTTGGTTTAGACCTCTGAAGTTTGGTGTTTTAATGTAGGCGGACCCACAGATACTCATACTAGCCCCTCCTTTGCCTGTTCGGGGACCACAGCGCACACACTTGTGTCCCCGGGCGCCGTGTGCACGGGGTCTCGCCGTGACGGGTCTCCTCCCTAAACCAGCCAGGCTCTGGGGCTGTGGGCCTCGTGGCCGTAGCTGGTGCGCAGGCTTGTGGCTCCTGCACAGATGCCTCGTCTTTCCTTCCCTGGCTGTGTTTATGCAGGTTTTGTGTGGTCTGCCCGCCTTAGACATCTTCATCGTGTATTGAGAGCTGCAGTTGAAGTGCAGGGCCTTTTGTGATGGTTCAGCTCTTGGAAGCACAGGATGCTCAGTGCGGTTTTGTGAGGGTCCCTCTCGTGAAGAGTCTCAACAGTTCTATGCAGACTGTGATTGAACAAAAAAGTGGGACAGAAAGCTCTGGTGTCCAGGCCACTGACAGTAGCATCAAAGCTTCCAGTCTGGGGATCCTGGAGGTGGAAGGAGTTGACCTCTGATTACCCCCAGCTCGTTAGAGCTCAGCGTGCACGCTGCCACACGTCATGGGACAGAGTCCTGAGGTCTCTCCTGAGTCTGTACGTGGACTGTGCTCTGGAGGTGGTGGTGATCTCCCACGGGTAGTACCCAGAACGTGCAGTTCTTCTGTTGCTTTGCCAGAACTGGACAGATGTCCAGGGATGTGCCCAGTTAGCACAGCTCGACTGGGGATCCCCGTCACTTTCCTGTTCTACCGCTGGGTCTTCGGGTCGGTACAGCGCCAGCCTTAGTGACCACAAGCTGGCTTTGTCCCCTGCAGGAAGGGGTCCCGTGGCCAGTGTAAGTTGCGTGCAGCCAGCCCACGCCTGCCTGCTGCCCTGAGCCCAGCACTGCGCCCGCCGCTCAGCAGGGCACCGACGTGAGGTGCCTTCAGTTGGCTCAGGGGGTGTGTGTCTGTTGCTCTGCAGCCCTGCTTGCCTGGAAGCTAAGCGCTGTCCCCGCAAGAGCTCATCCAGATTTCCCAGGGCTGTCTTCTGGGCACGAATGTTACCTTACAGCCCTCATGTTGCCTGATTTAGCCAAGCCTATTTGGAGTGAAACTATTTATACAGGGAAGGTTTGAAACTAATTTGTATCCCCGAGGAAGGAATCTTAAGCCTTCCTTAGTCCTGAACGACCCCACGTTTCACACAGAGCTGTCCGACATGAACTAGCCCACATGTCGCCTTTTCATGGCCTCCGGGAATCTTGCTTGAAAGCACAGTGCAGTCCTGGCAGGGAGCAGCTGGAGGGCTTGGCGCGTGTTACTTGGTTGTCTGGGGCCTTTGCTGCTGCCTTCTGGCCCGGGGCAGTGCAGCGTTCATTCTCTGAGCCCACTCCTCTAAATGCGTCTCTTCCATGCCCAACAGATTGGTACACAGAATAGCTTGGAGCTTCTTGAAGACCCGAAGGCTGAAGTGGTTGATGAAATTGCTGCCAAACTTGGCTTGAGGAAGGTACTGAGCATCCTTGCCTCTGAGGGCGGGTCTGGGCTCCGTACTGGGGACGTCTGGGGGATGGCATGGCCAGGCCTCATCTGGGGCTGAACTTCCAGCTGCACAAGGTCGGGTGCAGACCCGAAGCCTCGCTTGTGTTGATGGGTGCCAAAGAAAAGGGTCCCAGTGCAGGGGCTGTTACTTTCCAGTCCACCAGCCATACTTCATGAGGGCTGTCTCAGAGTGGGAGGGAAAGAAACCGTGGAGGCAAGACCCCTTCCTCCTGCCCGGGGTGGGGACCTGGATGCCAGGCTGTGTGTGCCACCACCCCCCACCAGGGTAGATCCTCCTGGGTCTCTTCACGCTGACCGTTCTCTGTCCCCCACACTGGGAGCTGCTTGTGGTCCCTCTTCAGTCCTCACTCAATCTCCTGTTGATGGTTGAGGCTTCGGAATACGTAAGCCTTCCTAGTTTTACCGGGCAGTTAGAAGTCCGGGGAGAATTTTCATTTTGAACCTGTCGATCTAGTTTATCTGACACCCTTGAAGAAGTTACCAGGAACCTTGCAATTGAATTCTTACAGGTAGCGTTGATCTGTGGATTTGAACGCATCTTAGAAGTTCACTATTAATAGCTGCATAAGTTTCATCTTTCATTTCCCAATCAATTTAGACAATGAAAAATGACTCCCTACAGATAAATGGGGGAACACTGGAGACGTGCTTTGTATTTATACCCCAGGAATGCTGTGGAGCAAAGTCATTGTGTCGTTTTAAGAAAACAATTTTAAGAAAAAACAATGTTTTATTGTTCCTAACAAGGAGTAGGCATCTTGATTTAGGGTCATATTTTGGTTTAAATTCTGGAAGTTTCTCTTGTTTGAAAGAGAAAGTGATGTAATTTTTTTAAACCTGTGTTTGCTGTAAATGTTTGGGTCGCGACAGGTGTAGTCACAATAGAGGATCTTCAAGTTACTTAAATGCTTTTCTGCAAACGCTGGTTCCTTAGCCCTTACTTTTCTCACCTTGATTTTGGTTCTGCCTCGTTTGCTGCTTAATTACATTTATCCTTCAAGTCTCATTCTCTCCATCGCCACCCTCCTTGGGGGTTTTATTCATTTGGGCATTTTTAGAGAAGATGAAAGTCTCCACCTTTGTTTGGTCGTCTCTGCAGGAGAGGGAGCTGAAGAGCGGGGCCGAGGCTGTGCTGGGGGGCGGCGGCAGCGCAGCAGGCGGTGTGTGCCTGGACCCCAGCCCGCCCTCACACCTCCCGGCCGGCTTCTGGTTCTGGAAGGCCGACCGGTTACCCCGTGCCGGGGAGGCCGAGCCGCCTTGAGCTCTGGGCCGGACGTTTCCAATCCCAGTACCCTCATGTGCTTCCGTCAGTCTGCGGCTGGGCGGGGGCTCTGTTCTGTCACTCTTCTTTATTTTAAGTAAATGCCTTCTCTAGGGAGTCTGCTTTCCTGTGTCACAGGGAGAGCCCTCGCGTCCGGAGCTGCGTTGTCTTTCTCTGCTTGCTGGTTGTCTGCCTTCCTCTTGGTGTAAATTCCCTTTTCTCTGATGTGCTGCTCCTCTGGTTCACGTGGGCCCTGTGCTGGCATGGAGGTGGTGCCGAGGAGGGTTCCTGAGGAGTAAACAGGCTCTTCCCGTTTGCACTTGTCCCCATCCGGCAGGACTGGGGGTGGTGGCCATTGTCCACGGAGGAGGGTGTGAGAGCCCTGGTGTGGCTGATGCTGGGTTGAGGAGCTGACTCACTTGGGAGGAAGGGACCGGCTCCCAGGGGCCCTGCTGAGGACCGGGGTCTTAGCTCAGGGGCGGAAGCTGGAAGACAGTCATCGTGTGTTTCAGGGAGAGACTCAAGGCATTTTTCTCTTGAATGCAGGTGGGCTGGATATTCACAGATCTGGTCTCGGAGGACACCCGAAAGGGTACAGTTCGATACAGTCGAAATAAGGTGAGATGGGGCGGGGGTGCCCGCCCGGTACCACGCTGCTGTGGCTCACGCTCCCTGCACAGCTCGCCTGGCTTTTAGGCCGCGCTGTTTTCAACACCATGTTCTTGATAAATGAAGGCTGGGTCTGTTTGTTCTGCCTCGTAGATGAAAACCTACCTTGCCTTGGTAAACCAGTGCTTTTTGGAGGTTGGCCTGTGGGGGTGGATTGCCTAGTGCTTCTGGCCTGACTAGTCCCGCGTGCCTGTCTGAGGGGTCTGCAGCAGGCAGGGGGTGCAGGCACTTCTCTCTCCGCAGTTTCCGGCACGTTACGGTTTCGTTCTTACTGTTTCCTGTTGAAGGAGGAGCATATTTTGATGTGGCACTGTAAACCTGACATGCTGGTTCTCTTGTCTTAGGACACCTATTTCCTGAGCTCAGAGGAGTGTATCACCGCAGGAGACTTCCAAAATAAGCACCCCAACATATGTCGGCTCTCCCCAGATGGACATTTTGGATCCAAGTTTGTTACTGCGGTGGCTACAGGTATACATGGGGGCAGGGCTATATTGTAAATATTACGACCTCGTTAACATGTTTTGTTCCTCTTTCAGTAGCTTTGCTTTCCTAACTTAAGTTACAGTAGGTTTTACTAAAGGACCTGTGAGACATAAGATTCTTCTTTTTCGTTTGTGGCAAAAATCCTGAATTTCTCAGCATCACGCAGAGTTGTAGCATGGGAGTGTCAGCATCGCCCCGCTCTAGTCCACCCTCTTGTCCTCAGACCGAGTTCTCTTGGTTCTGGACCGGAGTTCAGGTCGCCGTTGCCCCTCTCCAGTAACCAAAGGTGACTGTCTGGCTTTGCAGGAGGAGAGCCACTGTTCCTGTTACTTGTTTGTTTATGAGTGGGCGTGTCATTTTAAGAAACCATTTCCATATGGCTTTCTTGGAGTGATGCTTGTGTGTGAGAGATGCTGTATGTCATGTTACATGTTATGCAGGTCATTGTGTGTCATAAATACGCATGTATGTGTATGTATGTCATAGGTAGTAGTAAAGGCTTGTGGCCCGTAAAAAAGTGCCACCAAACTTTTTATAACATATTTGAGATGCTGTCCTGGAAAAAAGCCAGGGAGAGGACCATATGACTGAAAAAGAGTAAGAAATTGAAACTTTGGGAACCAAGTCATAAAAACAGTCTCTGGTCAGTTTTTCAAAGTAAACACTAACCTGGAGCCTGTGAAGACCTGGTTTCTACCGTCCCAGAGATGATAATCTGGTTTGTTCATGGTAACATGCTTCCTCAAGTTGAGAAAACTCCAGTACACAGTCAGCCCAAACATGTCAGCACCTGGAGCCTCGCTGGTCCCAGTTGGCCTGTCCACACTGTCGTGGGGGCCCTGAAGGAGGACACCGTTCGTGCTCTCTCAGTTGTTAAGATCCATTTGATTTGAGAGCCACTTAGAGTGACAGGCAGCTTCTTTTTGAAATGCAGGTACTTTTGGGGCGTGAGAGGCAGCGGCAGCATTGTCCATGAACCAGTGGAGTCAGGTTGATCTTCCCAGGTCGGTGTCGGGTCAGCTGTTTAAGGAAGTGGATAGGAGTTTTGAGTGGGACTAACAGAGGCAGAGTTCCATAGCATAGAGGTCCTTCTGCAAGGGGAGACCGGGCGGGGCTGCCGAGATGGGAGACTGAACGCTGAGGAGCAGAGCAGAGCCATGTTGTACGTAACTCAGGATTTTGCCAAGCCAGCTTGTGTCTGAGGAAGGGGAGAAAAGTATTCTCTTTCTTGCCCGGTTATCAGCAAGCCCCTGCCCCCCATTGTGGGTACATGCATTTCGACTGGTGGTTCCCAGACCCGTCAGACTGGATGCCCTGTTTAGAACATTTGTGACACCCCTTTCCTGCCCAGAAAATACAGCTCATAGATAATACACTTGCCCACACAGCTGGCTGTGAAGAAGAAGGTTGGGTAGTGGCCTGACTGAGAGAACGGTGGAGAAGCGTGTGTACTAAGACGGGATGTTGCAGCAGGCTGGTGCGTGGGACCCACCCCTGCCGAGGGCCGGCGCGGGGCTGCACCGTGTGGGACGCCCTCCGGGCCTGGTTCTCTCCACGCAGCTTGGAGCCTCAGTTCAGGCCGTGTCACGCTCCTAGGGAGTCCACCGTGTGTTAAAACTGCATGGCTGTTTCTGGGGTTGTGTATAAAATACAGTTGATTCTAATCCCAGGTCGTCACAAATGGGGGTTTTGCCTACACGCATGTGCGGGGGACATTCTTGGCCCCATGGGATGTGTGTCCCCTGAGCACAGCAGGACATCTGGCATCTTCGACTCCAGCTGAGACTGGCAGCTGCCCGCCCCACCCCGTCCACCTTCACTGGGACAACCGAATGTCACCCCTGGAGATTTCCAGAACTGCCCCTCGTGAGAACTTCTCAGTCTTCCATGGGCTCCCGGGGTAACCTAGCCCTTTTAGTTACTGTTTCCACGGGTAGTAATTCAGTGGGCCACAAGAACTGGCCCCAGCAGCGTTTTTAGAATTATCGTTTGTAACTTAGGGGCTGCCTGCACCTTCAGTTAACGAAGGTGCCTCTTCTTGGGAGTTTGGAAATTAGAGATCGTCTGCGGAATTTTTGCCTCTGAAATCGGCACTTTACTGAAAGGTTTTAGAACTATAAGGCAGTAACTAACTTATGGTAAAATCTGCGGTTAGAGTCTTCACGTTGGTGCTGAGTTGTTCCTCTTGGTGATGTGAATCCTCAGACTCATAATCCCTCCTTCTCTGGGGCCGGCAATGGCAGGGCGGCGATCTGAAGTGTTGTGGACATTCCAGCTCCACATGAAGTGTGCTCTTCTGCAGCAGGGCTCCCAAATGGGGACCCGTCGTTCCCCTGTGGAGCTGTTTGAGGTGCCCTGGTTGGAGTCCCATCCCTGAGGCCCTGATGGGACAGGAAGGAGCAGGCCTATGTGTCTGTGGCCATCTCCCCGGAGATGGCAGCTGTGTTCCAGGCCTCCTGTGCTCCGCGCCACCTGCTGCCAGCCGCGCCCAGGGCTGCGGCTGCAGCTGCAGGCTCCGTGCTTCCCTCCTGTCTGCGCTCCCTCCCGCCCTGGCCTGGGGCCCCCGGGGGGAGGGCGGCGGTCACGTGTGCTGTTCGCTCAGGTGAACGTGAAGGAGCTTGTGGGAGGAGGCTCGCCACAGCCCCATCTGAGCTCCCTGCGCCACGCTGGCATCTGTGTCTCGGTCACCTGGCACGGCCACGCCCGCTTCTCGGCTGGAAATGTTACTTTCTGGGGCAGCCTGTCAGCCTCAGTAGCAGCTGAGTTCTTTATCCCGGCCCCTTCCCGCTGCACAGTGGGTTTCCTGATGGGCTGGTCTGGGAAGGGAGCAGTGGCTAAGTTACCTTCGCCGCTGGGCTGGTATTAGGTTTCCAGCACGGTTAACTGAACCCCTCAGGACCTGGATTCTCGCTTTTCCACGTGGAAAAGGGAAGCTTGCGGTTCGTCTGAGTGACTTTGTCTTAAGAGCCTTCTGTTTTACAAACAACGTTTTGATTTTTCTCTGATTCTCACAGGCCAAATTTTCATTGCACGATCAGTCTAAAAACCAGTGCAGGTTCCCAGGGCGCACACGGGCAGCTCCTCCACGGCCCTGCCTCGCCTTCGCCTCTGCTCCTTTGACACCACACGCTCACTGTGGTGTGACATTCGTTCCCGGAACACACTGGCGGTTGACGGTCTTGTGTTGGCTGCCTTGACGTTATTTGGTGGCCACTGCCCAGCATGTGAATTGAGGGCCTGAGAGAAGGTGTGAGGGCTGGTTGTGGACGGGCCTTCGGAGCCCAGCGTGGCTCAGCGTTGGAAGCCAGCTGCTGTTGGCCTCTGGTGTGCGGAGTCACACAGATGGCAGGCCTGGCCTGTCCCTCAGAGGCTGGCCCTGCCCAGCCCTTCACATTTTCAGATGCCTGACCTGCTTTTTGGTAAACGTTTGAAGGCTAGATGGAGCAGACTTAAGCTTTCTGATCAGTAACTTACTCTGATTCTGTCAAAGAAACTAAGACAGATATTGAGGGCTCTTTAAAATCTCAAAAGCTCTGGAAAGTGAGGGTGTTCAGAGGGGTCTGAGTGCTTGCCAGGTTCTGCAGCCCTTCTTCCCTCGTCCACCGCCTCTGCCCTTGTCCCGGCTGTGAGTCCCTTGCAGCTTTTTGTGTGGGGTGGGGAGTGGTGCGTGGTGCTGGGGGCCCCGCCTCCCGAATGTGGCGGCTGTGTAGGCAGCTGAGGTCGGGGCTGCTGTCCACACTGTGTGGCTACTAGTGTTGTTTTTGCCAAAAATGGATTCTGTCTTCTCCCATCCACGGCGGCACGTCTCTTGGCCTCCACAGACGAACTCATCCTGTGTCCTGCACTCGAGAACAGAATTTGTTGGAGTGCAGGCTCACTCAGCACCTGGAGCCCGAGGACTGAGTGGCACCTGGAGGTTAACGGCCTTGCTTCAGATTCTGAGAGAACGTGTGGGTGGTGGGAGCTGTTTGAGGCGCCGCAGTGGCATCTCCGTGCCCTGCGTTCAAGGCCTTGTGCTCAGGGCCCCGTAAAACTGCCACCGGAAGGTTTTCTTACATAGGACATGCTCTGGAGTTTGTCTGTCCTGCTGGCCCAAAGGGAAGAACGTCATTTGGTGGATGCTCGTTGAAGGTCTCTCTCTTGCAGGTGGCCCCGACAACCAGGTCCACTTTGAGGGGTACCAGGTGTCCAATCAGTGCATGGCGCTGGTCCGGGATGAGTGCCTGCTGCCCTGCAAGGACGCCCCCGAGCTCGGCTACGCCAAGGAGTCCAGCAGCGAGCAGTACGTGCCTGACGTGTTCTACAAGGTAACAATGGGAGGGCTCCGAAAGCGCGAGCTGGACGGGGTGCGGTGTGGACACGACCTGTCCTGGATGCCGCTGACTTTGGTGCTCTCTGGCCACGCAGGCCGTCTGTCAGCCGTGCTCGTCCAGAGCCCAGCTTGTGGGTAAAGGAAGCCATGAGTTTCCAGGGCTGCTCGTTAGCTGCTCAGGCGTCGTGCTGTTAGGGCCCGTAACCAAGAGACGGTACGTAGCACAGTCCAAACTTGGCAGCACAGACAGCGCCCGCCTCTGACGAGGAGAAATGGTGTCCGCGGGGCCGCGGCTGCAGGTGGGCACGCTGGGCTCCCTGGAGGGGACCCAGTTTAGGCTGACTGCTTAGACGGTCGTCCGTGTCCTGTGGAAGCTGTAAGATGACTTGTGCTGGAGACTGGCATGGTGTGAGCACTTGGGAGTCGGGTGCTTCCCCGTGGCCCAGTGCGGCTTTCGTGCTCAGCTCGGGCCCATCCTGGCCCACTCGGTTCCCATCCGGCCCTGCTCCGCCCGGAGGACTCATTTAATGTTTCTTGCAGTGTGGAGCTCCTCTTGTTCGTCCAAAAAGTATCTTGTCTTCTTTTCTGAAGGATGTGTTCACTGTGCAGGGTTGCAGGGTGACCGGCCTGCTCCCCTCTTGCCTGCCTCCCAGTGGCCGGCGGGCAGTCAGCTGTCACCCTGCAAGTTCCTCTGTCCGTCATGACAGCGCCTCTCTACCGCTGGCCTCAGCACCTGGTTCTTGACCTGCCTGGTGCCCCGGGTTTGGGGCTTGCCGGGCTCCTTGGTCTGGGGGCTGGCGGGTTGTGTTTGGCTGTTGTGTGTGTTCCTGTTGCTGCCCTGACAAATGGCGCAGGCGCAGTGGCCGCAGGATGGCAGCCC
The DNA here is from genome assembly GCF_036321535.1 of Camelus dromedarius. Lineage (NCBI taxonomy): Eukaryota > Metazoa > Chordata > Mammalia > Artiodactyla > Camelidae > Camelus > Camelus dromedarius. Next base: position 27,935,619 of record NC_087451.1, read on the forward strand.
TTTATTGCCTCACAGCTCCGTGGTCAGGAGTCTGGGCAGAGCTCAGCCACGCTCTCTGCTTGGGCCTCTCCGGGCTGCTGCAGTGGTGTCAGCTGGGCTTTGATCTCATTAGAAGCGTGAGGTTCCAGGCCCCCAGGCCATCCCTGGCCTGGCATCTTCTCCCCGAACCCGCGGGAACATGCCTCTGGCTTCTGCTGCCACCGGCCTGAGCCTCATGAGGGCTTGTGTGCCCCCCCCCCCCGTGGGCTCTTCTCCCTCATCCTCCTTCCTGGGTTGGTTTCCCTGAAGCAGGTGTCGTGGGTTTACGTGGTGGGCTGGAAACCGTGCTCTTTCTGCCCTCGGAGACTTACCACGTGCACTTACCTTGAGCGGCCCCAGACGCACCTCCCCGGCCGGCCGCGGGCGGAGTCTCGCTGTGCCAGACCTGCACCAGCCTGACCCTGAGTGCGGTCAGAGCGCTCTGTCTTTGTTATGGGCCCTCCCTGCCTCCTGTGAAGGCCGGCTCACGTCCGTTCCCGTTCCTCCCTTTTCTGCCTCCTGACCCGGACATTGGTGACAGCTCTGCATGCGGCTCCGGCGGTTGCCTCTTCCGAGGAGGGTCCGTTTCCCTGGGTCAGCTTCTTGACTCGTCTTTGCGGTTTGGTGTCTTGAGTCATGAAGAAAGTCTGTTGTCTTATCTTCCATGAGGTTCATGGCTTTGTCTCGCATGTTGGGGTTCCTGGTCCGCCTGGAATTGTCCTACGTGTGTGGTGTGAAGTAGGGGTCTGGTTTTTCTCGAGTTTTCAGCCGTGTGGATGATCGGCTGAGCACCACTTACTGCAACTAGCCCTCCTTGGCCTGCTGACCCGTGGCGCTCCTTTGTCGTCACTCGTGGCCGTGGTCACGGCTGTGTGTCTGTCCTCTCTTCTGGCTGCTGCCCGGGCTCCGCAGCCGCACCAGCGCCAGAGCGGCGGCGTCCCTGTTACTGTCCCGCCCCCGCCCATCAGGGCCCCGCCTGCTTTCCTCAGGAGCCCCGCCCGCTCCGGCCTGAGGGCGGGCGTGGGCTGCCCGTATTTTCTGGTCTTTGACATTGCTCAGAAGGTTAGGGGTCTTCTCCTTGAAGGTTTTTCTGCCATTTGCTAGCTTGTTCTGAGGTACCTTATGGTTTCTGCATATCATGAGAAGCATCTTTTTTAAATGACATTTTCAAACTGTTGCTGCTGGAAACTGGTGAACGCTTGGCTTTACTGTTCGCTCCCCTGACTGTGGGCTCCTGGGTCTCTGCACAGACTGCCTGCTGTCCAGGAGCAGGAGCAGGGGCTCTGGCCCTACCCCCCCGTTGGCTCCTTGTGCCAGCGGGGCTTCTGGAACAGGGTCTGGTGGTTCATCGCAGAGGGTGCGCTGTGGGGATTTCATCGTTGACTGTGCTTGTTGTGGGGCTTTTGTGTTGTGCAATACCTTTTATCAGGTGAGAAATTTGTGTGTTATTTCCATGTTTTGTAAGTTTCTTGCACTGAAGGAGAGCTGACTTCTGTCACAGAGCGTGTCACGTACTTGATCTTGCTCCTGCTTCCTCAGTTTGCTTCCCTGCCCGTGAGTGAGAGCCGGCCAGCAGGGCTTCTGAGGATTGTTTGTAGCCCTGTAGGACTTGAGACACTCATCTCTCATGTGTTTCAGGAAAATACCAGTTTGAGCAAAGAGACCTTTGAAACTAAGCATTTAAGTAGTCCTTGTAGTCCTCCTGTGGGCTTTGGGGTCGGGTTTAAAATGTGCCTTGTAAACAGGACATGCACCCGTGTTGTCTAAGGCTGTTCATCGTGGTGTGATCCTTGGGAACAGAAACGCAGAGCGACCCAGCAGTCCAGGGACAGGGGCGTGAGGCTGCAACGCATCTGTGCGGGGGGCGTTCTGTGATCGCTGAAGTTGTGGTGTGGAAATTGTTTGAAGACATGAGATAAGACTCACTGTAAAATTTTAAAATGTGCCTGTGCACGCAGCACACTCCCGCCTCTCCTTGCTCTTAAAGGGGCACGTGCACACATGTGTGTGCATGGAGGGCAGGCCTGGGACACGCAAAGGTCCACTCTTGTCTGCCGCTCTGTCTGTCCTGGGGGAGCACCCGCTGTGAAGGTGGGGCGAGGGGCACGTGCCGGCACCCTGACGCTGAGGAGGTGCCTGGAAGCCTCTAGACGTGCTTGCTGTGGGTTGTTTCTGGAAGCCAGTGCTTTCCCTCAGGGCTTCGGTGCCTCGCGGGGCACCTGGGCCTCCAGGTGGTGGGAGGGAGGTCTTCTGCCTTTACTTCTTCCCGCCTGCTCTGCGCCGGCCCCACCTCCAGTGTGGTCCTTCTGTGATGTGAGGCAGGAGCTCCTGGTGCTCACGGTAGCCAAAGGCAAGACGTGAGGAAGACCTGTGCAACGGTAACTGATAACCCAGTAACCACTGCTGGCGGCTGGCATGGTTCCTTCACGTTTCCTCTTCTGTCACGTACAGATGCGGCCTGAATGGGTCCACTCACTGACTACGTGGCTGGATCACGATGTGCTGAGTTTGGCTTCTGCTGGTGGTGTGTCGGTGCGACTCGGGGCCTGGTACCTGCGCCCCTGCCGCCGCCCTGACCAGGGAGCCACGTGGGCCCCGCAGGTGGGAGCTTGGAGGCTCAGTCTGCTCTCAGGAAGCCAAGTTTTTGGCTGAGGGTTAGGCAAGAAGCAGAGGTGCTGGAGGTTTTTGAGGCGAAGGTCTGGGTGAGGGGATGCCTGGGGCTGGGAGCCGGGCCTCATGGTGTGTGGTCACCACTCAAAATCCCGTGTGCGTCAGGAGCCCAGTTTTCCAAACATTAATGTGTAGACTTACTGTTGTGACACGAAATATCTGTTTATTTTGGCAAGTCAGGAATTCTAGGTTAATATGAAAAAGGGAACCCCACACCCACCTTCACCTGCCCTAGCAGCACCTGCCCCCCTGCACACGGATGCCACTGGATCTGCAGCCCCTGCACTCGGTCCAGACCTGGATGGGGTGCTGCGCCCGTCCTGTCCTCCCAGGCCGTCTGTCTAGGTATCACCCGAAGAGGGTGAGTCAGCTGGGTGGGGAGGGAGCCGTCCGAGGGGCCACACGTCTGGAGGGCATGTCCAGGGGGCCCAGGCCCCGGCTAGCTCGAGTGCGCCTGTGATGGGGGTGGTGGGCGGTGGGGAGCCACGGAACAAAGGACAGAAGGTGGTTCTGGAGTGCTCCTGCTGGATGTGGGGTGAAGGGCGGTCTGAGGCAGGAGGCTTTGGCAGCAACCTGAGTGTCAGAGGCCAGTGGCTGAGCCAGGAGGGGCAGCGGGCCTGCTGTCAGGACCTGCAGGGCAGGATGGGGCTGGATCTGCCCGCCCGCAGGCGCGGCTGCCCTGCAGGAGCAGAGGCGCGAGTTCTGATGCCGAGATCCTGAGTCGATGTGCACGGACCGGCGTTGGGCTGTTGGATCTCGGGCAGGGTGACCCCTCGTAGCCCTCTGTGTTCTCATCTTGTGATGGGGACCCCGTGGTCTTGTGTTCGCAAGGAGTCTGGCCTGGCCCAGGCTCTGCACGGGCCTGAGATGTGTCAGCTGCGGGTGCCCGTGGGCACCCGCCGACCCCGCTGTTTCCCACACGGGGACTCTTTTGTGCCGAGCCGTCTCCCATCAGGCTGCTGGTTTCCCTTGTCGCCTTCTTGCCCTCTCTTTAAGGAGAACAGCGGTACAGGAGGGTCTCATTTGCCTTTTCCAAAGCAAGTGGCGCCAACCGGTCAGTGCAGTTTGCTGCTGTCCTGGCACAGAGCCCACTTGCCGGTGAGCGCCAGAGATGGATGGACGTTTCCAGACGTGGCTGATAGCGGGTTGAGAGGCCTTGGGGACCTTGAGTCCTGACTCCCAATGTCTTACTCCAGGTGGAGAGAAAACTGCTGACGCTTGGGGGCTGCCAAACGTAGGACTACGGCGCCTTCTCCTCATGGGTTCTGCCTGACATTTGCTCAGCCCGTAAAAAGTCATTGCCTTTAAGTGGTGTACGGGGTAGGGGCTGGCTGGCGGGAGCATTTGAGTGAAGGCCTGGGGAGAGATAGAATTCGCCTGCTTGCTCCCCAGGGAAGAGCCGGGACCCAACACCTTTATTATCTTGGGGAGCAGAAGAGTACAGTGGGGTAGTTAAATTTGAAAGAGAATGGCACGACACACACAAAAGAGAGAGGGGGGCATTTAACCAGAAACCTCCCTAGAGGCGAAGATTAAAGCGAACAGGTGCTGGGAAATGTCTCTGCGTGTTAGAGCCTAATTAGAGCTGAAGATGAATTCCAGACGGGCTCATTCCGTGTGAGTTGTTGCAGGGTGTTTCTTGTAAGGCAAGCGTGTATTTTTGGAAATGGTGATTTAGTTTGATTAGATTTGATTCCCACCTCTCACTGAATCTCCTCTGTGGCCCCAGGACCCACTGAGCGGGCCTCACGTCTTGGGCTGCTGCTGTCAAGCTGGTGGGGCCACAGAGAGCCGGGCCCAGCTCACCTGCGGTGGGGACGAGCAGGTGAGGGACGAGGGACCCACTTCAGAGCGGAGCGTTGTTTCCAGGGATGGGCTTGTGCTCCATGTGTGGCGGCTTCACGTGTGTGGACCATTTTCTGAGCGGTAGAGGGGTGGGTTCTTGCTAGTGGCCCTCTGGGTTGTGAACAGAGAAAAGGTAGGGAAGGTGTGAATTATCTGAGATGCGCTGCAGACCAGAGAGTTTACTTTCCGAACTAAAGGAGCAGGGCCACGTGGGGCCCTGGGTGTCCCGTTAGGATCACGGTCTTGGCTCAGCCTGTGAAGGTTTCCCGAAAGACGGCGCGGCCTCTGTCGTCTCCGGAGGGTGCCCTGTGCGGGGGTGGCCTTGCATCACCCTGCGTGCCTTGGGGGAATCTGCTTGGCCTCCATTAGGGTCTGAGAGCTTTAATAAACCTGAACTTTTATGTAAGGCCTCATAATTGGAAATTATGGATGTATAATTTATATACGACTACGACTCAGTGAATGGTTTATATAACGTTAAGTGATGATTTAGATAGAAAATATGACCCCCTTTTGCAGAATCTTTAAAGAAAAGCGTTGGTTCTTAATTTATTTCTAGAGCTCTGTTTGAACTCAGCATGCTTGACATAAATCAGATCTAATTGTCATTTTATGATTAATGAACATATGTTGGCCGTTTTCCCTGTAATTAAACTTTATGTTCCATGCATCTGACAAAGCAAAGCAAGTTCCGACCTCGACAGGTTGGCGGTAGGGGTTTCCGTGTGTGTGTGTGTGTGTGTGTGTGTGTGTGTGTACACGTACGTACGTACTCATTTGTTTGTGTGTTTATTTTACTAATGGACAAGGATTAAGTTTCCAGAAAGTTGAGTTTTCAGATGTGTGAGTGAGGCTCTTCCGAGTCAAGATTCAGATATGAGGCCGAGAGAGCGTGTAGAGGAGGATGGGGCACAGGTGGGTGCCAGGGCGCAGGGGCCCTGGGTCTGTCTCCCACAGCTTCGGCGCCGGGCGGGGCAGAGGGCGGGGCAGCGGGGGAGGCCTGCCAGGGGTGCCGGAGGGTAGAGTCACTCTTCTCTCTGCCTTTCATGCGCCTCAGCAGGAGTTGTAGTTCGGGGGTGACGTGAGCATGTGAAAGGAGACCTGTCACTGCTCAGCTGCCCTGAACTCACGCCCTGGACCACTGTCTCCTGTTTCAGGACGTCGACAAGTTTGGCAATGAGATCACCCAGCTGGCCCGGCCCCTGCCCGTGGAGTACCTGATCATCGACGTAAGTGTGCGTCCTGGGCCGCTGAGCTCAGGATGCTGGGGCCTCTGGCACCCGGAGGTGTTTAAATCACCAGGCTCCTGGCATCCCTGAAAAGCTCAGAATTTTAAGGGCTCTTTCTTTGGTTTTTTATTTCCTTAAAAACAACTGGAAGCACAGCAGAGGCCCACCGCCTGGGCCAGGCAGCCTCTGGGGGTCAGCGAGTCTCTCCCTGGCTCCAGGTGCGGGAGCTGCCGCAGCTGGGCTCCTGGGGCCACTCTGAGTCACTCCCCAGGGATGGGGCTGTGACTCTGTTCTTCAGAGAGGGCTTAGGGTAGCTCTCCAGGAGCCAGGAAGGAACCTGGGACTGACAGACACACATTCCCCAAGTCTCAGCTCCTCCCAGGAGTGGGCTCTGCTCCCGGAGGTGTGGCCGCAGCGCAGGGGCAGGGAGGGCCAAGGGCCGAGAGCGGCATGTGTGTGCAGCAGTCAGGGCTCTGTCCGGAGGGCACGGGGGGGGCTCGTTTCCTAACTGCTGCATGCCAGGATGAATTCGGGCTGCACCTGGACTCGGGATGGGCATGTGGTTCAGGCTGTAAAATGTGATTGCACTCGGAGCAGTGGGTCCCCGTGAGCCAAGCCCGTCGATGCTGCATTCCGGCTGACAGCTCCCAAGAACGTGTCTGTTACCTCGGCCTTAAAGGCATCTGTTTTTAGACCACCTAGGGTGTCATTAAGATGAGAACAGATTGATGGCACGTGCACTTACGAGGGTCTGCGTGACTGAAAGCCAGCTTCCTAGGTCTTCTCTCCCAGTGGCCTCCCTGCCGTTCCCTCCGCGCAGGAGCTCCCATCTCGCCTGCGGGCTTGCCTCGGTAGCGTTTGGTTGATGAGGGCGCACCCTGCCCTTTGGTACCCATGTGCTGTCTTCCTGCAGAAGGAGGTTGGAGCCGGTGACCACACGGGTGTGCTCAGCTCCTCATCTGGCCCTGGACCCTGCCTGACCAGCAAGTCTGATGGTGTCACACCTGTGACTGGCTGCTTGTTGCAGCTTTTGTGGAGGGCTCTGCAGGTGGCCAGGCGTCAGCTGTTGACCAGACGGACTGGGCTGGGAGAGGGTTTGAGCACAAGACAGGGCGTCCAACGCCCTGCGTCCTGTCCCCCGAGCGTCTGGGGTGTTCACAGACTGCCCTCTGAACTTTAGTCTTGTCGCTCTCCAAGGGGCGGTCGCAGGTCTGCGGATGCTTCCCTTAAGTCCGTGTTTACTTGCTAGTGGGTATCCTGTTGCTGGGAGTCCGCGGAGCTCTGCCTCTGCAGCGCAGATGGCCCCTCTGCCACCCTGAGAATCCCGACAGCCGCTGGGCCTGCGTCCCACGTGTGCCGCCCGTTCCGAGGGCCCGACGCGTGTGAACGCAAGGCTGCCCTCACGGCAGCCTCAGGAGGCGCAGGTGCTCTGTCATCCCACCTGTCAGATGAGCAGAGCGAGGCCTTGGGCCGAAGCCGTGGAGGCTGCACAGTAGGACGTGGCCCCACGCTCCAGTCCACGTCCTGCGGCCCGAGACTGCGTGGTCTCCCCAGTAACAGCCCGGCGGGGCCCAGCGTGCCATTCGCAGCCCTGGCCCAGTCACAGCGGGTTCTGGGCCAGCCAGCTGGCACAGCTCCTGCCTTCCCTGATGCAGAAAACAGACCAGAGCGACATTTCCATTCCTTAGAAATAGTCCCAAAGGGACCAGAATAGCTGCCCTAAATCTGGGTGAGGTGAATTGCTGCCGCTAGTGTCACATTGCAGAGGAGACACTGCATCAGCTGAAAGGTGGTTGGTAGCTCACATTTGGGTGCTTTTGTGAGGAGGGGCACCTGCCAGGGAGAAGGGAAATGGTGTTCGTACTGGTTCTTGCACACCTGCCGCTGTCCGGCAGCTCCCATTGGCTGTCGTTGGGTTCAAAATGCCCTGTCGCTACTGAAGCACGTCTGAGCCGGGGGAAGGGCTGAGGCTCCCCTTCGGACTTGATTGAGCTCTTGATTCAGTCGCTTCTGCAGCCCCCGGCTTCCCCTCCTGCCCAGATGCGCCTGCTCTGTGCGTGCATGGTGCCTGGGAGCCCAGAGGGGCCTCAGCCCACTGGAGGGCTGGGCTGCACATGCCCCCAGCCAGGCCCTGAGATGGCGCTGGTGCCCCCGCTCCGCTCCCGTGGCCCCTCTCCAGCTCACCTTGGGCATAGGGAGGGCAGCTGTGTGCACGGCTGTCTGGGGGCTGGATTTAGGACACTGCCCACCGGCACTGAGATCTCGACCGATATTAAGGATGATCCTTTAGTTTGTCCCGGAGTCAGGGTTTCAGAGTTTTTATCTCGGGGCTGTGCTGGTGGACACGCGGTCCCTCAGCGGGAGCCGGCGTCACGAGTAGCTCGGGGCTCTGGGAGGGGTGTGCTCAGCCCACACCCTTTACAGCACAAGTGATTTACCATGGGTTTGTGTTTCTGTCCATTAGATCACAACAACTTTCCCCAAGGATCCTGTTTATACTTTTTCTATTTCACAAAATCCATTTCCTATTGAAAACCGGGATGTGTTGGGTGAGACGCAGGTAAGCTCTTTATCTTTAGAAACATAACTTAAAGTAACTGCTGCTTGTTTGTCTAGTGACACTATTGTTTTCTAGAAAGTCCCAAGGTTTCTGACTCTCCTGATGTGTCCTTGTGACAGAGCCTGGCTGGGCCTTTGTCTGAGACGCTGTTGATCACACGAGCCCCTCTGGGGCGAGGTGGTGCAGGCCGCGGGAGGTGAATCCCCTTAAGTCAGGCCTGGGGCCGGGAGGACCGTTCTCAGGGGCTGCTTCCCTGCGCATCTTGTGTCCTCTGACAGCTGTGTCGCTGCTCAGTGGTAACGGATGGCCCCGTCTCTGAGGCCGCGTGCTCTGCCCCGCCTCGTCACCCCGCCATGTTTCTCCCACCATTGAGCTGTGGGGCCTCAGGCGGCCTGGCCACCTGGGCGCGGGGGCACGCGGCGCCGACCTGCTCCCACCTGCACGCCAGGCCAGGTCAGGGCTGCTGGGACTGCCTTGTGGTGCCACAGCCTGAGCTGTTAACGGGCATCGCAGAGAGGGGCCTGGTGGGAGGACGCGCGGTGAGGTTTCCTTCTGAAGCGGCAGTTGGTCTACGGAAGCTCTCTGGTTTCCTCGCTGCCCCTCCGCCAGGTGCTCGTGGGGGTGCGGAGGCTCTTCCTGGGGGAGGGTCTCGAGTCGCTTGTTTCGGTCCTGCAGAAAGCGCTAGTGTCACACACCCCAGCCCGCCCCTCAGCGCAGCACAGCTAGTCAGCAGCAGCGTCTGGACAGCCGGGTCTGTCCCCGCCCCCAGGCGCCCCCCCGCGGTCTCCCCCACCTGGAGGGAAGTCGGGGCGTGTCTCACAGCTGAGCCAGCTTTATGAACATGCGTGTCTTCCATAAGTCAGGTGTGCGGAGAGCGTTTTCCTGGGAGATGAGGGCAGATTCTGCAGCTCTGGGCTCCTCTGTCTCAGGGTCCCGGCCAGTGGTTCTAGAAGGAGAGGGCAAGGCGGCCGTCAGCACTGAACGTGGTCGGTCTCGTCTTCGTAGGACATGGCTCTCCCTGGGGTCTGGCCCTGGGGACTGTCATGGAGTGTTTATGTCTTTCTCCTCCCTCGCCCACCTCTCCAGGACTTCCACAGTCTGGCTACCTACCTGTCCCAGAACACCTCATCTGTGTTCCTGGATACCATCTCGGATTTCCACCTCCTGCTGTTTCTGGTCACCAACGAAGTCATGCCTCTGCAGGTGCGGGCCAGGGTGGGAGCATGGCTGGGAAGCCGGGTCGAGGTCCCCCTTATTAACCTGTCCCCTGGGCAGCAGCTTTGCACAGGGGCCTTGACAGAAAGGTGAATTTTTCACACTTAGCATTTGCACTGAGACAGCTTCTTGGAAGGTGCAGGATGAGGCCGGTTCCTCTGTTAGAATCGTGTGGAATGCAGAGGCCGCTTAGCTCTGTTTCCTTCTAGTGTGGAACATTAGGGATCCAACAATTTAAAAAATTCCTGTCCGAGCAGTTTCAGAATTACAGCCTCTGCTTCATCCTGATATCTCCCCTCCTCCCAAATCAACTCCAGTTTATTGCCTTGGCCCAGAATGTTGGCCAGCGTCCAGGCCCCGGTGCACAGCTGCACAGCTAGCGTTTTTAAGACTCACTGTTGTTGGGGGGGAGGACTGGTTTCGGATGGCAGCTGCCCCCTGAGCAGCACAGGGGCAGTGGATCCAGCCAGGAGGCCCCGTGCATGGGCTGTGTCGTGGATGTCCCGTGGATGTTTCCTGAGGTCACAGCGTGGAAAGGAGAGCCCCCACCACTGCTTCCCCGTATCAAGTGGTTCTGTAGCTGCTCTTGTGTCCTGCTGGGCTTGTCTTGTGTCTGTGGTTTGTCCCAAAACTGCCCACTTGTGACATTTGACACCAGGCACCCTGAGTCTTGCCGCTGGCTTTGCCTTCCCTGTTAGGCCCAGAGAGTTGCACCTCCGCCTGGGTTCGAGTGCCGGCTGGTGGGCCAGTGGTGGAAGCGTAGGGCCTCCTCACTGCTAAGTGTGTGCTGTTTCACTTGTTCGGAGGCCTTTTCTGTGGGTGTCGTCTGAGTGTCCCTGGAAGGCTTTCTTCATCTCCATCGTGTGAACTGCTTAGTTCTCTGCACGTGGACCCGGGAGGCCTAGGATGCAGAGAAGACAGGGAGCCTGAGGGGAGCCTGAGGGATGAAGGTGGACTGCATGGCCAGGGCCCCGTCAGCCACCCAGGCCCTCGGGAGGGGGCCGTGGGCCCAGACGCCCCGGGTGACAGTGCTCCTTACAGACCTAAGTGTGGGGGTGATGTCTCACAGTGATAGTCTGGGGTTTTTGAAATTTTCTCTGAATTGTGTCTTGATGTTGGGGGGGGAGAAACTGTGAGCAAGTCTGTTTACTGTCAGTGAAGCGAGTTGAACTTCCTTTTTTGGCTTCTTGTAGGACAGCATCAGCCTGCTGCTGGAGGCCGTGAGGACCCGGAACGAGGAGCTGGCCCAGACGTGGAAGAAGTCTGAGCAGTGGGCCACCATTGAGCAGCTCTGCAGTGAGTGTCCTCCGCCGGGGCCCGGGTCGTGCGGGGCCCGCTCTGCGTGCACAGCAGCTGTGCCGTTCTTCAGGCATCTTGGGGGCAGTCTGGAAGTCAGCGTTTTAGAGAAACGGGAGCTTGAGGTCCACACGCGTGTCGAGTGCAGGCTGTTCTGCCCCCTCTCCCTCTCCGTCCTCGGCTTTCTGGATGGATGAGGAGGAGCAGAGTTAGGGAGTGTGGGCTCTTGTGTCTCCAGGCCCTGAGCCTCCGTGCCGCCCAGCGAGAGCTCGCCCGTCAGCCTGGGGGTGTCCCTCGCTGCCTGCACCGGGGCTGCTGACCCCCCACCCCCGGCTCAAGAGGGCAGGCGGCCGTGGCGGCCCTTCCCTGTGGCCTTGAGAAATACTGGCACACCCCCTAAGGCAACCCTGAAAATACACACAGAGAAGTATTCCGGCCATTTTCTCAATCAAGGGGGAAGATACTTGAGCCAAAATCAGGAAAAACCTGATGGAATCCAGGCCACGAGGGAGCCCAGTAGGCTCTCTCTTGACACGAAGTGCCTGGGAGCTGAGTGGTTGGGTGCTGGGCGGGCATCCTGCTGCTCCCCCCTCTTCAGTTTTCTTTTGCACAGTTCTGACGGCCACGCTGGGAGCGTGGCTGGACGTGCCGCGTGGTCTTCCTGCTCCACGTTCTGAAACAGAGGACACTCTGTTCCCGCCAAAAGCCTTACAGTGAAGCCCACGGCCTCGTGTCCTTGCGTGGACAGTGGTGCGGTGCTGCCAGCAGTCAGCACCTGGTGCAGCTCTCACACCCCCAGCACAGCAGCCCTCCGGCTCAGGTGCTTCCCACGGAAACGCTGCTGGCAGCAGTTTGGAGCCCTGTCTGAGCCCAGAGAGTGTGCACGGGAAGGCTGGGAGGTCGTCCTGGACAGACATGGGCCCGTCAGGGGACAGGAAAACCAGATCAGAGGAAGTTTCAGTCTGAGCATTTGGCTCACTTCTGCCATCCCCACTAGACATGAGGGAAGAGCCAGTGACCTGCAGGAGCTCATGCACAGACGGAGTGAGAAGGAGCCCAGGCCATGGCAGGCATCAGTCCCACGGCAGCAGGGCGACACGGTCTGGGCCCACTGCCTGCAGCCCCTATGGGAGAGGCCCCGGTGGTCCCTGACACTGCTGAGAGGGGCTGCGCGATCATCAGATGCGCTGCGGTTGGTGACACAAGTCAGCGGTAGTGCCACACGCAGAGCGTCGCGGAGCATGAGTGACCTCGCGGGTATAGGAAACGGAAGTCACCAGAAAGCTCTTTGTGGGAGGCCAACACTGCAAAGGAAGAGCTAGCAAACAGGAGAGAAATAGCATCGTCCTCGCTCGGAAGACAGTACAGTTCTAAGATGTCAGCTTCCCCCAAATTGATCGGTACAATCAAAAGCCCCATAGGCTTTTTTTTTTGTGCAGGGGGAGGGAGGGTAAAAAAAGCTGTAAAATTTGCCCAGGAACACAGAGGGCCCAGAAGGCAGCGTGAGGAGAGAACAAGCCAGAGGATGCGGTGGTGCGTGTGCTTGATGTGTAAGCTGCCGTGAGCAGGCGGCGCTGTCGGCAGGAGGACGTTAGACCGCCGGGCTGGGTGGGGGCCGAGCAGTGACAGGAGGAGGCGCCCTTTTCAGAAAAGTGCAAGGAAACCGCTGGGGATCTGCGTGGGTAGAATGAACCTCGACTTCTATAATACACACCCACGTCAAAAGCAACTCCGGACGGGTCAGAGACCTCGCGGTAAAGGCTGCAACTGTAAAGTAAGACTCATGTGAAAAAACAAAGTTAAATCTATTCAAGACCTTGGGGTAGGACAGAAGAACACTGACCGGAAAAGACTGGTCAGCTGGACTTGATCAGAATGAAACACTAGTGCCCACCCAGGGATGCTGTCAGCACACGAGAAGGCACTTGCCACCCCTTCTGTGACGTGGGACCCACATCTGATAGACACAGCGATCCCAGCACGTTGATGATCAGAACCAAGGGCACGAGTGAAAACTGGGCAAATGGCTTAGACATTCCCCACAGAGAGATACAGGACGGTCACCACCAGTCGTCAGAAAAATGGAAATTAAAGGAGATACCATAACATTGTGAGTGTGAAATGAAATGAAAACCCAACCTCACAGAGCGACTGGAACCTCACACACGCTGGTGAGAAGGGAGGCCATCTGGCCGTTTCTCAGCCGTTCACTTACCCTAGAACCCAGCAAGCGTGCACCTACGTTTTACCCAAGAGACGTGGAAACATGGATCCACACAGCAATTTGTGCAAGAATATTCATGGCACCTGTGTTGAGAGTCGCTCAGAACTGGAGGGGGTGGGGGGCCACGGTGCAGCTCACAGGAGCACTGCCGCCCACCAGCACAGAGGGGGACCCTGACAGGCGGGCGCGGGCTCAGCAGGCGGACTGATGGCCGCAGGTGACGGCGCCCAGCTCTGCAGACGTGTCTGTCGGGGTTGTGTGTGTGAGCGGGGGGCCAGTGGCGGGGGTCTGGCGCTGCACCTGCCTCTTCTACCCGGGGCGGGTGGCTTCGCTGTGCAGAAATGACACCACTGCTCTCTTCCCGGCCCACAGGCACCGTCGGCGTGCAGCTTCCCGGCCTCCAGGAGTACGGCGCCGTTGGGGGCTCCGTGCATGCCGCCTCGGCCGCCGTGTGGGCCTGCCAGCACTGCACCTTCATGAACCAGCCGGGCACCGGCCACTGCGAGATGTGCAGCCTCCCCCGGACCTAGGGCTCCGCCCCCTGCTGGCGGGACTGGGCCCACCCCAGCCCTCTCTGAAGCCAGGATTGTAACCGTGCCCTACGCCGGCAGCCATGTAGGTGGGGCGGGGGCAGCTGCCCTGGGGTCTCTGGCCCACGAAGCTTCTCGGCACCAGACTTCCCTGGAGGCAGGGAGCCAGACTGGTGCTGTGCAGGCTGCAGTCGGTCTCCTGGTGGGGGCATGGCCCTGCCCCGCGTGGACGCAGTGCAGCAGCTCCCCGCTGCGGTCAAAGGACCAGGTGCCTCTCAGTCACCACCTGGAATCCGGGGGCGGGAGGGCTTTTGCCGCCATCCAGCTTTCTCTCCTTCTTTTTGGATGCTTTTTGTTCCTGCCCCTCCCATGTTTTCGGTTGGGAGCTCTTGGTGGCCTCTGTACCCTGTTGCTCTGGGGCAGACCTGTCCCCTCCCAGTAGCCATCGTCTGCCAGAAATGCGTGGCCACGGGCTCGCTGGCCTCCCGTCCGCTTGGTCTGCAGGCGAACCTGCTGCCCACCCTCCTCTGCTCTCACCCAGCGTCCGGGGGGATTTTAAAGTCTGCATTGGTTATAGTAACAGTTAGCGGCAATTCCTGCCCAGAAGACTTTTATTTATTTTTTTCAGATAAAAACTGCATCAAAAGGGCGTGAGAGAGACTAGTTTTCACTTCCTTCCCTCCAGTGAGGCCCTGCAGGTGCGTGTAGGGTGGGTGAGTGTGGACGGGGGACCCATAGTTGGTCTCCTTGGAAGTAAACCTCAGTGCCTGAGACTTTTCCACCAAGCCGCACAGCTGGGACAGCTGCGGACACAGGTGGTCCGAGCAGGAGCCTCGTGGTGGCTCCCGCCAAGGAGGCAGCCCCTCCGGGCAGCCGAAGCCTCTGACCAGGCCTGCATGGGGTGAACCGGGTAGCCCAGGCAGGACCAGACGCTCCAGTCCCCTCTGGCCCATTCCTTCCTGTTGCCCGGCCCAGGCCCTGGCCTCTGGCTCAGTGACATGGCCACGAGACAGGCCAGGTGAGGGAGCAGGCACTTGGCCTGTTCTGAGGGCCGAGTGGGGCTGCTGTGGGGACACCGGGCTGAGGTGTGGGCCCAGGCCAACTCTGGACAGAGGCTGTGGTCAGACCTTGCACGTGCCCTGGGGTGCTGGCGTTTCCCTCTGGCCGGCTACAGTCTGGCCCTTCCCCAGGGATTTTGTGGACATCTGATGCCTCTTTGCCTTAACAAGAGCTGTATCTCTGAGCTGCATTGCACCCACCTGCGGGAGAGGCCAGCCCAGACACAGACTGCTTGGGGCCTGTATGTCTCTGTCCTAGGGGCAGGAAGCAAGCCTGTGTGACCGTTCTTTACCTGCGAGCAGAGAACACCTGGGGGTGGCGTTCATCTGTGGCCAGGGCCAGCCTGGCACCTCCAGGTCCACCTGGCGTGGGACACCAAGTGGCCGACGGGGTTGCATCTGGCTACGGCGGAGCTGTCTGTTCTGGGGGCAGGAGGGTGTGGAGCAGCCAGTCTGAAGCACTGGCTCCCCAGCTCACCTGCCGAGGAGCTGGGAAGACGATCTGGTCGTGTTCCTGGCAGCTGCGCTGGCTGAGCTCTGGCCCCGCGTCGTCTGCGCCTGTGTTCAGATGTGAGGCTGCGGGGGATCCTGGGGAGCTGACCTCGGACTCCGTGGCCCCCCGATTCTGTCCTCGCTCTTGTCTTCATCCACCGAGCTAGTTTCCTTTTCTCCAATCGTATTCTGCTCACTCTGGAGTTCTGGCATCTGCATAGTTTGTTTCCTTTTGTCTTTTAGCTAAAGAAAAAGTGTTGTGATTTCTCTGCTTCTGGTTTTGAGTCACTCTTTGTTCAGTATTGCACTTTATTTTATTGTCCAAAGAGAGTCGGAGCTCAGCAGAAGTGGGGGGACTTGCCAACTGCCTCAGGCACAGGGGGGAGGCCCCCAGCCCCACCTGCATCCTGCCAGCCCCTGAGGGGACTGTAACCCAGTGAGGGTGACTAGGATCCCGGCCTGTGCCCGCCAGGCTTCTGGTGCTCCCGCCTGGGGCTTCCAGGTGTGGCTGTGGGGGCTGCAGCAGCATCGCCTGGACTCCAGCCCTCAGGTGGAACCAATAAAAGCACCTGAAGCGTGGCCAGCTCCCTGTTTGTCCTTCCTGCGCCCGAGGCCGCTCCCTGCCCGGAGCCTTGCGCCTACTTTGCCAGGTGACTTGACGACGCCTTCCACGTGGCGCTGTCCTCTGCTGACATGCTTGGACTGTTGGAGGGTAGAGACCCCACGCCCCTGCCCAGGCTCCTCGGCCCTGGGCCCCAGGGGGACGTCCACGTGGAGAGCAGAGCCCGGCTCCTCTGGGCCCCTTCTGCCCCTTTCTCGCCTGTCAGCCGCGTTGCTGCTCCCGGCCTCTGCTAGGTGGGTCAGGTCTGCTCGGCCAGGCGGCGGCTAAAGGATGAGGCCCGGAAGCCCTCGGATTGCACAGGTGCGGAGGCGGGGTGGGAGCAGTGGGGCCGTAAGTACTGGTCATGTGACAGCCAGGACGCGTCCCTCTGGTGTCAAGGAGTCAGCTTTCACACCCGCCTCTCAGCCCACTCTGTGCTCTGGCCCCTGACTCGCTCTTTGATCAACTACATAGCAGCGCCTGCTGATGTCCACAGGGCCCCGGGGTGAGGCAGGCCTGGCCTAGCTTCTGGATGGGGGTGGGCAGGCCCTCACTGGCCAGCTCCAGTCCTGTCCCTGAGCTGGCCTGCCTTTACCAGCAGTGCCCTGCCCTCTGCGGCTCAGGCTGCTGACTTGTTGGTTCTGTGAAGTGATGAGGTTCTGGAACAGCCCCCACCAAATCAAACAAATGGAATATGCTGCTTGGAAACAACTCGGGGTTCTGCCACCCCCTTTCCTGGCACGCTGAACATGTTGGTGGGCCTTGATACCTGCAAAGCACATGACAGTCTGTGGCTTCCCTACATGAGCTGTGTCCTGGTCCCCCCACACCCGCCCCATGCACTCTGGTGGTAATTTGTCCTTGGGAAGATGACAGCCTCCACGTGTGGCGTGGAGACCACAGATTATCAGCACCATACTCTGCTGTCTCGCAGGCCTCCACCAACGCAAGGGGTCCCCTCATTCCATTTCACCCCTGAACCGTCTAAGCCCTTTGCTCATGTCTGTAATCTCCAGGGCCTCCTCCCTGTTTAGATGGACTGTTGATGGTCATAATTTCCTGTATCACTGAGTGTGGGACTTGCCTGGGCTTGGGGCCAGGATCCTGTGAGTCCGTCTGAGCAGAAGGGAGTGGACAGAGGAGTGACCAATGTAACAGTGCCTGGCCAGTCAGGGCTGAACCTGGGAGGTGAGGCCTGCCCAGTTCAGCCCACCTCCTCCCAGCTCCCTTCCCCACGTGGCCATTTCCTCCACGACATTTCTGGTGTAGTTCTGTTGGTGTCGGAAAACAGTCTGGCAGGACCTGATGGGAATCAGTATGGGTGTGTGTCCCACGAGGACCGGTGGTCAGAAGGCCAGCCGAGAACACCCGTGCCCTCGGGGACTTTGGAGGGGTGTCTAGACAGGAGAATGTTCTCACTCCCGACTGATTCCAAAGGCCAAGTGGAAGCTGGTCTCAGGGCAAAGGACAGAGTGCAAATGCCACACTCGTTCCAGTCCAACCCAGAAACGCTGGGACAGTGGCTGTCCCTTGCCCTGGGGTTGAGTGCCCACCTCAGCTTCAACCACTGTGCTAGTGGTTGTGTTTTGGAAGATACACCAGCCTTGGTGAGGTGAGCTTAACACCCAAGCCCAGAAAACACTTGGCAGCGGGGCCCCTTCAACTTGTCTGTCCAGCCACGACCTCCAGAGGCCACTTCTGTTCACAGGTGTCTGGCCTTGGCGATTTTCTCATTGGTGTCTTACAGGAGAGGGACGTAACAGACCAGCCCGCAGGCCCCTTTCAGGGGTCTCGAAGTCTGTCGTCCGGAGAGCTCTTGGCCCCCCTCTGGTCAGCACCAGTCCCCAGAGCCTTGGAGGGCAGGGATGGAAGCAGCCAAGATGAGGGAGCAGAGGTATCCTGGCCTGGCTTCACCCTGACCCCCAGGCTAACTGCTGGTGAGCTGGCCCCCTTCCTGAGGCCCAGCCAGTCATTTTCTTTGTGGTCCTCTGCCCTCAACCCAGAATTCCTCTGGCTGACTCTGTCCCCATTGTCCAGTCAAACCAACACACTCACGGACAGCTGGTGTTCAGGCATAAAGGGAGGGACACATCTGTCCGCGTTAGGCTCAAACACGGCATGTCCTGGGGACGGTGTAGGCGTGGGGTAGCTCAGAGGAAGGAGACCCGCCTCTGGGCCGAGAGCCCCTCGGCCGTGGAAATGGCCAGACCAGACACTGCCCGCCCCGCTCCCGGACTTCGCGGGTCCAGCCCCTCCCCCAAGCCCTAGCAAGTCGCTTCAGGAGCGGGCCGCGCGCTAGGAGGAGATGCGCTCTGACGGGCCCCCGCCCGGGGGGAGCCCGGGCACTGGCTCGGGTCCCAGCACCGGCCCGACCCTAGGGCGCGCGAGGGGGTCCGATGGAGCCCGAGGGCCCCCGCACGGCGGTGGGGGGCTGCGGGAGCCCCCAGGAAGGCGCCTCGGGCGAGCGGCGAGGCCAGGACCTCGGGCTTCCGGCCTTTGGCTTGAAACACGCTGGCCCTTTGCCAAGCCGCCGAGCCCACCAGCTTCCCCGCCGCGCGCGGCTCTCAGCGAGGCGGCCCGCGCGCCGGCCCGGCCCCGCCCCTGCCGCGCCGCTTTACGGCGGAGGCCGCGAGGCGACCTGGGCCGCCGTAAAGCGCCCCGCCCCCGGCGCCGGCGCCGCGAGGCCGACCCCGTTCCCGCGGCCGGGCTGCCCGCCTGCCGCGCGCCCCGCGCCCCGCGCCATGGCCAGCCGCGCGCCGCGGGTCGAATACTTGGCGGGCTTCCGCTGCCCGCTCGGGGGCCTGGCGGCGGGCAAGCCCCGCGTGCTGTGCCACGGGGCGGAGGTCTTCCTGTCCACCGGGAGCGAGCTGGTCTACGTCTACGACCAGGAGGGGCGGCTGCTGACCGTGAGCGCGGGGCGGGGGTCTCCAGAGGGATGGGCCTGGGTTTGCACAGAGGGGTCCGAGCGTTCGGGGAGTTTGTCCTCCGCCTCCCCGGGCCCCCCGCCTCCGGCCTGACGCTGCCTTCTCCCTGGACGTCCAGGCTGTGTACAAGTTTCCCGGTCAGGTGTGGCACCTGGAGCTCCTGGCCCTTCGCAAGGCGCTCTACGTTTTGTGCGCCCAGAGCGGCATCTATTGCTTGTCCTTGGACCAGGCGGGCAGGTGAGGAGTGGTCGCTGGGCGGCCTGCTTTGGGAGGGTCCACACTGCCCTCCCCGTGGTTGAGGCTGACCTGGCCTCATATGGGCTTCTCACTGCATCTGACAGGTGCTTCCCTGCTCTGCCTCTTCACTCCCCGCCCCTGTGACCTATGTTACCCCTGGATTGCATTCAGAGTGAGCACTCACTGGCCCTTGCAGGTGGGGACGGTGGGCTCAGGGCCAGCTCTGGAGTCTGGAGTGCTTGTGCCCCCAGCCCCATTGTTCTCTAGCAGGCTGCTGCTTACAGAGAATCTTCAGTAAACGGGGTCCAGGCAGCTGAGTCTGCAGCCCTTGAGCCTTGGTGGGGGTCTGTGAACCGTGAGTCAGTGCTCAGAGGACCTGGCCCCCAGCACCAGTGCAGAGCCTAGACATGACATCTGCTCATTGCTGGTTTAGAGGATAAGAAGTTAGCAGGTGCGGTTCCCAGCTGAGGCCTCAGGGTCCAGCAGTCCTGCACTGATGAGGATTTTCTGAGCCCTGTTTCTGGAAGCCCTGTGACATGCGTGTCCCTGGGTGACCAAGTGCGGCAGAGCCGTCCCCGCAGCAGGTGGGGGGCACTGTGGCATGCCAGCTGCTCCCTGATGAGCCTCTCCCACACCGCTGAGGGTCACTGAGGCCACTCCCTGTGAAGACCCCAGACCTGTCATGCTCAGCGGCAGGTTGTTGCGAAGAGAGCTGGTGAGGGTTAGTGCTGTGACCGTGGCTCCCTGTATTCTTGAAGGTCCGTGAGCCAGGATGGTGGGGACGGCGGGGATAGCCAGGGCACTGAGGACGAGCAGGACGGGGCGCCTCCCTCCCCCGTCATCCCCGTGGACCCAGGTGCCTGTGTCCTGCCTGACGCCACGCTGTGCGCCTTCACCATCCTCGATGACGTCCTCGTCACCCTGGCACAGGGCCCCACCCAGTGGAAGGTGCAGCTGTTCGAGCGGCCCTATCCTGGGGAGGACCCCAGGCCCGGGGGCCAGATTGGCGAGGTGCACTTGTCCAGCTGCACCCCCACTGCTGGGAGCCCAGGAGAGCCCGCAGCCCCCCACTTCCTCCCCGTGCTGTGCTGCGCATCACCGCCAAGTTCCAGGGCCCCGCGCAGCTCGCGGGGCTTTGCCCTCGAGGGCGCCCTCTTTGGGCTGCTCTTTGGGGCTGGTGCCACCCTCCTAGAGTCGCCCGCGATCCTCTGCGGTCTCCCTGATGGCCAGCTCTGCTGTGTGGTCCTGCAGACCCTGGTCACCTCCAGGTCGGCCCCTGGCGACCCCAAGGCCCTTGTCAAGATCCTCCACCACCTGGAGGAGCCTGTTGTCTTCATCGGGGCCTTGAGAACGGAGCCGCTGGCTGAGGACGTGGAGGACGAGCATTCCGACTGCCTGGTGGTGCTCGGTCACCACGGCCGGACGCTAGCCATCAAGGCCAGCTGGAATGAGGCGGGGCATCTGGCGCCAGAGCTGCGGGAGTACCGCCTCCCGGGGCCTGTGCTCTGCGCAGCCTGTGGTGGGCACAGCCGTCTGTACCTCAGCAGCCCCTCAGACCTCTGTGTGGTGGACCTGGCCCGGGGAGGCTCCCCCTGGGACCCTGCACAGCCCGATGGGGCCCTAGGAGGCCTGCCCTCTCTGTTGTGTCCCACCAGCTTGAGCGTCTGCAGCGTCGTCACCCTCTCTGTGTCATCCAGGACACCTGAAGGTACGAGCCTCAGCTTTAACCTGAAAACCACAGCCCCAGGGTGGGTGGATTCTCCATTCTGGTGTCCTTTCTCTGCCTCACCCGTGTTCTCCATAACCCTGCCCGGCAAGCCTACCCTCAGTTGACACAGCTCCTTGTCATGGGATCCTGCGTGTCCTGCATGTCCCGCATGGGTTGTGGGGGTTAGGGCGCCGCCTGCCTGGGTGGGGTCTGCACCTGGGCGGCCCAGGGCAAGTGTGTCTCCGTGATGGGTCTCCCATGGCAGGTAGTCCAGGGGAAATTCAAGTCGGTTCAGGTTAGGCCTTTACCTCTCTTTTGAAAGGGATAAAACTTACCATGTGGCCTCCAGTAAGCCCATCCTGCACTGAAGACGCCATCCCCAAACTCTTGTGTGTGTGTTTTCCCTGGACAAGGCCGGAGAGAGTTTCAGCCATGTTTGCCCAATGCCAGGGGCGGGGGGTAGATAGATGCCCCCCACCAGTAGATATTCCCATTAAGACGGCCCACAAGCACATCGTAGGTCTTGCCGTGGACCAGACTTGAAGGGGAAAGGCTGTTGTCTCTACTGCAGGGAGAGGGCCCCACCTCTGGCCTGGCTCAGGGACATGGGAACCAGCAGGTGGCAGGAGGTGGAGCCGGTTTCCCGGGGAGCTTCCTGGTAGCCCAGGAGCAGAAAAGGGGGCAGAGCTGGTAGCTTCCAGAAAAGCCCCAGGGAGAGCCAGCCGGGCCCTGGAGGAGGCCAGGGCCTGCGTGGCGCCTGCCTCTCTTAGGAAATCTCGGAGCAGCTGTGCTCTGGAGGGCCTATTGGAGGGGGGCGCCCCCGGCTGATGTGGTGGCCCCGTTTAGTCCCGTCCACGTACAAGGTGCCGCCTCTGCCTTGCTGACACCGTCTCCCGGGGACAGCCCTTCCCGACGTGTGCACTGGATGAACACGGCAGTGAACACGGCTCTGCCTGGCCCAGGGCATGGCCCGGGCTCTCCTCACCTGGCACTGTTGTTCTGCCAGCGCTCATCAGGAGTCCCGGGAACTGCTGCACCTTCCCAGCAGCGGGCCCTCCCTGCCTGTTGACCCAGCCCCGCATGTGTCCACCTGCAGGTGGCACTGAGCTCCTAGCCCTGTCGGCCAAAGGCCGGCTGATGACCTGCAGTCTGGACCTGCACCCTGAGACGCCTTGCCCCACCAGCGTGACCTCGGCAAACACTGGCCAGAAAATTAAGGAGTTGTTGTCTGGCATTGGCACCGTGTCTGAGAGGTGAGCAGCTGGCCATGGCTCGGACAGAAGCTGGCATGGCATCCACTGGAGGAGGCGTCCTGAGTGGTGGTGCTGGGCCGGGCCGGGCCGGGCCGGGCCTGCTCCTTTGCCTCTGGCCCCAGCGGTGGCCCCAAGTGCCATGCTGCCGGGTCAAAGGCGGCACTGAAGGCCAGTTGTAGGTGCCGAACCCTTGGGGTTTAGAGCCAGTTTCAGGCTGCCTGCCGCCCCCTGGGCTGTCACAGTGGCACCGCAAAGGGACTGACTTGGAAATGTCCGGGGCACGGCGGGGGCAGCCAGCCCCACCACAGACACCACCTGGCCCGTGCGGCCCTGATGGGATGTAGCTTTGTCAGCCCGGTGGTCTGGGCCAGGCTGCCAAGTGCAGGCTGCCCCAGGTACATCCTCTGCCCTCGTTTCTCGGTTGCTGGAGAGGAGGGTGGGGTCAGACGGTTGCAGGGCAGGGCGAGAGGTCCCTGAGGTGGGGCTCCTTGCTGGTGTCCAGGAGTAGCAAGGCCTGGTCCTTTCCGGCGTTGGGAGTGGAGAGGTGGCACCCAGAACGAGGGCTCCTCGTCCCCCACCAGTGGCCACATCTCCCTCCAGAGTGTCCTCTCTGAAGAAGGCAGTAGACCAGCGGAACAAGGCCCTGATGTGCCTCAATGAGGCCATGAACGTGAGCTGTGCCCTGCTGTCCAGCCGGGAGGGCCCCAGGCCCATCTCCTGCGCCATCACCACTGCCTGGAGCTGCCTGCAGCTGCAAGACGTGCTGACGGCCACCTGCCTGCTGGAGAACAGCAGCAGCTTCAGCCTGGATCGGGGCTGGGCCCTGTGCGTCCAGGTGCTGAGCAGCTCCAGGGCCTTAGACCTGGGCTCAGCCGGCTCGGCCGTCACCTACACCATCCCCGTGGACCAGCTCGGCCCCGGCGGCCGGCGGGAGGTGACGCTGCCCCTGGGCCCCGGCGAGGACGGCGCACTCGACCTGCCTGTGACCGTGTCCTGCGCGCTCTTCTACCACCTCAGGGAGGTCGTGGGCGGGGCCCTTGCCCCCACAGACCCTGCCCAGGACGCCTGGCCGGATGAGTGCCCCCCCGACGTCCTGCCTGAGCAGGATGGCGTCTGCCTGCCCCTGAGCGAGCGCACGGTGGACATGCTGCAGGGCCTGCGCTTCCCCAGCCTGTCTGTGCCCCCCATGCAGGCCCTGGGCCCGCTCAGCCCCGCTGGGGACCCCATCCACACCTTCCTGGGAACTTGCCGTGGGCCAGGTGGGCAGCTGGCAGGACCTTCGTCCCTACGGGCCAAGTACCTGCCCCCATCCGTGGCCACCATCAAAGTGTCGGCAGAGCTGCTCAGGGCTGCCTTTGGGGATGGGCATGCAGGTTGGTGGCACTGACTGGCTTCGCTCTGGCCTCAGAGCCGGCCCTCCCACTCACAGATCTGCCCAGCCTCACAGCCGCACCTCTCCCCTCCAGGCATGTCCCTGGGCTGTGCCACCCTGCAGTGGCTCCTTGCTGAGAATGCTGTCGGGGACATCGTGAGGGCCCAAGCACTGTCCTCTGTCCAGGGAGTGGCCCCAGATGGCACTGAAGTCCACCTCATCGTCCACGAGGCAAGCAGGGGCCAGCCCCCCTGCCCTTGGGGAGACTGGCCTCAACGGCAGCGGTTCTGAGCGGGTCCCCGGGTGCCTGAGAGGAGTCAGACCTGTGCCCCCCCCCCCCAGAGGACCCGATGCGGCCAAATCTGAGGCAGGCTGTGATGGTGTGGCCTTGTGGGGCTGGAGGCAGTGTCACCCTCCTAACTGAGTCCCGTGAGGACCAGCCCAGTCCAGTGCTCTCCATGTGTGGTCCCAGCCCAAGGTGGCTCGTCGTTTGTGCCCCGGGAGCAGTGTGAGCACCGCTAGACCCCTAGAGCACCAGGGAGCCGGGCCCTGTCGCTGAAGCTGCTTACACGGGGGCTGCTGAGACACCAAGATAGGGCTTGGTCCTCCAGCCCTGCCCCTACGCACACCTGCCTTCCTGACACCCTTGGCGGCCAGGGGTCTTGTCCAACTGTCCTTCGTGCTGCAGCATGGAGGCTCTGGCAGAACAGCCTAGGCAGCCAGGACTCATGTCGCCAAGGGTGGTGGGTGGAGGCTGCCCACGAGATGGGCCTTTCAGGTCAGGCCGGGACTAGGCACTGTCAAGGTTGGAGTGTCCTGGGGCCTGGTGGTGGCTCTGCAGGTGGTGGACAGGGGTGGGTGCCCCAGCACATCCTGCGATTCCAGAAGGAAGAGCCACCAGGCCTTCCCGAGGCCTCCAGGATCTTGCCTAGTGTCTGACACTCACCCATCTTTCCCAGCTTTCACGTTTGGCTGGAGAGCGCCAGGCTGACCTCGGCTGTCCAGCCCACACCCTGTTTTCACACCTGGAACCCTGACCCTGCTGTCAGGGGACCCAAGATGCCCAGTGTGGCCCGTGAGTGTGGGGTCCAGCCACGGGCTGTCCGTGGCGGTACACCCACAGCAGTCCTTTCCAGAGTGGGCGCCACAGATCTGCATCCTCAGGGAGCGCGGTGCTTCCTGGACACATGTTTCCAAATGAGCAGATTTGCTGTTGCTTGGCTAGCTAGTTCTTCGAGTGGGAACTCATGTTGGATGTGGAGAGACAGGCCCAGGAGCCCACTGAGCTTGGCCCACGCTAGGACAGGGCAGCCCAGGCCAGGGAGTCAGGTCCCCCGGGCCTCACACACCCCTGCCAGCTCGGGGCACCCCGAGGGCTGAGCTGCCCCACTCCAGCGAGGTCCCCTGTGTGTTGCAGGTGGCCGTGACCGACCTGTGCCCAGCAGGGCCCATCCAGGCTGTGGAGATCCAGGTGGAAAGCTCCTCTCTGGCCAACATGTGCAGAACACACCACGCTATCATTGGGCGTCTACAGGTCTGTTGGCCGTTGTGAAGTTTCCATGTGGTGGGGATGCAGGGCTACCTGGCTGGCAGTTGCAGGCGAGCTGTGGGCATTTGGGAGGTGGGTGGGGGACTTGCTGCTCACCCTCTTGGTCTGGGCAGTAGTTCCCAGTGGCCGTGTGCGCGTGGCCTGAAAGCTAAAGGGAGCCCCGCTTGTTCCCTGTCCCAGTCACCGTGAGGTCTGCACTTGCCCGGGCGATCGGAGGCTGCGTGGAGAGGCCGTGCCCCCGGATCAGACACGCTGGGCTCGGTCCCAGAACAAGGTGTCTGCTTGTTTGAGCCTCCACATCTTTGCCAAGATAGTGGGAGCTGGCAGCCAGCCCTTCACACACGCACAGGCGCGCGCACGCACGGCCCCGGGGACCTCGCTGCTGCTCCTGCAGTGCCATGCGGGGCACTGGGGCCACAACTCTGGGACCTGCGGGAAGGGCTTCGTGCTCCAGGTGGAAGTCTGTCAGCTGGTGCCCTTGGCAGACGGGGCCCAGGGTCAGCGGCCCAGCGCCTCCCGCCTGTTCTGAGTGTGCGGCCTTCGCTGTGCAACAAGTCTGCAGTGGCAGCTGTCAGCCAGTTTCCACAGTTTCCCCGAGCATGGACTCTGCGTGAGCCTCACTGGCAACTTCTCGTTGCACATCCCCAGTCTCCACCCCAGACTCCAAGTCAGGGAACCTGCAATCCACGTTCTAGACTCACCAGTGCACCCAGGCCAGCCTGGGGGCCAAGCCATGACCAGAGGACCCTTAGCTCAGTGCTGTGGCACATCTGTGGCTTCATGCCCAGGCTCTGTCCCCAGAGCAGAGCTCCCACCCCTCCCCGCATCTCCTCCCACCCTGGGAGAGCACCCCACTGTCGCTCTTGCCGTGCTGAAGCACACAGGGCCGTCTCCAGACCTGCCAAGCGTGGCGGCCAAAAGGTAGACAGTGAGTGAGAAGCCCAGGGGAAGAGCGTGTTGACCAGACTCCCAGCAAGAGGAGGAGTTAGTGTCCTGCTGCTGCTGGGACAAAGTGAGCAGATGGGACCCGGGTGTCAGCAGGGCGGGTCCTCTGGAGGCCTCTCCCGGAGCGTGTGCGGGCCTCACCGGGTCGTCCTCCGCATGTCTGTGCCCTGATCTCTTCTCAGAAGGACACCAGTCCTGTGGGATTAGGGCCCATGCACGTGACCTCATTTTACCTTGGTCATCTGTGAAGGCCCTCTCCAAATAGTCGCCTCTGAGGTGCTGGGGGCTGGGACTTCCACATGAGAACGTGGGGGGCATGATTCACCCCGTGACAGGGTGCTGCCGACACTGTGCTCGTGGGACGGGAGTGTCCTCGTGCCATCCATTCACCTGGCCGCTCAGGGTCAGATGTGTGGCTGCTGCCAGTGGCCAGCACCTCCTGCTGCCCCTCAGTGTCGGGATCTCTTCTCAGTGCTTCGCCCCAGAGGCCAGTGGTAGCCTTGCTGCCTGGACAAGTCTGGGAGCTTGGACCTGAGCCCCGGGGCCCACCAGGCTGTCTCCCAAAGCAGGACACTGAGCAGCCCTGTTGTGGGCCATGCGGAACCACGCGAGCAGCAGCGTGGTGCTGGGGCCTGAGGCCAAGGCCAGTGGGGAGGCAGGCAGTGGAGGGGAAAGGGCCTGCGAGAAAGTTACTTCTAAGTAGACAGCCGTGAGGCTGGGGCCCGTGTGCCCTGCCGCCCGGGGTGGAGATGCTGCAGAGGTGAACTGGGGGCGAGGTGGGGAGGCCAAGATGGACGGCTTGGGGACTGGGACGCGCCACCTGGCCCTGAGGGCTGGGAGACAGGTGCCCGGAGCCCACAGGAGCACTGTCTCCAGCTGCCTGCCCCTTGCTTCCCCCAGAGGATGGTTGTGGAGCAGGCTGCCCGGGGCTCCAGCCCACCTGACCTCCGCCTGCAGTATCTCCATCAGATCCACGCCAACCATGAGGTGAGGCCCTTCAGGGCTGCCATTCCCTGCACCTTCCACCAGCCTGGGGACCAAGGACTGTCCCCGGCCCTCGGGGGACACACACAGGCACTTGGGTGCCGCCCAGCCTGGTGGAGCCTCCCAGTCCTGACAGCCAAGAGTTGGTCTAGGCTCTTCTTGCCAGGGAGGGAGTGGGGGCGGGGACAGGGACAGCGGGCATGGCCCCACCCCTCCAACCTGCCCCCCCTTGGCAAGGACACTCCTGGGGGCAGGAGGTATGTCCCCCACATTAGGGTCACAGGCAAGTGTCTTTCCTGGGTCAGCTACCATGTCCCGAGTGGGACCTGTGCCTGGCGGTGTCCCCCAGAGGGACCCGCTGACATGCCCACTGAGAAGGTGGGGGCCTAGCCGCTGCCGCCCCCCCACCTGTAGACGCTGCTGCGGGAGGTGCAGACCCTGCGTGACCGGCTGTGCACGGAGGACGAGGCCAGCTCCTGTGCCACTGCCCAGCGTCTCCTGCAGGTGTACCGACAGCTCCGCAGCCCCAGCCTCCTCCTGCTGTGACACCAGGTGGGCCCCCACCCCGCCCTCTGGCAGCTCAGTGCCTTCGTGGTTTTACGGAGAAAACCCGACTACTTCTGGCTCCTGACCCAGAAGGCTCTGTGGGCCTGGTTGCAGCCAGGGAAGGTTGGCCACTGCGCAGCCGAGTTCAGCCTGCCCCGCAGACGGCCACCTGGCGCCCCCTGGGTGGGTGGGTGCGCTCAGAGGTGGTGGTGGCACAGCGGTTGTGTTTGGGCAGCAAGGCGGTCTGTGACCCCGCTGGGCCTGCTCGTCCCCCCTGCATCACTCCTCTCTCCTCCCGCAGCCACCACGGCCTCCGCACTCAGCCTCAACACTGCCGGGCACCCCCTACCCAGAACACTGGGGCTGGATCAGCGATGTCCCTGCATTCTGACTCCGGGTCCAGACCCCTGAGCAGGAGCACTCTTGCCCGTGCGGCTTGTGCGGCCAGGGAGAGGGGCTTCTGGTTTGAGACTCGGGCGCATCTGGGTCAGTGGTGTCACATTCCCACCGCCACGCCCAGAGCCCAGGGCTGCCCCTCTTGGTGGCACCACAGCCCACCCACAGACCTCTTGTCCAGCACCTGCCTACCGCCTGACTGGGCGCCTCAGCCCTGCTTCTCTGCGGCTGCTGGGGTCACCGGGTGGGAGGTGCTCCCTGTGACCAAAGCACAAAGATGGGGTGGGGGTGTTCCCTGCAGGTACCCTAAGACCAAAACACTCAACAACTGGTGCCTCCAGCTGGGGCCACACCCAGCATCCAGCACTGTGCACTGTTTCCAAGGGTCCCTCAGGGCGGGCAGCCACCCCCCTTGGCCCCGGTGCTTTTGGGGAGGGTGACTCCCTGGACTTGACACGGTGCTCTCCTGTGTGTGCAGGGCCTGCGAGGCACCCTGCCTCAAAAAGTGACCCTTTCTGTTGCAATGCCGTGGCCTTGGCTGCTTTTTACCCTCCCCACCTCGGTCAGATGGCAGTTTCCACCTGGATTGCTGGTGCCCCCTGCCCCTAGCTCTGCACCCCTGCCAAGTCTGGTGGCCTCTGCACCGCCCATCCTCTGCACGGAGGCTCTGCTCTCCATCCCAGGGGCCAGGGCAGCCTACTGCCACACCAACCCCACTCCTGGAGCCCCCCGAGTACTCTTCCCTGCCTCTCTCTCCAGCTGCTGCCCCGGGCTCTGGGGGCTCTGCTGAGTGTCTGAGGCCAAGTGCACTGGCGAAGCTCAGCAAACAGAAACCCCTCTTCAGTGCCCCATGGAGTCGGGGAGCCCTGAGAGCACCTGAGCGCTGCACTTCTGGTTGTGCCAGCAACTTTCAGGCCAAGAGTGCCGCCCCAGGTGGGCCCCCAACCCTCCTGCCCCAGGTGCCACCAGGGGGCAGCACAGGCCACAGCTCAGGCCAGCTGCCCATTCCCACCTGGCCCCTGGGCTCCCATGTTGTGCACTCCAGGTCAGTGGAACCATACCTTGAACTGGCTGGCTGATGTGGGTCCTGGCCCTCCTCTGTCCCTAAGGTCGGCGAGGCTGGGAGTCAGCCAGGAGGACCCTGGGGATACTGAGGATGGGTCCTAGCTGGTCCTCCCTTCCCAGGACACCTCATGATCCCTTCCTGTCCTCCCTGGCCGTGTGTGTCCCGTCTCCTGGAGCCTGCTCTGCACCTGCCTCCCTACTGCCCTCCTTTTGCAAAGTGCCCGCACTGGCCAGACTCACTGGAGGGGGCTTCAGGCCCCAGGCAAGGGAGAAGGCTGCCCAGGGTGTGGGAGGGGCTGTGGGGCCCAGGGGAAGGTCTGGTGAGGTCATCTATCCTCAGTCTTGCCCTACTCCCGGCTCCTGCATCACCCTGGTCTTCTAGGTCCAGGCCAGTCCCAGGGGACACACCTCCCACCCCACCTC
This sequence comes from Camelus dromedarius, assembly GCF_036321535.1. Taxonomy (NCBI): domain Eukaryota; kingdom Metazoa; phylum Chordata; class Mammalia; order Artiodactyla; family Camelidae; genus Camelus; species Camelus dromedarius. Next base: position 27,964,759 of record NC_087451.1, read on the forward strand.
TACTCAGGTCACCCAGGCCATCCAGGAGGTGTTGGCCTGGGTAGGGGTCCTCGCAGGCTGGGGGTTTTGGGTGCCGGCTGGTTTGGGGAGACACGTGGATGGACCATGGACCTTGACCCGGTCATCCACCCTTCCTAAGCTGGGGTGGGGCCGGGTGGCAGCAGGCCCGTGCAGAGGCTGAGAAGGGCCCTCTCCTCGTGGCTGGCCGCACACAGCCCTGTTTGGGAAGGGTGGGTGTCACTTCTCCATCAGGTGCTTCCAGGATCCCCTAAGACCCTGCCCCTGGGGAGGGGAGCAGTGATGTACCCTCCAACCCGCCTGACTTGCGGGGTTTGGGTAGGGGGCGGGGGCCAGGCGCCCCACGGCGCACCCCGTCCTGCTGCGTTGGTGGGGGAGTCCTTTTCCCTGGGCTTGGGGAGGAGCTGTGTGCCAAGGAGCGACAGCCCGCGGGCGGGGTGGGGCAAGAAGACACCAGGACTGGCTGTCCAGGATGGGACTGCGGGACGCTCAGTCCGCTGGACTCTCCTCCGAGGCAAGCGGCCCTTGGATTTTCTAGGCACCAGGGGTGGCGGGGCCGAGCGAGCATCGCATGAGCCCCAGGGCGGAGGAACGAGGGAGGGCCGCGCCGCAGCACCCGAGCCGAGCCTGCGGCGGGTGGTGCAGGCCCTCGGCGCGCCCCCCTCCCCACCGGAGCGGCGCCACGGACACCGACGCGCGAGCCGCCGCGTCGCAGACTCGCTTTAATGGGGGCGGGCGGGGCTCAGTACTCCCAGAGCGCGACCCCGGCCGGCGCGTCCGCGTCCGCGCGCAGCAGCCCCGAGGCGCCGCCGCGCAGGTACTTGCCGCTCCGGGCGCGGATGGCCAGGCGGCCGCGCTCGCGGAACTCGAACAGGAAGTCCTCGGCGCGCTCGCCGTCGCTGCACACGCTGCCGTGGCTGCCCGTGTGCCAGAACCCGCCGCCGCGGCCTGCGGGCGGGGATGCGCGCGGGTCGGCGGGGCGCACGCTCCCCACCGCGCGGCCCCCCGCCCCGCGTCCCGCCTCCCGCCCCGCGCGCCCCCAGCCCGCCCGGCCGCCCGCACCTCGGATCTGGTAGGCGCCGTCGCTGAAGCTCAGGTGGAAGACGTCGTAGACCGAGCGGTTGGTGTCCAGCTGGTTGGAGCCGCGCCGGTGGCAGACGAAGCCGTCCAGGCCGCGCAGCACGAGGATGGGCCGGTTGATGAGCTTGAGGGTGAACTCCTCGTCCTCACCTGGTGATAAGACCGGGGCTGAGGGGCCGGCCCGGGGGGGGGGGGGGCGCGGGCCGCAAACGGGGCTCACCCCGCCCAAGAGCTCCGGCCCGGACTCGCCGCCCCGTCTGTGTGCCTGCATCTGCCACTGCCTTACGTGACCTTGGCGGGGGCCCTGCAGCCGTGGAGCCCCCAGTTCCCCAAAGGTGCAGCAGAGGTGAGGGGCTCTGGGCTCTAACTGCTCCCTACACGAGGAGCAACTATCAGGAACGGCCAGGGTGGCCGCAGCTCGGGGCAGGGCGGATCCTGATGGACACAAGGTCTCTGAGCTGCCACTGTCCCTGGGCAGAGGGCCCAGCCCCGGCCCCCCAGGGCAGCTGAGGAGTGCTCACCCACAAAGTCGCTGATGGCGGCCAGCTGCCCATTCTTCTTCATGCACACGTAGCGCCCATTACTGGCCTTGAGGGCCACTCGCCGACCCCGCCACTCCATCTCAAACATGGTGTTGGCTGAGCTGGAAGGGGCAGGCAGGGTCCCCTCAGAGGAGCAGGACGTGGGAGCTCAGGTGGGCCTCCCCATCCTCCTCCAGTCCAGTACCCCCCCCCCTCAGTGGGCGTTTGGCCCTGGCTGGGCTGCTACAGTGGGCCCCATGGTGGTGGATGGTGATGCAGGTGGTAGTGCGGATGGAGGTGGTGATGGTGATGTGGTGCAGGTGGTGGGCGTGGGGGCGATTCTGGAGGAGGTGGTGGTGGAGGTGCAGGTGGTGGGAGAGGTGGGGTGCTGCACTCACACTTGTGTGGCTGTGGCCTGGATCCCCCCGTGGGTGACCAGGGTCCAGTAGCCGCCAGTTCTGGCGTAGAAGCTGCACTTCTTCGTCTCCTGGTCGATTTGCATCAGGAAGGTCTCATGATCCAGTTCTTCGTCTTGGTTGGCTGAGACATTGACCCCTGGAGGGAGGAGATGGGAAGCCCTCGCACCTCACCCTGAGTCGGGTGGGGAGCAGAGGGATGGGGAGGCATGCCCTTGGGGCCACTGTGAAGTCAGTGGTGTCTTATCTGGAACCCTCTGGACTTGAGAAGACACTTGGAAGACACTTCTCAGAGACTCCAGGAGCTCTGCCACAGGGCCATGGGGTCACATTGTGGACCCCAACACACGGTGCCCTAAAGGCATGTGTCCAGCGCCTACCACGGCCCCAGAAGCCGGACCTTCCGTGCCGGCAAATCCTTGGCCTCTGCTAATCACTAGGTAATCTGCTTGTTTCTGCACTCTCGACCCAGAACTTACACCAGTCTCTATTTATAACTACCCCCTAAGCCACTGGATGCACACAGCGGAGTCCCTGTCCTTTCCCAGTGTGGCCCCTGTCCCCTCCCCAGCCCCCGACTCATGTGCGTGGTCTCCCAGGAGTGCTGAGGGAAGGCAAGGCCACTTGGAGCTCTGCCTGGGACCCCTGGGACGGGGCCAAGGAGGGCATCCACGACCAGGGAGGGGCCCCAGGCAGGCAGCGGAGCCTCCCCAGCACCTTCCCATACTCTGTGTCCCTCTTCTACGGCAATCAGCCACCCCAAGCGACATGGCAGATCACAGAACACCCCCGAGGCTGGGCTCCAGCAGGGAGTGGGACAGAACCCCATCAGGGCCTGAGGGTCGGGGCTCGGCCTCTCCTGCCCTGCCCTGGGGAAGGGAGGGTGGAAAGCAGGCAGGGCCAGACTGGAGAGGGCAGGACCTGTCACTCTTCACCAGTCGCCAAAGGCTGCTCCCTCCCACCCCACACCCCCCAGGCTGGGGTCTGTCTCCGCTCTTACATGGATCACCACTCAGAGCCCAAGAAGGTGGCCCAGCCTTCCCACCGCCAACCCCACCATCCCATCAGCCACACTGGACAAAGTAAGCGTCTGTTGCCCTGGGCCTGCCATCCGCCGTAACAAGACAGACAGCGATCCGGGCCCTCCCAGCGCTGGTCCACTGGGAGCAGTGGACAACAGAAAGGGTGTGTCTGACGCCTGTGGATGCTGTGGGCTTGGACCAGGGATGGCCTCATGGAGGAGGCGACGCTGAAGCAGACCCCGAGGGTGAGGGAGCGCCCCTGTAGGGCCTGGGGGGGCCTAGGCTGCGGCTGCACACCTCCACCCTATCTCCGAGGCCAACTCTGTTGGTGTCCCCAGCATCGCCCCAAACACACCCCCTACAGACGGTTGTGGCCCAGGGGTTCCGTCTAACACACCATCTGCTCCTGGGGCTGCGACCTTGAGGCTGGAGAGGCTCATGGAGTCCTGGTTAGTGGCAGCAGAGGGTGCGGACCCTGCCGTCCCAGCAGGACTGGTTGAGTGTGGGTGTGCGAGCGAGAAGGAGAGCGAGGGCGTTTACGGAAGGCTTTCCTTACTCCTATGAAGACACAGAAGAGTCAGTGCCTCTCTTTCCTTTGGGCTTTGTCCACTCTGGATGTGAAGCCTGGAGCAGCAGCAGCCGTCTTGTGCCCGAAGGCAGCAGCCTGAGGTCAGAGCTGTCCCAGGAGAGTGGTTCCTCGAGGAGGAAAGAGCCAAGGACCCTGGTGATGCTGCTGAGCCGGCGGTGGTGTCCTGCCTGGTTCCCCACCACCCCCGCCTGCGAATTCCACTCCTGGGAGATCGTCAGCGTCCTTATAGCGTAAGCCAGTTTGCGGCCATTTTTCTGTTACTTGCAGCCACGAACGCTGCCTCCTGGGCTGCCTGTCAGCAGCACCACGCCGGTGAGGGCCACAGCGGAAACAGGCAGACTCTGGCTGGTGGAGGTGGCCAAAAATAAATCAACATCACAAGGAGAAGCCAGGGTGCTCACAAACCCCTGGCAGGGAGGAGGCCGGCTTGGGGGCTGCTTGGCCAGCCAAGTGGCGGGACGGAGGCACCACCACTCTGCCGAAGCTGCCACTCCAGCTGTCTTGGAATCTAGCGGCACCACCTGCTCCTCTCCCAGAACTGAGATGCCACACTCTGCTTCGTTGAATCACTGGTAGCCAAGTCAACATCTGAATATCTGAAGGCCAGGCCCCATGCCCTCAGGCTCACTGCAGGGAAAGCCGGGAAGCGAGTGTGGGGTCCTTCCAGCCTCTGCAGTGAGAGACGTAGCTGGTCCTTCGTGGGGGAGTCCCCCATCAAAGGGGTGGGGTCAGATGCAGGGCGGTCCAGGGAGTGAAAAGTGGTTTATACAGCCGCCATCCCTCAGCACCGTCACCATCGTCTCTGTCACTAGCGCATCTCTGTCCCCACGGCCACCCTGGCCGTCATGCCACCGCCACCGCCTGTCCCACCAGCGTCGCCTCCAGCTTCACCACCACCGCAAGCCTCACTCGCAAGCCGACCGCGGACAAATACTTCGCATCTAGCATCTCCTGTGACTCACGGAGAAAGCTGCTTCACGCCGCGGCCTGCCTTTTACTGCCAAGGCAAGCGTGTGAAGGCGGTGCGGCTGGACGGTAGGGCCTGCGATGGGAAGGGCCTGGCTGCTTCCCCTCTGTCATTCCCCAGGGCCTGACCACATGCCGCAGGCGCTCAGGGGTGTTTGCTGAATGCTGGTCCCTTCTCTGCACTGGCTTGAAGACCGGGACTGCAAGCAGGGGCCTCGAGAGCCACAGCTGGACCACCCCTCCAGGTGCTCGTGGCTGGGCCTGGACAGGAGAGACCCCAGGCCCCTCCCCACCTCACTCTTGGGGCCGGACGAGGACTCCCACTGGTCAGGCACATGGAGCTGTGGGAGCAGTTGCTCTGCCCTGCCTCCACTCCTGCTGGATTCCTGCCCTGCCCCCCATTTCCTTTAAAGTTCAGAAGTGGGGTGGTGGAAGGGAAGGGGAGGGCGGTGGGCAGCCCAGTGTGGGCGGGGCCTGCCCTCCTGCCCTCATGGCAGCAGACTTGGCCTCGACCACGTCCCGCTACACACTGCCCGTCCCACATTCGGCAGCTGCCCAGCAGGCCCGAGGCTCAGCTGAGACCTCCCCCAGCTGTCCCGAGAACGACCCCCTTTCTAAGACCCTAAAGCCAGCAGCCCTGAGCGGGGACTCCATCTCTGGCCCCTGGCCCACCCACCCACACTGCACGCTGCCACTCCCCAGCCACAGTGCCCCTCCCTGCACGACCCCCACGCTGAGAGCTGAGAGCGAGGCCAGCCCTGCAGCCGTTACCTTGCCGCACGGACACGTAGCGGTGGTTGGCGGCCACCAGCACCACCTGCGGGTGACTCTCCTCCAGGTCGAAGAGCTCATCCTTGCCGGGCCGCGTGTTCCGGCCAGCCCTGAGCGTGCCTGCCGGCCCCACGGGCGCCAGGTAGCGGCCGTCGCAGTCCTTGAAGGCCAGCTTGCCCGCCTTGAACTCGAGTGTGTAGCAGGCGCGGGCCTCGGGCTCCCAGACGAGGTGGCCATCGCTGCGCAGGAAGCGGCTGTCGCAGGACTTGAGGCAGTACTGCCGGTTCTGGAAGATGAGGGTGATGAGTGCGTCCACGCCCCACGGCGTGTTGCTGTCCGCCGCGATCTCGTCCTCCTGCGGACACAGGTGCGCGTAGCGCCGCCGGCTCACGCTCAGCAGGTGGGCCTGCGGGTGGATGGCCAGGTGCACAGTCCACAGCTCGGCCGGGGTGATGGCCGTGGCGAAGCAGGAAAGCTGGTCCTCGGTGCCGCCGAAGAAGCGGCCGTGCGGCTCCGACTGCAGCGCCCAGCGCCCGTCGGGCTGTGGCAGCACCAGGAAGCAGCAGTCGCGGCCCGGCCGCTCCGCCTCACAGGCCACCCGCCCGTCCTCCTCGGCCGACAGGTAGCGGCCCAGGTGGCTGCTGCGGAGCAGCACGGCCGCGCCCCGCCCCGGCTCAGGCTCTAGCACCCATGTCTGCTTCCTCTTGAGGCTGGGCGCCGAGGCGTTGACCTTGAAGCCGAAGCTCTCAGCTGTCAGGTAGCGGTCGGTGTCGTTGACAAGGCCAAACTGGATCTTCAGCACCTGGTGCAGGCCATTGGTGGGCATCTTCGGGGCTGGCCGAGGTCCCCCAGCGGGGCCCAGGAAGCGCTCTCTGTGCTTACAGTCCCCGCCGTCCCCCAGAGGCCCGGCTCAGCGGGGTTGGCCCGCGGCCCCCGGACCCGGCCGGCGTCATGGACCCGCTTGGACACGGCCTCTGACCAGCGGTCTCAGGCCCGGGCAGCTCTTACATGGCCAGCGGGCAGCAGAGGGCGGGTGGGAGGGCGGATCAGAGCTGTGCCGGCTTAGGAACAGCGGTGGCCTTTTGTTACCCCAGCTTGGATTTCAGCCGCTCCCGTCGGCCTGGGGGCCAGAGCCCGGGGCCCACAGTCTGGAGTGTACCACCCGCTGCAGGGCAGACCACCTCCTTGTCCTTGCTGACGGCTGACTCGCCCCAGCTCGGGAGCTGTGCCCTGCCCTCTGCCCCCTGCCCCCTGCCCCTTCTGGTCTCTCTTCCTTGCTCCCCACCTCGGGTCCCCCAGACCCACTGCGCAGACTGGCCAGCCCAGCCCAGCTCTTTCCCGATGTGGAGAAAGCCGCCTGGTGGAAAACTTGCCTGTGGCCGCAACCCGATCGCAGCCCTCCACCCTCGGCCACCAGATCTAGTTACTGCTTCTCTGATTCCTGCTGCCAGGAGTGCCGCAAGGCCCCCCACGGGGCACCTCAGCAGCCCCAGGGCACAGCCTGCAGCCCTGGGTCCGGTGCCTCCCAAGGGTGGCCCGCAGCTGGGAAAGTGGCAGGCAGGGATGACAGTGCCAGTGTGAGGGCCAGGCACCCCGATCCTGGCACTCGCGGCACCCAGATCCGAGCCAGGCGTGGAGAGGCAGCTGCCTGGCTGCGTTCATGCTGGCCAGCGGCCTGGCTGTGCTGGGCCCAGGGGAAGGGCTCCTCTGTGATGGGGACTGTGATACCCACCTCAAAGGTCGCACAGCAGGAGAGTGACGTGGGAGCATGGACGTGGAGTGGACGTCATCCCAGTCGCTGGACCCGGGGTAAGAGGGCCGGGCTCTCAGCCGACTCCTGTACTCTGAGCAGCTCTCGGGGCCATGAGGTTGCCCCTCCCTCTGTGGGTGAGCTCAGATGAAGCCAGCCTTGATGGGCGGCCTTGGGGACCCCGACCTGCTGTCCCATCTCTGGGGGGAGTGGCTTGACTACGGGGTCTTCCTGAGTCAGGTCTCAAGGCCACAAAAAGCAAAACCTTCTCAGCAGAGGGATGAGGCCAGCAGGCTAGGAGAAGCCAGAGCTGGCTACCTCTGACCCCAGCACCTCTCAGGCCCAGCCGCTGGGGCAGCCCGGTTACATCCACTCTACCCTGAGACCGAGGGGGCTGTCACTGGGGGCTGCAGTGGGCCTGCTCAGCCTCACCCTGCCTGTCTGTCTCTTGCACCTGCCTCGGGGGCCAGGAGCCAAGTAGTGAAACCAGAGCGGCCCGTGCTGGGCCATGGCCAGCCCTGGTGTCCTCTTCCTCATCACAGCCTGTGACCCTCGGGCCTCCCTGGGGACCAGGACTGGAAGCCACGGGGCACGTCCAGCTGTGGCCTCCAGAGTCTTGCCCATCCTCATGGGCCCTTGATGCTCTGGGCATTATCCCTCCATCCCTCTGGAGGCCACGTGGGGTCCAACAGAATGAAAGGGCCTTGGGGTGGGCATGCATGAGCCCCGGGGGGCAAGTGGGCAGACAGGCGCGTGGGTCCACAGCCAGGCAACGGGCACGGGGTCAGAAGTCCCTCCCCCACTCTCCAGGCCCTGGGCAGTGACCTTGCCAGGCACATGTGGGTGCTGAGGGGAGACCAGGAGACCTCCCCTCTCACTTGGGGGGTTCAAGTTGGGGTTTGGGGAGACAGGCCTGTATACAAACCCCCATGACAACGTGGCACCCGCAATGGGTCAGCTGAGCGAGGTGCTGATCCTGGCTCTCCCTGCAGGCTAGCGTCGCCCACCTCTGTCACACACGTGTTTATGGGGCCTCGAGTGCGTGCCTGGCTGGGCTGTGTGCCGGGCACCTCGTGGTCATGAGATGCAGTCTGGGGTTGCACCCCATCTCTGGACATGATGCCCACAGAAATCTCCCCAAATTCCCAGGGGACTGGGGGCCCAGGCCTTGATGCCAGAGAAGTGTCCTGGTTTGGGGCTCATCTGTGCTGGGGGGCCCTTGGGCAGCTGTGCCCGTGGCCACCCCTAGGCAGGGGCACTGGTCACTCCTCCGCACCCCCAACTCCCAGCCAGGCTGCGAAGGAGCCCAGCACATCCGGATCAGTGTGACGCTCTTGTTAATCAGCACTGGCGGGTGCCGGCCAGGCACTCGTGGGCATCACATGCCCAGCGGGAGGAAGCCCAGCGCCGGGCACTAAGCCGACCTGGCTTCAGGCAGCCTCTCAGCGGCAGAGCCAGCTGTGCCTGTGGCCTCTCAATTCCAGGGTCCCACAGCCCCAGGTGAGGGTGGGGTGGGGCTGCCTGGCACTGACCCCGGGCATGAGCCATGAGGTGGCCTTTCTGGCCCCCAGGGGACTCTTAGGGGTGGGCCTTCTAGCCCAGGAGGGAGGTGGTTTGTACAGACATGGGGGGACGTCCTTGGAGGGAGGGGGTTTGCATGGAGGTTCCCCCCTCTTCAGGATCTGAGGTCCTTGCCCAGCTGCCTGCTAGGGTCATGGACTCCCTCTGGGTTCCCCGCAGGGTCCTGGTGTTTGATGTGGGGGTTCCTGTGTGATGGGCTGAGCCTCTGCAGATAGACGCTGCAGTGAGCATGTGAGTCTGGGCCTGTGTGTGTGTGTGTGTGTTTAGGTCAGGGGAAGCACACACGGACAGGGACCGGGCAGAGTGAGCCGCGGCCACATGCTGGGCCAGCCCCAGCCTGGAGGTGCTACCCTGGGTCCCAGCCTCAGAGCGCACTCGTGGCCATCCAGTGGGCCATCAGGCTGTGCACAGCACAAGGGATTCAGTTTCAGGGACACCACTCACACCCAGGTGTATACAATTATGAGAGCCTGGGGTGGGCTGGGAGCTCCAGTCCTGTGGCAGCATCCTCAGGCAACGGGGGGTACCCCTCTCGTAGGACCCCAGGCAACCCTTTGGCCATGCCCCCTGCCCAACCGCCACCCACTTGGGGTGCACAAGCCTGCCCACCACTGCCCTATGCAGCCGGCACTCTGGAGCATCCAAAGTCCCTGCCACTCCGGGAGCCCCTTTCACCTGCCCCTGCTCCAGTGGGGACACGTCCCCAGTGTGTGCCCACTTCCTGGACCAGGCTTGGGCACAGATGTCAGGCCACCCAGCACGCCAGCTTAATCACGTTTGGAGAAGTGTGCCTTTTCCTGAGGCAAGCAGCGCCTCTAGCCCCCGCTTCAGGGAGTGGCTGCCTGCAGATGGACACAGCAGATGGACCCTTCTGGTGTCCGGGGGTCCAGAAGGTAGGGTTTGCCTCAGCTGTCAGAAGCCGCCAGCAGACAAGGCCTCCTGCCCCTCTTAGTGTCCAGCCGGGGCCAGGAGCAGAGAGGGCCTTAAAGCCCCTGGCATCCGGCCCAGAGCTCGCGGGAAACTGTTCCTTACCCGGGGTGCTGGGGGATGAGCAGGCCTGGCCATGGAGGGTCCCCCTCCCACTCCACCCAGTCAGGCCCCTCTGGGGCCACCAGGGAAAGGACCCCCACCCCTGCATGTCCAGACCACTGGCCCTAGATGCTAGAGCCCAGCCTGGACTCCTGCCAGCACGCTGCTGGCTGCCATGGTGACCAGCTCATGCTCGAGACTCGGTGTCCCAGCAACGCCGACGCTGGTTGTGAGCTGCACACGCTGTGTGTGTGCGGGCTAGGGGAGGGGCCGCTCCCCACCTCCGCTGGCCTGGAGCCCTGGAAACTGGGAAATAGCCCAGGATGGAGGCTGGGGCGGCCCCACTGGCTGAGGGACCTCCACAGGCCACACCTGTCCCAGACTCAGGTCTGGGCCCCCTACTCTGAGCAATGGCCAGACAGACCCTTCCCACAGGGCAGTGAGTCTCTGGGAACTACTCCCAGAGGAAATCCCTGCCCCCTCCCCAGAGCCTGCGCCTCAGCCCCGGGCCCTGACCAGCTGCTGCTCCAGCTGGCACTCCTGTCCACCCCACCCCACCCCACCCCAGGGGCTCTGCCCCTTCCATGACTGGCTCCTCTGGCCAGCCCCCTGCTGGGCCCCTGCCCCCGGGCTCCTCGTGCCACAAGGTGACGGCCACCCTGCTGGTCCCGGTGCTGCTGGGCACATCCCAGAGCCCTGATTTCCTCACCCGTGGGCCCATCACCTGCTCCTGGGGTCCAGCTTGGCAGGCGCCCAGGGCCCAGCCTCCTGCCTAGTTCCTGAAACAGTCCCCCAGCTTGGTGTCCTCATGATTTTTTCATGGCGGAGCGCTCTGCTGCCTCGCAGTTCCACTTACATGGGCGGGCGGGGGCCGCGCTGCTTTTACTCAGGCTGGGGTTGGTTTACCGGAGGCCTGCAGGCGGTTTAGGGTGACAGCTCCCCTCAGCAGGGCAGAAGAGAGGGGGCTCCCGCATCTCAGGCTCCCAAGACCCCTCCTGCCCCCCAACCTGTGCTCCCCACCCCACCCCGGCACGGTCCCACCTCCATGCACGCGCGCGCGCACGCAAACATGCACACCCATCCTGGCAGGGCATCTCCTTGAAATCCTCTCCACCTGGTCTCCCTTCCCCTCCAAGCTGCTGGCTGGGCTGGGGAAGCCCCCTTTAGGGCTGTCACAGTGGAAATCTGGTGCAGTCTCCTGGCTTCTGTCTTGTAAAACCTTAAGGCGGGGGCAGTGACGGAGGCTGTATTTGGCAGGAGAGGAGGGAGAGACCTCAGGCCTCTGGGCCTCAGCAAGCCTGAAGTTCCCTGAAGGGAGCACAAGGACAGGCTTGAGGGCACCTCAGCACACCCAGATGCCCCATGACCACTGGGCAACTTCTGACCCCCAAGCCTCGGGCCCTTTGCACGTTCTTGGGATAAGAGAGGAGCGGTCACAGGAAGGGAGGGCAGAGCGCATGCTTAGCACACACGAGGTCCTCGGTTCAACCCCCAGTACTTCCACTGTAAACAAACAAATAAATAAACTTAATTACCCCCCCCCCCCACCAAAAAGAGAGAGTAGCATTCACAAGAATACCTGAGACTGAGTCCTTGCTGCATGGGGCAGAGTGAAGACCAGGTCAACTCCAGCAAAACAGATGGCCATTTACTGCCCACCAGGCTTGCAGACACAAGGTGCACGGCCAGGATATGTCAACACCTGGCAGGCAGAGTCAGGAGCTCACAACTCTGCGGGCGACCATGGGAGCCACGGCGCAGCCCCTGTCTGTGTGCACCTTCACGAGAAAACACACACCTGCCTGGACTTGCACACACACATACACACACACAGACACCCACGCACAAGGCCAAATCTACCTGCAGAGGCTCAGCCCATCGCGGAAGAACCAGACCTCTCACATCAAATAATTACAGCAGTTATTAAGTACCTACTCTATGCCAGAAATCTTGCTAGGGGTCCAACAAGGAAAAGTCCATCTCTGACTTCTGGGACAAAGCAGAAACAGACTGTCACCTTGTCCTACAGTCAGACAGGTCCTGCACATGGTCATGTTTCTCTGTGGGGCAATAGTGCTGGCCTGCTTCTAATAAAAACTTTCTCACCTACAGGTGACGCTCTGAATGGTACAGAGAACAGGAGAGAGACCCTGGGGATTAAATATATTACAGGTAATGACAACTGAATGCAATATGGGATCCTGGATTAGGCCAGGAAAAAATGCTACAGAAGACATTGGGACAACCATCGTCACTGAAATGCAGACTGCAAGTTAGATGAGTAGTGTCAGATTGATGTGAAGTTGCCTGCTTTGGGTCGCTATACTGTGGTTATATGAGACAATGTCCCTGTTCTTAGGAAAAAGACATAGAAATATGAAGGGGTAAAGGGCAGAATGTCGGAGACCTACCCCCAAATGGTTTAGAAATGAAAAGTGGAAGTTAAAAAGGAAGTAAGGCAGGTGTGACAAACGATCAACATTCAGTAAGTCTGAAATGATCTCAAAATGCAAAGTTTAAAAACTAGAACAACTAGAATTTTAAATCCACAGCAGGGTCAGAAGAAGTCAAATAAACATTCTAGAAAGTTAAAGGAAAAGACAGAGATAGTAGAAAGAATAAGAATACTAAAGGATTCAACTGGGAGATGTGAGCAGCCAGTTCTGAGACATCCCAAAACAAAAAGACAGAGAAAGTAAAACAGGAAAGAGAGACATTGTGAAGGAAACAAGAAAATCCCCAAGAACTGATGGCTATTGAGGGCCTGGAAGCAGCCAAGAATGAGCAGTCTTCACCGCAGGTATGCCCAGGAACTCGAATCAGCTGGAATACAGGGAAAACCGAAACGCTTGTGGAGAAACACGAGAAGTCATGGGCGCTGGATCCAGACTCAGGTGACAGCCATTTCCCAAGGGCCACAGTGGAAGGAAGAGCTGGCAGTCAGGCCTTCCAAACGGGGGGGAGCATTTTCATCCTGATGCCCCTGACTCACCGAACTACCTGTTGTTCCCAGGTGGGTAAAACACGTGCAGATATGCAAACTCCAACTGCCACTTACAGACCCCAGGCCTGCCCCTTCCCAGCTGGTGGCCCTCCAAGCTCCTGTGTAAAGTGAGGAAAGAGAATGCTGCGGGGACGGCAGGCGGGGCCTGGGAATGACCTCGGCACTGCTAACCTTCAGGCTGGCTCCTGTGGCTGGGGCTGCTCTAGGGGGCAGGCTCCCTGCAATAGTTCACTCGCACTGTCCCTAGTGGACACATGGGTCCGGGACAACCCACCTGTTACCCAGGGAGGCAGAGGTGCGGCTCTAGCCGCCTGCCCATGGGCAGCATCTGTCCTTTCCCAGGAATGACCTAACCCCAACCTGGCCCTGTCCCCTGACCCATCCCCCTTCAGGGTGACCTCTGGAGCCTGCCTTCTGCTCCTCACCCACCTACCCCAAGGCTGGCCTGATGTGGCACTCTGGGGTCCCCTGAGGCTATCCCCCTGCCAGTGCCCCCTTCCACCTTCCTGGGACTAGCTCAACCCCCAACAACCTAGGCCCACAGCTCACAACCCTAGGAGGGCCCCTGGAAAAGTGGAATGAACTTACACCCGTTTGTCCCCTAACCCTGGCCTCCTGTAGCCAGCAGGGTGTGCATACATGGGGGAGGGGGCTCAGAGTCCCACCCTCCAGTCCTGCTGTGTGACTTGGAACCAAGCTCAGCCTCTCTGAGCCTCCCTCTCCTTGTCTCTGAATTGGTCATCTACCCAGGTGTCCTAGCTGTTGAAATAACCCAGGGTGCCCGGTGAGCAGACAGGCGGGGCAGCTGGCATCAAAAGCCGCCCAGGGAACTAGCTGTGCATTCAACAGACACACCCAGGTCCAGGCTCTGCCCAGGCTTTGGGTCCCTCTGGGGGTGCTGTCTGCCCCTGAACAGAAGGTACAGGGACATAGGGTGGGCTGGCCCAGCCTGGCTGAGTGGGGGCCCTGGCCCTCCTCTCCTCCATTGCCCTGGGTGCAGGCTGACCCCATCCCACCTTGTCTCCCTGCGTCAGCACTGGCTGAGGTCACAGGCCACTCCCCAGCCACTCCCTGTCACCCTTGGGCAGCAGTGACTCAGCGGCCACTGGCAGCGCCCTCCCCAGCCCAGGTCAGCGGCTACAGGGGGTCCCTCTGGGCGCTGGGGAGGGCGGGGCCAGCTCAGTTGGGGTCGGGGCGGGGCGGGGCAGACAGGTGCAGCCCGTACTCTTCGCCCGGCCCCTGGCACCTGGCCTCCATAGCAGGACCCACCTGGCGGCCCACCTGGGAATGACACCGGCCGGCCTCGGAGGTGGGCGCTAGGGGCTGCCGCGGCTGGCCACAGCGCCATCTCCTGGCTCAGGCCGTCAAGCTCACCGCCCGGAGGGGACGGCCTCGCACCCAGGCCGTGCCTGACCGCGAGGTGCGTGCTGAATCCGGGCATTGCTCCCGCCTCCCCGGGCCGCAGGGCCTCCGGTGCCGTGCCCTGCCCGCACCTCGCCGGGACAGAGGAGATGCGGATTGTGCGGTGGGGGGAAGGGGGCTGTGGCACCAGGTCTGACACCACCTAACAGCAGGGGTGCCGAGTGGCCGCGGGTGGCGGGGCGCCCCAAGCCTCCGGCCCCAGTTTGCGCTGCTTCGGTGGCAGCCTCTTCCGCACTCCCTCGGCCTCCGGCTGGATCCCGTCTCTCCGGTGCTGACCCCGAAAGGCTCAGGGAAAGCTGGTGCCGGGATCGAGCTCCTGCAGGCGGAGGCGGACCTGGTCAGGGGAGGGGCGCGCGGGACCAGTGGCCCGGGAACGGGCCCCGGACCAAATTAGGACATGCTGCCCGGTTTCCCCCACGCCCAGCCCGGCAGGATCAGACCCGCTCCCCGCGGCGGTGTGCGCCTAACAGGCTGCAGTGGGCGGGGCCGAGTGCAGCAGGCCCGCCCCCCCGCCGGGCGGGTACCCGAGCGCCGCTACCCTGGGAAGTCGGAGCCACGCAGAGGGCGCGGGGAGGGCCAGGGTGACCGGTTTGGAGCCCGGGCTCGACCCCAGCCTTGACCGTGCTTCTCTCCACCCTGCCCACCCCAGCTGCAGCCTTTGGAGCGGTGGCGGGGAGGACACAGCGCCCAGAGCAGCGGCCTCCTGCCGGTATCTCGCCATGCAGGCCTCCGGTCCCGGGATGGGGACACCTGTGGCGGCACCCCTGACCTAGTCTAGCTCAGGAGAGTTCTGCTGGTCGGGCGCGCCCCCCACCGCCCGGGGCCAGGGCGGGAGGCACAGCCGTGAACCTTCACTGTGCAGGACCCACCCCACTCTTGTCCCGGCAGTCCTGCAGGCCTACCAATTGCGGGGCGGGGGGAGGGTCCCTGGGGGCGGTCAGGCTTCCGGGCTCCTTCCCTCTCAGCTCTGGGGCCATGTCCTCCCTTGGCGTATTGGAGTCAGGGCTGGGGTGACAGCTCCGGCATCCCTGTCCCCCTCTGACTCTCAGGGAAGGCCCTTCCCTCCTCCACAGGTGGAGCCCCTCTCTCCACTCCTTCTCCCTCCACTCCTGCTTCCCTCCCATGTATAGGTGCAGGGGATACCAGCTTCACCACTGTGTTAGGACAACCTACTTTCTGGGGCAGAGGGCAGGGACAAGCTGAGTAACCAATATTCAGGTGGGAGGTGGGGACTTGATCTGAGGCCAGGGGATTACCTGGAGGCCTGCAGGGAGGAGGCAGCCAATGGGAAAAACTTTCTGGGAAGGTGCTGGTCCTGAGCTGGAGGGCAGAGAGTGAGAGGGGCAGTCAGTGAAGGGGTGGAGGGTCAGGCAGAGCCGCCAGCACAGGGGAAGCGGCTCACGTGTCTCCAGGCAGGGGGTGTCATGGGGAGCAGAGTGGGACGATTTGTAGCATTAATTGTGGGGAATCAGACACAGGTCAGAGACGTGCAGGACATGCTGTGGTCTGGTGGGCATCCTGGTTTCCCGCTTTAGCCACATGTAGGGCAGGACTGTCATGAAGCAGTGGGAGGTCTGGATGCCTGGGCTGAATCCTTGGTTCCCCTTTGTAATCTGGGAACCCATCTCACTGAGAGTAAGAACTATGCAGAGGTGAAAAGGTCACCCTCTGGGTGAGGGAGCTGTGGGGCAGGGCCCACATCGGTGTCCGTGTTACCACTCCTGGCAGTGTGCCCACTTCTGGACCACCGTTCTGGGTCTGTGGTGTTGGGAGTGGTGTCGCTGTCTGCCGAGACCCAGGGAAGCAGGCCGGGGGCTGCACCCTGGGATGCGGGGTGAGGAGGCTGCTGCTCCCGGAATCTCAGGTCTGACACACAGAGGTGCTGAGTGAGTACTTAATCATCACAGAAAACTGGATGCCTGGGGACATGGAGGCCAGAGGTCTGGAAAACCTGCGGTGAGGCTTGGAGAAAGTTCACTGGGCCATCCAGTGGCCTCCTGTCCCCATACCTGCACCAGTGCACCAGAGCCACCAGCCTCGGAGCCTCTGATGGGCCCCACACCCTTCACATCACTGGCCCATCTGCTGTCTTTACAAAAATTGAGGCCCAGAACTCAGGTCCTGACTCCCAGCCCAGTGCTCCTCCAGGAGCCTCCCGGGCTCCTGCTGCACCTTAGCAGCGTCTGAGAAACTCTGGTGAGGCCTGTCTGCAAAAGGCCTGAAGCCCTTCTCGGCCGGAGCAGTGAACCCTTGGCTAACTCCCTTTGCAAGGACACACACTGTGAGCCTCAGTTTCCCTGCCTCAGGCAGCAAGGACCGGATGACATACTTAGAGGCCTGGCCAGGGGCATTCCGGCCCAGGACACATGGCAGCGTTGAGCACTGAGCACCTGACTCAACTCACAGGTGCCTGAACGTCCAAACAGCTGGCCAACACAAAGGTCCACGGGGCTTGGGGCTGGAGCCCCGGCCTCTGGGTGTGCCTGGTGACTGCTGGACCTCCCATGCCTGTCTGTAAAGTGCTGAAAAGCCCCTGCTGGGCACTAGACCAGAGACAGAAGTGTGTGGCTTGTCCTTTGACCTGAAACTCGAGAGGTGGGCATGTCAAGCCAGCAGAATCCTGGCCTTGCCTACCAGGGCAGCCTGGGGACCACTGTTCCAAACAGACAGCCACTCTAGGGGTTGCTCCTGTGGGTGCCAGCCCTGTGTCCAGGAGGCCTTAGGTGGCAAAACAGTCATCTTGCATTTGATCTGGCCACAGGCCTGGGAGAACAGGACAATGAGCTGAGGGTAGGGAAACTTTGGTTTTCCTTGGCATTTAGAAAATAAAATTTTAATTATGAGGTAATTTTAGATTTACAGAAAAGTTACAGAGACAGTTAGCATTCCTGTAGACTCTCCACCCCGTTTCCCTAATGTTAACATCTGGGACAGTCATGGTACAATTGTACTGAGAGATTGACTTTGGTACTTAGTATTAATTAAATTTCATGAGTTTCTCCGCTCCTGCCCTTTTTTCTGTTCCAGGATCCAACATTGCATTTGGAGGGAGGTGGGGGGAAGGCATTCCTGGCAGGTGGAGTGGCAGAGGCAAAGGCCAGAAGCAGGGACTCATTACCAAGTTCCCTCCCCTGTCTGCCTGACAAAGAACTGGCTAGATGGAAGGTGCTGAGAGGTGGGAGGCAGGTGGGGTGATGGGCTGGGGGTCGGGTGCAGAGGTGACTGGGATCCTGGGAAACATCCCTGGAGGTTGGAGCAGGGAGATGACAGGCTGACGGAGGTGTCAGAGGGGCGGAGCAGGGTAGGATCCTGAGCTGGGGTTTCCTGGCAGTGCCCAGCACTGGAGCGGCCTTGGGCTGAGTCTTAGCCCCGCCACACTTCCTTGCAAGGTGATGTCACCTCCCTGCACCACTGTTTTCTCAGCTGTTAAATGGATGGAAGATGAAACGAGATGCAGCACAGCCACAAGAAATCCACCAAACCAACACAGAGCTAAAAAAAACTTTAAAAATTCCCATCAATTCACATCATTGCTCTGAGCCCCAAGTCTCCATCCTCAAGATGGAAAGGACACACCTGCTTCTGGGCAGAAGGGCAGCTGCTGACTGTCCCTCTTCCCAGGGCCTCCCTGAGCACCCCTGAGCCAGGGGCTGCTACATCCCTGCCACAAGGGGCTCCTGGGCCTCTCCAGCTCCAGGACGGCTGGGGGCAGCCCTGCGCTTCCAAGCGCACAGCCCTAAGGTGACCTTGGGAGAAGGCCTTGCACTGCCCAGTTGCAAAACAGAAAAATCACAGCGCAGAATGCGGTGTTCCGCGCCCCCTCCCCCAATCCCCTGAGCAGAGTTTGGAGGCCTCGCTCTGCCTGGGGCCAGGCCCCTGGATCCGCAGCATTCACTTACTCCAGATTCAGGGTGATGCCTCCCAGGCGGGTGGTCGCCCCCTCTCCACCCACGCCAGGCCTCCAGCTGCGCTCCCCCCACCCCGCCGCCACCAGACCTCTGGGGCCACGTGCGCCCCCACCCTCCACTCTCGCGGCCAGCCGTGACGAGGTGCAGCCGAGCCTCCTGGACCCCCGAGGGCCAGGGAGTCGGGGGGGGGGGGAGCGGCGGCCGGCCCCCGCCCCGCCCCGCCCCCTCGGAGGCTCCCGGGCCGCCCCGCCCCCGCCCCGGCCTCCCGCCGCCGCCCCTTTGTTCCGCCGGCCAATCGGCGGCCTCCTTGACTAAATAAGGCGAGGAGGGCGCCCGGCGCCCCCTGTCCGTTACTTCCGCCCCCCGCCCGGCCGGTGACTCAGGGCCGGCGGCGGGCGGAGACGGGGCTGCCAGGGCTGCGGCTTCCCGGGCGGCGGGCGGGGCTCCGGCGGCGCCGAAATGGCCAAATATGGCTGCGCCGCGCGCCGCTGTCCCCAACCCGCACACCTGCGGCCGCACCTTGACCCACTCCCCCCACCCCCGCCGGGTGACACATCCGCGGAAGCAGCAGCAGCTCCCCCACCCAACCCCGCGCCGGCTGACCGAGAGCGCCCGCTCCCCTCCCCCGCAGCCCCGGCCCTGCCGGTTGGGGGCTGGCAGCCTACCGAAGGGGAAGCCCCGGGAATCTCGGGACTCCAAGACCCCGCCCCCTCCCCCCCACGACCCTTCGCCCGTGTCCCCAGCGCCTTGCCAGGTGGGGAAAAGAGCAGGGGGGACGGGGACAGAGGTCCAACGGCCTCTGCCCCCTCCCAATCTGTCCCCCGAGGTAGCCTGGGCACACCAGACAAAGGAGTGCCAGAGCGAGCTGGAGCCCGAGGAGAGGAAGCCCCCGCAGTCTAGGGGGCCTGACTGGAACGTGGTGTGGGCGGACACAGGGCGCGAGGCCTTGGATGCTGGACACTTCCCACTTCGCGTGTGACATCTTGGGACCCGCGTGTTGCAGGCGTCCTCGCACACTGACGCCCCCACCTGGGGGTTGAAGGCCCGTGTTTGTGCCCAAGGGCGCCAGGAAGTGTGGACTTTCTGGAGGCCCATCCCCAGGCTCTCCATGGGTGGGGCACACATCTGATGGACAGCAGCCTTGCCTAGCGCCCTGGAAAGTGGGGAGTCGGGGACCCAGCTAGGTCTGGTGGCAGGAGTGGCCATAGGCAAAGCCTTGGCGTCTGCGTGCCTGCAGTCCGCTGGTGAGCTGGGCGGCTGCTTTACCTGCCTAGCCCAACGTGCTTATCCGTTAATGTGGACACAAGATGACCTTGCAAGGATCTTGGGACGCCCGGCCTCGCCCCCTCACCCCCATCAGACACCTGCTCCGGTCCACCCCACTGGGGCCTTGGACGCGCCCCCACGTTCACTCTGCCTGACCCACTGCTACTCCTCTTGGGACAGTGCTATTCCCCCATACCGCCTCTAATGTTTAATTCTGTTCTGAGCAATCCTGAAAGCTTTCAAGTCAGTCCGAGGAAACCAGAGTACCTGGTTCCCTCGGGGCATAACCAAAGCACTGGCGGTGGCAGGTGTGACCAGGACCCTGCCAGGGATGACAAGTCTTTTAGCACAGGCTCATGGGGAAAAGGGCGCGCCCCGGGACCCGGGAGAACTCGCAGCCCCAGGCAGCCAGGGGCCAGCAAACCCACTTCAGCCGCGGCCCTTTCCCAAGATCATAAACAGAGAAGGTGAGCCCCTCAAAGTCTAGGGAGAGCTGACTGTTCGGGCAGTCTGCACTACCCTTCTCTGCCTCAGTTTCCCTACAATGCGCAAAGGTTATTAAAATGAAACGAAGTCCCACCCCTGCCCCAGCGGATGAGGGGGGGACCCCAAACCCGGAGTGGAGGCCGCGCCTAGGAACAACTGAGCCTACGGTTAGACGAGCAGGATACACAGGGTGTGGTAGAATCGGGCCTGTCTCTGGACCGTCAGGGACCCCGGGCAGGGCGCCCCAACTCCGGCGGAAGGGCCTACGCGGTGGTGGCCGCGCTGGGGGACGGGCAGCTCCTTCCCATCGTGACAGGGGCGACGGCGAGGTCATGGCTCCCCGGCACTCCCGCGGACCGCGGGGCACAAAGTGCCGCAAGGGCGGCCGGTGTAGGACCCCCCCCCAACTCTTCCCTCCCCTCCCCCAGCCCGGGGCCGGGAACCGGCCTTCACGGCCCGGGATCTCTGCAGGGCCTCAGAAAGAAAGCTCGCAGGGGGCGCTTGGGGACCAAAGTCCCCCCTGCAGGGCCGGACAGCGGGGAAACACCCGGCTCCGGGTGCCGCCCAGCCCCGGGCCAGGCAGTTTCGGGGTGCAGCAGCCGGGCCCTCCCCCACGGCGCGCGGCAGTCCCGGGGCGGGGCGCAGCCTCCGCAACGACCCCCGGGGAGCGCCCACTCCCCCTGCCCGCGCGCCAACCCGCGCCAACCCGCGCGGGGTCCTGCTCGGGGGTCTCGGGTGCGCGGGGGTGACACGGGCGGGGCGGTTGGGGGCGGTGCGGGCTGGGGGCGGGACCGGGCGCGGGGCCCCACGTGCCCTGGCCGGACGGGCCAATGGGCGCCCGGCGTTCGGAAAGATCGCCATATATGGACATGTTCTGGGGCCGCGCGCGCCGCCGGGCCGCGCGCGCTCCCCGCTCCGCTTAAATACTGGCGGGGGAGGCCGCGGTCGGTCTCACTCGCCGCAGCCGGCCCGCGCTCCGCGTCCTCTCGCCGCTCCGCCGCTCGCTCGTCCGCATCCCGCCGCCTCCGCCGGTAAGTGAACAGGTCTTTGCGGCCTAGTCCGTGTCAGTGTTCCCTCGCTCTTTCGCGGGCCCGCTACACGCTCCTGGGCCCGGAGGCCGGGCCGCGCCGCCGCCAGGAACAAAGGGCGGCCGGGTGGCTGGGCTGGGATGCTTCCCAGCGGGGCCGCGGCGGGAGTGCTGCCGGGGGAGGGGTCCAGGGCGGGGCCGGGCCGCCCCGGAACGACCGGGGAGTGAGGGCGTTACGTAAAAAAGCCTGCCTTGGTTCCAGGCGGTTATTCCGCTGCCAGGACGGCGGGCTCGGGGGAGGCGGGCCTCTGCAGGGGCCGTCCCGGCGCTGGGGAGCGCCTGAGTCGGTCGCCTCTTTGAACAGATCGCGATGGAAGAAGAAATCGCTGCGCTCGTCATCGACAATGGTTCTGGCATGTGCAAAGCTGGCTTTGCTGGGGACGACGCCCCCCGGGCTGTCTTCCCGTCCATCGTCGGCCGTCCCCGACACCAGGGCGTCATGGTGGGCATGGGGCAGAAGGACAGCTACGTGGGCGATGAGGCCCAGAGCAAGCGCGGCATCCTGACCCTCAAGTACCCCATTGAGCATGGCATCGTCACCAACTGGGACGACATGGAGAAGATCTGGCACCACACTTTCTACAACGAGCTGCGCGTGGCCCCCGAGGAGCACCCTGTGCTGCTGACCGAGGCCCCCCTGAACCCCAAGGCCAACCGTGAGAAGATGACCCAGGTAAGCTGCGCGGAGTTGCCTCGGCTGGTATATCTGTTTCACAAGTCATTTTGTGCTGTTTTTTTCTGAAATTCAAGTGTTTCTTTCGATATTTTCAGGGTTCTGTTCTTCTCCTGGCATTTCCTCCCTGAAGTCTCAAGGTTTCTTATTTGTGTTTCTGCCTGCTTCCTTTTCTTTTCTCCACACATCACATTTGTGGCATGCCGGCATGGTGTGTAAGCATGGGGTGGCTCTGTGTCCCTGCCCTTGACTGAGGAGCCCATTGCTTTCTCCAGATCATGTTCGAGACCTTCAACACCCCGGCCATGTACGTGGCCATCCAGGCCGTGCTGTCCCTGTACGCCTCTGGCCGCACCACTGGTATTGTCATGGACTCTGGGGACGGGGTCACCCACACCGTGCCCATCTACGAGGGCTACGCCCTCCCCCACGCCATCCTGCGTCTGGACCTGGCTGGCCGGGACCTGACGGACTACCTCATGAAGATTCTCACGGAGCGCGGCTACAGCTTCACCACCACGGCTGAGCGGGAGATCGTGCGCGACATCAAGGAGAAGCTCTGCTACGTCGCCCTGGACTTCGAGCAGGAAATGGCCACCGCCGCCTCCAGCTCCTCCCTGGAGAAGAGCTACGAGCTGCCCGACGGCCAGGTCATCACCATCGGCAACGAGCGCTTCCGGTGTCCAGAGGCGCTTTTCCAGCCCTCCTTCCTGGGTAGGTGTCAGGCGGTGTGAGGCTGTCGAGGGCCAAGGTGCCTCTCAACTTGAACGCGTGATCCTAAGGGAGAGCTTTGTCTCTTAGGAATGGAGTCGTGTGGCATCCACGAGACCACTTTCAACTCCATCATGAAGTGTGACGTCGACATCCGGAAGGACCTGTACGCCAACACAGTGCTGTCTGGTGGGACCACCATGTACCCCGGCATCGCCGACAGGATGCAGAAGGAGATCACGGCCCTGGCCCCCAGCACGATGAAGATCAAGGTGAGTCCAAGGTGGCTGTGGGCTTGGGCCGGGAGGCCTTGCTGGGAAGACTGTGCCACCGACTAAAATCACATCTCTGTCTTTGCAGATCATCGCTCCTCCTGAGCGCAAGTACTCCGTGTGGATTGGGGGCTCCATCCTGGCCTCACTGTCCACCTTCCAGCAGATGTGGATCAGCAAGCAGGAGTACGACGAGTCGGGCCCCTCCATCGTCCACCGCAAATGCTTCTAAACGGACTGCGGGCAGATGCGTAGCATTTGCTGCATGAGTTAATTCAGAAGTATAAATTTGCCCTGGCAAATGTACACACCTCATGCCAGCCTCGTGAAACTGGAATAAGCCTTTGAAAAGAAATTTGTCCTTGAAGCTTGTATCTGGCATCAGCACTGGATGGTAGACTTGTTGCTGATCTTGACCTTGTATTCAAGTTAGCTCTTCCCTCGGTGTACGTTTAATACCCTGTGCATATCTTTGATTTAAACCCCTAGTTACATGCGGCTCCGTCACTTGTCGTGGCTGAGGTGAGAACATGTTTGTGGAAGAGAAACTCGTTGGCTTGATGTGAATCCGGGAGACCCCGCGTCTCTTGGTTGTGCAGGGTATTGACGTGTGAGAGCTGCCTATTCCAGGGTTCCCTTGAGGCTGCAGGAGTCCTGAACCTGTTGTCATTTCTGTCCCGCCAGCCTGACGGGCTTGGGAAGGTCCCAGCCTTAGGACCCACTTTCCTTTCTCCCCCGGTTTTCCCGCCAGATCACCAAGGGTCGTTCCTTGCCTTGAGTTGGAAGACGGTTTGCATTCACACCTGTAAATTTATTCATCCTTTTAATTTATGTAAGGTTTTTGTACGCAATTCTCAATTTAAGAGATGACAACAAATTTTGGTTTTTCTACTGTCACGTGAGAACATTAGGCCCCAGCAACGCGTCATTGTGAGGAAATAAAAAGTGCTGCAGTAAATCGATCAGATTGGTGCCTCCTGCTTGGGGGGGTGTCTTCGGGGGGGGTGGGACAGCAATGGGGCAACAACTCGTGGTTTCTCCCAAACCAGGGGTGTGATTGTGTTTTCAGAAATTACGGTCCTAGGAGGTCTTGGCACAGCTGGAGTCCCTGTCCTGGTGGTGTGGCTTCTAGGAAAGAGGGCCTAGGCCGTGCAGGACAGTGCCCCCTCCCCATCAAGCTGCGGCAGGAAGGGGTCTGCAAGTGGCCTTGCTTGGCAGCGTGACCTCGGGTACTTGGCAGGAGCTGTGCCGCGCACCGGTACTTGCAGCTCTGAGGGGGGGTGGCCCTCCAGCGCACAGGTGCTGTGGGGCGGGGCTTCTCGGTAAACTCGCCAGCCTGGAGCAAGCTTGGGATTGCGTAGAACCCGACGTTCTGGGAACCTTGCCCCCCACTGTCGACTGTCACCTGGTGGCGTGAACGTGGCTGGCAGGCTCCAGGCTTCATCCTCAGCCTGTCGGTGAGGAAGGTGTAGTTCTGCTCACGGTGGGCAGAGTCTCCCCAGCTATTTCAGATTTTCAAACTTTATTCTTTGCAGGTGGGGTCTGGGAGGTGCGATTTCTTCACTAGATTGAAAATGCTTAAGGATCTGGAAGAACTTGAATATGAAACAGAGAAGAAAGATTTAAAGCCTGTGCTGTTGGGAATTGTCTTGGGGTCCCGGGGAGGGAGGCTGTGGTGTGGGGTCAGGAGCAAGGGGCCCCAAGAGCAGGACTGAAGGAGCAGAAAGTGGGCCCTGCCAGGCCCGGGGCTCCATCCTGCCTTGGCCCTGTCCCCTTGCTCCCAGGGACACTGTGACAGCCCCTGCCCCCACCTGGGGAACACAGCGATGGGTCAGAAGCCACTTTTTTGCCCTGGGCAACATTCTTCTTTCAGTCAGGACTAGAAAATCTGATTCGAAGCGTGAGTGGTTCCAGGGACCAGGATGGGCCGGGCTCACGAGGAGAGAACAACTTTCTTAGGACGTGGAGGAGAAAGGTGGCTGCCTGGTGCGGCCACGCCGCCTGGCCAGATCCCGGCTCCATCCACCCTTCTTGGCATTGGGCCCGGTGGGCGAGTCCATCTACTCTGTGCCTCTGTCCCCTTTGCAAAAGGGACACGGAGGCCCAGACACCTCTGCACATGTGGAAGGGGCACGTGTTGGCCCACCTCCTGCTCCTGGGGGTAGCGAGATTTCCTGCAGCATGGAGACTCGCCTCCCTTTGTGGCGCTCTGGGGACAGTAACCGATGTGAGAACCAGTCACTGAACTCACCGGCTGAAGGAGGGTGGCGAGGTGGTCTGGCCGCGGGTGCCCTGGGGAGCTGGGCACACTGCCCTGTGCCCACAGGTGGCACTTCCTCACGTCCATCAGAAAGAGGCTTAACTGCCAAAGAGGGTGGCCTCTCGCCTCTGGATGATCTCACCTCTGTTGGCATCTTTTCTTCAGGTGGCTCTGTACCAAGTGCACCAAAACGCTAGGCTTTGCAAAAGGAGATGGAGCTTCAGAGAAAGACGGACTGTAACTACTGTGACTTGAAAGTGAATCTGCTCAAACCAAAGCAAGACTTGGACAGTTCTGCCCACTTCTACAGAAAGAGAAAGGAGCGCTCTGCAGGAAGAACCCCACCAACAGAGCCAGCAGGCACTTGGGGTACAATGTCCTCACAGTGGAAAATGGGATTAACCTCCAGACCATGCAAAGACTGCAAATTAGCAAGAAAAGGTCAGGAGAATCTGTGGACAAGTGAGAGAAAAACATTCAAACGGGCCACTTAGGGAAGATGAAATCTCAAAGGCTAATGATCAGCTTATGAATGGAAGCGTCTGGAAGAGATGCCTCCTTGGAGAAGTGTCTCATACCCTGGGGGATACCATGGACAGCTGCCCAGGTAGTGCACTGCACAACTCGAGAGGGTGTTGCTCGTATATACGATGATGCTGTATCAGGCAGGTGAGGCTCAGTTATGCCCCTGCAGTGACCCCACAATCTCACTAACTTACAACAATTAGGGGTTCTTTTTTGCTTACCCTGTATGTCCATCTATGTTGGCTCATTCAATTCCAGCCTGTGTGTACAGGCAGACAGGAAATATTGCAGGTTTGGGTCCAGACCACCACAATAAAGCAAATATTGCCATAAAGAGAGTCACATGAATTAGTTGGTTTCCCAGTGCACATAAGAGTTAAGTTTATGCTGTGCTGTAGTCTGTTAAGTGTAGGATGGCATTATGTCTTAAAAAAAAAAAAAAAACCCAATGTGTATACCTTAATTAAAAAACATCTTACTGCTAAAAAATGCCAACCACCTGAGCCTTCAGGGAGGCATAGTTGTAACATCAAAGATCACAGATCACAGGTCACCGTAACACACGTGACAATAATGAAAAAGCCTGGAATGTTGTGAGGATTACCAAAATGTGTCCAAGAGACACGAACTGAGTAAATGCTGTTGGAAAAAGGGGGCCAACAGTTTTGCTTGACACAGGGTTGCCACAAACCTTCAGTTTGTAAAAAACACAATAAAACGGGGTTCTGCCTGAACCATGGTTTCAGAATCGGCCATTACCAGTGGGAAACAACTTTACCAACCACAAGTATAGTCCAGGGCTCGTGTGCTGTTCTTCTGCCTCCAATCTTGCAGACCCCTTATTCCCAAAGTTACTTAGGTCAGCATCTTTCCCCAGGCCTCTGGGTGACGGCGGTTTCATACATTGTAAGAGTTACATTCTTTTCTCCCAGTCTGCATCCCTTCCTGGGATCCTCTGATCTCCTCAATGATTTTTTTTTAAAGCCTGTGTACGTTGTGGCTCACTTTTTCTGCTATATAGTTCTCCAGGTTTTGACGTTACATAGTGTCAGGTGTCTACCATCACAGGACTATGAAGAATAGCCTCCCCCCAAGCCCCCCAAATGCCCTATGCCTCATCTGTGATATCATCTCTCCACCCCCAAGCCCTGCAACCACTGACCTTTTTTTTAATTGAAGTATGGTTAGTTACAGTATGTCAGTTCCTGGTGTGCAGCACAGTGTCCCTGTACTGACTTTTTTCTGTCTCCAAAGTGTCGCCTTTCCCAGAAAGTCGTGTTGTTGGAATCACACAATCTGGGGCCTTTTCAGATTGGCTTCTCTCACTTGACAACACGCATTTAAGATTCCTCCCTGTTTTTGTCCTTGTTTAAGACTGCCTTCCTTTTTACCACTGAAAAGGCATCAGTTGTCGGATATTCTAGTTTGTTTAACCTGTGGAAGGACATCTTGGTCGCTTTCAGTTTTTGGTAATTACAAATTAAGCTGCTGTAAACATTTTTGGGGAGATTTTTGCATGGACGTAAGTTTCCAGATCAGTTGGACAAAAATTCTAGGAGCATAATTGCTGGACTGTATGGTAGGATCATTTCTCTTAGTGAGAAACGGCCAGACGGTTTTCACAAAGCAGCTGCACCATCCTGCGTTTCTGCCTGCAAATGGAAGCAAGTTCCTGTTGCTCTGAGTCCTCGCCAGCATTTGATGTTGTCAGTACTTTAGAATTTTAGTCATTTCCTAGCTATCAGTGGTGTCTCAGTGTGGTCTTAATCTGCGTTTTCCTGGTGAATAATGATGTTGAGTATGTCTTTATGTGTCTATTGACCTATTCTACCTCTTTTGTGAAGCATATGTTCTAATTTGCCCATTTTTATTGAGTTGTTGGTGTTTTTATTATTGAGTGGCAAGAGTTCTTTATATATTCTGGATACTAATAATTTGTCAGATGCATTTATTGCAAATACTTTCTCTCACTCTGTAACTTTCCTTTTCTTTCTTTGTTTTTTTTTTTTTTTTTTTTTTTTTTGCCATGCCACAAGGTTTTTTGTTTTGTTTTTCTTTTTGTTTCTGTTTTGTTTGGGGGCCTTTTCAATTTTTAATGGTGTACTCGGAGGACAGAAGCTTAAAGTTTTGCTGACATCCGAGTACCCGTCTTTTCCTTTTATCATTGTGCGTTTTGCGTACTGCTGTAATGTCATCAAGATTTTCTCCTGTTTTTTTTTCCCCCCAGTAATTCTATGGTTCTACCTTTTGCGTTTAGATCTAGGATTCAAAGTGGATTTTTGTGAATGGTGTGAGATAAGAGTTCATTTTTCTCCCACAAAAGTATTCAGTTGTTCCAGCACCATTAAAAAAAAAAATCTGTTCTTTTTTAAAAAAAAAATTTATTTTAAAAAATTTATGTATTTTTTGGGGGTAGGTAATTAGGTTATTTATCTATTTATTTTAATGGAGGCACTGGGGACTGAACCCAGGACCTTGCTGCATGCTAAGCATGTGCTCTACCACTGAGCTGTACCCTCCCCCTCCAGCACCATCTGTTGAAAAGACTTTCCTCTCCTTGTTGAATTGTCAAAAATCAACTGGCTATATGTCTATCCTGTCCCGTTGACCTATATACACCCCTTCATGCTCATGCCACACTGTCCTGGTAATTTTAGCTTTGTATGTATTTAGTCTCGAAATCGAGTGGTGTACGTCCTCCAACTTCATTCTTTTTTCTTAGAATTGTTTTGGCTGTTCCAAGACCTTTGCATACCACGTCCATTTTAGAGTCTGGTTGTCATTTTTGTGCAAACAGAAGCCTCCTGGGATTTTGATGAGGACTGCATTAAGTCTACCGTTCAGCTTGAGAAGATTTGCCATCTTAACAATACTGAGGCTTCCGAATAATGAAGTTTTCTGCCCCTCTGTCTATTTAGGTTTTCTTTCATTTCTGTCAGTCAGATTTCTCAGTTTTCAGTTGAGAAGTGGTGCGCAGCTTTTCCTCGGTGCATTCTTAGGGATTTGATGTTTTTGGCTGCACTGTAAATGGTATTGATCTTTTCACTCTGCAGTCGCTCACTGCTGGTTGGAGAAGCAGCAACAACACATTCCGCGTGCGGGCCTGGCATCCCGTGATCTTGCTAATTCTAGAAGCAGGTGTTCTGCGTGTAGGACGAAATCCTGTGAGTAAGGAATGCTTCACTTTCCCCTTTCAGAGATAGCTGCCTTTCATTTAACTTATTATTTTTGTCTTATTATGCTGGCTGGCATCTCCAGTAAGATAACTCACCAGACTGAACAGGAGTGAGGAGGACAGACACCCGTTCTCACGTTGCGGGGAGAGCTTTCTGCATGCCATTGTTCAGTGTGGTCAGCTGCGGGGTTTTCAGAGCGTGCCCTGATTTCTGAGGGGGAGGTAGTTAGGTTTCCCCACTGATTTCTGCTTGGAGGAGGTACCGGGGATTGAACCCGGGAGCTCGCGGGTGCTGAGCATGCGCTCTGCCGCTTGAGAGATCCCCTTCCCCCTGGAGAGTCTTCATCAGGTTCAGGAATCTGCCTTCTATTTTTATCTTGATAGGAGTGTTTTTTTTTAATCATAAATGGGTGTTGAATGTTGTCAGCTGATTTTTCTGCATCACGGAGAGGACCTGGGTCCGCCCCCTTCGCTCCGTTGCCGCGGTGGCTGACGTCGAGCGGCTTCCGAGGGTGACGGCGGCCGCGTGCTCCTGCGTGAGCCCTTCGCCCCGCGCTGCGGCTCTCCTGTGCGCTGCCGGTTCACTTGCTGGTCTGTGAGGCGTTTCTGCACCCGCGCTTCCGAGCGATGCCTGTTCGCACGCGGCGTTCTTCCCTTGCGGTGTCTTTGCTGACTTTCGGAGTCAGGGTTTGTGATTTCTCTCTTTTTCTCCTTGAGCGGTTTTATGAGTTTGTTAGGGCTGCCCCAGACTTGAGGTGGGGTGGGGCTTAAGCAATGAACACTCGTTTCCTCACAGTTCCGGAGGCTGAAAGTCTGCGATGCAGGCGCAGGGTGGTTCCTCCCGAGCCCTCTCTCCTGGGCGCGCAGACGGCCCTCTCCTCCGGGTGCCCACGTGGGCGTCCCTCTGGGTGTCTGTAACTTCATTTCCTGTCATAAGGACACAGTCACGTGGGATTAGGGCCCACCTACATGACCTCATTTTAACTTAATTACTTCTTTAAAGGCCCCCATCTCCAAATACGGTCACGTTCTGAAGTCCTGGGGGGGTTAAGACCGGCACACGTAAATTTTGTAGGAGGGACACAATTCAGCCCATAATACCCAGTGTAGCTAAAGGTTTATCCACATTATTCAAGTTCTCAAAGAACTAGCTTTTTCTTTCATTGATATTTCTCTCCTGCATATTTATTTTCTGTATCATGTTCATTGATGTTTGCTATTTTCTTTGCCTTTCCTTCTATTTTGGATTTATTCTTCTCTTCTTTCTTCTATGTCTTAAGACAGAAGCATTGATTTTGGACCTTTCTTTTTCTTTTTAATTTTTTAAAAAATGTTACTGAAGTATAGTTGGTTACAACGTGTCAGTTTCTAGTGTACAGGAGACTGTCCCAGTGAGGCATATGTATATATGTATATATATACACATATATTTGTTTTCATAATCTTTTCCATTAACAGTTATTCAAGATATTGAATATAGTTCCCTGTGCTGTACAGAAGAAATTTGTTTTTTATCTATTTTTATATATAGTGGTTAACCTTTGTAAATCTCAAACTCCCAAATTTATCCCTTCCCATTCCCCTTTCTTCTTTTTTAAAATATAAACATTTAAAACTATCTACCCTCTAATCACTATTCTAGCTGCATCCCCCGAATGTTGATATACTGTGTTTTTGATATCATTCGGTTAAAAGATGTTAAAATGTCCCTTGTGATTTACTCGGTAATCCATGGGTTACTTTGAAAATTGTGGTTTACTTCCAAATAGTTTAAATTTTTACAGACTCTTTTTGTTGTTGTCTACGTTCATTCTCTTGTGATCAGAAAACATATTTTGTATTTTTTCAGTCCTCAGAGCTTATGAAAACTTGTTTTATAGTCCAGAATTTAGTCAATTGTAAATTTTCTGTGTGCACTTGAAAAGCATACGCCTTCTGCCACGTGGGTATAGTGCTCTATAATGTCAATCACGTCAAATTTTGATAGTGTTGTTCAAGTCTTCTGTGTCCTTACTGACTTTTTCTCTAATTGTTATTTCAGTTTCGAAGAGAAAATTGTTGAAATCTCCAACTCATGAGTTTTCTGTGAGATTTCTGTCTCATGTATTCTGGAGCTCTGTTATCAGGTGCATATACCTCTAGGATTGCGTCTTTAGCTCTGGTGATATTCCTCATCCTTCAACTAACCTTGTCTGGTATTAATGTAGCAATGCCCCTTGCTCATGTTAGTGTTTGCATAACATAACAGAGTCCATTGTCTAACTTGGAACCTGTTTATATTTAACGTGTGTTTCTTGTGGGCATCTGTTCTTTTAGTCTTGTTTTTTTTCATCTAGTATGTTGATTTCTGATTTTAGACCATTTACATTTAGTGCAACTCTTGATATGATTGAGATTAAATTCTACCATCTTGTTACTGAGTATTTTTTAGTTTATCACTTAATCTCTATTGACCAATTTCTTCTCTCTCTCTCGCTCTCAGAGGTTTACTGTATATATTTTAAACGTATCACAGTACACACATAATGTGAGAACCTTACCATCATAGACTTCTGTTTCCATCCTCATGTATTCATGCTGGTTTTGCCATGTGTCACTTCTGCATGTGTTAAAGCCTGACCATGCATTGCTATTCATTTTTGATTTAGAGTCAGTTATATTTTAAAGAAATTAAAAACAGAAAAAATCTTTATCTGAATATTTCTCATTTTTGGTATTCTCTATTTCCACTTGATATCAATTTCCTTCTGTTTATAGCTCTAACTTTAACATTTCTTCTTCGTTTGCTGGCCATAAATGATCTCAGCTTCGTTTGTCTGCAAAAGTTTCAATTTGCTTTCATTTTTGAAGAGCATTTTCTCTGAATATAGAATTCAAAGTTGATAGGGTTTTTTTTTTTCCCCCTTTTAGCTATTTAAACATGTCATTCAATTGTCTTCTGGTTTGCACTGTTTCTTGCAATAAGTCAGCAGTCACGCTTACCTCTGTTTCCCTAAATAAAACAAGTGTTTTTCCTCTGGCTGCTTTTAAGCTCTTCCCTTTATCATTGGCTTTCAAAATTTTGATGCAGGTGTGTCCTTATGTGATATTCTTTATCTTTACCTGGCTTGGGATCTGTCAGATTTGGGGATCTGTGCTTTTTTACGGTTTTCAACAAATCTGGAAAAATTTCAGCCATTATTTCTTCAAAGATTTTTTCCTGTCCTCTCCTCCTATCCTTCTGGGGTTCAATTACACATAAGGTAGGCTGACTGCTATCGTCCCACAGGTCACCGAAGTTCTCTTCAATTTTCTCACTTCTTTTCCCCTCTCCGTGACAGCTTGGATAGCTTCTCTTGGTGCATCCTCAGCTCATGGGCATTTTGCTTTGCCTGTCTCTCACTGGCAAGTCCACCTGGTTCATTCTTAATTTCAGCTGTTGTATTTCTCAGGTTTAGAAGTTCCATTTGGCTCTTTTATGCCAACTTTCTCTTTATCATGTTCCTGTTTTGTTGTAAATCTGTGAACAAACGTATCTATTTTAAAATCCTTGTCTGCTAGTTCCATCTTCTCTGCCACCTCTGGGTCTGTTTCTGTTGACTGATCTCTCTCTGGTATGGGTCATAGCTTCCTTCTGTACATGTCTAGTCATTTTTCATCAAAGTGTTACGTTGTTGAATCGCTGGACTTCACGGTCCTTTTGCTTTAGAGAGTTGGAGTTTGTTTTCACAGAAAGGCCACTTAGTTGCAGACATTTGATCTTTTTGAGGTAGTTTTAAAGCTTCATTAGATGGAGTCTAGATTAGCCTTTGATTCTGATTTAGCTCTGCTACTAGTGTGACTCTCACAGAATCTCCATGAAATTTCCTGGGTACTTAATGAGGTCTGCTGGGAACCCAGATGATTCTCCGTCGTGGGTTCTGGGAATTGTTCAGCTTCACAGCACCCCAGGGGCGATTCTTTGCTGAGTCTCGTGGGGTTTCCTGAACATGTGCACAGGTTAACATTTGCAATTAAGGGGACCTCCGTATGGGTTTCCAGAGCTTGTTCTCCGCAGAGCCCCCTCCTCAGGTGCCCTGCTTTGGAAATTCCAACCATCTCAGCATCTCCACACTCCGATCTCCGTGTCTCAGCTCACAGGGCCTTTGTGTTCTGTGCCTCAGTCCAGAAAGTCCCTCCAGACAGAAAGCCAAGAAGCCATAGGGCTCGCGTCTGTTCTCCTCCTCTCAGGGCCCACCGTCCCGGACTGCCCACTGTCCAACGTCTGACAACAGTTGCTTCATGTCTTTTCTTTCCAGTTTTCCTTGTTTACGGCAGGAGGGAAAATCCCAGTTACCCCACAGTGGCCAGGAGTAGAAAGTCCTTCTATCCTTTGTAATGTGTATATTGACATATTTCTACACATAAAGGGTATAGTCTCCCATGATCTGATTTTTCTTTCATTGACATGTTAGTGACGTCTTTCAAGTAAATGTATTTAAATACACCTTCTCACGGCTACGTGCTGCTTTGCTGTAGCGATTTGCCGCCAGTTAATTACCTCTCCACCGATGGCTACTGAGGTGACTCTGAAGTTCCTCACGGTTGCACATAACACAGCGAGGGCTGTTCTTACTTTGGGTCTTCGTGACATTTTCTTGGGCATGCTCACTTATCTAAACCTCTCAGCCAACCAACACTGAGCTTTCTTCAAGGGCATCTGCGATTGAAGTCTTTTCCTACTGTTCATGGGGAAATTTCTGTTTAAATGTGGAGACTCTTCCAGACCTTTCTGCCAACTAGATTCAAGTCAGGCAGTCCTGTGCAACTGGCTTCTTGCTTTCAGTACATAATATTTCATCAGACTTGGCCAGGACAACCACGGGTCCACCCTGCTCTTTTCACTTGGTATTGTAACCCAAGCATTTCCCCATTTCCCCAATTCATTCCATATTCCTTGGAGGATGGCTGGGCCAGGAGTCACGTACTCTCCTCATCGCAAAAGGTGGATGCTGCCACAGGTTGTGGTTATAATCAGCCCCGTCGTGATGACATGAGTGTTAGAGGTTCCCCATCACTCCGACCTCCTTGAGAGACGATACCTAACATGAAATTACTGGGCCACAGGGTGTAGCTACTTGTCATCTGTTCATACACATTGACAAACTACTTTCCAAAAAGCTGTGCCCATTTCCGTCCAGCAAGTTATGGAACCTCCTTCTTAGCTAAGGTTAACGGCCCAGGCTCCAGCAGCCCAGCACACCCACCACCAACCCTGAATCACACTGGGAGGAGAGGCGGCATAGATCCCGCTCGCGCAGTGGGCGCTGACAGGAGGGGGATGGCAGGGGTGGCAGCGGGTCTTGTGGATACTTGCTGTGTGGCACCGGTGGTCTTTTGCTGCGCGGAGGTGGCTGGAGCCAGCTCTGCAGCAGGATCTCGGGTGTGCTCCCCAGCGGCACAACCCCTGATCCTGACTCCCCCACCCCTGGTAATCTGTGAGCCTCCCAGAATCTTGTTAAAAGAGTCCTCTTCTGCTTGGATATGCCAGGGTCTTCCCACCTGGGTCAGGCAGGCCTGCTCTGCCCCTCCCCGATATTCACTCGCACTTCTCCTTTTGTTGGAGGTGCCAAGCCCCAGGGACGGAGCACGTTTGGCCAGTGCCAACCATGACCAGCCGGCTCCCTGCTGCCTCGGAACCCCTCACAGGGTGGGAGGTCCTGTGCCCTCTTCTGGTCAACAAGGCCTAAGGGGGAATCCGCTGCAGGGGCTTCTGGGAGAGGCTTCTTTCTCCCGGGGAGAGGGGACACATGTGACTGGCATGGCCTCTTCTTCCTTTCTTTGGCCTTGACTGTGGAAGCATTTGTGGTGTGTGGCATTCCAGCAGCCACCTTATGAACCATGAGGACAAAAGCCCAAGTCCACCTGCTGCGGATGCGGGTGCAGAAGGACTGGCAGAGTCTGGGTCCCTGATGGGGACAACACCTCGCCTCTGGGCTCCTGGTTGTATGAGGAAAATAAGCCCCTATGAGTTTAATCTCCTGTTAATTGGACATTCCATTACTTGTATAGGAATTTATTCCTAATACCCCATTTTCACCTGGACACACCTTGGGTTGGCCTCTGAAGAAATGTGTTTGTACGATGCTTACAAAGGCTCACTTTGTCACCACAGCCACTTCTAGCCGTATCCTCAGTCAGGATTTTTGGCAGACAGCGAGATACCCAACCCTGGGAACAAAGTGAGAAAAGACAGTTTGGGGGATGAGATCAGACAGCCCACCAAAGCCAGAGGAAGACTGAGTGCCATTCCCAGCAGGTGGGCAGGAACCCAAGGAAAAAGACATCCAGCCTGGGCGCA
The DNA here is from genome assembly GCF_036321535.1 of Camelus dromedarius. NCBI lineage: Eukaryota > Metazoa > Chordata > Mammalia > Artiodactyla > Camelidae > Camelus > Camelus dromedarius. The sequence continues at coordinate 27,999,610 of NC_087451.1, forward strand.
CCAAGGTGGTCTGGTTGTGGAGTCTCCTGGCATTGCACCCTCTGCTGTGGGGCAAAAACTTTCAGTGCATTCACTGATTGAAAAAATCTGTGTCTTTTCTCCTGTCACTACCTCAAGATACAAGGTCTCAGTGAAAACATCTGATCCGCCAGCACAGGCTGGGCTGCGTGGTGGGAGTGGGAGCTTGTATTTGGCTCTTGCATGAAGCTTCCTGTAACTAACTGTAGGCTTCAGGCAGTTTGATCAGGGTGCCGCAAGATTTCTGTTTTCTCAACTCTGCCGATCCCCAACGTCCGCTTTGTGCTTGCACTGACCTCTCTCAAGGTGGCAATGTATCCGCATCATCTCCAGATCCGCACCTCTGCCCCACACGGCTCAAGAGGACCAGGGGTGATTTGATCCAGACTCACTAGCTCCAAGCGGATGTATGGCCAGAAAGAACTGTTCTGATTGGCTGAGGCCTGGACTACCTGACCAATCACCTGGAGGGGAGGCAGCATTGATCTGATTGGCTGTAGGCCAGAAGTCCATCACTTTCAGCCTCTAACACTGGTCGCCAGGGCTGCCCTGGACCAGTGTGGGAGGGGACTAGGGGAGTGAGGACCTGGAGGTGGGGCCCTTGGGCCGTACGGAGGTGGCCCACCGCAGTTCGCTGCCATTGTGTGCGTGTCTGCTTGTCTGTTTGTTTTAAAAGCTAATTAGCTAGTTTTATTCCTAAGATGCCTCAAGTCCTCTTAAAGTAAGCTGAGGCTCTTCTGCTGGGATTCTTCCGGAATCCTTTGTTGGGGGGTCCTTTGGGCTCAGATGGCCTCAGCCTGTCCAGTTTAGACAAAACAATTCCCTTGGATACTTCCTCCTGATTTCTCTTTGCTGAAAATGCTCATTTGCTTCAAATAAATCCCTTTTTGTGATCTTGCCTGTCGTGGTGATTTAGGCAAAAATATAATCCAAAGTAGCCCCGCAACCTTGTCAGGCCCAAGGAGGGGTGAGCGACCCCACCCCTACCCCAGCCCCGAGACCTCCTGTCTCCCTGGGAGGCATGGACGAGATGGACGAGAGAGGCCCAGGCCAGGGCTGCCACCTCACGCGGCTTCCTGGACTGATGGGCGTACACGGCTACAGGGAAATGAGCCACCTGCCAAGGACAGCACCAGCTCTGATGTCACCACACAGGGAGTGGCCCAGAGCCAAATGGAGGCACACCAGGAGAAGGGGACCCGGGCTTCGGCGCTGGGGACCCATTACATCAGCCACCCAGGGTCAGGAAGTAATTTGTCAGCTCTCTGCCTGACACAGCCCCTGTGGAAATCAAACAAGCAGTCTTGCCCATTTTTAAAAATAAATGCATCAATACAAAAAATGTCAGGCAGCAATGTGGAAGGGAGAGGGTAGGGAGGTGGATGGAGCCGTGATTTATTGGCTCTTTAATAAGCATTTCTGGGGCTGCTCTGGCAGCCTCCCACCAACCACACGGTGCCCGAGGGCCCCTTCCTGGAAGTCATGAGCGGAGCCAATCCCCCGCCTTGGTACCCACTGGCCAGGCTGGAGAGGTGTGCGTCCTCCTAGCTGGTGTCTGGGAATGTGGAATACAAACTGCACTGGGGAAGAGACGGGAAGGAGCAAGGGGCAGGCAGGAGGGGGCCGTCCTGGCCCCAGAAGATCTCACCAGCTACGTTCGTTCGGGCCAGGCCAGTCTCTTAGGTGGTTATTCTGCGGGGGCCTGAGCACAGCTGGGTGGAGAGGACCCCCAACCAGCTGGGCTCTCTGGGGTCCTAAGCAGGAACATGCAAGGACCCTTTGGGGGCCTCTGCCCTCCTCCTTGCTCCCTCCTACTGTGGGCACCTCTTCCCTGCATCTGACCCACACCAGCTATGACCACCCTGTAATGTTTGCCAACATGGTAGGTGAGAAGTGGCACTTCCTGGTTGTTTGAATGTGCATGTCTGATTTTTGGAAGGCTGGAGCATCTTTTAGTTTGTCTGGGGCCATCCTGGATGCCTGATCATAACTGTTGCCTGTTTCCTATGGAGGTGCTGCTGTCTTTCCTCGATGGTTAGTAAAGCCCCTCTGCTGTGTGGGGGATGTTCACGTTGCTCCATGTACCTTGCACACGGTGGCCTAGTCTATTGCTGCAGCACTGGCTCTGGTGGGGGGGGGGAGGTGAGGGTCGACCTTGATCTGTAAGGGGGTCTGCAGATTTTTTGGATTTACAGTCACTGCTTTATTGTCCACATACACTTCTAGAGGGCCTCCTGGGAGCCAGGCAGGATACAGCCAGAAACACAATGGGTAGAAAGAACTCACACCCTAGTTGAGGGAAACAGACTCTTAAAACAAGGAAACTGCAGTGCACTGGAGGGGGAAGCTGGCTGCAGAGAGGCAGAGCTGGGCCTGGGACAGAGCAGGCAGGGAGTGGGGAGGGGTGAGAAGTTTAGACGGGTTTAGAGGAGGCCCCTCTGAAAAGACAACATTTGAGCAAAGAGTTGAAGGAGGAGATTAGGGACAAAAGAGTGATCCCCAGAGAGATGGGCGGTGCGAAGGGGCGAAGGCCCCGGGGCGAGCTCAGGCCTGGATGTATCCTGGGAAAGACAAGAAAGCCAGTGGTCCAGAGGCCTAGGAGTTGGGGGCCATGAGCTGCTGGTAGACAGAGCAGAGAGGGGGTCGTATTAGGCCAGGCCTGTGGGTTCTGTCCAGGCTGATGGGCAGGCTGTCAAGTCTCTAGCAACAGTCCAGGGAGCAGAACAGGATTCCCAGTTTGGGTAGAAGTCACTGAGGTTGGGAGCAGAGTGACTCACAGGGGTTTACAGAGACAGAGGCCGAATCCCGCCCAGCCCTGGGCCCACAGGCCCCTCTGAGGGCTTCCTGATCTGCCCTCCCTCCTCTCTGGGAGTTGAGGTTTCTGATCCACACCCAGGCAGCTCTTGGGGAGCAAAGGCCTAGGCCTGGTGACAGGAAGGGTAGGGAGATGGCGGTGAAGGGTTCTTCCAGTCACATGGCCTCACAGCTGTGTCTTGCTGGCCCTGCCACCCTGGCCCTCTCCAGCAGGGCTCTCTGGGAGGAGGGAGTGGGGACAGCACCTCTCACCAGCCTGCTCCCTCAGCCTCTCCTTTCTGGAGGCGCCACTGGACTGGAGGGTCCACTAAGGGCTGCCCCGCGGCCTCACTCATGGTCAGCTGGGGCCCAGACACAGGCTGAGGCTGCGGGTCCTGGCGGCCTTTGTGCAGAGCCACGCCCGGGCCACCTGAGCAGGCCCGAGGCGGGAGCTGGGGGGTGGCGGTAGGGGTGGGGCTCCCCAGGGAAGGGGCAAGATCGTGTCCTGGAAGAGCCCTGGTCCCCGAGGGCCCTTCAGAACCAGTGATAAGTTATCTCCGCAGAAGGGGTGGGGGTCGCGGCCGCCCTTGATTCTATTAGTTATTCCCCAGAGCAAAGCTGACTTAACGAAAATTCTTCCGAAGCCTTTTCTCTTAACCTTGCCGCTCGGCTGCGAGAGGGGAGGGAGGAGGGAGAAGGGGAAGGGGGCAGGGAGGGGAGGAGGAAAGGGGGGAGGGGAGGAAGGACCTGGAAGAAGGGGGAGGGCGGGAGGGGGAGGGACAGTACAACTCGGGGATGGGGCGGCCCCGCCCTAAACTCCAGGGGGAGGGGGACGCGATCCCCGCCGAGAGCCCGCCGCCCCCAGGTGCCGCCTCCCCGCGGCCTCCCTCTGGGCTGACAGGGACCCCCGCCGTTGCGGCCTCGCGGGCCCGGGGACTCCTTTGTCTCTGGATAAAGGGACCCCTCTCGCAGCCAGATGTCGCCCACGGGCTCCGAGGGGGCCATCCCGTAAATTCGGCGTCTCCCTTTTGTGCTGAATCGTTTATTCTCTCACAATGACAGTTCTGCGGCGGAACAGGCTTCCGCCTCCCGGACCTGGGGGGGGACCGGGAGGCGCGGGATGCGAGGCCGCGGGGGTGGCGGGCGAGCACCGACCCTCGGTCAGGGCGAGGGTCTCCGCACGGCCGGGGAGGAGCGGCGCACCTACAAGACTCCCTGCCCGCGCCCGCCGGGACTACAGCCGGGAGACAAGACTCGCGCACCCCCGCCCCCAGGACCCCAAGAGAACCTGGGGCCGCAGGGGGCGGGGCTAAACGCCCGATCGGCAGGGGCGGGGCCGCGCGCAGGGCCCAGTGCGCACGCGCCCGCCGGGCCCGCCGCGCCCCCATTGGGCGCTGAGCCGCCGCCCCGTGATTGGCCCGGGCGGCTGCACTCTCTGCCAACCGGCGCGCGGCTCCCGGGAAGCCCGAGCGCAGGGTTGATGGCGTGGGACGCGGGCGGCGAGTCTCCCCGGGGCGACCGGCACGGGTCCTGGCGTCTGTCCTAACGCTCCTTTCTCCGCCCTTCAGTAAAGGAACTGAGGCTGCGAGCGAGCTCGCGATCCTAGTCGCCCCCCAAATAATGGACCTGCGCACAGAACCGCAGTCTGCCCGACGTGAAGCCCCTTCTGCGGCACCCCCCCAACCACGCCGGCCGGCGAGGGGGTTGCCCTGGGCCTTAGAAAGCAAACGAGCCTACACTTGTAAAAACCAACAATATCACAAAAAGTTAGCTGTGGTCATCTCCAGGTGGTGGGGTTGGAGGTGAATACCAAGTATTTCTTCTCCGTAGTGTGTAAGTTATTTTCAACAAATTCATAGCTTGTAATGAAAATACTACTTTGAAAAAATTCATGCTGTATGATGTTGATGGAAGTAACAAGTGTTGGTGAGGCTGTAGAGAAATTCGAACCCTGTGCAATCCTGGTGCAGCCTTATGGAAGAGTTCCCCCAGTCTGAAAGTGCTGAAGACCTACTTTCCTTTCACTCCTAGGTACACACTCCTCCAAAGCACGGCTCGAACAGAGATACTTGTGAGCCAGTTGTAACATTATGCACAATAGGGAAAAAGTCCGTCATCAGAAGAATGGATAAACAAACTGTGGTCTATCCATACAAAGGAATACTACCCATCAGTGAGAAGGGATGAAGTTCTGACACACGGTGCAACATGAGTGAACCTGGAACACACTCTGCTGAGTGACAAGCCAGACACAAAAGGACAAACACCGTATGACTTCAATTATATGAAACATCTAGAGTACGCACATGCCTAGAGACAGCAGACTAGCGGTTATGCGGGCTGGGGGGAGGGAGGGGTGGGGAGTCACTGCTTAACTGGTACGGTTTCTCCTTGCGATGATGAAAAGCTTCGGGAAAGGATAGTGGTGGTGGTTGCTGAACGCTGTGAATGTCCTTAATGCCACTGACCTGTACACTTAAAAATGGTTTTTAAATGACATATTTTTGTTATATATATGTATTTACCACAATTTTAAAGTTAATAATGTAATGACACCAAAAACCATGGAATTGTACACTTGAAACGGATGAATTGTGCGGGGTATGTGAATGATATTGGAAGCAGCGTTTGCCACCTCTTTGCTCCGAAAGTGCTCTTGGCCTGGGTGTGGCAGGACTTGAGTTCGGGGGTGTCGATTACTTTCAGGTGGGCTGGAGCCCCTGCTTTACTAGCTCTGTGTGCTACGCTTCTCCATCCCACGTGGTGAGCTGTGAGGGGCACTGCCTCACGGGGCAGCTCCCCTTTTAGTTCCCCAAGTTACCCCCGTGAAGAATACGGGGCGCCGAGAGGGGTTGGGGCGCTGTGCGGAGGCGGCAGGGTGCGGAGGCGTCGCGATGCTGGCCGTGGAAGGGCGGCCAGCTTTCCCCACAACCCATGAGCTCCGCTGGCTGCGCCGTGGGTCCTCAGGTCGGGCGCCGTCCCGGCCGCGGCCGCTGGAGGGCGCCCCCGCACCGCTCCTGCCGGCCGGCGGGCTCCCGCGGAGAGAGCCCTTGGCGGCGCCAGAGGTTGATCTCCTGGTTCACACCAGGATGGCAGACGGAGGAAGGGAGCGGGAGGGCGGCGACGTCCGGCTCCGCAGCTGCACCGCAGCTCGCGAGGTCAGGGCCAGTACACAGCAAACGCTCAGCAGCCGCAGGGGTCGCGGTTCCTTCCTTGCGGGGCCCCGCGCCTCCCCATTAACTGCTCCTCTGCAGGCCAACCTGGAATGATCCCCCCTCCTGAGGGGGGCGCCTGCCACGAGGCCTGAGCTCTCACTTCCCTTAAGACAAGGCACTGGAGGGCCAAGATCTGGCATCCGTCTCGCGTCCCTCTGGTCCATCTTCAACACCTTCATGCCTCCAAACGGCCCATGGGTGATGTGGGGGTCCGAGTTTGGGTGTCCTCAGCAGGTGACACGCAACCCAGAACCAGTAGATGGACCATCACCCTCTCCCCACCCCTCCCTGCCTCTCCTCGGGCGGCAGGACCCCTGGCTATGGCAGCCGGGCCTGGGATTCAGGCTGAGTCACATGGCAGCCTGGCCAGGAAAGGGCAGCGCCCACACTGACGGCCCTGGCCAGGGGCTGTGGCAGCTGCAGAGCTCTCCCCCTCACCTCCCAGTGAATTAGCTGGTCCCAGGCTAATTTCTGGCACCCTCAGCCAGTCCCCAGCCCTGATGCTGGGCAGTGCCCATTCTCAGCCTCTGTCCCATGGCTCCTGAGTGCTGGCAGATGAAGGTCTCCCCCTGACTGCTCTGTCCTCCATGGTAGTTTCTGATGAGACGCCGTCTGCCTCAGGTGGCCGAGTAACAGTCACTTGACATCAAGGGACAGATATGGTCTGGCTGTCCAGGGTGACAGTGAGGTCATCACCATCGTGGCACATGAACAGAGCAAAGGTACCTGGAGAGGGCCTGTGTCAGGGTGGCAGCTGGGTGGGAGCCCTGGCCCGGCTCACAGAAACCCTGCCCCCGCAGCCGCAGCCCAAGGAGATGCCCCTCGGCCCCCCAGGTCTTTTAGGAAGGGCATTTGAGGAAGTGGCCCTGTTGCCCTTGCTAGAGTCAGGCAACTGGGTGCAGCTCCGGTAGGGGCTGCTCTAGCAGCTGCTTGAGCTCCCAGGGCCGTAGCCAGCCCCGGGTCAGTGGGGTCACAGAGCAGCCGGCCCCTAAGTCATTCTGGGCCTGCCGAAGCCGGAGGCTTCCGCTCCAGGTGGGTGACCGGCAGCCCTTGCTATCACCTCCACGGTCTGTTTCCTCTCCCCTCTGCTGGCTCCTCCAGCCTCCCGGGGCAGCCTCCTCTCTCTGGCGGAGCCTGCATCTTCCGGAGGCCTCCACGTGAGAGCAACAAAACACCACTGACAGGAGCCTGCGGTGCAGGGAGAGGTCTGGCGCCCGAGAGCCTGTAGGGCAGCTGGCTGGCCGGGGAGCCCGAGGGCCCACATCCCGGGTGGAGCAGGGGTGTCGGCCGGGCAGGGGGGTGCCGGCGCCAGTCCCTGCTGAGCTTCCTGCGTGTCACCCCCAACTTGCCCCAGGACCCTCCCTCCCTCACTGTGGTCAGCACAGAGGGTTCCTGTCCCCAAACAGCTAAGAAGAGGGTGCATCCAACTTGCCTCTTCAGCCTGAATCCTCACTGGTGAGATGTCCCAGACAGGCCGTGTTGCCCCCTTGGCTCTGCTCCCCCTCCTTCCCCTTCCCTGGGCTCCCAGCCACCCCAATGGGGCCTGTTTAATTGATTCAATTTGTCCAACGGTAAAAACACTCTGCAGATGTCAGCCTCTCAGCACCCCCCCACCAGGGGGCCAGCAGACACCTGCCAAGGCCCTGATGCTGGGAGTCCTTCCAGGGGCCACTACAGCCAGGCTACAGGGTAGGCCTCTACCCCCACGCTGCCTGCCGGGAGCTGGAGTGGGTGTCCTAGCACGCCAGAGCCAAGAAGTCACCTGTGGCTGAGGGACTGGGCCATCAGTGGCGTGAAGAGCCATTCTGAACACTGATCAGATTCCGACCTGTCTTTCTCAGGGAATTACATTTTACTCTCAGGCCCGCCTGTTGACCTTGCTGGTGACTCTCATTTTGATCAAGCTGCCATCCCTGAGCTACTGTCAGGGCTCCATCTTCTCCATCAACACTGGCTTTTGGGCTTTTTCAGGTCAAGGGAGTTGGAGGGGCACTGAGGAATCCTTGAGGCCTGACCTCCTCCCCTCCGGGGGTCCTGCCCTGCCGTGGTGGTCTCCTTGGTTGCCATTTCACGGAAGGAAAGGAGCTGGCCTGGGAGGTGGTGGGTGGGGGGAGGGAAGGCTCCCCAGGGGAGGAGACCTCAAGCCTCAGTCTAGAGGTTTGGAGCCCTGTGCCCACATACTGGCAGCCTCCCAGGATATACGTGTGGACACCATCTCACTGGGAAATGCCTCCAGGCAGTTTCTAGGGGAAGGTGGTGGGCTGGGAGGAAGAAAGACCAGACCTGAACCCTTGACCCCCTAGCCCAGCCCAGCGCCCTCTCTCCCTGCGAGGGCCCCTGGCTCCTGGGGCCACCACTTTCCACCCCAGAGGGAGGCCACTGTGAAGAGTGATGGGAGAGGGAGGGTGATTTAGGGAGAGTTTGCACAGCTGGCCAGGCTGAGGCAGGGCTTCTGCCCCATCCCCCACCCAGCCCAGTCTGATTAGGAAAGGACTGTCACTCTGAATACGGCCTGGGGTCTCAGGTTAGCAACATCCGGACGCTCAGCCCCCCTCCTCGGCGGTCTCCCACGTGCTCCCCCCGGGAGATATCGGAGCCTTTCTATCACTGATAGGGTACATTTTAGAAAGAGCCTGAGCTCATTTTTCAAGGGCTCTTCTTGTCCGCAAGTCCTAGGAGACAGGGAGGAAGCAAGGGTAAGGGAACCGAGGGACAGAGCTGAAAGGGCTTGTCCAAGGTCAGGCCCTGCGCAGGCCGCGTTTCAGGCGGCTGGTTCTTTCTCCAGCGTGTGAGCAAGCCGGCGGGTGCGTGGCTGGGAAGGGGGCGGGAGGGGGCCGCCCCCGGAGCAGCCAGCGAGAAGGGGCCTCGGCCGCGGCCCGCAGTCCCTCAGCGGCTCCCGGCGGCTCCTGGCGGCCCTCACCTGGCCTCTGGGGTGGGGGCACCCGCAGCGGCGGAGCCGGGGCTGCGGGGGACCCCGAGGCGTGGCCTGGGAGGCGGGGCCCGCGGTGCCGCGGAGGAAAGAACAAAAGGAAGCCCCGCCCCTCCCTGGCCGGCTCCCCGCGGCCATTTGGCGAGGCCGCTGCCGACAACGCCTTCTGATTGGCTGACCGACGGCCAATCGGACGCTGGGTCCGCGAGCGGGTGCGGCCCCACGTGGGGCGGCGGGCGCGGCGGTTCTCCAGCCGCGGCAAGCGAGCGGCCGGGCGGGGCGCGTAGGTCCCGGTGCGCCCTGGAGAAGGGACGGCGAGCTGCGCTCCCACGCCGTCCCCGGGAGCCCCGTCCCGAGGACCCCCAGCCGTTCCCGAGGGCCCCCCAGCACCCTCTGCACGCAAAGCGCTCTGCCATCTTCTGGGTCATCTGCGTGCGGGGCCGGGGTCGTGGCTGCTGCCGTTGCCCACGTGGAGTGAAGTGACAGCCTCTGAGCCACCCAGCCTGTTAGTGTGGGGGCCGCTGGGGACCCTGCTTCCTGATCCCGCTGCTCAGTCGCGGGTCCTTGCCTCCTCTGGGGGCTTGGGCTCAGGGCTGGCTTCTCCGCCCGCCCACCGCTGTAACCCCAGAGGGCTGCACTCAGGGAAGGAGGAAGGAAGGAGCGTGCCACCTGCGCTTGGCCGGGAAGCTTGAAGCAGGTCGGGTGGAAGGAAGGAAGAAGCAGTCTGCTGTTGGGTGGTGGAGAGGCCAGGCGGGATCAATCCATTCACTAACTCAGTTATTGACGTCTAGTACTATTATCCTGGGGACACAAACAGCGGTGGCCCCAGGGGAGGCGTGGAGGCTAGCCCCCCCTAGTTTCCGTTAGTCTCCCCTCCACGCTACTCCAAGTGAAACACACAAGAATGCTCTTTGATAAGGGCAATTGCCACGGTCTTACGTTTCTGTGGTATCCTAGGACAGGGTATATGAGGGGAGTTGAGTAAATAGGAAATGAATGAATTAAAGGAGATAGAGTGCAGCCCAGGGCCAGCAACGAAGGGGAGGTGTTACCACGCTGACCTGAAGGACTCATGGAAGAGGCCTGTCCACTGGAGCTCCGACCTTGGGGAGAAGGACTCAGCAGCCTGTCAGGGAGGAGCCTGGTGATCTGTTTATGGACCCCACGTTCCTCCTGACTGCTTCTCTCATCTGCAGGCTCTTTCTTGGCTGAGTCCCTATTGACACTGCCCCCACAGGTCAGCCTTGGGCCACAGGGTCGGGCAGCTGGGGCAGGGAGGTGGGGAGGTGTCCAGCACCTATTCTGGAGTTCGAACAAAAGTATCTTGGAAATACTGCTGTTTTGTTTTGTAGGCAGTGACATAGGATGTAAGTGAAACCCATGTGTCTCAATGCACAAGTAGCCTCGAAATGGATGGGGCAGGGCTCAGCTGCGCCTTCCCTCCCTCCCTCCCTGGTGCAGAACCATTCCAGACAACACACAAATGGTGAGCTGAACACAAATCAGAGCAGTCGATGTGGAGCACGCCTGTCAGTGCACATGGGCCACACAGTTCAAGTGCCTCCTCCTCCAGAAGGCCCTCCCTGATGCTCCATTTTCATTAAGCAGATGTCACAGGGCACTTTTGGGACCTTAAGTCCCAGGGGCAGGGACTGGTCTTGTTCACTGTCTCTTCGTGGTGCCTGCCTCCAGAGGGTGAACGCACCGCGCGTTTTGCCTTGTTGAGGTCAGAGACGGGGCTGCCTTCTGAGGCAGGGGGCCTTTATTCACTCAACACATCTTTTCAGGGGGCCTTTCTCTGCCTGGCCTGGGCTCAGCCCCATGAGGCTCCAAGGAGGAAGGAAAGGCTTGAAGTTCCAGGCGTGAAGTTCATGGTCCAGGAAGTGCAACCAGAGCAAGATCAGGATGAGGCAGCCCAGGCCCCTGCGAGGTTCAGGAGGAGGGGGCTCCTTGCAGAATGGAGATGAGGGAAGGACGTGGCGCCTGAGTGACTCTGAGGGGCAGGTAGGGGGGTGGAGCACTGGAGAAGGTGGGAAAGGCCAAGGGCACGGAGGTGAAACTCGGGGTCCGAGGATGAGGCTTCAGGAAGTCTGGCTGTGTGCACACCCCAGCACTGGGGAGACAGGGGCCTGGGCCAGGCACCCCACCTGTCATGTGGTGGTAATAAGAGGATTATCGGGCAGGTTGAAAGAATGTATGTGCTGTGCTTAGCGCAATCGTGCACTTGGTAATTACGGGCTCAATAAATGCTCGCGAGCTGTCGTTACAAGCATTGGTTGCAGTCAGGGCGGTGGGGTGGGTTTGGTGGCATTTGAAGAGGCTGTGTGGTGGCAGCAGGGGGTGTGGCGTGAGGATGGCCCTCGGGGACAGCAAGGTTGCCTCTCATTCCTCTGTCACATGTGGCAGATGTCACTAATCCATCAGCCACTCTTTCCCGCAGGGCCCAGAGGTGGCTTCAGCGTCCTTCCCAGCACATTCTCCAGGCTGCCCTAATCAGTCGCAGCTGGCACGTAAGATGACCCACTTTGCCATCCCTGACTCGACCAACATCAGAGGTGGGGATTTGATGGCCTGAAGTCAGAAGGTCCCACTCCAGACCTGGCTTCTCTGAGCCTAGGCCCTCCCGGACCCTGCGCCCCACGTGGAAGGAAGCTGGGGCGGGGGGGCGGGATGGCACTCGGGAGCGGGGAGGGCGTGTCCTTAGGAGCACCATCTGGCGTGCAGGGCGGCATGTGCAGGTGCCCTGGGTGCTGTCAGAACGGCCCCGACCCAAGGCCAGGGAGGCCAGTGTGGTGGTGGCTGTCAAGGTCAAACGGCAGCACGTGGCTGCTGGGAGCGTGGGGCTCGGCTGCAGGTCCTTGCAGAGCCCAGTCTTGGGGCGGGGGATCCAGCAAGTCCTGATTAGAAAAGGGGACAGAAGAGAAGCAGCAAAGGCTGGTCTGGGGGTTACAGTGACAAGACTGTCCTGTGGAGCCACGTTCTGTATTCCCAGCCCACACCGCCTCGTTTTTAAAATTCATCTAAAAATCCTGAGGCGAGGGCACCACTCTTGGGTTTACAGATGGATGGAGTTTACCTTTGTGTTTACCATGTAGCCTTCACCCCAACCAGATAGTAACTGCCCCCTAGAGGCTCCCTGGTGCCCCTCCCATCCCAAACGCCAGAAATACCCCAACATCAGTCCCTAGAGATTAGTTTTGCCTGATCTTTATATTCGTGTTAAGGAGCCACACTGCCTGTCCCGAGGCTGGCCTCTTTCCTCGACACCAGCCAAGCGGTTCGCCCTGCGCGTGTGTGTGTTCTGGTGCGCCGCTGTGTTCTGTTCCGTTGCGCGGGCGTGCCAGTTTACCCGCCCCATCTCCCGTTAGTGGACGTGTGAGTTATCTCCGAAGTTTACAAAGGATGCCGCTCTGAACGTTCTAGTGTGTGTCTCTGAGTTTGTGCCTGGCAGCGGGGCTGCTGGGGAGCAACGTTCAGCAGGTTAAGGGAGCTGTTGGTAGATGCCACCCGCCCTCCAGGTGGCAGTCCTGACCGCCCCTCCTACCAGCGGCGTGGGTGGGTCCTGGTGGCCCCGCACCTGTGGCGGTGCTTGGGACCATCTGTCCTTTACTGTTAGCCGTGGTGGTGGGGGGTGTTCTGCCTCCTGGTCTTCCCAGTGCCTCTGCGAGCAGGGTGCTCACCTGGACTGGGGGCAGTGTGATCCCATTTGCAGGACAGAAGGAGGGGGAGGGTCTGAGCAGTGAAGCCACACTTCCAGCGAACGCTGGAGCTGCTTCGGGAATTCTAGTGTCAATCCTTCCCTCATGTCTGAGACCAGAGCCCAGAGACTAAAATGTGGCTGTTGTGGATAGCCGGAAGGCCCCGGGGCTGGGAGCCCCAGTGTGGGAGCTTAGCACTGGTGCAGAGAAGGAGAGCTGGGGAGGGGGCCCTGGGCACTGGGGGAGGGCGAGGGAAGACAGTGGGGAGCAGCAGGGCCAGCACCCACCTGGTGGGGGTTCACGGGGTGCAGTCTGTGCCAGGCCCTGAGCTGGGTGCAGGGACACACTGGTGGACCCACAGGGGCAGGGGCCCTGCCCTCACGTTAATGACAGGCGGGGAAGCAGGCAATCAAGGAAATCCACAGTAAACAGGTAATCACAGGCCGGGGTCAGCGCCCTGCGCTGTGCGAGGGTGTGACCTGGCGGCGGCCTCGGGACTGAGAGCAGACCGCATCAGAGATCACACTGCTCCCAGGGGCTCGTCTAAAGAGGGGTCCTAGCAGAGTGGGCGTGGGGTGGGGCGTCTGGGAGGGGCAGTGGGACGTGGAAGGGGCGGGCCTTGGCTCGGACAGGCAAGTGGCAAGAAAAGGAGAGGCTGAGAGGTTGGCAGTGGACTGAACCATATCCAGCACTGTGAGGATCAGATCTAGTCTCCACAGAAACTCCAAAGTAACAGTGACTTAAACAAGGGATAGTTCCTTCTCTTTCACTTGAAGCCTCCAGGTCAGCTTTGGGGGCTGCGCCGCCGTCAGGAGTCCGGGCTGCTTCTCCTCTCTTGTTGCGCTGCTGTTCTCAAATGTGGCGTCTTCCTCCCGATCCAAGCTGGCTGCTCAAGCCCCAGCCATCGTAAGTGCGTTCTAACCAGCAGGAAAAGAGAAGGGACAGAGGGGAGCACAGCCCCTATGTTAGGGATGCTGCCTGTGCACCCTCGTTGGCCAGAACTGGTCTAGCTGCAAGGGCCGCTGGGAAATGTGATCTTGACCCTGGGGAGCCAGGTGCCCAGTTACAACTGGGGTTCTCCTACTGAGGAGGAAGGAGAAGACAGACATTGGGGCAACACGGTCTCTGCCCCTCCCAGTAACTGGAAGCGAGTGGATGATGCTGAAGGCAAGAAATGACCAGTGGGTTGCACCCCTGTCCCTCCCTGCGGGTAGCATCCTTGCTGGGGGCCCAGCAGCTCAGAGCCCGTGGGGCGCACAGAGCATGCTGCAGCCTCCATTGATACGCCGTCCTGCGGGCCTCACATTTCATCTCATTTTCACAGAAGCGGAAACGAGGTCTCAGGGAGGCAAGTGACCTGTCCAGGGGCCCATAGCTGGGAGAAAGGCCAAGAGAAGCAGACCTTGCTAAGAACTTCCCAGAACTTCCACGCATCTGGTGAGGGGGGGCTTAAGACCACGAGGCCCCCATCGCTCCCTTCCCTGAGATGCCCAAGGCTGTCTCCCTACCTCTTTAAGCAGCCAACACCCCTCCCATCTTCCTAGCGCATGGGAGGCAAGGCAGGGACCCGTGGCAGGTAGCCAAGCTCTGGATGACTGGTGTGTGGGCAGGAGCTGGGCAGGAGCACAGGCTGAGAGGAGAGGACTGGGAACTGCCCCTCTCAGTCCCAGTGCACCCCCTAACCCTGCTATCAACCCTTCATTTGGCTGGAGGGCAGCGACCTCCCCCCACGGGAACTGGGCCTCAGACCTGAGTCACTGATGCTAACTCCCTGCTTTCTTCTTTTCTGTCTTCCCATTTGCATTAAAACTTACAAAGGGGTTTGTGAAAATAAAAGCAGGTATTTCCGAGATGCGTAAGGCTGAACGTCAGGTCCTGCTCCCCTGTGCACCAGTGCCATGCTGGGGCCCTGAGCCCAGCTGGGGTGGCTGTTTCCAGACTGTTTGTATACACGTGTAAGTATGCACACACAGGTGTGCAGAGTGGGGTGTGAACACACGGTCAGACCCGTCCTGCTCTGTGCCGCCCCGTCTCCGCGGCCGGCTCCGAGCAGTGGCTGCTGCGTGGCTGGCCGCCAGCCGTCTGGTTAGGCTGCCGCTCCTGGGTGCCCAGGCCCCCCTGGCTTTTCCCTGGAAGCCTTGGCATTGGAGTACTCGTGCAGGGCTTTGGGGTGTGGGTCCCCAGAAATTCCATTGCTCCTTATCCCTCGTCCAGAGTGTTTGCGGGACCCCAGAGCCTGGAGGAGGCGGGGCGTGGACATCAGAACGGCGTGGTGGGCCAGTCACTGCTCTTGAGATGGGGCGCCAGGGCATGCAGCCATCGGGGCTGGCACACCCACACCCTCCCGCTCACAGCTGGCGGGGTCCCAGCTCAGATATGCTCGCCCAGTGTTGCCACCAGCACGGCCGAGGCATGGCCTGCGGGCCCCGGAGGACTCACTTGGCTTTGCTTCTCTGCGTGCTGGCCTCTCTCTCGTCACGTGTTTCCCTCGCATGGCAGGGGGATGGGGCAGGGGGATGGGATGGGACCCAGACAGGGCCAGGCCACCTGTCCCACTTGGTGACGCAGGGTTCTGAGTCAGGACACAAGGCAGAGCCCAGGGGCACTGGTGTGCCGTGAGAGGCTCCGCCTGCTCCCCAGCTCCTGGCTCCTGGACCGGTGGCTGGGCTGAGCGAGAAATGGCCCTTAGGTGCATCTGTGGGCCGCCCAGCTTCAGCCTGACCAGGCTGTGCCACTCCTGAGCTGTGGACACCGGGGCAGGCGGGGCACGGTGGGGGTCACACCCCTTGCTGTGCTTGTGCTCAGGACTGAGTCCCCTGGCTGCAGGGGCCGCGTGGGGCTGCCTGAGCGGGTCTGGGGGCTCCCTAGGCCCGTGGCACATCCAGACCCAGAGTAGGGCCTCTTCTTTGTCTGGACCCGCTGTCGGCCGTGCCATGACAGAAGGATCATGTCATCAACTTGCCTGGCTCCCTCGAGGCGCAGTACCACAGCCGGGATTCACGTGGGCCATACTTACACTAAAAGTCATTTGTTGTTTATCTGAAAGTCTAATTAAACTGGGCGTCCTGTATTTTATCTGGCGACCAGATCAAATCAGGTGTTGGTCTTGTGGGAGTCCAGTACCAAGCCAGGAGGTGCAGACTCCACCCGCATTACCCGGCGCTCATGCATCCCAAGCAAGGCTGGGCTCAATCTCCAGCGCTCCTGAGAATCCCAGGGGTGGGCCCTGCCCGGCCCAGCTTGGGTCACGTGCCCACCGCAGACCCAGTCACCGTGGCGAAGGCACCCTGATTGGCCAGGGTCACGTGGCCGAGAGCGGCGTGGCGTCTGTGAGTGGTAAGGGTCTCCCGGGCTCGGTGGCCCCGGCGCGCGCTGCAGAGGGGCTCCTCCTGCTGCGCCAGGGGCTTCGGGCACCAGGACGGCGGCTCGGGCAGCCTGCGAGCGCTTTGGCTTTCCGCAGGTGCTGGTGGCCGCAGGAGGGCGTCCCGTGGGCTGCGGCCGCGTGGTTTCCCTGCTGTCCCCACAGAATTCTTGGGTCCCTGGGCAGAGGCTGACCCGGTGCTGGCTTGTCCGTGGCGGTGGGCTTGTGTCCGCTTACTGCAGGGTCCGTCCACACCCGCTTCCAGCCTGCGTCCAACGGGCACCCCGAGAGGAGAGCCCCCGGGGAGCTTGGCCCAGGATCAGAGGGGTCGGCTGAGGGCCTGGTGGAGAAAAAATATAATTACCCTGTCGGTGCAGAGTCTCCTGACGCTCGCCTGCTCACCGCCAGCAGGAGTCTGTTTCTTATAAGTGAAAACAGATTTCCTGACAAGGGGCAAGATCTTAAACTTGTTCAAAAGCTCCCAAATAAAAAGGGTGGTTTTAACTTTCCCCTCTGAGCAAACCAACTGTGAGGCGGCCTCTAAGCCATTCCACCGCTGCGGGAAGAGCTGGGGGGCTGAGGCTCCTGGCTGCTGGGACCCTCGGGGCGGAGGGGCTGGAGGGGGCCTCGGGGCCGGCCCGGCCCGGCCACCCCACCGCCACGCGGAAGCCCCCCTCGGCGGAGCGCCAGACCCCCCGCCCCCAGGCTCGGGGGAGCAGGGCTGCTGCCGGGCCGCGGGGCCGCCTGCCTGGGACCAAGGACTCCGGCCGAGACTTGTTCTCTGTGTCACCATTTTCTGAGGCGATGCCAGTGGAAGATGGTTCCCACCCAGGGAACCGCTTGTCTGGGCTGCCTCTGAAAGCTGCTTCAGCTGTAACTTTTTTCTTCAGATTAAGCCACTTACAGGAAGCAGCTGTGGATGCCCCAGAAGTACTTCTGTCAGGGGCTGAATTTCCTGGGAGAGGAACTCTGCTCCCCTCCCCCTCCTCTCCCCCTCCCCTTCCCTCCCTCCCCCCCCCCCCCCCCCGGGTCCTTGACCTGGATTTCTTGGCCTGCAGCAGCTGGGTCTAGGGAGGGGCCCTGCCTGGTGCACTGCAGCACAGCTTCATTGGAGTTCTGGGTTCGCTGGACCCCGTGGCTCTGTGCCAGCCTTCTTCCCTGCTGGGCCGGAGCTCTTGGGGGGCGGGGACCTCGTGTAATCCCCTCAGCGCTGCATTCTGGTGCCTGGTGCCTGGCCCAGCACACAGTAGGTCTTCGGTACATACTTGCTGAAGTAACAGACGATGGCGGGGTGAGTGGATGGATGGGAACAAGTTGTGTTCCCACAGCTGCAGGGGTCGTGAAAAGATGAGTGGCGTGTCCTTTTCTGATGGGCAGGACGGCTGATTCCAGGTTGTTTGGAGGGGGCGGGAGGCACTGGCTGCTTCCCTGCCAGCCCAGGGTATCATCAGGGGCCCGCTGTCCTCCATCGCCGGAGACAGGACTGGTGGAGGTTCCCCCGAGCAATGGGCGTTGGCCCAGCAAACCTAGGGAGCTGGGTCAGTCTCCTGCCTTTTCTTTCAGACTATGGATGCACTCTGCCTCGGGGGTCCCGCGAAGTCAGGCAGGAAACACCCACATGAGTAGGTCCCGCCGACTCTGAGGTTGGGACGGCTTGTGATGGAGAGCGCCCGCAGGTGCAGTCTGAGCGGAGGAAGCGGGCAAAGGACGCTGTCAGGGAACTGGGCACCTAAGGAAACAAAGGATTTTCCCAGCTCCGCAGTGGCGTCGGCACCCACGGCTGTGGGGCCGGCTGGTGCCAAGCCCTCCTCCAGGCTCTGAGGAGCTCACTCCTGGTCGGCAGAGCAGGGACGTCCTTTGGCTGCTTTTCCGAGGTGGAGACGGCTGCTTCGAATGCTGCTGCTTCCCCCTGGGGAGGGCCTTTCCCCAGCCGTCAAGGTTCCAGTGGGCTGAATAGAAGTCGAAACGTGTCTGAATCTCAGAATTGATGTGAATGCCTGGAGACCTCTGGCCCCAGCCACTATGCCTTCAGTACGGCACCAGACACAGAGGGTGGTCTGGAGGCTGGTCTGTCCTCTCTGCCTGCACTGGGCCCTCGCAGGGCTCGCAAGGGTGTGTGTGGCGGGGACGTGAGTCTCTGGGGAGGTTGTGTCAAGATGGCAGAACGTCTTGGGATCCAAACAGCTCAGGGGCCCCATCCCTCCCAGACTGTCTGGTCTACGGCCCTGATCCCATGTCCTGCAGTGGCCTCTTGTCGTCCTGGCCGGGTGGCCAAGTGTGACTGAATCCGCCATTGCCAAGTAACTGACCTGCTTTCTGTCCCCACCAGAGCTGGTCTGAGCTCCTGGTGAGGGGGGTGAAGGAAGGGGCCCCAGCACCATCCATTGCGGCCCAGCCACCCCATCCGCTCCGATACCTCCTGGGGTCTGGTCCCTGGTAGGTCTGGTGGAAACTCTCCCTGGGGCCTCAGGAGGACCCAGCCTGACAGATGAGCACCTGCCAGCCCGAGTTCTGGGAGCTGGGGCCTGCAGAGGGGCAGCCAGTAGAGGGAAGAGGGGAAGGAGGAGCACCAGCCCCCCGACCCGGGTCGCTGCTCAGGGCCCCCCTCCCCTGTGGCCCCCTGCCCACCTGCTTTCTCTTCCTCTGATCCTCTATCCCAGAGCGCTTGCCCCAGCAGCCCCCACGTCCCTGCCATCTTCAGGGCAGAGCCGGGGGCTGTAAGGGGGCCTAGGGAGTCCTAGGCTAGTGTGAAGGGGGGGTGTGTCCCATGGCTTTGGGGACCCACCAGGTGTCCCCCGTTACTCGGGGCAGCGGGCCGCTGCATCCCCGCCATCTGGTTTTCTCCGTGAATGTTTGTTGGATGAGGGTGGGCAGTGCCCCTGGTGTGCTCAGAAGGAAGCCCCATCCATCCCTGGCTGAACCCTGGGGAGACCACGGGGACCCTGGGTGGAGTTGCAGGGGCAGCTCCAGATCATGGAGAGCCAGGACGCTGAGCTGGACGTGGGGGTGGAATCTGGCTTCATTGTGTCCAGCCTGGGGCCTGCATGTGACCCTGAGCCCTGTCACTGTCAGGAGTGTGTAGAGGTGGTGGTGGGCCGGTGATAGTCACTCCCTCCCTGGGGCCGTGGTGGCCCGGGGAAAGGGTCCTCCCTGCATGGAGGGCCAGAGATTCCTTTTGCTGCCTCCCCTGAACCCCACCCCATTCTCATCAATGGGCAGGAGTCAGGGACCCCAGTTCACAGAGGAGGACTCTGTGGCCTCAGGCTGTGCTCCCCACCCCTCTGCCACCCAGCTCTTCTCTCCAGAGGCCTCAGTCACTCCAGCCTCTTGGCGTTCCTGCCAGTGGCACTCTGGCCCTGGGGCCGGCACCGAGTTGGGGGCTCGCCTTTAATGGCCCCCAGCCTGTTTGCCTGGGGGTCGTGCACGGAGCAGCCCTGCCCTCGACACCGACAGCTTCCTGGGTCTCAGCAGGTGGCCTGGCTTTTAGAGAAGCAATGCCTTTGGAGGATGCTGGCTTGTCATGAGGAGCCCTGGGGGGCGGGGCAGGTGGCAGCAGGGGCATGGAGGATGGGGGTCAAGGCCCCAGCTTCCCACTGGGAGGCAAGGAGCCCTGAAGGTCACCCTGCTGGGCGCCTCCTGGGCCCATGTCCTCAGCCGGCACCAGGGGGGCCCAGAGGTGGGCCCCTCTACACCCAGCACCGCCTCTGGCAGCTATGCGGACTCGGGGCCCAGGCTCCCTGCTGGCCATCCGCATTTAGTCGGCTGAGTGCCCAGATGGCCCCCGGACGGCTGGGCCACAGAGCTGAGCTCCCCTTTACCCGGCCTGGATCTGAGCCCCACTCCCCGCCCAGCCCCCAGCCACCTTGGCCAGGCCGGGCATGAACAATTAAAGCCCCTGTCCCCAATCGGTTTGTGGTATTAAAAACGAATTGCGATCAGCCGGGTTGCCATTTCTACCTGATAAAACATCACTTTTATTGATCTCGCTCACCCAGCGCCATCATTTATCTTGCTTCAGCATCTCGCATAATGGCTCGTTTGTCTTGATCCAAGTGCAGTCCCCATGTCTAACCCGTGGGGCTCGGCAGCCTCACGCCCACCCCCGGCCCTTGCCCAGGCCCTGTTCTAGGGGGCAGGAGACTCCGGAGGAAGAGGGCCACCCTGTTTGTATGAAGGGGGGAGGGGAGGAGGAGGAGGGGGCTGCGAGGATGGACCCTTGGGGGCTCACCTAGCCCTGCTGGGGTCCCCACACACCATGTCCCAGCAGTCACCTCCCTCCTAGCTCACCCCACCTGCCCACACTCCTGGGCCCGTTGGCACCCCTCCCGGCTTCCGGCCCTCAGTGCCCCCTCACCACAGGCCCTTGAGTCTTTCTCTGGGTGCCAGCTCCCCACCCCAGGTGCTGCTGGGCACCTCTAGCTCCATCCCAGGGTTCACACAGGGAGCGGTCTCAGTCTGACTTTGGACTCTCTGCCTAGAGCCTTTGGCGTGTTCCGTGGTCCAGTTCCAGCCTCTGGCCCTTGGTACCTCCTGGCCGCCAGCAGTGTTCCTCGCCTTCCCCCACCATGCCCTGGTCCAGGTCTTGCCTGGACTCTGCCTCCACAAGTAACTGAAGGTACTTAAGTCGGGTCTTCCAAGCCCACAGGGGTCTCTGCCCCACCGTCCCCTGGTCCTTCCTCCTCTCCTGCCCCCAGAGAGTCTCTGAGCCAAAAACCCCAGTCAGCAGGCACTCCCTTGTTCAGACCCCCTCTGCCGCTCATCCTGTCCCCAAGGCTGCCTCCAGGCCCAGGATCGCCCTCTCCCGCTGTAGCCCTTGGAACTGGGCTTCCTTCCTAGTTGTCGGAAACCCCGCCTCACCTGCACAAAGTGGGGGCTGCTGACTCACGGATTCAGCAAATCTGAGGGCCAGTTTGCCTTCAGGCACAGCTGAACCCAGGCGCTCAGGCTGTCCTGACACCTCACAGCCCCAGGCCTCCTGCTCAGGAGCCCTTTTCTAACCACCTTGCTTGCTGGGCTCCGAAGGGGCCAAGGGAAGGGCTTGCCTGGCCTTGATCTCTGTGCTCAGTGCTCTGGCGGGTCACATGGCCTTGGACCTCCTGTGTCCCAGGGTGGGGGGGTCTCTCCCCTCCACTGTCTCTGATCAAGTCCTCCAGCGGAGGAAGTGAGAAAGGGGAACGGGCATGGTCAGGGCTGGGGGGTAGCCCCAGAGAGCATGCGTGGTCTGGCAGCCTGCGTGTGCACGTGTGCAAATGGCCTGCAGCCCCTGACACCTGTGGGGTGGGGGGTCACAGCGCTACTCCCGCACTTACCTGCCCTGACCCGGGGTCCCCTCATTGGGGTCCCCAATCCCAGCTGAGTGCTCCCTCCCCAGGGGGCCCTAGAGGCGGAGGGAAAACAGCTCCCTCAAGTGGTAGGGTTCCTGGAAAGCCCTCGGGGCTGCAGCCTCACTTCGCGGGGCTCCCTCTGGCTGGGGGTGTGCATTGAGATGTACCCCCCAGCACCCCTCAGGCCCTAAGGGCTAGCCCTCCGTTTCACAATCACCCCTGCACAGCCGTCAGTTATGAAAATGTCCAATGAGTAAATCCACGCACTCCTCAAGGAGGGCCCTCCCAGGCACTTTGGGGACCACCCTTCCTCTGTGCCTGTGCCCTGTGGGGGCTGACCCTCCCCGGCTCCCCTCCAGGGGCGCCCGGCTTAGCCACGTGGACTGCTGACCCACTTCGGGCAGATCTACAAAGAAAGGGCTCCTTGTCCTGGGATCTCAGAGGCCAAGGCCACCCCAAAGCCGTGCTGGCTGCTCATGCCTCCCCGAGACCCGAGGGGCTGCACTCAGCTGCCCAGGACACGGCTGCTGAGACCCCCGGGCTCCGGGGCCTCCGGGGAGTGGCCGTGGTGCGCGCACAGATGCTGGGGTGGGAGGGAGGGTTCCGGACCACTGAAAACCTGTACAATAGGTCGTATATTTATTCTTAAGCAAGTTATCGATAAAAAATTTAATACTAAAATGCCTTTACATAGAGTTTGCTGTTCATAAAACCTTTGTGTTTTTTGTTTTTAGTGTTTACATTGAAAAAAAAATTCAACCATCCTCTTACTTTACACATTTACAAGTCGTGCTTTTGCCAGGTTTAACCACGGTTGGGGGGGCACCGTGTCGTCTGCACGCACACGGACAGGGCGGGACGGGAAGAGAAAAGCGAAGGACAGACAAATCCACAGAAGGGGGAGAAGAACCAGTGGTGGGGGGCGGGCCCGGGAGGCCAAGAAAAGGCTGCTGTTTGCTTGCTGCTGCCTCACTGCTTGGGGCTGAAAGTAGCCTCTGGTTCTAGTGTCCGAGCCTGGCGGGCCCAGTGCACGCCCTGGCCCACAGCATCTTTCTGCTTCCCCAGCTGCCAGCAGGACGTCGGCTGCCGTCTCCAGGACGACCACCAGGAATGAAATATTGCACTCGTGCCGAGATAAAGGGGAGAATCTGGGTGGGAGAGGTAAGCTGGGGTGCAGGGGACCCCCTCCCTGCCCTGGCCCTTCCTGTGGCCACCAGGAGCTGCAGAGGGACCCTTCAGGCGGGGCCGGGGTGGTTTCCTGGTTGGAAAGAAAAGGGGGCCCAGGTACCCACCCACATCCCTTGTTTCCCGGGCCCCTGGGCTGTGTCTGTGGGTCACACAAGAGCTCGTCCTAAGGAGCAGTGGCTAACTTGGGGGGCTTTTGGTGGAGCCGCAGGAGTCTCAGTGCGGTGGGACATGGGAGCGTGTGGCCCTCGGTGCGTTTTGAGGACAAGGGCTGCTGGGCCATGGATCTGGTTCGCCCCGCCTGTCCCTCCTGACCTCAGGAGGAGCGAAGGGCTGATGAGATCAGCAGGGCTGCCGGGTTGGTCTAGGGCACCCACCTGGCACCTTGGCAGCTGGGGCGCTGGGCAGAGGGGTGAACAGCACCCCCACCCGAGGGGTGCTCCCTGCAGTGAGGCTGGTGGGGAGCAGGAGGAACCCTGCTAGGGGCCCCAGGCATTAGCCTGCCAGGCCATCGGCCCTGCCAAGTGGCTGCAGAAAAGGCCTAGAAACCTCCACGTGAGCTGGCGGGGCAAGTTCCTTCCCTGCTCTGAGCAGAGGCCAGACAAGCTGGCTGTTGAAACAAGAATCAGAAATTACTGGAATATTCAGGAAATAAAAACATCACATTTTCACATCGACAGTTTAAAATACTTGCTCATTTGTGTCTTGTTTTAAACGGAGGTAAGGTACACGGGGCCGCTGTCCCACTCTCAGGCTGGGGAGCCTGCTTCTGGACCCTCCTGCCCCCAAGGGGCCCTCCTCCCCAAACCCAGCCCCCACCCTTTCTTCCCCAGGAGATGGATTAAAGGGAAGGAAACGAGCGTGACTTCCATCTGACACAGTCCCCCCAAGAGACCAGCGGGTGAACCGGGGTCCTGTCCCACCTGACCCCTGTGCTCCCCCGCCCCTGCCCCCAGCCGCTTCTGTGTCCAGATGCCCCAGTGGGAACTCAGCTAGGCTGAGGAAAACAGTGCATTTTCAAAGAAAACCCCCCAGAACAAAGTTCCTACACACACACACACACACACGCACACGCGCACACACACACACGCACACACACCCTTGCCACGCGTGTGGGGAAAAAAAAAATCCATTTCCACTTTTTTCCCATAAAACTTCCCCCAGAAATACACTATTTACACAGAGCAATAAATAAGACACACACCTGATCTCTGCCCTCCCTGCCGGGGGGCAGTCGGAGGTACTAGGGGAGATATGGCTTGGATTCTAATCTCTCGTGAACTGCCGACGTGGGAAAACAGAGGGCTGGCGGGTCCCGGGGGGCACAGCTGGCCCTCCGCGGTGGCCGGATGGGACTGGGTTCCGGCCAGGAGCTCTCGCTTTCCAGGGGAAATAATAAAAAAGCCCGGGTCTTGCCTTGGTGGGTTTGCATATTTGCTTAGACCTGCCCTCCGAGGTGCGGCCGCCTCCTGCCGGGCTGCGTGGGGCTGGGCGCGCCTGTCCGTCCGGTGTCCTTGCGTCCGGGCGGCGGGCCGCCCGCAGGCCAGCCGGGCTGGGGCTCAGCACAGGACGGGCACGCCGTCGGCCGTCACCAGGCGCCCCGTGGTGGGGTCGTAGGTGCCCGCCAGGTAATACAGGTCCCTCCGGTCCTGGTGCCCGGGGCTGCGCGTCATCTGCTCGTACTGCTCCCGCCCCACCACCTGGCACTTGTGAGAGATGGTCTGCACGTCGTTCTCGTCCTCGTGACAGGACTGGTACAGCGCATTCTGCGGGGTGGGGCGAGGGCTGCTCAGAGTCCGGCCTGGCTCTGCCCGCGCACCCCACCCGACTGGGCCCTTGCTTTCGGGAGGGCCACTTGGATCAGCTTATAACTGGCTGGGGGCTGGCGCTGAGGGCCGCTTCGGGCTGGCAGAGTTGGAGAAGTGCTCGTTTCTGCACCACCTGCAAACATGGTTCTTCCAGGGAAGATCAGAGGGTGCACTGGGATGTCTTCTGTTCTGGGGGGACATCGGGAGGCAGGGACCAGAGGGCCTGTGGGGTCGGGGGGTGGGGCAGATTCCCGAGGACGGGAACTGCTTGGTGCTACGAGGTGCCGTGGGTCACAGTCCCCCCCAGCCCCCACCAAAGGTGAAACCATCACTGGAGGCGCAGCCAGGGAGGGACCCAGGTGGCCTGGCTGTGGGGCCTCAGCCCTCAGCCATGTTGCTTCCACCCAGGCCTGGAGGTGTGGGCACCGGGGTGCTCGCAGAGGACCACTCCCCTCATCCGGCCCCTCTGAGCCAGCCCCGGCCCCGGCCCCAGCCCCGCCAGGCCCCTACCTTCCCGTCACTCTGCCGCTTCCCCAGCTTGGTCTCCTCCGGGTGGTAGAACCACTTCACCTTCACCACCATGTTGCTGCCCCACGACTCCCACATGCTCTCGATGCGGCCGATGTAGGGCAGGTTGGGCCGCCCGGCCGACAGGAAGACGGCGCAGTCCCCGATGCGAAGCATCTCCTTGCCGCGGACGATGGCCTTGTAGAACAGCTTCCTGGCCTTACCCTTCACGCCCCGCCTCTGTGGGAGACACGGGGCAGCGGGCAGTAAGGGCCCAGGAGCCTCAGGACAGGCCGGGGGAAGGGTCGGACGACGCAGGACAGAACAGCAGAGAGAGGGCGCAGGAGAGCGTGTCTTGTGTGCAAGCGTGCGCGCTCGGGCACCTGCGAGGGCAGCGCAGGGCAGGGCAGCTGCTGGTCACGACAGCCACAGATCAGCATGGGGTCAGCCACTCCGGGACTGCCCTGCACCCCAGGTCCTGACAGCAAGGCCATAACTGACTCTAAAGAACCTTGGATCTGAAGGCAGGGAGGACGAAAACCGTGAACGACGCTGTGTCCAGCCATGGAGCGTCGGCAAAGAAAACGCCTGTGTCTGCGCAGCGAGCCCCGTACAAGCCCGCGGTGTCGTTTACAGACCAAGAAAGACGCTCAGTACAACACCGCCAAGTAGAACCAAGCACGTGGCACAGGGCAGAGTCGGGGGGACCCGACACCCGGGAGCCGGGCCCACCTACCTGCGTGGGGTTCCCTGACCACTTCCAGAGCTGCCGGGCGGGCAGGAAGGCTGAGATCTTTGGCCGGTTCTCCACGGAGGGCAGCCGCTGCCTCCGGGACAGCTCTTTGGCTTTGGAGGAGCTCAGGCCCTCCTTGCGCTTGAGCCTGGGTCTGCCGCCACTGGCGCCGGCGCCGGCGCCCCCGCCGGCCACTGCGGCCCTGGACAGGAAGCAGCGCTGGGCGTGCGCGTGCGCGTGCGGGCCGCCCCCCTTGGCACGCAGGGCCTCGGGCTGGGCCAGGAGGGCGGGCACGGGGTGGGTGAGGCAGGTCTGCAGCAGCAGGGCCGGGTCCTCCTCGTCCGAGCTGTAGGAGGAGGCCTCGTCGTCCGAGGAGCAGAGGCTGGAGGTGGACAGGGAGCCCGAGGAGGAGGAGGTGGACGAGCCCGAGGAGGAGGAGGACACGGACAGGCGGGCGAGGAAGCGGGAGGGCACGCCGGGCGCCAGGCTGGGCCCATCCTCCTCCTCGTCTGAGTAGGAGCTGTGGCAGTCACTGTCACAGGGCAGCGGGTACTCGGCCTGGCCCGCAAACTTGCGCAGCGCCAGTCCCACGGGCAGCGGGTGGACGGGCGCCCGGCCCTTTCTGTCCTTGCCCGCGAGGGCCGGGTGCCCGTAGCTGGGGCTGGGCAGGGCCCGCCCGGACCGGGGCCCTGCATCCTTGTCGCCCGCGTGCAGCGCCTTGCAGTTCTTGCTCTTGGGAGAGGTCACGCCCTCGTGGTCCAGCTTGACTAGGAACTCGCCGCCCGCCCGCCGCCGCCCGCCCTTCTCAGCCTCTGCCCGCTCGGCCTTCTTGGCCCGCAGCAGCTTGTGGGCGCCCCCAGGCAAGCCAGGCCCGGCCCCGCTCACAAAGGGCGAGTAGGAGCTGGCCAGGCTGCTGAAGGAGTCCGCGCGGAAGCCGTTGCCGAACACGGGCGCGGCCACGCTGTGCACGGGGAACAGTGCCTCGCGGGCTCGCAGCTTCTTGGCACTGCCGTTGAGCTGGAAGAGGTTCTGCAGCACGCCCGGCCCCTTGCCGCCTGCCACGGCCGCCGCCTTCCGCTTGGTCTGCGCCACGGCCGACCAGCTCAGCAGTGGGCCGCCCCGACGGCCCAGGAAGTGGTCTGAGGTCCCCGCAGGGGGCTTGGCGCCGGGGGGCAGGAGCTCTGCCTTGCCTGGGGAGGGGCCCAGTGGAGTCAGAGGAACTGCCCGCCTGCCCCCCACCACCATCCCAGAGGGTGCCTTCCCACCAGAGGCCTGGGTGGTCCCGCGCATACCAGCTTTGTCTTTGACGATGGATTTCTTGCCAGGGGCCTTCGAGGCTTCGGGGCCATCATGGGCCTTGGGAGACAGGCTTGGGGCGGGGGCCTCACTGGGTGGGGGTGCCTCGCAGGAAGCTTTCTTGGTCCTCCGGCAGCTGCTGGACACCAGCAGGGCTGGTGAGGGCTCCGTGCCTGCAGAGTGGACCAGTGGCCTTGGTGCTGTGTCACTGGGGTGACGGCCTCCCCTCGCTCCCTTCCAGGGAGGGCTCAGCCTGACTCCGGCCATCAGGACTGACCCGGGAAGAGAAGGACCCCACCCTGGGGGCCCTGGGGCTCACATTGGATCTTGAAGTCCGGAGGTAGCAGCCTGATGTTGGAGACGGCGATGTGGCCAGTGTCCCCATCGTCAAACTCCACCACCACGGAGTCCAGGTCCTCCTCCTCATCACTGGAGGTGCCTGGGGACAGGGCCCACCTAAGCACGCAGCCCTCTGCTCAGGGCCCACAGATTCTCCATGGTGGCTGGGTGGCCGGGATAGGAGGATGACAGGATGGGCTCCCGAGTGCCTGACAAATGACGCTGGGACATTCTGCTCCCTGATCACATTTGACCTTGGAGCGGCCGTGGCTGCTGGGAACAGCCCACCTTCCCCCCACCTCCCCTCCGCCGTCTGCAGTGTGGCTGGAGTGACAATGTGACCGCCATCCACCACCTCCATCCTGGGGCATGCACACAGGGACGCAGGGCCCTGATCTCTCCCTACGCTCACAGGCATGTGTGCAAACTCATGGGCCTCCCACCCGCCCACCTGCCCACCCGTCAGACCCCCGAGTCCCCACATCTCATGCCTGAATGGTCTGAAGGATTCACCCAGGAGAGCTGGTGCCCAGGTGACCAGCCCCAGGTCCAGGCCTCTTGGTCCCCTTCTCTGCTAGGACTTCTGGGCAGCCGGAGGCTCCACCCTGTCCTCACACTTTTTCCTGGTGACTAGGGCGCTGATCCTACTGTCTGCTCTGTCTGACCAGCTCTGGCCTGGGAAGGCAGGGTCCCTCGCATGGCACTCGGAGTCTCGCAGGGGGCCTCGTGTCTGCTGCTTTGCCTGAGGGGAGGGGCTGGCTGGCCTCCCTGGGGGGCCTTGAGTGGGGCTCACCTCGCACCACGTTGCCGGGGTACAGGCAGCGGGACTTCTGGCTCCAGTAGGCGCAGACCCTCGTGCCGGGCGGGAGGTACCGGCTGGACTGCGGCCGGACGTCGAGAACCTGCAGGAAGAGCCGGGGTGGCGGGCCGTGAGTGGGCAGGGCTGGCCCAGGGGTGCCCGGGAGGGGCTGGGTGCGGCCAGGCCCACCTCCCCGGGTGGTGAGCCGAGCAGGGTGTCCCCTCACCGCCTCCTGCAGCAGCTGCTCCAGCGAGTAGATCCTCTGCCGGTTGCCTCTCTCGCCCTCGATGACGATGCTGTAGCTGTAGGGTGTGGGGCGGGGGGCAACGTGAGCCGGGCCTGAGGGTCCACCGCCGCCCGCACCTCCCTGCCCACGCCCGGGCCTCACATGTCAGGGGGCTGCAGGGTCCTGACGCTGCCCGCGTACAGCAGGCTGTCCTCCTTGGGGATGAGCACGGGCAGCCCGTCCTGCAGGTCTTCCTTGTGGATGGTGCAGGAGCGCGCTGGGGAGACGGGGGGTCAGCATCTCGCCCCCGCCTGCCTGCCCGCCCACTGCTGTCCTTGGACGCTCGGCGCCCCCTCCTAGCTGCTCACCCAGGGCTGCGCTCTGCTCAGCACTCAGGGGCCCACTGGCCTCCCCCTCCTCCTCGTCCTCCGAGAGGCTGCTGCTGTCCTCAAACTCGAAGTCATCCTCCACCGCGAAGCTCTCCAGCAGCCGGCTCACCGCCCGGCCCTTGCCCTGGGGGGGGGGCGGCCAGAGGGGTCAGCTCCCTCAGGACGGGGTGGGAGGGGTCAGGGCCACCTGGGCCCAACGTGGGGGGGTGCTACCTGCTTGCCGATGGCCTTGGTTTTCACCTTGCCCGCCTTCCTGCCCCTCCCCAGGATGGCCTTGGCGTTGCGGGGTGACAGGGCGATGGACAGGGCCCCGTTCTTCCGCTGTGGGATGGGAGGAACTGAGGTGAGGGTGGCACCAGCCTCCCTGCCCACAGCTGACCCTGAGTGTGGCCCCATATGTGAGTCCCAAGTGTGGCTCGGTGTAGCAGAGGTGGAATGAGGGCCCCCCGAGTCCTTGTGCATCTGCACCCCCCCGCCCCGGCCCAGGGCTCTCGGGTGCCGCGGGTGCTCTCCGGCCCTCACCCGCAGCGCGGGCGGGAGCGCTGTGCTCTTGCGTGTGGCTCTCTTGAGGCGCTCGCTGGCCAGCCTGCTGCCCTCCTCGTGGCAGGCGAAGGCCCGGGCAGGGCCGCAGAGGGCTTCCCTGCAGGGTGTGGTCCCCGGCTCTGCCCGCAGGCTGCCCGTGGCCTTGCCCGCGGCTTTCTTCCGGCTGGGCCCTCCTGGGGGCCTGCGCCCCGGGGCCCGCTCCAGCTTGCCGCCCACCTTGGCCTTCACCGTCCGCCGCTTGACCTTGACCTCACTCTCGGGGCTGGACAGGCGGCAGGCCCCTGTGGGAGGGAGGGAGGGAGGCCATTGCTGGGGCCCCCCTGCTGCCTGCCAGGGTCCCCACCAGCCAGGCCTACCCCAGCCCGCATTCGCCCCCTGCGTACCTAGCAAGCCCTGCCTCTCCTTCTTCTTCTTGGCCTTCTGGTTGGCCTCCATCTTGACCACGGAGGAGGGCGAGGGCCCCAGCACAGCCACGCGGGCCCCAGCGTGCAGCGCCAGGCCCGGCTCCTTGAGGGGAGCCTCTGTCTCCAACAGACCCTCACAGTTGTCACTGTCAGAGCCGCTGCCTGGGGGGAGCCGAGGGTCCAGGTGACTTGGTGTCGTTGGAGCAGCGCCATTTTGGGGTGGGGGCAGGAAGCTGATTGCATATGTGGATTTCCTGGGGGCAGAGTGGAGCCTAACCACTGTCTTCTGGGGGCTGATTCAGGGGCAGACACCTAGGCCAGGTGAGGCTGTTTGGACCAGAACGAGCAGGATGGGGAAGGGGTGCGCCTCCTGGACCTCCCTCATTCAGCCCGTTTTCCTTTCTGCTGCCCTGGGCTGTGGGGCGCACACTTCGCAGGGCTGGGGGGTCCCCCTCCCCTCCTCATGCTCCTGCCAGGCGCCCTCCTGCCCCCTGCTTCCTCTTCCCTTCCTTTGTTCCTCCTCAGGCCAGGCCAGGCCTGGGGGAGGGGCAGGGTCTGGCAGGGAGGAAGCATCTATTTCCAGGCTCCTTTTTCTGGACATGCTGTTTGCTGGGGGCCAGATAACCCCTCCGGGCCAGCCCGGCCGGAAGCTGCAGGAAGACGGGCTGGCGCACACAGAAGGGCTATTTTTTCCCCCTTTCCCAGGATTTATCCAGCGGCCTCTTTCCTCCCTGTGGCCCCCCGGGTCGGGGCCCTCCCTGAGCCCTGCCCAGGTGAGCCCCAGTGACCACAGGGGTCCTGGCTGTGCTGCCCGGAGCAACCGCTTGCCTGCGTCACGTGCCGTGGCCCCTGCCTGCGGGGCCGGGAACTTCGGGGTCTCCCTGCTGCCGTCAGGCTGTGGGTGCCGGGCGGCCCCCGACACCCTGGTGCTCTTGGCTCGAGACAGCTTCTTCCGGAGGCGCCCCCCAGGGGTGGCCTCCTTCCGCTGGAAGGGGCTGAGGCTGGCTGGCAGCGCCTTGCTCTCGCCCTCTGGTGTCAGCCGGGCCACCTTGTGGGCCACGACGGATGCGACGTCGCCCCGGCCGCTGCTCTTCTTGCTCCGAACCTTCTCCTGTGAATGGGCAGGTGGCGGCTGCACTCATGGGACCCTCAGCCAGAGCCAGGGCCCGCGGCCCGTGGCCTCCCCACTGCCGGTGCCCGAGGGCGAGGCTGCCATGGGACTCACCGCAGAGGCGGGCTGCAGGCCCACGTAGGCGCCCTTCTCCAGCCGGCCTCGCTTCTTCGCGGGCTCGTCAGCGGCACCCCGCAGCTCGGCGCACAGCAGGCCAAGGCTGGAGCGCACCGCCCTGGGGTACGGGGTGCAGGTGGGCACAGGCCAGGTGCAGGCACACGTGGGCACCTGGGCCTCGCCCCCCAACAGTCCCTGGGTCATGAGGTGCGGCTGAGTGTCTGGGAGACCCTCTTATCCTGCAAGGGCCCTGCCAGGCTCCTCAGAGCACATAAGAGCTGCTGGGGGCGGGGAGGCCAAGCCAGTGCTGAGTGCCCTGGGCCCACTGACTGGGGGAGAGAGGGCCAGGCCAGGGCCCTGCGGCCGGCTGGGCCACTGTGTGCCCCCGTCTACCTGGAAAGCGGGGAAGGTAACTGTGCCTCTGCAGGGCCGGGGTGGGATCACGCAGGCCCCAGGCCTGGCCCTTAGTAAGTACAAAGGCCAGTGGCTGCTGCCGTTGGGAACAGGGGCTCCTGAGCACAGGGTCCACTCCCAGCATCT
The DNA here is from genome assembly GCF_036321535.1 of Camelus dromedarius. Classification (NCBI taxonomy): domain Eukaryota; kingdom Metazoa; phylum Chordata; class Mammalia; order Artiodactyla; family Camelidae; genus Camelus; species Camelus dromedarius. The sequence continues at coordinate 28,030,945 of NC_087451.1, forward strand.
CTGCCGCTGCCAGCAAGAGGCTGAGGGGTCAGTGGCCAGAGGAACCTGGCCAGGTTCTGCCTCTGGGCCCCCAGGGACCCCCACTGCTGGGCTCAGACCCCTCAGAGCTTCGTTCTCTGCCCTCAGTTCTGGGTCTCAGACGGGGGATTCTGCTGCGCCCTGCCACCCAGCTCCCACATGGGGCCAGGGGAGCTGCTGACTCAGTGTCCCTAGGCCCATGAGGCCCACAAGTGTGAGGCTGTGAGCTTGGCTGTCTGGCGTTTGCCAAACTGGGGCTGGGGGCTGGGCCTCTCACCTGCCCCCTCCCCTACTGGCGTAGTATTAATGAAAATGAGTCACAGATGGAGGCTGAGGGCCCTGGGCCCTGGCCTTTGCGGCCAGAACTTTTACCTTCCTGCCCAGAGAGGCCAGGCAGGAAGCCGTCCCATGGCCACGCTGGACCCCCCGGGCCTCCCACTTCCTGCCTGGGTCCAACTGTCGGCAGGGCAGCCACCGCAGGGTAGGGGCCTCACGGAGGGATGGAGAGTGGGTAGGAGCCCGAGATGGGGAGGTGGTGGGAGGGAGCCCTGATCCTTAGGAAAAGAGGGCCCTGGACTCGGCTTCCTTCCCAGTCCAGCCAGGGCCTGGGTTCTCAGGTCAGTGGAGGAAGTGGCCGCCACGCAAGCACCAGGACGGGACTTGGTGGGAGGTGGGCTCGAGGGAAGAAGGGCAGCCTCACCAGGGCTCCCCACCTGGGCCCTCCCACAGGACCCTGGCCCGGCCCTGGCTTTAGCCGTCAGCCCCTCCCCGTGTGCTGGCTGGTCCTCAAAGTGGGGAGGCCCTGCCGGGCGACACCTGGGCAGGGCGGAGGGACTGCCTGGGGAGGACCCCCAGCCACATGGCGCGTCCCTTCCCCCACTCGCAGCCAGCCAGGCTCTCCCCTCCTTGTAACCTTCTCCGCATTTGCTAATGTTTTGTGACATAAAGCCCTGAGATTAATTTTTTGCCTCTGTCTTAATTGAAGGAACCATTTAGTGCCGATTTAACTATTATTACCAAATCATCAGGCTTGATGCAGTGCGCACACGCCGCGCCAATCGTGTTTGGAGGAGCTTGAGGATTTATGCAAATGGGCCTGCCGGGAGAGGCAATTTGTAGCCGAGAAGGACAATTATACCAGGTCTGGGAGTGCGCCAACGACTGCGCCGGGCGGGTAATGGATAATAACCGCGTGCCGGCAGCGGCGCGCAGCACCGCAGCGTGACCAACGACTCTACACGGTGCAGATAAAGAGGCCTTTACGCAACGCCGCCTTGCACCCAAGGGGCTGGGCCGGGGCCGGGCGGGGCCGACGCCACGGCTCTGGCCACGGCCCGGCACGTGGAGCTGGTGTGGCCACGCTCCAGGCCCGCAGGAGGGCTCGTCTGCACTGGGACTCTGGCCCCGGTCACTCACCACGGCTGGCCTGGGGTTCTGGGCAGGGGCGCTGGGTCTTCAGGAGAAGGTGGGAAGGGGGCCCAGCCCCTCTGGGAGCAAGAGGAGCCCAGCCTCCGCAGCCCTGGCCTGGAGAGCACCTGGGCCAGCCCGGCACCACCGCGTGGCCTAAAGCCCCAGGCACCCCGTGGGGCCCATGCACTCAGGACTCACTTGACTTTCTTGCCATCACCAGGGCGCAGGGCAGGCAGCAAGCTGGAGTATTTGCGCTTCCGCGGCCGGCCGGGCCCACGCCTGGCAGGGCTCCGAGAGCTGTCATCTCTCCTGGGGGCCGCAGGAGGGGTGGTCAGAGGCTGACGCCTGCCCTGGCTCCCTGACAGGGGTCCAGGCCCTCCTAAGACTTGGCATGGGGAGCCTGGCCCCTAAATGGAGAGCAAGGCTGAGCCATGGTTCCCGCTGCCCACTCCATCCCTGCAGCAGTCCTGCACACGCCAGTCAGGGAAGCTCGCACTGCAGCTAAGGCAACTTCAGAGGTTCCTTCTGCCCCGCCAAAGCCCCTACTCCTGCCCTGGCCTCCCAGCCTCTGTCGGGTGGTTCTTCCCCACCACATCTCCTACGCTCCCCTCCCCGTCAGTTTGCTTCTCCCGCTGGGCGAACACCTCATCCTTCCACTGCCTCTGGGGACCCTCCCAGATCTGCACCTTTGGCCCAGCTCAGCCCAGCACACACGGGTCAATTCCATGGCCTTGGGCTGGGCCGGACTGGCACCTGCCCTGAACCCCAGCCCCGCCACCAGCTGGGGCCGTACTCGCGGTCGTGCCTGCGCTGCAGCCGGGCCAGCTCCCGCTGCTTCTCCTTGAAGCGCCTCTGCAGCTCCGCCAGCCGCACTCGCATCTCCACCTCCTGTGTGTCCAGCCGGTCGATGGCTGCCTTCAGTGGGCACACCTAGCGGGCGGGGGCACAGGGGCCTGTGAGCCCGGGGGGGCATGATGGGGGAGGCCCCCCAGGATGGCAACAGGCAATGGGGGCAACCAGAGCCCCCCACTCACAGGCTTGGTCTTGGGGATCCAGGTGTCCTTGCGCTGCAGGATCTGCATGCGGGGGGTGAGTGTGGGAGCCCTGCAGGGGCCGGCGGGGGGGGGCGGGGCTGAGGCAGCAGGGCTGTCCAGGCCAGCAGCCTCCACCATGGACCAGGCTGAGGCCAGCGTGGCCAGGCGCTGCAGGTTGAAGGCCAGCACATGCTCCTCCTCTGCGGGGGACAAGAGGGTCAGTGTGTGTGTGTGGGCGGTGGGCCCCACGCTGCCCCTCAGAGAGAGGCTTGATGTCAGCCTGCATCTCAGCACAGCCTGGACGCCTCCCTGCACCGGAGGCTGCCTGGCTCTGTTTTCGCCCTCTTCCAAATTCATGAAAACCCAGAGCGTCACAGCTCTAGTAGGTGGGGAGGGGTGGCCCAGCAAGGGGACAGAGCCAAGCCGTCGGAGGGCAGCATCCATTCAGGGGACAGGCCTGGAACGGAGACTCGGGACCTAGGGCAGCCACAGGGAGGGGGTGGTGGCAGAGATGGGGGTCTGGCATACACAGGTGGGCTGGTCCCACGAGGTGCTACAGCTGTGGGTGGGGGAGCCAGCCAGGATGCCTAGAGCGGGAGGTGTCAGTGGGCAGTTGTGATTTTCAGAACACACAGCCAGCTCTGCCCTCCAAGATGGCCCGGGACAGCAGCACCCCAGCAGCAATGAGCACACCTAGCACCCTGAACTTGGCATCTAACGTCCTCTGAGGAAAAGAACCCGGCTCCTTGGAGAAACGGCTGATTCCAGGGGCAGGGGAGGCCTGGGGTGAGCTGGGAACACGCCAAGTGCTCAGAGCATGACAGGACAGTCAGCTCCCCCGTGAGCCAGCCTATGAGCCAGCTGGAGAGGCCAAATCCAAGACAATTCCATCACCAAATGGCGACAGCGTCAGACTGTGACTGACTGAAGTGAGCAGAAGCCCACAAGTCACACTGACATGAATTCATGGGCTAGCAACACCATTTCCAAGTCCCTCACCGTGAAATACTGAGCAACTGCACAGGGGGACGTGCCCGGCCGCCGCCTTGATGGAGCTGGCAGTGTGACCTACCTTGGGCCACGGGACAAAGCACAGGTGGACACTGAAGCTCAACCCTCTGGATGCAGTGCCAGGTCAAGGCCACCGAGACCCTCAGCCACAGGTGGGCGCAGGGTCAAAGGTGCCCTGGGAGTGCAGGGGAGGGGCTCTCTCCTCCCACCCTGAGCCGGGGCAGGGCTGTCTGCAAGCCCCGTTTCAGCTAAGAGTTCCACAGGGTCTCCCCATCCCTGGGGGTCACTGAGCACTAGGAAGCCCCTCTGTTCCTCCCTGCCCCTTGCTCAGTCCTCCCTGAGCCCCCACCCGCTCCTCAGGCTAAGCCTGCTGAGGCTGAGGTCCTGCAGGGGAGCCTCGGGGGATGCTGGGCGCTTCTCTGGGCTCTAATAAGACACCCTGCCTTGTTCTCTGGCTCAGGGAGTCGTGGGGGCAGACAGCAACAGCCCCAGCCCCGGGCCTGTTTCCGGAGAGGCATGGGACTGGGCTGTGCAGGCCGGCTGAGGGCTCCCCAGGCAGAGAAGAGGACCCAGGTTTGGGCCTCCCCCCACCAGCCAGGCCCGTAGAGGCTGTCGGGGCAGGAGAAGGTGGGAGGCGGGGGTGCAGGTCAGCAGTGCAGGTCCAAGGCGAGTTCTGGGGGCAGGGAGGACCTTGACTCAGCTCATCACCTGGTTTCAGGCTCACACAGGACAGAAGGGGCAACCACACCCTGGAAGGGACAGGGCCTGGGCCCCCCCAAGTTTCAAGGTGGGTGGGAGGCTGAGGAGGGACCATGCTCTTGACGGCCCCCCAGGTGCAGAGAGGGGTGTTCTGGGTGCCTCGGGGATGGGACCCTGTAGGTCCTCCTATCCATCACCAGACAGGAAGTATCCAGCTCCCTCCCACCCCCCGGCATGGAGGTCTGGGTGCTGGACTTAGGCCCAGGCAGGAGATAAGCCAGGGTCCTGCAGCCGAGTCCGGCTGGTGGGAGTGGGGGCCACGTCGCCTTCCTTAACCTGGTTGCCTCCTTACCCCCACTTCCCTCCACCTGGCCTTAGACCTACCAGGCCTGGGGGTGCTTCATGGGACCTCCTCTGGGGAGCAGGGGAGGAGGCATCCCTCTGGGATCTTCACCCCTCCCTCTCAGCTCTGGCCTGGTCCCAGGACGTTCCCCTCTCGCCTGTCGCTCTGTGAGTCCTGCTGTTTGCTCAGAGAACGAGCTGGTCTCCTAGTTAACGTCAGGCAGAGTGGCCACTGAGCTCGCGGGGAGCAGCTCTGGAGCTGAAGGGGCCGCGCCAAGTAACTGGGACAGAGGGAGGGCGAGGGCCCGGGGGTGACGGGAGGTGGGGTGAAGGCCTGGGGGCTGCAAGAGGGGAGGGTGGGGTGGAGTGCCAGCGGTGGCAGCAGTGGGACACACGTGGTCTACACGTGAATGCTCACTCAGTGAACGGGCACTGGTCCAGCAGGCGTTCACACGCACGGCCTGGGTGGCCAAACACATGGCACCCGGCACCGGCTCGGCTCGGGACACTCTCACAACAGCCACGCTGCACTCCTGAGGCCCCCCCGAGGGGCCGGACCTGCACAGGCTCCCCACCTTACTCCCCCAGCACAGCGGCGGCCCCTCTTCAGACAGGGGAGGAGTGATACGGGGCCTTCAGGGAAATTAACTTTACGAGAACCTTTTCTCATCTCCACTCAGACAAGAGGCGCTGGAGGCTGGCCATGGGCAGTAGGGCGCTTCCCGTGTTGGGAAAACCAGTGGGACCTTGTCGGGTCTTTTCTATAAATATCGACGCAGCACAATGCTGGGTGTGACGCTCCCCCCACCCTAGAAAGGGGCTCCAGCAGGGAGGGCCTGGGGGTCCCCGCGGGGCACAGTGGAGGGCTGGAGAGGCCCAGCAGGGGTCGGCCCTTGGGCGCTGGTCCGGGTCTAGTCGCAGGGCAGTACCAGCCCTACGCCTGCACCCAAAGACCTGGGGGGGGGGAGACGCAGGGAGCCCGGGAGCCTCTCAGACGTGTCCTGAGCTGGACCCCGGAAAGGCCCAGAATCGGGAGCTGTGGAGCTCGGGGCTGGAAGCTTGCAGAGCGCACGCCATCTTTCCTCCTGGCTTCCTGGCTGTGAGGTCAGGGTTTAGTGACCTTGCCCTTCTGTGGGCCTTGGCATCCCCGAGTGTAAAATGGGGACAACCTTGAGACCCCCCTCAGGGGTGCCCACAGCAACGGGAGTGCTGCCTGGAGGCCTCCCTGATTCCTCCGTCAGGGCACAGTCCTGGTCCTGAGGCCCTGCCCTCACGGCCCAGCCAGCACCCAGGGCTGGGGGTGGTACAGTGTGCACACACCTGCCTCTGGTTTCCCGACAAGGGGCCACACCATGGGGACAACCCAGCAGGGCTGAAGGCCACCGCCTGGCCGGCTAACCCTGAGCCTGTGCCAAGGGTCCCAGCTCCAAGGGTCCCAGCTCCCAGGGCCCCAGAGGGGTGGGGCTCACCTTGCAAGCCGGGCTCAGTCCTCTGCTGCTGGATCTCCAGCTCGGCCAGCTCACTGAGCAGGGCAATTCCATAAATCCCTGAGCTACGGGGCAGGGGAGCTGTGCTGGGTGGCCCGGGGACAGCAGGGGGCTGAGGGTCCAGTGGGCCTTCGCTGGGCAGATCCCCCAGGTTGATGGTGGCTGCCACTAGGGCATCCAGACCAGGCAGCTCCCTGGGCCGTTGGCTGTTGTTGGGAGTCGACCCCCAGCCCTCCTCTTCCTCCTCCTCCAGCTCTTCCGCCTCGAACTGGGCCTCATCCCCGGCCTCAGCCTCCGTGGGGGCCTGCTGCTTGCCGTGCTCGGCCTGATCCAGGGCACCCAGGGTCCCCTGCTGCTCCACAGCCTGGGGGCCGGCCCCTAAAGAGGGCCCTTGCTCTCCCTCCTCCCTGCCCTCCTCCGTGGTCCTCTCCTCTCGGGCCCCTCCCTGAGTGAAATCAGCCTGGCCAGTGGCCTCAGGGCCCCCTCCCTCGAGGAGGGACCCACACTGCAGTTCTCGCAGCCCCTCCAGTGGGCTGGGGCCCTCTGCCTTCCCCGGGGCTCCCCGCTCGGCAGGGTGGGGGGTGGCGGCAAGGTCCTGGGTGGCCTCCCTGGCCCCTGAGGGCAGCCCGGTCTCCTCTGGGCTCTGAGGGCCGTGTAGGCGCAGCTCCCCAGGTGGCAACGTCCTTGCCAGCTCAGGCTGGGCCCCTGGAGGAGCGGTTTGCATAGTTTTGGGGTCCGAGAGGTCAGATGAGTGCACACTGGGGGGCTGGGAGAAGCCCGAGCCGGCCACGGGGCACGTGTATCCGGGAGGCAGGTCTGCAAAAGAGAGAGCAGCTGGGGGTGAGGTTGGTCCCGTCACAGGGGAGAGGACGGCCTCAGATACCTCAGACCCACACTGGGGAGGGAGGGTCCCCAGCCAGCCCTCCGCCTGCGGAACGTGTGAGGCCAAGCAGGGACACAGGATGCCGCGGGGGGACTGGAGGGGAGGCCCCCGGAGCCAGGGCTCCCAGGCCCTCCTCTCTGGCCAGGACAGCTCCTGCCACAGCCTCAGGGGTCCCGGGGGGCTGTCTCCAGCACATGTGGTGTGGCTAACCAGAAAAGGGGGGTTTTTAAATAAGATACTTGAATCAGGGCTTTCCCTGAACCAGAACGAGTTGGCAGCCTGTTGGAGGCATTACGCCCCATTAACTACAATAAAAAAAAAAAAATAACTAAGGCAAGAAAAAAGTCTAAAAAAAAAAAAAAAAAAAAAAACCCGCCACCTTGGCTGGCTCAGTCTCCTTATTGTGGAATTGGGGCGGATTTTATGTTCTCCACACGGCTTCCAGTGTAAACTCTCGGCCTAATTCGGAGAGAATCAAATTGCTGTGGGGGAGCGTGCGGGCGGGCAGGCGGCTTCAGAGGCCTCGGCTGGGCCTGGACCCTCCAGCGCAGGCCCTGACAGCGGGGATGAGCTCCCTGGCCCAGAGACATGGCTGCTGCCCTGCGGTCCTGCCACTGTCCCTGGCAGCCAGGCACGCTCTCAACCACGGGGCCCCGGTGCCGGCCAACCGGGCCTGGCCATCTTGTCCCATCAGCCAGGGATGGGGACCCTGAATGCTTCTCCCAAGGGTCACCCAGGATTGTGGAGAGAGAGGAAGAGGAAGAGCAGGTGTGGACAGGTGACCTCGCCATGGGCCCTACCACAGGGACTGGGGAGGTGAGGGAACCCCTGCAGGTGCCAAGCCAGGCAGCCCTACCCCCATTCAGCTGTGCCCGTTGGCAGGTGACAGGCCTTAGAGTGGAGGGGGGAGGGCCGAGGCCAGCCCAGTGCTGCCTACTCTCACCTGGCTCCAATGTGCTGAGGTCGGCTCTGGGCCGCTGGCCCTCCCCACTCTTGTCCTCGGCGCTGGGCAGCTTGGAGCCAGGCCTGGGGCTGCCGGTGGGGCAGACGGATAAAGTGCACGGGGCGCCGGGATTCGGCGGTGGTGTAGGGCAGCTGGCGGGGGGCTTCAGGGCAGGAGAGTGGCAGCAGGGTGACAGCTTGGCAGGGCCTGCGGTGGCGGGCGTGGGGGCGCCCTTGGCCGTGGGGGTTAAGGCAACTGGCTTGTGGGTGGACTTCAAGGCCTTCTCCTGGGCGGGCTCCTCCAGCTCCAGGTGGTGGTCCTCGGGCTTCTGCTGCTGGGGTGGGGAGAGGCTCAGCCGGGCTGGGCCCCCTGCTCAGGGTGGCAAGAGTGGGGGGGGGGGGGAGTGTGCAGCCGGGAACGCCCGGGCCAGGCCAGGTGGCAATAGAGGGAGCCAGTGGTGCCCTGGGTGTGGCCGAGGGGCGGGTACCTGGAACTGGGCGGCCCGCTGCTGCTGCAGGGCGTAGAGCTCCTGCTGCCGCAGGAACTGGGGCCGTGAGTAGACAGGGAGCTGGCCTGTGTGCTGCACGTGGGAGGCGGGGCCCCGGCCCCCGTACATGGGGGGCCACAACGAAGCCTGGTCCATGACGTCAGCTGTGGGCAAAGCCAGAGCAGCCATCAGCCCCAGTGGGGACAATGGGGCACCAGGCTGCATCCCAGCCACCGAGCTGGCCTCTCCCAGCCCTCGCCTCCTGCCCATCCACCTCACACCCGTCTCTTCGGCCCCGGCCAGGTGTCTGCCTCGCTGCCCCTTCCCCAACCCCTACGGGGGCTGCTCAGGCCCACTGGTGACAGCCCCGGCTGGGGAGGCCCTTACCAAGCGCATGGGGGGTGGTGTGGGGCGTGGGCTCAGAGGGCAGGATGACTAGCTGTGCGGGGGCATCCTGGGAGAGGGGGAAGACGGGGGGCATGGAGCCGGGCACGGAGGCGGGGAAGCCGGGGGGCAGGTTCTGGTGCAGGGCGGGGTGACCAAGGCCTGGGGAGACAGGGCACAGAGGTCAGGCAGTGCAGGGCCGGGAGCAGAGCCCCAGGCTACGGGCTGTCAGCCCCCGGCCAGTGCCGCCACCATGCCCAGCCAGGACCCCTGCCCTCAGAGCACTGCTGACCGTAAGAATGTCCCCCCATCCACAGGGAGGGGCTGCGGGTGCGCGGCAGCCAGGGTGGGTGCGCAGGGTGGGGATGGGGGGCCGGGTCACTGCTCAGCTGGCTGCTCTGCAGGGAGGAGCCCCCAGCGATCATGAGGTGGGGGGCCAGGTCTCCCGGGCAGCCGCCCGATGGGTGGATCCGGGCGAACTCCACGAGGTCTTTGTTGTCCCTGTACATCACAGGGGTGGGGGGGGGACTCAGCACAGCCACCATCCCCACCCAGCTCCTCCACCCCAGCCCGTGGGGGTCACACTCAGGTGGGCCAGTGGCGTTCCCATTGGTGGAGGGGGAGTTGGCAGAGCCCCCTCCAACATGGGCGGAAAGCCCAGCAACGCCCAGGGCCGCGCACAGCCGTGCTGGAGACAGGCCACAGACCCTGACAGCCCGGCCATTAACCCCACGCAGCACCAGTGGGGGAGCCAGAGGCGTGGTCTGGGCCCCACCCTGAAGGCCGCAGCCTGGTTCTTACTGCAGCAGCAGCTCGCGGCCAGCGAGCCCCAGGCGGTCCTCGCACAGGCGCACCCTTTCCTCTTCGGCCTCCAGGTCCAGCGCGTGGGTGGAGCGGGGCCCACTGCCAGCTGCACGGTTGGAGACAGTAGAAGGGGTGAGGGTTGGGGCAGCTGGGGACCAGCAGCTAAAGCCAGCATGGACCTCATTTCAAGCCGTGGGGCTAAGGAACTGGAGGGCCTCACAGGGAAGGGGCAGAGCAGGGCAGCCCCGGGAGGAGCCGCGGATGTGGGGAGGTGGTGGGTGAGAAGGCCCAGGGCCCCACCCGAGGAGCCTTGGGTGGGTGGGTGGGGGGCAGGTCAGGGATACCCCACCCTCGCCTCCCTCTCTGTGGAGGGGCCATACCTTTGAAGGCAGGGGCTGCCCGGCCCTGCCTCCCCGTGTTGGCACCGTAGGCCGCCTCCGACCGGCTCACCGTGTCCTTCTGCCGGGCCAAGGCCACCGCTATGCCCACGGGCGGCTGCCGCACCTCCCCATCACCATGTGGAGCGTCGTGCTCCCTGCTTCGGGCACAGTCGGGCCTTTCCACGTCGCCGGGGGCCTGGCCCGGGCCCTTGGAGGCCGGGAGCTTCGCGTCCTGCTGGGCGCAGCTGGCCTTCAGGCCCCCCCGGCCCACGAAGGGGGCCTTCTGGCCGACCACCAGCGCTTGGTTGCTGTACTTGAGCAGGTTCTTCATGGCTGAGACCTCGTCGGGCGGGGCGGGCAGGTCCTGCGGCAGGAGCGCGGACTGCTGCAAGGGGCCGCCAAAGGGGTCCAGGTAGGCGCCGGCCTTGCGCTCCTCGCCGATGGCCATGGCGGCGCCCTGGCCGGACTGGACGCTCCACGGGGGTGGGGGCGGCCCACCATAGCCCAGGGAGGCCAGCTCCAGAGACTTGCGCTTGGCCTCAGCCCCGCTGCCTCCCGGCTCCGCCTCGGGGGCTACCGAGTGCTGCTGATGCCGGATCCGAGCCACCTTCTGGGCCCCGGGGGGCCCCCCAAGGGCCTCCTTGTTGGCCGTCTTGCCTAAAGTGCAGCAGGCCTGGGTGACCTTCCCGCCCATCGGGTCCTGGTGACTCGGCCGGGCACAGTCCTGCGAGGGAGCAGGCAAATCAAAGTAGCTGCTTTTGTCCAGGCTCCCTTTGGGGAGCCCAGGGAAGGAGGCCTCGGGGCCGGCGCTGTCCAGGTACTCCAGGCCCTTAAGCCGGGGATTGAGGGCCACCTCAAAGCTCCCGGGCCTCCGCTCGCCCTTGCCCTCGGCCTTCAGGTGGGCATAGGAGACCCCGTAGGGCGCAGAGTGGTCAGGTGCTGAAGCCCCCTCCAGGTGCCGGTCTTTGCCTTCACCCGCCACGGCACAGGCCTCGGCCGCCTGGAAGGGGCGGCTCTTTTCAGCCAGGTGTCCCACAGAAGGCACGAAGGTGGGCCCGCTGGCCTTCAGGTCCCGGGGGACTTTGTCCTGCAGGGGACAGAGCCCGTCTGGGCCCCCGTGCAGCTGCAGGCAGGGGAAGGAGCCAGCAGCCGTGCTGAGGGGCGGGGGCGGCCCGGCGGGCAGGCCAGACGGCACCGTGTAGGATGCGGCGTGATGCAGCATCTGTCTCCGCTCCAGGCACTCGCTGAAGGCGGGCCCGGGCTCTGCGGGGCCCACCGCCTCCTTGGCGCAGCGTCCGGAGGACGGCGCGCCCATGCCGGGCCGCCCCAGCATGCCCCCCGCACAGCTGGCCAGCGCAGCCCGGCCCAGCTCACCATCCAGCACCTTGGTGTTGAGGAGACAGGAGGCCAGGTGCTTGGGGCGGCCCTCACAGGCGCCGCGGGCCACGCTGCCCTCCTTACAGTGCGTGTCCCCAGGCACAGGCAGCACCAGCTTGTGCCGCATCCTGCCGCCGTCCTCCTCCGCCGCCGGCCGCTCCTTGCCCTCAGCCGCCTTGCTGGCTTTCTCTTTGCCCACGAGGAAGCGGTCAAACTCCTTGCTGCCCTTCTGCAGGTGGCCGGCCTCGCCCCGGTCGCGGCTGCAGGAGCCGATGGGGTGGCTGGGGGCGGACCGGGCCACGCTGGGGAAATTGTGGTTGGCGGGCAGGAGCGTGGGCTGAGGGGGCAGGTTGCGCAGGTAGAAGTTATCTGCTTGCGGAGAGAACTGAGGTCAAAGGGAAGCCCGGGGCCAGGGCTGGAGGGCGCAGTGCCCCCAGGAGAGTGCTCCAGGTTTCCCCCCTACCCCATCCCCACCACTGCCCGGCTCGCACGGACTTAAGGGTCAATGTCTGAGGAAGGTTTAAAGCTGTAAAGCATCTGTAGTGTAAGCTTGGCCACTGTAACCTTTTTCAAACATGCTGTTCAATGGCGTTAAAGACATTCATCTGCAGCCTTCATCCCTGCCCGGCTTCAAACCTTTTCCATCGTCCCAAGCTGAAATTCTGTCCCCATGAAACGCTGACTTCCCATGCCCCAGAAGTTCTGACTTATGTTCAGCCCCCAGGGATGGGAGCTATCAACTGCCCAGCCCCCGTGCCCAGCCTAGCACCCAGGGGGATTAGCAAAGGGAGGGCGGGCGGGCGTGGGCGGCAATGTGCCCTGAGCAAGTTGAGGGGGGATGAGGTCTGGGGCCACAGGCACCCCCCTGCACCCCACACAATGCTGGGGGAGTGTAAACTGGCTGGGTCCTTGCAAGTAGCCGTCAGAACCTTAAAAGCTAAGGAGGCTGTGGGCTCATAGTTGGGGGATGGCTAAGTGGACAGCACATGGCGTGACGTGGCCACCACGCAGCTCTTGGGCCTGGATGCCCAGCCACGTGAAGAGTTGCTGGAGAGAGGTCCCGGCAAGGGCACCGTGCACTGTGGAAGGCAAAGTGCCCGGCTCTTAGTAGCCCCCGTAAGTGCCAAGACCCTCAGAAGGAAATGAGCCCAGGGGAGATGTGTGTCTGAGGGCAGGCTGGGTGTGAAGGACCAGACCATCTGCTTCCTGAATACCCTGGGAGGCCCCCAGCCCTTCTGCACCATATCTGTGGTCTTCTAAGGCTGGGTGGGTGGGTGGGTGATTGTTTAGCGAAGGAAGAAAGGAAAATGGTCCCAGGTGGCCGTTCCCACCCCAGTCCTCGTGGGCTCCCAAGGTCTCTGCCGCTCTGGGCCCGTCCAGCCTGGCGGGTGGTGGCTGCAGCCCCTGCTCCCTATGCTGGGCCGTAGTCTGCTGTCCAGCCCGGGCCCTCAACCTGGGGTGCCTTGCTCTCCACCCGAGTCCCCGGCCAGCCCTGGGGACACCCAGTGCTCCCTAAGCTGGGGCTGGGTTTTCGTTTCTGGGGATGTTGGGGGTTGCCCTCCTCTACACCCAGCTGGGCTGGTGGACAGGCAGCCTGGATGGCCTGGAGCCCAGAGAGCGAGCAGACGAGAAGGAACAAAAGAAACATTTGGAACTTGTAAAACTGTCCTCAGCTGTGTAAATTCCTTGTCAATTTCCTGCTAATTAAAGCAAAGGGAAGAGAGTAGCCTGGCTAAACCCAATTAGCTCAGTTTCCAAAACCAAAGTGCTCTCGGGTGGAGCTTCACCACTGCACGGTGAAAGGCTGAGGGCGGGCTGGCCTGGAAGGGGGCCCCTCGCTCCAGGTCAGGTTTCTGGGGCTGGGACCACCTGCCTGCCCCTGACAAATACTGTCAAAACAGCAGCACAAGCAGGGCTGACATGGGAGCCTAGGGGACCCAGCCCGAGGCCCGTGGGGGGCTGTCCTCTGGGCAGCAGGCCATCTGGCCTCCACCCCGAGGTTGGTTCCCTGAAAGCGTCCGGTATCTGTCCATCCCCTGGGTGGGGCTGGGGAACTTTCCTGGGCCTGCCTGCAGGCAGGGTCTTATCTGCACCCACCCCAGCTGGCCAGCCCTGCGTTGGGCCAGGGCCAAGGCCGAGGCCAAGGCCTTCCACAGCCTCCGCCGCCCTGCCTGGACAAAGATGCAAGATGGACCTCAGGGCACAGGCCGACATCATGGAGGGGTAGGCTGTGAGGGGGAGGGGCTGGGAAGGCAGGAGGGCAGGTGACCCTTCACAGGGTCACCTCGCTGGGGGCCCCGCCCTACCCTGAGGCTCCTTCAGGACACTCTCCGGCCTGGCCGCTACCACCTAAAGCCTGCTGGGTGCTCTGTGGGCCCTTCCTCTGCCCTGGGGCTCCTGGGGCTCCCCGGACCTACGCCTGTCCTTATCCATCCTCCCCACCCTGGGTGGTCCCTCTCCTTGGGCTGGGTCTGACCCCCACCAGGAGTGTCCAGCCACCTGCTGGATACCCCAGGGAAGTCCCCCCTCCTCTCCAAACAGCTCCTCCACAGGTGCGCCCCCGCCTACAGCCGGGGCATCAACAGGGGTCATCCAGGACCCCCGCCCCCTCGTGCCCCTCCCAGGCCCCCCACGGGGTCCCACGTGCTGTTTCATGTCTGTGTCACCTGTCATCTGAACATAGTCATGGACTCAAAAGTCCCGCTGCCCCAGCCTCCTGGGCCCCACCCCAGGGAGATCTTTCTAAAATGCAAATGAGATGTCCCCCTACCCGAGAAAAATCCTGGAGACAGGGCACCAAGGCCTCAGGCCACTCCCCACACCTGTCCCATGTCCAGGTGGCCACATCTCCCACAGGCTGCCTGATGAGGTCTGTGCCCTTGAGGCCGGGCCTCTGCACGCGTGTGTGTGCGCACGTGTGGAGCAGCACGCCCTCCTCCCGGAATGCTCTCCCCACGGCCCCAGCAGCCCTGCCTTCTCATTAGCAAAGCCCCACCCTCAGTGCCCCCCTCCAGTAACACCTCCTGGAGGTCCCCTCCCCTCCTGTCCACGGGGTAGAAGTACCTACTCTGTCCGCTGGGGCACACTGTTGCCCCCACTCCCTGTCACTGTCCCACCTGCTCCGCAACCTCAGGCCCTGGTGTGGGGTGGCAGCCTGGGCCGCGAGCTCCCTAGCTCAGTGAGGGAGGAAGTGCAGGCATCTGGGGGCCTCCTCCACCCAATGGCATCCTTCCCCCGAGCTGCCCCTGGGACCCCTGAGCTGCTGAGGGTGGGGTACAGGGCAAGGCAGGCGCTGAGGGAGCTGGGCGCCACCCCCTCGGGGCTGCGCTTACTGGAGATGCCTCTACCTGGCCATCAGAGCTCAGACGGCCTGGCTGTGTTTTCAGAGTGCTCACCTGGCCCCAGCACGCTGCTTGGCTGTGATCCTGGGCCCCCGCAGTTTAAATTCTCCCTGGGGCCTGAGAAGCAGGCCCACCTCCCTCCAGCCCCTTCCCCTGCTGTGGTCCAAGACCTGGAGGGAAGGTTCACCCCAGCTGGTTGCCTTTACCTCGTGCCCCAGAAGCCCCCAGCCCTGCCCCCCACGCCTCCAGGACTCCCTGCACCCCAGGCCCCACGCGGTCCCTCACGGCCCCACGCCAGCACTTGCCTTTTTGGGTTCCATAGAAACGATGTTGCCCATAGAGAACATTGCTGTTTCCATGGTGATCCAAGTGGCTCATGGGTAGGAAGGTGGATGCCAGACTCCCCGAAAATCTGGGGTACCCTGGAGCTAGAGAAGCAAGGAGACCAGCTGCAGAGGCGCCTCCAGGCCCTGGGCTTGTACCCGCCCTGACCCCAGGGAGGCAAGAAGCCGGCGGATGGCCCGGGAGCAACGCCGCATGGAGCCCAGCGCGCAGCCCACCGGTGGGAAATCAACCCATCAATACATCATATTAACTCTGACTCGACTAATACCATCCCTCCGGTGTGGCACAAATTGAATTGCTGATGGGCTGGGGCGAGAGGGGAGGAAGGAGGAGGGAGCCTTTGATTTCTCTCCCAGCAGCACTTAGCAGTGCGGGAGCTGCGAGGCCGGGCAACAAAAGGGGCTCTGGAGAGGCGTCTTGGGAGGAGGGAGACAGCATGGCTCGGGGCCAGGAGAGCCTGCGCCTGGCCCTCCTCGGCCTCCATCCGCAGGCCCCCAGGCCAGCAGGCAGCTCTGAGGTGAGTGGCCCACACCCTGGGGCTGACTTAGCTGGTGAGGCAGGCCTCCACCTTGCTGGAGGCCACAGGCACCGGGCTCCTCTGTGCTCTGAGACCACCAAAACGAGCTGGTCCCCAGCGGTGGCAGCATCGTCCCCAGAAGAGTTCCCTGCATTGGTCCCCAGCCCTGAGACCTTCCCTGGAGCTTTCAAGTCATGTCAAGCAGGCCCCTCTCTGTCCCTCTGAGGGGCCTGGACTGTCTCCCTGCCCTGGCCCTGCCCAGCGTGGGAACACCAGCCACACCTTGGACCCAGTTCTACCCACAGGCCTCAGACTCTGGGGGCCTCCGGCCACCTGGGACACACATCCCACCCGGCCCCCCAGAAGGGATGAAGACAGAACGAACGCTTGGCTGGGGAGGCCCATCCAGGCGCTGGCACCCTGGCCAGGAGGAGCAGGGGGAGGCGGATCTGCCGGACGCCCAGAGCTTCCTGCCACTTAGAATGCGGCTCACCATGGCCGGTCCTTCCCCCCCAGGCCTGGCAGCGAGGCGGTGGGGGTGGCCAGAGGTCCTGCAGCCAGGAAGGCTGCGTCGCATGCTGGGCTGGGGTGGGCAGGACGCTCTTACTCCAAAACACAGGCTTTGAGCTAATGCTCTTCGCATTTACCCACGGAAAATGGGTCCCAGAGCAGTTTCTCTTGGGGATCCCATGGTTATCACAGGAGCACCTGGCTACTGGGAGCACCTTCCTACCCGACTGTAGGTCGTCTGGGCTGTGACCAGGGAGCAGGAACCCCGGGGTTTCCCCGGGGAGCAGCTGTGCAGGGCCAGGGAAGGGGGAGCTGGTGCAGCCCAAGGTAGCAGTCCTGGAGGGGAGGCGGGGGTCCCAGGGCGAGTGTGTGAGCAACAGTCATATAGCCAAGCCTCGATGCGGGGGAGCCGTGACCCCGGGCCTGGGGAGCAGGGGTGTCAGAACCCCCGAGTGGTCACAGCCACGTCAGGATGTGTAAGAAGCAGGGAGCTCCGTGGGATCTTGCTCAACGACTGTTTTCCAAACTCCCTTTCAGAAGGACAGGCTCAGAGCCCCAGGGCGGACCTCCAGGCCCCCAGGCCCTCAGAGGGCGTGGGGCATCGCCCAGCCCGAGGCTGGCCTAGATGCAGAAGGGATGAGGGTGGCGGAAGCTCTATCTCAGTGCCGGGGGTCTGTGGGTGCATGGGGGGCAGCCCTGGAGCTCACTGGGAGTACTGGGGGTTCAGGAGGCCCCTTGGCAGGCCTGAGGCCTGGCCAGTGTGGGTGGAGCTGTGGAACCGGCCAGCGCAAACGTAGGGACGGAGGAGAAGCCGCAGGGGCAGGGTTCAGAGTGGAAAACGGTCAGGCGGCAAACAGGGACACTCGCGACTCCCAGGATCAAGTCCAAAGGGCACTCCCTGCACCCTGATCCCAGCAGGTCCCTCCACAGTGGCCACCACTCTGCCAGCCCCTCATGACTCAGTGTGATGTTCTCTGGCCCAGGGGGTCTGAGGCGGCGCCGCGGAACGCCAGCCCCAGCAGGTGCTCCACGCAGAACACAGTCCCACCCAAGAAGCTCAAACAACGCTGCCCACACCAGCCCTGTTGGGGGCTCCCCACCCGCATGGGTGCCGTGAAAGCTCTGAGTAGCCCCTAGATGTCTCCCCGCCTAGGGATCACCCCCTAGGCCTGCCTGAGGACACGGGAAGGCACCCTCGGCCACCCTGGCCTGTCCCTGGCGCCCCGCCTCCCGTGGGGGGCACAGCTGAGTCCAGAGAGCCTGGCCAACTGGCCTGGTTTGTGTAAGGAGACACATCTGGAGCAGATGTTTCCCAGATTCAGCTCAGCTCCTGGAAGACTTGACGAGAGCCGAGAGCCGGGCGGGGACGGGGCTGGGGCGGGCGGGGGCAGAGGCCTGTGTGTGTAGTATGGGGGGGGGGCGGGTAAACCGCTGCGGCTGCCCCCCTTTAATTGGCTGCTGTTAAATGTTTTACGGGGCCTCGTACGGGTAAACAGAAGTCTGTAAATTCCTCCTTCCCAGACGCCGTTTCCCAGGCACGGACCCCCCGTGACCCCTCGGGAGGTCTGGGCCTCCCGCCACCCGCCCTCCAGGGGAGCAGGCACTCAGCTGGCCGGGTGCTGGGCTCCTTCCTCCCGCACCCTCTGGGGGCAGTGGAGGGCGATGGGCACGCATGTCCCTCCGCTCCTGACCCGGGGCTGGTGGCCAGGGCTCAGGGGACAGAGCCCTACCCGGGGCCCCTCCCTCATCTCCGGTCTGCCTGAAGCCCCACCCTCTGGGACCCCAGGAGGGGAATGAGGGCTGGAGGGAGGAAGGGGGTCAGATGGGGAAGATGGAAGAAGAAACAGAGGGGCGTGTGCAGGGGCTGGGTGAGGCAAGGCCCAGACGGGTGGGCACTGGGGCAGGGGGCCGGGGAGGAAGGGGAGCAGTCCTCCCAGCCCAGCCACAGGAAGGACCCTTTCTTCTTCCCAAGAAGACTGTACTCTCTGAATTGAAAAAGGAAATAAAAAATGCTTTTTATGAATCAGAGCAGCTGTTCTGAGATTAGAAGCCAGAAGCCAGGGCTGCTGTGGCCGGCATGGGAGACGCCTGGTCCCTGAAGGGGCTTCGGCAGAGGAGAATGTGGTGGTGGTGGGGGTTCTGATGAGGGCTCGGGGGGTGGGGTGGGCACGGGGTGGCGGTCAGGGCCAGCTGCAGACACCCCAGGCTGGAGCCCGGGCAGCGCGGCAGTGGGGCTGGTGCAGGGGCGGTGCTGAATGTCCTGGCACCCAGAGCCAGAGTCCCTTGAGCCCACACTCCTCTGGGAGTGGTGTTGTCCAGAACGCCCTTGCCCCACTGAGGTTGGCTACTACGTTCACCCCAAGTGACAGGAGGCTCCAGCCTGTGTCCCTGGTCCCCTGCCACCGTCAGAGCCCAGGAGGCCCCTGGAGAGTATGGAGAGGGACCCTGGGTCTCAGTGGATGACCCACTGAGGACGCCCCCCCATCCTCCCCCCACGCTCTGAGTTATCAGGAGATGACTCAATCTTGAGACATAAGTGGCAACAGGGGACAAAGTTTCGACGCCATCAGCACCTGATGGGACGCAATGAAGTGGAAGCGGTTTTCGGCTGGCAGGGGCAGCGCAGACCAGACCCCTGGACTGCCAGGATGCGAGATGACCACCTGCCCCCACCCCTCCCAGCACCCCCTGGGCCTTTGCTGGCCGCGTCCGGGGAGGTTGGGAATGTTGGTGGGAAGTGTGCTGAGTGGGCAGGAGAGGGATCAGGGGCAGCCTGTCCCCGGTGGGGGCTGCCTAGAGGGCAGGGTTTGAAGGCAGAAGGGGCCAGAGGGCAGTGGGGACAACTGACACAGGAAATGGGTGAGAACGTGGGGGGCCTCCTGTCCCCGAGAAAAGAGGTGGATGCCTGGGGGGACCCAAGGCCTGCTGCAAGCCTTTCAGCTGGAGAGGAAGGAGGGGTGGCCCCAGCACCCCCACATCTGCCCACCTCTCCAGGGTTTCACTGCAGAACTTTCCCAGAAGCCCAAGGTGCCCAACACCCCACTCGCCCCAGATCAGACCCAGAACCTGCTCCTCTCACCCTGGCTGGGGAGGCAGCAGCTCCCTGCCACCTGCCCGCCTGCAGGGTCCACCCTCCGGGGGGAAGACGCTGCTCTTGTGCCGCTCAGAGAGCTGGACGTGAGGGAATAGTCCTGGCCAGGTGTGGGGAGGGGTGCTTGGCCAGCCAACCAGAGGGCCAGGATCCCCTGGGTGGGGGTCAAGGAACCTACCACTGCAAGGCCCCTGGGGACCCTCACCCCCAGGCCCCCAGTGCCCGCCACCACCAGGGTCCTGCCCCAGACCCACGATGGCAAGGCCTTCTTCTGCAGTGGATGCCCCTTGCCCCCATGCCACCTTGACAAAGGCCTTGTCCCCTCCCTGGAGGCTCAAACTGTGAGAAAGTTCCCCCCATGACTGAGCCTTGAGCTGCAGGGGCCGCCAGCAGGGTCCCAGCATCAGGTCCCAAGGGCCAGGAGTCGTGCTCTTCCACAGCCAGCCGTCCTGGGTGGGCTCCGAGGAGCCCGGGTTGGACCGTCTCAACTGCCCACCTCCTCTGGGTCAGGCCCACCCTCCAGGACTCAGCAGAGCCCCCTGGATGAAGGCCCAGCAGACCACCCCTCCACCTCCGGCTGGCCCTGACAGATCCCAGCCTGATCCATCTGCAGCGATCCTCGCACACACCCAGGCAAACGCCTATCCTGCTGGATTCTGCCCCATGGGCCAGCCGGGGGCCCTGACCCAACGCCCAGCGCTAACTGGGTGCTGGCTCTCTCCCACGTGAAACCCCGCTCACTCAGGGTGCCACGGGGTTTCGACTGCACCGTGTATGTCCGCCACAGGATAGTGACCACCCAGAATGCTGGGAGAGGAGGGCTCTGAGGCTGCGTCCCCATGCAGCGTGCGAAGCGCTACAGACGGCCGACGATGTCCGCTCTGGGTACGGGGCGGGGGGGCCCTGTCTGCGAGCTGGGAGGACGCTCGCCGCCTCGGCTGCTCTAGTGTCTGCAGGGAGTAACCTTGCAGCAGCCCTTCCCCATGTCCTCCCTGCTCCTAGCCAAATGGCCCTGCTTCTGTCCACGAGCCTGTCATACGTGCGGTGGTCAAGACCCTTGGAAGTCCAGGCCATGCTTCAAAGCACAGCTCCCAGGATCGACCGCCCTGGGCTTTGCTGGCAGGAGCCGAGTGAGACCCCTCCTCGGGCTGGGGGCTGCTTTGGAACCCCTCAGGGAGCCTCAGACTTTCGCAGCTTGGGGTTGGGGCTCGAAAGTGTTACACGTGGCTTCCCATTTCGCTCCACCTCATCAGAGTCAGCCTACTGCGCACAAATGCGGACGCCCCTGGCTGCCCAAGGTTTGGGGCCTGGCCACCTTGGTCTGTTCGCAAGCCGAGAGGAGAGGCTCAGAGCTGGGGAAAGGTGCCAGGCTCCTGCGGGCACCTCTGGAACAAAAGCAGCAGGCAGCCAGCCCAGGAGCCAGGTGGACCGCAGACAGTCCCAGGCCCCTGGCACGCGCTCGGCAGGGAGGAGCCGGCTCAGGCCTCACCGAGCAGAAATGCAGGGCTCGGCAGAGGCCCCTCCGAGGGGGCGGGCCTGTGGGCTGGGGATGGCGGGGGCCCGGGGCTCCCTGCAGGCCTAAAGCTGGGAAAAGAAACAGCGTGTCAGGGCCTGGAGCTGAGAACAAGCTGGCCTGACCCCCACACAGAGCTCTGACTGCCTGGGAGCTCAGCTGGAGGGAGCACTGCGCTGCCCCTGCCCAGACCGCCCCTACCTTCCTGTGAGCTCCAGGCACCGCCCCCCCCAACAGGTGGGGCATCTGGGACACACGCAGGTAATCACGCTTGGAAGATCTTGGGGACTTGGGCCATGGGAACGACTCGAGCCAGCCCCACACCCGGCTGTGCAGCCGGCAGGTGCATCTGCCCAGGCGGTGGCACCAGGCCTCTCTCCCACTCTGTGAGACCCAGGGCTACCCATACCACCCCCGCTGCAACTGTCAGCCCAGGAAGGCACCGAGGCCCTCAGCCCAGCAGTGGACAGTTGCTACAGGGGACAAGCAAGGACAGAGGAGTCCCTGGAGGCCAGGACCCTGACAAGGAGGAGTTGGGCTGATACAAGGCACAGAAAGGGGCCAAGGTCATGGGCAGGGGGCAGGGAGGGCTGGCCACACAAAGCCCAGAGAAGGCTCTGAGGGAGCAGGGCTCCAGACAAGACAGGCCACTCTCTGGCTATGAGGCTGGAGAGACCTGTCTGGGAGGGCAGCCCTGATCCCCACTTTGGGCCTTCCCCAACACTGTCCCCAGGTCTCTGAGCAGCCAGCTGTCCCCGCTGACCCAGCTCCTTCCCTCCAGCATGAGCAGGGACAGGTGGGCAGGGTGAGGGGTGCTGCCTAGACATGGGGGCATCTTCACCAGGCTCACGGGGGAGGGGACGAGGCGTGATCATCAGGGGTCCTGTTGGGCAGATTCAGAGGCCACTTGGGCCACCAAAAAACAGGCCAGGAGCTGGGGCTGGTGCTGCCAGGGTCCTGGGGAAAAGGACCAGGTCCAGGACGGGGGCCTGTTTCAGAGAAGGGTGGGTGGAAGTCTCCTCTGGACAGGAGCCAGGAGGCCTGTGAGGTCAGGCAAGGATGGTGGACACTGGCTGGGACCTTGTCTCGCACAGACATGCTCCCAGAAGCCCTGTCACCAGCCCTGACGTCTCAGAGGGACAGAGGGGGACAGAGGGACAGCTGACAGGGCGTGGGGAAGCCAGGGGGCCAGGAATAGCAGGGAGTACCCAATGGCCCTTTGGTGCACCCCTGCCCCCACTGGAGGGCGACCCCGCCCCAGGCGGTGTGGCCACGACTGAGGTTGGCCATGCTGACAGCCAGCACGTGTGCCCGCTGCCGCCCGAGGCTCCCCCTCCAGGTGGCACAAGAGACCGTGAGTAGCCCAGTAGCCCACAGCGGCTCTGGCCCCCACCCTCCCCCGGCTGAGCCCCCAGGAACAGAGTGTCCTTTCATGGCCCTGTGGGTGGTCCCACCAGGCAGCTGGGGGGCGGGGTGGGGAGGGAGGTGGCCAGGCTTGCTGACAAGGGGGCCAGCTGTGCTGCGCCCCCTCCCGCTAGGACCCACCCAGGGCAGGCGGGCTAGCTGGACGCTGGCTCACCCCTGCCTCAGGCCAGCTCCGCCGCCCACCCTCACCCGAGGCCTCAGAAGGGAAAGTCCGGCCTCCGGTGGGCCCCCTCACTGGGGCGAGCCTGGGGGGCCAAGAGGCCGAGGGGCTGGAAAGACAAGCTCTGCCCCAGGCCAGATGTTCTGGGGCGGATCCTCCAGCTCCGGGGTGCCTCCTCTGCACCCCAGCTGCTCCCCCAGGGACACAGGAAGCCCTGCTCCCTGCTCTGGCGGCTGTCCCCCATATGGTGGGCTGGGTCCACCCACGGAGGGGTGGGGGCCCTGCCTGGAGTGGAGGGGCACCTGGGCCCATCCTCCCTCCTGGCCCCCACTGGCATCCCCCCCTGTCCTGGCCTCCTTGCCCTTAAACTAAAAACCCCTTTAGGAGCCCAGCTCCGACCAGCCCTGGGCTGGGGAGAGGGTGGCAAGCGGACTTGGCCGGACACCTGCCTCCCCACCCATCCCAGGGGTGGTGGAAGGCAGCGGGATGAGAGTGAGGGCCAGACCTCTGAGCAGCCCGCCCAGGCAGCCCACCATGCCTGCCGGCCCCCACTCTCCGGCCATGTCGCGTGCCCCCCGCTTGCCTCACCCCCCTTCCCCAGCACACACAGCAGAGAACAGGCCCCGGCACGCGGGGAGCCAGCTGGCACCCAGTCAAACTAGCAGCCAGGCACGCTGCCAGGGCAGCCAGCCAGCAAACGCTGCCACTCGCCCGGCCCCGCCCGCCCACCGGCCTTTACGCTCAGCTCAGAGCTCACAGCAGCGAGGCAGCCGCACCACGTGGCCTGTCCTGTCGGGGAGTGAGGCTGCAAAGGGCGGAGGGCAGGGGAACCCCATCGGAAGGGGATCCCAAGGCGGGGCAGCTTAACTGGAGATAGAGAAGGAGAGACAGCAAGGGGGAGACAGAGGCACGGCCTGGAAGTGGATGGCCCCCCAGCTGGGATCTGGCAGGTTGGGGTGCTCCCCCCAGGGCCGCTGCACCCCACACTCATCTTCAGTTGCGGGTAGGCCCCGCTCTCCCCAGCCCCGTGCGCAGGAGCCTGGGAGGGTGGCTCAGAGGCCACACTTCTTTCCCCATGTCCTGCAACCACCTGTGTTTGCCTGCCACTCCCACAGCCCTGCCACGTGTGCCCTCCCCCAGGAGACTGTGGGCACGTCCAGCCTGAGGAAGTGCCGGGGGCATTTCAGGGCTAGGCGGGCGAACAGCTGACCCCTGGCCCTCAGAGCAGGCCTCAGAGGGAGGCCCCTCTTTCTGCTCAGGCTGCCCTTGCTGGCAGGATGGGGCAGGGGCTGGCGGGGCTGGCACAGGCCAGGGTGTCGCCCCCACCTTGGCCCCCCACCCCATCGGCAGCCCTGGGGCTGGGGCTGGGGCTGGGGCTGACAGCAGCAAGGCGCCCCGCAGGCTGCAGGCCGCAGGCCGCAGGCCGTAAGCACCCCCGCCGAGGCAGAGGTAGCCGTTGGCTCAGGGGAAGTGCGTGTCTGCAGGCCGTTGAGGGCGCTATCTGCAGGCTGCCTCCCAACCAACCCTCCCAGCAGCTCCCAGAGGGGCAGGACCTTCTCCCTGCGCCCCAGGGCAGGTGGTGCTGCCCACAAACCGCCCTCCCTGCAGGCAAGGTCCCCAAGGGTGGGCCAGAGGGGCAAGGGGCTATGAGCCTCCTGATGCAGAGCTGCCGCCACTCCCGGCCCGACCGGGGCTTCCGCTGAATACAGCCTGGCGGGCCCACGCACCTGCGGCAGGGCCGGGGCGGCAGCGGCCGTTAGTTCGGTTGAGGTGGTCCCACTCGGCTGCTGCGGGCCTCCCCTGCCCGCCCCACAACACTCGGCTCCCTCCTTCCCCCGCAGACATCCTGGGAGCCAGATGCTCCTGCCAGAGCCAGAAGTTTGCCCGGCAGACACAGAAGGCGGGAGGGCTGGAAGGAGCTGGGGGCCAGCGTGCCAGAAGCTCGGCGGGGCCCACCCACGGCCGCCCAGGAAGCCTTGAACTGGCGCTCGGCACTGAGGCACCGTCTCCCCTCGGGGAGGGTGCCGAGAGTGCCGGCGGGAAGCAGGCAGAAGTGACACTGGGCCAGGGACCCTGCTCTTCCCGCCTGGGTCCTCGGGGCCGCCCAGCCTCTCCTCCACCAGGGAAGAGAGCTGCTCCTTATCACTGGCCCAACATGTGTGCTCTGCACGGCGCTTAAAGCCCAGATTATTTTAACAACTGTCCCTCACTCGTCACCTGCCCTGTTTGGAAAACAGCCCCTTTCTTGTCGCACAAAGAGGTTTCTCTCGCTCTCCAGCAGCGCCGGGCGCTAATCTCCGGCCTGGAACTCAGGCGGCAGCGGGCGCGGTGTGTGGGTCCGCGTGCTCTGCAAACACAACGCCCGCCGCCCAGCAGTCATTGAGTTTCGGTGGTGCCGGTGCCAGGAGCGGAGAGCCCTCTGTGCCTGCTGCCAACTGCAATTACCTCTCCGCGTGCCAGCCGCCGCCGGACTTAACCCTTTCCACGCTGGGGCGCTGGGCAACCGAGTGGATACCGGCAACTGCGGGCCGGGGGCGCAGCCCACATCACAGTGCCGAGGGGCTGAGCGGACAGTGGGGAGCTGGGGGGTGCCTCTCCCTGGGAAAGCCAAGGGGAGCCCTGGAGTCCTAGCAGTGCCTGCAAGGGCCCTTCGGCCAGCCATGAGGCCTGAGAGGGACGCATATGAAGCACCTACTGTGTGCGCAAGGCTGTGACCCACGGGGAGGCAGGGGCCTGGGAGGGACACTGGTGCAGGCCAGGCCCCCAGGGTGGCAGCCTGAGCGTGCTGACAGCTCTCTCCTCCCCACCCCTCCCTCCCAGCTCACACATCTGGAGCCTGTACCTCCTCAAGTCTGGGAGGTGGGCGCAGCCCACAGCGGAGGGCACAGCCCCGTCCGGCCGGCCCAGCTGTGTTCCACATTTCCTCGGCTCCCCAGAGCCCTCCCAGCCCCACCCCCTTCTTCCCTCTCTGCCCATCTGTGGTGCACATCTGGCCAGGACCACTGCCTCACAGGGTCCGCCCACTGTTTCCAACCAATTACCACCTCCCCCTTGGGGGCTTCCTTGACGGGGAGGCAGCCCCTTGCCGGAGTGCTTGGCAGGGTCGGCCAGCTGGCTCTTGCGGGCCATGGCGGGGGAGCCCTTGGCCTCACCCCTGGCTGCGGGCACAATGGTCAGTGACTCCAGTTGCAGGCCGCTGCTGGGAGCCCGGGCCCCAGACTTACCTTCGTGGGAGTGGGAGAACCAGATCTGGGAGGTGGCGGGGTGGGAGCCGCGGTAGGCCTGCTCCGAGGGAGAGGGGGTGGGGCCGCTGGGGTGCGCGGAGGCTGCCGAGCCCAGGCTGCTGGTGAGGAAACTGCCCATGAAAGACGAGGCCGGAGAGCTCCCCATCAGGCGGCTGCTGGCTGTGGACACAGGGGGCCAGAGTGAGTCTGCGCAGGGACAGCTCCCACCAAGGAGCCAGCCCCTCTCCAGGGCTGATCTCAGGTCCCAAGCTCCCCAGGTTTGTCTTCAAACAGGCAGGAAGCCAAGGTGGGAAAAGCTGCCCTCTCAGACCCCAGACAGTCATGGTCAGGGCCCAGAAGTCCTGGCACCCTCCTGTTACTGCAAAACCCCCAAGAATGGCACTTCCGCTGCTACCACGTGGCCCACCTTCACCCCCACCCCCATCAACCAGGTGCCAGGTGCCATCCGGAATAAACGTTCAGGGCCCCAGGGCATGTGGGAAACAGGCAGCCCTGTGGGTGAGTGTCTCGGAGGCAGACCCCTGACCCCACCAGGCCAAGGCTGTGGAGACTCTGGGACCTCTTAGCCGGCGGCAGACCTGCCAGAGAGATTCGCCCACACCTCCCCAGAAAGTCTGGGGTCAGCAGGGCCCAGCCAGGGGCCCTGCCCCACCCTGTGGACCCAGTGGTCTCTGCCCACCCCCTGGATGGCACTGGGGGGTGGCCTTTCCCCACAGTAGGGTCTTCAACCTTCTCCCAAGTGCAGTTAACTGACTCAGCAGACTAGAGGACCCTATCCCAGCTGAGTGGGAGGAGAAACTGAGGCAGAGCAGAGGGAGGGACGGGAGGAGCCTGAGGAAGCTAAGGATCTGCTTTTAACGCCCCAGGGATTCTCAAGGTCGGGCCCTGACCAGCGACATCCAGACACGGGCAGCCAGCCTCCACAGCCTGCCCACTGGCACCCTCAGATGCTGTGTCCCCTCTCTGCCCAAGTCCAGTGGCCGAGAGTTACCATGGTGACTGGTGGATTGCACCGGAAGGACACAGGCACACACAGAGCGCCCGGTGGGTGGTCTGGGCTGCACTGCTCAGCCCCCACCCTGGCAGGGCCCCCGGCACCTTGTCACCTCCACTCCATGGGCAGCGAGCCTGGCTTGGACCTTCCTGGGGGATGGGGAGCAGGGACCTGGGGGCCTGCCATCCCCTCAGGCCCGATGTCGGGGCCTGGAAGGGTCTGCAGGGCTTCTATGGTCCCAGGAGGCTGCAGGCCCAGCCCGAGGTGAGTCAGGGCCGCTGTTCCCTGCCCAGGAGGCAGGGGGAATTTGTGAATTTGTGATGCCTCACCCAGCCTGGCTTGGCCCTGAGAGCTTCCCAGACAAGAGGTGACTCAGCAGAGAGGCGGCAAGGCCCTGGAGCAGGGGAGAGGGAGGGGCTGTCCCGGCCGGGACCCTGGCAGCTCCCCTCCCCACCCCTCCATGTGTGAATGGGCCCTGTGGATGAGGGGGGCCTCTCCCGGACACGGGCCTCAGAGGCAGGGTCTGTGAGCCCTGGCTGGGCACTGGGGTGTCAGCTGACCTCTCTGGCAGGGGTCAGGCCAAAGGGAGACCGAGAGGACCGAGGGGGCAGGGGGCGAAGGTGCCCAGGAGCCAGGGACTTCCCGGACCGCAGGGCTGGGACTGCCATGGGTCCTGGCCAGACCACAGGCACATCCAGCCAGGGGAGGGGACTCTGGGCTGGGAAGGGAAGTACTGGCCTCTCGGGCCGGCGGGTGGAGCAGGCGGGAGACGGAGGGCAGCCTCTGCTGGGCTCCAGGGACCCTGGGGGGGCCATGCCTGTGGGATGAGTGAGGCCTCTTCCTGCCTCGCCCAGGCCCACTCCATGTCCCCCAGGCCTTCCCACCCCCGCACCCTCCCAGGGAAGTCCCTCCGCCCAGCTCCTCCCGGGGATAGTGGGAAGCAACCGAGTCCAGCAGTTGGTCTGGATAAAGGATTTCTCTGGGAGCAGGGCCTGAGAACCTTGTGCTCTCCCACACCGCAGCGGGCGGGGGCGGGGGCGGGGGCCAGGCCCCAGGCCGGGCGGGAGAAACAGACAGCATCCCAAAGGGCCGTCCGGCCAGAGGAGCCAGGAAAACCCAGGCTCCGGCAGCTCCTCACAGGGCCTCCATGCCTGAGGGCCCTGCAGGGAGGGGCGGCAGGCCGCCTCTGCAGACCCACTGCCCACATCCCTGAGGGCCACCCACCTGGGGCTGGGGCAGGGGGGAAGCAGGCCGAAGCCCAGCAGGATGTCTGATCCGACTGGCCCCCTACGCTGGAATCCAGATGGGGGCAGGGAAGCCGTGGGACACCTTCCCCTGGCCCCAGGAGGCGGATCCTGGCCTCGACAGGGGACTCTCCGGGGTGCCTGTTTTGACAGCGTCCCAGAAGGGGGTCCCACAGCGCGGGAGCTGTGGGGAAGCAGCACTGCAGTCCAGCCAGCCCCAGTCCTGGCTCCGCAGGGGCACACACCGGTGGCGGGCCGTGCTTCCTGCTACGTGCCAGCCTGTCTCCTAGCGCAGGGGGCGGCTCTTGGGGTGCTTCCAGAGTCCATGAGGAAGGCACCCTTGTCCCCGAGTGTGGGAAACGAGCTGGGGGGATGGCGCTCCAGCCCTGCCCCGCCCCGTCCCCTGGTCTCGGTCCCAGGCTCCCCAGGCCCCCCTTTGCTCAGAGCCTTCACAGCTGCCCCTGACACCCCACATCTCCCAGGCTCACAGGCAGCCTGCAGGGCCCAAGGGTCCCGCCTCCAGCGGGGTCCTTCATCGGGGGTCTTCTCCCTCATTTTTCCTTTCATATCAAAAACAGAAGAACCTGGTCACATAAATATTACATATCTACACCTTCGCTACAAAACACACAAGGAAGGAAGCGGAGCTCACGGGAGCCCACTGCCCTGGGGCACAGCCAATGAGCGCTGGGGCCACCCTCCAGGCACTGGTGCATTTGCCCTGATGCTGTGCCACCGCCTCTTGTGGGGAGACCTGTGCGGGTACCCAGGTGGCCTCTCCCTCCTGAAACCACGGCCCATGGCAGCAAGTCCTGCCTGGGACTCTCACAGTCCCTGAGCAGCGGGACAGCCCAGGTGGACAGACACTGGGCAAGTGGAGCTCCGTGATCCTTGCCCCGCTGTCCTGAGCTAGAAGTTCGGTCCCACAGGCCTTGCCAGGTGGGCACTGCTGTGCTGGGGGATGGAGAGGGGGCTGCTGGCACCTGGAGCCTCCCTGAGCCCAGCCAGCCCCTGACCCTTGGACAGAGTGTCCGGGTTCTGATGTCACCTCCACCTCCAAACCGTTCGGCAATGGCGCTGTGCCCAGCCAGCAGAGGCACAGGCAGGCCTGGTTGCCACCCCTCCAGCCCCCGCCTGCCGCCCGGTAGCCAGCCCCAGACAGAGCCTGAGCAGAGGCGGCCTGGGCCCCGGCCAGGAATGGAGCCGCGCAGCCAAGTCTGGCCGGGAACTGGGCTGGAGGCTTCTTTCCTCTTGGCAAGGTCCTTGCCCACGGAGTGCTGAGGTTAGCGGGCCAGGAGGGGATAGTGGGAGCCCCAAGCAGCAGGGA
Organism: Camelus dromedarius; assembly: GCF_036321535.1. Classification (NCBI taxonomy): domain Eukaryota; kingdom Metazoa; phylum Chordata; class Mammalia; order Artiodactyla; family Camelidae; genus Camelus; species Camelus dromedarius. The sequence goes on from NC_087451.1 coordinate 28,059,916, forward strand.
GGACCAGAGGGGCTCTCTGCCTGGAGCCCCTGGGCTGGGAGCCCCGATCCTGGCACCGTCTGCACTAGCCCTTCTCAAGGGAGGCGCTTTGCTGACCTTGTACTAATCCAGGTCACCACATCCCAGGTGGTGGGCCCGCCACGGGGCTGACGAAGAAATGGGCACCATTAGTGCCAGCCCCCCAGCCCCGGGTGCCCAGGCTGGGGTTCGGATGAGGCCTGTCCATCCAAGGCTGCCCTGGGCTCTCCAGTGAGCATGGCCATGGTGGCCAGTGCCCTGCATTATCTATGGACTCTCATCCCAGCCACCTGGCACAAGTTTAGTGCCACCTTGGGACAGGGACGTGAATGCTGGGTGAGGTGACAGCAGGGCCACCGAGGGAGGCCACTCGGTGCAGGACACCAGCCCCCAGCCAGTCATCCCCACTGCCCGGCTGGCCCAGGCCAGGGTTTGCGGCCCCAGACACAGGGCTCCAGCCCCAGCTCCAGGGCCGCCTCAGCTCTGCCCAGGACACCGCGGAGGCCTGGCCCGGGTGCCCAGCTGGCTGAGAAAACCGCTCCGGAAGCCAGAATGCCCGGGAGGGCTGGCTGACACCCCCCACTCCCGCTGCAGCCCAGCTCCTCAGGCACAGCCCCAAGGCCCACCCGTTCCCACGCCCCAAGGCCCAGACAGCGTGGGGCGGGAGACGGGCCGTACCTGGACCCTGGCTGGGCAGCTCCCTCCCTCCCAGCTGCCCCAGCTGGGCAAAGCCGGGTCGGAACGCCTTGACACCCCGAGAGGACAGAGCCGGGCTGGGACGCCTTGACGCCCCAAGAGCCCAGCCCTTGCTCCCAGGGCCACTGTGGCCACAGCAGAGGCGACGCTATGTGGCCAGGCAAAACGAGGGGAGGGGCCGTTCTCTGCCCACCTGTTTGCCAGGCCCACCTGCTATAGCTGAGACGGGTAACAGATGTTGGGCAGCCCCAAGGGGCGCTGGGGGGCTCCCATCTTGGAGCCCAGGTGCTGCCCTGGGGAGCCTCCCGTCCAGGGAGGGTGTGACTGGCAGCAAGGCTGGCAGCCCCCTGCCTCGCACCCCAGGGGTGAGGGGCAGCACGCCAGAGGCTGGGCCTGGACGGGGTCAGGCTGGGAGGGCCGGGAGGAGAGAAGGGCCTTGGGGAGCCGGGGGGAGGGCGAGCCAGAGCACGGAACCACAGCAGAAGAGCATTTGTTTTGACTTAAGTGAGCCACCAAGACAGCCTCCTCCCTTTCTGGAAACAGAGACATGGGTTGCAAAAAAAAAAAAAAAGAAAAGAAAAGGCCTCATTGCGAGGCTGGAGGCCGCTCCTGAGAAGCCAGCCCCTTCCCAGGCTCCGGGCGCTCCCGCTGCTTCCGGAAGCCCAGCTGACGGGCTGCTGGCACCCGGCTCCCCAGCGCTGCGGCTGGTGCCCGCGCCAGCTCCCACCCTCCCTCTCACACCTGCTCAGGCTCCCCACCTCCTCCAGCCTCCTGCAGAGCCTGCCTGGGTGCTGGGGACACCCGGCTCCCCTGGGGCCCTCCCTGGGTCTCCCCCAGGACACCTGGGGCAGCTGAGACACTGGAGCGATGGGTGGCCTGCCTGGGGGGGGGGGCAAAGTGTCCCTCCCATGCTGAACCAGACCCCAGAGGGGGAGAGTGGAGGGGAGGAGGAGACAGGAAGGATGACGGCCCACCACATGGACTGGCCCACATTCCTCTCATTCCGGGAGAGGGAGGGGGAGGGAGGATGTCCACCCCGGATGTCCTGCGTGGACCGAGGTGGAGAGGCCTCGGTCCAGCCTGCTGGCAGGCCGGTGGGCGTCCACCCATCTGACCACCCAGGAGAAGGATGTTGGGGAGGGGGACTGGGATGGGGATACCAGGCCCTGGTGGGAGGGGCCCCACTCTGGGACTGCCCACAGGAAACCCAGAGCAACTGCAGCTGGGCCATAGAGGCCACGCCCCACTGCCGCCCACCAGACCCACTGTGGGAGGACATGGGTCTGCGGGCTCAATCCCAGGTGACACCCAGGGACATGCGTCGCTGGGCTGGAACCCACCAGTGGCCGAGGCATGAGATAATGTGTGCGTGTGCGTGTGGGCACAGAGGTGGCCGAGGGCTGTGTGTGGGCGCTCGGGGGTGTGTCTGGGTGGGGACCATGGTGCTGAGTGTACACCCAAGCTACAGTTGTGCTCGCAGGTCTGGGCTGTGGGCTCTGAATGTGCACGAGGTGGGAACTTAATCTCCTGCGATGGGGGTCACATGGCCCTTGAAGACTTGCTTCGGGGTCATGCTCCCTTTGACTGGACTGGACCCTAGAAAAGGCTCCCAGCCTTTGGTTCTGTCTGATGCCCGTGGTGACATGGGAGGGGCAGCAGACCACCAGGCCACTCCCTCCTTTTCAAGTCTGTACCGAACTGCTGCTCCAAGACCTCTGACCCCTGAGCTCCTGCCCGCCCCAGCCAGATGCCCAAACCCCAGCCACCTGGACCTGAAAGCGGGTCCAGCAGTCGTGTGGATTCTGGGAGCAGCCGGCAGCCCACATGGCTGGGGCCACCCCCGCACAGGCAGCCCGATCCCCCTCCGATCTGGGAGTCCCTCCCCGCAGGGCCAGCCTGACCGGGCAGGCTCTCCAGGACCCACAAACAGTCTGGATCTGGGGCAGTTCCCTCTGGCCACGACCTGGTGGCCTCCAGACGTTGGCCTGTCTGGACGGCCTCACCAGACTCGGAGCCTGCCCTGCTTCAGGCCACCCCTCTGCTACCACAGCCCCAGGGTCCCCGGGGCGCTACCCGATGACCCCAGCTGCCATCCATGGTTCTGAGACGGTGGCTGGGCAGAGGGAGACAGGGAAAACAGAAGAAAAGGAAGAGGCTGGAGGCAGGGCGCGTCGGCTGCGGAGGGGGGCAGAGGGACCGGAGCGCCAGGCCGTGGGCGAGCCCCCACCAGGCCAGCCATGGGGTGGGGGGCAGCCCCAGTGAGGCGCACCTGCCTGGAAACATCAGCCCGGCACATGGGAGGCCCCTCTCCACTGGCCCAGGAGAACCTTCCAGAAGACCCGGTTGGCCCAAAGGCAGCGTCTCTCAGGCCATAATAGGAAAATTCTGTGGTCGCTGAGCCACCAGGCCCACAAACGTAGAGGCAATGATGACAGGGGACAGGCCCAACCACCAACAGCCCAGAACTAATAAAAGAAAAGGAAAACCGGATATAAGTCTGGTTCTTATTAAAAGGGTAAATTTAGCCCTTTGGCTGGGGGGAGTGGGGAGCGGCCAGCACTCCCCGCTGGGGCCGCCCTGGGACTCGCTGCTCCCCCTACCCCACCGCCCTCCGGTCCCTCACACCCTCTGGGGTCTCCTCCTCCCCTCCTCTCACACCCTCCCTGGCTGGCGGCCAGCACCTCCCCCTGCAGAGCACTTCTGAAGGCTGTGAACAGAAGGGAGGCCCAGGGATGCGACCAGGCCTGGCCAGCGCCGCCCTCTTCAAACCCTGCCAGCGGGAGGAGCGTCCTCACCAAAGCAAGGCTTCCCTTCATGCCATCTTAAAATAAGCTGCAAGGGGACAGACGCCCCAGTGGACACCGGGGCGCACACGCACACCTAGAGACACCCCAGTCCCCTCGGAGGGACAGCCCATCTGGACAGGGTCAGAGGTGCCCACCCTGCAGGAGCACCCCGTCCCCTGGACCCAGGCACCCAGCGCCTCGAGCTGGCCTGGGACGCGCCCCTGCCTCAGCTGTGGGAAGGGAAGGAAGAGGGCAGCCGGGACGGAGGTGTGGGGTTGCACCGTGCCAAGCCAGTCTGCGCACGAGGTCTGGTCTGGTCTGCCACACTAGCACGGAATGGATCCCTGAAGGAACCAGGAAGGCCAGCCCTTCCCCATCCTCCAAGTGGACCCAGACAGCATAATGCTAGACCGCCGTCCAGTGGGGGTGACCTTCCTCCTCTGACCCTGACCTCTCTTCACTGGCTGCACTGGGCAGAGACTCCATGGCCAGGAGTGCAGGAGACATTAAGGCAGGGAGAGGCAGGTGCTGGCTGGGGAAGGGCTCGCCACCATCCTGTACACTCCCCCATCCTGTGGATTCATCCATTTATCCTTGTGTCCCTCCCCTCCCCCCACTTATTATCCATCCATCCATCCATCCTTCCTTCCTTCCACCCACCTATCCATCCCCTCTCCCTCCCACCATCCCTGAAGCACCCACAGTAGTTCTGTGGGTAGTTGCAGCCCCACATCCTGACCCAGGTATAGCCACAGGGCCCAGAGGTTGGGCTGGCTTAGGTGGGCATGGGGGATCTGAAGACTCCTCCCACTGACATCGAACAAGGCTACAGGCTGCCCCAGGCACCCCGCACCCACACCCAGGCAGGAGAGACACTAGTCTGTGTCAGTCAGCCCCAGTGGAGCTGTGGGGCTGGGAGACTGGGCAGGGACAGCTGTGCACATTGCGGTCACTACCTCCAGCCGCAGGGCCAGCTGCCACGTTGAGCTGGGAGAGCTCTACCTGGCCACTGCAAGGACTCAGGCCAGCTCCTGCTCCTTCGTGCCTGAGAAAGACCAGGGACCAAGGGTCTGACTCCCAGAATGGTACAGGCTCCATCCTGGAGTGGGGCCAGGAGGGACACCCAGGACCTCCACAGATTCACACAGATCAGCCCACTATCCTCCCTTTCTCAAGAAACTTCCTGAGTTCCTGCTGCTGTCTTCATTTCCTAGCCAACTGCTTCAGGTACAGTTCGATCCAGCCACACTGAGACTCACTCCAGTGCTGCCCTTTTAAGGAGAACAGCCCTCCCCAACTCTATCTCTCAAGGCTCAGTATACACCCAGCCTCCTCCACAAAACTCAGCCTGATCACCCCTCTTCACAGTGCAGGTCTTCACCTTACAGCTTTCCACCACTTCGAGACCCTCCATTCCGCCCCAGGCCACACCTCCAAGCACCCGTCCACCTCCAGCCACGTGGGGGGGTCCCAGGCTAGCCCACAGTCCTGGGAACCCAGCCCCGTGGAAGAATCAGGGTAGGAGGAGACAGACAGGAAAGAAACAGGGAGGAGCAGGCTGGCTCGGGGCGCTGCACAGAGCAGGGTCACAGGCAAGGAGGGGCGGCCAGAGAGACACCAGGACTTGAGCCCTGACTCCAACACTCCAGCCTCGTCGGCACATGGCCACCCTTGGCCCTGGCAAGGGGCTCGCTCAGGACCGACCTTCCACCCTCAGGGCTTTGCCCCAGGGGCCCCCTGAATGGGAGTGACCAGCAGGAAGGGCAGGGAAGCGGAGAGAAGCCCAGGGCAAAGGTGCAGGCCGAGAGGAGCCGGGGCGCGGAGAGGAGAGCCCCCGTGGTGAGCCGCAGGACAACTGCTCTGTGCGCGGAGGGACGCAGGACGCATGGTGCGGGGCCTTGACAGATGTAACACGCTGCTTGCTTCTCAGCAGGACTGCCCGGCCCTGCTGCGGGTGCTGCCCGTGAGGAGGCCCGGGTGCACTGCGGAGAGAGCAGGCGCGACGCGTCCAAGAGACGCAGAGGAGGCCAAATCACCGAGGAGGGCTCTGCGGGGACCAGACCGCGGGCCGCACAACACCCAGAGCCAGCGCTGCCAACTCACTCCCCGCAGAGCGGGGTGGGGGGCCTGGGCCTCTCCCAGCACAGACCTCCTGGGAACCCACCTTCTGACGGGCCACCCCTCCGCACGACGTCCCTGCCTTCTGAGGCTCTCAGCAGACCTGGCCTCCTCACCTGAAGCGGGAAAGGCCTGGCACCGGGGCGGCCCCCCGCTCCTGGTGGGAGGAGCATGCAGGGGGCAGCCTGCTGGGTGGTGGGGATCCCCTCATGCTGCGCTGCTGGGGGCAACCCTCCCACCCCTCTGTGAGCGGGAGATTGGGGGGGCAGGGGTGCAGCTGGGGCTCCGCAGCCCTGCAGTTTCCCTAACAGCTGAGCTGCTGTGACAAGCCACCCCGCCCCCTTCGAAGCACAGAGATAACACTGTAGCCTCTAAAGACAGACGGCACGCGCAGGAAGCAAGCCTCCAGGCTTCGAGGTAAAACCACGGTGTTTCTGGGAATTCTCCAGGGGACCAGGGTGAGGAGATCTGTTTCTGGGGTGGAAAAAGTGCACCCCACTCATCTGGGGGCCCCCAGGACACAGAAGCGGCCCTGGGGCAGGACGGGGCAGTTCCCCGAATGGGGAATGAGTGACAGCCAGTCCAGGGGAGCTAGAGGGGGGCCAGGCTCGGGGAGGCCCAGCGGAAGCTCCCAATGGAGAGGAGACCCCCCCGCCCCGCAGCTCCCCCACAGCCTGGGCCCTCAGCCCCCAGCTCAAGGTGAGCCAGGGGCAGCTGCCGTTGGTGAGGGGGTGCTCTGGCAGAAGACCCGCCTTGGACCCCCCACAGGACGGCCTGTGCTCCCGAGTGGCTCCTTATGTGAACACGGGACAACAAGGGGCCTTGCTGAGCCTCTGCCACCTGGACCCCACCTGCCCCTGGCAGGGGGCGGCAGGGGACCCAGCCCAGAGCCTGAGGACTGGCCCCCTCGCCCCAGTCACACTCAAGGATCTGAGCAAGCGTCGTGTGCAGAAGAGGCTCTGCTGCCAGCTGGCGGACAGGGCTCTGGGCTGGGCTTCCCGGGCAGACGGGGTCCCCAGGGGGCACCCGCCACACGGTCTTGGAGGGTCTGGAGACCTCAGGATGCACCATGACCCTCCGGCCACCTGGTCCCCACTCCCAATGGGGACCCAATGGGGAGTCTCCATCGGCTTCGGGCAATCCAGGGGGAGTGACCGGGTAAGCCCGGGGCACCTGCTGACCTCATTAGGGCAGGCCGCTGGCGTGGGGAGACCGGACGGGAGTGCTGCCCAGACCGGACAGCACAAAGACCTCAGTCACCCAAGCCACAGCCCGAGCCCGGAGCCCCACCCAGAGAATGAAACTCTAACCCGGCTCATCCGTTAGACAAACAGCTACTGAGTGGCTGCAGCGTGCAGGGTCACACACCCTCACCCTGGAATCCGAGGAAGCCACAGGCTGCCCGGGCGCCCTGGCCTCTGACAGTGGCCCTCAGACCTCTTGGTGACCCACGCTGGCCCTGCGGCTGCTTGGGGCCATCTTCCTGGCCTGTTCATGGCCTGTCTCGGAGCAGACGTCTGACAGCCATGGACAACAATGACCGCCAGTGGAGGGCAGGTCGCATTTGTCTCGGGGGGCCCTCCACCGAGTGGTGACCAGCCTTTCAAAGAGGACAGGCCAGAGTGGAGTCGCTAGCAAGGAAGTGATGATAGTCCTGGAGCTGGACATGAGGGGACAGATGCTGGGTGAGAGAGAAGGTGCTTCCAGTGGTTCAGCCAGGTCACATGCAAGGGTCAGCAGGGAGGAGGGGGACCGCCCCAGTGCGCCCAGCCAGCCAGCAGTCAGAGGACAGGGAGGACCCAGGCTTTGGAGGGGACCTGGGCAAGGTCAGCATACAGGGGCAGCTATAGCCGCAGGTCAGGTCCAAATGGACCCTGCCCCTCGTGGGGTCAACCTTGGGCCCCCAATGACCTCTGAACCCTGGTATTCATGCCTTTATTGAATCCCCTTCCCTTGAACATGGGTGGGACTGGACTCACTTCTATGAATAGAACACCGCAAGATTATGAGGACAGCCCTTTGGAGATGAGGTTATAAAATGACTACAGTAGCCCAACAGAAGGTCCCCAGGGAAGGAACTCCTGTCTCCAGCCAGCCACCAACGAGGACCTGAGGCTTGCAAAAGCCATGTGGAGGAGCTTGGAAGGGGATCCCCCACAGCTGCAGCCTGGATTGACACCTTGACCCAGATTCCTGCTCCCCAGAAACTGTGAAGTGATGACAGTTTGCTGTTTTGAGCTGCTAAGTTTGGGACAATCTGTTACACAGCAATAGCTAACCCATACATAGAGAAGCAATGGGATGGGATGAAGGGGTGGTGCAGGGGGAGAATTTACAGTGGAGCCTAGAGCAGAGAAGGAACCTTCAGGAAGGTCAAGGAAGGACCAAGAGGGAGCAGATCTGCTTCTGCAGGAAAGTCAGAAACCCAGGTTTATGTGTGAAGTTCTCCCAACCTGGAAGGCAGCCCTCCAACCCCCGTGACCCAGACACGCAGAGGCACCCTCAGCCCCCATGTCACGGAGCCAGTTTCCCTTTCAAGCCAGGCCCAGGACACTTCAGCCCTTGACTGCTGTGCGGACAAGCAGCGCGGAAGTCCTTGCTAACCCTGTCTCCCCTGCTCTTTGTTCGACACCCTACAGACTATTTACACACCTCCCACACAAGAGCCCTCCGGACTCGATAATTTTGAATTTCTACTAAGGATTTATCATCAAGTCTGCAATGCTTTATAAAGGACGGGAGGGCCTCATGTGCACCTTCCCAACTTTTCTTGGTTTTATCTGTATTCACGCTCATTAAGGGCCTTTTAAGAGTTCCCCCAAATGATGCGTTACAATTTAATTTAGATTTAATTTTAATATTAATTTAAAACAAATTAAAAGCTTATTTTTAGGAGACCCAAAGGGATGCAAAAAGTCTCAAAAAGGGGGCTGGCCTCAGGCAAACTGCCCTGGAGTGACCTGCTGGCCGGGAGTGTGGCAGGCAGGCTGGACAGGGCAGCTGCCCCGCTAAGCAGACCAGCGTGTCCTGGGGGAGCATGGAGTCCAGCTCCTTCCCCTCCGTCCCATGCAGGGCGATGAGGGCTGTGCACACACCATTCTGCACGGCGCCGTGAGGCCAGGAGGCTGGCGGGAGCCCCGGTCCTGTCCTCCTCGTATCCACATCCAAGCCTGGGTCCTGAATCCCCTGCCTGCCGGCCGCCAGGGCCCTATAAGGAGTGATGGAGGCGGCATCTGGGCCCGAGCCATGCTGAGTGCAAGGCGCCCTCCGGGGTACAGGGACGTGAGTGCTGCCTGCCTGGGGGAGGGGAATGCCCAGGCCCTGGAGAGGTTCGGCTCATGGGGAAGGGTCCCGAGGGGGTGTGCAGGCTGTGGTGGGGGTCTGCAAGGCAGAGGGCTGTGAAGGCCTCAGAGAACAGCCGATGCTCTGGGGACAGTGGTGAGGCTCACACTGGGGCAGGCAGGCAGGCAGAGTGGAATGGCCTGAAGTCTGAGTGCCGGCAGAGGACACACAGGTCCGAACTGCCACAGCGGGGGCCGCACCTGGGGTCCCTCTGCACCCACACCAGAGTGGCCAGCAGGTCTGCACAGGTTAGGACAACGTCCCGGCACAGCTCTGAAGCTGCCGGCAGGGACAGAGAGGCAGGAGTGATCTGAGGGAGGGAGGATCTGAGCGGCAGAGGACAGAGCTGGCCGGCAGTGGATCGGTGACCTGTTCTCATCCTCTAGTCACTGGCTTCCCACCGACCTCCTCCTCCCTGGGGGTCTCCCCAGACCACCGTCCTCCCTGGCCTGAACTGAACGCCGGTCTGGGCACCGGTGCCTGTCTGGGGTCAGGGTTTGAGGTGCAGAAAAGGGGGAGCCACTCAGGCCCTGCAGGGCACACCCACACTGGGGAGGGCTGGGGACTGAGGACCAGGAGGGTAGCTCCGGGACAGATGGGTGGTGAGAGGAGAAACCCTCAGGCCTCCCCCAGGTGAGGGGAAAGCGCACTCCCAGCTCAGAGCTGGGACCTTGACCCGCCAGGCTGGTCCCAGCATCTCTTCACGGGCAGACAGGTAAGTCACAGAAGAAAGAGAAGCTGCAGAAGCAGCCTCCTGAGGAACGCCCCGCGGTCCTGAGACCAGGCCCGGGAGCTCTGCAGTGCTTGCTTACAGCCAGTCTCACCCCTGGCTCACGCAGTGTCCCTAGTGAGGGGGCACCCAGGAGCCTCCACTCCCCCCCAGGCTGAGCAGCCCGGGGTCCCCCAGCTCCATGTGTGGGTCCAGGACTTTCTTTTCTGCAGGGGCCTCCATGATCCTCCCGCTTCGACCCAGAGCCTCAGAGCACCCCATCCCCATGACGTCACACTCCGTGAGAGCCCCAGCGCTCACCTCCCGGCGCTGCGACTGCCACCTCCAGCCTCTGGCCCCCAGCAGCCAAAGCCCACACAGGCAGAGGGTAAGGGAGGCCGTGCAGGGGTGTGGCTGGACCCCAGAGCCCGGGTGCAGGAGCAAGGGCCCCCGTTTCCTAACTCTGCGGTCATACTGAGGCCACAAGACAGCAGGACCTCAAGGCAGGCACCACGGAGAGGGGCTGGAGGGACTGTGACCCATGAGGGGGGCCCTGCCTGTTCCCAGAGGAGCCCCTCCTGTGATGCCCGAGGTCCAGGCACTTTCTCCCCAGGTCTCTGGGCACATCCTGAGGACGTGGGCTCCCAGGACCGGCTGGCTGGGGATGGGGAAGCCCGGTGGCACTGACTGGGGATGGGGCACCCCTCCAGGATTGTGCCTGTCCCAGCCCTTCAGCAAAGCCTCCCCGCTGACTCACTTTAGAAGTGGGAGGCGCAGAGAAGCCTGCCCGGGACGGAGATGCCGCAGAGGGCGAGGGGCCACAGCCCCGCCCCTTGTCTCTCCCCCACCCTCATTTCCCTTTTGCTGGTTGCCCACCAGCCCCTGCCTGCACAGCCACCTCGGAGGGAAGAGGGGTGGGGGAGTGGGCAGCTCACCCCCAGCATCTGTCCCTCCTCACCCTCCAGCACCTGTGGCCCAGGTGAAGCTGCCAGCACCTGCCCTCCAATCATCAGTGCTCCACCACACACAGAACCCCACGCCGGCAGCCAGGGAGCCACCTGCGGGGGCCAGGCACGGGGCAGACAGGAAGCGGCCCCACCTGGAGCCCGGCCGGTGCTCTGCCAGGTCCTATCCCCACTGGCCCCCTCTCTCTGCTGCACAACTTTACGTGTGCACCCAGGGGCCGGCTCCCAGGCCATGCAGGTGACGCCAGGCTGCACTGCCCAGGGGCCTTCTCCCTGCCGCCCCTCACCCTCGGACACTAAGAGGAAGGGGACAGCCCTCTCTGCCAATCTGTTTTGCTCTGACACCTTTTCAAAACATAGTGCACACAGGCTGGGAGCCTCTGCAGACAACAGAAGACGCTTCTGGAAGCTGAGGGGATGCTGACCTGGTCCCTGGGGGTAGGCCACACAGGCTGGGAACACGTAGGGGGCGCTGCCAGCGTCAACGTCCCCACGGTGGATGGATGTGGGGGAGGGCACCTTGGTTTTAGGGAAGAGACCAGGGCCAGTTCGGATCCCAGCGTCCCCCACCCTCCTCCTCCTAACGAGTTCTCCCGGAGTCAGGGTTACCATCCCGATTTTCCAGTGTGGGGTGAAACTGCAGGGAAAAAGCCACACAGGGCTTCTTTTCCCACCCACAGGCACGTGCGCGTTTTACCCAAGCATGGACGGGCACGGGCACCCCGTCTCGGCCCCTGCTGTCCTGCACGGGGAGCCAGCGACTGCCTGGCCCTGCTCTGGGGGGAAAAGGGATGGAGGGGTGGACATGCAGACTCAGGACCTTGGGGTCCCACCGGGAAGGTGGCCCATGTGGAGCAGGACGGGGACTGCGGCAAGGCCTGGCGGGACAGACTGCTGTGCCGGTCAGGGCCAGACGTCATGGACCATGTGGGACAGAGATGCACTGGAGGCCCAGGGGGCATTCCTGGGAAGAAGAGGGGTGGTGGTGTGTGAGAAGAACTGGGGGACACGGTCAGGATGGTGGGCCTGGGTGGAGCCGCCGTTCTCCACCAGGCTGCACGTCAGAATCACCTGGGGGTCTGAAAGGACATGAGGCCGTGACCCTCCAGTGCCAGCTGTGGATCAGAACCGGGGTGGGGGGGCCTGGGCACTGGCCGACGTCTGGGCTGCCTGGAGGGGGAGCCGGCTGGGGGGTGCTCCAGGAGGGGTAGGGAGCAGAGAAGGCACCTGGGGCAGCAAAGAGGGGAGCATGGTGGCTGGAGCCTGTGCTGAGCACCGGGAACCTCAGGGACAGTGGAATGACAAGGGTGGTGGGCGGGAGCCGACCTCAGGTGCTGGGGGCGGGGGGGAGGCTCGGGTTAGAGAGGCCCAGAGGGAAAGGAAAGCGGGGCTGGAGGCTCATGGCTGACCTGCGGGTGGGGGCTGGGCAGGGCAGCTGACAGGCATCTCCTGGAGGAGGACCGTCTCTCACGGAGGGACTGGATGTGGGGACAGGTTCATTTGAAGCAGGAGCCAGAGAACAGGTTCCACAGGGACAGAGGGAAGGAAGGGGCCGGAGCCGGGGAGGGCACCAAGCCCTGCCCGTCAGTGCTCGAGTCTGCCACCGAGAGTCGCTGGGGACCCTCGGGCTCCACCCCAGCAGGTGGCCAGGAGCTGAAGGATGGAGCAGGTGGCGGGAAATGGAGACAGACCAGAACACACATTCGGATCAGTGGGCCGGCTGACTCTCCCAGGGCCCAACTGGGATGTGATTCCTTGAAGGCCAGCTGTGAGCATGTGTGAGTGGGAGCAGCTGTGAGCATGAAGACCTGCCCGGGGTGTGAGCACATGTGAGCCGGCTGTGACCCGCACTGCGGGCTCCTATGAGCTTGGCCAGTGAATGCGCGGGCTGGCCCGTGGGGACGTCAGGGTCTGCAGCGTAGGCCTGCACCTCTGTCCACAAAGGGGACACAGACTGGGCCAGGTGGGTACCAGCCTGACAGTGCAGCCCTGGGCTCTGCTCCGTGGGTCTCTTATCCAGCGGTCCCCAATCTGCCTTCCTTTCACCTCTAACCAGCTGTGCTCCCAGCATGCCTGCCTCAAGGGTAGGGGTGCCCTGCCTGGCCTGGTTCTGGGATTTGGGGGCCGTGGTGCCCTCCCCAGAGATGCCCATGGAAGTCCCAGGGAAGAAGGGCCCTGGCTTTCTGGAAGGAGGAGCAAAGGGATCCAGCCAAGACCGCCTTTTCCCAAGAAGACAGCAGAAGGGTGGTTTAGTCCTTACTCAGTGTGGCTGCGGCTTCCACCTGGAGGGGGACCCTGAGAAGGCACACCCATCCTCTGCCCCTCCTCCGAGTTCTGGTAATTTCTAGTGAAAACCAGGTTCCTGCACTGAGGTTGGAGAGGGGCTGCTTCAACTCTCCTTCCACTTTCAGGCACACAGTCACCCCCATCCCGCCCCCATCAGCCTCAAAAGTCTTTGGATCTAAAGACACTGAACTCTTTGTTGGGGGGGCTGGGGGAGGGGAGAGGGGGCAGGGAACCCAACCCACCTGTTCATTCCTCCTCCTCCCCCCCTAACCGAGGTCAGAATGTGAAAAAAAAAAAAAAAAAAGCTTCCTGGCTGATCCAATCTGGAACCTAATCGTCTAGACAGCTGCAGCAGCCCTGAGATGCCAGCCCGGCTGGCTCCCGGCTTGGGCACTGGACACCGCCCCCCCAAGGCCCGCGACTGCTGCAAACCCACGCCGACCACATAAGCGGGGCCCGGGCAATCCCCCACCCGGCGCCCCCTCTAAGCCCACGCCCAGTTCCCACCAACTAGTCCCCGTCCTCCGGTGGCAGCTGCTCGCAGGGCCACGGGAGGCAGTAATATTATATATTACAACAAACAGGGGCAGCCCACTGACAAATAGGCCTGCGTGATCTAAACGGTATATTATCCCATAAAAACGTCAGCGGGCAGGGAGTCAAAGCCGAGGTCGAGCCGCGGCCGTGGAGCGCGGGCTCCGAGCCCGTACCTTCCTCGGTGCGGCCCGGGGCTGCGGCAGAGGGGGGCGGCTAGACCGTGCATGCTCCTTGTGATTTTGTTGCCTGCTTGTAATCCTGCATCTTAGGTGGGAGACAGGAGGCCCCAGAGGTTAACGGGGACCCAGGAACCCCAGGGAGCCAATCCCCAGTGGATGAGGGAGGTGGGGTCCACGCATCACAAGTCACCTAGCAAGTCACCTACGGCCAGACAGGGCGCATGATCTGCATCCCGAAGCCCTGAAGTCCAGCTGTGGCTCGAGGCCTCATGAAGACCTCCGAGCAGGGTCTTTTCCAAGGGCTGTCCTGGGAGGCCACCCCTCCAAGAGGCTGCCAGCAGCGGCCGGTGTGGGAACTTCTCTGGCTGGGTGATGACGGGCCAGGCTGCCATCAGAGGGGCCTCAGGCAGCACCTCTGTTCTGGGGGGATGGTCTCTACTGACCAGAAGTCACCCAGGGTGGCTGCTGGTTGACAGGGCATCTACAGGGCTGCTGCTGTCAGATGTGAGGCTGAGGAGTGGGGCGCCACCCCAAAGGCTGTGCAGGATTTCCTCCTGGGCTCCACCCCCAGGCAGACAGCCCTGATGCCACCCCAGCGGAGTCCCGCGTGACCAGTGTTACCAGGGCCCCTCTGAGAAGGCCACATGCAATGGGCTGCGATTAGGGCGTCTGGTGGGAATCCCCCCGGGGCTCTGGCCACATCAGTCAAGGCAGCTGCCCGCTGCAGAGGGTCCTGGGCCAAGGGGCCTCTCCCATCTGTTGGGGCCTATATTCAGATATTTATGGTAGGGAGGAAGCCAGGCGGGGCCCAGAGGCCTCCTTCAGAAGGAAGGGCAAGGGGGCACTGGGGGTGGCGACCAAGGACCCCTTCCGCCCCGGAAAGCACTCATTCCCAGTGGCACTGGCTGAACTCTAGCTGTGCTTGGGAATTCCCAGCTCAGGGCCAGTCCCAGGCTCAGACCGGGGAGCCAGACCAGGGCATTCTGGGAAGTGTAGTCCTCTGGGAGTCAGGAGCGCCCGCTGGGATTTCCGGGTAGAGGGGGAAGGGGGGGAGGGGGCTTTCCATCAAGAGCAAGCAAGGAAGAGGAGAGAGCAAAGGACCCTAATCTCAGGGTGGAAGTTTGACATTCCTGGGAAATGGCTGAACACAGACATCTGCTCCCTGAAAAGACACCAGCCAATGGTGCGATTCCAGCCTCAGATCACACTGCGGTGGTTTTTCTGAGCAACCCGTCTGGTGCTTTTATTATGGTAGGGAGACCTGGGAACTCCCCAGAGAGCAAAGACCCTGCCCGAAGTGCCCCCCACTGCTGTCCTCCTCTGGCAGCTGCCCCCAGACACCAGGAGAGACGGGGGGGGGGGGGGGGTGCTGCCTGCTGGGCTCCTAGAGAGGCTGCCGCCTATCCCGCACGCTCTCCAATGTTATTTATGCTCACAGCCCGCGCTGATGACATATGTAAGTTGACAGCGAACATCCTATCAACTTGCTGGAGTGTATCTTGATTGTTAAAACACAGTCTTAAAGGTGTACGATCATTTATCAAATTAAAATAGCGGCGCCTTACCTGTCCCTTTTCTGCCTTCCCTGACCACTCCCCTGCAGCCTCTCTCCTCCCCTGGCCTCCTGGGCATCCCGGCCTGGCACCCCAGGCCCTGCTCCTGGGGGGAGGGGGGACGGTGGGGTAGCACTGCCCCCGCTTCCAGGGACCCAGGGCTTGGCACCCCCTCCCTACCCCGCCCCAGGCCAAGGCAAGCCCACTAATCGCCAAGAAGTGACAAATGCCAGAAGCCCCACCAATTAAATCTAAACTCAAGCAAAGCTCAGTGGCCAGTAAATTATTATTTTTATTAGCTTGAACCAAGTTCCCGTAAGAGAGAAAGTCAACTTGCTCCCATGAATGGCTCTTGTATAATTTATTTAACTCTGTGCTCTTTGCCAAAGCCTGGAATATTTTTAGCTCGTTCTGTTGTTGGATTTGGCTTTTTTATGTGTGTTTCTGAGGGGTATTTTTAGCTCCCTCCAAGTTATTCTAACAGCCTCCTATGTGCTTTGTCCTGTCTGTGCGGGCTGTTGAACCCAGTCTCGCGGCAGAGGAGGCAGATTTCTAAGAATAAACGGGAGCGTTTGGGGGTGATGAGGGAGGGCAAGGCCGCTCCCTGCCTCGCTGGCTAATTTGCCTGAGTGCTCACGTGACCTGGATATTCCTATAGGAATATCCTGGTAGGAATAATCAGACACGGGGCAGCACAAGCCCCACTGAGAAAAAACCCACATTCCAAAAATGGCTTCACCGGGCAGGCGAGGCGGCCGCAGCCGGGCCGGTCCCCGGGCCCTGGATTCCGGGCTCCGCAGGGCGGCTGCCGCTTTGATGTCTGCTTCTGTCACGTAGAGCGCAGGATGGGTAGTCTTCGGAAAGTAACTCTTTTCACACCTACTTAATGTTGGTAACTGTTGCAGAAACACTCCATCCTGTCATTGAGTTAATGAGGTATTTACGAAAATGTATTTTTTTCCCTTTACAAAAAGATATCATTTGAGGAGGGAGGGGGAACCTTTGATGGAGTCTTTTCACACCAGGAAATTATCTTTTTTCCTCTACTGCGTTTTTCTTTTCTTTTTCTTTTTCTTTTTTTCCTCCCTTTTGAGATTGGCGATCAGAAGCGCTTTTGGTCCTCCCACCAGAGGGAAACTGCTGCCCTGTACTCCCAAGAACAGCAGGCCCAGGGCACCTGACTTCCAGGCAGGGCGTTTACACCCCAAAGAAGACGGGAGAAGGGGGGAGAGGAGAACCCACCCGCGGTCTGAGTGCCGAAGCCAAGCGTCCTCCGCCTCTTTTGGATAGAGGTGATTCTTGAATCCCGCGCTGGCGGGGGTGGGGGGGTACATATAGAGAGGGATGGAAGAGGGGGCGGGGACCCGCTCCTCCTGGCCTGGCTGCCTCCTTACTAAAGAGCTCGCTCGGAGGACAGGCGCCATCCCCAATCGCTCCCGGCAGTAGCGCTGGTGAAAAATCTTGGGCTGGTGCGTTGTTGATCCCCCCCCCCACCCCAGGTTTCACAGCTTTGCCTCCAGACCATCTGTATTAGAGACAAAATCTAACACTGCACTAAAAATAATGATTCCAAACATTTTAATTGCACCTTTCGGTGACAAGGTTACTGGAGCAGCGCTTCACCATAAAACCCTACAGCCCAGTGATAAAGCCACCAGCACTTTCATTTTTAGAAAAACAATGGAAGGCGGCCTGGAGCCCAGCGTCCCATCAGGGTCCCTCAAGCTGACATTCTGAAAGTGCTGGGTGGGGACGAGGGAGGAGAGGAACAGGCGGCGGGCAGGGAGGGAGACCCTTGGCCCAGGCCAGGTGGCCATGCCGGGGACCAGCAATCCTCAGACGCCAGAGACTCCATCGCGGGTGGCTGAATCCTGCTCCCCTGTGGGAGCCGGACAAATAGGAAGAAGCTCAGAGTAATTTTCCTTTCAGCAGGGCCGTCGGTTCAGGGAGGGGCGGGCTGGGATGCTTGCAGCCGTGGCCTGTGGACCCGAAGCCATCCGCGGAAATGGGAAGAAAGTCCGCCAAACTGGCCATTTGGAAATCCACACACAAGATGCAAAAAAATTTTTTAACTTAATTATACTTTTTTCTTTCTAAACCAGATCATATATAGATACAGACCAAAGCAAAGTGGTCTGGGGTATAATTCCTTTTAAAAAAAAATTGATGTAGCTAAATTTTAAAAAGCAATACGAGATTCTGGCTTTCAGCAATTTCAAAAGGCTTTCAGCGGCAGATGTTTCGAACTGGACGCCCTCTAGGCCAGCCTTCTCATTGCAAATGGGCTGAACATCTCCAAACACAATAGGTCTCTCTGGTCTCCCAGGGGGGTGAAAACAGGCTCCAGGAGCAGGCGACACGTGGCCCTCCAGTCCCCTCTCTGAGGGTGCCCTGGGGACCTCCAGCGCCCTCTAGAGCACCCTGCATGTGGGGAGGAGGTGGGTAGGGTCTGGGTCAAGGACACAGACCCAACCAGCACCCACCCAATTTCTCCAAACCCTCCGTGGCCTACCATCCAAGAACCACGTGGTCAAAGTTGGAATGAGCAAGACAATGGTTCGGGCCCCCAAGGCCACGTTCCCACCTGACTCGGGGGTGCCTGCTTCTGGGAACAGCAGCAGAAAGGGGAAATGGCGGCTGACCAGGGCCTGGCCAGAGCTGTGGGCTGCTGAATGGGGACAGGGGAGGCAGCAGTGACCTGAACTGATGGGGAATCCGGCCTGGCCAGCGGGGACGGCCCCAGCCTGTCTGTGTACTACTGGGAACCCCTTGGGTCGGCTGAGAGGCTAGAGGGCATGGCATGGGGGGGTGGGGTAGGATGCAATGGCTCCCTCCTCCCCCCCACAACCTGCAGGCTCAACCCCCCCACCCTCCGCAGGCAGCACCAGCCTGCAGCCAGAAGGGGCTGGTAGAGCAACTGCGGCACTGTCCCTGCTGCCACCACCTGCCCCAGACCGCAGCCCCCCAGTATGGGCTAAGCCGGGCAGGCAGCATCGCCACTGCAGGGGCAGGAGAGGCAACCACAGGGACAGCCAGGACAGAGATTTTAGAAACAGCAATTGCCCAGGCAAGTTCCTTTGCTCTTTTGGGTTATAAATCTAGAGGAGAGAAAGGAAGAGGAAGAGGATTAGAAGGAAGAGCAGAACAGGCTCACGCGGAGCGGGAGACGCGGCCACAGGGCTGATTCCCCGAGAGCGCCGAGTCTGGCCCCTCCACTCCCAGCTCGCCCTAACTTTTTGAATCTCCTCGTGTTTTAAATGCTAAAAGCCCATTAGTAACCAAGCAATTTCTTGGATTTTTTTTTCTTTTTAGGAAATTTATGTTTTTCTCTCTGACTGCCCTCCCTTCTGACACCTTTCCTTCTAGCCTGACTCTGCCATCCATTTTAATCCACGCACTAATTGTAATCCCATTAAAGCAGATACAATTTTATTAGTATTCACAGTTCATCAAGCTAGCAATAATAACTGTTACTGCCAAATTAACAACAACAAAAGTGGCAAACAACATTTCTGATGTTTAGAGCAAACTGTAAACAAAAAGCAAGCCAACCTTCCAGGGTGACCGGCAGGTCCCCACACGCGCAGCCCCTCCAGCTCCTGCAAACTCAGTTGGCACTGCCCAGTGACCTCCAGGGTCTCCGCGAGGGAGCGGTCCCTTCGCCACCCTCTGCCTGGCCCGGCTTCTCCTCTGACCTTGCTCAACAGTAATATCGAAGCCACCCGAAAGGGGGACTACTCTGGAGACCTGGATCAGCTCTGCCAAAGAACGATTCTCTCGGAGAGGATGGGAGAAGACCGGAGTGCAGGGCGGCCCGGATCTCTCCGGTTGGAGCAAATTTGCGGCGAACTCGCCTGCATCGAAATCCGGAGGCGGCCCCCGCGCCGCCCCCAGCCGAGCCGGCGCCGGCGCTGTCCTCCCCCAGGCTGGGCCGCGCTCTGGCCACGCTTTGTCCGGCTTTAGCAGGATACCGGAGGCACTTGTTAAAGCAAATGCATCCCCTGCAAACCCATTCTCGCCCTGACACTTCAAGGCTTTATATAGAAACAGGATTTGCCCGTCTTACACCGGCAGTCCCTATTAACGCTCACCCCGCGCACACACCGCCCTAATCCGCGAGGCCGCGGCATCCCACCCCTACCCCCAGTCACAACAGCCGTTTTGTTCCCGCAGAAAGTGCCTCGTTGTCCCAGCCTCGGAATGTCTTAAGGATGTGAATGCAGAATGCAGAAATGAGGTTTCCGCGGAATTTAGTTCTTCTGCAGGAAGGGGTGGGGGAGGGTGGCAGGAGGGGACGGCTTTATTTTTAGCCGGCTCCGGGGCTGCCCTCCGAGACCCCGGGGACGGCCGCTCGAAACCGCGATGATCCGACTGGGTTGGGGGGAGGGGGGCGGCCCGCAGGACGCGCGAGCCGCCACCGGTGCCAGAGCAGGGAAATGAAACTGAAGGCTTCTCCCCAAATGCTCCAAGGAGAAGAGGGGTGGGCGCCCAGTCGACCCTCGACCGTGCCCACCTCACGGCAGGGCCCCCTCTCCCGCGCCCGCCCGGCCGGCACTGACCTGTGTGCGAAGCCATGGGCAGAGGAGACGGGAAGTACTTTCCGGGCTGGAAGTGCGCCGGGGGCTGCGCGGCCGGTCCGGCCGGGGCCAGGCGCGCGGCGGCGGCGGCGCTGCGGTGGCCCAGGCTCCCGCGCTCCGACAGCAGATGCGGCGGCGGTGCGAAGTCGCGGCCATCCATGCCGGGCCCCGGCCCCGGCCCGCCGCCGCCTCCCGGGAGCAGCGCGGCCGGGGCCCGGGGGAGGCTCGGCGCGCGGGCGGCGCGCGGGCGGCGCGGAGGAGGCGGCGTCCGGGGTCACCGGCGGCGGCGGCGGAGGGGCCGGTCAGCACGCCGGCGGGCTGGGCTCCTCGGCGGGCGGCCGCGTGCCGAGCCGGCGGCCGCCGTGCGGGTCCATAGTCTGCGGAGGCAAGCAGAGGAGACTCGGTGACTCGGGGGCTCGGCTCGCCCGGGGGTCCACGCCCCGCCGCCCCCTCCTCCACGCCCTCCGGCCCAAGCCTTGGACAGGCCAGGCGGCCGACCCGGAGCGCTCGGCGCGTCTCCCGATGCACGCGCGCGCGCCGGCCACCTGGGCCGCCTGGATCCCCGCGGGCACACGCACCGTCCCGGCCACGCTCGGACCGCAGCAGCCTGGGGGAACCCGGCCGTACTGCTCGCCGCTTCCCCTTCGTGGGTCCCTGCGGCGAGGGCGCCGCAGCGAAAGGCTGCTGGCTCCGCTGGGTGATAAAAACCCAAATCTGCGAAGCCATCACGCACACGCACACACACACACACACACACACACACACGCTCACTCAAACGCACACCCTCTCCCCTCCCCCGCTGCCCAAAGGTGTCTCCGAGGAAAGGCCTGGGGTCCACGCTAGCTCTTTTCCTCTCCCCCTATTCCGAGGTCCAGCTTTTACTGCATTCCGCTTAACCGAATAACCATGCTAATTAAGCGAGTAATTTTATTGATTGTAACTCAAGAGTATTTTTTATAACCTTCCTTTTCTCCCCTCTCCCATCCCCCTATGCGTCTTTCGGTCCATTCTTTTGAACCCGCCGCCCCCCCCCCCCAGCCCTAACGGGACCAGGCACCCACCCCGCAGCGCTGAGCCAGGACCCTGGGCCAGCTCCCCAGAGCCCC
This sequence comes from Camelus dromedarius, assembly GCF_036321535.1. NCBI lineage: Eukaryota > Metazoa > Chordata > Mammalia > Artiodactyla > Camelidae > Camelus > Camelus dromedarius. The sequence goes on from NC_087451.1 coordinate 28,080,788, forward strand.
GGGGGTCTGCGTCCACCGCCGGCGTCACCTAGGCCGCCACGCCGCAGTGCCCGGCCTGCCGTCCCGGAGCCGGGAGCTTTCTGGCGAGGCTCGAACAATCACCCCGCCCCCCAGTCAAATTTGCCCAGGATCTTCCTCTGCGGATTGGGGGCTTGGGGGGGGGGCGCTTTGAGAGTCAGAATTTGTTCTCTCAACGCCCCAAATTAGCCATAGGATTTCTCCCTTCATCGCCTGCTGGGGTCGCCGAGCCAAGGCCGGTCTCTGCGCGCCCAGGCGGCCGCGGGACGCGGGGTCTACAGCGCGGGGCTCGGCCCTGGGGAGGCGAACAGTCGACCGGGCCCCGCGTAAGCAACCTTCACCGCTGCCCGGGTCCCAGCAGACCTCCGGCCTCCGTTGTCCACCTCCACCTCCCGGCTGGGCCACTTAAAAATGCCCCCCACCTCCCTTCTTTTCCACCCCCACCCAACGCGGAGAGTCCACTCCGAAGCGAAATCGGGGACAATTTCAGACGCTGAGCGCAGAGCGAGGGAGCAATCGACATAAACTGCAAGGCTGTGCGCCTGAGTGGCCTTTCATTTTGCACATTTCTCCTCATTTCCTAAATCTGCATTGTTTTCATGTCTGGTATCACCTCTAACAAAAGGGGAGATGGGTAGGCTCAAGATTCTTAACTGTGAACTTTGCAGAAAGCCTCTCAAATTTTTTTACTCGTCCCACTGTGACAACAAAGCGATTAAGATGTTTTCCATTTTGTGAATACTATTTTAAATTGCTATATTTAATGCTACGGGTCCTACATGTCTTATTTGCAGACTGTTTTGTGTTTGATTTAATCTATAACCGAAAACATAATGTATTAAGTGAACACATATTTGCTTAGCTGATAAGCTTTTTAATATTTATTCGGAGAGCTTTTGCACTGTAAACAAACGGGACCCACACTAAGAGTTCTCTTTGTCTCTCAACTTCATACAAAGGGGTTTGGGGCTTCCTCCCCTCTGGGGATCGCCAGCTCTCTCCCCCGGTCTAACAAATAACTCGGCTCGCCGCCTCTCGGGCCTGCAGAGCGAGCGCCAGGCCGCCAGGGCAGGAGGAGCGCCGGGCGACGGGGCTGCAGGAGCTGGGGTCAGGGGAGGGAGGGGCTGCCCAGGCCAGGCTAGGGCCCGGCGGGCAGCAGCGAGGCGGGAGCCCTGGGGGCGCGGGGCTGGACAAAGGGAAAGATGTAGGGCAGGGTGGTCGGGAACCTGTGGCTTCAAAGGCGTGGGAGCCGGGGTCTGCGCTCGGAGGGGTGTGGGGCTTCCAGGTGGCCTCCGGGGAGCTGTGTCTGCTATGCTTTTGTTTTGTGGGGTTTCTTTTTTCCAATAAGAAATTCGAAAATTGTCGAGAAAGCGCGAGCAGCTCTCGATTCTCGGGACGCGGGCTCGGCTCCCGGCAGTAATTTTAATCTTCATCTTGTGCGGGGTGGATTGATCCTTCCCCAGCAGCCCGCTAGACTTTGTACGCAGAAGGGGGTGGGTTATGGTCGCCAGTCTGTGCCGTGGCGATTCTTACCCGGTCAGAGGGGGGTTTTCTTTGTGTTCTTTGCTCCCGGGGAGAGGCCGCACTGCGCCTCCTTGTCCGCCAGAGAGCGGCTCCCGGGGCCTGCGGAAGGCGAGCCAGGCAGGGAGCCGGGAGGGGACGCGCGGCCGCCGTGGCCTGGGCCGGGCGTCCCGGAGCCCAGGCGCCGCCACCAGCGAGTCCCAGGGCTCCGAGCCCCCTCCCCCTGCCACCTCCCAGCGCCAGGAGAGGCCGCAGCAGAGGAAAGCTCCATGGCCCCGGGTCGGGCCGTACTAAGAGAAAACGAGCGAAAGCGGCGGCGGGCGGGGGGCTCCGCGCCCGCAGGAAAATCGCTGGCAAGGGCATTTTGGAAAGAGCCGAATTCCGGAACGCCGGGCTCCTCCCCAGGACCCCGCAGCCCGGTCCCCGGAGTCGCCCGTCCGTCTGCGCGTGGCTCGCGCGCTCCGGTATGTGGAACTCCTTCAGGTTTACTTTGGTTTTAACTTAGGCACCTGAAAGCCTGCCCTTGCTTCGGCCTCCCGCCTACCCTGGCGCCGCCTCGGGCGCACTGGCGCCGTGGGGCCTGCAGGCTGGGCTGAGGCGCGGCGCACACGGGGCGCGAGCTGCTCGGGCGCCGCCGCAGAACCCGCTCCCTACGAAACGGTCGTGCCCGACCCCCCACCCCACCCCACCCCACCCCCGAGAGGACCGAGGCCCGGGGCCGCGCCGGACCCCCACGCCCCAGGGCGCACCCGCCCGCAGACCCCGCCCTGCCGATGGTGGCAGGAGCCCCGCGCGCCACCCGGAACGCGCGCGGTGAGAAAGCCCGGCTGCGCTGGCCCCCTCCTCCACTCTCACCGCCCTGGAAAAAAATTTCTGAAATGTTCTAAAGTGAATTAAGCTCTGGAAAGCGAACCCCCAAAACCCTAGCCATTACCCCTCTCCGCCTGGCTCCTCGCCCCGCACGCGGCCAGCGGCCTGAAAGCTCCTCTGGTAGGGGGCCGGGCCGCCTTGGCCAGCATGACCCGGCCGGTTCCCCGCGCCGCAACCGGGAGGGGCTGACCAGAGGCTGCTCGGGGGAGGGGAGCAAGGTGGGGAGGCAAACAATTGGGGTTCGTTCGTGGTGCCGCCAAAGCCGGGCGCACATTGGCAGCGTCGGGGACCTAGCCGACTGTCCGCCAGAGCCGCCTGCGAGCCTCGCGCCGGACGCAGCCTGGCGGTCCCTGTCCTATCGCGATTATTTATTTTTAATGCTGGGTGTCGATCGAGACAACAAGCGCTTAGAGCAAAGCAAGGACGCATTACGGGGGAAATTTTAAACCGATCGATACGATTTTTCAGAGGAAAAAAAAATCGTTCTTATATATAGTCCATCTTTTTAAAAAAAAAGCTTGCTCGACATTATAACGGATTTCTTAACAGGGAAAATATATATATTTCTTAACATCGCAACCCTGAATTTCTCTTGCTTAAAAAAATGTAAATCCCCAAAGCCAAAATAAAAAATAAAATAATAAAAATACAAAAACAAAAAAAATGAAAGCAATTTCAGTTACTTACTGGAGGCTGTTTCCTGGATACAATTGAATGCAATACAATTAAACCAGTAAATGTGACTTTGTTTTGTATTCCTATTGGTATTTTCAATGTGCTGACTGTTGCACTGTAAATGCACCGCTTCCACAACAACGACTCTAGCGAGCCCATCCAGAGCGGCTCTCAAACCTGCAGCCCGGCGCGGCGAGCCACGGGCCCTGCATACTAATAAGCTCGTGCCACTCAGCCCCGAGCAGCCCTCGCCCTGATTGGCCGAGCGGCCCTCCGCGGCCGGGAGCTCGTGCCACTCATTCGGCGTAAACAGGCCTCCCAATAGGCTGGCGCCGGGCCAGGGAGCTGCCAATCAGGGAGCAGCAGGGCTACTACCAAGCCCGATGGCGCCTAATTCAAGCTCGGCGACTGCGCAGCTCCTCTGCGCAGATCGTTGCTGCTGAATGGGAATGTGTTGGCGCAGGGCGGGAGTGGGAGCAGGGCGAGTGGGAGCGCATGTCCACGCGGAGGGGAAGGCGTTTGCTTTTTTTTTTTTTTTTTAATTTAATCCAGCAGGTCTAACGTTTGGCGTCTGGTGCACAGAGGCCAGGAGAAGAAGCAGCAACACCCGCTGAAGCAGATGCTTTTTAAATACTTGGGATCTGTCTGGCAGGTGGCTGAACCCGGCACAGGTAGGCCAGAACTCCAAGCACCGAGGCCTCCTCGGGTTGCCCGGCCCGTCCTCCACTCCGAGGACTCCGCCCACTCTCATCGAACTCAGGCACGGGCTCCAGAGTCGCCCGCCTGGTCTTCTCCTCCCCTACCCCAGGGGTCAGACCCTGAAGAGAGGGTCTTGTGTCTCTGGCCGTGTATCTGCGGACCTTCAGTTTTATCTCCCTTGGCTACATTTTGCAACGGAGCACTAATCAAAATGAAAATAGGAGATTTATGGCCAAGACAAAGATTGCCCTTTCTTCATCTGCAACCAGATTTTTAAAATATATTCACCTTGATAGGCACAGTGTGAAAATCGTGCAGTGTTTTTCAATGTTGCTCTCTTGTATTTCCGCTAAATCCTCGCCCAAATTAAAGACAGCCTCTGAACAAATACCTTAATGATAACCAGATGCAAACTACTTTTTAAGATATTCTCCAAATAAATATTTCTGTTAGAATTTGGTTTCCCAACAAAATACTATTTATTCTCGGGAGTCAAGGTGATGTCTTAGTGGCGATGGATACATTATTTTTACTCCTCGTTCTCCAGGTGAACGCTGCCTCCACCTCTGGGGGACAAAAAAAAACCGGTATTTAAAAACTAGATGCCAATCAACACATCCGCACACGTTAGAAATTCTTCGCCGGCTCATTCCGGTGGGGACACGAAGGGGTTAAGCCAGAGGCCTTCTGTTGTCACCTTCCTTTCCCCGCCCCCCCGCCCGCTCCCGCGGGGCCGCCGGGATTGGCTGGCACTCCGCCAGCAGGCTGTCAATCACCGAGTGTAAACAAGGCGCTGATTGGCTGTTGTCCAGTCCGCACAGTGCCTCCTGAAAAAAGCAATTACTGGCTCCGCGGTTTCAAGGCGGCCCGAGGCCGCTTGATGAAAGGAGATAAGCTAGGGACGGTTTCCAGGACCCCCGCGGGCCGACCCCGGCAGCCCCGGAGCCGAGGTGCCGCCGAGAGCCCGTGGATCAAAGGAATCCGAAGAGAAAGGGGAAGCAGGCGCACGGCCCTGGCCAGCCTTCCCCCGCGGGCATCTCTGACCTGGGGTGGGGGCTCGGGCCGCGGGCGGAGCTCCGGGATTGGGAGCCCGCCTCGGGCGGCGCGGCTGGCGGGGCAGCTCGGGAGAGCCCGGGGCTGACAGGTAAGCGCCCGGCTCCGCAAGCCCCGGCCGGGGGCCTAGGACGGGGCGCGCGGCGCCAAGTCCCGGCTCCCGCAACGCCCCTATTGGATGGCGAGGACGCCCGCCCCCAAAGGCTGGAGCCTCTGGTCAGTCCCGAGGCCGGGGCTTTCGGAAGCGACCCCAGGCGGCGCGCGGCGGCCGCGGGAGGAGAGGCGACACGCATAAATCCATAAAGCGCCCGAAGATCCGATTAGCGCACGGCTATTCATTAGGCCGAGAGCGATTGAATTAGGTCTCGGGTGCGGACCCGGGGGGGCCGGCGCAGGCTGGGAGCGGCCGCCGGGGCGGGGGTTTCTGGCGCGGACCACCGGGTTTGGGCCGTGGCTTCAGGAGAATGAAGTCACACCTTCGGCCCCAGCGTGTTGGGGGCACGGGGTTCCTCCCCGTCCTGCCCTCGCGGGTGCGTGCGGAGACCTCCCGCTTCTCACGCACACCGAGGGAAGCCAACCAGAGCCCGGCCCGGCTCCGGAGAAATCGCGCCCTCGGAGGGGTGGGGGGGCGGGGGCGGCCTCGGCTCCGGGACCCTGCGCAGAGCCAGGCGGGGCCAGAGCTAGGTCCGGGAGCGCCTGCCTGTGCCGTCCCCGAGCACGCCGGGCTCCTACCGCCTCCCAGGCTCCGCTGGCCTTGGCGTGCCGAGGGTGCCGTCTGCGCGCCCAGAGGCCCCGCCAGCTTCCCGCAGCCCTAGGAGTCCCGGCCCCCAGAGGAGCAACCTTCGCCACGGCACGTTTCCCATTCTGCTTTGGAAGCGGAGTTCCCCCTTACTAACTGCCTGTGATAAGCTTGTTTTCCGCCCCAGAAACTTTTTTTATACTTATGTTTTAAAGATCCATTTGAAATAAAGTTTTTTGAGGAAAAAAATGTATACGAGAAAAATTCTCCGTCCAAGAGAAAGAACACCTCGGCAACCCGCAGTGTCCCAGGAATTGCTCCGAGCTCCCTGAGCGCGCGCCGCTGCGGCCCCGCAGGCCCTTGAGTCGGGAAGGGGCTCCAGACCCCGACCGCTCTGTGGGGGAGGGGTGGGGACGCCAGGCCCCCAAGCCCCTACTCTTCTTTAGAGTGTGTGAGCTGGGGCACCGTCTGGGAAGCGCCTCCGAGCCCCCAAAACCTGCCCCCATCCCCGCGGGTAGAGTATTTTCCAAAGGTCCTGGAGCCTGACTGATGGGGTGGCCCCCAGCCACAGTCCGAGACCAGCAGGTTGCCAGCAAGGTAGAAGCACAGGGGACAGCCCGAGGTTCGAGGCCTCTCTCCCCTCCCAAGGCCGGTTCAGACCCTTACAGCTTGCCATCACTGCAGTCCTCATTCAGGGGGTGAAAACCAGCTTTCAGAACCCCCAGTGCTGTCCCCCCATGCCCCTCCTGTCGCATCCAGAGAGAGAGACACACACACAGCCTGCCTGGGGAGGTCTATGGGCAGCTCCCTGACCGCCTGGCTTCCCTCCTCCTTCTCCCCCCAGCATCACTTAAAACAAATCTAGTGGGCTCCCCCCCCAATACTGTTTCAAAACAGTTGTTACAGCAAATAGCTGCAGACGGGCCTGCTGGATGCGGCAGGGGCTGGCAGCTGCCCAGCGCGGGCGCCTGGCCCTCAGCAGCTCCCGCAGTACCAAAATAAGCTCCCGTGTTCCCCTCGGAAGACGCGGCCTCCCCAGGCTCCCCCGGCCTGGGCATGTTTGGCTGGGCGCGCTATCAGCTCCGAGGAAACCTTCCCGGTTTCCTTTTTTACTCTCCCTGCTGTCCAGAGCTAACAAATGTTTTTAATTTTAGAGGAACATGGTGTCAAGGTCTGCAGGCTGGCCTTCCACTGGGGAGAGAGGGAGAACCAGGCAGAGGACAGAGGGGAGGGGTTAGAAATGTGAGGTCAGAGTTGAGCTGGGGTGTCCAGGTCTCTGCAATCGCCCACAGTTTCACAAATGGATGGGCTCTCTGTCAGGCGAGGCCCCCACAGCCTGGGCAGACCACATGCCCTGCCCCAGCCTAGAACACTACCCAGGGGCGTCCTGGAATGCTGGTCACTTCCTCTGCAGCAGGAGAACAGGCCAGGCAGGTACCACTCTGGGCTGGCACATCACACACCCACACTCTGCTCCTGCACACATACCAAACTCATGTGCAGTCTCGTATGTGCACGCATTTACACGCAGACATTCACATGTGCTCACACACCACACAGGCGCACGCATACAAACACATCACCCAGGCACACACTGGAGCATCAGAAAGCATGTCACACTCCCACACGCACATGAGACATACATGCACAAGCTTCCACATCATACTCCAGCACGTCACAGCACACACTGGCAGCAGCACTCTGCAGGAACCTGCCTTCCCTCACACAGCCTAAGGGCCCCTGTCACCCCGGAGCCTTTCCCCAGCCCTAGGGCCCCTCCCCGCACTCACGCCACGCACTGCTCCCCTGAGAGGTCTCCAGGGCTCCTCACTCCCGGAGGACCACCATCCCGCTCTGTGTGAAACCATGAAATAAATCATCATTTTTTAGCGCAAGGGGGTGGAGGTGTTAGGGGAGTTACATAAAATTGTGAATTAGTCGCTGGTCCAAATAAATGCCTGCCTGGGCGAGGGAGCAGCAGAACTGCGGCGGGTAATTGTGACGGGTGTCTGTCCATTGTTCCCTGGGCCATTAGTCAAAGGGCAAATTAGAAACAATTTCTTGATAAAAATTGACTCTTAATTCTTCCCATCAGAGGCACAGGGGGCCAGCTCCAGAGGCTGGGCGAGAGTGCAGGCAGGCACGGCTGGAGACGGGCCGGAATCAAGGTTTGCACTTGCCCCTCGTACAGTGGGGGGGAGCGGGATGAACTAGGGCCCCAGTCGGGGCTGAAGCGGTTCACAGCACCCCCTACCCTCCCTCAACTGGAGGGTTGTGTCACCTCACCCCACCCAGAATCTGGCTGGTTACATGGCCTGCTCGGTTCTCAAGGACAGGGATGGGATTAGGGGTTCGCAGCCTTCCTCTCAAGTAAGTGGGGTTAAAAAAAAATCAGATGCATTCCCAGAAGTTTCCTGGCTAGAGCTCAGCCTCAGTACCACTTCAGCCTCCAGAGCCTCCAGGAAGCCAGGTGGGCCCCCACCCCATCCCCCTGAAGGAAGTCTTCTGCCAGCAGATGTAGGAGGTGGTTCTTTGCAGCTGGGCCTTTGGCTGGTGCGCTGGAGGGGCAGGGGAAGGTCAGAGTGCACCAGCTCCCCTCCCAGGACCCAGAAGCCCCTGCCTTCCACCCTGGCTGCCACTCACTAGGTGACCAGAGCAGCTGCACCCCTGCCTTCCCAGGTGCCCTGGGCTTTGGCTGAGTGGGGTTGCGAAGCCCCCCACCGGGACCCCGAGGATCCTCCCCAAGGTGCTGCACGGGAATCTGTGCCTAGACTAGGGGTGGCCTTCTTTCGTTGCCTTGTTTTGGGGGGACTTAAGCTTTGTTGGGGCAGGCTGATTTTGGAGGGGAGAGGAAGGCCAAGGGAGCAGGGCCACCCCACTGACAACAAAGCGAGCGGTCCAGCTGCAGCCCCTTCACTATCTAGCAGGCCTGCAGGGGCCCAGCGGGCCGGGCAGCAGGGGCGGGGGCTGCTCTGAGGTCCAGGGGCGGGGGCGCAGTCGACAGAGGGTGAAGAGTTATCAGGAGCCAGGCTAGGCCGGGAGGCCCCTCCGGTCACACCTCCCAACGGAGGCTTTCCTCCAGCATCTCCCAGCCCTGTGCACTGGGCTGAATCCCTTCCTAAAGGCCCCAGCTCAGGCCTGAGTCAAGGGCCCGTGTGCTGAGGCCTGAGCCCTGCTCAGTGGGAGCCCCCTGGAACGTCAGAGAGACACAGCTGGTCTCCGTGGGCCACCGACAGGCTCCAAGACAGATTTGGGGATGTGGCTGGAAGTTTTAAAAGGCAAGGAGAGCAGCAGGGGAGCCAGACTTTGAAGTCAGATCAACAGCTTTCCCGGGCCCCCTCCCTCTTGAGGGGTGCTTAATTCTGTTGCTGGTTTGTCCAACCAGGTCAGGAGGCTGCCCAGCCCCCTCGGCCCAGAAGAGGTGCTGTTAAACACAGAGTTGTAATTTGTGGCTAAATATAAGCTGGTGTGTTCACACGGAAAGAATAATTCAGGGTGCTGGTTGTGTGAGGTTATCAAACAGGAGGCCCGCCGGGGTTAAGTTGAAATGATTTTCATAAACTGGCAGGAGCATCGCATTGCCAGCCTCCTCCCTGACCTTTTATTAGTGACCATGTGATTGTTATTACTGTTAAATGGGAGATGGGTTGAGGGGATGCCTGGGACCCCTCAGGGTTGGGGGAGGAGGGCCTGAGAAGAGGAGAGCCTCCCCACTCCCCTCTCCCCTCTGTCCTGCCCCTCCAGCTTCCTGGTCACTTTGTCATCTAGGCTGGAGGAAGGCAGGGGACCCAAGGAGCCTCTAAAGGAATCAACAGTGCCAGGCTGTCCCCCACCCCAAGACTGGCCCTTCAGGGTGGCTTTGGGACAGAGAGGGAAGCAGGTCCTCTGGGGATCTGAACTCACCCTCTAAAGCTGAAACTGGGGGCAGGAATTCACTTAGGTGTTTCCAAATGGGCCCTCCGTCTTCTTGCCTGTAATGAAGGGCCCCACTGATGACTGGCGCCCAGAGCTGGCCTGTGGAGCTCGGGGTGGGTGGCTTAGTGGCTGGAACTGCCCCTTGTGGGGACAAAAGCTCTGGCAGGGCCTAATGAGGGGCAGGTTACTCAGTGCTTCTAGGAACACCCCCTAACCAGAGCCTGGCTGCACGCCCTCCCTGGAAGGACACCTGCCTCCCTCCAGACCCAGCCTTGTGGCCCTGCCCAGCCAAGGGAAATGCCAAGTAAGCAGTTGCTGCCTGAGCTGCTCTGCTAGGTTAAGGCTGTGTGTTTGGGTGTGTTTACACATGTCACTGTCAGGGTCCGTCTGGATGGGCCTCCAGGGCTGGACTTCCCGGGGTCTGGTCTCGCACTGGTGGGAGGGCCCTGGGAGAGGGGAGAGGGCTGAGGGTGTCAGGGTCTCTGATAAAATCCAGCTGGCCCAGGCAGAGCTGGAGCAGGCCAGCCAGGCCAGGAGTAGAAACGAAAGAACAGGGACGGGGACCGCCAACCCCGAGTCTGCAGGGGACAGCTCATCTGCCCCCCAGCCCCACCACATCTGTCCAGCAAAGTTCCTCGGAAAACCAGTTTCTGAGCTCAGGCAGCGGGAGCAGCACTGCCCATTGCCGCCCCTGCCCATGAGTGGGCAGGAACCTTGACACCAGCCTCCCTGCTGTTTCTTCACCTTCCCAGACTTGGAAAAGCCCCAGCCACTGCCCGGCTCCCCCTCCGGCAGCTGGCCCAGCAGAGGGCTCCCGAGGGTAAGGGGCTGTCCGCTGGGATTTGCTACTGACACACAAAACCCAGGCCCAGCCACACACCCACCCTCCTGTTCCCTTCCTACGTGAAGTTGTTGGGCCAAGCTCCCTACTCCCACCCTGGCCCAGCTCTCATCCCCAGCACCACCCCACAAACCGCCTGCCCCTGGAACCACACCCACAGCCTGTCCTGTAGCCCTGGGTCTTTTCCCTGAGGCTGAGGCCTCCCTCCCCAGACTGCCCAGGGCTGGGAAGGTGACAAGCACCTTGTCCTCCTCTCTTATTTCTGGGGGTGGGGGTGGGGTGGAGTGGGCTGGGGCCGGATGGGTGTTGAGTCCTTGGCTTGGTTACCTGCGGCATATATAGACCAGAAATAAATTATTCCCATCAAAATTCCCACAGAACAGCCCCAGGCCTGCAGCAAATTCTTTCCTCCCAGGCTTCAGAGGCAGGCAGTGGGGCTGGTGGGCTCCGCTACACGACCCCGTCCTGCCTGGCCTGAGCATGGCCTCCGCCTCTTTTGTTAACAGGACAACTGATTCATTTAATTAAAAATCATTCAATAGGTCTGTTTTCTTCTGACCTGCACAAATACATGGTCCACCTCACTTCATGATGCACCAATACCCCATACAGGAGGTAATGTGGAGGGGGGACAGGAAAGTGTCCCAAAGGGAGACTCCCCAGAGAACTCTCTTCCAACAGCCCAAGCCAGGATGGCCAGAGAAGCCTGTCCTGGGCCATTTTTGCCAGGCCCTCCACTGCTGCGGCCTGCTCCCGCGGTACTTCCACCGGGGCCTTTTCGAGCACATTCCACCAGGGCTGGGTCTCTGGCAGGCTCTGGGTCCAGGTCCGTTTTAATAAGCAAACCCCAAAACCGGCCGGTTGCTATCTGCTCTGGTGGGTGGAAGGGCAGACGCAAATGGGGGTTTTTCTTTCTGCCGGAATTGATCTTGTTTGCTTTGCATTTGTATTTTTTAATAGCAGTAATTTCCGATGCAAAAGGACCCCCGGGGCGGGTGGGGAAAAATCAAAGTCCCTACATCCCAGCCAGAAACAAAAGCCCTTTGGAAACTGCGCCGCAGGGCGGGCGGCGGCCGGGCGGAGCCGGGCGCCCCGGACCCGCATCGGGAGAAACGGCGCGAAGCACCTACCGCTCGGCGGCTCCAAGGCGGCTCCGGCTCCGGTCTGGGCGGCCGGTGTCCGACCTGCTCGCCCGAGTCCGCCCGGTCCCTAGAACGGGGAGGCGGCCGGAGGCGCCATAATCGCAAATTTATGGCCTGGGTGACGTGCTTCCCTCTCCCACAATGGGGCCCGGTGACATTAAACAGAAAATTGATGAGAGGGGAGCGAAATCTAATCTCTCTCCCCCCACGCCGGCTCTCCGCGCCCTCGGGGAGGGGCTGGGGACGGGAGGCAGAGTGGTCGCCGGGAGCTGCTGCGCTCGGGAGCCCCGCGCCCACGCTTCCTCCCGAGTTCGGGCTCCGGACCCGCGGGCTGGGGGAGGGACCGCGACCCTCGTCCCGGCCCGCACCCCCCGCGGCCCGCCGACTCTCCGCCGGGGTTCGGGCGGCATCTCCGTTCCTTTCCACGCGCCCGGGGCGGCCGGGCGGAGCGGGGAGCCCAGGACCTCACTCTCTCCTGCTCCGAAGGCCCCGGGCCCCGGACAGGGGTTCCGACGCGCCCCCCCGGCCTCCCCTGCGCTACCCACCTCCAGGGCTCCCCCCAACCTCCCGCGCATCCAGCGCGGAGCTCCCCGCCCCCACCAAGCGGAGCCAGCGTCGGGGGAAGAGTGGAGAACCCCGGCCGCCCAGCCCCCACCCGGAGCAAGTGGGAAACGGGGGCAAGTGACCACGCAGGGCGCGCCCGGGGCCTCTGGCCGGCAGCGCCCGCTCTCCTCCGCCTGCGGCGCGGCTCCCCCGGGGCGCGCCCGGCGCCTCCTGGCACCGACCCCGCCGCGCCGAGTCCTTAAAGGCGCCGCCCGCCCTGTCGGCCTTTGTCCCCGCGACTGGGAAGGTCACGCCAGGGACTTCGGGTAGCCGCATGGCCCCGTGAAGCGCCCGCTCCCCCTCCTTCCTCCACCTCCTTCTCCAAAAATTACTCCACTGGCCCTCCCTGCCCTGTCTGCTGGCCTGGCGGAGGGCCGGGCCCCAGGCGCCACCTCGCCACCCTGCCTTGTTGCTGCCTGAGATCTCCAGGCTTTGGTAAGATGCATTGTCCCGCTGGGATACCCAGCGGCGGCACCAGGGACCAACCTTTGAACGCGTGGGGGTGATTCTCAGAGAGAGAAGGGGTGAAGGCGCCCCAGTGGGGCGGCTGGGAGAAGGAAGGGCCAGTGCTTGCAGGAGAGAACACACCCCCACCAACCAGCCTGGCAGCCCTGGCCGCCGCACAGGGCTGTGACTGAATCTGGTGAGGGGAAGCGCCAGGGGATGGACAGAGTCCTGACTGGGGGCGCAGATTGGGATCCAGAGGGCAAGACTTTGAGCAACTCCATTAGTGTACCTCTCTGGCCTAGATGATACGCATCTGGGTGCCAGATGGTGTCCTTAACAGACTGGAACAGAAATGTCATGATGGTGATGCCCATTTTAGAGATGGGCAAACTGAAATTGAGAAAGTGAGCAACTTGCCTGTGTTCTCACCCAAGGGCTATGGACCTGGGCCCCAGGTTCTTCTGCAAAACCAGGACATGGATTGGCTGGTCTCGGGTCCCTAATAGCCCCAAAACTCACGTGGCAGACTTGTGTCCTAACTTCCACAAGCCCCTTACCCTTGGTTGGAGACCAGAAAAACGTGGGCCTCGTGACCACAGTTGGGTGCTTTGGGCTGCTGTACCCACAGAGGGGTGCCACCAGGGCCCCATTCTCCCTGGAAACCCCTCTCCAGGCTCTGCCGGCCCGGCCTGTTTCTCTGAGTCACAGGGATAAAGACACAGCAAGGCAGGTCACCATCTCTGCAGCTGGGAAGAACTGCTGATACATGGCAAGAATCTGGAAGCCAGATTCCAGAAGGTCACATTGGACTCCAACCAAAGAGATTACGTTTAATAGGCTGGATGTGAACCTCCACTTTTAGGTTCAAAAATCAGTTGTAAAAATGCAGGCAGCTTCCCACTGAAGACGTGATGAGCCGGCTTGCAGCTGTCTGTACCATTCAGGCAGAACGGGCTCCCCAGTGCAGGCCCCTTGTGAATTTCCCAGAGCCCCAGCAGCTGAGCCTGCGCCCTCGGGGGCCCTCCGGGGATGTCAGGCTCACTGGGGGGAGGGGATGCAGCTGGGGACAGCAGAGAATGGGGTCCTTGTGCTACTATCATCAAACCCAGGGCTGGATGAACACAGCTTTGTCCGCACCCACACTCCCGTGGTGACCACGGGACCAGGGATCAGTGCCTGGGGCTGGGGGCGCTTCAGAACAAGAGTGGCTGCTTTTTGGCTTCTGTTAACCCTTGAGTGGGTGTTGGATGCAGTCTTTCCTCAGCTCTGTGCCTGGGGTCCAGGGGGCATGCAGACAAGGGTTGAAAATAGGTGTCAAATCCCAGGGTTCAAGACAGTGTTGTGAAACCCAATTTGTTTCCAATTTAAATGGCTGCAGCCTTTGGAGAAGATGAGGAAGTGGCCCCAGCTGAGAGGACCCAGATGAGGGTAAGGCTGAGAAAGGCCTTGTCTGCTCCATCCATCCTTCATGGCTCAAGGAAGGAGGCTGCATCAGGCCCCAGCCAATCCTGCCCTCCACTGTGTAGAGAGGAGGTTGGCCCCACAGGCCTGATGTGGAGTGGACCCCGTTCCTGCTGGGATGCTCCCAAAGCCCCTCCTATTCCAGTTTCTAAGGGGCCAAGCAGCATCCACAGGCCCCAAGCCCTCCGATGATTTGGGAGGAGACCCTTCACTTCCTGCAAACTGCTCTTGGGTACCTGCACCTGCGCGTGCTCAGCAGGCCCTGCAGGGCCACCCACCCCTAGACAGGCAAATGTCTCTTTGGTGTCAGGAGACAGCAGAGCCCCAGGCTCAGAGAGACCCAACCCCAAACCTGTCTGAGGCCATGCGTCCCCCCACGATCACAGGGAAGACTCTCTCCAGGTGGGGATTAGAGGAGCAAGGTGGATGTCCGGGTGGCCCCCGATGACTGGGAGAAGCCTGGGGGCAAGAGTCTGTGGACGAGGGCTGCCCACGTGCCCATTCTCATTACTCCCTGTGTTGGTCAGGAACGTAGCGTGTGAGAGCCCATTGCTTCCACAAACTCCCCAGCGCTTGAACACTGTCAGACTTTTTACCGTGAGCCTTTCCGGTGGCAGTGAAGTGGTATCTCGTTGAGGTTTAAGTGTTTATTTCCCTGATGACTAATGAGGCTGACCAATTTTTCACCTACATACATGCCCATTAAAAACATTGGTTTGTCTCTTTTTGGATAGATGTGTAGAGTTCTTTATCTCTTCTGGACACAAGGCTTTGGTTGGCTAAGTCCCTCTCCATCAGGACGCGCTGGTGTAGGGAGTGAGCATGGCTTCCCGTCTTACTCTCCAAATGGCATCTTGACAATATCTTGAGATTCTCTTCTGTTTAACTCTAGAAGCTTTTTTTGGTTTTACTTTTCCCATTGTGGGCTCTGACCCATTTTTAATGAGTTTTTGTCCGTGGTGTGGTATAGGAACTGAGGGTCATTTTCCCCCATCAACATGCAACCGACGCGGCACCGTGGATGCCGGGCCCACAACTTCCCCTGCACTGTGGTGGCTTCTGTTGTAAACCAGTTGGTTCGAGGGAGGGGTCTCGTTCCGGACCCTCTCTCCTGTTCCGTTGGGCTGTTTGCTTATTTTTGTGCCACTCAGCCGGAATCTTTTGCTCTCTCCTCGGTGAGCCCACCCACTGGCTGGGGCAGAGAGGCCCCCGGGATGAGGCTGCAGGGCTGGCTGGAGGGTTTCTTGTGGACTCCCAGGCCCGAGAGTGTCCACTCAGCTGGCTTTCCCCCTCTCCTGCCCTGAACAGAGCCACCCAGCCAGCAGTCTCAGCAGGACAGAGTTCCCAGGCCAGCAGGTGGGCCCCGGGCCTGAGACCCAGCTGCAGCTCCCAGGCAGGGGCCCAACCTCAGGCCAGTGGCTGCCTCCCCCAGGACAGGGGGGAAGCTCTGAGAGTTGGGGCAGTTGTCAAGGTCAGTCCCACCCGCCCCTCTAGAGTCCTCACGGCCCACACTCTTGTTCAGACACCACGCAGTCATCCAGGACCCCGCGAGGGCCTCGCATGTGTGCACAGGGAACTGGACACTGGAGCTTACACGGCGGGGGGACAGGATGGGCAGACAGAGCAGAGATGACACAAATAGGTCAATTATAGAGCATGCTCGAAGGGCGGCTGGAGGGATGTTGCAATTGTAGACGGGGCGGCCAAGATGACATCTGAGCAAAGCGAAGGAGGAGATGAGGGAGTAGGTCGTGCAGGTTTGGGCTGGGGGCACAGGAGCATTTCAGGCTGAGGGGCTGACCGGTGCAAAGGCCCCGGAGCTTCTGGAAAGGAAAGGAGGCCAGTGGGCCTGCAGCTGGGGGCAGGAGGGAAGAGATGTGGTGCTCGGCCCAGGGAAGGCACAGAGCAGGGGGAGGGCCAGAGCTGGACTTTGGATGAATTTTGAAGCTCAGAGCCGCGGGGATTTGCTGTGGGTGGGAGGAGCAGAGTCAAGGATGACGGCAGTCTTGGGGCTCAGCCTGCGGCGATGGGGGAGCCCTTTACTGAGATGAGGTGCCAAGTACCAGCAGGCTTCAGGGAGGCTCAGGGGCTGGGGTATCTGTCTGCTCAGCATAGTGGGGCTTGTCAGGCAGCTGGGTCAGTCTGGGGCACGTAAGAGCCACCTGCCGGCTTGCAGACCTGGACCCCAGAGTCCAGGCGTCACTGGAACAGAAAGCAGAGGCATGGATGAGGTCAGTGCGAGGGTGCGGGGGGACCGGAGAGGCAGGAGAGCTGCCAGGCAGAGTGGGTCCTGGAAGCCTGGAGAAGGAAGGTCCCGCCAGGCTAGCATCATCTCCTGAGTCAACCAAGAGGAGGGCTGAGCTCAGACCCTTGGATCTGGTGCAGTGGAGGCGACTGGCCTCCCGGACAGGTCCCTGTTTCACTCCCGTTCCCCTCCCAGGCTAAGTACCAGCGCACAGGACTGACTCCTCCCCACCACAGCGTGCGCCCCGGGGCCCCCTCCCTGGCCTGGTGACCCCTTGGGGAGACTTGAGCTCCCTACAAGTCCCTTTTACTAGAACCATCTTGTTCAGTTCCCCCACTTAAGGCTGGTCCTAACCCCGAGTCCAGTGCCCATTCTGGGGATGTGGAAACAGCCCAGAGAGGCCTTCACTCCACCCTGAAGGACGGGACTGGGATGATTGAAGGGGCTGGGCAGTCAGGGGCCCGAGAGGGCAGGACATGGAGTGGGGGGAGCGAGCAGGCTGCTTCCGCCAAGGGATTATGACCCTGGGTCCTGATGGGTGATGTCATGGGTCAGACACTCCGGTCCCAGCTGCGGGAGAGCAGGGGGTGGGGCTCGGGGCCACCTGAGAGCCTTCGGCCTCTCTGTCCAGACCTCCCCCTCCCCTAGATACCCTCCTTACCCCACCTGAGGCTGCCTGCTCAGCCTGGGGGTGGAGAGCTGTCCCTGGGCCTACGGCCCTGGCCTCTCCACCCACCCCAGCACACTTTGATCCATCGCCCCCAGCCCACTGACAGAGCTTTGTGCCTGAAGCTGGGTCAGGGCTGAGACCCTGGGTTGCCCCTCTCTCCCAGCCCCCTCAGGCTCCACACCTTTGCAGGTCAGGCGGCAGGTCCACGGGCCAGCCACCGGCAGAGCTGGGGGTCCCATAGGGCTGGACAGGCTGTCTGCTCGTTCCTCCCCAGGCTGTCTTGGGCAAAGTCTGACACAGGACTGACTCCACCTCGCGGGCAGCCACCAGGGCCCTCGTGGACAAGGGCCTCTGCCCACCTGCAGGCGAGGAGCAGAGGTTACCCGGCCCCCACTCCGTGTGGCAGACAGACCCGGGGGCTGCCTGATCCCAAACAAGGCACCCTCTGGCCCCGAGGCTGTGTGACCTCCTCATGTGACCTGCGGGCCAGCCAGGGTGGCCTGGGCCAGAGGAAAGGGGCACTGGGAGGGCAGCCAGGGCACCCAGGTGCCCACGTATCTGGTGTTCAGGTGCCCGGGTGCCAAGGGCCAGTCCCCCTCCCGTGGCTATGCACCCACATTCTCCAGTCCCCTGGTCGGTCCCTTCTGGTTCTCATTTGCATCCTATTACCACATGAGGTCATCCTGGGCTTAGGTTAGGTTCCAAATCCCATGACAGTTATCCTTATAATGAGAGAAAGGCAGAAGGAGATTTGAGACCCAGACACGCAGGGAGGCCACGTGAGGAGAAGGCAGACTTGGGGTGATGTGACCACAAGCCAAGGGGTGCCTGGGCCACCAGGAGCTGGAAGAGGCAGGAAAGATTCTTCCCCTGAGGACTTCGGGGGGAGCATTTTCTGGCCGACACCTTGATCTCAGCCTTCCGGCCTCCAGCGCTGGGAGATGAATTCCTGTTGCTTAAAGTCACCAAGTTTGTGGAAGTTTGTAGTGGAAGTCCTGGGAAAATAATATGATACTTTAAGAAAAAATTCAAAAGGCAGAAGAGATGATAAAGTGAATGGATACTCCCGGCACTCAGCCGTCCCCCTGTGATGGCGTCGGCGCGTGTGCAGGGAGAGTGGCCTGTGCTCACAAATCGGAGCACCCCGTGGGCCGTCACCCACGCACTGTTAACCTGCCCTCCCCGCCAGGCACTCAGCCCCAGTCCAGCCTTAGGGGCCGTGAATGTCCTGTCCTCTTCGGGGCTCCCGGTGGGAAAATCCCTGGAAGCAGGTTCGCTGGTTAAGAGCACTCAGGTTTTGGGGACAAATATCGCTAAATGACTCTCAGAAGGTGGCCCCAATTCTCAGTCTCTCCAGCAAGCATGGAGGGTACCTGGCCACTTCCTAGGAAGGTTTGGAGCCTGGGGGTCTCTGAGCATGGGGGTGGGGGTGGGGGTATGATCTGTGGGTCCCTGGTGTGTGGACGTGGCCAGGGATCGGACCCAGCTGAACCGCCAAGCCTGGGGCCCACACGAGAGCTCAGGGCCATGTGGTGGGGATGGGCGCTCCCGCTTGCCACCTCCCCAGGCAGGATGATGGACGGACGTGCAATTAACCTGCCTGTGGTTATGTTGGCAACAGAACTGGAACAGGAAGTTAGTGTTATAAACCAGGGCCTTTCAAGTTATGATGAAGTCATCAAACAAATGAACCCGTGAGCACAGAGGGCAGGCGTCTCGAAGCACCGGGGGTGAGGAGAGGAGAGCCCCAGCCCTTCCCAGTCTGGCCCGGACAACCGTGCAGGGTGCGGGGCCTGGGGCTGGTCCCAGTGCCCCTACTGGCGGTGGTCGCTCTCGCTCTCCGGGCCTCCGTTTCCCCATCTCTCCGGGTAGAGCCCCCAAGCCCCGCCCAGTGCCTCAGTGTCATCTGCCCTCCTTCCTGAACTCCAGAGGCTGCTAACACCTGAACATATTCACTGCCCAGCCCGCACATGAGAGCAAGTTCCGGAAGCCCCACTCTCGCCAGGGGCTGGCCCTTTGGAGAACACCCCTGCCTGACCTCCGGATACGCGGCCCCTAACAGGCCTGAGCAACTGCCATCTTTCCTCTCGCGCTCATCAGGCTGGGCTGTCTTGTAAGTTCTAGGGTTTTAGGGAAACCTCGGGATGGGCTTCAGCATAGCCCTGATGGCACGACAGAGCCTGAATGGCAAAGGGAGGGGGACACATCAGCCATCCAAGTGGGGGACCTGAGGTCCAGCCCTCATGTCATAGGTGGGGATCTGAGCTGGGGAGGGTCTGGCTCTTGGCCCACGATGCTCAGCTGTCACATCTGGGGGCAGAGCCAGGTGTGAGGGAACCGGCCAGTCCCCTGGGCCAGCACGGTGCCCACCATTCCCCTAGTCCAGGAAGAACCTCTCTGGCCTGTGCCAGCCTGTCCAGACCCCGGACCTCAGGCCTCTGCAAGCTGAGGCTGGAAGAACCAAGACAGAGCTTCCCGCCTGGGGTTTGGGGCTCAAGGCTGCTGTGGTGTGGAGGGTCCCCAAGTCAGCACTGACCCCCAGCTGTAGGTAGAGTGATGGACGTTGTCCTGGACGGGGCTCCACACCCTGCCCGCCGTGCCCACAGCCCACCCCACTTGTCTCCAGCGCTCGGGGTGGCCGCTGCCCGTGGTCCCCCCCTGCTCCTCACACAGCCCTGCCCCGAGGCCACCCCCTCTGTCCCCTGGTTCCAGGCCCTCCTCCCACTGACTTGGGACACCAAGCCCAGGGGTCCTGGGAGACTGTGCAGCAGTGAACCCCTGGGCTTGCCACAAACGCAGCTTCCACCGTGCTGTGGGCTGCCTTGTTGGGGTCCTAACGCCCCGCACCTGTGAACGGGAACTTGTTTGGAAATAGAGCCTTTGCAGATGTGATCGAGTTAAGATTAATTAACCCGCCTGTGGTTACGCTGGCAACTGAACCAGAGCAGGAAGTTAGCGTTATAAACCAGGGCCCTAATCCAATGACTGGTGTCCTTACGGGAAGAGGAAATTTTGCAGACAGACACACAGAGGGGAGAAGTCCCGTGGTGATGGAGCAGAGACTGGAGTGAGGCGGCCACAAGCCGAGGGGCCAAGGGCGTCAGCAGCCACCAGGGCCGGAAAAGGCATGGAACAGCTTCTCCTTCGCAGCCTCCAGAAGGGACCGTCCCTGCTGACGTCTCGATTCTGGACTTCTGGCCTCCAGACTGGGAGAGACTAGATTCCTGTGGTCCTAAACCACCCAGTGTGCAGTAATTTGTTTCAGCAGGTGTTGAAAAGCAATGCACTCCCCTCTGCTTTGCTCTTGTCTTCTTTTTTCTTCTCCACTCCTTTTATTTGGGGCCAAGGAACCAGGCTAGTCAGGCATGTGGTTGGGCAGGGCAGTCAAGCAGCTGGTGTCTTGAAGATCAGAGGTCAGGCTTCTCACCTTTGAGGAAGAGAGTGTCCAATATGGAAAGGACGAAGCCTCGAATCAGTTCTGTGGAGCTGAGCTGCAATTGCGGTATTGGAGTGAACTCATTTTTTTTTTAATTCCTTTTTTTTTTTTTGATATTTTATTAAGTTTATTTATTCATTTATAGACGAGGTACTGGGGCTCGAACCCAGGGCCGTGTGCATGCTAAGCATGTGCTCTACCACTTGAGCTACACCCACCCCTGTGAACTCGTGCCTTTTAATCTAGAAATAGATGTCGGGGTGTGTGTGTGTGTGTGTTTCTTTGCTCTGTCTGCCGAAAGGGCCCAGAGACAACAAGGTGACTGCAGCAATGAGCGCACCTAGTGCCCAGACCTTGGTATCTAAATTCCATTCTCCACTAGGAGGAAGAGAGCTTTTGGAGAAATGGCTGATTCCAGGGCTGGAGCAGGAATGCTCCAAATGGAATGCCTCGTGTCGGCGGGAGGTGAGGAAGCACGCAGAGACTGACCGGGGTGTCAAATGGTAGGAAGCAGCGTGAAGGGGCTCCCGCCGCCCAAATCCAGAGCAACTTCTGCAACAGAATAAAGATGGTAATGGACTGTTATCTTTCTTTATGATATAAATAAGTCATGATATAAATAAATGGATGAATCCATAAATGGGAGAGAAAGCTGGCTCTTAAACGCGGAAGGAATAATGGAATTAGCAAACTTCCATTTGCCAATCAGCACGTTAATAATTGATTTAGGGAGAATCAACGACAGAGGCTCAAACTGCCGGTGAAAGGCTGATGGGAAACAGGAGATTTCCTCAGACTCCACATGTCTCCGCGCCGAGCGCTCACTATTATCCCTTACTTACCAGTGGGTCCAGGCGCTCGTTAATCAGCTTTACAGTGGAGACACCTGGCAGAAGTGACCTTACCTGCGGGGTGAACGTCGCTACCACCAGCACGGGGACAGCAGACGCCGTGCACCTCCAGGCAGCTCGCATGGAGAAGCGCACAGCATCACTTCTGAAACGGTCCTGCCAAAAGTGCAGACGCGGGATCTAGAAACCAGCCCAACCCCAGGGATGTCGTTCAAACTCACTTCCAAAACATCACGGTCATGAAATACAAAGAAAGACCAGTCTTAAAAGTTTTTTTTTTTTGGATCACACTTGAAACTAGATTTTTCAAAAGTGATCTTGTCTTCCTACCACCTGGACTGCCTTCTCAGTGGACAGTGACATTCAGGGTCCCAACTCAGGGTCTACGTGGTCTTGGGACCGGGCCGGTGAGCCTGGAAACCCCACTGTCGGCTAGCTTTACCATCTTGAGGGAGCCCTCCACTTTCCAGCCTCAGTTTCCCCACCTGCCACACAGGTTTTGCTGGCTCTGCCTTCCTCCCTGAATTCTGAGGTGCTGACTGCGACCATCAGACCAAAGCGTGGAACGAAAGCTTTCTTGAGCCTAAGCAAGAAAGCCACAAAGAAAGACTTGGATTCCAAAATTAAGTAGACTAAGGAAACATGACAACAGTCCACCGTGTGATCCCGGATTGGCTTCTGGACCTGGACAAGGCACTGTTGGGGCGATCTGTGAGAACCTCTGCTGGGTCTGTGAGTGAAGGGTATCGCCTTCCTCCACCAACGTCCTGATTTTGATCGTTACACGGGTGCTTCTTTCAGGAACTACACAGGCCAGGGTTTACGGATAACGGGCACCCTGTCTGTAACTTGCTCTCAAATGGCTCCAAAAATTAAAAACAAAAAGTAGGATCAGAAAACATAGTAAAATGTTAATACTTAGGGAATCTGGGCGAGCAGAACCCAGGAGCTCTCTTTCAACGTCTGTACACTGGAAATTATTCAGAAGCAAAAAGTTAAAGAAAACAAACCGCAAACCCACCCCGCTCACAGGATGAAAAGATAAGCAGCAGACAGGGTAAGGGGGGGAGAGGTCTGTCAGCCGCAGATCCAACCAAGGACTAGGATCTAAACTATGCAAAGAATTCTTAGAGCTCAGCAGTTAAAAAAAAAAAAAAAAAAGCAAACAATTAAATTAGAAAATGAGTAAAAGACATGAGGAGGCGTTCCCTGAAGAGGCCACACAGACAGACGGCCGCTGCGCACAGGAGGAGGAGATCCATGTTGGGCCCGTCAGGGATGCAAATTAAAACCCCGGGGTGACATGGGAGCCCACCTATCAGAACGGCTAAAATGAAAAACAGCCACAAAAGTAAATGCTGGTGAGGATGTGGGGAAACCGTGTCACACATGCGTTACTGGTAGGAACGTGATGCGTTCAGCCCTCCTGGAAAACAGTCTGGCTGCTTCTTTAAAAACTAAACATGCAACTACCTCAAGCCCTGCAGTTGTACTTCCTCAGCCTTTATCCCAGAGAAATAAAGACTTCGGTTCATCTTGTAGTAACTTACTGTGAAAAAGAATATGCAAACGAATGTATGTGTGTTCCTGCATGACTGAAGCACGGTGCTGTGCACCAGAAATTGGCACAACACTGTAAACTGACTGTGCTTCAATTTAAAAACAAAATATGTATAAAGACAGGTTCACATACAGAATCCTGAAGCTGAGCAGCTTTATTTGTAAGGCCAAAGATGGGGAACAACCCAAATGACCTTCCAGGGCCGATGGCTGAACAAACGAATCCGTCCACACCAAAGAGGAAGAGGAAAAGCTGCTCACAGCAGCCCGGATGAACCTCCAGTAAGTTGTCCTCAGTCAAAGAAGCCGGTCCCAAAGGTCACATGCTGTAGGGCCCATTTATACAGGATCCGTGAAAAGGACAAAACTGTAGAAACAGAGGAGAGGACGGTGGGGGTAGGGGGCTAAGGCGGGGGGAGCGGGCAGGGGGAGTTGCCATAAAAAGGCAACTGCAGGCATCCTTGTGGTGATGGAATGTTCTGGATCTTGACTGTATCGATGCCAAAATCCTGGTTGTGATATTGTAGTGTGATTTTGCAAGACGTTAACCATGGGAGGAAACTGAGTGAAGGGTGCGTTAGCCCTCTCTGTTATTTCTGACAACTATGTATGAGTCTAGAATTATTTTGAAATAAAAAGCTTAACAAAAACATTCTGATTTTTTTGGTTTGTATATAAAACGTTTCTATATAATATAATATGATATATAATGTGATTTTGTATAATTGCTAAATGTATGTTGCTGTATTTATTCCATACATTTGCATACTCTTAAACAAAATTTAAAATATTTAGGAAAAAAGGCCAGATCCCCTGTCCTCCAGAGCCTCTAAACTGGAGTCTTCAATGGTCTGGACTCTGTGTATCAGCAAGTTCCCAAGTTGATTCTGATTCTCGTTCAGACTGAGACCCGCAAGATCTCCAGGGTCAGCAGAGAAGTGTCTTCTGAAGTCCTCACCCTCCCCCAGGCCACAGGCCACCATTCCAGTCCACTCATGCTATTCGAGAAAGTGCTGTGAGCAGGAACTGGGCTAAAGCTGGGTACAGAAAGCCAGCCCGCAGCTCACAGGCAAGGCCCGCAGCCAGGGACCAACGCCCCTCTGTCCCCGCCTCCGTGTGCCCCCCACCTCTCACGGACCCCCCAGGGCTGCTCTGTGCTCTTCGCAACCGCTCAGCAACCCGCCCTACCTCGCCAGGCTCGGGGGTCCTCCCCTCGGGCACTTGTCTCCCAGCACCGCCTGAGGGCTGAC
Source organism: Camelus dromedarius (assembly GCF_036321535.1). Taxonomy (NCBI): domain Eukaryota; kingdom Metazoa; phylum Chordata; class Mammalia; order Artiodactyla; family Camelidae; genus Camelus; species Camelus dromedarius. Next base: position 28,104,784 of record NC_087451.1, read on the forward strand.
GCGGCCATGCCGACCATGCCCGCCCGCACTGGAAAGCGTCATTCCTCTGGGAACCCACATCAGAAGCACAGAGGGAGCGTATTGTGTGAGCTTTCCGGATCCCACCCCAAATTCACAGACCAAATTTTAAACGTATTTTAAATGAACTCTCCTGAGGATCCTCCTGCACGTGGACACCAGCCCAGCAGTCAGACTCTCACTTCCTGGAATTTCGACTCTTGTGCAGTGACTGACAGTTGGGCATGTGGTGGTGTGAAAAAAAACAACAAACACGCTTACCAGTTCTCTGATGCCCCCTCGAGTCAGGGCTGCCTCTGGCCACAGCCTCGGCTCATCCAGCAGAGCCTCGCTGCTTCTCTCCGCGTCTCTCGGGATGGCAGCCTCTGGAGCCCCCAGCTGTGATGCAGGGAGTCCGACGGCCTGAGGCCGCCACACTGTGAGCAAGCCCAGGCCACGCGGAGAGACCACAGGTAGTTACCACGAGCCCAGTTGAGGTCCACAGGCATCAACCACCAGGCGTGGGAGCTAAAGTGTTTCCAGATGATTGCAGCCCCCAGGCTCTTCAAGTCACCCCCAGATTCCTGGTCTCCCTGGAAGACAAAGGGTGTGATGTGGCCTAGTCCTGGCCAAGGAGACGCAGACAGAAACCTCTGAGGAATTCTCTTCCTAAAAACGAAGGAGCAGCTGTGTGCAGATAAGGCTTAGGCTTTACCCCTTGGCCCTTCCCCCTTCATTTCTTGAAGCAGGACATATCTGGAGGCACAGCAGCCATCTTGCAACCATGAGGACAAAAGCCAGATGCCACCCGACGCCAGATTCTGTATCTCTGATGAGCTCCTCCGACAGCTGGATCTATCCTGGACTCCGATCTTCCTGCTTGAGACACACAAACTCTGCCTGGGCTGCCCACAATGTGTTGTCTAGTCTTTGCAACCGAAGTTACAGAACAGCTCCTACACCCAGCGTATCTCTGTGATGGCTGCAAATGAAAGAGTGGGGTGTTTTTTTTTTGGGGGGGGTCTCTTTCAATGCTTTCTGCCTTGAATTCTTTTTGTCTTTTATTAATACTACTACATCTGCTCTTTTTTTGTTAGCATTTGTCTGATATAGTATGTTTTTTGTCATCCTACAAATTTTGCTTGCTTTTTGTTGTGGTAAAATATACATAGGAAATTTGTGTTGTAGCCATTTTTAAGTATAGGATGCAGTGACATTCGGAACGTTCACAGTGTTGTGCAACCATCACCACTGATACAACATTTAAAAACTCTAGTGGGGGAGGGCATAGCTCAGTGGTAGAGCTCATGCTTAGTACACGTGAGGTCCTGGGTTCAATCCCCAGCACCTCCTCCAAGAATAAATAAACAAGTAAAGCTAATTATCTCCCCCGACTAGATAAATAAATAAAGCAACCTCTGTACTGAAGCGCAACACACACAGAAAAATGCAGCTACGTTCAATGAGCAGCCCAACAGATTCTCAAATAACGAACACACTTGTGCAACCAGCACCCAGATCAAGAAACAGAAGGTTCACCTGGTGTCCCCTCCCCACCCCTTTTCTGTGTTTCTGCGGGGTTTACTGCTGGGGGGGCGTGCAGGTAGCAGAAACTCTGCCTCAAACTGGCATCAACGCTAATGAAGTCGAACGTTTTGCAGGGCAGCGCTGGCGGACACAGAGATCCAGCAGTGTCTCCCAGAGGCAGGGTCCTGCTCAGGGCCTCAGGATGCTGGGGAGGGGGCGGTTCTGCCCTCAGGCTGGGCGAGGTGCCTGGAGTTGCCGGCTTCCTGCCCAGACCCAACAGGATCCAACAGGATTCAGGCAAGTCCAGAATAAAATTCAGGATCTTGTCCTAGAGTCCCACCCGTCCCACTGCAGGTGCCGTGCAGAACTGGCCCCGTGCCACCCAGCTCGGCTCTGGCTTCAGCAGCAGAGTCATCATGATGGGCCTGGGTACCTCTTGGCACCTAGAACCCTTTTTAAAAAATTTTAATTGAAATGTAGTTGATTTACAATGTTAGTTTCAGGTGTACAGCAAAGTGATTCAGTCATACACATAGATAGATAGGTAGGTAGGTAGATAGGTAGATAGGTAGGTAGGTAGGTAGATAGGTAGATAGTAGGTAGGTAGGTAAGTAGATAGATAGATAGATATTTTTTCTTTTCAGATTCTTTTCCATTACATGTTATTATAAGACATTGAATATAGTCCCCGGTGCTCTACAGTAGGTCCTTGTTGTTTATCTATTTTATATACAGTAGTGTGTGTCTGTTAATTGCGGACCCCTTCTTAGCGTAAGGTTTCTTAGATACACAGTGTTATGAAGGAGACCAATGACATGACAGTACGATAGCCGAACTCTGTATACGACCTGTGTATGTTCTGCATATGTGTATTACCACATCACAAAAATCATGGTGTTTGTGCTTCCTCATTAACATGTTAAATAAGGACCCAAATTTTGAAGTCCTGATGAACAGAAACAGTATTTCAGGATACCTACAATAACTGCAGAGTGACTGGAAAATACCAGTGAAGTCATAACCGAAGGAAATGCCAAATTGCAGTGAGAGACCAGAGAAAAGACAGGCGTGATGACACAGTGTCATCTCAGCTTCCGGACCCCGATCCCGTCCACAGGCCCAGCTTAGGGACCCCTGGCCGAACCGGCCGCGGTTGGGGCTCAGCCTCGTTGGCGGCACCTGTCTGGATGTTGAATTTTCGCCTATCCCAAGTGCCTCTGTCTTTTAATGCAAGACTGTAACTCATCAGCACTGACGGCGATGACCGACGTACTTAAACCTAGTCCTGGGGTCTGACTGCAGAGTCTCTTTACCTGTTTCCTCCTGGTCTTCCCACCCGCCACCCGCCCCTGCTTCCTGCTTTTGTCAGAAAAGTCAAGATGTCCTTGTGCAAATTTTTTCTTCTAGCGGTTTGGAAGTTTTACTTCCTATTTCTATTTATCCAGCAGTTACTTACATTTTTCTAACGTGCGCATCTGAACCTAGCTTTCCCCACCCACATCCAGAGTTAAGCAAATACCTCGGTCGTCCCTACGAACGAGACACACCACTTTCCAGTTTTACTTCCCTCCTCTCCTCTCCTCGGCCCGGGATGAGATCACCCGGATTTTCCTCCCAGACTGCTGAGAGTATTTTCCAGCCTGCGTCCCCTGATAAAAATAGTTTCGCTGGCTCCCTGTAGCCCATGTCTTCCTCTTGGATGCGTTTTCCATTTTGCTACAGTATATAAGCTAGTAATTATTTTGGATGGTATTCGTTGGAAAGAAACTCTCCTCACACTTGGCACGACCCCCAAAAGTGTTTGTTTTCCCTTCCAGGCGAATGGCTGTTTGGCCCGGTGGAGAATCACAGGTTCACGTCGTGTTCCCTGCGAACTGTGAGGGTGCCCCTCCGCTGTCTGGACCCAACGCTGCTGACGTCTGATGGCAGGCTTAGCCCTTTCTTTCCTTTTTTTTTTTTTTTTTTTTTTGAGGTAACTTTTTTTCCCCACTGGGAGCTTTTCTTTGATCCCTTTCAACTCTGTGTGCTAAAGTGTCCTCTCCCGCCCAGGGCTGTTCCCCTGTATTCTCTCCTGAAGCTTCCTTTCCTCTGCCTCTGTCCTTTGCAATTCCTTTTCACAACTGAATGCAAAAAACTGTGGGCTTATGTTGCATGTTCCTTCTCCCCTCCCTTTTTTTTTAATAGAGGTACTAGGGATTGAACCCAGGACCATGCGCTCTGCCACTGAGCCAGACCCCGCCCCCAAGGCCCATGTTTCTTAATTTTTCCTTCCTACGTTATAACTTCTGGTCTCTGACTGTGTTCTGGAGCATTCTTCAGTTGACTTTTGGAAAGTACCTCTTCAAACTTACTTTCATTTTTTTTCACTCACATTCTGGCTCTTTCCTGTCACCTCCCTAGTTTTCCCAAGTGTTTAGCCGGGGCATAACAAGGGAAGCGTGTTGTTATTTCCAGCTGGCCATATCCGTTTCCCTGCCATCCACAAGCCAACCACTAAAGCTAACACCACATATTTTAGGGTTTGGTCACACCAGCTCCCTGGGCACCCATTTCTGTTTTAGTTAGGCTGGGCGTATTAGTCAGCTGTTGCCACAGCAATGCTGCATAACAAACCACTCCAAGGTTCCATGGCTTAAACATCACTGACGCTCACCATCACTGCTCTGAGAGTGGATGTGGGGCACGTTCTGGTCTGCTCCGGGGCTCCTTCACCCTCCTTGGACGGGTGGCTTCCCATGAGCGTGTGGTCTGCTCCCCACTCCTCCAGGAATACTGTCTTCCCATGGATGAGGCCGACCAAGTGGGCATATGCTGAGCCTCTTCTCACCTCACTTCTGCCAACAACCCACTGGCCCAAGGGAGTCACACTGCCAAGCCCGAAGTCAGGGTGGAGAAGTATGTGCCACCTGGAGGCCATGGCAAGGAGGGAGATGTGAAATTCTACTGCAGGGGAGAGAACTGGAATCAGTGACTCAACCAAGCACAGTTCAGTTAAATTGCTCCAACGTCCAGACCCTTTGTTTCAGGTGGAACAGCCCCAACAACAGGGCAGCGGACTTCTCTCTGTACAGCACATGGCAAGGGCTCCAGTTTGACTATGGTCTCAACTCCTGTAGCTGTTCAAGAGTCCTGGCTGCAGGATGGTGACTGGCCATCCTCAACACACAGATTCCTGAGTCACTAGGGTTGTCACCGTCCAGGCCCAAATGCTTTGTCCAGGCACAGGAGAGGTGCCAGTCACACCCACTGACATTCAGCTCACACAGCCACACCTACTTGCTAGGGAATTTGGGAGAAGAGGGTGGAAGTGCAATCCTGGCCCTGCCTCGGGTGAAGTCCTTCTTGTGTGGTGCCTGGTGCTGCTTCCTGTTCATATGCAAGGGTCCCTGTTTGTCAGTAGTCAGTGGTCTCCAGACTGTGTGGAGGGTCCAGCTGGCTGCCAGGGGCCTCAGTGACCACTCTGGGGACATGAGACTCCCTGTTCTGTTAGGTGTTACCAACAGGATCCTTTTCTGTCCACCGCCTGCTGCTTTGCACAGCCAGGGGTGGGGCTTACCACAGATACCCCTGTGGGTCACCCCGATGGTTCCCTAGACCCCTCGGTTGCTGCCTCTGTGCCACCGTCACCTGCCAGCAGTTGCTCCCCTCCAGCCAGAGCAACAGCCCCCGACCCCCAGGATTCCTGGCCCACAAGGGTGCCCTTCATGTTCTCCTGGTTATAATGGATTTTTAAATTTTTCTGTCATTTCCAGGCATGGAAGATGGGGACGTATGCTGTTAGGAGTGTCTGGACCACCATCTCGATTCTCTTCGAGGCACCTAAAGCCCTTCAGTTCTCAGTCCTTAGGTGCTTAGTCCCCGAGAGCAGAATTTCCTAGGACCTGTCGGTGGGGACTGCCTGCCGCCTCCTGGTTCCTACTGGCCCCCGGGGGCCTGGCTCAGGATCCCTGTCACTCTTGGAGGGGGGAACTCCAAGGTGGAGCCTTGGAGGTCACTGTCTAGCGGCTTTAGCAATGGGAAATTGGATTGTGACTTTGGTAGCAGCAGCTCTCGTGATGTGGGGACCGAGAATCCTCGGGCCAAACCGGAAGGTCTCAGGACGTTTGTGACATGGCACCCGGCTCATGTAGGGTCAGCGAGCCCCTGGACGGACAGGACCCTGCAGGGAAGCCCCTTCCTGGAAGGTCTCTACGCCCCGTGCTTTCAAAAAGAACCATCGCTGGTTGTTCCGCTCTGGTTTCTACTCTACCTGTGATTAAATTTTGAGCTGAGGTTTAGAAACCAAGGAAAGTTTGGAAGCCACCCTCCCTTGAGGACTGCAGCCGACCACATCATGTGGCTCCCCCTCTCATAGAATAAGACAGACCCTGTCTGCTGCTTTCAAGGAAGGTGCAGGACTGGAGCCGGCACAAATTCTCCTCCAGAAGCAAGGCAGCCTGCTTTCTGTGTTTCCATTAAGGAAAAGATGGGAACTAGCAATTTGGCGTCCCCAAGGCGGTTTATCACCTCCCCCTCTCCCAAGAGGCAGCAGGGAAGCAATACAAGTGTCAGAATCCTTCTCATCCCCACAGGGTTGAAGTGAGGGCACTGGCAGAGCCCCTCGCCTTGATCCCCTCCTGCAGGTAAGCTAGGAAGAACCCTGCCTCTGGGCAGGGTTCTAAGAGTAGCAGGCGGTGCAACCCTGGCTGGCTGCGGAAGCTCCCGATCTGAGTCCTTCGGCGCCGGCTTTTCCTCTTCAGTCTGACCTAGCCCAGGGGGTCTAGGGGCCACTTCTCATTCGAGGTGCTCCTGAGGTAGCCACCAGGCAAGCACTGCCGCCCGGACTGGCCCCTGGGCCCCAACGCCATCCCATGGGAACTAGCTAGGGGCTGGGGGCGCCCCTGAGCAGCAAGCAACCCCCTCCGGGGCTCCGGGAGGCTCTCAGAGCACCCTCCTTTCTCTTCCGGTGCTGCATTTCTCTGCAAGTCCCAGAGAGATGCGACAGGCGGTTCTTAACCAAATCCCCTGGGCCCCCGAGGTCGCCACGAAGTGTCACCCCCACCCCCTCCCCACTCCGGGAAGCTTTTCTGGACAGCGGAGGGCAGATTCGGAGAAGAGCTCAGGCGGCTGGGGCGGGGAGCCACACGCTTCTGGGGCACGGGCGCAGGCCCGCCAGACGCCGCTCTGCAGCGCAGGATCCCCGTGCCGCGGCACCTCCCCTCCCGGCCCGCCCGGCCCGCCGATTGGCCCAGACGCGCACCGCCCGCGTCTCCGCGCGATCCCATTGGTTCGCGCCCGTGGCCTAGACAAAGGGAGCGGCGGCGGAGGGCGGCTATTGGGCCGGGCGCCGGCTGGCAGGGGGAGGTGGGAAGGCGCTGAAGGGGTGGGGTGGGATGGGGTGGGGCGGGGCGGGGTGGAGGGGGGAGTAAGAGAGCTGGTGGGGGAGACCCGCACAGGAAGGGGCGGGGGGCGCCCGGAGTTGGGGCGGGAGGAGAGCGAGTGGAGGAAGGGTGGAAGAGACCGGAGAGGCGGGGAGCGGCAAGGGAGGGGCTGGGGGCGCCGAGGGGCGCGGGCGGGGGAGGAACAGCGGGGCTGGAGGGGGGGGCGGAGAGGCGAGGGGTTTAAGGCAGGGAGAGCGGGAGCGGGGGTGTTCGAGGGGGAGGACTCAGTGCCCGGCGGAGGCGGGGCGGCGGGGCGGGGCCCTTCCGCGGGGGCGGGGCCGGGCGCCCCTGGAGGGCGGCGGCCGCGGGGCGCAGGGATCCCGCTCGCCCCTCCGCCCAGCACCCCTCCCGCCCCCGGGCTTCTGCCCGGATCGCGGCCGCCTCCGCCTCCTCGTCTTCCCCGAGGGTTCCGCGTCCGTCTCCGCAGCTTGGCCGGGAACATGGGAAGGCCGGAGCCGGAGAGGAGGAGGACGCGCCCGGGCCCCGGTCTGGATCTGCAGGCGGAGCCGCAGCCCAGCGGCGGGACGCGCAGCTCCTCTCCGGGTCTGCCGGGCCGTGGGGATCTTCCGCGCGCCCGCGCACAAGGAGGAGGAGCAGGCCCTGGCGCTGGAAGACGAATGCGGCGCCGGGACAGGAAGCTCCTCGCGCTTCCTGGAGAGTTGGCTCGGCGGGGTGCGTCGCCGGGGAGGGAGGGACCGGCCGTGGGGCGACCGGCCGGGCGGGGAGTGGCTTCTGGGGGCCCCCTCGCCAGCGGCGGGCCCGCGAGGCCGCCCTCGGAGCTCCGCCAGGTACGTGCGTTTTCCTTTTTTCCCGCGCGCCCAGAGCGCATTCCGGATAGGGAACTAATAAAAACCCGGCTGGTATGTAAGAGCCTTTCGCTGCAAGCGTGTCTTCCTGCGGGGCTCAGGGAGGGCCGCTGAACGCGGAGCGGACGCTTCCCCAGGCTGTGTCCGCAGCCTCGGCCAGAGGACCGTCCTTTACTCCACCTCGGGGCTCGGAACGAGTACCCCTTTGGAAAAGTTTGTCCCCTTTCTCCAGGTTCCATTTAGTTCGCCGAGGAGACCATGTGCCCTTCCTCGGCCTCAGAGCTGGGGCGATGGGGCTTTGTTCTGGGCAGTCTTTCCCGCCCCTACCCCCTGGAACCACCTGGGGATTTTGCAGCGGGAACGCTCAGTTCTGAGGAAACTCGCGATGGGGAGACCTGACCTTGGTCTCACGCTGGGCGGGCAGCTCCCCTTGTCCTGTAGTTGGTTCCCCGAGCCCCGGACCTACCGGTTAGGGGAGGCCCATGGGCTTTGTTTTTTGGGGGTGGATTGGGGAGGCCAGGTAGCCGGCCTGGGGCGAGCTCCTTCCCCTCCCCCATGCCCACTTCAAACAAAAGAAGTCCTCCGAGAATGGTTTCTGAATGTGAACCTGTAGTTCCCCTCGCCCCCGTTGTTAGGGTGGGACAGTCTTTACAACAGAGGGGAAGGTTGGAGAGAGTTGAAGGAAAGGGTGCGCTTTTAAAGAGAGAATACGCGATCTTTTTCTTCTCATTTTCTTACCTGGTTAATGGGGCTTTAGGTGATGTTTGGATTTGGGTGTTTTTATTAGGAGACTTTCAGGAAAGGAAGAGACCTAGATAGGTAGGAACTTGGTAATCTGGTCTCCACCCGGTGGGGAAAAATCCCCCATGGAGTGAAATGTATTCCCTGCCGTTTGGGGAAGACTCAAAATTAGGGATTTGATGGTTAAAGAGGGGGGGGTGATTTGTGACATTTTCTCCCCACCCCCCCAGTTAGAACAAAGGGACAAAGTGAAAGGGACAGAATGGGCTAGGGGCTCCGATGGGGCTGTCTGTAAAACTGCCTCACCTCCCGCCCACAACGGAGTATTCTCACTGGAGTTTGGGCTGGGAAGAAAAGGAGTCCACTGCCGAGCTGGGGTCTGTACCAGTGCCCAGCCCTTGAGAGCTTCCCCAGCTCGTCCCGAGCCCTGTTAACCCGGCTGGGCAGTGAGGGGCCCCGAGGGCGGGAAAGGCTCTCCTCGGGGTGAAGCTCGTAGTTTCGGTTTCCACCTTCCCGGGACAAGACGAGAGGCCCCCGGTGTCCTCGCTGTGCGCGTCCCCGCTCTCCCCAGTGTGGCTGGCGCTTCCGACACCGACCCGCATCCACCAAAGCCCCGGACCTCACTTCTGTCGAAATAAAACTCAGTAAGCCATAAAAGGCTCCCGATTCCAGTGGAAAAGGCACCGAAGATTTATAGTCCCCCGAATTCCCCACACTCTAATTACCCCTGTTTTTAGTTGACTTATGGGTGGTGACCACTAAAATCATTTTCCATTTTGGAATTTTATTTTAACATGAAAAATGCAAACCTCGCTCTTTCTACCCGTTTGGGCGCGCCTTTTTCCGTGCGAGGAGAAAAGCCCAGCCTCCCTCTGCCTCCCTGCTGCCCTAAATTGCAGTTTAGGGGAAAGTGTTTTTTCTTCCTTCTGTGGCCCAAGGGCGTTAACAAGGATTCTTCTCTCCTGTGACACCCGAGGTGCGATGCCAACGGCTCGGGGCCCGGAACTCCTTTTGGGTGTCTCAGCCCCCATCCTGGCCCAGCCGAGCTGGAGAGCGAGTCCCACCGTGGTCCTAGCCCCAGCCTGGTCACCCTTCATCCTTCGCCTTCCTGGGGGCCCACGCAGGGCTTGAGCCAGGGGTGTTGAGGGACCCCCACTGTCCTGGGGGTAGACCCTGGACCAACCCCTTGCCACTGGTTGGCGGCCCCATCCCCATCCTCTTCCCTTTGTTCACTTCTCCAGACACTGAGTTGAAAGTGGCAGGAAAAAGATAATTAGATGGAAATCAAAGGTTAGATGGGGTGCGCTGCGAGGCCTGGCTGACACTCCACCGGCGCCTCGTAAATCTTGGCGGGCCTGACAATTGCTGTGTCCTGCCCTTACCTGGGAATTTGGAGACTCACCGATCGCCTCCTTGCCGCCCCCTAGCACTCCTCTTCGGGAACGAGGCTCAGAATGCTCTGGGCCTCGACTTCTGGCCAGTGCCGAGGCTCCCGGCCCAACCCTGGGGTCAGTTAGTTCTCAGAAATGGATGGACATGTCCTAGGGTAAAGGGGTGGTCTGGACAGCGAGTGACGGGGGCCCAAGACCCCTGTCCGAGGAAGGGCAGCAAATACCCCTACCCTGTTTGCAATGGGGTTTGCTAAATTAATACTCGTGCTTTCCCCATTCCAGGCTGCCTTACGAGGGTGTGGTGGGGAGGATGGAGAGGGCGTATGTGGGAAGAGGGGGTTAACCCCTCGCTGGCGACTCCTTTGTCTGGCCTGGCCACTGCTGAGACAAGTGGTGTCCTGGCCTTCGGGCCAGGCACCAGAGCCGAGAGCCAGCCTGACTTGCGAGGACTCCTTCTCCGGGTCAGGTGCGCAGGCTGCCGGTGAGGACCTCCAGTGCAGATTCCGTAGGAGCCCCGAGGTCTCTGCACCCTTCTTGAGGCCCGTTCGATCCACCCAGGAGCTTCGCCCCAGACCAGCTGGAGCGGGAGAGAAGGTGAAGGAAGGCTTGGCCCGTTTAGATTGTTTCATAAACTCGAATTAATTGGGAAAATAGTAAACTCGCTTCCCAACGCAGGGAGAGGTGGGGGGGTCTTTTTTAATTATACCCCCTTGTGGTGGCGGTTGTTTCTGACCTTTTCTTACTGTTAAAAGAAATGTTGCCACATTTAATTTCTGTTGCCACGAGATACGAGAGGGTAGCCCAACATTTTGAAGTAATTTGATAAGGCTTCAAGTAGCAAATCGGAAAGGGAGGCTGGCGGCCCAGGTATAGTTTCTTTATAACCTGAATTTACAATGAAAGCATTCTCCTTTATGGATATAATAGATTAGATTTCACAACTTAATTCACGGGAATGGCTCCGTTTAAGGGAGCTCCAGCTGATTTTATTACGCCAAGCCAAATTGGATGTTTGTGGTCTTAACGAAAAGCGATTGTGACATTAAATATATAATTTTTAAAGTAAAAAAACACAAAGGGTTCGGCCCTGTCCCCTCCTCTCTCTGCCCTTGCGCTTCGTCCAGGCTCCTCAGTTTGGGAAATACCGAGAATTATTTGTTGACCAATGCGGGAGAGACTGGAACTCACTCCGGGAGGGGGTGGTCAGGAAAGAGCCCCTCTGGCGGGCGGGGGGTGGGGGGGCTCCGCGGAGCAGCGGGCCCAACCTTCCCGGCTCCGGCCGCCCGGCAGCCCCCCTCCGCCCCCGCAGGCCTCGCCAGCCGTGTGCACGCGGAGCCGTTTCCCAGCGAAGGCCTGGAGCCCCCAGTCCTCGGGGTCCTTGGAAAAGTTGAAATGCCCAGCCTGGCTCTGGGGGCTCGGGGCCTTCGGGGCACCCATGGGAGCTGAAGCAAGCCTCTGCCCGCCTCGGCGCCGGACAGCTTCCCCAGGCGGCGCGGGTGGGATGGAGAAGGCGCCCCTCGGAAAGCCCGGCGCGGGCTGCCCTGGCAGGGCCTCGGCAGGACAGCGAGAACGGAGCAGGCTCATCGCGCCACTTCGTGCAAAGCAGCTGCGCTCCCGCTGGGGCTGCCCCGCGCCCGCCTGGACGGCGAGGGCGCGCCCAGGGCGGCCGCAGGAGCTGACGCCGGGACCCGCCGCAGCCCGTGGGGAGCGGGCCTCAGGGGCAGAACTGTCCGGGGCCAGCCGACCCCAGAGGCCGTCCTCTCCGCGCCCGGCTGTCGACAGCCCCTCCCGGCCAGCGGAGGACCGAGGGGGGATGGGGGTCTGAGTAGCCCTGCTCGGGCCCGGCCCGCCAGCGCCCGCGGCCCATTCTGCTGTCACTTCTGATTAAGGTCGGGCTCTATTCTCCCGACCGCGACGTCCTCCTCCTCCTCTCCCCCTCCCCCATTTAGTGAGTGGTTTGTTGAAGCCAGATTTAGCCGTCCCCGGTGGAGGGGGGAAGGGCGCGGAAGGCAGCTCCGAGTGCGGGCCGCACTTCCCCGGGCCGATCTCCGGCCCGAGCGCCGGGGTCCTCCCGCCAGGCGCTCCACGTGGCGCCTGGGCGGTCGTGAACCCCGCGCCTCACGCCGGGAGGGCGACATGCGTTCCGGTGCGTGGCTGGCGGGCTGCGGGTGCGCGCCTTAAATTAAATCTTCGCAGCGCCTGACCTTGTTTTTCTCTCGGCCCGAGAGCGGCAGCAGCTGTTTTTTCCAGAATTCCTGCTGCTGGGGGAGGGGCGTTATTATTATTATTTTTGGTTGTCACAGCCTCCTGGAAAAATTCCCTGGTCTCGGAAAGCATAACAATAGCCCAGCGGATTTCTGGAGGAAGCGCCCCCTCCCCTGCTTTCTCCAGGGACGCCTCTGCCCTCAGGCTGCCGCGAGGACCTCTATATGGAGCGCGGACCACCTCCCCTGCTCTGGCCCCCGCCCCCCCCCCCACCTCGGCCTTCAAAACCTCTGTCTGGCTCCCAAATCTGCCTCCGGTTGGGGCCCTGCCCCAGCCCCCATCGCCCCTGGAAAATGTCGCAGCTCTCTGAACTGGGGAGTAGTGGTCTCCTCCAGCATCGGTGGGGGTGGGGGCAAGAGGGAGCGTTTTACCGCACCGCCACTGCATCCCCACCCCAGCTGCATCCCCGCTCCCAGCCCCACCGGGCGACCCCTCACTGGGGTGTCTCTTCTCCTGGAATCCTACCCCTGTTTGCTTTTGGGGTCAGCTCTAGACCAGAGACAGTTAAAGATTAATGGGCCTGGGCCCTGGGGGATGGGATGAGTGGTCTGGAGAGGGAGTCTGGCCCCTCTCCGTGGGCAGTCAGGCCCCTGCTGGCCTCTGCACTCTGTTGGGCATGTAGTCCTGTTCCCTAATGCTGCTCCCCCACCCATAGGGCTGATCAGTGGCCTCAAAGCGGCCAGCAGTTGCGGGTCCACCTGTCTGGCCAGGGAGGTGTGGGTGGGGGACACCGATGGCTCACTACACACATGATCCTCCAGCTTCAACCCCTTGGGCTCCTGCTGCATGCCGTGGAAAGAGGAGGGGACCCTGGCCATCCTGGCCCCTCCCCCAGTGGGGCAGGAAGCCCAGGAAAGTGGCCGTGGCCGTGCCCAGGAGTGGCTGGGGGAAAGCCAGGCGGGACAGCTGGTCGGGGCCTCCCTGCGTCGGCCTCACCCAGTTGGTCCTGTTCTGCTCCTCTGTCACTGGGGGGTGGGGGTGAGTGTAGTGGGGCAGCCAGGGGCCCTCACACTGCCCAGCCTGGGCTGGCGTCTCCCCATTCTCCCTCCATGGTCAGGAAGGCGGGGGGGGGGGGGAGGCAGGCGGAGAGGCCTCTCCATGTCCATTAGTCCCCAGGAACCCCTGACCCCTCACCCAGGAGGCAGGGGCTCCACCACGCAGCCTCCAGAACCTCCCCGAAGCCCCTCATCCTGCCCATAAATTTATTTACCCTTGTGTCCCGCCAGGTGCGTGGATGTGACGCCCAGGTCCCCAGCCTGCACGGACACAGGAATTGAACTTTAGTCCCCAGGCAATTAAGGTGGCAGGGACTACACTTCATTAATGGCTCTTATGCAATAAAAACTATAAAATGGCCCCTATTTTGCGATTTAAAAATGCAATTTATTTTAATTTATGTTTCTAAGTACTTCTGGGGTTTGAGAGGGGGCGGAGAGGGTGTCATTGCGGGGGTTAGGGCTGCAGCCCCTCCACTGGGAGGGACAGGGAGTGGCGGAGATGAAACTGGACCTGGGGCAGCAGGAAACGCAGAGGAAACTGGAGTTGCGGCCAAGGCCTTAGGCTGGCAGGAGGTGACATTCTGGGCTGCCTTTTAAAAAGCGGTGAAAAGTCACTCCGAGGCCTTGCCCTTCTGTCCCTGGCTGCTGCACAGTGGGCTGGGGAAGCCTGCTGGGCAGGACTGTCTCCTGAGACCCTGGGACCTTGGGCATAGTGGCTTCCCCCACCCCACTCCATCCCGCGGGCAAATGGGCAGGGAGTCCAGAAACAGCCTGCCTGTTGCCTCTGGGGTCTCCCTCGCGTCGGGAGCCCTGCCACACCGCTGTCCCCCTTCTCCTGGCCATGTAGCCGTGTGTGTGTGTGTGTGTGTGTGTGTGTGTGTGTGTGTGTGTCTGTGTGTGTGTCTGTGTGTGTGGTGTGTCTGTGTGTGTGGTGTGTCTGTGTATCAGATGTCTGTTTCTGCAGCCTCGCGAGGGCCCACCTGTCCGGTCCCAGCACTGTGTGCTTAAGCAGGGCACCGCGTGCACTGCCGAGGCCTGAGGGCCCAGACAGTCTCTGCGGGTGTGTCTCCCTGGTTTCCTTCTGCACCCCTCTCCCCCTCCTCAACCCACAGACAGCCCTCGAGCCACTTGGAGAAGCCAGGATCATGACGGCAACATTCCAGGCCCAGCCACAGCCCAGAGCGGACTCTTGAGAGGGGGGGAGGCCTGCGGGAGACTGGAATCCAGCCTTGAAGGTGGAGGGGCCTGGCTTCATACAAAAGAGGGAAAGACAGTGCAGGAAGGACCAGGGCTGGGGACTGTGGGGCGGAGTATCGGGAAAAGCTGAAACACACTCTGGCCCTGCTGGTCCTGGGATCCTCGGCCACCAGCTCCTGCCATTCTGACCTAGAATCTAGACCGTCAGCTTCGTCGGCCACTTGTGGACACTGTCAGGGCCGGGGCTCCCAGCCCAGCCCGTCCCCTCCCTGCACAGCGCACTCACACATACACACAGAGTTTAGCATCACACAGCCAAAGCCAGCGGGAAGACGGGGGCTGAGGCAGCCTTGTCCCCTCCTGCCACTTGCTGCCATGGGTGGGTGGGGGCTGGGGAACCGCCTCCTAATCCCCCCCGGCCCTCCAGACGCCCAAGGATCATGGAGTCTCCACCTGATGCCCCCCACACCCCCCGCTAGGACTGCCCCAGACCTCTGCCTCCCTCCCCGTTTTATTCTGGGCCCCTGGCCGGCCGAGTTAATGGCAAACTTTACCAGAAGTAAACTTGACGGATGGGAATTAATAATTTTCCTGGCTGGGAGGAGGGGGCCTGGGTGAAGGAGGGCCCCTGAAGACCATTAGCATGAATGCTGCCTGCCGAGCAGTTTAGGACTTCGGCAGCCCCAGTGCTGGGAGCAGCGACGGTAGGGGTGAGGGTGCTTCAGCCATCCCTGCACCCCCATCAGGGTCTCTTGCTGTGTGGCCTGGGCGCAGGAGTCTCTGGGGTGCTTCCAGCTGGGGTCTCTTACACAGTAGAGGTGAGGGAAGGGGGAGCCCTGAGTGCAGACTTGGAGACCTGTTGGGAGAGGGGGTCCTTGGGAGCCTGAAAGGAGAGGCA
Organism: Camelus dromedarius; assembly: GCF_036321535.1. Taxonomy (NCBI): domain Eukaryota; kingdom Metazoa; phylum Chordata; class Mammalia; order Artiodactyla; family Camelidae; genus Camelus; species Camelus dromedarius. The sequence goes on from NC_087451.1 coordinate 28,120,024, forward strand.
GGAGAGGACGGCCGTGGGGGTGGGGGATCGGGGCCACCTCCCCACCTTTGGAGCTGTTCTTGAGACAGGTGGCCAGGATCTCGCTGGTCCCCCGAGGGGAGAAGTTGCCTCGTGCTTGGGGACCCTGCTCCTCGGACTCCTGTCCTGTAAAGCGGCACAGCCCCCATTCCCATAATTCTGGCGCTCTGAGCCTTGTCCTTTGGGGCTCGGTGGGGGATCAGCACTCAGGCAAAGCATGCCCCTGCTCAGGCCTCTGCATCCGCGGGAGCAGTGAGGGCACGGCGCCCGATGGCTGGGTCCCCAACAGCACGTCACTGCACTGCAGGGCTTCTCGGGGCCCCAGGTGAGAGCCCATGCTGGACAGTGGCTGGGAGTGGGCCCGGCCGGTAAGTACCCCAGATGGTTCTGACTCAGGCGGTCCAACTGCTGTGCAGGAGACGCGGGTCAATGATAGGAGGCAGGTGGGGTGGGCGCTCTTCAGGCAGGACATGTTTGTGAACGAGTGCTGGATGACAGATGAATGATGATGTTTTGCTAGGCACAAAGGTGACTTCCTTGGCCCTTTTAGGGTCCACGCAGCCTGCTGGTGGCAGAGCTGACCTCGCCCTACCTGGAAATTTTCTTTAGTGAATCGGGGATCCGAACAAACCCAAATCCAGGAGCAGACAGGTTGGGGGAGGGGTGAGAGGGCTTTCTGGCCTCCTCCCTGCAAGGACCAAGCTCACAAGGAACACAAGAAAGAACCCCTCCTTTTTTTTTTTTTTGGTGTGGGGGGTAATTAGATTTATTTATTTATTTTTAAATGTATGTATATATTACATATGTATATTTTTTATTGATGAAGGTGCTGGAGATTGAGCCTAGGACCTCATGCACGGTTATCACTCACCCTACCACTGAGCTATACTCCCCCCCCCCAAAAGAGCCCCTCCTTGATGAAGGCAGGGACACGTCGGGAGACCTGGGATGCTGTCCACCCCCCAGCTACCCCACCCCCCACCCCAGCCTCTCCATGCTAGCGAAATGCGACCACAAGGAAGGTGGAGCAGCTGGGACGCGATTAAGCGGGGAAGGGTGGTGAAGGTTAGGGGGCAGTGAGAGGAGGAGGAGGGGGCAGGTCCCACTCACCCTGGTGGAATTGGCTCTTGGCAGACTGCCACAGTTGGACGGGGCCTTTCCGCCCACCTGGCAGGTGTTGACCCCTCCTTGGGCTCGGTGAGCTTGTGTGGACCCGAGCGGGCAGCCCTGGGCACCCTATGAGGACTGCCGAACTGCTTAGTCCCAAGGCCACAGGGACATGGTGGGAAGGAGAGGAGAAGGAAGAGAAAGAAGCCAGCCTCAGCACGTTAAAGATAAGTGGCACAGAGAGGTTCACTAACTTGCCCAAGGCCACACAGCAGGATTTGAACCAGGGCTGTCTGGCTGGGCAGCCTGCCTTTGTCCAAAACACGACATATTGCAGATTAATTAAAGTCGTCATCCCAGCAGGTCCCCTGACAGTCCCTCCCCCGGCCTAAGACCGAGCTCATGGCCCTGAGCCAGACAGCTGACCCAGCTTCCCGGGCTGGGCAGGCTGGGCCAGGCAGCTTTGGAGGGCGGAGGGCGAGGGGCTCACGCCTCACCACACAGCCTTGGGGCCTGGAGCCAGCCAGGGCCATGGGGTGCAGCGGGACTCCACTTTGAGAATGTCTCTAGGAAAGGGGGTGGCTCCCCTTCAGGAGCTCCTGTTCCCTTTGCACTGACTGCTTCGGTCCGGCGGAGCCTCCCTGGGGGCCCGCGTTGGGTCAGCACTGGACTCACTGGTCCGATGCTTCCTTTACACCCTTAACCGGCGAATGTGGCCCTTTGGAGCCCAGACATGCTCCAGCTGTGGGGTTCCGGCCCTGGCTAAGGTCACATCTGACCTGTTGTCTGCTTTCTAAGTTTTGCATTGACCCTCTGGCCGGGAGCAGTTTGGCTCTGATCTGGGTCCTCGCCCCTACCTCCGCCCCCACCCCCCGCCACAGCTAGAGACCTCTGCGCACCGGGGCTGCGTCCTGTTCTGGCCACTGCGGGTGATGGTGTCCTGGCCTTGAGTGGTCCCCGGATCCTAAGGACACTCCAGGACCATGGGGGTGTGGGGCATTTGCGCAGCAGGAGGGGGGACTGGCCCCCTCCAGATCTGCGGTGGCCGCCCTCCCCCCCCACAACCTCTGGTGTCACCCAGTGCTGCTCCTGCTGTCTCTTCTCCAGCTTGAGGTCCCCTCTCCGCCTGCTCCCTTATGTGTCGCTAGGTCCCTCCCCTCCCCCCAGCCTCTGCTTCCCTCACCCAGCCTTTCTCTCCACTAGTCCTTGTCCATCCTTGGTCCATACTAAGCCAGAGACCTTCGACAACCCACAGACCCCTCCCCAGCTCCTGACCTAGCAGTCCTCTCCACCCCTTGGCCTTACCTGCCCCATCCCGGCCCCAGGATGGCCGTTGCTACGCTGCAGCACTCTCAGAAGGGCAGTGCTGGCCTGGTGGGGAGGCCTGAGGCCCAGGGCGGACAACGGGAGACGGGAGACAGGAGACGCGGGCTTCTCCCCTTCCCATCGGGGCGGGTCCTCAGAGGGGCGTGAGCAGCCCCAGGCGAGGCCCTCGGCTCTCGGAATCTGCTGTTTGGTGATGTTTTCATCAAAATGGAATGTGTTCTATGCCTGTTTATCGATTTGAGTCAATCAATGGGCGTGGCTTGCTGGCGCTGGACCCACTAGGCGCTGGGGTCCCTTCCGTGCCCTGCTCTGACCTGGGGGCTGGTGCTGTGGCCTGCACACGCAACGTGGCCACCTCGCCCTCTGGCTTCTGGGCACAGGCTGGAGAGCGGAGGGCGGCGGGGCAGGGAGAGGGCAGTGCCCCCTCCACCCGGGCTCTGGGCTGCAGCGCTCCCGTGTCCTGCTGGTTCCAACAGCACCTCCCTCCTGCCCTTCGTCCAAGGAAGGTGATGGCTCCTGGCCCTGCCCACCCCTCTGCACTCAGTCCTTCAGCAAATGCGACCCCTCGCCTCCCTTTGGTAGGCCTGTGGGGCCCTGACGAATCCAAACCGCACAGCAGCCTGACGGTCAGAGACCCAGAGACAGCGCTACAGAGACAGCGACGTGGAGGCCCCCAGAGGCCCTCCGACCCCCCACACTGAGCTGACGGGGCTCCCTCCTCTTCCGGCCACATCACCCTCGGGTTCTGCCCTTGTAGGAGGAGATCTTAGGAAACGGGTGACACTGTTCCCTTCCCACCTCCCTTCTGGGCACCAGGGGCAGCGGAAAGACGAATGCGGGAGGGTCCAGCCAGACTGCGGGCCGACCCTGCGCCCCAGGGCCTCAGCCCCTGCCCTTTGCCCCTCTCTTGACTCTTCCCAGGAAAACGATGCGCGGATTCCAGTCTGCACTTTTCCTGGCACTGCTGTGTCCCCAGCCCTCCACGACGCTGCCTAGCCTGAGCCCCACACACCTTGGTCTGAGGGTTGGGCACCCTGGAGGGCCCTTGACGAGCTCCTTGGGCAACCCACCCCTTACTGCCAGCTGTCCGGGGTCCTCTCTGCTCCCTGCTGGCCCCCAAGCCAGCTCAGAGGTGGAACAAAAGGCAGGTATCCCCTCAAGGAGCCCCAAGTCCACAAAAGGGGCAGACCCGTGAGCGGAAGGCCACCACTGCAAGCGGGAGCCCTTCCATCCAGGCTTGGGGCTGGTGGGCAGCACTCACTGGAGGCCCCACGACAGCAGACGGGGGCCAGGCGTGCCAGTGGCGTCCCTCTGGGCCTCAGCTTCCTCCAGGTGGTTCAAAGTGTCACCTGTGTGATGCTTTACCCGAGTCAAGCCACAGGGAAGAAGAAAGCAAGTCCACGTCGACAGCCACTCTGGATGCTTCGAAATGGTCAATGTTAGACAAAAAGTGGGGTCTCTGTTCGAGAGGAAAGGAGGTTAAAGAGCTGTGACGACTAATCACAGCTCAAGACCCCGGGGAGGCCCCGGACCCCACTAGGCTTGGGGCTGGCTCTAAAGCATTTCAGAGAGAGCTGGGGCCTTGTGCACGGGGGCCGCGTGGGACCTGAGAGGTCGTGCCGGCTGTGTTTCCCGGGCGTGGGGATGGCGAAAGGCCCTTCCTGGACTAGAGACACTGAAGCGTTTAGGGGTGAGGTGTCACGGCGTCTGCAACTCACCCCAGTGGTTCAGCAATTGTGTATAAAGGGGGAGAAAGCAAACGCGAGTGTGTTGTTTTAAAAAGAGCTGTTGGCTACAGAGGCAACATACACAAATAAATTTTATTTATATGTACTTTCAAAAAAGATGTCTTCTGAGGCCTGGAGGGGCCAGTGCCCCGGTGCGTCCCCATGACCCCATCCCACTGTCCCTCTGGCCCTCGGGGACCGGCCAGAGAGGACACGCGGGAGCCGCGCACGGCCCAGGGCTGGCTTGTGGTCCTGTTGCCGAGACGGCCACCGTGCTGGCGTTTGCAGTGTTCTCGGCGGGGCAGGGTCCTGTTGCTCGGATGCACCTGGAAGAGCGCGTGCATCTCCCTGGGCACGTGTCCCAGCACCTGAGACACAGGAGGCTCCTCACGAAGTCCCATCCCTAACACTTAACGCCCTGTGTCCCCATGGCCGTGGGGAGTTACTAACCCGTTTTGTCTTGTTTTGTTTTGTTTTACCCTTTTTTTCAAACAGTAAAAAATGTTTAACTACCAGGGAATGAACCCAAGACCTTGTGCATGCTAAGCACAGGCTCTACCACTGAGCTACACCCTCCTCCCATTAGCCCATTTTTAAATGAGAAAACTTAGGCTAAAAAAGAGTAACGCTCAGGGGAAGGGGAACAGCGGCTCACGTCGATTCAGCCTGCACTGTGCACAGGGCCCTGGGAGGCGGCTGCCCCGTCCGACCCTCACAGTAATGCTGAGAGAAAGGTACGGAATAATGACCCCATTTCCCAGATGAGGAAGTTGAGGTTTGAGGAATTTAAACACAGAGCCCAAGGCCCCAGCCAGGGCAGGGGGAACTGGGCCCCGCCCTGCAGGCAGCAGCCCTAAAGGGAGTGACGTGGACAAAGTCCAGCTCCGGGCCTCCAGCTGCACAGACACAGACTCAGGGACATTCCCATAGGTCGGTGCCCACAGACTCGGCACCACACGGGGCACCTTATCTCCAGGAGGAGCTGGAGGGGGCCCTGCCCAGGGAGGGCGTGCTGTAGGCCCTGCGCTGGCCTGAGTGTGTTCCTGCCACCTGCACACACGTCTCATGCTGGCAAAGTGCAAACTGCAGGAGAGGAAGCCAGTTCCAGGGGTACGTGGCTTGCCAGGCATGCATACACACTGCTCTCCGCGGCTCTGGGCAGGCCCCTCTGACACAGGTGGCAAGTGCCCCTGAGGACCAGGGTCTCGTCCCCGTGGGAAGGGTGCAGTCGGCTGGCTGTGGCCCTGGGCAGCCCGGCCCTTCTGTGTTTTCCTAGGGCCGACGGTGCAGCCAGGTCGCTTCACCGCTTCTGCCTGTTAGAGCCTGGGGGCCTCCCTTCTTCCTCTTTGAGACCCTAGTCAACCTGCAGAGGCCCCCTGGGTCTCCCCCAGGCTGCGTGGAGGCCACAGGCCCTCCTTTAATTTGCTTTCATGTGTATGGATGAGACCTAGGGAGGGCCAGGGCAGGGGACGAGAGGGGACGGGATGGGGCTCGGAGTCCAGCCTCTGGGCCTGGCTCCTTCACTCTCTGCAGCCCTTGCTCAGCCTGAGATCGAGTTGTTCCAGGCAGGGCTGTGGGGACAGCTCAGAACACCTTCCCTGTACCCTTCCCCGGGCAGGGGAGGGGGTCCCTGGCCCCCAGAGCTCACATTGCAGCCCCTGACCGGCTGCTCCAGGCCCCGATTCTGCCAGGCACACTGTGGCTGTGGCTGGCCACACTGCCCCCCCTCCCAGCCTAACCCCTGGTGGGGACCGCGTCCCCTCCTCCCTCGACGTCCTTTCCCGGGCACCCCTCACCCGCAGTGCCAGGCTCCGCTTGATGCCCTCAGGCCACAGGAACCCCAGCACCTGTGTATCTGGATCAGTGGTCAGCGGGCTCAAGATGAGAACCCACATTCTCTGAAGGTGCTGGGTGGGCCTGGAACCTAGGGAACTTGCTATGAATTTGGGTCCCCACCCGCACCTGCCAGGTGGGCCTCGCAGGCTTCTGGCAGCAACAGGCTGGGGATGTGGGAGACTCTAAGTCCACCCCCCCCATCCAGGTCTCACCTCTGTCCTGATGAGGTCACCCTCAGCCCGAAGGATTGGATCGGGGGCCCCCAGCCGGAGAGGGAGGCAGGCCGGGGGCTTGGCACTAGCAGGTGCTGGCCGCCCTTCCCCAACCCCCCACCAGGGGCCCCCCATCCTATTTCTTAGTCATGCCTCCCCTGTCTTCACTGCCCTGCCTGGGAGCCTTTGCTCTTTGCTCTGCCAGGACTTTGTTCCTTGCTCTCTAATAGCATCTCCTTCGTGAAGCCTCAGCCCCTCCAGAGAGGCGGGGTGTCCTTGTGCCGCTGGGCCTCCCCGCGTCTCCCCAGGGCCCGTGTGGTGCCCGTGACCAGTGGAGGGAGGAAACAGTGAAGAAGGGTCTCAGTGGTGCCAGGCCTGGCGCTGCACTGGGCTCTCGAGGCCGCTCCCGTAGGCCCTAGCCGCTCCACCAGGGAGGAGGTGACTGCCCACACTGATCCGGCCCCGGGGGCTGGAACACCTGCCCCTGGGCTCCAGGTGAGAGCGACCATGGGGAAGGGAGGGGGTCAGGAGGCCAGCCTCTGGGTCTCAGGAGCCTTAGAGGTCACCTGCAAACTCTCGCTGAGCAGGTGACCCATCCAGGGACAGACACGGAGAGCCGAAGCAACTTGCTTGAGGCCTCACAGCTCAGCGGAGGCTGAATCGGGTGGGAACCCCAGTCCCTCAGGCCTGCCACCCAAGCAGGAGCTTCCCGCCTGGGGCAGAGGCCCTGAGCTGTGCGCCGGGAGGGCTGCCTGGATCCTGGGTTCCAGGCCTGGGGAGAGGCAGCCGCTGTACCAGTGCGGACAGACATTGCCAAGCCGGGCTCAGACACCCTGGCCTGGGGCCTGTGTGGGCGTGGGACGGAGCCACACCTGTCCCGCTGCAGGCCCTGGGGTGGGGTTTCCCATCTGTGCTGGAGCCCGGTCAGATTTCTCACTTCACCCCGAGGCAGGGTGCAGGGCAAATGGGCTCTGGCCAGCCGTGAGTCACCACCCAGCCTGCTGGCCTGCCTGCCAGGGCTCCCGACAGACCTGATGGGAAAAACCTGCAGGAAGAGGCCAGGCTGGGAGCATCCTTGCTGGGCCTAGGGGGAAGGGGTGGGGCAGGGGAGCTCACACCCAGCCCAGCACCTCCCTCCCTCCTCCAGCCGGTCGGGGGGCCCGGGCTGCCCAGGCTCCTGAGTCATGGGATAGGGGATGCTTCCCAAACCTGAGTCAGTCCAGGCCTGACCGTCCCCAGACTCCGCACCACGACTGACTCAACCAAATTCTGAAATTTCACGGCTCCTTTTTCACCTGATCTCATCCCAAGCATTAAGGTCTGTGAAATTGCAAGCTTGATCTATTGGTTTTGTTTCTTCCAACAGACGCTGAGAGAAATCATGTGTTTTAAAAAGTTTGTGGGGACCATCTGTGGATGAAGTCAGGCGCAACCGGCCTGGGGGGTGGCCGACACCTCCCTCGGAAACGTAGAGCCCAAAGGGGGTCTGGCTGCAGCCGTGCTGCCCTGGAAAGGGGCTCTCCCCGGGACAGCCCCAGAGCAGGGAGGCCCGGCCTTGAGTCCAGTCCAGAGCCCCTGCCCCCCCTTCAGCAGGCCTGGACTCCCAGAAGCAGCCTCTCCAGGCAGCCCGGGGTCCCCGCAACCCTGGGAACGGTGTGCAAGGCTCAGGACACCCCAAGCAGGATCCCAGTCGTCCCCACGCCTGCCTACACCTCCCCTGGCCTCACCCCTCAACTGCAAGCCCCCGCATTGCAGGCGCCTCTTCACGTGCAGGGTGAGGCCTCGGCCCCTGAGAACACCACAGCTGGGAGAGCCCCACGAGGCAGGGTGACCAGCCCTGTACTGGCCCCACCCCTGGCCTTCCCCGGGCGACCTCCAACTGTCCATCACTGGACCGAGAAAGGGTCACTACAGCACTTCAGGAAAGGCAAGGGTGAGGCCGAAATGCAGAGGGTGCCCCCTACTGGAGAGAACCCCACAAAGCACAGCCCCCCCCCCAAGCCCTTGATGACTATGCAGGCCGGGAGGGCTGGAGGAGGGCCCGTCTCTGCTCTCCACCTCTGTCCCCACCTTGTCCCTCCTCCAGGCAGCTCCCAGATCCTCTTCCTAAGGGGCTGTAAGCTCAACTCCTGGAGGCCTTGAGAGCGGTTAGGAGGGAGGGAATAAACTGATGGAGCCCTGAGACAGGGGGCCAGGTACAGGTGGGCTAGGGCCGGCCCACCTTGGCCTGTGTGCCCCAGAGAGAGGCTGCGGGCAGTGAGCGCTGACATTCTGGGGGGCTCAGGACATGCTGGCACAGGCCTCCAAGCCACACCTCGCCGAGCATTTTGGTGCCTATTCGGCACGTGCTGTAATGAGGCTTTGTGGCCATTTTTCAAGCTTTCTCCTCTAGCAGAGCACGATGTAGTCCTGTAGGAAGAGCACAAGCCTTGTTAGAATCAGCTCCACCGTTTCGAAGCTGTGCTGCTTCCAGGAGGCTGCTTAACATCTCTGAGCCTCATTTTCTCATCCATAAAGTAGGATGATGACATCCGCATCCCGGGAATGCTGTGAAAATTAACATGGGAAACCGCCTAGTGGCATACAACCTAATACAGACTGTGCTCTCAAGGGTGGTTGTGGGTGTCACTGTGTAGTGGGTTGAATGGTAACCCCCTCAAGAAAATACATACCTCCACCTGGAACCTATGACTGTCACTTCATTTGGAAAAACAGTCTTTGCCAGCCCCCCAGCCCCCACAAACACTCCACTGAGGGCGGATCTGTGGGGCTCTCTGTTGTGCCGTCTTTCCTGGCCACGGACACACCATTCACCCTCAGGGCTGAGCTCAAGGGCCACGGTGGGGACCTTCCTGGCACCAGGGTGGGGTCAGAGCCGCCTGCCACTCCCGCACTTGGTCGTTGCTTTGTCCCCTGCCCTGGAGCTCAGGACCCAGCCCCTTCCCCCAGGGCCTGTGTCAGGTCCAACTGGCCAGCAGCATGCAGACCTCAGGAAGAACTGGGGATGGAAGCCCCAGAAGCCAGCGATGGGCCCTGGCACATCCGGGGTCCTCTGTGAGCTTCAGTCCCCTCGTCAGCTAAACGGGATAGGCTTAGCTCACTGAGTGTTGGTGGAGTCGCTCAAGTCATATTTACCAAAATGCCTCGGTGCCTTCGAGTGCGGTTGTGTTGTTATTGAAGATACCAGGCAAAGATTTCCCAGAGGGGTGAAGTCCTCAAGGCCCCGGTCTCAGGGTGGGATGGTAAGGGCAGAGAGAGGACGCTGGGGACCCCCTGGGCCCTCGGACCCTGGGGTGATCTTGGCTGAGTGGCCTTTAGCTGCGGTGTGGCCCCAGTCCCCTGGTCGACCCTCTGGGGCCTGGACGGGCGCGGCACAAGGGGCTGGTCCTTTCAGCTCTGCCCTCCAGCGTGGGGTAGGGGGTCGCTGAGAGAGGAGGAGCCCCTGCGGTGTCTCCCACTCGCCCTGGCGGTTCTCACCACCCAGCATGAAACAGGCCCCGGGTGCGAAGGCCTTGGCCCGGGCCCGGCCCCACGGGTGTGGAACCGATTTACTCAGTAGCTTTGCCGCTGATGAGTTGCAGGTGAGTGGATGGCACGTGGTTTGTGTTGTAACAATATTTTGGGACAATTAGATTGAAACCACATTGTCTCGGCCCTGCCGGCAGCTCACCCAGTGCTGCACTCTCTGTGCCCTTTGCGGCTCCCGGGCTGGCCAGGCTACCCCAGCCTTCCTGGGGCCCCAGGTGGGCGCAAGGCAGGGGGCGGGGCCTCCTGCTGGGGGCGGGGCCTCCCAGCCTCGCTCCCGCCAGGGCTCTCTCAGCTGGCCTCCTGCTGACCACAGCCTCCAGCCGTTCCAGAAAACAGCTGCTGGGGGACATCCCAGGACAGGAAGGGAGAGGGCCTGGGGGGCCCAGGGTGGGACTTCTAGGCTGGAAGCCACCCCCTTTCCCCTCAACATTATCTCAGCACATCATTGTCTCTACCCTGCAGATAGGTCCACTAAGCACCCTCCGCCCCTCACCCCAGCCGACAGCACCCCCAGACTCCACGTCCCAGGAGCAGAACCCAAGCCCGGGGACTCCTGGTGGGAGGGGATGGCCGAAGCTGGGTCGGCCCAGCTGCTGGGTTGGGGGTCTCATTCTTGCCCACCCCCCAGCACCATGCCATGGGCAGAGAGGCCTGGATGCCAGGTTATCCCTCCCACTTTGGGGGGAACCATACTCCCTACCAGCTCCCTTCGGAAATGCTGAGAGCTCTGGGTCCATCCTGTGAGGGGTGAGGGGCTGCAAGGGGGCCCCTTGGGCCAGGGCCAGGCTCAGGAAGGGGATAGTCTGAGCACAGGGGGCAGAGTGGGACCCAGACCTGCCCCCTCACCCCTGAATGGGTAACAGGGCTGGTGTCTGCAGATGAGGATTTTAAACTCAGGTGTTAAGCTTTTTAAGTTTGGGGACTTGGCGGAATGGGGGGCGGGGGTGACGGGGGTGGGGGTGACGGGGGTGGGGGGAGAGGCGTGGTACCTCCCTCCCTTCTAGAGAAGCTCAGGGTACACTTCAGGCGAAGCATTCTGGGACAGCCCCTGGGTGGGGGCGGAGCCTGGCTGGTGACAGGGCCGCCCCAGATGGGCGGGCGACCGGCACTGGGGCTCCACTTCTCAGCCTCCAAACCCCCAGCCCTCAGACAGGGCTGCTCCTGCACCCTCTCTGCCTGCGTCTTTGCTGGGACCTGGGCTGAGATGGGGGTGCAGGCGCCCCCCCACACTGGAGAACCGAATTAAGGGGAAGATTTGCTTTCTGCAGCAGGATCGCAGGTGTCTATTGGGTTTCCAGTTCAATTCTAATAATACTCATCAGCGGTTGCAAAGTTTCTAATGTTTCCTGAGCGCTTAAGGGAAGCTTTTCCGAGTGGGATTTTCCTGGGGCTCTGCTCGTGTGCCCGCATCAGCCCGTGCTGTCCCTCCCCTGGGCCCGTGGCTCCCTGCTCGGCCTCGGCTCCAGGCTGGGCCGGGGGTGGCTGTGTCCCAGTGGCTGGTATCCTACGACACGAAACAGACGAAAACACAGGTCCAGGGCCGAACCCTCAGGCGTGCCCGATATTCAGGAGGCTGCCTGGCCGCCCTGGGAGTTGGCGAGTGGCCCGTGGGTCCCAGCCCAGGGCCCAGAGTGTGGGAAGCCAGCTCTGCCCTCCTCCCCAGCACCCGCTCCTTTGAGAGCCCCTTGTTCCACCCTGGGGGCGCAGCTGTGCGCTCCGGGCACCGGCACGCCGCTCTCTGGGCCTCTGATCCCATGCTTGTCTCTCAGAGTGACACCGCCAGGTCTCTGGGCCAATCCTGGCCCAGGATTGTGGAGGGGAGAGGGGCCGAACAAACTGCCGGATCCCCAAGGGCAGGGGCAGACCTATCTCTGGGCTGCAGCCTCAAAAAGGCCCTGCTGCCCAATGTGACCCCAGGGCTCACAGAGTTGGGGTGGGAAGTGTGTGCAGAGAAAACCTTCTGAGCTCAGGGGACCCAGCCCTTGACCCGCAGCCAGGAAGTAGGAGGGGCTGAGAGTGGTGCTCTCCCTCCCAGCCTGGGAGAGTCCCCAGGGCCCTGTGATCCTGGGTGGCAGCGACCCCCTCCCAGTGGCTCAGGGCTGACGCTGGTCCGCCGCCCTCCCCCTGGCCTACAGCCGTGTTAGGCATCCCAGGGTGTCCAGAACCCGGTGCCACCTGACCCCATGCGAGTGCTCACTCCCACCTGAGGCTCACTCTGCATCTCCCAGGCCTGGACCAGAGAGGGTATCACTGCGTGTTTGTCACGTTGTCTGTGGGTGTGCACGCACCCTGGGTGTCTCCGGGCAATCCCACACTTCCCGATGTGGGACGAGGAAGCAGGAGAGGTGGTGAATCCCCCTTACAGGTGGAACCAGCCTCAGCTGTGGGGCGGGGGGCTCTCTGGGAACCAAGTCCCTCAGCCCTGGGACTTTGGACCAGTGGCCAGTGGGCTTACTTTGGGGTGGAGCACCTCCCTTGTGCCCAGAGGAGACCCTCTCCTGCAGCAGAGGTGAAGAGGGGTCATGAGCAGGGCTGCACCCGCAAGGATATGTGGTTCTAAGGGCCGTGCCTGGACCAGCGGCTCCTGGACGCTAGTTAGAAATGCAGGTGGGGCCGATGGTCAAATGCTTGCTCAGGTGGGAGAACCAGTGGCTGGATGCGAGGGCACTTCCTTAAGCTGGGGAAGGCAGGACCCCAGAAGAAGGTGGCCAGGAAAGCCTTCCAGAACCGGGCTGGGGACCCCTAGGGCTGAAATGGCTCCACCTGGAAAGCATCTGTATTTGTGCAAAAAGAGAAGCCCAGGGCTGGGAAAATTGAGACACACCTGATATGTGAGAGAAGTGAGTGGGGGGGGAGTACTCATGGGGGCCTGGGTGTGAGGCTGCATGAGAACAAAAGCGCAGAAATGGAGGCAGGAATTGGGGCCTCCCGAAGGGGGCCCCACAGGAGACAAGCCATCAGGAGAGGTCCTGGCAAGGTCCTGGGAGCATCAGGTACCCCCACCAGACAGGTCCGAGCTGGCCCCGTGTGGACACTTCGATGCCCTTTGGAAGCATCGATATCAGATTATTTCCAAGAGGCCTTTCGAGTGCCCTGGCTCTCCTGGGGTCCCCCTGCGCACCTTCATCTGCCCACTGGGGGCTCCAGCCCGGCGTCCTGGGGGGCGGGGCACCCTGGGGGCTCAGAGCAGTCGCTGGGTTCCTGGGGTGGCAGGGGCTGCTGATGCCTGTCGGCCCATGTCCACGGGCGGCCACGGCGGAGCTCCGCCGGCCACGTGTGTCCTTCCTGAGTGCACGTCTCTGCCCTGGGCAGGACACCCTGCACACAGGTGCCGCTGTTGTCCCCAACCATGGGTATCACAGGGACATTTCTTTGTTTCGTTTTGTTTTTTATCGAAGTGCAGTTGATTTACAGTGTCAGCAGAGTGATTCTGTTGTATATACACACGTACACATTTTTTCAGATTCCTTTCCATTATGCGTTGCTACAAGAAATTGAATATAGTTCCCTGTTCTACGTAGTAGGTCCTTGTTGTTTATCTGTTTTATATATAGTGACTGTATCTGTTAATCCCTGATCCTAGTTTATCCCTCCCCCGCCCTTTCCCCTTTGGTAATCATAGTTTGTCTTCTACATCGGTGAGTCTAATTTTGGTTTGTAAATGAGATTTGTATCATTTTTAGTTTTTAGCTTTCTAAGGTGGGGAATATTTCTGAGGCTCAGGGCTGGTGAGTGGAGGCCCTCTGGGCCCACACCTGGTAGCATGCCGGCATCCAGCTTCCCCGCCTCCCAGTCTCAGGTCTGTGTCCAGGGTCACCTCTCAGGGACCATGGGCTCTTGCCTGGGGCCCTGCTTTGGGGGATGCGGAGGCAGGCCCTGGGTGACCGTGCTAGCGTCGAACAAAGGACCGCAAACTCGGACACCTATTCTGTCGCAGTCTGGAGGCCAGAGTCCGAAGTCCAGGTGTCAGCAGGGCTGGTTCCCTCTGGGGTCCCCAAGAGGAGTCCCTGCCTGGCCTTGCTCCCTGGTCCTGGGCCTCCAGCCACCCTTGGCTTGTGGCCACATCTCTCCAGTCCCTGGCTCCATCTCCACTTGGCTTCTCCCTGTGGGACATGTGTCCTGTCCTCTTCCTGTAAGTTTGCCCGACACTGTTGTAGGGCGGGGTGCCCTCCTCTTGGGACCCTTATCTTAATCACATCTGCAAAGGCCTTTACTCCAAGTAAGGTCACCTTCTGAGGCTCTGGGTGGACACACCACTCAACCCACTGCAGCGAGTGGCTCTGGAAACTGTGTCAGGAGCCGCTGACCCGAGCTTGAGGGAAAGGCTCAGAGAAGCAAAGTGACCCATGGGAGTGAGGGGGAGGGCTCCTCCTTTGGGAGCCTGGGAGCCAGGTCCCTGCAGGGAGGAGGGGGAGGCCCTCGGAGCCCATACTGCTGATGGGCCCGAGGGCGTAGCCCAGACAGCGCTCGGGCCGCAGCCTGAGGTGGGCTCCGTCTCACCCAGGGGTCCAGGTGGTGGTGGGGTGGTGCGGGGTTGCGTCTCTCGTTGTCCCTGTTCCAGCCACTCCTGCTCATCATCCTTTGTTCATAACTAGGCACGGAGCCGCAACGGGTGCTAGGAAAGGCAGCTGTGTGCTGGGAAGTGGGGGATGGAGTTGGGGCTCCTCGTACCCAGTGGAACGGTCATTTTGGAACACTGGTCCGGGCTGACGCCCTCTGGACCTCACTGCATGTCCTGCCGGGCCCCTCCCCACATCCAGCTCCGTCTCTCTGGGCCCCAGGTGCCCCCGCTGGGCTGGTCCCGTGGGTGCGTGCAGCTTACTTTCTCGCTTCTGGGCCCGTCAGCCTGGGGCTGAGCCCTGTGGTCAGAGGAGGGAAAGGATAGGAAGAGCTGCCCAGCCAGCGGCTGCTCTGAGGCCCTGAGGGCTGCAGCCCGGGCGGCGGCCAGGAAGGACCCTCGGCCTGGGTGGTGGCAGCCCCGGGCAGCAGGGGTGAGGGTCTCCACACCGCTTTCCAGTACGACCCTGGAGACTGGCCATGCGGCCGGAGAGGAGGGAGATGGGGCTTTTGCGAGCCCCGGTGTGGGTTCCATCACTTTGAAAACCTCTAAAAACAAGTGGGGTCAGCTTGAGGGGACAGTTTCTGGGGACTGAAGCCATCACGACTGGGGTATAAAAGGAAACTGTGATGAAACCCCCAAACCACAAACAGAAAGGGAAATCCATTACACAAAATGTTTGAAATTTCTCCACAATAACAACATCGTTATTAACAAATGTCAAAGACAGCGGACTGACTAGGCAAATGCAAGTTACAGGCACAAGGAGATGCCGTCGCACCCCTCCTGGGTGACTGCCTGACACGGGCATCAGGATCAGAAGCTGCGAGGATGCGGAGGAGCTGGTCCTCTCGCTCTGCAGGAGGGAACGTAAAACAGGACGTCCCCGGGGGGGGACGCAGGCAGCAGATTTGGGAAAGGTCGTCGTCTTCCACCTGCTCTGTGACCTGGCCATTCCACCCACAGGTGTTTGCCCAGGAGATGAGACACAAGTTCACATACAGCCTTGTTCATTAAGAACCCCAAGCTGGCCTGGCCCAGGAGTCCAAGCACAGGGGAATGGTGCGGATGGGGCACCCGGGCCGTGGACACCACGTGGCCGTGAGGAGGACACACATGACAGTGGCCTGGATGAATCTCAAAGCCGTTTGCTGAGCGTGTTCGTTCTGCACGGTCCATTTATGTGAAATTCTAGAAACGGTGAAAGTATTCTGCAGAGGCGGAAAGCAAATCGCGGTGGCCGGGGACTGAGATCGGGCAGGAGAGGGGGACTGACCGAGGGCCTGAAGGAACTTTCCCGAGCTACTTAGAATGTTCTGCATCTCAACTGTGATGCTGGTTACACAACTGTACCCATTTGTCAAAACTTACCCAATTGTATGCTAAAAATGGGCACTTTTATTGTATCTAAGTCATATCTTAAAGCTGATTAAAATAAAAAGCCACTATTTGTCACCTCTCAGATAACAGAGGCCAAAATGACTGACCATCTCTGGTTTTGCCAAGGACGCGGGGAGGTGGAAGCTCTCACACTTGGTGGGGGTGTAGGCTGGCACACTTTGGCTGAGCAGTTTGGCAACAGCAATCAGCGTTTGCAATATGCGTGCCTTTCACCCGGCAGTTTCTCTTCTGGGAGGTTTATCTTCCGGACATACGTGCATAAGGGCACTAAGATGTGTGAACAGAGATGTCCTTTGCAGCAACATTTGTTGAGTTGAGAAAGTCACAACAACCTAAACGTCGAACAGTAGCAGTCGGCGGAATTCACGGAAGCCGACCATCCTGACCAACGGCCCCGGGGTCCCCAGGGCTGTCCTGCCGTTAGCCTTGACAATCCCATGTCTGGAGATCCCAAGCCCCCTCAAACCGGGACACACCATGATACAGACAAGCAACGGAGTGCTACGAGGCCATGGAAAGTGACCGGTGGGTCTGCAAGCGCCAGCGTGTCTGAGGAGGTGAGCAAGATCAAGCAAGCGACAAAGTTGCAGGTGGCGAGGAGCCATTCACAGACGTCGCCTCTGGAGACAGGGGCTCCGGGAGATGCTCCGCTCTTGCTTTGCATCCCTTTGTGCCACTGGATTCATTTATTTTGTGTGTGTATGGGTTTTATAATCAAAAAATATATTCTAAAGGATGTGCGACCTTGATCAGCACATGTGACGTTGGTCTGCAGTCAGGCAGGTGGGTGGGGCCTTTGAATTGTAGCCACAAGGAGGCAGGTGCAGGGCGAGGGAGGGGTCCGAGGCCCCTTCCGCAGGGCAGGAAGACCTGGAGGGGAGGGGCACCTCGAGATCACAGCTCAGGAGACCCCTTAAGTCCTCAGCTTCTTCCAGACCCCCTCCAAAAGGGCCCCTTGTCCAGGACCCGCCTTCCGGAAACGGACTCAAGGCCCTCTTGGTGCTTTGAACCCCTGCCACTAGTAGGCAGCCCCTGGGCCTCAACCGAGACACAGCAGCCCGGGATTCTTCCCCAAATTGACTGGTGAGGCCCCGAGCTGAGTTAATTCCTGTGTCTTAATGAGTGGGAAGATGAGGTTTTTATTCATCGCTGGGGCTTTAAAACTTGCAGTAAAGCGGCCCACTTTATAAAGGAAAAATCAATAGCTGGAAGAAAACAGGAGCATGTAAAGGGGCAGAGTGCCAAAAAGCAGGCCAATTACCCCCCAAAATAACACACAGTTACGGCTCCATTAACTCAATTATATTTTCAAAAGGATTTCTTACCGGTTGGGGGGGGGGTCCCAGCCCCCCCCCCCACGTGCCTGTAATTTTTACATCAACTTCAAGCCATTAAGTTGCATTAAATTATTTTGTGGGAGAGAGAGGTGTGTTTAGGAAGAGGGAGCTGCGGGCCTGTCTGGCTCCTCTGGGGCCCAGGGTCAGGTATGAGCAGGCAGGGGGCAGTTGGGGGGCACCCCTGGCAGTGGAGTCCAGGGGAGGGGGCTCCAGCTCTCAGCCCTAAGAGATACTGAAGAGGGACCCTGGGCTGCGTCCATGGAACAGGACCAATCAGGGGGCGACGAACCCTTCTGGACCTGGGGTCCCCAGACCCAAGGCCGCCTATGCACGGCTGCCCGGAATTTTATTCCAGATGATTCACTGCTCCGTGACCCCCCCCTCAGTGGGTGGCCCCACAGATGCCAGTCCAGACGTGGGCACCTAACCCCCTGCTCCGTGACTTTTCTCTTTGTCTCATTAGAATTAGGAAACGTACCTTTTTGAAGAAATGGAAAAATAAAATGTATTAAAAGCAACCGCACCGCCAACGCTGGGGCCTAGCAGGGGTACCCCTTATGCTCTCCCCGCAGCCTTCGCAGGCCCAGGGCCCGGACCCAGGACCCTACATGACGCCGGAAATTCCTCAATCAGCCACCGCCTTTCAGCTCCCCGAGATGGGGCGGGTCCTGGAGGCCCGGCGGTGCCCGGTCAGGCCCGCCCGTGGTTCCTGACGTTCCTAAGAACATGAAGGCCCTGAAGCTCACTGGCTGTAACCTGCTTTTCCTCGTCTGCCGCCCATGGGGAGCCGAGGCCTGTCCTACATAAGCCTGGGCCTGGGCCGCCCGGGACCCAGCACTGAACACGGCGGATTTCAGATGGAGACGAGGAAGAGGGGGAGGAGTGGCTGGGGCTGGGGCCCGAGGGGCCATCAGGCAGGGTGTCTCTGGGCAGTGTCCAGGGTCACTGGGCCAGGTCGCTGGCCAGAGAATATAAAACCAGCCAGTGGTGGACAGGTGGATGGATGGAGACTCAGGCTGAGCAGTGGGGGTGGGGTGGCCCTAGGACACAAGACAGCTCCCCCCAGGACTGGCACAATACAGACAAAAACCCAGAGAGAGGCAGCCCCCTCTGCCCTCTGCTCTGCCCGGCCCTCGTCCTCCCGTCTCTCTGTCCCAGGTGTCTCCTCACCTCTGCCTCCCTTTCCCACGCTGCCCCTGAAGTGCATCCTCCAGCGCAGTCTGTCCTCTGCGAGGACAGAGGGAAGAACTGGCCAGAGGTCTGCGCCCTTGGTGACAGTCCCCACGGGAGGCCTGGCCTCTGACTGTCAGTCTGTGCGGCCTCCTCGCTCAGGTGTGCCTGTCCCCCGCGCCCTGCCCTGCTCCCCAACCTTCAGGTCTCTGTGCCCCCAGCCCTGCCCCCACACCCAGGCACCTTCCAGAGAACCTCGCAGGCCTCTGCCCACTCGGACCCTCCGCTCATTGAGGATGGGGACGTTTGCACCTTTTTCGGTCCCTTGTCCTGTGTGGTTCTCCTGCTGTCCTCTCCCCCATCATGCGGGAGTCTTCAGGGTGACCCAGGGCAAGGCCCCTCCCTAACTTCTCCCGGCCTTCCCCCTCAGAGAACAGCTAGCCGCCCCGCACACAACTCAAGCTGGTGGCCCTCAGGCCACATGAGTGGCACAGGGATGGCGAGCGCTGGAGTCCCCAGGAGCTGTAGAAGTGGTGCTGAGACAGTTCTGCGGGGTGGGGCTGTGGGAGGAGGGACCCCACGCGGTCCCCAGAAGCAGACGCAGATGGCCTCCCTCCAGCCCTTTCCCTTGAGCTGGCAGCCACAGGGGCCCAAGTCCCACATCAGCCCAGGGCTATGGGCCTTGCCGGTGGTGGGGTCACCTTGGAGCCTGGCCACGGGCCAGAGCCTGCCAAGGGGGCTCTGCTCCCCCCACCCCCACGTGCTGGCTCTTCCCAGCACAGAGCTCCCCAAGGTGAAGAGGGCGTCCTTGAGGCCTCCAGCCGCCCCGCGCCAAGGTCCAGGCAGCAAGGTCACTGCCAGCCCGCGCCGCAGGAAGGGAGAGGGGTGACCGCAAGGTTACTCTGTGGAGGGAGGAGGGGGCTGGGGGAGGGGAAATAAAAAGAGATTACATTTTTTAAAAGGTACTCTAGCTGTCTGCTGACACCATCTCTGGTCTCCATCCGTTTTATAGCCTGACGGCTCAGGCAGCTGGGCCTCGTCTGTCAGGGGGTGTGTGTGGGGTGGGCGGTGAGGAGCCGGACCCCCCACCCAGGCGGCCTGGTAGATGCACCCCGTCCCCCCCAGCCTGGCCTCTGCTCTGGGGCTGCCCAGGCCGCGGGCACCCCCCCCCCCAGGGAGGGTGGGGGCAGCCGTCACAGGTGGGACCCCGCAGGCGGAGGGGAGCCTGGCCCCGGCTGCAGCCACCATCACTGGCCATCTATCCCCCTGACAGGTCAATTTTCTCCCGTGTTTTACAGGACCTTTCAGAGCAGGAAATGCGATCCCGCGGCTGATTGATGTCCTTACCTGGTCTTTGTTCACAAGCCCCTCTCGGCCCCCCCGCCCTCCGCAGGGCTGCAGCTGGGCCTGGTCCGAGTGTCCAGACCAAGGCTGGGGTGTCCTCCCCAGGGCAGCCCCGCCCTCGGCTCCTTCCCGGGACTGGGACCTACGGCGTCTGAGCCTCAGGTTGCCTCTGACAGGGCCGGGGGGTCCCGAGCAGCCCGTTTCCTGGAAGGGGGTGGTCTAGGGGCAGTTTGAATTTCCTGGTGGAGGGGCCGCCAGGCCACATCCTCCTCCCACCTGCATGCCGAGGGCCCTCGGGAGGGAAAGGCCTAGGAGGCTGGGGAGGGAGGGACAGCTGGGTTAACTGTGTCCTTTACGTGTTCAGTTGGCTTTTGTTGCTCAGCCTGAGTTCTCCCCTGGTGTCGCACACCTGGGGACAGGGGGTGACGGAGCCTCTCCCCTGGGCTCCTCTGCGGAGGCAGCAGCCGGAGGTTTTTAGCAGCCGCCCCCTGAAATTGTGACCTTTTGTGTATAATCGACGAGCTTTCAGTCTCTTGTAAAGCAGCACAGAGCACATCAGAAAACTGTCAGCAGACACTCCAAGTGCATATGGCTCCTGCCTGCCCCCACCCACCTCTGCCAGGTGCCACTCCCACCCCTCCCGAAGAGGACTCAGGGGACCTGGGACTGTGGGCTCTTCCTCTGCACTGCCTGCAGGGTCTGTGTGGTTCTGCCACGTACTCGGGGTGCTAGCTGAGATCACTGCCACCAGACTGGACGCCATCCTCTGCCATCTCCACTCGTGCCCAGGGCTCGTCCCCACGACACGGCCGCCTGGCACTCAGGGCCCATGACGCGATGACTACTCGACTGGCAATCAAACAAGTGAGTGTGTCAAGATCCTCAACCCAGGGGCTGTGGGGGGCTCTTCAGGAAGAGGGTGGATCCTGCCCTGACCACCAGGACGCCCCGAGGTGAGGAGATGCAGACATGGCATCCGGGGGCCACACAGGGCAGACGGCCTCCCAGCAGACCCCACCCCTGAGCAGCGGGCTCTGCCCCGAGACCAGCAGGGCCCGTGCGTGACCCTTGCTGAGGGAGAACCCCCACAGCTGTGTGGTCTCTCCCCCTAGACACTGGGCACAACCTCCCTGGACAGTGTATGGCCCAGATCTTGGCCAGCAGAGTCTCCCTGGCTCTGGGGGTTGCCCCCTGACTGAGTCACCAGGTGAAGGGACAGGTAGAAGGGACCTGGTGTGGCTGACCAGGGGTCCTGGCCTGCTGTGTCTGCCCAGCGATGGGTAATGCTCTCCCTGCTTCCACTCCCCAGCAGGCCCTGTTTCCCAGCCCCACTTTCCAGCCACTTCTTTCAAGTGTGAGGTCCCATCATCCTCCCAACCTTGTCTTGTTTGCTGGAGAGAACAGCGCTGGTTTGTCTCCAAAACACTGACTGAAAGCATTTGGCTCATGTAAGGCCTGCCAAGATGAAACCAAGAGGGCTGGGACCTGGGGTTCCGCTTGGAGAGGACTGTAGGCCAGGTCATGCCCACCAACCCACCCACTTATCTGTCCATCTATCCATCCAATCATCCATCCGTATGTACATCTATTCACCTGTCACCCATCCACCAATCCACCAACTCTCCCCTTCAATCCACCGGCCCACCCATCTACCCATCATCCACTTACTCATTCATTCACCTGCTCATCTCCCCACCCGCCCATCCATGTGTCCATTCACCTGCTCACCCATCCTTTATCTAACACCCCCTCCAGCAACCCACTTTCCTGTGTAGAACAAGGACAGCGTTCCAGGACTGGCACTAGGCACCAAGGCCACAGCTGTACACGAGACCTTGCATCAGCCCCAGCTACAAGAGACCACATGCAAATCCAGGGGGCTCTGGGGCACAGGGGCAGGGCATGTGTAACCCAGCTGTGGGGCGGAGAGGGCCAGCGAGGCTGCCAGGAGGAGGAGCCTGTGAAGCTTCAAGATGGGTAGGGAGGAAGGGCCTGCGGGGCAGAAGCCAGGAAAGGCCTGGTTTATTTAAGGTGGGCGGTTCTGGAGGCTGGAGGACAGAGTAGGGGCCCGGAGTCTGGCAGGAGGCGGGCAGGTGAGGCGGGCCTCGTTCCCAGGCCTTTTGGGAAGGGGAGGGGTGTGACCAGCGACCAAGAGCCCATCTCGTTCTTCCTGGTGCTACGTCCCTATCGGCCAACCACTCACGTTGGAAATGATGTGGAAGGAAAGTGGGGGGGCACAGCCCCCCTTCCGGTACGTCCCCCATCAGTTTGCTGGATGAGAACTTGGGCAGAGCAGGCGTGGAAACAGCTGGGTTAGTTCCGTGGCACATCTGTACTCCCCATGTGACAGCGAACTCCAAGAGGTGCACCAGCCACGAAACACAGGCTGCGTGATCTCAGCGGTTCCGCCTATGTCTCCAATGGGCATCGATCATTATCAAGATGAACGTAAAATGCGTGCTAATAATTTAAATTTTTTTACATAGAATGACATTAAATAGCAAATAAAAACACCATGACAAGTGGAGAGGCCATGGAAGAAAGGGAGAAGGCATTCGCTTTCTCACATTTCATGGACTTTGCCCAGACTTTTGAGCGGGGCCACACTCTCCTTTAACGGGCCTCACGGGTCAGGTAGCGGGTCCTGCAGATGGCGGAGGGGACTCGCTCTCCCCTGTGGGTGGGGGGGTGTGACGTTAGGAAGATCTGGCCCCTCCACCCCCAGAGCCTCCAAGGCAGTGACTTCAGTCCCTGTCAGCTGGGAAGTCGGGATGATCTTGTGACTCAGCCCCCAGGGGGGAGCTCATCGCACAAAAGAACGCTTTCAAGATGGGGGCTGGGGGTCCCCAGGAAGGGCGGGGGGCGGCACCCTGCAGCTGCATCCTGTGACTGCCTTCCCCCGGGGCTGGAGTGGGGGAGTGGGACCAGGGGCTTCTCGCTTGCTTGGGCCTCGCCCCCTGCTCCCCTCGCAGGTCTTGGCGGCCTCCACCCCCAGGGCTGCAGAGCACAGGTGAGTCACCACGCGGGGCTGGGCCAAGGTGAGACCATGACCAGAGGCGGCGCGCTCTGACCCCGCAGGCGCTGCCGCGGCCAGTCCCAGCGCCCGCCCTGTGCGGAGGGCGGAGGCCGTGCCCCGGCACCCCGCCGGCCGGTGCCGTCTGGACCCGTGGCCCAGGCCGGGCACCCAGACAGCGGGCCTCTCGCTGGCCGGCGGCTGCGGCCCCGCACGCACACCTGCCGTGCCCCGGGGCGCCCGGCGAGCGGAGGCCGCCCCCACCTGCAGGGGCGGCGGCGGGGCCCGCGGGCCGTCCCCAGGAGGGAGTGGGCAGGGCTGCAAGCCGCAGGGGCTCCTCGCTGTTTGAGCTCCTGCTGTGTACCGGGCCCTCTGTGGGCCCCACTTGATTTGCCGCGAGGCGTGGCGAGCGCTACATTTCCGGCGAGGAAACCGAGGCCAGATGCAGGCACTCTCCCAGCCCGCCCGCCGTGAAGAAGGGGAGAGGACTTGAGCCTCCAGGCCTCCCGGCAGCAGCTCCTCTGAAGGCGAGTGAAGACAGGCTGCCCTCAGGCTGGATGCCCGTGGGTCCTCTGGCACCTGTCGGAGGGGAGACTACTCTCCACCACGCGAGGGGCCTGAGGGCTAGACGAGGCCTGGGTGGGCACCCAGAGGGCTCCTGCAGGCCCACCGCCCTCAGCCCTGCCCCCGGCCCCCCGTAGCCTCCCTGCCCAGGACCCCTGTCTCCGTGAAGGCTGCCCTCCCCTGGGCGCAGCTCCGGCCCCCTGCCTGGCGTGTGCAGGGGCCTGGGCCCCCCAGCTCCCACCTGCACTACCCCCTCCATCAGCCGTCAGCTGCCACCAGCTCTAATCACCCAGGCTCCATCTGCCTGGGCCTCTGCACAGCTGGGGAAGCTCTCAGAAGCTGCACCCACGCCCGGGCACGTCACATTCCTGCATACCGCCCCATGGGCCACCACCGTCCTGCCCAATTGCAGGGCAGCCGTGGGAGCAGGGAGCCCGGGGGACTGCAGCTGCTGGATGGGGAGCCTGGATACCGCCCAACTGTGCCCCAGGACTCCCAGCTGTGTCTCCCCCCGCCCACCATCCCAGTCCTGTCCCCAACCAAGCAAAGAGAAGTCAGAAATTTATCACTCTGGGGCCATTGGGGCAGCGTGGAGGAGCTCAGTGTTCCAGTGGCGAGGGCAAGGGAGAGACTTCCCCAGGTGAACAGGCCCACGTGACTCTCCAGTGTCCCTCCCACCCTGTGGATCACAGCCTTCCCCGGTGCCTTGGGAAGCCCTGTTTGGGGCACACCTTTTAGGGGAGATGAGTGACATCTCTGAACCCAGGGCCACTGCCTGGGTAGGGTGGTGGTCATGGGGAGGTCTCCCCGCTTCCAGGGCCTGGGAGGACCAGATGCAGAATGGGCTGAAGACGAAGGCAGGCAGGAGCCCCAGGCCCTTGCCCACCCTGCACCTCAGGGCACATCTGTCTGGCTTGGGCCACCCTGCTGGCCTCTCCCTGCTTACTCACAACGCCGTTGCGGCATCTCACCCTGGCAAGCCTGGGGAGTGCCCATCTGCAGAACAACCCCTCTTTGTCCCCACTCCTGAGATGCAGCCTGGGAAGTGGGGGGGGAGGCCTCGTACCCCTCGCTGGCCTGCCCAGCAGACGGCCTGAAGAGCAGGCAGGAGTGTAGCCTGAGTGCCCGGCTTTGCCCCAGTCGGCCGGGCTGAGCGGAAGGTGGCTGTGGGACAGCCCTGCACTCCAGCTTGGGGAGATGGAGGCCCAGAGACGTGGCCTGCTGATGAGGGGTCGGGCGCCCCTGGGGTCCAGTGCCAGCTCTTAACCTGCTTGATGAGTCAGGAGAATGAGCTCCAAAATGGCCCCGCCTTTCCCGCACCCCCAGATCTGCCTCCAGCCTCAACAGGAAAGGAGACTGGTTGGGAATTTTCCAGGGACCGAGGTGAGGGAACACCCCCCCCGCCCCGCTCTGGGGTTAGAGGGCCGGTGCACGCGGCTCCCTATGTCCGGACGTGCAGCTCTGCCCCTCTGTGTCCAGGCAGCTCTCCCCTCATGTCTGGAAGTTTCAGGAAAGGGGGAAAAGCCCTACAGATGAAAGCAGGTTTCCGCCTTGTCAGATTCTCCACCCGACCTCTAATTAGAAGACGGTAATGAGATTCAGGGGCAGTTTTCTCCTGGCGGCCAAGATTACAATCTGCAGCTTTTGCCTGAGCCCAGGGACATCACAAAGGTCACACTGTCCCTCCAGCTCAGCCTGGCTGCACAGATGGGCTGGGGGACACACTTCCTGTTCCCAGCTGCTGGGCAGGACCTGGCCGAGGGCTCCCCACTCAGACCAGGGAAAGGCGAGGCCCTGGTGGGGATCAGGTCTACAGAGGCCACACAAGGCCCCAAACCTTTCAGGGGAGCCCGGGGGCAGGTCTAGTGTGGGTACTAGTGCTCTGTCTGTCCTCTTTCCCCTGATGTGGCCTAAGGCATCCCTAGGAGCCACCCCCGCAGGTGCGATGCTGGACTCTACCACCGGCTAGAAGATGCTGCCACCCTCAGCTCACCTCGGGGGGCAGAGGCTTGTGGGATCTATGGAGCCACACCGACCTGTGTCCTCACCTGGGCCCGCACTTAGGAATCCTGTGCCCTTGAGCAAATAGCCTCGCCTCACTGAGCCTCAGTTTCCCCACCTGTAAAATGGAGAGGGTAACAGGGATCTCCACTGGCTGCCTCTCTCAGGAAGCCCAGGGGTTTGCCCTGGCCAGGCCCCAACCAGGACCAGGGCTCTACTCTGAGTGAGGAGATTTTATGTCTTTTTAAATTGAAGTACGTTTGATTAGCAATGTTTTGTTGGTTTTTGGTATACAGCATAGTGATTCAGTTACATATATATATTCTTTTTCATAATAGGTTATTACAAGATATTGAATATAGTCCCCTGTTCTACACAGTAGGACCTTGTTGTTTTATCTGTTACATATACAGTAGTTTGTATCTACTAATCCCAAACTCCTAATTTCCCCTTTGGTAACCATAGGTTTGTTTTCTATCTCTGTGAGTCCCTTTCTGTTTTGTAAATAAGTTCATTTGTATCATTTTTTTCAGATTCCACTTGTAAGTGATATCATATGATATTTGTCTTTTTCTGTCTGACATACTTCACTTAGTCTGATCATGTTTAGGTCCATCCATATTGCTGCAAATGGCATTATTCATTCTTTTTCTTATCCAATTGTCTGTAAATGGACACAGGTTGCTTCCATGTCTTGGCTATTGTACATTGTGCTGCTGTGAACACTGGGGTGCATGTTTCTTTTCGTATTAGAGTTTTCTCCAGCTATATGCCCAGGAGTGGGGTTTCTGGGTCATGCGGTAGCTCTGTTTTTAGTTTTTTTAAGGAACCTCCACACTGTTCTCCACAGTGGCTGCACCGATTTACATCCCTACCAACAAGGTAGGAGGGTTCCCTTTTCTCCACACCCTCTCCGGCGTTTATCATTTGTGAACTTAAAAAAAAATTTTTTTTATTTAATTACTATTGTATTGTTAAAAAATTTTTCTTAATTGGCAGGGGGAGGTAAGTAGGTTTTATTTTGCTTTTAGAGGAGATACTGGGGATTGAACCCAGGACCTCATGCATGGTAAGCATGTGCTCTACCACTTGAGCTATATACCCTCCCCACTATTTGTGGACTTTTTAAATGATGGCCTGAGTGAGGAGGTTTGGAGGAGAAGCGGATATGACCTGACTTTCTGGCTGCTGGGTGGTGAACAGAATGTGATGAAGTCAGGAAGCACCTAGTGGGGAGAACACTGCAGCGGTCCAGGAGAGAGAAGATGATGCCCTGCATCATGGTACAAACAGAGGAAGTGGTGAGAGGCGGTCAGAATCATGGGTATCTGAACATGAACTCAACAAGATTCCCTGACAGATTGAATTGGGCGGGGGTGACTGAAAAGGAGGAGTCAAGGGTGGTTCCATGGCTGCTGCAGGAGTTCCAGCCATTGCATCTGCATTCCAGGTAGCAGGAATGAGGAGGAGGAGGGAAGTAAAAAGGACCACTGAAAAGGCTTTCCTGAAGTCCAGCCAAACCTTCTGCTAACATTGGTCAGGTCTTAGTCACGTGACGGTCCTGGCTGCACAAGGGGGTGGGAATAGTAATCTCCTGGCCAGGTGCAGTGCCATCGACAAGGACAGAGAGGTGCAGCTGATAGAGGAAAGGGCAGCAAGGACACTGGTCAGGCGGCCACTTTGAGATGCTGACCAAGGTAAACGTAGCCCAAGGTCAGCTCCCGGTGGGTATGGGCAATGCCCTGCATGCTGACAACCTGGGCCAGGTGGTGTGCCCCACGGACCTTCTCCACCTGCAACCTGCGGGAACTAGACGGAATTTCTCCTCTGCACACAATTTAATGGCGCCAATTCCTGGGATCCTTCAGGGTGAGTGCCGCAAATTAGGTGGTTGTGAACTTGGCC
Source organism: Camelus dromedarius (assembly GCF_036321535.1). NCBI lineage: Eukaryota > Metazoa > Chordata > Mammalia > Artiodactyla > Camelidae > Camelus > Camelus dromedarius. The sequence goes on from NC_087451.1 coordinate 28,147,071, forward strand.
CCATAGGAGTACATGGTTGGCTTGGGCGGTGACGGGTAGCCAGGAGCAGCGAGAGAGAGACAGCACCAAGGCAGAGTCGGGGGCCCAGCTGGCTACTGATCTACCTCAGGGCTGGGTTACCTGGCCAGGCCCTGGCATGGACAGGGTCTGCCCACCTCCTTGGGTTCTTGCCTGCCTGGTCTCCCGGGATTTGAGATCTGGGAGGAGGTCGCTGGAGGAGTGAATGGTTAATCTGTGGTTTTTCTAACAGAGGGTCTCATAGCTGTCCCTGCTCCAGAAAGAGGCCCCTGGAGGCAGAGAGAACCAGTGTCAAGACCGCTGGAAGCCCCTCTGGTCCCTCAGGACTCTCCCAAGTCCACCCAGCACTGGCTCCCATCAGCAGCTGCTCTCCTGCCTTCTTCTCTAGGGTGCCCGGCCCCCGGCCCCCAGCCCTTCCCCCAGATCCTGAGCCACCAGGAGTCACCAACAGCTTGAGCTCCGGAAAAAAAACCTTAGTCAGTGGTTTTAGTGGCTGGACTGGGGCCAAGGAGAGACTCTCAAAGCTGGGCCCACCTCAGTGGGGATGGGGGGTGGGGGTGTTAGGGGCGGCCCCGCCCATCTCCCCCTTGCCAGCGCTAGTGAAGCTTCTGTGCACCTGGGCGGGCTCCCCAGGCATCTCCCACCTGGGGGGGCCCTGACAGAGGAGGGTGGGATGTAATCAACCTCCAGGTCACACTGGAGCCAGCCCTGGCTTCCCCCACCTCTCGTCTGCCCCTCCCCCTCCCCAAAAGGGGGCCTATGGAATGAACGGAGCGAGTGCATTTGGGAAACCCCGGGGCTGACCCCCTTCTCTCCTCACACCTCATTAAGCCTGCCCGCACCTGCCGCTGCTCCCACCCAGAAAACCAAGGTCAGGACCAAGTGTGTGTGGGGGGGTGGTTTGCAGCCTTGAGGCTCCCGGTGAAGTCAGTCCCTCCACGTGGTTCTGGCAATGCCCTCCCTCCCGACATGAGGCCCCGGTGGGAGAGGGTTGGATGGCGCCCCGCTCCGCCCAGCGGATGCTAATTGAGACCCATTCCTTTCTGAGGAACCTGTTGTCAGTTTTATGGTTCTGGGTTATGTAAACAGCGGGAGGAGAGTGCAGGGAGTCAGGGCCCGGGGGCCACCAGGCCTGGGCGCCCCCTCCTCCCTGAGGCCACCCCCTTGGGCTTGGGGCAGCCTCCAGGCTCTGCTCTGACACAGACCGTCTGAAAGGGGGGGAACCCCACCAGAGAGGGGATGGAAACTTGGGTTTCTGGCCAATTCAGCCACTGGGCTGGAGCAAACGTTTAACCCTTGCTTGTGTGGGTGATGGAAACCCAGACCCCATGGAGGCTCCCTGATGCCCACATCGCCCGCTGGGTCCCCAGCATTCTTTCTGATGGACCAGCCTAGCCTCTGATCATGCCTCCAGTTTGGAAGTAGGAGACACATGAAAAAGAAGAGGATTGCCAAAAAGTGTGTTGCTTTCCAGGAGAGAAGGGACCAGCCCTCATCCGGACTTGTCCCTGCGACCTCACAGGTAACCCCGGAGGGGGATAATCAGCCACATTTTACACCTGGAAACACTGAAGATTGATGTCGTGTCCAGGGAACCAGGGCAGGGCCAGTTCCATGGCCCAGGCTCTGCCCACCACCTGCTTCTGGGCCCAGGCCACCTTCTCTGAAGCAGCCACAGCTCCCACATGGATTTAACCCAGACTGGGCCCCTGCATTTCTTTGGTGAGGATTGAGGTGGGGGAGAGGGTGGTGGGGGAGAGTAGGGGGTGGTCAGGGTGCTCATCCTTGGTAAAGCAGGCGCCCCCTCCCTGCCCAGCATGTGAGAAACAGGGTCCTTCACCTCATCCCAGATGTGCTGGGTGGGCTTCAGCACCCCCCTGTTTGAAGACCTAAGTCTTCAGCATCCAGAGGCTGGATCCTTGTCCAGCCCCTCCCTCTCCTTTCCCAGATTGTGTCACCTCCAGCGACCTAATGGAAAGTTGCTGCCACTTCAGTGATGGGTGTCCCAGAGCAGGCTCAGAGAGGTTCATTTACATGCCCAGGGTCACACAGCCTTTGTGCATCGGAAGCCACAGATGGCTCCCATGGGACAGCAGCATCCCATCAACTCCGATGATTGAAATCACATGTGGGTAGCGATAACAGAGAGGGTGCATGTTTGGAAATGACCATGGCGCTGCCCTTCCCTGTTTTAAATTTGGGTTCTAAAACCTTTAGGTGGGGCGGGGCACAGTGAGTATCTGTGCCAGCGGGGATTGGGGGTGAGAAGCCACTCAGAACCAGAGTGGGGTGGGGAGGGGGTCTAGGGTGGAGGTGGGCATCCCAGGGGAGGGTACTGGAGCCCGAGTTGGGGGGGAGTCTCAACTGCGGAGTTACAAATATGGAAAGGGAGGATACCAGGATGAATGCTGTGGCCCTGGACCTCCAGCGGTATTCGAGGTATGGCTGTGAACTTGTGGCTTTCAATACATGTAGATAAACACAGGGAGAAATCTAGACGTGTGTGGTGCCTGCGCACGTGTCTCCAAGCTCTGTCCACGGAGGGACCCAGGAGCCGTGGCATCCCAATGGCTGTGCACGCACCCGGGGCCCAGACCTAGGTCTCTATTAGTAGTCTCCACTGGAAGGAACCAGGGCTCCTTGGAGAAATGCCTGAGTCCAAGAAAAGTACACGATGATCTGGGAACATCTTATTGGGCCAGAAAGCAAGGAAGTGCTTGGGGAATGATGGGGACACTGTCAAGGACACAGGAGCCAGCTGAAGGGGCTCTCGTGGTCCAAATCTGGGACAATGTGGGCATCGGAATAAGTAGTGATAGTAAGGATTATAACCCGCTGAATACGGTAGGAAAACAGGAGTCCACAGTGATGGAGATAAATTAGTAAGTTGAACATTTGACAAGGACTGGGATATTTAGTTTTCAAGTCCCTCCCCACAAACCACTCATTAATTCCAAAGGAGAAAGATGTAACTTCAAGGGAGCTGTCTTGTCAAGTGATCAAAGATGACATCACCAGTAACGGGGAGGCGTGCGGCAGCTGATAGGGTTCAGTGGAAACATGGCACCCCGTCCATGGTTTTCCTGCCGAAGAGACGTAGCTTGAATTTCATCGTGAGCGCGGGAGGCAGAATGCTGGCTCCCCCCAAAGACGTGTACCCCATAAACCAGGGAACCTGGCAATACGTTACCTTCTGTGGAAGGACTTTGCAGCGTGATTAAGGTTACAGACCTTGAGATGGGGAGATTATACCGGATTATCCGGATGGGCTCAATCTAATCACATGAATCCTTAAAATTGGAAACCTTTTCCTGGCTGGGTCACAGAGATGCAGTGAGAGGAAGCCAGCTCTCTCCCCTGGCTGCTGGCTTTGAAGTTGGAGGCAGCCCCCTCCCTGACCCCCTGCAGCCAGGGAATGTAGCCTTTAGAAACTGGGACCAGGCCGCAGTTTTCAGCTGGCAAGAAAACAGGGGCCTTGGTCCTACCACCTGAAGGAAGTGAATTCTGCCAGCTACTCAGTGAGCGGGAAACGGAGTCTCCGCAAGAGCTTCCAGAAAGGGGGTGGCCTGCCGACACCTGGATTTCAGTCTGGTAAGATCCCCATGGGATCTCTGACCCACGGAACTGGAAGAACAGATTTGTGTTGGTTCAGCTGCTAAGTGTGTGGTGATTTGTTATGACAGCAACAAAAAACGAATACGATGAGGAGACATCAGAGAAGCCCCTACCGAGGGATACAGGGTTCACTGTCAAGCACCTTGAAAGAACTAAAAATTCGTAAGACCAGAGACCAACAGCTAACTGGAAAAATGGGCAGAAATGAACAAGCAAAAACGTACAAGCGTTTCAAGAAGTATGAATGGTCAGTAAACATATATCAGGTGATTAACCTCATTTGTAATGAGGGAGAACAAGTGGAAAACCACAACGAGATTCCATTTCATTCACCAGATCGGCCAGACTGCTGATGGCCAATGTCTGTGACAACGTAGAGCTGGGGCCGAGATCGGCGGTCCTTCAGCCCAAATGGGCCAGCCCTGCTTTTGTAAATGAAGTTTCGTTGGAACACAGACTTGCTCATTTGTTCGTGTGTCGTCTAGGGCTGCTTTCGAATAGTCGTAACAGAGACTGCATGGCTGCCAAAGCAGAAAATACTTTTGCTGTGTGGTGCTTCACTGACATAGTTCTCCAGCCTCTGATGTAAACTGGCAGGAACTCTCATGACTACGTTGAAGAGCTATTGGGCAATAAGTGGTAGAATCAAAGGTGCACAAACACTTGAATCTGCAATTCCATTTCCAGGTATTTACCCAGAGAAATGACCAAATATTAAGGAGACAAGGACCGTAATGTTCACTGCATCACTGTTTATAATGGCAAATAATTGGAGACAACTCAGCTGCCCTTAGCAGGAGAATGGATACAGATACCCTGGGCTATTTTAAAGGGTGGAATTCCATAGGGCAGTGAGACTAGATGACGCAGAGTACATACGACATGATGCTGTATCTTGCAAACAAGGTTAGGTGAAAAAGGAAGTTGCAGAAGAATACACACATATAAATCCATTAACACGAAAGTCAAAAGTGCAAAAATGCTCTCTCCCAGTACACAATTGAATTAGGCTATAAATTTGGCTTGGACAAAACAGAGTCCAAGATAATAATGACTTGGACAAGATGATTTGTCTCTTCCAATGGAGCAGCCCGGAGGATGTGGCCAGGGGCTGGGATGGTGACTCTGCCCATGTTGTTGTCCAGGGATCCAGGCACCTTCTGGCCTGTTGTCCCACTCCTGCCATGGTCTGCATGGCCCACAATGGCTTCTTACCATCACCTTGATATTCCAAGCAGCAGGATGAAGAAAGAGGGAGGAAGGGACAGACTGCCTCCTTTTAAAAACTGACCTAGAAATTGCACCTGTCATTTCTGCTCACTCCTCATTGGTCAAAACTTAGTCACATGGTCACCTCTGGCTGCAAGGGAGGCTGGGAAGTGTATTGTTTATTCTTGGCTGCCACATGTGCTGGCAAAATTTGGAAACAGAATAAATGAATATTAAGAGACACATAGTAGTCTTTAATTGTTTAGGAATATATCCATATGTGGTAAACCTTTAAAGAAAAATAATGAATTGACAAAATCTGGATAGTGATGCTCCCAGGATGGTTGTGAAGAGGGGAGGAAGGTGAAATGGTGGAGGGACTCAAAGGGAGCACCTAAGATTCTACAAAGATTCTGTCTTAAAGCCAAATGGTGGACTCATGGCTATTTATTGTTATTCATTGAAACATACATTTAATTTTTATATCCTATCTTGCATGTATAATATTTCATAAAAATTACATAACTAATTAAAAGCAGGTTATAGAATGTATTATGATTTACATAAAAATGAATGAATAGCATTTATTATTTTCATTCTGAATTTAATTACTCTTTACCTGGCATTTCCTCTTCTTCCACTGGTGCCTGGGGGTTGAAGGTGGGACAGCCTTACCTAGTGGCTGCACTGCCTGGAGCTGCGGCATCAGCCTCTGCCCTAAGACATCAGGTCCTTCATGTGCCTACAAACAAGGTTCCCCTATTCCCTCTCCCAGTGACTTTTAATTCTTCCCGGGCACAGTTCCAGCTGGCTCGGAATTACTTGCTCCTTCCTGAGAAGGCCATTCCAGCCCTCCTGTCACTACGTATTCACTCAATAGACACATAGCACCTTCCAGGTGCCAGGAATTCACAGATGACTCAGAGCCCTTCTCTGTTCTCTCCTTCCCCAAAGCCATCTCCGTCCTCCATTCCCATTTGTCTCTCAAGACCAGCCTACAAGCCACCTTCTCGAAGCCCTCCTTGATTTCTCCAGTCATATCGGTCTCTACCTCTCCCATCCTCTCACTACATTTCTTTGCTCCTTTAATATTAGAACGTTAGAGTCCCTTGTCTCACTGCTCCAAGTACTGTTCTGAAAGGCAATGGCACAAGGAGCAGATCCCACGTCCCCTCTTAAGAGCTGTGTACACTTGCTGAGTCACCTGACCTCTCTGTGCTCAGCGTTCCACTCGTAAAACGTAGGTGATAACTCCTCGGAACCACATCAGCGCCGACATATAAGGCCCCAGCCCCCGCGCCCCGGGCCCCTAGCACACTTCCCGAAATCGATCCTAGGGTGTAAATGTTGAAAATGAATGCTTGAAATCCTGCTCCTCTCTAGAAAGCTTGGCGCGGCCCTTTCTCTGCTGACCTTCACGCCCTTCCGGATGGAGGCCCCGCAGGGCGAGTTCCTTGTGTTCCCGACCCTGCAAGACGGCGGCTCAGAATCCCAGCTCCGCTGGAGGATTAGCGGGCGCTGGGACAAGTGCGCCGCTGCCCGGCCCCGCCCCCGCAGACCCCACCCCCGGGCACGCCTCCACCCCTCATTGGTTTGTGTCCCGCCAAGCCCCGCCCCTACAGGCATCACCCTCACGCCCTCTCTCAGGCCCCGCGCCCACACGGCCCCGCCCAGGCCCGCCTCTCGTTGGTGAGCGCCCTGCCCCAGCCCCGCCTCCTTGTCGTCACTTCCGGGCAGAGTAGCCCGCGGAAGGCGGAAGTGTGTCTGTCAGGGCGGCCGCGAAGCCGGGCTGAGGTGTCCCTAGTTGGCACCCCGCGGCTCTTCCGGGTCTGGGCGTGGGGACACCAGGGTGGCCAGCGAGAACCAGCGGGTGACGAAGCCATGAGGCGGCCGCGGGGCCTGGCGGGGTCTGGAGGTTGACTGCTCCCGCCGCCTTCCGCGAGGCCGCCTCCTCCAGGCAGCCACCCGCCCCTCTCAGGGTCTCGCGCCCCAGCGTCCTCCCGGCGCCTTGGACCGAGGCTCCGTGGCCCCCAGACCCCCCGCTATGACCGCGGCCGCCGCCTCCAACTGGGGGCTGATCACGAACATAGTGAACAGCATAGTAGGGGTCAGTGTCCTCACCATGCCCTTCTGCTTCAAACAGGTGAGTCTAGCGGGCAGTGGTCGCCGCCCTCGCCGCCCCCGCCGCCCCGGGCTCGTCCCCTCACGGGAACCAGGGCTGGGGGAGGCGGTCCCGGAGCCCGCCCGCCTCGGGCCTGCAAGAGAAACCGAGAGTTCCCTCAGTGAAAAGCTTCCTCACGACTAGTAACTTCAGACCAAAGTGCAAAGTGATCTTCCAGAAGTGGAAAGTGACCACAGGATTCAGTGTTATCTTTCTTTATTATTATTTTTTAAAAACTCTGACCCTACTGCACTTGTATGTAAGAAGCACACACGTCGAGCCCCCCAGGCCTTGGAACTAGACTGGGGGGTTGGTTACAAGGTGATAACTAAATCTGCCAGGTTGTACACTGAAGGTCTGTGCATTTCACCGTTTGCATATGTTACCTTAATTGAAAAAATCTGAAATTCCAATGTTAAATACCGTGGGAAAGAAAGTCACCATTTCTGAGGTGTGGATTCATTTGGCTTCTGTTTAATCCACAAATATACAGGCATTCGGTACTTTAGAAAAGGGAGGTTGATGGAATTATCAAATTGGGTAACTTCTTTCCTAAAAATGAACTTCTCAGCTTCCCGTGTGCCACGGTGGAGGTGCTGCTCCCCCGGGCAGGAGCTGTCCAATAGATAGAGCTGGCTTGCTTGAGGGTGGGAGAAGAGGAGGGGGACACAGGGAAGGGCAGGTGGTTATCAAGGCCTCAAAGGCCAGCCTTATGTGATGAAACCAAATAGGTGGAAAAAGGGAAATTAGATGGACATTTTGGAACTGAAACTGGCACAAGTCGTTTAATTTCAGATTAATACTTTGCATTTTTCATGTTTAGCATCTTTGGAATAAAAATAGCAAAAAAAAGAAAAAGAAAAAATGTGTTTAGGGTTCCCATGTGAGTGGTTGATCTGACTTGGTTGGCAAACACGTTGTCGGGAGGACAGAGACTGCAGGCAGATGTGGAAGGCCACGCTGGCGGCTTCCGGAACCCCTGGGGCAACATCTGTGTCTAGACGTGTGAATCCCAGCGTGGGCCGGCCACCTAAGGTGTTTCTGGGCCGACTACGTGTCCCAGTGTGCACTGCGACTTGCCTAGCACAGCACTGCATTCTGGGAGGTGTAGTTTACTGGTCCTGTGTCTGCAGATCAGGCTGCCATCCTCGAGGCCTGTCTGCCAAGTGCCACCATGGTTCAGATTTGAGAAATGATTCAGATTTGTATGTCTGCCGGGTGCTGGGTACGACGCCCCCGCCAGAGCATTCAAACTCGGCCCTGGCTGACTTGCCCAGAGAAGAGCTCAGAGGGAGGGGCCTTGCAAGCCAAGACCTGGATGTGGTCTGCCCTGCCTCTAGGGCCTGGCCGAGTTCCCACACGCTCTCACTCGGACTCGGCTCCTTCTCCATGGGAAGCCCCGTGGCCGGAATTCAGTGTGAGGTCAACGGGCAATTCGGGGATGTCTGGCAGCCATGCCATTTTAAAAAAGTTTTGGTTTGGGGGTTTTTGTTTTGTTTATTTGGTTGATTGATTTTAATAATTTGGGTACTTTTCCAAGAGAATTAACATTTTATTGAAGTGTAATGCATACAGAAAAGTGAACACATTTTAGGTGTCCTCTTGATGAATTTTCATAAAGTTAACAGCGTATGTAGCCAGCTCCCAGATTAAGGAGCACAGCATTGCCAGAGCCCCCCAGCCCCTCCCCACCGCCAAAGGTTCCCCTCCCACCTCCAGCACTGGAGGTCAGTGTGGCTGGGTTTAACTTTATGCGAATGGCTCGTGCAACAGGTTCGTTGCAACGACTGTCTAGAGTCCGTGCATTTATTTGCCCTCTAACCTTTGCCAGGCAGGTGTGGCGTTTCCTGTTTTGAGTGCTTAGGGACTGGGGCACAGGCTCTGACCCTGTGTATACGTGCCCCGGCGGGCTGACCTCGGGCTGGGTAGCAAGATCGTGGGATATGTGTACATTCTGCTCTGGTAGAAGCTAGTAGGACAGTTGGTTGTTTCTTCAGTTTTTGGATTCCAGATAAACCTGCTGTAAACATTGGCATACAGGTCTGTTCATGAACACATGTTTTCATTTCTTTTGGGTAAATACCTAGGAGTGCAATTGCTGGTCAGATGGTGAGTGTCTGTTTAACTTATAAGAAAGGCATAAATGTCATTTTTAATGTCTTTCTTCCAGAATGTGTTTATCACTCGTGGCTGTTGCTCCAAGTGGCTAGAAGGTGGCTCACTGTAGGGTGTCTGCAGGGACCTGGGGAGACTGGGAAGGGCCAGGAAGGAAACGGTGTCCCTGGTGCTGTTTCGGGATCACGCATGGGCTTCATACCCGTGGACAGAGTGCGTGGCCGCCACATCCAGGGCACTGTCCGTTCAGTGCTAGGAACTGTCACCCGTAGGCAGGGGAATAGGATGGGGCTGGGGCTTCGTGTGTGCGAGAACAGGGCCCAGGAGGAGGGCTTTGGGGCACCACATACGTGCTGTTCAGTGTGTAAAGTAAGGACACCAGGTAGTTTTGATTTTGTTAACGTCTCTGTTTTTCCCCACCCTCCAGTGTGGCATCGTCCTGGGGGCCCTGCTCTTGGTCTTCTGCTCTTGGATGACTCACCAATCCTGCATGTTCCTGGTGAAATCCGCCAGCCTGAGCAAACGGAGGACCTACGCTGGCCTGGGTGAGGGCGCCACCTCTCCACGGGGTGGACCTTTCTCAGTACATTAAGAAGTGTAGCGACCTGGATCGGGCCTGGGCCTCATTGCTTTATTTTTCTTCCACTTTGTTCTTAGAGAGTCCATTGAGCAGCAATTTCTTTCTTATTTTAAAATGTAACGCCCTTTGAAAGCCCTGCTAATGTGAACACAAGCCTCAAGGCCGAGGTGGTGCTCTTTCTCCTGCCCACCTTTAAGCTCACACACACGCACAGAGGCCCCTCCCAGCTCAGCTCACACACACACACAGAGCCCCTCCCAGCTCAGCTCACACACACACACAGAGCCCCTCCCAGCTCAGCTCACACACACACACACAGAGCCCCTCCCAGCTCAGCTCACACACACGCACAGAGCCCCTCCCGGCTCAGCTCACACACACACACAGAGCCCCCTCCCGACTCACACACACACAGAGCCCCTCCCAGCTCAGCTCACAGACACACACAGAGCCCCCTCCCGACTCAGCTCACACACACACACACAGAGCCCCTCCCAGCTCAGCTCACACACACGCACAGAGCCCCTCCCAGCTCAGCTCACACACACACACAGAGCCCCCTCCCGACTCACACACACACAGAGCCCCCTCCCGACTCAGCTCACACACACACACAGAGCCCCTCCCAGCTCAGCTCACACACACACACAGAGGCCCCTCCCAGCTCAGCTCACAGACACACACAGAGGCCCCCTCCCAGCTCAGCTCACACACACACACAGAGGCCCCTCCCGGCTCAGCTCACACACACACACAGAGCCCCTCCCGGCTCAGCTCACACACACACACAGAGCCCCTCCCAGCTCAGCTCACACACACACACAGAGGCCCCTCCCAGCTCAGCTCACACACACACACAGAGGCCCCTCCCAGCTCAGCTCACAGACACACACAGAGCCCCTCCCGGCTCAGCTCACACACACACACAGAGCCCCTCCCGGCTCAGCTCACACACACACACAGAGCCCCTCCCAACTCAGCTCACACACACGCACAGAGCCCCTCCCAGCTCAGCTCACACACACACACAGAGCCCCCTCCCGACTCAGCTCACACACACACACACAGAGCCCCTCCCAGCTCAGCTCACACACACGCACAGAGCCCCTCCCAGCTCAGCTCACACACACACACAGAGGCCCCTCCCAGCTCAGCTCACAGACACACACAGAGCCCCCTCCCGACTCAGCTCACACACACACACACAGAGCCCCTCCCAGCTCAGCTCACACACACGCACAGAGCCCCTCCCAGCTCAGCTCACACACACGCACAGAGCCCCTCCCAGCTCAGCTCACACACACACACAGAGCCCCCTCCCGACTCACACACACACAGAGCCCCCTCCCGACTCAGCTCACACACACACACAGAGCCCCTCCCAGCTCAGCTCACACACACACACAGAGGCCCCTCCCAGCTCAGCTCACAGACACACACAGAGGCCCCTCCCAGCTCAGCTCACACACACACACAGAGCCCCCTCCCGACTCACACACACACAGAGGCCCCTCCCAGCTCAGCTCACAGACACACACAGAGCCCCTCCCGGCTCAGCTCACACACACACACAGAACCCCCTCCCGGCTCAGCTCACACACACACACAGAGGCCCCCTCCCGACTCAGCTCACACACACACACAGAGGCCCCCTCCCGACTCAGCTCACACACACACACAGAGGCCCCCTCCCGACTCAGCTCACACACACACACAGAGGCCCCCTCCCGACTCAGCTCACACACACACACAGAGGCCCCCTCCCAGCTCTGCTGCCGCAGCGGCTCGGCGCACGTCTCCTCTGCTGACTTGGGTGCTGTCCGTTTCCTGAGCCCCTAGACACTTCCCTGTGAGCGGCCTGACGGGGTCTCTCTGCCCATCCCGACTGTAAATCCCGTGGCAGACTGTCCGGGGGCTCGTGCTTGCGGCTAGGAGCACGTCCCCGCCCCCCAGCAGCATGTGTCCTGTTTCCTGATGCTGTTGGCTGCGGTTTTGTTCCCTCTGGTTCTTTCTTTCTTCCTCTGATTTCCACCGAGGCAGGCATCGCCCTTCCTGCTTCCTTTCAGTTTGGAGTATTTCCTGGGCAGCTGGGCTCTGAGGGCTGGTGCGTGAGGCCTGCGTTCTCTCTGCTGCCTCAGGACTCTGGGCTCCGCATGCCATCCTGGGGATACATGGTGTGGGTGTTGAAATGCAGCACACGTGTCATCTGTAGCTGGCCCTGTGCGCGTCTGGGGAAAACTCCTGTCCTCAGGATGAGAGCCCCGGACGTCCCAGTTCATGTGTGGCCGGGACACCGGGTCTGCTCGCGGAGGGCCCGGCCCGACCCTGCACTCACAGCTCTCACAGCGGGAGGAGGCGGCAAGAGGAAGTGGTGTGCAGCGTTCCGGGGGCCGAAGTACGGACACCTGCAGGTCCCATGCATGGGCTTCTGGCAGCGTGACCTCTGGTTTCCTACCAGTCTGCCTGTGCTGCATTGGCAGCGAGATGCTCGCGTTTGTTCTGACCTCAGAACTGAAGGGGTGCTTCCTTCTCTTTCCATTCCTATGAGGCCAGAGCTGTCAGGCTTTTTTATTGTTGGAGTCACTGAGGGAGGTGAAATTTATCAGCCAAACTTGCCACCCTCTCCACCCCTACCCACGAGACCAAATTCTGCTTGGGGTGTAATGTGCTCCGGGGCGGGCCCCTTCCTCCATCTGCAGGGCCGTGGCCTTTGGGGTGACCCTTTCTCCCCACTGAGGGCCTCTGTGCAGTGGAGTTCCTGTAGAAGATATCCCATGAAGTGCTTGGCTGTGCCCTGAAAGAGGACGGGTGACCCTAGACTGGGGAGGCCATGGTTTTTGACAGCTGTCTGTCTGATTATTCTTAGAAAGTTCCTAGAAGGCAGATTGGTTTGGCTAGATGTGAAAGACTGAGGGAAATTGCCCCATGGACGCCTTTCTGCGTGGCTGTCTGGGGCTCCTATCTCTGACTGCTCGTGGTGACTGCAGCGTGGTTCTAATTGCTAGAAGCAAAAAAGATCTGAGACCACCAGTGGTCTCTGGTTATGTCTTTGGTACCAAACAAGGGGGCTCAGTTGAGCTCCCACAGTCCCCTCGCCCAGCCTCCACCATCTGCTGCCCTTTGTCCTGGCTCGGTCTTGGCACGTTTCAGAAGTGGAGAGGCCCCACTGCTTGGAAAGGAGCCAAGATAGAAAGAGATGAGACTCTCTCAGACCCCGTGGGTCAGCAATCCTCCCATACCTCTTGGGCCGTCTCCTGCTTGTGGGCCTCTCTCCCACCCTCTGCCTTCTCCTGGCCAGAGACATCCCCAAGAGCTTGTGAAGCTGCCAGAGAGGGTGGGCTCGGAGGAGAGTGCCCACTGTATCCCGGTGCTGCAGGGCCGGGACAGGCAGCCTCTGTCAGCAGACCCCCAGCACGTGTTGTCTGCTGGATCCGTGGGCATCGGGCAGCTGGGGGTTGAAGAGATGGACAGACGGCCTCTGTCTAGACCAGGGGACAGTGCAGGGGATGGTGTGGGAATTCCTGGAACGGCAGGCGTAGCTTGAATAAATAGCCTGTATAAACCACCTGCACTCCGAGGAATGGGTCGGTGGTTTCCCCACGTGTCTGCCACCGAGCCTCGAGTTTGCGTTTGCGACAGTGTCTCAGGTCTGTTCATCCCTGGAAGTGATCACAGCACTGCCCCTGCTGCTCTGGCCTGTGCATTGGCATGGCCGGAGAGTGAACCTTGTCAGTTTGGGGAGTTACAGCGCTGGTGGATCTTTTGTTGGTGTTTTTTGTTTTTCATGGGTTTTTTGGCTGCTTGTGGACTGGTTTGTGACTTCTATCCTCTTCTTACTTGCTGCTCCCTCACCCCGCAGGTCCTGCTTTTGCGTGAACTTTTCTAACCCCCCTTTTCAGGAGATACACAGCTGTGCCGGACAGTCAGCCGCCTCTGGAAGTCTTGGCCCCCGTGAGGCCACTCTGAGCTGGGCCTGCACTCAGGGAGTGTGGCCGGGCCTTGGGGCCACCTCGGACCCCTCAGTGTGCACTGGGGATGTTCTGGCATCGTGCCTGATCCTGTTGCCCACCCTGGTTTCTGAGGGTGGGGCCGCAGAGGCCTATCCAGCCAGTTTCCTCCCTGCCGTTGGCAGTTGTGTGACCTGCACCTGGCGAACCTTGCTGGGCAAATGAGGGTCATAAAACCACCCTTCCCAACACCCAGTATTCCCTGCATCTCCTGACCCTCGTCTGTCCAGCAGATGCCCATCATCCCCTGGTGGATGGCAGCAGGGTGTTGGGTGCCGTCCAGGCCCTGGCTCTGGGGACGGCTGGGTTGAGGTCACCACCCCCAACTTGAACAGCACTGTTGGGTGAGTGCTTTCCTGTCCCTGCCTGGCCGGCAGGGGGCGTCAGAGGGTGGGTGGAGGGTATGGGAGTGGGGCAGGGGTCCCACACTCTGAGCAAGGTGGGCTCAGAGCTGTGGGCCAGGCTGTGGCCCCAGGAGGAAGAGGTGACCCAGCCCCCCAGGGGAGACCAGAGAGCCCTCCCGACACCAGTCTCAGCTCCGCTGCTGGGAGGAGTGCTGGCCCTCGGTCCCTGTGAGGCCCAGCCCGTGAGCTGTAGCATGCTGGTCACAGATGGAGAAGGGCTGCCCAGCCCAGGAGCATGGGGACCTGAGTGTCCAGCCCACACAGGGTGTGCTTTCTCAGAAACCATCCCTGCAGACCCCTCCCAGCCTCGCGGGGCTGGTCCGGTGCTGTGGTTCCAACCTGGAGGGGCAGAGGGCAGCGCCGGACCCCGTCGCCCTCCCAGTGCCGAGCGGGCGTTTGTGTTTGAGATCAGGATTGGAGGTTGCTGAGGGGCCGACACCTGCAGTGGTGTGCGTATCGGGGGCCGGGTGCGTGGGGCGGCCCGGCTGAGGAGCGGGGAGCGGTGGCTGCACAGGCAGCACCTCGGGGGCAGCCCCGGGAGGGTGTCACCGTGGGAACCGGGCGAGTGTTTCTGGGTGAAGGGGTGCCACCCCTGCCATGTGCGCTGACCTCCCAGCACACCTTCTGTTCCCTCTGTCCAGGATATTGGTAGGTTTTGGAACCTTCTCTGGCAGGGTGCTCTGAGCATTTGGAACATGCTGTGGAGCTCAGCTGCCTTTTGCAGAAGGAAAAGGGATGGGATGGCTGGGCGCAGCCGCCCTCACGCTCAGGCTCCAGGTCGCGGGTCTCAGATGACCCCGAGGTGCGAAGTGTCCGTGCGGTAGTCGGACAAGCCAGCGAGGCCGGAGTGACCCCCTCTGCTTCTCGAGGCCGGCGGCCCGGTCGCCGTGCGGCTTCCTGGCTTTTGGCCGTGCTGCGCCTCTTTCTCCGTCAGCTCAGAGTCACGGGTGGTTTCTGGCCTCATTCACGTCAGGTGGCCCTTGCCTCCTGCTCCCCCCCCCGGGGAGGGGGCCGCGGGGCAGGAAGCGGGCCAGGCGCTCACGCGCACCCAGGAGACCGGAGCTCTCTGCCCTCGTCCTGCTGGGCCCTGGGCGTGGGACGCGGGCTTGCCGGACCCCGTCAGGTCCTGGGAGGGACCTGCTGGGTCGGCAGCTCTCAGTCCCTCGTCTGCTGGAGACGGTTCCGCCGGCAGGAGGCAAGGGCCGAGGGGCCCCGCTACAGGACGCGCCATCCGCCAGCAGGGCAAGGGGGCGGGCCCGAGCGCACTTGTCCCCTCCAGTCCCGAAGTACCACAGTTGAGATTTTCTTCTGAAATAAAAGCCCTGAGCCAGGTCCCTTTGGTGTGAATGTGAAAACTGGATGTGCCAGGGCTGGGCCTACGGCCCCCCGGGCCCCTCCCTGCCCGCCGCCCACCGCCCGCCTGCCCAGCTTCTGCCCCGGCCCAGCCTCCTTCCTGCCTCCTTCTCGGCTGCCCACCTGCCCAGCGGG
Source organism: Camelus dromedarius (assembly GCF_036321535.1). Lineage (NCBI taxonomy): Eukaryota > Metazoa > Chordata > Mammalia > Artiodactyla > Camelidae > Camelus > Camelus dromedarius. The sequence goes on from NC_087451.1 coordinate 28,162,668, forward strand.
ACACTGCTTCTTCACTGGGATGACGTTTCTTTTCTTTTCCTCTCTTTCCTCCCTTTTTGTATGAAAAAACCAACCTGCCCATGTCTTTCCCTGGCTTTGTTCTTATTTTCTGTGATTCTTATTTATCAATGGTAGGTCTGAAAAAAGCGTGGGACCGAAATTTAGAAATATCCCCCTCACACTCGTGCAACTCCAGGCCCACGGGTTTTTGTCAAATCTCCCTCCACGACTTTTATCGGTAACGTCCTCATGGATGGGCTCCGTGCTGCTGGCTGAGCGATAACTCTCCTTTCTTCTGCGCCAGCGTTGCACGCCTACGGAAAAGCGGGGAAGATGCTGGTGGAGACCAGGTAGGTGGTGTGGCCTGGGCGGGTGTAGTCCTCTCTGTGCTTCGCCTGCAGCTGAACAGACTTGAGGGCTGTCACACAGTGAGGGGTACGTTTCAGATGCAGGCTCGTCCGTAACTTAAAATATTTTTCTCTGAAGTGTTACTTACTGAGTAGTTGAAAGTTCGACTTATTGTACCCTTAAAATGGTAAGTGTCAAGGCTGAAAGCCTTATTTAAGTCTCACTAAGAACAATATAAAAGTGGGGGCCCCCGGGGAAGGCGACCAGGCGGCCCTCGCCCCGCGGTGCTTCGTCTCAGTTCTGTTCTGGGGAGCGGTGCACCGCCCTGCCCCCAGCACCGCTGTGTAAAGGTGGCATTAAGCTGGGAATGTCCTATTTTCTCCCTTTGGAGTACAGTTTTATGAGATGAAAAAATGGCTGGGAAATTGCACTTTGGGGCTTCTAAATTAGGGAATTGGAAACCGGAAAGAATAACCTGTTCTGAAGCAGTCGATTGTCCTTTTAATTTGTCTCACGTGGCAGTGCATGTTTGTAGCACCAGAAAGAACTTGTAGAACCTCCTGTGGAGAGGAAAACGTAACCCAGATAGAGTTCGGTGTTGCTCAGTGTTCCTTTCCGAGTAAAACTGCAAACCCTGCAGAACCCACCACCGTCCTGTAAACTGTTGGGTGTCAGCCCCGCGCCCTCCATCCAGCCCCTCCCTCGGGTTGTCACGTGTCAGCGGCTACCCAGCAGGGAGGGGCGCCTTTGGGGCTCCCCGGGACCCTGGGTGTCAGCTGAGGGGCCGACTAGGATGGTGATGAGCCGGGGCCTCTGTGAAAACGCGCTCCAACCATGCCTTCCTGCCGGCAGCATGATCGGGCTGATGCTGGGAACCTGCATTGCCTTCTACGTTGTGATTGGCGACTTGGGGTCCAACTTCTTTGCTCGGCTCTGTGGGTTGCAGGTAAGGACACGTGCAGGTGTCTGGTGCGTTGGAAGGCCCGTGGGACGCTGTCAGCCCACCTCTCAGCCTGTGTCCTGGGCCTGCTCTGGGCCTGCCTGCAGGTGACGGGCACCCTGCGCGTGCTCCTGCTCTTCGCTGTGTGCCTGTGCATCGTGCTCCCGCTCAGCCTGCAGAGGAACATGATGGCCTCCATCCAGTCCTTCAGTGCCATGGCCCTCATCTTCTACACTGTCTTCATGTTTGTGGTGAGTCTAGAGGGTGACAGGAGAGTGACCTTAGAATTGTCCCCAGGAGCCCAGAGCACAGACAGGGCGTCTGGACTCAGGAGCAGGGAAGGCTCAGCCTGGGGAGTGAAAGTTCACGGAGGGACCTTGCACGCGGGGTCTGTGGCCAGGAGTGCAGGCTAGCCTTCATCACAGGGGGAAGGCAGTTTTCTCTTCCTTCCTTTGTTTCCCTTTCCTTTCTTTTCTCTCTTCCTTCCTCTCTTTTTAATTGGAGAATAGTTGAAAACAGTACAGAGACTCCTTAAAAAAACTAAAAATAGAGTTACCACATGATCCAGCAATCCCACTCCTGGGCATGTATCTGGAGAAAACGCATTAGAAGGTACATGCACCCCAATGTTCGTAGTAGTTCTTTTCTTTTTAAAAAAATTTTTTTTGGTGGTGGGGAGTTAGTAAATTAGTTTAATTACTTTTAGAGGAGGTTCTGGGGGTTGAACCCACGACCTCCTTTGTGCTGAGCACACGTTCTCCCCTGAGCTCTGCCCTCCCCCTTAGCGGTTATTTTCCCGTGAGAGTTTATGACCAGTGGGACGGGGGATGCAGCAGGGCATGGGTACTCAGAGTGCCCCTTTCCTTCTGAGCTCTGGGAGGCCTCCTGGTGGGAGCTCCCGGACCTGAACCCCCAGGCCTGCCCCGGCCCTGGGAAGGTCAGACCTGATCTCTCCTGTGAGAGCTGAACCTGAGAGTCTGTGCAGCAGGCTTTCCTTAGGGGACTGAGCCCCGGTGGCGAGCCGGCGTCCCTCTGCCATGACGGCCAGCCCGGTGACCGGCTCTCTCCGCTTAGACAGTCCTGTCCTTGGTGGGTTTGGAGGACCCATGTCTGCTCAGGACCAGCAGGGACCTGCCAGGCCAGGGGACTGTCCTATCACCCAAGGCACTGGGGGCAGGCACAGCGAGGGGGCCTTACTGCTGACCATCTGCACTCAGGAGGCCCTGCCGTGTGTGCTCCTCGTGGCAGTGCTCGGGTGCACAGCAGAGGGCAGCGGCCCTGGGACCACACCAGACCCTGGGCCCCTCCAGCTGGCAGCCCCAGGCTTCGCCGCGAGGGAGCTTGGGGCCAGACCTGGAGCCCCCAGCCCGCCTCTTTCCCACCATGGCGCAGGCCCCACCTGTGCTTGCCGGCCAGTGCCGAGCTCTGCTGTCCTCTCCTCGCACAGATCGTGCTGTCCTCGCTCAAGCACGGCCTTTTCGGTGGGCAGTGGCTGCGGCAGGTCAGCTACATCCGCTGGGAGGGCATCTTCCGCTGCATCCCCATCTTTGGCATGTCCTTCGCCTGCCAGTCGTAAGTATTGCTGGCCCCAGGGCCTGAGGCAGGAGTGTTTATGGGAGGGGTACGGGGCCAGGAGGCGGGAAGCGCAGTTTTCTTTAACAGGACGGTGCAGGCCCTCGCAGCGTCCTGTGCGCCTCAGTGGGGCTGAGGGAGGGAGTTGGATGTTTATTCAGAGAGAAATTGACTTTATTCCCGGGCTGTGTTGCGGGCGCTGTTGGTGAGAGCACTGGTTTGCCAAGTCCCCCGCGAGAAGAGCTGGCTGCGGGGAGCGCGGAGCAGCCCGTGCCGTTGACTCACAGCCCCAGCATCCTGCCAGGCTGGAGCTGTTCGTGTGAGAATACTTCAGAGGAAATTGCACAAACATTGACTTCAGACCGCCGGGGACGCGCGTGTGCGCGTGCACGGCGGGCGTGCTCTCTCTGGCACGCACCACGCTGTAAGTGCAGATCAGGCTGTTGCTGTAATTCCGGCAGCACTACCTTCTCTGCCGAATGGCAGGCGCCTGGGATTCATGCCCAGTCGGACAGTAACCCGCTCGGCAGAGAGGCACCGGTCCCGCAGGGCCGGCGGAGCCGCCCCGCAGCTCCCCGGGGCGTGAACTGTGCTGGGTGTAAACTCACGTGGCAGAGAGCACTTGCTGAGACGGCTGTGTTCACACCCGCACGCGGCGTCTGGATCCTTCCCCACACATCGTCTCCCTTGGCAGCTCAGTCCCGCCTGCGCACACCCCGCACTCGCTGTTTGGCGTCCCCGTTACGAGTGGTGACAGAAGTTACATTCTTTTGCCATGTACCTCGTTACCGGTTGTCCTTTTTGTCTGTTGAGCTTGCTTTTTTAAAGGTAAACCCTGGTCGGGCTTTTTGGTGGTGGCTGCTCCGTGGCCAGGCCTATCTGCTGGGTTTGGGTCTCAGGTCGAGTTACCGGTTCCAGAGGGTCTGTGCACACACGGGGGGCGCGGGGCCTGCAGATGCGCCCGCGGCCCCAGGGAGCGGTGCTGAGCCGTCCAGAGCCCGCACTCCTGCCCCGCATCTCTGCATGGACTACGTGCAGGGCAGGGACCACAGGCCCCCGCCTGCCGGGCTGGTCTCTTCCTGGACAGGCCAGGCCTTTACTTTGTCATCACCCTGTCCCTTTCTGGTCTTTGCAGTAGATGAGCATGTAGTGGTGCAGAACCACCAGGCCTGGGCTGCGTGGTGGGTCGGGTGCTGGGGTGGACTGCTGTGGGGGTCTGGCTGCCTCCATCTGGGGTTCCTGGCGTGCAGGTAGGATTGGAGGAGGGTGGGCACCGCGGCCTTTCCACACTCCTCCAGCCTCTGTGCTAGGCACAGTTCCCTCCCCACAGTGTCAGCAGCTCCCAGGCAGAGTATTCCCTGTGTGCGGGGAGTGTTGGGTGGGGCCGGGGTGGGAAGCCCTTGTCCTAAGAGCAGGTGCGCAGGCTCTCTGGTGTGGATCTGCTCCGGCCTGAGGGGCTGGTCAGTGCCCAGACACTCGCGCCGTTTCCCCTGCAGGTCCTCTGCCAGCTCCCTGGGCTGTGTGGGGGTGTGTGCAGTCACCCCATGCCCTCCGCCGTCCGCGGGTGACCCTTGCCCATGGCGGATGGCTGAGGGGCAGTGTGCAGAAGCCCAGGGAGTGGCGCCAGCTTCTGCTGGCTGGGCCCCTACCCCCGCCCAGGCCGTGTCCTTCCTTGTTAGTAAGGTTAGCGGGGCTCCTTTGTTCTCCTTTCACTGTTTTACGGCAGTTTTGGGGTTTGGCTCTGCTGACTGTTGTGCTTTGCATTTACGTCCTGCCGCGCCCCCTCCCGGCCTCCTGCGTGGCAGGACCACTGGCCTGGCTCCCTTGGGGCACCGTCACCCCTCCCTCCGGGCTGCACGGCTAACCCTCGTCTTCTCTGTGGCCCACCTGTCGCAGGTGCCTAGGCCCCTCCTGCCGTTAGCAGAGAGCCCGCTGGACGTGTCCCTCCCACGCCCGGCGGCACCTCTGGCCCCCTCGCTGAGGCGCTGAGATGGGATGGTGGCCCACCTTGTTTGTTTGACTTTCCATTCTTTTGACAGAGATGCTCTGAAACGCTTCCTGCTTGCCCTGTAAACACGGGCTGCGTCAGCCCGGCCCCAGGCTCCCTGAGCGGTCGCGCTCCCGCTGCCGCGGAACAGCCGGCCTCTCATTCTGCGGCACTTCCGAGCCTGAGCCGTTCACAGAGCGTGCGTTCGGGGAGGGCTGCGAGTGCCATCCTGTAGCAGGAGACTGTGGCCTCGGCTCTGGCGGTGGCCCTCCGGGTGGGAAGGCAGCTGTCAGAGACTTGGCTGGGGCCCCGGGGGAAGGTGTGTCTCTCTGGAGCCTCTCTGTGAAGTCGCTCCCTCTCACACAGCCAGGTCCTGCCCACCTACGACAGCCTGGACGAGCCATCGGTGAAGGCCATGAGCTCCGTCTTCGCCTCCTCCCTCAACGTGGTCACCACCTTCTACGTCGCGGTAGGGACCCTCCCTCCTGCTCCTCCAGGCCCCACTGCGGGCCTGCCCTTGCTCCCTCCCGCCCCGGGTGGTGGTGGTGGCGGTGGTGGTGGCAGCCCCCCGGGCAGCTCTGCTGGTCCACTCAGCTCCCGGCCCAGCCGCTCCCCGCACCCCCCCTGCTGGTGCTGGTGTCCGTCCCAGTCCCAGGAGGAGTGCCTCCTCTCCCTGCCTCCCCAAGACCTCCACTGATTCGCTGTAGAGAGGTGGTCCATTGTAGAAATCGGAGAGTATAGAAAAGCAGAGAACGAACATCATGGGCTCCAGCCCACGGGTGCAGACACAGTGCATGTAGGTTTTCCCGCTAGTCTTTTAATTCTCCGGTCCCTTGTGTTTTTCATGTAACAAGTAGAATTATAAATACACTGAGAGCCTGGCTCACTCCCCTGAACCCTGTGGCTCTGCCACCTTCGTCGGCTTCGCAAATGCCCTCCGCACTGAGCCTCAGCCCGTGGGGCCGTGGTTTGCCCCACAGTTCCCTAGCGTGGGTTTTGAGCCAGATTAAGATCAGCCCGTCTGCTGGTCTTGTGGGGCGTTTGGCGCCCTCTTTATACCCGGGCAGCTCCTCCTCCTGCTGCCCTGTTGTCCCTGTGAGAAGCCACCTTGGACCCTCGCCTGTAGGCCGCCCGCCTCTCTCGTCCAGGAGGCGGTCTGCGAGCTGCCGGGCCTGCTCGTGACGAGGTCCCGCCACACGCCCTCTGCTGCTGTCCTCCCGCAGGTGGGGTTCTTTGGCTATGTGAGCTTCGCGGAGACCACAGCAGGCAACGTGCTCATGCACTTCCCATCCAACCTGGTGACGGAGATGATCCGCGTGGGCTTCATGATGTCGGTGGCCGTGGGCTTCCCCATGATGATCCTGCCCTGCAGGCAGGCCTTGAACACGCTGCTTTTCGAGCAGCAGGTAAGGTGCTCGGGCCCCTTGACGGTGTCCTGCTGGGAAGCGTTGCCGCCCGGGTCTCAGTTGCGTTCTCCTCCAGTGGCTTTTGCTAGATCCTCATTTTCCTGGGCACTGGCCGGCAGAGCTTTTCCTAGATAAACATCAAAAACTCAAATAGAGTGAAATCTCTTAACGGGGATCTTTTTTTGAACCCACTTTGGAGAAAAGAGCCTCTGATCAATCAGGTTGATTCCAACAGGAGATGTGGGGTCAGGCCCAGTGTCCAGGCAGGTTAGGCTGTGTCCCGAGACTTCCCCGCTCCTCCCCCTGTCAGGGGTGTCAGGGGCTGGCCTCAGTTCCACCCTGCATGAGAGGAGTGGCCAGGAGCTCAGAAGAGCTGGCTTGATCGACAGGAGCTGATGACGGCCAGCTGGGTGGGTGGATGGGCACTGGGGTTGGACCACTATTCTCTTTACATTTGTGTAATTGGAAGTTTTAGCAATTTGACAAAAGGTGTCTGAGCCTGCAGGGAGGCCGAGTTTCGCTTGCTGTCGTGTGTGTAGGCCCTGTGCCACGTCATCCTTTGTAAGCAGTTGTCAAACATACCATGGGAACTACAGTTCTCCTTGCTCCCTGACTGCCACCAGGTGGATGGAGGGGCCTGGGTGGGAACTTGTGCCCCTGGACAGGGCCCGGGTCATGGCTGTTCTTGTGTTCCCACCTACAGTCTCTGAGCCTGGTCCGTGGTCTCAGCCAGGGCCCCTGGTGGCCACACAAGTTCCATGTGAACTGTCTAGGCCTTGGGGGAGGGGGAGAGTCTGGGAGACGCATGGGGGGTGGCTGCCTGGGTCTTTGGGACAACTGGAACCAGGCTCAGTGTCCACATGGCTGGCGTGTGGTTGAGGCAGCTTCCCGTGGTTTCTGCCACCAAGGACAGTGCCTCATGACGGAACCCCAGGCCCCCCCACCCCCCCCAGTTAGCTGTCCAGGGACCTGGACACCGAGCACGGTCTGATTGGGCTCTGTCCGATCACGTGGCCACAGGTCTTCCATCTGATGCAAACTTGCATTTCATATCTGAACAGCATTTGTGTTTTTGTAGTAACATATTTTACTCATTTTTTGAATTAAAAAGTCAGCAGCGGCGTTAGAGGAAATGCTGTCAGGAGGCGGGTTTACGCGCAGAACCTCCATCTTCACTGGGGTGGCCGCTCTGCTGCCCGCAGGGCTGGTGCGCGTCTCTGCCCCCGACCCCCTGCGCGGCTCTCCTCCTGCCTCCGGCCCACCTGTTCCCATAGAATCCCTTGCTCTTGCCTCTGGTCAGCTGTCCCGGTTGTTGCTGGCCTTTGACCCTTGACCTTCAGGAGTAACTCATGACCTCCTCGTGCATGTAGATGTGGGTTCTTCCTCTCCTCGTGGAGTGTTTCTTGGGTAAATTTCTAGGCAGGCTCCTGAGTTAGAAAGTGTAGACCTAACGCCCTCCCTCACAGGTCCATCCTAAGATAGCTGCCTGTCAGAAGACAATTCTGGGCGTTGGGGGCCTCCACACCCTAGTTCTGGAAGGTTCTGAAGCTTTACTTGAGTGGCGCTTTCCTAGCACAGTAGCAGGAATCGTGGTCAGCCCCTCCTGTGTGCACCCTGCTGTTCTAGAAGCTTCACTCCTCTCGCCCCCTTTGGTCCTCACCGCAGCCTGACGGGATGCTCCCGGTCCCCGCGTATATGGACACTGAGCCTGAGGCTGGAGGTGGAGTCTCTTAGGTTTGATCACGGCCGGTTGTGACCTCTCCCCTTGTCTTCTTCCTGGACGTGGCTGCTGGAGATGAGGGTGCGCGTGCGCGTGGGGGGCCGCTGCACCCTGAGACGCGCACACATCCCCTGAGACAGATCTGCATTCTGTTTCCCGTGCAGTGCGGCGCTTTTACAGGTCTCCCTCATGGGTGGCGTGGCTCCAGGAGCGAGGTTCGCCGCTGCATCTCAGGGCAGAGTTGCGCTTGTCCCCGCAGTGGCCGTGACGAGCAGCCTGTGCCTCCCTGGTGTCTGCAGTTCCGCTCGCAGGTCCACCTTCAGGCGACCTGCCTGCACCCAGAGCGGGCCTGCCGCCCCCGGGGTGGACCCGCCTGGGGAATTGCTAACAGGAGAGAGGAGAGGAAACCGGTCATTGCAAAAATCTTTAGTTTTTATTTTTTTTCATGTAGCAAAAAGACGGGACCTTCGCCGCTGGAGGCTACATGCCGCCCCTGCGGTTTAAAGCCCTCACCCTTTCGGTCGTGTTCGGAACCATGTTCGGTGGAATCATGATCCCAAACGGTGAGTGGGGGCCGCACCCGCTGCCGGCCCTTCCTCCCCTGCTGCCCATCCTGCTGTCGCACGTGGGGCCGCGGGTGTGTCAGATCTCACACCCTGTGCCCTTGCACCCCGCTCCCCACTGCCGTCTGGAGGGGCGTGCCGACGGGCCTTCGTGGCGAGGTGGCTGCTGGCTGTGCTCGCTTCTGGCTCACCCCTGTCGCTCTCGTCCCCAGTGGAGACCATCTTGGGGCTCACAGGCGCCACGATGGGCAGCCTCATCTGCTTCATCTGCCCGGCACTGATCTCCAGGAAGGTCCACAAGAGCTCGCTGTCCTCCCAGGTGCGTGCTGCGCGGCCCCGCTTGGGGCGGGCCCGGGGCGGGGCGGGGAGGAGGCCGCGCTCCTGATTGCTTCTGTGAGCTCGCCGTGCTTCTTAGCACAGAAGCAGCGTGGGTCCGCATGTGGGGTTAAGCCGCGGGGAGCAGCCTTGGCAGCGAGGGCCGCCTGTGGGTGGGGAGGCTTTGCAGGCCTGGCATCCGAGTCACCCCAGCTTGCTAATTTGAGCATCAGATACTGAACAGATTTTCCCGAATGGCTGCATGTCTGTCTGGGGACCGGGCTATCCGTGTGTGCTGCACACTCCCCATCCCCATCCCTCCTGAGGTCACCCCTATGGTCTCGCTAAGGACTATCTCTGCAGGGCCACCTCTCCAGCCTTTCCCTGTTACGGACAAAACCTTGGTGCATGACTGCGCACGAGCATTTCCATGTATTTGAGGAAGAGTCTAGGACGCCTTCTGGGAACGGGATCCCCGAGGGCCTGTGTGCAGGTCAGCACTGCCGCTCCGTCTGCCTGAGGGTGGCGGCGCGTCTCGGCCTCCCTGGGGTGCAGCTGCGCCTCTCTCTCCGTCAGTAGTCTGTGCCCTCGGCTCACCTTTTAGGAGTTGCTGCGCTTTTTCTGTCTGGTGCATCTTGTAAGCGTTTCGGAAGTGCGGTGCGGACACGGCACAGCCCCGTTCTCACGGGCAGCCTGATGAACAGTTTGCTTAGAGAGCCCAGGCACGAAACCCTGTCCAGGGCGGAGACAGAACATTCTGGCACCCGACACTTCCCTGGGCTGCCCTCGTCTTTCCTCCGCCAGTGTCCTGCTTGTCTGTCTTCTAACGTTGTAGAATAAGCTTGCCTGCCTTTCCAGTTGGTTCCAGCAGTGTCTCACAGGAAGTGTCGGTGCGTGTCTGGCTCCTTGCCCAGCCTGGTCACCCGAGTTCACGCACGTCACTGCGGGGCTGGGGGAGTCTGCCTGTCTCCCTGCTCCGGGCTGTTCTGCTCTGGAAGTTCACGGTCACCCAGAGCCGTGTCCCACACAGGCTGCTCCGCACGTTCCTTCGGGTGCGCATGTGTGCACTGTTGTTTGTCACCTAGGTGTGGAATGGCTGGGTCCTGGGGTGCTGTCCAGTTCCTGTAGATTTTGCCAGACTTTTCCTGGCTTTCCAGAGTGGTCCTCAGGCACCATGTTGGAAATCCAGCTGCTTTTACATCTGCTGTCCGTTTTTCAGGGTCCAGCCCTCCCTACAGGTGTGTAGCGGGACTGCACTCGAGTTTTAATTTGCAGTCCCCAGGTGACTGTTGATGCTGAGCACCTTTCAGATGCTTCTGAGACGTGTGGGGTCTTCTTTTGTGAATGCCTTTCAAGTCTTGCCCAATTTTTACCCACTGGGTTGCCTGTCTCCTTATTTAAAAGACTAGCCGTACGGCTTTTTTGGAAACTTGTATTACAAGTGTTCTCTCACTCTTGGCTGCCTTTTCACTTTCTTAATGACACCTTGTGATCAGCAGATGTCCTTCATCTTGGTGTAGTTCAGGTTTTGGAATTCTTTTCCTTTGCTGTGTGCTTTTTATGTGCTGTTTAAGAACTTTTTGCTTCTCTCGAGGTCTTGACGATAGCCTCCCATGTAACATTGTAGTAGCTTTTCATTTTTCCTTTCACATTTAGAGCCACACTCCACCTGGAATGACTGGCGTGAGGCAGGGGTCTGGGTCCGTGTTCTGCATGGCTGTCGACATGGTGCCAATCAGCACCCTCCGCTGACGTTGCAGTGACACCATTGTCATCGATCTCCCATGTGTGTGGGACGGGGGCTCCCGTCCCTGGCCTGTGGGTCCCTCCCATCCCAGTGCTGCCCTGTGTCGATGGCTGAGGCTTTGCAATGAGCCTTGATGACACCAACTTCATTCTTTCTCAGGACGGTCTTTCCTGTCGTTGGCCCTTCGCATTTATTTCCAACTCAGCTTTAGAAGAGGCTCGTCACCTTCCTCCAAAACAGGCTGTTGGCTGTTGATTGGGGATGCATCAAACTGTAGGTGGAAAACTTGGCGTCATCATTCAACTCACAACTTTTCCTAATTTCCATCCTTATTTCTTCTTTCACCAATGGCTTCTTTAGATTTCCAGACCTGTGGGCGTTTATGGATTCCGGGCATGGTGCGCGTGCACAAGCCGAGGCGCCTCGGTCCTTGGACGGCGGCGGGGCTGGCGCTGCGGCGCAGCAGGCGGCCCGTCCTGCCAGTGTCCGGCTGCAGTGGGGCGCAGCGTGCTGCGTGCGGCGGGGTCGCGTTTACCACCGATGGCTGGCTTTAGATTTTACACATTCTTGCTGAGTTTTTAATCTTGCGTGTCAGGTATGAGAAAGGTGTGACAGTTCTTGCTGTAATTACAGGTTTGTTTATTTTCCCTTTAGTTCTCTCAACATTTTGTTTTGAAGCTGTGTTATTAGGAGCATAGTTTTAAGATGGTTATGTCTTATTAAAATGGCCCTTTTTCTTGTGAAATGTCCCTTTCCATCTTTGGAAACGCTTCTCTCCTTACAGTCAGCCTGGTCTGAGGTAATGCAGCCAGCCCAGCTTTGTTTGGGGTTTATGTTTGCACAGTGCAGTTTTGTTACCCTTTCTCTCTTGATCTCTCTGTGCCTTTATATTTAAGGTATATCTCGGGTAAGAGCATATAGTTAAGTTTTGTTTTGATTCAGTCTGTTAATAGAAGTATTTCAGACTATTTACAGTTAATAAAATGACTGACTTAGGGGGATTAAAGCTTCTGTCTTACTCTTTGGTTTTTATTTGTCCCGTCTGTCCTTTTTTTCTGTTTCTTTCTTGCTGCCTTTTGGGTAAATCAAGCATTTTAAGTCTGTGTTCTTTATTCTTTCTGTTAGTTGGTGGTGTACATTCTATTCTGCTAGAGGTTATACAAGGCAGTTTAATGTGAATCCTTGGTTTATTAGAGTTGACCATAAATTAGTTCTTTTTTTTTTTTTTAACTACTTTCTGGGCAAGGCAAGTATCCAGTGATGTTTTAACTCTTGTTTATTTATATTTTAAACACCACGTTCTTACTTTTCGAATAGTCAACATTTGTTTATATTGATCCTTTGCACCCTCTTGGTTTTCTGTGACCTGGTCCCATCTCCTGGTGTGCTTGGTAGTTTGTGGAGGTGTGTGTGAGAAATCACAGAGGCTCTGGGTGATGCTGTCCTCTGTCCAGTGGGCAGAGGATGGGCAGGAGACCTGTGTCCACTTGAGGCAAATCTGTTTCAGGTTTGCCCTCACTCCTTCCCAAGTCTCAGCCAGACGAGGTCGCCCACGGATTTCCGTACTCCACTTAGCTTTCATCCTTGTGACATCTGCTCTCTGTGCAAGTCTGCGCAACTGGTCGCTGGCATGTGCCTCGGGGGAGGGCTGCACACACAACGTGGGTGCCTCCCTGAGGTTTCCTCTTCTCCAGATTGTGGCCCCTCGTCCCTGAGGCCTGCAGCCCGCCCCGTGCATCTGTGCAGGCTGCAGGCTGCTGCTCCGCACCCTGTGGGAGAAGCCTGGGCTGGCAGCCGGCGGTGCCGCCTCTGTTCTCACAGGCCTCGCCTCTCAAGTCTCGGCCGCTAAGCTTGTTCCCCAGTGTCTTCAGCCAGGGGTCAGTGAGTCAGGAGCTGCTCACGATATGCAGTTAGCCCATTGCCTGCCAGGTTGCAAGTGTATTTCCCGCTTTGTCAAGTCTCAGTGGGGAGGAAGAACGTCGTTGTTAGAACGGCCTTCCCACCCGGGTGCTGTTTTAGGGGATTCTTCCCTCAGTTCTTCTAGTACCTCTGTGGCTTTGTTTTTCCACTGAAATCTCTGACCCATCTGAATTCTGCTTTGGTGTGAGAAACAAAGTAGGTACCCTAAGTTAGTTTCTAGATGGCTCCCTGGTTGTCAGAACACTGCTAGCCCACCGCCGACGTGAACCGTTACTGCTCCTGTGTGTGAAATTCTTGTACGTGTTTGGGCTCGCCTCGGGCTTGCGTTTTAGCTTCCCGGCCACCCCGCCCAGTGCCGTGGCTGGCCTCGCCCTGGTGCTCCCCGCGCGGGGTCGTGTGGCTCTGAAAACGTTTTCATTCTGGGCTTTCCTCTTTCATTAATGATGTTTCTGGATATCCTTGTTTATTTATTTTCCATATAAATGTTTGAATCAGCCGATCTGACTCTTAACAAAGATAAACCCAACTTTTGGGGTTTGGCCTGGTTGGAATTCACTGAAGCTGTGGGTAAACTTACAGTCGTTCCCCTGATCCTCTGGCTCATCTGCAGGGTGTGCCTGTGAGCCTCCTGGTCGTCACGGCTGCGCTCAGCCCTCCTTCCCTGCCTCCACCTGCTGGACCTGCGCCTGCGGCCCTGGGGTGTCTCCTTCCTCCTGCCTTTCTGACTGGTTGTGCGTCGGGAGGCTCCAGGTTCCCCGTGTGTTAGCTTTTCACCCACTGATCTTACAGCTTCTCTTGGTGACTTCACCTCCCCCACCAGCTGTTTCTCCTTCATCTGTATCGTCCCGCACCTCTGGCCATGGCACAGGGGTCGGGGCGGCTCGGCGTGTCCCCGAGTGGAGCTGTCCAGCTTCACGCTGGCTTTGGCTTCACTTATAGAAGTGAACAGGCACCTTTGTGCGCCTCTCCATGTCTGTAGACTAAACACACGTAGAATCACGTGAAGCACCTCTCTGTGCCCGACGGGGTTCAGCTGGCAAAGCCCAGGCTCATGGGCCCCCAACCCGGGCGCCGTCCCCGGGCTGCTCCGGAGCGGCCCCCCGCCTGGCTGGCAGGGCTGGCGGGGCTCCTTTCTTGTGTGGGTGCTTCAGGGCTCATCTTGTTGGTACCGCGGGGTCCTGGTCCGGACATGGATTTTTCTGTTGTTCCTCAGCCATCAGCTGGAGAAATACAAGAAGTAAGGGATTTAAAGTTTCTTTTAAAAAAAATTAAGACTGCTTTGGTTTCCCCTGAACACCAGCATTGCTCTACGAACCTTCTCCTCACGGTGAGCAGCTGTACCGCTCTGATCTCTGAGCACACAGCCAACGCTGGGCATCCACCACGTTTAAGAAAGTGGTTCAGGGTTGTGGGGAGGAGCCAGGAGCCCTTGGCCCTGAGCTGGGTCTTGTACAGACTTCAGATGCTGCTCAGACCCCAGGGGCTCGAGTCCAGCAGCACCCCCCCTGCCCTGACTGGGGACAGCCAGCGGTCAGCACCAGAGGGGCCCCTCGTGCCCGCGGGCACTGGCCAGGCCGCCCTGAACCACGGCCGGCCCCGGGCACAGCCAGCTCAGTGTTTCTGGAGAGGCAGCGGTGGAGACAGACTTTCTCCCAGGTTTTCCCCGTTGATCGGCTCCCGCCTGCAGGAGTACAGCTTCTCTCATCTCTTACTGTGCCGGGCCTGGGACTGGTTCTTTTGAGCTGAAATTTTTTAAAGGGTCAGCGTGCCTTTCAGAACACGTGTGTGCTCTGGCTCTAAGCGCATGGAGGCGAGAGGCGGTGTCTCCCTGCTCTTCGCTCAGGCCGCCCCCGCTCTGCCGACCCAGGACTTCCTGGTCCTCGGGGAGAGCCAGGCGGGCCGGGTCGGGAAGGGCAGACACGTGTCCACTGGTGCGGCAGCAGAGGTGTCCGGAGCCCGGCCCCGCAGGAGCTACAGGAGGAGGCGGGGTTTCCCTGGGTGGGGTTGGTGAGCCAGTCACTGAGGGCAGCCTTTATGATGGCTTCAGGGCCATCACAGGAGGGACGGGGTGGGGACGCGAGCAGCAGTGCCTCCAGCTTAGTTTGCTGGGCTGCACCCAAGGGGACGGGGTGTCTCCGCGTCTGCGCCCTGCAGCTGCGGGCGTGTCCAGCCTGCTGCGTCACGCTGGGGGCAGGTCATTCATAGCTGGGCACCCTGTGGTCTGGGCCCTCCGCCGGGCCCCTGGGTGAGGGGAAGAGACAAGCAAGGACCCTGAGGGTCTCAGTCTTCTGGCTGGAAACATCAAGGGGCCTGACCTCTGCAGCCGCAGGTGTGTGCAGGGCGCCTGGCTCCCCCTCCCAGAGGCCTGCTGGTGGGTGTGGCCCCTCCCTGAGCCTCTTCACTGTTTTGGCCCGTGATTCGGCCATGCTGATCAGTTAGGGACCGTCACCTTCTTGTGGTCAGTGTGGTTGGGGCCTCCGTGCTGTGCTCACGGAGGGGGCTTCACGCTGGCACCCTCCCAGAATGGGTGGGGATGCAAGCTCTGCGTGACCGTGTAGCTCTGCGTCTGGTGTCTTCCAGGTGGTGCTCTGGGTTGGCCTGGGCATCCTGGTGGTCAGCACACATACCACCCTGTCCGTGAGCCAGGAAGGCCCTGTGGACTTGGCCGAGGAAGCCCCAGGCGACCAGCTTGGAGAGGCTGAGGGCGAGGTGAAGGCAGAGGCAGCCTGGCTCCCAGGTACGTGGCTCCCAGTGACAAACACAGGCCCCCTTCCCTGCAGCCTTCTCAGGGACACCCTGGTAGCGTCACCTTGGGGTCACGGGGACACAGGTGGCACTTTGCAGGCTGTCTTACCTGCCCAGCTGCCTCTATCCTGTTTGGTGATTTAGGGGCGGGGGGGCACGCAGGGGGCTGGCAGGTGCACCACCTGTGTGCAGAGGACAGACGGTGCACAGCGGATGAGGGGCAGCAGGGCCGAGAGCTCAGTGCCCCCGCTCAGTGCGCTAACAGGTAAGTAAACGTGGGCACCACTCACATATGCTTGTTTCACTTTGAGGACGTGACTTTCGAGCTGGGTTTCCCTGGACAGAGTCAGTGACCCCCCTCGGCTCTGCTCCCCACTTCGTGTTATTTCTTGTCCACCCGCCCAGGGAGGTGCAGGCAGGCTCCAAGCGCGGCTTCCTGAGGTACAGCAGCCTGGTGGTTGGGAGAGAAGAGGCGCCTGGAGCCCGTGCCTTCCCAGGCAGAGACGGGAGGGTGCGGGGAGGGCCCCTCCTCCCGGCCCGTGCCGGCCGCCCGGCAGCTCCGAGCGGCATTAGGTTCGGGTGTTGGTGGCGGTGCTGCGAGAACGTTCGCTGTGGGGGCTTCTGCCCTGACGACGCTGGGGTCCTGTATTCACACCCATAGTGAGCGCGTGTCCGCTCACCTCTGCCTCGGCTTGAGGTTCCCCAGCCTGCCCGCCTGGCACCCCCCTCTGGGGGCGGTGCTGGTTGCTGGTGGATTCCAGGTCCCTTTGGGCGGTGGTGGCTGAGTCCAGGTGGAGCCCGGGTTTCGGCACCTGCTGTGACTGACAGAAAGGAGAGGCCCCAAGGGCTGGCGGGCGGGGTGGGCTCCTGCAGGGCCAGGCTGGCTGCGGCCCAGTCGGAGGCTTGGGACCCTCAGGTGTGTTGCCTCACCTCCCTGTGCTCAGAGAACGTCTGCGGAGCCAGCCCCGCCCCAGCTCCCTGTGGGAGAACAGTCTCTCTTGGGGCTCTTTTCGGGGAGCCCTGAGCCAGGAGTAGCTGGACATGCTCTCTTCTGCCTTCCTGGGATGGCGAGGGCTGGTGAGCCAAGATTCCCCCTTTGGGGGTTCCCTGCAGAGAGAGCCCCGAGGGACGGTGGGGTCCACAGAGAAGTCAGTGGTCAGAGGCTGCCTGGGTGCCCCACGCTGAGTTGCGTGGACTTGGTCACTTGGACGGGGAAAAAGTCACTTGAAGAGGGAGGAGGGTGTCACTCCTCCACCCCTGCTGGCAGCCCCGCTGGGTCCTCCCTCCCCCACCGCACCCCCTCTGGCGTCTTGGGTCCTGTGTGCCGTCCCTGCTGGCCACGAGCCTGCCGGGTGGCGGGCTTCCTGGCATCAGTCGGCATAGCCGGCCCCGGACTGCCTGTCCCCACAGCGTGGCTCAGACTGCAGCCCAAGCAGTGCTAGCAGCTGCGTCCTGTCGGGGAGGCGGGCCTCTGGCTCACCTGGAGCCCGCCACGGCCACATCTGGTTTCCATTTTTTCCACGAGTCTGTAACAAAACACATGGCCCCTCTCGGAACCACACGCCGTTTGTTTAACGTGGTCTCCGTTTTTCTCACCCCCAGCCTCCCCCATCATTCACGGGTTGCCTTGTGGAAGCAGAGCTGGGCCCGCGGGCCTTGGCCGTGCTCCCCGGCAGACGTCTCCCGTCCGCGTGTGGGGCGGTTTATTGGTCTCTCTAGTGTCATAGAGGCCAGGACAGTGCCAACGTTCCTTAGCTCCTGAGCTGGCCTCAGGACTGACGTGGAAGTCCTGCCCTGGGGGACACGCAGGACCCGCTCCCCCAGCCCGGTGCTCTCTCTCGGAAGAGGTGGCCGAGCCCGTCAGGAAAGGCTCTGAGGCTGCTCACCTCAAGCCTGATGCCTTCCCGCCCCGGGTCTGACAGGTGGTTCAGAGTTTGAAATACTCGTGGCTCCTTCTCCTAACTGTGTGTCCCTCCCCTCCTCTCCCTCCCACCCGCACCTCCTCATGGTGTTGAGGCCGCCCTGGCCTGACCTCTTGTACATCGAGTCCCTTCCCCTGGTGGGACCCGGCTTGCCTCTGCTGGGAGGAGAGGAAGGGGCCTGTGGGTGGCAGCACGTCCACATGTGGGGACATAGGTGGCTGAGGGGGCCCACGGGCCCAAGCAGGAGCTGGCATCCCCCAGCTCTTTCGTGTTTGCT
Source organism: Camelus dromedarius (assembly GCF_036321535.1). NCBI lineage: Eukaryota > Metazoa > Chordata > Mammalia > Artiodactyla > Camelidae > Camelus > Camelus dromedarius. The sequence goes on from NC_087451.1 coordinate 28,180,130, forward strand.
CTCCTGAGGCTGTGCGCCTTCTGCTGCTATGCCAGCAGCCCGTGCGTGTGGACAGGAGGGCTCCAACCCCCATGACAGACGCCAGTGTGCCTGTGGGGAGGCCTGGTGCCACGCCTGCCTCCTCTCCCTGGCCCCGCAGCTCCACCTGTGCCCCGCAGAGAAGGGCTGTTACCACCGCTCTGCTGCCTGATTTCTGTCCAGCTTTCTGCCCGTGTGTCAGGACACAGCCCTGAGCACATTTCACCAGTGCTGACATAACCACTCCAGCCGCAGCCAAATTCAGAAGCGCTCCTGGGGGCGGGAGGGGCACTGCCTCCCGGGTCCAGCCCAAAGTGACCTGGCCGCCCTCACGGGTCCCGCAGAGAATGGCACACCCGCCTCTGCCTGTTGCCCACGGGCAGACTTGCCTGTCTGCAGGAGAGCCAGGTCCAAGACCCGCTGGGGTTCCCACACGTCCAGAGACAGGAGTGTAACAGTCAGGATTCCCCTTGCTGCCTGAGTCAGGAGGAGCGGGGTTACCGAGCGACACCTCACGGTGGCGTCGAGGCGGCCACTTCGAGGTGGTCAGCACAGCTGCTCAGAAGCAGGGCCTGGCCTTTCAAAGTAGCATTGAGTACACAGCCCTGGGGGCCTGTGTGTCTCCTGAACCTGGGGTCCCCTCCAGCCAACAGGGGCTCCACCTGTGGGACCCAGTTGCGATTTTAAAAGTCACTTTATTTTTGTGTTTGGCCGTCAGGGAGGACGGCTTCCATCTTTACTGATCACACAGAGAGAGACGCCCCCGTGTCAGAACGGCTCCTGCGGGGCAGAGTCCACAAGGAGGAGCCCCAGCCCCAACCCCCATCTTCCAAGGTGGAGCCAGCCTGGAACGCAGATTGTTCAGTGCAGTGTGCAGGCCTGTTCTGGCCGTGGCATCCCCAAACTGCCGCCCGGTCCTGGGTTTCACATCCGCGGGTTTCGGTAGCCTTTAGGTCCTTACACCTTGAGCCAGTAAAGGATCGCCTGGAGCTCCCCCAGGACTCTGGAAGGAGTCTGACCAGTGATGTCCATTGGCACGTCTGTCTCCGGAGCTCCTGGCCCAGGGCAGCACCAGGAGGGCCTGAGTGTGGACGAGGCGGGCAGGTCAGGGGGCACCACAGACGTGGGTCTGGTTCCTGCTTTTAGTAGTGGAGGCCATGACCTTGAGGCCGAGAGGAGGACCTTTGGGGCTGGGGCGCCCTCTGCTGGCTGCTCCCCGCAGACCTGCTGCCACTTCTTGGAGGAGGACTGGGCCTGAGCACCTGTCTTTCCCTGGGGCGGCCGCTCGGGTGATGCCCGTCTTTCTGTTAGTCTCACTGCTGCTGAGAGGCGTTGCTGGCAGACTGTCCCCACGAGGAGCTCGGCTCCTTGTAGAGACGCTGTCTGATGCCCAAGGTCGGCCACGAGGCTCTGCGGGCCGGGTGCGGCCACGCTGTGCACCAGCGTCCCTCACTCACGCCCAGCCTCAGGTCACTCTGCAGCCTGGGTGGACCCCCCCCCCCAAAACTGCGAGGCCTGATGATGGGCGAATTTTGTTTCTGCCGAGCAAATTACTTGGTCCTGCGATGGAATGTCTTGTGCTTCTCCTTCCCTTCCCAGCCCCCTTCTTAGCTCTGTAACCTGCTGGACAGACACCTCCTGTCTGAGCACAGGGGCCTCCTCGGGGGTGGGGGTGGGGCTAGCTGTGGCGCAGATGCCACGTGCTTATTTGAGTCGGTCCTTTGGCCACACAAGGAGCCCAGGGTCTGGCTTCTGCCCGGCAGGGCCCCCCCACTCCAGTTTGTCTCAGACACCGCCCCTCAGCTGCTTCAGGTGCCCCGGGCCAGCACCTCAGCTTGTCCCAGGCCCATGTCCTCTGGGGGGGAGGGAGCAGGCCCGCCTGAATGGACTGTCGTGAGTGCCCCAGACCCGCCACCTCCGGGGGTTCCGCCTGCCCTTTGCCAGGCAGCTTGTGCCCTGAGAGGGGAAGCGGCTGCTTTGTGCCTTGGGGATGAAGTGACTCTTTTTAGAAGTCTCTTCTCCTGGATAATTCTTCAGTTTCTGCCGCGTTTGTCCAACACGTCAAGTGGCTTTGTTAGTGGAGAGAGGTTCCCAGCAGGCGCCATCCTGGCCCGGCTCCGCAGGTGGTCCTCCTGCCACCCTCCCGGACACCCGCTGTCGGGCCTTCTGGAGGGTGAGGCCAGCTGTGTGGGTTACGGGGTGGCGTGGGCAGCGGGAACGCTCAGCTTTGCAGGCTCTGTCTCTTTCTCGCCTTCCTTTTGAGGAGAATTTTCACATCAGCAGTAAGAAGCCCCCCAGCTCCATGCGCACCCCGGCCTGCGGCAAGGGGTTGGGCTTGGGCGCAGTGGTTGTCCCCAGAGAGGGAGGACGCAGGCACTTAGGGTCCCTAGGCCTCAGGTGGTGGATTCATGCTGCCACCCGGTGGCGGCGGCCAGTCTTGCATAGAGTGTCACTCCTCTGCTCCCAGTTAGGTGTAAATTGCACATTGCATTTTGACGTATTTTTGTTATGAATACACATGGAAAATGACGGTCTCCTGTGCTGCTTAGCTGCTAATGATTGAACAGGAAAAAAAGTGACAGCTTAGGCTCCACCATTCGACTGGGAAACGTGATTACAGTGCAAGGAAACCGCCCCGCTGCCCTGCTGACTGGCGGAGCAGCCATGTGGAAACCCCGCTGTGTTATCTGTGCTGCACTTCCAGGCCAGAAGCCAGCTGTGGACGCGGCTGAGGATGGCCGGGATAAGCCGAAGCTGCCTAAGGAGAAAGAGGAGATGGAGCAGGCCCAGATCAAGGGCCCTGTGAACGTGCCCCCGAGGGAGGACACCAAGGAGAAGCCGGAGGAGGTGCAGCTGGATCGCCCTGGTCAAGGTGGTGTGATCCTTCTCGGGCGGGAGGGTGGAGAGGGCTGTTGGCGTCCATGGGGAGGGGCTCTCGGGCCCGCAGGTCTTTCCCTCAGCCCTGCCCGGTCCCGGCCCTGTCTGCCCCTTCATCCTGTGACTCAGACAGAGGCTGCCACTCTTGTAACTTCCTAGAACAGCGTCAGACCTCAGTTGGACAGCAGTCACTTGGTCGGGTGGTCGGTCGGTTGGGATTAGAACTCTGTTCTCAGGCCCTGGGCGGGAAGGCCGGGCCACCCTCCATGCTCACCCACCACGTCCTCTGTCTCCTTCCAGGCGTTGCAGTACCTATGGGCGAGGCCCACCGCCACGAACCCCCCGTCCCTCACGACAAGGTGGTGGTGGATGAAGGTCAAGACCAAGAGGGACCGGAGAATGAGCATCCGTCCAAACATGTGGATGAAAGGGCTCTAGGGGGCAAGGGTCAGGTGGTGCCGCTCCTGCTGGATTCAGAGAGAGAGAGACCCAGACGAGACCAGGCTTTGGAGGCAGCGGGCGGTCTTCCTGAGGTTCCCCAGAAGGTTCCAGAAGAAAATGGTCAGCCAGCCATTGAGCCCGTGAAAGAGGAGCCCGTGGGGCCGGGCGACGGGGCTGTGCATCCAGGGCCCCAGGTGGTGCTCCCTAAGGGGAAGGACATCCCAGTGGCAGGTGCAGGGGACAGAGCGGACGGAGTCCCGCCACTGGACCATGCCAAGCCGGCAGAGAAGAGCGAGCCTGGTGGGTGTCGGCTCCTTCGGTGTGGGCCCGGGAGAGGCTGGGGAGGGGCAGGAGGGACTGACCACCCTCACTTCTGTCCCGCTGCCTTTCTCTTCTGGCAAGATCAGCGTGTGAACGTAGCTGGCCTCTGCATCTGGGTAGGCGGGGTGACCAGGAGTCTGGCGATCTGACAGCTAAGCTAATATCTGTCACTCGGTTATTTGCCAGACCGCTAAGCGTCACGTGCCGTGTGCTCCTGCACGTCTGGGCGCACGGGCACGGCTGGCCTGACAGGTGCCGCGTCGTTAGTGCCGTCCCAGGGCTGCTGAGGACGGTTCCTACGTGTTAACTGGCAAAGGTGGTTACCACTGGCTCCCTGCCACAAGCCTGTGAGATTGTTAAATATTTTTTCATTGCCTCCCCGGTAATCATCAGGTTGAATATAAACTGCTGGCAGGGGAGGGAGGGGCGAAGTGGAGGGTGATTTTAGGGAAAACCTGTCACCTCCTCTTATCCCTCCTCTGCGTTCGTCCACGTTTTCTGCAAACCTCCTGAGTCCTCACTGTGTGTGCAGGTGGGCAGGCCCCCCTCCCAGAGAAGCCGGCCCCAGGGGCAGGGCCACAGGCAGAGCCCCGGGAGCAGAGGAATGCAGAGGGACCTGGAGGGGACCACGCCGGCAGCAAGTTGGAGGGTAAGGCCTTTGCTTTCTCACCATGTTCCCCCCGGGGCCTGGAGACATCTGCCCCTTCCAGACGCGGTGACGACAGGGACAGAGCCACAGGTGCCTGGCGTCTCCAGGTGCCTGGCATCTCGGGGGCCTTTCTGGGTCCCAGCCTCTGCTCTCTTGAGCTTCCTGCTGAGGAAAGACATTAAAAAGCCCCCTTCCCACTGACAGTCTCTTCTCTGGCGCCCCCCCCCAGCCAAAACGTTTTTTAATCTCCTTTTCTCCCCCTTTGGAAAAAAAAAAAAGGTCAAGGTCACGTCTAGTACCATTCGTTTTTCATTTCAAAGTAGATACGATAATATTCCCCACGCACCGGCCAGGTGTGGGGCATTAGTGAAGGGGAGCCGGGTGACTTCCTGCTGTCCTGGGACCCGTGGCAGCGGCACCGTGTCCACCTGCGGTGAAGCCCCAGTGCCAGTCCTGCGGTGCAAGCTCATCTGACTTTTTGTCTCCAGCGAATGAAACTTGCCCTGTGGCCTCCTCTAGGCCTTCCGTCCCGTTTTACTTGCTCCCAGCTCTTCGCTGTTAACGACCCCCCTCCTGTGGCCCCACCTGGCCGGGCGCTGCCCCCGCACTAGAGGTGGTGGCAGCTGTCACAGCCAGTGGTCGCCCATCCTGGTTTTTGGTCCCCGCCCAGTCTGAGTCCCCTGTGTCACCGTATTTGCTAGCAGCGTCCGCAGAGCAGCCCTGGGGTGCACTCTGGGTGCTGGGAGTCTGGGTCTGCACATGGGGGTCGCAGGACACTGGCACCTTGCTGCCCTACGAGCTTCCTCCCTCCTCCACGAGCCTCGGGACAGCTGGCCTGGAGGACTGGGCAGGGAGTCGGCCCAGCCTTTGCCCACCCAGAGGCCAGGGAGGCAGAGTTGAGGGTGCTAGCACCCTGTGGCTCCGGAGCACCCCGGGAGCGCCAGGGGTTCCGCCCGTGATCTCTTCTTTGGTTTCAGTCTCATGTTACTGGTCCTGGTCCTTATAACCTGTTGCCTGAGCCTATTTGATTCTTTGACTTTTTCTTTTCTGAAAAGAACTTTCACGGCCTCCTATTCTGCCTTTCTCCACACGCCTCTCGATGGGACATGCAGCTGAGATCAGAAAGATGGTGGCAGGTAGGAGTTGGGAGGGCATCACAGTGAGGCGTTCGTCGGGGTTTAAAGACGCGAGAGCAGGCGGTGTGGGCCCGGGTCCCACTGCACTGTGCGTGGGGCAGACCTCAGGAGCCACACACGGCCTGCCCCCTGCCCGGCCAGGCCGCAGCCCCTCAGGTGGGGCCCCCCAATGCCCCTGCCCCACTTCTTGCACAGATGCCCTGGTTCCTCAGCCCTGCGGTGGCTCCACTGTCACCGGAGCACAGCCGAGTGCAGCCTATGAGCACCTGTCCCCCCAGACAGGGCGGGGCCTGTGTGTGACTTCCGCCGTGTGCACAGCCTGGTATTGATGGATTAACATCCGCATGGCTCCATCCCATCCAAGAGCTTGGGGCCCCGGGGTGGTGGGCCCGGCACCGCCACTCTGCTTCATGTCTGTCCCACCTGCTCCTGGGGGGTTGTGGTGGACTTCCCCGCTCCAGCCTCCTTCCACCAGGCCAGTGAGGCGGAGACCCGCTCACTGGGGATGGGTGGTGCCAGCAGCGTGTGCACCACACCCAGGGTGACAGCATGGCCGTGGCCAAGGGGGCAGGCCTCGAGCCCGTGGGGACACGCTGTGTCCTCATCTGAAGGGGTGAGCAGAGCCCCAGTCCGACCTACAGAACCCAGGCTTTCTCAGGCAGGCACCTCGATCACCTTAGGATGTGTGGACGCCAGCCTGGCAGGGAGCAGGGGCCCATCCTCCCCGTGGCTGGCCTCGGCACGTCCCTCACGGGCCTGCCTGGCCACATGTCCCGGCACCGGCCTCTGGGAGGAGGCCAGCCCTGCCCTGTCTGGAGGATCACAGGTCATCATTATGGAGGACAGGCCAGCCCATCCGTGTCTGCCAGCACGTGGGCCCCCTCTGGGGTGTTGGCTTGCACCACTCACAAAACGGTCTTCCTTCTTCCGATTTGAGCTTTTATATCTGGCGACCTGTGCACGTGTCGTCTGTCATAGTCTCCTGTTTGTAGACAATCATGTTTAAAAGTGACTTAAACCGAGGCTGTTGGCTGAGAAGAGCTGACTCGGTGCCAGGACGTTCGTGGTGCAGCGTGAGCGGCCCGCATGCTCAGGGTCCAGCCTCGGGGCCTCCTCTGGGTCCACGGTCTGCAGGGGGCTTCCTCCCATGCCGGCTGCAGCTGCCTCCCTTCAGCTCACCTGGCGCTGCTCCGTGCCAGCCGCAGCCGGCTTCCTGGGGGAGGTGGGGCCGGTGGCAGCGGCGTCACAGCCTCCGTCTCTCTGAGGCCCCAGCTCGTGTCTCTGCTGAAGAGGAAGATGGCTCCGATTGTGTTTAAGTCTTTCCTTGCAGGAAGCTCTCTTAAAGCACCAGTGTTCTTTTTCAGAATAGCTCACAGGTCCCAGGTCCCAGCCCAGACTGCCGTCATTGCTGTGGGAGCATGGGACCTCCCTCTCGGCCCCCATAAACCCTGGGACCAAAGCAGTTGGAAGGGTGTCTGGTCACTGGAGAGGCCATGGCTCTGCCCCGGGGTGGCCTGGGTGCTGGCTGAGCCAGCTGGACGGAGAGGAGCAGCCAGGGGATCTCGGGGAGGGTCCCGCAGGCCACCTTGGCATCTCTGTGCACATCACGCCACCTTCAGCCTAGCGTAGTGCCTTTGCAGCCGGCAGGCTCTGACTGTGTGTGTTCTCCGGTTTTCTGAACACCAGAAGCTGGCCGGGTGGAGATGCTGGACCATGCTGTCCTGCTGCAAGTGATAAAGGAACAGCAGGTGCAGCAGAAGCGCCTCCTGGACCAGCAGGAGAAGCTGCTGGCGGTGATTGAAGAGCAGCACAAGGAGATCCACCAGCAGAGGCAGGACGGCGGGGACAGTGAGGATGGCAAGTTGGGGAGGGGGACCCGGCCTGCAGGGGAGGGGACTGTGGCCGTGCCCGGTGGGGGAAGGGGGCTGTCACTTAACACATAGATGCCGGTGTCTCCAGGGTCCTGGGCAGCGGGATCTGCCCCTGTGGCCTGATTTCAGTTGCGGTTCGTGTTCCTTAGTTGCCGGCAAGCCCGGTTCTTTTAGTCCCTGTGTCGGTAGCTTCTGCTCACTCCTGTGGCTAAACCAGGACTGACTTCACTTGCAGTGGACGTGCAGCCCGAGCCCGGGGTCGCTGCGCCCAGAGGTAAGGAGCAGGAGGCCCACGACACGGGGATGGCTGAGCGCCCCCCTCCATCTCCTTTGGAAGCCGGGCCCGGCGCTCCCAGGCACCTCCCCGCTCCGCCCCAGGGGCACAGCCAGCGCCCAGTGGAGGAACCCGAGGGGGCTGCAGGCAGAGCCCCAGCCGCACCTCCCGGTGATGCTGACCTGGAGCCCCAGGCTGCCCAGGCCGAGCCGAGGGAAGGCAGGTGGGGCGCCGTGCCGGAGGCCGCGGGAGCTGGTGTGCAGGTGCGGGTCCCCGTGCCAGACCCTGCCAGGGTGCTCGGGAGCCTGGAGAAGCACGGTGCTGGAGGACTCCCTGGGCAGAGTCGGGACGTTTTTGGTGGAGTCTCCCAAGAAAGGAAGAAATCCGGAAAGGAGGCGGCAGCCCCGGGCACGGATGTTCAAGCGGCAGACCCGCTGCGGGTGGGGGCGGCGACTGGGGACCTGCAGGTGAAGTCCCAGCAAGCGAGCCAGGACCAGGCGCCTGCAGGCCTGGCCAGCAGGTCGGGGGGAGCAGCCCCTTGGGCCCAGGCCGGGCTGCATCAGCCGGAGCCCCGGGCTGTCTCTGCCCCGGGTCAGGGCGGGCAGCAGGGCGGGCATCCGGAGACGAGGAAGGAGACCCTCGGCAGGGACCACATGCCCGCTCCCAGGGAGGACGCCGCCATCCAAAAGACAGAGCGGAGGCCAGACCCTGAGCTCGGGCCCAAACCGGCCATGCCCGGGGCTCAGAAGCTAGACAATGCCAAACCCAATCGGGACCTGAAAGTCCAGGCCGGCTCTGACCTTCGGAGGAGACGGCGGGACGTGGCTCCTCAGGCAGAGGGGGGCCCGGCCCCGAACGACGGGGTCGTCATCAGCTTCAACCCCCTGCCCGACGTGCAGGTCAGCGACCTCCGCAGCGCCCTGGAGGCCCAGCTGCACCAGGCTGCAGGCGGCGCCCTGCGGGTAGTCCAAGGCCGCCAGATCAAACAGTTGCCCGGGGCCCTGGAGGAGCCCTGAGCCCAGCTAAGCGCCTGCTTCCGGTCAGCTGGTCTCGCTCGGCCTCACCCAGGCCGCCAGTGAACCTGGACATCCCGGAGGTCAGGCTGGGAGTGGAGTCTGACCGCTCTCGCGCTGTGGCCCCGCCTTCCAGATGAGCCCTGCCATTGCTCCTGCGGTGACTTAGTCCACTGCAGCTGCGAGGAGAGACAGCCTCTTGGTGAGACCCTGGAGGTGTGGCTCTGCGTGCGGCCTTGAGGTCTGTGACCCACTACCTCCCGTGCAGCTGGGGATCAGCCCAGATTCCAGATTGAGGAGCCACCGGCTGTACTGGCCCCCAAGCTGCTGAGTGACTGTCACCTGACCGCTGCTGTTGTGACTCCAAACGCTGCTTTATCTGAGGCTCCCTGAGTGTCCTGCAAACCCTGAGTAAATCTCTGCCCTCACCCCACCCACAGCGAGTGCTGCTTTGCCTCTGAGGGGCAGGGGGGCCCAGGAGTCCAGCCACGTCTGCCCCACCCCGCTCCCTGCTCTGCACACGCTCTCTGGTCTCCCAGCCACGTTGTTGTGAGGTTTTAAAAAACAAAACACACCGCTGACATCTAATCAGTGTGGTTAGTACCGAGGTGACTCACCCAGAGGACAGCTTCAGTCCAGGATCCCAAACCACAGACATTAAGTGCCTGGGTGACGCGTGCTGGGGGCCCCGCTGCAGGGCTGGGGGGGGCGGTGACAGAGGCTGCCTCTCACTTCTCCCTGGGGCAGCTTTCCCCCACCCCTGCTCTGCCTCTGCTCCAGGCCACCCCCACCAAACTGCTCAGCTGTTGGAAGGGTTTTTGTGGTGTTTTGTGTTGTATTTTGTTTTCAAGTGGCAGAAAGGCCGATGGTCACCCCCTGGCCCCCGAGGGTGATCGGCAGACCCAAGAGGGGCTGGGGGACAGTGCTTTGCTTTCCTCCATCTGGGTTCCGTGGCCAGTGGTCCAGCCAGAGCAGGCCGTCGTGTTGGCAGCTTCACTTGGCAGACATGGGGCCAGGCTGGCCTGGGCGACAGGGACAGGACCCTGTCTGTACTCCTGTTCTAGAGTGAGGCCACCACGCCCAGCCCTGGGAGTAAGGAGCCAAGGCTTAAGCTGTGTAGGGCTAGGGCCCCTGCTGGTGGGGCTGAGCCCTCAACCCACAGCTGAGACAGGTGGACAGTACAGAGCTGCACATGGTGACTTCTATGCAGCGATGCAGCTGCAGAAGCAGCAGAAATGCTCTTCGCTGCATCCTGACACCACTTTGTTGAATTCCCTTCAATACACAGCGTCTGGAAGACGAGTGAGTTTGGGCAGGTCAGGAGGGCAGGGTCGCCCGGGAGGCCTGCGAGCTGAGTGTGGTGTGTAGGGGGCGGCCTGGCTGGTCGCCAAGCAAGTCCGCAGCCCTGGGCGTGAGACGTGAGCACCGTGGATTGGGGTTTGAAGGGCTGGCAGCAAAGAGCACCTAGAAGGGGCCAGAGCGCATGTGCTCAGCGGAGATGCTGGGAGCTCTGGCCAGTGGGCTGTCAACGGTCAGAGCGGAGAGAGCACAAAGGGTTGGGTGAAGCCCATCCTTAGGCCAGACACATGCGCTGGGGCCGCACATCAGGTCCAGGCAGACAAGAAAGTTGAGCGGAGGTGCTTAGCAAGTCCATTTTCCTGGCCCGCCCTCCTCCCTCTGGCCCGCGGCCAACCTGTGGGTCTCCGTCACCCCAGGGATGGGGAGTTGTGTCATCAGTTCCTGATCCCGAATCTGAGTCTGCTGTGAAATGTGACCACCCACTGGGACAGACTGACAGCCATGACGCCCTCACACAGCCTGTGGCTTCCCCTGAGGCCGCCCTGGGAGCCACATTTCACTGAGATGGGCATCCCGGAGACGTGGGGTTTCACCACTAGGGGGAGGGTCGGACTAACGAGCGTTTACGAGGAAACAGCTCTGGGGCTCTGGGACACGGGCTGGGTGGAGCCAGAGGACAGTAGGACCCCCACCCCCTGGGGAGGGGTCTCTGGGAGCAGTCCTTGTGTGCCCCACAGGCGGTGCTCAGGACCTTGGGATCTTGGGGCCCCAGCACTGGGGGTCCTGCCGAGTCTCCCTGGACCCCCGCACACTGCTGCAGCCTAACCTTCTTCTCAGGACAAGGGGCAGGGGACTAGAGCCGGCAGGAGCCTGGCCGGGATGTGTCTGGGCTCTGACTCCAGCGGCTGCAGGAAGGTGAGGAGCTCCCCACTGGGGAGTGGACCCTGCTGCCTCGGTGGTCTCACCACTGCTGCGTTCCTAACCCACCCCTTCCTCCAGGCCGGAATGAATCATCAGTGTCTCAGCCCTGCAGCGCCATCTTCCCCTCTTGGTGCCGTGGTTCTCTCTGTCTCATAAACTATCAGTGACTTCACTAGACTCAGATGACGTGCTTTTGGTGAAGATTCTTTAAAAAGTGAGACTGGTAAAGCAGCGTGTTCCAGGCCCACACGCTCACCCTGCAGACAACAAAACAGATCTGGTGCCGCCTGACTGCGCTTTACTGTTGGTTCCCTGCATCTTGTTCTACTCCAAACCCTCACTTGCGCGAGGCTGGAAAACCCACTCCCCTCTGCTCGCGCCTTCTGGGCCTTTTAGTCCCAAGAGCTTTCGAGGTGTTAGATGTCTGCCCCTGGGGGCCGTCCGTGCCACGCACCCGGGACGTGAAGTGGAGCATTTGGTCCTTCCTAGCGGCCTCCCGTCAGGGTCTTCTTGGCCTGGAAAAGAAAGTGTTTTGTCTGAATGGGTGGTTTCCAGATAAGACGTGGCAGTGAAGTAAGAAAACTACCACACCAAATGCCACCTTCTGGCAAATACCTTACAAAGAGCACAGCTCTGGATGGGTGGCGGGGGCCCCTGGGACTGGGTCTCCAGTGCGGCCTTCACAGGCCACGGGGCTCTGCCCCGTGACATGAGCCATGCCTGTCTGTGTTAGGCCCCGTGCAGGGCCACCACCATGTCAGGTTGAGTCCTCACCAGGTGGCAGGAACCCCTTCTACAGAGAAAACTCTGAGGTCAGAGGTGCTGAAACACTGGCCCAGGGACAGGGTGTCCGGGATACGGCTGGAAATGGAGCCCAGAGCCCTCTGCCCCACATGCGGGCCCACGGGGCCTCAGGTTCCAAGCAGGATGGGCAAAAATGGGTTCATTGGCACATGCCCTCAGGTGAGAAGCTCCCAGGTTCCCTGTCCTGAGCTTCCAGATCCCAGGGTCTATGGCCGGGTCCCCCTCAGCGGAAAATGGCACTAGAGGCAGCGAGGTGCTCCCGGGGGCCAGACATGACAGAGACAGAGCGTGTTGGGACTCACTGATGACCAGGTGCGTGTGGTGGGTCACTCCTGCCTAACCACGAAGGGCGGCAGGGAAGGACAGTGATCTTATCTCACGTGCAAATCCCCCCAACCGTGACCACAGAGTGGAGGTTTGTCCCCTCCTGGGGGAAGTGCTGTAAGTAAAGCAGGGTGTCTACCAAGAGGCAGGAAGGAAGTCCAAGGGACACGTGCAGGGCGGATGAACGGCCCATGTTGGATCGGAAGTTGGTGACAAGGGCTGAGGCTGCACGTCCCAGCCACAATGGCGGATGGAGAAAGGAGTTCTCTGAGCACTCCGGAAAACGAGGGACAGCCCGCGTAGTCTCAGCCATCCCGGAACGTCAGTCAGTTGTCTCAGATTCCCTGAATTCTGCCGAGCTGACCCAACTGCCCTCTCTCTGGTTCAGTTTTCTGGGTCAGCAGCTCTGATTCACTGGTATCATGGCCCATCCCAGACACACCAGGCCACGGGGACTTACGGCTGTGACACCTTGGGCACTAGCTCGAGACCCTATGTTAAAGGCTCATGACAGGCAGTCTCAGCCCCTTTCCCCTCTCCTTGAGACTCTGAACTTCCAGCTTGGTTCCCCAGACAGTTCCTCCCCCCTCGGCTCCCAAGAGTTGGTCTCCTCCAGTCCTGCTTCCTCCTCATCCTTTATGAAAATGCACCGACGCCACACCGTGGTTCTCTCTTGTGCACAGGGCTTAGCGATTTTCACCCGCATAGCATTTGACCAGATGGGCATCTGAAGGTGAGGCACCTCAGAATGGAAGGTCAGAGGAAGAACTGAGTCCTGAGCCAGGAGAACAGACTGTTCCCAGCGCAAGAAGGGGCCGGTGGGCTGGGTGGAGGGCTCCAAAGCCGCTGCAGCCTCGGTAATAACGGCAAACCCAAGATACACGCTCTACTGGTTCTCTTTCCCCTCCGAAATGGGGTAGTCGTGCGCCGGGAGTCGGAGTGCCCGGGCTCAGCACACGCTAGGTAGACCCTCGGTTGTCACTGCCCAAGCGCAGCACATACGTGGGTCCTAAACACCAGCGGGTGCCAGGACGCCTGCTCTTGGCGCCCTGGGCTGAGGTTCGTTTTGGTATTAACCCCCGCGACAGTACCACTTAGGGTTACAAGGCGCTGGGGGGCACACGATAAGGGTGTTGTTCCCCCACCTCACGGACGCGCGAGTTCCATGGTGTCGGCGGTTGCGCCGGCTAGTGGGCCGCGTCTGAGGCTAGCGCCCACCGCTGAACCCAGAAGGATGCCGGCGGTCCCGGGCAGGCACGTGGGTCCCCGCCCCCAGTGTCCCTCCCCCGGGCGGGGCGGAGCCCACCTACCGCGGCGGCGAAGCAGCTCCGCAGGGCCTCGAACTCCTGCGCGCAGAGGTCCTTCCTCAGACGGCCGCCCGGGGCCGTGGACGCCTGCACGCACCTGCCGTAGGCCGCGGCCTGGGGGCGGGAAGGAGACGCGCGAGGGTCGCGGCGACCCCTGCATCCGCCGGTCACCCGTGCAGACCCCTTCGCCGTCGCTCCCCGGTCACCACCACCCCACCGCCGCCCCACGCAGCCCTTCCTGCCCCCGGGAAGGCTCCGCACCTCGGCCCCACAGGCCGCCAGGCGCTCGGGGAAGGCGCGGAGACGGCTTCGCACGCGACCCCACACCGCTCCGTTCCCCGACATGAGCGGCTCTTCCTGGCACTCGTGGGCGCCGCCATCTTAGGTCCGTCCTCTTCCGGCGCCCAACAGCTTGATAGGTCGGCGGTCCCGCCCATCACGTTTCCTCTGCCTCGTACTTGGCTAGGCTTCTCCTCGCCTCTGCCTCTCCTCCGGAACCGTGCCTGGTTCCTCAGAGCCCTGCAATTGGCTTGTGGCCTTGTCTATCTTTGTCCTTGGACTTTAGATTGGTTCAGGCTCAAATTGTTTACTGAAGTCGGCCTCAGGGCCCGCCCCACACGAGCGATTGGCCAGCGAGCCCAGGCCAGGGCAGTGACTGGAGGGGGCCCGGGCCTGGCGGAAGCGGGGCGGGGCGGGGCGGGGCCGGAAGGTGACCGACATCATGGCGGCCACGCCGCAGCTGCGGGACCGTCTGAGCTTCTTGCACCGGGTGAGTGCGGGCGGCCCCGGCCTCGCCCCGGGCCCAAGCTGGCCACTTCTGTGGCCCTGCTTGGCCCCAGCCTGGTCCCCGCGCTCCGGGCCCTCCGGCTCCTCCCGGGCTCGGTGTCCCCTCCGTCCTCCTCCGGCCCCTCCGGCTCCTCCCGGGCTCGGTGTCCTCTCCGTCCTCCTCCGGCCCCTCCATCCCCTCTATCCCCTCTGATCCTTCCGACCCCTCCCACCTCTCACTTCGCCTCTTCTCCCTCCTTCCCGGTCCTCCGACACCGCAGACCCCTCCTCTTCTCCCCTCCGACCCTTCCGCCCCTCCCACGGCTGGGGGGCCGCACCGCACGTACTTGGAGGGGTCAGGTCAGACCACCGCAGTGTCAGGTCCACTGGGGACTGTGAGACCCCTTGAACAGAATCCAAATCGGAGAAGAAAGCCGTGGGACCCAAAGTTTTGTTTTTTTCAACCTAATTTTAAGTAGCATTAGAGAAAAAGAAACCCAGTGAACCGTGAACTCCACAGTAAACACAACCAGACCCTGGCCTGGGAGCAGGGGAATACCGTTTATTCCGCAGCCCTGATGGGAGGGAAGGCCCTGCGCACCTCTCCAAGCTGTGGCAAGAGGGCCGGACGTTTTTAAGGTAGAACCAGGGAGGAGCGGTGCCCAGCTGCAGAGTTAGGCGGAGTGGGGCAGTGTCGGTGGGGTAGGCTGCTCTGTCTGATAGCTGGCAGTTATCCTCCTTTGGGGACTGGGAGACAGGCCCCGTCCTTCCTGGTGGTTATGTTTCCAGGAATGGCCTCCAGGTCCTTCAGAAAGAGGCTCCTGAGTTGTAGGAGGTCCACATGAACAGCTGTAGGTTCTTTTTAGAAAATGCTCCAGGAGTGGGAGGCTGGGGCTTGTCACCAGGTGTAGGCCAGAACTAACAGTAAATTCTCCTGGCGCCTTGAACTTCCTCAGGCAGGTGTTTGGGGGGGGGGGGCTGGGCTTACCCTGGTGCTTTTAGAAGCCCCGTCAGTTCAGCTCCCCTTTTGGTCTTGGTGGACAAATCATGTAAGCAGTGTGCGCACACAGCCTCAGATGACATTCAGGCAGGTCTTGTGACACTAGGCATCCACCAGTCAAATTGCGTCTGTGGCCAACGCCTCACAGTGCACCTGAGGCCTTCTGTCCTGTCTACACCGAGCCTCGCGCCCCGCAGATGCACAGTGATGGGGGAGTGGGTGTTTCCCGTTTTCACGTCTGTAAACAGTATGTTTCTGTGTCGAGTGAGCACGTAACATAAAGGCGTTTGTGCTCACAGGTAACTGTGGGACGCTCAAGGAATTAAGTTGTTCTTGCTCTGACTTATTTCTGTGGGGCCCATGCCCGGGAGTGGAGCTGTGGGGCGGTCAGTCCGAATGGTTGTGTCACGTTGCTGATCTGTGCTCCAGGAGAAATGGAACCTTCCCGGTGCCCTGCGCGGGAAGGGAGCTCGTCTTGAGTTGTTCGGGTATTTTTGCCAGTTAGTAAGTGGGTACATGTAAAGTCGCCTTTACGTTGTTGTGTGTCTGTAAGCATAGGGCCCTGGGGGCCGTGACAAATCCGGACCCAAGCAGAGGGCCCGTCGCCGTGGAGACCACCACCTTCCGGGGCGTTTGTCCCACCCTCCGGCAGGGAGGCTCCTGCGGGCTCCCTGTGGCCGTGGGACCGCAGCTGTCCTGGCCGGGCCCCCTGACCAGATGGCACGTCAGCAGTAGGATGTGTGGAGACTGGGACCGCTGCAGCCCTGCAGACAGGGCCCTGTGGTCCCCTCGGCAGCGGCTGGCCTCCCGGCTGCCGCGGGCCCCGTGTACGCGGCCGCTCACTGTGGGTGGGGCTCCGCTCCTTTTCAGCTCCCGATCCTCCTGAAGGGCACGGCGGACGACGATGTCCCGTGCCCCGGCTACCTGTTTGAGGAGATCGCCAGTATCCTTCCCGCGGACGCCTGGGGGCTGGGGCAGGGTTCCTGGGCTTCTCCTGCCCGAGGGGCCCACGGCCCCGTCCCCGTAGTAACCAGTGTGGGCGGGGCCTAATGGCCGCATTCATCCCAAACCAGGGCCTGGGGTGGGTGCCTGCGGCGGGGCGGGGCGGCTTCTTCCCCGCCCCCGCCCCCGCCCCCCCCCCCCCCCCGGCCAGCGCGGCCTCCTGCAGCCCAGGGTCAGCTCGCCCCTTCCCTAACCCGAGTGCCTCCCAGAGATCTCGCACGAGTCCCTGGGCAGCAGCCAGTGCCTCCTGGAGTACCTCCTGAGCCGCCTGCACAGCGGCTCCGGCCGCGTGAAGCTCAAGGTGAGTCTGAGTGTCTCGGCAGGCCCTCCCGGGGGTCAGGTCGAGGCCCAGGTCCTGCCCCAGGGTGAGGCCGGCGGCAGGGGGCTCTGCTGGGCGGGGTCCCCTCCTTTGGGCCCAGCTTGGCCCCACCTGTCTGTCGCCCCAGGTGCTGAAGATCATGCTGCACCTGTGTAGCCACGGCTCCCAGTCCTTCCTGCTCATCCTGCAGCGCAACCCCGCCTTCATCCAGGAAGCCGCAGGTACGGGGTCTGCCCGGCCAGCCCCACCGAGGCACAGGAGGCACAGGGAGCAGGGCGGCTGGGGCAGGTTGCAGCTGGATCGGTAGCCTGGGCCCCCGCCTCCCTGACCCTCACCCGTGCTTCCCCATCCACGCCGTCATCCACTGCCAGCACCTCTCTCCGCTCCCACCACACAGGACCCTTTCCTCCTCCCTGCCCGGCAGGCTCAGCTGGGGTCTCCTCCAAGCCCTGCATGCTCTCAGCCTCCCCCCACCCGCCGCCCCACTCCTCCACTGCACTTACCACGCAGGGCGGAATGACCGTGTCTGTCTCTGAGCCCTGCCAGGCCTTTGCGGCCAGACCTTTCCCGTCTGCCCCTGTGACCTGTGTGCTGTGGGCTTTCGGCAAGCGTCTGTGCTGCCGTCCCTGCCACGGGCTCTCTCTTCTCCCCAGGGCTGCTCCCCGGGGCCCTAGTAAACCTTCCGCTCTCGAAGGGCTGTGGGAGGACGGGACTGGTGAGGCCATCAGGAGAGGTGGGGCTCTGGCCTGTCGTGATCCAGGCGACAGGTGGGTCTGGGGTGGAGTCCCGTCCCTCACCCATTCCCTGGGCCAGGGCCGTCCCTTCGCCTCTTGTTAACACAGACTTGCGAGTTGGGGGCCTGAGGTCTGCTCTTTGGGTGGGGCGAATGGAACAGGGAGGCCTTGGCCTTCAGGCAAGAACCCACCCAACCGAGCTGTCCCCAAGAGGGCAGCGCCACGATGGGGACCGAGTCCTCTGGCCACCACTTGTAGGAGATCCTCGGCAGTTACGGATTATGTCCCACCCGCCGGGTGCTGGGACCCACCCCCCTGCACCCTTTACTGCAGATGGGGCTGTGGCCAGGGCGGGGCTGGGCTGCCTGTGGCCCTGGGCAGCTGTGTCGGTGCTTTGGAGATGGAGCAGCCTGGGAAGGGGCCCAGAGGCACCAGGGCTGGGGTGCACCCATCACAGCCGAGCTCCCCAGAGCTCGTGCCCCGCAGCAGTCCTGCTGGGTCATCCTCACCAGCCGGCAGGTCACGATGACCCACTGGGCAGCTCTCACAGCTACGGCGGGTGCCGGGGGTCACCTCTGTCCTGGTCCCCTGGAAGAGAGCAGGTGAAACGGACTGAGGGCAGCAGACCAGGTTCTCTGTTGGCACCAAAATCTCTCCAGCTCTGAGCACTGGCCCCAGGGGACAGTGCGCAGATAGGCCTGCGTGGGCTGTGAGAGGAGGTGGTGCTGGGGCGGGGGGGTGCACAGAGAGGACAGTCCTGTGTCTGGGGTCCAGCAGGGTCCTGCAGGGAGGGTGGGAGCTGCGGCAGGAACAGCAGGGAGGTGCTGCTGTCCCTTCACTCCTCCTGTGTCCGGCTGCCCGCCCAGCTGGTTGCGGGGCCATGGTCTGCACACCCTGGGGCTGGCACCAGCCAGATGAGAAGAGAGATGCGTTTGGACAGAGGAAACAGGCAGGCCCTGCTCTCGCTCTGAGCCCTGAGAGGAGGAGGTAGTGAGGCACGCGCGGTGGTGGGGGTTGTCCCCCGGGGAGTGCAAGGGCCCTGAGGCAGGGAGAGCCTGGGCTGGGTTCAGTGCAGCGGAAGCTCACTTGATGAGGCACGACTGAAGCTTTACGAGAGGAGACGATTTAGGCTGTGATGAAGAACTTGAGATTTATTGTCAAGCCCCTGGGATACTCGAGGGTTTTGAATTGGACGAGGCCCCATTCGGGTTGCCTCTGAGTGGTGGAGGGGTCCGGGGAGGTGGTTGGGCTGCTGGTGCGAGAGCCCAGGCAAGAGGCGGCCATGGGGTCAGGGAGCGACGCGCCCTGTGGTGCCCCAGAGGTCGGATCTCAGCCTCATGGCTTGGGGTGTGGGCGAGGAGGAAGCCGAGGGGCTGCGAGGGCCGGGCTGTCGTGGGCTTGGGATGGCGGGGCATCTGTGCTTTATAAAGCCCACCCCGGCCCCACAGACCCGGGCTGGCGGGGGGGCACGGAGCTCAGGCTGCCCATGCAGGGAGGGGGCTTGCAGGCCACGCCCCTCGAGGTGGTCCACAGGGCCCAGCTCGGCTCTCCTCTCTCTGCCTCGTCTGCAGTTTTCACAGGCCCCCCGGACCCTCTCCATGGGAACAGCTTGTACCAGAGGGTGCGGGCGGCTGCCCAGGTGAGCCCAGGACCCCGGTTGCTCCCTGTCCCCCAACCCGGGGCCCTGGCTCTACCCCTGCTGCATGGCTGGAGCCCTGTGCGTGGCCCTCTGGGGAGGGGTGTGTGCGGAGCAGGGGCAGGGCGACAGCGGTGGGCTCACGGCAGTGCTGAGTGCCTGCTGTCTTCACCCAGGACTTGGGGGCTGCCCTGTTCTCGGACGCCTTGTCACCTCCGCCTCCCTCCCAGCCTTCCAGGGCCCTGCCTCCAGCAGGTATGCAACCATGTCCAGCCCGGGGGGCCGGGTTCCCCTCTGGGCGGGCTCGTGGTCCCTCCTCCCCTAGCGTCCCGGGTGTGCGCACTGCTCCTCGGAGGGCCACTGACGCGGGCGTCACCGCAGGCATGGGCTCCCAGTCCAGGCCCCAGAGCGCCCTGCAGGGCTTCGGCTACAGCAAGGAACGGGGCCACACAGGTGAGTGCTGCAGGGGCGAGGGGCCGGCCGAGGGGGCGAGGGGGCGAGGCGGCGGGTGGGCCCCTCAGGCCCCACACTGACGTCCCTCCCACCCCTGGCAGCAGGGCAGGTGTGGTTGGCTCTGCTTAACTGACAGGTGAAAAGCCAGGTTGAAGGTCAGCCTGCACTTGGGCCCCCAGCTCTGCTCCTCCGAGGGCAGAGGGCGGGGGCCCCAGCTGTGACAGAGGTGACCTAGGGCAGGAATGGCGCCAGCCATGCTTGCTGGGGGTGCCTGCGGCTTGCAGCGGGGCCGTGTGGCCCTCTTGTGGGCTCTGGGCTGTGTCCCGCTGTTGTGCTGATGGTCCTGGTCCTGGTCCCCGCTCTCAGTCCCCTGGCCCTTCTGAAGTTCTGATCCCTGAGGTGGGTCTGCCTTGGAGACCTCACCTGTTCTTAATTTGGGGGTGATGGTTGGATCCCCTCCTTGGGGTGCTCACACAGGAGAGCCCCCAGCACTGGACATGAGCCTCCCTAAGCGCCCACGGAGGTTTGGGGCTCTCAGGACAAGCAGGAGGCCCCTTGCTCCGAGGCGGGGACCCAGGGGACCCAGGGGCACAGCTGAGCTGTAAGCTGCCGAGTGTTCAGGCTCCACTGGGCCAGAGCATGCTGAAATGAGTTCACCGGGGAAGCTTCCCGAAGGGCCTGGTTCCTCTACATGCCCTCTGCTCTGTGCAGCTTGTGTCCTGACCTCCAAGCCATGGGTGGGGAGCAGCGTGGAGACAGGGCATGGGGGTGGTGGCTGTACCATCTCCCCTCTCCCTCTGGTGCAGGCTCTGCAGGTGAATCCTTCCTGTCCACCATCCAGAAGGCCGCAGAGGTGGTGGCCAGCGCTGTGCGCCCCGGGCCTGAGAGCCCCAGCACCCAGAGGCCCCTGCTGCGGGGTAACGCCTACCAGCCAGCCGTGACGCCTCCAGCCAGCCTCAGCCCCCCCACTCCTGGGAACCCACTCCCCGTAGCCGGCCTGGGCGCCCGAGGTATCAAGTGACACCCCTCGCGCAGTGGGGTCTGGCTTCCCCTCCCAGGGCTCCGGGCTTGTGTCACCTGCCGGCTGGGTGGGAGCAGATGGAGGAGGAAGAAAGCAGCTCACCTGTGGGGGGGGGGGTGTACAGGCCCCGCCCTCCTGTCCCACACCACCTCTCAGAACTCAGAGCCAGCTGCCCAGGTGATGAGTTCCACGTGGCCTCTGTGGTGGCTGCATCCAGACCAACCATACCTTGTCCCTGCGCTGTCCAATGTCTTTGTCCATCTGCTCTGGGTGGGAGCTTCGGTGTAACGGCCCCACCAGGAGTGGGTCCTACCCAGGTCCCAGCTGCTCAGATGCAGGACTAGGGTTGAGCTGGGACGAGAACCCAGCCCCAGCCCTCGTCCATGCATTCGACACGTTTGGGTGGCTGTGCGGGACGGCAGGGACACCCGAGGAGGACCAGGCTCCGGGGCACGTGTGTTCTGGTGCACTGGGGGAGAGGACGGCCAGATAGCTGTCCGTGACCTCCACCTCCACCTCACTCAGCAGCTGCCATCACATTTTCATGGCTCAAAGGAAGGGTGTCAGGACTCACCAGGATTTGAGAGCTGCTGTGCTGGCAGTGTCCCCGCTGCTCTGCACATCCAGCCCCCGCCTGGCCCTGGTTCCTGACACGGCTTCCTGCGTCTTCCGGGCGGGGCGGGTCCCCTGGGAGGGTGTGCTCCTCTCTGCCCCCGTCTCCCCTCACCTGGTGTGTCCTGGAGCTGGAGCCCAGGTGGCCGCCCCGTCCACATCTCGGGACCCAGACCCCAGGCCTTTCCTGGATCTCCCTGTCCCGGGATCCTGGGGAGGCGGACACGAGGCCAGCCTGAGGCCCCAGAGGGCCTTACCCTCAGTCACTGTCTCCCCCAGCAGTGAGACGCCAGCCTGGGCAGGCCGGGGGCGGCTGGGATGAGCTGGACAGCAGCCCCAGCTCTCAGGGCTCCTCCCAGGAGGACGGCGCCCTGGGCGGGGCCTCAGACTCCAGCAGTCGGTCGGGCAGTGACAGCCCCTCAGTTACCAGCCGGGCGCCCAGTGACCTGGCAGAAAGGTGAGCCTGGGCCCAGGGCAACCCCCCCAATCCCAGCTCCAGGATCCCACCGGTCAGGGAGGCACCCTGCTCTGTCCTGACCTGCATGCCTCCTACAGGGTCGAGGCCATGACCCCGGGTGACCACCAGCAGGAGCTGAGCCTGGTCCGGGCTGTGACTCGGGGGCCGCACGCCTTCCTGAGCCGAGAGGAGGTGCAGCACTTCGTCAAAGAGTGAGCCCCCCACCCCGCCACTCCAGGACCCCACCCCTGCACCCCCCGCCCTTGCCCCAGCTCTGCGCCCCCACCTGGCCCCTGGCCCCTGCCCCACTGCCCAGGTGCCCCCGTGCAGGTGTGGACTCCTCAACTGTGAGGCCGTGCTGGAGCTGCTGATCCGCCACCTGGGCGGGACTGGCGAGCATGAGCAGATGGTGAGGGCGGCTGCCGCGGGGCGGGGGGGTGTCCTGCCCTGGAGACAGGTGGGGGGTGAGCGCAGGACTCCCGTGAGGGTCCTTGCTGACCGCAGGCCTGCCCCGCAGAGAGCCCTGGGGGCCATCGCTTCCCTCGGCTGCACCGACCTGCTCTCCCAGGAGCGCGTCCTGCTGCTCGCCCGGCCGCGGCTGCGGGAGCTCAGTGCGGGCCACCCCGGACCCGTGACCAACAAGGCCACCAAGGTGAGCGGCGGAGCGCCGCCCCCACCCCGCTCCCCAGCCCCCAGGCCCCAGCGCCCGCTCACGGACTCTCCCTTTCCTGCCTGCTGCCCCTGGAGCAGCAGTCGGGGGCTTGGCGTCTTCCCATTCCTGGGACCCCACACTTGCCCTCCCCGCTTCCTAGCAGCTCTGTCCTTTGGGCAACGCCGTCCCCCTCATGACTCATCTTACACACGGCTTCCTGCAGGAAGCCCTCCTTGGCTGCTTGGATGGATCTATTCCTCTGTTCTCCGCTGTGTCACAGCTCATGGGTCTGAGCTCTGCTTCCAGGTCCCCAGCTCCTGGAAGACGGAAGTGGTTCTGTGTGTCTGAGTTCTCTTTCTGCTAACAAGTGTCGGGGAGCAGCCCAGGATCTTCCTAGGGGCCTCTAGGCAGCAGCCAGGCCCTGGCCCCTTCACCCGCTGTTGGCTTCCCATTTCTTCTGTGGTGGCTGAAAATTCAGCTCCTTAGTCACCTGTCCCTAACTGTCCTCCCCAGCGCTGCTGCTCCCCAGGGTGGGACGACAGGAGAACAGGTGGGAGCAGCTGGCCGGCCCTCCCCTGCTCTGGGCGGCGGCACTGAGGCAGGCACTGGGGCGGGGAGGGCCACGTCGTCCGTGACTCCTGAGGAGCACAGAAGCCTCACCGATTCCCCTTTTCTTCCCTCGTCCAGATCCTGAGACACTTTGAAGCCTCCTGCCAACAGTGGCCTCCTGCCCGGAAGCCCCCAGCTGAGCCCGGCCCCACAGCTGCCCATGTGAGCCCATCAGACCTGCTGACCGATGCCCTGCCTTTAGCCGGGGACCAGGCCTTCCTGCAGCCTCTGAGTTCAGCTCTGTTCACACCCAGGAGCACTGCTCCCCCATCAGGGCTGCATCCTGGCCCTGTGTCCCCCACCCCTCAGGACGGCTGCCTGCTTCCAGCCCCTGGGGATGCTGTGGAGACCGAAACCAGACTGGCAGCTTCCACAGAGCAGGGGCTTGGATCTGAGCGGGGCCCGGTGGGCATGGACACCCGACAGTGGGGGCCAGAGCTGGGCCCGGGCCCCAGCGGCAGCTCCCACTCCTTGTTTGCTGGCATGGAGCTGGTGGCCTGTCCCCGCCTGGTGGCGGCCGGGCCTGCTGTGGGGGAGCCCCGCCAGGCCCCCTGGACGTTGTCTCAGAGGATGGCAGCCAAAAAACCGTCTGGCTCGGAGCCATCGGCTTTCGCCTTCTTAAACTCATGACCTCGTCAGCCTGGGCCACCAGCAGAGTCCCTGGCCCATGCTCCCAGGACCCCCCAACTTTGTCCTGTCCCCAGTGCCTACAGCCCCCATGTCCCATCAAAGAGTGTTTCCCCTCAGGGGTCTGCAGTCAGCCTCGCCCTCCCCCCTGGTCTCTTCCCCTTGCCCACTGAGGCCTTGGTGCGGGCGGGCAGCCAGCCAGGCAGGCTCAGTGGACGGCCCATCCCGTGATGAGACCAGCCACCAATAAAACCCAGGTGATACTTCAGGAGTCCACGAACCCAGCAGATTCAGGCCAGCACTGCGGGAAGGGGTCGTCCTTGCCCATGGGGGCCCGCTCCCCAACCTTGCGTCAGAGGCAGGTTCCCTGTTTTTCTTCTGGTGGGGCAGGACCCCCTACAGTCTGCCCCGTGGATGTGGTGACCAGGGAGCAGCCCTGAGTGCCCGCAGGACGGGCACAGAACGAGGAGCTGAATGCTCGCTGAGACTGGCAGCCCTGCCTCCTGCCTCACGGCCGTCTGGTCTGGCAGGATGAGCACACTGTCCATCTTTCCATCTGCCAAAGGGATCAGAAGGGAGGGCAGAGGAGGAGATGGCTTGGTGTGGCCTGCCTGGAGGGCACGGGAGCGGAGGCCTGGTGACCGAGCTGAGACGTGACACCCCTCGGACCTGCCCCAAGTCCCTGGGGTCCACACAGGCACGCAGAGCAGGGCGCCAGATGAAGGCGGGGAGGGCCTGCCTGCAGACGGGGCCCAGCCTCCCCGCCCCAGGCTGCTGTTCACAGGCAACGGTCCTGGGAGGACCCCAGAGCCACCTCGGCCACCCCCACCCCGACCTGTCTCCTTTGCCAGGGGCCGGCTGCCTGGGCTTGGATCCCCACAGCAGTGGCTGGCAGGACCTTGCTAGTGCTCCCCGCGGGCCCCCGGGGGAGGCCCCTGCCCGCCTTCTCTCAGGAACAAGGATTGTTGTGGGTTTGGAACCACTGCTCGGGTCTTGGTTTGTTTTTGAGCTCAGATTCCTCCCTCAGCAAGGAGTGGGGTCGGCTGGGTCCTAGGCAGCCTGGCACCTTCTCTTCATCAGGCTGGGGCCCTGTCCAACATCAGGTCCCTATGTGGCCCTTGTCAGCTCCCTTTGCCATGACCGTGGCCTGCAGACTGCACGGCACCTTGGACGAGAGCTCTGGCTCCTAGAGCCAGGGACGGTCTGGGGTCACACCTCCTAGATAAACACTGCTTTTAACACGAAGCTGCGCTGTTTGCTTTTTCCTTTAGAGTGTGTGTGTGTGTGTGTACAGGCACTCAGGAGGGGCACACATAGGGGCTTCTAAAACAGGCAGGTGTTTTTTCCTCCTTAAATGTTTGAGGACTCCCCAGGGGGACTGTCTGGTCCTTTTTTTTTTTTTAATTGAAGTGTAGTTGATTTACAATGTGGTAGTAATGTCCGATAATTGGTCCTGTGATTTTCTTTTTTAAATTTTTTTTCCAATTTTTTGGCGGGGGGGAGGTAATTACGTTTATTTATTTATTTTAACAGAGGAACTGGGGAATGAACCCAGGACCTGGTGCCTGCAACATGTGCGCTCTACCACTGAGCTCTACCCTCCCCTGGTCCTGTGGTTTTCTTAATTGCATGGTTTTTAACTATGGAATTCAATTCCTTATGTAGATTTAGGGCCATTTGTGTTATCTCTTTCTTCATAAGTGAGTTGTAGCAGTTTGTGTCTTTCAGGGAATTGGTCCGTTGCAGACGTGGCCATGGGGTCTCTAGCCTGCTTCACTGTCCTCAGCTTGTGCAGGGTCCCATATGTCACTTCTGATGCTTTCTTGGCCAGTCTGAATAGAGGTTTATTAATACTATTGATCTTTTCAAAGAAATGCCTGGACTTTTATTTTTTCTGCTGGTTTTTGAGTTTTCTATTTCATTGATTTCTGTTCTTTATTATTTCCTTCCTTCTGCTTTGGGTTTAGTTTTCTTTTTCTAGTTTCTTAAAGGTGGAGACTTAGATTATTGATTTGAGACCTTCTTTTCTAGTATGATAATTCTAATGCATACATTTTCCTCTAGACACTGCTTTAGCTGCATCCCATGAATTTTGATACATTTTTATTTTTATTCAGTTCAAAATGTTTTCTGATTTCCTTTAAGAGATCTTTTTGGTGTAATGGCTGATTTAGAAATGCATTTCTCTATTATTAGTATTTTTGTTCTGATACAGTAAGAGAACATATTTTGTATGACTTCAGTTATATTTTTAAAAATTTCAAACTTCTGTTAAAGTTTGTTTAGTTGCCCACAATATAGTTTATCTTGGTGAATGTTCCATGTGCACTTGGTCTAGAAAACTGCAGACCAGTCTCCTTCATGAACATAGGTGAAAAAAACATCCTCAACCAAACATTAGCAAACAAATCCAGAAGCACACGGAAAGAGTGATACATCAAGATAAGTGGAGCTTTTCCTGGGGATAGAAGGCTGAGTCAGCATCTGAAAGTCAGTGCAATTCATCACATCAACACACTAACGGAAGAACCACCAGCTTACTTTGAATGAGGAAGCTAAGAGAACACAGAAGCAAACCACAGACTGGGAGGAGGTGTTTGCCACTCACAGATCTCAGGGAGGACCTGTATCAAGAACGTGTAAGAAACACTCAAAACTCAACAAAACAAAACCCCCTGTTTGCAAAGTGGGCAAAAGTCTTGGACAGAGACTTCACCAAAGGAGGTATGTGGGTGTAGGGCAGAGAAGCGCACCAGTAGATTCTTCGCATTATTAGGGAAATGCCATTGAACACCATACAGGGACCACTGCACGCATATTAGAATTACTTTAATAATAATTTAAAACTTCTAATAACAGTGTGAGGGCAACGGGGAGCAGTCAGAACTCACACTGCTGGTGGGGATGTAAGAAGACACACCTTTGGAAAAGTCTGGAAGCTTCTTATAAAGTTAGACATACACCTACTATGCAATCCAGCAGGTTCCTCCTAAGCATCTACCCAAGGGACGTGAAAACTTAGGTTCACACCAAAGCCTGAAGGTGAATGTTTACAGCAGTTTCATTCATAATTGCCCCAAACTGGAAACAACAGCATGTCCATGGGTTGAGGAGTCAAAAGTGTGGTTCACCCGTGCGGTGGAATACTAGTCAGCCGTTAAGACGAACACGGATGCCTCTCACACTGACGGAAGCCAGACCCCAAATGCTACACACTGTAGGATTCCACTTCTGTGATATGACTGTAAAAAGGGAACACCATAGTGACAGAGAACAGGTTAGTGGTGGCTGGGGCCCGGGATGGGAGGGTTTGGCTTCAAAGAGTCAGCCCCAGGTTTGGGGAGGGGAGTGTTCTGTGCCTTGTTTGTGGTGGTGGTAACATAGCTGTATCATTTCTCAAAACTTGGCTGTACGCCCCCAAAGTGTGGTTTTTATTGTATGTACATTTTTAAAGTTTTAATTTTAAAAAGTAGTTGATTTTTAAAAGTGGGGCAAAGACCAGCAACGAGCTATTACTTTGAAGGGAAAGATGAGACTCTTTGCTGGTGGGACCAGAAGCCGCATGGCGGAGGGAGGGGGGGGCTTTCCGCGTGAGAGGGGTGCAGACGGTGGACTCCAGCGGAGGGGCGCGGGGCTGGGCGCGCCGGGCCCACGGACCGGCTGCGGAGGACGCGCAGCGCAGGCGTGGGACACGCGGGGCGCCACGGAGGGAGGCCCTGCCGGTGGGGCCTGTGGTCTGGACGCCGGTTACAAAAGGAGGCAACCCCCAAAGCCCTGGGGGTGGGGCGGAGGTCCGGAAACTTCGGAGCAGGCAAAAAGAAAGACGGAAGGCACTGTCGAGAGAAAGAACGGAGACAAGAACAAGGGCGACCCGCCGCGCGGCCTTGGGCGGGAGGAGGGCGCCGGGCACGGGGCCGGGGCGGTGTCAGGGCTGCCCGGGGAAGGCGCTCCCCGCCAGCGCGCAGCTTCGCGTCTCCGCCAGGCGGCCCTCCCTGGGACTCACAGGCCCGGACCCCAACACGGAGCGTCCAGCGGGTAGCGAGACCCACGTGCCCAGACAGGCCTTGGCAAGGACGGAGCCCGGCACGGCGTGAGAGCCCGGAGCCCCGCGGGCGCCCCACAGGCGCCCCACAGGCAGGCTGAGCCCCGCGGAAGAAGTGCTGGGCCGCCGCGCGCGCCCCGCCCCTTTCTCCTCCTCCCCACCCTCCCCCAGAGGCTCCTCCTGGGACCCGCCCCCGCATCAGCCAGACCCCGCCTCCTCCAGCCACGTCCAATCAGCAGCCCGCCTCCGCCACGGTGCCCTGCTCTCCGCGGCTCCTCCCACGCCTGAACTTCCCGAAGGACGGCCGAGCGGCCCAATGAGCTCCCGGGAAGCCCGGAGCGGGCCTCCGGGGGGCCAATCCGGAAGCGGCGTCGGAAGGAAAGGCGGGCCTCCGTGACGGAAGGGGAGGAGGTGCTCGGCTGTTTTCTGGTTGCTAGCTGCCGCCGCTCCCCTAGCCGCCCGGACGCTTCATTGTCACCGAGCCTCGGAGTCAGCTCCGGGGCCGGGGGCGCAAGGTCGCTGCCCGAGGCCTCGGCCCCGCGCGATCCAGCTTGAAGGGCCCCGCGCACCCCTCGCCGTTCGGTCCCGCAGGCCCTGCGTCCCAGGCCCGACCCGTGCAGGTGAGCGGGTCCCTGCGCGGGTGGCGTGGCCCGTGCAGGTGAGGGGGCTGCTGGGCCCGCTCAGGGACGGGCATGACGGGCTGCGCAGGTGAGATGAGGCGTGTAGGTGAGTGGGGCCTCGTGCTGGTGAGGGGGTCCCTGCTCAGGTGAGGTGGTCCCCGGCCCTCCCACGTGGGGAGGTCAGCGCAGGTGTGGATGCTTGGCACTCGCACAATGAGGGGCTTTACGCTGATAACGGAGGTCCCTGCACAGGTGAGGGTGTCCGGGGTCTGCTCAGATGAGGGAGAAGGTGTAGGTGCCCCCCGCACAGGGCCGGGGAGCTTCTCATGCCTTCCCCAGAGAATGGTGTGGATTCTAGTCAGCAGTCTCATCTCACCACCTTGAAACAAACCCCAGGGAGATGGGCAGCTTCCAGACAGAGACGCTGCGCGGGGCCCTGAGTTAGCCCATCCTGGGGGGCCCGGGCAGCAGCTCCGGACACCCACCTTCAGGTCCTGGAGGGACACCTCTGCATACAAGGTGAGGTCTGGCCTGGAGGCTTCCACGGAGAGGTTGTGTTTGCCGTCCCAGAGCCCCACACACTCCTCGCATGGGCCAGCCTGGGTCCAGCTGGACGTGGCTGGACCCTCTCCTGAGGAGAGGAGGGGGTTAAATTCCACCCACACGACCAGAAACGCATAGCTGAGGACACCGGCCTGGTGAGTGGCAGGGACAGCCTCTGCCCTCGCTCTAGAGAGTGGGGGCTCTGTGGGTGTCGGGGCTGAAGGAGACTGCAGCCCTGAGCTCAGGTGACGATGGTGTGTGCCCGCTGGCCCAGCAGAGCCCTCAGTGGCACGGAGGGCTGTGCTCATTCCTCTCTGGTCACTCCTGGTGCCGGTGCATCCACTCCTGTTCCTTGAGCACCAGCCGCGTGCCGCTGCCGGGCTGCATGGTCCCTGTCCTCGTGGGGTTGACATTCAGACGGTGCACACACCAACCTGTGTGGGCAGGTGGCCGGGTGAAGAAAAATGAAGCGGGATGAGGGCGTGGAGAGTAACAGGGACAGGCAGCCCTCGGAGGGAAGGGGACGTCCTGGGGGGGGCCACGCGAGGAGGACCACGCGAGGAGGAGGTCGCAGGGACCAGGGTGAAGGGGACGTCCTGGGGGGGGGCCACGCGAGGAGGACCACGCGAGGAGGAGGTCGCAGGGACCAGGGTGAAGGGGACGTCCTGGGGGGGGGCCACGCGAGGAGGAGGTCGCAGGGACCAGAGTGAAGGGGACGTCCTGGGGGGGGGCCACGCGAGGAGGACCACGCGAGGA
Organism: Camelus dromedarius; assembly: GCF_036321535.1. Taxonomy (NCBI): domain Eukaryota; kingdom Metazoa; phylum Chordata; class Mammalia; order Artiodactyla; family Camelidae; genus Camelus; species Camelus dromedarius. The sequence continues at coordinate 28,209,233 of NC_087451.1, forward strand.
GGAGGTCGCAGGGACCAGGGTGAAGGGGACGTCCTGGGGGGGGGCCACGCGAGGAGGAGGTCGCAGGGACCAGAGTGAAGGGGACGTCCTGGGGGGGGGCCACGCGAGGAGGAGGTCGCAGGGACCAGAGTGAAGGGGACGTCCTGGGGGGGGGGCCACGCGAGGAGGAGGTCGCAGGGACCAGGGTGAAGGGGACGTCCTGGGGGGGGGCCACGCGAGGAGGACCACGCGAGGAGGAGGTCGCAGGGACCAGGGTGAAGGGGACGTCCTGGGGGGGGGCCACGCGAGGAGGAGGTCGCAGGGACCAGAGTGAAGGGGACGTCCTGGGGGGGGGCCACGCGAGGAGGAGGTCGCAGGGACCAGGGTGAAGGGGACGTCCTGGGGGGGGGCCACGCGAGGAGGAGGTCGCAGGGACCAGAGTGAAGGGGACGTCCTGGGGGGGGGCCACGCGAGGAGGACCACGCGAGGAGGAGGTCGCAGGGACCAGGGTGAAGGGGACGTCCTGGGGGGGGGCCACGCGAGGAGGAGGTCGCAGGGACCAGAGTGAAGGGGACGTCCTGGGGGGGGGCCACGCGAGGAGGAGGTCGCAGGGACCAGGGTGAAGGGGACGTCCTGGGGGGGGGCCACGCGAGGAGGAGGTCGCAGGGACCAGAGTGAAGGGGACGTCCTGGGGGGGGCCACGCGAGGAGGACCACGCGAGGAGGAGGTCGCAGGGACCAGGGTGAAGGGGACGTCCTGGGGGGGGCCACGCGAGGAGGAGGTCGCAGGGACCAGAGTGAAGGGGACGTCCTGGGGGGGGGCCACGCGAGGAGGAGGTCGCAGGGACCAGAGTGAAGGGGACGTCCTGGGGGGGGGCCACGCGAGGAGGAGGTCGCAGGGACCAGAGTGAAGGGGACGTCCTGGGGGGGGGCCACGCGAGGAGGACCACGCGAGGAGGAGGTCGCAGAGACCAGAGTGAAGGGGACGTCCTGGGGGGGGCCACGCGAGGAGGAGGTCGCAGGGACCAGGGTGAAGGGGACGTCCTGGGGGGGGGCCACGCGAGGAGGACCACGCGAGGAGGAGGTCGCAGAGACCAGGGTGAAGGGGACGTCCTGGGGGGGGCCACGCGAGGAGGACCACGCGAGGAGGAGGTCGCAGGGACCAGGGTGAAGGGGACGTCCTGGGGGGGGCCACGCGAGGAGGAGGTCGCAGGGACCAGAGTGAAGGGGACGTCCTGGGGGGGGCCACGCGAGGAGGAGGTCGCAGGGACCAGAGTGAAGGGGACGTCCTGGGGGGGGCCACGCGAGGAGGAGGTCGCAGGGACCAGAGTGAAGGGGACGTCCTGGGGGGGGGCCACGCGAGGAGGAGGTCGCAGGGACCAGAGTGAAGGGGACGTCCTGGGGGGGGCCACGCGAGGAGGAGGTCGCAGGGACCAGAGTGAAGGGGACGTCCTGGGGGGGGGCCACGCGAGGAGGAGGTCGCAGGGACCAGAGTGAAGGGGACGTCCTGGGGGGGGGCCACGCGAGGAGGAGGTCGCAGGGACCAGAGTGAAGGGGACGTCCTGGGGGGGGGCCACGCGAGGAGGAGGTCGCAGGGACCAGGGTGAAGGGGACGTCCTGGGGGGGGGCCACGCGAGGAGGACCACGCGAGGAGGAGGTCGCAGAGACCAGGGTGAAGGGGACGTCCTGGGGGGGGCCACGCGAGGAGGACCACGCGAGGAGGAGGTCGCAGGGACCAGGGTGAAGGGGACGTCCTGGGGGGGGCCACGCGAGGAGGAGGTCGCAGGGACCAGAGTGAAGGGGACGTCCTGGGGGGGGGCCACGCGAGGAGGAGGTCGCAGGGACCAGGGTGAAGGGGACGTCCTGGGGGGGGGCCACGCGAGGAGGAGGTCGCAGGGACCAGGGTGAAGGGGACGTCCTGGGGGGGGCCACGCGAGGAGGAGGTCGCAGGGACCAGAGTGAAGGGGACGTCCTGGGGGGGGGCCACGCGAGGAGGACCACGCGAGGAGGAGGTCGCAGAGACCAGAGTGAAGGGGACGTCCTGGGGGGGGCCACGCGAGGAGGAGGTCGCAGGGACCAGAGTGAAGGGGACGTCCTGGGGGGGGGGCCACGCGAGGAGGAGGTCGCAGGGACCAGAGTGAAGGGGACGTCCTGGGGGGGGGCCACGCGAGGAGGACCACGCGAGGAGGAGGTCGCAGAGACCAGAGTGAAGGGGACGTCTTGGGGGGGGCCACGCGAGGAGGAGGTCGCAGGGACCAGAGTGAAGGGGACGTCCTGGGGGGGGGCCACGCGAGGAGGAGGTCGCAGGGACCAGAGTGAAGGGGACGTCCTGGGGGGGGGCCACGCGAGGAGGAGGTCGCAGGGACCAGAGTGAAGGGGACGTCCTGGGGGGGGGCCACGCGAGGAGGAGGTCGCAGGGACCAGAGTGAAGGGGACGTCCTGGGGGGGGCCACGCGAGGAGGAGGTCGCAGGGACCAGAGTGAAGGGGACGTCCTGGGGGGGGGCCACGCGAGGAGGAGGTCGCAGGGACCAGAGTGAAGGGGACGTCCTGGGGGGGGGCCACGCGAGGAGGACCACGCGAGGAGGAGGTCGCAGAGACCAGAGTGAAGGGGACGTCCTGGGGGGGGCCACGCGAGGAGGAGGTCGCAGGGACCAGAGTGAAGGGGACGTCCTGGGGGGGGGCCACGCGAGGAGGAGGTCGCAGAGACCAGAGTGAAGGGGACGTCCTGGGGGGGGGCCACGCGAGGAGGAGGTCGCAGAGACCAGGGTCAGGTCCGAGTGGTGTGAGGCGCGTGGGCTTTACCTGGCAGCCCTCGGAGGGTGTCCAGCGGGTGCGCAGCCCGCCCTGAGACCCGGTTCAGAGGTCAGCTCTGGGTGCCGCGTGGGGAGGGGCTGGGCCGGCTGGGGAGGGCCGGAGCGGGGGCGGCCGTGGTTGTCCAGGTTTGAGGAGGTGCTGGGGGCTTGTGGAGGGGAGGGACCGACGGTAGGGGACACTGGCCTGGTTGCTGAGGGGAAGGTGTTGGGATGAGAGCTGGGTCTTTGGCCTGGGATCCCGGCTGGGGAGGGGCAGCTGGAGGTAGCAGGCAGGAGTCTGGGTCTTAGGTGTGGAGAGCTCCGAGGTCATCTCAGCTGGGAGTGAGGAGACATAGGGGGCGGGAGGTATGCCCTTGGGAACCGTTGGCCCTTGGATGGTGTTTGAAGCTGGAGGCGGTGCCCCAGGGTGGAGCGGTCGGTTGGGCCAGCGAGGGGCCCTGGGAAGGCAGCCGCTCTAGGCGGGGAGGAGGGGAGCCCTGACATGAGAGCTGATGCTCCTACCAGAAGGCTTTGGATGTTCCGGGAGTCCTGAGGGATTGGAGGGGGCTCTGTAGCCAGATAAGTTTGGGGGCCAAATCCCAGTTAGAATGTCGCCTGCTGGGGCTCACCACGTGCCAGCCCCACGGCCGTCTTGTCTGAGCCTCGTGATAACCCGTGAGGAGGCACCTTCTTTGGGGGGCAGGGGTGGATATTAGGTTTATTTATTTATTTGTTTATTTTTGGAGGGGGCACTGGGATTGAACCCAGGGCCCTGTGCACGCTAAGCACTCGCTCTGCCGCTTGAGCTACACCCCCGCCATGGAGGCACCTTCTTAAATGCCCATTCTGCAGATGCAGAGCGCGAGGCTCGGGCTGGCGTGGTGCCTGTCACAGGGGCGGGGGCTCACACCCACGACTGCAGCGCAGGGCAGCCTCCCAGGCTGGGGGGGTTTTCTGGAGCCCAGGAGGCCCTCCTCTTGCGGCTCACGCTCAGGGTCCCAACAAGGAGACGGCCACCCAGCGAGCAGGGTGGAGAGCTTGGTGGCCGCAGACCCAGGTGCCCCGAGCCCCTGAGGCCCAGTTGGAGGTGGTGTGTGCAGGGCCCGGTTCCTCAGAGGGCATCTCTTTACTCCCCTTCTCCTCTCAGGGCTTGCCTGGCCACATGAAAGGCCCCAGGGCCATCGGCAGCCCTGCGGGCAGCCCTGGAAGTGTGGACCTGTGTCTGGCGGGCCTCCCTCCGCCCGTGTCCCGGCGCCCCAGCAGCGCCTCTGCCGCCAAGCCCATCACCCGCTCCGTCTCCATGGCCACGGGTGGCGCGCCCGGGAGGAAGGCACCGGTGAGTGTGAGAGCCCTGATCTGACAGCCACGCCTGGAGCAGTGTTAGCGTCTGGTCCTCGGGCGTCCAGGGCCCCTGCCCCAGGGTGGCGTCTGCCCACTGGGTGGGCTCCACACCTCAGCCAGCGTCCTCTCATCCACCATCCGTCCACTCCGGGGCTGTCCTAGGGCAGGAAGGACTCGGCTTGTGGACCAGGGAGCTGACTCAGAGGTCGAGGATGGGTCGGCTGGCCCCAGGCAGAGCCCTCTGTCCCTTGTGCTCCAGCAGCACCTGGATTTGTCGGAGCCCTCCGCAAATGGGCTGACGTGGGGGGATGGAGACGAGCCCCAGGGCAGGCGGGCAGCCGGGAGCGGGCAGCCAGGCTTGCTGGTTAGAAGGGGACCAGGGGCCCATCAGCCTTTGCCGTGGCACCCGGGCAGGCCTCACGCATCTCCTCTAGGACCCTCCATCTGCCTGGGGTGAGGGGCTCCCACTTCATGCCAGAGAGGCCAAGGCCACACCCAAGACCCCCACGCTGCTACCTCTGCCCACCTGCCACCAGCTGAGTGAACTGGTGGGTGACTGAAACCTTTGCCACGTGGTTGGTGGCCTCCCCTCTTTTTGCAGGAGGCCCCAGGGCCCAGAGGCTCCCAGGCTGCCAACAACCTTCGCAGATCTAACAGCACCACGCAGGTCAACCAGTCACAAGCCGACCATGCGTGGACCGGCCCCCGCAGGTAGCCTCCTGTCCCCTCAGGGGACCGCGGCCTGCTCCTCTCCTGCCTGGTCAGCCCTTCCCGCAGCCTCACCAGCAGGAGCACGGGGCCAGCCCTGGGCAGGGCGGGTGGGGTGAGTCTGTGTGCAGAGATGCGGCCCTGAGGCTGGTGTCCCCTGCCCGCTCCTCTCCCTTTGTCCGTGCTGTGCCTTGTGGGAGTCTTGGTGGCCGCAGGATGGGGTGTGACGCCTGATCCAGGCGTGGTTGTCAGATCAGGGCTGAGAAACGACGCTTTATGTTGTGGGCTTGGCGCAGAAGTCCCCGCTGGGGAGCCGGCCCCTCCTGTCCCCTCATAAGACACCCCCTCCAGTCTGGGTCCCTGGAGCCAGGCTCCTGGGCTGAGGGACGGTCCCTGCTTGTGCCCTCTCCCGACACAGGCCGACGGAGCCCTCGGACTCCCTGTTGCTCTCTGAGGGCAGCCCCAGTGAGAGAAAGAGGCCGGCCGGTCCAAGCAGAACTTCTAGTGAGAAGGGAGCCACGTGGAACATCCTGGTGAGGCCGGCGGCTGAGCGGAGCAGATGGGATGTTGGGTGGCTGGTGTCTGTGGGGAGTGACCCCCATTCTGTCTTTGTTCTCACTGTTCCTCTGGGGGTGGGGACTGGCAGGAGGGGGGCGCCAGTGTTGGCCAGCTTTGACCACAGGGCTGGACGTGAGGGGGAGCAAAGAACGCCCCTGTCCCGGGGCTGCCTCACCGCCCCCTGTGCGTGGGAGTGACCGGGGTCAGGGGCGTGTGCGGTGGGGTCACAGGCTGTGTGCACTGACAGGACGACCGGCCCATGGCCTTCAGCTCACCGCCCGATGCCCCGAGTCCCAGTGCCCTCGACGTGCCAGCATGCCCACGGAGGAGAGAGTGCACGGTGCCCCTGGCGCCCACCTTCACTGCCAACAATAGGTGCGGCAGCTACAGGGGCCACACGGCCCCACCCACCCGGAGCTCCCGGGGCAGCCGCTTTGTCTTGTTCATGGCTGGACCGGGTGCTTTGGAATGAGTGAGTGTGGGAATGAACGGTCGGCCTTCCCTACCTGAGGGCCGAGGGAAGAGGCTGCAACATGGTGTTTTGTACCCAGCACTCCCCCCAGGACCCGAGATGCCCGGCTTCACTCTTGAAGAGGTCAGGCCTGGACGAGGCTCACTCCGGGCCCCGGGAGACCTTAAGGTTCAGCCTCAGTCTGTCTGGAGGGGAGGATGGAGCTGCCTCGGGGGCACCTGCTCACTGCCCAGAACTGGTCAGCATCCTGGCTGTGCTGGTCACTTCTCAGCCATGCCACTCACAGCGAGACAGCAGCGGGAGCTGGAGAGGGAGGGCCGGGCAGGCTGGGACCTCAGCCATCGGGGCTGGTGGCCAGGAGTGGTCAGATGGGGGCGTCTGGAGAAGCCCAGAGAGAAAGAGCTGAGGGCAGCGCCCCCACCTGCAGGAAAGCCCGGCCCCCTGGCTCTCGGCCTCAGCCGGGACCCACGCGCGACCCGCACACGGGCGGAGGGGCTGAGACAAGTTTGCCTCAGTACAAGAAAGAATTTCCCAACCTTTAGAGCCATTTATCAAAGGAATGTCCTTTGAGAGGCCTTCACCAGCGCCGGTGCAGGAAGGATTCTTGGTTTCAACGTGAGAATTCGAATTAAGGCTTAACTCTAATTCCCGTCACAGTGACATGTGCATACAGCTAGAAAGTTGAACAGTGGCACTGACTTCAGGAGGAAAACAGCCCGCCCGCGCGCCCCTCCCCGCCCCGAGCCCTGCTCCCCAGAAGCAGCCACGTGCAGGCTGTTCGTTCTCGTATTTTCTAGAAAACCTTTCTCAAGACGTGCCAGGGCGGCTCCTTGTCGACTGGTTTTCAGTCTCGGGCGTGACCCACATGGAAGGTGGGCTCACTGTCCACCGCCCTGCTTCCACCTTGCGCCCCATCGCGCCCTCCGTCCCGCCCTCGCGGTCCTGTTCTCTGTTTAGCCTCATTTCCATCACATTGTTTGCTGATCTTTCTCTTGTGGATCTTTCCCCGAGTGTTCCCAGAGTTCAAGGCCCTGAGACTTGCCGGGAAGCCTGTTCCAGGCAGCTTCACTTCGGGGTGGTTGTGCAGGGGCCAGGCTGCTGTGCTGGGGGTCAGCATCTGGGCCTTTTCTCGGGGCTGCCCAGCCTCTCCGGGGAGTGGTCCTCTCATCTCCGACGCTGGGGTTTGCGTCCTGGCCGCCAGTGCTGCAGGCCGGCTGGGGAGGGGTGGGGCTGCCCTGGCTCGGGGCATAGACTGCTTCACCGGAGACCCAGCCTCGTCCTCTGCAGGGCTGAGGCGGCGAGGGGGCTGGCGTCTGATGCTCGGGGCAAGCAGGGGGGTCCAGGCGTGGGCTTCCTTGGAGAGCCGGTGCCTCTGCTCCCTGCCCCTCCCTGGGTTCTGGGGTGCAGACCAGCTGCCTGCAGCACCTGGGGCTCCGCTCCCTCACTTTGCGCATCCCTCACCACTGGCCCTTCTGTTCCTCCACCTCTAACGCTTCGTGGACATCTCTCTGCCGCTGTCTCCTCTCGTCTTTGTGTGATTACGCTGTCTTTACTCCTTCCAGTGGCTCTGAGAAAGCACAGTGCCTGTGCCACCCGCCCCGTGTGGCTGTGTGGCCGGCATGGACAGGCCCTCTCTCCGCCGACCCGTCTGTGGCCGTTCCCCCATCACAGGCGTGTCCGATGTCGGGGGTCGCGGTGGTTTTCACCGCTCACACCTCAGGTTCTGCTCAGTGGAACAGCCCTGCTGGAGCTGTCCTGGGTCCCAAGAAGGGCCCACAGCTGGGTGCAGTGGCTGTGGACGGGGCCCCACAGGGACGCTGGGACGACACCAAGTGAGCACAGGCCCTGAGCACGAGACGCGGGGTCCGCCTCCTTCCCAGAGCTGGACGCCGCCTCCCATCTGTTCCCGCAGGAGCAGCAAGGGAGCCGTGGGCAACTGTGTGACCACCATGGTGCATAACCACTATCCCCCCTCGGAGAAGGCGCCGCCGCCCCCCAAGAGCTCCAACCACATGGCTCCCTCCCTCAAGTAAGGGCCTCGCTCCAGTCTCACCGCGGGCCCGGGACCTGGGCGCACCCGGCCTGGGGCCCGCTGAGGAAGCCACAGCCCCCCAACCCCCGGCTCGGGTCCCCAGCCGAGTCCGAAGCTGCGGGGGTCTTGGGTGGGGCTTGGCTGAGCAGAGCAAAGCATCCTCTGGTACCTCGCCCCCTGTCACCCTCAGGGCACGCTCAGAGTCAGGGGTGGCGCACCCGCGTGTCTTGAGTCACCATCCATTCTGGGATCTTGTGGCTTTTGAGACCTTTTTGCTGTTTTAAACATAGAGCCTTTTAACCTGGGTGCCACCAGATGGGCCCCGGGGGGAGAGGGTGGCCCCAAGAGATGAACAGCAAATCAGAGCAGGAGCAGGACCTTGCCTGCTGCTGGCGTCCAGCGGGCACCTCCTCCCAGGCCCGGGACATAGCCGCGGGTGGAGCTGTCCCCAGGGTTGAGGTCCGTGAGCCGTTCTCTGCCCCTCCGGTCAGCAATATCGTCAAGGCCACCACGGGCGAGGGCGAGAGCTGCAGCTTCGGGAAGGCGCAGAAGAACGTGGCCCGCAGCAACCACGCGGTCCAGAGCAACTCGGGAGGTGCCGCGGGCCAGCTCAGACGGAAGGAGGTGACTGAGGAGGAGGCCGAGAGGTGACCGCCCGGGGCTGGGGCCGGGAGGGGGCCGGAGGCGCCGGGGAGAGATGTCAAGGAGGCAGATCTGCAGAATCAGGAAGGAGAGCGCTGGCTGCCTGGGGCTGGGGCGGCGCAGGAGGGGGTCTTCGAGGGGTGATGGAGCCGTCCCAGCACCGGACCCTGGGGATGGTCACACGGCTCTTTAAGTTTACTGCAAATCACTGAGTCGTGTACTCAAAATGGGTGAATTTTGTAAGTATGTAAATTATATCTCAGTAAAACTCCTGGTAGAAAGAAAACTAAAACGCTCAGAAGCAAGTGGGAGGGCGGCCCCTGGACTCTGGCCCCGGGGGCCGCGGAGGGCAGGCCTGGCGGAGCCTCCTCCTGCAGCTGGAGACCACATACCCAGGCCGGAACCACCCAGCCATCAGAGGCTGCAGTTGGAGAGCCTCACCTGGCTGGGCTGTCACCACTGCTGTCCCCATGGAGCTTGGGACAGGCCCTGGAAGCGGGCGAGCAGGGTGAGGTGGTGGACGGGCCTCTGCACGCGTGTCCCACGGCCGGTGACCGTTCACATCCTGGACGGTCCATTAGCATCTTCGCCAAGTGAATCAACAGGGCATCCCGGGAGCCAGGACAGAGGCTTTGGGTTTAGCCCACGTTACTGAGTGCACTTTGTGCACAGGGCGCGCCCCCTTTAGGACACAGGTCTGTGAGCTTGGCACGTGTGCAGCCGGGTCTGCAAAAAGAGCGTCTCATCCCTCCGGGGTTCCCTGCACGCCTCTCAGCCAGGCCCTGCCAGGTGATCCTGGCCACGCCAGCCTGTCCCTGCAGCTTGCCTTCCCCCACGGGCCGACTGCAGCCCTGGCTGTGTCTCCAGTTTGTTGCCGCTGGTCCGTGAGTGGCGTCCCATCGGGCGCACACTTGCTCCCCATAGCCGGGTGGTGGGCCTTCGGGTCTCTCCGCTTTCTGGCGATTGTGAGTGGAGTCTATGTGGATGGGCGTTTCCTTTTCCCCGGGACGTCAGCACCTGAGGACGGGCTCTGTGCACGGCGTCCCTGCCCGGCCAGCCTTCGGGGACTCGGGAGGGGAGGCCACCACTCAGCCGCCTCGGTCCTGAGCCCCGCTCTCCGGCAGGTTTATCCACCAGGTGAACCAGGCCGCCGCCACCATCCAGCGCTGGTACCGGCACCAAGTGCAGCGGCGCCGAGCAGGGGCGGCCAGCGTGCAGTGCCTGCTGGAGTCAAAGCAAGCGGTGAGTATGGGTGTGTGGGTGGGGGGCCCGGCCGTATGCAGACCAGTGGGATGGACCTAGAATTTCCTGGGGGCCCAGCCCATCTGGGGGCCCAGCTTCCTCCCTCCCCAGTTGCTCGTTGGCAGTGCCTGGGTGCTGGGTTGCACCCACTGAAAGTGGGGGCGGGTTTCTGGCTGCACTACCAAGCTGCGTCCCATCTGCGGGATCCACTGGGCGCCTGGGAGTGGGGCTTGTTTTCTGTGGGGCAGAGAAATGGCAGGTTGGGGGCCTTGTGGGGCAACCTGCTGTCTGCACTATGGCTTGGTCTCTGCAGCAGCAGCGGCAGCGGCTGGGAGAGGGGACCCTCCTGGAGCAGCATCAGCAGAAGGAGGCAGCCAGGAGAAGGGCCCGGGAGGAGAAGGCACGCCAGGCCCGGAGGGCGGCCATTCAGGTGCCCGGGCGACCTGAGCCGTGTGGGGAGCCCGGTGTCCAGGCAGGAGGACCCTGTGTGCCGAGAGCACCACTGGGGGCCCCACTACCCCTTTCCCCGAGCTCCTGGACGTGGGGCCTCGGGCAGCGAGGCTCGGGGAGGATGAGGGGCCGCCCTCTGCCCGCTCCCCCCCGGGCAGGGCTGCTCACAGGCGCTCCCTGCGGCAGGAGCTGCAGCAGAAGCGAGCGCAGAAGTCAGGCAACACTGACCTCGGGCTGCTGAAGGGAACCAGGGAGACAGGGAAGCCCCAGCCCACCCAGGAGCTGCCCCTGAGCCCGGGGAGCGCTGCCCAGGAGACCCGCAAGGCCAGTAATGCTGGTGAGCGTGGCTGAGAGCCCGGAGGCTGCCCTGCCACCCACCCACCGCTGCCTCTGGCTGTGTGTGGACATCCCGGTGTCAACACCCCCCAGTGTGGACACTCCGGGTATGGTGACCCCTGGGTGCGGCCATCCCCGAAGGCAGACACCCTTGTGCCCGACCCCCACACCCCCCTCCCCCAGGGAGGCCTGTGGCCGAGGAGGAGGTGCGGGCTCTGCTGACGTCCCCTGGCTCCTGTGCCACTGCCCATTGACGGCGTCCACCCTGGAGGAGGGGCCTCGCTCTCAGCAACCCCCAGGCCCTGCTCCTCTGCTCCAGCCCCGCTTGCTCTGGAGCTGGACATGGGGGCCCTACAGAGCACTGCACCAGCTCCCTGACCTCTCACCCAAGAAGGTCAGGGCTCCCCAGGCAGCCCCTGCTCCATGAGGTCCACTGTGGCGCGCACCATCCCGGGCCCTGCCTCCACCCCTCCCTGTGCCCGGCCTCTCGCAGGGGCTCCTCCACAGTCGTTGCCCCAGGTGGCCGACGCTGTGTTCCCTCGTGCAGGGGCTGGCTTGCGCGCTGCAGGCCCGGAGGACCCCCGCCAGCCTGCCCCCGACACGGCCCTGGAGCCCCAGCAGTTTCCAGAGGACAAGCCTCAGGTCTCAGCACGGCCCTCCCTGCCCTCCCCGCCCAGCTCCGGGGCATGTCCAGGCCGGGGTGGCCTGCGCCTGCCCTTTCGTGCCCTGCCGTGGCCACAGGGACGCTCACCAAGACAGGTCTTGTCGCTCCCGTGCAGGGCTGGGGTCTCACAGTTGCCCTGGAATCCCACTGGGTGTTCTTGGATGCAGGGTTGGGCTCCACACAGAAGCACAGAGGTTAGATGGCAGCCATGGCGTCTAGCCCGAGGGCCAAGGGTCCCGGGCCCAGGCCGTCCCACCTGGCGCCCCTTCTTGTCTCCCTGGAGGCGGGTGAGCAGGCAGGCAGGCGCCCGAGCAGAAGGATCGGGGCCCCTGCCTCCCCACTGTTCGCTGATGGTCTCTGCCTCTTATGGCCTCACCGGCTTCAGCCTCCCATCCGTCTGCTGCAGGACGCCAGCTCCCAGGACACGGCAGCTGGTGAGATCCTGGAGGTGGTGGCCCCCACTGAGGGCAGGGCCAAGTCCAGGGCAACTCTGGACGATCTGCTGGACACGCTGAAGTTGCTGGAGCAGGAGCCAGAGCCGCTGCCCCGCCCTAGGGCCTATCTCAAGGACAAATACGCCTGGACCGACGAGGTGACTGTGGGCCCTGGCACCATCCATGCAGGTCACAGGCTTGCTATGGGGACCTGGGAAGCCCCCGGGGGTCCTCCCTGCTTGAGTCAGGACCCCACGAGGGCCAGATGGGACCTTGTTGAACTACCTACTCATCCGAGGGCTCACGAAGGTTAGGACCCTCAGAGTAACCTGGGGGTGGTAGTGGGCACCATGTCTCTGCCAGCAGTGGTCCCCGGTCAGTCCCTTGCAAGGGTCTGGGCAGTCTGAGAGGCCCTCCCCCCGACCAGTCTCCGGTGGGCCCTGGAAGGCCGGCCTGGAGTCCGCCGCTGCCCCCACAGCCTCCAATGCCACGCCCCACCCCCTGCAGGAGGACTATGCCAGCTCCCTGACGGCCCACAACCTGGAGAGGTTTGGGAGGCTCAGCGTGGCCGCCAGCCCCCCCGAGGATGGGGCCCTGCTCTCGGAGGCCAAGCTGCGCAGCATCCTGCGCTTCCTGGATGAGACGGAGGAATCTGGGCAGCGCCAGGCAGCCCCAGCCCCCCAGGTGTGGAGAGGCCTCAGGGAGGGAGGCCGGCCACCACTGGGCGATGAGGGCCTGCCTGACGCAGCCGCGTCCCAGGGCCACGTGCCGGAGGAGGGGCTGGGGTGCTCGGGGCCGGCGTCTGAGGCCAGCACGTCGGCGATGCGGCTGCAGCTGGAGGTGGAGGAGAAGAAGCAGGCGATGGTGCTGTTGCAGCGGGCGCTGGTAACGGCCCCTCTGCCCCCCCCCCCACCGCCCAAGCGCCCCGCCTGTCCCTGAGCGGCTCCCCCCGCACCCCGCAGGCACAGCAGCGGGACCTGACCGTGCGGCGGGTCAAGGAGACGGAGAAGGAGCTGGGCCGGCAGCTGCGGCAGCAGAGGGAGCATTACGAGGCCACCATACAGCGGCACCTGTCTTTCATTGACCAGGTGGCGCTGCCCGGGGAGCGGGGCTTCAGGGCAGTTGCATCAGGACCTGGGGGTCAGGGAGAGGGGCAGGGCCGGGTTCCAGACCAGAGCGGGCCTCACGGAGACTTCTAAACCCACGGGCCTTCCTCGTGGGCCTCCTCCCACCTTCGTAGAAACGGGCAGCGTCTTCCCCTATGGGGGCCAGGTGTCGCCTGCCCGTCGGGCTGCTCTGGGGCAACCAGCCCCAGCGAGTGCTGCCCTCCCCTCCCCCAGCCCTCCGCCCACCCACAGCTGTGCTGCCAGGCCCAGCGTGGCGGGCGGCAGGGGCAGGGGGGCAGAGCACACCCCCCAGTGGGGTCCGGCCACGTGGGGTCACTCAGGACAGGCTGGTCCCCTGGCGGCCGTCAGGAGGCTGCCAGCAGGACACACACCCTGAACTTCCTGGTGTGCTGTCCCGGGGAGGCCGCTGCTGGGGCATTCGGAGCTCCCTCGACAGGGACTGGTGGAGACTTCCAGCCCACCTGTGCTCGGCTGGGCCCCGTCAGGTCCTTTTCCGAGGAGAGCTCTAGGTGTGGGGTCTGTGAGGAGAGGAGGGAGCCCAGAGGAACCAAGTGGCCTCAACACGCCGCCTCGCAGTCATAGATGTTTCCAAACTGGGGGTCTGCCTGGACCCCTCGGTGAGGCTGGGTGCCACCTGGGGACTTCGCCGAGACCTTTTGTCAGGCAACAAGGGCAGGCCCTTCTCACAGGCTGGATGACAGGGTCAACAGGTTGACCCCCACCCCTGGAGGCTCCTGGCATGGCCACAGTTGGGGGCTTGTAGCCAAGGTGCCCACTCTGCCCGGGCTCTGCTGACACCAGCCAGCCCTCAGGAAGGGGTCGAGCCCTTTGTCCACATGCACACCTTTTTGGACCCAGGGTCCTCTACAGACCTGGGAGGGGGCAGGATTTGGTGTGCTGGCCTCCCAGGCGAGGAGAGGTAGTGTTTCCTGACCTCACCTCCACCCCTGGTCGCAGCTGATCGAGGACAAGAAGGCCTTGGGTGAGAAGTGCGAGGCCCTGGTGGCCGAGCTGAAGCAGGGGGACCAGAGGCGCAAGGACAGAGAGGCCCAGATGCAGGAGCAGCACGAGCTGGTGAGCCCCCTGCTCTCCTGCCTGCTGACCCCAGACCCGGTGTGCCTGCACGGGGAAGCCTGGCGCTGGGCCTGCACCCCACGGCCGGAGCCATCCCGCGGGCCAGCGGGGAGGGGCCAGCCCGGCACCATGCTCTGTCCCCTCCTTCCACTGGAGCTGCTTCCTGCCACCCCACGGGTGCCAGACCCCGGGGCAGGGCCAAGGGGCTTGTGTGACCCCTCTCGTGTCCCTGAAGAGGAGGTGATGGCCCCCGCTCTGGACCCTGGGCAGAGGGACCGGCTTCCGTCAGACAAGTGCTGCAGCCCTGGTGCCTCCTGCTTTGCCCGCGGTCACTGTTGAAAGGCCTCCTGAACAACGGGGGTGACCGAGGGTGGGGGGCTGTCCTTGCATCTTCCCACTTCCCACAGCACCTCTGCTGACTCCTGTGTTCTCGCTGGCAGGAGATCAAGAAGCTCAAAGAACTGATGAGCGCCACCGAGAAGGTCCGCAGGGAGAAGTGGATCAGCGAGAAGACCCGGAAGATCAAAGAGATCACCGTCAAAGGTGAGGGCCTCGCCAGCTGCGTGCACGTGAAGGGGCTTCCCGGGAAGCACTGAGACCCAGGGGTGCAGCCCGGCCGGGGAGGCCACCAGGAGCGGGGGAGCTGGGGGCACTCGAGCTTGGCTGTAGACCAGCAGCAAGGGCCCCGTCTAGGTGAGGGGCCTCGCGGGCCCTTGGACGGGCTCCCCTCCAGCTTCCAAGGGGGCTCGCGGGTGGGGGCTCGCGTTGGGGGCTGCCTGCCTGCTGCATGGTCGCACCTCCCCCATGTAGAGAGCCCTCCGAGGGCCAAAGGGACAACCCCAGCTGTGCTCGTCTATGCCTGGCTCTCCTGCCCCAGTAACCCCCTCTCCCGGGGGAGACCCCACGGCCCAGAGCGCCAAGGGGGGAGCCACGGTGCCCCAGGCAGGGAGATGTGCTGTGGCCCCAGTGGGCTCAGCTGTGCTCCGTGCTGGAGCCCCCCCCCGGGGCCCCCTAGCAGCCGGGGTGTCACAGCGGGCAGAGGTCGGGGGTCCCCCCCAGCCCAGGAGGGAGGGGCAGGACCCCGCAGTGGTGGGGGTGGGTCCCTGCAGCACGGTGTCCCCCCAGGCCTGGAGCCCGAGATCCAGAAGCTGATCGCCAGGCACAAGCAGGAGGTGAAGAAGCTCAAGAGCCAGCACGCAGCCGAGTTGCTGCAGGCGGATGAGCGTGCGGCCCAGCGCTACGGGCGCCAGGCCGAGGAGCTCCGCCAGCACCTGGAGCGGGAGAAGGAGGCGCTGGGCCGGCAGGAGTGGGAGCGCGCCCAGCAGCGGTGGGCCCCCCTGCCCCAGGGACACGGGGGTGGGGCGAGGCCAGAGCAGAGCTGGGGTGTGCCTGGACCCCCAGGGCCAAGAGCACCTCCTCCCCATGGCCGCTCTCGGGGGACAGAGAAGACAGGGAGGGGGACAGCGGGACGCAGGGCTGGGCGCGGCAGCCTCCGCGGGGCAGCTGCAGCTGTGCTGGCAGTTCAGCTCCCAGGGACACGCTCTGCCAGCTTGGACCCCGCACCCCTGGGCGTGAGGCCCTCCCTGGGCCCGGCCGCCCCCGAGCCGGTCCTGCTGTCCCTCTGCAGCTTCGAGCAGCACCTGGAGCAGGAGCAGCGGGCCCTGGAGCAGCAGCGGCGGCGGCTCCACAGCGAGGTGGCCGAGGAGAAGGAGCGGCTGGGCCAGCAGGCCGCCAGGTGCCCCTGGGGAGGACCTGGCCCCCGCGCGGCCGACCCGCCACCGTCGCTGCGGACTGACCCGTGCTCTCCTGCAGGCAGCGGGCGGAGCTGGAGGAGCTGAGGCAGCAGCTGGAGGAGAGCAGCTCGGCCGGGGGCCGGGCCCTGCGGGCGGAGTTTGAGAAGCGGAGAGAGGAGCAGGAGCGCAGGCACCTGGTCGGCCCCGCCCCGCCCCGCCCCCCAGCTCGGCCCGGGGCACCCACACTGGGGGGGAGGGGCCGCCACCGGGGCTGGCCCCCACGTGCCGGGCTGGCAGCCGCTTAGAGCATTGAGCGAGCCTGTGTCTCCACGACTGGGCTGCCCAGCCAGCTCCCCACGGACCCCAACTTGACCACAGGCCCCGTCCAGGCCCCCCCGGCAGACAGGCTCTGGGTGGGGAGTGGCCCACAAGGCCCGCTCTCACACCGTCATCCGTCCCCAGATGGAGCTGAAGGCCCTGAAGGACCAGCTGGAGGTGGAGAAACAGATGTGGGAGGCCAACTCCGCCAAGAAGGAGGTGGGAGGCGGGTGTGGCTGGGCTGGGGGGTGGGGGCTTCCCTCCCTCCCCTCCTGCCCAGCGCCCCGGCTTCCAGGCTGCTGTGGCCGCCCAGGGGCGCCTGTGGGTGGGCGGTGTGGTTTTGACCCTGCTTGAATGTGCTGCCTCTGTCCTGCTAGAGGGGAGCAGGGGAGACGAGGGGGCTGGAGCAGGTTCCAGGGGACAGTGGGGTATTTTCCTCATCCTCCCCTTGCCCAGGTAGCTGCTCTCAAAATTGACAGGCTGCCCTGCAGCCAGTGTGAGGGGCACAGGTGGGGTCAGGCCTCTCCTTGTCCCCTCTGGCCTTCCGCGGGGTGGACTGCGCTGGCAGGCTCTCCGGCTCTAATGGAAGAGGCTGTGGCGGAGAGGGCACGGTCCCATGCAAGGCATCAGCCTGGCGATGAAGCCTGAGCGGTGGCCTAGCAGCCACCCTGTCCCCGCCCTAGCAGTGCACGGAGGGATCACTGTATCTGTGGGGTCTGTTCCCAGACGTGAGTGTGTTAAACTTGATGGAAGTTTCAAAATTGCCTTCCCACCCTCGGCAGTCAGATGAGGTCCCTTTTATTGTGAGGGTCCGTCTGGCAGCAGACAGTCCTCATCGTGTTGTCCCGGGTCTCTGGGTGGGGGAGAAGCACCAGGCTGTGCTGACAGCTCCTGCTTATGCCGCTGATGACGGGCCCGGCCCCCACCCCTGCGGACAGGTGGGGCCTGGGGCAGGGGCAGGCCGCTCCATCCCCCCTGTTGGGTGTCCTGGGAGCCCACGTGGCCCTCCTGGCCCTTGGCCTCCCTCAGCCTCCCTCCGCCACCCTCAGCCAGCCCACTGAGCCCCCTGCCTCCCCGCCAGGAAGCGTGGCTGCTGAGCCGGGAGCGGGAGCTGAAGGAGGAGGTCCGGAGAGGCCGGGACGAGGAGATCGAGCGGGTCGTCCGCCGGCTGGAGGCCGACATGACGCTGGCCAGGGAGGAGAGCGAGCGGGCGGCCGAGAGCCGGTGAGGCCCCGCGTCCCCGGGGGATGGGGGGGGGAGCCAGCCGTGCGCTGCCCCGACCCTGCGCCTCCTGCCGCCAGCATCAAGCGCGTCAGGGACAAGTACGAGGCGGAGCTCTCGGAGCTGGAAAGGTCGGAGCGGAAGCTCCAGGAACGGTGTGCGGAGCTGAAGGGACGCCTCGGGGAGGCCGAGGGGGAGAGCGTGCGTCTGCAGGGCCTGGTGCGGCAGAAGGAGAAGGAGCTGGCAGACGTGAGGGCGGTGAGCCGGTGGGATGGGCAGCCCGGCCCCCGGTTCCCCCACCGCCCGCGCCGCCCGCACCCTCCCATGACCCCACATCCCCCAGGTGAGCGAGCAGCTGGCCGGCGAGCGCAGCGGCCTGGCCCAGGTCCTTCGCCAGGAGTTCGCTGACCGGCTGGCAGCCTCCGAGGAGGAGAACCGGCAGGTCAGGGCTGAGCTGGCTGAGCTGCGGGCCCGCCAGCGGCTGGAGCTGGAGCAGCTGACGCGGGAGAAGCAGGCGGAGCTGGAGGAGGTGCACGGGAGGTGTGCTGCAGGGCTGGCTGGGTCCTCGGGGAGCGCAGGGGCAGGGAGGCGGGCGGGACCCCGCGGCTCCAAAAAGGACGCTGGGCTGAGGAAGGTGAGCGGGCGGTGTGCCCATCTTGCTGCCTCCTTCCCGCTGGTGCAGAACTGGGTCCTGCAGCCATGGCTGCTGCTGGCTCCGCTCCGTGTTTGAGGCTAGGTCATTCCCTCTGGGTGGTGCTTGGCTGCCGGCCCCAGGAAGAAGCCTGGCCGCCCCGAGTCAGGGCAAGTGCCCCCCCTGTGCGGGTGTTGGGAAAGGAGCCCCCTGGGCTGGGCAGAGCAGGTGCCATGCAGAAAGGAAGGAGGCCCTGTGAGGCCACAGTGAGCAGGTGTGCCCCTCCCCGGGGACCCCAGAGGCCTTCCTAGCCCCTGCCCACCTACCCTCTGTGGGCTCTGAGAGGCAGGCGTGCAGTGAGGGCTTCTCGTCCCCCTCTAAGCAGGGCCCCTTCCCAAGGGGCGTGGACTCACACGGGGCCTGTTGTCAGCTGCTCCAGGTGGCCCTGTGCCCTCAGTCAGCACAGCTGGGACGGGGGGGGGGCAGGACAGTGGCCCCTCCTGCTCTTCGGGGGGTGGAGGACCCCCACTTGGAGCTGCAGGCTGGTCTGGGGGTCCGGCGGGCGCCGCACAGAAGCCCACCATGTGCCCCCCTGCAGGGTGAAGGTGGCCCTGGCAAAGAAGGAGGAGGCCGTGAACAGCCTCCGGAAGCAGCACGAGGTGGGTCCTCGTGGCTGGCGGCCTGGGGGCGGGCGGGCGGGCGAGCTCGGGCCTGACCCTGATGGCACGTTGCAGGCCGCGATGAAGCGGGCCGACCACCTGGAGGAGCTGCTGGAGCAGCACGGGCGGCCGTTTCCGAGCGCCAAGTGACTGCCAGCATGTGGACAGTGGACATTCTGACAGCAGCAGGCTGAGGGCGCCCCATGGGGAGAGCGTCATAACATAAAGAGGTGTTTTTTTGTACTTCGTGTGACCTGCCTCGTCTCTCTCTCCTGGGCTGGGGTCCAGAGTGGCGGGGGCAGAGGCCACTGGAGGGCCCCCTCCACGGAGGGCCCAGGCATGGGGGCCCAGACCCAGCTCTGCTCTCAGCCTGCCCCCAACGTTCCCTGCCTGGCCCTGCAGCCCCTCAGCTTGGGCCCTGGTCGCCGAGCAGAGAGTGGCTCTCTGTTCTGTCCTGGACAAGCCCTGTGGCACTCATGCCCCTCCTCGCCACACCCCACCCCTGTCCCCAGAGGAGCTCTGTGCTTCCTCCCCCACCCCTCCACGGCTGGAGAACAGGCCAGCCTCCCTGAGGCCTTCTCCTTCCTTCCCCTACTTGGGGCACCCCCTGGGGGTGTGACAGCCTGGAGCCCTCGAGAAATGGGCACTGGACAGGCCCTGCACACAAGGAGGGTGGAGGCCTAGGCTCGGGAGCAGGAGGCCAGCAAAGGAGACACTTCTCTGGGGCCTTGTCTCCCCCACCCTCCTGCCAGGCGCTCCATCACAGCTGCCGCTGCCACCCGCCAAGGGTGCTGGGACCAGGCTGCTGGGGAGAGCTGGTGCTGGCCAGGGTGGCCCTCCTACTGGCATGGGTGTCACACGGCCGTGGGGCTGCGCGGGGCTGCGCGGGGCTGCCCTGGTGGAGGCGGAGCCCCTTCCGAGCCCTCTAAAGGCCCCGGGGGCAGGGCTCTTTGGTGTGGGTCCCGGCTGCGGCCACTCTCAGTCCCAACACAGGATGGCTGCTCCCCCCTTGTGCTGGAGCCCACCCTGCGCAGAGCCCAGGGTGAGCACCGGGTGCGGCAGGCAGCGAGGGGAGCGGGCCGCCCTGGCCTGACCTGTCCCGGGGCGGAGAGCCCAGCCTGGCCCCAGGCAGAGCGCGAGTGCTGTCTGCGGCCCCTCCCTCGCTGCCAGGCAGGGAGCAGTCCTCGCAGCCCCTCCGGCTCCGACTGGGGCTCCCAGGCCAAGGGCTTGGGGTGAGGAGGGGGCCCGCCCAGTCGCCCCCAGGGCTCCCAGCACCGCCTGCCTCCCCTCACACAGCTTTGTCCCTGGAGCACCCACACACACCCCCGCCCGCCCGCCCCCCCCCCCACCTCCTGCTGCTCTGAGAGCCAGGCTGGCCATTCGAGGCATTCCTCCCAAGTGCCAGAAAACAGATGAGGAGGGGCTGGACTCCAAGAGCAAGGGCTCGGAGGGGGCCCTGGCAGGGAGGGGCAGTGGGCGGCCAGCTCAATGGGCTGCGGGCTTCAGGTGCTGGGCCTGCCTGAGCTTCCCTGAGATGCCGCAGAAGCAGAGGGAGTTGGCTGCTGGCTGGTCTCCAGGCGGGGGGCTCGGGGAGGGCAGGGATCAAACAGGGGCAGAAACAGCTCGTCCTGACAGGCCTTTGGACACTCTGCCCTGCCCCCCAGATGTAGTTTTATCTGGGAGCTGCTGGGGGAAGTGGCTGTAAGTTACCAAACTAGGGTATTTTTGCAAGTAAGGGTTTCAGCAGATGGGAAGACAGACCCTTGAGGAGACTTTCAGAGAGAGGCGGTGGGGAGGGGGTGGCTCTTTCTTGACAACCAGAGAAGCAGCAGGGAAACGGACAGTGGGGCCTTTCCAGTCAGGGAGACGGTGCCCGATTCCTTATTTACAGCTTTCTGTTCATCTGTCCATTCGTTTGTTCTTCCATCCATCCACCCATCCATTTATCTGTTCATTTGTTCATTCATTAATTTGCTCATCCCTCCATCTATCCGTCTGTCCACCCGTTGACGAGGACAGGCAGGGCGCCCCTCCTGGGCAGGCCTCTGCATCCCATGCGCCCCCTGACCTCTGCTGCTGTCTCAGCTCTTCGCTTTAATCTTACTCAGGTGTTTTGTGGTTTTGTGTCACAGAGAAGGCGTCTACTGACACGAAGGGGCTTGGGCTTTGTGTCACCCTGGCCTCCGTCCTGCCCACGACCTGCCTGTGAGCCTCGCGGTGGCATCTCACATGTCCCAGCTGGTGGGAGTGTGTCCCTGAGAGGCCAGAATGGTGGGGGTGGGAAGAGGCTCTGGCACACCTGCACAGGTGTGCTCCAGAGGAGGGGGACTGAGACGCCCTCCCGCTCCCCACGGGTAGGGAGAGTAGGCGGGGGGCTCTGTGCCCTTGGGTGGGGGCCGGCCTCCCAGGAAAGGTTTCCTCAGCTTTTAGCTCCTCGGTTATTTCCTTGTGTTTTTCGAGTCGTCTTGTCTTTACTGGCTTCTTTCCTGCTCGCTCGCTCGGCTCCCGGGAGAGGAACTCAGGGCTGCCGCTGTGGCTGCGCGTCGCCGTTTTTTCACGTCAGCCGGCTCGTTTTTGCTTTACGCATTCTGAGGCTGTGTTAGGAGGTGCATCCATATTTAGAGCTGTGTGCTTTCCCGGTGAATTGACCCTTTATCTTTACAAACTGTCCCTCTTTGCCTCGCAGTGTTTCTTGCCTTAAAGTCTCCTTCAGCCGACAGTAGCAGCCACGCCAGCTCCCCCCACGTGGCGTCTGCACGGTGCGCCTCCCCTCAGCCTTCCCGCACCTTCCACCTAAACGCGGCCCAGCCTCAGACAATATGCAAAAGAATGGGTGTGGCCAGGTGTGCTCTGCATTGACCTGAATTTGGCCCATGGTTCTGGAAGGACTACTTTTGCTCTGGCAACACTTAGGCAGGGGTGGGGCTGGCCGAGACTGGGCCGCTCAGTCTTATCCCACAGGCCCCACAAGCAAAGACCCTCCTCCCTGGCAGGTAGTGGACCCCCAGCAGACCGCTGGACGCCCTCCTCAGCCACTCGGCCTCTTGGCCGTTGTTACCAGCTGCAGACCCTGCCAGGGACCCTGTGCCGACAGCAGGCTCACCTCCCCGGCTTTCCTTCCTGAGATCTAAGAACCCACGTCCTGGATGCTTTCCTTGCTCATAGCAGACACAGTGTGTAAGCCAGTGGCTTGGTGAACTAGGGGGTGGTGAGTGCGGTGGAGAAATGGAGCAGTGGGGAGGCCAGTGTGGCTGCAGTAGGGGTGGGAGGGCCTGGGAGCATGTGAATGTCTCAAGGACCTGGCTCAACTGTGTGCAAAGGAGGCTCTAGAAATTTCCAAGTGAAGTGACGGGTCTGACTTCTATTTTAAAAGGAACTCTCTGGCTGCTATGTTGGGAGCCCACTGTTGGAGGGTAGAAACAGGGAGACCAATGTAGGGGAGCAGATGGTCATCCAAATAAGAGGTGGTGGTGGCCAGGTGGGGGGGTGGGGGTCTCTGGTGCACATCGAGGGCAACACTAGTGGGGTTACCTTGAGGGTGGGTGTGGGAGGGAGACGAGGTGAGGATGGTGTGAGCCAGGAGCACACGCGGCTGCTACAGGCAGACCCTGGTAAGTCTGTCTGCCGTGGCGCCTGCGGCAGCTCAGCATGGGGGGTCCTGGGGGCAGTGCCTTCACCCGGGGGATGATCCAGCCACCTTTGGCTCCTCCATCCTAGAGGGTCTGGAGTCCCACGGCAGCTGGAGGAGGGAACCCCTGGCACCCACATGGACACAAGCAGGGGGTGAGGATGGGGGCCAGTGCTCTCCCAGCAACCAGTCCCCAGGGTGGGGGGTGGAGCACAGCCATGCCTTGTGCGTGGTGACCATGGGCTCCCTGCCAGAGCAGCCCAAGTCAGCTCTGAGAAGTGGGCAGCTGTGGGTGGGACTCCAGGGGAAGATGGCTCTCAGCCTTGGGCACGTCAAGTCAGGTGCCTCCATCTGAAGTGGGCAGCCAGAACCAGCAGAGGAGTCTGGCGTATGGGAGAGAGGCCTGGGTGGGAGCTGCTGGCATGCAGGTGCTAACCTACGAGACGGGAGCCCACCAGGTGGGCAAGCGCGAGTGTGGGTGGAGCAGAGGCTGGGGCGGGCCAGGTGGCTTGGGGTGGGGCGGCGGGACTCCTGCAGGAAGAGCTGGGGAGAAGGGGAGGGGGCAGGGAGACGTCGTCGCCAGAGATGCGAGTCTTGGATGCATCCAGTCCTGAGTGCAGGGTGCAGGGCCCCTGCCAGGCGCCTGGGGCCTCACCCTGGGGCTGCAGCTGTCCCCGCACTCTGCTCACACGGCTGCTGTATGGACTCCCAGCGGCCTCGGACCCAGCCTGGTGAGGAGCCTGTGCAGAGCCCAGCTCAGGCTGGGGAAGAAGGTGGTCTAGGGTCCAGAGACACTGAGCTGGGAGGGCTGACCTGGTAGGGCCGGGGCTGGAGGTGGGACTGCCCTCCGAGGGTGCCCCTGTGAAGTAGGCACAAGAGGGGCAGGGGCTGGGCGCACCCCCTGTGCTCCCCTGCCCCCAGCCGTCCCCCAGAGACCCACGGCCCTGTCCCCAGCCCCACTGACCCCGCACCTCCCCCCACACACACGGGCCCAGGTTCACGCAACGCTGTTCTTTCCCATCTTCCTGGCACAAGCCACGCCTGCCCCCGTGGCCTTCCCCACGGGCACGCGCGTGGCCCACAGTGCCCCGGGGGACACCCGCCAGCCGGCACTGGGCCTGGCGCTGCTTTTCCTTTGAAATTTTCTCGTTTTGGATCAATTCAGAAAATTCTAGAGCGGGAGACAGATTTCTAGTAAATAACCCCCTGGCTTGTGGCCCCCAAGCCCCACAGGCCTGGCGGGGAGCCTCTGTTATGACGGGGGACCCCATGGGAGATGGGGGCCATGCATTCTGCCCTCCTGAGCCCTGGGTGGGGAGCAGGAGGAGCCGGAGCTTGGCTACCCGGGTGCCCCCACTGCTGTCGTGCTGGTGAGCTAACCCCCTCCCCCAGGGCTTTAAGACAGACTCTCGGGCGGGGTTCCCCGGAGCCTTCTGAGCAGGAGCTTCTGTGATCACCCCACTTTCACTGGGGACACTGAGGCATAGAAAAGCTGGGGGCTGCATTCCTAAGGGAACTCCTCAGCCCAGCTGCCCTCTGTTAAGCCTTGTGGCCACCCCAGAAGTCAAGGTTTGCTGGCATTTGGGAGCAGGAAGTGGAGGCTCGCAGCTGGCGGGGGTGTCTGGAGACCAGCACACTGGGGCTCTGAGCCCATCCCAGGGCCACCCTCCAGGCCCCGGCTCAGCATCAGGGGAGGGTGGGCAGGCAGCAGGACAATGCAGACTCCAGGGCAGCCGTGGGGAGCCTCAGGGGAGGCCTGCAGCCCCACAAACGCCGTTCCTCCCAGGAAAGCCCCCCCAACCCACACATTCCCCTGCGGCCACAGCCGTCTGCCCACCCTGCCTCCGTCCTTCTGCGTCCACCTCTGCCGCCCCTTAGGCCTTGACCCCTGCCTCAGATTTCCATCCCCATCTCGGAAGCCCCCACCTTATCTGCCCCCTTGACCCTCCCCAAAGCCAGCCTGGACCACCTCTCCTCTGCTCAGGCGCCGCAGCAGCCCCCCGGGCCCGGTGAAACTCCCTGCTCCACTCAGCATCCCCGAGACTCAGTCTCCCCATCTGTGGATTGGGGGTGTGGTGACCTCCACAGGCCGCTGTCAGCTTTGGGGCATGGGGTCCACGCCTGGCAGTGGGGAGCCCGCTCAGCCCTGCACCAAGACAGGCGCTGGACTCAGTACTGACGGCCTGAGTGCGAATGATTGCAGCGGGGGTGGAGGGTGGCCAGGGAGGTCCCGAGAGGTATCCCTGCCCCTCTCATCTCTGCTGCCCCACCTTCGAAGTCAATTCTTCCGTCCCCGTCCATGTCAGCCGCCTGCATCACGGCCTCGGCCTCCGCGTCCGTCAGTGGGGCGGTGGACCCGCTGCCGGAGACAGCGGTGGACAGGATGTGTCTGAGCCGGGGTGGGCGCGGGTCAGAGCTGAGGGGCACCTGGCCGGGGCCCAGTGGCTTTCGAGGTGCTTGCCCTTCACTTTACAGCTGGAGACACTGAGGCCCAGCTGGAGAGGCGTCTCTGGGCTGCGGCCCCGTGCTGTGGCCCAGGCCCCGGTTTCCTGCCTGGCCCCATCGCCCAGCAGGCCTGCTGGGGCCCAGTGGGGTACCAGGTCTTCTGGGGTGGGTGTGGTAGCCGTAGGCCAGGGGTGGGGCCCGGGGCTCAGGACCCCCCGTTCCTAGCCACTGGCCGTCACTTTATCTCATTCCACTCGACGAAGCCACTCTTGTCCTCATCCAGGGTCTGGAAGACCTTGCAGATGGCGCTCTCAGCTGCCCCAAGGCCTGGAACTTCTGCATGTTCTCAAACCGGATTTAGTTGAAGGAGCCTGGGGACAACTGGGCGTGTCACCAGGGCCACCCAACTTGGGGCCTGGCAGCCCTGGCCAGTGGGGCCAGGGCCCAGTGGGAACTCCCGCCCTGGGATGGGGGCTGCTGGGTCCTGTGCCCTCCCCCAGCCCGTGGGCTCCTGTGTCCAGCACGTCTAGTCCATGGCTGGGCGGGCCTGGGGAGCAGGTGCGGGTCGGGCCGGGACGTGCTGTACCGTAGTGCCTCAAGTTGGTGGGCAGCAGGTCTGCGTCCTTGTGCAACGGGGACGTGCCCACGGCCAAAACCATCTTCTTCATCTGGGAGGAGAAGTCCTCGCCCATCCTGGCCCTTCAGGGGACAGGGAGCCGGCTCAGCTGGTGTGCCGGGAGGAGTGCTCTGCTTGGACCCTGCACGTCACCAGCTCTTGCCCCTCGAATGGGGACCCTGGCACCAGACCAGCCCCCCGGCTGCAGAGGGCGGCTGGGGGGGTCAGCTGTCCCTCTACTCTGGAGCCCAGGCCTTGCAGAGGTCCTGTGCCCAGGCCCTGAGGCAGGTGTGTCTGAGCCCCGCCTCTTGCTGGCTGGCCACCTTGAGGTGTTCCCCACCTCACAGAAGACAACACTGAGGCTCTGAGCCGATAAGTGATGGACAAGGTCCTTCACTCTGCTCAGAAGAGGTGGAAATAGTGGCGCTGTCTGATCCCTCAACACTGCTGGGTAATTTCCTCTGTCCTTCAAGGCTCATCTCAAAGCCTCCTCCTCCAGGAAGCCTTCCGGGTTATCTGAAGCACCACCTCCTCCTGTGGGGACTCAGGGCCCAAGGCCTTGACCTCTCTCTCCTGGACCCCGGGCCACCAGGCCCTGGTCATCCTGGCTGGACACTAACCGCCAGTGGCGAAGCGTGGTGGGTGCAGGCCGATTTCGACCTGGCCCTGGACTGAGCAAGGCCCCAACACGCTTGGAGCGGGATGACCACCCCACCTTCCCAGGCGCTCTAGAGGGCAGCCTGCCATGCATCTGCCCACAGCCCCTGAGGAAGTGCCTCTGTCACTGTCCCCACCTCCTGGAGAGTCAGGCAGGAGCCACTGAGGCAGGTGGGATTCCAGCCAAGCAGGTGGGGTCTGGGCCCAGGCTGTCCTGTGCCCCGACGCCAGCGCCTTGTGACATGCTGAGCTCTCCGGCTGCTGTCTCCGGGGGGTTGGGTCCTGGGGCTCGTGGCACAGCAGCTATTTCAGAGGCCCCTCGGCCCTCTCCAGAGTTCATGGGGCAGTGGAGCCTTCTGGAACCTGCTACCGCCGCCAGGAAAGGCCGCCCAGTGGCCTGCGGGTTGCAAGCTGGCCAGGCAGTGGCCGGAGGGATCTACCTTCCTCCTAATAGAGAAGTCACGGGTCAAAGATTGCAGCTCAACCCTGCAGCAGGAGCAGGGCTGCGTCTTGCTTCCGGACCCCGGGCATGCCCCCAAGCTGCTCTGGGCCTCGGGCTCCTCATCTGTGAAGTGGGGAGACCCCTGCCTGCTCTGTCCCTTCGCAGGGCGGTACAAGGAGCCATGAGGGAAGGAGATGGTGGGAAAGGGTGCTGGACCCTGTGCTGGGCCTTGAGCTAGGGCCTCCACGTGTCCCCCGTGATGGCCAGCTCCCACAGCCAGCACGGGCGGTGGGGTGGGGGTGGTCAGCTGGGATCAGAGGCAGGTCCAGGCCATGAAGGCCCGCAGGACAGGCCCCACCACCTTGCATCTTGAGCTGAGACCCTGAGTCCCCTCTCCCACCCTGGAATCTCAGGGTCTACCCTGGAGAGAAGGGAGGCCCTGTCTGCCACTGGGGGCCCTGCCAGGGGCCAAGTCACCCGCTTTGTGGAGGAGGGACTGGGCCAAATTCCAGGCCAGGTCTGGCCAAGCCTGCGGTTGACACCCTGACAGCATGGCGCTGTGGGTGCCTGGGCTGGGCTGTTCGCCACCCCCTCCCACCGCACTGCTCTCTGGGGCACCCCCACAGCCCCCGCACGAAGGCAGGGGAGTGCGACCAGAGCTGGAGACAGCGGCGAGGCAGGGCCTGGGCCTCAGGCTGCAGCTGGCGTGTTTATAGTGCCTGACCCAGGGCCGGGGATGGCACCACACCTGGTGTGCCGAGCCCGGGGTGGGAGGGGGCTGAGGGGCACCACACAGAGCTGACCCTGAGGCCCCGTGCCCGGCCTCCTGAGGTGCTCCCAGTGCCTGAAAAGGCCCTGCGTCTTCGTGCCCCCTCCTAGAAGAGAGCCCCCGCCTTCCCCTTCAATCTCAGTGCCCTCCACAGCCAAAGCCGGCCAGAACTCTAAGGCCGAGCTGAGACCCCCACAGACCCCCACACATCCCCAGTACTGCTGTGTCCCAGACGCCCCTTCCAAGGCTGGCAGGGGCCTCCCCTGACCCCAGACCACCCTGGACCACCCATGTGGCCCTGCTGGGGGCTGCTGTCTGCATTTAGCCTCCCAGAGTAAATCACCAAATTCAGGCGCTGAGTGAGGAAAAGGCTTCGTCGGCTGCAAGGAGGTGCGAAGGGGTGATGGAGGCAGTAGTGGCCATCGGGATGGGGGCTGGGCATGGGGGCCCAGAGCTGGCTCAGCATGCCCGTCTGAGTCGCTGGGTCTGGGGGCCTTGGACCCTCTGTCGTGCCAGGCCCTTCCACCCTGTTCCCCGCCAGCACCAGGCTCCCTGCTGTCAGTGAGTGGGTCTCAGCCTCCCCTGCTGATGCCCGGCTCCCCGCCCTGCTCTCAGAGGCCCCTGCCACAGGCACACGCATGCACACGTGCTCATCCCTGCAGACCCAGCTGCGTCGGGCTGCCCCTCCCCTAGGCCTCCCTGGGGTACGCCCAGCACCCAGGGCCGCCCCTCGTCCTGTGGAAGACAAGGCCCCATCTCTCACCAAGCAGCTTGGGCAGCTCTGGCCCAGCTGGGCGCCCACACCCCCTCTCTCCTGCACAGCTCACCTCCGGCTGGCTTCCCACGAGGGTTCTGGGAGGCGGCTCAGCTGGGGGTGCTGAGAGGCTGTGGGGTCCCCCACTTCTATGCCTATGGCTTCCCAGTCTGTTTACAGCTTGGGGCTGCAGCTGTTCCCCTGCCTCCCCCACACTCCAGCCTGGCACCAGCTGCCCCCAGGGGCTCTCTGGCACTTGGCATGTCTGCACCAGGCTGGGCAGACTGACCATCAGTGGTGCCTGGCCGCCCCGAGCCCGGGGGTGGAGGAGGAGAGCGATGGTACCAGTGAGCGAGTGGACTTTCTGGCTTTCCCATGAGGTTCTACCCTGCCTACTGGCGTCAGGGGGGTGAGGGGGTGGCGGCCCAGGAGACAGCCCAGGAGTGCAGGCTGGCCTGCATGTGCGGGACGATTGGGTCTCCTCCAGTGAGCAGCCAGTCTTTTGTCCCTCGGTCACTGCGGGGGTCCGGGGAGCCACGCCGGGGCTGGCCGTCAAGGCGAAGGGAGGAGAGAGAGGTCTCTGTTGCGCAGGGTGGTCCCTGGGGGCCCAGGGAGCAGGGCTGTATGACCCCAGGGGGAGAAGAGGGGACCAGACCAGGACACATCACCAAGAGGCCCTCCCGGCCGTGGCCTACCTGGAGGGGGACGCCTCACTATCTGTTTGCTCTCTTGGCCTCAGTATCTCACAGCACGGTGCCCCGGGCGGTGCAGACATCTGCATGGCCTCTTCCCGACCCCCATCACCAGCTGTCCTCTGTGGGGTTTCTGCCCCGTCAACTTACATGGTGCTCACATGGCTCCGAGATCCACCTTCTTCTCCTGAGAGTTTATAGCCTGTCCGCCAAGACTCTGCAAGGCTATGATGCAAAGCATCTCCGGGTTCGGCCCGGAGTGGGTCCCAGCACTTGTCCTCAGAGGTGCGGTACGAGACTGGGTGGGAGAATGGGGACAAACGATGGATGACTCCACGGTCCCGCCACGTTCTCAGAAAGGTTACCCGAAAGCTTCCCAGCCAAGCCTGGGTGCCCTCACACCCCCCTGCACACCCACCCTACACTGCGGTCTGGTCCCCCGCAGGCAGCGCTGACATGGCTCAACGCGTCTGTCCGTCCGGTGGAACGTTACCCGGAAGGAGGCCCCGACACTTGCCACAGCACAGATGAGCCCCGGCAGCCCCACGCGGAGGGAAGAAGGCCAGTCACAAAGGGCCGCAGCGTCCACGATGCCGTTTGTGCAGATGAGGCGGCTCCACAGGGACAGGGAGTAGGTTGGGGGTTGCGGGGGGGCCAGGGGAGAGGGGAATGGGGCTACTGTTTAAGGAGTGTGGAGTTTTATTCTGGAGTCATGACAATATTCTGGAACCAGATAGAGGTGGTGGTTGCACAACACGGTGAATGCACCAAATGCCCCAGAATTGTCTGCATTTAAATGGTTTATCTTCTGTTATCTGAGTACCCCCAGCCCACCGCCTGGCCCCTGTGCGGAAGGGAGGCACTGCTGGCCTCTTCCAGGAGGGCGGGTCCATGCCCAACCCTGCTCGGGCTGTGAGAAGTGGGGTGGGGAGCGGGTGGACGGGCTCCTGGACCAGCACCTGCCGGAGCTGCCAGATGGCCAGTCTCCCCCGGCAGCCCCTTCTCTCCTGGAGCCCCGGCCCCAGCTTACGGACGATCTTTGGCCTGAGCTGGCCTGGAGGGGTCACAGGGACCAGCTCCACAGCTCCGGCGACACCGCCGTTCCCGGTGCCCAGGCACGGCAGGCACTGCCCCCTCTGGTCTCTCGGCACTGACTCCCTCCCTCGCCCCGCCTGCCTGGAACAACTTCAGGGGAGCAGGGCTGGCCTGCCCTTGGCCCCTCCTGCTGCAGCCTGGGAACCCCTGGGGAGACCCCTGCAGCACAGCCCTGCCCCGTGACGTGAGTCTAGACACGGAAAGGGAATTAGCTCTTCCTCTCCAGGGAGCTGTTTTTATATAAAGACAAAGCTCTTTTAAGCCCAGTCTCCTCCCGGATCATGGGGTCTCCCCCTGGCTGGCTCAGAACACCAGGCAGCATCTTCTTCCTGGGGAGGCCGGCACCCTTGGCGGATGCACCTGCCTTCCAAGGCCTCTTTGGCAAATGCCAGAGCCCCTCTCAGCCCGACTTGGCAGAGCACAGCTGCGGTGGGTGGGCTTGTTGGGGAGAGGTTCTTCTGAGGTTGGGGGACGGCCTTTCCCGTTGGCAGCGGCATACCTTCCCAGGTCCTCCTCCCCTGCCCGCAGGCGGGGCCACATCCCGGTGCAGCAGGAGGGCTGGGTGGGGGGAGCCCCTGGGGGTGAGATCCTGTCGGGCAGGGGTGGCGCTGGGGCCCTGCACTATGCTGCCCGGCATATGGGTTTGGGGACGGAATGTGGGGTGGCCTTTCATGCAGCAATGCTGATGGGGGTTATTACAGGAGGGACTCAAGAGGTGCTGGCTGGTCATCCCCCCGACCCTGTCCCTGTGTCCTTTACATACACAAGATACATCCGTGTCCTAATCCCGGTACCTGGATGGGAACTTGCTGGGAACCAGGGTGTTTGCCGACGTGACCAGGCACTCCCTGGGCTGCGGACTGGAGGGGCGTCAGGCCGACAGGTGAGCGCTCCTGGGCTTCCAGGCCTTAGGCTGCAGAGCGCCCAGCGCGGCTCCGCTCCGGCCTTGGTTCAAGGTTGGGGTAGGCAGCTCCTCGCAGATTCTCTAAGATATTGCGCTAAAACCTTCCTGCCCTTGATCACCGAGTTTCTGACAGCTTTACTGAGATATGATTCACGTGCTGTGAAGTTCACTGTTTCAGAGTGCACACATCTGTGTTTTCAAGTGTAGTCACGGGGCCGTGCAACCATCACCTCGATACAATCCCAGGACATTTTCATCACCCCCAGAAGAGGCCTCGTACCCTGTCCCCCCCGGCCTGGCTTCCTGTCTCCGCGGGTTTGCGCAGTCCAGGCCTTTCAGGTAAGCGGACTCCTGCGGTGTCAGTCTTCTTGCTTTCCTCCCTGAGCAGCGCGTCCGAGGTTCACCTCGCTACAGCGCCCGTCTGCACCGAGTTCTTTTCATTGCTCCTGATATGCCACTGTTTGATCTGTCAGCTTTTGTGTGTCCATTCATCTGCTGGTGGACATCATTACTGAGTTTCTGGTGACCCATAGAGCCTCCCTTACCTCACGAGCCCTGGTTGGCCCCCACCCTGGCCCCACCCTGCTTTGGATGTAGGACACCCCAGCCCCTGCCCACCCCCCTCAGGCCTGGCCCCTGCCCAGGCTGTGGAGGGCTCGGGGCCATCTTGCCTCCCCCTAGGCTGGGAGGACACATCTTCAGGGACCTCTTGCCACTGTGGGGTTGGCAGAGCCAACCCTATAGAAACCCTGGGGCAGGCTGGCCACCGGTCACCCTCAGATTGGCAGGGCCGCCCCTCCCACCCTCACTCCTGCATGCCCTGGCCCGAGCACTGGAGGAGCAAGGCGGGGAGAGCCACGGCTTACAGTGGGGGCTTTTCGTCCTTTCTCAGAGCTGGGGGGCGAGATGTTGGGGACTGGCCCTTCGGAGATCAGGCCCTTCTGTGTGCCAGTGTGCCATCCTGTGCACGTGTGTGTGTTCACAGACAAACCCGTGTCACAGAGGTCTTCACAGGGGGCCTTCTCCCCCTGGTCACTGAGGCTGGCCATGGCAGTGCAGTCTGAACAGAGACAACTTAGGGCCACTGGCCATTTCGCCTGCTTGTCCCCAGGGAGCCCCCCTACCCACCCTGCTGCGAGGAGTTCCGGGTGTCTGGGCACCTTCCTGGGGAACAGAGGAGGGCGCGCCACATGGGGGTGGGCAGTTTTGAGCTCCCCTCCTAGGTGGGAAGGGGAGACACCCCTCTACGGACCCAGCCCCCCACACTGGTGCGCTCCTGTGTTTCAGCTCTCAGCCAGCCTTTCCACGGGTGGCCGCTGCCCCTCCGCCCCGTGGGGTCGGAGCCCCTCCTACCGGCTGCACCCTCCGCTGGCCACGCCCCCTGTGGCTGGCTCCGCCCCCGCAGGGCGGCCCGTGGGACAACGCTGCTGGGAGTAGTGTCCACACAACCAGGGCCGGGGAGAAGGGTCTCGAGGTCCCATCCTCGTCCACAGGCCTGAGGCCACTGGGGCTGCCACAGCAGGGGACCCCGAAGGTCTGAGAGGAACGGGGGAGGCCCCTTCCTTTGCCCGTGGAGGGACTATCTACAAAGCGGCCACCCTCCCCCGAGGGGCCTGCCCTCGCCGTCCTTCCTCTGCCCCGGCCCACCCCTCGCCGTGGAGCCCTGCTCTCCGCAAGAACTTTAGGGCCCCTCCTTCTGCCCCACAACCCCCTGCCCTCCAGCGGGCTCGGCCAAGCTGCTTTGCTCATCTGGCCAGAGAATGAATGGACGGGTGAGAAAGTGAGTGACCCACGTTATGTAAAACTCAAATCTCAGCTACTCTCGAACTCTCTTTCCCGCCCCCGGGGGGTGGGGAGGGGCCGGTGCCCAGCCCCCCTGCGCCCTCCGCTCGCCTGCCCTCCTGCAGCCGCCGCATCCGTGCAAGATGGCGCGGCAGGGCGCGCGGCGGGCAGGAAGGGGACAGTCCCTCGGTGCCCGGCGCCGCCGCGCCAGCCCTAAACGCCGGGCGCTGTTATCTCCCAGGCGGGGGCGGCCGCTCCTCCACGGTTGTCGCAGCGTGGCACAGGCGCGGGCGGGCGGTTTGTGCAAAAATAGCCCCCCCGCCCCGCCGGCGCTGGCGCCGCCCAAAGGGCGCGGGGCCGGAGCTGCCTCCGAAACTGGCGTGTACGGGCGGCTTGCGGGGCCCCGACCCCCGCGCGCAGGGACCCGCGCCTCCCGGCCACCCCGCACGCGCTTTCGCATTGCTTCTGCGTGCCATCGTGCCCACCCCCGCGCGCGCCGCCGTGCCCCGCGCCTTCCCGCTCCCCGTCCCCCCGGCCTCCCTGCCGACCCCCGCGCCTCCAGGTGCCCCCTCCCGGAGTCTCTGTCCCCCTACCCAGTCTGTGTACCTTTCGCCTCCTAGAACCCCTCCCCCACCCTGCGTGACCCAGAGCCTCCGGGTCTCCCATCTTGCGTCTCTGTGCCCCCACCCGCACCTCAGTGTCCCCCTCCCCCTGTCTCCGTCTCTCTGCGTGCACCTTCCACCTCCCAGCGCCCCCCTGGTCTCCGTGCCCCCATCCTCCGTGCCACCCCCGCGTCTCCCCGTCTCCCATCCTTCGTCTCTGTGTCCCCCCCGTGCCTCCGTGCCCCACGACTCCGTGTCCCCCCAGCCTTCTGTTTCCCCCTCCGCGCGGCTCCGTGCCCCCCCCCCGGCCGGGTAGGGAGCCCCCCCTCCCCGTGCGCGCTCCCGCCGGTGTTTTCGGACTGCACCAGCCCGGGAGCCCCGCGGCGCCGCGGCCGGCTGGGGGAGGCGCCTCGCCTGTCGCCGCCGCCCGCACCCGCACCCCGCTGGCCCCGCGGCTGCGGCTGTGGGCGCTCGGCGGGACCCGGCGGCCAAGGCGCGCTCGCACCTGCGGCGGGGGCGGCCGTTCGGGTGATGGCGCGGCGCGGGCCGGGGCCGCGGGCGTCCTGAGCGCAGCGCCCGCCGGGGGATGCCCAGCCGCGGTGCTGGCCCTGGCCATGTCGTCGTCCTTCTTCAATCCCAGCTTCGCCTTCAGCTCGCACTTCGACCCCGGTGAGTCTGCTGGCCGCACCCCTTGCCAGCCCTCTGCCCGCTGCGGCTGCCCCTAACCTGCCAGACTGCGGACATGATGCTTCCTGAGCCGCCGGTTTTCTGTTTTGCATGGAAATTAACCCTTTCCCCACTCTGAGCGGAGCCGCAGAAGGAACAGCTTTCTGGACAGGACCCCCTAGAGGCCTGGATCTGTGGCGGTGGGCAGGCCTTGGGGCTGGGACCTGCACAGCTGAGGCCTCCAGCAGCGCGGGTGGGCAGTGGGGACACTGCCCTGTGTCCGTGGGAGCTTCCAGCTCAGGTAACTGGGGCAGGAGGGCCCGCATTGGCCCCAGTGTCCCGGGGAGGAGGTGGCCAGGACTGAGGGCCCTAGGAGGTGTGGGAGTGTGGCCCCCCAGGCCCAGGCTGCCATGGCCCCTTGCCGGCCTGCCGTCTTAGCGCGGGAGGCTCCTCCCAGGCTGGGAGCAGGCTCTGGGGAGCCCTGCCAGGCTACCCAGCCGACTGCATGGGGAGGTGGGAGTGGTGGTCAGCCCACAGGAAAGAACCCGCTGGACAGCGGCCGGCGCAGCAGAGATGGGCCTTCATGGATGCCCAGGCCCTCGGGACAGAGAGGGAGGCTGAGGTGGTGCTGTCAAGCTAGTGGTAGGGGACCTGCGGCCAGGCCCCTTGTTCCGCCAGGCTGGTGTCCCTGGCAGCCTGCTTACCAGGGCTGCCTGCCCTCCTGGCAGCAGCGGGCATCTGTGGTGCTCGGCTTTCTTCCCTGTGCCTTCACCAGTCCTGCCCGCCCCCCGCCCCCTTGGCTCAAGTGAGAGAGAAACCCCTGCCCTGGAGCCATGGCCCAGGGGCCCAGAGTCCCACCCACATGTCACTGGGGCTCTGGCACAGGCTGCTCCAGCCAAAACAAAGCCGGGTGAGCACGTGACGGGCCCTGCTGGGTCCCCCTCCCTGGAGCAGGGCCCAGTTCGTGCAGTGATGCACAGGGTCCCCAGGGCACGGCTCCATCTGAATGCATCTGATCCTGGCGGGGGAGCTGACAGCAGGTTCGTCTGCTGGGCTTAGGGTGTGGGTGTCACTCGCTCAGAAGTGACTTCCCAAGGCGACTCCCAGGGCTTGGACAACACGGTGTCACCCGTGGATGGCCCAGAATCTGGCAGTGACAGCCCTGGCTGGGCTCTGAGGGTAGGGCTGGAGGTGGGGGTGGAGGTGGCCCTGCGGAGCAGTCCCAGGCCCAGACAACCTTTAGGTATTCAGGTGGCTCCAGGCGGGTGTGCCAGGTGGGGTGGCTGCTGGCAGGGGAGGGTCCGACCTTGGAACCGTTGGCGGAGGTGGGTTGTATGAGCCAGGACTGACCCAGGGATGGGGCCCGCCCTCCCCCACGCCCTGCCTCTGTGCTCTCCGTGGGGCCTGGACTTACCTGTGTGCGTTCAGTTACCTTCCCCCGACACACACGGGCAGGAGACCCTTCCCCCATTTTCGAACAGAGGTTTGCTCCTCTTCAAATATTTGTCTAAACAGCTGTGATCAGTGTAATTATAATGTGTCAGTTTGAGGACTTAGAAGGGAAAAGGCTGGCAAGAGGCAAGGGGGTCTCCTCTTTGCAGGTGGAGTGAAGGGAAGAGCGGTGCCCCTTGGGGCGGGCCGCCCTAGATGGTGGTGATGGGTTGTGGGCTCGGTGCAGGCCTCCTGTTGGCCCCCACGTGGGCACTGGGGTGGAAGAGAGGTGGGGTCTCCTACCCTCCCGCTAAATGCCCAGTGTTCAGAGCCTGGCTCCCACTGCCTGGAGTCCCCCTGCCCAACGGTGCCTCCCTGAGCCTCAGTTTTCTCATCGGTAAAATGGGATAGTGACACCTACCCAGCCCCCCGGGCTCTGTTAGGGGTAAAGGGCCTGGTGAAAACTTGGCACTCAATGAACACAGACTGCTATTTTGGAGGGGGGTGGTGCATTCAGACAAGGCCACAGTGGCAGATGGCTTTCCTCCAAAGCAGAGAGAGATGGTTCTTTTTGAGGTTGGCTCCTGTCTAGGGGGCTACTTTGCTTGGGGTCCACCAAACTCAGAGGGCAGGGGACACTCGTGTTCGTGGCTCTCTTGGAGCTTGTTTCTGTGGTCACTCAACACTCAGGGGTGGACATAGTGACTCGGCCCCAGGAAGGGAGTCCTCACAATGTCACCAGGCCAGTTCTGCTGCCCACTGAGAGCTCTGCGTCCATCATGGGCTCTGTGGCATTTCCCATAGAGGTGGTGACAGTGGTGGCCGTTGCAGAGAGAGTGACGAGGGCTGAGTTTGAGGCTGAGGCCATGGGCACCCGCTTGAGGGGGCTGGGAGCCTCATTTTAACCCAGCGCCTGCCTGGGCCACCTCTCCAACATGGGCAGGGCAGGCGGCTTGAAGGGGCCAGGCCCGAGCGTGTGCTCCTGGGGCGATGGGCCGGCACAGGTGGGAGTCTGGAAGGGCTGCTTCCTCTGGGGTCCAGGATGTGTGTGACCCTGGGGGATTTCTGGGCAGTCACAGCCCTGTCACCTCGGTGCTGTGTAGCCTTGGGCCAGTCACTCAACCTCTCTGCCACTTAGCCTTGCATAGGTGAAACCTCACTCTGGGGAGACCAGGTAGGTGGTGCCTGGAAGCCAGGAATGGAGGGGTGATGAGGGTGCCCCATGGGAGTCAGGAGCAGCGGCTGGGGGAGGGCATGTGGCCTCGAAGGGGCAGCTGGAGCGCTCGGAGGCAGGGGACCGCCTTGTTTCTCACCCTGCCAGCCTCAGGCCGACCGTGTGCAGCCCAGGACCGCAGCAAGTGCCTGGCAGGTGCACCTCAATTCGAGCTCCGTGGTTTCTGGGCAGGAGCTCAGCGAATCTGGTGCTTGCCTGGGGACCCCCTGGGGCAGGTAGTGGACAAGCCCTTCCCCAAAGCTGCGGCCACCTCCGTGCCTCAGTTTCTTAATCTGTAGGTGGGAATTACTGTGGTGCCCACCGCTGAGGGTCCTGTGCAGATGGCTGGGGTCGGTGGTGTGGCACACTGGGTCAGGGCTAGTCCCTAGGTGGTGCCAGTCAAGCCTGACCCTGGGGCAAGGGTCACTGCGGGCCAGTCGGCCCGATCTGGAGTTTGGGGAAGTTCACAGAAGACAAGGCAGCCCCCCCCAGCCCCTAGCCTCTCGGTCACACTGCCCCCTGCCCATGTCCTCACCCTGTGCCTGGCCCCAGTGTGCATGGCCCTGGTTCCGGGGTGAGCATGCCCGGGGACAGGGCAGAGGCAAGGGGCTCCGGCTGGGCAGGGGCTGAGCTGCCGGGGGACAGGTGCACCTGGGGACTTGAGGGCTGAGCAGGCACCCGGGAATGGGCTTGTGCGGCCCTGGGGGTCCCGCTCCCACGCTGATGGACACGTGCTGGCAGTGCGGCTGGAACTCGGTGACCCACTGCTGGCCGCCTGCTGCCCACGGGCCCTGGTTGAAGGCAGATGCTACCTGGGCCCCCAGACAGGCTTTCCCAGACCGGCTCAGGCCTGGAGGGGGCAGCAAGGGCCTGCTGTTTGACCAGGGTCACCTCCTCTCCCCGTACCTCGCCCCCAGGGTGGAAGGTTCGCCTGGGGGTGGGTCTGTCGGGGGCGGGCCGGCTCAGGACCAGGGGTAGGTCACAGCCCCCACCTCCCCGGGGCAATTTCTCTGCATTCTGGCACATTCTCCAGGAAACCAGGCTGTGCCCTTCTCTCAAAGGGGCTGTTTCTCCCCCACACACCCCTGCACCCACACAGCCCTGTGCAGCTCACACATGCACTCGCACCTGTGAACACACACTAACGCACACATGCTCACAGATGCTCTGACCTGTGTGTAAACGTGATACGCACACAGCCTGGGCTGGGCCGTGGCCACTGCGGCCTCCTGGGTGGAGGTCAGGGTCGTGGCTAGGGGGAAGCCGGATCCCCTGCCTCACCCTTGGCCCTCAGCCACCCCCACCCCCTCTCACTTTAGTTGGTGGAATGAGTCACAGAGTCACGGTGGCCTGAGGCTTGGGGAGCCTGGAGCCGTCTCTCCTGGTGGCTGTCACCTGGTCACCTTTTCCTGAGGGTGGGCCGTACCTGGCCCCTCCACCTGCAGTCACCGCCCCTGAGCAGTCTCCGTCCAGGGAAACGTACTCCTCCCCGTGCCCCACCTTCCCTAGCTCGAGGGTCTCCTGGGTGGACTAGCGTTCCCCCAGATTCATGCCCACCCAGAACCTCAGGACAGGAGCCTGTTTGGAAATACGGTACTTGGAGCTGTGATAAGTTAAGATGAAGTCATCCTGTATCCTGGTGGCCTAAATCCACGTCTGGGGTCCTTACGAGAGAGCAGAGAGAGATTCGGGGGGCATCCAGTTCCCCATGATGTTGAGGGCAGAGCCGGGGTGATGCGGTCTTGAGCCAAGGATGCCCGGGGCCTCCAGAAGCTGGAAGAGGCAGGAAGGGTCGTGCCCTGTAGCCTCTGGAGGGCGCGTGGCCCTGATGTGGAACGTCCAGCCTCAGGACGTCGGACACTACACGTGCATCGTGACAGCAGCTCTGGACACTTCCGCAGGGCAGCTGTGAGCCCGTGGGATCTGGGCTGGGGCCGAGCCGGCCTCTGCCTTCACGCCTGCCTCCATCTCCTCTGGGTAAACTGGGGCAGCCCTACCCACCTGGAGGTGTCTGGCAAAAAGCACCGTAACACGTGTGCAGGCGACTCAGAACACGCGAGCTTGCTGGACCGCGGTGTGCTGGGACGGCGGCTGCGGCCCCAGGCAGCGCCCTCTTCCGGGCACCCGGGGCCTCGCTCCCTGGCCTCCGGCTGCCTCTCGGTAGGAACCAGCAGCAGCAGGACGGGCAGCCTGTGGCCTCCCCGCCCCCGGCAGAGGAAGCCGGCGGAGGAAACGAGGGCGGCGGACGCCGGGCTGGAGCCAGCTCCCAGGCGGCCTGGCCGGACCGTTGTGGTAGGCGGTGTCCACGCCGTGCCCTGCCTTCCTCTACCAGGGTGGGCCGGGGGCAGGGGCCGGGGTGCCCCAGGGTCAGGGAAGTTCTTCTGCTCAGGACAACTCTGGGGTTAGAGCGGCAGTCACAGCCACGCGGGAGCAGCACCCAGAGCTGGGTAGGTGGGGGTTTCAGGGAGGACGCGGGCTCTCCCAGTCCAGCCTGGGGGCCGGGGGTGGGAGGATGGGGGCCAGTCCTCGTGGGGCCCCGGCCCATGCTCTGGGTCTACCGGAGGAAGTGGCATGACAGGAGTGGGCAGGGCCAGTGCAGTGGAAGTTCTGGGCCACCTGAGGGTCACCTGTCACAGGTGAGGTGAGGTAGCAGGATGCTGGCCAGGAGGGTGGGGCGGGGCCCCTCAGGTCACCTCTCAGTGTGGGATGTGGCTGGGCCTGGCCTTGCTCAATCCTGGTGAGGGTGTGCTGGTGCCGTCTTGTCCTGCCAAGGAAGGGCTGGGTACACGGCACCAGGCAGCCCTGGCCAGCTGGCCTCGGGGTGTCCAGGGACGCAGCCTGCCTGTTGACGTGAGCCAGGTCAGCAGCAGGGGAGCCTGAGTCCCAGACCCCGACTCTGCTGTCACCCCTGTGCTGAGGCCAGCCTGGGGGGTGGGTGGGAGGTGGTGCTAAGGACGCTGGCTGGTGTCGTGAGGAGCCCTCACTGGGATGGGGGTGGTCCACTCTCTGGTCCCGCTGTCTTAAAATTCTTAGTGACGTTGAACAGGGGCCTCCTGGTCCCACTTTGCCCTGCGCCCCACACATTCTGCAGCTGGTCCTACTCGGGGCTGCCTGTCCAGCCTCCGGCCCTGCTGGGAGGCGTCACTTATAGAGGGATGCTGTGACTGTGTGACGGGCTGGCTCCCGGGTAGGTGGTCCTCTCCGCCTGCTGTGGGGCCCACCCGGGTGTCCTCACGCCTCTCGGAAGGAGGAACCCCCGGTTTCTGGGACACGCCACTGCCCACCCCTAGGACGTGCGTAGGAACACGTGACTGGTCCGGCTGGGCCTCAGGCCCGAGGTCGCTCCCTGAGGACCGCGTGCCACCCTGTGGCCTGGCCCGGCGGCTCCTCGGCCCCACCGTGGACGGGCACGGCCTCCTGCCGGCACTGGGCACTCTGCCGCGGCCTCTCCCTCCGTCCCTGACAGCTTTGTTGAGTTGAAATTCACGTACGGTACAATTCGCCCGTCCACCTGGTGATGTTCGCTGTGTATACGGAAGTGGGCAGCCACCCCCACCGTCAGCTCTGGAGGACTTTGGCCGGCCCTCCAGCCCCACCGGCAGCTCCTCAGCTACTTCCTGTCTCCAGCCGCGTCCGTGTGGACGTTGCCCCCGTGTCTCTGGATGGGCTGTGGGCAGCGGGCCCGGGTCTCGGGGCAGCTTTCGTGGAGGCCGCGGGCTGGGCCGCCCCACGAGCCCCCACCCAGCTCTGGGTGTCGCCGGCCGTGTCCCTGCGGCTGTTCTGGGAGCTCCGCGGGCAGCTGGACTCGCCTTCCCGGGGCTTGTTGGCCCTTTGGAGTCATCTTCTGGGGCGGCCCCGTGAGCCAGGCCTGCCCAGCTGTGGGTGCTACTTACACGTCCGGGGACCGAGCCTCGGTCGGGGGCGTGCGTTGGGCCGGGTGTGCCCGGCTCAGCCGGCTCGCCGGACCGGGGCCCGGGGCGCGGGGCGCGGGTGCCGCGGGTGCTGCGGGTGTGCGCCTTTCCCGATCCGTGCTTGGTGGTGTCGGGCTGGTGGCGGAGACGGGCTTCTGTGGCAGAATTTGCACCACAGGAGCCGGCAGAGGCTACGCGTAGAAACCGCTCCTTCCTTCTCTTTGGTCTGGAGAGGTGATGTTAACGTTTACCAGCGCACGTGGGTGAAGGCCGTCCTGTTAATCCCAGGAAGCTGCCTGGAGCCCTTCTGGTGTGAGGCAGGCACCCCCGGACGCACTTTCTGGCCCCTGGGGAGGAGTGACTCAAAGGAGTGGTCCCGCTGCCTCTGGGGGCCACTCAGCCCTGGGGGCGGCTTCTGGGTGGGGCCTGCTCAGGGCGGCGGGGGCAGGGTCGGGGCTCCTTCTGCCCGGCCCCCCCGCAGTCCTGTGCACGCCTGAGGCTGCCCCTGCCTGGCCGCTGCCCCTGCGGCCCAGCTCCCCCGGCCCACCTCACCGCCATCTCTGCCCCCAGCGGGGTCCAGGCAGAGCGCTGGAGGCCAGGACAGCGGGAGGCCCTGGGCTCGGGCTGCCGGCCTGTCCCCTAGCAGCTGGTGCTGGTGCTGGAGCAGGGCCGGAGCGCCGGACTCTGTTCTGTTCTTCCTCCTTCGATGGGCGGCCCCGCTAGTCCTGTCTGAGCTGACTGCAGCGCGGTGCCTTCCTGCGGGGCTCCCTGGGTCTGGCTGGCCACCTGTAGGTTTCCTCCTGGGTGAGTCCGAGCCTGGCTGCCTCCAGCTTCTGCCCAGCTGCTCCCCTGCCGCACCCCCACCCCCCTATGCTTGGGAGAGGGACTCATTCAGGATCCTCGGGACAACCCCGTGCTCCGCAGGTGTCAGGGCAGGGTCCCCAAGTGAACAAGATGGGCAGGCCCTGGCCTCCTGAGGGGCCACCCCTCAGGCCCTTGGGGAGGTTGGGAGCCGAAGGTTGTGCACATTGTGGAGGGACCGGCGAATGGAGGGTGGGGGCCGCATGGGAGACATCTTGGTGGGAACAGCCCCAGGAACAGAGAGGCGGGGCCTTGGTGCCCGTGTGCCCAGTTCTCACCCAGCCCCCGCTGAGCCGCCCCTGCTGTGGGCTTCTTGGTCATTTGGGGGGGTGGGTCGAAGGCATCCTGGGTGCCCACCTTGCCCGAGGACTGGTCTTGGGGTGGGTCCCAGGGCCTCTGGTGTTGGTGGTGACCAGCCGGGCCAGCTGTGTCACAGGCTGGCAGAAGGGACGTCACTCACGGTGCCGAGGTTCCAGTGTGTTCACATCCATTGCTGGTCCCGGAAGTGTCCGCCCCCCGAACTGTGAGCACGTGCTTCAGGAAGCACGTGTGAGGACACGTCTCCTGGTGTAAGAGGTGTGTGCCTGTGAGTGGATGCGACGTGTGTGTGGTTGCTGGGAGCCTGTGGGTGCGTGTGTCAGTGTGTGAGTGTGAGCTTGGCCGTGGCGGTCCGAGCACAGGTGAGGACGGAGGAGGCAGTGTGTGCCCACGTGGAAACGTGACAGCATCTGTGTGCACGTGTGCGAGGACGTGGGGACATGTGTATGTGTTCCCTCCCCCGTTCCCCGGCCCCGTGGGCCCCCGTCTTAGACTGGGTGACGTCATGGCCCCTGATCCCTGTGGGCGGCTGACACCAGCCACGCTGACTGTCCAGCCACCCTCTGAGGCTCTGTGGTCCGGGGTCTGGGAAAGAACCCTCCTGTGTTGGCAGCTGCCATGACCCTCGTGACCCAAGGGACCTGAGGGGGTGGTGCCTCCCAGAGGCTTGTTCGCGTGTCCAGTGGGCTTCGACACTGAAGCTGGCAGACGGCCGCTTAGCCGTTGGACCCCCTCGGGGAGGTGGGCGTGCTGGGGCCTAGGGGCCAGTGCGTCTGAGCAGTCAGGTCTCTGGTTTCTGTCTCCATCTGAGCTCAGGGATCTGGGGGAGGAGGACACGGGTGGGCCTGGGTCCTGCCTGGGAGGCGCCACGCGTGTGCCATGACCTGCGTCCCTCCCCCCACCGGGCAGAGGGTGGCCACATCCCTGCTGGAGGGTTCTGCTCCTCACATGTGGGTCCTGGGCCCTTGGGCAAACCTTCACCAAGAAGCGCCCGGGCCCCCCAGCGCTGGCTCTGCCTCCTGGCTGGCAGGTGGGATCGTGGTCGCCCCGGAGCTGTGCTTGCCTCCTGCCCTGGAAGCCCCAGAAACCTGCTCCTCTCTCCAGCTGGAGGCCGGGGGGTATGAGGGGCAAATGCTGGGCCGCTTGGGCTGCGCCGGACCTTGGCCCTGGTGGCCTGGGCACTTGGACCTCTGCCTTTCACGCTGGCCACTGGCCTCGGCCTTGTAACCCAGAGAGCACCCGCCTGGGTTGCACAACTCCTTCCTCTCCGAGATCCTGTTGCATCACTGGGCGGGCTTTAGGGGTGGGGGCACTGGTGCCAGGATGTCCTCAGATGCCCGGCCAAGGCCCTGCCCAGGCCTGCTGGTGACCCCGAGTGTGATGAGCCTCATAGGCTGCGGACCCCTGAGGAGGTCAGGCAGGGCCTCACCATGGGGTGGGGGGGGTCAGTGTCCTGGGCGGGGCTGGACGTGGGGAAGGGGCAAGAGGAATCCGGGAGCAGCTGGGGTCTCCCTTTGGGGAGGGGTGGGGGGTGCCCAGGGAGAAGGTTTGTCTGGAGGGGGTCACAGACTCCACGCTGGGTTTGGGTTGAGATGCTTGAGTTCACCCAGGGGAAGGGCCAGGGCTGGGTGGCCACTGGGGTCTGGGGCTCCATAGGAAGTGCTGGGGAGCAGGGTGTGGCTAGGGCCCTGATGGGGTCAGGAAGAGGGTACAGGCTGAGCCTGGGCCCACGATGGGGGGTCCAGCCCAGGACAGTGAAGGGGGCTGCTGAGGAAGTGGAGGGTGTGGGGGCCACCCCAGGACCCAGAATGCAGCCTGGCCTGCTGTCTGTCCTGCATCCTGGCCTTGAGCCCTCGGAGGGGGTCCACTGACCTCCGGATGGCTGGACTCACTGCCCCTTCTCTTGCCGGGTCAAGGCCACCTCCACCTTCCATCTCTGTGTCCCCGTCGCTTCCCTGGGGAAACCGTGCTGACATCTGGCCCGGTGGCCCCCTGGGTGCAGTTTGAGTGTGGGGTGGAGGGCAGAGGCCCGTGGAGACCAGCGCAGGGTCTGGGCTCTGTTCTGTGTACGCTGAGGCCGTGGGGGTCTTTAAAGACGGGGGTGACGGAGCTGGGTGTGAGTGAGAGAGAAAATCACACACATTTGATTCTAGACGCAGTGCGTGCTTGTAGGAAACGTGGACGGCGGAGACAGCCAGGAGGTACTTGCTGCCCAGAATTCTGCCACCCAAGACAAGCGCTGTTGACATTTTGAGATATTTTCTTCCAGTTTATTTTTTGGACGTGACTGTGATCAGGATTTATAAATAGTTTTGTGTCCTCTGTCTTGTTTTCAGCTCTACTGAGGTCTGATGGAAGTAGACTCAGCTGTGCGTGTTTCAGGGGCGCGATCTGATGGGTTTTGGCACACGGGCACATCACAACCCATGAAATGCATGTATTTCTGTGTATCTGGGAGACCCTGTGAACCCTTGACCTGAGTCAGAGTCAGACAGTAAGCGTTTGCACTGAGCTCAAAGGCCTCCTTGTGCACCTGCTTCTTACAACGAGCATGATGTCGCTGTTGCCCCGTTTATTTCAAACACCTTAAATCGCTCTCTCGGGGTTCTCTAGTGGCTGTGCCGTTGTTTTTACGGACTCCTTCTTTTATTGTGAGTC
Organism: Camelus dromedarius; assembly: GCF_036321535.1. NCBI lineage: Eukaryota > Metazoa > Chordata > Mammalia > Artiodactyla > Camelidae > Camelus > Camelus dromedarius. The sequence goes on from NC_087451.1 coordinate 28,253,090, forward strand.
TCTCTGCTGGTTCCTACTCGGGCACCCCCCCCCCCCCCAGCATCTCTGTGCACAGCGGTCCCTGCCTGCAGCGGCCCCTGCCTGCAGCGGCGACGTGCCCCACCTCGGTTTTCACTCTGGGTTTGTGCGCCCTCCACCCAGGCTGTTCTGTCAGGCGAAGTTCCCAGACCAGGAACTGCTCGGCCAGGCGCCGGCAGGTCTCCCAGGTCCCACGCGCCCACCTCCGCCCACCCGCGCCCCAGCCCCGGCCCCCCGCAGCGCCAGGCCGCGGGGCTGGGCTGGGCTGCGAGAGCGCGGTGCTGGGGAAGCCGGCGTCCTGTCTCCTTTCGTTCCTTCAATCAAGGACGAGGCCGCGCGTTTTCTGGGGGCTGGATGAGCTCTGCTTCCGTGTTTGCGGGCCGACTGCCTTCACCTTGCTTGTTGATGTTTTGGGGCCTGGAAGGGTTTTTTTTTAATCTTTTTTGCTGATTGTGTGTCCTCAGGAGCAGTGACGTTAGTCCTCGACAAATTTTGTTTCTGGTTTGCGGTTTGCCTTTAACTTGGGGCTTTTATTGAATGTATTAAAACCATTTTTTTTATTATCTTTCTTAGAAGGGGGGTGATTAGGTTTATTTATTTTCTAACGGAGGTGCTTGGGACTGAGCCCAGGACCTCGTGCGCACTAGACACGTGTTCTCCTGCTGAGCTGCACCCCCCCTCCCCACAACATGCATGTTAACGTGGCCAAGCCCACTGACCTTTCGTGGTTCCGTCTATTGCTTTCGGCTTAAAAATCCCTCCCCGTTGAGAAGCCCAATTACCTGTTTTCCTCTCAGGTGCTACCACTTGACTCGTGGCGGTCACGCTGACGTTATTCTGACGTGTGGTCTGAGGCGAGACACCTGACCCCCCTACCCAACCCCCGCCTGCCTGCCGGCTCGGAGCTGTCGGTCTAGGGGTGTCACGGGGGCTGGTTGGTGTCAGGTGAGCTGGCGAGCATTTGCTGGGGTGTAAACGCCCCCGGTGTCACCGCAGCCCGGGAGGGAGGCGGGGACAGGCGCCTCGGCCCCGCACACACCGCCTTCATCATCACCGTTGGCGGGCGTTTTCCTCGTGTGGACACATCGGCTTTTACAACTTGTGTTTTCGCACGAGGGAGCTGGGCTCTGCAGTCCCTTCCCGTGGGAACTCATCTGAGTGAAGCAGAAGCCTTAATCACACCCAGAAAGAGCACCTCTTACACCAGAAGCGGGGCCCCTGCTGGGGGCGGGGGTGGGCTGCCCCCCACGGTGGGGCTTCCTTCCAGGGTCCCCGGCCCAGCCCCTGCCTCCGCCGGCCCCCAGGCTGGGGCCGCCCCTCGAGGAGCTTGGGCCCAGGGTTCGCCCTGTGCTCTCGGCCACCCACAGGCCCTGCTTCTCCCTGTGATGTCACCGCCCTGTTCCCAGTGTCCTGGCTCCCTGCCCCCGCCTGCGTGTAGCACTGCTGGACCCAGTTGGGGTGGTCTGCATAGCCCCAGGGCAGACCTGGACGGTGAAACGGACCCTCAGAGAGAACCGCCCAGGGCTCAGCAGTCCTGCGGGCTCTGCCCTGTGGGTGGCGAGCCCTCCTCCACCCCAGCTGGACCAGGTCAGGTGATCTGCTTGAAGTCCTCTGGCACCAGACTGGGGGAGTGGGGCCTGCAGGAGCGCAGGCAGTTTGCAGGAGCCGGGGGCTCACTGAATGGGGTACAGCCAAGGGCTTGGGTTGACCTTCAGCCACTCCCCAAATTGTCCCTGTGGTCTGGACTTCAACTGGGTGGGGGTTATTTTTTTACCTTTGGCCCTCTCGGCGGGGTGGGGGTGGGGGTGGCAGGGATGGAGCAGGTGGGGAGTGGCCACCCCGTGGCCTCGTTGGGGGACCAGCCTCTGTCCCTGTGGCCCCCCTCACCCTCCGCTCAGCCAGCAGGAGGCCTGGGGCACCTCTCAACCCACCCTTCGCCCCCTGCCCGGGGCTGGGTGAAGTGGGGGAGGGCAGGGGGAGGGCCTTAGGGTGGGGGGCCTCTGTGGTGTGTGCCAGGCCTGGCTGACATTTCGGGGTGGTGTTCCTCTATGGCATGCTCAGCGTGGGGTGTCCCCACTTCCAGATGGGGGAGCTGAGGCACAGGGGCCCACAGCTGGCGGGTGGGTGGGCTTCCAGCCCAGGGAGGCCCTGATGCTCCGACCACTGTCTGCCTCGCCAGGGGAGGGTGGGCAGGTGGCTTCTTTCCACCAGCAGCCCCCAGTACTGGCACAAGGTCACAGAGACTGGTGCCAGCACCTGCTCGCTGAGGGTAAACAGACATCCCAGGCATCCATCTCCAGTGGGAAGGACCCCGGAAGTGGCAGAGAGGGCAGGACCGCAGGGCCAGTTGGTCTCACAGTAGCCGAGGGCCCCAGAGAGCAAAGGAGGCTTCTCTATAGGGGGTTGGGCTCCCCCCACCTCTGACCCTTCCACCCCCTCTCCCGGAGCTGCACATGGCGGAGGTGGGCTGGGCCCTGGGCAGCCTGGACTGTGGCCCCTGACTAGGAGCTGCCCCAGGAGCCGCTGCCCCTCCCCAGGGCCCTCCGAGGCGGTGCCTGTCCGCCTGTGGCCATGTTGCTCTGCAGAACAGGCAGCAGCTGTGGGTGCTCATGGCGGTCTGGCTTTCCCTCCTGCTTTGGGGGTAGGGATGGGACCTCTGGGGACAGTTCTGCTGGAATAGGTCCTGGAGGCACTGAGTGGACAGAAATGCCTGTGGAGGCCTGGGGTCCCCCGAATGGGGCCCAGGCCAGGCATCACCAGCCAGCGGGGCGGCACCTCAGGGGGTATCCTCCTGTCACTAAGGTGTTAGTGGAGGCCACGGGGCAGGGTGGGGGTGGGTCCCAAGCACAGCAGCCCCAAGCCTGGACCCTGGCGCTGCATGCACCCCTCTGAACCAGCCACCACCCCCAGTCGCTGCTCCTCCACGCCCACAACCAGAGGCCGACCTTGGCCGCCCAGAGGAAGCCTGGTGCCTGGTGCCCTGCCCTGCAGCCCCCAGATCCTGGCCCCATCCTGGAGCCCCTCATGGTCACAGAAGGGGGCTGGCGTGTGCATACCTGCCTGTCCACCGCAGTGTTCTGTAGCTGGAATCAAGCCGGCACCTCACCCACAGCAGGAACCCCCGGCCAGGCTCTCCCTGCCCTGCCCGCCCCTGCCCACGTGCTGGCTCCAGTGTGTGGCTTGTTTGCTCCATGGAATTAAATCCCCGCCTGTGGCCGCTCTGCCCTTCCTCATGGCCCTCTGGCCCCACGTCAGGCCAGAGGGTCCTGGCTCCCTCCGCTGGTCAGCGCGGGCCATGGTTGTTTCCAGGCCCCGGGTGTCCCCCTGGCCCTTGCACCAGAGAGCGAGAGGGAGGGGGCAGTCACACCTCTCGCCAAGGTTGTCGAAGGAACGAAATGCGGTGCCTACCTCTCGAGCTCCGGGAAGAGGTGGGCCGTGAGTGTGGGCTCGGAGCGGACCCACACAGGCCTCCCTGGCCGGTGGGCGTTTCCTTGGGGTGGTGGAGGGGACTCAGGCCGGGAGCTGGGAGTCAGGCGTGGGCCCAGCCTAGGTTTCCACGCGCTGGCGCTGTCAGTGTTTGGGTGCGACTGTAACTTCCCGGAGCCTCAGTTTTCTCCTCTCTGAAGTGGGCACGATGGTACCCTGAGCAGGCTGGTCAGAGGGCCTTGGGAGGGGTGCGTGTGCATGTCCATGCTGTGTGGGTACAGCTGGGTTCTCGGCCAGCCCCTGGTCTGTCCTCAGGCTGCAGGCAGGGCACGGAGAAGGGCTCCGGAAGCCAGAGCTGGAGCTGCAGAGGGCGGCGGCCCGGGTGCAGGACTTAAATGGGTGAAGCCCAAATGCAGCCTCAGGGATCTGGAACTGCCTCCCCGAGCACTGGTGGCCCAGAGGGAGGCCTCAGGGATCTGCGGGTGATGCTGGAGGGGGCAGGTCCTCCTTCCCCCAGGTCCCCTGACTGCGAGGGAAGGGCCCGGGCGCACTGGTGACGGAGAGCAGTCTCCGAGCTGCCACGGGGCTCAGTGTCCTCGTGTGCAGAATGGTTCCTTCGGTGACACTCCCGACACCTGCTACTGTCTCCTAGGGGTGGGGGGCTACTGTGGTTTTGACTCCAGTAACTGACAGCTTTTGTAGATTTGGAAATTCGAGTCCAAGACCCTTTCTAGCCCTGCCGGTCTGTCTGGTCCTCTCTCCAGCCACACAGACCCGCCGTCAAGGATGAGGGCACTAGGCAGTGGGAGAGGCCCACCCAGGGCCCCACCTGCCCCCTCCTCTGCTGCTAAGTCGAGTACATCGTGCCAGGTGGCCCCCCGGCAGCTAGCTCTGTGGCCAAAGGTGGGGGGTGACCTGCAGGAGGGCCACCCCCAGGACTGGCACCCTTGGGGAGGCTGAAGGCTGGTTGTCCTGCCCACCCGCGGCCTGTGCGGCCCAGAGGGGCAGGTGGGCCATGGGCCTGGGGCCTGTGGCCTTCCAGGCCCTGGACCCAGCCAGCAGCAGCGGGAGACGCTGGGGCGCACACGTGTGCAGGCGGAGGCAGGAGGGGAGCCTGCTGAGCGCAGCGGGTTGCCATGGCAACCGCGCATCCTTGGGGGCTTCTGCGGCTTCCTGAGGGTGCAGCTGCCGTCAGGGCCGAGTTAGGGAGTGCTGTGTGCTCTGGGTGGGAGAGCCTGGTGGGGGCCTACCCTGGGGTGGAGTGGTGGCACACACACACACTCACACGCAGGCACCCCTGAAGCCTTGCCTGACCCCAGGGAAGGTATATCTCCCAGTCCCATGGGAGTGGGGGACGCAGCAGGGTTCCAGGGTCTCCAGGGGCAGGCTGAGCGGGTTTCCCCTGCTCTCCTGGCCCTCGGCCCCTGCTGGCCCCCCCAATAGCGGGCCTCTCTTCTCCACGTGTGGGTGTCAGGAACAGGCTCAGAGACCAGGCTGTTGGGCTCACACTGCCTCCAGGAAGCCCTCTCAGATACCCCATTAGCTGGCAGCCCTGGCTTCCCGTGGGGGCGCAGAAGACTCCGGAGCACAAGCACATTAGTCAGAGGTCAGCTGTGCCCCCCGGGGCAGGTGCCTCCCCATTGCTGAGCCTCTGTTTCCTCCTGTCCAGGGGAGACAGGTGTGGCAGCACCTCGGTGGCCAGTTAGGACCCAGTGAGGTGCTGCTGAGACCTGCTCTGCCCTGAGGGACCTGTGATGACAGGTGTGCTGGGGCGGGGCGTGACTGGGTCCTGAGGCATTCAGCCACTGGGAGCTGAGGGGTTGGGGTGCTAAGTGGGCAGAGGGGCTGGGCGCAGGTGGGAAACCTCCAGGGGCTGAATGGAAGGCAAAGTCCTCAGGGAAGGGGTGTGCACTGGAGCCAGGCTCGTGCGACAGGAGGGCAGAATGGGGTGGAGCTGCCAGCCCAGCGTGCTGTCCGGTTGGGACCCACCATGCTGTCCTGTGGGCGTCAGATGGGCCGAGCGTCCCCAAAGCCCTCGCTCTCCAGGGGACGGGGGCAGCTCGGAGCCCTAGTTTGTGTTTGGGGGCATGTGCTGCCTGGGCACCAGCTTCCCCATCTGGTGCGGGGCAGCCGTGAGGTGGGGGCTCCCATGGACCAGGTGCTGTAGAGGGGGGTTCCCATTGTCCTCAGGATGGAAACAGCAGCAGGGGGTCTTCGGTGGGCGCTCAGCAAGAGGGTGACTCGGAAATGCCGGGCTGTGTGGATGGACTCTGCTGCCTGACCTTGGGGACAGCGGGGTCCCCAGGCCTTGGAGGTAGACAGGTCTTGTATCTCCTGGCCCCGACCCCTAGCTGCCTGGAGCCTGGCACGTGGCCAGCAGGCGAGTCCGCAATCCCACTTAGTGGGGCCTGAGTCCCCCTCCCGACCCAACCCCGGTGTCTCCCAGCCCCTCCCAGCGCTGTCCCATAGCTTTGGCAATGATGACAGCCCCTAGGGCATGCTCTGGAGGGGTGAGGTGGTCAGTCTGAGATATGTGGGAGGAGGTCCCCGTAGCCCTGAGACCCTGACCTCATGGAGGGGTGTCCAGGAGCCCCCAGAAGTGGGAGTCAAGCTGGCCTTGGCAGCTCTGCCAGCCCCGTGGCCCCTGGAGAGGCCAGTGCAGCACCCAGGCTTGGGCTGCCATGGCCGCCCGCCCCGTGTGTCCACCTGCCCCGGGCCTGGTGGCTGTGCCTCCGAGTGTGGAGTCCTGGAGCAATGGTCAGGGTGCAAAGGCTCAGACCGCAGTGAGTCAGGGGGCTGTGGGGGTGGGGGCGGGTCTTGCTGGCCCCTTGGGTGCCACTAGGAGGCCGGGTGCAGCCTGGTGGCTGGGCCGCAGAGCCGCCCCGTAACCACTCTCTCCTTCGGCAGACGGCGCCCCACTCAGCGAGCTCTCCTGGTCGTCCTCTCTGTCCGTGGTGGCGGTGTCCTTCTCTGGGCTCTTCACGGTCATCGCCTTCATGCTGGCCTGCCTGTGCTGTAAGAAGGGCGGCATCGGGTTCAAGGTGAGGGCTAGGGACTGAGGGGGCTGTGGACGGGGCACCGAGGGCCGGCCCTCTGCTGTCCACTCAGCACTGGGCTCCCCTCCCTCCTGGGGACCGTAGAGACCCAACTGGGGTTCCCACAGCCCCGCCTCTGCAGTCGGGGGCTCTCAGGAGCCCTGCCCACTGCCTCCCCCATGCTGGGTCCCCCTAGGGTGGCATGGCCTCCTGTGCCAGCTTTGGGTCAGACTTCTGTGTTCGGTGCATGGGTCAAGCTCCCCAGGACAGCGAGGATGGGCCTTGAGGGGCTGCCGGAGCCCCTGGGCCAGTGTGGGCGGGGCTCTATGCCCGGGGGTTCCTCAAGTCCCTGCTCTTCAGATTCACAAGGGAAGCCAAAGTTGCTTAGACTTTCTGGCACCAAAAACACCTGGCCGGCTGGAGTCTTTGGACATTTCCTGCCCCTCGAGGAAGGGACCGTGTGCCGCATAGGAATGGGGGGACGGGGCAGCAGGAGCGGTCATTGCCCTCTTTTTCACACTGCTAAATGCGGGATCTGCCTTCTCTTAGGCTGCCCTCCCATGGCTAAGCTCCCGGGGTCGTCCTGGGCTGGTTCCAGGGCTGAGGTGCCCCTCCTGAGGATGGCCGAGGGGCACCCACTGGGGCGCTGTTCGCCAATTCTGCAAGCACCCGTGGCTGTCCCCCACATCCAGCTGCAACTTTGAGTGGGGAGGACCAGGAGAGAAAGCTGGGATCTGAGGACCCCAACCGGAGCCCCCGCCCCCAGCCCCGTGGGCCGCGTTCTGCCGATGTAGCACATAGCAGCCGGCCTTGGTCATTCTCCCGCCCACTCAGCAGCCCGGCCCTGGGCTGGAGGTCAGATTCCTGGGCCTGGCAAGCTTGGCAGGGGGCTGCCCTGGGCCCAGCACAGCGCCCCTTTCGTGTCCACACTCCGTGACCCACATAGTGGCGTCACCCCCGTTTTAGTGAAACAGCGCTTTTCCTCGCCCGCTGGTGCACCTCATCACAGAGGGGCCGGGGGAGCTGGCAGCTGCCTGGGACTTGCCTTTTAAGAAGGTGGCTTTGGCGCATTTCACGGCAGGGCCGTGCTCCCAGAGGCCTCTGAGGGGTCGGCCAGGGAAGCTGAGAGCTTGGGCAGCAGGGCTGTGGCCTCAGGTGTCCTCGCGCACAGCCGTGGCGAGCCGGCCTCCCTGGCCTGCGGGCCCGCAGTGCACTGGGCCAGGCAAGGCTGGCAGGATCCCGGGGCCAGAGTGGCGAGGTTGTGGGGGGGCTGCGGTGGGGCGGGGGCTCAGGATGGGGCTTGTGGCCATTGTATAAGTCAGCCCCTCCTCAGGGCCCTGCGAGAACAAGGCCCCAAACAGGGGCCAGTGCCAACCCCTCCTACCAGCGCCCTCCTCACCTCCTGGGGGACATGGTGCTGGAACATTCCAGCACCAGTGCGCCTTGGTGGGAGGGCCTGCCTGGCGGGCTCCTGCCTAGGCCCTGGGGGCCAGAACTGTGCTGGGGGAGGGGCTGGGCGGCGATGCTCACACTGTCTTACCTGATCGCCCGCTGTGCTGGCTCAATCCCGCGGGCCTCCAGGGAGCACTGTCAGGTAACGGGGCTGGGGCCAGGGCCGGACCCTGGTCGGGGTGGGCGGGCGTGTGTCCTCTGCAGCTGGGCTTACAGGGCAGCAGTGTGGCCTGCCGGGCCTTGGGGACGGGAGGCACTCAAGCCCTGTCCCCAGTGCCTCTGTCCTTTCTGGGTACAGACTGGAACCGGCCTGCAGGGACACCCCAGAGGGCTCCCAGCCTCTTTTGCAGCTGAGAAGACTGAGGCCTGGGGAAGGAGGGTCCCCGGGCCGAGTGTCCACAGGGCTGGCCCGCTGCAGCTCCCGGAAGTCCCTGGAGCGCTCGGTCTTCTTCCCACCTGGCAGTGGGCTGTGGGGCCAGATGGGCCCACGGCCTTGTTACTATGGCTCCGCTTCCGACCCAGGGTTTCTTGGGTTGACTTGGTCCTCAGCTCAGGAGGGGGCTTCCTCAGACAGACAGGTGTGGCAGCTGCATTTCAAAACAGCAGCCCGGCCAGGTGGGGCCAGCCCCGGTGCCCAGGGCCAGGCCCTCAAGGAGCCCAGGGGGTGGATGACCGCCTGCCGGCCTGGATCAAGGTCAGGGGCGCTGTGGTAGGTGGCAGTGCCGGCCGGGGGTAAAGATGGGGAGGTGCCCCCAGGAATGCTCCTTGTCCAGGAGGGGCGGGGGCACCTGATCACTTGACCGCTGGGGCAGGGGTGGTGGCGTGGTGGAGCCCCTGTTCTCAATCCCCAGCTGTGACTTGGAGGTGAGTGCCCCCCCCAGCAGGGGGCCATGGGCACGCCCCACTGGGTGAAGGCTGCTGGGAGTTAGGGGTGCTGAGAGGAGTTGGGGCCTGACTCTGGACGGGCAGGGTCAGCTGGCCTCAGCCTCCTGGTCTCTTGCCTCCAGCCCTGCACCACCCCCTGCCAATGTGGCACCAGCACCGGCCCTTCCCCCTGCAGGGATGGGCGTGGATGGGCTGAGGCTGGGGAGGCACTGCTGCCCGGGGACTCATGGCTCTGGGCACCCCCCCCAGCACAAACCAAACCCCACCCTCCTGGGGGCAGCTGGTGTCCCTGGAGGGGGTGGCTAGGGGTAGGTTCTGTTCTCCACCCTGAGGAGCGAGGAGGTGGGTGGCGGGGGCAGCTGGCAGGGGTGCCGGTGGGAGCTGGGCCCTGGGAAGAAAGGGGCCTTTCAGAGCCTAGCCTGCACCCCGACCCTCCCCATCTCGGGAGCCTGGAGCTCACCCCGTGTGTCGCCCGTTTGGCCCAGGAGTTTGAGAATGCCGAGGGGGAAGGGTACCCGGCCGGCTTCTCGGCACAGGGCTCCCCGGCGCCGGCAGCTCCGAGCGGACCTGACGTGTATGTCCTGCCCCTCACCGAGGTCTCCCTGCCCATGGCCAAGCAGCCAGGGCGGTCAGGTGAGTGGCCCCCAGGGGGCCCCAGGGGTGGGTGGGGTGCCGCTCGGGGGCCCGTGCTCCTGGGGAGGGCAGCCAGGGGGCTGGTCTGGGCCCCCTTCTGCTGGGACGTGGGGCGCGGTGAGCAAGCTTGGGGACAGCCCCCCCCCGCCTGGGGCTGCATGCAAAGGGGGTGGGCGTTGCTCCCTCCGGTCCTGGTACAGGCACCTGTGTGCTGGGAGGAGGGGCTTCTCCATGGTCCCAGGGATGCTTGACCCTGGACGTGGACGTGGGCTCCATTGTGCCCAAGGCCCACCCACTGCGGGGAGGGGCCACCTCTGTGGGCAGGGCTGTGAATGGGCCTTTCACTCAGGACCCTGGGGTCGGGGCAGGAGGGGCCCTGGTCCCCCGTGCCTGCAGGTTGCAGGTGCAGGCGGGGCCTCTTTTCATGTCTTCCTTGCCATGTCTCCCGTTAGCCCCATCCCAGGGCCCCCCACCAGGCTGGCTCCCCACGTGGCAGACACGGGGCCAGCGCCCCGGAGGCTGGACAGATCAGTCGTCCAGCTGGGCTTTGAACCCACACCTGCCTGATGCCTGCACTGCAGGAACCCCTGGTTGTGTCTGGAGCCTGGTGGGGGCGGTTCACCAGGCCTCAGGCCCCTGGCCCCCTCCCTGGCAGCTCCTAGGCAAGGCTCCTCCGGGAGCACCGAGAGGGGTGTCAGGCCCTGCTGGGGCTGTGTCGGCACCAGGGCCTGTTACCATGGGGATGAGCAGGTCTGCTCCCCGCCTGCTTCTAATCTGGGCCTCACCGGGCCCTGAGCGTGATGCTGCCCAGTGGGGAGTCCAGCCTTCATCATGGGCTGCGGGACCCCAAGGCAGTGGTCTGAGCCCCCAGAGCAGACCTAGGGGACCACCAGCTGCCGGGCCCAGGGCTCCAGTGAGCGTTGCTTCCCACCATCCCCCCGACCCCACCAATTAACGACGCAGGAATTTCAGGGCCCAGGGCTCCTCCTATTAAGTGGCTCAAAGGAATACCCATGGAACTCTGGAAGTGGGGGCTCCTCTGTAGGAGGCCCCCAACCTTCCAGTGGGCGACTCAGCCTGTGCTTACTCTGATGGACACTAGGAGCTGGTGTGGAGATGGGGCACCCCAGGGGACACCGCAGCCTGGGCCTGTCACCCACCCCGGCAGTGTATGTGCGAAAGAATCCTGGAGACTCAGCTTCTCTCGCTCCTTAGGGGGCTGTCTCTGGAGATTAGGGACACAGGGACCCAGAAGAAGGCAGTGATGGCCTGTTTTCTTCCATTTTTCAGCTCTGGTCTGTTTTTTGTAGTGTACGCTGCTTCTGGGCAGAGGAGAGATTGTGGGTGATGCTAGGAGGAGGGCGGCCCACCTGGGCAGCAGGTGTCACCCCTTGAAACTGTAGGGGAGGTCGGCCCAGCCAGGCACAGTCTCCCGGCCCGCAGCCTGGCTCTGTGGGCACTGCCCCTTGGGTGCGGACTCAGGACCCCTGGCCCGCCATGCCTCCTGCAGCTGCGAGGAGCACTTTGCCGTTGGCTGGCAGTCGGCACGCTCCACCTCCATCACTGCCCCGGTGTCCACTGTCAGGACTGCTGAGCCTGCCTGGGGAGACCCCAGGCCAGAGGGGGAGCAGCAGGCTGGGGCCCAGGGGGAAGAGCCTCAGGACTTAGGGCCCATCGGGACCCCTTACCCTGAATTCTGTTCAGCACCAAGGTCGGCGTTGCCCCAGGCAGCATTCCCTGGGGTCTCCAGTCCCTGGGGGCAACCCCTCACCCTTTGGGGCCCCTGGCTGCCAGGCTCAGCCCAGCCCCTGGGCCCTCCAGGAAGTTGGCGTGGGAGCAGAATTCGGGGAATCCCTTGGGGGCGCAGGCAGGGTATGACTGGGCTCAGCAGCTCTGGCCCTTCCTCCAGGGCCTCACTGACCCTTCCTCCCCGCTGACCTCACCAGCCCAGCCTGCAGGAGAATGGCTCAGTGTGTTCCGTACGGGGCTGTGCCAAGCAGCCCCCAACAAAGGAGCCTTTGGCGTGCCTGGCGCTGGAATGCCAGCCCGAGGCAGGGGTGGGGGTACAGGCCACTCCACTGCCGTCCTCCTGATGGCCTCCGCCTCGGCCACACTGCCTGCTCAGCGTTGCCCGTGCACTGGTCCTGACTGCAGGCCCCGCTGTCTCCTGCCGGGCTTGTCCCTGTAGCTTGGGGCACAGCCTTTCCAGACCCCCTGAGAAAGATGCCTGGATGCGGCTTGCAGGCGCCCAGTTCCCCTGGGCGGCAGACCTGCTCCTGATGGAGGGAGCGGCGGGCTCAGGGCGGCTTCCCAGAATGGGCCACACAGGCAGCCCTGCGAGGGCCCAGTGAAGGTGAGAGACGGGGTGATGACGGAGGCTAAGCTGGCGTCCTGAGCCCCCTGCCCTGTTACAGTTCAGCTGCTCAAGTCTGCAGACCTGGGCCGGCACAGCCTCCTGTACCTGGAGGAGATTGGCCACGGCTGGTTCGGGAAGGTGAGCTGCTGATCCTGGGGTTGTGGGGGAGGGACTGGCACCGTGGTCCTGCCTGGCAGGTGGAGACCTGCTTCTCCTAGGAGGCTCCCCAGCCTTGGGATTCCCTCTCAAGGCTCCACCCTGCTGGGCCCCTCCCTGGGGACGTCAAGGTCCTTCAGCCCCTTAGCGGATCCTAGGATCACACTAGGATGTGCCTCTGAGTGGGCCGGGGGGTGGGGGCAGGGAGCAGCACCTTGGTGCCGGCTCCTCCCTGGCCACCAGCTGGGGTGGGACGGCGGGGCCTTCCTCACTGCGGACCCCGGAGTGCCGAGTACACCTGGGGACCTTAAGGAGACAGGCGCTGAGAGACAGTGGCACAGCCAGGAGGGCCCACCCAGGTGGGTCCCAGGACCCATTTTGCAGACGAATAAACTGAGGCACAGAGCAGGAGGACCGGCAGGGGCCGGGGGCGGAGCCTGGGGAGGGTGGAGGCTGCCCCCTGGTGACGCCTGCCCGCAGGTGTTCCTGGGGGAGGTGAACTCGGGCATCAGCAGCACGCAGGTGGTAGTGAAGGAGCTGAAGGCCAGCGCCAGCGTGCAGGAGCAGGTGCAGTTCCTGGAGGAGGCACAGCCCTACAGGTAGGCGGGTGCCGCTGGAGGGGGCGGGCGCCTGGCCGGGAGGTGGGGGCGCGGCCCGCAAACAAAGGCAAGCTCTGTGCCGTCTGGCTCCTCCCCTCCCCTGCAGAGCCAGCCCCCCTCCCCGCCCGCCCGCCCCCTCCTGCCCCGCGTGCGAGTCAGGGGGGCAGCCTGTTGGCTCCCGCAGGGCCCTGCAGCACAGCAACCTGCTCCAATGCCTGGCCCAGTGCGCCGAGGTGACGCCCTACCTGCTGGTGCTGGAGTTCTGCCCCATGGTGAGTCTCCCCCGCCTCCTTGCAGAGGGCCCTTTGCTGGGCCTCACCCGGGGGTCCTCACACTCCCCCTAGGGAGGAGACCCCACCTCGCTAGGGAGGGTGGCTGTTGGGGCTGGGGGTCCACCGCACCCTGGGGAGGGCCCTGCTGCCCCCCCCGCCTCTGCAGCCCGGTCAGCGGGGGAGGCCCGCTCCCCTCCCTCGTTCACCACGCTTTAGTCACGGGGCTGCCCTGTGCTTGTAGCCGGCCCCTGGGGCCCCCTCCCACACCTGTAGCTCCAGCCCCAACAGGGAGGTGCCCTCCACAGACATGGGCCCCCCACCGTCTGGTTTCTGAGCCCCTGGCCCTGGCTGTGCCCTCCTGGGGCTTCCTGGGGTGTCTGGGCCCTCCTTGGTGGTGTCAGCAGGTCAGGGGTTGCCAGCAGACCCCCTGGTCACCGGTCCTGGGCTCCGTCCTGGCTGGGCGTCACTGCTGGTGTGGTCTGCCTGCCGCCCACAGCTGTTAGGTAGTGACACCTGGGCCCCCGTGGTCCGTATGCGGAATGTGGCCCCACTGACTTGTTTGAGGAAGGTCCCCCCAACCTGCAGGGTCATTCTGCTGCTAGCTGGCCTCTGGGGCGGACGCAGGGGCTCCTCTGGGCAGCTTTGGGCCCTGTGCGGGGGGCTGGTGGGGGCCTTGGGCGGGCATCCGCTCCTTGCCGGCGGTGATGGCGCTGCCCTTCTCGGCAGGGGGACCTCAAGGGCTACCTGCGGAGCTGCCGGGTGGCAGAGTCCATGGCGCCCGACCCCCTGACCCTGCAGCGCATGGCCTGCGAGGTGGCCTGCGGCGTCCTGCACCTGCATCGCAACAACTACGTGCACAGGTGAGGGCACGGGCGGCCCCAGGCTCGCTGCTTGGCCCCCGCCCCTGCTCTGGGGTTGCGGGAGGCGAATTCTGTTACCTGGGTGAGTCCTTGTTCAGCCTCTGGGACCACCACGCAAGGAACCTTACTAAGAACACCAGGCGGATGGACGGTTAAGCTTAGCGACCCACACTGTTGGTCTGAGGCCCAGCCATCCTCTGTCCCCAAGGTGGTCAGTGCCACTTGGTGGCCCTACACCAGCCCCTGCTCTCTGTCTGCCTCAGGCCCGCCCGCGGCGGGGACTGACTGTCCTGCTTCCCGCCCCGGCCCCTGAAGTTGGAGAGTCGGGCCGGGGTGCCCAGCGTAGGGGGGCGTGCCAGAAGGAGTGGCGATGGACGTGGCCCCACCAGCCCCGGACCCCACACGGCCGTCCTCCCCAACAATATCCTGGTGCTGAGTGATGACACATGTGACTCCAGCATCAGTGATTTTGTTGAAGAGGGCAGCTGCCAGCGCCTGGCTTGCCCGCCCGCCCGCCGAGCCCTCCCGGCCCCTGGCACTGTCTGTGCCCCCAGCACGGCAGCACTTGGCCAGTGTGTGCTGCCCCCACGTTTGTCCCGGCCCCCAGACCCCGACACCACAGGGCCACCAGGAAGGCAGAGAGGCTGGCAGCCGGGGCCAGCAGTGGGTGGGAGACAGTGGCGGGGTGATCACACGGCTGCAGCTCAGCCCTCCACACGCCCTGCCTGGGCCCTGTGTGGGGCAGGAGCCCCGGGGCCCTCGGGACCTCAGTGTCCCCACTGATGCCTGTCTCCCCGGAGCAGAGGCCCATAGTGTGGTGGGCGGGAGGAGGCTGCAGTGCCCTCAGGCTGGCTTGCTTGCACCACCCCCCAACGCAAGCAGACTGGTGTCCGAGGAAAAGGGGGGTGGGCTGAGGTCAGGGGCAGGGGTACCAGTGAGGCAGATCACGTCCACGGAGGGCCCCAGGCGTGTGCTAGCCGTCTCTGCGCCTCATTTTCCTTGTCTGTATTGTAACATTTGAGGCTCCGTCCACGTGGATCCTCTGAGATGCCCAGTGTTGGGTGAGGGGCCGGGACTCCATGCAGGGGGTGGGGGGGACAGCCTCTCAGACGCCCCTTTCCACCCACCTACCGAGCCGAGCCCAGGATGCCACTGGCGACAAGTGGCCCAGCCCCCTGGGGGCCCTGGATGCCCCAGCCCGGCCCTGTGGCTGACCCCGCCCTCCCACCCCCAGTGACCTGGCCCTGAGGAACTGCCTGCTCACGGCCGACCTGACGGTGAAGATCGGCGACTACGGCCTGTCTCACGGCAAATACAGGGTGAGTGGGCTGGGCTGGGCCGGGTTGAGGGCGCAGGGCAGGTGCCGGGCCACAGGGTGACGGGGTCCCGCGTGCCCGCAGGAGGACTACTTCGTGACCGCTGACCAGCTGTGGGTGCCGCTGCGCTGGATCGCGCCCGAGCTGGTGGACGAGGTGCACTGCAACCTGCTGGTGGTGGACCAGACCAAGGCCAGCAACGTGTGGTGAGCGAGGTCCCGGCGGCGCCCTCGAGCACGTGGCCCATCAAAACCCAATGACTTTATTCTCACTCACGACCATCAGACCTCACGGTGGCCCTGCCTGGTGCCTGAGACAGTGTCCAGTGAGGACGCAGGATCTGCAGGCTCGAGGGGTGCTGGGGGTGCCGGGGGCTGGGTCCCACCTGCCAGCTGGCTTCCTCCCATCAGAGGGCATCCAGGCTGGCCACTCAAAGCCAGGCCGTGTGCGTGATGACGTGGGGTCTGTCCAACCCTGTCGCTCTGTAGGAGGTGGCCAAACTCGGCCCTGGGAGGGATCGTGGGGCTCTTGTGCCACCTGTCCTTGCCCAGTGCCAGTGGCCCATGGCAGCTGGGTTGGTGGGGTGGCGGGGCCTGGGGGCCCGTGGAGGAAGTCCCACTCCTCCCAGGACCTGCTGGGCTGACGCCTGGAGACGTCAGGGTCAGGTGTGGTCAGGCTGGAAAGCCTGCCGGGAGTGACAGGCTGTATGGTGAGACATGGGGCCTCGCGGTGGCACCTGTTCCCATGAGAGGGGCCTGTGGGGGCTGGGGGTCTCCTGTGACTGCAGCCTGGGGCCACCAGGCTGGGCACAGAGCAGACATTCAGGCCCAGTACTGTGGCCTCTAGAGGCTGGGCCATGGTGGTCCCGTGCCTGGCCTTGACGTGCCTCTGCTTCCCCCTCCTGCTTCCTCCGAGCGCTCCAGGCCTCCCTCTGCTCCTGACGGACCCCTCAGGGCTGGATCCATGGCCCAGCCCTGCTCCCTGAGCCTTCTGTGGCCTCCCTTAGTCTCTACCTGTGCCCCCATCACAGACACTCCATCCCCTGGTCCCCGCCTCCCCATTCACTGACCGTCCCTACTGGTGAGGGCATAGGGCTGTGTAGTGTGGGTGGTCAGGGGCAGATGGCTGTGACTAAGGCCACCATGACTTCTCTTGCCAAATCTGTCCCTCCCTCGTGCCTCCAGTCTCCTGGGACAGCCTGGGTTCCCTGGGAGTTGGCTGAAGCCACCACCCACTGGAAGGGTTCCAGTTGCCTTCCCCCTGCCCACTCAAACTGGCTGGGGTGTCCCTAGACTCCCCCCCTCCGGGGGTGCCTGGCAGGAATGGGGGCTTCTCCAGGGCAGCCTCTGCACCTGGCAGCGTCGGCTTCACAGCAGGGGAATGAACGAGCAAATGAACAGACAGGTGGGCTTGGCTTGTGGGCGGCCAGCTGGGCTTTTATTTGTCCAGGCACCCTGGGCACGGGCTCGGGCTCGGGCTGGCCGTGTGGCGCAGCTGCCCGCTGACTGAAGGAGGGGGCCATCTTTTGGGAGGGGCGTCCCCAGACGCTGATGTCATGATGGGAGCTGCTTCTGGGCACCTAAGGCTGAGACCCTGTGCAGCAGTGGCATGCTGGCCACGCAGCCCTCTGATGGCTGTCACCCCACAGGTCCCTGGGCGTGACCATCTGGGAGCTCTTTGAGCTGGGGGCACAGCCCTACCCCCACCACTCCGACCGGCAGGTGCTGGCCTACGCCGTCCGGGAGCAGCAGCTCAGGCTGCCCAAGCCCCAGCTGCAGCTGAACCTCGCCGACCGCTGGTGAGGCCCCGCGGTGCTGGGCCGAGTGGGGGTCCCCACCAGGAAGGCCGAGACAAAAGGGGGGTGCTCCCAGTCCCCAGGGCACAGGTGGCTCCTCCTGACCACCTGCGTCTCAGTTTCTAGCTCACCCTGGCTACCCCTGGGTCAGGGGTGACCTCTGGGCCCCACCCTGTACCCAGAATGGAAATACCTTCAAAACACACAACACGAGCTCGCCTGCAGGCCGGGCGGGGAGAATCTAAGGAAAAGTGTCCTGAACACTGAGGTTCCCAAACCACCGGGCCCACCTCGGGAGATTCCCTTCACTGTCCTCAGGGGCTTTGGGGTGTGAGGAGGGGAACCCTGACCCCACGCTGAGGGCAGACTGGCTCACTCTGGGGGGCGGGGTCCCGGCTGGGCGGGACCCCCGTGGGGCGGGGCCTGAGCCTGGGCATCCCTTCCCGCAGGTACGAGGTGATGCAGTTCTGCTGGCTGCAGCCGGAGCAGCGGCCCACAGCCGAGGAGGTGCACCTGCTGCTGTCCTACTTGTGCGCCAAGGGCGCCACGGAGGCAGAGGAGGAGTTCGAGCGGCGCTGGCGCTCACTACGGCCCGGTGGGGGCGGTGCGGGGCCCGGGGCGGTGGGCCTGACACTGGGGGGCGCCGGCGAGCTGGCCGCCACCTCATCCTTCCCGCTGCTAGAGCAGTTTGCCGGCGACGGCTTCCACGGGGACGGCGACGACGTGCTGACCGTGACAGAGACGAGCCGCGGCCTCAACTTTGAGTACAAGTGGGAGGCAGGCCGCGGCACCGAGGCCTTCCCGCCGCCCGGGGGCGCACTGAGTCCGGGCGGCGCTGCGCGCTTGCAGGAGCTCTGCGCCCCCGACGGCGCACCCCCTGGCGTGGTGCCCGTGCTCAGCGCGCACAGCCCGTCGGTGGGCAGTGAGTACTTCATCCGCCTGGAGGACCCGACGCCTGCCACGGGCCATGACCCTGACTGCGCCGGCTGTGCCCCCAGCACCCACGCTGCGGCCCTGCGCCCCGACGGCAGCGACCACGAAGGTGACTCTGACGGCAGTGCCGCCGCCTCGCTGGCCATGGAGCCGCTGCTGGGCCATGCGCCCCCTGTTGGCGGCCCTTGGGGCCACTGCGACTACTACCCATGCAGGAGCCATGCCCGTGACCTGCCCTGCGCCTCGCGCTCACCCTCTCCGGGGACCTTGATGCTGGCAGAGCCCCGAGTGGAGGATACCGACTGGGGCGTGGGGGCCTTCTGCCCACCCTTCTTTGAGGACCCCCTGGGCACATCCCCCTCAGGGAGCTCCGGGGGCCGGCTGTCCCCAGGTGGGGAGCAACCGGGGGAGGCCGAGGCACCCAGGGCTGCCCAGCACAGACACTGGAGCTCCAACGTGTCGGCCAACAACAACAGCGGCTGCCGAGCGCCGGAGCTCTGGGGCCCGGGCCGTGCAGGCAGCTACCTGGACTGCCGCTCCGGTGTGAGGCAGATACTGTGGGCTGTCCCCGAGCTGGGCCGTCCCATGGCCCCAGACAACCTCAGGGAGCCTCTCCTTGGGCCAAAGGGGGCCTCCTCTGCTCAGGAGCTGGGCCGCTGCCTTGGCCTGCCCCCTCTATATCCTGGTGAGGGCCTGGCACCTGCCCCCTGCCTCATCACCTGCCCCTGGACAGAGGCAGCCGTAAGTAGGGGTGACAGCCCCCAGGCAGAGCCCAGGCTTGCAGAGGAGGCTGAAGGCTCTGCTGGACTCCAGCTGCCCCTTCCCTCCATCCCATCCCCATCTCAAGAGGGAGCCCCACTTCCCGCCGAGGAGGCCAGTGCCCCGCCCACCCTGCCTGCCTCGCCCACCACCACCAGCAGCCAGGCGCCTGCCACTGAGCCAGCCCGGACCCTAGACAGTGACAGCAGCTCCCCTGAGCTGGAGGCGCCAGGCAGTGAAGAGGAGGACACGGCTCAGGCCACTTCCGGTGTCTTCACCGACTTGTCCAGCGACGGCCCACGGGCTGGGAAGCCGGACGTGACACCAGCCTTCTGCTCCCTGCAGAAGCAGGTGGGGACCCCCGACTCCCTGGACTCCCTGGACATCCCATCCTCAGCCAGCAATGGTGGCGGTGAGGTCTTCAGCCCATCAGTTGTGGGCACCCCTGGAGGTCAGCCCCGAGCCCCAGACAGCGGCTACGACACGGAGAACTACGAGTCCCCGGAGTTTGTACTCAAGGAGGCGCATGAGCCCTGTGAGCCTGAGGCCTTTGGGGAGCTGGCCTCAGAAGGCGAGAGCCCCGGGCCCGAGACTCAGCTCCCCGCCTCTTTGGGTGGCCTCAGCGAGAAGACTCCCTACCGCGACTCTGCCTACTTCTCAGACCTGGACGCGGAGCCAGAGCCCCCCTTGGGCCCCGCGGAGAAGCGAGGGGGTGTCCCAGCCCCAGGGCCAGAGCCCCGCCTGGAGAGCCCGCAGGGCCCCAGGCCGCAGTCTGCACAGCCCTCCCCTGAGACTGAGGTGTCCGGGGAGGCGCAGGGCGCGGGCCCCGAGGAGGTGCCGCCACTGCCATTGCCCAAGGCCTCTTCTCTGGAGCCAAGCGCCTGCCCTGCAGGCCCCGGGCTAGAGCCTCCTTGGCCCCAAGACCCAGCCCAGGTGCTGCCTGTGCCCAGCCCTGGGCAGTCTAAGATTTTCCTGCTGACCCCAGTCCCAGCAAACTCAGAAGGCCACTGCCCTGAGCTCCAGGAAGCCCCGGGACTGCTGTCCGGGTCGGGCCTGCAGGAAAGGACAGGGGGCCCAGGTGTCCCCCGAACCCCACTCTGCTTGGCCCTGCCGGGATTCCCCGCAGCTCCGGGGGGCCGGCGGGAGGAGGAGGAGGACAGCGAGGACAGCGACGAGTCGGACGAGGAGCTTCGCTGCTACAGCATCCAGGAGCCAAGTGAGGAGAGCGAGGAGGAGGCACCGCCGGTCCCCGTGGTGGTGGCGGAGAGCCAGAGCGCTCGCAACCTGCGCAGCCTGCTCAAGATGCCCAGCCTGCTGTCCGAGGCCTTCTGCGAGGACCTGGAGCGCAAGAAGAAAGCCGTGTCCTTTTTCGACGACGTCACGGTCTACCTCTTCGACCAGGTGGGCGGCCGCCGCGGGCTCTGCGCGGGGGTGAGGGTCCTTGGCAGGACGGAAGCGGTGGGAGACACGTGCTGCTCTGTTCCTCCAGGAAAGCCCCACCCGGGAGCTCGGGGACCCCTTCCCCGGGGCCAAGGAGTCGCCCCCCGCGTTCCTGGCTGGCAGCCCGGGATCCCCGAGCGCCCCCGGCCGACCGCGCCTGGTTGACCGCTCCCCAGACGGGTCCGTGGCGGAAGAGGGTGAGCTGGGGGCGGGACGATGTGGCAGGGGGCGGGGCAACACGGGTGGGGGTGTGTCCGATTGTGCTGGAGGCGGGGCGAGGGGGAGGGGCCGTGCTGTGGTGTCATGCGCCGGGCGCGGCCTCCCCCACGAGCTCCGCGGTTGCCAATGACAGTGGGCTCCTTACAGGCAGAGGGTTCGAGTGGGACTCCGGCCTCCCGCCGTCGCTGGCCATGGAGTCCGCCCCGCCTGCCGCGTCCCCCAAGCCGGCCACGCCGGGCCCTTTCTCACGCTTCGCCGTCTCGCCCGCGCCCGCCTCTCGCTTCTCCATCACGCACGTTTCCGACTCGGATGCCGACTCCTTGGGAGGTGAGGCTGCAGCGGGGCTGGCAGGGGGTACTGCGTTGGGACAGTAGCGAGGGTGGCCTAGAGGGGCACCTGCAGGTCGTGAGGCCCTGCGCTTATTTCTGGCCTTCTGGACAAACTCAGGTTTCAGATGGGGAAACAGGAGCGCTTGGCCCCCCACCAGGCCTGCTTGCTCTGGCCACCTTGGTGCATGGCCTCGCCTCCCTGGGGAGATGCAGTGCCCTGCGCACAGCTGGCCCAGCACGCCGGGACCTAGGCTGAATGCTGCCTGGCTCTCCTCTACCTCCTCCAAAGGCCCCAGTCCACTGAGTGCCCTGCTCTCTGATGGCCCCCAAACCTGTGGCAGCCTCTCCCACAAGAACTTTCCCAGTGCCCACGGGTCTGCCGCATCCACTCCGCCCTCCCCAGCACATCTCAGACCTGATGGCCCTTGCCCACAAGAGCTGGTGGTGGTAGTGGCTCAGGTGCTCAGGTGGGGCCCTACTCAGAGGCCTTAGCTTACTCTCCCTCCAAGCTCCACTCCTGTTAGCCTCAGACCAGGTGGGCTCTTTCCTACCCAGTTGCCCCTCTCCCTCATTCTACTAGGTTTTCCTGAGATGCTCCTGGCCATCTTTTCCCCAGGCAGACCCAGCCCCTCCCCTCCCCTCCCCTCCCCTGCTGCCCTTGGCCTGTGACTGCAGCCTCCAGTGAAGGCTTGTCCCTGTCACACTGTGTGCCCTTAATAGATGTCTGAACAGAGAAACGGCATCCGAAGGTGGGTGTGTGACCCTGGCCAGCCCAGCCCTGTGTGGGTCTGTTTCCCCACCTGTAAGGACTCAGGGCGGGTGCTGAGCTTTGCCGGGCCTGGGCCCTGGTGGGCAGAGTAACAGTCCTTCGACAGGCAGGCAGGCAGGCCTGCTGCAGCCCCAGGCGGGGACTGAGGTTGGGGGAGGGGGTCCTGGGGGGAGGGGACGCCGGCTATCCCGCATCTCCCCACATGCTCATGGGGCACCTTCTGTTTGCCAGGCCATGCAGCAGGGGCTGGGGGCAGCTGTCAAGAGGCTTGAGGCCCGCGTGGTCCCCCGTTGGAGCCCCTGCTGGTCCTCCTCCCGGCAGCAGCGAGGATGGTGCCCACGAGTGGGGGGACCTCGATTCTGGCAGCAGTCAGCAGCAGCTTCCAGGGCTTCGCTGGTCCTCGCAGCCCCTGCAGGTGCGGCGCAGGAGAGGCCCCCACTCTGGCCCTGGGTGGTGGAGCAGCTGTGCCCGCCAGCCCCGCGCTTCTCTGCGGGCAGGATCTGTCCTGGACACTCGGTTTGCTGCTAGTTCCTGGGATGCTCTGCAGCCCCAGGCCGCTCCCCCTTGCCCCCCCGCTGTCAGGGGACCTCGCACGCCCTGCCCACCAGGTCCTGCAGTGCACTGCAGGCCACTGTGTCCTCACCCCATCTGCCGGTTCAGGGTTCCTCAGTGCAAGAAAAGGACCCCAGGCTCTGGTGCCCCGGCTCCTAGCCTGCAGCTCTCTCCTCTCCACTGAATCAGCTAGACCCGTAAGCTCCCTCCCCACCGGGTCCAGGGCCGCTCCTGCCTGGGCTCTGTGAGTGGGCCAAGCTGGGGGGCTTCCTGGCCCCAGTCCTGCCGCCGTGGCCCTGGTCTATTGGTGCCCGAGGCTGGCTAGTGTGCGCAGCTCCCCTCTGCAGAGCTCTGTCCAGCCTCGCCCAGCTGCCAAAGGAAAGTGGGTGGTTCACCCCATGGTCAGTGTCGGGGGTTCCTGTGGGAAGGGGTGCTGGGAGGGAGGGTGGGGCAGGGCAGCCCAGGGACTATTTTTGTAACCGCTGTGGAGCGAATGGAAATGAGATGCTTTTAAGTTATTGTTGCCAAAGAGACAAAGTTTATTGTTGCTTGGGGGCGTGTGGGTGGGGATGTCCGGGGTCTGTGCTGTCTTACTAGTTTGAGGCTTAGGATGCTGGTGTGATTGTCTTGTTCCTTTTTTGTTTGTTTTTTAAGAGAAATCAAAGCTAAGGGAAAAAAAAGCCTTCATGCCAAGCGTTTTTCTTTTGGAGTCTGCAGCTACAGCCCTGGGCAGGAGGGGGCATGGGCCGAGCCGGGGTCGGGGTACAGGAGGGAGCCCCCCGGTGGAGGGAAGCGGTGGCCTAGGCCCCAGATGTACCCGAGCTGGAGGTCCTCCCAGAACAAGGGTGGGGTCCGGCCCCTGCAGCCCTCTCTTCGTGTCTGGAAGGTGGCCCTGCCTAAGTAAGGAGGGGGGCCCACCCCACAGGCCTCTCTGGGGAGCTCTCGCCTCCACCTTTCCAGGGCTTTCCCTAGCCCGCAGCAGGGTGAGCCGGGAAGGAGAGTTTTAAGGAGTTGGGGTTTCTAGGCACCCCTACCTGGCCTGTCTCCATCTTCTGCAAAGTGAGACCTCTGCTCACCTGGGCCCCCACCCCCTCTGCTTCGTGTCCTGGGGTGTGGGCTGCAGGTGGCTCAGGGCTCCAGTGCCCCTCCCTGGAGGACCTGGGAGAAGCAGGCACACGCTGCCTGGACCTTCTCCCTAGGTAAGGACTGCCGTCACCAGCGTGGTCAGCAGGGCTGTTATCACAGCCACAAATGTTAAATAGCATGGATCCAATGAAGTTCCAAAATCTTGTATTTCAACTGAAATATAGAAGCAGCTAGGGCAGGGAGTGGGGCCCACCCAGGAATCCTGGAGCAGAACCCCCCCAATGGTACACAGCTTGGGGACAAACAAGGCCATAGCACCACCCACTCACCCTGGGGCCAGGGAGGGGCACTGGGGGCCCTCAGCCAGGTCTGGATGGGTGTTAGGCCTGGGCAGGGAGAAGCTGGATGGAGGCCCCCTAAAACTGCCAGCAGGCGTAGGGAGGCCCAGCAGAGCCCAGAGCGAGGGTCTGCCAGAAAAGTTAAGTGCTCATAGTAAATCCATCTTCCAAAGGGTGGCAGGCTCTTTTCCTGCCCCCATCCCGCCCGCAGGCTAACACAGGTGGGCAGCCTCTTTGCTAACCAGGCAGGGGTGCCCCTCATGGCTACGAGCTGACAGGGTGGCCTTCCTGCACCCCGGGAGCTGGCTCTGGGGATTGGCCCTCCTCACTCTCCTCTGCCATGGCCAGGTGCCACCTCCTGACCCTGGAGGGACAGCCGGGGCCCAGCCCAGGCCAGACTGAGGTGAGGTGGGAGGAGGAGGGCCTTGCAGATTTCCAGGTCAGGGCGGGGAAGGAGGGGCCCCATGGGCAGCGGGTGCAGAGGTGGCCTTCAGCTGAGGAGGGGAGCAGACCTGTCATTGGTCACCGTCGGCTTCAGCTGGACGCTGGCAAAGGGGTTCCTGCGGAGAGAAGAGGAGAGCGTGTCAGAGAGGGATGCTGCGAGTACTGCCCTACGCCCTGTGGGCAACCACCACCTGGACCCAATGGCCAGCTTCTGAGCTAAGAGCCGGTGGGCAGCGGAGGCTGCGAGAGAGCCAGGAAGGGGAGCCATCGGCAAGGCCAGCTAGCCCTCAGTGCACACCCTCCACTCCCTCTACATGCACCCCACCTCGAACTGCGCACCCTCCCAGGGCAGGGTGGGTGGGTGGGCGTGGGGGGCAGCCCGCTGCACCCTCCCCACCTGCCCCAGGGGCTGGTCCTTCCCCCCGAGACTGGGGCAGCCCCCGAGCTATGTGCACCGCCCCACAAGGCCCAGCGTCCCCCCACCGTTTGCCCGAGAACAGCAGCTGAGCCGACTGCAAGGACGCGGCTGTCGACACACAGGTACACGGACACAGTGCAGCAGACCACAGCAGCCCAGCCCATGCAGCCCGGGCCTAGAAGGTGGCGGGAGCCTCAGCCTGCCCCACGCCCACACGACACAGATGACACACAGGCACACGGGCAGTGACGGGGCTGGCAGGGCGGCTGCCGCAGGTCCCTGCAGAGGGCCCACTGCCTCCTTCGAGGGGAGCCACACCCGCCCCAGTGCCAAGGCTGCAGCTGACGGACAGATGGACGTGCCAGACAAGAGGTTTAGATGGACTGGATGAGCACGGGGTGGGGCCGGCACCCGGCCTGCTGCTCAGGGAAGCCCCTTCTCAGCTTCCCTGGTTGGCGCAGAGGACCTGCCCAAGGGGACCGCACAGGACAGCAGGCTAGGGGACATCGGACAGCCCCAAGATGACAGCACAGATGGCACGTGGGACACGGAAGGCTCGGCACAGACGGGGCCGTGTTCCCGGCGCAGCAGTGGGCTCTGGAGCCATTACCTGCAGCCTCCGGCGTGGCCGGGCGTCCAGGGAACTGGGCGGGCGGGCGCTCCATCCAGGGGCCCCAGAAGAGAGCACGTGGAGTGGGCACCCCGAGTTTGCCTGAGGACTTAGAGTTTTCTGGAAAACTGAGGCACTTTGGGGCTGTCTTTAAAAGGATAAACTAGCGAGAGAAGACTAACCCCAGCATGCAGCTTCTGTGTCTCCAAGACGATGCCTGAAGGTCCAGCAGCACGGACCACGTCGGCTCCCGCCCCCGGCTCAGGGCCCCTCCATCCTGGTGTGCAGGCCCTTCCAGCCTGGGGCTCCCTCCCTCAGGGCCTGGCTCCGGCTGTGCAGATGTGCTTCGGCTCCACTGACCGTGGACAGCTGCCTGCAGGCTCTGAAGCCGAGGATCCACTGTGACCAGTGATGTCTAGCCCAGGACGGCATGGAGGGCAGCCCTGCCCCAGCTGCCCTCTTGACTGGGCTCTGGTTCCAGAGGAGGGCTCCAGGCCCTTGGTTGTCCCCAGGCAGGGTCATGGTAGGAGGCCTTGGGGGACTAGAAATGGGGCAGGCTTGTCCATCCAGAGTTGGGAACCAGCCGAGGAAGGGACCCAGGGAACGGAGGACGGTGCCTGTGTTAGCAGGAGCTGGGGGCAGAATGTGGCCGAGTGTCCTGACGTGCCCTCTTTCTCACCAGAAAGGTCTGGGGGCAAACCCACGTTGTCACTTGAGGTCAGATCTTCCTGAAGTGACTGGCCTCTGACCCACACTTATCTCCTCCCCCAAAACAGTGACCAAAGCAGCACATGCCATCCACACTGGGCTCTGAGGAAGCAGGCGGTGGCTGCGAATACTCCAGGATCTGGAGTAACTGCCACCATAGACCCATGGGTGGGACACTCCCACCCTCAGCACCACACAGAGGGCAAGGCCCCCTTGGGTGCCCACCACCATCTGGAACATTCTGTCAAAGATCAGGCTCATGAGCTACCCTAAGGAGGGTGCCTGCCTTGGC
Source organism: Camelus dromedarius (assembly GCF_036321535.1). Classification (NCBI taxonomy): domain Eukaryota; kingdom Metazoa; phylum Chordata; class Mammalia; order Artiodactyla; family Camelidae; genus Camelus; species Camelus dromedarius. The sequence continues at coordinate 28,278,790 of NC_087451.1, forward strand.
CCCAGGCTGGGGGCCGGGGTCAACTCTGGGATGACAGCACAGGACAAGACTTGGTCCTGAGGCCACCGCAGACCCTCCCATCCTGCAGCTGTCACTGCCGGGCGATGGACGCCAGGGCCACGCCTTCCTCCCGAAACAGTCAGGGGGTGATCCGCAGTGAACCACCAGACACAGGACGAGATCTTGTGCCCAAAGAAAGCCAAAGGAGGACGTCCGAGTGTGCGAGGCTCAGACTGTAAGGAGGTCGGGGCTCCTGCCCTGGGGGTCACCGGGCACTTCGGCAGAGGAACATGGGGAGTGGGCTCTGTCCCCGGCTGTTGAGAGACTCCGAGCAGCGATGCGGGGGTGACAGTCACTTTTGCAGAGGATGCATTTGCTCCTGAGGTGGGGGCCGGCCTGGAGTCTCTGGCGTGGCAAAGGCAGGCAGTAGCTGGATCCCTCACCGGGAAGGGCTCTCCCCACGGCCCGGTCCTCTGCAGACTCCCGCAGGTCCAGGCTCAGGCTCACTGGGGGTCTGGGGCGACCACCTAGGGTTCTCTTCTGGATCCACTACTTGAGTGAGAAATGGGGCGGTTCTGAGAGCAGCCAAGGCGCAGCTCAGGTCCTGCGGTGACTCTGAGCGGAGGAGCGACAAGTGGTTACACGTGGACTTCGACATTATCTCAGATGGTTTCCTCTCAACACGTGTCTTCCACGACTTCCGGACGTCGGCCCTTCTGAACGTGTCATTCTTGTCCCCACTGCCGTCCCAGGGCTGCACACTCAGGCACAGCCGAGCGGGGCGCCTCAAACAAGCGGAGGGACTTCCGATGTGCCTGCCCCTGGTACAGGCATCAGGGCAGGCAGCCCCACGTGCTGAGTGCAGCCCCGCCCCCCGTGCCCCCCGGGGCTCTGCCCTGCACCCAGGAGTGGGGCTCTAGGCAGATACTGCACCAGCCTTCCTGAGCCTTCCCCCTTCCAGTACCCCCAGGGGGTGACAGCCAGGCCCCTGCAGCAAGGAGGGACCGGGGGGGGCGGGAGATGCAGGCCCCTCGGAGCATCTCAGACGAGGGACAGGGGCAAGGGAGGAGGCTGGCCCAGGACACCCACTACTGAGCTAGGGTCCAAGTCATTTCCACTCTGTCCCCCAGGTTCAGGAGCACTTATCTCCAGAATTCTCCAGCACTCGTACCGCAGCTCAAGAAAAAGGCCACAGCAGGAGGGCGAGGTCCAGTATCTGCTGGAGGGGCCCGGCCGCCTGCAGAGAGGACGGCACCGTGCGACGCCCCCGGGAGGGGGAGGGACCACCGCCTCCGTAAAGGGCCACCTGCCAGACTTCGTGTTCAGGGCTGGGGCATGGCGGAGAGGCGGCAGTGCCACCTGACCCAGAGCCAGGGGCCCCCACTCCCGCCAGCCGTTGGCGCTTGCTTCCCAGGGAGGGCAGGGAAGGGCCCCTCAGCAGGTGGGGGCTGAGACTGGCCTGGAGAGTCTAACGCAGCCCCTTGGAGCCACGCTGGGGTGGAGGCAAGACGGGCCAGACAGAGCTGCCGCATCCACCCGTCCCCTGCAGGGCAGCTGTGGGCACCTGCTCAGACCTGCCTGTGGCTCTCACCTGGGCACAAGCCATGGCGCTGTCCCCATCCACTCCCTTGTCTCCCCGGCCCCCAAGGAGCTCTGATACTCACCAACCTGGGAGACGGCCAGGCCCGAGGGGACCGGTCCGGGGGGCACTAGGCCAAAGGAGCCCAAAGCCGGCTTCGCAGCTGATCACCAGGCTCCACCCTGATTGTGGCCGAAGCACCCCGCGGAGGCAGGAGGGAACCCAGACGGGGCCGGGCCAGGTCTGCACGCTTCCAGAAGGAGGAAAGCCCAAGGAGAGACCCAAGGCAAGCGCAGGCTGGGGGCCAGAGCAGAGGCGGGCTCAGCAGCCCCGCAGGCCCCACCCCGGCCGAGATCAGGGGCCTCTGGAGCTGCTGGGAACACAGACCGACCGGCACAAGAAGCCACGACAACTTACTAACTCTAGTAGGGGCGGCTCAAAATCTGGCCACTTCCACATCGGCACTGCAAGGAAACACAAGCCTTGGTTGGTGTGAGCGGAACGGGCGGGAGTGAGGTCTGAGGACTCGCAGGGCCAGACCGGATGGAGGGTGGGGGCAGGAGACACCGGCTGCAGGGCGGAGCTGGCTCTCCAGCCCTTCGGGGGGAGGAGGTAGCAAGGAGCAGGGCTGCTCAGGCAGGGCGTCCCCAGACCAGCCCTTGTGGCTCTCACCCAGGGCAGGGCGTCCCCAGGCAGCCCCCAGGGAGAGCCGCACTGGCTGGCACTGGCTGTACCTCGGTTATTCTGTGGACGATACATGCGTCGGGGCTGAAAAGAGGCACCACACCCAACTCGGTGCAATAAATAAAACTTTTATTCAAACAACTGCAGCACAGGGCACAATTAAGATTAAAAAAAAAAGAGGAAAAGAAACAAGTATTTTCAGCGCTTTACGTCTTCACACAGCCGCGGTTTTGTGTCTACGTCCTTCCACTGCGCGTGGAATCCCTGGGTTTGAGGTCTCTCAGCAGAGCTAGAACGCCGACGCAGAAGGTTCTTTTTACACAGGTCCGTGCTCTGGCTTGTTTTTCCCTTAGTTATAAAACGGGCTCTGCCTGGAGCTGCTCTCCTCACAAACGCTACCAGCCACGTCCGAGCCCACGGGAGGGGCGGGAGGCTTTTGCGAAGTCACACCAGAAAGAGGAGCATCTGAAGTTTCGCGGGGCCGCGCCCTCGCTCCCTTCCCAGGGTCAGGGTGTGGAGACGCAAGGCCAGGGGCTGCTCCGAAGCCGCCGAGACACAGGGGACACGAGCGCGCCGATGGAGGGGGCAGGGACCACCTGCGCCACTGGGCCAGCCTCGTGCCCCTGCCCCGTGCAGCTGAGACTCCATCACAGGCTGGTTAAAGAAACATTTCCAGAACTCGTAGGCTTGGGGCTGGTCTCTGGAGGTCCTTGGAATGTCCGAGTGTGGCCAGACCCCTCCACGCCAGTTCACCGTGTGGTCACTGTGCCCCAAGGCTGGCGCCGCGCTCTGTCTGTACACTGTCAGACGGCGTCGGGGCAGCAGGCCCTCCGGAGCCCGGCCTGGGCGGCGGGCAGGGCCGGGCCGGGGCTGCGGCCTCCCTCACAGGAGCGGCCAGCTTCCTCAGGAGGCTTCCCGGGCTCAGCCGAACCCCTCTCTGGGCGCGGCCCTGGAAGGGTGCCCCCCGCACTCCGCCCATCCCGACAGGTGCCAGCGTGTGCTGGGGGATCAGATGCAGAGATAACAGTACGTACACCGGAGTCCATGCAGATCTGTTTTTTTTCAGGAAAAGTTCTTTTCCCGTTTTTCTTTTTTTTTTTTTAATGATTTTTTTTTTTTCAAACTTTAGACCCGGCTCTTGCTGAGCCTTTGAAAAGGGACAGCGCGTCATGAACACGGCAGGCGGGGAGCAGCGGCGAGGACGCCTCACCCGCGCCACCCGGCGGCAGGTCCCACCTGGCGGGACACACGGGAGGGGCGTGTAAACACGGGGTGCAGAGGTGGGGCAGCACCATGGACCCTGGGGGATCACAGAGTCTGGGGGCACCAACCAAAAGGCAGGGAGCGGGGCTGGTGGGAGAGAAACACCACCCAGGAGAAACCAACGGCGCCAAGGTGTAAACCGGTGAGGCCAGGCAGACGGGGCGCAGGGGCGGGAGCGCTTCTGGGCAGCAGCTGCCGGCGTCAGCGTCCTCACACTGTGGACACCAGCGTGCCGCTGCCGCTGCGGAACAAAGCACAGGACGGCTGCTGGGCACACGCCGCCCCGCCGCGGCCCTCGGCTGCTCAGGGTCGGCTGGCCACCGGCCCTGGGGGCAGGGGCAGGAGACCCCCGGAGCCAGGACAAGGGCTGGGCCCAGGTCGGGGCCCCAGGAGGCAGTGGCACCGAGCTGCCGGTGTGGGCTGGTTTTCGGGGGATGAGCTGGGGGGGAGGCGAACCCCCTCCTGGCTGATAGTGGATAAGGCGGGTCGACGCCGGGAAGGACGAGCAGGGCCACAGGGTGAAGGGGCTCCTGCTGTGCTGCAGGCAGCCCAGGGGGCTGCACTGGGAAAGAGTGGGAGCCCCGTGGTGGGGGCAGGGGGCCCCTGCTCTGGCTCAGACACAGGGCCAGGTGGGCTCCAACCCACCCCCATGGGAGCACAGAGGCAGCTCTGGGAGAGGCCGTTTCCCACTCGGCGATCTCTGGACTGCGGCCACAGGACAGGGCACCCTGCCCCTGCCCTGAAGATCCCATTCCACAGATGGTAGGGGGCACAGCAGGGTGAGGGACAGGGAACAGGCACCCCAGGCCTACTCACTCTGCCTTGGAGACACTGCGGTCTCCAGACAGGCCCCTGCAGAGCAGACCAGAGGGGGGAGCGCTCCATGGCGGTCCCCAGTGGAGCAGCTCCCCACCGCCCACAGACTCCACGGACGCATCTGAAACCCCCTTACCTGCTCACAGCCCGCGCCCCGTAGTCATCCAGGCCCTGTGGGGAGTGGTGAAGCAGAAGCAGGTCAGCTTGGGGTCCAGGGGGTGAGGCAGGGCCCGCAGGACAGGGGCTGGGTGGGCCAGGTGCCCCTCCTGACCACAGGGAGTGTAGTGTTGTCTGCAGCCAAGGGCATGAGAACGACGACAGTGACCTCCCAAGTTCACAGGGGGCCTCCTTGCCTGGCCTGTGTTCAGCTGTGGGCAGTGTGAGCTCACACTCATGGGCACGCTCAGGACAGGCCACCTGACAACCCCTCTCCACACACGACCCCCACGGACTGCACACCCTGCCAGTCACATGGCAGGAGCACCTGGGCAGGTGAGGGCTGCCTGGGGAACCCAGTGACACTGGGGGTATGGGCAAGTAACGGGGGGCTGGGCAGGGAAACCAAGCTGACAGGCTGGTGTGGGAGGGCAGCTGCGATGGATGATCACCTGCAGGCCCCCCATGCCAGCCTGTGCCGGCCCCTGTGCCTTCAGCGCAGCTGCAGCTTCCTGGCCCCTGGGGAAGGAGGGTGCGGGGCCATCAGCGGTGTTGGGAGCACCCTCCGTGGCCCTCCATGCAACAAAACCAAATCCAGAGACCATGAAGCGAGTAGCACACGGTGGTCAGACCCCTCCAGGCCTGGCCAGCTGTGCGCAAGGCCCCAGAGGCGCCCACGTGTTGCTGCTCAGCAGCCTGTCCCTGTGACCCCAAGGCACCATACCTCCCCTGAGGCTGGCCAGCCTCTCCCGGCCGCTAGGGCCGACCACCAGGGCCGACCACCAGCTCCAGCCTCACCTTCTCTGGAAGGCTCCGAGGGCCCAGACCCACCACCCCAGTCTTGCCCACTTAATTGTCTCAAACCATGTTCTCTCAAACTGCAAACTCCTGAAGACAGCCCTGGCCAACCCGGCACCTCACACAGCTTGTGCCAGGAAGCCCCTCTGTGAGGGGGGCTGGCGGGGTGGCCGCTCAGGACAACCACCAGGCAGGGAGGGTCCCCTACCATGCACGCAGAGCCTTCTCTGCCTCGTCCACCTCCAGCACCACATCACGCCGTCAGCGTGGGAGCCCTCAGCTGTCAGGTCACCTCCCTGGTGGTCAACCGAGGCTGCCCCAAGTTCTAGAGAAATGTGTTTTCTCCTCCTCCCTACTGCCTGGGGGGCTCTCGACCCCAACCTGAGGCCCGGCCCTGGAGACTGGCCCCTGCCTCCCACGCAGCCACAGCCGATGAGCGTCCTGGAGGTCTCAGCCCCTCCAGCCCCGAGCTTCCTGTTCAGAGCCGTGCGGGACTGTCCACGCTCACAGCCCAGCCCCACGGTGGCCTCAGGACTGCCACACATGCTGGGGGACCCACACCCAAGGACCCAGGCCTCGATTTTTTGACCCTGGCTCCCTGGTACCAGTGGCCTGGCCGTGGGTGTCAGACCCTGCCTCCCGAGGGGCCCAGAACCATGCTAACTAGGAGGTTCCAGTTCCTCATCAGGCCCTGAGTGGCAGGCGCCTGTGTCTGCACTCGGACCCATGACTGCAGGAGCTCCATGGCTCTCAGGGAAGGGTCCCCTGGACATCACGCCCTCCCAAGACAGCGTCCAGATGCCCCAGCTGAGGGGAAGGGCAGGCAGAGGAACCTGGGCCTTTTCTTGAGCCCAGAGACTGCAGATGACAACCGGCTGTGACCCCTAAAGTGGACCAGCAGGGGTGCAGATGCCAGGCCCAAACCCCAAGCACCCAGCCTTCCAGGGGAGGCGCCAACGTGGGGCTGTGGCCGAGTCCAGCCACCCACAGCCTGCTCGGGCCCCCGCGCTCACCTGGGCGAAGGCGGGCACAGCCACGCTGTACGGCCTCTGCTTGAAGGCGCCGGCCGTCTGGGCGGGGAAGGCCCGGGAGGACGTGCCATAGTCGGGGGGCGGGATGGCCAGGTCCTCCTTGTCCAGGAGGTTCCCAGTGCTGCTGCTCTTCCCCTGCTGCAGGCTGCGGGGACGGGTTGCCGGGGGTCAGCCCAGCCCCAGCCCAGCCGCCCCCAGCCTCGCTGGGCCCCTCAGAGAGAGCAGGACAGGAGGCTGCTCTCAGTGACCTGGGGTGCAGCCCTGCTGACTGGACCCCCTCCTCTAAATGGCAGCCACTCAGCCCCTCGGTGGTCCTGGTAGTCACTCTTGCCCTGAGGGCCAGAAGGACCTGGGGGCTCACGGGGAGTGGCTGGGGCCCCCCACCATGCACACTGCCCACAGGGGAGGGCTGCGAGGGTATGCCCCAGGCCTAGCGTAGGGCAAGGACAGTCTCCCCACAATGAGCCACTGAACAGGAGCCATCCCACAGTCATGATGACCACTCCTAACAGCACATCCACACCCCTGCATCTAAAGCCTCAGACGTGCAGTGCTAAGGGCACCTGCCGCCAGCACTCTCACCTCATGTGCAACCTGTCGCCACCGTCGCTGTCCAGAACCCGGGTGTAGGAGAAGGGGAACCAGCCCCGCCTGGAAGAGGAGACGCTGGTCAGAGTGCACCAGCCCCTTTGTCCTAGTGTGCCACCTGACCCCAAGTCCCACCGGTCCCCTGGCCTGGCCACACCCATCTGTGGAGGAGACGTGTAAATGCCCCAGAGAGACCAAGAGACCCCAGCTCCCACCGGGGGTGTTCATCCAGCTCTGAGCTCAGTGCCCTGGACAGGAGCAAGGCTAGGTGTGGGGAAGATGCCAGGACCCCAAGCAGGGTACCTGCTTCTTTTAACACATAAGTCTGGTCTCCGGCCAGGTGGCCCAGCTGGGCGGGGCCTCAGCCCCAGGTGGGCACACAGAGCCACACCACCACCACAAGACACCGTTCAGAGAGAAGCAGGTGTGGTGTCTGGGAAAGGGGGTGTCCCCCAGTGCCCCTGCCCCTCAGAACCCCCCTTAGGGTGGCGGCTGCCAGGAGGTCAGAGCGAAGCCCCGTCCGGCCTCTCCCTCCCAGGCTACGTAGGGAGGCACGCACCTGGGCAGACCCTGCCCCCAGCAGGGGTCTCTCACCCCGTCAACAGGCGTGGGCAGACAACGGTTGGGGGGGAGGGGCAGCTCCTGATGGGGCAGCCCCCGGGCGGAGCGAGAGCCAGACAGTGGCACAGCCTCTAGACCACGAGTATGACGTGAAGCCATGAAAGTGCGGCCCCCTTTGACCCATGTCCCTTCTAGAACCCAACTCCAAAGCTGGTCACACGTGCACAGGGCACGTGGGGAAGGCTGGCCTCTGCCGACTGGAGGCCGCACGCGGCAGCAGGGGAGGCGGGAGACGAGGGCACACGCGGGACGCACGGCAAGTCAGGGGATGGCGGGGGCCCGCGGCTGCGTCTGCTCGGGCTGGATGAGCAGCCTGCGGGAGGTGTGGGGCCTGGATGCCCAGGGGCCAGCAGGGCTGCTTCCCCCACCCCGGGGACTCACATCTTGGTCTTCTCGCTCTCGCCGTAGTGCCAGCCATCTCGGGCCTCAGGCACCAGCAGGGTGATGAGGTCGCCCTCCTTGAAGCTCAGCAGTGTGCTGTTGTCACCGGCCGCGTGGGAGAAGATGGCCTTCACCCGCATGCGGCCATTGCGCTCCAGGCCGGCTGCCATGGAGCTGGAGCGGGGCAGGGTCTTGTTCTCCGCTGCCGGGACGACAGGGCAGGTGTGAGGGTTCTCGCCCCAAGCGGGGAGACGACGCGGTTGGCCTGCATCAGCTCAGGTGCGCGGTGGTGGGGCGGCAGGAGGCCCCTGGTGGGCCCGGAGGTGGATGGTCCAGCCTGGTGGACACTCACCAGACCTCCGGGGCCCTTTGGACCCAGACTGCTGGGACGTGTGTGGACCCAGCCTCAGACCTAACACCTACCAGCGGGAGTACTTCCCAGGGCCCAAGCCCCACCTTTCTCATCTGCAGATTCGGAGCCCCTTACGGCCAAGGCCCCTGCGCGGCTGCAGGAGGGAGCGAGAGCCGGGCTGCAGGCAGGCGGAGAGTGGTCCCCTGTCCCTTGGTCCGGAAAGCCCTCCCCAGCATCACCCCTGCTCCTGTCATGGGCTGCGCTGCAGGGTCCCGGCCCTGCCCTGCCATGCTCACTTAACGAGGAGGCCGGCCCAAACCCAGGGTCCAGGGCAGGGACTTCACAGAGGTGGCGTACCCCCAAGCCCCCAAGCCCCCCACCCCAGCCCTCGGCCTGCCCTCAGGGTGGCGCCCCTCCTGCGGGAGGGGGGCAGGGCGGGGCCGGGAGCTCTTACTGGCGGCATAGCTGCTCTTGGGCGCCACACTCTTGCGCACGGGCAGCGTGTTGGAGTAGGAGTCGCTCAGCTTGCCCTGCGACTGCGGGGGGGGCGTGCTCTTGGGCGGGGCCGCCTTGCGGTCAGCCCAGGGGTTGTAGTCCTCGCTGTCCGGGCCCGAGACGCCGTTCATGACAGGCGCGTTGTCCTGGGCTGACAGCCGCTGTTGAGAAGAGGCAGCAGAGGCACGGTGTGGCAGGAGGGCCTGGCCTGGCGAGGCCATGTGGAGAGCCCCAACCCGCCACGCTGGAAAGCTTTCCAGAGCAAGGACTTACCCCCACAAATGGGGCCAGCTCGGGGGGCACTGGCAGGGGCTTGGCCCCCGGAATGGGGTCCGAGATGACCAGGTTGGACTTGGAGGCCGACAGGGCGCTGGGCAGGATGGAGCCGTTGCTGCTGGCCACCTGCTGCATCAGCTGCACGGCGCGGTCCGGGATCTTGTTGGGGTCCGCGCAGGCCTGCTGCCACAGGGGCAGCTTCTGCGCCAGCAGCTCCTTGCCCTGAAGTGGAGGTAAACAAGGTGGGTGGGAGCGAGGGCCGGCCGTGGCTCCTGCAGACGGGCAGGGCTGGGAGGGCCTCCGCACAGGGCCTGCAGCCGACCTCAGGATACGCCCCCGCCTCGGCAGCACAGAAGGCTTCTAAAGAGACACGCCTACCCGGGAGGGGGCGCTGCCCGGGCAGCTCTTCACCAAGCGGGGCACCCCGCAGCCAGCTCAGCCACCTGTGGGGCCCTGAGCCCCAACCCTGGAAAGGGGATGCAGTGCAGTGAGCCGTGCAGTCAAGGGATCCCCAGGAATGAGATCAAACCAAGGCCTGCCCTGGGCGGGGGCCTCCCCAGGAGCCCAAGGATGTTGAAATGCACAGGTGATCCCGTGGTCAGCCATGGGGCAGGCAGCCTTTGTGGACAAACTGCGAGATGCTGGGAAGAACACCATCCTTGCAGGTCTGAGAGTCAGGCCCCCACTCGGGCCTGAGAGCCCACCAGGGCCTGCCCAGGACACAGGCGGCCAGATAAGCACAAGGGCTGACAGAAGACAAGGAAACCACGGCCTGGAGAGGGACCCGGGGTAGGGTACAGCCAGAAGTGAGACACCAGCCTGAGACCCCCTGCAGCCCTTTCTAGAGTCCTGTGTCCATTGCATGGGGAGAGCCAGGCCTGCTGGCCCAACTGGGCTACCATACCTGCAGCAGGTGATACAACCCATGTCCCACTGCAGACCCCAGACCCGCTGGACGGAGCTACCCCCCGCCTGGAACAATCACGGTCTCCAAGACCTTGGAAAAGGCTGTCCAGCCCTCACTGCTTCTCCCCCTTTTCTTCCCACTTCTTCTGACCTGTGTCTGGGGCAGGGAGGGGCACCCACATGGGAAGACTGGACGATGCTGGACAAATAGCCCTTCTGAGCAGGCCATGGCCCTTTCCACCACCTGCTGGTTTAGACCAGGGGCCAGCAAACTACGGCCTGAGGGCTGGCTGCCCACCCGTAAATAAGGTTTGAGGACCACGGCCACACCTACGTGGTTTACACATCTGTGGCAGCTTCCGTGTGCGGTGGCCAAAACAGAAAACATTTACCATCTGGTCTCTGGTGGAGGTAAACGGCTGAGGAGAAAGCGGGTCAGCAGGGACCCAGCCCCAACAGGGGCAACCTAGGGTGAGGGTGCAGCCCAGGGCTCTACCAGGTGCCGACGGCCCCGGCGCTGCAGGGCCTGGAGCTGCACACCAGGCAAATGCCGGTGGCCAGCTGCTGGGGATGGGGGTCCTGCCCTCAAGCACTGGTGCCCTAGCCTGGGGCTCCTGCCTCTTTCTAACCCCTCAGGGGGCTGGGGTCCAGCTCCCTGGGAAGTTGCCTATCAAGTCTCGCTCATGCGCTGTCAGCTCCCCAAGAAAGCGGGCGGTGGCGTCCTGGGGCAGGACGGCTTTTCTGTCCTCCAGCCGCACGGACGAGCTCACGCGCTCCCTGACCAGCCGCAGGCCCAGCCGCCACCAGAGGGCGCACACGCCTGCTGCAGCCCTGCCTGGGGCTGCGTGGCAGTGCGGCCACTGCTGCTGGAACACTGCGGCTGGCAGCAGGTGCCCGCCCGCCCGGCGGTGCAGGTAGCGACGGGGCCCCTCCCACGTCCTGCTGCTAGCACAGGCCCTGGACGCAAAGCCACTTAGCAGGATGGCCCCACCCCAGCCTGCAGGGACACAGGTCCTGTCGCTGTCCTTGCCTAGCACCTGTGGTGAGGGCCCTCGGGCCAGCACCAGCAGCAGGGGCCTCTCCACGGAGGGAGGGCCTGTCTCCTTGGTGGCCAGGCCAGGGCAACCAGAAGCTGAGCCAGATCAAGCACACATGTGAGGCGCACGAACCCTGCTGACCCGCAGAACCCCTTATGGAAAAAGGACCAAACCAGGGCCTCCCTGGTCGGCTCAGCTGCCTGGCCACATCTATTCTCTCAGAACGTTCTGGAATGTCCCAGCGCACAGAGCTGATCCCACACCAGATCTACCTGTGGACTATGGGGAACAGAAAGTACACTGAAGCTGCCTATCCCTGCAGGGGAGCCAGTGTCCTCTGGGGCTCGCTGGCTCTGGGGGGGAGGGGTGCCCGGGGGAAGCCCTCGTAGTGGGCTGTCAGTGTAACTGCTCTCACAAAGACCCCAAAGCAATTTCTAACTAATCTTAAAACATCTGTACCCTTGACCTGGTAACTCTTCCTCCCCCAACTCTCCCTGGGGTCGGGATGAAACACACGGGGCACTGGGCACGGTGCTTTCATCACAGCTCAAGGCTGGGCACCCCGAGTTCCCTGGGGGAAGCAGCCTGTGTCTGCAGAGGCGTGCCTGGCCCCACACAGAGTGAGCACCTCACCTTGGAGTGGTAGGCGGCAGAGTTCTTGGCCACGGCGCACTGCTTCTCCACCAGGAAGCAGAACCTCCTCCTCTCCTCGGTGAGGGCAGTCTTGTAGCCGTCCGACACATAGCTCTCCAGCTCGCCCTGTTTGTTGCCGATCGCATCGATGTACTGAGGGGGAGGGAGGGCAGGCAGGTGAGCCCTCGGCAGGACAGCATCCACCCACCTCCAGTTCTGGGCAGCCCCACACAAGTGGAGCGGGCCACCTCCCAGCCGGCCCCCTGGCAGGGGGCTTGGCCACGTGACTCACTCTGGCCACAAGTGTGCCCTGCTGTGTCACTGCCCCCTGGCTCCCTGGCCCCTCTGAGCCCTGGCGGCTGCACATGTAGAGACCACACTGGCGGATAGCTCAGTGAGGCCTGGGGGCGGCATAGCACCTCCAGTGGCTCCTAATGCCAACCACTGAAAGCCACCCCAACGGCTGGTGCATCAGGAATGCTCAGCCTGCGTGGTGTGTCGAGATGACTAATTCACACCCAGATCCCACGGGGGTGGGCAGAGGATGCGGACGCAGAAGGCTGCCTGACGCTCGGGCACAGTGGAACGTTCTGCAGGCTGGAAAGTTTTGGTAATAAAGTCCTGGGCAGCTGTCACAGGAGGCAGGAGCACCGACATGCACCATCAGGGCCCAAAGAGCCCCCTCAGCGTCCGTGTGTGCAGGCCCGTCGAGCCCCGGTGGCTCCAGTGGGCACAGGGCCCTCCTGGCTCCCTCCTGTCTCCCCTCTCCTCTGCACCCACCGTCCATGAGGTGTGCAGACACCCCAGCCCTGGGGTCTCTGTCGGGGAGCAACTTTTCCAGAATCGAGCCCCGTCCTCAGGCAGGGGCAGGCCCGGGCCGCGAGGGTGCGGCCTCCCTGCAGCTCTGACTCCGTGTGGGTGGGCGGCAGCGCTCAGCTGGAGGGATGAGGACTAGCCTGCTTGCCGGCTGTGGGCTCGGCCCCCAGGCTGTCACCAGCGCACTGGCTCTGCCAGCCTGAGTACAACACCCTGGCACGGCCTGCCCTGCGCTGTGCGCTGTCACCAGAAATGGGACCCTGCTCCCTCTGCTCTGCAGACCACCTCGCCTCCCACACTGAACCCCACCTCCGCGCCCTGGAAGACCAGCTTAAATGGCCTCAATGTGGCCAGCCCACTACCCACCCCTGAGGGAGCGGCAGGGACACGGCTATGACCATGGGGCCCGAGTGCCTGAGAAACGTCTGAGGGGAGAGACCTCCAAGGCAGGGGGCGTCCAGCGGGCTCTGGGCCAGGCCTGCTCCCCACCCCCCTCCCTGCACCCACCACGGCAGCCTGGAGGCTCCAGAAGCTCTTCTGGTTACTAAACATGCCAGTGCCTCCTGCCCCCGCTGCCGCACAACCTCCTGCACCACGGCTCCTCTGGGAAGTGGGGGTGCGCCTGCAGATCGGGGGTGCTGCTGGGGGCCTGTGGAGGGCATGGTGGGCGAGGCCACGCTGTGGGGGAGCCCTCAGATGCCACCCAGCAGCCTGCCCAGGAGCTGGCTCAGAACCCTGGGGTGCCTGTGAGGACAGGAGGCCTGGGGGTGGAAACACTCCTGGACAGAAGGGCCTGGAAGGGGCAGGGCTTGCTCAGAGAAGGGACACTGATGAACACTCCTTCCCCTGTCGCCGAAACAAGCAACGCCCAGTGCTGGGGTGAAGCCCCCAAGGGCCCCAAGCTCGCTTTGCTCCGTGGCTGTTCTCTCCCCTCCAGGGGACGTTCGGACATGGACATGGCCTTGCAGGCTCCAACCAGCCCCGGACAGGGATACCTGCCTTAGCCCATCCCCACACACGGGCTCGGCTAGGGTCCCAGGAGCCCCCTAAGGGAAGGCTCATGAGAAGTCTCTGCGAGGTTCTGGAAGGAGTTCAGGGTTTAACCCCCAGAGGAAGCCACACCCAGGCCCTTCGTGGTGTCCCCACCTCCCACTCCCCCTTGAGGCTGCTCCAAGGCCAGCCAGGCCTGGGAGATGGGGACTCAGGGTGAGCCAGGCATGTGCAGACCCCACGCCCGGGCGGGACGGGCTGAGGCGCTTAGAAGGCCTAGTTACCACCTGAACAGGGACTTCGAGGAGGCAGGGGCGCCTCTGTGAGCGGTCGTCCCAGGACAGCGGCGCAAACCAGGACGTGGGCCCCCGGGGTCTGGCCGCCCCAAGCCGGCTGCTGAGCACAGCTCCTCCCCGAGCCGCCCGGTGTCCCCGTCGTCCTGCAGATGGTTTCTGGGTTTTCAGGCTGCGGCACCGTCTTTCACATCAACGCCCGTGCTCCCTGGAGGGGAGGGAAGCCAGCGCTGGACATGCAGGCGCGCGGCGCTGGCCTCATTAGCTGCCTGGCGGCCTCCCGTGACGGGACAAGGAGCGGTGGCTTACTTTTAAGATCTCCACTTATTCAAACAAGGCCCGACAGTGGCCCAGGTCTCAGGCGGGGTAACTGGAGGGTGGGCAGGAGAGCCATCCTGGTGGCCCCCAAGAGATGGCTGGCCCGAGAGGGGCCATGGGCACTGGGGGCCCCCACACCCAGCACCCCAGCCGGGACACACGCATGCCCTGCTGCTGAGGAACAGCGGTCCTCCTGACTCCTCTTCCAGGACACCAGCTCCTCACGGAGAGAAGCCACCACTTCACGGGGCAGATACTGGAAACTGAGGCCAAGAGAGGAGCGTCGGCCTTGAAGGCGAGGGACAGAAGGACGCCCTACCACGCAGGCTCCAGGCCCCCTGGCCGCTGTGGACAGGGACACCCCCCAAGATGCAGGAGTGTGCACGCTTTCTGGAAAGCGCAGAGGACAGAACACGCGTGACCCCACAGCCCAGTGACTTAAGCCGCAGGAGAAGCCACAGCCGTCCCTGCCCATCCCCCGCCCGGCTCCGGCTTACCGGGTGCCATGGCGACGGCACTGTAGAAACACCCAGCTGAAAGCATTTAAGACCCACAGAACGCGCCCACTTAGTCACCCTGGGCTGAACAGCCCTGTAATCCGAGAAGACAAAAGTGGTCAGAACACGTGTCTCCTCTCCCTCCGGAGCAAGTGACTCAGAGGGGGGGAGGAGCGCTGGCTTCGGTTTCCCCATGGTGGCTTTCCCACGTTCCTCAAAGCCCCACCAGCGCTGGGAACCAGCGCTGCAAGGATGAGGGACTTGACTAGCTGGGACGCACAGGAAGGAGCAGCAGGAATCTGATGCCCCCAGACGGCACTCGGTCACCGGGCACCTGCTGGCCAGGCCTATGCCCCCTCCCTGGTCTGAGGGACCCGACAACCCAGGCCCAGAACAGGGAGGCCGGCCCAGGGCCGGCAGGGGGAGCGTGGTGGGAGCTGTGGCAGTGGATTGCTGGAGACCCCTTCAATCTCATTTAAAGAAGGGCTCAGAGCAAGACTCAGGCCCGGGCTAACAGAGATAACCGCGCCCTCCTGCCCACATCCTCGGCAAAAAGGGCAGAGTCTCTCTGGCAGGCGTCAGGGGCCTGCTCCCCGGGGCCTGGGCTCCACGCCCACCTTGCTGGGTGAACCCCGCCAAGTCTCTGGACCCTCTGGGTCTCCATTTCTCCATCTGGAAAGCTAGGGCCCAGATGGTCCAGATCAGCTCTGCCCAGTAGGGCAGCCCCTGCCGAACGCGACCCGGGAGGTGAGCAGGTCACATCCAACTTCAAAGACTTAGGAGGGAAAGCAGGATGCAGAACATCTCAACGGTCTACGTGCTAACGTGGCGTTCTACACACACCCGGCTGACAAAACGCGCTATTAAAGCAGCTGCACCTGCCGTTCTGGGCACTTTTCACACAGCCACCTCTCAGGAGAGCTGTGTCCAGTGCTGCCCTCGAAGGCCTTCCCAGCTCTGATGGGAGCAGCTCCAGACTTCCCTTGGTGCTGTCCAGGCAGGCAGCCCGCCATGCGGCTCCATCAGGGGACCTGGGGGTGGTCATGGAGGGGAGCAGAGTTCCCCAGAGGACCCTGAGTGTCCTAACGCTGTGTCCTCTGTACACAGCAGTCCTGAGAGGGTGCAGCGGCCTCTGGCTTCTCACTCATTTTTTTTCCAGGTGGACAGACCCTTAACTGATTTAACTCTGAAGAAAGATGTCCCCGCTGCTGGGTTGCGGTGCCTCGTCCACAGACTGCCTTTCACACTGAAGAGCTTTTTAAAACAAGAACAGCAGACACAAGAGAGGCTTGAACCACTGCCGTCAAACTGCACCCGTCCACGGGCCAGCCCCTGCCGTGATCTTTCTTGAAAATCTAAATTATGGTTATTTTGTTTCTGCTTTGTTAATTACACACCCCTTTAAATAGCAGCGTCTCTCTCCTTTCTCGGAAGGCAATCTGGATGCCTCCTGGAATGAGGGAACCCAGGGAGGGGAGCAGACGGACGGGACCACCATGCCCCAGCTACAGCCCATGTCCCTCATCAGGTATAGTCGAGGCTCCGCTCTCTGCTTCTCAGGGAGGGAATGGGGAAGTGGATCAGAGTGGCTCTGGGCCCCTGGCAACCTCAACCCTGGGTGGATGGGTGGGCTACGGGTCGGGCCCTCTGCTCTCCCAACAGCAGGAGCCTGCCTGGAACGGCTGCAGAGAACCAGAGCTGGGTCAGCAGGGACATTCTAGGCCCTGGCTCTCTGGCTCCATCCACCAGGTCTGGACCACACTGGGGGTGACCCCTGCCCCACGCCCGCCCCAGGCCCAGCCACCTACCTCCTGCCCTCTCTTCCTGGGCCCTCACCTGCTTGCGTGCTTGCCGGCTCCTCCCTCGGCGCTCATTGCCGGCACTCGGGGTGGGAAGGACACCCCGTCTGGCCACACACCCCAGTGAATCCCGAAGGCACAAACAACTGCTTGGATTTTAACAGTCTAGGTGCCCCTTGGAGCACAAGGGCTCCTGCTTGTGTTCAGTCTGTTCTAATCGGAGTTGGGCTGGGGGTGGGGCCAACGGAAAGCAAAACGGGAGAATTCCTCACCGAGTCCCTCAGGATGCACCGGGGGGACATGCACCCTGCCCAGCCCTGCCCGCACCGCTCCCCGCAGTGCCCTGAGACAGCCCTTGGCACCAGCCACACCCCCACCCAGACCCTTCAGGCTCTGATGGTCAGAAGTCCTAGAAACCACTGACCAGCAGGGAGCCAGGTGCCCAAGAGAGACCCCAAAGCTTTGAGAACCCAGAAATCAGGCTACAGCACGACCACTCACACTTGCGTGCCAGGGGAGGGGACCCTGGGCCAAAGAGACAAGTTCCTGGGTGAGGCCTGTCACCACACCCTGTCCCCGGAGCCCCCTCCACACAGGTGGGCGTTTCTTGTTGGCACCTGGCCTAGTGAATCTGGCAAGGCCTGGAGGTTCGGGCAGTGACTTCGGCCGTGAGGTCAGCACCTGGTGAGTTCCCTACTTTCAGACAGAACCCCTGTCCTAGTTTGTGCCCCAAGTGCCTAAGTGCCTGTTCCCCGACCTATAATTAAAATCAGTTCTTTAAAAAAAAAAACTGTTCTTTTTGTAGAAGTCCCAAAACACAGTCTCAATTATCAGCAGTTCCCAAAAATGGCTGACACTGACCCAGTCCCACTCACGGGGACCCTGTCACGGACGGACAGATGGACACGCTCGCTCTTCCTCCCCCTGGGGCATGTCCGATCAGCTCCCCCACCCCTTTCACCACTCCATGGACAGTGACCACCAGACATGGCCTGTCTTCAGTGCTTCACGGGCGCTGGCCCAGGGGGATAAGACTGGCCATGCCTGGCAACAGAGAGGCCTTGGGGGAGGCGTGTAGCTGCTCCAAGGGTCCACCCCCTGCCTGGTGGGCACCCAGGCAGCCTCTCCACCCTCCCTGGTGAGTGTCCTGCACACACTAAGCCCGAGATTGGGAGAGGCAACATGTGGGCCAGGGGCTCCAGAAGGCACACACGATCCCTGGGAGCGACTCCAGAAAGACCACCCATCTCGGGAGCACGGAGCAAGCCCACGCCCAAACCCACACACAGGAGCCCCGGGCAGCGTCTCCACACCTGGAAACCAGAGTCACACGGGCTCCGGCAGGCCGGGCAGCCTACCTCCTCTGTCAAGAGGTGCAGGTAGCTTGAGTCAGGCCAGGGGCTTCTGCGGCTCGAGGACGCCCGGGCGGGGCTCCCTGTGCCAGACGTGGGGCCCAGGGCCACCTCCACCTGCATGTACTGCCCACTGGGCCACACATGGCTCAGGCCCCTGGTGAAGACCCCCCGAGTCCGAGAGGCCCTGGGGAAACAAGGAGGCTCTGAGGGAGCAGGGGAGGCCACTGGAGCCGGGGGCTCACCACTCAGGTCACACTGCCTCTGGGGGTCAGTCCCCACCTCCCGAGGGGCCCCAACAGGTCAGGATCCCGCCCCGACAGATGACAGTGTGTGGGCATGTCTGCCTCGAAGCAAGCAGGCCTAACAGCCAGGACGTCCTGCGGGCCCAGGCGAGGCCAGGCTCTCCAGGTCGGGGCCACAAACTATAGCCTGGATGGAGCTGCCCTGATGGCCGGTCCACTACCAGAGTGGCCCGCGTGAGAGCTGGGGATAAGCCACTCAGACACAGAGAGACGGGAAAAGCAGACTCCTGCTCTTCCTCAGGAAAAGAGTGTCTTGAACAGGCCACTTCCTGGGACTAGCAGGACCTCAGCCAAGGCTTCCGGCTCCCAGGCCAGGGCGGGGCCTCCCGTGAAGGGGCGGGGCCTCCCGTGAAGGGGCGGGGCCAGCTCAGCCCAGGCATTTCCTCCCGGGAAACGCGGGAGGGGCGGGGCTGCCACACCCCTCCCAGCCCTGAGAGAGGTGGCTACACCTCAAAGCAGAGCCAGTCCCGGCTCCCGGCCAAGGTCTGCAACGGCTGCAAGAACCAGAAGGAGCAGCCCCAGGTGCCAAGGTGCCCTCAGCTGCTCCGGGGGGGGGGGGGGCTGGGCATCTCAACAAGGCCACCAGGCAGGACAGGAACGTCCACCAGACAGGAGGCCAGCGCGCCTTCTGCCAGCTCAGAGCGCACCAGGCGCCCACCCCTCCAGCGCAGACGTGGGGAGAGGGGCTGGCTCCACGGCAGCCCCAGCCTGGCCTCTCGGGTTCCACGCCCCCAGAGAGCAAAAACCACGCTGGCTGGACCGCCCCTTAGCAAGATGACCGGAACAGCGGCACATACTGGCTGTCTCCGTGCGACCTGCCTGTGTCGTGCGCCAAGAGGGGCAGCGTGGAACACAGCCCCCAGTCCTCCCAGAGAGAAGTGCCATTACTTGAGAAAGAATCACTGCACTGAAACCCTCGGGAAGCCGAGTCAGGTGGAAAAGGCGGGGGAGGAGGAGGAGCAGCAACGATGGAGGTGGGGCAGACGAGGGGAGCTGCTTCATCCAGGCCCCGGGGCCCGTCCTGCTCAGGAGAGGGAGGAAGGCGCAGGTGCCCCTCACGAAGGGGGAAGCAGGCTCAGAGAGGTGAAGGAGCTCACCGTGACCACCCGGCCTGTGCACAGGGGCACAGCTGGGATCCATACCAAAATCTGGCTGCCAGGGCCTTGTGGCTGTGCCCGGATGGGGGGACAGGCCAGCCATGGTCCATCTGCAGGCACCTGGGTGAAGAGCAGCTGCTACAAGTTCTGGGAGGCCTGAGTGAGAAGTGGGGGTGACCGGGCCTCACAGGGCAGCAGAGCTGTGCTGAGAAGAAAAGGCAGAGGGAAGGCTCGGTTGTGCGGTGACCCTCGGACACAGGAAGAAAGGTCATCATTGGACGTCTCCAAGGCCCCAGGAGGCCAGGGAAGACGTGGCCGGCCTCGCCAAGCCAGGGGACGAATGGGAGGCCTCCTGCAGGAGAGAAGACCCTCCAAACTACCTGTGCGGGAAGACTCGGGTTTGCAGGACCCGCCCTCTCAGCCCAGAGTGGAGCAGGGGGCGCAGTGGAGGCCGGGAGGGGGGTCAGGGCTCTCCTGGAGAGAGAGCTTTTGCAGTGGGTGGAGGGGGCTGGCGGGCTGAGGGGGCTGCGCCGCTGGGGACCAGAGGTAGCAGAGTCACGATGACTCGGGCCTATGTGGAACTGAACGACGCCAGCGCGTCCTTCTCTGCCGCAGGACGCGCTGGACGGGCACAGACCCTGATGGCAGCAGGGCCAGCTCGTCCAGACTGAGGGCCTCGGCTCAGCGTGGAGCCTCTGAGTATGGGGCCCTAAAAGAGAACGAAGCACAGATTCCTGACGGTAAACACGAGCGGAGCACTGACCTCGTCCCTGCGTGCGTGGGCCTCGAAAACAGCCGACGGCGAGCAGCCAGACGCAGAAGGCCACGTGGGACTGTTCCAGTCACACTGCTGGGGGTGGGGCTGCTGATGGCCACTGAGAGCACCCCAAGTGGGCGGGGGGGACGGTTATATGACTCTACGAAATACACTCGGGAACTACTGAGCTGTGCGCTTTCAAGGGGTGATCTGCACAATATGTGAATTCTCTCCCGATAGAGCTGTTCAGGAAAACCACTTTGGGGGTGGTGCGCAGGCTCCCCTCCCCTCTCAGCAGGCAGCTGAACCCCTGAACAAGCTGGTCTCCTGTCCCCATTGCCAGGCCATCCAACCAGCCCCCGGGGGTCCCTCCGAGGGGGCACTGAGGGTGTCACTGCCCTCCCAGGCAGTGGGGGAATTGTCCACCAGTCAAGGCTTTCAGGAAGCAAAAATGACACTGCAACAAAGGCGGGACAGAACAGAGCAACAGACACACACCTGCACAGGTGTTTCTGCAACCTCCTGCCCTAGCTCCCAGGAACTCACTCCTGGAAACGACTCAGATGGGCTCACGGCAGCACCCTTGCTGCGGGGGAAGGCCTTGAAGTGGTGACGGGTATGGACAATCCTTGAAGATGACAGTCATGAGACTGCGGACGTGGGGAGGGGACATTACAGAGAGGCAGGAACTGCACCATCGCAACCGTAGAAACACTTGAGTGAGGGCGGTGGCAGCGGCACAGAGGGGGGCGCTCCACCACCGCTCAGCCAACTACCACTCGGTAGATGACAGACCTCATCTGCTGCCGCCCCGCCTGTCCCCTCCACCAGGGGCCCCAGGCACGGGGTGGGGGGCAGGGCGGGCAGGCTGGTCGGGGGAGAAGGGCCTCCTCATTTACACCGCACTCGAAGGGGCCTGCTCCAGAGGCAGGATCGGCCTCTCAGACCCAGCGTGACCCTGAGGCCTTCGCAGGCAACAGTGTCCCTGCACCCCAGGGCTGAAAGCGTGCACCCACACACAGAGCACTGCAGACAGGGCAGTGAGGTGCCCTCAAGCTTGCCGCCCTGACGGCTGGTAGGGAGGGGAAGGGTGGGCTTTGAAAGGCGAAGGGTCCACCCCCAGGGGTCACCACCACTGCTGACGGCCGGGGAACTGCTTCCTCCTCATCTGAGACACGTGACGTCAGAACGGCGTCTGGGTCTGATCTATGTAAACTGTCCACGGGGTTCTGGTGAATCGGGTGTGTCGGGGTCATGTCTGCCACAGGACACACAGTCCTACCAACTGTTACCAAGGCTGTGCCCCTCCTGCCCCGGAGCGCCATCTGCCTCACGCTGCAGGGCTGCTGAGATGCTGGACCGGCCAGCGTCTGCCACCGGAGGCTCGGGGCCCGTGCTGGGAGCGGGCAACCATCGGCCAGTCAGAGTGACAGTCGGGAGTCCCTCTACGAGGCAGGGTCCTAGGGGACAGGCGGGGAGGCTCCCTCTGCCTTTCTGCTCCTCTGGCAGACTCTCAGGAAGGGGCTCTCACAGGAAGGGGCTGCGACCTGCTGGTTCCACAACACGAGGCGCCCGCTGCCCAAAATCCCCCGGGAGGTTGGAGCCTGGCTCTGCCTGGACCCATCGGGGGGCCGGCCTCCGTCCCTGAGGCCGAGGCGCTGGGGACGGCGGGTGGGCAGGCGTGCACCCCCTCGCCCTGACAAGGCCCCCAGGCCCTGTGCGTCCCCCACGTGCACCCCACCTGCAGCTCCTTGTCAGAGTACTTCTGGGGGTTTTTGCTCCCCTGGCTCTTCTTGCGGAGCTTCTTCAGCTCGGCCTGGCACTTGTCCAGCGCGTCCCCTTTGCTCCTTTGCTCCGCCTGGTACTTCTTAAGCGCGGCCTGAAGTTCAATAACAAACACGAGGCATGTGATGAGCAGGAGAGCCCCTCCCGCCCTCAACACGGCCACAGCGCCCGGACCCGGGACGGCTGCAAACCCAAGTGTGTGTGTGCGCGTGTGGGGCTCCCTGAAGGCCACGGCCCTGCCAACCCCGCAAAGACTGGGCTGGTTGAGACCCCAGCCCAGCCCCCGGGGTGTGAGCACCTCACGTGACCCGTGTAACAGAGCTCAGCCCCTCCCCCTTCTCATCACTGGGCAGAGGTGACAGGGCACGAACGCCTCAATGAAACTGCGGGCGGAGGAGTCCACACAGGGGCCACCGGGGCCACCTCACGGCGTCATCTTTACTAAAGGCAGCCGAGAGATGAGGGCAGCAAAACCAGCACGTGGGGCGTCAGAGGTGAGGGGCCCCTCGCCCACCCCCCCAGGATCATGTTTAGTCTCAAATGGACACGAACGTCAGAGGGGCTGCAGGAGCCCCAGGGGGCAGGAAGCTCATAGGAAGCTGAAGACCCTCAGACCCGGGGAGGGCTCCAACACAGCAGAGGCGGAGCCGCGCCAGGCGGCCCAGGGCATGGGCGGGGCTACTTACACTCAGGTACCTGGAGTCCAGCTCCACCTTCTGCTCCAGCTGCGTGAGCAGCTCATTGTGAAAAGACTTCAGCTGGATGCAGAGAGGAGAGCAGCAGTCAGCTCTGATGTACGACCCAGGGAGGGAGAGCCGGGCGGTCCCCACGACCACGGCACCAGGCACCCCAACGTGAGGGGCCCACCTGGTCTGTGAGTCGCCGACTCTGCTGTGACAGTTGGCCCGTGGGGCCAAGCAGACCCAGGGCTGAGCAGTGAACTGAAGTCCTGCCTTCCCATGCGGAAAACAGACTGCCTCCCTGATGTCCCCCATCCCGTGTGGGGGGGGGTGTCTCAGGCACAAGCTGGGCCGGCTGGGTGCTGGGTTGGCCTACAACCAGGGTGCACCTGTGCTTCCCTAGGCCCACCACTCGCAGTGTCCCAGCGGTCACTGACCATAAGACCCCATCTGGCCCAAGCCCTTTCCTCCTGGGTCCACTGCATATCCTCGGCCATGGGGGTCACCTCCCCAGCGTGTGACTCCTGTCCAGGGCCTGGGTACGTCCCCGCCTTTCTGAGCATGACCACAGGACAGTGCATCCTTCTCTAGTGGACACACAGCCACAGCATACGACCGGCTCCTCCTCCGCCTCTGGGGCACCCGCCCACCACCGCCGCCCCTCCGTCCCCGAGCGCCCACACCAGGAGGCTGGGACTCACCATCTCCTCCAGCTGATTCTGAATCTGCCTGTGGACCTCGGCCATCTGGAAGAGAACGTCGCCTGGGAGGCAGAAGGCAGGAGAGAGAAGCGGGAGGACTGTGAGCTACCCAGAGTGACCGTCCCGCCTCCCCCACTGCGGCCGCGGAGTGGACAGCAGGCCAGGGGCAGGGGTGCTTCTCCAGGGGACACCACCAAGAGGCGGTGGAAAACTCCAGAACAAGGGTGCCAGCCCTCAAGTGTGCACGGCTGCTTGGCATCTCTGAGGGCTTGGGGTCTCAGGTGCTGGCATCAAAGCCAAGGTTCACGACAGAGCTAAGAACCTGGAGACCCCACCTGTGCAGGTTTCAACCCGGCGTGTGAGCCCGCGAGCCCACGCATCTCCCTCACGGGCACAGAGCAAACAAACCTCCACAACGCCACTCATGGGGAAGACGGCCGGTGACCCTTTCCCACCCCGAGAGGAGCAGGGCTTCCCTCCTCCACCGAGGGCTCCGATCGAGCAAAGAGACGCGCTCCAACCACAGGCCCGCGCATTCGGGGACTGAGCCAACATATCCCCCAACCCTGGGGCTCCGGCCCCTGCAAGGGCTCTAGGACCCACTGGCTGGCTCTGGGACCCGAGGCCTGGCCAGCACCTGCGACCTCCATGCGAGAGGGCTCGGCTGCTCCAGAGCAGCGCGGTGTCAGGGGCACGTCAGGGACACTGCCTCTATCGGCGGATTCGCACGAGGCCGACTGAGAGGTCGGGCTGTGAGAGCGCAAGGAGCAGGCGGCCGCCAGGGGCCACATCCAGCTGGACGCCAAGGACAGGGGCAGAAGGGGACATGGGACATGGAGGAGTCTCGTCTCCGCCCTCAGCTGAAAGGAAACCACTGGGACAAACCAGCGGGCAGCAGGGGACAGGCCAGGCTGCCGCCTCCCTGCCCTGCCCAGTGCGGGCCCCCCGCTCCCCTGCGGGTGAGGCCTCCGGCACAGCCACGGCCTCTCAGGGCCCCTGATCTGACTGCACGGTGGGGACGCCGTCCCGTGTGTCAAGGAGAGCAGGCGCAGGGAGTCCAGACCCACAGGTCACTCTCTGGCCCCAAGTGCCCTCTCAAGGGACGTGAAGTCCGTAAATAAGACGCAGAGCAAGTGGCGGTGGAGGTCACACTGTCGGCCACCCTCTAGGCCCCAGGACTGAGAGCGTCCTGATCAAACAAACACACGTGTCCGTAAAAAGGCCGCACACGCCTAGCTCAAGAACATCCGAAAAACAACAGAAAACAGCAAGTCCTTTAAAAAAGGACTCTTGTTGCCAACAAGACTATGTGGAGCTTCTAGAGGATTCTGGCCCCCGCACCCCGGGCTCTCCCGACACACTGGGACCCCAGCGTCTCCCGTGTCCCCCGGGCCACAGCCATCTCTCGGGAGTGCACGCGGGGAGGAAGCACCAGGCCCCGAGCTGCGAGCCAGCGGCTGCACGAGCCAGTCCACACGGGGAATTTCCATCAGTTTTATAAGCGGACACACAGGTCCTCTTCCTCCGAGTTCCTTCCATGGGTCTTTGGAGCCCGTGGGCCGGCCAGAGCCACACCTCGTTCCTGGGTGCCGTGACCCTTCCTACCTTCTCTGGGCTTGAAGGACAGCATGGCGTGGGGACAACCTCCCAGGCCCAGCCACCAGGGGGAGGAGGCTGCCAGGCTCTGCCAGACCCCGTCTGGGAACCAGGTCCGTGTCCACGGCACAGGTGGGCCCTGAACTCGAAAAACCAGGTTTAACAAAACAGCAGCTCAGACCCAGGATGGCCAGAGCAAACAGCAGGGGAGCGGGATTATCAGCTCAAGAGCCACCGCCCCACGGGGCCGCCAGGGCCCAGGAGTGGACAGAGGGTCGGGCAGGTAGGCGGCCACCCCAGGGCCCTGATGGGAGGGCAGCCGGGGCCACACCCGCACGGAGGGAGGGGGAAGGCGTGAGCAGCAGGGACAGGGGAGGCCACAGGGTTCACATGGGTGCCACGAGGCTCCACCAGGACAAAAACAGAGAGGTATCTGAGAACGAGGCGACGCCCCTCCTGTGTTTACCCAGCGAGGCAGGCAGCCGGGGCAGCGGTGACTCACCTCTGGCTGCACGCCCTTCAGCTCTGAGTTTTTAAATTCCTGGTACTCCCAGTAACCTCCAACACAGCCTCACGTCTTTAGACTAAGAGTGGAGCTTAGCACCCGGGGCACCACCCCTCCTGGGGAAGGCAGGGGCTGGGCTGGGGCAGCCGGTGCGTCTTCACACACACGGGTACACACACAGGAATGAACATCGGAACAGGAGCTGTACTTCCACGCAGATACAGGCGATGTGCCGGTTCTCTCTGTCCCCTCTAGCAGTCCGGCCAGACACAGGCTCCTTCTGTCTCGTGGCTAACACAGGACAATGGCAGGACAGTCACCACCACCTCTGCTCCGCACAACTGTGGCCTGGGGGCCGAAGAGCCCCACAGAGGGAGCGTGTGCCCCTGGAGAGAGGCCGAGCAGCCCCAGGAGCCAGGCTGGGCCCTTGTCCCCTGGGGTGGTGGCCTCGCCCTGGGCGACAGGGTCAGAAAGAATTGGTCCAGCTTTCCAGGGGAAACAGCCCCCCAATGAGAAGGCAACACTGGAGTGGGGGTGACCAGCCCGGAGGAGTCGGAGCCCAGGCCCCCAAGGACACTCACAGGTCGAACCACCACCCGATTGCAGAATGTTCCCGTCACTCCAGAAAAAGACCCTGTCCTCATCAGCGGTCACTCCTCCCTCCAGACCCAGGCAACCACTCATCTACCTTCCGTCTCTATGGACTCCGCCCCCTGGCCTGGGCATTTCGTGTCAACGGGGCCCGGCAGCACGGCCCTCTGTGTCCGGCCTCCTCACGGCGCACGTGTTGAGGCTCACCTGCGCCACAGCGGTCACGGCCTTCCCTCACAGCCGCCTGACGTCCCGCCTGAGGGGCGGCCGACCACGACTGTTCATCCCTGTCCGTCAGCGGACACTGAGGTGTTTTCAGTTCTGGCTGTGACAGACGGTGCTGCTATGACAATCCGCTCTGCTCGCAGAGCGACTTTATTGCATAATAACCCTAAACTCTGCCTGTACACAATTAGCCTTCACAATATGAGTTTTGAAGTTTTCCCATCCGCTTAGAGCTGAAGAGTCCACTGGCCAGCAGACCCCCGGGGAGCTGAGTAAACTGGGGGTCCGCAGCCAGCGCAGTGACCATGGGGTGGGGGGGCCAGAGCCTCGGACCTCCAGAGCCACCAGGCCCTCCTGACTCCTCTAGAGCTGGACCACGCGCCGCGCCGCCGGGAAGGGGCCAGGGCCTCCCCAGCACCACCGCCGCCTCTGTGGGGGCCGCTCCTTGCTCCGGGCTAGTCCGGGTCCCCTGGGAGGAGGAAACTGCAAATACTAACAGGAACTAATTCCACAAGGAGCCTGCCTCTCTGGCAAGTCTCGGTGACTCAGCAGTCACCCCTTCAAAGCAGAGGGCGCTGGCCCCTCAGCAGGAGGTAGTTTCTGCCAAACCTTGGGGTCACGAGCACCAGGGCTCAGTCCCTCTGCCTCTTCCTTACACATCTCATTTCACCATTGATGCGAGAATATTCCCAACAGACCCTCAAAAGCGAGCGCAGCCCCAGGCAGGAGCCTCGGCACCAGGACCCGGCCAGGACGCGTGCTGGCCAGCCCTGGGGACGGAGGTGCCCACCGGTGGGAGGAAAAGGCAGAAGCCAGAGCCCCCACGGCACAGAGGGGCCGCGGTGATGCGTCAGGACGCGCAGGGCTGAGGACGAGGGAGGCCCAGGAGCGGGAGGGCCCCGCGTCAGGGGACGGCCAGCGGGGCCAACACTCAGCACAGAAGCGTGAGCAGGACCACAGCTCCCCCGAGGGGGCGGCACAGAGCTGTCCTCCTCAGAGCTCCAGGTGAGGCAGGGCAGAAGGGCGGCCTCCCCGCCGTGCTCCGGCCTCTCCCGTCCTGTCAGCAGGCGACAGAGCAAGCTCAACTGCCCGCCTGGTGCTCTGAGAACTCGCAGTCGATGGCCGGGGAGGCCAGATAGCCGCAATCACTGTACACGCTCGGTGACACAGGACCCACATCTCAGAATCGCAAAAACATTCAAACTGGGCTCTTTGCGAAAAGACAAAAGATTCCAGAAGACTAGAGAAAATGACCCACACCAGACTTTTAAAAACACAGACTCAAGAAATTGTAGGCTGGTATCCTGATGTGACTGCCGTTATCTGGACAAAGGTGACCAGCCTACAGCCCGGGGGGCTGGCTCCCCGGCACCCTCCCCACTGCTCCTGCCTCCGGCACCCGATCCCTCTCTTCCGGGTAGAGGCGGACAAGCAGCTAACGCAAATCACAGCCGGTTCACCGGCCACACCCAGAGGGCTCCAGCCAGAGCCTGCTCTCATCTGTGCTCAGAAGACAGAACTTTTCCCTCCCAGCCCCACCTTCCAAACAGCGGGAAAGCCAAGAAAGTAACAGAGCGGGGACCCCCGGCCCCTCCCCAGGCTCCCAGCCCTCTCCCCGAACCCGGGACCGCACCCGCGGCCCTCCAGCCCTCTCAGTAGCTCCGCACCCTGTTTACCTGAGCACTGCCCTGAGAGCATCCAGAACAAGGCGGGCATGAACAGGCCTAACCACGGGTCACGAGGAGCGCGCTCAGCGGCACCAGTTCCCGTCCTCCCTCCGGGCGTCGGGAGTCCCTAACCCAGGAGACTCCTCACTGTTGTTGCGTCTTTCACGACGCTGACACTTTTAAAGATTCAAGCTGCTTTCTGGCTTTTTTTTTTTCTGTATGAAAAATACACGTTCTTATAATCTGCAAATGACAAGACATTGACAGGGAGTGTGAACCCGGGAAGGGGGAACAAGAAGGGGTGGGTAGGGGGGATGCGGGCCCCGGGGTCCGGCTGCTCACAGACTGGCAACGGACAGATCTGTGAAGCGCCCCATCCTGTTCTGGCCGAGGGTGGACCAACCTCCAGCCGAGGGCCCCTCCTGGACCCTCACGTGAACTCCTAATCCCAAAGGAGCGAGGATGGCATATCTGGAGGGTCTGAGTTAACACCTATTTAGGCTTCAAATAACACATTTTTGCCAAAGCAACACAGGCCCAAGGGAAATCGGCTTGTTGACAGCTCTGCTGAAAATGGCCAGCGGCCTGAGCTGACCCCCAGGGAAGGTGAGCGACAGACAGAATGAAGCCGGTAAGGGCCCGGCTGATGCCCGCATAACGGTGCGCTGCACGGACAGCCAGGTCCATACAACACACAGGTGAGCATCGCCTCCAGATCAGAGCGTCCGGGGCAACAGGTGAAATTCCTAAAGCAGATCAACCGAGGAAGCCGGAGGCCTGGCAAGGGAGGTCACAGGAGGCAGTGTCAGCCTCTGGAGGAGGGAGCGGGTGGGCTGAGACCTGGTTGGGGGAGGGGCAGGAAGTGCAGAGGGGATGGGGAAGTGGGTGGCAGTGGGAAGGAATGAAGGGGAAAGAGGGGAGGGGGAAGGGAGAGTCCAACACGTGTAGGGCAGGACTTCTGGAACCCCGGCCACACAGCGGGACCAGCCCCAGGGCAGGGACCAGCCTCTATCCTGGCGCCGTCCACTGGCTGGGGATGCCCGTCAGGGAGCGCCACCTGTGGGGCGACAGGTCCCAACAGTCCAGGTGTCGGCAGGGAAAGGGCTCCAGGCCTGGGCTGCCTCACTGTCTCGTGGTTGCCTGTGCATGTCTGTCCCTCATCCCAGGATTCAATCTGGAAGAACATGTGCATCCTGATTAGAGGCTGCGGCCGGCCCTCGCCCCGGAGAAGGGGCCGAGCAAACAAGTCCCCTGTGACTGTGACAATAGGAATCCTGGCACAGCTCCACCTGACATCAGCGGTCCTGCCAGGCACGCCCTCCACCTTTAAGCAGGACGGCAGGTGAAGCAGTTCAGAGGCTGGGCGAGGAGACAGGAGAAGCCCATAGCCCACATGCGTGTCTGTCCCCCCGTGGAGCCTGGCCTGGGCCGGCAGGAGGGCACCACCCACCTCTGCTCAAGGGGCAGGCTCCACCAGTGCCCGTCCCACCCCGCCATGCTCTTCATCCTTGGTGACAGTAAGGGCTGAGACCAAGTGCCCGCCTGGTCTCTCACCACCCCACCCCGACACCTGTGTCCTTCCCACTGTGTGAGGGTTGTGCCGGCCTTTGGCCCCAGCTGTGAAGATGACACTGCCCAGGCCCTGTGGCAGGAGCCCAGGGGGCTCCCATAAAGGCAGTGTTGGGGTGCAGGGGAGAAAGGGGGTATCTCTGGCAACAGTACAAACGTGGGGGGTGCTGATGAGAGACCAGCTCCCCAGCTGCCCCGACCTGGGGGAGATCCAGGGCTCCCAGACCATGCCGGGCGCTCCTGGAGCACTTGGCTTCCAGGACGGCATCCAGACTAGCCCCCAGGAGCAGCTGGATTGTGGCTGGGGAGGGTCCCTCCCCCAGCAAGGGCTGCCTGACGAGGCCCTCACCCCAACTCCAAAGTAGCTGACGTCGTCCCCCCGCTGGCGGTGAAACTGCTCAGAGGGCAGTCAGCCCCGATGCGGCCATAAATGAAGCTAGCTCAGAGGGCAGGGCAGCCCAGGGCTGTCGCCTGCACCTGTGAGGGCCGAAGCCCTCCCGTACCCGCAGGGGAGTGAGTGCCCCCTCTCTGGCTGCTGGCGTCCTCACAAGTCAGGCGGGGGCCGGAGATTCACGGGAACACCAGGTGGGGTGGCCACAAGGCTGTGGCCCAAGTGGACTTGAGAGCAGAACGTCCACAGAGTCATATCAGGGAGGCCAATGCTCCTTGGCACTGCGGCCAGACTGACCAGTGCAGGTGTCACGTGAGGGAGGAGGGGGTGGGGCCACGAGTCACCGTCTGGGAGGGCCCCCCAGCTCCCTGAGCAAGACAGGTCAAGCCAGGGCCACCCCGCCCCCCTCGCTGGAGGAGCCCAAGGTGGGGGAGTGGAGCTGGGGGACCACGTGAGGACACTGGCGAGCCGCACCTCCTCCCAGGCAGAGCTGCGTGCTGGAACAGCCCAGAAGCCCCTCGTGGTGCTGGGGCGGCGCAGAGAAGGCATCTAATCCTCCTTTGGAGACAAGGCCCCCAGCCCCATCTCCGTGGAGCTGGACTCGCATCTGATGAGCAGGAGGCACTGTTGCTGCCCAGCGGTCATGGTGCGCCTTTTGATTACCAGCTGCCACCAAGGGTGCCAAAACACTCGTTTCTCGAGGATCTGTCATCTCAGGAGGAGCCAGAGCTCCCGTTCCCTGCTGGTGGCCGCGGGCTCGGAGCCAAGAGGTCAGCGGCTCTAGCCTGGCTGGGAGCGCCCGTCACCTCCTGGAGCCTCTGAAGCAAGCATCTGTGACGCTCCATTATTCCAGCACCTTCTGGAGCGGAAAGGTGCCTCCGAGCTGAGCAGCACAGGCCTGGGCAAGGCAGGAGCACAGAGACACACAGCCCAGGGGTTGCAGGCACGGTGCCATGAGAGCCCCTGGGATGGGGCACAGGGCTCAGTGCCGAGGGACCCCTTCAGGATCAGCCACCAACCCCACCGTCCTCCCTGAGGGCCTGGAAGCCACCAGCTCCTCCCTGGGAGAAGCAGGTACTTCCTCTGCCTACAAAAAAGGCAAAAATGGAAGGTGGCCAGAGGGGTAACCAGGAGAAGAATCGATAGCTGTTGCCATGGTGATGATGGTGACATGGTGACAGTGACCCTCCCGACTAGCCGCTCTGAAGCAGGGAGAGTCCAGATGGCCTCTCACCCTCAGTGTTGTGTCCACAGCTGGATGCCTGGGCAATGGGGTGTCACGTAACGAGGCAGAGGAGAGGCCGACCACACGCGGCCAAACTGTCCGGGCTGGCCCCCTCCCTGTCCCAAGCCTCCGCCCTGCCTGCTCCAGGTCAGGTCATGGACCGGCATCGGTCACACCGGGAGTCTGCTCAGATTCCGGAGCCTCAGGCCTGCCCTGAGCCTCCCTGGACGCGTCCTTGGCTGATCCACGTGTCCTCAGGCATCCATAGTCACACGTGGCACCCGGGGTTCCAGGCTGGCTGCCCAGGGTGGGGGCAGCTTTACAGGGACAGCCAGCAGGGCGTGCAATGCATGGGCTGAGCCTGGGCGGCACGTGGAGGCGGACACAGGCTTGGCAGGGACTTGGGTCAGTCCTCTCCCCACAGGCCGGGCCCTGGCTGAGCCAGGCTCCTGCAGCAGCCTCCCCACGACTCGTCCACCAGACTCATCTCAGCAGACTCTCTACCCGCTGGCCTCACCACTATTCAGATGCCGTCTTCTCTCCTGCCTGATGCCACTCTCGAGGGGACGAGGAAATGGTGTGGACAGAGCACAGAGTTTTCCCCACGTTCCCACCCGGAGCAAAGATGTGAGCGGCCAAGGCCACCAGGCAGGGTGAACCGCAACCCCTGGCGCAGGAGGCCACCTGGACCTCCAGGGGCGGGCAGACCAGGCCCAGAGCTTGAAGGCGTGGTTGACCCTTACCCTAGGGCGGCCACCCTCCAGGGGTCAGAGCGGCCTGGGGAGGCTGCACCCCAGGCTGGGGAGGTGCTGCTGGTCCCCTCCTCCCCATGTGCCACGGGGCTCTCTGCATCAGCAGTGCTGGCTCACCACTGACCTGCCCACTTGTGCCCTGATTAACCGGCCAAGTGGATGTCAGCTCCCCTGGGGACAGTTTCTCGGGCAACAACTTGCTCTAAATCACGAGACACAAACGGGAACAAATCCACTTGGAGAGGATGAGCCGCCAGATGACCAGGCTTTTGCGGTCAGAGCATCCACAGGGCCTCTGACCCGCCTGCCCTCCTGCCAACGCCGGGGACCCAGGGGCCAGCACCCCGGCAACAGGCACAGACCTGCCACACAGGCCCCCACACCGGCACCTGCGCCCACCCCAGGCCCCTGCATGTGGGGGAGGCTCCATGGCTGCCCGCTCCTGGTGGGAGGGTAAACGAAGGAGCTGCTTTCCGCCTCACTCCCTGACGCACTGAGAACGCAGCACAGCTCAGAGAAGACATGGCGGGGCCTCGGGCCTCAGCGAGAGAGCTTCATGGCCCGGCTGGACGGGGTGTTAAAGGCCTGGGCGAGCCTCCTGCTGCGGACCCGGGGCAGGTGACATGCTCCCCTCTCAGCGGGAGCAGCCCCAGCCAGGTCCTCACAGACCCTACCAGCCCCACTTCGCCACCAGAACCAAGTTCAGAATGAACTGCGGCTGAGGAACCCCCTCCCTCCTCCCAAGCAGGATCCCCAGGAACCAGGCCAGAGACCCTGGGGTCACCAGTCACACCCTGCTGTTCCCTGTGGACGTTCCTGCCCCAGAGCGGCCCTCGGACCCCGATGAAGCACGGACACAGGCTGAGCCACCTCTCCTGCTGTTCCAAGGCCGCCAAAACAGGCAGATCCAGGCAGCACGCTGCCGAATCTCCCCTGACCAAGGCTCGATCCCGCCCCACAAAGTGCCCCAGGTCATCAGGGAGGGCGAGGTGGGCACGCTGGAGCCCCCAGCCCCTCGCACCAGGCATCTGAGTCCAAGGGCCCTGAGAAAGGACCCCCCCCGAACACCCCCGCCCCTCTCGTGGGCAGCACCAAGGTTAGGGTCTGCACAGAGCTGGGCTTGAGGACAGAGATGCCCCAAAAAAACTGGTGTCAAGACTGACACGGCCCAAGGTAGGCCAGGAGAGCAGGGACTCCTCCGTCCCTGGGCTCTGGTGACGGCCTGTGCCCAACACTGCTCCTGGTGGCTAAGGGACACCCCTTCCGTGTGCCATGGGAAATCAACATGGTTCCCGCTGTGTGGCTTTAATTAAGGCCTCCAAGCGGCCTCTGTCAGGAGGGTTCAGCAGTCACAGGCGGGTCCTGCTGCCAAGGTCTGACATCACGTGGACACAGACTGTCATCACCCACCGGCAGGGAAGGCTGGGACTAGCTCGGGCTCCCCGGCCAGGTGCGGACAGCCCTGCCTGATGCGGGAGGGGCCGTGGTGCGGCCCGACCACCTCCCGGCCTCGCAGAGCACTGGGGCCGACCAGGCGGGCACCTGGGCACCAGCTCAGACCCACCTCTGCCAAGAGAGTCACCTGGCAGCAGTCTCAAGGGCCGCCTGCACGTCTGTGACATCGCACGCAGGGACGGGCCAACCCCGCCGAGGAGCACCCCCGCCATGGGAAAGGAACCGGAAGAGGCAGCCCAGTCCCACGGGGCGAGCCCCCAAGGCGGCACGGGGCTGCCCGCCCCTGCACCTCGCTCGGGTAGCCAGGTGTGGCGGCAGCCGAAGGCCAGGGAAGGGGCCGGGCCACACCTTAACCTGGTGACTCCGTGGCCAAACCCGGCCCGGTTTCAGGTGCAGGGGAGTCACCTCCTGCTCATGGCCGCGCCCAGCAGGGAGCCCTGGCCTCTCCCCTGGGTGCCGGTGCACGTATGGCAGGGGTTGTCTGCAGGTGGCGGCGAGCTCAGGCCTAGGGCGCTGCAAGCTCACGCACGCCCGGAATCACAAACAAGCGGGCTCTTCAAAGGCAGAGAACACAACAGAGGTTCCGGGAGACGGCCAGGAGGGCCAAGCAAAAGAGCCGCTCAGCCACAGGCCCACAGCCGTGGACGGACGAGACAGCCAGGGCGAGGCCCCGGGCGGAGGCCGGACAGAGGCTCTGGGGGGGACGGGCCCAGCGTGCAGCTCGGCCACACACGAGGGAAATGGAGGGCTCAGGGCAGGCCGTGCCCCTCGCTGCTACTGCGGCCTCACGTTAGTCCCTCCTCCCTGCAAAGTCTAGAACATTCCACAGGACCTGTACCCTCAGCCTCCTGCACAGTCAGGGAGGGCCACAGGACAGCCGAGGAGACCTTCTCCTCGCATGAGTGATGCTGGCACAGCACCCGAGTCACCTGCCCATGTTCGCAGGCTGTACCCGGAGCCCAAGCACATCGGCCTCCGCTCCCCCTCCCTCCCCGGCCCCAACTCAGCAGTCGCTCTGGGAGAAGAGCTACGGAGGGGCCTGGCTGCAGGCGGCTGCCCGGCGGGCGGGAGTGCTCAGGTGAGCAGCTCCCTGGGGGCTCCTGTCGACGGCGGCACGGCTGTCGGGGGGGCTGCACAGTGGCCCCACACAAAGAACCAGAGCAATGTCCACGGTGGCGCCCCCGGAGCCAGCACTGGGGAGCAAGTGTGACAACAGGGGCTGACTGCGCCAGGCCCATTCTCCAGTGGCTGCGACGGTGGGATGAAGGGCCCGGAAGCCAGCCCGTCCACCGCCTGGACGGGGAACACGTGTGCTTCCAGCCCCATGGCCAAGGCCGGGCCTGCCGACGGCGCCCACGGAGGCTGAGAGAAGAAAGGAGGTGCCGTCAGGGACTCCACAGGAGCAGTGTCGTGGGCAGACGAGACAGCCGTACTTGGTCTGTGCCAGCCGGTGGGTTCTCCATCTGCTCTTTCTGCTTTGATGTGGCTTGAGAGGTCCAGTGACTTAGTTTAAGGTAGCAGGAGAGCCTGGAAAGGACAGGGCACTGCTGACCACGCCCAGGATGGGAGGGTGGCTCCTGCACTGTCCCCCTTCAGGGCAAAAGGGGCCTGACCTGGAGACCCCAAAGTCCATGTCAGAGCACTCCAGAAATACCCCCACTCCACACCGTGTTCCTCATCAGGCCACCGGCATCTCAGGTTGCATGAGTCAGGAGGATGGTGGGAGGTGGATGCACCCCACCCTGGCTGCCCCCAACCCACAACTCCAGCGCAAGGAGCAGGAGAAGCAGACGTGTTCACTCCCAGATCTTAGCAAGTCCCCAGATTCACGGTCTATCTGCTGAAGCATGAGCACCCGCAAGCCACAGTGATGGGCGGTCACCCTCCCCTGGGCCACGTCCTGGCTCTGCACACACCAGGGACTGGCCTGGAGCCTCGGACCCGGATGGGACACCCCCACTGCCCCGAGCTGCTGGCCAGCCCCAGCACACAGAAAACTGCGAGGAAGGCAAGCAGGACATGGCCTCGGAAAAGCCACCCCATGTACACCGATCAAAGAGGCAGGACGGACTCCATGGCCATGCCTGCCTGGGGCGGCCCTAGGCGAGCCAGCAGAGCCGAGGGTGGTGGTCGGGGAGCTAAGTCAACCGTACGTGTGGGTGGCCACTGGTGGGGATGAGAGGGCAGCGAGGGTGGGGAACACGGGCGTCCCTGCACCCCGACCAAGCAGCCTATCAAAGCACAGCCGGCGCCGAGCGGAGTGAAGATGACAGGCTGTCTCCTCTGTGAGGTCTGGAGCCCCTGCCCGAGGCCGCCTCCCGGCCGCAGGACCAAAGGCAGGGCGGCCACTCGCTCTCCACGGGGAGCAGGAACAAAGGGGCAGCTGCTGGGCTGCAGCGCGGCGACTGGGCTCCGACCTCGCAGGAGGAGACCTTGCGTCGCAAGTGCCTCTGCTCTGGCAACATGGGGTCCACCTCTGAGCAGCCAGTGCTGGGCTGACGGCAGTGGCGCACGTGCTGCTCAGGACCCTCTCTCTGCGCAAGAAGGACGCGGTGCAAGGCTTGTGGGAGACAGTGAGGAGGTGCAGAAGGGGAGGGGGTGCAGCGGTTAGACGAGGGTCCCACGTTGTCCTAACGGGCTGTGGGCCCAGGGAGCAGAGTTAGCCCCGAGGCTCCTGCCCTACATGGGAAAGAAAAGGGAGGAAGAACTGGAAGAACTGGGCAGGGATCCGCACAGAGGACGGAGCGGGAGTGGGGAGGGGCCGGGGTCCCTGCCACTGCCTGCCTGGCAATCCCTGACCCACAGCCACCAAGGGCCACACTCAAGCAGTAAGTCATCAACCAGACAGCAGACAAAGCCCCCATGCTGTGCGGTGTGCCAGGACCCAGACTAACTGGTCGGAGCCCAGCGCCTGGCCCGAGAGACTCCCTCCAGGCTGACACACCTCGACCAGAGCGCCCCCTGCCCAGGAGGCACTCACCCCTTGAGGTCTCTGGTTCACCCCTGGGACAGCAGGGACCTCCCATCCCTTCCCTCCCACCCTGGGGGAGAAAGTCGGCCGAAGAGAAACCGGTCAGAAACAAGCAATACTCCGGGACTGCAGACAGGAAGGGGCAGAGGAAACCAAACAGCGCGAAACAGAAGTCTGAAAGCTGGACTAGCGCGGACAGAGGAGGCGACTGCATGATAAGGTTCCGCTCCTCAGGAAGACACGACCGACATGACATACAGTTTACGCCCCCAGTAACACAACCGGAAAACACATAAAGCAAAAACCACAAAGAGACGGGCCCACCACCCTGGAGAGTAGAAGGAACGCTCTTTCAGCTGCTAAACGAGGTCAAACTGCTGAAGATTTGAACACAATTGGGAACCCCGCACCACAGTCGGGGAACATGTGTTCTTTTCAAACATAACAAGACACCTATAAACACAGGCCACACCCCAGACCAAGCAGCCTGTGGACGAACATCCCAGACTCAGTCATCTGGGAATCAGCACAGCCCCCTCCTCCAGGATCTGGACCAGCCTCTGGAGAGGGGGAGCGCATACAGACACCCAGGGCCACAGGCAGAGTCAACGAGACCAAAGAACTGAGGATCCGGGAAGAAAACGTTTCCAAAGAAAGTGACACAGTGACACTTGTTTCACAGGAACAGCGGCCAAAACGTACCACCAAACCCCAAACCCTCCACACTCCAGCCAAGGGCCCCAGGTCTCAAATTTCTACCAGGGCCTCATGGCAGGGAGCAGAGGTGAGCAGCTTGGAAGGGCCTGGAAGACCATGGCTCCTCAGCGGAGCCGGTGCCTCAGTGCTTGGGGGTCAGGTGGCCTGCTGGGCAGGGCTCACCCACACAGCGGGCGCACGAGAAGAGGATCCTTGAAAGCGGGTGTGAGCCCACCCGCTCACTGCTGTCCCCTGGGGGGACAGAAGGGCCCAGAGGGAGAGCCCCAGGGCATCACACTGGAGGCGGTCCCGCAGGACGGCACCAAGTCACCCCACGGCAGGGCTCGGTGTCAGTCCCACGGGCCAGCCCATGCAGAGCAGAATCCACCAGGAGTAACCCAAGAGGTGATGGAGAGAAGGGAGGATACGAGTTCCTCTCGCGTTCGTGGAATATTCTACGGCAGTGAACACGCAGCACGGCTGGCGTGACGCCAGGCAGCATGAACCCAGCTTCCCGCAGCCTGAAGCCCCAGTCCCTGCCCGCTGCTCCTCCACCAGATCCTTTCCGCCAAAGCACCTCGTTCTGCCCACCCTGTTTTCTGGTCCTATCCTTGCTCCTGCCCTCTGCCCCTCCGGCGCCCCCGATGTCCTCACCACGGGTCAGGGTCGCGGCTTAGGTTTCTGGTTACCTCCCCCTGGACCCTGGAGGCCACACGCCATGCCCACCCTTGGAATGCTGTCTTCTCCAGGCCCCCTCGGAACCTCCCCCAACAAACGCAGGAGCGTATCTGGAAATTGTGAAATACCCACCCAAGGACAAAGATCTCAAAAGCTTCCAGGAGGGAAAACAAAAAACTTACATTTAAAAAAAAAAATCAGCCAAAACGGCACTGAGGACAGGAACTGGGAGTCACAGGACAGTGGGGCTGACACCCTGAGTCCCAGGGAGGGCAGCCTCCCACCTGGAATTCTAAGCCATCAGCGCCAGGGAAGGCAGCACCTGCAGACAGACCCGGGCCCAGAAACGTACTCCCCACTTTCCTGCTTAAGAGCCACTAGAAGGAAGGTTGATCCCCCTACTGTGGGAGTAAACGGGACCCGGGGCCCAGAAAACTCGGTCCCAGTATAGAGAAGGGGTATCACAGCACAGCCCAGCTGCCAGCCCGGTGGGTCGGAGCAGGACTGGCTCCAGGAGGCAAGCTCCCGGGGGAGGAGCAGCCAGGTTAACGGGGCAGCTGCCAGCAGGGAAGGGCCCAGAGCGTGGTCTCAGCTTTGGGAGTGAGCTAATGATAGTACACAGACAGCTAAGCAAACGAAAAAGTGAGGCAATTATTAACTTCAGAAAAAACAAAGTTCTCGAACAGTAACAGAAACCACAGGCTATAGTTCTGGAAAAAAAAATCACTCAATTGAACTTCATCAAAATCAAACGTACCTATTTTAAACACACCATTACAAAAATGAAAAGCAAACCACACTGGGAGAGAACATATGCAAAATACGTATCTGATGGAGCATCTCTCCCTACAACACAGAGAGACCTTCCACAACTCAATCACAAGACAAACATCCAACCACAGAAGGAGGGGCAAAGATCCAAACAGGTACTTCACCAAATGACACACGAAAAGATGCCAGACATCAGTCGTTCATGGAGAAACGCAGATGTGGGAACGCCCCAAACTGGGAACTCAAGCGTCCGTCCATGGAAGAGCACACGAACCGCCGGGCGCGTCCACACAGCGCAAAAGCACGTGGTCTGGAGGGGTGGCTTTCAAAACAATCACGAGATAAGAGAGGCCAGACCCACAGCACAGCACATGCTGCAGTTTCACAGACGTGAACGCGGGCGAGTGCAGGCTGGACCTCGGGCAGAAAGCACAGCAGTGGCTGCCGGGCATGGGGGACGTGGAGTGGGGACACAGAAGGGGGACACGAGGGAAGGGGACATGGAGGAAGGGGAACGGGGAGGGGGCGACAGGGCCGATCCCGCCCGGGCAGGCGTGCACACGCGTGTCCACCTCATCACGCCGTCAGCGATCAGGCTGGTCCCTCTGAGCTGAGAAAAGGGTTCCTGTCACCACCTCGCAAATGCTACACCAGACACTGATTAAAGCAAAAGTGGTCACCGTTCTACTGGGGGAACAAGGGACAGTGTAAAAATGCTAAATCCAGATCTTCTAGAGTAAGAGTCGTTAAACAGTGTCCAAAATTAAGAAAAAACAGCGCAAACCCGCCTGTTTATATATATGGAAGCAAACACAGGCAGATGACACACAGGGCTGACAAGCGGGCCTCGGGCAGGGCAGCCAGGCTGGGGGAGGCGGCTCGTCTCTAAACCAGCATGTGCACTGCTTTATTAGAAATTCAACTCCGACTGCATGACCGGTGGTTCCCATCCCAGGCTCACACGAAGAAACGTCCACACAGACACTTGTGCCTGACCGCTGACTCCAGTGCTACTGAACCCGGCCAAGACGTGGAAGCAACCCCTGGAGTCCACACGGCGGAATATTACTCAGCTATGAAAAGAGCGGAGCTCTGACGTGCGCTACAACACGTGTACCTCGAAAACATGACCTTAAGTAAGAGAAGTCAGATGTGACCAGTCACAGTGGGTCAGTGCTCCACTCCACTGCAGGAACGTCCGAAGCAGTAAGTCCAGACAGGCCGCAGATCAGTGCTTCGGGGTGGGGGTGACTACTAATGGCGACAGCTTGCATCTTGGGGGTGAGTAAAATGTTTAGGAACTAGACAGTGATGGTCCTCAGCCCCATGAACATACCAGAAACCACCAGATTGTGTTATGCAGTGGTCAGTTGTACATGTGAATTAAGTCTCGATAAATCCGTTACAAAAAGGAAAAATTCAACTCCCAGAGCAGGGCTGGCATGACAGCGACCAAGAAGAAAGCCACACTGGTCTCTGCCCTGGCTCCTGACGCAGATCCTACATCCCTGTTATCTCCAGGTGATAGGAGCATCCTCGGTTCTAGGGAGGTGACTGTGGGTGGGAGCCTGGGTGGGGCTGATCCCCAGAAAGATCGCCAGGGGTTAGAAGAGGAACTTTCCGTCCCACCCCCACCCTCAAGGGAGAGAAGCGCTGGAGGCTGGGTTAACAACTGGTGGTGCCTGGAAATCCCTAAACCGCGGGGTCTGGATAGCTCTCAGGGTGATGGATACACCCACATGGGGTGTGCACTCCAGCTCCACGGGGACAAAGGCTCCTGTGCCCTCATGGACCTGCCCACTGCATCCTGCATCACGGCCTTTATGATAAACATAAAGCAAGCGTTGCCCCGAGTTCTGTGAGCCATTCCAGCAAATTACCAAACCTGGGGACAGGGTGGCGGGAACACAAACTGTAGCCAAATCAGAAGTGTGGGGACAGAAGGCCCATAACTTGCGCTGGCCTCTGTGGTGAGGGCAGTCTCAGGGCAGGACCCCAACCAGTGGGTCTGTCCTGACCCCAGGTATAGTGTGAGAAGTGATCTGAACTGTGGGAAAACCCACGTTTGGTGTCAGAACTGCTGGAAGCAGAGGAAATGGGGTCTCCTTTAGGCTGGCATCTCACCAGCTACCCCTGCTGACATGCACAGAGACTCCCATTTGGTGATGGACCCCAGTGAGCCCCTGGAGAGATTTCCAAAACCCACAAGCAAACCAGAAGCTCCTTGATTTAGGCCGGAGCCCCCAGCAGCTCCCAGAGAGGTGAAGGGACATCCTGCCATGACGGCAGGTGCAGCCCGCCCCCCTAATTCCACTCACTGGGCCTGTGGTAGGAACAACAGGAGCGCTGGGCAGGGCCCATGCAGGGCCTCTGAGCTCAGGAACAAGCTGGTTCTTGCCCACTGCCAATCACCAAAGATCCAGGCCTCTGTTCACCCCAAACATCCAACAGGGCACCAGCCAGGCTGAGCCTACAGGCCCGACCACCATGGCTCCCCCACCTCCAAGTCCTCACGGGGCCGCCCAGGGCAGATCAGCTCTGTGTCCCCAGCAGGCCAGTTTCCTTCCAGAGCCACAGAGCTGCAGACCCGCGGCTTTCTGGATGCTGAATAAAGGCCCACGTCCAGCCCGGCCCATGTGGGGCATCTGGCCTGCTCCCTCCTCTCGGCCCAGCGAGGTCCCCGAGTTGCGTGTGGCAGCCACGTCCCTCGCTGGTATTCTTACAAAACTGGCTCCTTGTTTTCATACCAGGGACGCCTCCCCAACGTCACTAAATGCCATCATTTGAGTCCATCTTTTCACACGGTCCCTGCACCGGCCGTTCAGGCTTTGCCACAAATCCCTATAAACACGGATCTGTCTCCTCGTCCCCAAACTTCCTCAGGGGACCCTGAGCCACCCGGGGCACCCCACTTTCAGCAGGGTGTGCACCCCACAGCCCTTGCCAGCTGCGAGGGTGACTGCTACTTCAGGGAGTCTCTTCTTA
This sequence comes from Camelus dromedarius, assembly GCF_036321535.1. Lineage (NCBI taxonomy): Eukaryota > Metazoa > Chordata > Mammalia > Artiodactyla > Camelidae > Camelus > Camelus dromedarius. The sequence continues at coordinate 28,319,873 of NC_087451.1, forward strand.
ATGGACATGGAAAACCTAACCCCAAATCAATGAAGGACCAGACACAGGACAGGGTCCCAGATCTACCTGGGGACACCTGGCGACTTCAGAGGCCCTGGGGGTCTTACCAAGCTCTTTGGAGCCCTGGCTCTCACTGGCCAGCTCGCCCATCTTCACGAGGGCATCGAAGTAGCCTTTGGCCGCATACGTCACACCTGAGGGAGGAAAGAAGGGACGGTTACTTCCCTGGCAAGGCAGTGACAGGACCGTGGCACCAGCGCCCAGCAGGCTCCCACGAGGCAGGACCCGAGCTGTTTGTTGTCGGTGTTCCCTCATTCCCATCGTGAGAGCCCTTCCCGCGTGAGAACACGGTGTCCACTCACGTCCCGAGCTATTCAAGTCAAACTGCAGGGTGCCGCCCCGACCACGGGGAGTGGTCGCAATGTTCTCATGAGACACCAGCCCCGGGCGAGAGACCTGCAAAGCCAGGGGCAGGGAGACTCCCCAGCCAGCCTGGGCAGGGGGCTCTGTCACTGCCCCCGGTTGCAGAGCGAGACGTGTACCTGGGAGTGACATGCTCAGAGCGGGCGGAAGGCCTCGCCCCAACCCCACGGCGCCTCTTGCTTTAATCAGAGGCAAACCTGACCGCGCGGGACTCGGACCAAAGCTCTGGGCCTGCGGATTCCCAGGACCAGGCTCTGGCGCCTGCTGCCTGCTGCCTGCGGCAGAGCTACCCTCGGGATGTGGACACTTCGAGACCCCAGGTGTGCCCACTCACCCCTTCATCAGAGGAGCCCCCAGTGCCCTCAGGCTGAAGGGAAGCCGGAGCCCCTCTAGAGCAGGGCTACGGGGAGCACCTGCCAGAAGCATAATTACAATTTCTAATCTCTTTTCTCCAGAACCCGGTTAGGGGCTTACAACTGGGCAGTTGATCAAACTCTATTCAGGTGGCTTTCAATGAAGCACACAGTTTCTCTGCAGCCTGAGAGCGCGTGTGGGCTCCAAGCCCCAGCGGCTGGAGCTGTCTGCCACCCGGACGGGTGGGCTCCTTGGAACAGATGGAGGGCAAGCCAAGTGGGCAGAGGCCTGGCTGGCCTGGGGAGATGGAGGGCAGCTGAGGGACAGTGTGATGTGGCCAGTGGGCTTTGTCCCATCAGTCCAGGAAAACAGGCAGGGGCTACAGCCGGCTCCACCCACAGTCCCCACAGAACCTCGTGGGGAGCCCAGGCGGGGGCCTGTGCCTCACATCCAGGGACAAGGGCATGTGAGCCCATCCCCCAGCCAGGCCCTGACGGATTCACCACAAGGACATCGACACTACACGGCTGGGAAAGAAATTACTCCGCTCGGGGAGGAAGCACAGGGAGGCGAGCCATGTCCTGGGACGACGCCTTCCAGAGAGGACCAGTCACCGGCCTGAGCCACGAGGGCCGACCCCCGACCCCCATCTCCAGGGCTGCAGCCGCCCCGGCACTTCCTGGCCCCGGCGCGCGGTGCGCACTGAGCGTCGCGGGCCTCCAGGGTAAGGAGCCTCCGCCCTCCCTCCGCCAAGTCGTGTTTTGGGAACACCTTCCCTTCACATCAGGCCCGGGAGCTGTGCATCCACGGAGACAGCCCCCACACGCCGCGGGCCTCACCTGCCAGCGCCTTCTCGTAGTTCTTCCCCATGGCGATGAAGTTCCGGAGGCTGGGGTTGAACTGCTCCATGATGGTCTGAAACAGAGAAGAGAATAGCATGAGGGGCACGGGCCACCGGGCAGCTCCGGGCATCAGAACAGTGAGGGAAGAATCCCGCAGGTGCTACGCCCAGGGCGGAGACCACAAAGCCATGGTAAGGCCCCAGTCCAGTCCCAGCTGTGTCCTTGGTGAAGGCCCCAGGCCTCAGCCTGCACATCTGCACAGCGGGGTAGGAGCAGATCCCGCTGCATCGGGCCCGCGGATGACACAAGCGAGCACACGCCGGCCTCGTGGGCAGCACCCAGCACACAGCCGGGCTCAGACACGCTGCGCGGAGGGGCCGCCACCCTGTCTGGCAGGGCTGAGTCAGCGAGGAGGGCCCCCCGCAGGCCGCACACAAAAGGCTCCTCCGGCCTGGAGCCCCCTCCCACCAGGATCCTCACTCAACACGTCAATTACCAAGCACCAGCTCTGATTAAAGGCTGACGGCAAACAGCGCCAGGAAGGACCCAACAGGCTCCGTCCGCGCACCCAACGGACTCGAGCCTCGTGCCACCACCACCAGCTCTCAGACCGAAGGAATTAGGTTTTCACTGCGAAGGCCAAATGAATGTTTTAATTACAAGGCATAAAAACAGGCGCACGCAAACAACGGCCAAATGAGAGCTCCCCCGGGTAACGGGCCCTGACGGCCGGCTGCCAACCTCCGCCAGTGAGGACACTGCAAGAACTTTTAAGGAAAGGCCGTGGCCACATCCCACATCTTCAGTTCCTCCCTGTGATACGTGTCTGGTCTCTCCTGAGGACAAGGGAGAGACAGCGCAGGCGGGGAAGCGGCCTGGCCCCGTGGGCAGACTGCCGCAGCCCCAGGTGCTTCCACATGAACACAGTGGTGCCCTCGCCCTCCCAGCCTGGCCCACGGGACACCTTTCTGTCCCCAGCTCCTTCCTCTAGGCCAGCAGGACCAACGCAGGTTCCGAAAAGGGCTATGGGGTGTGGGCTCCAGAAAACCCCATACTTGTGTTTTCCATCGCCCACCCTGCCGTGCGGCCGGGGCGTCAGCACAGAGCAGGATGGAGACCCAGGTCCAAGGGGCTCACTGCCAGGGCTGGGCCACACCCCTCCACGCTGTGCAGGGAACCTGGGAAGGAAACATGCCCAACAAGTGCCGGGGTCCACGGGACAAGTACTCCTTCCCTCCTGGATGCAGCAAGGGTGAGGGCACCTGCCGGGTGCTGCACCGGGCTGAGGAACACATGGGGACGCAGCAGTCACCTCGTCAAAGTTCCGTCCCCACGGGGCCAACGTCCCACACCACACACTGGGCGGCAGAACAAGACAGCAGGACACGGCTCCCTCAGAGATGGGGAAGGGGGCTCTCAGTCGAGTGGAAGCACAGGGGAGACAGGACTGTGGCTGAGAGCAGAGAGCCACAGGCAGGGGCAGACCCAAGGCCCCGCGGCAGGGTCTGCTGGTGTGGAGCACGACGCCAGGAGCAGGGTAAAGGGAGGCGGCAGGTAAGAACAGACAGGAAGGTGCACGAACAGCCCATGGTGGGGACGCCCGCTTTCCCGGGCAGGACGGGGAAGCCGAGAGTCAACCCAAGTACGTTTGCTTCTTGGAAACATATCCTCCAGCTGCCCCAGGGGAGCCCAGATTGTAGCCAAGACCACGCAGCCGTAGACCCCTCGGAGCTGCTCAGAAACCTGAGTGACGGCGAGGCAGAGGGCCGGCCCCGGCAATGTGGGGCTGGGGGCGGGAGGGGGTAGAGGGCAGGACGAAGGTCAGTGGTTTTAGGGACACTGCAGTGGGGAACCCAAGTCTGAATGCATCCAATCCAAGGAGCACCTGGGAGTGGGGTTGGAGACGTCACCTAACAGGCAGCAGCTAATGAGGGCGCGGCGTCCGGGGGAGACGGAGAGGGGCTGTGGGCAGAGGGTAGGCGGCGGGGATGGCGCAGCCCCGCGTCAGGGCGGAGCAAGGCTGGAGGATGGCCGTGTCCTCGGAACAGAAGGGGCTCTGAACCTGCAAGGGCAGCTGGGTCCCTGCTGCCGGAGCGCCAGGCGTGTATGCGCATGCGCCCTGTCCGTATACGGTTTCTAGCTGCCGTGACGGGTACACGGCTGACACCGGCGAGGGTGGTGTATGAGCGCAGCCCCTCCCCGTGGCAGAAGAGGAGGCTCCACAGCTCCCTTCCTCTAGCCCCAAATATCCTGATGGACAGCAGGAAGGGGACCAGCAGAGGCCCAGGCCAACCAGGGGGTCACCGTGGCATACGCCCACGCCCTCCCAGTGACACACGGAACAGCGCCAGGTTTCACTTCCTCAGAGCAGCGCTGAGCTCACGCACCAGGAATGTGTGAGTGAGGGGGCAGGGCAGGAGCGCGGGGTGCCAGCCAGGCCACCTGGGCTGCACGGCCTAGTCACATAGCCACCGCCTCGCCGGCCTGGAGGCGGCGGCAGACGCGTGAGGGCTGTGGGGCTGGTGTCCCAGGGAGGCCCTCCCGCCCTGGCCAAAGGGCCACTCTTGCTCCCAGCGCCTCCCGGATGCTGGCTCCGGGCCGGACGGCGGGCTTCCACAGGAAGGCGCACGGTCACCCCGCCCTGGCCTGCAGATCGCTGATCTCCCAGAAACGCAGCCCCAGTGATGAGATGGGTCCGAGAGGACCTTGTCGGGAGGACCCTGGTGGCAGATCCTCTCCACAAGGAACTTCCTTGTGGGAGAGGCTCCTCCGGTGGGCGCCTCCCCGAGCTGGAGTCCATCACTGTGCTAGGGCGCACGCAGAGGCTCTTGGACCCAGCGGGCCATGCCGTCCCCAGGCCCATGAAGGGCCCAAACCCACCCTCAGAGGCCTTGGGAGGGGCCCAGCCACCCCCCACTGCCGGTGAGTGTCCCCACCCCGCCGGCTGCCCGTCCAGGGGCCTGTGCAGCCCCTCCCTCCACACACAGCGCACAGGCACCTGTGGGGCCCTGGGAGGAGACGCGTGCACCAACAGAGGCAGAAGCCCTGCCCAAGAGGGCCCAGGGCTCCGTTGTCCACCCCACCACGGAGTCTTCCGTGGGACTCTGATGGGAGGGAGCCGACATCCCACAGCGTGTGCAGGACGGGAGGAGGCGGCCTTGTCTACTTTCCAAGAAAAAGGGAGTGTCTCTCGTCACCAGCACCAAAGAAGTGCCAGGCTAGGAGGGAGGCCTCCCTGCACAGACCGTGCAGCTGCCCCCAGGGCCACAGGGCCTTGCTCACGCCTGCTGTGACGCTGGAGGGCCGCAGAGAGGCCCCTGCACGAGGCCACTTTCCTGCAGCCGGGACACAGACCCCACAACACGGCCAACGACCAGCAGCCTCTACAAACTCCGACCTGTGCTCTACAGGTAAGACCGACACCCCTCCAGACGCTGCCGTCGCCTCGACTATGTCTGGCGGCACCCCCCGCAGTGTCCGTGGGCCCAGCGCCATGAGGGCTCCCTGCCTCCTCCACCGCACACGCCGAGGGAGGGTCAAGGAGGGAGGGGGTCTCGGCCAGAGACGCTCACAAGCTCAGGAATGGCAGGCAGTGGCCCTCTTGCTAAGATGTCACAGAACTGGACATCCCTGCCACCCCTCCAGTCCTAGGGCCAGCTGCCCCATCCACCCTGGGACCCCAGCCCTGTGTGTCCACACAAGGGATGAGAGGGGCCGAGCCCAGCTGCACGGGCAGCATCGGCAGGACCCTGGGAGCTGCCAGCCCGGACAGAGGCCTTCCCACCTGGTCAACTCCCGGGCATCCTGGCGGCCTGCACAGTGACAACCACTTGGACTGACTTGGGTCCTGGGTCTCCACAGCCAATGAAGACCCAGGGCTGCAGGACACCCCCATCTCCAACTTGGCGTCACAATTAGAGAGGCCACCACAACTGTAGAAGGGAGCTCGGCCAAGGGACTGCTCTGCCTGCGCCCGGGGTCCGCTGTTCACCAGCTGGGGATCCTCTTTATCCCTCAGCTCCGCTCCTGGCGATGCACCCCCACCCCCAGCACCTTCCTGGCAGGGCTGCCACAGACAGAGGAAGTGACAAGCCTCCTGCTGCCGAGGAAGGCGGGCGTGTCTGCCTGCATCCCACGCACACGCGCGCCTGCGTGCATGCGGCTGAGCCACGCTGTGTTCTCTCTACACACTCGACCTCTGGAAGAACAAACTTAGGGACGAGACCATGCTGGGACCCTCCCTGCCACACAGGGAGGGACAGCCTTGCACCCTGATCACCATGAATCCCCACTGGACGGACTGTGGGTGCCACTGCCCCATCTCACAGGGGGACCAAGGGGATTAAGAGCCTGCCAGCTGGGTCCTGGTGGAGCCAGTCTGGCTTCAACTGCAGGCTGGCTTCATGGTCCAGCTCGCCCCTCCCTCCTCGGGCTGCAGAGGCCAGCAAGAGAAGACTAGGTGTCACCTGGCAACTCCACCAGCCCTGAGCTCCCTCAGGAGCCACGTTCCAGCAATGTCAGAACAAGGGTGAGGGCTGGTGCCAGGGTACCTGGCCACCAGAGGGACGGGCCTGGTGCCCGACTGCCCCCACCTCCCACCTCTGCGGCAGGAGGAGCAGCCACCAGCTTTGGGACCAGCAACTCGCGTCCAACGGTGTCACTGCCCAGAAGCTGCCAGGGCAAGGCGGCAGCGGCCCCCCAAGGGAGCCTACCTTCTACCTGCTGCAGCTGCCCCCCCGCCAGGAGCACAACACCTGAGGCCCTGGGCAGTGGGCCCGCTCACACTGCAAGAGGAACCCCCATCCTGAGCCAGGAAGCCTGCCTTCTCCAGCTGTTCTGCAGGACTCTCGCCTGGTGGTGGGCGGTGAGCGGGCGGGGCTTGGGAGGAGAAGGCTCTGCACCCCTCTGATAACTTGGACATCTGTCTTGGGGACCTTCTGGAAGAAAGAAAACCAACTCCAGGAGTTCTGTTAGTGCTGAGAGAGCTTCCTGGAGGAGGCAGATCTGCAGCTGGCTCTCTCTCGGTTGGACTCACAAAGATGACAATGGGTTTGCACTTTATAAAGTGAGGGGACACAGACGTTTCCAGAATAAACAGCCAGTGAGGTGAGGGTGGGAGAGTGAAGGTGGGGGGGGGCCCACGGGAAAGGCCCCCAAAGGAATAGGGACAGACAAGTAGCACTCAACACAGATTTCACCTCAACAGCACTAGGCTCCACTCCCCATGCCCCGCACGGGACGCCCCCAGGGGCCATGAGACCCCACAAACCACAAGGGCCCCCCACGCCAAACATGCACGTTCTAAGCCCGACAGCCCCCAGATGGGACAAGGGCCTGCACCCCAGAGCATGGGGAGGCTGAGAGTGATGCAGCCTCCCGTGGAGAGTGCACAAAAAAACGTTTGCAACAGAACCAAGCAAGGCCCTGTGCTGCCCTGGGACAGCCCCTCGCCCTCGAGTGAGGGGTGGGCCGCGGGGGGGCACAGCCAGCCCTGCCGGGAGCCAGAGGAGAGGCCTGGAGGGCAGCTGCGGTGGCCCTCATACTGTAGCGGGGGCTCCTGCTGGCCCCACAGCCCAGCCAAGGGTGAGGAGGGGGTGGTAGCGGCCAAGAAGCCGCCCTGCAGCAAAACAGTGGTTCTCAGCCTCCGTAAGCTTCCTGGGAAGCTGCCAATGTTATAATAAAGTGACAACTCGTGACTGTGACACAGTGCCCAGAGTGACACCTGGGAGCACACTGGCCTCCTACGAGGAGGGGCCGAGGGGCAGGTTCTGTGCTAGGGGATCTGGGAGGCCCCAAACCACAGGATGGGTGACATGAGGAAAAAGGCAAAATTCTGGCCAACTCTCCAGGTCCTGGTCTGAGGGCAGGGCCTTCCCAGCCCCGTGCGATGAGGAAGGAGTGGCCGAGCTCCCTAAGCTCCCCACCCACTCATGGGGCCGAGCAGCACCACCAAGTCCTGGGGCCCTGGACCCCTGCCCCACACCGCAGCCTTCTCTAGGGACCTGGGTCCTCAGGTGCCCCAAGCCCAACTGACCCCTCCTGATGAGGGCAGCGAGCCCCAAAGTGGGCTCAGGCTGGAGGGGGACAGCAAGCACCAGGCGGGGTCTGTCCCACTGGGAGAGCCGCCCCACAGGAACTGGACAAACCCCGCCAGAACAGGAGCCACACAGCAGGGTCCAAACGGGCCCCACCAGCCTGGCCACTTCCTTCCTATCCAGACGCACGTCCTGCCGTCCCGACTACAGTGGGGCACGGCCCCATGAGCACCAGACACCTGCCTGCCAGTGTCCGGGCCCGGCCACACCTGGCCCGACTGCTCGGCCCCGCACCAGGGCACCTGCCCGCCAGATGCCTTCTGTCTGGGTCAGCACTAGGCTGGAGCCTGTGCTCCCCGCAGTCACTCTCACGAGGAGACCACGGTATGCTCCTGGGGGTCTTCCCGGTGCCGTAACAGAGCACCGCCCCCGACCGCGCAGCAGGGAAGCGCTTCACCAGCCTGGAAACACACAGGTCTCTGCAGGCCCAGGCGTCCCAGCCCGCTGCCCCTCGGCTGCCGGGTGACAGGGGCTGACTCTGTCCCTAACTCCAGCACCTCAGAAGTGACTGTTCGGAGAGAATCGTTACAGAGACGACCAAGGTAAAATGAGGTCACGTGCGTGGGCCCTAATCCCACAGGACTGGTGCCCTTCTGAGAAGAGATCAGTGCACAGACAGGCAGAGGACGACCCGGTGAGGACGCGGGGGGAGGCCCGCACACACCCCGGGAGAGGCCTCCAGAGGCCCTGCCCCACTGACACGTGGAGCCCAGCCCCAGCAAGACAGGGTCAAAGGCGCGCCAGCCGCCTGGCAGCCCCAGGAGGTCGCCCCCAGGCCGATCCCCACAAGCCTCGCTCAGGCCCTGCCCTCAGTGCTCGTATCACCGCCGACAACACAACCAGCTCTGGTTACTGCCTGACCAGTTAGAACATTCCAAGGCCACTGACACGTCCTTGCCCCTAGGAAGGCTCCGACCGAGTTCCAGGAGGCCGGGCTCCCCGCAGGACGGGAAACACCATGAGCCAGCAGGGACGTGGCCCCGCGACTCCGGGGCTGCCCTCCGCCCACCGCCCGCCGCCAGGCAGGACGCGCTGGCGGGCCACGGGCCACGTGGCACCCGGGAAGTCAGACAGCGATGACGGAGGCCTCAGCATGGGCCTCCCCGCCCTCGCCACGGACCTCCTGTCCCTTGAGGGACTTCCCATCCTCAAAGCTGACCACCGCTGTCACCACTCACCCAACATGCCCTACGGCCAGGAAGGGCTCCACGGGTAAGAAAATGGTGACTCAGAACCGAAACACCCCTGCCTGAGGACCGTAGGATTCTCAAATGGGAAGACAAGGGCAGGCCTAGCTCCAGCCCGGGCTCAGCCGAGCACCCTGACGGCTGGGACATGCCGCCCACATGCCGAAGGCTCCCCCACCCGCTCGGACACCCAGGGCCCCCCGCAAAGCGGGGTCAGGGACAAATGCGGACACACACCACCCTTGAACGGTGCTGGGCCTGAGCAAACCATCAAAGGTTCCTCACAACTCGCAATTATCAGCAGACAGCAAAGCCCAGGTGGCCGTGGCCAGTGTGCCCCCTCCCCTCACCGCAGAGCCACAACCAGAGAGAGCATGAGACCATCCGGGCCCAGGCACCGGCTTCAGTCCCTCCCCAGCAGCGCCGGCGCAAGAAGCCCGAACACAGAACTCCTGCCCTGGCTGGGCCGCCTCCACCGGACCACCTGCTAGCTGGGACCGGCAAGACCCTGGATACCTAAGGGCAGGATGGGCCGTGGCCTGAGTTCCATCGGTCCCTGGACTGCAAAGGACGCCATCTCCCCTGGGAGGGAGCGAGTAAGAATAAACAGAGGTGTGGACAACAGACCCGTTCTGCCAGGGTGTCCACTGGGCGGGGCAGCGAGTGTGGAGGGGCCCCTGGCCCTCCACCTCGGGCACACCACACCCCTTCTTCTAAAAGCCCCACTCGCTCAAAGCAGCAAGGCCATCTCACCTTAGCAGGTCAGCTCTGACAGCCTCTAGGCGGAATTCCAGCTCCCAGGGCTGAGGGCACACCCTCTCCCCCACCAAGCTCCCACCCCTGTTCCAATGACAAGACGTCGGCTTCTTTCATGGCACAGACACCTGCGAAAGCCCAGCACGTTTCACGATCCATCGTGTGTGTCGCCACCCAGCACAGACTTGCCAGGTGACTGTCCCTGGCACAGCTGGACAGGGCAAGTGGGGACATTACACCCACAAACCACTTAGGGACGAAGGAGAACAGGGATCCTGGCTGTTGGGAAACCTCCTTTGATCAAGAAACAAGAAAACGCCAGCAACAAAAATGGCAGAAGGGGTGGGCGTAGCTCAGTGGTAGAGCGCATGCTTCGCACGCCCGAGGCACAGGGTTCAATCCCCGATGTCTCCAACAATTAAAAATAATACATGAACACAAACCTAATTACCTCCGCTGTCAAAAAAAAAAAAAAAGCAAAAAATAGAAACAAAACAAAAAACCCCAGCAAAACGAGGGTCTGAGGCCTTGGAAGGAAGCCCCCATTACCAACCCCTGGATGGCCAAGATGGGCCCAGAGGGCGTCCTGAGCCTGACGGCCGCACTGAAACGAAGCTCCAAAGAGGTTCTAGGAAAACCCTGCTGATTTACTCCACGTGCACTTGATACACGACTTTTAAAAACCTGTCCAAACAGTTCCAAGAGGACTATTTTCGTAGCTAAAAAGTAACTACTCGAAGAGAGAAAAGCGCTCTTTCCCCACTGGGGCCCCGACTCCTCCTCGCGGAGCACGGCCTCTCCCGGCACCTTACAGCTCAGGGTCCGCAGATCCCCGGGCATGGGTGGCCCTCACACACCTGGCCCTGAGGGTCTGCGGGAGGGCCCCTGGGGACACACCTCACAGCCCAGGACGTTGGGACTGGCGCCCCTACGCCCCCAGCAGGCCCTGGAGCCAAAAGGGGAGCCTGTAGGGCCCCGGGACCATCCCGGGCCCTGTGCTCACTGCAGGAGCGAGGCTCCACACAACCAGAGCCCGAGGCAGAAAAGGCGAGGTTCCCTGGACGTCCCACAGGAGCGAGGACCAGACAGATTTCCAAGACAGGATGGCTCCTGCAGCACAAGCTGGGAGGAGGGGCCAGCGTGGGACCCCGACTACCCTCAGGGTCCTGCTGACACCTCAGGCCGCCCGCTGGATGCTCACATGCAGGTGCAGACCCCCTGCCTGCTCCCAAGGTTTTCCCTTCCCAGACACAGGACTTGGTCTCCCGTCAGGCCCCACCTGCGCACCGCCAGCCGCCACCCCAGGTGCCCAGGACACAGCAGGACCAGGTGCTTCCCAGCCAACACCTCGACCTGCCTTCAAGCCCTGAGAAAAAGGAACTCTGCGTGGGGACACGAGCCTGCCACCTCCCTCAGAACCCACAGGGCTCTGGGCCACCGCTGAGAAAACAGACCATGGCAGGGTCAGACAGAGATGCAGAGACCAGGCTCACTTGTCCCCAAGAACTGACACCCATGGGCCAGTCAGTCCCACGCCGGGGGCCCCACAGTCAGGGACCATGTGGGTCCTGAGTCACCACACCTGGTTACTCAGAAGCAGGACAGGTGAGGACAGCATCTCCTCCATTAAGAGATACCTGGGAGCCAACCTCCTCCCAGGCCTGCTGGCTGGAGCCCCTGGGCGCCCGGGGGGGACGGGGTGCACCCCCGCGCACACCGTGCACCCTAAGAGTTGGGGCCTCGCGCCATCTCCCAGCTGCGCACACATCGGGGCCGGGAGCGTGCTGGAGGAAGGCGCCGGGGTGGTCCACACCCGTGGGCAGCAGATGGCAGCGCAGTGCGGACAGCCCCACCCAAGGCACCCATGCAGTGTCCGGAGGGCACAGGCCTGCATCGTGACGAGGACAGCCTCCCCCATCTGAGGCCCGAGGGGAATTGCCCAGGAAGGCCACGTGGGGTGGGCCAAGGACACAGAACAGGAGCCAGTGGCCAACGACCCAAGGACCCCCACCAGATCCCTGCTCAGGTGTGCCCTCCAGAGGACAGCACAGGCAGCCCGGGCCGAGGGCCATGCAAGCCTGGCGGGGATGGGCGAGTGACAAGGCCAGCCCTGCCTGCCACCCTCCTGGTCCCAAGCATGGCTCCCCAGACCTGCAAACTGGAGGGGACTGCCAGCCAGGCCCCGAGCCCCCTCCCAGCCCACCTCCCTGTACTCGGGAGGGAATGTGGCCCTCTGCTCAGCAGTCAGTCCTCCACTGCCCTTGAAAAGCCCAGACCTGGGTAGCCCCCCAGCACCACCTGTGCCAGAGAGCTAGGGAGAAGGCCCGGTGGACAAGGCCTGCCCTCAGCAAGCCTTAGTCTGAGGCAAGGTAGCAACTAGAACACAGCTCCCGCAGCACCCCACAGGCCTCCCCACTGACGCCCCACGAGCCTCCACCTGGAGCCTCGCATGCACATAGTCGGTCCCACAAGCCAAGCTACAGCCCCATCAAAGGACATATTCTCAGGGCAAGATCCACAGGGACCGTGGTACAGACAAGACACTCCTGGCCCAGGGAGGAGCTCTGCAGAGCCGCCGGACCCCACCTCACACCCTCAGACCCGTCAGCACACGTGGGCACAGGCCAGCAACAAGAGCCCTATGCCTTGGAGCCCACGACCTCTGGGACGTGACCTGGGCACCAGCAGCTGCAGAAGCCAGTCTACTCAGAGATCAGTGCGACAGAAAACCACCCCTGCTGCCCTGGCTACTCCAGAGAGGACGGGAGATGCAATGGTGCCGACACACTGGTGGTGGGAGGGCAGGTGCCACGCGGCACTCCAGGGAGCGGAGGCTCGAGTCCACTCATGGACAGCAGGGCCCACCGTCTCGTAGGAAGATGCCACCTCAACGAGGCAAGGAGCCCCTAAAGTACCTTGTGCACACGCCCCTGAACACACAAAACAGGCATTTGCACGCACATGTGTGCACACAGGCTCCCACACACACAAGCACATACCACATGCACACACACAGCACCAGCTCTGCTCCCCAGCAGGCATTTCTGTTGCCAAGGAAGCACCCATCAGAAAGTCCACTTCACCACACGATTGGAGCCAGAGCCACTCCAGGTGCCAGGCTTCTGATGGTGACCAATTGTATGGTGTGACTGCACAGCTGGCAGTGGGCTCTCACCTGTCCAGGTGGGCCCTTCCTGCCAGCACCGATGACCCACCTCACACCTGCCAAGACAAAGCCAACCAATGCTGGCTGCAAGAACCCACTGGCGACAGCCACCTTCGAGGGACGGCTTCAGCACGGCCAGGACGGCTTCCCCACAACAGCCGCAGAGCGAGCATGACCAGACAGCCTCTGGTAACCAGCCCTGCTGTGCTGAGCAAGGCACAAAACGCGGTGAACAACCACGCCCGAGGCCTTCCTAGAGCTTCCTCGTTCTCAAGCTGTCCCCCTCCCCACAAATCCTCAGGACAACATGGAGGCCCACAGTGCTGTTTCTGGAACCACTACCCTCCTCTTGGGATAAAGGACCACGAAAAAAACCACCACCTTGATAGTCACTCCCCAGAAGCCGGGAGCCAAGGTCAGCTGCTGAGGAAGGGCCGCCACAGCACTTGGGGGTGCCTGGAGCGTCTCCCAAGAGGGCTCAGTTTGGGCTTCATTCTAAGCAGCACAGCAAACCCCCACCTCTGTCCCTTGCCCGGGGCAACTGCTCAGGGCCGCTGGGGCTGCAAGCTCCACTGTGCGCACCCGCATCCCCAGGGGCCCAGCCCCGGGCCTGCCCCAGGAAAGCCCGGAGGGCTTCAGTCCCTGTCCCCCTGCCCAGGGTCTGAGGGCGAGTTCTCAGCAGACCTCTCAGAGCCTCAGCCTTTCATCTTCCATGAAGTTCCCCGAGGACACAGCTCCCACGGGAGCCAGGCTACAGAGAGAGAGATTAAGTTTAGCACTAGCAAGTCTTCCAAGGAGGAGAGTCAAAACTGCATTTCATTCTCGCATTTTTAACCAAGGAGGCCAAGGACAAGCGTCCCCGTCACGCCGTTCTCTGCCAAGGCAACCACCACGCAGAACTGCAGCTGAGTGGACAGAGGGACCAAAGCGAACAGCAGAACCGCAGCAGGGGGTGACATCAAGTAGGGCCACTCCCAGCCACTCTCCCACAAGCTGCCAACCCAGGCACAGAGGCGGCAGCGTCCCGGACAGACCCACCTGGGCCCGCGGTCTGACTGCACCTCGTGTGGGCCATGTCCGCCCGGCCGGCGTGCGAAAGCCATCAGACCTGCACCGACTCTGCGGTGGGGCCCCGAGCTCCCCAGGGACAAACCACAAGCAGCAACAGCGCTGCACTGGAAGCCTAGGCGGTCAGGCCGCAGGGCGGCGGCGCACCGCCCGCAAACCCCGCCTGCCCACCGAGCCCTGCAGCCCGCTCTGCAGACACCTGCCTCCCGACGTGTCCCACCCGAAAATCCTGGGTCTCTGCCACACCCTCCCATGGGAGCTCACTTGTCAGCTGACCCGCCGAGCACAAACCACAGTCCTGCCTGTTGAATACGCCCCCAAAACCCTCTGGTCTGCTGAAAGTCCCCAAACACTCGAATCCTAACAGTTTTCTGCCACCATCCTGCCGACAAACCTCACTTCAGACCTCCAAACAAATCACACCTCGGTCTAGAAGCTGCCTTGCTGCAACTACATGCATCCGACTGCCCAGCAGGGAGAGTTAGTTCCATTAAGGGTGATCCTGGGATTCCCCAGAGCAAAGCCACGCCACGAACCCCTCCTAATTCTTGCCGAGAAAGTTCCTGTTTAATGGTTTCAGTGCAGAAACAGGGAAAACAGGGAAGAAAAAATTGCCACCACTGGCACTTCTCTCCCAGTCCCTGCAATAATGAACAACTCGTAACAAAACTAATGACTGATAATTCAATAAAACTCCTTCCCTTGACAGCATTTCTTACAGAGCAACACCGCCAAAAGCGCATGCCGCCGACTCTACGCGGTACTAACACAAAAACCCCGAAGGCTGCTCCCTTCACGTGCTGCTCCGTCTGCTGTTTACCCGCCGCTCTAACATGGCTTCAGAACTGACTGAGTCGATCCCGACCGCCTTCAGGATTCCTCCAGGTGACCTAGCTGCAACTTTAAGACCTTCATTAGCAGCCATGAGACTCCAGCCGCCTCGGACTCCCGCTGAAAGCTAAAGCCCTCCCCCCGCCCCGAGGCCTCCCTCCGGGCGGCCAAGAGGGCTGGGCAGGCCGCTGGCTCAGGAGGCACAGCCGTAGTTGTTCGCACCATTAGGAACTGTTGCTCCGCCAGCGCGCTGCAATCCCATTCGGCCGCCATGAACCAGCAACCGCCGCGTCAATACCAACTCCCCAACCTCGGCCTAAGGCTCAACCTTCAGACACAGTTTTGAAACAGAGCACAGTTTTGTAAGAGGACCGCACGGACCGCCCAGGGCATGAATCTCCCGCGACGAAATGCCGCCGGGAACAGCCCTGAGCCCTCGGGAGCCTGGGTCTGTGTCGGTGGGGTGGGGGTGGGGGTCCAAGCCGAGAAAATGGATGCTGAGGAACAGAAACCTGGGTGCCTGTCAACCTGCACGCAAGGTGCAAAAACGGCCTGGGCGGGGGCGGCGAGGGGGTCCGCGGACTGCGCGCGCTCAGACCCACACTGGCGTTCCGCACCGGGGGATGCGAGAAAACTCCTCACACATCAGAAGCACAGGCAGGAGCGCCAGCCTCCTACACAATTAGTCTTCTCTCTCCGCGGTTACATAAGATGACGGATTATCTGTCCACCCATCCAACCTGCCCGCGCGCGACCTCCCACCCGGCCATGTCCATTAACACCCGGGAAGGAGTTGTGGAAAGGAAAAGCCTATTTAGAAAAAAGTGCCCAAGGCTTGCGTAACCGCGCCCGGCGGAGCCACCACGGGGCGTAGAGAGACAGGCAGCCACGGCCCCGGACCCCCGCAGCCCCCGGACCCCCGCAGCCCCTCGCCCGCGCCCCACTCAGGTCCGAGGGCTCCGGTCCCGGGGCGCGTGGTGGGCGCACGAAGAGGCCCGTGGAGGGGCGCGTGGGAGCAGCGCGGGGCTGTCGGCGCGTGGGCGCCCGGGCCAACCTGTGCCCGGCCGGCTATGGGTCCCCGCGGCCGCACCAGGATGACCCCCGAAGGCCCAGTACCCCCACCTTCCCGGGCGGGCGCAAGGGCGCGGGGCTCACCTTGTAGACATTTTCTGTGAGCCGGTGCATCTCTTCCGACCGAGACAGCGACATGGTGCTGGTCCGGCTGCACCACGGACCGGAGTGGGGACGTGAGCAGCGGCAGCGGCGGCGGCGGCGGCGGCGGCGGCGGCGACGACGGCGGCGGGTGCGGCGAAACGAGCGAGCAGATAGCGCACGGAGCCGGACCAGGAACGCGGCGTCTGGCCGGCGTCCACCTTTATAGCCGCCAAGGCCCCGCCCCCCCCCCGAGGCCCCGCCCACCGCGCGCCCGCCCCCGCCGCACCCGGATCACCGCCCCCGGCCGCCCGCCCCCGCCCAGCCGCTGCTGCTAGGCAACCGGCAGGCCCCGCCCCCGCTCTGCCTTCCCCATTGGTGAGTTCCGGAGAAGGGGGAAGGGGGCGGGAACGGGGGGGCAGGGCTTGTGGGCTGGCGCCAAGCAACGATTGGCCAGCGGCGCTGTCGATCCTGGGGGAGGAGGCGGAGGCGCGACGCGGGCTAGGGCCCTGGGAACAGCCTTGGGGGCCCCGGCGACAGCCGGGCTGGGGGCGGGGAGGCGGGGGCGGGGTGGCGCAGGAAGAAAGGAGCAGAAGGTGGCGGGGGACGAAGGATGCCGGCCGCGAACGCGCGAGGGGGCGGCACTCCGCAAAGTGGCGAGTCGTGGCGGCCGGGTGCTGGGCGCCTCTCCCCCGAGGGCGGCTCGGGTCAGGGACCCGCGCTGGGCAGGGAGGGTCCCTGGCGCTCGGACGCCTGCTTGGCGAAGGACGGTGAGAGGCCGGCGAGCTGCCCCGGGGGTCTGGCCACGACCCGGCACTTTCAGAGGTAGGTCTGCTGGGCGACCACGATCCCGGCCAACCCTTCCCAGGAGAGAGGCTAGACTTCGGGGGAGTAAGGACCTTGGGGGGACCCCCGGGGACGGAGGACCCTGGAGAGGGGTGGACCCTGGGGGACGACCCTGGGAGGGGTGCATCTTGAGGTGAGTGCTTGGGGCTAGAATGCTGGAGAGGGGTGGGCCCTCGGGAAGGAGGGTTGCGGAAGAGGACTCAAGAGGACTCGGGAGGGAGGATTTGGGGGAAGATTCTGGAGGGGGCAGCCATCAGGCAGGGTTTGGGTGGGGAGTGGGGAGAGGATCCTGTGGGGACGGAAACTCAGGGACAGAGAGGATCCTCCTGGTGGCAGAAGATCCTCCTTGGGGGGAGTTTCCTTGGGGAGGGAGGATTCTAGGGGAGGGCGCGGCAGGAAGGACCCTGTTGTGTGGGAAAACCTGGGGGAGGGGGAACGTTCCTCGGTGGATCAAGGGGTCAGAGCTGCCTGGGTTCTGAAGGCGATTTCTGGGAGGTTCTGCCGAGAAAGCTGATCAAGTTGGCACACAGGGTTCCCAGTACAATTCCCTTGAAAAAATACATAAATTATGCTAACGTAGAGGAATTACTTGCTTTACATTGTAAAACACCAGATCTGAGCGTTTCTCTTTAACTGGACCTGACACTTGCCAGCACCCCATCCCTGGACTGGCATCTTTTCAAGTGCAAGTGCTCAGGGAGATGGGCCCACAAGACGCCTGTCGGCCCAGCAGACAGCAGGGACTGACAAGGGCTTCCTCTGCAGGGTTGGTGCCCCACGTGGACCGCTCTGCTTCACAAGGATGCAAAGAAAAGGGAAGCGATACTCAGGAAGCACTTGGTGCCCCCTCCTAACCTGGAACCTTCGTTCACAGACGTGTCCTTTTTGGTTTTATTTTCTCCCTGCTACCAGCACTGGTCTCCTCCATTTTATTGCCTGCAGTCTTTTAAGGTAGAGCCCTGTGTCCGTCATTTCTGGGATTCTTTTGGTTGCAAGTGACAGAAAGCTAGCTCAAACTGGCTCTTACAGTGAGGGCATTGCTGGCTCACGTGACAGAAGGCAGGCCTTCTGCCTTCCTCCTCCTGCTCCCTTTCCTCAGGGCCAGCGCGATGCAGCGCTTGCTTCCATCCTCCTGGCCTAGGACTGAGGTCTGTTAACCTGACTGGGGCCACAGGCCAACGTGGAGCTAGGTGGGGGCTAGGGAAGAGCTGCGGCCTCGCCCAAAGGGAAGTGGAGTGGCCGAGACCTGGAGACTGGCAGGTGGAGGCTGGCCAGCAACAACCAGGGTCTCACCCCTCTGGGAGGGGAACTAGTCGAGGGAGAATTCCCCTGGGCTGCCTGCTCCCATCAGCTAAGAGACGGCAGAGGGAGAAGAGGGGTCCCTCCAGAAAGGCTTCCGTGGTTGAGCCCCGCCCCACCCTCTAGAAGATTCTGCGCACCAACACGCCCAACAGAACGCTCACATTGGGTAGCAGCTGCGGTAGGAGGCCCACCCAGGGGCTGGCCTGCCGACCAGGTGGGCTCATTGCTCTGCAGCCTCTACCTGGCAGCCAGGCAGGAGGTGAACAGCTGGGAGGGAAGCCATCAAGCAGCACAGAGTGCCTGCGGCTGTGAAAGTAAGTGCATGGAGCCGCGTCGCCCTGGGAAACGCATGGGGCTGATGGAGGTACAGAGCAGGACTGGCGAGGGGTTGGCACCTGGGCCGGAGAACCACGGTGAGAAGGTCAGCGCCTGGCCGGCAGCCGCCCCCAGCCCCCAGTCTGCTGGAGGTGTCCCTTTGACTGCGAGAGGAGGCCTGAGCTCCAGGTCTGGATCTCTTACTTAGGTGGCGGCAGTGTCTGGGTGGGGCTGAGTCCCACGGGTGAGGACCTCGGGCCCGAGAACTGCTCAGGGCCAGGCAGTGGGCTGGACGCTGAGTCAGGAGGGTCTGCTGTCCCAGCACCTCTACCAGCCATGCTTCATTCCTTTCCCCCTTGACTCAGTTTGTTGGGGGTGAGCAGAGGGTCCAGTGACTTGCCTGGAGGTTGACCGTCAGTGCAGCTGGGAAATCACTGCCTAGGCTTGGGGTCTGGCCCACTCCTCCGCACAACCAGGAAGAGCAGCCACTGTCACGATGAAGCAGCTTTGCTCCCCCCGACCCCCCTGCAGGGAAGAGCAGGAGGACCAGTGCTGGCCCAGGCGGTTGGCCCCAGAACCCCAGGCCCCCTGCCCTCGCCCGGACGTGGCCATTCTTCCTGCACCGTTTTGGGGGCAGGGAGAGGCTGTCTATAAATAAGCAGCTCATCCACAGTCACTGAGAAAGCAGACGGGCTGGAATCCGCCGGGTGCGGGCTCCCCGTCATCTCTGACTGCCGGTCTCATCTCCACGGTCTCAGCGACCAGGGAGGCGTGTAGCCATGGCGATCTCCAGCACCCCAGCTCTGACCAGTGACCAGAGGGCCCGCTGCCCTGTGCACCGGCCATGGGGCCTCGCACACGAGGGTGCTGAGCTGGGGTCCAAGGCAAGGGTCCAACCACGTGGTGCTACCGACACTGACCCCAGGTCAGCCGACCCCAGCACGGGTGGCCCCGGGGGAAAGGTTGTAAGCAGGGAGACTCAGTGCATCTCTTTATCAGCTTATTTTTAGTCGAGTTATGTAAGTGGCTTCATCTCAGCGTCACGTAGGGAGGGGGGTCTCAAGATTTAATTACAGGATGACAGCCTCTGCTTTTCAGGCAAGCTGTTCTGCTGGCAAGGCAGGCACGAGGACTTGTGAATTTTTGCTAAACAGAAGGGGCCCTTTCTGAGGGGACCACAGAACTCTGAAGGGTTTCACCACCATCTCTCTCTGACCAGCCCAACCCGGTTTCTGCTGAACTTGGCCTAAGGGGGTGGCAATGTGGCTCATATCACACTTGTCAAGGGAGCTGCCTCTTACCCCCGCCCCCAATCCTGGCAGCCTCCCCGTCTCTCTAAGAGAAGGATCCGCCCTGTCAGAACTCCTTCCTTTTCTCCTTCCTGGATTAAATCCCCTGTAGTCAGTAACCAGAAAGTTCCAGCACAAGAAAGTGCGGAGGCCTGGGCGTTGTCAGGACGGGCATCGGAGCGGGTCTCACCTCTCCATCCTCTCTGGCCTTTATTGCTTCCTCCCCCCACGCCAGGTGCTCTGGCGACTGGACCAGGCAGGGTCACTGGGCACAACTGTCCACATTGTGTCCAGAGTGCTATCTTTTCAGTGCTCAGCCTACATTCTTCACACCGTCAGTGTTGTCAGCAAGGATGCATGGTGGGTCTGGAGCTGGAAGGTCCGGGACTCCTGGAGGCCTCTGTCCTGCCAACGGGAAGGTCACCCCAGAGGCCTCCAGCACACTGTGGCTTTGTCTAGCAGGGGAAGCAGGGCACGTCTCCTACCACCGGGTGAGGCCTGGCATCTAGCCCGGGACTGTGGCTGGGGGCGTGGGCACGGACCAGAGGAGCATTACAGGCAGCCAGGGGCTCGGACGCCTGCAGCACAGAGGTACCCATCCCGCGCTGGCGTCGGAGGAGGAGCGAGGCGTGAATGGCAGGAGAAGCACTGGGAACCGGACCCGGCACGTGGCGAGCCCTCAGTGTGCCTTAGAGATGGGCACCGTCAGCAGCTAAAAGGGACCTTCCGAGGGCACCCAAGCGCCCGTGGAAAGGCCGGCGAGCAGCCACCCTTTACAGGGCGAGGCCTGCCGGAGACTGCCAGCCCTGGCATGGGTCCGCACGGGTGACGGGCAGACAGCAGCGGCTGGGGAGACACTGCACGCCTCAGCTGCGTGAGCCAGTGATGGGGCGTGGCGTGGACGTGCTGAGGAGGGCACCGAACCCCATCACATCCCAGCAGAGGGGCGGTCTGCAGACCCTGCCCAGCGCTCCTGCAGACTGTCATGCAAACCAGGGGAGTCCGAGAGACACTCCCTGCCAAGAGGAGCTGGGGGAGACGTGACGACTGGATGTCCTGTGGGACCCGGGACAGGTCCTGGAGCAGTAAAAAGACACTGGGCAAAAGCTAAGGAAACCTTAATAAAGTCCAGGTTTTAGTTGAGTCCACGTTGGTTTGTTAATTGTATCAAACGCATCACAGTGATGTGAGGTGTTGACAGCAGGGGAAACTGGGTGTGGGCTGTCTCTGCAGTAACTGTGTGAATCCAGTCCTAAAACGTAAAGCTTACGAAAGGCGGGGCCCCCATGGCCTTGGCACAAGCCTCTGTTTGGGCCTCGGAATCCGGAGTCTCTGGGGTCAACTGGTGGAGCAGTGCCCTGTCCCCACAGAGCACCCGGGCCAGCTCTGCCACCTGCCACATGGCTTCCATGCATGAGGCCAGCGTGGGGGACACGGGCCCAGCTGACACCTGCTCTCCTGCCACCCCAGATGTGGCCCTGACCCTCAGCCCTCCCCAGACTTTTACTTAGATTTGCCCTTCCTTCAAAACCTGCTCCCTTTTGACCTGAGCACGTTCAGAGGCTTTCTTCTCTCTAACTGAAACATTGGCTGCAGGCAGGACAGATTACACCCTGCACCTCCGTGACCTTGCCCTCTCCTCCCCCGGAGGGAGCTGGGCATCTGAGCCGAGCCCTGCCTGGGAGGGGGGTACCCCTAGATATGCGGTGCAGCTGTGGGAGCCGGCCTGGGTGAGGAGGGGACCTCCCCCTGGAGGCGGAGGAGTGTGGGCAGCCGCCCACGGGCCCCTCCTGGCCCTTTGTGGCTGTGGTCCAGCCTCCACTCTCTCATCAGGGCAGCCTAGAGTTCCCAGAGCCTCCCTGCCGGCCCACAGGGGCTTCCACTGAGGGTGGAGGTGCCGCCCTGTCCCCAGGCTGGGCGGGGAGACGTTCCCTGGCAACCAGCCCCCTTACATAATCCAGCGCATCGGCGTGACTCCAGGTGCCCGTGGGAGGCGGCGTGGGGGCGAGCGCAGGGGCGAGAACGAGTCTCCGAGTTTCACTCGGGTGTCTCTCCCCCTCTTGGCGCATCTCAGCGTCATCCTGCGTCTGCCAGCTCGGTCACCCACTTGCCTGTCAGAATAAAGTAACTGACAGTGCAGATTTAAACAACCCAGGCAGGTGATGGGGCCCCCGTGCCCGGGCCTCCTGCACGGGCCTAGGTGAGGCAGGAGGCCCGGGTGGTTGGAAGGGCTGCCTGCTTGGGCCCCATGGGCTGGACAAGGCCGGCCAGGGAGGGGCAGGCTCAGTCATCAGGGGCCAAGTTTGGGTTGGGGTGGGAGGGAGGCGCTGAAGCCTGGCGGCAGAGGGCAGGGGATCCCACCCTCCCCACCCCCAGCCGTCTAACGTGCAGACCCCGCTTGTGAGAGCGGCAAGATTGGAAGCTAAGAAAGCCATTTCCCTGCCCCCCATCATCAAAGGAACACAGTGCTTCAGGGGAGGAGACCAGCGGTGAGCAGCCCACGCAGGGGCCTCCAGGCCCACTGGGCTTGTGGTCACTCGACTTTTGGGGAAAGATGCGGAAAGACACTGGCCTCGCAGTCAGCGTAATGCCTGCCTTTACCCCTGAGATGGCGTCTTTGTTTTCTTGTTCTGCCTCTTAAATGACTTAAAGTGCACTGAAAGTGATCTGAGGGGTATTTTGGGAGCGGAGAGAAAGGAGTCTTCTCTGGCACCTGAACGCAGAGGACGCTCCAGAGAACGAGCCTGGATGCGTACTCGTGGGTCCTTCCCGGCAGGAGACAGGCGACCCGGACCTGCAGCCCTGGCTCCTCGGTGCCGCCTGCGGGTCCCAGACGCTGTGTGCTGCCTTGCGTGCGCGCAGACGGCTTCCCTGCCTGGCTGGCTGCTTCTAATTTCGGCGGCTGGAGGCTCCACACTCTCTTTTTTTATTCCACGTTTATTTAAAGCCAGATTTTAAAATGTTGTCTTCAGCCCTGAAATCTGATTTTTCCTTCTTGCCGCAGACCCTAAAACCCAAGCTAGGATCCCACAGTTCCCAAAGCAGGAGCTCTGAGGCCGACTCGGGTGGGTCTGGGGGTCACCTTGCCGGTGGGACGGAGGCCCCGCTGTCTGGCACCGTGAGAACGGGTGGTTGGCTGATGTTTTCCTATCAGAGTGTTCTTGTGTGGCGTCCACACAGCCAGAACACCAGGGCCCCTGGACGTCCTTGGTCCCCAAATGCATGAGGAGTGGTGTGCGGGTCGTGGGAGGGGCAGGGAGCATGTCCCCCACGGTGCCGTGTGTTCACAGGAGATGGGCGTCTGGAGCCACCGGCCTGTCGTCCCCTGGTCTAGGGTGGCTCCTCAAGCAGCCGGGCCTCTCAGGTCCAGGTGTGTCCCCTGGAGGTGGGACAGGGACCAGATGGGCGGTTCCCGCTGGCGAGGCAGCAGCAGCGGGCCTGCAGTGTGCCGACTCCTCCCCCATCTCTGCTCTTCCTGGCACTCAGGTCTCCCCGTTTCCCTTGTACTTGGGAACCGAGGCCCTACTGAGGGGCTCCCTGTGCTCTGCCTATAAGGACGCCACACGCGACCACACTGATGGGAAAGCATCGGCCAGCTGCCCAAACGTCGGCTTGCACAGCATGGGACAGCCGCTGCTGGCAGCGGGGGTGGGGGGGTTCCGTCCCATAGGCATGATGACCCCCAGACCCAGCCCGAGTAGTAGTGGGCGCCCAGGAAATGGGAGATCTTGTCCCCTTTGAGTAGCACCTAAATGCCCTCACCTGCTTCTGCAGCTCACCCCAGAAGGTGCTGGAAAGACTGTGATGAAGCTGGAAGGAGGCAAAACCAGCGAGGGGCCAGGCTGAACTCCGGAGGCCCTGGGGTGTGACAGCAGGACACCTGTCGGGGGCAGAGTGTATCTGTCTGACCACGAGCTCCCGGAGCAAATGGCAGGACGCCTGAGAGCAGAGGAGCTGGGGTCTTTGGAGGACTGTGATGTCCCAAGTCCAGGTCTTCAGTGAAGCCAGACCTCGAGCCACAGAACCGCCCGGATGGCTGGGCAGGTCCCAGCAGGCGGCCCCACCGCGGTCCAGCAGAGACCGGGCTGGAACTGCTCCAGCTGCAGGGGTGCTGGTGGGGGTGGGCGCCCGTTTCTGTCGAGAACCTGGCAGTCGTCCGGTTAGCACTGAGACCTGCTGCCCAGCTTTCACATCCTTAGGAAGCGTGGAGAGTTTCAGAATTTCTTCACTGGCAGGTCTGGTCAGAAAGCAACAGGATTTTGAGAAAAATTATTTTAGTGTCAAGTTTGAAGATATCATTTGCCCCGCCAGGCTCTCTCTCTTTTTATAATTCTCAAAAATGGGAACAGACATTTTTGCAGAGGCTCATGGAAAACTTTAGCTATTGCCTAGCTGTCCAAACGAGAAGAAGATTCCATCACGGGATCCAGATGACCTTTAACCCCCAGCCCGACCCGACACCAGCTGCACGCCACCTCTGCAGTGTCACTCTGTCACCGGCGGAGACCGAGCCCCTGTGGAGATCCGGCGGCTCGCCCCTGGAAGCTGCTGTTAATTCTCACCTGGATTTTGAGATTTTCTCTGCGGCCGCGGGAGCCCCCAGAGTCCTTTGTGCAGCCTCAGGCCTCAGTTTTCGGAGCCCCTGGGGCTGGAGGTGTTGGATAGGGTTGTAATTTTCCTTTATCCCTTGGCTGGTAGACTTCCCACCAGGAAACCCCAGAGACCTTGATTTCCACCCCAGGAAAGTCAAAGCCGAGGCTCCCCACCAGGCACAGGCTCCTTGCTGGGAGCCGGTGGGCTTTCTGTGCGCCCTCCCGGAAAGCTGAGGTGGTGATCTGCAAGTGGTTTGGGGCAGGTCGGGTCTGATGGGGTGTCAGCTGCAGCAGAGCGGCCCTCTGGTGTGTTTTGCTGGACAGACTCCGGCCTCCAAGCTCCCAGCCTGGCGTCTGGAGCTCGGCCTCCCTGAGTTCGGTGGTGAGGACTGAGGATTCAGCCGTGCTCCGGATATGACCCAGCACACGGGCCCTGGTCTGCAGAGGATGCAGGCGCCGCCAGGGCTGGTGGCCGGGGACTCCACATCGCGGAGCTTCCACTGCCACCTGGTGGACAGTCGAGAGAGGTGACGTGGACACGTGGCAGGTGCAAAGTGGTGGCCGGGGCGCCGATGGTCCGCGTGAACGTGCAGAGGGTGGCGGAAGGTGGTGGGCGGCGACAGAGATGGCGTCTCCAGGCCAGGTGGCGGTCTCTGTGCTTGGCTCTGAGTCTGGGCAGTCAGCGGCGGCGGCCAGGGCACCAGCCTGGTGGGACTAGAACTCTCCTAAGACAGGTCTTCAGCAGGGAGGGGCTTCCTGGAACCTGCGGACGGAATGTGGTGCGGGCTGTGCGGTGTCCCCTGGTGCCTTGCCCTCTACGAGAAAACGGCTCACTGCGATGTGTGTTTTCAGAGAGCCCCATGACAGCTTTCCTTTTTAATTGAGATAACATTCACATAACGTAAAATTAACCACTTCAGAGCACAGTTTGGTCCACTTTAGTGGCATTTAGTACATTCAAAATGTGCGGCCCTGCCTGTCTAGTTCTAGAACATTTTCATTACCTAAAGGGGACCCCTTCCATTAACGGTCAGTCCCCATCCTCCCACCCCAGCCCCTGGCAGCCACTGCCCTGCTTGCTGTCTGTTCAGTCATTTCACGTAAACAGAGTCGTGCGGTATGTGACCTCCTGTGCTCGCGCCCGTCACTCCGCGCTGGGGGTCCGTCTGTGTTGTGTGCCAGCGCCTCATCCCCGTCTTACGCCAAACAGCGTTCCCACGCGGGGTGGACCCCGTCTCGTTCATCCACTCGTCCGGGATGGGCTTAGTCCTCACCACCTTTTGGTAACTGGGAATAGCGCTGCTGCTTGGAGCGGGTGTGGAGAAAAGGGAGCCCTCCCACTCTGCTGGTGGGGATGCGAATTAGTGCAGCCACCGTGGGGAACAGTGTGGAGGTTCCTTATAAAACTGAAAAACAGACTTGCCCTGCGATCCAGCAATCCCACTCCTGGGCATGTATCTGGAGAAAATTCATATTTGAAAAGACGCCTGCACCCCAGTGTTCACAGCAGCACTATTTACAACAGCCAAGACATGGAAGCACCTAAGTGTCCATCCACAGCTGACTGGACAAAGCAGATGTGGTCTAGATACACAGTGGACACTACCATTTGCAGCAACATGGATGGACCTGGAGATTATACTAAGTGAAGTAAGTCAGAAGAGAGACAAAATCATAGGTTATCACTTGTATGTGGAATCTAAAAAAATGACACAGTCGATCTTATTTACAAACAGAAACAGACTCACAGACAAAAAATAATAAACTTATGGTTACCAGGGAGGAAAGGAAGGGAGGGATAAATTAAGAATTTGGGATTAACAGGCGCACACTACTGTATATAAGATAGATCAACAAGGACCTATGTAGAGCACGGGGAACCATATTCAATCTCTTGTAATAACCTATAATGGAAAAGAATCTGAAAAGATATATATACCTTTACACATAGAGCTGAATCATTAGGCTCTCCACCAGAAACTAACACAACGCTGTAAATCAACTCTGCCCGATAAAAAATTAAAATTTAAAAAAAAAATAGTGCTGCTACGAACATTCACGTAGGAGTTGAGGTTTGAATGCCTGTTTTCAGTGGCCCCTAGGAGTGGACTTGCCAGGCCACGTGGCACTTTTATGTTTATTTTCTTTCTTTAAATTTCAGAAGGGTTACTTTTGGTGGGGGAGGTAATTAGGTATGTATGTATGTGTTTATTTAATGGAGGGACTGGTGATTGAACCCAGGACCTCATGCATGCTAAGCGTGCACCCTACCGCCGAGCTAGACCCTCTCCACTATGTCCAGTTTTTTAAGGAACCCCCGAGCTGTTTTTCCTAGCGCTGGCGTATTTCGAGTTCCCACCAGAAGTGCGTGATTGTTCCAATGTCTCCACAGTCTCACTAACACTTGTTATTTTCTGTTTTTTTAAGTTCTAGCCACTTTAGTAGGTACAGCGTGGCATGTCCTTGTGGTTTTTGGTTTGGATTTCCCTGGTGCCTAACTGGGTGTCTTCCCGTGTGTGTGGCATCCTTTTTAAAAGGAACCAGACTTCTGTAGAATTTCAGTACCTTTATTTCAGAACTCCATCGGGAAAGTGAGCCTGGGGACGCCCTGGAGGCCAACCAGCCTGCACCTGGGCCTCCCCTCTGAGGCTTCTGACCAAAACTCAGCTCCCCAGCTGGATGAGCCAAGGGAGCTGAAGGGAGCACCAGATGAGGGGTCAGCTAGCTACAGCCCGAGGGCCAGACCTGTTTTTGTGAATAAAGTTCTATTGTACACAGCCATGCCCACTTGCTCATGCAGCACCCCCGCGCTGACAGCGCCCCACAGCGGCAGAGTTGGGTAGTCAGGGGCCACACCTCCCGAGACAGTCACTGTTTGGCTCTTTGAGGGAAGTTTGGCAGCTCCTCCTCCAGATGATTTGTTCCAGCAGGTTAAGAGTCAACCTTTTCCTCCGCAGGGCGAAGCTGGACTTGGGGTGGCTTGTGGTTTGGGTAAGTCTGTCTGCTTCTCTTTCCATGGGGTGGTCCTCCAGGACATGAGCCAGAAAGCCGCAGGTGAGCACCGCAGCCTCCTTCGCTGGGCCTTGTGTCCTTGGCACTGAAGGATGGTGGGGCTCCCACATTAGCTCTTTAACTTGCATCTTCACACATCTTGCAAATTTGTTAAAGCCTTGAAGGAAAGATCAGCCCCCAAGTCTCCATTCCTGTCATGATTAGACGCCCCTCAAATCTCCAGTTTTGTCACTGAACGCAGCAGGAACCAGTGCTTGGCAAGCACTGCCTGCAGATGGTCAGCTCATCTTTCCGTGGTTCTGCCCGCTGTGGGATCTTAAACTGTTCATTTTCATTGCTTCTGATGGTTTATCTATTCTCTCTAGCTTTTCTAGTTCTTAGCAGGAGCACTGATCTGCCATACGCTGCTCCATCCTGCTTGAGAAGGCGGTTTCCTGTGTTTAAAATTTTAATTTCAGTCTCCATTTGTTCATTGCCACTAAACAGAAACACATACGGAACTTTGTACACTGACCTAGTATTCTGTTACCTTGCTAAACTTACCGATTAATTCTAGTAGATTTCTTACAGATTCCTTGTTCCCAATCTTACGGGGAAGGCATCCAGCCTTTCAGCATGAAGTGTGGTGTTAGTTAGAGGGTTTTTGCAAATGCCTTTTATAAAGTTAAAGAAGTTCCCTTTGTTCTGAGTTTGCTAAGAGTGTGTAAAATGCTTTTCCTGCGTCTGCTGAGATACACAGTTTTTCTTTAGTCTGTTGATAATGGTAAAATACATTGATTGATATTTGAAGATTGAACCAACCTTACATTTCCAGGATAAATCCCATGTGACTCATCCTGTAATAAGCAGGCTATTCCAGGACAAAGACCCCGTTTATATGTGTTACTAGATTCAATGTTAACATCTTGTTGAGGGTTTTGCATCTGTGTTCGTGAGGGGATTGGCCTTCAGTTTCTCATGACGACCTCATGTGATTTTGGTAGCAGGGTAACGCTGGCCTCATAACACAAGCTGAGAAATGTTCCTTCCTCATCTACTTTCTCTAAGAGTTTGTGCAGAATTGGTACTAAGTCTTTCTTTAATGTTTGGTAGAACTTAGTTCCTTTAAGAGATATAAGGCTATTCAGTTTATCTATGAGCTTTGAGTTCAGTTTGAGTGAGCTTTGGTAGTTTGTGTCTTTCAAGGAATTTACCCATTTCATCTAAATTGTTGAATTTATGGGCATAAAACTAATATTTCCTTAATATCCTTTTAATGTTTATAGGGTCTGTAGTGATGTTCAGTTTTCATTCCTTTCATTTCTGATGTTGCAATTTGTATCTTTCTTTTCCTGATCAGTCTAGCTCAAGGTTTATCAAACTTACTGATCTTTTCAAATAATCGGTTTTTGCTTTCATTGATTTTCCTTTAAAGTTTCTGTTGTCACTTTCACTGCTATTACTTCATATGTTCTGATTACTTTGGATTTAATTTGCTCTTTTCCTACCTAATTAAGGTGAAAGTTTAGATGATTGGAAGCTTAAAAAAATAAACATTTAATATTATAAATTTCCCTTAGAGGAAAGTCACTGCTTTACCTACAATCCATAAATGCTGCTGTGTTTTCGTTTTCTTCACTTCAAAATGTTTTCTTATTTCCCTTGTGATTTCTTCTTTAACTCATGAATTATTTAACATCTGTGGGTTTTCCAGATCTCTTTGTTACTGATTTCTGAAGTAATTCCATTATAATCAGAGAACATGCTTTGTTTAATTTCAATCCTTTACCATTTGCTCAGGTCTCTTTTGTGGCCCAGAGCATGGCGTCTTGGTGCACGTGCCACACGCGCTTGAGCAGAACGTGTGCTCTGCTGTCGTTCGGCGCAGCTGCACACGCGAGTCAGGTCGCGCTGGCTGGTGATGCTGCTCGGGTCTTCCGTATCTGTGACGACCGTCTGTCTCTCACCGAAGGAGGGGCGTCTGATCTCTAAGGGACTGTCTGTCCTTCAGTTGTCAGGTTTTGCTTCCTGTATGTTGAAGTTCTATTGTTAGGCAAGTACACATTTAGGATTGTTACATCTTCTTTTATTATTTTGTAGTCACCCCAGCGATATGAATATAACCACTCCAGATTTCCTCTGACTCGTGTTGCCACGGTATGCTGCCCCCATCTGTTTACTGTTAACCTAGCCCGGTCTTCGTCTTTAAAGTGGGTTTCCTGTAGACAGCACATAGTAAGGTGTTATTTTTCTTTAATTTCAAGTTGACCGTCTCTGTCTTTAGTTGGTCTGTTTAGACCATTTACATTTAATGTCATTATTAAAGTAGCTGAATTTAGGCCTGCCATTTTGTTTTCTGCTTGTCTCCTCTGTCCCCCTCTCCTGCCTTCTTCTGGATTATCTGAGAATCTTTTTACTATTTCACTGTAATTTATCTACTGTGTACCATCTCAGCTAAAATGTGGAGGCCTTCTCCCCATGGAGGCTCCTCCACCTCCCCACTTTGTCTCATAGTTGTCTAGGCATGTTTCTCTTCTCTCTGAATTTATACTGATGGCCAAGCTTTTTGAACCTGTAAATCAATGTCCTTCACCAACGTGGGAAATTTTCATCCATTATTTCTTCAGAAGCTTTTCTGCTAGAATCTCTTCCGCTTCTCCTCCTGGGATTCTAGTGACACACATCAGTGCTTTGGACATTGTCCCACAGGTTCCTGAGCCTCAGCCCGCCACCCCCCCACCGCTGATCCTGTCTCTCTCTCTCTGTTCTCCAACTGGATAATTTCCGTTGCTCTGTCTTAAAGTTCACCGAGTCTTTCCTCAGTCATCTCCTTTCTGCTGTTAAACTGTTCAGTACTTTTTTAGATTTTCGGCATTGTATTTTTCAGTTCTAAAGTTTCCCTTTTGTTCGTTGACATGGTTTCTGCTTTTCGGCTGAGAAGTTCCACCTTTCCCTCTGTTACAGGTGTGTGTGGCCTCACCTGTGTGACGCAGTTAAGTAACTGCTTCAAGGTTTCTGATAATCCCACCGCCTGGACCATCTCTGAGCTGGCATCTGTTGACTCTCTCTCCCCCTGCACGGTGTGGGGTTGTCACATTCTGACCGTCCTGCTGTGTAGACTCGGTCTGTTACAGTCCTCTGGAGAATGTTGTTCTGTCTCAGCAGCCCAGCAGCCCGGTTCGTCCAGACCACCAGCCCCGCCTGCCTTCAGTGGCCAGTGGGTCCCACGTCAGTTCAGCTGTCAAAGGCTTTTTGTTCTGCATTGGGTCTGTCCTGTGCATGTGTAACTTGGAGGCAAGCCCAGGACTTGCACCGTTTTGCCCAGAGTGCAGGTCCCCTCCCCAGCTCTCCCTCTCCAGGACCCCTGCACGTCCCAGAACTCAGCTCCTCTCTCAGAGTTCCTCTTGCCAGAAAGACAGATCTATCAGGGTTTGGGGTTGGTGTTGCTGTGTGGTCCTGCGACAGAGGATGCCTGGGGCAAAAGGGAAAGGGGAGACAAATGGAAGCCCCTCCCCGATGTGGGTCACAGCCGCAGGTCTGGACTCGCCTCCACAATCCACCTGCTGGGGATCGCTCAGCGGAGCCCTCAGGGGGCTGCTTTTCTTTAGTTTTTTTCCCCTTGAGCTTCAGTTGTAGCAGCGACAGAGGTGCGCTGAGGGGGACTTGTGCTGCCACAGGGGAGCTGGACCCTCCATGTGTTACTTTAAAACAGAAGAAAACCCAAAGTCACTGACCTGTAAACATTTCCGCTTTGAGGATTCAGCTTTACTCACGACTCGGAGCCGCACTGCGCTCGGCCCCCTTGCTGGCTGTGTGCCGCTCAAGCCAGAATTACAGTGTGTTTGCGGGCGCGGAGGGAGGACGCCTCAGCATAGTGGGAGCCACAGCCGACAGCATTCCCTGTAAGATCAGGAACAAGACGAGGATGCCCACTCTCACCACTTTTATTCAGCAGTTTTGGAATTCCCAGCCACAGCAATCAGAGAAGAAAAAGAAATAAAAGGAATCCAACTTGGAAAAGAAGAAGTAAACCTGCCACTGTCTGCAGATGACGTGGCACAGTCCACAGGAAATCCTAAAGATGCCAGCAGGAAGCTCCTAGGACTCTTCATTCCTGGAATTCGGGACAGTTGTAGGGTACAAAATCCATGTACAGAAATCTGTCGCATTTCTATACACTAATATCAGAATTACATTTGAGTATCAACAAAATATCCGAAGGAGAAATCAAGGAACCGGTCCCATTTACCACAGCGTCGAAAGGGATGAGACACCTAGGAACAGACCTGCCCGAGCAGGCAGAGGCCCGCGCCCAGAGAGCTGCGAGATGCCACACGTGGGTGCAGAGGTGTGCCGTGCTCCTGGACTGGAAGGCTCGATGTGGTTGAAACGACCACACTACCCACAGTAATCTACAGACTCAGTGCCGTCCCCACCAAAATCCCAATGACATTTTTCACAGACTTGAACAAATAATTTTAAAATTTGTATGGAAACACAAAAGACCCTGAGAAACCAAACTATCTTGAGAAAGAAGAACAGAGCTGGAGGAATCACGCTCCCTGACTTCAGACTAGACCCAAAGCTATAGTAATCAAAACCGCATGGTACTGGCATAAAAACAGACATGTAGATCAACGAAACAGGACAGAAGTCCAGAAATAAATCCACACACCTACAGTCAATTAATCTACGACAAAGGAGGCAAGACTATACAATGGAGAAAAGACAGTCTCTTCAATAAGTGGTGCTAGGAAGCCTGGCCAGCTGCCTGCAGAAGACTGAGATTAGAACATTCTCTAACACCACACACAAAAATAATGGATTAGATGCCGAAATGTAAGACTGGATACTGTAAAACTCCTAGAGGAAAACATAGGCAGAGCTCTCTTTGACGTAAACTGCTGCAATATTTTTTGGATCTGTCTCCTGGAGTAATGGAAGTAAAAGCCAAAATAAACAAATAGAACCTAATCAAACTTATAAGCTTTTGCACAGCAAAGGAAACCGTCAACAAAACAAAATATTTGCAAACCATGTGACTAATAAGGGATTGAATTCCAAAATATACAATCAGCTCACATAGCTCAATAGGAAAAAAACGAACAACCCAATCAAAACGTGGGCAGGAGATCTAAATAGACATTTCTCCAAAGAAGACATACAAATGGCCAATAAGCAAAAAAAAAAAAGATGCTCAATATCGTTAATTATCAGAGAAATGCAAATCAAAGCTATAATGAGGTATCACCTCACACTGGTCAGAATGTCTGCAAATGACAAATGCTGGAGAGGCTGTGGAGAAAAGGGAACTCTCCTTCACTGCTGGTGGGAATGCAGTTTGGTGCAGCCACTGTGGAAAACATTATGGAGATTCCTCAAGACTAGGAATAGACTTACCATATGACCCAGGAATCCCGCTCCTGGGCGTATATCCAGAAGGAACCCTACTTCAAAGAGACACCTGCACCCCAGTGTTCATAGCAGCACTATTTACAATAGCCAAGTCATGAAAACAGCCTAAATGTCCATCACCAGATGACTGGATAACGAAGATGTGGTATATTTATACAACAGAATACTATTCAGCCATCAAAACTGACAGCATAACGCTATTTGCAGCAACATGGATGTTCCTGGAGAATGTCATTCTAAGTGAAGTAAGCCAGAAAGAGAAAGAAAAATACCGTATGAGATCGCTCATATGTGGAATTAAAAAAAAAGAAACATAAATGCAAAACAGAAACATACTCACAGACATAGAATACAAACTTCTGGTTGCCAAGGTAGGGGGGTGGGAAGGGACAGACTGGGAGTTCAAAATCTGTAGATACTGACAGGCATATGCAGAATAGATAAACAAGATTATAGTGTGTAGCTCAGGGAAATATATACAAGGTCTTGTGGTAACTCACAGTGAAAAAAAAATGTGACAATGAACATATGTATGTTCATGTATAACTGAAAAACTGTGCTCTACACTGGAATTTGACACAACATTGTAAAATGACTATAACTCAGTAAGTTTTTTTTTTTTTAAAAGAAAGTCTACAAATAACAAATGCTGGAGAGGGTGTGGAGGAAAGGGAACCCTCCTTCACTGTTTGGAATGTAAATTGGTGCAGCCACCATGGAGGACTGTATGGAGGTTCCTTAAAAAGCTAAAAATAGAGTTAGCATATGATATAGCATTCCCACTCCTGGGTACATAACCAAAAAAGACAAAAACCCTAATTAGAAAAGATACAAGCACTCCAATGTTCACAGCAGCACTATTTACAACAGCCAAGACATGGAAACAACCTAAATGTCCATCAACAGATGACTGGATAAAGAAGAGGTGGTATGTTTACACAATGGAATAGTATTCAGCCATAAATAATGCCATTTGTGGCAACATGGATGGACCTAGAGTAAAGTAAGTGAAGTAAGTCAGACAGAGAAAGATAAATATCATATGACACCACTTACATGTGGAATCTAAAAATAATGACACAGATGACCTTACTTACAAAACAGAGACAGACTCACAGACATAAAAAATGAACTTATGGTTACCAGGGGGGACGGAGGGGAGGGATAAATTAGGAACTTGAGCGTAACAGATACATGCTACTTGATAAAAAATAAACAAGGACCCACTGTGTAGCACAGGGAACCATATCAATGCCTCGTGATAACCTATAATGGAAAATCTGAAAAAGCGTATATATACGAGTGTATCGCTACGCTGTACACCTGAAAGCAACACAACACTGTGAATCAGCTGTATTTAGATTTAAACAGCGGTGTCTGCTTGCCCGCTCCCTCCCCGCCGTCCTGCGCGCACCGAGGGCGGCCCGGCCCGGGCCGGCCCGGCAGCAGAGACACAGGGCGGCCCGCGTCACCCCGCCCACGAGAGGCTGCTGGGCCGGGGCGCGGGCGCGCGGGCCGTGGGCCCGAGGGACGGGCCCCGGGGGCCTCTCTGTGGCAGAACAGGGCTCCCCTCCGGGACAGCGCCCCGAAACACGGAGCTGCCCGTGTCCCCTCGGACAGACGGATGCGTTCCCGTGGCTTCTTTAAATCAACAGCTATACTTAAGTTAAATGCTACTGGTTTAGAGCTAATGTAGAGAAACGGGGGTGGGTTACTTTCACACTGTTTGTAAAAGAAAATGTTTCCTAAGGAATAAGTGGGGTAAGCGGGCCGTGAAGAGGGCAGTCCAGCAGGAAGACGGTGCTGTACTCAGGAACGTGTTGTGTTCAACCGTAGCTCCTAAACACACCAGGACAACGCACGAAGCAGCCCCCTGGCCGCAGAATCACAGGGGCCCACGCCTTCCGCCCACGGGGGGCTCCCGCTAGCTGCCACGTGCCCGGCCAGCCGGCGAGCACTGGAAGTGTGGGGCGCCGCTGCTGTCACAGCGGGGGGAGGCCTATCGTACGAGCCGGGCCAGCACAGCACCCACGTCACAGCCATCCCCGCCCTTCTCTGCGGCACCTGCTGGTGCCTGAAGCAGAACTTCAGATCCAGCCTTTCCGTGCTGATGGGGCGGCACTGTAAACATCGGCTGGCGAGGGGATAGCTGGGTCCCACAAGGGCGATGTCCTATTAGGGAGGCTTTGGGTCTCACTGAGGACGCCGCCTCTGCGCCCACATTTCACCCGCAGATCCTACTAAAACACATCACTGCCAAACAAGGATTTCTGTGAACCCCTCCCTATACTGGCCTTTCTGGGTCTTTACATGTCTTTTGTTAACACGACTGCAGCCATCACTTTGCGTGTGGGCTCTGTGATCTGTTCTCTCCTGTTCCCCTCCCGGCCCCAGTCACAGCCTGGGGGGGCCTCCCCACTGCGCGGACGCCGAGCCGCTCGTCGGTCCACCCCGGGCAGCAGATCCACCCCAAACACACCATGATCAAGCTCACATCGCAGGGCTGGTCCTGGAACATCATGAAGACTGACCTAAAGACGGGTGGGCAGGCGCCACCTGCCCCAGCCCAAGGAAACGGAGAGAAGAAAGGAGAAAGGTGGGGAGGGAGGGACAAGCGGGAAAGGAAGGAGAAATGGGCTGGATTTTGCTGAGAAGCTTTGTATGGACGATGTTCTTCCTGTTCTTGGTATCTTGGGGAAGGAGTGGAACAGAAGCACACACAGTAGGACACTCCAGCGCTGTGCTGGGGTCTTGGCCAGGGAGATCAGGCAAGGGAAATGAAATCAAGGGCACCCAGCCTGGGAGGAAGTAAAACTGCCTCTATTTGCAGATGACACGGTCTCGTATACAGAAAACCCTAAGGATTCCAACAAAAACCTACCAGAACTAACACGCAAGCTCAGCACGGTTGCAGGACACGAGATCAATATACAAAAATCAGTTATATCTCTATACACTTGCAATGAATAATCTGAAATTGAAATTAATGGGAAAAGCTCAATTTACAATAGCATCAAAAAAAAAAAAACGTTAATCATAAGTTTAACAAAAGAAGCATGAAACCTAAACTCTGACAGCCGCAGAACGTTGCTGAGAGAAATTAAAGAATAGACGGGAAGACCCTGTCTTCGCAGCTCGTGAGACTCAGCGTGTCTGGGCGACAGCATCCCTGGGCTGACCCATGGAGCCTGCACGGCTCCATGGCAAGCTCACCCGGCTTCTTTTCAGAAACTAACGAGCTGATCCTGAAATTCACGTGGAAATTCAAGGGACCCAAAAGAGCTAATACAACCCCCAAAAGAACAAAGTGGGCGGAGTCACACTTCCTGATGTCAGAACTTACTGCAGAACTGCAGGAAGTGGGGAGGGGAGGGTGCAGCTCAGGGGCAGGGCACGTGCTCAGCGTGCACGAACTCCTGGGTTCAATCCCCAGTCCCTCCATGAAAAAAAACTGTAAAAAAAAAACCCCAAAACCTAAAAGCTGCAATAAGGATAGACGTGGATGGATGGCTGGTATCCGACAAAGGTGCCAAGGATTCAATGGGGGAAGTAACTGTCTTTTCAGACGGCATTGGAACAACTGGACATCCACACGCAACAGAATGAAGCGGAGCTGCCAACCTAGCACCGTATACAAAAAGTAACTCAAAATGGATCAAAGACCTAAGTGTAACAACTGAGCTATAAAACTCCGAAAAGAAAGCCTACATCTCCATGACCTTGGATTAGGTAATGGTATCTTAGATGTGACTCCAAAAGCACAAGCAACAAAAGGAAAAGTGATAAACGAGACTTCTTCAGAATTAAAAACACGCTGTTTCCAAGGACGTTATCAAAAATGTGAAGACAACCCACAGAATGGGAGAACGTGTTTGTAAATCTCCTATCTGGTCACAATCTAGTATCCAGAACACATAAAGAACACCTGCAACTCCGTAATTAAAGACCCAGCTTCCAGGTGGGCAGACGAGCTAAGCAGACGTGCCTCCCACGATGTACAGATGGCCCACAAGCACACGGGAAGGTGCTCCCCGTCACTCGTTGGTAGGAAAGTGCAAAGCAAAACCACAGTGAGACCTCACCGGACTCCCGCGAGGATGGCCAGGAGGAGGAGGCAGGAGACAGCTAGTGCTGGCAGGAGGGGGACAGGCAGAGCCCGGCACGCGGCCGCCAGGGACATAAATGGTGCAGACACTTAGGAAAACACACAGCAGCTCCTCAGCAGCTGAACGAGGTCACCCTGTGACCCAGTGACTCCACCCCTAGGTTTGCACCAAAGACATGAAAACACGCCTTCACAGATTCCTGTTCAGAGATGCTCCCAGGAGCACTATTCTTAACAGCCAAACAGTAGAAACAATTCAAATTGCCCATGAGGTGATGGACAAAGAAATGAAACCTGCTCCGTCCACACAATGGAGTATTACCCGTTCGTGAAAAGGAGGGAAGCCTGACGCTCGCCACGGCACGGCTGAGCCTCAAACCCTCCCGCCAAGCCGAAGGCCGCTCACTGTGCGACTCCGTTTACACGTGTCCAGAAGCGGCAAACCGGAGACAGGACGCAGACCAGAGGCTGCGGGGCCGCGGGGAGGGGAGCCGCAGGCACCAGCCGAGGGGACAGGGCTTCCTCAGGGACGACGGGCTGTGGTGATGGCCGCACAGCTCTGTGAACGAGCCTGAGCTGAGCACCTTACATGGTGAGCTGTCTGCTATGAGTTTCATCTCAATGAAGCTTCTACCCGAAAAAACACAGAAACAAAGTGAAGCCATCACTCTTCAGGGTCCGAGCAGCTCGCATCCGTGGTGTGACTTCCAGTCCTCAGCTGCTTGTGCTCTTGTTCCTCCAACTTCATTTCAGAACTTCTGCTTCTCAGGTGAGGTTCACTTCCCCCCACAAAAAGCTGGACCAGAGGACAGCGTCACTCACACCCCTCAAACCCCTCGCACCCCTAGACCAGCCGGTGCCGCCCTCAGGCACAGGTGGGGAGGCGTACCCCTTCCTCCCAGGACCAGGTCTCAGACTCCGCGGGGACGAGACCACGGGCGGCGAGAGCAGCCCTGGAGGGCACCAGGGCCCCCCAGCCCGAGACCTGGCCCTCGGCTGTGTGCAGGGGGGGTGGGGACAGGTGCACGGACGACGAAGGAAGAGATCTGGAGTGCTCCCATTTCCTGAGAGCCCCAGACACAGGGCCACGAGGAATGGTGGGCATCGCTAAAGGGCTGTCCTGGCCGAGGGGTGCCCCAGGCCGGATGTCTTGGCTTACTCAGTTAAGGCCAGCATGGGCCATGAGGCCAGCTCCCGCCAGGCCCAGGCCCAGCCCCACTGCCCCGACCCCAGCAGCCGAGCATCTGCAGAGATGGAAGGGGGGATGGGGTCTCCTCCCAACCCCATCCCCATGGGATGTGGCTGGCAATCTGGCTCTAGGCCTCCCCTGGGAAGGCAAAGCCCCTGTGTTGTCATGACAACGCCCCACGCTCCACTTATCATCACCAAGTTCTCCCCCGGGGCAGGTGGGGGTCAGTGGGAGACCCTATAGGGCAGCAGTGGGTGGGGAGGGGGCAAACACTTCTCCAGGGTGGGGCACACAGTGCGGCCAGGACACCCTCCCACGCCATCCTGGGCACATCCCATTCTGTCCCCACACCCAGTCCTGGTGCACTCTTCTCCCAGCCCCCTCCCACCCTCTACCTCCACACTGCGCACACTGTGGACGGAAGTGCCTCCAGCCCAACCGTCTGGTGCCTGGTCCTTCCCCCCACTGCCCCCGCCTGTCCTCCCGGGTGCCAGCTTGCCAGCTTCCCAGTAAGTCCCCTCTCTGGTCAGATGGTCCCCACAGCCCCCCTACTCCTCTCCCACCCAGCAGGCACAGGCTGCTCCCAGGCCCCCCTCCCCTCCAAGGCCCCCAGGCCCCACTGGTCTTGGGCAGATGCCAGCTCTGTCCCAGGTTTTGCACTCCACCGCGACTGGCTTGTGATCGTCAGGAGGCCTACGTCCCCCAGATCAGGAGGCTGGGTCACACTCATGCGGCTGGTGTCTAAGACCAGGGCTCGGCATGGGCAGGAGGATGTGTTTCCTCCTGGCAGGAGGGGCTCCCCCCCACAAGAGGGCCTGTGAGACAGGTGACCTCCAAGGCCAGAGCCCAGGAGTCGGCTCAAGGTCAGCTAGGTCTCAGGGTAGGGCCTCCTTCCTAGGTCCACAGGATGAACTTTCACAAAGAAAAAGGCAGCTTGATTGGTACATGAGATCTCAGTCCCTCCCCAGCTCCTGGGGCCTGCTTCCCCTCCTCAACTAGAACTGCCCTAGGGACCCCGCAGGGTCCTGGGGACAGTCACCACGCACTGCCAGAAAGAAGCCAGTGAGGCCCAGCAGTCAGACTGGAGCTGGCAGAGAGCCCCCTCCCGGCAGAGGAGAGCACTGCACCTGACAGGGGGCCTCACACAAAGCAAGGCTGTCCTCCAAAAACCCAGGCCTCCTGCTCCTCTCAGACCTGGCAGCATGGCCGCACCCCGCCGTGCCCTCTGGGTGGAGGGCCTGCACACCCCCCGAGGTGGACGCCCACGTCTCCCTCCTTGCTGCTGCCTTTTCGCCCCTGGGGCACTGGCTTCTCACCTAGACGTAGGACTCCAAACTGGACCCCACCCCAGGGCACCAGAACACCCCCCTGGCCGGCCGGCCACCAGCCACGGGGTCACACAAAACCCTATAAACAAGGAGAGGCTGACAGCACCCCTTAGAAGGGAGGAGGGGGCAGAGAACTGCCCTGCACCTTGCTGCGGGCAGCTGCCCGGAGGTGACCTGCCCCGGCCGGTGCTGGAGCCCAGGCCGACCTTCTGCCCTCGGCTGGGCAGGGCGAGGACCTCACCGGCTCCTGACCCTGGTCCCCATGTGGCCCTGCCCAGGCAGGTGCCCTCAAGTGCCCCGTGTTCCAGGGGCCAGAGGGAGGAGCCACCCAACACCCCCTGCCCCTCCCACAGGCCCCAGCTCACCAGGCGGCAGGCTGTGTGGGCGGCAACTTTAATATGGGCTTGGCCTGTCTGCGGGGCTAGGAGGGTCCCCTTTGACTTCACCCCCTTGGGAGTGAAATCCCTGTGAGACTGTCTAATTCTGAAACGACCCATGAAGCAGGGAAGTCCTCTCCATCCTCCGCAGCCCCTACCTGGCTGCTGACCGCTCGCAGCCGGCATCTCGGGGGACCCGGCCGGACGTACTGGCTGTCCTGGAACGTCCCTTCTCGGCAGGACTGACCTCTGTGCACAGACTCGGGAGGGACGGGGTGTTTAGGGCTCCCGGAGTCGTCGATCCAGCAGGGACGCCCCTCCTGGCCCCTACCCCAAAACGCCGACAGATACACACAGAGAGCCTTCCACCCCAAATCTACATGGAAATAGCATGTCAGGAAGCCAGGCCAAGGCAGGGACCCCTGAACTGAAGCCCCCGCCAGCGGACAGGAGCAGCAGGAAGGGGGAGAGGGGAGGGCGGGAGGCGGGGTCTGATGCATCCCCCCACAGCGGACAGCGCTGGGGGACAGCGGCCAGCGGAGCTGCGCGCACCAGGACGAGTGACCGGCACCAGGCGCGATGGGCCCGCCCTGGCCCCAGGAACCACAGCCTTGGAAGCTGCGCTGGCTGCAGAGTTTGAACGTTGCCATTTAATCCAGAAACGAGAGCAGGACAGCGGCGCCCAGAAACGCCCCGTGGGCGTCCTGAGAGGGCGCCTGTGTGCGAACGGCTCCGTCAGCACCCGGCCGGCCGGCCTGGCGCCGGCCTCCTGGGAGCCCAGTCAGGGCCGGCCATGCACCCAATCTCTGGGCCCCAGTCCTTGGCAGTCCCTGCGAGTCCCATGTGAGGAGGCCGTGTTATGAGGCTGCCACAAGTTCCGCCTGCCTGGGCCCAGCCTTGACGGGGACTTTCTCTGTGGAGGAAACATAGACATGTCTGTCGCGCAACAAGACCCTGCAGGCGAAACTCCCCAGGAAGGACCAGAGGCGGCAAGGTGCCAGGTCCAGGCCTTTGTGCTCTGGGAAGGAAGGCACGGCTCTGGGGAGGCGAGTTGCACACAGACACCGGTGGGCCAGCAACAGAGCCGCACTCAAGATGGGACAGCAGCCCCTCCCCTGGGCTGGAGAGGAGGCCGAGGGGCAGCGAGGGAGCAGAGAGAGCCAAGGGGACTCACGGAGGACGAATCGGGGTGGAGAACTTCTGAGGGCGCGTGTAAGTCACGCCCGGGACAGCTGTCCCTGTGACAGTCCGAGGATGGCAGGTCCTGGCTGCACTGAGGGCGCCTGCCCGGCTAAACGGGCCCTTTCCTGGCTCTGCTTTCAGGACATGCCTCTTCAGATGGGTTTGGCTCTCACGAGGTTCCCCAGACCCCTCAGAAAGCTGGGCTCGACCTCAGGGTAAGGCCCCGCGTCCGCCTGAGCTCCCAAGCTGGTGCCAGCACATGGCCCAGCACCCGCGGGCAGTGGGACCTGACCCTCGCTGAGCAGGAAGGGCAGGACCTCGCGGCCGGGACACTCTAGGACTCACTGCTCTCCAAGGACAGAATGAGGACAGTACCTGGCTTCTTTTCGGGAAGAGGCTCCGAAGGAACCTCTGGCAGCTCGATCTGTTCCTGAAGGAAACAGGGTAAAGGCCGTTAGATGCAATCACCATGGTCCTTCTCTCGGGACGACGGCATCCTGTTTGCTTAGCTGCTCTCAGCGGGATGTCAGTGGGACACAAACCCTCCAGCACCCAACCAAGGTTGCGCCATCCCTGGCTTCCAGGATCCCTCCAACTCCCAACACCAAGGGCGCGGTGGCCACAAAAGATGGCTGCCCCCAACAGCCCGGACCCTGAGGGGCTCCCCGCCCAGAGTTCCAACTGATTTTGGGTCATGGGCTTTGAAACAGGCACCCATGCAGGTCAGGGGCCACGGGGCACCTCTGCTGTGGTCCCCTTGGGTGCTAGCACCGGGTGTGTCTGTGGTTCCCAGAGGGTACCCAGAAGCCCCTCGGGTTTTGAGAAGAACTGAATCGGTAAGTAAGTGAATCAGAAGTAAGGTGGCCTGTCACCCGAGTGACTGCATCAGTCTTGGGGTCCTGTCACCTGAGTGACCGTGTCAGTCCTGGGGTCCCGTCACTCGAGTGACCGCGTCAGTCCCGGGGTCGTGTTACCTGAGTGATTGCATCCAGCTCCTCCAGGATGGCATCTTCGTCCTCCTGCGTGAAGCTTCCTGCCAACAGCTCATCTATTTGCTGTGAAAGGAGGAGCGGAGGTGAGGCGCACGGCCCGGCTGGGGTAGGGAAAGCTAGCCCCTCACAGAGGAAGGAGACGGCCCCGGCTCAAGGCTCCTCTCCCTCGAAAGAAAGAAGGCAGCCGCCCAGTGGTGTGGGGAGGCCTGGCCCTTGAGGGTGGCGCTGGACACTCAGCAAGTTGGCCCTCGAGCTCCTGGGCTGGCAGAAGGCGGGTCCCAGTGACGCGGCAACACCTACCCGCTGGTACTCCACGGCCTCCTGGGTCTCGTCCAGTATCCGCTCCACCTCTTCTATGGACATCACCTGTCAGTTACAAGTTGGGAGTGCGTCAGCACGACACGCATCAACCCCTGCATGAAGCCACCCCGACCAACAGGGCACACGGCCTGGACCCTCTGTTTCTGCTAAATGAAGCCAAGTGGGACGTGACTCATCCTTGGTCACTTGTGTCCCAGGCAGGGCCCGTCCACAGAGGCTGTGGAGCCGTCAGACCAGTCTTTTCAGAAGCCTCAACTGACCTCCCTAGATCCTGCGGGCCCTTCTCACTGGACCTTCTGGCACCCAAATCAAGCCTAGTGCTAGTAAACAGCACAAAAAACGTTCTCCGGCCAGGCGACTTGATTTCTTTTGGGTTCAAAGTAGCACCTTTGCCTGACTGGCAGGTAGACCACACTGGACACTCAGAAAAGCAGTGTAACCTGGGTCTGCCTGGCCCCGCGTGCCACCCACTCGTCAGGAACGAGATGGGGTGGGGGCTTTGCCACGGCCTCTCTGGGCCTCACCTCTCCTTCTCCTGCCCACCTCCGTGCTGCTTCCCGAGAGGAGGCTGGGTTCACTTCCTCCAGGAAGTCCTCCAGATTAGTTCACCACAACCCTCCCCTATTCTAACCAGACTTTCCCTCTAGTCACTTTAGCATCTGTGAACCCAAATTATAGTTCGGGTCTCTATTCTCAGGCCACCATTCCTGAGTTTGTTGGTCCCACTAGACTGTCACCCTCTCCTGGTAGTGACTGGCTTTCCCATGCACCTGACAGCCTGGGTGCAGGGGTGGCCTCAGGGACAAGCCCTCTCCTTGTTCCGCCTGCTCCCCTCCTCTCTGCCCCCAGACTTGCAAGACTCACCTGGTGCATCTTATTCAGACACTCATTTCCGACCTGCAAACCCTCGAGCACCTTCATTTCAATCTGGGTGAACTCAATACTCTGGACCTGAGGGGGAGAGCCCTGTGGTCAGGGGCCGGCCTTCTGCCTCCTCACGCAGACCCCGCAACGGCACTGAGGATGAGACCACCGCCCATGAAGACCGCTGGGTCTCAGGGCAGACCATCTCTGCCCCAACCTCCCTCTTGTCCGTTCCTGCTGCCCTGAGCACCACCAGGGGCCTTGGTGGGCCTGAGAGGGCCCGGGAAGAATCTCAAAGTACCACGACTGCTTACTAGCAGCTCTGGTTAGCAACAGAGCAGAACTAGACTTGGGCCTAGAGCTGGGCCGCTCGGGACACCTCTCCCATCACCCGGGCAGACCCCCACCTGCCCCGTCCACCCCCCAACCCCACCACCCAGAAGGGGTCCAGCCCCCCAAGAGCCC
Organism: Camelus dromedarius; assembly: GCF_036321535.1. Classification (NCBI taxonomy): domain Eukaryota; kingdom Metazoa; phylum Chordata; class Mammalia; order Artiodactyla; family Camelidae; genus Camelus; species Camelus dromedarius. Next base: position 28,363,320 of record NC_087451.1, read on the forward strand.
CCGAGCCTGCAAGAGCCAACCTGCCCCCAGCCCCTGAAGATGGCCAGGTTCCCATCGAAGAGTCTCCCCTCCTCCTTAGACCCACTCCTTGGGCTCTGGCTGAGGGGTCCAGGGAAGGAAGGTGACACACTTCAGCCCCGTGGGGCCCACAGACGCCCCCGGCCGCAGCTGGGCCTACCATGGTCTCCAGGCTGGTGATCTGGTTTTCCGTCTTGTCCAGGAGCTGCTCCCGGTACCGCTTCTTCTTGAGCAGCAGCTTGGCCCGCCTGCAGGGGAACCCGAGCGGTGACACTGAGTGGCCTCCCGGCCCCCACCCCTGCTCCAGCCTCCCGGCCCCACCCGGCCCCACTCACTCCTTCCTGCCGTCGCGCAGGAGCTGCCGGGCGACCTCCCGCTCCCGCTCCAGCTGCTGGGTGATCCTCTTCTGGTACTGCTTTAGCCGGTCCCGCTGCTGCTTCAGTTGCTGCCGGAGAGCAGGCCTGTGTCCACACTGAGCCCGCGCAGCGCTACGCCCGCGCCAGGCTACCCAGTGCCTGGGAGAGCTGGCCTGGAGGCTGCCAGGGTCACGGAAGGGGCCCCCACCATGGCCAGGCTGCCCTGATCGCCAGCACTGGAAGCACACCCTCTGAAACAGCTCTCCGTGGGGAGAAGTCTGTCCCCCAGAGCATGTGGGGCACTGTCTGGAGTCACCCCTGCTTGTCACAGCTGGGGATGCCACTGGCCTCTGGGGGTGGGGGGCAGGGCTGCAGCTCAGTACCCTCACAGCCCAAGACACCCCCTCCCTCACCCTAGACAGCCCCTCGCCCTCAGCGCCCACACCGCACAGCCTTGCTGCCCGCCTGCCATCGGCAAGGAGCATGAGCACTGCCAGGCAGGTCAGGGAGCACTGCCGGCACCTCCAAGGCACAGAAACACAGAAGGTGCTGGTGACAGTCACCATGAGCCACCATCCCACCCAGCCACGGCTGGGGCCTGGGGCCTCCTCCCTCCTGGCTTTGCTCTTTCGTGGCTTCAGTGAGAGGTGCCCGGAGACCCGGTGCCAGCCTCTGTGCCAGTCCCCAGCTCTGGCCGCCTTTCCTCTGCGGGTGCGGCCAGGCTGCCCACTTTGTAAAACAAGGGGTCTTGGCAGAAGGTCACAGGACAGCACGCTGGAGCTCGAAGCTTCTCAACTCAGCTTTTCACCCTCAGAAATTATCAGGCAATGTTTTGTTCTACTGTGACCCCACCAACGTGATCCTTGGCAAGAGGAACGCCTCCTTGAAAAGAAACCCAAAGGTGAATCCCTAGAGAGGGAAGAGAGTAGCCTGGGGGCCTCCTGCTCAGCCAGAGGGGTCAGCCCAGCAGCAGAGGGAGGAGGCAGGGCACAGCTTGCTGTCCTGTGCGCCCGACCACACTCAGCACCCAAAGCTGCGATCTTCTCCAGCGACAAACATGCCTGTTGTCTCTTCTTAGACTGGAGAACTTCAGTTAAAAAGTTTCATAACTTATGGTTTCAGAAGCCACAGTTAAAACAACAACAAAAAACCAACCAACCGAAAAATAAAGAAACGTCACCTGTTACTTGGATTCGTTTCCTCTTAGTGCAAAAATCACATTTTTTTTGTTGCAAAAATATAGGGGAAAAAAAAAGAGCAAAGATAAACGCTGCTCACGTTTTGGGCTATCTCCTCCTCGACACATTTTCTCATTTTGAAAATGAATTATTCTTGACAGCCCATTTCACTTAACCTAGCCGGCGATTCTTTCTACAGAAACTAGCTTTTGCCCCAGCACTCCCTGGAAGGGACACCTGAATCCACAGGCAGGTACATCACCATCCAAAACTTGGAGGGTCTGGTGTGGTCTCAGAGACCGGCGTCTGGAGGGCGGCCCGCCAGCCTGGGGACCCTGGCGAGACCTCAGTGCCTCAGGGCCCGCACAGGCCACAGGTCGGAGCAAGGGCCAAGGCAGATCCCGAGCCCACTTGGAGTCCCAGTCACACGGAACACGACTGTTCCACAACCAGGGCCCGGTCTCCTTAAAGCCCCCGCTCTGGGCGCAGCGACAAGGCCACACTGCCCGGCCATCCCCTCCCCACGGCCTCCCGCCCAGGCGCAGGCCCTGGCTTTGCCCTAAACGGGCCACGGCAAAGCAGGGCAGTACCGGGCCGGGGCCGGGGCGCGGGGCTGGAGCTCAGGAACCGCACCTGCGGGCGCGGACTCGTCCACGGACAAGGGATGACCGCGGAACAGGGCGAGGCCGCACCGCCTCCCGAGACCCGAGGGGCGGCTCGGCCGCCGCACCGGGGCCGCCTGCAGCCCGCAGCCCGCAGCCCGCAGCCCGCAGCGCCCGCGCTCGCTCAGACTCGGTGGAACGGGGCCCGGGCACGCGCCGCACGGGAGGCCCACCGCCCACCGCGCCGGACGGGCCCCGGGAGCAGGGAAGCCCGCCCGGCCTCGGGCCCCCGCTCGCGGGGCCGGCAGCTCACCAGGATGGCCTTGTCCTGCTCCGTGACCCGGCTCTGCTTCTTGCGGCCAAACAGGTTGCCCATGGCGGCCCGCCCGGCCCGCGCCCCGCCACCGGCCCGGCCGCCCCGCCCCGCCTCGCCTGGCCCCGCGCGGCCGCCGTAGCCGGTCCCGACCCCCCCCCCCCGCTACGGCGGCCGCGCGGGTCCAAGCGCCGCAGAACGCGCACCGCCGCGGACTCGCCTGGGGAAGCCTCCCCGGACCGTGCATTCCACCTGCGTCTCACTACTCGCTGAAGGCTCAAATGACGGTTAGCATTTTTTAGCAATAAAGTATTTTTAATTAAGGTATGTGCTTTTTAAAGACAATGCAATCGCACATTTAATACGCTGCAGTATAGAGTAAACATAACTTTTATATGCACTGGGAAACCAACAAATTTGTGTGGCTCTATTTATTTTCATATTCGCTTTATTGCAAAAATGGAACCCATAATATCTCTGAGGTCTGCCTGTAGTAACATCAGAGGTCTTTTCTCACAGATCACTGTAACAAACGTAATAATAACGAAAAAGTTTGAAATATTGGAAGAGTTACCAAAAACGTGACACAGAGAGACAGGGAGTTCACGATAATGCACAGTCGTTCTCCGAGACCACCTGACCCTGCAGGGACCACAAAGGTGAGGTGGATGGGGATGCGACAGGTAAGGCCACACCTGCGCCTTTGAGATCCTTCGTGGCGGCACTAACCCCTGTAATCCCCCAGGACTGCAGTGTTGCTTGGAGTGTGCAGTCTTGGCAGGGAGGGGACATGGCTTCCACTGAACCCTTCCCACCACAGGTGTCCCTATGAGAGGCAGTACGTGGATTCTGTATGTCTGGTCCAATCTGATGTCCAAGAACTGGGGAAAGGGCTGCAGGGTGGGTCTGTGAGCTGACTGGCCCCACAGTGACCCCTGCACATACCCCCCGCCCACCATGAAACCCCCAGACTGGTGGCCCACTGTGGTGTCAGGGCATCCCCAGGACTTAGCATCCATTTAAAGCCAGTGTCTTTATGTGCCAGATGGGCTGGGGTATTTCCTTTCCCCAGCGCAGCGTTACTTTGGTCAGCAGGTGCGGGGTCCTTTGGGGACGTGGGGATCACTGTGTGGTATCGCTTACAGTGATGCTCCCTGGTTCTCCCTCAATCACGGGGCCCAGGGAGTGGGAAAGACTGGGGGTCTGCAAGAAGCAGCCCAGGGGTGGTGGGGAGACTCATTAAGGAGCCCACCCCCTGCCAGCTGCATCCCCAGAGGAGAAAAGTGCAGCAGTAGAAAGGGGAGCCCCCTCCTCTGCGGACCAGGCAGCATCACCCCAGCACTGCACTGACGCCGTGTCAAGCTCGCTGGCAAAGGAGGAACGTCCCCAGTTCTGGCTCCATCACCACGAGCCAGCCAAGGCAGTGGAGTCCCACAGAGGCCCTCACCAATGGCAAGACTAGTGCTCTGTGACTGCTGAGACCAGGTCACAAAAGGCTGCTGTCCTCTGGGACTTGCCACCAAGTGAGAGGAGCCAGCCACCCCTGGAGAGGCCTGCGTGGGGAGGGTCAGCACCACTGCCCGCTGGGTGGGTGCACAGTCTTGTTAGGGGAGTTCCAGTCCCCCGTCGGATGGGCCACACAGAGCAGGGATGAGCTTCCCTGTCGACTCCGCCTGCGTGCAGATCCACGAATCAGATAAATGGTGGGTGTCTTTTTAAGCCATTAAGTTTCAGGGTGAGGGGTTTGTTATGCAGCAGTAGTAACTGGAACAAAGGTAGGCACCTTGGGGAGGGTCTGCAGGGAATACTTCTCAGAATCCTTCACGGGGAACCCATCTTCCCCTCCGTTTAACCCTGGAACTGGGCGAGAGGTCACCCTCCCTCCACTGAGGTGCTTCACATTGGATCTCTATTTGCCAGACGTGGGCTGTTTCTTCATGGTCAATTTCAGCTTTCCGAGACTGTCTGTTGTTTGCGGTTGGCCAGGGCCAAGGGTACCCCCAGCACTGTCCATCATAACGACCGCTCAGAGTTTGCTGCACTTTCCTGGAACCTGCCCACCTTATCTCTGGGCCGAGCCCTCCCGGTTCCCAGGAGAAATCAGAGGCCCTGTCTGGACGGCAGCACCTCTACCCTCATTCCAGGCCTGCAGACCTTGGAGAGCTGTTCAAGGAGCCGAGGTCCTCACTCAGGGCTTTCTCCAGGTCTCTGTGCAGGGTGTGTGCTCGGGGACTCAACAAGGGGCAGGTTGCACCTGATACATTCATGTCTGGTCCTTATCTGCCCCAGCCCTTCAAGTTTCCTCTGTATTAGACCAGGGAATTGCTGGCATCTCAGCTGGGCCATGTTAAGTCCAAGTCCAAGTTCCCGGGTACAAAGGATCTTCTTATAGATGAAAGCAAACAGTAGGGCCCGGAGTCACAAGTGCCGGGGCCCTGTCCAGCTCGCCCAATGTCGGCCGCATCGCGCACCTGTGTGGTGAGGGTCAGCGATATCCTGGAGTCTTTGGGGTGTGATGGAGTTCTCACCTCCCTGGAGTCAGCTAGGATCTCACTGCAGCTATGGGTCTGGAGACCAGGGGTCACAGGGTGAGGTCTTGAAGAGAAGCCGTGTCCCCTTAGCAGGCAACTGCTTTTGGTGGGGGCTTCACATGGTGGGGGGCCGCCTCAGACAGGGAGCAGGGTGGCTTCCACCAGAAGGCAAGGCTTAACAGGATTATGCAGGAGGCGTAGGGTTCAAGGTCAGTCCCCTGGGCCTTCTCCATCTGACTCTTTCACACTCAGTGCTCTGACCTGGTGAGGCTGAGAATTCAATTTACACTGTAATCTTACAACCCGCAGGATAAGACGTGGGCAATGATTTCCAGCCACCATGTTCCCTCTGCAAGTAATCAGATTTCCTTTTACGGGGGTCCCGCCTACCGCCTGCTCTCCTAACTCTCCCTTGAACTCAGAATCTTAAGCCACTTGCTTGTCATTTTAAGAAATGAAATCTTCTTAGAGCAGTCAGGAAGCCCCAGCCTGCCCCATGGTCCTGACTTCCTCCGGAATGTTGCCTTGCAGCTGCTTGGGCTCCCAGGATCCGGCTGTCATGGAATCCAGGCAATCATGGAAAAGCGTGTGGTTGCACCCCTCAGCCACTCAGATCCTGTTTTTCAGATTGTGTTAGTCTGCTCTGACTGTCGTGACGGGTTCCCCCAGGCTGGGGCACTTAGACAATAGAAACTTAGTGTCTCATGGTCTGAAGGCTGGAAGCCTGAAATCCTGGTGTTGGCAGGGCTGGCTCTCCAGAGCCTGTGAGGAAGAACCTGCCTCTCTCCCAGCTTCTGGTGGTTTGCCCGCAAGCCCTAGCACGTGGAAGTGTAACTGAGCAGGACCCTGTGGGGCCTTTCCTAGACAGACCCCCCTGCCATGTCCTCTGCCCACCTCTTGTCTGTAGGAAAACTAGTCTCCTAGGCTTCCCGAGTTCCAAAGAGTACATTTCATCAGAGAAGTGAGAAAAGGCAGAGAGAAAGGAAAGCAGTCAAGCAAGACAAAATGATAACAGTTTAGCCACTAAACAAATTCGAGGGCATTTAGTTCCTTCTCAAGGCCTATAGATAATATTCTGAGCCATGTCCTTTGAGCTGTTTTGCAGACACTGAAACCCAAAGGGGTGGGGAGGAGTTAACTCTGTGCTGCCCACAAGCTCAGAGACCCCAGACGGGCTGGAACCAGGAGGCTGATGATGTTGACCCCTGATGACCTCACCACCGACCAATCAGAAGCATGTCCACGATCTAATCACACAGCCCACACCCCCTCCCTTACCCTGTCTTTAAAATCCTTTCCCTGAAAGCCTTGAGGGAGCTGGGGCCTTTTGAGCACCAGCTGCCTGGACTCCTTGCAGGACGCCCTGCAATGAACGCTGCACTTCCCTTCACCACCACCTGGGGGCAGTACATTGGCTTCAGTGCGCAACAGCAAGTGGACCCAAGTTTTATTTGGTAATGGAAGCATCATGCGGCCTCTGCCTCCGTCGAGGCCTCCCTGTGTGGGTGTCTGTGTCCAAATTTCCCCTTTTCATAAGGACAACAGTCATGTTGGATCAGAGCCCACACTAGTGACCTCTGTAAAGACCCTCCCCGCAAGCGAGGGCACATTCTGAGGAACTGAGGGGTCAGGACTCCAGCATCCGGGCATTTCAAGCAGGAAAGTGTTGATTACAGAGATTCAGCACTTCAAACCCTCGGACAGGTTCCAGGAATGAAGGTCATGGTCCTGTCACTGGGTCTTGGGGGAGCGCGAGCTTTCAGAGACTCGGGTTGCAGGAGACGCTTGGCGACGGTGACCCCCACCTCCACCTGCGCACTCGCGAGGGCCCCAGTCGGCCGCCTCCTCCACTGTCCACACCTTGGAACACTTCCTACCAGAGGAAATTAACCTAGCGTCTGATGGGAGTTAGCCCTGGAGTCCCAGGGAGGGCGACGACGGGTGGCCCTTACCTGACGTGCAGATGGGGGCACGCAGACGGCGTGCAAGGGCGGCCGCTGGTGTGCGCACAGGAGGCGCCCGAGGAGCACGTGGCGGGAACTGAATCTCCACCAACGCCTAGCCACGGTGGTGACCAGCATGGAAAGCCATCCGGGACCCCCCGCCCCTCACTGCTGCTGTCCACCTCCTCCGTCCACCGCTCGGCCCTGGCCTCCGCAGGGCGCCCACCTTCCCAGGCCTCCAGGACCTCACGCCCAGACGAGGGCGCTGATTGGCTTCCACCCGGGCCAATCAGCTGTGGCCGTGAGGGTTAAGGAAGGCTGATTGGCTGAGCCTGGGCATCGTGCCCGCACCTGAGCCAATCCTCAGAGGGGGGGCGGGCGCTCGCGGGCGGAGTGGCGGGAATTTCCTCCAAAACTGGCACTTTCTGAGGCCACAAGCCACCGGGGTCCTGGGACCCGCCGCTGGTGAGCACGTGGGCTGTGCCGATGTCTGGTCGGGGTTCGGGGTGGGGGGCCGGCCATGGATACATGTGCGGCGTGTTAAGAGCTGTCAGGGCCCTGGTCAGGGGTCCTGTGAGTCAGGGGTCCTGGGGGTCCTACCAAGGGGGTGGTGACAGAGGGGCAGAGAAGGTGGGGTGAGCCAAGGAACATTCTGGAAGAAGTCAAGGGACTCCAGGTCAAGTTCCAGGCGTTGGGTGTGAGCCTAGGAAATGGTGCTTTAGACACTGAGGACCCGCTGTGTGGATGCTACCTGGGCACCGCGGCTGGGGCAGCCCCGGGTGCGGGCCGGTGGGAACCCCCAGGGCGGGCATCCGGGCTGGGGGACGTCGTGGCGAGGGGGGGCGCTCAGAGAGGCCGGTGAGGGAGGGGCTGTGGAGCGTCGGGGGTACGGAGGCCCTGGGGGGTAAGGCCCTGCCGCCTGGTGACTCAGGTGAGTGGAGACGCTGGGTCAAAAGGCGAAACACATCTTTAGGAGGCTTGAGAGCAGAAGAGATACGAGGCCACGGGGAGGGGCGCAGGGCCGCAGGGGTGACCACCTTCCTGGACGCTTAGCCGAGCTACGGTCGCGCAACCGCGAGCCCCGCGGCGGTCACGAGGTGGCGCTGCAGGACAGCCTGGCAGCCGCGCAACAGTGTCAGGGCCTGGGATGTGAGCCGGCTCGGCGCGGGGGCGGTACTGGTTCCGGCACCCCAGCACCCCCTCACCTAGCACCCCACATCCAGCACCGGCCCCAGCACACTGGCCACCTGGTACCCCAACATCCCAGCACCCTGCACCAACAGGCAGTGACCCCCTAGGAGGCAGTGGGTCCAAGAAGACCCGGTGGAGCGGAGGAGGACCTGCAGGGGTCTGCCCTGGCTGGGAGAAGTCATCCCTCTGCCCAGCCCTTCACTCACGCCCTCATCCACCCATCTACCACCACCTGCTTCTTGAGCACCTGCCTGCCTGCTCTGGGTGCTGGGGTCACTGCTGCCTTGGGGCCTGCACGCGGCAGAGATCACAAGGTAATGCAGTGTCGTGATGCAGGTGGTGGGACATTGGATCAGGGAGGGCTTCCTTGAGGAAGAGGCATCCGATCTCAGGAGCTCTCCAGGCAGGGACAGTGAACGGACTGCGTGGGGTGGGAGGAGGGGACAGGTGGGCATGTGGGGCAGGCACAGGGCCGTTCTTCTGATCCCAGAGGCTGCTGGCCCCAACCTGGGAGGGTGGTCTAACCTGGATTTAAAGGTGGCTCCAGCTGCTCCCAGTTGAGAGGAGGCGTCATGGTGGCAGGTGAGGGGTCGTCCTGGTGGGAGCAGTGGGGGCAGGACCAGCTGACTGGAGGCAGGGCCGTGAGGGGAGGGGCGTCAGGGTGGGTAGTCCACGTGGGGTCTGCCTTGTGTTGGTTGAACTTGCTGGTGGCCGTCACCTTCCCTGTGGAGCTGGGGTCACTGGCTCCCCAGGCCACAGAGGTGGGTGTCCTGTGCGTGGCTGGGCTCCCCCTGCTGGCAGAGCACAGTGGGCACTGGTGACAAGCTGGGGGTGGGCCCCCCACCCCTCCCTCTGCACCCCTAATCCCTCCCCACAGCTGGGGAGCCTCTCTGGGAGCCCCCAGTCTTGTTTCCTGCAGGAGAGGCTCCACCAGTGGGCTCTGCTGGCCCAGAACCTGTGCCCCCAGTTTCAGCACCACACTTGGGGTGGGGGCTCATCCCCTCAGCTTCTCGCTGCAGCCTCTCCTCCAGCACGTGTGGCAGCACCTGGGTCAGGGGCTGGCCGCCTCACCTGGGTTCCCAATGCTCAGCCGCTTGTCCAGCTGCACACTTCCAGGGCCCTGCGGGCCTGGGGCTGAGACTTCCTGTGCCGCACACCTCTCCCTCCATGGCTGCATGTCAGCCACCAGGGCTGGGGGGCTCAGGATGTGCCTGCTGCCTGGGGAGGGGGATGGGGACATGAAGCCACCCCCACCAACAGGGAAAGGCCAGACCCCATCAGTGCAGGCAAAGGAGACCTTCACCCCAAGACACAGGTCCAGGGGCTGCAGTCAGCCTCCTAGGGAGCTTTCCAGCTGGGGGTGCCGGGGAGCGATGGGCGGAATTCCACAAGGATCGCTGAAGCCAGTTAGCTCAGGGGCTGCCAGCAGAGCCTAATTTCAACTCTCCTGCAGCCCATCCTTACCCTGGAGGCCGGGCCCCCTGCCAGGACCACCGGGCTCATAGGGGCCTCTGCCCTCCCCTCCGGGACTGGGCCTCCCATCCTGTCCCCGCTTGCTCTGGTCCCTCTATCAGGGGCGGGGAGCCACCTCCTCTGCTTGCCCCGCTCCCCAGCACCGCTGTCCTCTCTGGCTGTGGTCTGCCTCGCACATGGCAGGGGCTGCTCAGACTTGCCCCACCCCGAGGCAGTGCTGGGGTGGGGGCAGGGCTCGGACTTCAGCCTGAGGGTAGGGGACACAACTGGGCCCGTCCCAGCAGCCATCCTCCCTCTGGCCCCCGCTCCCCCTCTCCTGTCCTGGTGCTGCCCCGTCTTCGCATGAGGCACCAGCTATTCTTCAGGCCGCGTGGGCCCTCAGCCAGCTTGCGACTGAAGGGCTCTGAGAGGCCGTCCCCTCCACCCCTTCCCCCCATCCCATAGGGGCGCCTGCTGGGGCCCTGGCCTTTGCCTGTGTCACCCCACACACCAGCAGTCCCACGCTGAGACCGGCCCTGCCGCCGCCCCTCACTGCACGCGGGGCTCCCCTGGGTGAGCTCCTCTTTGCCCCTCCCTCCCACCGAAGCGCAGAGCCAGCGCCGAGGGGAAGACAAGAGTCTCAGGGGACCCCGGGCTGAAGCTGCTGACCCGGGAGGGGCCTTCCTGGTTCCAGGCGACACGCAGAGCAGAGCCTGGCGGAGGGCGGCCCACCTCCCCCGGCCGCGAGGTGCAGCTACGCGGTCCTTTACGGACCCCTTACGGCAGCCCCGCGGCGCCGGCAAGCGGAGGGTGTGGGGCTGGGCCCGGGAGAGCGAGGGGGCCTGGCCTGGCCCCGGCGTTTCTCCTGTGGCCAGCTCCCGCCTCCGTTCATCTCTCATGTTTGTGACCACTTGGTTTGTACTCGAGTCCCAGTGACAGAGTAAATGATGCTAATAGGAAAAATATGACTCTCTCTGCTGAAGCACGCCAGGCGCAGCCGAGGAAACGCTCGGGATCCTTCCTGTTTAAAACAAACCGTAATTTAATTCAGGAGTTCCAGCTGCTCAGGCTCTGGGTTTCCATGGCGACGGCTCCCCTCCCCACCTTGGAGCGGGCGCTGTGCGGGGAACCCACCTCCCTGCAGCCACCCTCACGCACTGGGGCCTGGGGGCCTTCCCAGGGACGTGGGGGCCACTGCCCCCTGTACAGATAGCTCTGGGGGGCCGGGCCATGACCCAAGCCCCTCCCAACTCCACACCCAACACTGGGAGCAGGCACAGACATCTTCCTTCCACCCAGCATCCACTCACCTCCTCTTGGCCAAGGATCCCCTGGCACTTAGAGGCTCTGCTTGGTGGGGGGGCTTGTAGACAGAGGGAGTGGTCAGCAGAATAAAGTCTCCCAGGGCCCCCATCCTAATCCTGGAGGCTGTGACCGTGTCAGGTCACGTGGCAAAGGGGATTAAGGTTGCAGATGGAATTAAGGTTGCCAATCGGCCGACTCTGAGGTGCGGAGGTTGTCCTGGACTGTCCGTGGGCTGGTGTCATCACAGGGTCCTTGAACGTGGGAGTGGGCAGAGTCAGTGTCAGAGTGGTGCCCTGTGAGAAAGGCTGCACCCTCTAAAACAGACAAACAGCAGGCTCATACCGTACAGCACAGGGAACTGTATTCAGTATCTTGTAGTAACTTGTGGTGAAAAAGAATATGAAAACAAACGTATGTTTGTTCACGGGTAACTGAAGCACTGTGCTGTGCACCAGAAACTGACAACACCGTAAACTGACTGTGCTTCAATAAAAAAATGTATGTTTACAATAAAAGAAAGACTCCACCCACTTTGCTGGCTTTGGAGGAGGAGGAAGGGGCCACGAACCAAAGGGTGCAGGTGGATTCTAGAAGCTGGAAAAGGCGGGAAGACGGATTCTCCCCTGGAGGCTCCAGAGGACCCTTGCTGACACCTTGGATTCATCCCCATGAGGCATGCATATGATTTAATTTAAACTCTAGGCAACCAAACTGCCCCTTCGTGGCCTCTCAAGCACGCTGTACATCTCCAGGACTGGGAGGAGAACTCCAACACATCTGTGGTGATTTGCTGCAGTGGCCACAGGGACTAACCCGGGGGGGTCACTGATCTGGGACCAGGGGCCGGTAGTCAGCCTCCTTCCGGCGTCCTGGTCCCTCTCTCCCACGCGTGCCCCACCCCCGAGCCCCTGGTCACAGCCCACCCACCCAGCCTCCCCTGGGCACTGCCCTCATCCTCAGCCGGGATGACACTGTCCACCTGTCGGGGCCGGTGCCCACGCCCACCACCCTGCCCTCCACACCCCCTTGGCCGAGCAAAGGTCTTTCGTGGGACCTTGGGGTAAAGATGTCTGCTGGGCCCCATTTCCTATCACGGGGATGACAGGAGCTGGTACCCAAGCTGTCTCTGGGGAGCCACATGCAGGGCTTGCTGACCACGTGGGCAGGAATGTCCCCACTCAAGATCGGGATGTGTCCAGGGATGGCAGCCACGGAATCTGATCTAGAATCGAGGGCCGTTTCAGGAGGTGGGGGACATGCCTGCAGGAGACGAGGCTCCAGCCCCACAGGGAGAGTGATCCGGCCACCCCAGGGCCCAGGAGTCACCGGCCAGCAGCCCAGGACCTTTCCAGGCGGGGGCCAGAGGGGACGCTGGCTTTGAGGACAGTCACGGGAAGGGGGTGGCCTGGGACTCGGGAAGGTGGGTTCCCGGAGTGGAGTGGAGAGGATGCAGCCGCCCAACCACTGACTGCAAGGTGGGAAACTTGTGCTGCAAAGACAAACAAGAAGTGGCCGCGGGAGCCCCCCTGGGGGTCTGGCTTGCAGACAGAGTGGGCGGCCCTTCCACTGTACAGGCATGGCCCCCAGTTAGGCCTTTTCTTGGACAAACTGTCCAGGCCACAGGGCTGGGTGGTGCCCAAGGGGAGGGCCCTGGCAGGCAGGGGGGCCTGGGCCCTGGGACACGGTTTCCTTAAAAGTCAGCCCCCACACAAAAACAGACACAGATCACTGGAACAGGATAGAAGGTCCAGAAATAAAGCCACACACTCATGGTCAGTTAATCCACGACAAAGGAGACAAGAACACACACTGGAGAAAAGAGTCTCTTCAGCAAGTCGTGCTGGGAAATCTGGACCACTGTCTGCAGAACACTGAGATTAGAACATTCTCTAACACTATGTACAAAAACAAACTCAAAATGGATTAAAGACCTAAAGGCAAGACCAGAGACTATAATAAACTCCTAGAGGAAAACATGGGCAGAACAGTCTTGGACATAAATCACAGCAATGTATTTTTCAAACCAGCTCCTGGAGTAATGGAAACAAAAGCAAAAATAAGCAAATGGGATCTAATTAAACTTCAAAGCTTTTGCACAGCTAAGGATGCCATCAACAAAACAGAAAGACAACCTACAGAATAGGAGAAAATATTTGCCAATGATGTAACAGACAAGCGACTAATTTCCCAAATATACAAACAGCTGAAACACCTTAAAAAAAAAAAAAGCAGCTCAATCCAAAAATGGGCAGAAGACCTAAACAAGCAATTCTCCAATGAAGACATACAAATGGGCAATAGGCACATGGGAAAATGCTCAGCATTGCTAATTGTCAGTGAAATGCAGGTCAAAACTACAATGAGGTATCACCTCACACCAGCCAGAATGGCCATCATTAAAAAGTCCACACACCATAAATGCTGGAGAGGCTGTGGAGAACAGGGAACCCTCGTCCTGGGGATGTAAATTGGTGCAGCCACTGTGGAGGACAGTATGGAGGTCCCCTTAAAAACTGAAAATAGACTTAACCATATGAACCAGCAATCCTACTCCTGGACACATACCCAGAGAAAAATAAAATTTAAGAAGACACCTGCACCCCAATGTTCACAGCAGCACTACTTAAAATAGCCAAGGCATGGAAACAGCCTAAATGTCCATCAACAGATGACTGGATAAAGGAGATACTGTACATATATTCAATGGAATACTACTCAGCCATAAAAAACAATGAAATGCCATTTGCATTGACATGGCTAGACCTGGAGATCGTCATTCTAAGAGAAGTCAGAGAGAAAGAAAAATACCTATGATATTTACATGTGGAATAAAAAAAAGGGGACACAAATGAATTTATCATTTATAACTTAGATGACTGATTTCTGGACTGTGTGTGAGCACACCTGACTGTCCTTTTGACTGGATTGCTGCCTTCTGTTCTTGTTTTGTGGTTGGCTTTATCCCTTTGATAACTATGTAAGTTTAAAAAGCTAAAGCTCTAAACTGTTCTTAGAAACAATGATCAGTACGTATATGTAAATTAAAAAAAAAGTGCCGTATATTGTATATATGTATTTACATGCAATATGTTGTACATGTGCAGTCAAATTGTAACAATTCTACCTGATAAAACTGAAAACGGAAAAATAGAAGAGCGGCCGGCCAGCCCTCTGCGCTTGTCCACCTTTTATTAACAGCTGTCTCTCGCTTTCACATTACAATCCCATGTTTCGTCAGTCTTTCAATTCTCATTTTGGTAAAATAAATAGAGATACATGAACCCTTAGGCCGAGCTCTCTCGAGCCTCTGTAACTTCATGATTGAGTTTTCGCATCAGGCTTGGGGGGGCCCTGGGCGGGGAGCCGCGGGACCAGGGGTGGGGCTTTGTCTCACGGCCCACGGCGCTCGCTCAGAACCTGGAGTCAGCCTGGGCGGTCAGCACTGCGTCTGTGGGTGGAGCTTGGCTTCCGGAAGGTTCCAGCCACCACCAGGAGCACTGGGTGCAGCTGATGGGCCTTGCGGGGGCACTAGCCTTCCGCAGCCCCCCTGGCCCCAAGCTGCTCGCTCGCCCAGAACTAAGTGCAGGCCGTCCTGGAGCCTTCTCCCGGGTCGCGGAAGGCGCTCCCCTCGCCTGGTCCGGCCGGACACAGACGCCTGGCCCCGCCACCCTCGGGCAGGGTCCACCCGCCCGGAGCCGCCCCCGCTGGGGCAGGACCGCCGCCCTGCATGAGGGGCCCTGAGCTTCGTCACGGCTGTGACTCACTTCCCACTGTTATTGGCGTCATGGGCAGAGTTAGCTAAGCTAGCTCACCCCTCTCTTTGAATAATCCTGATTCCCAAGGAAAATGGAAAAAACGCTTTTCAAAACATCATCATTGTGGTTGTGTCCTGTGTTCCAGGGGCGGCTGCCTGGCGCCCTGTCGTGGACACGCCTGGCACTCCCGTGTCCCCCGCCGTGTGAGCTGTGCCAGGGTGTGTGAGGACAGAGGGCAGGGTGGCACCGTCGCCCCCAGATACTCTGGGGCTCAGGCGGTCCCTCCACGTGTGCACATGTGACGCATGTGTGATGTGTGTGGGGCCCGGGCGGGAGCCTGGGAAGAGCAGCACTTTGGAGAGAAACAGGCCAGGGACCTGCCTCTCCCGTCCAAACCGAGCGCGCCGGGGTGGAGGCCCTGCCTGGGTGGGACGGTGACCTGGGCTCCGACGCTCGGCCGGGATGGGCACAGGTGGGGACCGGTGGGTGGCCGGCAGGCGGTTGGGCAGCCCCTTCCACTCGTGCCGCTTCCGTCCGTCCTCTGCTCAGTCCCCACGCCCGCCCCAGCCAGCCCACTGGTCAGTCCCCAGGAGTGCACGCCAGGGACCCGGGACACAGCCCGGGAGGCTGGCTTCCGTCTGGAGCTTTTGTGGACTCATGCTTGTATCACTTGGAAAATAAAACAAGTGTGCTTCCCCTTAAAAATCTCAGAAGAAAACAGGACAGGAAGGGGACTGCGCCGCACACTGATTGTGTCCTGGGGCCCAGGAGACTCAGCACAGCAGCGTCTGTCACACCGAACTCCAGCAGAGCCCCTTCCCCGGGCTCCTGGGCGTTGACAGCACAGACAGACAGACAGACAGACAGCGCGGGCCCTCCGTGGGCCCCCAGCAGCCGGGTCGAGACAGTGTTCAGGGAAGCACGGTGGGTCCACTATGTACACGGTGGTGGTGGCGGGCGGGGGGCAGGCCGCTATCTGACACGCTTCTCCACCGAGTACACAGAGATGTAGTAGTCGTTGCTCCCCACGGCCAGGTGAGGCTGTGGAGGAGAGAGCCGGTGAGCGCCGGGGAGGGCGCAGGCCGGGCCTCCTGACCCCCGGCCACCACTTTGGGCAGCGACGGCCATCTCCCCATCACGGGCACCTGCCCACAGCACCCGCATCTTTTCAGGATGGCCCCCCAGGGACAGTTCTGGGAACCTGCTGAGGTCTGGGCCACCCCTCCCCCGGTTTCTCCAGGGCCCAGGGAGTCACAAAGGGCAGGGCCCCTTCTCATCTGTCTGTCTATGCCAGGGAACTGGTGCTGCTCCCGGAATGAGTGCCGGGGGCGGGAGGCCTGGCTGCAGCATGCCCTGCCCCCCACTCCCCACCGCTCCCCCCGCAGCGGGACACAGACCCAGTGTGGGTGGAAGGCCAGGCAGCTGATGGCGCCGACCCGCTGGCCCATGAAGCCGTCGTAGTACTTGATGTGGTTGATGAGCTCCCCGCTGACGCTGTAGATGGCGGTGAACTGGTTCATGGAGCCGCTGCGGGCGAGGACGGGCTGGCTCAGCGCGGGGGAGCGGCTCCCCTCCTGGCACCCCTGCCAGAGGGCTCAGGCCGCAGGCTCTGTCCCCTCAGCTAGCCGGGGTGAGCGGCAAAGGGGCCCCACACGGGCTCCCCCACACGGGCTCCCCCACATGGGCTCCCCGACCCCGGGCTCCCCCACCCCGGGCTCCCCAATGGGCTTGCGTGCGGGCATAGGGCCCAGGGCTGACTCTGGGGCCCTTGGAGACACTTGGGGCAGGACGGGGGCTTCTGAGGGTCATCACCTACCAGGCGATCAGGTTTGCCTGGGGGTGGATGTCGAGGGCCGTCAGCCCCTTCACGATCTGCAGGACGTTCACAGACTCTGGCATCCGAGGGTCAAAGATGCGCATGTCTCCGTTGACGCTGCCAAGAGGGGTCACGGTGACGCCGGGCCACCCACACACGCCACTCAAGACCAAGGCTGCCTGGACCCTCAGCGCGTCCAGTGATGCCCCTGGGAAGTATGTGGGCCCACCCCAACGACCCCAACAGACGACAGGGACAGCCCCAGCCTCCTCCCCAAAGCCAGAAAGAGCCCAGCCGCAGGGCCGCAAAGCTGCGACACAGTGAGCAAGGCCGCGGGGGAGGCTCTGAGTTATCTGCTCATTTCCGGCCGGAGATTAGATTTTGTGCAGCCCGGGATGCGGCGACAGGAGGTGGCAGGACGGGAGGCCGGCTCGCCGCCCCCAGAGGCCACCTCCTCCCTGCCCCTGGCCTCTGGGGGCGTGGTTCCGAGGGCTGTGTTGTTTCCACATCACAAACAAGGGAAAGAGCATCTCTTTGAAGAGAGAGTGACTTTGTGACAGTAAATTACATTTGCTGTCCCTGTAACGGCAAATAAACATCCACTGCTCTCAGCACAGGATTGCTGGGCAGTGGAAGTGGATCCTCAGCGATCCCGGCACATGCCTCCTCCCTGCCCCCGCCCGACCGCAGGGCACCCATGGGCAGAGCTCCAACGGGAGAGCCTGCTGTCCCCTCCCTGTGCCGGCCCTGACCTTTCTGGCCAGGCCCGGGGCAGAAGCTAATTGCTACCCTGAAAGGCCATCATTTCCCAGCTGCTTAAATGCCAAGAACATATTTTAAATGAAGAGAAAACAATGTTTTTACAGGGAAATGTCTCATGAATATTCCTGCTCATTACCTGACACTCATGATGTGGCCCTCGGGGTGCTTCTGGAGGTAGGCCTTCACCACCCAGGCCGTGTGCTCCCGGTAGGTCATGACGCGGCTGGAGGGAGGAAGTCGGGTCAGTTTCAAAGGGCCGCCAGGCTCCGGGGGAGGCCGGGCAGGGGGCAGGTACAGCCCGGTTACCATTCACTGAGCGCCATCCTCCTGTCGTAGACACGGATGGAGCCGTCGCCGAGCCCGGCCACGATGAGGGAGCGGCGGGAGTCGCAGGACAGGCTCGTCACACAGCTGTCGGCACCCGTGGGGATGTCCTAGGGCCACAAAGAGACCCCGTGAGGCTGCCTTCACAGCCACCGTGGGTGCAGCCGTCACCACGGGGCGGAGCCGCCGCCTCCTCCAGCAGGGAAGCCGCCAGGGCCAGAGGAGCGGACGGGCGAGGGTCCGGGGGAGTCAGGCCCACCCCCACTGAGTGACAGCCCTGCAGCCACAGCCAGGAGGGCAGCCGGATTCCCAGGGCCACAGGCCCCACCGCCCGTTACCCTCCCCGCCGCCCCCCGCTTTCCTAGAAGGCAGGCGAAGCGCATCTCGGCAGGAGGAATCCTGGAGGGCTCCCGCTTAAAGTTCCTCGTTAGCTCGAGGACGGGCCTGGGGGAGTCCTGCTGCCCATCAATGTCAACTTCCCTCTCCTCCTGGCAGCTGTCAGTGCTGGAGAAGGGTGTGGGCGTGATGGAGGCCCCACGGGAAAGAGCAGGAGACAAAAGACAGGCCCCAAACGGGAAGGTGCTTCTCTGTCAGCGAGGCCCAGCGCAGACGGAAACCCAACGGAGTCTATTTAAAAGGTGGAGCCGGCCTGCCTCAGCCCTGCTTCCTCTGCGCCCAGCTCGGGGCCCCCACCTCCCGGAGCACTCTCAGGGTGGGGTGTGGGGACAGGACCCCAGGTAATGGCGCCAGTGTCAGGGTGTCCAGCTGCGTCCCAGGAAGGACTGGACGCAGCCGACTGTCATCACAGTCCACGAGCGCTAGGTGGAGGGGGCGTCACCTCCTCCAGGGCTGCAGCCCCCGTGCCCCCTGCAAGGAGCTGCGGTCTCTTCGTTCCGGGAGGCGGTCCCTGCCTGGGGCCCGCCACTCTCCCAGGACGTCTAAAGCAAAACCAACTCACTCCTCTCTTTTTATTAAAACCCAAAATAAAAGATGCTTTAAGAAGCACTAAATCAGATAATCATGCTAATTTAAAACAGACTCAGCCTGCTGCCTCCTGCCAGTCCCTAATCTGCACAGATAAAACAACACTTGACAGTGAGGCTGAGCGAGGCTGGGGTGCAGGTCCCAGGTCAGGCCCGACGGGCACAGGGGGACCAGGAGGAGGCCTGCACCTGCTCTCCCAGACCCTGCCTTCCCGCCCTCCAGAGACACTGAGGCTTCGTCACAAACTGCACCCCCGAGACCCTCATTCTCCGTCCTTGACTGGAGGGTGAGCGGCACTGGGGAGGGCGGGGGGTCTGCACACTAGTCCCAGGCCCCCCAGGAGGCCCAGCTCAGGCCGGCGTGGTTACCTGCACCTTCATCTCGCGGTCCGTGTCCCAGATCCGGACGATCCGCACGTCTCCTGAGCTCATGAGGAGGCCGGTCTCCTGCTCCCAGTCCACCACCATCCCGGCTCCTGGAGAGACAGACGGGTAGTGTCACCAAGGGAGCCTGTTCCCAGGAACCACTCAGCCAGCTGGGGCCGACCCAGAGGGTGGGTCCCAGCCCTACACACGATCCGGGGCCTTCCCCAGGTCCTGGCTGCACCCCAGCGTCTACCAAGGGGACAGCATGGCGCTAGGACCGCCTGTCCAAGAAGCCAGTGGCCACGGCCGGCAGGTCTGGGGACTCAGAACGGGTGTCAGTGACCAGGTGATGCTAGTCCTCAGGCCATGTCAGAGCCCCAGCCCCGCGTTCCCCGGGAATAAACGGCCCGCAGTGGCCCCTCTCGGTGGCAGGGGGCTGACTGCGGACGCCGGCTGTGAGTGAGCCAAGGGACCCCCGCCCGACGCCAGCCTGGACAGGGAGCGGGGGTGCCTGGCCCTCCGGGGGCAGTGCTGACACCTCCCAGGAATGAGGTTTAATTAATATTTAATTTTAAGTATTTCAGAGATACAGAACACACCAGAAATCCTTGTACCTAATGCCCTGATCTAACAGTTGCTAGTATCTCTGCAGTTTTGCTTTTTTTTTTTCTTTTTGAAAAGAAGTAAAATTACAGACACACTGAAAGCCTCACACCTGTGTGTCCTGTCCCCGGTCTGCAGGCCGAGGGCGCCGCTCCCCTGCAGGGGCGCGTGTCCAGAACCAAGACACACGCCTTCCATGTTTCAAAAAAAGTTGCCAATCTCAAGTGCAAGTGTATTTTCCAGCGACCTGCCTTTTCCCGGTAATGTTACACTTCGAGGTTTATCCGACTTGACAGACGAGGGTCTGGGTAACTCGTGTACCCTCTGGGTCACATGCCCTTGGGGAGTGAGCCTGTCACATCCACGACCCCCCGGCTTTGTAAACCACGCCACACTGAAGGTGTTTCCTTGCACCCTGCGCACGGGAGGCGGGGCCCTGGGAAGGGGACAGGCCCCACTCCCCAGGCAAGGCCATCTCGCCCC
Source organism: Camelus dromedarius (assembly GCF_036321535.1). NCBI lineage: Eukaryota > Metazoa > Chordata > Mammalia > Artiodactyla > Camelidae > Camelus > Camelus dromedarius. Next base: position 28,383,301 of record NC_087451.1, read on the forward strand.
AGAGCGGGTGCCACACTGCACACTCAGCAGAAAGGGAGTCGAGAGTGAAGCCGTCACGCTGGATTCCCCTCCAAGCTCCGGCCTTTCTCCAACCCTGGACTCTCATATGCACGCGTCACCTCAGGCCCCCACTTGGACCTGAGCTCCTCAACGCTCCTTCCAGTGGCCCCCATGGCCTCCCAGCTGGCTCCCGCTCTGCTCTGGCCTCCAAACACCGCCTTGGGGGGGGTCCTTTTGCCAGGGAGCAGGTCCGGCACCTGGAACGCCCCTCTCCTGATGTCACACAGCCACCTCCTCGACCCCATGAGGCTGGGGATCTCCCTGCTCCCCACCCAGATGCATCACCTCGTGTGCACCCTGCTGCCGTGTCTGTTCCCCAGAATGTCAGCTCCCGAAGACAAACGGGTGAACCTTTGTTCCACCTCTTAGAACAGTTTCCCCACTGCAATGCCCCAACCCCGGGCAGGAGGCCACACCCCAATGTGCCAGAATGGCATCTGCTGGGGACAAGGCTATAGGCGAGGCCCTTGGCCCCATCCTCATATCAGGACCCGCAGGTGCAGGGGGGCATGTGACCCCCACCTGTCCAGGAGACCCAGTCACACGGCGATCGATCAGCCCAAAAGCAGAGCCTGAATCTCCACCTCCGGCCTCCCTCATGACATGCCCGCTGTGTGTTCACGTAAGTGAATCGCAGACGACGCGCCCGCCCAGGACCCCGGGCTTGGGGCGGCACCAGGTCCCTGCAGGGCTACAGATCCCGATCTGTGGACCGCCGCTGGGGTGGTCTTCCTGCCTGAGTGGGACACAGCTCCAGGCCTCCTCACGGGACCTTTCCCGACCACACCTGTGTCTTGACTTCCAGACACAGCAGAGCAGAGACGACCTGATTCATCCCGAGTTGGTAAAAGATGATGAAGAAGGTGACGCTTTCTTCCTTGACGTGTTGAGCACAAGGGATGAGACTGACGGCTGTGATGTAAGGACAACTCACGAGACGGGGACACTGTGGCCCTGAATCGGAGTGAAGCTCTCCCATCGTTTCGCTCCTGGGGGGCACGGCCCTGCAGAGTTTCCCGCCGTCTCCGTCCCTGGAGAGCCAACAGCCGGGGGGGGGGGGCATGCCCTCCATGGCCTCTTGGGCCTTTCCTGTTTTCCAGGAGCTTCAAGTGTGAGTCCATACGCTGCGCCTGCAGGACACGGGAGCGTCTCTGTCCTCCTGGTGCGTCTGACAGAGCCTGACTGGCACCGCACGGCTGCGGCCCCTCCCTACAGAGCTGCAACCCGAGAGCGTGAGGTCACACTCCACCTAGTGACCTCCACTGGACTGCCCGGGCGGGGCTGCGCAGCCCCTGGGGGCAGAGATTCCTCCCCTCCGCCAACCTCACCCTGCCTACAGCCCCTGGTCACGTGTTCTGGTCCTGAAACTAGCCCAAGAGGGAATTTCTTCACTAAAGTGCAGATGCACGGAGCAGCGGTGGTTGGACAGGAAGCTGGAACGAGTCAGGCTGGACAGCGCCGTGGGCCCAGCAGACAGCGACGTGAGAGACACGCCGTTTCAGAGGCTCGGGTCCCTGTGGTGTCTGCGATCAGCCTCCATGCTCAGTGGCCAGTCCAGACGAACCTGAGGACCCCGTCTTCTGGAACAGACCTCAGAGACCCCAACGTGGACTTGACCTCTGAGGACTGGTCATTCAGAACTGACCTCTGAGGACCTGCCAGGTGAACCTGATCCCTAAGGACTGGTCATCTGCAATTGCCCCCTAGGGATCTGTCATCCTGAAAGAGGCCCTCGGGGGCTATGGTTCTGGAACGCCAAGGAGGAGGACCAGGGCCTGCCCACCAGGTACACGTGAGAACCTCAGACCTGTGGGATGGCAACTCCTGTCCCCTCCCCAGGAACACAGACGCAGAGCCCCCCACGGGGCCAGGCCTCCTTCTGGTGCCCTGTGAACACCTGCTGGTCCTGGCCTGGGCCCGAGAGAGCGGCCACTGGGCCTCATCCATCTGCCTCCTGCACTGAGAGGCCTTCCTGTCCACCGGGTCCTGCTAACTAGACTCTGGATGTGCCTGTGACCCTGGAGGAGGAGGGCGGCGCGCGGAGGGTGTGGGCACCTGTGACCCTTGCCCCGCCGTCCACATCAGCCCTCTTCGCGGCCTCGCCCAGCCTGCTGCCCAGCTGCTCCCAGACCAGAGGCCCGGGGTTTACGTCCAGGTCACATGCACCAGTGCCGGGCGACCTGCTCACCCCTCTCCGGGGCTGCCGCTGCCCTGTCCTGACTCCCCTGGTCCCAGCCCCATGAGAAGGGCGTCCTCTGGCCCTTCTTTAGGGCTTCAGGGAACGGGACGCTGTCGTGTCTCTAAGACTGTGAGGAGCCCTCCCGAGAGCTGCCCTCCGGTCGCCGCTGTCGCCGCCGCCGCCGCCAGGTAAGCAGAGTGGGGAGGCAGGGGCCCTTGGGTTTCCTCTCTTCTAAGGCCTTTGCTGCATGTTGAGCTTTTTACCTGAAGAATCCTTTGTGAAATATAAAGTGTGAGTCCACACGTCTGTAGGAACTTCTCATTCTCAGCCTCCGCCGCACCTCCCCCCATTTCTGCCGGCAGCAGGGGCCCTGGGGCCACGTCCGCCTTCCTGCAGGGGACGTGATCACTGCAAAGAGCGACTCCCCACGACCCGGACAGGAAGTTCACCAAGACGCGGCTCACGCTCTACCTCGGACCCTGCACGTTACAGCTCAGGCGTTCACTCTGCTGCCTGGATTCGTAAGACCCCATCTCTTTACAATTTACCCCAACAGCAAGGCCGAGACAGAAAGGGGCACCTCGCAGCGCGGGTCTTCTCAGTTTGCTAACCCAGCTCTGCCGCACGCATCCACGGGCAACCATCAAACTTACACGTGGATTTTCAGATGGAAACAGATGCTGCCAGAGACTTGGCATTAAGTTCTGAAAAAGATTCTTTTCTGAAAAATGTGGCGGGAACACAAATCTCAGACTGAATGACTTCTCTGTGCCAACGGGACCGAGCCGTGCCCTTCAGGTGAGCCTGCGGAGCCGGGCCTCCCGCCCGGCGGGAACTGAGCCGCTGGGGGAGGCGGCCCCGCTGCAGCAGGCGTGGGTCTGGGCTGTTTTCTGTTCCTGGCTGTCACGAGGGTGGCCTGGAGCAGGATGAGAACTGGGCTGTCCTTGAGGGCAGGATGAGCCCAAGGGTGAGGCCACCAAGGAAGATGGGAGAGACGCGGCTCGGCGCTGGCAGGGCTGGAGCCGCGCCTTCGGGACGAGGACCGGTCCTGCCCCAGGCTTTCACTGAGGTTCCTCCCCAGAGCCTCACGCAGGCGCCTGGCCGGTCCCATGAGGTCCCTGGCCCCACGAGGTCCGAGTGCTCAGCTTCTGTACTAACGAGACTGCGCGGAGGGAGCAAGTAAGAAAACCAGTCCTAACCTCGGCAGGCGGAACAGCTTGGCGGGCGAGTGACAGGCGCCAGCTCCCACCCTGGGCGCTCACAGGCAAGACACAAGGCACTCACCTCCCTGCTTACTGCGGTCAAGATAGATCAAGACCTTTCGTGCCAGACCTGCGAGGAAACAGGGATTATGGGTTTGATGCGAGGGCAAGCCGGCCAGCCGGAGCCAAATCAGCCCCAGACACACGGCAGCGGCTTAGAGGAAGCCAGTGGAGGTGCTGACAGCCGCTCGGGGGCAGCCTCAGCCGGAGGAAACGGGCCAGCCTGTCCATCTCAGCGAAGATGGACCTACAGAAGTGAAAACCCAACTGTCAGGGTTTCTGGCTAAAAAGGGAGTCTCTCCCTGGCTGGGAGCCTGGGAGGTGCCGTGACTCGGCTGAAACGAGCTGGCGGCACTTCGAGTGAATGGAGGTTAGTGCCAGGCGCGCACACGGTTAGCGCAGCCAAGCCGGCAGGGGCTGACCCGGCCGCGCCGGAGCAGGAGCAGCGCGGCGGCCACAGGAGGGGAGATGGCGCCTCCGTCCGGGGTCTCAGCACCAGGACAGCTCTTCATCCCCAGGGGGCCTGGCGGCCAGCGAGGAGGCCTGGGAGGGGCTGTCCAGGCATCTGGGTGCGGTGGCCAGAGGACGGGACGTCCCACAGGACAGGGCGCACGCAGCTCCAGGGCGTGGCCGGGGCCCCGGGCTGCGGGGAGCCTGAGGGGGCAGCGTCCCCAGGCTAACTGCAGTGTGTGCATGAGTCTGTGTGCTCACGTGTGCACATCCATGCATGTGCGCATGTGCCCACACGGAGCCAGAGGCACGCTAGGATGACGCCGACACGCTGCACATTTCACACAACTTCTGGAAAGCAGGGGTGGGGCGCCTGTGGGAATAGCCTTCTCTTTGGCCACAAACCACGGAATCAAATCTTTGCAAACAAATCTTTGCCAAGACAGCGACCTGGCGAGTGGATTCAGAGCACAGGGGAGACCCTGCAGGCAGAGCTAACCACCGAGGGCATGCGAGGTCCTCTGGGTCTCCTGACCCACTGCCCTCCCCACCACACGCCCTGCACATCAGTGTGCACAGAGGACGAGACCCCCCCGCCCCATGCCCTCTGTGGCTGAAGGACTCGGTGGGCCAGGCCTCTGGGGCTCATGGCCGTGCAGGACCCCCGCCATGGGCGCGTGGAGAAGCTGTTGACAGCGGCCCCTCTTCCACACACACCGTTCACAGAGGCCCGGTGAGGCCCTTGCTGTGGAGAACAGAGCACCCCGTGCCCCGAGAGGTCACCTGGAACAGGGAGTGGGGGCTGCGGCCTCTGCCTGAGACGGTCCTGGGGGATGCAGCTGGCACTCTGAAGGGTCTCGCGCTGCGGACGTACCCCAGGTGCCTAAAAGCAACGTCTGTGGAAGTTGTTGGGTCTCCCCCCAGGGCTGCAGCCACGGCTCCAGTCAGAGGCCAGACTGCCTCCCGGGATGGGCAAAGAGAAGGCAGCCCGGTGCTGGCGGGCGGAAGGCTACCAGAAGTCGCCACAGGGGCCGGGATCCTACCAGACCCGCCCCTTGGTTACCGAGCTCAAGCTCCTCAAAAGTAAATTAAAACAAGGGGGCCTCTCGGGCCCTGACAGGGCTGTGGGCCCCTCACCGCAGAGGGGGGCTGCGGGGGCTGGAGGGTGTGGGGCTGAGAGCTGCCCAGCCAGGCTGCTGGGCTGCGGGTTCTCAGGCGCCCCTCCTGGCCCTGCAGACACAAGCCCTTCCTGTCTCGACCTCCCAGGCTCTGGGTCCTTTCCACCCCTTCCCTGCCCCCAAAAGAACAAGGAAATAACACTTTCCTTTTTGCTACGCCCACTGCTGCCTGATTGGAAGGCAGGGGGTGGACCAAATGAACCTGCCCAAAGCCCTCTCCCCCCACTTGCTGATGAAGACCTGGAGGTGAGACCCCCACCAGCTTCCTGGCCCCTCACCAACCATGCCTCTCCTGGGGAGATTTCTGAAAACCTGGGAAAGGCAGAGGGTCCAGCAGGAGCTGGTAGGAAACACTGGTGGAACCCACTCTCACGTTAGGGATGCAGTGCACACCTGGGCTGGGGTGGCTCTCCACGCACAGGTGACGTCCGCTCACGAGCTGGAGACAAGTGTTGGGGCACCCCGAGACAGTGCGAGGGTCAGTTCACTCACCTCAGCCTCCTTCCCTCCCAGCTAGGCAACCCCCGGCACGCCATCCCCCGACGGGCGCCCCCACACGCGCACTGGGGGAAAGGCAAGTGGCTTTGTGGGCAAGAAACCACACACACCTCTCCTGGGGTGGCAGGTGGGCAGCTGCGGAGGAAGAAGCCAGACCACAGCAGGTCTCCCGAGCCATCCCGTCCTCCGGCCCAGCCAGGAGCCCTGACCTGCTCTGCAACAGCCTGGCCCTGCCCTCCTGCACTGAGGTCTGCGTCGAGGGGCTGGTGGAATGGCTGGAGCCTGGGGCATGCCACCTGCTGGGAAGGCTGCAGGAAACTAAGGACTGAAAACTATGATTTGACTCGGCCAGAGGGTCCCGCAGTGACACCTGTGAGCGTGAACACCCGGGAACCCGGTGAGGCCATCAGACACCTGCTCGGTCTGGAGCCCGGCCCCCTGCAGACCCGCCAGCTCCAGGCTGGGGTTGGGCTGAGCGAGTGGGAGGTGGGGCTGCTGGGCAGGGGACAGGCTTTGGCTTGAAGATGGGAAAAAGCAGGAGAGAGACGAGGGACCCTGCAATGGCACTGTCACCACGTTGGCACAGGACCGGCCCAGAGATCTGGCAACAAGAAATGGCTGTTTTGTCTGAAGGAAATGTAAAAACATGGCTGACTCGAAAAATTAACAAATAAAGAAGTGTCTGCTCTGCAGCAGCCATGCCCGAGAGTCAGCATCTCCCCAGGACAGGTGCTTGGGTGGAGGCAGAGAAGTGGCCCCGTGGCATCTGCTGCGAAGAGCCCGGCCACGCGGGGCCAGGCAGAACCCCAGCCGCAGGGCCAATCAGTGCCACGCGGGGCCACGCAGAACCCCAGACGCAGGGCCAGTCAGTGCCACGCGGGGCCACACAGAACCCCAGCCACAGGGCCACGCAGAACCCCAGCCGCGGGGCCACTCGGGGGCCACCCGGGGCCACATAGAACCCCAGTCGCAGGGCCACGCGGGGCTACATGGGGACACACAGAACCCTAGCTGCAGGGCCGACCATGAGCTGCTCCTGCTTCCACTTTGTGAGGGCCCTGCATCCACACTGGACCCAGGGTACACAGCCTGGCAGCTGCGTAAGTAAACGCCGTGCAAGGGCTGAGCGCAAGGCTGAGCGCGCGGGGACAGCGGGGGACGGTGCTCTCACCGTGGCCGAGGGGCGGCCATGCCCACCAAGGGGCTGCGCACACGTCCTCCCTCAGGGACCAGGCACACGGGAGCCCCGTGCACTCAGCACCAAGCAGGTTAATGGGCGCAGAGAACACAGAACACAGCCAGGCCCCGTGGCAGAAGCCGGGGATACGGGTGGTGGGCTGGTCAGAGCGCGGCGGGACCTCCGCCTGCCAGGGGCCGTCCCCCGAGCAGGAAGCTGGTGGGTGGTGACCCGAGGAGTCTGGGTGGACAGGGCGCCTGCGGGACCCCCAGGTCGGAGAGCACCCACCTCGGGTAGTGGGCAGCATGTCGGAGAGCCCCTGCCAGGCCGTCACCATTTCCGGATTCTTTTCCAAATCGGCGAAGTTCTTCCAGACCCTGATGGCGCCGTCATCTTGGGATGAGAAGAGGAGGTTAAAACGCAAGCCTGTGCTCTGGGGTGTGGGCCGGGACCTTGTGGGGAGCCGCAGGGCAGAGCGAGGGCCTCAGGGCTGGGCCTCCACCCACCGAGCCAGTCTCCCCCCGGGGGACGGTACAGGGCCTCTCTCTCCGGCCTCCTGTCTGTGCCCCTCACGACTCAGGAAATGGTGGACGACTGAGTCCCGACCTCCACCCGGCTGCCCGTCGTCCCCACCCCTGCGAAGCGAAGCTCCAGTTGAGAACTCAAGCCTGGCCCTGCCTCTCCCCGGGATCCCACACCTGAAGGGCCCTCGGCTCCCCGTGCTGTCCCTGAGCCAGGACCCGCTCTCTCTGCCTCCGCGGGCTCACAGAGAGGCTAAGTGTGACCCGCGCTCAGACCCTCACTGGCCACGCTGCCTGCCCGCACCCCCACCGCCTGAGCCCGCAGCAGCGGGGGGCTGCCAGCAGGACCTCTCCCCACAGGTGTGCCCTACGCGGGGGGCCCAGGTGCACTTCAAAGAAGAGAAAGGAAGGCTGTCAGTGCAGACAGCTCGACTATCTCCACGGCTCCGAGGCCCAGGCCCGGCCGGGTCCGACAGGCCAGGCCAGGATGGGGTCACAGGGCAGTGAGCCTAGACGCCCGGCTCCCTGGCTCCCCTTGGCCATGTGATGGGCTGCGAGCCCTGGCACGAGTCCCGCTGGGCCTGCCCTGCTCGCCCTCAGTATCCCGAGACCCACTTGCCAGCCTCCGTGGGTGTCCTGGAGGCTAGAAGGACAGAGACCAAGGGTGCCTCTCCTGGGCAGGGGAGCGCCAGGTGAGGATACGGTCCTCGAGACACTGCCCAACACTCTGCTTCCCCTGTCACCTGTGGGTGAAGCCCTTCCCCTCTTAACTCTTCAGTGACAGTGGTGGGGGCCTTCACCTGGAAGCAGTCAGTCCCCTCTGCCAGAAGAAATGGTTGGGGTCGCAGGACCCTCCGTGTGAGCTCGCGCTGGGGTCTCGAATCTGCTCTCCTTCACCTCCGCATCGGGGTTTGGGTCCCCACCAGGCAAACCCCACTCACCCGTGGCCGTGAGCAGGAGAGAGCAGTCCTGGCCATTCAGATACTCCATGGCGGTGACCCGCGTGTACCGAGGGTTCCCGTTGTGGAAATAATCCAGCTTCTCCCCTTTCTCCCAGTCCCAAAAGCTTCAGGGAGTAAGAGAGGAAAAAGGCGGGTGATCAGGGAGATGCAAACAAAACCTGCAAGAAGAGACCACCGCCCCCACCAGGTCGGCCACCATCGAGAACACAGGGAGGCACGAGCACTGCCCAGAAGCCGAGCGGCACTGGCGGCAACGCAACGTGGCATGGCCGCGGTGGGAAGCAGGGGCGGGGCCCCCAGACGGCAGGGCACAGAGGCTCCACGTGCTCCCGGGCCCCGCGGGCGCGCCTGCAGGTGCGCATGCCCAGGTCGCAACGGCGCCATTCGCAGCAGTCACAAGGCGGAGGCGACCCAGCGCCTGGCGTCCGATGAAGGACCAAACAAACTGTGGTCCGTCCACACAGAACCTGTCCCGTCCCAGGAGGGAAGGATGTTCTGACACCCGCTACCACAGGGTGAACCTTGAGGACACTGCTCAGTGGAACAAGCCAGACACAGAAGGACGAATCCCGTGTGACTCCACCTCCGTGAGGCGCATGGACAGACAAGCACACAGAGAGCGAGAGGAGGACGACAGGGACGGGGTGGGGGGTGGCTGCCGGGGCCGGGCAGGGGGAAAGATGAGGGACGACGGCGGCGACGGCTGCAGAGCAAGCCGAGCGTGCTTAACGCCCACACGCTCGAGAACAGCGAAGACGGTAAGTTCCTCTAAACGTAAGTTTACCGCCAGGAAAGCAGAGGAATCGGCCACAGGGGGGACCCTGCGCTTCACAGGCCGTGATGGGAGCTGCCCTGTGGTCCTCCCCACCAAGCGAGCACTTTCTCCACGGCGTCAGGGCCGCCCTCGCTGTGGCTGAACGTGGTCTCGTTGCTAAGGCTCCATCGCACACTTGCTGTACCCACCCATGAGCGCACCCTCTACAGGCCCCCACTGTGAGTCCTGATGCCCCCGTGCACCAGGCACAGCTTGTCTAAGTGCCAGAAGCACACGTCACGGCCCGCGTGTCACGGTGATCAGAACCCTGGAGCGCGGGTAAGGGGGCCAAGTGCAGGCCCGGGGCAGGGGAGGTGGCGTGGGCAACGCCAGCAGGAAGGATGTTTCTCCGCGATTTCTCGAGCCCCTTCTCCCAAAACAGCCCAAAGGCGAGGGATTAGCAGCTTCCAGGCCAGGAGGGCGTGGGGGGGGGCACCTGCTTGTCAGCCCACAGGCACCCGCATACCAGATGCTGTCTTTGTCGGCCACGGCCACGCACGGCGTGAAGGGGTGAAACTTGACCACGGAGGGGACGCCAGGGTTCCTGTTCAGGAATATCTGGTCGTCCAGTCTGGTGATACCTGCCGAGGGAAAACAGGACGGTGGGTCTCAGCTCGCAGTGAATGCTGAAGACATGTATTACCAAGGCCGCCACCAACCCTCATGTCCAGGGACCTGGAGGGGTGCAGAGGGGAGCAGGGGCCACTGCACCAGTCGCACTCAGACCAGTGCCATCTGGTTAGGGTTTATGAAGAGTGCACCGAAGGCCTTGAGCAAAGCTCAGTGAGGCTGCGTCTGGTAACTCAGACCCAAGGTGGAAGCCTCGGTCTGGCCAGCACTGCCTGAGTCCAGCCACTGCCTGGGGGGCTCCAGTCCGGAAAGACAGTGACCTTGAAACGATGCGACTGAAGGACAGACGGTCAGGAATCTCAGAGAGGAGGACAGGGAATTTTTCACCAGCCCCGAAACAGGGCCTCGGAAACAGGCCCTCGCGGCTCTGAAGGGGGTTCAGAGGAACATAAAGAGGCTAAAAACGGTCCGAGCATCAGATGGACTCAGACAACGTCTGGAGGACCACATGGCTCATCAGAGCAGCCAGGGCCGGGCCCCTCGGCCCTGCCCTGTTGCGGAGGGCGGGCGGCCCATGACCCTCAGGCCCCGGCGTCACCCCTTCCTTGGCCGCTGGACGCAGGTCTCAGGTGGTGCACAGGAGAGTGGCCGTGACAGCCACGCCGCGTGATCCTGGCACCGGCCGGGTGAGCTGCTGTCGCCCACGGTTTCAGTCCTTGGCTGCCTCCTTTTGCTAAACCAGCCGACGCTGAAACCACCTGCTTATTAGGACGGGCCCCAGAGGGCTTAACCGCTGCCCAGAGCTGCCTTCTCCCTCAGCCACGGGTTCCCCTGGAGGGAGCCAGCATGGGGCCGATTCGACCGTGAGAGGAGTGGGCACTGTGGGCGCTCTGCACACACGCACAGGCTGGTGCTTGGCGGCGGGCTCACGGGTGTCATGGGGAGTCACTGAGAGAGGAGGGGCGTTAGCGCTGCCGAGGCCCTGCTGACTTGCCCGCAGGCTTCAGCGTTCACAAGCCCCAGCTCGCAGCTGGCCGCAGACAAAACCACAACCCCGGGAGGCCAGGCTCCGAGGCGGGTCTCTGCCGTCTGCACGCCCCCTGCCAGCACTGCTTGTGACTCAGTGGCTTCTCTTAGTGTGTTTTTGACAAGCACGTCTGTTCTTTCCACAAAGACTAAAAAGGAGAACCCCTGCCCCGGTTTATGAATACACTCCATTTCTTATGTTCTGGTCTGGAAAGCCTGGTTCTGCCTTCACTCCCAGCTCAGCGCTGACCAGAGCCTGGCCTTCACTGGCAGGTCCATTTGCCTCCAGACGCCAGACCGCGTGTGGCTGCCTCGGCGACAGGGAAACCCACGTGTCCTGCTGTCCCCGCCTGGAGGCCCGGGGTCCTGAGGCACCGCCACCCTCCAGAAAGCAGCCGCTGACGCTGTAGGTCAGGGGGCGCCTGTCAAGCTGGGCGGCTCACTTGCTCCCCCGGGGAAGCTGCGGACACTGAAGCCTGTTCCTGAGCGGTGGCAGCGCCTCCGCAGAGGCCCAGAGGGTCGTGAACAACCAAGATTAGCTTCAGCAGGAGTGACCCCGCGTTAACGGAACGTGACCCGAGGCGTTTCCCAGGGAGAGCTCCCAACCAAGTGCTGCCCAAACCTCGCTGCTTCTGGGAGGACAGGGCCCGGCAGGGCTGGTGCCCCGCCAGAGCCAGCCCAGCGCCGAAGGCTCAGGGGAGCTGAGCCTGCCCTGCTCCCCACACACGAGGCTGCGGGGCTGGGTCGGCTCCCAGGCCAGCTGCCCGTGCTCTGTCCCTGTCCTGACCACTGGGTGGAGGCCCTCGCTCCCCCTCCCTCCCTGCTTCAGGTCCTGGTGGGGGCCTGCAGCTAAGATGAGGGGGCTCCCCGGGGACCCATGCGTCCACACTGCTCACCACCACTAAACCCCGGGGGGACGGGGAGCTGGGGGCACACGGCAGGGAGCACTTTGGACACCTCTTGGCAAATTCAGTAAAAGGCTTGGTGCAAACGTGCTGAAATACAGCTGAGTGAGGACCACCAGGGCAGGGTGATTGTCTCCCATCCCCAGGGCGAGGGCGCAGGCCTGGACTGCCAGGGCCCACGGAGGGAGGGCTCGTTCCTTCGCCCCGGAATTGACAAGGGGCAGAAGGGACGCTGGTCCCAAGCCTGTCAGTCAGACGGGAGCTTCCCTGGCAACAATCCCGGAGAGCTGGAGTCTCCCCAGGCAAGGCCACAGAGCCTTCCCGGACCAGCCCCCCAACCCCGCACCCCTGCCCCTGGAGCAGCTCCCCCTCCGCTGCCCGAGGGCCGCTCACCCTTCTGGATGAGCTGCCGCGCCTGCTTCCTGACGCGGCTGTTCCGCAGGAACCGCCACTCCCGTTCCTTGCGGGTCTGGCTCTCCAGGTCGTGCTCTTCTGGGATCTTCAAAACAAAGCACAATTAAAAGTGGTTATTCTCAGGTGAGAAGGTTCCTCACCCCGACATGTTGAAGACTCCGGGTCCCCAGTTGGGTCAGGATGCCCAGGGCCCCAGGGCAGGTGCAGAGCAGCACACGGCAACGGGGGGCAGTCACGGTGCCCCTGAAGCGGCTGTGTTCACGGCCCCCAGCTCTTCCCTCTGCCCCCTGCTGGCCGCTGGGCCTGGGACCCAGGGGAGGGCTGGCTGGCAATGTGACGGGGTGGGGGGTGCTGATTTAGGAAACTCCTGCCCCGAGGGCCCAACCGCGGAAGCGGAGCCAGCACCACTCCAACAGGGCGGCGGGGGCGGGGGTGCTGTTCCAAATCAGACGGACCTCGCGGGAGGTTAGGGATACGCGCCGCGTGTCTTCCGCAGGAGGGGCACAAAGGGCCTTGCTGCGCCGGACACGACATCTGCGCCTTCATACCCTAACTGCGAAATCAGAACCCTGGGGTGTGCTGAGACGTCTCTGCTGCTCTGCCTGACGCCAAAAGGAGCGAGGCAGCGAGTCAGAAGACGAGCAAGCTCACGAGGAGCGACAGCGGAGCAGGGCGGGGGCAGGCGGCCCGGAGGCCGGGGGCAGGCGGCCCGGAGGCCGGAGCAGGGCGGCCCGGAGGCCGGGGGCAGGGCGGCCCGGAGGCCGGAGCAGGGCGGCCCGGAGGCCGGGGGCAGGCGGCCCGGAGGCCGGGGGCAGGCGGCCCGGAGGCCGGAGCAGGGCGGCCCGGAGGCCGGGGGCAGGCGGCCCGGAGGCCGGGGGCAGGCGGCCCGGAGGCCGGAGCAGGGCGGCCCGGAGGCCGGGGGCAGGCGGCCCGGAGGCCGGAGCAGGGCTGCCCGGAGGCCGGGGGCAGGCGGCCCGGAGGCCGGGGGCAGGCGGCCCCGAGCGCGCGGAGGCCTCTGCCTCCCAGCATTTCACCGCTGTGCTCTTAAAAATCACAAGACCACACCCAACAAACCAGCGAGGACGCCCCGACGTGGAGCTGAGGAGACACAGCAGCCTGAGCTGCCAGCGCCCTCAGCGGCGGCGAAGTAGCCCCGGGAAGGCACCCGGGGCAGGCTGCCTCCTAACACTTGTTCCACTGCGTGACAACTGGAGTTCGTCAGAAAAGAAGTGACAAGCGACCAGTGACGCGGAGCAGCAGTAAGAAACCCCAGGTGAGGAGACTCGAGGCTGGTGCAGGAGCGCGGACCACACCTGAACAAAGCCCCTGTTTCTGTGGGAGCAAGTCAGGGGAAGGGTCTGGAAGGCGGTCCCAGTGGGAAGAGGGAGTGATGGAGGAGGCCGGTGGCGTGGGGGCTGCGGCTTGCAGCCCAAAGGAGGCAGCAGGCGGGCGCACGTGCCGGGGTCCCAGGCAGACTGAGCCCGTGCACAGCGGGCTCACCCCTGCCCCGTGCGGGGTCCCGGTGGCAGAGCCTGGTGCTCCCAGGAGCCCAGGGAGGGACTCGCAGAGTCGAGCTGAGCTGAACTGAACCGCAGCCCATCGTCCCGGGGACAGTCGCCAGCACCACGAGGACAAGCAGGTGGAGAGCGGCCGCCGACGGGGGAGAGAGACCAGGAGAGGACACAGAAGAGGCTGGGGAAAGCCGCAGGCAGCGGCCGCCAGGATGGGCAAGGGCCGGTCAGGAAGGAGGGCAGACGGCTTCCCACCTGGCGCCGCGCCACTGCCCGCTCCGAGGCCGCCTCCTGGCCTGCGGGCGGAATAGAAGCTTCCGAGTAAACAAAGCCCAGACCCAGATGCGCCTGCTGCCCCCAGGCAGAGCTGGAGGGACCGGGTGCCGGGTCATGGCTGACAGGGCCTGTCTCTGGGGCAGCTGGGGCTCGGGGGCAGAGGAAGGCCAGGGGGTCCCCAGAAGCAGCCACCTGGGCACTTCCCTGTGAAGCAGGTCCCTGGACGGTGAGACTGCGGGTCACAGGGCTGGGCCTTGACCCTCAACACCCCCCCCAGTTAAGGAGGTCCCAGTGCACAGGGGAAACTCAGAACGCACATGACGCTCAAGAGTGGGGCGAGCCCGACTGCCCCCACTTCCCGGAAAGGCTGGCCAGCTTGATGCTGGACTCCCAGCCGCCAAGCCCCCTGGGTTCCCGGGGTTCAGGGGACGGGTGCTCCCGCACCTGCCTCTCACCGCGGCACGTTCACCATCTCTCCCATCGTTGCAGCAGATGACCCCCCCCCCAAACAACGAGGTTGTCTCCGCGCAGGGAGGCTGTTCCACGGGCTGACCTGGCCCAACTGCACCACCTCTGGGGGGTGACCGCGCTGAAGGCCACTGGCCCATGAGGAAAGCGCTCTGAAGTGCAAACGAGGGACCCTGCAGGTGCTGCCACCCATACACAGGCGTTGTCATCACCGACCCCACCTCCCCAAAGTATCAGGGTGACTGACACGCGGCCACACGCTGTCAACTTCAGCCTTGGGGGCACAGTTCTGAGCGTGCCACAGTCATGCGGCCACCACCACAATCCACGTATGGAACAGGCACTCCCTCCCCCAAACTGCTACGTGCCCTCTGAGGCCAGGCCCTCCCCCAGCCCCAGCCCGGCAACCCCCCCAACCATTTTCTGTCCCTGCAGCTTGGTCCTGCCTTTTCCGGATGTTGCAGAACTGGACCGAACAGCTTGAGTCTGGCTTCTTCCCCTGAGCATAACGTGCTCGAAATTCATCCGTGGTGTGTACGCGTCAGTTTATTTCAAACACTGTTTTCTGGTGGCCAGTGTTCCGTCACGTGGCCCTAGCACAGTTCACTCACCGAGGGAAGTGTATCTGGGGTGCTCCCGGTGCCTGGAGACTAAGAACAGAGCCACTGTGAACCTCCACACCCAAGCCTTCCTCTCTCCTGGGAGAACACCCGGCAGCAGGGCCGCTGCGCTCCGCGTAAGCGTGTGTTTAATTTTGCAAGAAACAGCCGAGCGTTTCCAGGGCGCCTGCAACATCCTGCCTTTGCACCAGCACGGCGTGCACCCTCGGGAAGCACCTGGCGCCGACAGACCTGAAAGCGCCAGCCCTTCTCGCCGACGCGCCGCACCTCACTTGCCGACTCAACTTCCCTCGCGAACAGCCGCCGTGACACACGTGTCTCTCCCCGTGCTGCCCTGCCGTCTGTGTGTCTGTCTGGCCAAGCGTCTGCAGATCTCTTGCTCTGGTTTTAACTGGGCGGTTTGTTTCCTGGTTATGGAATTTCGAGAGCTCTTTACATAAACAGGATACAAGGTTTTATCAGATGTGCGTTTCGCAGTCTTCCCTTGGTCTGCGGCTCGTGTTTTCCTGTTCTTCACTGAGTCATGACGAGAGCAGGTGTCACTCTCAGCGCGGTCCAACTGGTCATTTTTTCTTGTGTGGTTTGCACCCTGCGTCTTAGTAAAGAAATCACCGCCTAACCCAAGGTCAGGAAGGTGTTCTTCCGGACGTTTCGTGGCTCCAGGCTTCCCCTTTAGGCAGTGAGTTGCCCACAAGGTGGGCCACCCTCTCTCCGCCGGACTGAACGGTCCGCGCGCCCCCGTGGGAAGCCAGCAGGACGGACGGACGTGGGTCAGCTGCTGGACGCCAGTCTGCCCACGTCCACGTGTGTCCACACACCACCCACGCCGTGACCGCTTTCACTTCACGGTGCGCCCCGTAGCCCGTCAGCAAGGGCCTCCGAATCTGTTCTACTTCAAAGTTGTTTCGGTTATTTTAGTTTACTTGCTTTTCCCCATACATTTTAGAACAGGCTTGTCGACCAAGAAGGAAGGCCAGCCTGTCGGGGTTTGACTGAGGTTGCACTGATCTTCGCATCACTTCAGGGAGCACTGACGTCTTACGTTTATTGAGCCTTTCAGCCCAGGAACACGGTCTGCATTGATTTATGTCCCCTCTGAGTACTTTCATCACTGTTCTGTATTTTTCACCCTTTGGATCTTTTCTTTTTTTTTTTTTTAGATGTATAGCTAGTTTCTCATGTTTGGGGGGTGGTGTTGTAAACGGTTTAATCTCAATTTCCAATTGTCCATATAAAAATAAACAGATTTTTGCACAACGACCCTGTACCCTGCGATCTTACTACATTTACTCATTCCAGCAGCATTTTGCAGATTGCTTGGGACTTCCCACGCACACGGTCACGCCGTCCGTGAGCAGGGCCAGGCTTGCCCACCCCCTCCATCCGTGCACACCCCCCTTGCCTTGCCCTCGCCAACCCCGCCCCTCCCCACCGTGGATGCTGAATGGGAACGGTGAGGTCAGACATCCTTGCCTTACACCTGATTTTAGAGAAAAAACACTCAGTCTTTTACCCGTGAAGAAATGTTAACTGCAGGGTTTTGTAGGGGCCTGTATGAGGGTGAAGGAGATTCCTTCTGTCCCTACTTTGCTGAGAGTTTTTACTCTGAATGTTGCATTCCATCAAGTCCTTTCCGTGTGGCTACTGAGATGATCATGCGATCATGCAGCTACTGAGATGATCACACGGTTTTTCTTTATATGATACAGAAATGACACATTCAATTACATGATTAAAGGCATTCAATCCACTCTGCGTCCCTGGGGTAGGACGCACGTGGTTACGAGCGGGTCCCCGCTTCATGTGCTGCTGCATTTGACTTGTTAATATTAACGTTACGCCGAGGATTTGGGGTCCACGTTCACAAAACGCTTGCAGACGTTTATTCCTGCAGTGTCTTCGACTGGTTTTCAAACCAGCTGTAGTACAGAACGCACAAAGGACAGCCCCTTTCCCGGATTTAAGTCCTGCCTTCTAGAAGCAGCTGCCGGAGGCAGTGGGCTTCCTCCAGGCTTCCTCTGACGCTGGCAGGAATTTACCGAACCACAGCATCTGAGCATGTGTTTTGGACACTGGATTATTTGACCTACTGAGTCAAGACATCCAACCAAGTCCTCACGCAGACGGAGTCACTGACTTGAATGGCTCTGTCTGCTGCACAGAACCATCTTCTTTTTTTTTTTTTTAAATTGAAGTATAGTCAGTTTGCAATGTTGTGTCAATTTCAGGTGCACAGCATCATGTGTCAGTCACACAGGAACACACATACATTCCTTTTCATGTTCTTTTTCATTATAGGTTCCTACAAGATTTTGAATACAGTTCCCTGTGCTGTACGGTAGAAACTTGTTTATCTATTTTACATACAGTAGTTAGTATCTGCAAATCTCAAACTCCCAATTCACCCCTTCCCACCCCTTTCACCCCCTGGTAACCAGAAGTTTGTTGTCTACGTCTGTGAGTCTGTTTCTGTTTTGTAAATAAGTTCATTTGTGTCTTTTTAAAAGATTCCACATACGAGCGATCTCATACGGTACTTTTCTTTCTCTTTCTGGCTTACTTCACTAAGGATGACCATCTCCAGGTCCACCCATGTTGCCGTAAATGGCACTGTTTTATTGCTTTTTTGTGGCTGAGTGGTATTCTGTTGTATAAGTACACTGCATCTTCTTTGTCCAGTCACGTGTGGATGGACACTTACGTGCTCCCATGTCCTGGCTGTTGTCAGTAGCGCTGCTGTGAGCACGGAGGTGCGGGTGTCTTCTGGAATTAGTTTTCTCCAGATATGCACCCAGGAGTGGGATTCCTGGGTCATAGGGCAAGTCTATTCCTAGTCTTTTGAGGAATCTCCACACTGTTTTCCACAGTGTCTGCACCAAACTGCATTCCCACCAGCAGTGTAGGAGGGCTCCCTGTTCTCCACAGCCTCTCCAGCATTTATCGTTTGTGGACTTCTGAATGACGGCCATTCTGGCTGGTGTGAGGTGATACCTCATTGTAGTTTTGATCTGCATTTCTCTGATGATTAGCAATACTGAGCATTTTTTCACATGCCTATTGGCCATTTATATGTCTTCACTGGAGAATTGCTTGCTTAGGTCTTCTGCCCATTTTCGGATTGCGTTGCCTGTTTTTTTTTGTTAATAAGTTGTATGAGTTGTTTATATATGCTGGAGATCAAGCCCTTGTCTGTTGCACTGCTTGCAAAACTTTCCTCCCATTCCGTGGCTTGTCCTTTTGTTTTGTTACAGTTTCCTTTGCTGTGCAAAAGCTTATTAAGTGTAATTAGGTCCCATTTGCTTATTTTCGCTTTATTTCTATTGCTGGGGTAGACGGCCCTAGGAGAACATCGCCAAGATTCATGCACAGACCCATCATTTCTAATGCAGTTTCCTAATCAATATTCTCTCGTTCTCAACTTTCTGCTATTACAAGTAACCCTGTAACGAGCATCTCTAGATGGCCGTTACCACACATAGATGCACCGTAGTGGTTGCAGGATCTGCTTCTCAGAGCGCGGTTGTTGGTTTCTGGGCTTACCCATTAAAAAAAATTTTTTTTTAATTTTAATTTTAATTCATATTTTGGGGGGGTAGTTAGGTTTATTTATTTATTTATTTATTTTTTTAATGGAGGTCCTGGGGACTGAACCCGGGACCCCACGAACGCTGAGCTGGTGCGCTACCACGAGCTATGCCCACGAGCTATACCCTCCCCCTGGGCTTACCCATTCACAGTGTTGATAGCTGCCACAGAAAGGCCCCACACCAAGCTCGTATTCTGCCACCCACCAATAGTATCTGAGAGTTCCCATTTCCCCACACCCTGGTAACCCATCCTCTGGGCAAAATCAATCTTTGAAATTTGCCAACCTTCGAGTGAAAAAAAATTGTAATATTTTTGTAATCAGAACAAATTTCAGTGTATCTTTTTTTTCCTGTAAGCACGTAACAGACCATTTTTAATGTTCTTTCTTAAGCAGATGTGAGCTCTGTAAACCAACTCAGGGAAGACAGAGGGGTGGTTTCATCTTTCAAAGGAGAACCAAGTCCAGAAGGTAGTGAAGCAGGAAGCCCCACGAAAAAGACCGGCAGGACCCCCAGGCAGGGCCACTACTCTCCTGCCAGCACCATCCGGTTCCCTGGTCCAACGGCCATCATCTTGCTTTTTGCCTCTGAAATGGCTTGCTGCTAAGAAAGTGGAACTTACCCCTAAGATTCTATTGGTTCCCTGAGCTAACTCCTGATTGGTCCATTTGTAGCACCTCGTTTGCATAGAGCTCACTCCCGACTGGTCCATTTCTACAAAGCTTATTCCTAACTAGTCAAAACAACGTATTTGCATATGATGTTGCAAAGTATAGACTGGCAGCCTATAAAAGCCTGTGTAAACCTACAGACGGGGCCCAGAGCTTGGAGTGTTAACTCCTCTGGGCCCGCTGGTGTAATAAACCTGAGCTCTCCAACCGTCTGAGTGCTGCTTGGTCTCTCGCCCGGATCCAGGTTGCTGTAACACTGAGCTGTAACACACTTCGCAGCAACAGTAGTTCTTTTCGGTCACGCAGACCTCTGGGAAATCTGACTGTGAGCTGATAGATGGCAAAAACTGTCATTACAGTCACGTTTGGGGTATTCAATCCTACCGACCATTAGCTGCCCGTGACTATCATATTGCGCATAATTTTGTAACCTAGTAAGTATTACCTGGTAAACGCTCACCTCTGAAGTTTTTAGAGTCTGAGGTTCTTCTCTCCTTTCTGGGACCTTCCTAGCCTCGAGCCATTTTTAGCTGGCACAAGAAGCAGCCCAATAAACAAGTTCCTAATGCCTTTCATTGCACACACATGTCATTAGCTGATTAATTAAATTAATAAAAGTACGCCCTCGTGAATACCACCTGAAAAAAGTAGGAAGAATTTCTTTTAAAAGCTAGCAATGAGATAAAATGCGTCCTCTCCCAAAGCTTGGATGACGCCTCTAATTAACGTAAAAGAACAGTCACGCGGGCCCGAAGCGCCTGGCACTTCAGCTGCCGGCAGGGATTACGGCCCAGCTGACCACAGCACAGACACAGCAAGACACAAAACACAGCACAAAAGGGGACTTAGAGCCTGACCATAACAGAACTTCATTTTCAGTCACAACACCTAGAATCTCATTTCAAGCTATACCCACGAGAGTCTGTTTCTGCAAACGTGGCCAGGTCGGCGGAAACACCGTCTCCTCCCTCAGCACTGTTTGCTGGCTCCTCCTGCGGGCTCAGCGCTGAACAGCGAGTTAATCCTGCGGGGACCCCCCTCACCCCATCTCACTGTGCTGCCCTCACATTGGGAGCCAGCACGACACACCAGGACAGACCCCTGGGCTGACAGCCTCTGTCTCTTCCCGGCCAGCACCTGGCGGGCCTGCCCCAGCGGGAATTCGCAGACACATGTCCAGGCGCACACACGAAGGAACACAAAGGCAGGAGATCTGCTGCCACATCTGAACAGAAGTCACGGGACATGACGGAGAACAGGCATATCCAGAGATTTCCAGAACAGCAGCTCATCACTATGCCAGCAGTGACTGTGAGTTACAGCCACTGTTGCCTCCGAACGAGGACGGACCAGACCACCGAGAGTCCAAGCCGTGTGACCTCACTTCCTTACACAGGAGACGATGTCCCGGAAACAGAACTTCTGTTACTAGACTGACCTAACTCTGAAGGAGACGGTGTGAACCACAGATCTGAAGGGAGACTCGCCCCCAGCACCAGGGATGCACATCTCTGGGGACACAGTCCAGTGTCTGCCCATCCCTCCTCTCAGCCAGAGCAGCTTGCAATGTCCCGTCTACAGGTGGACTGGTCAGCAGGGACAGGCCCAGCCTGGCGGGGACCCCGTAACAGGTCTCTACTGTCTCTTGGCATCATTTCTTTAATACGTTTTGTTCTGACTATAAAGATACTCCGTGCTAAGCGTGGAAAATGTAGAAAAGACAGAAACGAGTCAGAATGACACAAATTCAGCACCACCACTGACACGTCGGGGTCTGCTGCTTCCCGGCCCCTCTCGCACCCAGATGTGAGCACAACTGTGGTCATTCTGTGGCCACCTTACGTCTTGCTTTTTTTCCTTAAATTTTTTTTTTTTAAATGTAGGTGCTGGGGATTGAACCCAGGACGTCATGCATGCTAAGCACACACTCGGCCAATGACATACCTCCTCCCCCCTAAAAAGTTTTATCATGAGCATCTCCTTGTTATGTTAACTTCAAAGCTTCATTTTTTAACGTCACCACGGGTACCGTGTCACATACTTCACGCTTTTTACCCATTCTCCTCCTGTCGGACGTCTAAGTGCACTGTTTTCGCTGCTGAGACCTCTCCCTTCTCAGCAACAGGGCTCAACAGAGGACTATGACCTGCCTCAGGCACTAGAACGACTGTTTTGTGTTCTTCTCGACACACATCAGTATCTCTGGCGGGGAACAGAAGGCAGGAGAAGAGTTGTAACAAAGTCCAAGTTCTCCGTGGAAATCACCTGCATGTGCAGCTTGAAACCTAAGGACAAACAAGCTGCGGCTTTCAGCTGGGAAGCCTCTGTGGGTGGGGGGGGGGGGGGCTCTGTCAGAACGGAAAGTCCGCGAGGAAGCCCCACAGTGAGGCTCCCTGCAGCCAGGCGGACACGGAGCCCCTGTCCCGCCCTGTCCCCGGAATGCGGGGCCCAAATCTGCAGCCATGGAACACACGTCACGCCACATCACGAAGGTGGCGCGTCAGACCTGGAAGGGGGTGTCCCGGAATCAGCCAGACGCGTTCGGTTGGCCCCGGTGGACAGGTCCTTCGAAAACGTGGCTAGCTGAGTCCGACAGCCCCCACGCGGTGAGCAGCCCAAGCAGGCCTGGGCACCTGGGACGAGCTCGCCAACCCAAAGGGACGCACCTCACACTGGCGAGCTCAGCAAAGTCAGGCTTCTTCCCCATCATTTTTTTTTGGGGACAAAATGGGAAGGTAAATTGAGTCTCTTTCTCTTGCTGTTTGTCTAACTGTTAACATCAGCCATCGTGACCGTGACTTGGCACTCCCTTCAACAGCCATGTGTAACAAAGCAGGAGGCTGGCTGGCACAGGGCTCCATGCGGCTGCACCCAGGCTAGAGGGGGTCACGGTGCGGGGCCCGGGGAGCACAGAGAGTAAACCAGTGGGGACGCAAGCCTGAGCTCAGAGCAGAGGGCTCGAGGCGCCCAGGCCCGAGGCCGGGGCCCTGAAGGCCCATGGGCATTTGTGGGGACATGGGGAGCACACACTCGCCAGGGTTCTGGCTCCACCGCCCAAGAGCTGAGGACGCACGGCTACCTTCATGACGGGCTGGGCAAAGTACCGGGCGCTCCAGTCACAGAACCCCGTCTGCATCGTGGCCGAGATGAAGCTTCTGTGTCCAGCCGCATCGTCCGGGTCGTCGGTGGTCTTTGTGGTGTCAGGAAGGGAGGAAGGGGAAGAAGACAGGAACAGTCAGTCATGTCATCCCCGAACCCCCGGGAGCTCAAGGCCGTCCATCCCTGGAGCCCAAGGCACAGGGCCAGTGGTCCGGCTTCTGAGGACAACATCACCGAGCCCCCTCACTTCTGCGTCCCGGTGACCAGGGGCCCCGATGATCAGCACAGGGCTGCGAGGCCCAGGGGCTGGCTGAGACGGCCTGGGCTGCAAGTCCCCACACTCCCCATAGCCGCCAGGTCGCCCACCCCCGTGGGCCCCTGCTGCCTGGTACCGGGGCTGACCTCTGACCGGGCCGGTCCCACAGGTTCCGGTGAGAGTGGGGCGCGCAGGGACGCTGCCTGCTCTGTGGCTCTGGGGCCAGCACGCAGCGAGGAGCAGGTCGACGGGGACTCCTCGGTGCTCAGAGCTAAAATAGCTGGTGCTGCTCGCTGGGACCAGTGGTGGGGCCTCACCTCGCCCCTGCCCCACCATGCTGCTCTGCGTGGACCAGCACCCAAGGAGCGTGGCCGCCCTGTTACGTGTCCTCACAACCCTCCCAGCAAGGACGCCACTCCCCACCCTCCTGAAATGTTGGTTCCACTCAGCGGCACTGACCGCACCCCCCGGCTGTGGGGGAATTGAATCTTGATGGAAACAGCAAACAGCCTGCTCAGAATCACTGCTCCCGCAGAGCAGCGGCCACGTCGAGCGGAGGCAAGTGCTGTTTACCGAGGAGCAGAAGCAGGCCAGCCCGAAGAGCCTCTCGTTCCAGAGGCTGCGGCCACCAGGGGAGTGAGCCTGGACCCGGGGCCGCAGGCACAGGAGGGAAGCCCTGCGACATTCGCCAGGGCCGTGGCCGGCTCACGGCGTCCCGCATCCTGACCCCACGAGAGTCAGGGTTTACAGCCACGTCTGTACCTGGTCTGGGCCCTTGTCAAACATCTTCCGTGTCCGGGGGAACTGGTGGGAGTGGGGCGTGTACTGCACCCCCACTGGGCCCGCAGCGCCCGGCCGGCCTGGAGGCAGGTCTCGGCTGACTGGCTGCTTGGCCACGTCGTTGGTCAGGCTGGAGCTGCTGGTGCTGGAGGTTGGCGGGGACCCTCTACCGTTGGGGAAGAAGAACATGGGTTTTACCCAGAGCCAGTGCTCAGAAACCAAACCCTAAGCAACTTCTGGGGTCGCCCGCCCCCAGTCCCACAAGTGGGCCCAGGGTCATCGGCCCAGAATGCCCTCGGCTGCCCGGCTCGACTTCCAAACCCAGCTGCTCGTGCAGCTCCTGCCTGCGGGTTCTGAGCATCGTCCTCCCCGAAAACGGGGGCAGCGCAAGGCAGGTGCAGTGGGACCGCTAGTCTGCCGGGCTCTGCTGCTGCCCAGGACCCCATGCTCGGCCGTGTGGACACAGACCAGTGAGAGGAGGGTTCCCCACCCCGGCCACCCGCTGCGGGGCACAGACCCTCTCTGACAAGTTCTGAACAGAAATCGGGTTCTGTTAACCTCTGCTGTTACAACTGTGCAGAGGAAGGTGGGGGAGGACTCAAGGAAGGGCTCAGATGAGAAGATGCGGGAGGGGCCCCCAGGTCCCAGGACAGTTGCCCCACTTACCCCGCCTGGTGGATGTGGACGCCCTTGTTGGTGGGGCTGGCGGGCGCCGACTGCGTGAGGGAGGAGGTGGGGAGGATGCGCTGAGGCCGGGCGTTCACTGTGGCCTGAAGGAGCAAAGGGACAGGTGAGGTGGGCGGTGGCCGGCGACAGCTCGGAGGCCACAGGACTAGCACAGGTTGGCGCTGCTCTTGGCAGAGAGAGTCTCACAGCAACGTAAGGTCCCATCTGAGATTCTCCCCCGAACGTCACCCTGCAGATAAAATGATCTTCTTTTGCTTTTCTGGAAGAAACCTGTCTGGGTCTAGGGAGGCTCCGGGATGACCCCCTCGAGATGCTGTCGTAAAACCTGGCTGGGACTCGCGAGGAGTCGGGGCCAGGAGTCAGGGAAGAGGCTCTCCGTGCTCCCTTTTGGGAGGGCCCCCTCCCTGGCCTCCCCGCCCCCTAGGAGAGAGCAGCTTCCTGGTGAAGCCTCAGCCCCTCACCTCCCGCTGCACAGCCGACCTCGTGCTCAGAGGAACCCGGCCCAGCTCAGCCTGGGCTCCTCGCGGAGCAGCCCCTGCAGGATGAAGCCCAGATCCGGGTGTGGGCGCGTCCTCCCACAGCAGGGGTGGGCCTGCCGCTTCACCCTGGGAGGGGGTCTGCACCGGCCTGAGCAGGCCTGCAGGAGGGGAGTGGCTTTTTCAAAACAGGGAGGAGGAAACAAGAAACAAGAGGAGCCTCGACCTCTGTGGGGTGAACTCCAGGGGAGCCTGGGACTGGCTGCTCCCAGAGGACCGAGTGTTCTGGACCCTTCCACTCAGCAGTCAGGGCACCGTATCGACATTCAGCCAACAGACAGAAAATACAGAAAACGGAGCAACCAGTGTGTCATCGCTGCCTCCCAGACAATCCTTCACTTTGAAATAAAAGCAGCAAGAGCTGAATTATAATCAGCCTTTGAAAAATGGCTCTTATCTTTTGCATTATAAAAGCCGTACTGTTTGCTTGCCTTGCTGGGTATTTAATTATTTGGCCAGCTCTGCACACACGGACACCCCCACAAAGCCTGAAGGCCAAGTGGTCCCGTGCGGAGTCTAAAAGGAGAAGAGAAATCACAGCTGAGAAACTCTGAACTTAACGTGTCTCTTCAAAGTTTCCGGAAAATCAGTGGGAGGTGATGGGGGAAGGCGGAACACTTTGGGGCTGAATTGAAGATTCAGCAGAGTCATCACCTTTCAAACGCTCCCTGAGCTCAGGGGGTCCGCTGCTGCCTGAGCTGGAGCCCGACTTCCCCCGAGACCCCAAAGGGAAGGAGTGGGCGCGGGTGAGTGACTGCCCCCCTCCCGGCCCCGCCTGGTCTCACGTGGCCCAGAGGGCGAGCGGGGGCCCCGCTCCGGCGCAGTTCACGCCAGCGGCGGCTCCACGCACACCTCGTTCTGAGTTCCTTCTGGAGACCCTGAGGGCTGGGCACCCATCAGCCGGGGAGACCCCACGACTGGTGATGCATCCTGGGGTCGCAGGCTTGGATGAAGCTGTTTTGCCTCACATTTCCTGTTTGTGCACCAAACATCGCCTCCATGGTGACCATGTGTTCTGTGCGGGAGCCGGAGGTGCCTGCGGACTGCCCGTCGGCGGAAGCCATGGACAGAGGCCCTGGGAGCCGGGGCCAGAGGGAGGCACCCCCGGGGAGGCCCTTTCTGCACTGCTCCCAGCTGCCGTTTTACAGAGAGCAGAGCACGTGGCCAGGAAAGGGGGACAGAGAAATGGCAGTGGCTGGTGCTGGATGCCGGGGTTGGGGCTGCAAGCTGAGGATGATGCAGAGCAGGTCTGCAGGACCCCAGGGCCCCGCGTGAGCCCTGTTGGCCATCCACCCGTCCTTCTCGTGCGGCGACTCCCCGTCACCTCCCTGACGCTGCCCTGGATGCCCTGGACCAGCAGATACACTGAGACGTCCCTTCCTGACAAGGCTCAAGGACAGAAGAGAGAAACAGAGGGGGGTCGCCCTCACCTTTCAGAGGGCAGCAAGCATCCGGTTAGAAGGCAGACCCTTGGGGCAGCTGTATCCTCTCAGCCCGATTTGCAGGGACACGGGCACACGGGCATGCACACACATGCACACTCACACACATGCGCACACCCCAGCCCTGCCTCTGCTCCCTGCCCCACACAGTTCATGGGGGGGGTCTCCAGCCCCCCGAGTGCCTTCTTCACTCTGAGCTCGTCCGCTCGACCATGCTGCCTCACGTGGACACGGGAAAGCCCAATCCACGGCAGGGAAAACATCCCACGGGAACGTGGGCCACAGGGCGGGGCATTTCCCAACTGCATCTCGGAACAGTTGGGGTCGCGGAAGCCGATGGGGGCTTCGGGCGGCTCTCGGGGGCTGGAGTGTTTGTTTCAAGAGTGTGCCTGTTAACCGCACACTGAGGGTCTGGATCCACGTGTGAGGGGCTCCCAAGAGACTGTCCACAGTCGGCTCTGGGCTGAGCACGAGGCAGGCCGCACGGGCCGCCTGGCCTGAGTGCGGACACCTGTAGCAGCAGGAGGCTCTGCTGACCTAAGAGGAGGTCCTCCGTGAGCTGCACGTCCCACGTAAACAACGTGCGCCTGCGGCGGGTCGGCAAGGCTGCGCTCTCAGGCTCTGGCGGTACTTTGGAGTGTGCTTTCCTGGGTATCTCAACCTCTGTTTCATTTACTAGTGACTCAGGCCGCTGGCTCTGCCTGTAATTAAGTGTTAACCTCTGATTTCCAACACGTGGGCTGCACGCGCCCGGCAGCAGACGCGGCTCCTGATGGTCACGGCACACTTTTTAACATGAACCTTCTTGTAAATATTAAAAGTAGTGATTATTACGACACGTGCCCCTGACGTCTGAACAGCCGCAGCGGAAGCGTCGCTCCCAGTGCCCCCGAGACCCGGGCGGCAGGAGCGGCCCGAGGGGGCGCTGTGGGGCTGGCCCCGGTCCCGGGGCACTAGCCTCTGCTCTTCAGCTCTACGTGGTTTGAAATTTTCCACAATAAAAGCTACAAGCAAAACCCAAACCCCAAGCCCGCGGGAGCTGGGCTAAAGCTCGAGCTGTGTGGATTCCTGCATAGGTGGCTGGCAGCGGCGCCTGCGTCTGGATGCAGAACTCTCTGGGGCGTCTCAGAGCAACCGGGCCGTCGTGACTTTGATGAATAAAACCTTGGCTTCAGACTCAAATATCTAAAATAGGCCTGCTCCCTGCGAATTGAAATGCAGCCCCTCTTTGGTTAGAAGAGAAGAAAGACGTGTTCTGAAACTAAATTGGGGACAAGAAAGGATTTCCTTAGCGTTCACACTGCTAGATTCTTCAGTAGCAAAGTTTACTCTTAAAGCACGCATGCACGCACGTAGCCTGTGCTGTGCCCCTGCCAGCTCTCCCAGGGCACAGACTCCAGGCGGCCCGCTCTGCTCTCCACCCTCAGTGCGGGCGTGCCTGTGGGCGGGCCAGCCGCGCGCGCACGGGGTGTGTCACCTGAGGTCTGCGCTGCGGGCAGGAGGCCACGTGCCACTTTGCCGAGTGCTCCTAGGGCTTGGGCGGAGAACGCTGTGCTAAAGGCACGAGGCTGTGTCCCGGGTCGCTGTGATCTGCTGGTAGAGCTGGGGGGGCGACGGGAGACTAGACAAAGGGTGTTTGATCGCCCTGAGGTGGGGTGCCCTGGCTCACAGCTGCACGCTTCACACATGGCCCTTGACGAGGTGTCCCTGCCTCGCGGGCCTGAGGGACTCCTAAGACGAACAGCTCTCTGCGGGCAGGTGTGCTGTGATGAGCTTACAGCTGTGAGACTTCAAGGCCAGGCGCTAGATTACAGACACACACACACACACACACGAGGCAGGAGCCAGCCTTCCCAGGGGCCCTGTGCCCTCAGGCAAGCGGCCACCAGGGGAGGAACCCCTCAGATGTGAACGGGGGCAGGTAAGGACGGAGACACGCCAGGTAAACTGTAACCCGTGAGGCACTTCCCTGTACTCCTGCAACTTGTCTGTGAGCCTGAAACTTCAGCAGAAAGCTACGAGAATCTTTAAAAATGCCGCGAGGAATGGCTTCTTTGCAGCCTTTGTTACTGCTCCATTCCTGAAAGGTTAACTGCCACGAAGACCGTCCAACCGCCACACACAGCGGGAAAACCAGGAACCCGTGACTCTGCACAGGAAGCACTTGCTCCGAGTTTCTGAGCCGTGGTGGAGGAGACCTGAGGGCGCCCGGCGGTCCCTGTGGGGACTGTCACAGCGGGACCCGGGACGCGAGAGCTCCGTGGGGACGCCCCCCACGTACCTTGTAGGCGATGCTGTTGAGCACCTTCATGGCCAAGTCGGAAACGTCTGGGTAGGGGTCTGCAGCCAGATGCAGCAGGACTCTCCAGATCTGAGTGTAGACGCTGTTGAAGGAGACCCCTAGGAGAGAGCCGGAGAGGCTCCATCACGACGAGCCACCACTGCGGCTGGGCGGGCCGAGGCGGCTCTCTTTTCTGAAAACCTGACCAAGTATCGGGGGGAGGCTTGAAAGAACTGGGCTGAGGGAGGCCCGGTTCTGTTGCCTGACTCAGGGCCCAGAGACGCAGGACTGCTGGGGGTAGAGAGGCTGGATCTTTCCAGAAGGAGAAGTCAGAAAGGGGCAGGACCTCCTTGCAGCCTTGCCGACTGGAGGGCACCGCCCAGCCCCGGAGCGGTGCTGATTTAACGCCTAGATTCCCGGAAGCCCGTGGCCTCGCGAGCAGGGGGCGCTGGCCGGGCCCGCCCCGAGTCTGCATTCGGGGCCTGCTCTGGGCTCCGCGACTCACTCAGTCTTCTGCCCACACCCGCCTGCGGCCCGTCCCGAGCTCCCCGAGCCCCCGGGACCCCCAGGCACCCAGCACTTCCCGAGTGTGCTCTCCACATGAGGGCCTCCGCGTACTGGGGGCCAAGGCAGGTGAGACAGGACACAAACGAGATGGGGTGAATCGTGGGCACGAAGGAAAGGAATGTTTATGTGGGGGGCAGGCTCCCCCGTGAAGGCGGCTCAGTCCTACTTAACCTCACAGTCCTGGCCGCAGGCATCAGCCCGGCCTCATAGCAGAGGACAGCCAGGCCCAGCGTCAACCCAAAGGACGAAGGGTTGAGACGTGCACCCATCTGACCCTCAGGCCAACACCGCCCCACGACCCGGGCTGCCTCGGCAGCGACACCCGTGGGTGAGGGTGGCTCCTTCTGTCACAGCAGGACCTGGAGGGTGGGGAGCCAGCCACATGCCCGCATCCTTTAGGTCTGGGGGGAGCTGGACAACCTGTCAAAAAGCCAGTGCCTGTCCAACAGCAGGGAGTAAAAGAGGACCTGAAACGAGCCGGGACCCCCACGCCCCCTGACCCCACGCCCCCGGACTGGCCAGCTCCTGGTGGAGCCCCGCCTGGGCCACGAACGACTTAAACACCAGAGTGCCGTTGGAGGCCCATGTTCCCTGATGGACACCACTGTTCACGGACCGGGTTTTACACGACACGTTCAAATCAGAGAGGCTGGACGGAGGTTCAGAGTGAAGGTCGGTTTCTCATGTGAGTCCGGCGTGGACACTCACGGACACATCCTAGCTCACCTCAACCAACACCCTCTCTCTCGCCTGGGAGGCGGTACGGCTCGGGGCCCCTTTCTACGGGGACAGCGGTGTCCGCGTGTGCACGGCGGCTGCCTGCTGCACACGCCCGTCCCCAGGGCACCGGAGCTGGAGGAGCAGACCCCTCGCTGGTGACTGGTGCACGTGACACCTGCCTCCCCGAGGCCCTCCCGCACCCTTCCGTGTAGAAACAGAACAAAAACCTCAACTCTCCAATGTGAGCAGCTCTCCAGACTGACGTAGCCTGAGGGGCTGCTTGCCAGTCAGTCCAGAATCTCTGCAGGGACGTTTCCTAAAAGCTGCCCCCACCCCAGACCGGCCACGGGGGCACCTGCTCGGTGACGTGCGGGCCGGCTGCTACTGCTTCTTGTGTTCAGAGAGGAGGAGGGCGCAGTCACCCCACATCTGCTCGGCCGGGACGGCCCCGACTCCCGAGACGCAGCACGGCCACGGGCGCGGCTCGCTCAGGACGGGGAGAAGCGCCCCGCACCACGCCCCCACGTGAGGCTCCCAGAGACTCCTCGCACCCTTCCAGCCCCTGGCCTCCTTGCGAAGGGCGCAGGAGTCTCAGCCTGACTGCAGATGACGGACCCGGGGCAGCGGGCAGCTTGCGGAAGGGGGGACGTGGGCCTCCAAGGAGCCCCCGACTGGGTGATGGCTCAGGACGGAGCCTTCGTCTAGGTGCCTCTGGTTTAAATGCGAGGAAGGGGTGCGGGGTGGCGTGGGGGGTCCCAGCTGGGTGACCTTGGGACACGATGTGGGGGTGGCCGATGCAGAGCCGGGGGGGCACAGGGCCACCCCCAGGGGAGTCTGGGCACTGAGGGAGGGTGCACGCTAGCGGCTACCGTCACTTTACAAAACCGCAGCTTCGGTTACTGCCGTTGACTTTCTTGCAGATTTTGACTTTGCTGTCACACGGTCTGTGATTCAGCAAAGACACAAAAGCATCTCGTTTCTCTGAGTCTTTGGCCACAGTGACTGGTGCACGATTTACCAGTGAAAGCACAGAACCGGGACCTGGAAGGGCTGTCCCTGCCTCACCCCTCCCCGGGCTGGCCACCACCTCTCGGCCACTCTGCTCTGTGAGCCACGCTGGCTATAAATCTGCTGTGTCCACACCGCAGCGGTCCGACTCCCGGCCGCACTGAGCCCGGGCCAGAGCGAGGGCGGGGGGCGCGGTCCCGGGGCGGGGCTGGGGCGGGGCCGGGCTCGGACACGGGGCCCCGTCTGGCTCTCCCGAATTCCCCATAAACGCTGAGAGCCTATTTTCGTGTCTAGACTGAAAGTAATAAAAGATTGTAAGTAACGGTTTTAGGATTCATTTTTCAGAGCAACGACCGCAGTTTTCTAAATAGCATCCGATGCAGG
Source organism: Camelus dromedarius (assembly GCF_036321535.1). Classification (NCBI taxonomy): domain Eukaryota; kingdom Metazoa; phylum Chordata; class Mammalia; order Artiodactyla; family Camelidae; genus Camelus; species Camelus dromedarius. The sequence continues at coordinate 28,414,210 of NC_087451.1, forward strand.
GAAGTTTGCTCCAGGCACTGTGGCCGACCGGCTCCCAGGGGTCCCTCGGGGCGGGAGAGCGGCTGAGGAGGGAGTGAAGCTGTGCTGGAGGCTGGGTCTTGGGGCGCCGGCGTGGGCGCTCGGTGGGGGTGACGGGGATGAGGGTCCCTCCAGGAAGCCGCCCCGGGTCTTGGTGAGCCTGACTCGGAGCCCCTCTGGGGGCCCGGCTCCCCTCCCCCCTCACCGGCTGCACTGGGCAGCGTGTCTCCACGGCCCTTTCCAAGTGCTGACGCACTTAGTGGGGGCCTTCGATTCAGGGTTTTGGCCACAGAAACACAGAACGTGTGGCATCGTAACCAGCGCTGCTCCCGACGCCTGGCCTGGAGCGCCTGCCCGCCCACCCGCCAGCCAGCGCGTGTGGCTCCCCCTTCTTGGCCCAGCTCTGCCCTCTTCCAGCTCCTCCCTGATGCCCAGAGCTCCCGGCCGTGGGGTCCGGAGCTGCAAGAAGGTCTCCTCCGTTGGGGCTTCCTGACACCGGGCGGAGAAGGGGGAGGGAGGCGGGAGAGGCTACTTCCTGGCCAGTCACGATGACGTCGGGGGACGCAGCGACACCCCAGCCGCAGGCAGAGGCTCCGGAGGTGGGCAGGGGCCAGACGCCGACCACAGGCGCCCCGCGGGAAGGACAGCTCTGCCCGGCCCTGCGGGCCTTGGGCGATCCAGGCAGTGCCGGCCTTTCCAGACCTGGGGCAGCTCCTCGCTCTCCTCCGGCCCCAGGCTCTCCAAGCCCAGTCCGTGTGGCTGGGGGCGGGGGCTCTGGCCTGGGTGCTGGGTTTGAACCCTGATCCCCCCTCCCCGGCAGCGGCAGCCTGAGCGTGGTGGGAGCACGAGCCGAGGCCAGTCCTGGGTGGGCCCGGAGCTGGGAGGGCTGCCTGGGGGACCCACGTGGCAGTTGGGCCAGGTGGCCGAGTGGTAAGAGACACACAGGATGCACCCATCAAGGAAGGTTCCGGAACGTGGTGACACAGGGCCGGGTCCCCGTGCAGGTTTACGGACGCCGGGCAGGCACGGGGGATCTGGGCGGGCGGGGCTTCGCTCCAGTGGCACCGCCCTCAGCAGGCGAGACCTCGAGCAGACGGGGAGGGCCTGGTCTCCTGGGAGGAGACGGAATGAATGGACGTCCTAGTTGCCGTGGTTTTGAAACCCTCTTCTGCAATATTCAGTCAAAGAGGCTAAAGAGATTGCTGTTCTTTGGTTGAAATGAAAGAAAAAGTGGCTCTAAATAGGCAAATGTTGCAAGTAATGGGATTGTGTGCAGGTTAGGAATTTTAAACACTTATGTAAGCACCGTGGCTTCCAGGTGGAAGGGAGCCGTCTCACCGAATACGAATGAGCTGGCGCCGGGGTCCAGGTACTCCGTCGAATCAGTGCCCCGCGAGCCCCAGCTCATTTGGAAACTTCTCCGCTCAAGTTTTCAAAGATTTGAGCGATGTACAGATAAAACTCAGTGTTCCCCAGTAAAACGTGTTCAGGAGTCAGACTGAGCGCAGAAGAGGGCTCTCAAGTCCCAGGAGAAGGACGCACAAGGGCTGGCAGGGGTGGCCGTGCCCTCCAATCAAACACCGACCCTTCCCCATACACCCTCAGACCAGGGCCAGGGCAAAACGACACTCACCCGTCAGACACCGAGCTGTGTCCCTGGAGGGGTCGGGGCCGTGCGCTCACCCCGGGCACGTGTGCCTTGCACACCAGCACCCGACTCCGGGCCCGCCAGGCTCAACGGCGGCAATGCCGCGGCTGGGACCTCTGTGGTCGCCTCCAGTGTCGGGGATGCCCACGAGGCACTGAGGACACCCGAGGGCAGGGAACACCGCAGGACAGGGGGACCTTCTGCTATCAACGGCCCCACGATGACGCACCCCCTCCTCTCCCTGCGACACGCGTGCTCAGAATCCCACGTCTGACTCCGTGGAACGTCCCTCTCTTGCTGAGCAGCTGCACGTCTGAAGTGGAGGCTGCAGAGTGGACGACCCTCCCCTGAGAACACAGGGAGGTGCCGGACGACACGGCAGCGGGAAGCCATAGAGGGGGAGGCTGCAGCCAGACGAGGGTCTGGGGTGGAGGCAGGCGGCCATTCAGAGAACCCGGACAGGCCGGCCGACGAGGGTGCGGCTTGGGCAGGAGGCTGGGAGGAGGGGCGGGCTGCCGGACAGATGCTCCGGGGACAAAGAGGGTCACAGGTGACACCTGGCTTTGGGCCCCTTGGCTGAGTGGATGGAGGGCCGCTTTTGGTGTAGGGAGTGGACACCCCAGGCTGGGGCCGCCAGCTTCAAAGTCTGCGGGGTTCGTACACATCCTTCCTCCACACACCGGGGCCCTGAGAAAACATCTGCTGAACGAAGGAAGGGACCCCACGTTCCGGGAAGAGCGGGAGGAGGCGGTCCCCATAGGATGTTCCCAGAGGCAGGGGAGCAGGAGGGAAAGCTTGGCAGTCAGGTCCCGCGGGCCTGCGGGTGAACCGTGGCCCGGCCGAACCTCCCCACTGCAAACTAAGGATGGCCTGTACACTTTGTAAGTGGATGGGAAAAAAAATCCAAAGAAAAATGAGGCTTTGTGGCGTGTGAACACCTTATGAAATTCAAATTCCAGCTCACGAACACAGTCCACCAGAACATGGCCAGCTCCCTTGTTCACGCCCTGTCTGTGGCTACTTTGCAACCACAGACACTGTCCCAGCCGAAAAGCAGAGAACACCCACTACCTGGCGTCTCACAGAGGAGGGTGGAAGGCAGCTGCAGCCTGACTCTGGGGGCAGGCGTGAGGGCTCCGCGGGCGGAGCGCATGGGGGAGCGTGCGTGTGAGCACGTCCCCATTTCCCACACTTTTCCTCTGTCACTTAATACATGTTTCCATTACAGACACACACACAGGCACGGGAACTGAGGTTCACGAAGACCTGGGTTTGAAAGACTGCTGCGGGCCAGCCTGGGAACGTAACTCTGCTAAAGGAAGGTGGTCTGGGGGGAGGGGCAGCTCGGGGCACAGCACGGGCTCAGCACGCACGAGGTCCTGGGTTCCATCCCCAGGGCTTCCGTCGAAAATAAAAAATAAGCCTAATTACTTCCCTACCCGCTAAAATAAATAAATAAATGAAACCAAGGCCTGGTTCTTTAAAAAGAAAAAAGAGAAGGTGTTCTCACTCAAGCCAGACGTCCTGGTGCTGGCGGGCCTGCAGTGCTGGCGCCTCCGCTGGCGCGGCTCTGCCTTCGGGGCCCTGGGGTATTTCAGCAAACGACCGAATGCGCATACCCGCAGCGTTACTTCTCAACTTGCACCGACAGGCTGGCATTTCTGAGCGGAGCTCTTTGTCACGTGCGGGTGCTGGGTGAACAACGAGCCCCTTTCTGGCCTGTTGAACAGTCCCTAACCCTGGACCCTACAGTCCCTCCCGGTCCCCACGGGTCCTGCAGAATCAGAGCCGGAGTCCCGAGTCCTTCCTGGGGCCACACAGGGACCCCCCCCCGCCCCCCCGCAGATCACGACAGTCAGAAGCAGCTCGCATCGTCACCAGCGCCCAGAGCATGCTCTGCGGTGGATGGGTTCCCAAAGAGACGCACACATAACCAAGATCGGAACGTTAATGAAGGCCGTGCCGGCCGAACAGGAGGGTGACTGATGGCACAAATCACTGCAGAAACGGGAATGGAGGGGCCCAGCGGACACGTGAGCTCAACCTCGTCGTCATCGAGGGACACAGCTGACACCACGGCGAGTGCGTCCCGTCCCTCCCTCGGATGTCCCGAGCCTGCAGCAGGACTGGGACGCCGCTCAAGGCCGAGCACGGACGACTCTGCCCCCTCACGGGAACTTCAGGTGAAAGCACAGAGGGGTTCGGCCGGTCCCGCCCAGAACCTGAGAGGGAAGGCTCTGACCTCTGACCTCGCACACGCACTCTCTGAGGGGCCCCGTGCCTCTCAGACGCCAGGAGCCCCTCTGCCCCGTGTGACACCCCGGGCGTCTCCTGGGGGCAGAGACCCCGCTCGGGGGCAGCAGGGGGGTCTGCAGCCTTTCCGGCGACGACTAGCTCCCCCCGACAGCCCGGTCAGACCGGAGCTGAAGGGCGAGGAGGCTCGGCCGCCTGGGAGGACGGCCCCCTGGCCGCCCCCCACTCCGCCGCGCTGATTCTCCAGCCGACCGGGCCCAACGCGGCAGGGCAGGCGGGCGGGGCCGACTCACCGATGAGGGAGTTGAGGGAGGAGTAGGAGCTGACCCGGCGCATCTTGTCGATGGTCTCGAAGGAGAGGATGTACTCCTCGTTCTCGGGGCTGCCCAGGGTGCTGCTGGCGCTGCTGCTGGTGCTCAGGTTCCCGGGGGAGAAGGCCACCGAGCCGCCGGCTGCTGGGACAGCGCCGCGGGCAGGTCAGTGAGCGCCCCCATCCCGGCTCTCCGCGGGGCCGACGCACCCCAGGAGCAGCCGGGCCCCGACAGGCCTGCAGGGTGACTGCCGGCCACCCGGGTCCTGAGCCGCGGCTTCTGCTCACACCCAGGTTAGCAGGTAGCAGAAGTGGGGGCACGTTCAAGAGAAGGTTCCGGAAGACCACCCAGAGCCGCCCATCAAGCCCCCAGCCTCCAGGGCCTTACATTCCTCTGTCAGGCTCAGGTTCTGCAGAGACTTGTTCAGGTTTCTAGCTGTGGTGACAGCGCGGATGTTTCCGTAGGAGCTCACGGAGCGCAGCCTGGGGGTGCAGGGGCTGTCCCGCACCGGGGTCAGACTCCCACCCTCTGGCAGGAGAGAAGGGAGAGGAGGGTTAATGGGGGCTCAGGAGGGAGATGGCCGTGACAGCAGAGGACAGTGGCTTTCCCAGGGACGACATGATGCTTCAGCAGGGCCTCCCACCGGGCAGGTCTCTGACATGGGTGTGGGGATCAGCTGGACAGAGCTGGACGAGGTGAGTGCCCTGGCGAGGGGAGTGTGGGGGTGACTGGGACCCTGCTTATTGTTCTGAGAGGTCAGCTGCAGCCGCCCACACGCACCGGGGCCCCTGAAGTGCCAGGACCGCTGCCCAGGAGCAGGGCAGAGCAGAGGACCCTCCCCGGCCTCTAGCCCCCGGCAGGCCGGCCGCTTCCCTTCCCTGATGGACTGAACGCAGCAGGGGAGGGGCAGCCCAAGACGACGGGATATAAATCTGGTAAAAAGGGTAAGCGTGAGAAAAGGAGCTGCCTGACGTGGCTTGCCAAAACGTGAGACAGACACCGACGTGAGGACTCTTACGGAAGATAGAATGTGTTCCTTTGCGAGCCCAGACGGAAAAGAGTCAGAGGGTCAGAGTGAACCCCTTCCCTGCCCCTTCTGCTCTGCCGGGAAGACGGGCCTCGCAGGAATCCGAGCAGCCAGGACTTAACGTGTGAGCTCGGGGTGCAGCAGAACCGAGGGGACTGCTGACAGCCCTGAGCAGGCGCCCCGGCCGGGCGGAGCCTTGCAGACGCGTGCCCGCAGGGGCCGCATCTGTGGGGGCCGTACCTGCGGCGGCTGGAGAGGGCAGCGGGTAGTTCTTCTCCTCCTCCATGAACTGCAGGGCCACCGTGCAGAAGTTGCTCTCGTACTGAACCACAAGATGACTCAGCGCCACCACCAGCTCCTGCCGGGAGAAGGGACAGCAGCACTGACGGGACGGCAGAGACGCGCACACGGGCGCCAAGCGCTCGAGCCAGCACGGAAGAGGAGGGGGAGACAGAGCCGCGCTCGGACCACAACAGGGCTGCCTGCTCAGCGAGGCCCTGCAGCGCCCGTGTGGGCAGAAGGGCTGAACAGCCACGTGGTCAAGGTCCCCCCTCAGAGGGACGCTCTGGACACCAGCGGAGGCATTGCTGACCGTGAGGGGTGAGCGGCACGACTGAGGGCCTTGTAGGGACGCAGGACAAAGGCCAGGGAAGAGCCCTCCGGCTTCCTATGGTCAACACCATGGCCGGGCTGACGATGGTCATGACCAGACTGACAGCTGGGAGAGCGTGTGCTCCCCGGTCATCACGGTGGGCCTGTGCACGTGAAGCCGCCCTGACTAAACGCAGGACTCCCTCAGGGACAACAGCCCCTAAAAGGCAGTGAGGAGGCTCCACAAGCCCCCAGGGCCAGCTGCCTCCTCGAGGAGATGAATTCCGCTCACTGCTCGGGGATGGCTGGTGCCATGTGCGCCCGGAGGCCTGCAGGCCTGCAGGCTCCAGGAAGTGACCTGGCCGCAGCTCGCCCAGCCTCTCCCATCACTAGTCAGGTGGTTCCCAGAACTGTCTTACTGCGCAGTTTAGAAAAGCACTTAGCAGAAGGCCGAGGCCTGAGGGCCCCTTCCTGCTGCGCGGACCCCCACCCCCCGAGGCTGGGAGGGCTCTGCCCAGGCCCCAAGGTCTCGGCGGCAGCCAGCCCGATGGGCGTGGGACGGGGCCAGGGTCCTCTCGTCAGCACCCCTCCTCTTCTGCGAAGTTCCTCCCACCTCTGCCTCACGCACTCCTTGACCCCGGCATGTGTGTCCTTACTCCAAACCCACCCCTCGCGGGCCCGCCTCCCTTAGCATTCCAGGATGGCCACGCGCTCCCCAAGTGCTCCCAGAGCCCACAAGACTTGCCCAGGACCTGCTGGCCCCACCCCTTTCCGCTCGCCCCGCGGGCACCCTGGTCTGTACCAGGAGCAGAAACTGCTGGTGGCTCCGGCTGGGCCTTAAGCTGCCCTGCCCCATTGCTCCCCAGCGGTTCTGCCCCCACCTGGCAGGTCTGAGCCTAACGACCCTGGGCAGGGGGCTGTTGAGAGGCCCCGTGGGCCCTCCTGGAGAAGGCGAAGCCTGTACTGTCTTCGAAAAGCGCTTGCTGTCTCCACCCTCTGGAGTGGTGAAAAGGCTGCTGGACCTGAGGCAGCTTAACTGGTTCCGGGGACTCGGATCCTTTGATTCGGGTGAAGTGGAGATGGGGGGGGAGGTTGAGGGCAAGGCCCACACGGAGCAGCCATGGGTCAAGTCTTTCCTGCTGGGCGGCAGCCTTGGGCCCTGGCCCTCAGAGGTCCTCAGAGGCCTGCAGTCGGGTCTGGCCAGGGTGCAAGCTGGGCGCCAGGCTCGCGTTAACCTTAGACCTTGGAAGCAGACTGACTTGGTGCTGGCACCATCAGACGTGAGACCCTTTCCTGGCAGAGCCGGTCCCGCCTCCTCCACGCTGCAGCCCCCCGGCTCACACTCAGAACACGCAGGCCTAGCCCACACAACCCCCGAGGAGCCAGGACTCCCGCTCTGGGCCTGGGCACCCGCTGTCCCCTCGGCCTGGAAAGGCTCAGCCCCGCCTGGTTCAGGCCTCGCTCAGGTGCCTCCCCAAGCACCTACATCACCCCAGGCTCCCCCAACTCTACCATCCCCGACCCTCCTTCGGAGCAGTCGCCACCTTCAGATCAACACCTGTCTGCCTGTCTCCAAGTGCAAGTTCCGGAGGCCTAGCGGCCCAGGGCCCAGCACACAGGAGGCATTTAACCGGTATCTGCTGACGAATTAAGTCTCCTCCCTTCAGATACAGCACGATCGTTAACAGACGGTTTGTTTTAAATGAGCTGCCGTCGGGATCCAGGGATGTGACGCCTGGGCATGCGCACGGCCGGGTGGAGCCTAGTTAACGCTCCGCTGTGGTCGGCTGCAGGGCAGGACAGTGTGTCCCCAGGGCCGCCCCGACTCTTGAGTTCCCACGACGAGCGACTGGCTGACGTCCGATTTGGCCCACGGTCACGAAGTGCCACTCTCGGCTCCCATAACTGCAGGGACGGAGCAGCGTCTGCTCCACCGAGACGCTCTCTGGGCTTGCCAAGAGGCTCATCTCCGACCCGGCCCCGTTGCCTCCACCAGAGACTGGACCCCGGGCACCGATGGGGAAGCGCCCTCTGACGCTGTTCATCAGGTCAGGGTGGACTCAGACGTCTGTTAAGGGAGGGGCCCGGGTACGGCTCCCCTGTGGGTCTGTGGTTACCAAACAAACGTGAATGAGAGCTGAAGGAACCACCTGTGTCCTGCCCTCCCGGCTGAGGGTGCGCTGGGCGAGGGGCTGGGCCGGCAGCCCTGGGGAAAGGCAGGGTGACAGCGGGGCCCCAGGCCTGCCCCCAGCCTGGCCCTTCTCCATGAGGTGCGGGCGGCGTGCTGACTGGGCAGTCTGGATCCTGCACCTCCTGGACAAGTTCAAGTTCAAAAGGGTTCCAGGGGCTGACAGGAATTTGCTGACTCGATTTATCACGTAATCTCATTAAACAGTCAACAAGCTTAAAAGCCTTCCCTCTGCTGTCACTGCCGCCTCCTCCAGGACACCGTGCTGCCACCGTGCAGAGGAAACGGGGCGACCTCTCTACATTTGAGACATATGGCGCTAGGGAACCCTGCAAAACACGCGGCTTCTCGTTTTCCTAGGACTCACTCAAGCCTTAGCTGAGATCAGCTTACGGAGCGCGGTGCCCAGAGCTGGGTCCCATTTGGGACCCCCGGCCCCGGGTCTCTGACAAATCCAACCTCCCCACTCCTGGGGCACAGGGACCTCAGACACGCTGACAAGCAGCCTGACACTGCAAGGTCACACCTAGGACAACGCTGCCCTCCTGGTCACCTGGGACAGTCTCTGCTCCCAAGTCCACCCTGAAGCACGGCCAGCGGCCAGCAGTGTGCCCCCCATGACCCTTTTTGGCTGGGGGAGGGGAGGGGGGCTGAGCTGTGCTGAGCTGACTTCTGACAGGGGCGTGAGACCGTGCGGGGAAGTCGTGGTACTTGTACACCTGAACAGACAGTACGAGTTTCAACTGCGTAAGACGGTTCCGTTCAGCCGCCGGCAAGCACAGGGGCAGGGCGGGAGCCCACTGCGCGAACCCCTCCGTCTGTCCGTGGGTGGCTACTGCTCTTCTGAGTCTCCGTGTGTGTATGTGCTGCTCCCAGGCAGGAAGAGCTACCATGCAAGCTGCCGGGAGACGCAGCCTGCTAAACGCCTGTAAGGGAAGCAGGCACCCGAGTATCTGCTGAGGAGACGCGCTCCGGAGAGAACTGAACACCTGAGGCCGGCTCCCCGCGGGAGCGGCCAGGGCTCTGAGCGGTGCTGTGCGCAGGTGGTGGTGCTCAGGGCTCCCAGCGGGCGGGGGCCACGCACCTTGCGGACCACGGGGCTGCCGTCATTGATCAGCTGGGCCAGCATCATGGCCACGTTGTGGTCGATGGTGGTGGAGTGGTCCGTCCTCTCCGCAGAGTTGCCCACGAACGTGCCGAGCGCGAAGACCGCTGCACAGCGCACCTGCAGGCGGACAGGGCGGCGGTCACGCCCCGGCTGGCTGTTTGGGCCTGAGCTCTGGCCAGGCCCCGTGGGCCGACCTGTCACGGCCCCCTCGGCCAAGCTCTGCCCACGAGGACGAGCAGGAGCTGGGGAGGAGCAGGAGGCATGTCGCCGACCCACCTGAGTGCCAGGTGGCGGGCTGTGCAGGCAGGAACTCTGGGGTCAGAGCCCTGACCAGGTGCGGGGTGACCAGGGAGGGAGAGGGTCAGGGAGAGGGGACGAGGGTGGGCAGGGCGGGCCTCTGCGGGGGCTGCGGTCTCCGTGCCGCCCCTTCCCGGGGTGGGGGGGACTCACCTCGGGGATGGGGTCGGAGAGGAGGCTGCACAGCTTCTCGTGCGCGCTGTCCCGCACCCCGCACCAACGCGCCGAGTCGAAGTTCTGCCAGATGCGCCCCAGGCAGATGCCCACCCACTGGCGCAGCAGCGGGTGGGGGTCGTTGAGCTGCTCCAGGCAGATGGCGATCAGGTTGCCCTGGAGACAGGCCTCCTGCGGGAAGGGCCACGCGCGTGTCACCCCGACCCGCCTGGGGCGGGGGGGGGGGCCGGGCTGGACCCCCCCCCCGTCACTCGGGAGACTTGCTCAACCCTCCTCATTTGAAACCCCACCCACTTCACGTCACCCTGCAGACGGCGGCTAAATCGATGGTCCGGCCCCCACCCACCCCCACGGCGCCCCCGGGGCAGACGTGCTCCCGTACCTGCCCACCCCACCCCCACCCCCACCCCCGAGGTCACTGCTTCATTAGACGTCCAGAACCGCAGTTCCTCTGGCCCCCAAAGACAGGGGCTCAGGGCGGGGCCGCACAGGACACCCACCTGCCCGGTGTTGTAGCTGTTGACGATCACAGCCAGGATGAAGGCTGTCATGGTCCTGTGCTCAGCCTGGAAAAGAGACGTCACTGCGAGTCGGCACTGCCCTTCTCCATGGCGGGGACTCCTCGTTCCCACACCTCCAGAGCCGTGATGCTGAGCCCTACGTGCAGCTGAGGTAGGGGACCCAGCTTTACTATCTTCCGATTTGAGTCCACAAAGGGGAACAGCCCTTTCAAAAGGGCCTGGCAGCCCCGGGCGGGCCTCTCGGAGGACAGGTGGGTCCCTGACGCACTGAAGGCCTCTCTGAGGCTGCCCCCTCGGAGGCCGTCCTGGTGATCCCGGGCCCTGGCCACCCCCGCCCCGCCCAACCTGTGGAAGCGAGCCGCCCAGTGCAGCACGCTGGTGGCAAGGTGACCGAGCACTGCCCTAAGTCGGCCTCACCTCTCCCGCTCCCGGTCCTCAGGGGGACGGACCACTCTCGTCCCTCCTCTCCTCAGCGCTCCCTGACTTGGACACCAGCCTGCGTCTACCTGTTAGTGGCGCCTCGCGTTTCTAACATGCAGGCTGGACCCCTGAAGTGGGTCACCCTCCGCGTCTTGCGGGGACTCCGAGGCTCCTCCTCGCCGTCAGCCCCTCACACGAGGGGTGCCGGCTTACCCTCGCAGCCGTGCTCACTGAGATAACAGTGTCTGCTGGTGCCTGGCTCCCCTCCCTGGGCCCCACTCCCTCCTGAAATGTGGTGTTCTTGGCCGCCTCAGTGGGGTCGGCACAAGGGTCCGGGGTGACGGTTCCTCCGGGCTGTGAGACCTCTCGGCGGTCTTCGTTCGTTACTCTGACGACTGCAGAAACCCTCCTCTTTATCCTGGTTACTTTCGAGGTTTTTCCTCTTGCCTTTGACGTCTCTGCTTCATGACGATGAGTCTTTGTATGGATTTGTTCTTATTTAATCTTCTCAAGACTCACTGTCCTTCCTCAACCTGAAAACTCATTTCTTCTTTTGATCTGGAGAAGCCCCCGCCACCACCCGCCCGGCCGTGCGTCTCTGCTGCTGTCTCCAGCTCTCCCTGCGGCTGGGGGGTCGGCGTCGGAGCCGGCGAGCCCCACACGCCGGCCTTCAGGCCCCTTCCCATCTCCCGCCTCGTGCTTCCCCCAGGGCTTCCTTTACTGGCCGCGACACTCTGCTGTTTAACTCGCCCACGGAGCTTCCAGTTACGGTGCCTGTCTTCCATCATGGGTTCTTTTTGTTTTCCCCCAAATCTGCCTTTTTATTAAAAGACTCTAGTTGGTCATTTTTGAGGACGACTGAAGAGGACGGAGAGCGTGGTGACACCAGGCACGGATGTACTCTGAAGAAGCAACACAATGGTTGATTGTTGGACGTAAGTGAAGCCACCTGCGGGTTAAACCTTTCTAAACACACTTATCCGTGTCGCTCTCCAAGCCTCGTCAGGGAGCCCCGGTTCCAGCTCCCGGGGGCAGGCCCTCCACCATGCCAGCTCCGCTTCATCCCCTCGTGCTGGCCCCTGGAACCCGCACGCCTGGCGCGGGCCTCTGTGCCCCGCCGCGCAGGTGCCCTGCAGACAGGGCGGCCTTTGCCCTTCCAGGCAGGCCCCGAGGCTGCACATTTATCTCCGTGGGGGGTGTCTCCGCTTCTCGCGAGGCCTCTCCGGGCTTTGTTCCCAGATGTGCACGGCAGACGGACCAGCTCTTTTCGTCCACGTCTGGTGACAGGCACCTCGCCCCCAGGCCCGTGCGCCCGTGCGCCCGTGCGGAGCCCGGGGTCCCTGTGACGCCGCCCGTCCCACCGCGTCCCTCCTCTGGCTTGGTTTTGGCACATGGGGATTTCCTTTCCTTTGTTTCAAATCTGTGTCCTCAGAACCCCCAGGTGTGTGTAGCTGCAGCGGGGCCGATCCATCGGCATCGCTCACCGTCCGACTCTCCCTGGAGAGCGGGCAGGTGGCCGCTTCCCACGCTCGTGCAAAGCATTGCATCACCTGCCTGTGGCGACGCCAAGCACCACACTCAAGTTAAAGCACACAGGTTGTATTTATCTTTTCTATGACCGTCCTGTGTTTAATGTTCTCTGGATTTAAAAAAATCTGTTTTTTATTATCATCATCATTTAGTTTAGAAGACCAGCTAGAGGGCGAGATCACACACAGAAGTTCCTTTACACAACCTAAGCCGCCTGAGCCCGTGAGAGCGAGCCGTTACGCTGACAAAACTAAGTTATACTAAGTCGTTACTTAGGGTGAGGACTCTGCCCTCTACATTGTGCTAGGAGCTAGAAGGAGGGAACATAGAAGTGAATTAAAAACTGTTTACAGGAAGTCACTCTATACGTTATTTGTGGATTATGAATTTATAAATAACTTAACACAATAAAGCATACTGAAAACGTGGACGTCCTTCCTTCCTTCCCCTCCCGTCCTGACTCAAGGCGCACGGCCTCCCGTCCCGGCCAGGACCACCCCGGTCTCTCGGGTGTACGAGTGCCCCGGTCTAACTCAGCGGCCAGCATGCGCTGGAGCGGGGATGCCACTCCACTGCAAAGGCATGCCAGGAAACGGACTCAGGGGAACCACCAGCCCAGCCCATGTGTCAGGGTTCACTGCGACTCTCATGCAGAGAAGCAGCAACTGAGACAACGTGTCAGGAAGCAAAGGGCGCCGCCTGCGGGGGCGTCGGCGGGCCAGCACCCCGGGGCCCTCTGCTTGGAGGGCTCCTGCAGCGCCCCCGCGAGACGGGCCGCGGGAGCTCGAGCGCGGGGCCTGGAGAGCGGGGCGTGGTCCTTACCGGCATGTAGGGGTCCGCCAGGACCGAGAGGAAGTACTTGTGGCCGTTGTCCTTCACCAGGTCGGCCTGGCACGACTGTGGGGAGACAGGAGAGACAGTGAGCGCAGGCACCTGGAAGGGTGCCCTCCTCTTCTGGGGATGCGTGAACAAACGAACACGCAACGAATACTTCACGCCTTAACATTTTCTCAAGTCCAGTTTCCATTTGAAAAAACAGCGAGAGTGCGTTTTCCCTGGCGTGGGAAGCGGCTGGCACCTCACACGCCCTCAGAAGCACGGCAGCTCCTGATGGGTGGAGGTCCCTGGCCTCCAGGCTAGTTCCCTGGAGGCCCCCTCCCCGTGCTAGCCCGGGGCCCATGCGCCCCTCCTCACGCCTGGCACCTGAAACCACCCCGCTTCTGCAGCCCCCAGCCCAGCCCGCAGCTGTCTCGTGCCTTTGCTGGGACTTATGTAGTCTGTGTGGGTATAATATTTACAAATCACTTGGGTCACACGGTTACATTTTAACAGGTGCTTCCTAGGGGCCCCACTCCTGCCCCAGGGGAACAACTCCAAGTGGAAAGTGCATTTAGTGCTGGCAGGTCTGTGTGGATGCGCTCACCTGCCCAGCAGGGTTCAGGACCACGGGCTGGGGCCTGGAGGAGACCGCCAAGCGGCTGTGGCCCACGGGGAGGAGGGGGGTCCAGGGGGAGGAGGCGCCCAGCTAGGGGCACCGGATGAAACACGTGACCTGCGGAAGCGCAACGCGGCCCCGCAGCGCAGTGTACAAGCCACAGACGCTCTCGCTCTGGGAAAGGCTGACCCACGGAACACGGCCACGCCGTTCACTGGGCTCCGGGGGAATATCCAGAAAACCTGCCCCCAACATTGAGGGTAACGCGTCCCTAGGGAGATGCTGAATTCCGGCAGCTCCCGGCGTGCTCCGCTCCAGGGGGTGAAGGCTGCTCAGAAGAGGGGTCAGCATCTTAAGGCCTGAGTCTCAGACGGCACTGCCACACGGCCCCGGCTCTCGGGGCGCCCGCTGGCTGGGGCAGGGCCTGTGCGAAGCCCTCTCAGGGGCCCGTGGGTGTGCACACGGAATGTGCTGTTCACTGCAGCCCGGAGCCCTGCCCCCCACCTCCCCCGCCGCTCCACTCCCCGGGCTGCTCTGATAACGAGCTGTTGTCAGTCACATCAACAAACTAATAAGGTAGCTACTGGACTCGGCTGTTTCACTGGGAACTGAGCGAGGCAGAGGGGCGGTTGGGAGCAGGGCACCGGGGCTCGGGTTAGCAAGCTGGTCCCTGGGGCCAGGGAAGCCAATTAAGCGTAAGCTTTCAAGTCACTCCCAGAAGGGACCCCTCGCTCTGAATGAGGTTTTGACAAGTGAGCTCAGAGGCGTCAGCGTGAGGCCCCCTCTGCAGAGACTCGTCCAGAAGTGCCGGGAGAGGGCACGGGGGCGGCCTGCAGCCTAGAGCCCGCGCCCGAGGACACAGTCACCTTTATTCTTACACCAGAGGCTTGTCAAGCCAAATCGAGGCCCACACATTCACAGTGAGGCTCCTGAAGCACAGAGCGATGAAGTGTCACCAAGTCCCATCCTCCAAGTTGACGCTGAGGCACACGTCAGAGCACCTGAAGCTGCAGCTTCAATGCACCTTCGGCATCAGAGACGGTGACGATGTTTACACTAAAAGGTCTGTTTGGACGAGGCTGTCAGGCAGGTAGGAACCACCAAACACGCTCTCTGGTCACGCCCACCCTCACGGCCAGCCCTCAGCGGGTGTCCTTATGAACCGGTTTAGAATCTGCTCAGATTCTCACATCAGCCACCTCAGCCCTGTCTGTGTCCACACCTGTGGGCTGGCAGGCGGGCTGGGGACCTGCAGGGCACGGCTCTGGCTCTCAGAGGACGCTGGGACACAGGCCACCGGGCCCCGCTCACCTTCCTGTCCTCCCGCCTGGGGCCGAGTGCCTCCTCATAAGGAAGAGAAAGCAGTCCTTTTAACAGCAAAGGCCCAGCAACGCTGGCATAGGCGGGGGGGAGAGGCTCTGCCAACCCGACCGCCTCCAGGGAGCTGCTTCCAAAGGCTCGATCTGTGTCTGTCTGTCTGTCTGTTCTCACAGGGTCAGGCTGCAGGTGTGACTGCTTAAGGCCGGAGGCGAGGACGAGCCTGGATGCGAAACGGTTTTTCCTAAGCAGGTGACCTCCCCCGCCCCGCCAGCTCTGATGCTTCCGTCTCAGGGTTTTCAGGGAATTACATTTTTAAGACGGGGAAAGGGAGGCGAGCAGGAAAGACAAGCAAAGAAAAGGGCACCCAAGCACCTTTCACCAAGGCAGCAGCTGGAGGTGCGGTTTGCAAACAGACGAACGGACGGACAGAGAGACCAAGGGGGCAGAGAGCAGGATGAGGCCGACCCAGAGCCGTCTGTCACTGCCTGTATTTATTATACTTTCGGCAAATTCTTAAGGTTTTCTTCGTGGCCTAACATATATGGTCAGACTTCATGAATAGACATTTAAAAGAAGGAAAAATGTTTACAACTGGGTCAGAATTCAATACACATTCCTTCATTCTACCTCACTGTAAGCCTGCTTTTAATAAACTAGCAACGCTTAAGTGCACAGACATGTTACACCACCGAGCACTCACAGTCACCCTGAGAGGGAGGAAGTTACTGTAACTCCCCTTAAAAAAAAATCGAAGTGTAACAGACCCACGTCATATCGATACCATCGTAAATGTTTTCAGCAGTTCATACAGATTGGCTAATAGTGGATTACGTAAGGCTGGTTTTTGTGTGTTCACCTTCCTAGTTTCACCTATCAGTTTGTAGATCCAACCAGCTTTTCTACACGGAGAGTCATGCTGTTTGGAAACAGTTATACTTCCGTCCAGCCTGCGTGGTTTTGCTGCCTCGCTGCACGACCCAGGCCTTGCAGCACACCTCTGGGACTCCTCTGTGGACTCCCCTCTGCGGACTCGCCTCTGCAGACGGCCAGGCCGGCGCCCGGCTCCGCGCCTGGCCCTGGGGCTCAGACGGGCACCACGTGGTGTGACGTGGGCTCCAGCATCTTCGAAGGACGCTGTCTGTCACGTGGAGGGAGTTCCCTCGTTGGTCCCTCGTTGGCTCCTCACTGGTTTGCTGAGAAGTCCTTTTATCTTCCCAGTCAGGAATGGATTTTAGATTTGGTCAAATGCTTTCTTTCTCTCCACTGATGAGATGATAATACGGCTTTTTGTTTGTTACCACGATGTTACTTTTTTTTTTTCTGTCTTTAAACAAGTTAACATTCCTAAAGTAAGTCCCCCTGGGTCATGACGCATTGCCCTTTCACACCGTGCGGAATTTGATTTGTGAAGTTTGGCTGAACATTTTTGCGTCCACGGTCACCAAGGACACAGGGCAGCAGCTTTCTTTTCCTGCCTGGTTGCAGGTTCAGGACGCAGTGAGGCTCGCGGGATGGTGCAGCAAGTGCTTACCGCCACCCACGTACTTCATCAACGTTTGGGCAGAATTCACCAGGGAAGCCACCTGGACATGGAGTTCTCTTTGCAGGAAAGTTCTTAACCACAAACCTGAGTTTTGAAGCAGGTCCAGCGCTGTTCGGGTTATCTTCCCTCTAAGGGAGCAGCCGTGCCATCCGAGGAACTTATTTCACCAAAGTTGCCACAACTTCGGGCATCGAGTTGCTCACAGACTCCCTCACCGTCCCTCCGGATGTCCAGAACCTTCGGTGACGCCGCCTTGCTCACTCCTGACTTGGGTCTTGTGTCTTCCTTGTCTGTTTCCTCATCAGTCTGCGCAGTTACTGGTCTGCTCAAGGCAGCAGCTTTCTTTCGATTGAGTGAATCTTTTCTGCTCTCCACTGTGATCTTTGTTATTTCCTTTCTCCTGCCTCCTCTGGATTTGACTTGCCTTTCTTTTCCTAATATCTTAAGGTGGAAGCGGAGGGCAATGATTTGAAACCTTTCTTCTTTTCTAATACACGCATTTAGGACAGAAACCTCCCTCGCGGCACCACTGATCTGTGTCCCACAGTGTGTTTGCACTTTCATTCAAGGTATGTTTACTTCCCTTGAGACCTCCTTGTTGAAAAAAATTATTTTAAAGTTCTTATTTCGTTATTTTATATACTAATGTAAATGTTTATATGATTATAAATATTCATAATTATGTACAAATTATACCAAGCATATAAGTTATATTAAAGCATACATATTTCCCAGCTTCACGGAGGTGTAATTAACAAAAACTTGTATACATGTAAGGTGTAAAACATTTGATTTAAGTATGTATTGTGGAAAGATGAGCACAATCAAGGGGACTAACACAGCCGTCATTTCACACAGGTACCATTTTTTTCTCGGTGTGACAAGGGCTCCTAAAACCTGCCGTTACGTACACAGTGCAGCACCGGTAACCGAACACCAGGCTGTGTGCAGGCCGCCAGAACTCGCTCACCTCGTAAGGGGAGTCGGTCCCCTCTGACCAGCCTCTGCCCGCCCCCCCCCCAGCCCCCGACAAGCGCCGTTCTGCTGTTTCTGTGATGACTTTTGCGGCTCCACAAACGACTGAGACTGCAGCTTTCGTCTTTGTCTCGTCTGGCTTACTTCACTTAGTACAATGTCCTCCGGCTTCAGCCATGGTGTCTCCGATGGCAGGATCTCCTTCTTTCTTATGGCTGGATGACATTCCACTGTGTGTGTGTGTGTGTGTGTGTGTGTGTGTGTGAGAGAGAGAGGTTTCCCTGTCCACTCATCCGCTGATGGACGCAGAGCTGGCTTCCACACACATCTTGGCTGTTGAGAACAACGCTGCAGCGGACTTGGGAGCGAGGTACCTCCTTGAGACACGGACTCCATTTCCTTCGGATTTGCACCCATTAGTGAGGTTGCTGGACTGTGTGGTGGTTCTGTTTTTAAATTTCTGAGGAGCTGCCATGGTGTTTCCACAGTGGCTGCACCGACTTACATCCCCAACAGCGCACGAGGGCCGCCTTTCCCCACGCCCTCGCGGGGACCCATGAGCGCGTCTGTTTGATGATGTCTCACCGCGGCTTTGACTGCGTTTCCGATGGCGAGTGACGCTGAGCACCTTCTCGTGCGCCCTTGGGCCGTCTGCACGTCGTCATTGGGAGAACACCTGCTCAGGTCCTCTGACTGTTTTTAATTCAGTTTTGTTTTGTTTTGTTTTGTTTTTTGCTATTGAGTTGTCCGAGTTCCTTGCAGTGTACTGTGGTATTAATCCCGTGTCAGCAGATGGGCTGCACACGTTTTCCCACACTCGGACCTCCCGCTCTGAAGGCTGTTTTTTCATTTTGTTGATTGTTTCCTTCGTCGTGAAGATTTCAGTTTGATGTAGTCCCACTTACTCATTTTATACGTAAATTTTTATAACTATAAATAAACGTGAGTTTATGTAAATACTTATGTTGCTTATACAATTTCACATTTATATTTTATTACATATTTTAATTTACATATTTACATTACTTAAATTTTTATAATTCAAAAATTTTTAAATTGAAGTACAGTCAGTTCGTAAGGTGTCATTCTCTGGTGTACGGCATCATGTTTCAGTCACATACATACTTGCTTTCACCTTCTTTTTCATTGTAGGTCACCACAAGATACTGAATACAGTTCCCTGTGCTACAAGGTAGGTCCTTGTTTACCTGTTTTGTGCACAGTAGTTAGTATCTGCAAATCTCAAATCTCAATTTGCCCCTTCCCACCCCCTGCCCCCCAGTAACCGTAAGATTGAAAAGCATCTTAACCGTTTAAAGAGTGCAGTTTACTTTCCACGTGTTTGGAGATTTTCCTGTAACCTACTTTGGTTCTGTGTTTGCTTCCACTGTGGTTGTGGAATTCACCGTGTGCGATCCCACGGCTCTCAGACGCGCTGCGGTTTGCTCTGTGGTGCAGGACGAGGTCTGTCGTGGTGTGTCCCTGGGGCGTGGAGAGGGTGCACGGTGCACAGCCGTGTGGAGCTGCTGCAAAAGCCAGACACGGCCCAGCTGGACACGTGCTCCAGGGAACATTCCCGGGTTGGCTCCGACGGGTCCTCCCACGTACTGAGAAGGGAGGAGTGATGGCTCCTCCCCCTCCCCTGCAGCTCCCCCAGTTTCCAGCTTCTGTGTGTTCAAATGCTGGTACGAGGTGAGCGAACACCCCGACCACATCCTCACGACGAGGGGACTCCTTTGGCCTCAGGAGACGACATGTTACCCGGTGACACCCTCGGCGCTGACGACTGCTGGCTGTGTTAACAGGGGCACTCAGCCTTCATTTACCCAGTGGTCACACGATGTAGCTTCACGTCTAATCTATTTGTGTCTTTTATGCAAAGTGCGTTTCTCTGAGGCTCATTTAGTTTGTTTTTCTTTCTTTTTAAACCCAGCCTGACAATCTCCGCCGTCTAACTGGGCACCTAGACCATTCACACTGTGATTACTGAAGTCATGCTGCACTCTTGCATTTTCAAAAGTTATCTGCCCCGGGTACGGATTTGCAGGACACTGAGGACGCAGCCCGCTGTCCTGGGGCCATTACTGCGCCCGACAGGCGCCCGCTGTCGCCCTGACTTGGCTTCTCTGCGCCTGCGCTTGCTGGCTGCTTTCAAGCCCCTGGATCCATGTCGTCTTTGAGCGCCTTGACGAGCAGGCGCCCTGGTGCCGCCTTCTCCGCTCCTCTTCCTTGGGCTTGTGGGTTTCCCAGGTCTGCAGGTTTACACTTTTCATCAAACTTGAGACTCTCTTAGCCATTATTCCTTCAAGTGTTTACTCTGCCAGCCCCCTCTGGGGCTCCAAACACACACGCAGGTCACTGGCAGCCGCCCCAAGACTTGGAGGCGCTCCCTTCGTTGCACAGAGGGGCCTCTGCTCACCGCGCTTCTTTTTGGAGAGTTTTTAATTCCTGTGTCTTCAAGTTCACTGATTTTCCTTCTGCAAAGCTCAGCTGGTTGCTCATCCCACCCAGCACACGTTCCCGGCCAGGCCTGCAGCCTTCATCTCCACAGCTCTGAGCTGGGTCCCTCCAGCACCCTTCACGTCTCAGTGGAGCTTTTCACGTGGAACAGACTCCTCATGACTGTTCTAACGTCCCCGTCTGGTCATTCTACCGTCTGTGACAGTCCAGGAGAGGTTCTGGGGGGCTGGCTTCTTTCTCCTCGTGATGGACCATGCTTCCCTCCCTCTTCACGTGCCCGGTCACTGCCGCTGGTGGCAGTGAGAGCACAGTAACGCGGAGCGCGGGGGACGCGGGGGGAGACCCTCCGGGACCCGACTCCGCGGAGAAGACGGGGGCCCTGAGACGTCAGGAAAGGGCTCGCCGAAGGTGCTGTCCCGAGGCACCTTCTCACCACATCAGAGCCCCCACGGCACACGTCGCCCCTCAGATGGCACACGGTCCCTCTGAGCCTGCCGCCCTTTCCTGAATGCCCTCCTTCCCCAAGGCTGAAGTCCCTCCTGTCCCCTGCATCCCAGGAGCCCCTCACGTGATGGCCTCGGCTGGGACTGCAGCCTTAGCGGCCCCGCCCTCTCAGCCCTGGGAAGCCCCCGGGGGGTGGGCAGCTCCCTGGCAGGGGACATGGAGTGCTGGGGGGCTGGAGCGCCTCGCTGTGCCCCCGACCCTCAGGGCGGCCACATCGAGGACTCACTCCGGGAGCTCGGAGCTCCACTTGAGGACACGGGGCCAGAACAACTCCCGAGAAACACCCTGAATTTAATCTCATGGAAACTCGGCCAGGGTGATGGTGAGAAGGAAGGAGGACGTAAACAACATTCAGTCTCAGCCGGAAACATGAGAGCTGCCTCTCAGCGAGGTGACTGCCTTCAGACAAACAGGTGCTACGGGCTGGGTAAGCAGCCAGCTCGCAGGACGGTCCCGACGCCCGCGGGGGTTTACAGAGCGCTGATGGCAAGGGCACTTCCTCAGCTCCTCCAGTGTCATTAAACGTGGGACCCCCCCAGCACAGAGCAGATGGTGAACGCGGGCCCGAGACACCCCGAGAGCAGGTGCGACGGAGACGCGCTGCAGGACCAAGGGCTCGGGTCCCCTCAGGGGCCCGCAGCAGAGGGGGTCACGTGGGCCAGGGCCTCTGGCGGTTTCAAGGCAACCGTGTGCAGGACCGGTGTGTGAGCATAGTGGGGTCTGTCACCTCCTGGCCAGCAGTGCTGGCGTGGGAGTCCGAGGGTGTGAGCTGCACAGAGTCCCAGGCAGTGGGCGGTGACAGTGGTGCAGGGGCCTGGACGGAGGAGGGGCTGACACACTGAGCCGAGGCCCCCACCCCCTCCTCCTGTGGAGCCGGGACCGGCCTCCACTCTGCACGGTGAGGCCCCTGCCTCCTGCCCCCTGTTCTGCAGCTCTGCTGGACCCCCCTCCCGTGGGTGGAAAGGGCACCACGCAGATCACAGCGCTTCCATGACAGATTTGCCCCGGGATCCTGGGCAGCTCCTTAAATGACCATTTTCTTATCCGCAAATAACGTGCGAGGTCACACTGACAGCCTGGAGCTGATGTGAGAATCAAGACTCTTCACAGGAAAGCCCTTGGCCCTGGGCGACACCCACACTCACGAGAGCACCCAGTGGGCGGCTCGGGGTCCCACCTGAATGAAGCTCGGTTCTCGTCTCCAACTAGAGACCGTCCAGGTCACTGTTCCGTCACAGACAGCAGACCCACCCACGGGCGCTGCCCTTCCCCCGCGGACCCTCGGCAGGCCCCCGGCCCCCTCTCTGTGTCGCACCAGGGCTCTGCGGCCGGATTGCCGGTGCGTGGCCGCTCTCGGGGCTTGTGTCCCCGCTCCCTACGTGCGCCCTTGACCCAGAGCCTCCTTCTTCGTGTCCTGTAACCCAGCGCCCCAGCCTCCCCTCGACAACCCCCGTCCACCCTCCCTTCTCCCTGAGCCTTCGTGTCCACAGGCCCCTCGAGGACTCGCTGTCTCATCACCGGGTGGACGGGCCTGTCTTCATCGCCCGGACCACACGCGAGGCTTCATCACTGGGGTCTCCCCCACCGTGGCCGCCTGCCCCTCTGTCAGCTACACAGCCAGCCCCCCACACAGGCTCAAGCTCACACCCACCCGGCCCCCCACCTCTGGCCCTCCCGCCCCCAGGCCACCTCCACAAGGAAGCGGGTGGTCGTTGCGGACTGGAGGGTGGCCGTGGGCAGGAGCGCACCAGAGCCAACAGGTGAGCGGAGGGCTGGGGGGACAGACCAGGGCTGGGCCCCTTCCCGGGAGGGAGGGAGGGAGGGAGGTGGTGGCAGGCGGAGGCCGGGGAGGACAGTGGTACTCACGCTGTCCACGGCGAGGATCTTGGCCCAGATGAAGACGAGGAGGGGCCGCAGCTCCCGGGCTGAGCTCTGGAGCAGCTTCAGCACGTAGGGGAAGATGCCCACAGACAAGGCCTGCAGGAGGGGGAGTGTGAGCCTCGGCAGGGGCAGGGCACGGTGTCCTGGTTCCCCGGGGACGGTGCCCGCCTCACCCTGGCCCTTCCTGGGGGCCTGCCTGCTCCGCACCCCGCAGCTGGTCTAGGGTGGCTTTCCCCACGGGGACCTGAGGCTCCTGGGACCCACCGTCCTTGCCCTCGGGGGCCCTGTCTGCTCTCAGCACCAAACCCCAGGCCCCTGAAGGGTGATCGCCACATGGGGACCCTGTCTGGGCCTCCACCTCTTGCCTGCCAGTCGCCCTGGAGGCAGATGGTCAGAGGGGCTGGGAGTAAGAGGGGAGGGGGTGTCTCTGAGCAGGACACCGGACGAAGCTCATTACATCAGTCACCTCGGCTCTGCTCTGTCCATATCCGAAACTTCACGGAATTCTAATGACATCCCAAGGCACCCCCTTTCAGGACAGCTAGGGGGGCGCCCCGCCCAGTGGCCCACAGCAGGCCCGGGCCCGTCCTTGTTCACGAGGGGCGAACGTCGGTTTCTTGCGGTCGGGCCCTCACCTAGGGGCCCAACCTGCACCTGTCACAACACCTCACTGCCCGGCACCTGTTCACACACGGGCGCAATTTCCAACTGGCACAAGCTTAACTCTTTAAAGGGCCAAAATTAGCTTGAAAAAATTAACCACATAAATGAGGCTCCCTCTGAAACGTCATTAACGCACATATCCTCGTCTCTGAAAGAGGACGAGCGAGGCGGCCGAGGCCCTTCCGCAGCGACGCAGCGGCAGCAGGTGCACGGGCCCCGGCCGGCCACGAGGTTAGGGGACGCCCGGGCCTCCACTGCGCGCACCTGCCGCGCACTCTTCGCGCTCAGGCCCCTTGGGGCACCGGGCTGGCGCCGGGCACGGAAACGGTCTGCCTGCTTCTCAGTCTCCCCTCTTCTCCTTCAGCGCTGAGCTACAACCACCACTCTTGGTCGACAGTACATAATGAAACAGCTGCTGAAATGACCCGAGACCTCCTGCGTGCCCAGCGCCCAGCGCCACCATCACCCAGTGGCCCGGCATCCTGACTGGCCCGGCCCACTGGCCCCTCGCGTGCCCCCGTGATTTCTTTGGTAAACAGTGTTCGTCTCTAAAAAATAGGGCCACGTTGACGAAAACATGACCACATACCAGTACCACACACGAAAACACGGACAGTTATTCTTTAATAACATAAAATAGTTCATGTAAAACTTCTAATTGCTTTATGAAGGTTAATTGCCCGATTTTAGCTTTCACACTTTGATTTGCAAACAGAGCCAAATACGGTGCAAACGCTGCAGCTGGTGTGGGGGCTCCCGGCCCTGCCTTGGCCTCCAGGCCCCTCTCAGCACCTCTTTCCCTCGTGTTCTCTAAGTGGACCCCTGGGCTCTATTTTTGTTGGTGTTTTGTTTTAAATGGCCGTTTCTACTCTTCTGTAGAATGAATAATAGAAAAGCGTTTCAGAATTGTGCCTAAAATCTGAGTGACTGTCCTGAGAGAACACGAGCCACGTGTGGCCAGGTCAGTCCCTCCCTGACGAGCGTCCATCAAGGACCCTTTCCGTCCTCGAAGGTGAAGCCCCACAGCAGACAGAAAAGGGGTCCCCGACGGCGACAAGAAAGGCACACAGGGCGTGGCCCACGGGCTCACCGGTCACCCCCGTGGCCGCCCTCGGCCACACGGCCAACGTCCCTGGACTCCGTGATGGTAACATGGGTCTGGTGGCCCCCCCCCCCCAGCAGGAAGCACGTACCAGGCTCACCGCCCAGGGACCCAGGTCCAGAAACCTCCCCAGCAAGTCCAGGGCCCTCAGCCGGTGCACCTGGCTCAGCAGCACCTGAAACGAGAGGGGACGGCGTGAGCGCAGGCCCTCGCGCGGGAGCTGCTCGCCGCCGCTGGCGCTGCTTCTCTGCAGACAGGCTGGGGAAATGCCCCTCCTTCCCCAGCAGTAAGGGGCACCCCCTGGAGAAAGCAGAACAGACGCTTTTCAGCCGTGTTTAAGGAAAAGCTCACTGATGACACAGGACACTGACTTCCAGACGCGGCTCTCCGTGTACGCGCCTCCCTGTTACTCTGCGCTCGCAGGTGCACCGCTGCATCTCTCACCTCCTCGCTGACTGCATGAGACTCAGCGACTCTCCCCCACACCCCTGGACACGCCTGACCGGCGCACTGCCGACGGCAGCGCCGAGCTTCATGGCTGTAAACGTGCGCAATTCACTTAGTCTCCCCGCTGCCAGATATTTAAGTTGTTATCAAATTTCTGCTGTTATAAACAGCACTACGATAAACACCCTAACGGGTTTATCTGCACATTTATGTGGTTCCCCTCAGGACAAACCTGTGAAGTCAAGTCACAGGATCACGGCACACACACGTGTATCGCCAGGCTGAACGCCGAGCAGCGTCGAGTCCGCGCCGGCGCCACGGGCTGGGTGGCCTTGGGCAAAAACTTCTCTGAACCTTAATCTCTTAATTCATATGTAACACAGGACTCACTACATGGGTTCCATTAAATGTAAGACTAAAAGCTCCCAGGAAACACTCGTCCATATTACACTATTACTTGCTTACATGATGGTTAATAATAAAATGCCCTTTTAATCTGAATTTCTTTGATTACAAGTGAGGCTGAGTATTTCCTCATAGGTTAATTGGCTATTTCTCGAGTAAACTGGTGCGCGTGCCCTTCTCTCCTCCCTAAGCGTCTGGCTTGTTCTTACTGACATGAAAGAATTCTTTGTAGATTAACACCAGCCACCTCCGCCACGCACTTCCCTCTTTTCTCCTGTGTTGTATCAGTTCTCAGCTCTCACGGAGTCACCTTACTGGCTCTTCCCCGTGGTGTGTACGTGCACCAGTCCCCGGGGTGAACGCACACGCCACGATTCCCAGTTGTCCCAAGTGTGTGGGGCACTTACCGTGTGCGGCCGCCGGGCTGGGTGCTGGGGCCACTGGGACCAGCAGGCCCCCTCCTGGCACGACACCCAGCGCTGCAGAGCAGGGGTCACACGGCCGCACTGCAGTAACCACTGTGACAGCGGACACACAGCCCGGGCCGCCCCCAACTCTGGGGGTCTGAAGGCTCTCCCTCCCAGTGGGCACCGTGGGGGTCCCCGGGTCCCAGGCAGAGGGGCTGGGAAAGCTGGGGCTGTCCGAGGAAGGGCAGGTGGCCAGTCTGATGGGGGCGGCTCCAGAACCAGCCAGGCCTGCACACCAAGCTAAGAGCGTCAGTCTTTCCTAAGACAAGCCGCAGGTGAGCTGTCCAGCATACCTGCCGTGGGACAGGCTGGCAGGAGGCCAGGGGACCCGGCTGCCGCCGTGACCGATGGAGAGAAAGACATTCCAAGACAGCCAGCAAGCACAACTGACCGGAGGGTGGGGTCAGGGAAAGGAGACGCGGGGAACAAGGCTGGGAAGGAGGCGAGAGGGAAGGAGCAACGGACATGCCAGCTGGCATGGGGTGGGTGCAAGGGGGAAGCTGGGCAGAGGGGTGGAGGGAGGGGCAGGAGGCAGGACAGGGGGAGGGTGGGTTTTAGCTGTGTGCCTGCTCCTGGGAGATGTCGGCAGCCGGAGGTGTGAGAAGAGGAACTTGGGCCGCGGGGACATGGACCCCGGGGACGCGGGCCTGGCGGGAGAGCAGAGACGGCACAGCCAGAGCAGCAGTGTAAGGGGCGAACGCGGGCTGGTGGGAGCTCGAAGCGGGTGGGGGGGTCACAAGATGGGGGACAGAGAGGCAGCGAGAGAGGCTGGACAGAGCAGAAGGAGGGCAGGGATCTCCAGAGGGAGGCTGGGGTGCTCCCCGGGGGCGAACAGCCTGTGACTGCAGAGGAGCCAAGCAGGCATCTCTGGCTGGTGGGTCGCCCATGGTCAGGGAGCGGGAGGCTGGCTGCAGCCACCGGAGGGTGAGCTGTCTCCCGCTGGCTGGGGGCCTGTGTCCCTGCCACGGCTGCGAGGGGGACGCCAGAGAGCATGCTTTGTGTTTGGAAATGCTGGGAGTCTCAGGCTAAGGAGCTGGGAGGTGGCTGGGGGGCTGTTCACGGGGCGTCTGACCTGACCTGATCCTCTCCTGCTTAGCCCAGGGCTATCACGGGCCCCGCGGCCAGGAAGGCAGGTCAGACAGCAGGAAAGTGTGAGCTTTGGGGGCAAGTGGCCCGACCTGCTCACTTCCTGCCAGTGTGGCTCCAACCACACCCCCGGGGAACTTCGGGGTTCTCATCCACAGGGCAGAGATGGTGACACGTGGCTTGTTTTCAGAGTGAAAGCGGACGCAGCGGGCACAGTGCTGGCAGGCGTGAGGCCTGTGAACGTCCCCGCCGCCATCCCAGCACCCAGCCACGGGTGTCTCCATCGCTCAGAGGTGACTGCATTGGCTATATTCGTCCTTAAAGAAAACGGAGCTGCCAGAGGTTCAAGTTTCTAGATGGGCCAGGGTGAGCCGAATCTCGGGCTGTGAAAGGAGGTGTAATTCATCAAAAATCAAATACATTTAGCTCTGGTCAAGGTTCTGTTTTCTCTGAGTCACTTTGTTATTTAAAACACCGTCAACGGGAATAAAATTCTGTTTTTCAAGGAAATAGTAGAGCCATCTGCAGTGGAAGAGAAGGCCACGGGGCCAAGAAACCGAACAGTGCGGCGCCTGTATCACCTGCTCTCCGTGTGCACTGCCCAGCAGTGACGGGCGTCCCTCCGGGGTCTTGTTTATGACAGCAGAAGCAGAAAGGGAAACCAGGCCATGTCCCTGCCACCGCTGCGCTGGTGAGACGCCCGGGAAGCATGGGGGGGCAGCCCCCGCATCAGAGACACGGCGTCCGTAGACGCTCGGCGACGCCGGGCTTCGTGCGGCGGGGACTGAGCAGCGGCAGGGAGTCCTGGTTAAACGTCTAGTGTTGGTTCCTAAACGTGATGTCTTCCTTCCGATTCCTTCTGCTGATTAACGTTGTTAAAAAGCTGAAGCCCGATACAAAATTAATTTTGAAAAAAAGGACTGGCTTTTGTTTGTGTTTGTACATAAATCCCTGTTTCGGTGCGCCCGGCCCTGGGGAAGTCCCAGAGATCAGCGTGGCGAGCTCAACGAGGGACTGGGTTTCCTCTGTTGCAAACTGAAGATTAATTGTGATGACACGAACACCCAGACCAACACCGAGCTGCCGGGGAGCCACCTTCCATTTGCCTCGTGCTCAGGGCTGCATGCGGGTCTCTGGGCTGAGACGGTCGGGCAGAGCTGCTTCCTGAAAACAGCCTCGCAAGCCTCGCAAGCCCCTCCCGGCGTGGGGGATGCGACGGGCCGGCTCCTGGGGGCCCGAGATCAGAGGTTCTGGAGCCAGCGATGCACTAACATGTGTCATGGCGACGCCCAGTTGCCATCCGGCTGCCACTCCCTCACAGCCCTGTACTTTCATACCAAGAATTCGGTTCGTAAATGAAACGGCACCGTGAAAGCAAACAGGGCTTCCTGATGAAACACCCACCCTGAGCTGCGGGGCCTCTGGAAGGTCCCGCCTTCCCTCTGGTGCTTCCTGCTCTGCCTGGGGCTTCTGTGCCCCTGGGCCCCGGGGAGTGCGGACAGCCTCATCGAGCCCAGGCAGGGCCACCAGGCCAGGAGGCCACGGGGTCCGGCAGTGCTGCGATCCCTCCTTCCTACCCCTTCTGTTGACTTGTATTTTTAAAAGGTGAAAAAGGCCATCAGGGCTGGTCAGGAAAGGCGTACTTCTAGGCGTACAGCTGCACGAGGGGCTGGGGCCTGAGCGGAGCGGCCACTAGCCCCAATGGCCTCAGCCTGAGCTTCTGGGTGGGAGCGCCTGCCCTGGCAGTGGACAGAGGACCGGGGACTGGAGGGCCGCGACATCCCTGATGAACGTTCTCTCTCCTGACTCCCTGAGGCACTGGGGGTATTTCACGGATAACGGGGCCCAGGTTCTGGCAAACTAACGGAATTAATGAGAAAGAGGGTGACTCCGTGGGCAACGACGCACAGCACCACGGGGCACAGCCTCCCGGGAAGTGGAGAGGTGACGGCGGCCACGCTGGTTTGTCAATAACCTACGGGTGCCAGGTGTGGCGCCCACGACCACCTGTTCGTAACTTGCTCAGCCTCTCCCCTTCCCCCGGGGGTCGATTTGCAAGTCTCGTCCTCCCAGAGAGAAGGGGCGACGGTGCCTTGGAGCTCGCTGGTGTAGCCATGGGGGGGAGGCGGGGCCCCGACCACACCCCAAATCAGTGTTTCATGGAGGGCAGAGAAGGCGCCTCGGTGACTCGGCCAGGGGAGCCCTGGCAAGGCAAGGATGCTTCCGCACCAAAGGCTTCTGGAGGGAGCTGCACACACAGCTGGGGTGAACGAGGCCCCGGGAGGCCCCGAGATGGCCGACCTGAAGAAACTCACCTGTAAAACGATGGGAAGCTGCTCAGGTGGGTTCCTGTTCTCCACGCCCATCGTGAGCCACACCTGGAAGGCGGTCAGCTGCTCAGCAAAGAAGGGGCTGTGCTGTGGGAGGAGCAGAGCGTTAGTCAGGCCCCGGCTCCTTCCGCGGCCCGGCCCTGCACTCCCGCCCGCCACCCACTCGGGGCAGCGTGGCAGAGGAGGTGAGAGGCAGGCCGTGTGGGCGCCAGACGCGGTGGATGGGGAAGCTGGTCCCGTGAACTGAGGTGGGAAGACTGTGGGGGAGCACGCGGGGAATTCAGCCTGGACGCTTGAATTCAGGGCCTGCTGGATGCGCGCGTTGAGGGCGTGGGGGCCACTACACGAGCCCACGGTTCAGGGGCAGGTCTGGGCTGAGACACAGATCCAGCTGGAAGGTAGGTGAGAACGAGAAGTGACCCTGGGCCGAGCCCTGTGCCCCAGCGGTGAGGGGCCGAGGTGGCGGGGACCCAAGGACGAGACCTGCGGGGGAGGCAGGGGCAGGCGGGAAGCCGGGGTGGGGGTCTGCAGGGGGGATGCGGCCGGCAGTGTCCACGGCTGTGGAGAGTCAGGCAGGGCCAAGGTCCAGAGCTGACTGCGAGACGGAGGTCCCAGAGACTGCTGAGGATGTAACGGGGGTCCCTGGGGTTGGGCAGACACACAGCCCGACTGGGCTCAAAACCCAAGAGAGGACGACTCGGAGATCTAAGAACAGACAGTCTTTTGAATGAACTTGGCTGCAGGGGGGAGGTGGGGCGTGGAGGGGGCTGATGGGGAAGGAGGGTCGGGGCGGGTGGTGTGGACAGGAATTTCTTCTCAGAGGTGGGAGCGCAGGGCGTACTTGTGAGGAAGGAGCTGCTGGCGGGGGAGGCAGGGGCTGGTTGGGGGCCCTGGCAGGTGGGCGGGTGGCACGTGGCCCTCCGGGATTGGGGCACAGGGACGTGGCTGATGTGGCGGGACTCCCAGAGGAGCCGTCTGTGGCTCCTGTCTCTGGGAGGTTGGGGGGGGGTGCCACAGTCGGGTGGAGGGGAGCGGGAGTGGGGCATATCTGATCAGCCCACTGGGCAGCAGGGTGTGGAGGGCGGTCTGTGCCCACGCTGGCGCCAAGGAGGGGTGGCCCTGACTGGTGACGACCTGGGCCAGGGAAACCAGAGAGGCAGTGGCTCAGGAAGGGGGTGCCCAGGGCGGTGGAAGGAGGTCTGGGGACCGAAAGCCCAAGTAGGGGGACCGCTGAGTTTTCTGTCTCCCAGGGTCCTTTCCCCCAAACACGCGGTCCTGCTGCCCCTGAGCCTCAAATAGAAGGAATTCCAAATCTCTGCACCCGCCCACTGCTCTTGGCCACAGTCTTCACTTCCCCCCCAGGAAGAGCGGGTGTCCGTGTGTGAGGGAGGAGGGTGGGAAGGCTGGGATGCGGGCCGTGACTCCCAGGTTCTGGCAGGTGTAGGCACGTACGTGTACGGACTCTAAGCCGTGGGCAGGGCTCCGCGCACCTGGGAGCCAGACTCCAGGGCGCTCAACGCCGCGCCTTCCAGACGCCCGGGGGTCAGAGCCACAGCGCTCTCACAAAAAGTCAACCTCACACAAGAATTCGGCAGAGAACTTTCACACTTGGGGATTCAAGTTCTTGCAAAATCAGCTTACATGAAGTTAGTCAAATCTGGAGGATAACCTGTAAATTGGAATGCAGCCCCCAAAGTGGTTTCCCTGTTTTTAAGTGTGAGTTACTTACAAACTGGTTTGGAAACAAAAGTCCTATGAAGGGCTCCCTGCCCGCACCTGTGGGAGGCCAGCTGGGCAGAGAGCGAGGGAGCCCTTGGGTCTGGGAGGGAGGGGAGGTGGAGTCAGCTTTGCCCTGTGGACAAAGTGTGCTGTGAGGCTGCGCTCCTTGAAGCAGTGGGAAGCTGACAGGTGAGACCAGCCGCCCAGCAGAAGCAGGACTCGCACTCTAACAACACTCCACAGAGCAGCTCAAGGGCTGCCCCGGTGCACCCAGGACGCACAGGTGATGCCGGGGCCAGACCGCACGGCTGCCTCTCAGCGTGCCAGGGTGACTGTGCGGACTCTCGGGGGGAGAAACGGAACCCAGGCTGAGTGTCCTGGAGGAGAGCTCACAAGTCATGGGTGGAGGCTCTGAGTCACGAGCCACGTGTCCTGGGCCTCCCAGGACGATTCTGATGCCAACTGGTCGGCCCACATGTCACATGGGCCAGGGGCCTGAAAGCAGGTGCCAAGGGCGATGGACTGAGAGCAGGGGCCCCAAAGGGCCCCGCCGGACCACCGGGCTGATCCCGGTGACCAGAAAACCCACTTCTCTGGGCACTCCTGTCACAAAGGCACCAGAGCACCTGGCCACACCTGTGCACCTGCCTCAGGCCCAAAATTTAAGAGGCACCAAAAAAACACAGTAATCAAGGTAAAAAAATACCTAACGCAACATTTAAGAAAATAAAAATGACTGTCAAACCCACAACGACAAAGTATCACAGGTCCGTATGAGACAGGCCCGCGGGGGAGTCGGGCGGTGGGGCGGCGGGAGCCGGGGCAGGAGGGGCCCCCAGGGACCCCTGACGTGCGGGTGCCGGACCTGGTGCCTGCGGACTCTGTGTGTGTTATGCTTCCTCAGGAGTGAAAACCGAATGAAAAAGCTGGTGTGTGGCCGACGTCAGGTCGCCCTCCCCGACACAGGCTGGCGAGGTGACTTCTGCATGCAAGAGTGACTGCAGCGGATGGGAGACGCGGGTGAAGAGCCCCAAGGAGAGACCTGGCCCTGGCGGGGGGGGGGGGGGGCACGGGACCCTGCGAGGCCGCGTGCAGCGCCGACCCCCTCCCACGCGAGGGAGACCAGGCGCGGAGCACAGCGAAGCCCAAGCCGGTGAGGCTTCCCGAGCCGTGTTTGCGGCAGCAGGCCCAGTCTGCGAGAGCGCGGGCCAGGGGACCGGTCCCCTCGGGCGACGCCAAGCACCCGCGGGAACCCAGAGAAGGCCCTGCCGGCGCCGCTCCGGGGTTCAGAACCAAGACCGGCTTTAGGTGCGCTGAAGGTGCAGGTGGGCGGAGAGCGGGCCGAGCCGTGGGCGCAGACCCTCAGCGGGGGCAGGTGGGGGCTCGCTGCAGAATTCTCCCAACTTTGCTGTAGGCTTGAACATTCATAATAAAATGTGGAAAGATTCAAACAATAAAGCGGAAGGAAAGAGAAGACAGAACAGAGGGAGGACCTCTGAGTCCAGTCACCGCAGCCTTGAGGGGCACTGAAGTCACCTGCGGAGTCAGCACGCACGCCCGCCGCACCCCCACAGACAGGCACACGCCCCGCAGATACCCGCGCGCACGCGCACGCACACGCACACGCACACGCACACAGCGCACACACCCGCCCTTGACTCAGTACCTTAGGCGCCTCCCTGTGGCCGTGATGTGAACTACAAGTTGAAAACTCTTGCAATGACCCTCACCTTCCCCGGACACGGTGCCTCTGACCTTGCTCAAGGGCTGTGTGGACACCAAGGTCCAACACACGCCACGCACAGGCTCTGTGCTCCAGGCCTCATGTGTCCCCTGAATTGGATACAATTATAATTCCTGATTTAAAACAAGGAAACTGAGGCACCGGGGGCAGAAGGCGGGGAATAACCTGCGCACGGTAGTGTCCCCGGGGGGGCCGAGGTGACGGTGTGAGAGAAGGCCAGTGACTCTGGCCCCGACCCCACCCTCCTTCGGCTCAGCCTCAGGGGGCTCCAAGCCCACAGACTTCTCCAGGGGGGCCTCACCCCTGTGCCCTCAGCCAACACTCAGCAGATAGACTGTGAACGGAAGAAGGGCGTGGCACGGGCAGGGGAGGCTGGAGGGGCCCCTCATGAAGACGCCCAAGGTGGGGAAGTCAAGTCGCCTCGGCAGCCGAGTGAAAGGAGGTTAACTCAAGACCACCAGGCCCCACCCAGGACGCTCGCCCAGGGACCAGACCTCCGCCTGGGCCAAGCCCCAGCCTCAGAGGTGTCCGCACGGCCGCCGGGCAGCAGGGCGCGAGTCCCCAGCGTCCTTAGCGGTGAAGAGGCTCAGGACCTGGGATGAGGGAGTGAGCCTGGGAACACAGATCCCCGCCCACAGCAGCAGGGGAGAGGCTCCTAGGAGTGGACCACACCGAAATCTAACTTTAGCCCTGGGGACCCGACCTGAAACACTTCCGGCGCACCATCTCTCCCAGGCTGGAGACGGCGTCTCTGCCCCAAGCGGGCCTTGCAGACCAGGTGTCCAGAGGAGCGGCCGCCGCATGGACCACGTGGGCGCCCTCGGAGGACTCACCCGAAATGCCGTGCCTTCCTCGATGATGGTCGGCAGCTGGGAGAGACAGATGTCGACGGCCAGGTCCCAGGCTTGCCTGCGGAGGGAACCAGAAGGACCCACAACGCATTAGTGACGGCCCGCCGACAGGGCCCTGATGGCGGAGCCACAGCCTGGGGGGCGGGCACCAGGAGCTGGCTGGCCTCGACCAGCCCACAGCCGCCTGTTCCCATCCCCCGCGGCCCTCCCTGGGGATCGGCACCATCCGGAGGCACACCACTCGCCCAGGCAGGCGGCGCTCCCGTGCTGGGAAGGGCGCGCTCAGCCGCCCCCCCAGCTCCCTGCGGCATCGGACCCGGCTGCGCCGCCTGCAGGACTCTGGGCCTGGAACTCCGGCGCGCCTCCCAGGGTTGGCTTCCCGCCCGTGAGCCGGGCTAGCGACGCTGTCCCCAGGTCCGGCAAGGCCCTGGCGGGTGGCGGCATGCAGGGACACCGCAGCGGTGCTCAAGGCTGACTCCACACCAGACACGCAGTCCCCTCGCTTTCCCTGGGGTCACAGGACGAGGCGCGGGTCCTCGTGTTCTCCCCCTTCTTCTAGAAACTGCTCCCCATTGAAACAAAGACAGCGACAGTCAGACCAGGGGCTTAGTCTCTGGACCTGCCACAGCTTCCCCAGCGCCACCCCCGGCACATGGTGGCCGCGCTCGGGCTGCCAGACTGATAACCGCCCGCCTGTGGGCGGAAGGCGCCCTCTCACGCGTTTTCATAGGGGATCAAAACACACATGAAAAGTGAAAACACCCAAAACACAGCAAAGTGTACGATAAACAGAAGATCAGAGGGCTCTGCTTCATTTTCACGTGTACGGCACGTTTCTTTTCCCCCAGACCGGCCCCTCCGCACAAGCTGCCCTGCCCGCACCGACCTAATCAGGAGGCAATCAGGAGGTAGTCGGAAGTGCCTCAGAGCCGGGCAGTGAACGGCTCCCAGGGGCTCAGCAAGCGCCCCGGCTGCGGCAGGGTGGCTCTCGCAGCGTTGAAGGGGGGGGGGCGCGCCTCCTCTTTGTCCAGACAGAAGAAAGTCAGTCACTGCACTTAAGCTCCAGAAAGAGGCTTTGGATTTGACCAGATAAGAAGTTTCAACTTGGGAAGTGAGAACAAAGTGTCCCGGTTGGGTCGGTGACGTGGGCGGTCAAGTGGGCAGGGCCCAGGCAGCCGGCGGTCTTGCTGCGGCCGACACGTGGGCCCCCTAGCACCGCGCCCGGCAGGCCCGCGGGCCCTTGGCCGGCACCGCCTCTGGGTAGCCGGGCTGCCCTGGAGAGGCCCCCACCGCTGCCGCCCAGCCCCTCCCGGGTGCGAGCCGGCCCCGCGAGGCTGCCTCGGCCCGGGAGACGGCCTTCTGAGCAGTGTGGCTGGCACAGTCTGACGGCCCCACGGCCTGGCCCCCAGCGGGTCCAACCCCCAGGAGCTGAGCCCTCTGCCAGGCGCACATTTTGGTTCCAGGAAAGCAGCTCAGAAGAGGCCCTGGAGCGGGGGGGCTCACCGGGGTCCTGGGAGCGCGGCAGGGCCGAGGACTGTCTAAGTGACAGGGGCCAAGAGCTCTGCTCAGGCTCCCGGAGGACAGGAGGGAGGAAGGGCACCTGAAAACACCTGAGACCTACTGGACACTGAGTGGCCAAATGAGGCCGGGAGCCCGCGGCAGGCTGGCGCTGGGAGCCGGCCCCCACCACGGGCCTGGGGCTGTTTGTTCTGTGCACGAGGACAGGGTCAGAAGGAGGACCTCGGAGTCCCCTTAAGCACTGAGGTCGCGTGGCAGCGTTCCCAGCAGCAGCACGGAGCTCTGCTGAGCATCTACTTGGTGGGTTAAAACTGGCTGCATTTTCTAGGATAGAATCAAAACCAACTTGGAGTCTTAATTTGGGCTTCTCACCCGGGTAAGTGGGAAGTGGGTCCCGTAAATCCTGCGCCGCGGCGGCAGGTGCGCGTGCTGGCGGAACCAGGGAGGTGTCCGTGTTCGCACTTCCCACGGCCCCTGCGACCAGCGCACTGCGCCCCCGGGAGGGAGGACCCGGGCCTCCCCGCGCCCCGGTGTGGAGCAGCGGGGCCTGTGGGCCGTGGGCGGCCGATGAATCACGGCCTGGAAAACGTGCCACCCAGGCAGGAGCTCGGGTTTTCAGGAAACGGGCTCAGATGGCAGGGGCCCAAGGAGTGGGCTGGGTGAGGCGCCTTCCAAGAGTACCCGGCTCCATCTGCACCCGTCAGTCAGCGGCTGGGCTCCCTCGAGGGGGAGGAGAGCAGGTTACCACTGCGGAGAAACGCGAGGTTTCGGGACCCACTGAAATGGAAAGTGAAGGCGAACGACTCCCCGATGGCTTCGCATCAAAAATTAAACAGCAGCCGAGCGGGCGCCGGGCCCTTCATCTCCGGCGCCGCCTGGAGCCCATGTGAGCCTGTGGACGTCCTGCTTTAACCTCAGTTCTGTCAGGCTCTGTTCCCTGCCCTCTCCTCGCCCGAAAGCTCAGCCTCTCCGTCACCACCCACGGAGTACAGTAACGAGATGGTAAATTATTTATTCCGAATGCTCTTTCTGACTGCTGGCTGTGCACTGGCTCCCTGGGGACGCACAAACGTCGGTCTATTTACAAGCAATGGGCATAGTTGTCATGAGCATCATCACCTGGGTGAGCCCGCTGAGAGCCCACTCGGCACCGAGCACCCGGGCGCCTCGGACCGCGGGGGCAGTGTGCAAACTCCAGTGCAGCTGCGCTGGCCTTGGGGTTTCCAGGACTCACGTTTCCCTCTCTTTGCAACCGAGCCCACTGGCTGTTCCCTCACCACCACCCTCCCACCTCCCCTGAGGGCAGGGCTTTGGGCAGGACACTTGCCACCCAGGACAGGGACCACGGCCCCAGCCTCCCGGGACCAGGAGCAGCCATGGCCTCGGGGAGAGCGGAGGGGCCCCGTGCCCCGCCCCGTAGAGCCGCTGGATTTGGGGTTACCAACTATCCGGTATTCCAACCACCGCCTCTAACCACCTGCAGGGGAGAGGCAGAGCACCGGAGAGGATTCGCACCCATCCTAGTCAGCCGCCTGGGCGAGGCCACGCCCCACGCAGCCGCCTGACCCGTGTCCACACCAAGTATTTCTGATCTGACTTGACAGAAGACAATTCTGCACGACTTCATACAGCAACAGAGCTTCTCGCCAGCCCTGAGCGGTGGTCTCCTCCCAACACCCAGAACACGGCAGCCCGGCCCACCCGGAGGGCTCCCTGTTGGACGCCAGCTGGAGCGCAGGACGCCCCGGGGAGAGCAGCCGTCCGTCTGGTCAACAAGGAGGCTGGCGGGGGGTGGGGGGCTCGCCCCTGGACACCCCGGCGCGGTGCTGCTCCTGGGAGACGCGCAGCCGCCCGGCTGCTGGCCCACGGCTCCTCTCCTCTCCCACCCGGTCGTCATCCTGAGGGCACGGGTCTCCTCCAGTCAGAAGCCTGACCTGACATTCGACTCCCGACCAAAGTAGGTTAGTGGCATAACTTTCAATATTTCACGGGCCTGCCTAACGCTTACTCTGGCAGCAGACTCACGCTGGCTCTGCTGTCAGGAAACCCTCATGCGGACAGGACGTGGGCTTCGTGCGTGTGAGCCTCCCGCCGAGAGCTCGCCACCGCCGACTCCTGTGAGAGGAGCCCCGAGTCTCAGCCGGGGGCCCCTCCCAGCGCGGAAGGACAAGAGGGCGTCTGGCACGGCGACAGGCGTCACAGGCGTCGCCCTAAGAAGCCCCTGTGCTTCCAGGCGTCTGGATCCCAGCTGCACTGCCGTCCCGGCAGGCGCCAGGGCTGCCCAGCCTCCCCTCTGAGCGCCACTCTTCTGACGGACGGCTTTCCTCGTCCAAGGCTGTCGGAGGGCCTCTCAGTCCTGTTCCTGGTTCCCGGGCTGGGACGGGCGGACGCGACGCGGACAGGGCAGCGGGGGCTGGAGAGAAGCAGGAGGTGGCTGGGAGCGTGCTGGTCGAGGGGTGGTCGGGGGTGACCCCACGAGTACCCCCACAGCAGCCTCACGCTCACCCCGACTCTGAGTCCGCTCCCCACGGAGCCCACCCCGCAACAACCAGAATTTGCCTAAAAGGGAGCCAGTAGGAGGCCCGGCCACAGACAGCACTCTGCGGGGTCGGGGCCGTGCAGGCTGGGGACCCGGATGGCACCCCTGTCCTCAGGGTGCACGTCAGCCACCTGAGGCCCCCGAGTGCACAGGGAGGTCAGGGCCAGGAAAGCAGAAAACCCTGGGGGTGATGTTGCTAGGTTTCCGTCCATGAGCAGATGGGGCAACGACCCGGCTGAGCTCCTGTCCCTTTTTCTTCCCTTTCTTTATAATTCATGGTTTATAAACACCCGGCTCAGAAGAAGCAGAACTTAAGGCACCGCCTTCCTTGCGGGACGAGGCTGCTTGGAGGGTCTTCTCTTCCAGAAACGCGCGTCTTCTTCCTGATCACTCACTCCAAGCGCCCAACACCCCTCCTCCAGCTCCTGTCTTCGCGGATTCAAGGAACCGCACCCGCTGTCCCGCCGCTCTGTTCTCGCCGGAATCACACTGCCACACAGCCGGCTCCTCCATGGAGGTCCAGCCCCGTCCCTGCTCCCCGCAACTCTGTTCTGTTTTACCCTAGAAATGCTTGAGGAGGCTACGGCTGGGGCATGTCTGCGTGTGATTTCTACCGACGGTCTGGTGCGCAGGGGACCCTGGATTTAGCCCATGGATACGGGGGCTGAGTCTGGATTTTCCCTGAGTGGACGAGAGGCAGCGAGTTTCCCGAATCCTTCCTGGTTCTCTGGGTTTCCAGAGCTGGGGGAAAGTGGCCTGCATACATTAAAACGCAAAACCAGAAACCACTACCCAAACAAACCTGGCCCCGACAACACACCATGAAACGGCCCCGGGGGCTGGGCGAGAGTAACCCGCGCTCCTGGAGTACTGGCGGCGGGGCTTCCCCGGCCAGACGGAGCCGGGATGCATTCTCCCTGATGCTGCCCATCGAGCGCCCCCCAAACGGCGTACGTCACAAGAGCAAGGGAACGGGAAGAAACCAGGGCCTTCAGTCACAGGGTCTGGACTCGAGCCAGCTTCCCCGTCACGTTGTGACCTCTGTTCACAGTGGTGTACGGAGCGGCAAGCCAGTTCTGCAGGGAATTTACAGTCAACGTAAAAGTGTCACGAAGACCACACTCGTGTGTGCGTGAGTGTGTGCAGGTGCACGCACGTGTGAAGCGGACGTGCCAGTTAACTGGCCAGGAACCAACAGTTTTACTTCTCTGGAGCAACCCTGGACACAGGTCAGGAATCCAGCTGGCAGCTTCTTTCCTCGACACCCACCCACAGCCAGAAACCAACCGCGGGTGAGGACATAGGGCCCCGGAGGCACTGGTCCCGCCCGCTCAGCCCTCAGGGGACTCAGGCGAGCCTGGGGACAACCCTGTCGCTTGCTGGCACCACCCCGGCCTCCACCTTTGGAGGCACGCCTGCCTGCTTGGCGTCGGCTGACCCCACG
The DNA here is from genome assembly GCF_036321535.1 of Camelus dromedarius. Taxonomy (NCBI): domain Eukaryota; kingdom Metazoa; phylum Chordata; class Mammalia; order Artiodactyla; family Camelidae; genus Camelus; species Camelus dromedarius. The sequence continues at coordinate 28,452,729 of NC_087451.1, forward strand.
ACCCTGGGAGGAGCGAGCACCTGGAGAAGCTGTGCCGGCGGGCTGGCCGGGGAGACACTCACCACATGGCGTGCATGTAGGTGGGCGGCAGGCGGGGGCTGCTGACCGGGGTGCAGTTATACGACCTCATGATCCTCTCTGCCAGTAAGAAGTTTCGAAACAGACTGGCCACCAGCAGGTCCTGTCTGAACAGCTTTTGGAAGAGATCTGGAGACAGAGTAAAAAGATGTGTTCAGTGACTCACATCCAGCGCTTAAAGCAAATACGCAAATTTACTTCCAACATAACTTGCTGGACAAGCAAGTTGGGACAAACACACATATTTCACCCTGGCGGTACACGCACTCACATTTTCTGGTTTTAGGAAACACGGACGGTACCAGCAACTCTGCAGAAGACGCACCCGCCCTGCAGCACCCCGTCGAGGGACCCGTCTCCTGAGCCCAGGCAGCCCCCCGACCCCCGCCCGCCGCCAGCCTCACCCCGAGGAAGCACGTTCCAGGCGATGGTGTCTGTGATGGCCGTGAAGATCCAGTTCAGCTCGCCCAGCGGCGTCCTCCTGTCGTTGAGCCGCCCAGGGATCCTAGGAGACATGAAGCTGTCATGGCGACCAGCATGGGAGCGGACAAGGGGCGTCAGACCAGGGGCAGGAGAGGCTCGGCCACCCGGGGGATTCTCCAGACTCCTCCACCTCTAACCTCATTCCTTAAAACCCAACTCCCATTTCACTTTCTCTCCCCCCCCCCCCACCTACACAAAAGCAGCGGACATGGTGTGATGCCAGCTGGGAGCTCTGCCAACCTGGGAGGCCCTCGGGGCCTCGGGGTCGCCCACTGCGCTCAACACTGCACCCTGAGGCCACGGGGTGCCCACCCTAGTCAAGACATGCCCTTCAGGCAGGGTCTGGGGCAAAGGCCTGGCCTCCTCTCTGGGCTGAGCTCTTCACCCCATAATCTGCTCAATGTGAAAATAAAGCCACTCAGGCCCAGATCCCGCCTCTTAAGTTGACGCGCAGGCCTGGGCACATCATTACTGGACGGAAAATGCCAGTGGTGGGGACGGCAGAGGCAGGGGGTCTGAGGGGAGCTGTGCTCGCGTCCCCACTGGGGGACCCAGACAGGCTACTGAGGGACATTCTGAGTGATGCTTCGTCCGTGGCCTCAGGAGTGTGAGCTGGCTGGACCCTTCTGGAAAGGACAGACACGCGGAGGCCAGAAAACGTCTGTACCCCTTCCTCAGCAAGTCTGCTCCCAGGAATCGGTCCTGAACCCAAACAAAGCATGGGGAAGCGAGGCCCACAGTGGAAGTCAGAAACCCCCTGTGTGACAGCAGGAGAGAAGTGGCTAATCCCAGCACAGCCACGACACAATAACCACGAGGTGTGAGGCCGCCATCTGTGAGCGTCTGCTGCTGTGGGCGAGGCCTGCCCTGCGACAGCAAGCAGAGAGGCAGACAACATCGTGCTCCCCGGCCACACAGAGCACATGCACGGGGGGGGGGGGGGGCGGCCAGAAGGAAAGGCCCGAAGTGCAGTGGCGGGGATGCTCCCGTGCCCCACATCTGCACGCAGTCAGCACCTGCTAGATGCCCTGTGCCCGCGGGCTCCCTCCTCGTCCTGGGCCCCGGGTGAAGCCACATGTGGGCAGGGACAGGGCAGTGGGCAGCCGGCTGGTGACCCGATGGCATTCTTGGCAGACGGAGGGTCTGCCCGAGTCTATTTCCAAACCCAGACGAGGCGCCTCGCTCAGGCGTAGCGCATCCTGAGCAGGCTCCCAGACCCCCCGCCCCGCGGCCGAGCCGCCAGGGAGGGGACAGAGGGCCCTCCTTGTCAGGTGGTGGTCGGCATGCATTTAGGTGTGTTTTTTCAATCCTCATCTTGTGACAATTACCGGCAGACAAACACAAAACCCGACTCTCCCCATGGCCTCTCGAGCTGCCACTGGTGACCTTCACTAAGTTCACTGAGAAACCACAGACCAAGCCGCCTGCCCGACGATTTCAGACCTGGGAACTGCGCAACCGACCAACCACCGACCACCCAAGGCCTGCCTTCTGCATCCCGCAGACGGGGGTGCCACACTGGGACGTGGTGGGAGCCGGCCCCGCTTCCCTCCCGTTTCATGTCACATAGAACTGAGTCCCACCAGAAACTCCGGTCTCCGTTTTCCCCCGTGTCTGACCCTAAGACACGTCAAACCCCGGCCCGCCCGGGGCCGTCCGCCCCGCTGACGCCGGGCTGCGAGGGAAGGCCGCTCGGCCGCTGGAGTTCCCTTCAGCCCTCCCCCCAGTTTCATCCGTAATCAAGGTGGCCCTTTTACAGCGTCAACCCACAGTGTTAATCAAGGACTGACTTCTATGCGAAAAGCACAAAGAGCTGTAGTTTAGGAATAGATCACGGAACTGGGAGGAGACAAAGCCCGAACTCTGGCCCCAGCTGTGCTGTGTCTGGGTGACTTCTGGCGTCTGGGTCCTCTGCTGAGTCACCCAGACGAGTCTCATATGCAAAGTGGGGACCAAAATAAAGAGGAGAGCACTGCTGAAGGAGAAGCAGCAGACGCCGCCTCAAGCTCCCCACCGTCACTGCCAGCCCGCATCTGCTCCCCGGTATCTGGGCTCACCAGCTGCGTTCAGCACCGCCTGCCGTCTGCGGCCCAGCCCGCCCCCGGGTCTGACGAGGTCACCCCACGTGCGTGCCCCCCTCCACCCTCTGCCTGCGGTCCTCGCGGCTCAGACTGAACACGTCTAAAGTCAAGCTCTCCTGTGTCTTCTCCCCACAGCCAGTGTCCCCGCTCCCAGTGTCCCTGGGGAACCCTCTTCCTCAGGGCTCAACCCCAGAGGCAAGCCCACCCATCCTGCCCTGTTCCTCAGCCAGGCTCCGCGCACACCTCACTTCCCGCCGGACATGCCTTCCACCTGCAAAGGTGTCCCCGCGGCCCCCGTGACCCACTCCCAGCCTGCAGCCCCTAGGTTACCTTTCCTCGGAACCTACAGGGGCCGCTGCTTACCACTGCGGGGTTTTCAGGAACCTCCGAGCTACCTCGACCCCGACGAGACCCGGCTCAGAACACAGGAAAGCAGCACCCCTCTGGCTGGAGGAGGGAGGTGGGGAGCCCACCAGCCCCCGGGTGGGCCGCTGCCAGGCCCACGAGGGGCAAGGTCACTGCCGACCGAATTAGGGAAAAAGGCCCCACTTGGCTTCACGGCGTCCATCACTGCCCAACTCGACACATTAAGCTTTGAAACTAGCTCCCTCTGCTTGGGCCATTACCTCGCAGTAGGACAGAAACACCCAGCTCGGTCTCCTCTCATCTGCCCACTAGGAACAGCCTCCCGCCCGCTGTGGGCTGGTTCTGGCTCAGTCTGGACAAGTCAAGCGCCATCCTCCCCGTCAGTGACCCCGACAGCCTCTGTTAGGGTCCTTCTCAGCTGGACCACCCTGCACCTCCCAGGCACGCCCTAATCACGGACACCACTTCTCCGTGCTTATCCACCACCGCTCCATGCGCGGTAGCTGTCTGTGTAAGAAGAAAACAAATCCCTTATGGGCAAGATTTGCTTTCCTTGACATAAACCAGCCCCCCAGATCCTGGCGGAGCGCTAAGCACTCGGCGAGCGCACAGCCCGCAGCTCTGACCCTCCTTACTTCCTGACCTAAAAACAACCGCTCCCATGCGCGCCAGCAGCTCCCAGCCCAAGCCCGAGGACGGCCGGCGCACAGCGGGGGAGCGTGGTCGGGGACACCCGCGGGCGGGGAGATGTCAGCCGGGGGAGCACCGAGCAGCCCCCACGCTCGGCCTCCTCCCGCCCCCGCCTGGGGTCCCACCAGGCCTTCAGGTGCTGCTGAGGCCCCCACAGAGTCAATTCCGCAGACGTCTCTGTGGTAAACGACAGGTGCCCAGGCCAGGCCTCCCGCCAGGCCCCGGGCGCTCGGGGAGCGGTTTCCCGGCCTTCCTCGAGCCGACCCATCTCTCAGCACTGAGCGCCTAACGCTTAGCAGGTGCTCCGTCCACACGTGAGGAGTGGCGGGCGGGTGGACGCCCGCTGAAGAATCACAGCTCTCCGCAAACAAAACATTAAGTGCACACCTTTGGTCTCCAAGAAAATGACACAAGCTCACTAAAAACTCTCACGTGGTAGGAATACAAGTTGTCCCAGCTTCACCATCTGAAAGCAGCAGAGGCATTTTGGCGACCCTTCCTCAGAGAGCACTTCGCGCACAGAATCAAGCAGCTCTAAGTGCACCGAGACGACCATGCGCAAAAAGACGCCGCACTTCCTGCTAGAAACGCCCACGGACACACGTAGAAAAGAGGCCTGGAGGGCCTGCACCAAAGCAGGAACGCTGGCCTTCTCGGCTCGCTAGAGACGACGAGTGATTCTAACCCTTTTTGCTTATCTGTATTTAATTACACACCTTGGCTGAATGCGTACTACTTAAATAATAAAGAAAAATAAAACCTTTTCTTTTAGTAAGAGGGAGGCTAAACCAGTTTTCCCAAAAAGGGAAAATACTTTTAAAAAATGCATTATTTTGTGAACTTATATCATCTCGTATTCAGTTCAAATAAAGCAAGATACATCTTTGTTGCTTTAAAAGGCTTCACGGAAATGATGGTGCAGAGAACCTGGGGCTGGTTCACTTACATAACGCAAATAATTTGTTACTTAGAAATGCCCTGTGATTAAGAAAACGGGGAGGTGAACCTAACAATCTCTTTTTAAAGTAATGCTTTTGAATATCCAGATTGGTCCATACCGGTCAGATAAATGCGGACAGATGGGGCCGAGGGTCCCAACCTGTGGGGCCGGGTAAGGGCCAGCGCTCGCTTGGCACCAAAAGGAGTCCCTGGACAGGTGTGCAAGGCCACCTTCTCAGCTAACGCCCTGCTGAGACCAGACACGCACACACACAACAAACACACCTCAGTCACCCTGAAAAGTCAGCTGGGCGGGAAAAGAAAGCCGCTTGGAAGAAACGAAGGTGGGGAGAGTCTGCCCGGATGGCGCATTCTGTGACGTGTTCACTCGTGTGCTGGCGTTCTGCTGGCCCAGACCAAGCCGCGGCTCCACAGCACCCCCTCCAATCTCGCTCTGCTTAGAACTGTGGGCAGGCCAGCACTCCAACACCGTCTGAACTTCCTAGCACACAGCGCCTTTCTTCTAGCCATTCAGAGGTTTCAAGCGCTGACAATCCAAGTCCATCCCAGCATGCGTGAAACCTGCAGTTTATAACACGTGATGTGGTCTGTGGCCTGAATATCCGGTCTGCAGGCTTACAGTCAGAGGAGAGCCCCGCGTGAACGGGACTGCAGGGCTGCGCCTGGGTAGTCGGGGGTACAAGAGAGACACGAGTGAGGACACCTGCTTGGAAGTGGAATCACACTTGTTTAAACACAGGAAGCTTACAGACACTGCACCGCAGCGCTCAACACTCACCCGGGGACGCGCAGCTGCGCGGTCACCGGGGCGCCAGCTTAGGGCTGAGTCAGCCAGGCCCGAGTGACATCTGCAAACCCGGGGGCGTGAGGTTCAATGACTCCCACAGGGTTTAGATGACGTCATGGGTTCTCTTCCTGGCAACAGCAGGTGGGGTGACTCAGACCATCCTCCCACTGAGAACACCTAGAAAGGCCGTGTGTGCGTGTGTGTGTGTGTGTGTGTGTGTGTGTGTGTGTGTGTGTGTGCGCGTGTGCGCAAGTTTACTAAAGGCACTGGAAGGCTGGTAAGGCTGTGGGGAATTATGGAGCCAAAACCTGAGAGAGGGAAGCCTAACGCTTGAGCTGCCATCTGGGGCTACGTTCCTCCCGGGGGCATCTGGCAAATTCCAGACAAGCCTGAGCTGAGTGTGGCCGACTCACAGGGCTGGACAACGAGCAGCGAGAGCCTGCCAAGGACAGGGGGTGCTGGTAAGACGCCCTAGGCTTGGAGCTGGGCACGGAGGGTGAACTGGAAATGACTCAGACCTCACAGCCTCAGATCACCCCACATCTCTGTACAGTTTCCATTTCCAACTTGCAACAGGCAATCAAACACAGCCGGGCATTTAGAATAACCACAAATGGAATACAATCTATAATAATTTTGAATCACTATGTTGTGGACCTGAAACTAACACAATATTTCAATTATACCTTAAAGAAAAAAATCCCCAAACCCAGGCATTTACACGTTTGAAACCAAGAAAAGAGGCCGGACACAAGAGCCAGGTGACAGCGGTCACAGACACCGACTCCGCAGTGACTTGACTTAATATCCTCATGGAGTCAACGGACAGGACGGAAAATCCCGGCAGAGAGTGGGAACCTGTAAAACAAACTGGAAATTCTAGAACCTCAGGAACTCCGAAGCACAGTAAGAACTCAATAAACAAGCAGACCAGACAACGCTGAAGAGACAACAGAACCTGGGTCAGAAAGAGATGCTCAAAGTTAAACATAAAGAGACAAAATGCTGAGACGTAAGAAAAGACGTCTAAGAAGCAGTGGGTATTGTGAAGAGACCTAAGGTGCGCATATGGGCGTCCCAAAAAGAGAGAGCGGGGAAACGGAGCGGAGGCGACAGTCAAAGACACGATGGCGGTGGATTTTCTGCAGCCGATCGACGGCATCAAGGCACCGTGACTGGGTGAGCTCGGCTGTCGTAACAAAACGCCGCAGACTGGGTGGACTAGCCAACTGAAATCTGCTTTCTCACAGTTCTGGAGACCAGAAGCCCATGATCCAGGTGCCAGCGTGGTCAGGTCCTGGTGAGGACGCTCTTCCGGACACGCGGACGGCCGCCCTCCCTGGTCCACAGACAGCGCCTCTTCCCCTTCTTGCAAGGGCACCCACCCCATCACGGGCCCCGCCCGCATGCCCTCCTCTCACCCATGACTTTCATCTCCTAAAGGCCCCGTCTCCAAACACCATCTCACCGGGAGCTGGGTCTTCCACATATGAACTTAGGGGGCATAATCCAGTTTGCAGCACTCAGGTTCAAGAGATGCTGTACCACAGAGTAGGACAAATATAGAGAAAGCCCCCAGAAGCAAAGCAAAGGGAAACTGCCAAAACCTAAGACAAAGAGAACTTCTTAAATACAGTCAGAGGAAAAAGTGCATATAACTTTTAAGGGAACATGTATTAGGAAGGGTCTGCCCAGGAAACAGAAACCATGCCGGTAAATTAAAGAGAAAATGTCGTATTAAATATTTCAACTACAAATTGGAGATTAACTAACTACTAAGAAGGACAGAGAATTCTAAAGAAGGCAGGAGTGCTGTCTGCAGGAAGCAGACGCTACCTCGTGGGCTCAGGAGCGTAACCCAAAGAAGGAGCAAATGTGGATGAGGCCCCAGCCAAGGCTAAGGTTTAGATCTTGCTGGAGAGACTGTGGCTGCGTCCCACCGGACTGCAGAGATCGTCACCCCTCAGAACACAGGTGCTTAAGTCCTTAATAAAATATTAGTAAGTCAAATCCGGCAGTGTATCAAAGGGCAACGCACCATGATTAAGTGGGATTTATCACAGGAATGCAAGGTTTGCTTAAATCAACATTTGAATATATGAGTTTCTTCTGTACAGCCCAGGGAACTATATGCAATATCTTACAGTAATCTACCATGAAAAAGAATACGAAAAGGGATGTATGCACAGACACATATGACTGAGACATGATGCTGTACACCAGAAATTGACACACTGTAAACCGACTATACTTCAGTAAAAAATTAACACTTGAACGTCAATAATGTAATGCAACTTATTAAGAGATTAAAGGAGAAAAATCAATCTTCCCAATAAAGGCAGAAAAAGCATTTGACAAATTTCAACACTTGTTCATTAATAAAAACTCTCAGGAAACTAGGTAAAGAAGGAAACGCCCTCAGTCTGACAAAGGACGTCTGTGAAATAACCACAGCTCACATTACATCTGCTGAAAGGAGATAAAATGTCTTCCCCTTGATCCTTAATTAGGGTCACGGCTTGGATGCCCAGGTTCATCACTTCTATTTAACTCTGCAGTGGAGTCACCAGCCAGTGCAATAAAGCAAGAAAAATAAATTAGAGACACAAAGATTAGAAAGGAAGGAGTGAAACTGTATTTATTTGCAGATGACATAATTATACACACAGTGGATCCTAAGGAATCTATAAAACGGTTGTCAGAATAACTGAACTCATCACAATTAGAAAAATGAGGTTATTATACAAAAATCAGATGCATTTCTATATGTTATCATTGAACAACTTAAAAAGTGAAATTAGGAGGATGGGTATGGCTCAGTGGCAGAGCGTGTGCTTAGCGCGCACAAGGTCCTGGATTCAATCCCTAGCACCTCCATTAAAATAAATAAATTAATACATAAATAAATAAACCTAATTGCCCCTCTTCCCCCAAAACCAAACCAAACAACAACAAAAATAAACAAACTTAAAACCTGAAATCAATTTAACAAACTATTTGCAAGAGATACACAGTTAAAACTGCGACGTGTCAAGACAACTACGTCAGCATGCGACCCTGATCACAGAGGGTGGACCCACCTGCACTGTGCAAACATCAGCGCAAACATCTGAATTAGACTGAGGACTCCAAGAACCGGAAGAGGGGAAGAGGGAGCACAGACAGGTGAAAACACAAGCACTGCAGGCAGAAAGGCCGGGTGTGGCTCTGGGGCTTCTGCCCGCTGCTCCTTCATGCTCGGCCCCTTCATCTAGGAGGCGCCCATAAGAACTCGCTCTTGGTTAAACTACGTGAGACGACGTGGCGGGAGGCACTCGGGCAGAGGCACACTCGGCTCTGATAACAGACAGACTCTCAGGACAGGACGGCGAGGAGGGTGTTCAACAGCGACCATGACACAGGCCTGCAGCCTCCACCTCCCGGCCGTGCCTCACATTCCAGAAACTAAATGTGACAGCCAGCACCCGGGGAGGAAGGTCTGGCCCAGCAGCGCCACGTGGTGGGCGTTCGCGGCCCCCCAGGCACGTGCACGGGTGCACTGCCGACTGTTAAGCTCCTCTCTGGACACCAGCCCTGATCTCACTGGCCAGACTCTGAACAGAGGCCCAAGGACCCCGCCCTTGCGCGGTGACCGGCAAGCACCTGTCTCTGCTTCCACGTCGTGAGACGCACCCCTGCGGAACCGCCCTGCACAGCTCCGAGCACTCCTGCCCGCAGATAACCTCACTTGACGCTGCTTTTGTCACAGCCAGAGAGGCCGGAGGTCATCTGCTGAATTCATAGGGTTAAAATAAGAAGTAAACAAGGACGAAGTCCTGCTGAGGTAGAGTCTGAAAGACTTAAGTCACTGGGGAGACACACCCCACTGCGGGATCAGAAGCCCCAGTGTTGTGGAGACGAGAGTTCTCCTCAGACCGATCACACATCAGTGCAGCCACAGCACAAACCCCGGCAGGCTCGCTGCAAGCTGATGAGCTGACTCCAGAACTCACACGGAAATAAACGCAAGGAGCAAGAAGAGCCCAACCACCCTGAAAGGGAGCAGACGCACGACAAAGCCGCAGCGACGGGGACGGGGTGGCCCTGGCACAGCGCGGGCAGTGCTCACGGTGCCGGCACAGGCGGGAGGGCCACGCTGTCGCAGTCCAAGCGGCTTCTGCCAAAGGCACGAGGTAACTCAGCGTGAACGTCCTTCCACGCCGGAGAGGGAACGCCGCACATCCCTACGGACAGAAATGGCCCTCGACTCCCTGCACGCCATGAATAAAAGTGCCCTTGAAGCAGATCATAAACTTAAACATAAAAGGTAAAATCAAAAAAAAAAAAAAAAAACTTTAGGGAAAAATAGGAGAAAATCGTCACAACGCTGGGGAAGGCACAGATTTCTTAGGTGGGACACAAAGTATAAATCACAGAAAAAAGACTATTAGATCAGGTTTTATCCGAATGAAAAACCCCTGGTCTTTAGGAGACTGTTGTGAAAATGAAAACAAAAGTCAGGCTGACCAAAAACGTTCACAAGACATAGGTCTGCAGACGACTTATATCCGAAATACGTAAAGGGCTCTTGAAGACAAACAACAAAATTAAAGAGCTGCCAAGAGACACGGAAGTGTATTTTATTAAAGGATATAAATTACCGGCCAGCAGCGCGTGAGGAAAGAGCTGCCCGACACCATGAGGCAAACGCAGGGGAAGGCCCAGGCCGCAGCACTGCCCCCGGGACGGCCGGCTCAGAGGGCCGGGGCGCCAAGGGCCGGCGCGGGCGGCGCATCCGGCCCAGCCGCGCGCCGCTCGGAGCAGGGGCGGGAAGTTTCTGATCGAGGTAAGCACACACTGGCCTACACCCCGGCCCTTCCATGCTTCAGACACAAAAGAACACATCACCGCCTTCTGTTTACCGCGAGCTCTAGAAAAGGCAAGGCTAACGTGTCACTGCGAAGAGCAGGTCAGCGGCTGCCCGCCTGGGGGGAGGTGCGAGGGGCCTTCCAGGATGCACTGCGGGTGTGACGGCGCCTCCGTGTACACACCTGCCACGACGCACCAACCTCTGCACTTAAAGTGAGTTCGTTTCATTTAATGTAAATGACATTTCAACCACGTCGATTTAAAGTGTACAAATAAATGAAAGAAATTACAGCATCTTCAAAGAATAAAAGCAGAATTTTTCACTGGCAAACCTGCACTAAAGGGAATAAAGAAAGAAGACCGTGGGGCGGAAGCTGAGAGTCAGGAAAGCGAGAAAGACAGCAGAGACTCAGGCATGAGGGTGAACATGAGTGAACATGACTCTCAAAACGCTAACAACGTTTCTGGACATGACGCCGCACGGAGCGACGAAACAGACGACACGTCACGTAGAACTCACCGCACATGCGCAAGGAGGTCAGTGAAGTCAAGTGCCCCACGGCCCTTGCCCGTCTGGGAGGCGGTAAGAGCACTGATTTCCGTTGGGCTCTGATGAGCCGGGGGCACCGCAACTGGCCTGAGGGCCAGATCCAGCCAGCAGCCTGCTTTTGGTGTGGCCGGCCAGCTAACAGCGAGCTTCATCATTTTAGAGGATTGTAACAAAAGATAGAGAAGAATAAACAACAGAGATTGGATGTGGCTCACAAGGGCTAACGTGTGCACTGCCCGGCCTTCAACAGAAAACACCAGCAGCCCACGGCTCTGGGGCGGCCGCTCGCGCGCAGGGGAACACTCGGCGGGAAGCCAAAAGCAGGCACAACTGCTGTCAGTCCAGAGATGGCAGGTGAAGGAGGAGGAGGACTGGGAGGCAAGGAAAAGAAGTGGGGGAGAACAAGAGGCAAACGGGGTGGCAGGTTCAAACGCAAATGTGCCAACTGCTGCACTGAACACAAAAAGGCCACATACTTCAATCAAAGTCAACAATTTTCAGTCTGGATTTATAAACAGAGCAAAAGTCAATTATGTCCTGCTAAAAAGAGATGCACGCCAAGTACATACAAAGTGACAGAAACACACATCAACCTCCTTAAATAAACATATAATTATATATATATATATATATATATATATATATATATATATATATATACACACACACACACACACACATAAAATTACACACACACACATATGAAAAAGACACACGCTACAAACACTAACAGAGGACAGCTGTCCGGCCACACCACCACCCCACGAAGTGGACTCTACAGCAAAGGTGTTAAAGAGACGGAGTGACATTTCTTGGTGACGGGAGGTTCGCTTCGCTTCACCAGCAGGGGACTCAGTCGTGGTGGATCCGCCTTCTGCAGTTCTGAAGGCAGAGCAGGCGGTCAAAAGGCGCACGGGCGTTCAATTTTACAAAGTAAAATGGCACTAAATCATCAAACTTACTTCTTGAACAAGACAAGGCTGCAAGCTGAGCTGTATGTACCAGCAACACTGATGGGAGACGCGGCGGGTTACAGGAACCCGTGAGGTGGCCTAGGCAGACGGCAGCACGGGGGCTCGGGAAGACGGGAGAAGCTCTCACGCACCGCGGGACGGACAGGTCAGTCGTCCCGGCCTGTGTGTGATCTGGCCTGGATTTACGTGAACGGGAGCAGCCCGTCTCGTGGCCTGTTTACTGCATCGCACGTCTGCTTTGACCACAGAAGAGAAGAGCGCTTTATCAGAAGGAAGGCCGCGTGAACACAAAGATAGCCACCCCACGCCGGCCTCCTTCAGAGCGGAGCCCCTCCTCCCACGCCCAGGTCCCACCGACTCGCTGTGCACGCGCTCCTCTGCCTCTTGAAACCCTGAAGCGAGGTGCCCCTGTCAAGTCTGGCGTCTGTTCTCTGTCCTGACAAGATACAAAACCGTGCGGGGAACCAGCCTTCCCGGAGCAGCTCCTCGGCCTCCGAGGGGTGGCCTCCCGGGCCGTTGTCCTCAGCTTGGCTTGAATGAGAGCCTCTTCTCTTCCTTATTAGAGGCTGTTTATTGACTGTTCCCGTTGACAGCGACTACCTACAGGGAAAGATGGCTGACGTATTAACAGCAAACCCAAGGCTGCACCGGTAGGGGCTGGTGTGTCCAGGTCCTCGGGAACAGAAGAGGCTTTCAGGCATGTTGATCACAACGCCTGGGGAGAAACGCACCTTGCACGGTGACCTGACATACACACATACACGGTCACCTGTAAATACACACGTTCAAGGAACAGGACCACAGAGCATTCATGTCACTAGGAAAGCAGTATTTTCTATCCTTTTCTTTCTTCCTTTTTTTTGTTTTAATGCAAGGCTATGACCCACCAAACTGATTTCAGAGCCATGAATAAACCATGATCTGCTGTTTAAAAACACTGACTTAAATGAAGCTCTTGCTAACTTCTCCTGGAGGATGTTGGCTCAGGGTTATCAAAACGGCCTGACGGGGAACAGCACTTGCGAGACGACACAGATTGGAAAATCGCGCAGTTCTCCCTCTCAGACCCCACACAGGCAGCACGTGTCCTGACGGTTTTAAACATCCGCGCTGAGCCTCTGAACCGAATGGCTGGTGTGTGCGGCTGTGCCCTCCCATGTCTCTCCTCCTGCGCCCGACAGCTCCCACAGAGCAGAAACCTGCATCTTTAGCCATGAAGCAAATGCACAAAAGATGTATCTTAAAATTACGAGTGAGAAGGAGTGATGATTTCCGAGGCTCACGGGGGAGCACCTCCCTTCTCCCGTGGCTGGGACAGGCGATAAAGCACCACCCGCCCGGGGCCTGCTGGCCGGCACCCGCCCCTCCGGAGGCTGCAAACGCATCAGAGGGACAGGGGCTCAAAGGGAGGAAGGGAGCCGTTTCCCACCTGCTTACCAGCTCGTCTGTGGCGCAAGGAAAACAGACCCTTTTGTTAAACAGTACAGAAATAAATCTGAGCCGGCTTTCCTGTCTCAGGCGGTTCCTGAAAACCCGATACTCTGCTTCCTAGTGTCAAAAGTCATCTTCAGGCAGACCCCTTCGCAAGAGTCGAGGCCTGGGGCCAAGCAGCGCCTCCTCCAGGCGGAGTTCTCTGGAAAGCCCTAAAAAGCCCGTACTATTCAGAAAAGGCAGCTTCTAAACGGAGGGGAGGAGAAGAACCCAGTCGAGCCCCCGGGAGCCCTTCCCGCTTGAGAGGCTGTTCTGTAGATGCCTCTTCCTGGGCGTGCTGGGGCCCCTCACTGGCAGCTCCTCTGCAGTCTGGTCTAAAGGCGGCGGGAGGAGGGGCGAGCGTGGCTTCCTCCGCGGCGGACCTGGACGGACACCTCCAGGTGTTGGAGAGAGGCGGATCCCAGGCTTCCTGGTCCGCGACGGGACTGGGATCCGGGCTCCCTCCACTCCTTGTGCTGAGCGGGACAGCCAGCAGCCCTGCTGGGAATTCTGTCTCTCCGTGTCATCAGCCCAGCACCAGGCACACACGCGGCCGGCACGGAAGGGTACACGTCTCCACACACCCACGCAGCAGCCCGGTGACTGGAACTGGAACAACTAGCTCCATCTCCAGTTGAGGTTCTGACCACGCTCCAGGGCACCTTGGTGTCCCTGTGACGCAGCGAGCCGAGCCACACCCCGAGAGGCCACTGTGACCCCACTAAGCGCTCCTGCTCTCAACACTGGACCTACGGCGTCCTTCCTGGGGCCGCGCCCGCGGTACAACCACACTTGTGGCCGACTGTCTGGGCGGCTCCGGGGGGCCGCTTTCCCCACCGCGCCAGGCTGGCTCCTTTGGGCCAGGGGGGCCTCGGTTCAAGGGTCCCCTTCCAGACAGGCCTTCCCTGCTGCTCAGAGAAGTACCAGTCCTGTGTCACGGCCCCACCAGCACACTTCAGAGCATCATATATTTTAATGTACAGTTCCATGTTTCCTTCTGATGTTGGGACCGTAAGGTCAGTGGGAGGGTGTCTTGTTACCGCCCAGAGCCTCGGACAGAGACCGGCCAGTCCAAGACAGGAATGCTGGATCCTGGATGCAGAAAGCTCAGAACCTCAGGAGCCCCCTCAAACGTGGGCATCGAGCGGCAGGTCTGGGGACCACTTCCACGTCGAGTTCAGCTAGACCTCGGACAAGCTGTCAGAGAAGGGTCACCGAGAAGCAGACAGACGGGGGGGAAGCGCCCAATTCAACAGGGACGGGGGGACGAGGCGCCAGTTCAGGCTTATCTCAGTGTCACCGACCTCTGTGAAAGCGTCCCCAGGGCACCAGCCACCCTCAGCGACATGTCGCCACCAAGAAGGCCAACCCAAGAGTGACGGGTGGGCCCATGCCGAGCCCCTGCCTCCCGGATCCCACCACCCATCAGAGACGCGCAGACGGGTTCCTCTGGGGCTCTGGGGACACGATGGCACCAGGAGAGGACACGAATGTGGGGAGGCTGACAACCCGTGTGGCGCTGCACAGGCCTGGACGTGGTCCCGCGGTGAAGGACACGGAAGCTCTCTGGCTCCCAGGGCGGCTCACCCACAGCTCCCTCCCCGACGGAGCCTCCTTCCCGCTGGCTGGAGAGGACGGACCTGGGAGACCGCACTGGGCGGGCGCACCTGACCGCGCGGGATGGGAGCGCGAGGCCCTGGGCGACCCGAGGCCAGCTGGCTGAGGATGCTCTGGGCCAGGGAGGACCTGCTCTGGTCTCAGCACAGCCCTCCGCCACAGGCCCGCCAGGCACGCACGTTCCCTGTGCTGCGCCGTCTCGTGGGGTTTTTTTCCCATTTCATTTCTAAATTAGCTTCCCGTGAATCATTACTCATCAGTGATGGGCAGGCGCTAATGAATCACTGACTTTCACCTTCAACCAGCCGATACAATGTATTCCTGTCGGTAAGAAGTGTGCTGCTTGCATCAAGCCTGGAATCCTTTGACAGTTTTCCTTCCCAACATAACACATGTGCACAATTCCGACTTGACAGCGGAGTAAATTCTCATTACGGCTACCGAGACCAGAGTGGTAAGCACGGCCGCGGCAGCCCCGAGCCCCTCGGCCCCTTCCTCCGTGCCCACCTCTGCCCCGGTGTCCCCAGCTGTGGCGGGGGGGTGGGTAACCCTGGGCAAGGCTGAGGGAGGCCCGGGCGAGCCTTAGCCAGCCCCCGGACGTGGCAGGTGCTCGGAGAACGTCACCTGCTGATTTTCTCCCTCACTCTGCACCAGGCGGCCGCGGACGCCCCCATATTCTCAGGCAACAGTTCTTGCACGTCCTTCCACTCGAGCCGTACCCGCAGGACTCACATAAGACCAGCACTCTTAAGATGGAGACCAGAGCTAAGTTAACAAAATGCTCGAGGTTTCCAAGCAGAAATCAACCCCCAATCCAGACCCAGCTCCAGCCACCGCTCCCGGACCCAAGGGGCTAAGCTGCTCTTCGAGGTTCCGACGAAGCAGGATGTGGCAACTCGTTTTATTCAAGACACCAGGTTGTTAGCTGTTTAAAATACGCTGTTTACACAATAGATGTTAATTATGAATAATTTTTGGGTGCGCTCTGCGCCTCCAGTGATCAGAATACTAACCAGCAGCCTCGTGGAACAGGTTCCACGTCTCTTGGACTCCCCGGAGCTTTCTGAACACCCCGATGTTCCTAGCACTTTGTTTCAGGGCTGAAAAATGTCCCTTAATTTCCAAGCACGGATCGCACCGCCAGTCTCTCAGAGGGCTCGGGAGGTAATGCGCCCTGCCGTGGCAACGCGCCCTTCCTCAGGCTGCCGGCTCGCCGAGATAATTAGAAACCGGGGGGTGCTCAGAGAAGGTTCACTGCAATTTACTTCCAGACACAGCAGCTTAATTAGAAAACAAATTCCTTCCCAGCTTTAAAGGCTGCTAAGTAACCGCCACACACCCCCAGTGCCTCCTCCCGCGTCTGGTGCTCAGGCTCTGACCCACACGTTCTGCAGATCTGATGAGGTGGCCGAGGCTGGGAAGGGGTTAATCCCTGACATCCGGGAACCCCGTGCAGCAACAGCTGCTTGAGACAAACCACATTCATCACAGAACTTGTGTGAAAACTTCCACCAATTTCTCTGGTGATGGCGAAGAGGAGGGTGAGGACCCCCTGGAGCTGGAGTTCGGGCTGCGTAGGGGCAGCGAAAGAAGGTGACGGAAGACAGCTGGAAAGGCAGGTCGTGGAGGTGACGCCTGGAGCCCCCACAAGCCCCCATACCTGATGCTCCGGGCCCCTCGGCTCCTGGGGGCCCCTCAGACGGGTCGTCTGCCGTGCAGCCTGAGCTCAGGCCGACAGTAACCTCTGGCTCCCGGGACGGAGCCCTTTCCTGCCTGCACCGCAGGAAGGGAGCTAGTGGCCGGGCCCAGCTTTCAGAGACCGATCTCTGGGCCTCAGGGCCTCTGGGCCAGGGAGGTGACACCCCCTTGGCCATAGGCACAGGGGTGACAAGGTCGCTGTGGCATTCTGCATAGGGCCAGGCCGGACCCGCACAGACCAAGACCATCAGGGCGGATGCAAGCGGGGTGAAGGATGCGGGGGCGGCACGTGGGAGCCCACTAGGCCGTGGCTTCTGCAGACCAGCCAGGAGACCCCCGGGGAGACGGGGGTGTCCCTCCCTCACTCCGCTCCTGTCGGAACCCCAGGCCACCTGGCACAGCGGGAAGACGCGCACACGCCCGGCAAACGTCCACCTTCTCTTCTGCCTCCATCCCTGGGCTTCGACGCTTGACTCCTCTCACATCCAGAGGAAAGGATTTCAACTTGTACCTGAACCAAAACACAACACGACACAAGAGGCGCCTGGGTCTGAGTCTGGACGGTGGCTTCCTGCTCTGTGGCTGTGGGCAAGTCACTTCACCTCCTAAAGGCTCAGCTTGCTTGGTGGTGCCGCCGGCAAGGATGGGGTGAGCCTCCGTGCAAGACACGCTGGCACCGAAGCCCCCGCAACGTCTCACTGGACGCCCCCCGCCCCTCCTCAGGTGTGTCCAGGCCACGTCCCGAAGGCGGGCGGCGCTGGTGCAGAGGAGGGGCATCCAGTGGACAAAGGGCACCTGGTGGAGAACGGCTGGCCCAGATGACGGCACTGCCCACAACGCGGAGGGGACTGGTGAGACAGCCTGGTCAGCCCACCTGGGGCAGCAGTGCATCGCGGAGCACGGCGTGGACTCCCCAGCAAAGATCCGCCCCGCACGAGTGACACGCTTCACCGACGTGCAGGTCGGCAACACAGTGAGCCGCAGCGCAGAGGGGACCCCACGGAGAGACAGAGCACAGCCCCGGAGGGGCAGAAGCTGAGAGCCCGCTGCAGCCAAGAGCTGCGTCTTCTGACCAGACCTCCCCAGAAGACGGTTACGAAACAGGTGAGAGCACCGAGACGTCTCCCCCGGGAAGGCGCTCCGTGCGCGGCAGGCATGGCAGCCGGGGGCCTGCTGCGTGCGGGCGTGCTGCGGTCCTGCCCAGCCTCGGAGCCGCAAAACCAGATCTGCTTCTTGCAAACTTTTATTACAGACCGTTAGCACAGCTGGGGAAAAAGATCTAAAAATTAAAAACACAACGGAACAGCATTTTCTTTTAAAGGGAAAAACGGAGGTGAAGGACTTGCACGTCCTCAGAAGCAGGTCTCCGGAGGGCCGGGAGACACCCACCCGGATCTCGCCTCTGCACAGCCTTAAGTACGCAGTCCGCCCTGGCAGGAAAGCCAGACGCTGCTCAACCCCGCACGCCCGCTGACCTGGGTGGCCACGGGGCGCCGCCTGCAGGAAGCGCGATGCGTGTGCGTCCCAGGTGAGTGGGCTTCAGGGAGCAATGGCTCAGACCCAGACCAGCGTGTCCTGAAGAGTGACCTGCGGCGAGGACTCGAGGGTTGCAAGGTGACTTGTTCCTACTCTTTTGGTCACACCGTCACACCTCACACTCCACCAAAGTCTGGAGGGTAAAGTGGGTTCATTTCGGATATCATCACAGTGCCAATTAACCTGCACAATGAGCTTTTCTAAAATGAAACCTCTCTGGAGAGGCCATTACCGCTTTTTAAACTGCGCAGCTGGACGTGCGCATATAATTTTCCCTAAGTGGCATGGCGGCATTCACCTGAGGGTGGGCGGGGTCAGTGTACCAAAGACACTCTGCCCCCTCAGTCTTCATCGGAAACCTAAATGGCTTCAGAAGTGCACAGTGGTATCGCCCACTATCCAGGCTGCAGCTTGGGGAAAGCGTTACGGGAATAGAGCACCGGGGGTGGGGGTGGGGGTGGGGGGTGGGCTGGCGCCCAGAGCCGGCAGCACCACACGCTCCTCAGACGCGGGGCGCGGGGCGTGTCCCACGAGCGTAGCTCCTGAGGGGGACACGAGGACTCCAGCCACGGCTGTCGCAGTCCGTGGTCTTCCCCCCACACCCCCTCCTCAGCCTGATCCCCACTCAGAATGTTATCTTTTTTTTTTAATTGAAGTACAGTTACAACGTGTCAATTTCTGGTGCACAGGCGGCATCAGGACGTACTCTGACGTTGCCGGCTACTAATTACGTTCTCCTTTTTAAATTAACACACAGACGCCCCGTTTGTCAGCATTTCACCAGCATTTCGCGGGCACGGGAGTGGGGTGGGGGGGCGGGGACGGAGAATAGAGGACCCTGTGAACCAGCCCTCGGAAGCCCAAGTGTGGGCTCACCAGCTGAGCTGGGAAGGCCACTCAGTGCCGGGGGGCGGGTGGTCAACACCGAGCGTTTCCAGGAGCACTGGTGGCCACGACGTCTGAGGGCCCGGCTCAGGGAAGTAGTGCTCCACGAAGAGCGCTAAAACCTTACCGTGTGAGGTGCCCGCTTCTGCTGTTCAGCTGTCACTAACGGGTAGGCGCAGCGAGAGTGACGGCTTCCTCCCCGTAGGAAGCGCCCCCCGCGTCCTGGCGGGTCCCCCCGCCCCCGCCCCCAGGCCCAGGGGTCCCTGCTGCGCCTCCTGCTGTCCTTGTGACCCCCCCTTACAGGGCGTCTTCCCCGCATCACACATGCGTCTCACCCGAAGTCGGGCCGCGGTGAGTTGGCTTTTCTGGGCACGCGGCGCTGCGACGTCAGCCCGGTAGCTGCGACCACCGCTGCGCTCAGGGGCGGGGCTTCCCGCCACCCCCCGCCCCTCCAGGGGCTCTCGGAGCGGCTCTCCCGAACTCCGCTCTCCTGTTCTCCCCACACTCCCGTCTCTTCCCGGAGGTCACACGAACGGAGCCAGACCAGGTCCCCTTTCACCCCACGCAGGACTTCTGGGAGCCCGTGAGGCTGTGGCCCGGCCGCCCTCACTTCTTCCTGGTGTGGTGCCCCCTGTTCACGCTTTCGCCCCCGAAGGACACGCTGGTTAAGCTTTGGGTGGTGATGAGCACAGCTACTACCAACCACCCCTGTACGGACTCTGAACCCAGCCTCCACTCCTCTGCGAGGAGTCCCGGGAGCAGGCCCACGGGCGAAGGCGTTTAAAGTGCCCAGAGACCGCACCCCTGTCCGCGGAGGCCGCACCGTTTGGCCTCCGCACAGCACCGCGGGGAGGCCTGGCTGTCCCACGTCCGCACGGCCCCTCGTACCATCAGCCTTTCTTGTTTCGGTCCCTCTGCTGTCCTGCTGTGGTTTAATTTGCGTTTCCCGAACAGTCAGTGATGGGGAGCATCTTGTGTGCTTGTTGGCCATTGTTAAATTCTCTTTGGTAAAGTGTTTCTCCACGTCTTACGTTCATTTTTAAGTTGAGTTGGTTTTTTTCCTCTTATTTTTGGGTTTGGAGATATCTTCATGAATTCTGGACGCACATTCTTTGTCACCTATGTGATCTGCAAATATCTTTCCCAAGTCTGTGGCTTGTCTTTTCTCTCTTGTAGCAGTGTCTTCCAGAGAGTAAACATTTTAAATTTTGATGAAGTCCAATTTACCAATTTCTTCTTTTGAGGATTGTGCTTAGGGTGTCAAGTTGCTGTGCACATTTTAAATCTGAGACAGTGACAGGACAGGAGCCACCGTCCAGACACCAAAGTCGTAAAGGGAGGGCCTGCGTGTGGGAGGGACCGCAGGGACACGTCCAGAGACCTGGCTGCCAGGCTGTGGGTGGGAACTGAATGCCAGGTTCCTCTTCAGTAAAATGGGGGTTAACTAAATTTAAAAACAATTTTTTTAATTATGCAATTTTTAAGAGCTCTTTTTAGTCTAGAGAACTCAGAACATGTGACACTGTCTGTCTAGGCCCCTGTGGCTCATCAGACAGGAGCAGAGCTCAATTGGGGACGGTTACTACTGCGCTGAGTGACCAGGAGGGGCCAGGCCAGACGGAGGCGGAGCCGGGACCCCGCCCAGCATGTGAGACGGGGTGCGGGAGGGCCAGGCAACCGAGCCCGCTCCCAAGAGCTCTGGAGACACCCACAGTCACCGGCGGTCACCTCGGTGACGAACAGGATGTCCTCCAGACCGAAACCTTGTCGGGGAACGAGCCAGACAAGCCAGGCGACCGGGCAGATCAAGCGTTCTCTCGTTTCAGACTCCTCTCTGCATGGCGCTTCTTGACGGCTGCACTGTGTGTTTAGCACCCTCTGGTCCCAGCCCTCCTGGAGGTGAGGGGGGTCGTGCGGGTGTGGCCGGGCCAAGGGCACACGTGGAGGCCAGTTAAAGTGCACACTCAGCGCCCGAGCGCAGTGACCCACGGGCACGGGCCGCCTGACGTAGACAGGAGGGGGCACGGCCAGCAACGCACACTCCCTGCCGTTACCAGATCGCACCAGCTCTCCCCAATTTGGAGAAAATCAGCAGGTACTTGTGCCCAATAAACAGTTGTGAGAAGAAGGAAGAGGCAGCTCTCCACCGCTGCGCCTCACACCACTGGGGGGGCGCGGAGGTCCCGACGGCGCCCTCCCCGACCCCTGTGAGTGGGACACACTGGTCTGCAGTTCCCGCTCTGGCCGAGCCGGCGCAACCGGTTCCGATCACAGCTCTACTGCGGGCTCCAAGCCCAACCCCACGGCCCCACCAGGCGGGCAGCACCGCTGTGTCAGTGCACCCCCCACCCCGGCCCCGCCCGGCCTTGGCGGCGCTGCCCTTCCGGCAATGGCGCCTAGGGCTCCTTGCTCGCGGGGCAGTGGAAACCGAGACGCACTGGGAGCAGAGGGACCACGGGCCTGCTCATCTCCCTGCTGGCACCAGCCGGGGCCCATTACCTCCTCCTCCTCACCACAGCCCGTCCTGCTTCCTGAAGTGAACCGGTGCCATGGCCAGTCACACGGTTTCCTTAGACGTTCATCCAAAATTTAATAGGTGAAATTATACTCAATCAATTGCTTGCAGGTGTCCTAACTATATTTTGTTGATTCCTTCTTTTAACTGTATTTGTACTTATATTTTTACAAGTCTAAGTTCTCATAAAAAAATTAAACACGATGGAAAAAATTAGTCCCTTCACACTGTGCCTCCCCGATTCTTGCTCCAAATTCCACTCTCCTGCCCAGAGTGCAATGCAAATTCTCACTTCACGCCTCGAGACATGCACACAGTCACACGGTGTGGTCAGCACCCTCCTCGTATCTGCCACGTGACGAGCGGTCCCCATGGGAAAGTGGGGCACTGAGTCCACGGTGCCCTGTGGTGCCTGTTCAGGCCAACATTCTTGTATGTTTCCTCTGATCTGTGGGCAAGTCGTTTTCCAGGAGAGTAACCTAGAAGCTTGCTTCTCCTACCCGATTTAAGTAAATTCAGGCCTTAGCTGTTTTAGCATGTGATTTTGTATACCAAGACTTAGAGAACATCTATCTTGCACGTCAGTTCTAGAGAAAGTGGGGTTCAGCGCAGAAGCGTTAGGAACCACTTCAGTGAATCAGGATGAGTGAAATGGACATGGAAACAAATAAACAAAAAAAACAGGTCAAGTTTAGGATCTGCAATATGCAGAGACTTACCTTCATGTGCAGAGACCTCCGCGTGCAGAGACCTCTACGTGCAGCGATCTCTACGTGCGGTGATTTATGTGCAGAGATCTCTACGTGCAGTGATCTCTATGCACAGAGATCTCTACATGCAGTGATCTCTATGTGCGGGGACCAACCTGCACATGACTGGTCTCTGTGTGCAGGGATTTCTATGTGCAGAGATCTCTACCTGCAGGGATTTCTACGTGCAGAGATCTCTACCTGCAGAGATCTCTACGCGCAGTGATCTACGTGCAGAGATCTCTACGTGCAGTAATCTCTACGTGCAGAGATCTCTACGTGCAGTGATCTACGTGCAGAGATCTCTACGCGCAGTGATCTCTACGTGCAGAGATCTCTACGCACAGTGATCTCTACGTGCAGTGATCTCTACGCACAGTGATCTCTACGTGCAGTGATCTCTACCTGCAGAGATCTCTACGCGCAGTGATCTACCTGCAGAGATCTCTATGTGCAGTGATCTACGTGCAGTGATCTCTATGTGCGGGGACCGACCTGCACATGACTGGTCTCCGTGTGCAGGGATCTGTATGCTTTGCTTTGGCTCAGTGTCGGGAGTATTTATAAATGTTCAAAACAGTTCAGCTTTTCTTCCTTTCCTTTTAACGTGGCTCCGCACTCAGCTGTGTCCCATGCTACGCACTGACATAACAATCACAAGCGTGACCTCAATCCGAGAACAAAAGAACACCCCACATGAAAGGAAACATCTTGAGCTGATAGGTACTTCTGAGAATCAAGAGTGAAAATGGGAGACTTCCCATCACACCGGAGGCCACAACAGCTTAAGAACCTGACTTACTTTTCTATCAGATCCAGCGTGACTCCAGGCACCAGACTGACGCATTTCTGCATGCAAAACCTGCAGAGAGAGAAAGGAGAGTGAGTCACAGCAGTGGGATATTGGACGGAAACGCAACAGTCCCACAGGAAAATCAGAGAGTGGAAGGTGGGGACGGGGACTGTTACGCTGAAGAAGTAAACCCAGATTTTTTTTTCCATCAGCGTTTAGGCTTAGGAAGAAAATCTCCCTGAACCTGTCCAGGGGCAGGAACATGAGAGCGGCGGCGGGAGGAGAGGAACACGCCGGGGGGCCAGCGGGGCAGACCCTGGGCCCGGGGCAGGGCGGGGGGGCGGGGGGACTCCACAGGAGAAGTGTCCACCCGGATGATGAACAGACAGCACTTTTCTGTTTTCCTTCTTGAGGAAGCAAGCTGGAGAGAGTGATGCAAGAATCAATGAGCCACCTCCAGGCACATAGAGAAAATCTGTGAGCGCAAAGAGAAACGAATTCAATGGTAGCATTTTAATGATCATAAAGTCACAGGAGTCAGAGCTGTGAGACTCAGTCCTCTCTGCAGAGCCCTCCTTCCTGCAGGGCTGGCGGCCTCCTGGAGCCCTGAGCGGTGGTCGGGCTCCACCTAACGTGTGGGCACTGACAGAAGGTCCGGAACCATCTTCCCTTCTTCCTGCAGGGGGGTTGGCAGCTGGCAGGGCAGAATCAATGGGGGCGCTGGGTGAACAGGCAATTTAGTATTTGTCGTGGGAGAAATGGAAAACATTTAACTCGCCTGCTTTAAAAATTCAGAACAAATAACCCCCAGTAAAACAGCAGCATCAGGCTCGCAACAAATACACCTGTGAAATGTGTTTCTGCGTCACTAGCTGGACGGGAGGCGTGGGGGAGGGCTGGGGAGGGCTGGGGAGGGCTGCGGGCTCAGGGAGGGGCCGAGGACAAGGTCCGGCGCACTCAGGAGACAGGAGAGAAAGACAAGGCGGCAGAGAGACCTAGAGGCCAGGGGACAATGGACCTGGCTGTGAAGATGGAGCCTGGTGGGACACCGGCTCCCAACCCGCAGCCTCCGTGTGGGGACCCGCGCGCCCCGCCGGCCAGCGCTCCCCGTCCACAGAGCAGAAGCGGCAGAAGTCAGGGCCACAGCTGCCCGACAGGCCGCAGCCCTCCCAGGTGCAGGCGGCGGGCTGCCCGGACGCCCCGCCCATCAATCGTCCAACACCCCCTTCTGCTTACTCCGCACCAGCCGCGGCCGCCCCCCGCCCCCGCGCGGCTCCGACAGCGGCTGCACGTGGCTCAGGGTCCCCAGCGGACAGCCACGGTCCGCAGGAAGCGCATTTTCCACTCCAATTTGGAGCCCTGTGCAGACAGGGCTGCTCCGTTGTCTTTTCCTCAGCGGCACACTTACTGCCTGGACCGCTGTCTTCGTGATGACAGAATAGCCTGTACCTGACTAATCCCCTTGTCAACAACAGTAACAGAAACGCAGAAAACGAGCCCGGAGCAAGCAAACAGACACGGCGAAAGGGAAGGGAAGGGCGCTCTGGGCAAGATCCGCCCTAACCGGCTTTCCCACACGTGCTCCCCCACTCCCACGGCGCGGGGCACAGGGCTCCCCGGGAGCGCCCAGGATGGGAGATCAGAACCCCAGGCGGCCAGGAGCCAAACTTGCCGAGCAAGCTCTCCTCCAGTCCGGGGCTGACTGCGTGGGTGCGGGACCAGACCCAAGGGGCCCCAGGGACACCAGAGCTGAGGGGCTGAACACGCAGAGTGGAGGTTTCCACACCTGCTCGCCAGTGTGCACGCGGACGGGGACGGCCGGCGCCACGTCAGGGGGCGCAATCAACACCCGGGGCTTGCATGGACACCCGGACGGCTCGTGCCCTTAGCTACAACCAGGGTCCGGGAGTCAGAACCACACCCCAGAACTAGGACCAAAGTCAAAGGCAGTCCTACAGCCGAGAGACCACAAGGTCAATTACATCATCTGCACAGAGCTGGACGCTCTTCGGGGGAAGACAACAGAACCCAGAGTTTCTCATCCACGATGGAGGGCGTCCTACCTAAAATCAAGAGGGAAAGGTTAACAGTGCCAGACTCAAAGTTGACCACATTCTGGAGTCAGACTTTAAAATCATCAAAATAACCTAATTATTACAGATGCTGCCCTGTAACTCGCCCCGGTACAGCAGGCACAGTGCAGGAGCTGACGCACACGACGTCGCCTTTTTCAGTCTGTGCGCGCGGCGACACGGGCGCCTGAGGCACAGCTGCGTGCGTGCGGAGGGTGGGCGCGGCCCTCCTGGGGGAGGCGGCTCTGACTGTCTCATCGAGGCTGAGCACACACACTTCCCGACTTCTTGCCAATCCTGGGTTTATCAGCAGAAAAGGAAAACAAACCTTCCGCCTCGCTGACAGGTGAGCAGTGACGCATCGCTGGAACTTCTTTGACTGTTACTGAGGGCAGACGCCGACCAGGGATTCTCCCGGTCCTCTGTATCTTCCTTTCGCCTGCTGCCGCTCCACGCCCTTCTTGTCTGGGTGACTTTAAGTGTTTACACGCGGACAGAGTTGACACTCGGTTACCCGTGACGCGGTTTCCCCATTTTACAATTTTACTTTAGCTTTTGTTTGTTGTTTTCTTTGCCGTACAAAGCTTGAAAGCAGCATCTAACAAAATCCATCACATCCTCTTCAGCTCTTTAATTCTAACTGGCAGCTGTTACAGAAACTACTTCTGTGAGGTTTTTTTACGTTTAAAACCTCAGTATATTTGGAATTTATTTTACTAAGGCAAGAGGTAGGGATTAAGAAGAATTTCAAGTGGTCAGCCGTGGGCCCCAGGTAATAACCGAGCACTTCATTCTTTTTCCAAATGACAGCCTCTTACGTAACAGACGCTGTTTCTGGAATTCTCTACCCTGTTCCAAAGATGCAAATGTCGGCTCCTACTTCACCTGCGCCTTCAGAATGCATGTCAGTAACTAGCAGGACAAGTTTCCTTTCACAAACCTAATTTTTAAAAAAATTTTCATGGCCATTCTCAAACATCTACCCTTCCAGTTGACCTTTAAGAGCACGTCACCAATGTGTGTCAAATCGACGGTTTAATTCGGGGAGAATTTCTACCCTTAATCTTCTGTCTCAGCGTGGAGTAGCAGCGTGGCCGCTCCCTTCACGTGTTCAAACGGCCCTCCGCACCCATGAGCCAGGGCTGTGGACCTTCTGCGCACCTGTCCCAGGCGCTCAGCGTTCTCGCTGTTACTGCTGCTCCTGCGAGCCAGGTTTACTTTCCCGCCCAGTATTTCCTCGCTGGCTATTTGTAATATTTAAAAAGGGCGACAATTTTAAGGAAATTATTGTGAAGTACACTCTGTATGAAGCACATACAAGACACAGATGTGAGTTTAAGGAATAATAAAGTTACAAAACCTAAAAGGCCCCCCGCGGCCCCGCCATGGCATGTGCCCCGCGCCCCGTGGCGGCCTGGACACCCGTGGTACTGACTTGTATTCACTTAGCGACCAGTCGCGCTGCTGAGCACGCACATTACTGCTGATAGTTTTCCAACAGGTTTTACTGGCTTCCTCAGTTGTCGCAAAGTTAAAACTGAGATCAGACACAAACAATGCAAATCTGCCTTCTCGTTAGAATGTGTGCACCTTTCACTCCGTTCTCATACCTGCTCATCATATTGTCTAGTGCTTCCAGGACAGTTTGTTGAGTGAATTCCAGCTGGGACACCCCCACCCTCAGATCACACAGAGACACAGCGCTGAGGCATCAGCGCAAGATGGGAGCCGCTGGGTTTGAGGACAGTTTCCCTCATGTGAAGGAAGTATTCTTCTGTTTTTACTGCAAGTTTTTATTAAAACTCATTTTTAATTTTATCAGGTTAACTTTCCTCCTCTCACCTATTAAGACGATGAATTCTACTAATAGGCAGCTTAACAGAAAGCCACCAGCGCAGCCCTGGACGAGCTCACTTGGCCAGGCACACGGCCCTCCCACTCCGCCACAAGGCTGACTGCTGGCGTTTCACTATGAAGTCTTTGCAGTGGCAGCACGCGCACGTGCGTACAAGTGTGTGTCTGTGTGTGCACATCTGTGCGTGCGTGTGTGTGCCCCTGTGTGTGTATGTACACGTGTGTACAGGTGTGTGTACAAGTGGGTCTGTGTGTGTCTCTGTGTACAGGTGTGTGTCTGTGTGTCTGTATATCTGTGTGTACAGGTGTGTGTCTGTGTGTGCGTGTCCGTCTGTGCGTGTGCACACACACCGCACCTGTCGGGCCTGGCGCCCCAGTCGGGGCAGCTCCCTGCAGAGAGCGGGCAAGCTCCCGCTGGCTGAGGCGCCGCCCAGGCTCACACTGTTTCGTTACCACGTCTTCCATCCCATGTTTCGGGGATAATTATCTGTTTGTTGAGTCTTCACTGTTTCATTTTTCTTGCTTCTCATTTTTTAAAATTGCTTTCTGTTTCCTATACTCTACTTCTGACCGATTTCAAGGTCACCCAAACTTTGGAACTAACCTTGGCTTCTTAAAGTGTTCCTTCCCTTGCTAGTTCTCTTTTCACCTTGATGTACAGTTTTCTCATCTCAATGTTCATTTTTTCAGAGCCCACTTTTCTATCACTTCACTGAGGGCACCAGGCATGTGCTGCCTCCTTGCCGGATCCCCGTGTGACCACACCTGAGTTCATGCTGCTCAGGTGACTGGGGTGGGGGCTGCTCACCAGGAGGACCAGACCTGGATGACAGGTGGGGACTTTCAGCCCCACGCTGACCTCCAACCTCTGACCTCAGGGAGGAGGGGGGCTGGAGACTGACCTCAGAGGAATCCTGAACGAGAGCTCCCAGGCTGGTGCTCTCTGGAGGGGTGACCCCGCTCCAGCGGGAAAGACGGGGCTCCCAGGGTCTCGCTCAGCACCTCCCGGGCAGGCCCAGCCAGCACCTGGGTCAAAGGGCAGACGTGGGGCAGGAAGGGTCTTGCGGAACTGAGCCCCACTGTGGGCTGCTACTCGAGCTCTGATTCAGCCCCCAGAGTGCCGGCTGGCGTCCCGGGGTCCTACGGGCTGGCACTGCGGCCTCCGCAGACGGAGGTGACGGAGACGCCATGAACCTCCACAGATCCGCCACGTCCTTCGGAGCGTGAAGCACGCTGCCAGGATGTCAGGAATCTTGGAGACAGCTCGAAGTGGCAACGTGCTATTAAAATAAAACAAGCAAGTTCCCTGACATCTCACTTAATCCAGCAGGTTAAAAAAAAGACAAAGCAACAAACAAAACCACACATGAAACAGTGTCAATCATCTGGTGTTCGCAACTAAATTAAACAGTACATCATGTGTATTATTAGGAGAAAAAAAGTAGAAGACACTCTCCTAACTTACAAACTTTAAATAGCTGCCACTTTTAAGCGGACAGAAGGGCCTCCTCTCCTCGGGAGCTTCTGGGCCAGTAATCATGACAGGCCACAGGTGAGGCCCCGGAGCTGCTGTCCCGGCAGCCGGCTCACAGGGAGCTGGGCATCCTACCGGCCGGGGGACACAGCGCGCCTGGCCTGTGCTTCCTGCCGCACCTGGTGGTGAGCGGACCCTGTCTGCCCAGTTCCCAGGAGGAGCCCGGGGGTTTGCCGGGGTCCCGAGCATGTGCCGACTGACAGCAGGAGAGAACCCTCAAGGGCACAATGCGAACGCTGCAAGGGTCCTGTTATTTTGATGCAAAAGAGATGAAAAGGTCACGACAGTTGTGGTTATGTGTTTACATATGGAGGGGAAACACCATAGCGTCTGCCATTTACTAAAAGCAGCCACAAAAGGAAACAGAGCACATGACAAACGCGAGATCTGGGTGACGTGTGCAAGGGGGCTGTTTGTTCTCTCGATTGTGCTGCAGAAAGACTGAGAGCCGTCCTGTGATGGGGGGCTGGGGGCAGAGGGTCAAAGCAGACGTCCCTACGTTGAGTCGAGGTCAGGACAACGGCCCAGGGAAGGATCTAACTTCTCGCAGCTTAAGCAGTTTGTGTCCATTTTGGAAGCAGGGCACGATGTAACGGGGGCTACTCCCAGCCAGCTCCTCCCTGGGGTCATTAACAGTCGGTCCTGGCGGAGAAGCCCCTGCACTGATTTGCAAAAGCAGGAAACCAAGACTCTATCCCAAGGGGTCAGCTCCCACTCAGGGGGTGATGCTCACGGCCCCCAACCACAGAAAGACACCCGGAACACACAACAAGCTCCCCTGATGCGCTTCCAAGCCTTCCGGAGCCTGTTTCCATGGAATTCGCCTCGTATATTTAGAATCCAGCTCGTTCAGGACAAACTCAGATGCTCCAGGCTCCTTGGCCTGATTCAGATCCTAACATGTAATTTTACCTGATAAACTGAAAACCACCAGGATGGTGTTCACACTGCCAGCCGACAACGCTGAGGAGTGACACATACGCGTCCCCTGGAGGGAGCCGGTAGTGGGGGGGGGGGGGGCAGAGGACAGGAACTTCCCCCGGGAACACAGGGCCCCGATCCCCTTCCCCAGTGACCCTGTGAGCCCCCGCTGCACAGCCCTGATGTGCAGGCGTCTGTGCGTGCCCTGACAGTGCTGAGGGGCGGCTGGGAGGCGGGGGTGGACGCTGCCCCCCCCCCCCCCGGGAACTGAGGTCTCTAGTACAAAGGAAAACAGGGCACAGAGGCCGAAAGGCAGTGTCTCCGCAAACGCACCTGTTCGCGCCCACACGGCAGCGGGGGCCTCGCCTGTCCCTGCTTGTCTCGGGTGCAGGATGGCCTTACGGCAGACCCAGAAAATCAGAATTTATATGAAAATTAAGCGGCCCTTTTCTTGAACCGAGGTGCGGGGGCCTGGACCCAAGACCTCGTGCAGGCGAGGTACCTGCTCCACCACTGGGCTCCACCCTCCCCAGGTGATGCTTTCAAATCACAGAACCGAACCCGTAGCTGGCATCCTCTCCCGCGTTTACTAGCACATCTCTCCTGCCCCCTGCTGCGCGCCTTCTGCGTTAGGAAGCTCCGCCCTGCCCTCATCTTCCTCTCCATCCACAAGTGCACACTGGGGTCAGGGCGCGCCTGCGGGCACACAATGCAGGCGATGCAGGCGAAGACAGGGCCACCCCCGTGAACAAGGAGCCTCCCGAGGGTGCGGCGGCCGAATTTCGAGCCAAGTACCACCCGAGGGCCAGCTTCACAGGGGCTGACCCTGTTTAAACACATAGCCCGCAACGCGCTGGGAGCAGCAGTGTGCGCGACACACGGCCGACCTGCGAGGATCATTTTAGAATCAGTCCCCATCACGGGGAGCTGATGTCACTGCACGGCTCTGAAGTCCCTGCACGTCCGGCGGCCCCAGCCAAGCCCTGATTCCTCTCCAGACGCAAGTGAGAGAAGAAACAGGCTGCAAGGGATTTCACACAGGACTGGAGACCAAGAGGGACGATACGACCAACCCCGCTGGCGTCCCAGATGCTTTACGCACTTTATGGGAACAATGCAGACGGCCCTTCCTCCCTTCCTCCCTCCCTCCCTCCAGAACCGTGGACTCTCCCCTCAAGGAGACCCGAGGGCAGCAGCCAGGTCAGAATGCAGCCACCAGGCTGTGCACGCAGGGTCAGCGCAGACTCCATCACAGACTCCCCGCGCGAGGCTGCGCCCCAACCACGCAGAGAACCGCCGGGTGCCCCGCCACCGCGACCGTGCACACAGGCCCCGCTCCTAAAAACAGTGTAGGAAGGAGCCGCCTGTGAGAAGCCCCCTGTGCTTTAAACCCAGGAGCTCTTCCTGTGAAAAAACTGGAATTCTCTGACTCACTTCCCAGGTTTATCTCCTAAGTGAGTGCTGGGGAGAGGAGCCAATGCGGAGAAGGGCTTGGGGTTTAGGGCGGAAGCTGCGAGCTGGATCCGAGAGAGCTCGTGGGACTGGAGGGAAGATGTGGACGTGACCCCTCCACCTGCCCACCCCCCCAGCTCAGCCCGCCCTGCGGTGTCTCCCAGGGACTCCGGTAAGAGCAAGGTCAGGACAAGGTGGTTTATTAAGCACCTTCCGGGCCGGACAGTGCGTCCGTTTGCCACCCTGAGTCCCACTCCACAGGGGCAGAAGGCCAAGGTGCAGACGCTCTGCGCCCACCAGCCAGCTACGTGGCTGTGGGCGAGCTGTCCGCGGACCCGAGTGCCAGGCACTCCCATGGGGCAAAGGCCTCGCGACAACTGAGTCAGAGCAGAGGAAGGAAAGACGGACACCCCAGAAGAGCAGAGACGCCCCGGCTGAGTGAGGGTGGGGCTGGGCGCAGCCGCCCTCCGGGGACCACCGCCAGGAGCCCACGGGCACGCCTGTCTAACAGGCAGCAGAGACGCAGAGAAGCCCAAACACCAGCAGATGAGGGCTGCGCACTCCCGGGCCCAGTTCTGATCTGACCGCTCTCATCAGCAGAGGCTGCGTTCAGCCTTGTGCCGGCCACCCACGGCCTGTCTACGTGCTGTCTTCCTCCGGACGCCAGGCACCCTGGTGTCCCATCTCACAGTTAAGGCTGGACGGGCCGTGCCCCAGCACCTACGTGCTCCTGCGCCCATGTCTCTGGTCACACTTAAGGAAAATAAAACACCATGATTCTGATTCCTGGTGGGCAGGCCCCTTCTCAATTAAGTGCCTGATAAGTACCAGGTATTTCAGTGCCTTGTGAACCGTGAGTCGCTGCCCCCAACTCAGAAGCAGGCGGACACGGTGGTGACACCGCCGGTCCAAGGGCTGCAGTGGACCCAAGCCAGGGGCACCAAACCGGCGGCCACGGCCACATCAGGTCAGCTGGAGGGAAGGAAGCCCAGGCAGGCCGTCGGCTTCTCCGTGATCCCTCAGCCGTGGAAGCACCGGCAGAGCAGCTCCGGGAGGGGGTGAGGGGCGAGGACAAGCCCTGCTGAGAGCTGAGCGGCTGCCCGGCACCCTGGCAGCAAACGAGCGAATGCAGGCTGATTTTCCAATTACCGTCTAAATGTGAGCTGTGTTCCTTAACGTGCCGGAGACACAATCTGTCCATGTGCTCCTAACCACGTAGGAGGCCTGGAAATTATGACTTTACCTGCTGTCTATCCTGATCTACGGTTACGGTTTCAGGTCAGCGGCTGGAGACGCTGGCCTCCACGGAGACTCTCTCCAAACTGGCCCTCAAGCCTCCGGAGGCAGGGCAACCCCAGGGCAGGGCGGGCGCAGCCTGAGCCCAGAGAACCCCAAATGCCTCTGCTCACACAGGAAAGCCCTGGCTGCATCAGGATTTCATCCCCCCTCATCAGCACGTGTGCACGAGCACCGAAGAAGGAGAAACACAGATGACGCTGGCCCCCAGCCCCTGTCCCTGCGCCACCACAGCGTGGGCAAGCCCGCTCCTCACAGGATACCGAGTGCCCGTGCACCCAGACGGGCGCCTCAAACAGGACACCAGGCACCTCATTTTTGTGGACAATCTTGGTGCTTTTATAGGGAGCAGCTTAAATCCGTACGAGGAAGGCCAGTTTACTGCAACACCCACGTGCAATGGTGGAGCTGTCACACCTGGTCCGGCACGGCCGCCCAGTCGGCCCAGTGAGGTTGTCTTTCCAGTGCTTTTGTCTCAGATTCTTCTCTGATGTATTGAAGTCATCACTGCAGCCTTCTTCTGGCTCACAGCTCTCCTCGTCCCTCCTCTGATTCTCAGCCTCTCAGATACTTTGCTGTGAACACTCGTCCTGTGACACACGCTGTGTATCATGACGACTTTTACCCCATCTTTTAGGAGGCGGATTCAACTCGCTTACACTGAGATACCACTTTCCTTTCAAAACCCATTTCGGTGCCTCACTTCTCACTTTCCACTGACCACGCTTTACTTTTTCTCTGTCTCTACCTTCCTTTGGAGAGAAGCAGCTGTCTGCCCTTGCGTGGGCACGGCGCACGCGGTGCGCCCTTTGGTTGGGCGTCTCTAGCACACCGGGGCCTGTGCCCGCACTCCTTTTCGCGACCCATGTCGTGGCAACCTGAACTTCAACTCTGCCTTCCTGGCCTCTCCCTCTTCCCATCTTTACCTCTTGGTGAGAACTCTGCAACCCAGCTCCCCAGCCCTGATCCCCCCCGGTCACACCCAGAACGCTGCCTTTCAGCCCACCCCTAAACTGCCAGCTTCCTCAGTTATACCTGCCGTGGCCCCTGCGCCCCCGACCTCCCTCTGACTGCGCCCCCCAGGACTCTGCCCGGCGTGCCGGGGGCGCCTGTCGGCCTCACTGCTCCTGGCCAGGAGCAGCTCACTCCACGGAGGAGGGGTGGGTGCCGTCCTTCCCCCCTCCCCGCCTCCCTTCTTTCTTTCTGAGCCCCCGACGAACTGAGCAGCTGGCACCCTCCGGCCCTCCCGGGCCCAGGGCTCTCAGCACCCAGGGCCCCACGTGGTCCGACTCCGGAGTGGACCAGCAGCCTGAGGACTGGGCTTGGGAGGGAGTCGGCGCCCCGGCCCTCTGTCTGTTTCAGTTCCTTTCTTAACAGCACAAACCAGGTTCCCGCACGTCCATCAGCTGCTATTAAAGGGGCTGTCACAGCGCACTGGGATATTCGCCCCGACCGAGTGTGTGCCAGACGGGAGCGGTGAGAGCACGTCGCCTGGTTTGGGGAGAAAAAACCTGTTCCTCCAAGTGGGCACACGACAGACCACACCATGTGAAGGACTTCGGAAACGACCCCAGAGCCGTGCCGGGGTTTGAGCAGTGGGACCAGGTTACGGTGACGGCTGTACTGTGAGGGCCACCAGGGCAAGAAATCCCTTTAAATAAATTCAAGTTAAATCTACTACCACTGAGGTCTAAGACGCAAAGTGAGACGTGACTACAAAGTGAGCTGGTAGGACAATTCCATTCCTCAACACGTCCAGATGGTTCTGAGAGGGTCCCTGAACTTCCCTGCCTTCAAATATAAGAAGTAAGGCAGTCATTTCATACAGTTTTGTATAAAGCAGAAGAAGATCACAAAACATACGGCACTGATTGGATGGGCAGGCAGAAAGTTCTCTCCAGAATGAAGCTGCACTTCAGAAAACTACGGAGAACAAATGGTTAAACCCAGCTTCAAAAACCAGCAACAGTTATGTTTCCAGTGGTGACTGACTGATTCTTGGCTGCATCTTCAGGACAACATACAAAGCACGTGCCGTAAGTGCCACACAATGCGGAGCAAGTGTCTGCAGGGAGAAGGAGCAGGGCGCGGCGTGGGGCCTGGCCGGGGCGGGGCTGGCCAGGCACGAGGCCGAGGCCTTCCTGCAGGCAGAGCGGCGCTCATCCTCCGCCCTCAATGCTTAAACTCCTCGAAACCCCTCAGTGTAACTGAAAGAGGGAAGCAAGTGTCCTGACCCCTGTTCTGCCCAAAATGACATGTGCCACAGCCACCAGCAGATGCGGGGCTGCGTGCAGCCCCATGCGATGGCAGCGGTCTGCTGTACGGCCGGCCCCACAGCTAGTAAAGTGCCTCTGGGTGATCATTTTCAGTCGCACACAAATACATCCATAATAAAGCCAAACAGCGCTCTGCCGCTCAGTCAGGCAAGCAGGAAACAGCCTAAGGGGGAGAACATTTTGGATTCCTATGTTACATCAACGTACACGGTGAGCAAAGAAATCACTTATATGGAAAGTAATGCAATTGCTCATTTCAGGATGACAGGAATGATTGGTTTCTGAAGGTAAGAAAGACTGAGGCAAAAATGAAAAACCAGAGAATGATGCCTTCTAACAACCACTCCATCACCAGGTGAGACCTCTCAGCACACGGGCCGCCACGCACGCACACGCGCCGCCACGCACACGGGCCGCCACGCACATGCACACGCGCCGCCACGCACACGGGCCACCACGCACACGGGCCACCAAGCACACGCACACGAGCCACCAAGCACACGCACACGCACACGCACACGTTCTGTGCATCTGAAGGGGGCTTTATTATGTTTACGGGGCACGTAACGCCCTTCGGCGGCCGTGCCTGATACAACTGCATGGTTGTTCCTGGTTGTGCAGGGCTTTCCTGAGCAGAGAGCCTGTGTCTGGGTTACTTATTGTCCAGGTCACTTCCTGACCACCAGCAGGCACCCGTGGCAGCTGTTTGCAGGTAAAATCCTGGTTCCGTTCTTGGAAGTAGTGGTTGGCAAACTACGGTCTCCAGGCCAAATCTGGCCCAGCGCCTGTTTCTGTAAATAAAGTTTTACTGGAACACAGCCACGCTCATTTGTTTACACGACAACAGAGCTGGGACCCTCTGGCTCGCAAAGCCTAACCTGCACGCCACCTGGCTGTTCAGAGTCTGTGGATCAGACCCCATCCTGAGCTTTCCTACTTCTGTACACCCAAACTCCAAACCCTAGAGCCCTGGACTTGGTTACATGAGACACAGAGCGTCAGCACAATGACATACTATGCAAGCACGAGAAATGACATTTAATATGAGCTTCCCATGGTCAAGGATCAATTTATTATAATGCTAAGGTCTAAGTATATGAAATTATAAATTCAGTCTAATCACATCACTGCAAAAACGTATCTGCTTAGGAAAAAAGAAGAAACATTGTGATCCCCTGGCTTGGCACTTGGCAACCACTAAGAGGGGACCCTCAGGCCCCATCTCATCTCATCTCATCTCAACTAGACCATCCACTGTTGAGGGCAACAGGCTTCTCTGCGGCCAGGACCGTGCTTAGCATGGGTTTTAAGCACACAGCTGGCATTTAGTAAGCTATTTCCTGGACAAGGAATAAAATGAACGACTTCCTGAGTCATCTGGACCAGAGACTTTCCTGAGGTCACGTTAATGGCACCATAAACCTTTTCTGACAGCGATCACATGGAGTACACTCAGCAAGAAAAACCCACAAAGGAGTGACTGCAGAGACCTGTGTTCAAGGGCGGCGCGGCCACCAGGAGAGGGAGGGGAGGATGGGTCGGGGCTTTGCCACGCAAGGCAGGTCCGCTCTCTCCCCGTCAGGGGTCTTTCACAGTCAAGGCAACCTCGGGCCCACCACCCAGGCTCCTGTCACCGCAGGGGGCCTCCCGAGGGGCTGAGTTCAGCATCATCGTTGCCCTCACGGTCCTCGCTGTCCCCGCACTTTCCCGGGGCTGCTGGGGGCGCCGGGAGCCTGAGCGTCAGAGTCGTCAGGACCCCAGGCAGGAGGCCGAGGAAGGCGCCCCCAGGGAACCCACGTGGCTGCACCAACCCCCGTGCCTCTCGGGAGAGCTGCCTCCTTTCCTGCTGGGTGCTAGCTGCTGCGTGTATTTCCAGCAAAACAAAACACTTAAAAGTAGGTGTTAAAAGAGCAGCAAGACGGCCTGGGGGAGAAAAGGGGATGTGGAGCCACGAGGGACCAGGGTCTCCTGCCCGGAACCTCCCGCACGTTTGCTCCGTCACACCCGAAAGAGCTCTGCACTTCTCAAGAGACGATGGTAAAATGATCGTGGTTTTTTTTTTTTTTACTGCTGAGAATACACTGAGACTCTACTAAACTCAAGCAAGGAATTAAATGGCTAACGAGGCCGTCTCTGTTTTCAAAGTGAAGTCCACTGCCCAGCATGACTGACCTTGACCACCTGTGGCCCTGCCCCCATTAGCGAAGGTACCCAGGGGCTCCTGGGAACCGCAAGGCAGGGACCCGGGGACAGACATCCTGATCCAGGGGGAGAGCACACGCCTGAACTCGGTCCAGGATACCTGGGTGATTCCGCACCCCGAGCTGCGGGGCACCACTTACCAGCGCAGGGCGATCTTGATGGGGGTGGTGAGGCAGGATGTGAACAGGTCGGCCGGCAGGTCGGGGACCATGGGCAGGAGCTCGCTGGCCTCGCAGGCCGCCAGCTGGATGCAGTTCTTCATCGACGGCGGCAGCGGCATCTGGGCGAGCGGGTGGCCCGGGTTAATGGCAGCGACCTGGGGCGGGGGGGACAGCGAGGAGGAGAGCGGCTCAGCTGTTGTGCACCACAGATGGGGCCGGGGACGCAGCACCCAGGGAGGGCACCCCGGCCCATTCTCCGGAGGGGATGCTGCTGGATGCCTCCAACATGGCCCAGCATGACATGTACACCTTAAAAAAAAAGTGTACATCTTAAAAAAAACACACACACACAACGCATTCAAAGTTTAAAAAAACTGCAGGACTGTCAGATATGAGCTGGATACTCTGATCCCAGGACCCTGCCACGGCCAAGCACGCTCCCCCGGCGCTAGCGGGCACGAGTCCCTCCCCGCCACATGCCTGCACACACTGGGCAGTCCACACGGGCTAGGCTCTGACTCTCAGAAACAGTGAGGTGTCCGAGAATTCACAGTGCCCTGGCCAGTGACAGGTAGGGGGCAGAGCGCACGACGGCCCGCAGAGAGGCAAAGAGGAGCACGGTGGGGACCCGACCCCCACCCACCCCGGGACGCGCCCCAGCTGGTGGCAGCAGAGCACCGCTGGAGACCTCTGACGAGGAGGAGGCAGACCCCAGGAGGCGGCGGGAGCTGCCATCACCACCGAGCCTGCGGTCCTGACCTGAGGCTGGTTTTCGCTCGTGCTCCCACCTGGACCCCGTGAACCCACGCCCCGGGCCCGTGACGCTGATGGGCGCCCGCACATGTGCGTTAAAACACACGCAAGCCCCGACGGCTCACGCAGAGCTGACACCGGTCACCACACGTCCACTGCTGTCACGTTGCTGCTGGTAACACCTGAGGTCTCTCAAACGCGAGGCGGTAAAGGTCGTGCTGTTACTAATTACCTGTCCTACTACAGAACACACTTCAAATTCTAGTATATGTCATAATAAAGAGAACTTTTTCATTTTAACTTTTTAATGAAAACAGCAATTTCTAAGAGGAATGGGTTTTTGGTTTTGTTTTCCTACTGTGGTAGAATACACATACTGTAGATTCACCATCTTATCCACGGCACTCAGGACATTCGCACGGAGCCACCATGGCCAGAGTGGGTTTAAAGCAGAGGGAGAGGGAGGCGCAGAGTCCTGTTCGGTCCTCTCCGTGGCCCCAGCGGCACAGGCTGAAGCAGCACCAGGGAGCAGCCTGCTCCGCAAGGGAAACTGGTCTCAGGTCGGGGTGACAGGCCCGCTGGGGGTGACAGGTGGCGGCGCGTCAGCCCTGAGTCACCGGGAAGACGCAGACGCTGCAGAGGTGTCAGAGCCCGCGGAGGCCGCGGGAAGCGCTCCGGCTCCGCACTTTGTGCAGGTGCGTCTTCTCCAGGGGGGAGGAGGGAAGGTGACAGCGGCTGAGGTCAGGCCCAGGGAGCCGGGGGGAACTTAGGGGGAACACAGTGCCCACCACGAGTCCGGGGACGGAAGCGTCCTGGGACGGAAGTGGACACACACCTTCTCGCGCGCGTCACTGCCAAGGGGCACCGACGTGATGGTTAAAGAAGCAACGTAGATGAGAAGCAACAGTCACTTGTGTAAAGCCCAGATTCATGAACAGCAGGAGCAACCTCTTCTGTCAAATAAAAATGAGATGCAAAAAACCCCCACAAAAAAACAAAAACAAACCTAGATTCAATGTTCTTAAATGCTGGTGTCACTCACCAGTTTCACCTTTCCTGCTTATAATTTGCTTCCACAGTACAGCTACCCCTGAGAACAGAACAGCAGCCCCCAGCGCCGCGGCCTGTCCGTCTTCCTGTCGCCTCTTCCTGACCTTCCGAGGCCTGAGGCTCTCAGGAGTGAAGCATTTGCCACACCAAGGCCACCCTTCTGCCCGGGGGAGGCAGCGTGGGGCGGGTGGCCACGCACAGGCAGCCACGTGGGTACCAGGGTGGGGGGAGGCCCTGACGGCGCCGTGCGGTGCTGTCTCGGCTACAGCCCGCGGCCCAACCACACCTGGCCCAGAGCCTTGAGGGTACAGGGCCCAGGAGGCAGAGGAGACAGGGAGCTGTAGGGACGTCTCCATCCCGAGTAAGTCCCCAAGAAACTGAACTTCCCAACAAACGCCAGTGTCTCCAGCAAGCCCTGCAGCGAGGCGGCCCACAGACAGGCATTAAGTGCGGCTGCGGGCAGTCCAACCGCAGCACACAGTGCAGCCCCGCCGACTCCTGCGGGCCTGTCATCACCTCCCTGCACAAAGAAGGCACGTGTGAGCCTTCCCGGGAGGTAATTAGAATCAGTATCTTTTTTTTTTAAGTGACATTCTAGGCAGAGGATTCCACCAACATTTCATTTTTCAAGCTGCTAACCCAGTTATAAAATTTTTAAATTTAAATTTAAAATTAAAACACATTGTTTCGGTTTTGTATTTAAAGAGACCAATCTTTTCATTGAAATCAGTCTTTGCAAACAGCCCGCGTGTAAGGCAAACTCCTCAAAGGTGGCCGGCAGAGCAGTGAGCCAGCCCAGCGGGGAGCCACCAAGGAGCCGGAAGGGCACGCCGAGACACGCTGTCACCCAAGGGGCTCCTCCTGGGAACTGAGAGACGTGAACACTGGGGAACCGTCCATCTTGAAAAGCTTGCTAGAGCCTTCTGGAGGGTTTGGGAAGGGTCCAGAAAAATCTTCAGATGCGATCCAGGGCAACCAGATCCAAGAGAGACAGCTGCTCCATCTTCCACACGTGCGGACGACGTGGGGCTCGGGCGCCGGGGCTCCCGGGAGACAGGCCAGCAGCTCGCACAAGGCCTGGAAGCGCCCGCTCCGGAAGCGCGGGGTGCGGGGTGTCGCGGAGGGGCACTTGCGTTTCTCATTTTCTAAATAAAACTTGGGACGTCTGGCTGCTGCTCTTCTCCACTCAGATGAAGAGACATCTGCACAGAGATGAAGGCACAGGCCATCTCAGAGGCTCTAACAAGCAACTCCCTGAAAATAGCATCTACTTGGTAATAATTTCAGTTCCAGCTTAAAGAAATTTTTATTCTCAGTTCATTAACACCCACTTGCAATGGACATTTGTGCGAAGCTCAGGGAGAGCCTGGGGCCCGCCGAGGAATCAGACGTGCCAGCCCAGCTCACGTCACAGATGTTCACGGCTACCTATCACGTACTGCACTCAAACAGCAGACACAAAGTGGAAGCAGTAGTTTTTAAATACATAATTTTTATCAGCCTCTATACATCGAATATTAAACAGCAATTTAAAAGTAAGGGTCCCTATTGCTGGGAACTGTGACGTCTAGGCCGAGAGCAGAAGCCACCCTGCCGGGTTAGGCGTGTCGGGACAGCGAGGAGTCCCAGGTTGCGCCCTTCAAAGGGCAGCTGAAGAGAGAGCGCCTTCGGGGGACAGTGCATCATGACAGTCCTGGGAGTTCACCCGAGCGGCCGTCCACTGTTTTAAAGCCATTGCATTGCTCACCATCGAACAGTTTCTAAAATGCTCTGGAATCTTCCAACAACTCAGTGAAGACGCTTGACTAGAAACTGCAGCCAAATTCTTCTCCCCAGTTACTCTTAGACACTCAGCAACCGGAGACAAGGAGGCACTCAAAACCCCCGCGAGCTTGACACAGACGCCTGTGAACCGCGTGGACACGTTTTCGGTTCTCTTGGGTGTAAACCTCAGGGTGGAGTCGCCGCTGGGTGACCTGCAGCTCCAAGTGGAGCATCTGAGGACCTGTCAGACCACTTTCCGAAGCGGCTGCACCGTCTTATGTCCCCGCCAGCGGTGTGGGAGGCTCCAGTCTCGCCGCATCCTGGCCCGGCTTGCAGTGATCCCTTTCTGCTCTGCTCACCCGGGGTGTGAGGTGCACCTCACTGGCTCTGCTCTCTGACTCCTGAGGGACTGACGCCGCCCCTTCCCAGCCTGACCACGCTGGCTGGAACTCCCAGCTCCACGTGGGTGCGGACGGTCAGAGTGGCCCGCCCTGCGTTGCGCCCACCTTGGGGGGACACTGTCTTTCACTGCCGAGGACGAGGCTTTTATATACGCTCTCTATCAGGCCGAAGGCGCTCCCCTCTACCCTAGTTTGCTAAGAGATTTTTTTTTAATCAAGGAAGGATGTCGGATTTTGTCAGAAGCTTTTTTCTGTGTGCCAGTCGATGCGAGCAGATCTTTCTTCGTTAGTCTGTTGGTGTGATAGATTACATTAATTGATTTTTTGAATATTACACCAGATTTGCATGCCTGGCACAGAGCCCACGCAGTCGAGGAGTGTAATTCTTTTTAGGGAATGCTAGAGCTGCAGTTACCTCACAAGTACGTCTGTGGGAGAGGGATGGTCTGCAGGAGCTTCTTCCCCCTTTTGTAACGTGCATCCATCTTGGCTCCACAGTAATAATAACATGCCCTGGGAAGTCTTTCCCTCCCTCTCCATTTTCTGGAAGAGACTGTGTGAGGTCGGTTAATTCTCTAGACGTTTGGCAGAACTCTCTAGTGAAATCATCTGGGCCTGGAGATTTCCTCCTCAGGAACTTTTAAAATTGCAAACCCCATTTCGTGATTACTCATGCTGTCTGTTCCGTCCCAGGGAGACCGGGTGGTTTGCAGTTTTGGAGGAGCTGGCCCGTTTCTTCAACGCCGTCGAAGGTATGAACGTAAAGCTGTCCAGGGTGCTCCCTCATTATTCCTCCCACGGCTGCAGAGTCCCGAGTCTTCTCTGTCCTTGTCGCTCTTGCCAGAGTTTCATCCGTGTTACTATTTCTGAGAATCGTTTTTTGTCTCGTGGATTTTTCTCTTTTTCGTTTTCAGTTCCAGTGACTTCCGCCCTCACGGGCACTAGCTTCCTCCCCTTCTAGTTTCCTGAGGCAGCGCTATGGCCTGAATGGCCGTATCCCCCAAATCCATCTGCTGAAATCCTGACCCGCCGAAGGTGATGGCGTGAGGAGGTGGGGCCTGCGGGAGGTGAGGGCGACTGGGGCCGGTGCCCTTGGAAACGCAGCGTGGAGCCCCCAAGCCCGCCCACCACATGGGGCGCGGCGAGCAGGCCCGGCGCCCGCCAGGAAGAGGCCCTCACCCGAGGGAGCTGCCTTCCAGCCTCCACACTGTGGGAAACAAACCCGAGTTGTCTGGGAGCTGCTCCGTCCGCGGCGCTGTGTCACAGGAGCCCGAGTGACGGGGACGGGAGCCTGGACCACCGCCCCGACTCTCCCCTGGTCTCCAGCGCCGCGCCCCGTGCCCCGGCTCCCCCGGCTGCACCCGACCGGTGCAGACGTGCAGGGCGACCCCTTTCATTCGACTCATGCATCTTCTTTCATTGCCCTTCAGACCCCTGACCCATCAGTTACGTGCTGATTCTCTGTTTCCCGTCTGTCGCGACTTCTGGTTGATCCCACTGTAGTCGAAGCGCTTTCTCGTGTGACTTCAGTGAGCCAAAGCGCGCTGGGCGAGGCCTGCTTTTCGGCCCAGGACGTGCTGTGCCTGGGTGGGTGCTCGCTGCCACTGTTGGCCGGAGGGCGCAGGGGACGCCAGGCAGGGCCCTGTGACTGACGTTAACAGCAATGGCTGTTTCATCTGCAAAGAAGGACGAGCGTCTAACCTCCTCTTCCCCGGCCTGCAAGC
This sequence comes from Camelus dromedarius, assembly GCF_036321535.1. Taxonomy (NCBI): domain Eukaryota; kingdom Metazoa; phylum Chordata; class Mammalia; order Artiodactyla; family Camelidae; genus Camelus; species Camelus dromedarius. The sequence goes on from NC_087451.1 coordinate 28,495,269, forward strand.
CTCCTGCTTGTCCCCTCGCCACACCACACACAGGCTCACGGCACCAGGGGGAAGGGAAGGGGGTCCGTGGGAGTTAACGTCTCTTCCCTGCTTCTGACCCGAGTGCTAAAAAAGCCTCTTACCCGCTCGTCTTAGCTCCCGAGGCTGGCAACGTCCTACCTGCCCTTCTCCCCGAGCCTGCCTCTGAGATCACCGCCTTAGTGAAGACACTGCTCTGGCCGCCACCAGAGGCCCCGCAGCCTGTGCTCCACGGATCCTTAGTGGGAAAACGTGACCTCAAGACCCTCAAGCTGGCGGAGGTAAGGCCTGCCCGTGACGGCCACCAGGGCCGCACACAGGGGTCCTGCTGGAGCCACGGTTCCCTGCACCGTATCCCGTGGTGTCTGCCACCACCTGTGATCCAGGACAGTAAGCAGTTTCTGCCATATTTAAAAATAGATGAAATTAGAAAAGAGGATCAAACCCTAAGATTTAACTCAGAGAAGCTCCCAGGTTTATGCTGGCTGCAAACAGTACATTATATTCACAGGTTTGGGTTAATAATTGTCTCTGCTTTTACATTTCATACAAATCAATCAAAGCGCAAACACATCCAGTGAATCACGACACATCTAAAGGTAGTTTACTCAAGTGTGTGTCTGCTTGTTAGCCCAGATCTATAAACATTCCCCGAGTATCTCCTTTATACGCGGCATCCTCGACAGGTTCACGTAACAGATTTAAATCCGGCTGACAACACCAGTAGAAGACACTGCAAGACAACACACTTAATTGTCAAACTAATTGCATAAAAAACTGCTCTATGAGGTCAGCTGAGGCAGACTGCAGGCTCAGGGACGTGTCTGTGACGGGAGCAGAACCCGTTACGCCCTGGAAGCCGACTGCGTTAACGACGCACTTGCTTGTCTGTGGATTTCATCTAATACCGTCAGTGGCGAGGGTTCCTAAACTTTTTACGCAGAGAAATCACTTTTCTTTCACCCAAAGCCTTCAAACTAAGGGATCAGGAACAGTAAAAGGTGCCGACAGAAAGGAACTGGATCTGCCCACACCCCGCGGAGGGGACGGAGCACAGGCCGGCAGCAGGGCGCCTGGAGACAGCTTAGGGACCACTCCACCGCGTGGGCTGCGGCGGGACTGAGAGTGAAACACGCTGCACGCCAGGAAATGTCGCCCAAGGGGAAGGTGTCGTGCCCGCGAGCTCAGACGCCAGGTGCCCTCCCCCACCCCTGCCTTACTGGGGGTCAGGGTCCTGATCTAGAAGCTGCTTTTCTCACCAGCGCTTTTCTGCGACCCTTTCCACTTTCTGGTTAGCACCCCAGCTCATCAGAGCACTCAGGGACCAGCCCCTCTTCATTTCCACAGTGGCTGTCTTGTCCCCAGCCAGGCACCGCCCTGTGTGTTCAGATTAGCCCCTGTCCTCCCCTCTAAGCAGCGGAAAGGGTAGCATTTCTCCTCCCATCACAATGCGTGTGTGTGTGTGCACGTGTGTGAGAGAGGTGGGGGAGAGGGAGGGAGACAGACAGGGGACAGAGAAGGAAGAGTTTCAACTACATTACAGGTTTCTTACGAATGTGTTTTGAAAATGTTCACTATTATGAATTCTTATAGCTTAATTCTATGTAAAGCATAAGGCACAGAGGGTGGGCCTGGCCCACCTATATGAAAAAGAAGGCACGAGAGGGTCCAGAGTGTGTGCAGAGAGGCAAGAGGGGACAGGGCCTCATCGGCCGAGGCGTGGGGGCGGCCCTGTCATCAGGACCACCCCTGCTCACCTCTGCCTGGCCCTGGCCCCACGCTCCCCGCCAGCCTTGGAGACGATGAGGCGTAACCAGCCACGGGGAGTGTCCCCCAGAAGCAGAACTGGCAGATAAAACTTAATAAACCATTGCTAAGACACTGAAGATCCGTCTTCCCTTCCAGTTACGGGACCAGCTACAAGAATTTTGTATTTAAAGTAAAAGCTGTTGCCAAAAATTTCAATTCTCCTTTTCTCTCTCTCTCCGGCTCAACACATACACTGTACACCGTGGACAGAAATACTCCTTCCACGGCTTCTGTCTGAATGTAGGCAGTGGGACCTCTGAACCTGTGGTCACAGCCACAAGGCCACTGGGCAGACCTCTCAAGTGCCCCTTCATATCTACTGCAAGAAGCAAGAGGGACAGTTAGTGAAAACAGCCCAGAACTCCACAGCCGCCATCAACAGTGCGTGTGGGCAGGATGAGGGCACACATGACGCCCCATCAGCGTCTGGCACGCACCCCAAGTCCACTCCTGTGTGCCGCCAGCCCCCAGCGAGACTGGGGGTCTGCATGAGTTCCCCTAAGAGGGAGCTGGGGCAGCACTGCGCGGCCTGCCCAGTCAGCCTCCACGCAGAGGGACACACGTGACCACCGAGATAAACGCCAACCTGCGAAGGATGCTGTGGGGAGACGAAACAGCCTGGGCCCCCACGGTGCTGCTGAATAATTAAATCATCTGCTTCGGAGATCGTAGCGAGAAAGACAAACTGTTACTCACGTAGAAACCAGCAGTGAGGTTCTTCACTACTTACAGCTAGAAGCATCCAAGGGCAGACGCACAGCCTGAGAAGATGCCTCCAGCAGAACAAAGGAGAAACTCAAGAAGGCGACAGGGGTGGGATGCGGAGCACAGTGGCTGCAGCTGCGCCCAGGAGAGGGGTGCAGGGAACCCCGGACCACAGCCGGGGGCAGACCCGGCCGGAACAGTCAGCCTCGGGAGCAGGGAGGGACCCGCGAAGAAGACACCCTGGGAAAGAGGCCTGTCCGAGGCCTGGTGCTGCCCCTGCAAACTTGGAGAAGACGTTAAACCTCTCTTTCAAGAAGAAGAGAAAATCTCCAGGAAAAGCAAAGTAGTACACGAAAGCTGCTGCGGAAACGGAGACCCCAGCGCCCGGCTCAGCCATTGCATGAACAGCACGCACACGGCTGCAACCAGGGGGCTGAAGGTCAGCATCCGTCACTTCCTAGAATCAGCCCCCACACACAGCACGGGGAGACCAGGGAATACGTCCAAGTGCAGGTGGCAGAGCAGGGAAGGCCGGGACACAACAGAATGCCCAAGAGCCTCCACCCAGAAGACGGTGGTGATTACTGACGCAACTACATAAAACCACAGGGCGTTATCTCAAATGGCAGGGGCTACAAAAGACAGAGAACCCAAACACAGCGACAGAACTAAACGGCGGTGGGGACACAGGGCGGGCAGTCGATGACTTGCCCTCCTTGCCTTCTCTTTGGAACCCACAACTTGACACACACAAGACACGACGTTAAGCCTCCCTGTCACGCGTCTCCTGGCTGTCAAAGTTCTGCTGCACAGTCCCTCCGGTCTGTTCAACAGAGCTTACTCATGGCAGCTCTGGTTTTGGTTTGCAGGTAGCAGAGAGCCCAGAGATAACCTAGAATTTATGACTCCAGAAGGCGGGGTGCAAGCACGCTGGTCGCACTTACAGAGACACTCACGAGAGGAAGCAGCAGCGTGAACTGGTAACACGGGTCCCCGGCAGCGGCAGAGTCCTGGCCAAGCGGTGTGGACCGGGCGCTGTCGTTCACCGTAAGCCCTCGGCAGTAGTTAATTTTTAAAATGACGGCATGTGCTAGTTTGCTAAAAATTAAAATATGTATTTTAAAAAGAACATTGAAAGCAGAGAGAATTGAAGACTTTCCTTAGGTTTTCAAATTACCAGACTCACAGACACAGAGAGCAGACTTCCGGTCACCAGGGGGTGACGGGGGTGGGAGGGGATAAGCTGGGAGTTTGGGGTTCGCACCTCTTGGGGAGCGCGGGAGCTGAGCTGTCTTGACTGTGGTGGTGGTTTCTCAAGTGCACACAGCTACCAGTCATCAGAGTGCACATCTGAAGTGTGTGCGCTTTACCGCACAGGAATTACACCACAATAAAGGTGTTTAAAAATTTTTTTCAAATTACAAAGCAACATGACACAACGAAATGTGTGAAGATCACCGAGTGACAGGTATGCGCTTTCCTGGCTCAGATGAAGTTTCGACCGTGAGCAGTAATGGACGCGGTGCTCCCGGACAGGCGTCCTTACGCCCCACCGCGCTCCCCTGAGAAGGAGTCCACGGCAGGCAGCCCTCCTGGTCCCGGCGGGCACGCGGGCTGAGAGCACGGAGGCTGATGGGCATCTCCTAACACTCACGTCACTCGTGTGTCTGACTTTGTTACTTGGGGGTTTTCTGGCCCAGATCACTGTTTTCCTCCATTGTATTTAATCATTTTTTTACCCACTTTATTTTTCAAACTCAGGCACAAACCCTTTTACCTGCCAGCTTCTTTCAGTTCCCACGTTATCATCCACCCAATAAAGGTGTTAAAATGTACCGACAGCTTACAGCGAGTCTGGCCAACTGCAGACAGGGAAAGAACTTTTAAAAAGAATAAACCTAAGAGGTTACTACACAGGATTGCTGTTTCTGCAGCATAAAAAAAAAAAAAAAAAGCTAACATGAACATTGAGGTATTAGCTGGGAGCCAATTTCATCATTTTAATTTCCAGCATTGATGTAAGAGACCAGCCAACAAACAATAGCTGGTGACGGTGAGCGCCGTGGAAAACGGTGAGACTTACCCGCACTGCCATCCCGGGGGGGGCGGGGGGGGGCGCGACCAGCGGCGGCGCTGGTTACGAGACGTCTGGAGTGACTGCACCGCCAGCTCGGGGCCACTTCCGATAACGCTTTTGTCATTTGCTCTCCTCCAAGAGGAATTACTCAAACATTTCTCCCCAAAAAAAGACGCATGGAAAACTCTTCTGTTGCACTGAAGGAAACGAACAGTTTCTTGGGCTGACTGATGGCTGGCGGCACGCGGGGCGCAGGCGGGACCGGCAGCACAGAGGCCCCGGGTGCCGCACACACCTCCCGCGCGGGACATGCTCTGGTCTTTCCTTGACGACCCTGAAGCTCATAACTTGGGGATAACAATCAGGCAGGGGTCTTCGGCACTTTAATTTACATATTTTAAATGTAAACCAAACAAAAATGTTTGCAATACTTATGACTTGATATGAGGGGGGAGGGTGCCCTGCATGCACAAGGTCCTGGGTTCAATCCCCAGCACCCCCATTACATAAAATAATTTTAAAACAAATTAGCCTAATTACCACCCGCCCAAGTTAAAAATACACATATTTATTACTTGACACGAGGAAAAGCAAATCTCCTCCTGGTGCTCTGAGTTCTTCACCGCTTATTAGGTAAACTATCCCTCGGGTAAACAGACGAAACGCCGAAAGGCAAGGGAAACATTTAACGGCAGAAGACTGGGCCCCTCCCTTCCCTCGTTACAGAACGCAAAGGTAACGGTGCTGACAGCTCTTGGCGCTGGGCCCCGCGTTCGAGGACGAGTGGCGGTGTATTCATCGGTCACGCTGCTGCATGTCCTGTGCAAGGGCTTCGCTGGTGAACGTAAAACATTAAACTGCACGGCAGGCTAAATTCTACCAGGCAGAACTTCAGATTCCACTACTGACTATTTCAGCCACATCCTCTGATGAAAGATGGAAAACATAACAATGCGGTAGAACTGGACAGACCCAAAGGGCTGGAGGAAGCAGGTGCTCAGGACCAGCCCTACCCCTGAGCTGAGAACCTCCCGCACGGCGGAGCTGGGGCCACGGCCCCGGAGGCTGCAGAGGGTTTTATCCTCGCTCGTGCGCGGGCCACCGGATGGAGGCCTCCTAGCTGAAACTGCCTCTTCAGCTTCTCTTTAGAATTCACTCTTTCATTCAAACACCAAATATTAATTAAAACAACGAAGTAAAATGTCTCTTTGTGACCAAGTACTTGGCTCTTCAGTTTCTTAAACAGAAGCCACCGATGGCGGCTGCTTAGGTCTGTTTCCGTGTTTAGCTTATGGGTTTTTTCTCCCCAAACACACACAAAAAATGAGAGCAGTAACAAAGATGCCACTGGACCTGAAGTCTAGGCCCAGACATGGGTCCATTTCTCCGAAAATAAATGTGTCTGCTTTATTTTCACATTTATCTCGGAGGCAGAGCCCACTGGAGCACAAATCAGCCCTATTAATGGTATCAATTAATGTTTGGATTAAAAGTGGCACTGGGTAAAATGAGATGGAAAAACAAGCCTCGCACCGAGGCCATCCCAAGGTCTTTGCCACCACAGCCATGCCCCACCCTGGCCCACGCCGCAGCCCCGCGCCCCCGCCCGCCCAGAAGACCCGGCAGCAGCCCCTCACCTCCAGCTCCTGCTCCCTCTGCAGGGCAAACTGCTTGAAGGACTTGACGATGAGGCCGGCGTTGGAGCAGTCGTAGACAAAAATGGACGGGCTGCCCATCCACGTCTGCAGGTCGTATATGGACAGGGGGATGTACTGGGTGTAGTTCTGGAAAGGAAACAGCGCAACGCGTGACTCACAGCGGGACTCTGACTCGCCAGCACCTGTGCCTCGGGGTGGATGCCGCATGCTGGGTCTGCTGGGTCTGCTGCGGAGACTGAGCTGCCGCCCCTCCTCTGCAAACAGCAGCGAGCTAAGCTCCCTGCCACCTGCCCACTCGCTCTTACCTGTTTTATCGGGAAGAACCAGGCGGTTGTCACAGTGGGACCCCAGCCCCGGGCTCCTCCGGAGGTGCCACCCGGGCAGCTCTCCTGGGCGCTGCAGGCCGTCCCTCCAAGTGGCCACCGCAGGGCCCTCCCGTCCCCCTGAACTCTCCCACCGCCTGCAACCAGACCACAGCTTTCTCCTAGAAACCCCAGGGGTATGCCTGTGATGTGCGCCGCTGCCCGCTCCCCGCTGACTCGGCCGCTTCCCCAACACGATACACGAGAAGATGAGCTCTGGAGAGTGCGCTGGGCCCCAGACGCACGTGCTTCCCCTCCTGTCCCCTCATTTTGGAGCACCTGGCAGCATCCTAGCCTCCAGAAGATCTAAATCACACGTGAGGGGTATACATGGACTTGGCCCTGTAACTCTTTTCAAGTCACAGAACATTAACGTGTTGACGTGAATCTGCGCGGCGAAGCAGCTTTCTGGACGCCCTGCACTGCTCAGTCCTCAGAAACCCCCCGGTGGTCGCGGCAGAGGGAGGAAGGCTCCTCGTCTCACCAGGGAGGTGGCGCCAGCCCTCGCTCAGAGGTAACGCGTCCGCAGCTCTTCTGCACGGAGCCATCACCTCCGTCCCCTCCTCTGGCACCAGCAGTGTGGGCGGCGAGACTGGCAGAAATCAATTCTAAGCACTTAGAGCTGAGATGACTGTGGTTCCTCAACGCTGAGCCCCAAACGCTGCCTCCAGCTTTGCCCAGAGGATCGTTTCCAGTGCGACAGGGACCGGGGCCCGAAGACGGCGTCGGCGGTGGCGGCGGCTTCCTGGATGGGCACGCCCAGCGCCAGGCCAGTCCCGACCGGGGGGCCCAGGAGGGGAGCACGTGTCAGCGGGTGGGGCAGGGGGTCCTCCATCACCCGGGGGCCACGCCCCCTGCCTCCCCCTAGACTGACCTCGCCCGGTGGCCGGTGTGTGCACCGTCACTGCCCGAGCCAAGAGGACACGCGGGCACCCTCTGTCTGAGCAAACTCACTGAAGGACTCTGAAGACGGCGGTTCTTCCCTGATGAGCCTGCAGAGGCGGCGCCTAGTCAACACCAGCGGGCGCCCTTTAACGGACTTGCAAGTGGATTCTAAAGTTAGTGCGGGACAAACGCATGAGCATTGCAAAATAAAAATTTTTTTAAAGAAAGAATAATGAGAGGGGACTCGGGCTACCAGACATTAAATACGCCATAAATCTACAGTGATTACAGGACAGCGTCAGGGAAGGTGGGACAAACCAACCAACAGGGGAGAACGCCCAGAAGCAGGACCACAGGCAGCGCTGCGAGGAAGGCGGCGCCTCTGACCCAGCGAGGAAAGAACGCACAGGTCAGCAATGACGCCGCGAAGCCCAGGCCACCGCTCGCACAGCCTTCTGAGAGTCCTCACACAGAAGGGCAGGGCAGACTTCCAACTGAACATGGAAGCAGAACAAGAGGTTTTTCAATTTATTTGGTGTAAGAAAGACCTTAAACATACACAACCTAGAAACCTTGAGGGAAGCATGACAACGTGAAAATTATACGTTATGATGAAGACACACACCGCAGACAAGCAACTGAAGACGAAGGTGGGCCCAGCGCGTGTGACAGAGTGACCGGAGTGTGCGCGTGTCTGAGCTTCCGCTGCACATCGACAGACATAAAGCAACAGAGACGCACGGCACACACAGTCCACTCAGAAGACACACGGCGACCTGGGCATGGACGCCCCCTGGGACCACGGAGACGCAGGCTGACGTGAGAGCTGCCCGCCCACCTACTCTCCTCCCCCAGCAGGCTGGAAGCGGGCAGAGAAGATGAACAACAGCCACACTGACCAGGATGCTCAACGGGGCGTCAGCGTATCGTTGGTCGGCGTGCGCACTTAGGAAGCTTTTTTGGAAGACAATTTGAGTGGTGCTTAAAATTTTTAAGTGTACATGCCTTTGACTCCCAGGTGTCCATGCTACAGAAATACCTGCATTTGTGCACAGAAACGTGCGTGCAAGGACGCTCAGCACTGTCTCTGGTAAACCCTGGAGGCTGTTTCAACACCACTGTGGAACAGACCGTCAGTCTAATGCCTATTTTTTCTGCCTCGTCACCAGTGCAGGTGGAGTGGAGCACGGGGCCCAGCTTCCTCTGCATCTCGGTCTGATCTCAAAGCCAGTTCTGGCTGATGGGACATGATCAGAAACGTGTCCAAATTACAAGTGCTGCCCTCATGCTCACCCCTTCCTCCTTTTCTTCATTCTTTTTTTTTTTTTTGCCTTTAATACAGGTGCTCAGGGTGGAACCTAGGACCTCCAGCACGCTAAGCACACACGCTGCCACTGAGCTATTACCCCTGCCCTCCCCCTTCCTCTTCTCCTTCCCTCGAGAATGTGTGACAGAACAGGCCACCTTGGGCCACACCAGGGACAAGCGCAGAGGACAGCAGGGCTGTGTGATGGGAGGGGCCTGGGCCCCACGTCCTGACGAGGCCACGGCAGGCCCCCCGGGGACCAGCACTGCCTGGCGTGGATCCTGCTGTTCCAACACGGAGGGATCAGCGAGCACAGGGGCCACACGGCCGCCCCTGAGGACCGAGGTCAGTCCTACGCATGGACAGGGAGCGACGCAGAGGCTTGTCACATTTTTCAAAACACAAGTCTCAGAACCTCTCACATAACATGACCCCACTTTGTGCGTAAAGCACCCCATCCCCAGCACGTGGACTGCACGGAATGAGGACCTGGCAGGAGTGTGCAGGGTGAACGGTCCTGCGAGCAGGACTGGAGGGCCGCGGGGCTGCTGGGCGCTCCCTCCTGCGGCGGGGGCCAGGGCCCGAATGCAGCGGGGGAACGTCACACCTGCTTCTTCGAAGGCTGCTCCTCTCGGGATCTTTCAGAACAGAAACTGTGTTTTCGTTGAAAGACAAGATGCACACGTCTGTTGGAGGGAGGGAAAGGCGGCCTCCGGGTTCACTGTAACACGCCTGGGTGCTCACTCAGCGTCTCCTGAGGAGCAGGAACGACACACTCTCTGAACAAGTAAAACGCCACGTCCCCAGAGCAGGACCCGAGTGAATCGGGTGGGGGGGCGAGCTCCTCCAGGGGCCCCCTCCCCAGCCACCTCCCACCCTCTGTGGACACACAGCCCCCACTGCTACGGGGGAAGGAAGGGCCGAATGAACCCCTTCACAGGGCAGGGATGCCCCTGCACCGAGAGGAGAAAGGCCTTCAGCATCGGCCTGGGAAATCCCAGCGTCTCTACATGCCGGTGCCACTCAGCGGTCCAGCTGAGGGGGGCACGACCGAATGCGGCCACCACGGCGTCCATGTGACTGTCGGAACCGGCAAGGCCATCATCTCTGCTGCTGTCCAGGCTCAGCCCCACAGGCCCCAGAGGCAGCAGAGCAGCACAAAGGTCACTTTGACACGCCATGTGCTGACTCTTCCTTTCTGAGCCAAAATTTTTTATAGTTCTCTAAAATCAGAAGTTACTGTTTAGATTTCTGGATACAAAATTACTTAACGGTGACTCAGTAAAATAACGAAGCACCATCCATCAGGAAACGCGCTGAGGGATCTTCCTTCCATTCCCGTGACCGCCCACTGCCGTGGAAAGGGCTCGGAGGGGCCCTGAGCCACCTGGTCCCACGGGCGGGCGGGGTCATCCCATCTTTACTGCTCATCCCAGGGCGGCACGGCAAGGAGGCTCTCCGAACGGTCTGCAGCCTCCTGGCTTCAGTTATGAGAGGGGCTGGCCTCCTACACCGCCCACCGGGATGTGCGGTACAGAGAGCGGCAGCAACACAGGTGGGCTGCGTGGTGGCGGTGGCCTCTGGGGAACCTGCTGCGAAGCACATGCCTCCGCGCCAGGGACGCTGGGGACCAGTCACGTGGTGTGGGGCTGCTGGGGGCCAGTCACGTGGTGTGGGCCTGCCAGGGGCCAGTCATGTGGTGTGGGGCTGCCCTGGGCACTGAACCAGGGTTAGGTGAGCAGCAAGCCCGGCCTCAGCCACCACCTGCCAGTGGCCCCTCCTCAGCTGTGACCACCAAAAAGGCCTCCAGTTATCGCCAAAAGCCCTGGAGGAGGAGCCCTCCCTGGAGAGAACCGCTGCCTTTGAGGAGAGGTGACTTCATTGGAAACGTTGTCTGTATCAGCTGCCATTAGCAAAGCCTGGACAGTCCAGCACCCTTGGGGAAGACAGGATCAACTCCACTAAAGCACGCCGAGGAAAACGGCCTTGGAGAACGGGTCCCTGTCAGGACGCGAGCAGGTGGGTCTCATTTCCCAACCCGGAAGGACCCCGGCGCTTGCTGAGCCTCTGGCCAGAATTCCCACCCTGCAGAGGGCGAGGGGCAGCCTGCAGGGTGGCGCCCCAGAGCCGCCGCCAGCCGACGGGCAGAGGTCTCTCCGTCCCCTGGGATGTCCTGGCATCTCCTCGCTGAACCAACCACACAGGCTGGAGAATTCAGAGTCTCCTGTGACCAAAGGCTGCCCGGAACACGGCAGAGCCTTTCAGGCAACGCTGTGGTTCTCCCCCACCAAGAACTGCAGGTACAGAGAATTCCTGGTCAGAGCGTCTCTCTTTTCTCTTGGAAAAATATATTCGAGGCCGTGTTTTCATTTCAAACAAAGAAATAGAAATCGGTTTTAGATAATTCATTAATTACAACCCACTTTACCCGCCAGGTCAAATTAAACATCAAGGAAATAAAAAAGGCACCCACTTCATCAGCCTGCGGGCGGCGGGGGTGGTTCACCGCAGAGCGCCGAGCCCGGGACAGGAGCTCGGGGGGGGGGGGGGGGGGAGGCGCCCTTCTCCAGGGAAAGCAGGCCGCCTCCGGGGAAGCAACTCCCCGTTTTCGGGGCGATGCCAAGTTCAGGGGCTCCCTGACTTACAGTGGTTCAACTCACGCTTCTTCAATTTTACGATGCTGCGAAGCGATACGCAGTCGGGTAGAAGCCGTACTTCGAATTTTGACCTTTTCCCGCTGGCGGCGCGCAGCGCCGCCCTGTCCTGTGGCGCCGGGCCCTGCAGGGAGCGCGGCTCCCGGGCGGCCCGCGACCGCGGCCGGGACGAGCCCCGGGGCCCAGACGGCCGCTCCGCTTTTCACCTCGGCGCCCCGCTCCACCCGCCACGTGCGACGCCCAGCGCGTCGCCCCGAGGCGGCCTCTGCGCCGCACGCGGTGCCGACCGCAGCTCGCGGACGAGTCCGGCGCGTGTGACGCCGGCAGGCTGGGCGAGGATGTTCCGCGGGCTCGCGGCGGCAAACGCGTTTTCAGCTTCTTCCAACTTAGGATGGATTTGTCGGGCACAACCCCATCGTGAGCCGAGGAGGATCTGTACGTCTTCTGCAAGGAGCCCAGCATGAGCCAGAAGCCTTGCCCCCATTAAGGCGGCGCCTTCCGGAGGGCTCCCGGTCAGGCCCCTTCGGGCCGCGCGCTGCGCTCCGCCCTCACGGACAGGTAGCGCGTCCCCGTGGCCCGCGGCTTCCCCGGACCAATCAGGGGTCTGCGCGCGCTCGCCTCCGAGGAGGGCCGGGGAGCAAGCCCGACAGGAGACTCCCCTTCCTTCCGGCCCGAGAGGCCGCGCGCGCGGGGGCGGCTCTCGTGAGCCGAGCGCTGGGGTGCGCGCCGCAAGCAAGGGCCTAGGCCCTCGAAGGAAGGGCTGCTGGCTTTGCTGACGCTTCTGCCTTTCCTTAGTTACAGCTAAACAACCGTTCGCCTCATGAGTGGTTCTAAACAAATGGTACTTTAATAGAATTTATTGGTTTTGGAAAACTGCACGGTACTATCAAATAGACGTTTCTTATTCTGGCTTACCGTACAGCTCATTACTGACGCTGTTGAAAGATGGATCATAAAGGTTTCGGAATGTGCTATTAGCAAAAAGATACATTTGTGACTTCCTAAAAGCAGTATTTGTGCCAGACCACTTCCCCATCTGTTATAATTACTTTATCCATATTGAGGGTGCAGCATGCCAACCCCCAAAGCTGTTAATTTTATTTGTAAACTTGACCTTTCTAGCATGTTGTTTGCTTACGGGAGTTGCAGACCATCAGTAAAAATTCTACTTCTTTGGGGCAAGTGATGGAAAGCTTGGGACTATCTCTTTATAAAAGCTTTAAAGTTCCTTTTTAAATATTGTTTTCTTGATGCTAGTAGACATAAAACCTCAGATCAATCATATCTTACTCGATTTCTCAGATACCCTCTATCGGAAAACCAGATTTACGGCGGAAGAGCTCTCAGACGCGCGTGCGTCGGCGCGGCCTACAGGGCCCGCTGGAACGCTGCTCTCTGAGCCCCTCCCCGGCACAGGCTGCGGCGGCCGTGGGCGGGGCGTCTAGTGACCTGCGTGTCTTATAAATTCCCTGAATGCTGCGGCTGGCGGTCTGGGACCCGTGCCCTGAGGACCCTGGCGCAGGCAGTGCGAGTGCGTGTGCAAACAGGGACGTCCACTTTCCAGTTCTGGTATCACCTGTACTTTGTGTGTGCGTGTGTTATAATTAAAAAAATTTTTTATTGAAATGTAGTTGACTCACAATGTGAGTTTCAGGTATACAGCAAGGTGACTCAGTTATGCATACACATACACGTATTTTCTTCTCAGATTCTTTTCCATTACATGTTACTACAAGAAACTGAACCGAGTTCCCTGCGCTGTACAGTGGGTCCTTGTGGTTTATCTGCCTTATTCACCTGCACTTTCTAGGCATCACAAAGAGCACGTCCCACCCCTCCCACCTAGTTGAACAGTCTACACAGAGCGACCAGGAAACATTCTGCTGATGTTATTTAAATAAAAATATCCAGCCAGCCATCAGTAAACACGTAAGGTTTTAACTATGAATTCAGTGTTTCTTGATTGACAGAAGGCTGTTCAGATTATCCATTTCATTTTGGGCCGCTTTTGGAAAGTTGCATTTTAAAAGGCATTTTCCATCGAATTTAAGTTGTTACCTGCGCTGGTCTGAAACTGCTGACATTCCCGTGACTTCTCACTGTCTGTGGCGCTGTCTCCCCTCTCATCCGAAATGCTGGTGTGTCTCCCCTTCCTTCCTGCCACCCAGCCAAAGGCTTGTCAAAGCTACAGATGTTTTCCAAAACCCCAGTTTCAGCTGTTAACCTCCTTGACTGCCTTCTCCATCCTGCTGACCTGTGCTCTCATCGCTGCTTCATTCTACTTACCTTGAGTTCAGGCTGCGCAGCAAGTTTTCTAGCTTCTTAGGGCAGAAACCCAGGTCTTCACTCAAGCCTTCCTTCCTTTTGCATACGGGCTCAGTAAGGCCACACGCTGTCACGTAAGCGCTGTTTTGCTGTGTCCTTACACTTTGACAAGTCACAGTTTCATTGTGGTTTAGTTTCAATTACTTTTATTTTCCCGTGTGATACTTTTGATACGTGCGTTATTTAATTTCCAAATACTTGAGGATTTTCCAGATATCCTACAAGTTCAGATTCTGTGGTCAGAGAATGCACCCCACACGAGTTCAGTCCTTCAGTCGTTCCTGAGACACACTGGGACCCGGCCCCGGGCCGCTGACGCTGAGCGCCCCACCGCACTGGAGTGCGTCCTGCGGGCGCTGGGGCCGTGCTCCATGACTGAGTCAGCCATGCATGGAATTGCTCTGGTCTCCTGTAACGGTAACTGATTTTTTTTTTTTTTTTTTTTTTTGCTAGAACAAAATGTACTATGTCTGGAGTTTTCTTTGTGAGGAAGTTTTTAACTATCAAGTTTATCTTTAATTTTTAACATCAGTTTTAACCTATCAATTACTGCCCGATGGTTATTCAAACAAGCAACCAGAATTCTAGACGTGTGCCCTTCTCCCCTTGGTCCTGGCAGTCTTGCTTTGTGTGCTCTGAACTCCCCTCTGGCCTCTGCACATTCGGGACAGCCAGCACCTTCTGACCAGCGTGTCACTGCGGAGCGCCCCTCTTCACCTGTGGCAATGCCCCTTGTCTCGAGGACTGTTTCCTGGTTAGTGACGTGGCCCCTGCAGCTCTCCTACAGACGCTATTTCAGACACACCTCTTTACGTTCCACCCTGTCTGCCTCTGTACTTCAAGCGCATCTCCCGTGGACGACACAAAGTTTGATATTGCTTTTTATCCAGTCTGAAATATACTCATGAGAAAACAAAGAAATTAAGCCTGAATATGGGACATTCTAGAGGATAACTGGTCTGGACTCTTCAAAGTCAATGCCCACTATTCAGAGAATGAAAACACAAGTCACAGAATGGGAGGAAGTATTTATAAAACACGTATTTAAAAGTGGGCGCAAGGTATGGAAACCCCACCAAGGAAAATGCACAAACTACAAGTTCATGCTGTACAGCACAGGGAACTATGTTCACTATTTTGTAGTGACCTATACTGAAAAAGAATATGAAAAGGAATCTATGTGTGTACATGTATGACTGAACCATGATGCTGTGCACCAGAAACTGACACAACATTGCAACTGACTGTAACTCAGTAAGTACACACACGTGCACACATACATACAGATGGCAGATAAGCGTTTGCAAAGTGCCCAGCATCAGACGTCATTAAGGGATCATCAACTGTAAAAACCGACGGAGGGACGTGCTGGGCGTGGAGGTCCGCCGAGGGTCCGCCACGCGAGCGGTGTGCTGGCGCTCCAGACGCCCACCTCCTTTCATCCCACCACAACCCTGAAGAGCTCCCGCAGTCAGGACACGGAGATCCAGGAAGGTTTTCGTCTGTCCATGGTCCAAGAGCTGGTAAGTGGCGTGGCTGAAATCTGGAGTTTGGTCCAGCACGTGTGGCAGCCTCGCGGCCAAGGGCTCACCCTGCAGATGGCGCCCTTCTGGGAGGACGCGGTGGGAGGCCAGAGTTCCCACCCTGCAGGACGGGCCCGGGGTGCTGGGAAGGGGTGCGCCTACCCCCCACTTCCACCCCAGGCTTGGACTGAGGGCTGCAGGAGGCCGGCCACGCTGACCTCGGAGAGAGCAGAGTGAGGCCCTGCCCGCAGCCCTGCCTGGTGTCAGCTCTTCGAGACACTGACATCGGTTCATCTTCCAGGAACGTGACTGATTCTCAAGGGAGATTCTAACTAAAGTGAGAAATCTCGTAGTTGTTTAAACTAGAAGGCCCATGTTCCTGAGGCCTTTCCCAGAGAAATGCGAACAACTCCCACCCCACAGAGGGAGGACAAGTCCCACGTGCCAGACCCCGTGACTTCCTCGACAGCCGGGGGGGACAAGTCCCATACACCAAACCCTGTGACTTCCTCGACAGCCATTCCCTCAATATGGTTTCCAAAAGAGACAGCTTGTGTGCTGGCCTATTCACCACCGAAGTCCAAGTGCTCCCCACCTTCCCACCAGGGGGCGGGCCCTTGGCCCTGTGTACTCCTCCCACATTTAAACGTCACTGTCCACAGACCCTGCAGAGGAACTGGGCCTGGGGCTGCCACCAAAACTAACAGATTTTCTGGCAGAAAGAGAAACGGATTCGGTTCACCGGAACCTCTTACGGCACGCCCACCTTGTTGAAGACCCAGATCTCGCCGTTTACGGTGGGCCTGGGCACCCCGTGGCCGTTGTAGTGGAAGAGGACCCGCTCCTCCTTGGCGTTTCGGCGTAGAGACGTGCAAAGCTTCTTCACCTCGTCCACGGTGGGGTCCAGGCTCTGCTTGTACCGGGCCTGGTGCAGGAGGAAAAGCAAGACACTCAGCAGGGATCACGGGGCACCTGGAGTCAAGACTCCACCCTGCACTCCGAGTGCGCCCCTAAGAGCCACGTGGCCCTGGACAGGTGACCCCCGCTTTCTCCAGCTACTTCACAGGGTGGTTGTGAAAATTCACAGACTCAACAGATGTTTACTGAGAGCGACTGACGGTCCCATCAGGTAAATGAGTCACGCCCACCACGCGGTAACACAGTGTAAAAGGCAGCACCACTGCGGTATCGAGAGCACGTCTCAGAAGCACTGGCTCTGTCTGGGAGAACTGTCTGGAACATGGACGAGCAACTCTCCTAAACACAGGAAGGTACGCTGTGCAGAGAAGCAAGGAGAGGAGGTTAGGACGCCGACCCCGGGGGGACGCAGCGGCCGGTTCCCGCTTAGTCACATCGCCCATTCCGCCCCCCCCGCCCCCCCCCCCTGGCCTGGACCCCTGCTGTGAGCAGAGCGTGCACACCGAGTTCACAGGCCCCCGCGGGGACGCAAGCGGCCAGCAGCCTTCATGAGCATGTGCACAGCAGACGGTTAGAGGGCGGACCCATAAGGAGCCCCCACTTCTAGGGCAACAAAGATGATGAAACTCAACAAGAAATGCACCAACAAGGGAACTTTATAAAACTCTCGTGGAAAACACAGAAGGAGGCCTGAACAAGCGGGAGCCACTCCCAGCCTGGGCAGGAGGCACCCACGTTCTGGGGACCGCCGCTCTCCCCAGGTTAACGACGTCCACGCGCTCCCAGTGAACGCAACAAGCTACCTCACGGAGTTCCACGAGCTGCTACCGAAGTCCGCCTGGAAAATAAACACACAGCGCAACACTGGAGAAGGAGGCAGGACGCCTCTAATTAAACGGAGAGGGCCGGGGACCAGAGACCCTCAGGCCAGGGAGCGACTGCACAGAGTCCAGAACAGGCCCAGCACAGCTCCCGGCCCTCCGGAGAGCCTGCTCCCACAGCCGCGGAGGCACGAACGCCGACGCCACCTCACCAGACACTGCGCCAGCTGCAGGACGGCCTGTGTGCGGGGGCGGCCGTGCGGTGAGGCGCGGGGGCTGGGGGGCCCGTGTGGGCATCGGGAGGTTCTCTGCTTCATGCTGACCTCCCTTTGCTCCACTTCAAAGAGCTTTCAACGGTAAACGCCCAGTTAGAAAAGAAGTGAAAAGAGCAGATCCATAACCCCACCGGGTGGGGCGTGAAGTGACGCGTGTAAAAGCCACAGCAGGACGCCAACAAAGACGCCCAAGCTGATGAGTCAGTAAAAAGCAACGTACTCATGTTGATTAAAAACATGGGCACAGTTACCAGAAAAACAGCTAAGAGTTTACCTCTAGGTGGGGAGTACGTGCTGATTTTTAAAAAATAATGTATATGTTTGTTACTTTGATAAACTTCTAAAACTATATTAAAAAACCCAAATTAAAAAAAGAAAAAAACCACACAACCCAGAGCCATGATGTCACTTAAAGGAAACCGTTAAGAAGGAGAACCATGAGCCATGGGGAAGCTGCGCCTGGCGGGGCCCCGTGCACAGGGATGCTCGGAGCATCGGCCGGAGTCATGGATGGAGGAGCAGCTCGGGCGCCCAGATGGAAGGCAGGCAGGGGCGGAGGACGGCAGGGCAGCGGGCAGGCACCGGCCAAAGGCCCTGAGCTGCGCCCCCCGGCATCGGGAGCCCCCCACCTCGTGGCCCCCAAAGTGGCACTCCTGATCCTCAGCTGCAGGGACACTGTGCTGCACGCATTCCCCCAGGCCGCAGGCGGGAGGCCGGGTGGCGAGGGCTCACTTGGCGCCCACACCCCGCTGCGTGCCCCTCCGGGACAGGCGACAGTGCTCCCTGCTCCGTCTGCGCCCCAGGCTTTACAGCGACCCCGTCCAGCTTCCCTCAGGCCCGCGCTCCTACGCGCAGACCCCGTGGAACTAGGTCCGTGAAGTCCCCACTTCGAGGTGGCCCAGGCACCGTCCCCCGAGATCGGCCCCACACAGGAGCGTTGTGCTCCCAAACCGTACTCTGGTTCGCGAGGCCCCGCCGCTCAGAGACATCAGTCAAGGCAGGGACGCGCTATCTCTGACCTCGGCTCCATCAAGGTCTTCCCCCATGAGGGGCAAAAACGATCTGGCCTCATTTTCTCACCCACTGCACAGAAAGGACACACTAATGGACCAGCATGAAAGGCACTGCGGATATTAATAATATGCCTCCTGGGGTTTACGGGAATTAATTAATATTTTTAAGGGCTTTGAAATGAGAAGCACTAAGTTAAATGTCACCACACCACGTTAAGGTTTTGTTTCAAGACTGGAATGCCTGGGACAACAGCTTCCCAGCGGGGGGAGCAGCGGGGGTGCAGGAAGTGTCTCATCGTTTGGGGGACTTGTGACAATTTCAGCTGAGCCTACGAAACGACAAAGCGAACCTCTAAGATACTGCAGACTGTGCGAAGCAATGCTACTCTAAGTCCCAATCTCAAGATGTAATAAAACACAAGTGTGGGGATTCCAGGGAAGGGCAGAGGAGAGAACCATGGAAGGAAGGGGCGCAGACAGACTGGCCCTCGGCTCTACGAGGGGAGAGGGCCCATCATCACATCACCTTCTCGTGGTGGTCTCCCGCCCCAGAGCGACACCTGCTAGTAACTCCACATGCTCTGCAGGCCCACGCAGGGCTGCTGCAGTCAGGCTGCAGCCCCCGTGGATGCGGCCCCCTCGCGCAAGGACCGATGCCAGGGGCTGGATGGCGTGGCCGCAGGAGGGGCTCCACTCCGTGGCTGAGCTGGCCCTCCGTGGTCCGGTGAAGCCACATGGGCGCTGTGGCCGTGCTTGCAGCAGGTTGGAGACAGCACTGGAGGAGGAGCAGGGCCTCTGCTCGGTGGGTCTCCTCCCGACAGAACCCTGTAACAAGGAAACCCGGGGCAGCGGCCACAGCCCCGCCTGTGCTTCTCCTGGGTTTCAGACGCAGATTACTGCGTGCCACCTGACTAGGACCTCACGAGTAACACTGTTTCCATCCTTCCATCCTTCTACGGCTGTGAGTAACACGTGAAGTTCAGATTCAAGAAACAGAAACGCCTGAGAG
Organism: Camelus dromedarius; assembly: GCF_036321535.1. Taxonomy (NCBI): domain Eukaryota; kingdom Metazoa; phylum Chordata; class Mammalia; order Artiodactyla; family Camelidae; genus Camelus; species Camelus dromedarius. The sequence goes on from NC_087451.1 coordinate 28,514,627, forward strand.
ATTTTCTCAGAACTGTCCAGGAGGAACAAACATGATGTTAGAATTTGGGCCAGTTCTGCCTCTGGTCTGGGGTCCTGCAAACATTTCACCCCATCCTTCTCCTTCCCAAGTAGGAAGCAAGGACTTGCGGGGAAATGCTAGACAGAGGAAGGTCGGTCTGCTCAAAGGATACCCGTCTTTGGTGGTGGTCCCACATGAGAAGGATCCAGGGCCCTGGCGGCTCAGGGGCTTTCTGCCGACATCCCTAAAAGCCACTTCTTGCCGCTATAACCCTTTCCATACCCACTATCACTACCAAGCCGCTGCCATCACCACCACCATCTAACATTGTCATCACCACATCATCATCACCACCATCCTTGTCATCGTCACCACCATCACCACCATCCTTGTCATCGTCACCATCACCGCCATCCTTGTCATCGTCACCATCCTTGTCATCGTCACCATCACACCATCACCACCATCCTTGTCATCATCATCCTTGTCATTGTCACCATCATCACCATCATCCTTGTCATCGTTACCACCTTGTCATCGTCACCACCATCCTTGTCATCATCACCACCATCCTTGTCATCACCATCATCACCACATCACCACCACTGCCATCACCACCATCACCACCATCGTCTATTTCTCAGATTACTACAACCTCCCAGCTGATCTGCCAGCATCGTTTTGCTCTACCCAAATCCATTCTCCAAAAGTCAATGTCTCACTTGCTGAAAACCTTCTGACGGCTTCCCACTGACCTTGCAAACTTTTCACAATGGCCCGTAAGTCCCTGCGAGATCTCCATCCTTGACTCTAAGCCTCTGTGAGTCTTACAAGAAAGGATCTTCCCAGCCTGTTGCCCTGTTATGTCCTCACCTACCTTCTAGCCCTCGCCAGGCCCTCTTGCCGCTCCTCCTCCGCCCCCGACACCAGGTCTTGTCCGGATACTTTCTCTGCCATCTTCAAGTATCAGGTTGAACGTCACTCCCCGGGAACCCGCTCTCAGACGCCCCCTCCAGGAGCTGGGCTGGCTCCCCCGCTTTTATGCCAGCGCTCCCAAGCGCCTCCAGATGCCCCAGCACAGCATCTGTGACCCACGACGGCACCTGCTTGTTACTCACCTGTCTTCCCTGCCTCCCCTCCCTCCTGCCCTGACTAGGCGCGTGAAGGTGAGGTCACGGGGTCCCTGCTTCCCCGGCACCCTGCGGGGAGCGCGATGCCCGACCCAGAGCGGGTGCTCACTGAACACTCGTGCACAAACGAATAAACAAACACTTCCTACCAGGGGCTGCAAAGCCCAACGAGCTTTTCACAAAAAAAAAAAAAAAAAAAAAAAAAAAGCTGTTATATCTGAGATTTCAAGCTTCTATTTTTACTTATTTTGAGACTTGCTGAAGTTCCGCTCCCCGGGATGGAGCAGGGCGGTGAAGGGTGAAGCCAGCGTCTGGCTGCAGCGCCCAGGTCCCCGCAGGCAGTCTGCTGCTCAGCATGATCTCGGGACCGACGCCGGAGGAAACGCCCAGAGGGTCCGGCCCGAGCAGCGGAGGGAGATGCACTGACGCTATCCCTCATGGCCTCTCCTCGGCGGCCAGGTGACCTCCCGAGAGCAGAGTCCCTGTCAGACCCGAGGCAGTGGGAGCACAACCGCCCGCAGGGCAGAGACGCGGCTTCACCTGGGCACCGGCAGAGGCGTGCCCCCCAGGCCCACCGCTGCGTGAGAGGGCAGCCCCAAGACAAGGGGCCCAGAAGCAACGGCGTGTCCGCCAGGTGCCTGGCCGCAGACCGGGGGCCTTTCCCCTCGAAAACGTTGAGAGAAGAGGGAAAGTGACAGGTTAAGTGTTGGCGGGAGGCCTGGCATGTGTGTGATGTGCTCTCTCCTCCCCTGGCCGGAGGCCCAGCGAGGGGAGCGGCGGCCACACTGCCTCCCTCACGGGGCGGGGGCACACTGACAGCCCCCTGGAAGGATAACGTCATTAAATGATCTGCTCTGGTCTGGAACCTTCTGAACCTGTTCTGACTGTCATTATGGTGCTTAGACTGAGCCCACGGGAGGCGCGGGGTCTTCACGGCCGAACCCAGGGATCTCTGGAAGGCCAGTCCCCACCCCGCCTTCACTTCCCTCCCCCCGCGTCCCCTCCTCCCCACTCCCAGGTCTCTTGCCTCCTCCCCGCCCGCCCATCCTCCCCGTCCAACCTCAGATGCGGCTGTGACTCAGCCTCCCTTCTCTTCTCCCACCACATACGTGCTCCTCCCGGTGGCACCCCCGAGAACAAATCCACGGCTGGATCCCTCGCCGTGCACCACGCACGCCACCCTCTGGGCTCCTCCCTTAGTCACCGGCATCAGCCTGTGCTGAGTCCCTCCCATTCGTCCAGGACTTGCTCAGAGGACCTGGGACACGTCCTTCACACGTCGCTGTGCCACCTCTGCCTTCATCAGGGGTCACACACACTGCAGCTGTCCCCAGGCCTCCAGACCACCCTCCCCAGGTCTCTCCGTCCCATCACAGCTTTCCCTCTCAGTGGGGTGCCACTGCCCCGACAGCACCGCCACGCCTGGGCAGGACCAGCCCTTTGGCCCTCAGCCTCCGCGTCCCGTCTGGGGGTCCCGACCGAGCCGTGCCTTCCACGCGGACCTCAGAGCTAGTCAGCTACCAGGAAGGACGCGGGCACAGGGCTGTGCAAGACACGTTCACTGTCCTGCCCACTCGCATGCTTTATTTCTGTTTAGATGTGCTCACGATCTCACAGTACGACGCTACCTCGTGTAATCTTTTTCCTGCTGTTATCATTGTAAGACTGTTAGAGCGATGTAGTAGTCTTAATTAAATCTCTTAATTAAAAAACAAAGAAACAAAAGAACAACGACCACTCATCTTGTAAGTTGAAATGAAACACAGGGGTCCTGAAGTGCAAACAAGCGTTCGGTCTGCAAACCTCCCCGAGAGCCCCGTGGCTTGAGGGCTCGGGGTGGCTCTGAGAGTCCCGCCCGGGGAACAGCTGCAGTTTTCATCTAAAATGCAAACAGATCCCTCACAAACTCATCACCAAAACGTGGGTCTCGAACAATAAAACCCATCTCGCCAAGAGAAGGCCACTCAGAGCCCCTTGGGGAGCGGAGCCGGCCCCGCCCCGCCGCCCGCCCCCGGGCCTCGCCCTCCCTTCTGCGCTCTGGTCCTGCACCCGCGCAGCCCGAGTCTGGTCACTCGGCGCGGGCAGAACCCAGTGCACCTGCTCTGCAGAAATAAGAGGAGACCTTTAGAAGAAGCCTAGAAGCTCAGAAGTCACAGATCACTCCCCATATGCTGCTGGAACTGCAGGCGACACACAAGGCATCACATTAGGTCTCATTCAAAACGACCTCTTAGGAGGACCCGGCTCTGAGGGTGGCTGGCAGACAAGGGACGTTCCCCCGCGCGGTCGTCACTGCGGGAAAGGACTCCCGGCGCGCGGCCGGCAGAGGTCTGGCCTGGCACGCACGTTTGCTTCAGCAGCCCAAGCCCCTCCTACTGCAGGCAGTGAATCATTTCTAAAACCTATGCTCTGTCCTCTAAGAACCCCTCCCCGTGAGCCACAGGCTGCGAGGTTCCGGCTCAAACTGTCCCAGCACCCGCTCTGCCTGCCTCACCGGGTAGCCTGGTGCTGGACACCAACATTTGCACGGATCCCGCCGCCCACGCCCACCAAGACCCACCCAGGGCAGCGGTGTCTCATGGGAGGCTCTGGCTGGGCCACGGCCAGTGACTGGCCCACCTCACTGCGGCCCGCCCCACGAGCACGTTCTGGTCCGTTTCCGGGGCTGACAGTAATGCCGCCGCTGTCAACGCCGCGTCCCACCTGCAAGAGAGACAGGCTGCAAGCAAGCCAAGTTTCAGTGAGGCCTCCAGGGAGATGTGGCGTCCTCCTGGACCCCCTCCCCTCCCCTGCATCCATCCAGGTGACCGCTCTGCGCTGGCTCCTTCCCCCGGGGTGCAGTCTCCCCTGTGCTAACCTTTCCCCTCTCGATACTGGAGGTGAGCTGCCCAGGAGCGAGTCAGGGGTGCCCGCCGCTGAGCCCTGCCCCTCACAAGGGTTGGGGTCCCGAGATGGAGGGCCTGGCTTCACCCCATCAGTGATTCATCAGCTGTTCGAGCTGGGAAAGCTCACGAACCAAACCTAACCTCAATCCTCAATCCCTACAAAACAGCTAAAATACTCCTGCCTGCTGCGCAGGTGTGGGGACCACAGGAGAAGGCGTGAGTCACGAGACTGAGGGGAGGCGAGGACAGAGATCGGAACTCACACTGCACGTACCGGCCACTGTCCCAACCACCAGGTAAAGCAGGATTGCCTTACAGGTAGGGGGCTGAGGCACAGAGAGGTTCAGTAACTACTACCAGGTCACACAGCAGGTGTGTAGCAGGGCTCACGTCGAAGCCAGACAGCCTGAGGACATTCATGGAGATCTGAGACTGACAGTGAGCTTCCTTGAGTTGTCACAGACCAGAGGCGATCAGGAAGCAGGACAGAAGAGGCGTCCCTGCGTGCTGGCCCTGACTGGCTCCCGCATGGTCTCTGGGCTCTGACACCCCACTAACAGGAAGCCTTTCCCCTCAAGAAGGGTTGAAGCCCAGCCCGACCCCAAACGCCTGCCTTGACTGAGCAGCAAAGCCAAGAACCGCCTGGGGGACCCGGCCTAAACCACTCACCGTGACTGATTTTTCCAAACAATTCCATGTCAGCACTGAAAAACCCCACTGCCCCCTTCCGTGAAAGCTGGACGGCCTCCAAGCAAGGTCAGTAAACATTCGTATTTACTAAGCTTCCCGCGGGCAGAGAAGGAGCACTCAGAGCCAGTGAGGTGTGTGCAGCAGACGGAGTGGCGCGGGACCGGGGCCTGGGCACAAGGATCAGAGCGCCTGCTGGACGCAGGGACAGGGCACTCCAGTCTGCACCAGGCTCTGTGCCTCTGCAGAGGGCTTCCAGAAACAGCCCGCAAATGTTACCTTTGCCAGTAGCAGAGTGAACACGGGAATAAAGCAGCCCCCAGTGGCGGGAGGAGGCCGCACGTGGGGTCGGAAACGGGCATTTGTTAAACAGCTGCCCAACCGGGCCTGCAGAGCACCTGCTAGGTGCCCACCGCCGTGAACCAAGCCCGCACCACGCAGAGAGACGGGCACCCGAGCGACTCCCGAGGACGCGCTCACTGCCTCCTGCCTCCTGAGTCCTCCCGAGTCAGGCCCCCGATGGCGCCGCCCCAGGGCCCACCCCAGCAGGGGAGCCGGTCTGCCCGAGTCCACCTCCACCTGGTCCACGGCTGTAAACTCCAACCTCCAACTGCCACAGCTGCATTCTCACTGACCTGTCTATTTACTGTTCAGAGAAACCTCAGTCGATTTCTCTTAGTGCTGAAGATGACCCTCTCGGTGCAGGCTGAGCCGAGGAGCAGCAGGAGCCTCAGGGGCACCCGTGGTGAGCTGCAGGCGCCGGGGCCTCCACACCCGGCGGGGAAGGAGTCTCCTGCCTGGGCTGGTGCTCGTCAGCCCCACGGGAGGTTTTCTGGAACACCAGTCTGGACACTTCCACAGCCCCGGGGCAGAATGCCCTGGCCTGCTTCCCCAGCCAGCAGCGCAGCCTGACTGGCGCCCCCTGCGGAGGGAGAGTGGCCCTACCGACGGACGCCTGCGGGGAGGAAGTGGTGGACGCCAGCACCGAGGGCGGGGCCCCCGCACAAGGGCAAAGTCACGCCTGATGCCTCCAACACGCACCGTCCCATGAAGGGCAGTCTCACGTGGAATCAGTGCCTCTTCCCATGCATGTTACTCAGTAACAGTACTTCCGTCCTCCCCTCTTACTCTGTGGGAGAGGCAGGAGGGAGCCAGGGGGCTGGCTCCGTGCTCACAGTCCAAACACAGAAGCCATGTCAGGTGGGTGGGGTCTGAATCCACTTCTGAATTAAGGGCTCCTGTGGTCTCCGCAGATGGGTCTAGAATCCCCCCCAGCGGACATGAGAAACGCTCTTCTCATCAGGGAGAAATTCTGCACACCCGCTGCCTCCCCAGCGGCACATTCAGTGAGGTCTGCAGACAGGCTGGGTTCACACAGCGTGTGGGGTGGGATGGGGTGGGGGGTCTACTGGCACCTGAGGAGTAAATGCCAGGGGAGCTGCCAACATCCCACAACTATCCTCACAGACGTAGGGACATTACTGTTACAAAGATAAAGTATGTGGCCCAAAGTGTCAGTAGTGCTGGGTTTGAGAAAACCTGCTTTAGAGGAAAAAATGAAATTCTGATTCTAATGAGGACACACAGATTCTAATCAAGTGAAAAAAAGCAAAGTGGAGAAAAACGTGTATTACTACCACTTATCCAAGGAAGAGGACAACAAATGTGCGTGTGGGTGTGACTGCACACGTACACACGTGTGTGTCTGCTGGAATGTTTACACGCCACGCGCAGAAGGAAGGGGGCGGGAGCAGAAGCCACACTTCTTTGAATATACGTTGTTTTGTTTATCAGACTTTGCATCCATGAAAGATTTTACATAACTAAAAGCAAAATTTAAAAAATGTTTAAAGCAGTTCCTTATAAGCCGTGAGTAAAATGAGACAAATGAAGGTACCCGTGCGTCCAGGGGCGCAGGGCCAGGGCAGAAGAGCTCTCCGTGCGGCTCTGCCCTGGCAGCAGGAAGAGCTGCATACCCCCGGGCACAGCTCCCAGCAGCGGTATGCGCGGTGCTGGCACGGCCTTCAGTGCAGAGCGTAAGCTGGGGTAGAAGCGACGCTCGCGCTGGTGTCCACCAAGAGTCTGGATGTTTGGGGTGGGAGAGGCCACACAGCTAAGACCCAGGGGATGAACAAAACCCTGCAGTCCTAGGGCTGCAGTTAAGAGCTCGTAACACACTCTACCGTCAAAACACAGAGGGAGCGCGAGAATGAGCATGAGCAGTGAGCACCCCAGGCTCGGGTTAAGCTCTCTAAACACCAGTTCCCACCACAGGAAAGCAGAGCTCCTTGGAAAGCGGCTGATCCCGGGCCTGGAGCAGAGGAGGTACCGCAGGAGTGAGAACTCCCTGACCTGTCGTTCTGGACAGGGAACGAGTGACCGAGGCCACCACACCTGTGTCGAGAAGACCCGGGAGCCACCGGAGGAGGCTCCCTCTGCCGAAGACAAGACGACACGAGCATCAACGATCAACAAGTGCAACCAGCTTTCACGCCCCCTGCTGGTTGCCCTCGGGGAAGCCCACTCGCGGCTGTGAAAGGGGGAAGGGAACCCCAGTGCTCACACTGGCTTTCCGACGTGAACTGTGCTCCAGGCAACCCCAGTAACCGATGAGGGAGCTCCGCTCCACAGACACACCAGCTAGCAGACGACGAGGAGAAACAGTCACGGTGCCTTCGACAGCCTCTAACGCGCGGGGCCGGGAAGCGATCGAGGACCGCAAACTTCACAGACAGAAGGCGCCGTCACCATGCACACCAGCATCCACAGTTTGTGCCGAACACCCCTCCACTGGGCAAGCCTGGCCCAGACTGGGGGCGGGGGCAGGGGTAGGGGGCTGGCAAAACCCAGACCTCAAGGAACTCTTCAGGGCGTGAGCTGCTTTCCTCAACCAGTAAACTGCAGGAAGAGACAGACACAGGACGGCCGGAGCAGGACGGGGGTGCGGGCGGCGTTATGTTAATTCTGTGGGTTAACAGGGTTAGACCCGCCAACCACAATGTAGTCGCCTTGCTTATGTCCTGATTCAAATACACTCTGTGTGAGTGTGGTTTTTAAAGTCCTAATTACCTCTGAGACACACTGAAACGTTTGCAGATGAGACTACATGATGTCTGGGATCTGCTTCACAATAAGCCGGGGGGCTGGGGGGAGAGGGGGGCACAGCTGAAGGAGGACCGGGGACAGGCGGATCGCTGCTGAAGACGGGCAATGGGAAGAGGTCGGCACTTTCCATAATAAAAAGTCTTAAAACTAATAAATGAATAAGCCACAAAAACAAACAGAGACAAACATGTGAAAAGCATTTCAAAGTGTTCCCTTGATTAAAGAGAACTTTCTTAGAATTATTCTTACACATAACTTAATGGTAAACTCAAAATTGGTTGTTTTTTGGTGAAAATTTGCTTACATGAAGCATGTTGGCCAGACATTTAAAGAAGGTGCCCAGACAGGTGAAAAACCTAAATGTGCTGTTAGCACATAAGACACACGTACCAATAATCTGAAAGAGTAACACGTCTGGGAAGGAACGTTTCATAGATGTAGCTCAGATACTGCTCTGTCTCAGAAAACCCTCTCAAGCTTTATACACAACAAGAAGGCACAATAACGGTGGAAGGTTCATCCAGCCGCCTCTGATTCAGTGCAGACTCCCACCACCAGTTGCCATGGGTGCGTCACATTCCACAGCTGCCTGAGGAGAGCCAGGAGCTGCGTGTGCGGCGGGTCCCTCTCCCTGGGTAACCTCTGGAGCTGACAGGACACTCGGCCACATCATCCCCTCCGTCTGCATCAGAAAAGCACGCACAGTCCCGCCCCAGAGGCCAGACTTGGGCGAGGAGGCCAAAGCCCCGTCCTGCGCATCAGAGGCCGGAAGGACCCAGGGGAGACCAGATGTGGGGGCACAGTGACCGGGGCCCCCACGCAAGGCCAGCGCCCTCCCGGCCGCGCAGACCAGGTTTCTGTGAGTAAACACCGTCGTGCAAAGCTTCTCTAGGAGTGGCTGCTGCGGGGAACACAGATGCGGCTGGCCAGTCTCTGCTGTTTGGGGTGAGGAGTGTACCGACCGGCCCGTGAAGGTGTCCTGCTCGCCTCAAAGGGCTGCACGGAAACTAAGGCCGCAAACATGAGATCATCAGACAGATGTTAAGAAACACCTGAAGCAACATTTTCAGGCAGTCGTGTCCTTGCTAGCACCTAACTATCTGCAGTCCCTCAGAGCCGTGTGGGCTGGCTGCCGGCCCGCACCCCAGGCCGCCCAGGGCCAGCGCCAGCCCACGAGGGCCTCTGTGTGGACCAGGCAGCCGCTCCCCAGCCGGGCTGCAGCCCTTGGCTGGCGAGAGGCCACAGTCTCTGCAGAGGTACATCTGTCCCAGGAGCAGGGACAGAGGGACAAGGGGCACGGCGGGGAGCAGCGCGGGCTGCCTTCACGCCCTTCACCCTCCAGCAGAGCTCGCCTGCCCCACCAGAGAGGCTGTCGGGGAGGAGGCCATTTTCCTCTGCCTTCCAGGCCCTTCTGCCGGCCATGGACAGATTCGCAGGAGAAAGGCAAACCGAAGTTTGATAACACACGTACACGGGGAGACCCAGGAAGGCTGAGTAACTGGCCAAGACGGTTGAAGCCCTCACCCTGAACGGTACCTTCAGCACACATCGGTCCTCCGACGTCGGGCCCTGACTCCCTAAGTCCCTGCACCCCCACAGCACGGACACTGACTCCACGCCCGTGCGGCCACGCAGCGTGGAGCGGGTGCGGGCGAGCGAACAGTGCTCCTACACGTACGTCAGCAAAGCCCTAAGACGTCGATGATGTTCCGTAAAATTAAGACTCTCAAATACAAGACAGAACTAAAAACTAACGAAGAATGAAGACGTAGCAAACCTGACCTGACCTAGACTACCCGTCTGCTCCATCAAGCAGCACTCACTGGGCCCCGACGGCTGCCAGGCGGAGGGCGAGCCCTGCTGGCAGGACGCAGGTGGGGCCGCGGGAAGGGTGTGGTGTCCCCCCCAGCCTGGACCGAGGCCGCCAGCTGCCGTGGACGTGGGGGCACCGGACACGGTGCAAACCCCAGTTCCGAGCTTCAGAATTCGCTGTTAACCTCCTTCATTTTACATTTTAAAACTTAAACGCTGCACTGAGGCTATCACTTCATTCCAGTGAAGGAATGTTCAGAACACGAGGCAGCCGGAACTAGCCCACACACGCCTCGCACGCAGCCCCGAGGCCGCGCGGCGTCCAGTCCGCACACCCCTCCCCCGCGCAGAGAAGCGCGGCCGCAGGGACGCGCAGGGGGGCGGGGCGGAGGGCCCGGAGCCCCACCCACACAGGCCCCGCCCCGCCCCCCCCGCGCGAAGGAGCGGGAGCTGGCGTCCGCGCTCACGAGGCACGGCCTGCTCCCCGAGCTCCGTGACTTTCACCCTCGCAGCCTCCGCTGCAAAGGTTCCCATTAAGACAAGTCACAGGTGAGATTTAAAATAAATCACATTTAAGGGTCCGAAGTAGACGGGCTCAGACCCCTCCTGCCGGGCGGGGGCTCCCCACTCAGCCCCACAGCCACCCTGCAGAAGCGCGCCGGCCGGGGACACGCGTCTCCCGGACAGACACTCCTTCCCGCCTTCCCGGGAGCCGCGCTTTCCGGGACACAGACTCACTGCAGAGAAATCGCGACTGTGCAGACGGCTCGGGGGGAAGACGGAGCAGAGCTCTTCTCTCCATTTCCCGCAGCAAAAGGGCCACTCGCAGGAGGGGAGAGCCGCACGGGACGGGGAGGGACGAGCCACCTCCCAGACGCCGCTCCCGGGCCGAGTCTGCGGCCGTCCAGGGCTGGCCTGGAGTCCGACCACGCTCTCAGAGGCACACCCCCCCCGTCCTTCATCTCGAGGCACGGAACCTCGGAAACCAGCAGCCCCGGGCGGCCCGGGGGCCCTGGCAGAGCCGGGAGGCTGCCCCTCCCACGACGCCCCGGCAGGGTCCTGCCCACGCCCTCCCTCCCCAAGGGCAACCATCCCGGTACCTGGGAAGTTCTTCCCGGAGAGGATGAGCGTGCTCCCCGTGGGGGCCGCCTGCCCTGTCCCCCAGGTGACTCTGTGACTGTCCCACCCTCACCGCTGGAAGGGATTCGGCAGTCAGAGGCGGCTGGGAACTTACAGGCTACCCGGGAAGTTCTAAATTATGGAAATAAGGCAAAGCCTGGGAGAAAAACGGGCAAAAGGATTGAACAGATAATTCACAGCTAAAGGTAAGGAGGTGGCCCGTAAATACACAAAAGTGCTCAGCCTCACTTAGAATGGAAACGAGGGGACGGCGCTCACCCGGCAGGCTGCACACAAGAGCGGGCGTCAGGCAGCACCACGGGGCCCTCCGCCATTGGCATTCCACACGCCGCTGGCGGGGACGTAAAACGGTGCGCGATCCGCAGGTGGGGGATCTGACAGTGACCCCCAACCCACGTACGCACTACGTTTGACCCAGTGATACTACAAATTTACCATAAAGAGAACACCCTTAATTGTACAAAAAACGTCTCAGCGAGGTGACTCCAGGCAGTGTTGTACGCAGCCACAAAATACAGTCGCAGGGGCGTCTGCAGGCGACTGAACAGTAGCAGAACATCCAGAACATCCTGAGTGTGACACAGCCCTAAACACAACGAGGACAGCTCCTGGAACCCGATACGGGTGACGCCCAAGATTCACCAGGAAGGAGAAGCAAGCATGTAATATAACACCTTCTGTGTGAACGAGAACAGGAAAGAGGGAAATAAACATGTCTCTTATTTTAAGAAAGAAACACAAGAAAGATAAAGCTGAAACAAATGAGACTCGTCACCGGCAGGAGGGAGGTGGGAGCCACACTGCTCTGAGGCTGACTCCTCACACGGTGAGACTCGGGGGTGATGCTCACGCCTCCCCGGTTCCTGCAGGACCGACCCCCCAAGTCAGCGCACGGAGGTGACGGGAGCCACGAGCAGTGACACCCCAGAGCCTGGACCCCAGTTTCCAAATACCAGCTGCCGGGGAAAAGAACTGGCTCCTGGGGACACGGCCCCCTCCATGGCTCACCAGGGGAGGCGAAGGTGGGTCGGTCCATCTCGCTGTGGCAGGAAGCCACCGAAGGGAAGCGTTGTTTTAAAAAGTGGGGAGGGCATAGCTCAGTGGAAGAGTGTGTGCTCAGCAAGCATGAGGCCCTGGGTTCAATCCCCAGTGTCTCCACCAAATAATACATAAACCTGAATACCTGCCCCCCCCCAAAAAATAACTTTTTTCTAAAGTGAGCTTGAAGGGGTCACCAGCAGCCAAATCTGGAACCAGAGTTTCAAAATAAATACTGACAGTAGAAGACTATTCCCAGAAAAAATAAGAACTTTCTTTAACTTGATGATGACAGAAAAGAGTGAATAATTGAAAAAGTAAGTGGGGATGAAATTTCTCTCTTGTAGTAGAACACCAACTCCCAGACGCAGAAGGAAAAATGGAGTCAGAAAATCAGAAACAGGCAAAGGGGCAAAGGGTGCAAACTCCCAGCTATAAAACACATAAGCCGTGGGGATGTTTAAAAACAAAGAAAAGGAAAGGAAAGAAAACCAGCACGTGGCAACCGTCACGGGAACAGCCGATTCAGGGAGAGTCATCGATGGACACAAAACAACAAGAAATGGGAATGTCACACAGTCTCCAAGTGTCCCCACAAATTATCGCCTACAAAGGGGAAAATGGTCACTAGGCTAAGTGACCGAGGAGCCACGAGGGGGCCGGGCGCAGGCGGACGGGAAGGGCCGCCGGGGGGCAGGGGTGGAGGGAGAGCCACGCACGCGCGGCAAGTGGGTCTGGGACGGTTCCCGGCTTCTCGCCCGACGCCCAGTGAGAAGCACGTGCTCAGGCCGCGCCCCTCTGTGCTGACACCGTGGGCCAAAGCCAGCTGGCCTGCCCAGGGCCACCTGCCCGGAAGTGCCTCCTCCTTCACTGAGGGAGGAGGGTGACTCCCCCGGGGACCGGCTAAAGACAGGGAGAGGGAGGCACTCTGGTCCACGCTAAGAACACAGAGGCTCCACCTCCGTTTTCTTCCAGAGGTCACAAAGGGGCCAGACGTTACCAACCTGGCGGTGCGAAGGGTGGTAGTAAAGCCGAGCTTTCCCCGCAACAGTCAGGCTAGTTAACCGCGCCCGTGCCCGGGGACAGCATTTCCCCACACCCCGCGTGGGCTCGTTTCCCAGGCTTCTGAAACAAACCACCAGAAGCCGGTGGCTCAGAACAGAGACCTGCCCTCTCACAGCCACGGAGGACAGGAGTCCAAAGCCACGGCGACGGCAGAACCGCGCTCCCTGGCGCTCCCTGCCGGCCCTGGGCGTCCGGATGGCGGCCATGTCGCCCGCGTGCCTGCTCCACCCGCGCGTGGCCTCTGAGTCGGCCTCGCTGCCTCTCTGCCCGCCTCTTTCCAGATGCACGCAGGGCCGCCCGGTGAGCCGGGATGCTCCTCTCCTCGTAAGACCTTAACTTAATCACGTCTTTGGCCAGAGGAAGTGTCGTTTACCGCGTTGCTGCAGGAGGCGGTGTTCACCGGTCCTGAGGGCGCGGACGTGGGTAAGCCTCTCTGGGGACCACAGGTCAGCCTACCACACACTCTGGGACTCTGTCACTCCTGATGCAGGCAGGCCCGTACCACTGACTGATACTTAACGTGCTGCCGTGGTAAGAGACAGCAGGTGTGTCTGCAGGGACATAATGAATAATCAGAAAAAGCAGAGGCACTTCTTGTGAAGTGAGACAGAGAAACGCCCTGGGAGACGGCAGTCGCTGCAATAAAGGAAACTGCCCCCCAGATGGAGCCGTAAAGCCACTGCCCGGAGGTGAGGAAGTGGGGGCGCAGTGGCACAGGCTGCGGAAAAGCCTGGAGGCTCCCAGCCACCCTGATGACGCACCGCCGGCCCAGGGGACGCGCTCTGTTGAGGGGTCTTGCCCCGGTTCTGGAATCCCAGCCCAGTGCTCGCTCCCCCCCTTCGTGCATTTCTTTAAGGGTGTGTATCTTGAGTCAGAAAATGTGAACGGGCGACGGTCTGCTGTCAGGCCTTGTGCAAAACACAACTACAGGCAGACATCAGTCCTACTCTCCCCTCTTTTTTCTTATTTTGAAACGATTTCAGACACTCAGGAGCACTGACAACTGGCACAGAATTCCCGCCAGCCGTCACCCGGGACCCCCTAAGGTCGACATCTTACTTAAGGACAGTGCAGGCCGAGACCGACATCTGCGCTGGTCTAGCAGTATTAGCGCATCATGGACCCCACCTGAACTCCTCCGCCAGCACGGCAGCCCCTTCCCGTCAGGAACCAGGGCCGGATCCGCAAACACTCCTCAGTCCCCTCTAACCTGTGACGGGCCTGGCCTTGGACCTTCATGAACCTCACCGTTTTGAAGAACACCGGGCAGCCTTTTGTAGCACCTCCCTCGTTTGGGCTCCTCTGATGTTGAATCTTCAACATGACACAGTTCTGCCCAGAAAACCACAGGAGTGGCGTGCGGCCCCTAGGTGCACAAGCAGGTGAGCCAACGTCTGGTTACTGGTGGTGATAACTCTGCACACCCGGTAAGTAAAGTCTGCCAAGCTTCTATGCTGGAAAGTTGCTGTATTTTCCTTTTGTAATTAATAAGTAGCTTCTGGGAAGAGATTTCAAGACGAGTCAACTGTATCTGAACACTCCTTCCAAGACTAGTTCTAGCCTCTGTCAATGACTCCTGCCTGGAACAGACGAGGTTGCTGGGAATGACCCTGTGACCATGTGTTTTTGCATTTTGGAGGTGAATCTCCAGGGTTGATCCCCGAAGTGGAGCCCTGGGCCAGGAGGTGAGTGCCTGTGTAGCTGTGCTCAGAACTGCCCGCCCTGGCAGAGCGAGATGCCTCCTGTTCTCCCATCAGCAAGGGAGCAGGGCACCTGTCCTGCCAACACAACGTGTTGTCATCCTTCTAAACTGTCCTCCTTGTTTTTCTACATTGTTTTGGAGGAAAGATTTGGAGACAGGCATTTAAGACACAGCCACTGTCATCAGCTACGGGGCAGTCTCCACTGCTTCTTTTCTTGAAGCCTAGAGACCAGTGAGCAATACTGATACCAACACTGACATCAAGATGGTGCTGCTGATGGTGGTGATGGTGGTGGGGGTGGTGATGGTGGTGATGGTGGTGGTGGTGGTGGTGGAGATGGTGGTGGTGGTGATGGTGGTGACAGTGGTGGTGATGGTGCTGATGGTGGTGACGGTGGTGGTGATGGTGCTGATGGTGCTGATGGTGGTGGTGATGGTGGTGGTAGTGATGATGGTGGTGGTGACAGTGGTGACTGGTGGTGGTGGTGGTGGTGATGGTGTATCTTACAGAGTAGATGTAAAACCCTGCAGGAGAACAAAGGAGTGGGCATCTTCCCCAGGGTTTGTTTTGTAATTATTTTTTAAGGTACTAAGGATTAAGGATTCAGGGAAGGCTTCCAATGAAAATGACATCAAAGATGAGACCTGAAGCAAGAACAGAGTCCAGGTGGCAGCACAGAAAACTGTTCCACACGAGGGGAAAGGTCAAGTGCACGAGACGCTGAAGGTCGGCTGGAGTCTGGCGTGGGGGTGCGAGGGCTGCGGCAGCAGTGAGAGCAGGGACCAGATCAAAGCGACTTTTTAGTCCAGTTGAAGAGTTTTAGATTCTGTCCTGAGGCCAACAAAAAGGCATTAAAATGCTTTACGCAGGCCAAAATCCCTCTGAAATGATACCTAGAACGTCCCCAGAGTGGAGAACAAGTGCCAAGCTCAGGAAGTACGGCACAGTTTTAGGGCTGCACTTTCTTTATTACACTTCAAAAACAGAGGAAAGTTACGACGGTTTCAAATGCGCAGCATTTCTAAGCGTTTCTAACAGCACGCTGTAAAAGGCAAACACTAAGGCGACAGCTAAGAAAGAGAGAGGTGTATTTATTGCTATGGGTGAAAAAATGCTCATTCTCCTCTCACTGTAAGAGCTGCTCAGGACAAACTCCCGCGACATCTGGTCCCCTGTCACCCAGAGGCGGCCTGACCATGCCGGGGCCCTGACAGCAGACCCTGTCTCCAAACGCTGGAACCTAAGTCTGTTGACTTTTTACCACTTTTGGTTTTCAAGGTCTACCTGAAGCTGATTATTAAAATAAAAATCTTCCTACAGTGTTGACTCATATAAGTCACAAGAGGTGGTGCTGCGGGAGGACCGCCAGCCTGTACACTCAGATGTCCGGTCCCGGTTCTGCCCTCCCGGACCCCTGACTCCAGTGGTCACACAGGCACCGAGGATGGAGAACAGCCCCAGCCGTCCTGCACCCCTGCTGCCCTGCACCCCCGAGCTCCTGCTCTGCCCCCAACTCGACTCTGCTCAGACTTCCCCCAGCTGCCTGCTGACGATGCCCGGTATGCCCGGCCCGGGTCAGCGAGTACACAGCCCAGAAGGCAGAGCCCAGGGTCCCAGCGTGGGGACAACCTCACTCTCCCCTGCCGCCCTTGGGCTGCAGCCCAAAGATGATGACAGGCCCCGCCCCACAGTGACCCAGGCGCCCTGTGAGCAAGAAGCGCTCCTGGCTTTCGGACATGCTGGCCACTCTTTCTCTCGATAACCATCTCCCAACGTTTAAATCAAAGCTGGAGGTGACCCCACCTCCACAGTGACTCACTTCCCTCTGAAATGTCTGAGTCACTCAGATTCCATTCAGCCCTCATCTCTGCTTGACCACTCCCTGCCTGCCGTAACTTTCCGTGCCGACAGAGGAGACGTGGACCATCACAGGTCCGCAGGCACCCTACACACTTCTCCTCTCTTAACAAAAATCTCGCTAACCAGTACATTTCCAGAATTACTTTAGTTCTCAGGTGAACTTAACCCTACCCGCCTACTGACAGTGATTTATCACCGAGAAAGATCTCCGTGGCGTGAGGCGCTCAGCCACCTTGCCTATCTCCTGCAGAACCATCAGCCTGTGCCATTTAGGCCCTGTGTTTCGGTACAAGTCACGTCCCACAAAGCGGTTCACCACACGGCTCAGTCTTCAGCTTGGGACCTGGGACTGTGACACCCCTTGAAGAAACAAGCACAGAAGTCACATCTGCAGTGACACAAAGACGTGGTGACCTGGGTCCCTGGGCTCCTCTCACCACAAACAGCGGGACATGGGGGAGCAGGTGGGCAGGTGTGGTGGGGGGACCTTCTTAAAAATAGGGGTGAGCTGGAATGAAAGTGAAGAATACTCCGACCACATGCTGAAGCTGGGGACCCGGACGTGGACAGAGGCAGCAGCCCGACCTCACCCGAGCGGCAGCTGCCACGCCAGTGCTGGAGCTGGGCACCTGCAGCCGCAAGTCACCTGAGGAGCAGGGGACAAGGCCCAAGGCCCAGGCCAGCTGGGGGCCCAAGAGATGTCCCTCCAGAAAAGTGGGCCTGCAGAGGGCTGCAGACTTGGAGTAAGGTTTACCCAAAGTAAAACGCCCTACCGAGGAGCTGCGCAGAAGTGATCCGTGTCTGACCCAGGGGAAAGGCAGCGAGAAGACAGGCTGCCCGTGACAGGCACTCACACCGCCCGGGTGGGAGGGAAAACCTCAAGCCAGGGCTTCAAACAGCCTTCACTATCAAGGCCCCTAACTGGTTGATGGAAGCAAACCTAAGTAATTTCTGGGGGAAAAAACCAACCTCATCTCAAGCTTTGTAGACTTTACACAGCTGAATTCCAAAAGAAAATACTCATCAGTACTTTCAAAGTACGTTAGGATACAGGCATCACGGCAGGAAGCCAGCGAAAACAGGAGCTGACCCCGATGCACCAAGACTTCAGATTTCAGAGCAATGAGAGCAGAAGTAAGGTAGCTTCATCTGATGTATTTCAAGACAGAAAACCGAAACATGAGACAAGGACAGGCAGACGTGAAAAACAACTGCACGGATTTGTTTTAACCATTTTTTAATGTCCTACTAGAACTTAAAATAGAAGTGGAAAGGCTTTGCCATAGACTAGACATAACTAAACAAAGGATCTGTGAACTGGAAGGCAGGTCTGAAGAAACTAGAACATAACCACAGAGGTGAAGTAACAGAGCAACGTGAAGGCGGGGATAAGGTGACACCTTTGCAGAGCAGAGCGACATGAGCCAACAGAGCTGTAACGAGGTTCACATGGAAGGGGGCCTGGGCACAGGCAGTATCTGAACAACAACAGCTGTCAAATTACCGGCAGTTGTGAAAGACGCCAGTGCCTGCACCTTAGAAGCTCATGGAATCTCAGGCAGGCTGGCTGGAAGGAACCGTACAGCGAGCACATAAGAAGGAGCCTGCAGAGCCTGAGCAAAGGGAAGCTCTCACAGCAGACAGGAGGGGCGCACCGCCCACGGGGGAAGCAGGGTGCTTCCCGAAAGCACTCCCAGAAAGCAGGAGATACGGGCTCACAGCTCCAAAGCACGGGGAGGAGACAAGCGTCAAGCCGCTCCACACCCAGTACTTTCTAGAGCAAGGACACATAAAAACACATTAGGACGGCAACACTGAGAAAATTCACCCCCAAAGAGAGAGCAAGATGAGGGTGAGCTTCGGACAAGAGCAGACGATGACAAAGGGAAAGTCCGACAGGCAAGGGAACTGGTAAATTTCTGGGATAAACGAAAACAAACAAGCACCAACTGTATACGAAAACAGCGACACAACCCCAACCATACCCTCCGAGAAGGCCTAGGACGGGCACAACGCAGGGGCAACGACTGGCCCCCACTCCGGGGCTGACATCTCGCAACACAAACTTCTCCCAAAGGAAACCAGAACTTACCAGACAAGTGGCTTCTTCCAGGCCCAGGGCAGGAAAGGTACCGATGAGCCTGCACCATGTCGTCACCCGGAGAGCCAGGAGGCGCTACAGGAGCATGACAGACGAGGACACGCCACAGCCACCGGGAGCCACGCCAGCTGGGAGAGGCCCCCACCGGGTAAAAACGGGACAACCTGAGCTTCAATAATCATGAAAACTGCAGTGGACTAAAGCCATCAGATATGTTTAAATCCTTAAGTCCACCCGACACCGCAAGAACAGGGGGCATTCACGTCCAGTGTGGTCCCCGCACACCTGACTGCCGCTAACAGGGCAGGTGCCGGCGCGATGCCAACGGAGGCAGAAGCAGCGCTTGCACGGGGCGTGTCCTTCAGAACGCTCCCTCCCCCTGCCCAGCCGCCCTGCGCGAACAGCCAGAAGGAGCACCCAGAGGGAAAGTGAGATAACGCCCAGCCCACACTGTTCCGGCTGCCTTGGCTGATGCGCCAGACATGTCAGCGGCGTCACCTCGGACTGCCAGCCCCGGTCAAGCCTCCAGACAGTGATAGCCACCTGAACAACCTCAGGAGAAACCGGCAGAACTGCCCAGCTGGGCCCAGCCCAACCTGCACAACTGTAAGCAAGTAAACGCTTGCGGTTTTAAACCACTAGGTGCTAGAGCTCTCGGTCAAGGCAGCCACGGAAAACAGAGACAAACACTCTGCAGTTCGCTATCCAAAGAAGACAGTTGGGTTATTCTCAGCATTTACATGGGGCAGAATTAGCAGAAACTCTAAAGCACAGCACTCTCCTCCAGACCGCAGTGGCAGTCTCCTCGCCCTCGGGGGGAAGAACGGCTCAGAGTTTACCGCCTATTACTTGGGGCTGATGCCCACAGAACATTGCTGCACTTTCCTCAGCATTTACCTCAAGCTAAAAAGCACGATCTAAGGTTCCATCTACTAGGCACCTCACCCCCGTATCACCTGTAACAACCGCGCCACAGGCTGGCAACCCCAGCATCCGGCCAGCTCAGCAGAAATTGTATAAATCACAACCCACATGTATGTCAAGAGGAAATGGAAAAACAAATAGTGATTCTAAATGTGTTCCCTTGGTAACGATGTCGTCTTCCAGTTGTAAATAACAAAGTGCACCCAGAAGCAACAGCACACAGACGGCCAGTGGCGGGGAGGGCTGGCAGAGCCGAGCAGACAAGCGCCCGAGGGGCCTGGAACCCAGGGAAAAGGGCTCTCGGGCAGCAGCAGCGACTCACCCTCCTCCCGGCGAATGGAGGAAGACAAGACGTTATAAGATGTGTTCCGGGGCAGGAAGGGACAGACTGGGAGTTCAGCGTTTGTAGATACTGACAGGCATATGCAGAACAGATAAACAAGATTACACTGTACAGCACAGGGGAGCATACACAAGATCTGGTGGAGCTCACAGCGGAAAAAAATGTGACAATGAACATATGTTCATGTAGAACCGAAAACTTGAGCTCTACACTGGAAATTGACGCGACATTGTAAACTGACTATAACTCAATTAAAAAATGTAAAAGAAAAAAAAAAAAGGTATGTTCCCAGTGGCCACGCGGCTGCTCTGCCTGGACCTCCTCCCAGAGTGCCGACGGTCCCCGGGGCCCCAGCCTGCAGGACTAGGGCTGCGTGGGGCTCTCCGCAGAAAGGGCCGGAGCACCCTGACCTACAGCCCGGGGCCGGGTGTGGTGTGAAGTTTTGCTTTTTAGAGAGACAAGAATGCTGCATAAAGAAACCCACAGCCTTATCTGTGAACTAACCTATAAACAGTTCTATTAATTGGTTTTTTTCCCCTTTAATTCTGTAATTGGCCTCATGACATTCACGTCTGGTTTTGGTACCAAATATAGAAAAACTCTGACACCAAGTGTGGGAAAAGTTTTCAGAACTTCTGAATTTCTGACGTTACTTTTTGACAGGGCTTTCTTAAATCTCTGGGGAAAAACAACGAACAAAATACTAATGAAAAAGACTAACAGCTTCTGCACATAAAGGATATAAATAAAAACCACCAGCTAACGTCCCACAGCTGTGCTTTACATACACTGTCATCAGCGTGTGAGCAGCCGAGGCGTGCGCTGTCCACGCGCCCACTTCACAGGTGCACGCGCTGAGGTCCGAGCAGGAAAGCGTGCGCAGGCCTCGCTGCCGCTGCCGGGAGGCAGAGCGGCCCGAGCTCTCACTCCACCCTGCCCCCCGCCCCCCACCCTGGGAGAGCCAGGGAAACGCTCCAAGCACCGCTCCTGACCATTCATCTAAGGATTTATGCACCTCAGTGCTGTGACACTGAGCACAATGCGACAATGACCCCTCCCTTGCAGGCCCCGCGGTCACCTGTGCACAGAGTCTGACATGCACATTACAGGTCGCCTCCCACATGGCTCCCAGCAGGACACCCACGACCTCTTGTAAAGCTGCTTCTCCCCGTTCTTTCAAGGACTTTAGAAAACATCCCTTTATAGTTCCAGCAGCTCCCATCTCCACCCCATTTCTTAAGTGTCTTTTCTAAAGGAACCTTGGCCCACCTGAAACGCAGCTGCAGCATTTCACTCAGCGCTGCTGACACAGGCCGATGCGCCTTCGTCAGGACAGAAAGGAACCAACCAGCTCCCTGACGGCCCGGGGCCCGGAGAAGCACATGCTCCCCCCCACCCCGTGAACAAGCTTATCAGCAAGCACAGAGGGATGACGCCCTCCTCACAGCCTGGGGCTCAGAGGGCAGCGGCGCTGAGGCCGGGCGGGCAGGCGAGGACCCGGGTCACAGTGGAGCAGAGGGAAGCGTGGGGCCCCGCGCAGCTGGCCCCCCACCTGCACCCGAGCACGAGCACCGGCCCCTCACGGCCCAGCAGGACCCGCCCTCTGACAGAGGAGCCCTTGTGGCTGCGGAAGGGTTACGCTTAAGAGTGACCAGAATGTATAAGGAAAAGGTAGGGTCAGGCCAGATAATCCCGGTTAAAGGTCAGCACGAGGGCTGAGCAAATTCCATGATTATGAACACCTACTGTGCACTGGGCCCTACTGTGCGCTGGGCACTACCGTGCACCGGGCCTGTGCCAAGAGCTGGGACATGTCAGATCCTTCTTGCCCTCCTGGAGCTCAGAGCCTGACGGGGAGAGCCGGATACCAAACATAATAAATGTAAAAACTGTACAGGGAGTCAAAACCAGGGAGACAGATGGTAGGACAGTGGGTGTTGGGGGCTGGGAAGTCAGCATTGGGTTAGAGTTCCGGTTTTGCAAGACACAAAGAGCCCTGGAGACGGACGGGGTGATGGCTGCACAGCAATGCGAATGTACTTACCACCAACGAACCGCACACTTAACACGGTCAGGGTGCTCACGTTTATGTTACATCTATGTTACCACAATAAGAAAATGTGGGGAACAGCGCAGCATTTTAGAGGTGACAGGTGCTACCGAGGAACAGAGGGAACGGGCAGAACAAGAGCCGGAAGCACCACCAGCACGCGCTCCGCCCGAGGAGGCCCAAGGTCCGGGCGGACAGCGGCGCTCTGCACAGACTGACAGTGTCAGGGGGCAGAAACGGGAAAATCTAATGGGCAAAGCTGGCAAGAAAGTGGGTCCTACGTTAAACACGCAGTAGGACTAGGAGGTGGGCGGTAGAGCAGAGGAGGGCACAGCCAGGGGCCCTGGAGTGGAGCCACAGGGGTCAGAGAGCAGTGATGCTTTGACGGAGACGTCCCGAGCTTTCTAGCCTGAAAGGCAAGAGTGATGGCCTTGGTCAGGCAAGAAGCACTTGTGATAAGAAACCGGTCTGAGGAGAACCTTGCTCACAGGGAGCAAGGAATCAAGAAACATCGGTTCCAGGCCTGAGTCAACCTGACCAGCAAGCCCCCTGTCCGGCCAGGCCGGGCGCACCGCTGCCGGAGGAGTGTAGGGCTTTAAAGGGTCACTAAAGCCCTTCTGGGCCCAGCACATCCAGTTCCAGGCTGCTCTCCACTCGGACAACAGCTCCGTGAAGCGATGCTGTGGACTCCGACGCGTGAACAGCCTGGGAGAGAGAGGGGCTCAGGCCTGGAGAGGCACTCGGAAACCAAACATGGCCATGATGGCTGCAGAGAGAAAGGGGCGAATTCTCTGCATCAGCGTCCGATGGAAGCGGAGGGACGGGAGGAGAGGAGGAGCGACGGCCCAGGGCAAAGACAGCAGAGCTCAGCTGCCACGAGTGGCTGGGCCGCGGGCGGGCTTGGGGAAGAGCCGCCACGGGCGCCGCAAGAAGCAAAGTCTGGACGGAGTGGCGGGAGGCACGGGGGGCGCTCTTGCTGCCCCTCAGAGGCTGACCGCTTGGTTTTCTCCTGACGCGGGGCAGCCCGCCCCCCGCACACACGGGGAGGCCACGACGTGCGCTCAGAAGGCGACACGGGCCCGGGGAGGAGGAGAGCAGAGCCCTGACCACGGGGCAGGCGCCACAGAGGACATCTGCTCCTCCCACGCCGCTGAGCAGCCAGGGAGGGGAGCCGCCGGCGGGCTCTAAAGCCTTCTCTGGGGTGTGGGGGGAGCACTTCGGTCCCTCAAGCATTTGCTCAGGAACACGAGAGGAAGTCCCCAGGTCCTCTGGTCGGCAGTGCCATTATCCACGTTCAGGGAACACACCTGCTTCCAGACACTCCTCCCGGTTTGCTGTGACCCACCCCTGGCACATCCTGTGCCTGCCATCTGCCCCCCTCACCAGACGCCATGCTAACGGCAGGGACCATATTCGGTTTTGCTCAGACCCCAGCTTCGTGTAACCCCAATAAACACTGTCGATGAATCGTGACCCCGTCACTGAGTCCTGCCTGCTTCCCCTACAGGCCCTGGAGCTCGCGGCCGGTGGGCGGCACCCCGCTTCCACATCCACAGCGACCAGCCACGCGCCCTGCACATGGCAGACACCCACTGACACCTTGTTGCTCTGAACCAGGCAGGAAGGGCTTCACGTCTCTCCTGCGCTTTGCCCAGCGTGGCGACGAGATTCGGGGCGGCCCCGCCCGCGCACCCAGCCATGACCCCGACGCTTCTACCTCATCCAAAGACCCGCAACTTTGTCCTGGGGCCGCTTTCCAACCTCCACCTCTGATGTCTCTGCCAGGCTGGAGAGGGGACGAGAGTCTTCTCAAATTCACGCCAGGCAGAGGGTGAGGATAACAGAACGGTCTGTTTCCACAAGCCAAACTCGGGGAAAGGTAATTCTTTAGGTAACATCAAATGGCGATATTCCTAACAGCCCACGTCCCCCCTGAAGAAGGCAGAAAATGCAGCTCTTCCCCGGAGACTCACAACAGACATACAGCGCCCCTTCCCCCACCGAGTCCCAAGAACAGGATGGTGACAACGTGACAACGCACGCAGAACTCACGGTAACAGTCTGCAAAGAAAGGTAATGAGTGGCTTTGAGGGTTAACAGACAAGCAAGACTTCATCCTTCCTACGAAGGTCTTCCTTGAGTTTTTAATAGCTCATGTCACTTTTAAAGGAACATGTTCTCAAGAAGAGATGAGAACAGTGGCCCAGAAGCACCCCAGTAATTAGGTGGCGCC
This sequence comes from Camelus dromedarius, assembly GCF_036321535.1. Classification (NCBI taxonomy): domain Eukaryota; kingdom Metazoa; phylum Chordata; class Mammalia; order Artiodactyla; family Camelidae; genus Camelus; species Camelus dromedarius. The sequence goes on from NC_087451.1 coordinate 28,538,703, forward strand.
TTCAATTAGGTTCCCGTTTCTCCCTGGGAAACCTGCTTTGATGTGGAGCAGCCAGCAAACCTCTAATCAGGATGGCAGGCTGGGGCCCCGGGCCCGCGGCCAGCAGCAGCAAAGCGTACCTGCGATTTCCTTTCAAATGTCTTCGTTGACTGAGAAAAAGAGGGAAGAAGAACGAAGGGAGAAACAAAAAAATCCTAGACGGAAGGTCTCCGCAGCGCAGAAAGCAAAACCAAACTTTCCTTGTTCCTGTTGAGGAGTCTGCAGATTAAAACTCTATCAACACCCTGGACACGAAGTTTATAAAAGCGTCTCTGTCCTGTTGAGAAAAAACCCAGGTCCTTCGGAGGGGAATGAGCACTATAGATTTATTGCAGGTACTTCAGAGTTAACAGCCACACGACTGCAAATGTTCCATCCTTGAAACAAGCCAGCAGTGAGCCGACGCGACTCCCTTAGAGCCCTGGGCTCCTCTCCCCCTCGCCTCTTCCTGAACCAGCACCCTAGACCGCCGGACCCCCGAGGCCCGGGTGTGGGCCCTGCTGAGCACTTCTCAGGAGAGCAGCGGGGAGGCGGGGGGCGGGGGGGGGGGGACGAGCAGCAGAGCCAAGGGGCACCCAGCACCAGAGCCCACACTGGCCATAAAAATTTTCTCCTGTCTTGCTTCTGCTCCTCAAAAAGGGAACAAAAACAGACGCTGCTAAAGGCATGTGTCGTCGGGGTTAGAATGGATAGGTGTCTCTTGCTGTTGCCACTAAGAGAGCAGGACGAGCGGCCTCCAACGCCCCTTGCAGGACGCTGGAAGCCTGCTGTCCAGACCGAGGAGCCAGGGCCAGCAGCCGTCCCGCAGCGGGACTGCCCGGGAGAAGGGGTCTTCCAGCGGGACCCCCCCCCCAGCAGCAGAACCGGCAGGACCACGGGACAGCAGGCGGCCCTCTCCGTGAAGGCCGCCCCCAGGGACAGCCCACAGGCAGTCCTGCCCCTGGCACCGGAGAGGCAGCAGCCAGTCCTCCTCGGTGGATGGTCTGCGACAGCAAAACCTGTGAAGAGTGAGGTTTCCATCTGTCGTCACCAGGGAGTGACCAGCGGTGGGAGCCTGGGAGCCCGGTCACCCGACGGGCTTCAACACGGCGCTGAGCGGAGACACGCGCCACAACAGGGCAAGCTGACCCCCCACACACACACACATAGGCACACGCACATACACAGACACACACGCTCGCTCACACACACACGCATGCGCTCTGCTTACAGCCCGGTCAGGACGGGGCTGTCACCAGGGACGGACTCAGAGGGCTGCTAGAGCCACAATCACTTTCTTCCTTCTTACACCCAGGAATGGTAAAAGCAATTAATCTGATGAAGTTCTAAACCGTGCATGTTATTTCTGTGTGCGAGTCCGTAACAGGCACAAATGGCCGGACTCACTCCCCACCGCTGGGGGAAGTGGACGGGTTCAGAGGAAAACACGGCCCAGCGCCCGACCTAAGAACCCATTCAAAGGCAACCAAACATCTTCTGGCTCATTTCCGTCATGTTTTCACGTCTCCAGAGTATGTGGAGAAAACAGTAAATAAGATTTCTCTGCAGATTGCCTGGCTCTGCAAAGAAAAACAGATGATTTTTGTCATTTTCTCAATTCAGAGCTGCTTACAAAACATAATGGAAAACACACAACTACCCCAGGACCTGCAGACCCGTCCCTGGGTATTCACTCAAGGGAAACGAAAACACGCCCACACGAGGCTCTGACGCTCACAGCAGCCCCGCTCATCACAGCCCAAACGCGCACGGGCGGAGGCCGCCGGGGGACGGGCTTTGGTCCCCACGCGGGCTCCTGGGCCTTGCAGGGGCAGGACGGCAGGCACGCGGGACCTGGGCGAGCCTCGGACCTCGGGCCGAGGCAGAGCGCACCCCGGGTGCGAGGCCAGGGCGGGGCGAAAGCAACTCGTGACGGGGGGCTTGGAGAAGGCAGTTTCCTGGCCAGGAGGACGGGGCTGGTGAGGCTGGGGCGCGAGGGAGCTCCCGGTGATCACAGCTCCGCCCCCGGCGCTGGGGGTGGTTAACGGGGAGTGCACAGCCGGCAAAATTCGCCGAACTAACTACTTAAGAGCCAATAAACTGCTTGTAAAAAAGTTTGTGGGGTGGCATGTAAAAAAGAATGTTCTAAATTTTTAAAGATTTAAAGAGATAATACGAAATACATAAAACTGAAAAGAGGGCAGGCCTTTCCGCGCTGTTCTGACCGAGGACTACTGGAGCCCTGACGTGCGGGCTGTGAGCCCCAAATGGTGCAGACAGAGCCCCGGCCCTGACGCCGGGGACCCTGGACGACCTCGACCTCAGCCAGGCCAGAACCACGGAACCGCAGGGCTGCGCCGGGAGGCGCCGCCGCCAGCCCGCACAGCAGCGGCGGGCTGAGCGCTCCCCCCGAAGCCCGTCAGGAGAGGCAGGGCGAGCCCCCTTCCCGGCAGCGACAGGGACTCTGTGAACCAGGGTCTCCATGAGGAACCCTCGGCCCCCACGGAAGGGAAGCGGGGCGGGCGCGGTGCAGGCGGCTGTCACCGTCACTAGCTGCACCGAGCCCTCTCCCAGCTCTGCTCCCCGAGGAGTGTGGCTGTAATTTATGTCGAAGAGACGCTCTTTCTTCATAAAATCTAAGAAGCCGAAGAATGGAAGACGTTCCACTGCGTTACTGAACCCGACACGGAGCAGAGGAGCTGCTACACACGGAATCAGGCCGGTCTACCCGTCGCCCTCGCAAGGACAAAGAAGGAAAGGTGAGCCCCAGCGCCTGGATCGGGCATCCCCACACGGCCCTTTCTCACGCTCACAGCCCACTCTCCACGCCAGCCGGGCCCCCAGAGCCATCGACACACCCGCCTCCCTCGGTGCCAGCTCGTGGGCCTCGGAGGGGGCGGACCTCTCCACGGCGGGGGCGGACCTCTCCACGGTAGGGAGCGGACCTCTCCATGGCTGGGGCGGACCTCTCCACGGTGGGGGGCGGACCTCTCCACGGTAGGGAGCGGACCTCTCCATGGCTGGGGCGGACCTCTCCACGGTAGGGAGCGGACCTCTCCATGGCTGGGGCGGACCTCTCCACGGTGGGGGGCGGACCTCTCCACGGTAGGGAGCGGACCTCTCCATGGCTGGGGCGGACCTCTCCACGGTAGGGAGCGGACCTCTCCATGGCTGGGGCGGACCTCTCCACGGTGGGGGGCGGACCTCTCCACGGTAGGGAGCGGACCTCTCCATGGCTGGGGCGGACCTCTCCACGGCGGGGGGCGGACCTCTCCACGGCTGGGGCGGACCTCTCCACGGTGGGGGGGCGGACCTCTCCACAGCGGGGGCGGACCTCTCCACGGTAGGGAGCGGACCTCTCCATGGCTGGGGCGGACCTCTCCACGGCGGGGGGCGGACCTCTCCACGGCTGGGGCGGACCTCTCCACGGTAGGGAGCGGACCTCTCCATGGCTGGGGCGGACCTCTCCACGGTGGGGGGCGGACCTCTCCACGGCGGGGGGCGGACCTCTCCACGGCGGGGGGCGGACCTCTCCACGGCGGGGGGCGGACCTCTCCACGGTGGGGGGCGGACCTCTCCACAGCGGGGGGCGGACCTCTCCACGGTGGGGGGGCGGACCTCTCCACGGTGGGGGGCGGACCTCTCCACGGCTGGGGCGGACCTCTTCACGGGGGGGGGCGGGGGGGGCGGACCTCTCCACGGCAGCCTCCAGGGCTGGTCCAGGCCACAGGCCCCGTTCGGGGATTCGCTGCTGCCCTTGGCACCCCACGTTCGGGACTCTGATCTTCCACATGTGGGCCCAACCTGACCGCTGGCCAGTCACACCCTGGAGTCCACACGCACGGCAGCACCGATTGTAACACACACCCCGATCTCAGAGCCGTCCGCGTGAGCAGACTGGGCGCCCCGGGACTGGCAGCTGGTATCTTCATGAAAATAGAGAACACGGTGGAAAGTTCAGGAATCAATGAAGAATTGAACAGAAATGATGGAACAGAAAAATACAATGGAATCAAGGACTTGGCAGGCGGCTGAACAGCAGATTAGGCACCATTAACAGAAGGGGATTTGGGAGCTAGAGAACAGTCGGCAGGAAACTGCCAGAGAGACGTGCGGAAAGAAACAACCCAAGCAAAGCAAAACCCACCGAACAGAACGTAAGAAACACACGGGACACGCTGAAGAGGCCCAAGGCCCTCTGACTCCGGAAGAGGAGGGACAGAGGGGCTGGAGGGGAGCCTGAAGGGCAGTCACAGGGGCGAGGAGCCCTGCGAGCGCCCCGTGGGACGATGACAGCCACGGAAGAAGCTGCAAATCAGCTGGGGGTGGAGGGGCGGGCGCCTTCAAAGGACAAACACTGAGACGCACAGCTTCCTGACAGACGGGGCGGGAGCCTGAAGGCAAGGGGAGGTTCTCACGACAACACGTACAGCCTAGTCAGTTAAAAACCTCCATTATGAACTCCTACAGTTCAACAATAAAAACAAGTAACTCCACTGAAAAATGGTGTCCAGGGTGAATAGACAGTTCCCCAAGAGACAGACAGATGTGCTGCCAGCACAGGAAGAGAGGCCCAGCGCCCCCGGCCATCAGGGAAAAGCAGATCGATAATAACGTTTGTGTTTTTAACACAGAAAATAACAAGAGTTGACAAGGATAGGGAGCACCCGGAATCCCCGCACGCTGCCAGTGGGCCTGGAAAACGGCACAGCCACTGTGGAGAAGAATTTGCGAGCTTCTCAAAAAGGTCAACACAGAGTGCCATCAGGTCCAGCAGTCCCACTTCCAGGTGAACACTCAAGAACTGGAAACATGTGCCCACATAAAACCTGCACGCCAGCATTGTACATGACAGCCAGAAGGTGGGAACGACCCAAATACGCGCCAACAGACGGATAAACACGAAGTGGTCCATCCAGCCACGGGGACGTCGCTCACCTACGAAAAGGACTGAGTTACTGAGACAACACGCAAGCTCACGGATGAATCCCAAAAACGCTGTGCTGAGCAAGAGAAGCCAGCCACGGAAGGCTGCACAGTGTATGACTCCATCCATAATCTCATGCTCCGTGAAAATTATCTTAATTCTCTTAGACGTCTCCATTACATATCACACGAACAAGCAACTCCTTGACATTTAAGGGGGAGGGGTGTCCAGAAGCCTTTGTGAAGCCCCGGTTTCACAAATTACCGCTGTGACGTCTGGTTTCCCTATAAAACGCAGCCAAGTGTGACAGAAGCGGCCATTCCCCTCCAGCCCGTTCTCCTTCCCCCTTGACTGGCACCTTCTCACTTGGCTGGAATATAACTTGACAGCTCTCCTCATTTACACGTGGTGAGCATACGGTGGGCGCCCCGCCACCTCCGAATCTCGCACTCCGTTCTCTGCAAGCACCTCCTCGTCCACTTTCTGACTGAGAACCGGCACTTCCTCAGGCACCCTTATTTCCACCCCTCACACGTCCTGCAGAGCCGTTTACTCATGGCTCTGTGTCCCAGGCCTCCAGGTTAACTCGGGAAGCCAGCCCTGCACACGAAATCCGGGAAAGCCAGACATCTGAGCTGCAGTTTTAGTCCTTAAACTGACAGCATTTGGTCCTCATTTGCAATTTGTCACACACAGAGATAACTGTCTTGTTAAAAGGAACAAGAAGATGAGAGATGACATCCTGGGGAGGCTTGTTAAGGACAAAGTTAAGCCTGCATCTGCCTCTAAAAATACGGTACTTCAAGTAGGTCAGTTCACAGAGCAGAGTGGGCACAGGAGCCGGGGCAAGGGATGCCCGTCCCCAGCGGGCCCCCACCGCTCCCGGGAAGCGGGGAGCAGCCCACGGGCGGCCGCAGCCCCTCCCGGCGCACCCGCCCCATCCGCCCTCCTGTCGCACCTACACGTGTAGAAGTTAAGGAGTAACTTCTCGGGGTTAATCACGAGGAAGCAGCAGAGCCAAGTGCAACAAGCCCATGTTCTCCGCCTGGATACCAGGCTGTGACCTCGCCCTCCCCACAGAGAGCCAGAGTCCTGGTCACAGGACAGGCTCCTCGTCCTCCAGACGGGCTGCAAGACAACTTTTCTTCTTCCTCTTTAACGCCTCTGCTGTGTTTCTGAGGAGCCACAGGTCGTGCCTCCGCACGGCCCCGAGTGACAGCAAGGCCCTCCTGCTCCCTTATGAAAAGCAATGGGGGAGGAGTTGGCGGGGGGTTCTGGTTAAGCTGCTTTTCTGAATCTAAACTCCACATCCTGGAGGCTGTTTCCAATGCCGTGGCCTCTGGGGACGGGCAGGACGGGGGTGTGTGGGCGGGGCTGAGGAAGAGACTTCCTGCTGATGAGCATGGATCAGAACTCTCAGTGCACACAGTCCATGGAAAAGCTGTCAGGTGAGCAGTGATTGAAAAGAGGGGTAAAGATGACGTCTGGGAGCGCCGACAAGGCCAAAGCGAAATACAAACAGAATGTCTGTCACAGGCACAAGCCTTAATGCTCCAGGCAGAGAGCAGTTAAGTGACACCGTCAAACACTGCAGTCAGCCCCAAGAGGACCAGAAGACTCGGTCTACACGGCCGTGCAGATGTAACGAGCACCGGATGCAAAGTGCTTCACAGCAGACACTGAATTACGTAAGCTGGGAGCCTCCACCCGCAGTCCCGCCTGTGGCTGAGAGCTTGTTCGCAGTCTGTCACAAAAACACAAACAATGTGGACAGAGCCCAGCCTCGGGACCCAAGGAAGGAAAGGGCTGGGGAAGACAGGAGGAGGGGGACCTGGCCGGCGGGGGACAGAAAGCGGTGACAGTGTGAGGCGGCCCTGGGGGCTCTCAAACCCCCGCTACGGGGCTGTTTCCGCCGGCTGACCTGCGGTGTGTCTGGGGCTCAGGTCATGACGTGACCGCCCCAAGCAGGAGTCACCGCAAGAAACAGTCCACTTTGGTCTACTCCACAGATCTCTCCAGGGCACCTCTCGGGGGAGGACAGTCCTAGGAAGGTGGCCCCAGAGCCCGCTCCCTGGCACCCACCAGTTCAAGGGTCAACCCGAACACCTGGCAGCTTATCAAGCAGGCCCCCTGTCCGGGAGGAGGCGGGAGCCTGATCACAGCCCCCCAGCCCCTGGGAGACCCTGCTGCACAGAAGCACCGGGTCTGCAAATAGCACCTGTTCTGACCTAAACCCAGGGCGAGCCCGAGGAGTCCAAACTCGCCCCCCCTCCCCCCGCGGCAACCTGAGAGGCACGCGGACAGCTCTGTGATCAACACTGAAGGACGGAACGGTTATCACTTAAATTAAAACACAGCGGTTATCCCTGCCCAGGTGACTGGCCAGGTGCTGGAGGCCTGCTTTGGTCAAGACAGACTCCCCTCCCCCAACTCACGCCGCTCGGCGGCGAGCACTGTGAACACACACCACTGTCATCCCGACCGCAGGCCCTGTGACAGACCCGAGGGACAGGATGCACTGAAGGGAGGACTGAGCGTGAGAATCTGCCAAGTGCGATGCACCAGCATCCTGCGTGCAGTGACTAAGAACTGCCCCACGAGGACGCCCCCAGCTTCCTGGAGCCCCCGCAGCTGCCGCGGGCCAGGGCGCCACTGCCGACCCAGGGCAGGGCACAGCAAGGCACGTCCCCCCTCCGTGGACACGCTCTCCGGACAGGCGGGCTCGGTCAGGGGCACTTCAGACGCCTGCCGGCAGTGGAAGTCTTGCCAGATTCCTTCACCTACCTGAGGAAGTGCCAAGCACTCCCACCACATCTGTTTTCAAGCCACCCAGGAGAACCACACTGCAGCCCGAGGAAAGGTGGCGTGGCCTCACTGGTGGTTCGGAAACTCTCGGGGGAAAGAACCAGACAGACAAGACCCTCTGTTTGCCGTCTTCCACCAGCCCCAGCTCCTAAATCACACCTTGTACTAAACTGCCAGAACCCCAATTTGTTAGCAAGTCCTAAAAAGATAAATTCTTCACTGTATACGCTCTGCTTTATAATCTCCTGCTCCATCTCCCAATAAAACTTTCACTTGAGACTTATGATGAAACGAGTGAGGTTTATTTAACCGCAGGATTTTCAGCTGAAACAACAGTTGGCATTTTTCCTTCCATCTCCGGGAGAACACAAATTTATGTACCTACAAGGTAATAAGGCAAGGTCTTAAATTTAATCAGAGGAAATATTTCACCCGCGGCAAACTGATAAATTATTTAGAAAAGGGCTCCATCAGCCTGGCAAGGAAATCGGGCCAGAGAGTGTGGCCGATTCTGAAAAAAATGTCACCGTCATGGTTTCTCTAAACTCCTCTCAACCCCAAGTCACCTCTGTCAGAACGTTTCATCTGGAACAGTCAGAGCTGGAAGTGTGAGATGGGAAGACCAGAAGCCCTCTAGCACCGGGAAGGAAGCCAAGCCTGCAAGGCACGGCTCCTCCGATGCCGACAGGTTTCCGCACCCCGGAACTGGATGGAGGTCGCAGGATTCCCCAGCCCGCCCTTGCCCCCGCCCCTCACCCAGGGACTTGCGGAGGCCTGCGAGGGTTTCCGCAAATGCCAATGAAGATGACCTTCTTTCCCCTGGCCCGACCTACGAGCCTTGCAATAGCGAATACAGAGAAAGCGAAAACCAGACCTGTGGGCATCCACATCAAAGGTCTAGGAATCTAATAACGCCCCCATTGTTCCACTGCAGATGCAATCAACCTCTCCTTATTACTGCGGGAAACTCGAGAGCCCTGTGGAGTGCAATAAAGTGGCGTGTTTCGCTCTGCAATGTTTCAAAGGGCCTGATTTAGTTAGGAACCAGGCGCCCGCGCACAGACCTGAGAGCCGTGCCATCGGGTGCCAGGCCCCCCCGCCGCGGCCCACGTGAAGGTACATGGAGCAGGGAAGCGCGCCATGTGCCCCAGAACACATAGCACGACTGCCCCGTGACGGACACCAGCGGGCCACCCGGGCACCCCACTGCATCCTTCACCTTGGGCTTGTCTCTGAAATGCCCAAGGCCCACTAACGGTTTGCAGCAGCAAAATTCTAAACATTTTTATTGTACTTAAAGATGAATGTAATGGTCTTGGCACTTAGAAAAGCAAGCATCAAATGTTCATTGCAGTGGCCCTGCCTCCTGAGCACAGGCCGGTGGCCCAGCCCAGCCGCATGGATGCGTCTTTCCAGGCCGCGGCTGACGCCCTATTTCAACTCCACTTGGCAAACCAACCCAGATGGACTCCCCCCGCACCGCCACACCGGCACCTTTTCCTGAACATCCTATAATCTGGACGCATTCTCCCTTTGAACCAGCTCTCCTTCAAAACATCATTCTGTGGCTCTGTTCTTGAACTCCCACTGACTTTAACAAACTTCCTCAGACTAATGACCATCCCCCAGGGGACCGCACCGCTCCGCGCGGTTGCTGACACCCGCCCTGGGAAGATAACTACGCAGTCTGATATGTGATTCCACACTGTGGTTTCTGGACCTGCAGTCACTTCCCTGCATGTTAATGTTGCCTGCCCTACAGGTTAATGTCTCTCCAGACACCATGGAAGAAACTTGCTCTCAGGCAGAAATTCGGATTAAAAGTAATAACAGACCCTACTTTAGAAGACTCCGCTTACTGTCAGCTAGCATGAACTCGCTGGCGCCTCCCAAGCTAACCTGCTGGTAGAGCTTGCAGTAAGTCAACTCCCGGCCTCCAAAAGCAACAACAGCAGGATGGCCAAGAACCCTGTAAACCACACCAAACGGAATAAACACGTAATCTCTCAGTACATTAAATACGTATTCTGAAAGACTTATCTGTAATCATTCCTGTGCAATAATTCTTTAAAAGGAAGAAAGCAATTAAAATAGCAGAAGCCCTTCCTACAAAGAACACAGTCGGGAAACCTGAATTCATCTGGTCACGTTCTTTTTCAAACAAGTGTGTCTAGCAAAAAGCAAAAGCACGAAGTCAAACCGAGAAGACGGTCAGAAGCAGCTGAGTCAGAAAGGCATTCTTTGAAACTTCAGTGGCGCTGATTCTCCATCTCCCGGACGCTGGTGGCACCAGGTCTCGTGATGCCACCTGTGTGTGCTGTCCCACATGGACCGTAAGGTCGGTCTGCACCGCTCACTCGCCCCAGGTGCCTGCCTGGCCTCGCCGAGATCCTGGGGCACCTCTGACGTCCTCACGGAAGCTCTTTTCTGCTCATAACACCTGGCGTCTCAACCATTTTCAAATAAACACACCATCTCAGTATCTCTCCAGCCCTCATCCAAGCCGAGGCACGGTCCTCTCAAGAAAAAGGCTACCGCGTTTTCACATAAACCTTCAAGAGTCACCAGTTTGAAGGAGGAAGAAGCAAAGCCTTTAGACCTCGATCAGAATCTCCACTGAGAAACTACTTCAACAGGACGAGAGTCCGGGGCCGCCGACTGGACAGGTCAGAGGTGCGAGGCACAAGGACACGTATAGGGCAGAGGCGGTTCTTGACGCTTGGTCACCCCCCACCATGAGTGGCAGCAGAGACTCCGGAGGGCGCCGTCTCAGGCAGGAGCGCCCGCGCTTCTCCTGGAGCACAAGTGGCCCGTGGAGAAGCCTGGACCGCTCCCGTGGGGCGCTCCCTGCTAGCGGCGCGGCCGGGCCCACGGGCGGCACGCGGGCGAGCGGCCTGCTCCCGCCCTCCCCGGGGCGTCACACCCCGCTTGCAGAGGCGCTCCGTGAACACCCCGGGCGGCTCGCTTCCTATTTGAATTACTAAGCTCTCAGGCGAGTTAATGAGAAAGGCTGAAGGAAATAGGGTGGTGAGTGGTTTACAACGACGGGAGACCTTAAAGGCAGCAGGGCACAGCTATCACGTCGGACGTCACTTTAAAAAAAGCGTGTGAGCTGTAAGCAACAAAAGGCTGCCTAAAAGGAGCCTCGCCTTTCAATCAAAGACGGCGTATAACAGGTGCCATCTTTTGAGCACTGGCTGCTTTTTTCCTCAGCTGTTTGAAGACCGAAGGCGGGAGCAACAGCTCTAAGTAGTTGAAGTTGCAGAAAATTACTGAAAATACATTTCCCATATAAAATGAACCCGCAATTTAAGAGTAACGTGCAAATGCCGTTTCTTTTCTCAGTGTTTTGGGGGAAAGTTTAGGCAAAATAAACAGCAGGCCACCCAGTGAACATCTCTCAACAGGGCGCGCGCCTCCTCACGGGACAGAGGGGCGGCCAGCGGGTCCCCACCGGGAGCGTCCAGTCACGGCCGCACGAGGCGACGACCCGATTCAAGGGCTGCTCAACCCCGAGGCGCCGAGCTCGCGCAGGAGAGAGGGGAGGCTTACCCGCGGCTGCCAGTTCTCGTACTGCTTCTGCAGGTTGGCCCCGATGGTCTCCAGGGCCTTCTGGGGGCCCATGGACAGAGGATCTGCGGAGAAGCGGAGAGAGCGTTCTTTACTCGTGCGCCGCCGCCTCGCTAACCCCCCCGTAACTCACCCAGCACGCGGGCCTGAGGTGCACCTGGGTTCGCCCGCCTCTCCCCGTAATCTGAGTAAAAGTCACCGGCCCCTGGCCGTTTCCCTTTACCCGCATTCGCCATCTCAGCCCCTGGTTTCCATGCCCCTGAGGCTTCACCTCGGGCTCCTGTTCGGGCCCAGCGTGGGCCTCTGTCGGGCCGGGGACCCCGTGCACGAGGGGCCGAGCGCCCACTGACTCCCGGTTCACGTGCTCGCCTCACGAGCGGCCTCGGGGGCAAACAACCCTACCCGGCCACGCCCGAGGCTCACCTGGTCTCGGGGCCTCTTCACGCTCTTTGAAGTCGTGCGGGACCCCAGAGAGCTTTTGTTTATGTGGTTGTATCCATCGGCACTTACTACACTCAAAATTAAGGTGAGAAATTTTAAAAATGTTTCTATGCTTACTCATTTAAAAGCAGCAGCAAACCCATGGCGTGAGAACAGATCTTTTGTGAAAAATGACTTCTTCCCAAAACCGCGTAACGAGAAGGGCAGCGCTGTCTCACGTTTCGGCAGACTCCTTCAGAGCCTGGTTGGGGGGGCGAGGGCGGGCCCCCCTCCGGCCCCTGGGACCCCGGCGAGCCTGCGGGGTCGGGTCGGGGACGCATGAGTGTGTCTCAGACGAGGGGGGGCACCTGCTCAGTCGTGTCCGACCCCCCGGCTCGTCCCCGATACCAAAGCAAAGCTGGACAAGAGGTGGCGGCACAGACCGCCTGCCACGGGGACGTGAAGCCACGGCGCGGCCGCACCACGTTCAGGGCCGCCCGCCCACCCACGCTCTGGACGCGTCCGAGAGCCACAGATGATCCTGTAGCAGCAGCACCGGGCATCTGGAACACAGCGGCTCACTAAGCCACGCAGATCTCCGTCCCATCCCCTGACGTCTCAGATTTTACCACCGGCAACAAATCCTGTCAGCTGTTTCCCTTAAGGTGACTTCTCTCATCTTCCAGAAAGTGTCTGGCAAACACCCCAGGTCTGTCTGTCTGTACCCTGAAAACAGCAGATGGCTCAGCACACAAGGGCAGCCCCCTGACCCCCACGCCCGCGGCAGGGGTGCTCCCGTGGCTCCCCTTCCCCGCCGCTAAACGTGTGTGTTCAGTGGCTGAAACCCAAAGATGCTAGTAAACTCTGCTGCTTTCTCAGACGATCTGGGGGAAGCAGACAGTCTTCACTGGAATGCTCAGCCGAGGCGAAAACCACAACGCGTCGTCTGAGGCCCCGGCCTTCCCTCAGGCTCAGTGCAGCCGGTCAGCAGAGCAGAATAGCCAGTGACGCCTGAACATCATTGCAAACACAGTCCCCACCCTGCGGATCCCTGCAGGGGTCTCAGGAACCCACCGCGGTCCACAGACCACACTTCAATGGCTGTGGGAAGGTGTTTTCAACAGAAATTCTCTAATTCCGCTTAGAAAGCATTTTTCCCTCAAAGGAAAAGGTCAGGCCACTGGACGGGTAGAACACCTAAGTCAGCTTCTACCCAGTTCTCCTAACCGGCACTAATTCTCCACCTGACGTCCTGGACTCCAGATCGCTCCGCTTCCTCAGACGCTGAATTGCTGACCTCTCCGCACTCGCACACCAGCCTTCCCTCCTCGCCAGAGCCTCCCCATGGGCCTCTTTAAACTCGCAGTCGTCATGTGTGCTCGGCTCGAGGCAGAGCACCAGCAGGCTTTCAGCAGAGCAGCAGCAGCCCCTGCCCTCCAGCCACGTCCCAAGCCGCACCCGTCAGAGGGCAGGGCTGGCCTCTCTTCCGCCACCATCCCGCTCCCCCGATCCCTGCTCTCCCAACAGGGCCGCGTCACATCTTCACTAAGGTTCAGTGTTTTACGTTAGTGATGTTTGTGGAAATAGTACTCAGCCTGAGCCAAGTAGCGTCCTGAAGTGACATCTTTCTCGAACTGCTTTCAGTCTCCTGTTTTCCGTGTGGCAGCGCTAGTGCTGCCCCAGCTCCCCCGAGCTTCCCTCTCAGGCACTACCTTCCACACAGAGAAGTGCCTCAGCTCCCCTGCCCTCTCCCCGCCGCACAGCCCCACCCGGCAGAGGACGGGAGCAGAAACGGAATGGCTCCCAGGAAAAGAGCCTCAAGGGACCTGGGGACGATAGCAAAGGGGCTAATCCTGCAGCCACCAGAGCCTCAGAAAGAGAGAAGTGCAGAGCTCAAAACGCAGTTGAAGATACGATGCCTGGTAACTGCCCCAAACTGGTAAGAGACATAAACCAACAGATTCTGAAGCTCCGTGAGCCACAACCAGGACTCGCCCAAGGAAACCCCCGTCCCGGCACATCGCAATGCAGACGCTAACAACGAACGGCAAGGCAAGTCCCCGGAGGAAGCTCAGATCACAAGCACAGGGTCAGGGACGGGAGAAGCACTGCAAGCGGGACAAACAGAGCAACGCCCTCGGCCCCCATGAAGATCACTTCAGTCTGGGACTCGAGTGTGGGAGTGGAAGACAGGTCTTTTTCAGATACGCAGACACGCAATCTGTGTCTCGTGTTCTTCTTGGGGAATAAACCACAGAAGATCCAGGAAACAAGGCAGAGAGACAGAGAGAGAACTCGCAAGATACCCACGTACCCCATCCAGAGACCGCGGGGTCCAACAGGAACTACAGGGGCTCTTAAAAACAGTAAAAAGGAACCGATTATCTGAGCACTGGAAACACCACTGCTAGCACGTGTCAGATGTACGGGAATACATGTAAAAAAATAAAATAGACTCCTCAGTTCACAGAAAATTTAGCAAATAAAAGTAACTGGCAAATTTTTAACTACCGAGGAAAAGTTACGCACACACGTACAGACGAGAAGGGGCTCAGAGCCGCCGGGGAGACAGCTCTTTCTTAACACACCTTTCAGTGCTCTTTGGTTTTTAAGACATGCATGTGTTACTTGGAGGAAAAACAATAGTAAAAGCGAATTATAAAATTAAATAACAGGACTTCGGAGCTGGAAGGGAACTTTACCATGGACACGTCAAAGTCACCAAGGACTTTTCACAGAGACCCCCCCCCCCCGAGAGTCTGAGCCTGAGCTGCAGAGCAGGCCGGGCGGCTGATGCGCGGCTCTGGCGGGGAGGCCTGTGAATATCGGGCTGTCACTAACCTACTGGGGCAAGTATGGCAGACTCGTTTTAACGCGTAACTAAAGGAGCGAGAGGTTAACTTCATCACTCTTTGTCCTGGCAGGAACAGAGTGAAGGTCTCAGAAGACTGAAGATGACCCCGGGCAACTCCACTGTAACCTGAGTCAGACTGGCCAGAGCATGAGCGGGGACCTGAAAGGCAGAAGTAAGGGCCCAAAGCGTGTGAACAGCGCGAAGGGGAGCAGAACACGCCGCTTCCACAGAGAAACCACCAAATAATCGTCACATCGCCGCCACGCCTCGTGCAGGGCGCCCAGGGCAAAGCCAGGGCTGGTCAGAGGGCATCTGAGCCGCCCGCCCACACTTCCTCGGGGCGCCTGGGGCGGCTCTTAGGCACGTCCTCCAGAGACCCACCACAAAGACGGGGAGGAGGGGGAGTTTGTTCAAAGGCCCACAGGCTGCGGGCAGCGGGGGGTGGGGGGGGCATGGGGCGGAAGCCACATCTCCTTGGAAAGCCCAGCACCCCCTCACTCCATCTGCCCCAGGGGTTCCCGGAGGGCCTGTGGAAAGGTGCGGGAGGTGGAGGAGTGGCTGCCATACTGGCATCATCCTGCAGACACCGGAACCCTCATTAGGAGCCCCAGGCTGACGGCAGCCCCTCCCTGCTCCCCGGTCTCAGATCAAAGTACCGGCCGCCCAAGGCGGGAGCGGGGCAGCCACTGACCATTCATCAGGCCGGCACCAGCTAAGGGAGGCTGTCACATCCGATCCCCAGGGAATCCCTACGGCCAATTAGTTTTATGGTTTTCTCCCAAGAATCTGACAGCGAGTGGGAGAGGGAAGGGCAGAGGGGAAAGGATGAGGACCACAACAGGGCACGTGGTACCACATTCACTGAGATAAATAGCTAAATAATGTGAATAAACTGAAATTAAATCCCTGGGTGGGAAGTGTGGACAGTCCTGTCAATCTGACATGGGGTGAAGCGGGCAGAACATAAATTTTAAAAGGCAGGCCAGTCCTAGTGAAACACTTGTCTTCCGGTGCCTTCCTGGGTTTCTGTTTAATGAAGGAAGCGGGTGAGCGAGTGCGTGAGAGGGTTGGCAGGTGGATGGAAGGAAAGGTAGGTGGTAATTGGCATTTGTGTAAAATTTAATCTTCCTGTCTGCAAGACTTCCAGCGTGACCCTCTGTAATTCATGACGCTTGGAAGTTCACACTGACAGGAACTTAGTCCAACCTTTGCTACAACCCAGAAGAGAAAGCTGAAGTTTAAAATGGCCGGACGTGGGGAGGGTGCAGCTCAGCGTGCTCAGCGCGCTCGAGGTCCGGGGTTCAGTCCCCAGTGCCTCCACTAAAAAAAAATAATTTTAGAATACATAAGTAAATCTAATTACAGCCCCCCACCAAAAAACAAAACAGTCGAACAACTTGGCCCAAAGTCACAAGGGCACTGACGGTGCTGGCGCTCTTGCCGACCCAGAAAGTGGAGCCTTTTTTTGTTTTCAACCCACCACATCTTCTTCACACTCACACGTGCCAGCCACCAGGTCTGGCCCGCTTTTCCCTCCACAGAGCCTGCGCTCCACCACCAGGACTGCGGGGGTCAGCACACCGCACCCTCCAGCCAAGGCTGTGCTGGTCCTGCCGAGACCCCTCCTCCTGGCCGTGTCCCTGGACCCACTGCAGAGGGCAGAGGTCGGGGCCCAGCGGGGCCCGGTGACCTGCCTCCTCCCAACCCCTCTGGGGACCCGCACGGTGAATGCTTCTGAGATGCTGCTTCTGTGACACGCCCCCCAAGAGGCCTCCGGTGCCTCCACGTGCTCCCAGTTAGACAGCGCCCCAAACCAGCAGCGCCACCAGGCCCACCGGGACAGGGCAGGACTGGGGACGGGGGGGACGGGAAGCTGACAAGAGACCAGGCGGGCTTCCAGCCCGCCGGTAACATTGTTTCTTGATCTGGGTCTGATCAGTCTGGGGAAGTCAGCAACTACACCCGTGGGTCAGCACACCTGTCCACACGGATGGACGCTGCACCTCGGGACGCACGCGCTCCCTGCTCAAGGGATGTTTGCACTTGTTTCTGTCAGTGGACATCCCCCAAGTATTCGCTCACTGCCTGGCTAGCTGAGCACTGCCTGCCGGACCCAACTTCTCTGCGTGTCTTTCAAAGACTCCCACGTATCAGTTGTGCACCTTGAGCAACTAATTTTTGATTGAGGAAATACTTACTGGCAAAAAGGCCCCTGTGAAGTGGGAAGTGGTTCTGCCTGGCTCCGCGCTGCACTCGCCAGGGCACCACCTACATGCACTCTGTAAGCAGGAGTGCCCGGGGTGGGAGGTATTTCGTCTGGCTGGGCCCGGGGCGGCGCCGGGGGCCCCCTGGGTCCCAGGATGGGAGCCGTCACCCTCCGGGAGCCCTCTCTACAGCCAGCCCGTCCTAACCCCTCAGCCCCACTCCCCACTTACCCACAAAGTAGAAGCCCCACGCTGTCTCTCGCTGTCATATACAAACACCAGGAGCTGGATGGGTTCTCAAAAGAGCCAAGGGGTGGTGGGACCCCCGTCTTACAGGCCTCAATGTCTGCACAGCAGAGGGGGAGGGAGGCTGCAAGCAGTTACAGTCCTCCTTCGGGGGAAATGGAGAAACTGCTGAAAAGACCAGTGTGACCCGGCAGAGAGAACAGGGCTCTCAGCCAGGAGCCCCGAGAGCAAAGGCCCCAGCGGCGGGCACGGGGGAGGGGGGGGCTCCTCCGGGCTCTTCACACCCGCACGGCCTGTGCTGACTGCACAGCCCCAGCCCCCCGGGCGAGCAGCCCTACCCAGCTGAGCCCCCGGGGGCACGCCGGCCCCCGCCCACACCGCCGCGCCTGCCAGGAGGGGCTGCACCCAGCAAACACCCGCTGCCCGGCCGGCTACCAGCCCCGGGTCCGACGGCAGCCGCGGATGCCGCCTGCGAGAGTCTGCAAACCCAGGGGCTCCTCGAAGGTCAGCCCCACTGCTCACCCACTGACCCCGGCTCCCGGTGCCCGCGTGTGGAGGGAACAGGCAGGCGCTCTCCTCTGAGGAACAAAAGAAACAAAGAGAGCCTCCCAAGTGTTTCCCCAGCATCACAGCGCCTGCAAGCACCGGACAAACCCGGGCCGCCCTCCCCTGGCGCGGGGCCGCCAGCACAGGCGGCGGCGCGGCCACACCACATGGCCCTGCGCAGCACTCCGCTCGCCCGCAGGCTTCTCCAGCAGGTCTGGGCAACGTTCTTCAGCAGGATTGTTTTTAGTTTCCTGTTGCAGCATTTAATGCAGGGCATAAAACAAAACAGCCTCTCCCTGCTCTCTGAGTGTCACTTTCCTGAAATAAAATAGCATCTTCTTATCCAGGGACACGCAGGGCGGGCAGGACCAAGCCTGGGCCCCACGTCCGCCCATGTTGCCCGCTGCTTGGCGCCTGGGATCCCCCTTGCCAGCCGGAGCTCGGAACTGGGCCTTGGCTTTGGGGCAGGGAGGGTGGGCTGGCCGTCATCCCAGAGCACACAGTGTGTCTTCTACCTGATTGCTGGGCCACCAAGCTCCCCGTCACCCCAAAACCTACAGGGCCACTACAGCAACACTCGTGCACCACCCGCGGAACCTCTGGGAGGTGCGTGCAGAGCCTCACGTGCAGACACACGGAAGGGCCCGGAACAGAAGACTCCAGCCCCTCCCCCAGCCCCCAGACCGCTCATCCCGGAGATCAGAGCCCTTTCTACCAGCACAGCCTGGCTCATTAGTCTGATATGTGTCTGCGGCCAAAAGCAATCAGCTCCCGGGTGTCAGGAGCCTGGAGCGTGAAGGGGAGGCGAGCAGTGGGAGCCGTGACGCTCCCTCCACGCCCACCCGGCCCCCAGCTCTCACTCAGCTCCCGCCACAGCTGGTGACAATGCCGCCCTGGAACTCCTCTCGTGGTAGCACCCAGCCCTCCTCCCCCTCTGCCCGCTCCCTCAGGGCCATGCTCCGCTCCTCGGCCTCTGCCCCCTGCCCATCCTCAGCAGGCAACCCCCCGCCAATCCCTTCTCCAGCCAGAGACGTCTTCACAGCCATGTGCTGGAGACCGCTCTCCCCTGAGTGTTCCCGAAGGGCCTGACCTCACACAAAATGTCACCCCCTTACCTCCCACCAGCTGGCCCCCGACTCTCCATCTCGGTTACTGGTCTGTCATCCCCGCTGGGCTGGCCAAGCCTGAAACCTAAAGCACCTGCTGAAAATGCTGAAATTCCTTCCTGGACCTGGGCAAGGGGGGTGTCTGCTCCAGGACCAGGGGAAAGGAGGCAGCCCGGAGTGAACTGACCAGTCCCACCAGGGGCTGAGAGCCCGTACGGGGAAGGAAGGAAGGCATGTCCGTGGAGGCATGGCCCCCATGGGCTGCTGGAGCCCAGACAGCAAGGTGGCAGGGAGGACATGCTGGCTCATACCAGAGGATTCGTCAGCTTACAAACCACAATGGGGACAAAGGACACCGAGGCTCTCACTGTCGGGGAGGAGCTACAAAACGGGAAGTCCCTTCTGGGCTGGAGTGGGAGGCACGAGTGTAAGCGCAGGCCTCGCTGCACACAGGTAGTAATGAAACGCAGACGAGTGTGTGTGCACAGAAACACACGTTACGCACACGTGCGTTCCCTGGCTCTGTCCAGTGAGAGAGGTGCCGGGAGCAACCGCACGCTGGACAGCCCCAAAGAGAACACCCAGAGCCAGCCCTCGGCTTCCACACGCCCTACGCCCCCAGAAGGACCTGGGCTCCTCGGGGGCTGCCGATCCCAGGAACGGGGCAGGGACAGCAAGACAGACAGAAGTGAGGATGCCCTCCAGGACGATGGACAAAAGGCGACCCAAGCCGGTGGGAGTGGGTTCCCAACAGCTGAATGGGAAACAGGCCTCATATAAAGAGAGATGACGGTAATTCTGGACTATACTCCACTGATCAGAATATAAAACAGGGATATAAAGCTACAATATGAAATACGAAAAAGGACACCATGAGTTCAGGTGGAATACACTGAAAGTCTGACGAGGAAGGAAGTATTCACACAGTCAAGGCACCTCCTCCCTCGGAACGCTAACCACAAAGGGCGAGGGGGGCCCCCAGGAAGTGCAGGCAGCACCGCAGTCGCGTGGCGAGAGCGGTGCCGCCCGGCAACGCGCCGGCCGACAGCCACCTGCCACGAGGAGGCGGGTCTCCCGTGGCACTCCTGCCCATGGGGCCTTAATCCTGACTGTGATGGCCGCGTTGTTTCAACAGGAGAGAAACCTCCTTTGCAGGGATCGCACACTAAAGGGTTCGGGGGGTGGGGCACTGTTTCAGCAGCTTACTTTCCAATGAATCAGAAAAAAGGTCCTTAGTACTGTACTTGCAACTTTTGAAAATTTTTTCCAAAATATAAATTAGAACACAGGCTGCTAGACCCACTGCAAACCTGCTGAATCGAATCCCTGAGAGTTTCTTCTTCCTGTACCACATTGTTAAAATCGCCATCACGGGGACCCACTTTTCAATAAACACCAAATGGAAAATGTTCAACTTAGAAAAGGCATGTGCCCTTTTGAACTCAAAATCCACCGAAATCATTACAAAGTAGGTTACATTCCTGAATTGCAGAAAATTGTTAAGAACACAATATTAAAAAATCGATTCATTTTCTGGATTTTTCACACCAAGGAAGGAAGGAATTCTTTTCATTCTCATTAACATTGTCCCATAAATACTGACCAAGGAGACGGTGAGAGGTGAGGGAGGGTTCTCTTGGTTTCTGTTCGGCGGGGAGGGCAGGAGGTGAAGGGCCCCCAGGGAATCTAATAACAAACAAGGCCCTGGGCCTGGAAGGTGCAGCTCTGCACTCAGACACCACCACCCACACAGCCCCGCCGGCTCCCGCCTCCCCAGGAGTCCACACTGGGAGCCAGGCTGAGAAGCCCTGTCTTAAAAAACCTAAATGCAAGAGCAGTGAAAGAGGGAGGAAACAGGAAACAACTGATTAAATTCAGCTTTCTCAGGGGATAAATGAAGTGGAAACAGTCAGTGGTGACTAACAAGAAGTCAGTGTCAGGCGGCAGTCACCGGAAGAAGGCGCAGGGCCAGGAGAGCCTCTAAGAAAGCCGGCCTCGGAGGCCGCAGTCTCGTTGGGCGTGGGGCGAGGGCCCGGCTGCGGCCGGCGGCTGTCACCCTAAGGCACCCCCAGCAGCTAGTCGGGTGAGTAAAGGGGGAGAAACAACGTATTCTCCGGTTCCGATTGGAATAATTTATAACTTCCACTATTCAAAGCAAAGAGAATTTCTGCTTTTGCTTAGGATGGCGAAATCAGGGAGAGGGCGTAGAGAGGGCATCGCCCCAACCCTACCAACAAGGGAAGCCTGACAATGAGCAACGGAGGCAAAGGCAGATCCACGCCGCGAGGACTTCATTGGAAATCACACCAAACTTGAGGGAAGAAGTGACACACAATTCAGCACAAACTCTTCCATAAAACAGAGAAGGTGGGGCTAGCTCTCAGCTCATTTAATGAGGCCAGTGCTGTTCTGGGACCACAACCAAACACGCTGCAAGATAAGAAGACTACAGACCAGTATTCCTCGTAAACAGAGACGCAGAACTCTGTCACAGGCACGAGCACCCGAATCCACGGGACAGGTAAAGAAGAAACAACACAAGTGAGGCTTGTGCCAGAAAGTCAAGGTTGGCTCAGCGACCAAAGATCAGTCAATGTAATTTACCACATCAAGAGACTGAAAAAGAACACCAGGTGGTTACCTCCACGGATGCTGAGAAAGCATTTTAGAAGAGTCGACATTGACTCTTGACAGAAGCTCTCAGCCAGCTAAGAATAGAAGTGAACTTCTTACCTCGTAAAAGGCATCTTAAAAAGCTCCGGCTGATGTGGTACGTAGTGGTGAGGGCCAGATGCTTTCTCCCCAAGATTAGGAATGAGAAGGCTTCGAACAGCCCCCGGTCCAGCCGCCACTGCGCCGGGCGCTCCCGAGGACAGCAAGGGCAGCGCCCAGGCCCAGAGCGCATCTCCTCCCGGGAAGAGCCAGGCAAGCCCTCCCCGTGCAGCCAAGGCCTGACGCGAGCGGCCCTCCGTCCTCCCAGCCCAAGTGCTTGGAGCTGCGGCCACGTGCCAGGTGCAGGACACGTTTAAAGAGCAGACGACGCAGCCCAGCACGCGTGGCCTTACTGACCTCCCCGAGGCACTTGCTCCACTACAAGCCACAAGTGGGTGTGCCTAAAATAGCTCCCAGGTTGTCCCACAGCTGCAAAAGGAAAGGAAGTCTTCAGGTTCACACAGACCAGTGGCAGGCCCCCACTGGACGGGGACAGCAGAAAGTGAGCCCCCAGGCCCAGACCCCCACACGGTGGCCCCCAGGGCAGGCCGCAAGGGAGGGACCCACGCTTACCGATCCAGCATTCCAAACGCGCACAGGGGGTGGTCTTCACCACGTCGGGGGGGTCCACGCCGACGTTCAGGCACAAGACTAAGGCGACGCTGACCGTCTTCATCTGGGGGTGGGAGAGAAGAGACACGCACTTCAGTGTGGAACGCACGGGTGCAGCTGCAGGCGTTATAGCGTTCCCAGCCCGGCGAGGCCCTGCCTCCCCAGCCGGACCCTCACGCGCCCGGGATCTGTGCTGCCCCAGCAGCACGTCAGGAGTAACCCCCTTCCCAGGAGATGGGGTCTCAAAGGCAGGTATGGGGGCAGGGGACACATGGCAGGAGAGGCTTTTCTCGGGCTTCCTTGTGAGATGCTTCCAGAAATAGAATTTTTGATCAAAAGATATAAACATTTTTAGACACTTAATACATTCTGCCAAATTGCTCTGCAAAAACTCTGCACGGATTAACACTCTGACCAGTTCAGTGCTATACTCATCACTTAAAATTGTTCATCATTCAATGAGAGAAAAGTTGTCATTCTGATTTAGTGTGCATTCTTCAGTGTTAATAAGGCTGAATGTTCTTTTTCAAACATTTGTATCTTTTATCGTTTGTGCCTTTTCTACTCGTGTTTATACACCACTTATTTACTGATGTTAGTGGCCTCTCCTCTCCACACATTGCAGATTGCATCCACATTACCCGACGTAAATACTTCCCTGGCCTGGGGTTTGCCATGGACTCCTTTCCTGTTAGTGACATCCAGAGTGCTGTGCCCGTCAGCTGACACACCTTCCTCCACACCTGCCCAGTCCCTGCTCCAGGGTCCCCTCCCAGCTGCTCAACTAAAAAACTGGACTCGTCCTTCATTCCTTCACTTGCTCAGCAGACGCTCACTCAGCACCGGCCAGGCAGCAAGTGCTCTTTGTAGACACAATCAGTAAGGCAAAGACCACAAACCTCTGCAGGGAGCGGGGGTATCACTTCAACAGGCTGGTAGGGGGGAAGACGTCTCCCCTCCACCTGCTTCCCCTATGACCCCCTGCTCCTGATTCTGTCCACCTCACTACCCCTGGCTCCAGGCCACCAGCATGCCTGACCTGTGCTAGTCGCCCTCCGGGACCCCCGCCTCCCCCAGGCCAGGCTGTTAGACACATCAGTGCACCGCCCTGTTTTCAATCATTCCCTGCATCCTTCAGAATTCATCTCTGGCCCCCTGGACACACTATTAAAGCCCTGCAGTGTTGCAGAAAAGCGTGTTACAGCACAGTTATGAGACCAAGCAGCACTCAGAGAGTTGAGAACTCAGGTTTATTACACCAGCAAGCCCAAAAAAGTTAACACTCCCCTGTCTGTAGGTTTACACAGGCTTTTATAAGCTGCCAGTTTACACTTTGCAACATCATATGCAAATAAGGTGTAACAAAAGTTGACTAATTAGGAACAAGCTTTGTAGAAATGGACCAATCAGGAGTGAGGGAAATGGACCAATCAGGAGTGAAAGAAATAACCAATCAGGAGTGAGGGAAATGGACCAATCAGGAGTGAGAGAAATTACCAATCAGGAGTGAGCTTCATGCAAATGAAGCACTACAAATGGACCAATCAGGAGTTAGCTCAGAGAACCAATAGAATTTTAGGGGTAAGTTCCACTTGCCTAGAAGTAAGCCGTTTCCCAGGCAAAAAGTGAGATAAAGCCGCTGGGCCAGATGGTGCCGGCAGGAGAGTAGTGGCTCTGCCTCGGGGTCCTGCTGGTCTTTTTTATGGGGCCTCCCACCTCAATAGCTCCAACCCCGGCCTACGCCCCACGGCCGTCAGGTCTTACCTCGGTCCTGCAAGACCCCTGGGCCTTTGGACGCCTAGGCCTCTGCCTGGGGGCTCCTCGCCAGCCCCACAGGGAGGCCCCCGGGCCCGGTCAGAGCAGAGCCCGTGGCCCCCTGTCTTCCTCCGGCAGAGCCCGGGCCAGCCCTGCCCAGAGCAGCCCGGCTGCCCGGAGAGTGAACACAGGAGTTTCCTCGAGAGCGTTCACTGGTTTTACATTGAACCCTTTTAACCCCACTGGATGTGACTTTGGTACATGGTGCAAGATGAGGATTGTTTTTTTCTCAAAAATCTATGCAATGGTGCCAATTCCCCCTGTTAAATAATCTCCCCAAATCACAGGCTTGGGGTGACTCCCTTAGCATACAGGCCCCCCTAGACCAGATTCTAGCTCTGGGTCACACACCCAACTGATTAACATAATTTATCTTCACAGTTTTCACAACACTTGGGAGAGCCTAGTTTTCTTCCTTACAATCTTTTCTAACTTTTACTTGGCTGTATTTATATTCATCTATGTTTTCCCAAACTAAATGTTATTCAATTTCTTAATCCCATAGGAATCGTGATTAAAGGTTTAATCAAACTGCCTAGTGATAACACTGAGTATTTTAAATTGTCTTCTTTGATCCAGTAATTCCACACGTGAGAACCTGTCACAGGAAATACAAAATATAACAAGGGAGAACTTTCTAGGTGTAAAGACTTTCTTTTTTTAATTAATTAATTAATTAAGGTTTTGGTGGGGGGAGGTAATTAGGTTTATTTATTTATTTTTAGAGGAGGTGCTGGGGGTTGAACCCAGGGCCTTGAGCACACTAAGCATGTGCTCTACCACTGAGCTGTACCCTCCCCCCGGTGTAAAGATTTTCTTTACAGCTTTTCTTATCCTAGAAAACAAGTCAGAAAGACCTAAATTTTAAGCAAATAAAGGAATTTAGTTTAAGCACATCATTATATACTCTGAATAGAATGACGCTTAAGTTTAATTCTTAAAATGTTAAATGAATAAAAGTGGATTCAAGACACACAAAAAATTTCATTAAGCATATAAACTAAACTTGGCAAGACGTGACCGCCTTACGATGGTCTGCTCTTCCGTGTGGGAACACGGCGTGCTTCACTGCCTATTCAAATGTTCTTTTAACTTCTCTCAGCAATGTTTTTCCAGTTTTCTTCGCCAAGAAGGCTTGTTCGCTTCTTTGAAGATTGTTCCTGGGTAGCTTGTGAATATCTGGGGGTAATCCGCTGCTATACGTGTATCTTGCCCGGAGCAATTTCTTACTGATACTTGCTGATACATCACAATAATGCTTAGTCACTTCACTAAATCTTAATTAAACATAACTGGCTTTAGGTGACTCCCTTCAGATTTTGTCAGTGTAAAAATACACTGTCTGTGAATAATGATGAGTCTACCTCATTCTTTCCAACAGATCATTCCTCTTTTTCTCTTTTAGGTCCCACAGCGTTGCCCAGATCCCCCCAAATCACATTACTAACAATTACAAAATGATGATAGTGGTGATCTTTGCACCTGGTTTTAATAAAGCTGTCATAAATGTCTCATCATTAAAAGTGATGATGGTTACTGATGTGACATACGATAGTCTTTATTACATCAAGAAAACAGTCTTCTGTTCACAACAGAACTGAAACTTGTACAAGGGAAAGAAAAGCGTTTTTGTCTCTCCTCTCCCAACACTTAAAAAAAACCCATTTATTTATAATAATTTCACTTTTTAAGGGAACTGCACCCCTGCCTCCAAAGACATACTGAAGAGAGGAACACAGGCCAGAATCTTCTCATTCTGAACCGTAAGACACAAATGGTCCCTTGGCCGAATGTCGGGGGAAGGGCTGAAAAATCAATCAGACAGTAACAAAAGTTTTAGTTGTTAGTCATTTTCCAACATTTAACTGGTCAGTATCAATAATCCCATACAGCTGATTATTTTATAGCAAACTCAGTCTGAGGCTAAGCTGCCTAAAATTAAGTTTCTGGAGAGACCTGCGTGGTCTTCCTTCAGCCATGGTGAACAGCTACTAACGCCCTCACCAGTTTTAAATCAAGGGCATTTCCCCCGTGCTCTGTAACGGGGACTTTGAGGTCTCCACACCGCCTAGATTCCAACCCTGGGGCGAGTTCCAGGTCGCCTTCCTCAGCCCTCCCGCCGGCCACTCTGGGTGGACGGAGGCTTCCGCGGGGGAAGTGTCCTGTGTGATCGGGGTCTCTGCTGACCGTCCGCTGCGCCACAGAGCCTAGTCTGTCCTCGACCTGCGACGAGAACCCACTCCTGATCGCTGTGTTCCTTTCAGACGTCCGTCACCGGGGGGTGGGCCCCAAGGGGGCAGAGGAAGGGGGAGCCGCGGGCCCTGGGCTGCCGGGCCCTCGGGCACCCCCACGCCGCCCCTCCTCGCACCTCCAGGCAGCACAGCCCGACGGCTCCTCGGCTGAAGGGCCCGCACTCCCAGGGCTCACCCCCGCCTGGCCGGCGCCGGGCGGCGACTCCTCCGCCGCGAACCAGACCAGGTGGTGGTGCCGCCCCCCAGGGAGGCCCTCAGGGAGCTGGGATTTGCGTGCGGGCGCCAGGGCGGAACCGGGGGTCTGCTTTTCCTCCTCGTCTCCGTGGGGCCAGGGAGGCGGGGGGGGGGGGGCATTCCAGTGGTCTCCGACCCTAACCCTCGTCCTCCTGCCCGGGCCGACGCTCTAGACAAACTGCACCCCACCTCTACAACTGCAGGTGAGGAACTTAAAACAGGCAACGCTCAGGCAAATCAGCGGTCTCTGATGTAATCATAAGCATCGTGATCTCCGAGGCCCGAGGCCTTAGACAGAAACACTCCCGAAGCACCAGCTCGGCTCGAGTCCCGCCGGGCGGCACCGCCCGCCCCGGCGCAGCCTCCGTCACCCCAGACGGCACCCGCAGACGGCACTGCCCGCAGCACCTCGGCGGCGGCGGCGGCGGCCTGGAGGGCGGGGCGCCGGGGCGCCGGGCCCTGGGAGGGGAAGGCCGAGTGTGCTGCGCTCCGCCGCCGCCGCCGCCGCCGCCGCGCCGATGAGGATGTGAAGGGAGCTCATCTGACTCTTCCCGCTTATGCCACACCCCGGGGCCAGCTCGCCGCCCTGTCCCTTTTAAAAAAAGCAAGAGGGAGAGTCTCAAGAATATACTGAACTACAAGCGTGGATCTGGCCTAACACCTAGCTACCAGCTTAATTCCACGGCTGGGCAAAAGATATTACCAGTAAGTGTCCTTAAGCCAATCAAATGTATGGGCCCCCCTGCAAATTTTAATGGCGTTGGCGAGTTTTTAATTCTTAGCTATACCCTAAAGTGTCTTTTTGGTATTGTATTTTCATTTCTATGGTAACCTTATTACAAAAATTCTACATTCGTGGTTTTTAATAAGTTACAGCACTAAGAAAATAGAAGGGCTGAGGGAGGGTGCAGCTCAGTGGTGGAGTGTGTGCTCAGCATGCACGAGGTGTTGGGTTCAATTCCCCAGTACCTCCACTTAAAAAAAAAAAATAAACAAAAAGAAAAAATGTAAGGGCTATCAAATATAG
Organism: Camelus dromedarius; assembly: GCF_036321535.1. NCBI lineage: Eukaryota > Metazoa > Chordata > Mammalia > Artiodactyla > Camelidae > Camelus > Camelus dromedarius. The sequence continues at coordinate 28,566,051 of NC_087451.1, forward strand.
TGTACCAAAAGTTGCATAAAAGTACATAAAATAACCATTTTGGACTTTAAAACATTTCTTCTCCAATGCGACATGATCGAAAGTGACAGTTCCATCCCTAAGGTTAATTCTGAATTTGAAGAGACTCATCCTGAGGTCTGAAACACCAGGTGGCCACTGAGAACGTGTGGCCGTGGACACGTCAGCTAGCTCCAGCATCTCCTGAACAGTTAATCCACTCACCCAAAGATGATGCGGATGACGTCTCAGACCCCGAGGTCTGTCTGGTCCTTAGAGTTCTGACTCCAGGACCGATCTCTCTGGCCACACTGGAAACTCCCCTAAAGGCACGGAGCAGGCTGCCTTGTGCTTCTGAGCCCAACCCAGAGGTCTCAACTGCACCTTGGCTACGAGGTGGGAGAGGCTGAGGGCAGCGGGGAAGTGAGGGCCCGACGCTGCTCTAACAGCCTGGGCAGCTTCCCGTACAATCCTCTGGTGCCAAATGTGCTGTGAAATTCAGGATTTTTCAGACTTTCTGAAGGATAATATGGTACATACCCCATACCTCGTATAACACACAGGGAAGGGTCTGGAGTAACAGTCTATTCAAAACCATCAAAATCTCCCCCGTGACGTGCACAGATGTCCACTATCAGCAGCCTCACACCAGGTCACATCCAGCTTTGCCACCAAATGAGCTGTGAGAATACTTCCAGAGTTTGGAGCTTCTGGATTTTGGAACTGCAGATTCACCACCCCTGCTTGAGAGCCTCTGTGTACGGCTTGTCACCCTGCTGCTTAAAAATACATTAATGCCTCTCACCAAAGAATTCAAAACAAAATCACAGAGAAGTCCTTTCTCGGCTTCTTCCTCCTTAATTGATCTGATAAACCATCTATTTTTTAAAAGACACAGCGGATCGAACCTGAGTGTAATTCACAGGCCGCCGCGCAGTGACACCCAGGCTGCTCTGCAGAATGAAGAGTTAGCAGGTTAAATGGCCAATCACTGCTCTCTGCTCCCCGGACTGAGTCTGACTCACTCCTACTGCTTCCAGTGTGAACCACTGAGCGTGATGGAAAAGAAACAGGAAGCAAGACCAGCCCTGCCATCCATGCCACAGCACTCACAACTCCCCCCGTTTGAGGCAAAGCCACCCAATTCCCAGCAGTGCTCATTAAGATTCAGAGCATCAAGCAAAAACTTTGAGCAGACCCGAAGCTACACAAATGCATAATTTATGAAGAAAGTCAGAAACTAGAACATACAGCAAACAGAGTAGCTACGCCACAGGAGGCGTGGGGGAATCGAGTTGTGGAAGAAAAGGAAAACCCGGTTTGCCTATAACCCCCCTCCCAGGGACGGCTGGGAAGACGAGAACAACAAACCTCGCAAGAAGCACATCAGACAGATTTTTTGCAACCAGACCCTTAAACAAAACAGGCCCTTCCCGGCCGGGCCTGCGGGTGCGGCCGCCGCTGGTTTCAGTGGGACTGGGAAGGTGTGAACGCCGTGTGTGACCCTGAGCCACAGGCCTAGTTCGGGTTTAAGCACTCTTTTTTGAGGCCAAATTCTGTCTATATTTCCCTGATTTTGAATCTACCTCTGCTCCCACAAAACAGTGTAATAAAAAGCAAAGACACAAGAGGCAACCTTTCAACATCAAAAATGAGAAAGTCTCGTCCGGGACTACTGGCTCAGACGTGCGCAGGGCCCCCCTTCCCACCCCACCCACACGCTCGGGACCAAGGCCACAGGCCCTCGGGAAACACAGGTTTCTAAAAATCAAATTAAAGAACTGCATACAAAATAGAGATCACAACTGCTTTAAACAAACGAAAGAAATCTCTTCTTAAAGGAATCCCATACTGAACATTTCTGTGGCTCCTTCATTAAACAGGAGTCCCCCCGGTGCCACCTTCGCAAACCTGGGCGTCTGTGATGGGGTTCGAACGCGACACATACACCCGCGGTCTGAGGAGCCAGTCCACTTGCACTGATGAGCCTGAGTGAGGGACAAAAATTACTTCCTTGCCTTTTCTTGTAGCACCTTATGAGGTGAAATTTAAATGTATATGTAACGGGCACATGAAACGATGCTCAACATCGCTAATTATCAGAGAAATGCAAAATAAAACTACAATGAGGTATCAACTCACACCGGTCAGAATGGCCATCATTAAAAAGTCTACAAATAATAAATGCTGGCGAGGCTGTGGGGGAAAAGGAGCTCTCTTACACTGCTGGTGGGAATGCAAACTGGTGCAGCCCCTATGGAGGACAGTATGGAGGTTCCCTAAAAAACTAAAAGTAGAGTTACCATGTGATCCAATAATCCTACTCCTGGGCATATACCAAGGGGGAACTCTTAATTTGAAAAGACACCTGCACCCCAGTGTTCACAGCAGCACTATTTACAACAGCCAAGACATGGAAACAACCTAAGTGTCCATCTACAGATGACTGGATAAAGAAGATGTGGTATATTTATACAACGGAATACTATTCAGCCATAAAAAAGAACGAAATAATGCCATTTGCAGCAACATGGATGGGCATAGAGATGATCATACTAAGTGAAGTAAAAAAAGAGAAAGACAAATATCATACATCACTTACACATGGAATCTAAAATATAATACATGTGAACTTATTTGTAAAACAGAAACACTCACAGACATAGAAAACAAACTTATGATTACCAAAGGGGAAAGGGGGAGGAGGGGTAAATTAGTAGTTTGAGATTAGCAGATACAAACTACTATATACAAAATAGATAAACAACAAGGTCTTACTATACAGCACAGGGAACTATATTCAATAGCTTGTAATACCTACAATGAAAAAAGATTATATATGTGTGTGTAAGTATATCTATACACATACCTACACACAACCGAATCCCTCTTCTGTACACCAGAAACTAACACAACACTGTAAATCAACTATACTTCCATTTTTTTAAAGTATGAAACTAAAAGTACTTGTTTGTCACAGAGGTATAAATAATATGAAGAAGATACATACACTTGCAAATTAACTCTACAGAATTCAACAATGTGCAGCCTAAACCCGTCAACCCTTCTGTTGAAGCCTGAGATCTGAGTGGAGGGGCGGTTGAGGGCACAGGTCAAAGAGCGCTATCTGTCACGAGCAGGAACATCGCACCACCCTTCCCGCGCGTTCCAGGTCACACAACAGTTGGTCAGCAGGCAAAGTCTGCAGTGTGCGCCCCGTATCTCAGTAGGGCTGTTGGAAAAGACGCCTTTTCAAAGGATGTTCCATGGTTTGGGACACCCTCAACAGAGCCTGAGGGCAGAGGGGGGCCCATCCGGGTCCTAATTACGAGTCCTAGTGTGCAAATGCACACACGCAGAGGTCACGGGTCCCAGGTGGCCATCACCTCCGGGGAACGGAGAAAATGGGCGGTCCCTCTTTGTAGCTGGCCCTTCTGTGAGTGTATTTTCAAATTTTCAACCGTGAACACACATTACTTCTCTAAGCAGAGGGAAACATTATAAAAATGACCGCATCCCACCAGTCAAGGATTTTCACACGTGTGCGTGTGTGTGCATATAATTGTTATTATATCCTGAAGGTACACAGAGGAGCTCGTTGGGCTGGCTGAAGCTTACACTATTATCCAAGACGACGAGCAGGCCAGGGGCCGGGCCGGGGTGAGGAACCCAGGGCAGCGATTCCCCACAAGCCCACAGGGACAGCGTGTTCTCACCCCCTCCTGAGAGCTCTGCTAACCCAGCTGCATGTGGGCTGACGACCAACAAACACCTGGTCTTGGCAGAGCAGGTGCAGCAAAGGGCTCTGTCTAAGCTCCTCCCTCCTTCCCGGGTTAGAACACAAGGCCAAGCCCACAGCTAAAACTGCTTTTGTGGGAACAACGAGATTTTCTGATTCAATAAACAGATTGATTTCAAGGTTGTTTAGAGCTTCCCGTTATTTCATAAAACACCGACGCCGCCTTACCACTCCTAATGTAAACTACAATTAGCAGCGGGGGGCTGACTCACTCATTCAGGACTAATCGTTCTTCCACCCTATTATCCAGCAATATGTCACCCATGGTGCAGACCTCATAAAAACAAATCTCAAAACAAACCAAAGTACACAGAGCTCCCACACCAGCTCAAGAACTACACCCGAGTGGCTGGAACACCTTGATAGCGGGCATCTTTGCACGCAGAAGCCGGAGGCTGCTACACGGGGCTGTTCTGCTCCCACGCAGCCTCCTGGCTGGGCCAACGTTATTGTGAAGCTGCTCTCAAAGGCCCCACCGCTCCCCGCGGACTGACAACAGCACCGCAGCCCGGAGCTGGCGCTCGGGCCCCTGCGTCGTCGAGGCAGACGCGTGTTCCCAGGGAGACCAAGTCGTGACGATGGCTAACATTCCCCGGGGAAGGCAGAGCCTGGAGGAAGCCAGGCAGCTGCTACAGGGAGACAAGGAGGCTGGCACCAGGTGTGGGGAGAGCAGGAGAGAAAGAAACCCCTATTTCAAGGAGAACTGGGGCCGGCATGTGCCGCTGGGGATATCGGAGAAGAAAGGTCCTGAGTGGCTGAAACTCCACCCCCACGGGGAAAGCCACAGGTGCCTGCCGTCTGTCCCCTCTCCTGCACATCTGATAGCCTCCCATGCGGTGGCCCCACCTTCTCAAGGCAGAAAATAAACACGACTGTGTCTCAGACTCGCTTGCAGCTGAGGGGTCGGTGTGCGGCCTGGGCGAGACACACTCACCCGAGAACTGGGTCCTCAGCCCAGCAATGCCGGGCCCCACAGGGGTCATCCCCGTGTCCCGGCTGTTCAGCAGCCACAGAAGCCCCTTGAGGTCTTTACAACCTCAGGGTCCAGCCTGGGTCCTCCTGGAGATCCTGCAACGCGGTCCTTTTCTGCTGAACCTCCGGGCGTGGGCTCCGACACCTGTAATGTAACACCCCGCGGGCCTGCCGTCGGCCCGCTCGTGGGGCACTCCTGAACCTCCCCACCTCCGACCTGCCATCCAGAAGTAACAGAGCTGCCGGCACCAGCTTCCGTCTAGATGACCGTGAGCTCAGGCGTACTTTTGGTGCCTTCAGACTGAGTGTGTCCGGGCTCGGGAAGATTCCTGACGGTGACGGTCCAGGGGCGACCCAGCTCTGGCCTCTCGTTTCCTCCTCCCCTCCGCAGACTCGGCCAGCTGGGCCGTGTGAGACTGGGGGCAGAGGGGCCGCCTGCTGGGGTAATCGCACCTTGGGAAAACCTTTGTGTGTCTTCCACCCCCTGATTTGCCGTTGGCTGAGCTGGAGTAACGCACAGAATGCCCAGAGTTAAATCCAGTGATGATTTTGGCCTCTGAATGTCTTCTCCCCCGGAGAGCCTTAGGGGACGTCGGCGGCGGCTGGGGCTGGACCCGAGGAGGAGCGGTTCCCGGCCTCACTGCACTCCGAGCGGCCACGGGGGCCAGAGACGGCAGCAGTGACCACGACCTTTGGAGTCGAACAGGCCCAGGATCCAGGGGTCAGTTCCTAGCCTTGCCTCTCACCAGCCGCTCTGAGTCCCAGGATCTGCTCCTCACCACCGCCACCTACTGCACACGGCTGTCGGGGGACCACGAGGAAAGGTGTGGGCCGGAGGTTAAAACAAGCACATCGGTGTACAGACAGCAAGGCAAATGACGGCCCCAGGCCTTCCACGTACAGGTGCGGGAAGAGCCAAGAATATCCCGTTAGGTGAAAGAAGGACATCGCAGAGCAATGTGTACAAACGCAACTTCTGCCGAAGAGAAGGAGGGACATGCAAGTGTGTGTTCCACCTGCTAGAGGGACGCGCCAGAGACTGGAGAGCCTCGTGCATGACAGAGCGGAGGGAGGGGGCACTGGAGGGTCCTCTCAGTTCACCTCTCCGTGGCATCTGGGTTTCTGAACACATGGATGTATGTCACCTATTAAAAATGTGTAGAAAGGTAAACTGACAGAATCACCTATCATTCTCAAAGTCAAAGGAATTGAGTGACCACAGTTAAAAATCTTAAATACAAATACATCCTTTCTACCATTGAAAACTTCAGCAATTTACCATCAGCCAAACTGCATCATTTTGTCGCAATAAATTGATGGTGTTCATTTGGATTTTATTGGCTTTACAGTTGGATTTATATTTCATTTCTATGTTGGTTTTGGATCAAAAACTATATAAAATTCGTTAACCATAAAGAATTCATATGTAGCATTCGTTTTTACATATCTCAGCAGCATTATAATAAAAATTCTATTTTCCTATTGTGAACAAGGATTTAATCAATTTTTTTAAAAACATGGATGGAGGGCACTCAGACGTGTGGCGCACAGACATGCAGCAAGCAGCCACCCGATGAGGCCTGAGCGTCCCAACAACTGACACCTGCCCGGCTCTGCAGCCCGGGGGTCTGTGCCGCGCCACCTGCCTGGTCAGACGGTGAGCCTCCAACCTGAGCAGCCCCCGCCAGTCATCCAGAGCAGTGCTTCACTCCGAGAAAGGCCCTGCTGATTGCACAGGGAGGTGTGCAAGGCAACCCTCCCCCCGCACAGGCCTCCACGTGAGTGAGCAAATGGATGCAAACAGATGCTCCATTTATCTACTGATAAATAGCTACTGAGACATATGGACACACTGTGAGTGAATGAGGGGATGGGTGTACAGAGAAACAGACGAACGAGCAGGTGAGCAGCACAGACGGCTGGCTGGACGATGGACGGATGGACGGATCCAAACAGAAGCCTGAGACTTGCCTCAGGCAACCAGTCCCACAGTCTCATCACCAAAACAAAGTGAGCACAACAGGACGACTCCCCAAATCCAAATTAATCAACAGCCTCCACAAAGGCAAGACGGGGGCGGAGACGTCGCTCACCAAGAAAACCGCCGCACACCTGCACGTATTTCTGAAGACTGCGCCAACACTTTTTCCGCGGCTAAGGAAGCCACTTCCTTAAAGATCTGGGAGTAGGAGCCATCATAGACAACAGCAGCTCGGTGCCCGACCCCCCGCCGCCCCGCAGCCCCGGAGCTGCGCGCAGCTGCTCGCACTTCCAAACCAGGACGACAGAGGACGAACAGAGCCAGCGTGACGCCGGTTCCTGGGCGGCACACCCATGTCCTTCTGACGCGGCCCCGGCTCGTTCTGGGGCTGGCCCAGCGCCGTGGACCCAGGGCCTGAGACGGGGCGGGCCCTCCTGGTGGCCGGCGGGAGGGATAGGTCTGCGAGGCCTACGTGTGTCGGGCTGCATGGGAGCTCTGCGGACCTAACTCCGCCTCCAAACACAGGTAAATTCCACCACCACTGTTTCAGCTTCTGAAACCGCAGCTCGGGAAGAGAACGCCCTGGGACCCAGCCAGGATTCAACCCCCTTCCATCTACTTCGCAGCCGGCGTGTCCGTCACTAGACGAGAGGCGTAGGCCTCCCCTCCCTGGCCCCACACAGCCTCCCTGTCCCGTGAGCCCTCAAAGGGCGCACGCACCGCACGGAAGGACCTGCCGCGTCCTCCAGCCCAAACCAGCCTCACCGAGCCTGAGGCTGGGAGGCAGTTTACAACTCCTCCGCTCTGTCTTCACCGCCTCCCCACTTTTTATTAACTCCACAAACTGAAACCTGAGAGGCTGCATAACTTTCATCACGAAACTATTATTTAGTAGAAGAGTAAGACCAAATCTCAAGCTGTCAGTAATTTCACTGCAAAACGCTGAGTTAAAAGCATCCAGTCTCTCTTTCCTCTTTGCCTGGCTGAAAACTTCACCTGGAGGTTTAGCAAAGCTGGCCCTTATGCCCCGGCCCCACGGCCCCCCGGGAGTGCTGGTGGACAGCGGGGCACACCCCAAGACCAGGAGTCTATAAGCCCTTATTTCACCGCGTTTCATTCAAATCCGTACAAAAAAAAGCCCCCTACAGTAATGTTGTTCTCAGACCCCGGAACTAGCGGCGCAGCCCTGACCCAGGGGATGGCGGGGACTGGAGCGATGGTGGCAGCCCAGCCCCGCCCGCAGTGGCTGCGGGCAGGTGCTCCCTGTGCACAGAGAAACCCTGAGCGCGCGGCCAGCCCACAGACCCCACCTTCCAGGCCATGGGGCCGCGCCACGGCTACCCTGCTCCTGCAGCAGCCCCCACTGCTCTGCCCTCAAAAGACCAGCTCATTCCTTCAGCCAATGATTATCCCTAAATTGACAAAGAGAGAGGAAATTATTTTTACCACTTTGTAATGCAAACACCCTGCACAGGCCCGCGTGGTAACAGCCGGATGCCGTTCTCACAAAAGCCACTCCACCCTCCTTTGGTACCAGCGTAGCTCAGGAGCTCAGGAACCTTCGGTTTCTGTCCAGTGCTTAACACGAAGCTCTACAAAACTAAGTCCTTCCTTCCCGCGCCGCTTCCTGCGACCTCCCTCGTGTGGCTAAGCTGTATTACGGTTCAGTCTTCAGCTGAAACGGGCTTCGCGCTGGACACTCGTTTTCCTTACGGGAGCTGGGAACTTCGGCACCCGCCGAGCAGAGGCTGCCCGCGTGACCAGCCCCCATCAACACCCTTGGCACTGAGTTTCTACAGAAAGTCCCTGGTCATCAGCATTCCACAAGTGTGGTCCCAGCTCGCTCCTGGGGAACTTGGGCGTGTTCTGTACGGCTCCGGCAGAGGCGCCCTGGAGCCTGTGCCTGGTTTCCCGCAGCCTCAGCCCGCGCACCTGCTCCTTGCACAGGCTTTCCTGCCTCCTTCCACTGTGATGGTCACAGCCACGAGGACCACATGCCAAGTCCTGGGAGGCTTCGGAGGGCTCAGCGCAGGGGTGTCCTGGGGACAGGGACGCAGACCAGACAGCAACCGCGTCTCTCCCCACCCCCCTCGCCCTTCAGAGGGCCCACCAGCAATCACGGTCGGCACTGGGTGGGTCGGGATGCACCTCCCACAGGCTCCTAAACTTATCGCTTCTTAGTACTTGATTACAAATTAGCCCTTTGGCCGATCTTAAGCGCTCAGAAAAACAATCATTTACGCCAAATCCCCCTCATCCTGAGCTTTCGGTGCTTTCACGGTTTCTTGATAGATTTCTCTTGGTGTGGAAACAGGATGAGATTTAGAATCACTTTCAATTTACTTAATAAAGTCCACGGCTTGCATTGCCTGGATGAAAGTGAGATTCTTCTCACTGATGGAGATGCTTTTCATGACGAAAATAAACGGCATGGTGAGCTGAGCAGACAGCGGCTCCACCGCGCACGGAGGAAAACCCCCAAGACACACGCACGTGGGAAGGCGCGAGGTGCGAAGCACCCCGCCTGCGACGACCATCATGCGGAGCGACCCAGGAAGCACAGGGGCCGCCCTGCTGGCGGCAAACCTGCGGAGTACGCCAGAGGGTGGGAGGAGAACTGGAATGCGTGTGGTAAAAACCTCCCGCCCGCCTGCGGGCCACGGCCCCGGCTCTAACGTGGGGTGCTTGCTGGGGTGGGGGGGCTCCACGGCCCGGGGCTTCGCGGCACCCACGCCCTCAGTGCTGACCCTCCTGGCGGGGATTCAGAAAGGGGCCGAGGGACAGCCTGTCTCTGCTCCAGGACGTCTGGGGCCTCGGCTGGCAGCGTGCAAAAGCCGGCAATGACTCACCCTGGAACCACCTGGAAGCTGCTTCTCTCACGCATCTGGCAGTTGATGCGGGTGGGACCCCAGCTCTGCAGCCCTGGGACACCAAAGCGCAGCCTCCCCTTGTGGCCTCCCCCGCGGGGCTGCTCCGGGCTTCCTTGTGGCTCGGTGGCTCGGTTCCCAGCACGGGCGCCCGGGGAGAACCAGGCAGAGGCAGTGTTGTCTTTAGCCCCCAAGGCACAGGGCATCCTTTCTACCATGGTCACGGGTGGCCCAGACCCACGAGGATGGAAAAGGGACGCGGCCTCTCAGGGGAAGAAGTGTCACCGTGTGGGAGGGGCAGGCTGTGTGGTCCCCAGTCTGTGGTCCCCCTGGCCGCAGTTCACATCCACCCACGTGCAAGTGCACCTGGCACCTCTCCAAGGCCCCGGGCCCCGGGGATAGCCCCCGCCGCTTGACGACCAGATCTCGTCACCAAGATCACGTCCCGGGGTGGATGGGGCTCCTCACAGGACCCCTCTGGTCCAAAGGCCTGGGCACTAAAGACACATACATGGGGTGCACGGCGCACACACGACACATACACAAGGTGCACACTCTGCACACGCACTACATGCACGCATGGCGCACACACGGTGCACGCACGACACACACGCACACACGACACACACGCACGCGTGGCGGGCGGCGCAGGAGAGCAGGGGCACCTGAGCCCGGCACCTGCTTGGGGCTCTGGCTGACTGTGGGGGTTGTGCTCTGGGGTGCATGGCACCGCCCTCTCAGATACACGCCCGCCGCCAGCAGGCCCCTGTGGGGCCCCCGTCCTCTGCTGTAGCTGCTCTGACTGCCCAGATCTGACTGTCTCGTGCATGCGTCCTAAGACTCTCAGATGCTAAGAACCTTCACCAGGCAGGAGACATGAACTACCTGGTAACAATGTAGCCCCAGTCCTTCCGGCTCCTAAGGACTGATCACCCGCACTCCAATTCCCAGAAAAAGCAGCTCCCGTTTGCAGCTGGGTAGTTTTCTCAGCCTGCTGTCTGCCTGTAGAAGTTCGGGGGCCCAAAGGTCTTTTTTCATTTTGCTCTGTTGCTTGCAGTCCAAGCAGATACATAATCTCTCTACAAACTCTGTGGGGTTTGTGTATCAACGGATAATCCACTCCACCAGACAAAGCCACACCCATGAAGAGCCCTTTGTCCCCACCTCCCGGTCCGGGCTCCCTGTCCTTCCGACTCTCAGAGGCCGGCATCCGAGGGAAGGACCGTGGGGGAGGCCCCACCACGGCCCAGATTTGAGGCCTCAGCGAAGGCTCCCACACATCAGCCCAGAGGTGCCACCTGCCTGGGGCCGTCTGTTCAGGTGAGGCCCCTTGCCCTGGAGACGAGGCTGAGAGCGAGACAGTTGATTTCTGACCCCGGCGGATCCTGCCACTGTCCTGCAAGGCTTCAGCTCATCTGCTCCTCCCCGGTGCTGCCACAGGCCCCGAGCAGAGGCCAGGTGGCTCTTGGGATATTCTGCCTGGAAATCTCCTGGACTAGACTAGATGGCTGGTTCCAGCAAACACGTTCTGTGCGATTTGCTCTTTGCCACGACTGCCACCCCAAACGTGCTGCCACCCATCGCGAGGAGCCCTATCCCTCTAGTTTGCAACGCCCACGCCCTCCCCAGGCAGGGGCCCCATCCGGCCAGGCCCGTGCGCTCACCTTCTGTCCATCCAGGCAGGAGGGGCAGACACCCCTCGCCCCGGCCCTGAACGCTTCCGCGAGGCCCTCAGACTGGCCCTCTATCTGTCCCAAAGCCAAGGCCGAAGGCTTTAGGGTTTTATTATGGCAACAGCTGTTTCCAGCTTCCAAAATGTGTTCACGTCACCCACTGCTGTTCATCGCCCTTACCCATCATCACGGGATTGTGCACAAACCCCGTGGGATGAGAGCTCGGAAGGGCCCTGCGGCACCGCCTGGCCCCTCTCGGAAGGGGCTGAGCTGCTAAAACCCCGCAATCTTCGTCCTCTGGTAAGGGCACATCACACTGGGCTCTGGGAAGACGTGAGGGACCTGTGAAGTGACGTGACGACAAGGCCCCTGGCTGAACCCAGCCACTCCCAAGTCAACCGCGGCGAGAGTCCATTCAAACATGGGGAAAACGTCGTCAAACGCACAGGGCCGCGCTCCCCACGGGCGCCCTCCACACCAGCGCCTCCAGGCTGAGAGAACGAAGTCTAAAACTCACACCACCCACCACCCAAGAAGCAAGTTAAACAGAACATAAACCTGGGTGCCCCCCCCCATCAAAGAGAAGCACTGCAGGGGCCCCAGCGCCGCCGGAAGCCTGCCCGAGGGGCCCCGCGCCCCTCTTGATGACCGCAAACGCACCAGCCCGAGGGGACCCACAGCCGCGAAGGCAAACATTAAAGACAAAAAAGCTGGAGTTACCGAAGCCTGCTAGCCTTTGAAAAGAGGAAAAAAAAAAACTGGAGAGGGAAGTTTTATAACATGCAGACAAAAAGATAAATATGCTTCTTTTTCACCTTTTTTTTAACATTTGCAAAGTCCTAATAGGTCAATCCTCTCTTACTGATTCCAGTCCCATCTTGGAAGACGTGAGATGAGGACCCAGTAGGGATGAGCAGGTTTCCTTAAAGGGAAACGTAACTAGGAACAATACGAATGTAAGCCAAGTGGCAGCCCCAGAGAAGCTGCTTCCGGAGCCCCTGCTCCCCATGCGCGTTTCCTCACAACCCACGTCCACGGTGACAGACCCTGTGAACCGAAGACAGCACGAACTAGCAACATCCCAACTAACCTGCCCAGCCTTTGGGTTCAAGTGCTAATATAACGAAAATGATGCCGTACGCGTTATCGAGACAAACTTACATCAGTCCAAAAAAATAAGTAAATATTATATTTTAATAAAGTTCCTAGCAAGCTCTCCTCAAAACACTGTATCCCAAAGCAGCAGGGCAGCTGGCTGGTGGCCAGAACCCTTACAAGAAAAATCCTAATAGCTTGGCCAGATTATTGAAAGCATCAAAACCAAAACTATATCCCACATACCGTATAAGCAGAGGGGATGCGCACACTCGTGCAGACGTCCCCGAGAGGGAGCTGTCAGCCTCCGTCAGGCCCGCACACCGCAGCCCGCGGGACGCCCGAGGCGCTGCCAGACCCCCCTCGGAGAGTCACGGGTCCACTGCCGTTGTTGTGCTTTGCTTTTTTTCTACCTAATGAAACTAGATGTTTAAGAAAAAGGCTGGGGAAACCCACCTGACCCCCACTGTGTGCTGCAGCAGACATAAGCCCCATATCAGCTCACTTGATCTATTTTTGTAAAGGTTTAAAATTCTAGCATCCTTCCCTCAACCTGGGTGAATGTTAGGCCACAGCAACCTCAAAGGCAGAAAGACCAAGCCCAATGTCTGCCGTATTTCATAAAACTATATACATAAACACGAACAAAGAATCATGAGACTGGCCCTTCTGCAAATACCAGTCAAATAATTTTTCTTATTGGAGTGCTCTCGAAGGTAGAAGATTTAGGCTGAGTGCCTTTGTAAACACCTGCGTGCCTCTCAGACCCAGCTAACTAGTCCGTCCATCAGTTAACCTGGGTGAAAAATGAAGTGAGCAGAAAGGATCACCGCCGAATTCAGGCACTATGGCGTTCTTAACAGAGCGGGCGTTTACTGAGCTCCTGCTGAAGGTTCTCGTACCCTCCCGGCTCTGACTTCTGAAATACACAAAAGCCAAAATGAAAAGGGGCAGTTGTCAGCAGGACAGATGTCAAAGGGCTGTATCTCCAAGCCCTTGGCGAGAAGAAGTCCCACTCCCCAAGTGGCAATGCCCCAGGGAACGGACTGCAGCCCTGCTGATTAACGTCGCCACACTTGAGAAATACAGAGCAGAGCCCGCCTGTGATGGATACTTTCAATTACATGTTTAATTTTCAGTAATGGCTAGTTCTCTCTGCTGATTTTAAAGGCTGTACCCTTGCGCTGTGCTCACAGCCCCAGACAAGCCCCTCCACGCAGAGAGGGCACACGCATCCCTGACTTTGGGAGCAGAAGGAAAACGCGTGTGGCTGCCACGCCGGCGTCCCGTGGCTGAGGGGCACAGGCTGCCCATAGGCAGGCGCTTCGCGTCACACTGCAAAAGCAGCACACAGAAAGGGGCCTGCCTCTGACAGTCGGGGTGCTGGTGCCGGACGAGGAGCCGAGGCTCGCCTCCCACGTTCAGAGGGCTAAAAGATCACTCAACACCACTTCCGTTTCTATAAGCCAGCAGCTCTCAATCTTTTTGGTCTCAGGACCCCTTTATGCTCTTAAAATTTGTGGCAGGTCTCAAAGACCTAACTATCAATATTTATCATGTGATAGAACAGGGTTTTTTTTCATTTTTATTAATCCATTTAAAATGAACAATTACAACCTATTACATATTAACATAAACGATATATTGGAGGGGTAGGTAATTAGGTTTCATTTATTTATTCATTCACTCATTCATTTAAATAGAGCACTGGGGACGGAACCCGGGACCTCGTGCATGCTGGGCACGCAGTCTACCACTGAGCTACATCCTCCTCCTGATAAATGATACATTTTTATTAAAAAAAAAAACAAAACCTCTGTCTTCTCAAAAAAAAAAATTAGAGGCGTGGCAATGTTTCTCCTTTTTAAGAACCACTTTACTGTCTGAATTCCCAGACGGCGGGTGGGGGGCGGGTCTCTGTCCGCTTTTGCATTCAGCCCGCTGCAGCATGCCCTCTTGAAGCGCACAGAGGAAGCCCAGCCCCCCCGGGTGTGCAGCCGCACACCTCTGCGTAGCTTTTCCAAATAGCTGGACTACTTCTTGATGCTGCACCAAAACTCAGCAAGCGGCAGCTTCTCAAAGGTTATTTGCAACGTGGACTCTGAAACTGTTTCAAAACCCTTTCCTGCTGTTACATTAAATAGCTGTGCTCTGCCTCACGCGCTGAGCGGCTCTTCGACCCCACGCACAGGTCATCTACAAACGACTGGTCGCCAAGGCACGCGGACCTTCCCAAGCTCGCCGCGCCTCCCTCTGCAACATCCGACGACCACAGTCGACGCCGCCCCTGCCATTCTCAGCAGGAGAAGCTTCAGGCACCGGGAAGCCGTCAAGTTCACAGTGGCAGATACAGGCTTCTCAACATTCTAATTTTCAGTCAAAACCTCAAATTTTATCATTGGCAACAAATGCCATCAGTTGTTTTCCTTGAAGTGACAGCTCGCTTCTCATTTTTAAGAAAATTCTTACAGTTGTTCTTTCAAGGAAAAACAGTGTTGTATAAAAAAAAAAAAAAACAAACCAGCTCCGCTTACAGCCCGGTTCCCCAGGTGCTCTTCCTGGGACAGCCATCGGGGCACAAGCCGTAGCGGAAGAGCTGTAGGATGCTGTGAGCAAGTGCTCTGAAGGGCCAGGGTGCGACCGTCCCTCCCCGCTTCACCTGAACTGAAAGCGTTGCTGGTTTCCAGTGCCGGTGCAACACCAGGAAGCACGCGGTGACCGTCCAGGGTGGGGCCACGCCGGCACCGCCGCTCCTGCACCCGGCGCACGGGCCCACAGGCCCACACACAGGCCAACAGCCTGGCAGTGAGTGCCCTCACCGCCCCCCGCAAGGGTCACGGAGTCTTGCAAACACGCTTTGAGAATTTTACTGAGTGTAGGAATGTGAAAACAGACTGCACTGGATTTTCTTTATCGGGAGGATTACAGGAATAATTAAAGTAAATGTTCCTTTAAGTATTTAAACAGAAACAGAAAGGTGTTTGTCTCCACAAATGCCCTATTCTGTTAGGACACTAAGTAACCATGGACGAAAATGAAAAGTTACAAAGCTACGTGATACTAAGACCTTTCGGGCCAGAGGTGGCAATTAGCGATCTGTCAGATAGAGGTTACCTGTCAGCTGTGTGGAGCTGTCCTGTCACTGCTCCCATAGTGCACAGCCCCCCACCACCACTGCCCCCCACCCCAGAGCAAGCGGCCAGCACCTCCTACCCACAGAGCAGAGCAGCCTGAGTCTCCCCCACGGGGCAACCCCAGCCCCTACAGTCCATTCTCAAGTCTCTTAAACACATGTCAAAGGACACCACTCCCCTGACAAAACCCAGCAGTGGATCCCCAGCACGTGTGACACAAATTCCAGCTCTTTACCAGGACCCACGAGCCCCAGCACAGCTCAGCCCAGGCCTCTCACTCCTTCTCCTCGCTGGTTACAGCAAATCCAGCCGTCTTCCCACTCCTCACCTGGGCCACCCCGGCTTCAGCTTCCAGGCCTCCAAGCGGGAAGCAGGTGCACAGGTCACAGCCGGGTGGACAGGGTAAAGCTGCACTGGTGAGGGGAAGGCATAGCCGTGAGCACAGACAGGAGAGAAGCTGAGAATAAGTGAGGAAGCGTCCACCACATGAAGTCGGGGGAGAGCAGACAAACCCGAGGAAAGTGACAGAAAGGAAACAAAGATCAGAAACTCTTGAAACAGAAAAAACATTCAAAAGAGAAGGTCGACAAAGCCCGCTCTCCAAAAACAACAACCCCCCAGAGCAGCGCCTCCCGCCGCCGCCTCCTCACCCGCTCCGAGGGGGCGGCCAGGCGCTCTTCTCCCGACGGCCCTCCTCACGGAGCCCAGCGCTGCGGGAAGCGGCACGTCTGTGTGCTGGACGCCGCAGCGCGTGAACAGTAAGAGCCTTCCTGTCCCCTCCACCAGGAACCAGCCCTCCTTCTCGAGGCAGTCCTGCCCTGCGGAGGACGGACGCTCTCGCGAGTAACCAAGGGAGAAGACACAAGGCGCAGATCACCACAGCCAGGACAGACGAGCAAGCTCCACGCACGTCGAAAAGAGGACACTCTGCACGACGCACCACCACTGAGGGTCTAACTTCCTAGATGAAGAATCAAGTTCCTAGAAAAACACAGCTCTCCAAAACCGACTCCTGAAGGCAGAGAAACATGAAAACTCCTAGAACCACTTGAAAACCAAGTCCTCATCAAAAACGTCCCATGGAGGTAACTTAGACCCAGATGAGTAACTGGGAAGTCCTACAAGTCGTCCTGAAAGCCAGGGAATAAACACACAGAAAACACCCCCAGACTCGTATCTATGCCAGCATAACTTGGGCTCTAAAACCCAACAAGAAAGAAGTACAAGGGGGGAAAAGGTCCCTCTCATCAAGAACACGGGTAAGCAGACAAGTAAACCAAACCCAGCAGCACACAGAAAGCACGAGACCCGGCGCCCACGCCGGGTTCTAGCCGGGATGCAGGGCAGGTCTGACTGCAGAACCGCTGTGTGTGCGTGTGCGCGCGTGCACACGTGTGTACGCGCACGTGTCAGCCTCGCCACGGTAGCACGCTGAAGGAGAAGAGGCACACGGTCACCGCAACAGATGCAGAACAAGCATTTAATACAACTTAACAGCCACTCAATATGAAAACAACTCTTGTAGCAAAAAGGGAGACTCCTTAATCTGATCCCAACTGTCTACCAGAAACTTACAGCAAAAATCATGCTTGATAGTGAAGGGCTGAAAGTTCCCCCTCTGAGATAAGGAGCCTGCTGAGGGGGCCCTCAGTTCCACCCCCCACCCAGTCCCAGTCAGTGTAGCACAGGGAAAGACAGAAAAGGAAAAGTGCATATAAAGATTGGAACAGAAAAAACACATCTGTCATTAGTTGCAAAAGATTAGGGTCATGCTTATAGAAATGCAAAAGAACATGTTGATAAATACTCAGATTAATAAGACTGCTCGGCAAGGACGCTGGACACTAAATCAGTGTATAAAGTCAACTGCATTCCCACACGGAAGAACAAATGATGTGAAGTTTCTAAGACACCACAAAACAGCGTGTCAAAATTCAAACACCTGGGAATAAATGCAGCAAAAGACATGAAAGCTTCTACGTGGTTAATTAGAAAACCTCATGTTGAAAGAGGTCCGTTCCCTGCCCAAATCGTCTGTGGACCTGCAGGTTCAGTTACACCACAGCCAGGATCTTGATGGGTCTCCCTGCCCCGTCAGTGGGATTCGACCCACTGATTCTAAAACGTCATGGAAATGGAAAAGGGCCAGAAAGGCCAAGACACTCGTGAGGAGGACCGAGACAGGATGGGACCGTCTGCTCTTCCAGATTCCATGACGGCACAGAGGTGAGGAGAGAGTGACAAGCAGGTCCCCGAACAGCACTGAGCGGGCGGACGCGGGGCCAGGCACACTCAGCCCTCGATTTACAGCAGAGGCGGCTCTGCAGACGAGCGACCGCGGTCCCGGCAACGAGAGGCGCGGGGCCTTTCCACACGCGCACACTCCTGCGAGGCCAGCAGAGCTGGCAGACAGCGAAGCGCTGCCGCACAGCGCGGGGGCTGCAGTCAGCACCCTGCCACGGCCCGCAGCAGAAAGGAGTACGCACATACATACGGCCGAACCTCTGTGCTGGGCCCCAGAAACCAGCACAGCCTTGTAAACCAACTGCGCCTCAGTCTAAAAACAAACTGGACCCGAACTTCACGCCATAAGCAGAAGGCAACGCCGGGTAGGCAGCAGCTAGTCTGACTGTGCGACTCATCCTCCGAGATGGACACTTCATGGAGCGGAAAAGGGCGCCACGAGCAACCACTCCAGGACGGCGGGCATGAGCAGGGACGGCGTCGGCACACTGGGCTCGCGGCACCCGAGCTGCAGACCTAAGGTCGACAGTGAGGCTGCGAAGCTTTCAGGGGGCACTACAGGACAAGGACTTCAACACAAGCATAAACCACAGGGGAGCCAGTCACACATTCAACTGCAGTATAATTGTTTCCTTTACCAAAAGAGTCCACAGAAAGACTGAAAAATCACATCACAGAGTAGAACAAGAAATGCCACCCATCAGGTACATTTTAAAAGGACTTAGTCTAGAACACACCAAGAATTCCTACAAATCAGCACAAAACAGCCAGCAGAGGGCCGGGCAAAAAGCCTGCATGGGCCTTTCACAGAGAGGCCAACCTAGGGCTGTACGCGGGGGAGAAGGTACTCAGTTCCACTAGGCACAGAAGAAACGAGAAAACCACGATGCAGTCACACCCACAGGAGTGACTGAAATGAAAATACGAGTTGGTCACACGCAGAGCAACCAGAACTCACACCCACAGCCGGCCCTCCGAGAAGCCACCGGCATTCCTTCTAGAACAGAACATCTGTGTACCCCGTTCGCCTGCATTTCTACTCCTAGGCTCTACCCTCCCCCCCAAAATCTGTGTAAGTGCTAACCAAAAGACTTCCGCAAACACGTTCGTAACAGCACCACTCATAACGCAGAAAACTGAGCGCTCCACACCTGCGGGCTGGATGCGCAGTCACCCACCCCATGGCAGCGGGACGACGGGGATGTGGCTCGGGACACTGTCCACACGTGCAGGGGCTCTGACACCAGGGCCAGCGGGCGACCTTCCGGCCGTGACGGTCATCGTCACCCCAGTGCTGCCGCCTGGGTATCCGCTTCACCGCGCGTTTGCTTTCTGTGTCTTTCTGTATACACAGCACATTTCTAAAACACACAGAGGTTAGAGAAAACAGAGCTGCAGAGGCACAAGACGGGTTCGTGTTTTCACTCCACATTTTCTGAAGCTGAGTTACAAAGCCGTCTGTTCGCTAATGGGGGAGGGAGGACTTTCTCACCACCGAGCATGTTAAAGGCCAGCATGAGGAACGTGAGCCACTCTCACACCAGCAAAAAGTCACGAAGACCAGAAGGAGCGAAAATCAGCAGAGGAAACGGCTGACACTCCAGCCAGACTTTGAAGAGCTGGAAGCCTCTGGGAACTCAGCCCCAGGACTGACTTCCAGCGGCTGCCTGAGGGCAGCTGGTGTGAAAGGGACAGGCGTCGCCTGGGGCCGCTCCCCGTGTCCACCCAGGACCTTGAACCTCGGCCCACGGAGGCTCGGGGTCAGGAGAGACCACGCAACACACAGACCCAGCAGGCGGCCAGAGGGCTCCCCGGGGACGCAGAGGAGGCGCCAGAGCGCCGCACGGCGTCCTGCTGTGTTCGCTCTGCAACGCCGTGGTTCTCGCTTCCTGGAGGAGGACATCAGTGTGCAGTACAGCCCTCCACGTGTCACCGGGGTCACGGCGTGGCTGCTGGCTGGGGCAGGCAGGAGGCATCCAGCCAGCTCCACGAGTCTCAATCCAGCCAAATCTACCACAACTCAAGTATGGGTCTGTCTCCCAGGCTCAATTTCAGAGAAAAATAGGCCTGTGTAAAGCTCGCATCTGCAGGAGAGACGGGGCGGGCTGACGCCTGGCTGACGTATGGCTTCCCACTTGAACCAGACAATTAACTCCGCGCCAGAATCGGAGGATGGATGCCCTCGCGGGGCCCCTCCACCTGCCCGGCGCCTCCTGACGCGCTGCCAACAGCGGCTGCGCGAGCAGGCCTGCGGCCGCGCCCCAGAGGCCTCGGGGCAGCATCCCACGCTCCCCACGGAAGGCCTGGAGCTGGCTGCGGGCACACGGGACGGCCCTCGGAAGCAGGTTCAGAATGAGTATTTTCCATAAATATCGCAGATTCTGAACCTCTAGTCACTACACAGTTTGTTGAATAGACATTCAAGTATTTTAAAACCCAATCCGAAAACAACAGTCTCCAGATGAAGTAAATCTTCAGGCACCTCCTCAAAACTACACATTATAAAACGTCTTATTTCTAACCTGCATGCAAACAGCCCCAAGTAAAGCTGCCCAAGAACACCTCTTCCTTCAACCACACAGCTCCTCCAGGCACACAGACCCAGGGTCAGGAGCCCCGCGCAAGGGCTGGGTGGCGCCCCTGGGAGGCGTGCGTCAGAGCCGCCCTGCTCTCCAGAAGCACCCCCAGGGAAAGACAACCAGCCGGAGCGCTGGAACAGTGACGGGATGTTACAAAACCCGGGACAGTCTTACACAGTTCCACCTTAACTCAGTTTCCGGCTGGCCCCCTTCCCCAGCTTTCCCTGCCTCTTCACATAGAAGCAAAATCTCACTCTCTTTTGGAAAAGCACAAAGAAGTTGGGGAAAAGGATAAAAAAGTCCAGATAACCAGCTCATGCTCTTTTATATTTCCTGAAATGATATAAATAATATGTGGCTCATTTTAAATGTTGGAACCTCTGGTAGCATCTTGTCAGTAAATATCCCACACATCTGAGATCATTTATTTTAATAAAGTTTCATGACTCACCAGCTACCAAAGACTTGATTTAATTCAAAGTTTGAAACATAATTCTCATTTTCTCATGATTAAAAAAAATGTTCTAAATAAATAATAGATCAAAGTAGCATCATACTGACGGCATCCACGTTCCAAACAGGCCGAGCAGCGAGGCGGCAGGCTCTGCAGTCAGAGGTCCTCGCGCGGAAAGGGGGAAACTAGGGGAGGTGGAGGGGGCGCGTTGAGGGAAATGAAACCATGGAAAAGGGCTTTCTGTGCCGCGCCCCTGGCCGCGGTAAAGAGCGCACACACAGGAAGCCCCACACCACACGAGGCCCGTCTCTCGCCGGGGGGTGTGGGTCCCACGGCGCTCTGCGTGGGCGGGAGGAGGCCCCGGGCTGCTTCCCACACACTCCCACTAGTCCTGACAGGCAGTTACTTGTGAGTCACTCTACAAAGTGTAAGTGTTTATATTGTTACACATTTTTTTAAGTTCCCCAGACTTCTGACCTTAAAAGCTCAAAGAAAAATCCAGCACAGCACCGCCCTCCTCTGACACCCCAGGTGAGCAGTTTCCCTGCAGCTCTCAGTAGAATCCCTAGCAACAAAAAATGAACTTCATTAAAGTGCAATTCAGGATGTTCATTTATCCCCCTTTACAACTTGGAAAGAACATTGTGCTCAGAACAGAAAAGGCTGGAGATATGAAAGCGTGGGGCTGCTGGCTCCACCTCCCCTGGCACACCCGCCTCGGCCTCCAGGCAGCCTGCCCTGCGGCCGGCGGCCACACCACCCAGCGCTCTGCAGAAAGACGCAGGTGCTGGCTCATCTGATGCGTCTACCTGCCTGTGCCTCAGGGCCCGGACACGGGGTCCAGCAGGATTCTGTGAGCACCTTTCTGGAGGAGACTAACAGCCACATCAGCGGGCTGGCCCCGAGTAAAGCGGGCTGCCCTCCTGAGCGTGGCGGGCCTTGTGCGATCAGGTGAAGGCCTGGCTAGAACAGAAGGCTGACCTCCCGAGGAACGGGGAGGCCTGCACCAGCCTCCAGGCCTGAGTCACAGCAGCAGCCCTTCCCCGGGTCCCCAGCCTGCGGGCCCTCCTGCAGGTTCTGGACGGATCAGCCTCTGCCATCATGGAGTCCACACTCACATCCTCTTGGTTCTCTTTCCCCGGAGACCGTGCCTCAGAGACCCCCACGCAAGTCAGGGACACGCCCGGCGGTGTCACAAGCAAACAAGAACAGCATGTTCCACACTTCTCAGTCATGGCCGAGGGCCCCGGAGGCCCGGGGACACAGGAGGACAGGAGGCAGTGAGCCACACTCTGGGACCCAGAACACACCCTCTCCCTTCAGGGAAATGGATGCTGGGCAAAGGTCCCGCTGTCTACACCACACAGTCCCGAAGGAAAAGCTAGACGTCCTCCTCCGGCCTGTGGCCACAGCAAGCTGAAAACCACGTGGCCGCGAATGCACCCGCAGGGCCGATTACCAGCCAGAGCCGGCCTCTGGCCCGCGGTGACTGCCTCCCCTCGGAGGAGCTCAGGCCTTTCCCAGGTAGGGCCTAGCGAGCGCCCCCCTCCCCACCAGAACGAGGAGGCCAGGATCCTTATTCTTGTTTTATAGATGCAGCTTCTGAGAACAGAGACGCCCAGCGGCTCGCTCAGCACAGCGAGGGCCCGGAAGCGGCACAGGCACCCCCAGTCCACCCTGCAGACCCCTCACCAGGGCCCTGGGGTGACGGGAAGGCAGCAGAGGACAAGGACGGGCCTCAAGCTTGCTCGTCCCCACGTGCACTGGAAGCGTGAGCAGAGCTAAAAATGCGATGCACGTTCTAACAGGAAGGCCTCAGGTTTAGGGCAGCCTGTGGGCTCTGCTGTCGTCCCCACAGTCCGTGGGCGGGGTATTGGCACTCACGTGAGCACGGCGGCGGCATGCGGTTCAGCGCGACGGGGCCTGGGGCCACGTGGCGCAGCTCTTCCCGAAGGACAGGGAGGCAGCCCTCGTGGCACCGAGCCTCGTGGCACCGAGCATCGCGGCCTCCCTAGACGCTCGCACCGATTCTCGGGAAACAGGTGCCAGCCCTCCAATGTGCAGGAGAGCGAGGTGCAGCAGGGCTGAAGAATCACAAAGCCCCAAGTCAGCGAGCAAGGCTCTCAGTTCCGGCCCTCCTGGCATCCCTTCCCGTTGCACGCAGCGCCCTTCTAGGCACACAGCAGTCCTCGTGTCCCGGGAGACGGCCGTCCCGTTACCCCGGAACGTTCCCAGCAGGAATTAGCTGACAGGGCTGAGTGTCCAGCGTCCCCGTGAGGGTCACTTCTGCTGGGCCGGGCCACCGGGGTCTGTCCCCAGTCGGCTCTCAGGAGCCACAGGCTGGTCCACTCCCTCTCAGATGCCCAGCGGCAGCCGGCCCAGCTGCCCTCTGGCCTCCCCCTCACTCCATGCAGCCCCTCTTCCCCACCACCGAAGGGCCTCTGCGTCCAGGCCCCCCGGGACTTTAGCCACTGTGCCCCGCCATCTTCTGTCTGTCTGGTCTTTGACAGCCTCTCAGAAGAGCACACCCAGAATTAAGTAAAACACTCCAGTGTGGTCTCAGAGGCCACGGACAGATGTCTACAGGGCAAGCACTCAGCTTTTTCACGTCCCTAGTCTTTGCACATGAACTTCTGAACTCCATCTGTACACATGCACGTGGTGGGAGAAGCAAGAACGGGAACCAGTGGGGGTGGGGCGGGGAGGGAGGACCCGAGGGGGGCAGGAGGGGCAGGAGGGGAGAGGGACGGAGGGCGGGGGGGCAGGAGGAGCCAGGCGCAGGCCCAGCAGTGCCTCCCCGTGTATTTTACCACTTTCCACCCACATTCTGCCCTTTCAAGATCATGTTCAACCCTGGTTCCGTCATCTACATTATCACCTGTCCCTCCCACTCCTGTATCCTCGGCAAACGCAGCGAGCGCTCCTTCCAAACCTTTCCCCAAGGCACAGACGAGAGTGCTGAACAGGACAGGGTGGGCACCGGAGCTCGAAGCCACGCTCCCGAGGGGCCCTCCCTCCAGGCTGGAAGAGCCCGGGAGCCAAGGGCCCAGGGCTGAGGCCCCGGAGCGCACCTGGGCCACAGTCTCACTCACAAACAGGCAAAGGGCACAACAACTAGCAAAGCAACACAACTGCCCCGACACGTGTGAACAGGCTGGGCGACAAGCACCTGAAACACGTAACCGAAACAACAAAGGGGCCAGGTCCCACCTCAGCACAAACAGCATGTTAACGGCAATGCCACGGGCTGGAAAGAAGCGTTCTCAGACCCACTAGCAGGCATGCAAATAGGAAACCTTCCATTTTTACCAAGTCCTTTGTTTCCCGTGTTTCTGATGCTTTGCCTTCTGGGGCCTTGCAGATCCTGGAGTGACTGCCCCTTTTCTCGAGACAATAAACAGCTCACCTTTCAAAGACAGAGCAGCCGCCACACCCCCAGAGCCCACACCCCCACCTGCCTCCCACAGGGGCCCTCGCTCAGGCCACTAACCACCCAAGGCCAGGAATCTGACACCGCAGGCCCACCCTGCGCCCCAGAGCCTGCAGACTTTGTTCAAACTAGCCATCCTTAGCCAGCTTCCTCTGCGGGGCCCCCTCCTTCCAGCAGAAGCCCCAGTAAAGGTGCTTGCCCACAGCGCCCCCCCACCCCAGGGCTTCCCCATGTGGCAGGCAAGCCCTCTGCTCTCGAGAACCGGAGTGAGAAACTGTCTTCTCATCGGCGATCACCGCCTGCTCTGCTGGCCTTAGTAAATACACTACATTTTCTGTTAATACGCCATATTGTAAAACACCCTCCTGAACAACAATTTTGCAAAATATGTCAGTATCCCTTACTGTGCTCACACCCAGGTATTTATGACTTCTAGAAGCATGTGCGAAGGAAACATCCAGAGGTCCGGATGAAGATTTATACATAAAGACTCTCATCACAGCATTGCTTACAACACCGAAAACTCAGAAGGGAGTTAAATGTCTAACAGAGAAGTGTGCAGAAACCACAGGCGCAGCAGCAACGGCAAACCTCAAAATTAAACAGCCTCAGGCCCCCGTGAACCCAACGGAAGCCATGTCTTTAAAATATGTAACTAATGGGAGGAAATACACACAACGTGATGTTAAGTGGAAAGGACTGGGGATAAACCTGTACGTAGAATATGATCTCAATTTTTGTATAAAAAGGGAGAAAAGAAAAATGTGTGTGTGACTCCAAAGAAATTCTCCTGGAAAAGGAAATAAAAATCGGGAGACGTAGCCTGAACTGTGGGAAAATACAGTCACACCAAGTGACCAGTACTTTTCTAAACATTTGTAAGTCAATCGTTTAAAAATTTCGGTAATTCTTCTAAAATACAGAAGCAAAACAGTCAATCACGGATGCAGAGCTGTGGGTCCGCCTCCCGGGCAGCGCTGAGGCAGGAATGATGCCACAGGTGGAACCCAGGACTCAAAGCCATGAGTAGAAATGAAGAGCTAATGAAGACCTTCGCACACAACCGCACTGAAATGCCCGATTCCGGAAACATGGCTACGGATAGGCTGGACGTGGGTTACAGACCTCTCTGAAATATCTTAGTTTCCTCTCTTTAAAACAGCCCGCGGGCAAGGCAGCAGGCTGGCTGAGGGTGCCGTGGACACGCGGCCGAGGTCCCTGACTCCCACCTCCTTCGGGGAAAGGAAAGGCTTGCTATTCCTCCGCCTCCCCCATCCACAGTGACCGCGAGCTTCCCAGGCTTCCAAGGCTCTGGTGGGACAGGTGACGTGTTGAGGTGGCAACTGAAGGGGTCTGCACGGTTTCTGAAGCCCCTCATTTGGGCGAGGCTGATAGGCGTACTACGGTTATGCAAGACTCAGCGTGCGAGTAAGAACCAGCCGCGGAACGAGCACGGACAGAGAACGGCCACACGTTCACCAAGCAGACCCTAAAGCACCGCCGGCGTGCATGAGCCCGGGCCCGACGGGGATGGGCACCCCAGGAGTGGCCCCCCTGGGGACCACGCTGGACATCCGCACTGCTAGGGGACAAGTTTAAAACGTGGTATTGCAGAGCTGCACGAGTTAGCTACTATTCCATGAATAAAACACTTTTCTATCCAAAAACGTAAGTACGAATACTTTTTCACTGCAAACGCCGACAGGGCACCTTGTCATGAACCTTTGGATTCTAACCAAGGATGGTGTCCCCACTTCTGCGGGGAAAAGGGAAAGAAAAACGTATTAGTGAGAGCAGTCTGTGGAAGAGAGACGACGTTTCAGGTAGATTGGGTCGGAGCAGCAGCGCCTCAGGGCGGCGGGAGCGGCACACGAACCAGGGCTGCGGTCTCTGCACCCGCCCTGCGGGGTCCCCTCCTGGCTCTCCGACTTCCAGAATCCACACCAAGGAAATTGGTCGTAACACGGGGGAAGGGAACCACGCAAGGTGAACCTGGACGGCTGACGACAGGAGACTAAAACGTGGACCGACACGGAGCCGTCAAAAATCAGTGAGAAGAACACTTAGTGACCCAGGAAAACGCCACGTGACAAGTGAAACAGGAAGACAGAGAGCTGCACGGCTGTCACGATGGCAGCAGTGCGACTGCGTAAGCACTGGAAGCGTGACGGGAAAGGAGACCAACACGCACCTGGCGGCTCTCAGCACCACTTCATTACTGTTACTGCTTTCTTCGACTTTTCAAATCTATGACGTTGCTTTCTTCTACAAATCTTCTAAAAAGGTGAAGAGGATAAAACGGTAAATTATAAAATGAAAGTAATTCACGTTCCAAGGCACAAAAAGGTACAGAACGCTATGGGATTTAAACAGGCAGCGGTAAAGGCAGGGTTCAGGAAGGGTGAGCGTTTGAAACAGACCTGGAAGATGCTACAGGCCTACGAGGGCCGGGAGGCGGGCCCCTGCCTTCCGGGATCAGATTTTCATACAGTTTGCAGTTGCAAAGGGTGTGACTGTGTGTGTCCGCGTCGACAGCCTTACAGCCCCACGCCCCACGACCTTTTGTCACACAGGGATGTAAATTCGCGGGAATAAGCAGAAAGCCTGGAATAAAAACAACTGCAACACAAGAAAGTAATACCATGCCTTAAAATTATGACTGTTTGTACACGAGTTAACACACTGTAGATTTTGAGCTCAAGTATCTTATTAACCTCATTTTAATTCACTAACTCAGTAAATGCAGCCTGCTGCGTTGTTAATTTAGCGGAAGCCCTGTTCGCTGTATTTCATCGGCAGCGCGCAGAGGGCGGAGGCGCTCCCCCTCTGGCTCCTCCCACACCTGGTGTCTCTGCTCACCGAGAAGCGCACTGCTGTGAGTGATTCACAAAAACCGAAGCCTGACATACCTAACCAAACACTCCAAGACACAAAAGGAGTGGGAATTCTGTAAGCCACAGTAGTTACTACGCTTACTTCCTTAGTAAAAAATTCTGGCATACAAATGTGGCCAGCTTGTTTCAAAGCCTCCCCCAATCTGTATCCCCCAAAATCAACTTCATTTCTCAAATTATCCCGGTAAAAATAAAATGCAGACATTTAGAATCATATGGATTACCTCTGACCCCCCTTCCAGCCATCAGCCCTGTACTAGACCCACTAAAACTGAGGAACTGTTTTATGAGATTGAAGAGCTAGTTCATAACACTTGTTTGATTAGTAAGTGGCAGGAAAGGGGCCCAAAAGCACCAGAAGTGTTCAATAGGCGTGTGGGAACAGGGAGGACCTCCACATCCGGCGATGATGTGGACGGCAAGGTCTTCCCCGCCCAGCCTTCCAGCTGGGGGCAGGGGCAGTGCAGGCCAGGAGGGGACCTGGGCCAAATGCTTTGCTGTCTTTTGATTTCCACCCTCCTCAACAGCACTGAGGAGCTGGCAAGCTGGCAAGAAACTACAAGGTCAAAATCTAAGGGAGAGCAGGGACCCAGAGGCAGCAGTGGATGGGGGTGCAGGGGAGGGGGCCTGCGAGGGAGGGAGGGAGTCAGGGCGCCCAGGCAGCCCAAGCAGGAAGCCTCAGAGGCAAGGCTCCCACACAGGCAGGGACCCCAGTGGGCTGTTCCCACAGGGCACCACCTCCCCTCCTCCCACAACCTCCACCGGGGGAGCTTGGCATCGACAGGCGCAGAAAAGGGGAGAAAGGAACAAAATATGGCCCCGAGGACTTCCGGCCACAGTGCCTTCACGCGTTTCTAAACAGCATTACTGATACATCATAAAGTCCACCTGTTTTAGAACATTTAGAGATCTGCCACCATCCCCACAATCCATCATTCCAGAAAGAAACAGTCATGCCCATATGAGGTCACTCTCCATCCCCCGCCCCCGCCCCCAGCCTAGTCTGGACGTGTCCCAAGGAATCATGCGACACGTGGTCTCTGTCCTGCCTGCGTTTTGCAAGCTCGGTTCCCAGCAGCAGATGGCCCAGGGAGCCTGGGCAGTGATTTAACATAAGCAAACAGAAGACCCAGAGAACTTCAAACTGAAACACTAGACAGTAACAAAATGCCATGCTTATATATTCAAATGAACAAAAAGGCAAATTGAAACTAGCTGCAGAGAACAGGAAATTCTTTTCAAGTGACCTGGTAATAAACCAAATAAAATTCTAAAAATTTTAAAACAAACAAAAAAAAAACAACATTAAGAACTCACTGGATTAAGAGAATGAACCAGAACACGGAAGGTGAAAAATTCGTCAAATGACAAACAGCAGCTTAGATGTAGCTAAAGAGAGGCTGCGTGAACTTGATAAAAAGGAAGAAATCGTCCACAGTGCTGCACAGAAGGACAAAAATTTTAGAAAATATGGAAAAAGAAGATGGAAAAGAGAGTGAGAACAAATCTGACTCGTTTCAACGACGTGGGGGAAGGACTTCAGCACCTGCCTGGCAGCGTCTAAGCCACAGCAGACGCAGGAGGCGTTGGAATGACCGCTTCACAGTGCTGGAAGGAAGTGCCAACCTAGGATTCCACACCTGGGAAAGGTAGCCTGTAAGAATCAGGGCTAAATAAAGACATCTTCAGATTAACCAAGAGAATGTGGCACTGGCAGACCCTCATGAGGGGAAATCCTAAAATCTTTCTGTCAAAGTAAGAGTGATCCCATATGGAAGGTCTGAGAGCCAAAAGGAGTGAGAGCCAAAACTCATAAATGTGCATTAATCTAAAAGAACACTGGCTGTATACACAAGAAAAAAAACCACTTATGCTAAAAAAAAAAGAAAGAAAGAAATAAAATATGTAACAATACTAACATGTAAGAAACGAAAGGTTAGGTGGATTTTCTGAAGTCTGATTTTGTCCAGAAAAATATGAAAGTTCCTGATTAACTTCGTACTTTTTTCTTTTGAGTATTCCTACTGTAATTGCTAGGGAACTATTACAAGAAGAGAAAAACACTATGTTACTTCAAAGATAGTAAAAGGGAAGAAATTAAATAGTAAATATTTTCAATCCATAGAAAGGCATGGGGTAAAAAAGAGTACAAGTGGGAAAAACAGGAAACACAAAATAAGATGGCAGATTTTAGCCCAAATAAAATGTAAACTGTCTAAATGCTCCAATTAAGAGATAAAAATGGTCAGACTAGACTTTTTTTACCCTAACTACAAGCTGTTTACCAGAGACATGTGAAAAACATGAGGTTGAAAAGAAAGGTTAACATACATAAAAGGAACGAAAAGCAACAGTGCAAACACTAAGCAAGAGAAAACAACGTGACTCTACTAATGAAACATAGTGCAGGCTAAAGCAAAGCACAGTCCTGGCGGTGCAGACAGCGGCTTCACAGCAACACAGACTCCCATTCACCGAGAAGATACACAGTTTTAAGTTTGTGTGACATAAAAAACAGCCTCAAAATATAAATGAAGCACAAATAGAACATAAGGAGAATTTGACATACTGACAATCATGGTGAGAGGTTTTAATACACTTCTCTCGGTTATTGATAGCAGTCAAAAAACTCAGTAAAGATGCAAACGATTTATACACGACAAATAAAATATCCGACTCCACGCTCACACACAGAACGTGGCGGTTACAGATACACATTACGGTCAATCAAGGACATGGAGAACACCAACCGCAGCTGACCGTGTGCAGCTTCAAAGGCAAAGCTCAACAAATTTCAAAGGACTGAGATCTGGAGTGTGTACACACACACAGAGTCGTGCAAGTCGCAGGACCCACCACACAAGGGGGTGCCGTTCACACGAGGGGGTGATGAAAGCAGCTCCCCGCAGACGCCCCGTGCCCCTGTTACCGCCTGCTGCAACCACGCACGTGTCCCCTGCTCAAAATGCAATCAAGCAAGACACCAAAAACCAATCCTAGGAAAAGTCCTCTACATTTAAAAATGACAAAGCACTCTTTTTAAAAACTCATAATGAAGTCATAATGAAATTTAGAAAATTTGAGCTGAACAATAACAAAAATACCACCTGTCAGAACTTGTTAAATGCAGCTAAGCATTTAATTTACATATTATAATTTATAATTTAGATATTTACAAAATGCCTGTATTAGAAAAGACAAATGATTGGAAACTGACAAGCTAAGTGTCCAGCTCAAGAATCTCCCCCTGAAGAACAGGGGAAAAGGTAACAAAATTCACCCAAGTAAAGTAGAAAAAAGGAGGTAAGACTTTTAAGTAAAGGAAGGAAGCATTAGCAAGCAAACTACGGAGCTTCACCAAAGCCAGGAGCTGGTTACTTGCAGGACTGGAAACGGGCCGTCTTCCGGCCAGAGCTGAGAAGAAAGGGCGGGCAGGCACACGCTCAGTGTCGGGGATGGCGAGGGCGCATCACCACGTGCCTACAGAAGAGCATGACGGACAGAAGCCTAGAAGAGATGGACAAAATCCCCTGAACATATGACTTACTGAAACTGACTTAGAAAAAAACCAAAAGGTGCAAATTTCCAGTTATAAGGTAAACGAGTGCTGGGGACGTGACGCACAACATGATAAACACAGTTGACACTGCTGTGCGATACACATGAAAGTTGTTAGGAGAGTAAATCATAGGTATTCTCATCACAAGGAAATGTTTGTTCTATTTCTTTAATTTTAACCCATATGAGATGATGGATGTTCACTCACTTCTGTGATGATGGATGTAAGTCAGACCACGATGCTGTGCAACATACAGGGCTGACTGCCAGTTACATCTCAATAAAACCAGAAGAAAAATAAATAATAAAAATAAATTAGAAAAAGTCTGCAAACGATAGATGCTGGAAAGGGTGTGGAGAAAAGAGAACCTCCTACACTGCTGGTGGGAATGCAGTTTGCTGCAGCTGTTATGGAAAACAGTATGGAGATTCCTCAAAAGACTAAAAACAGACTTCCCATATGATCCAGAAATCCCACTTCTGGGCACATATCCAGAGGGAATCTTAATTCATAAAGATACACGCACCCCAATGTTCATAGCAGCGCTGTTTACAACAGCCAAGACATGGAAACAACCTAAATGTCCATCAACAGACAAATGGGTAAAGAAGTTGTGGTATATTTATACAATACTACTCAGCCATAAAAAAGAATAAAAATAATGCCATTTGCAGCAACATGGATGGACCTGGAGATGGTCATCCTTAGTGAAGTAAGCCAGAAAGAGAAAGATAAATACCATATGACGTCGCTCATATGTGGAATCTTAAAAAAAACCCACAAACGAACTTACTCACAAAACAGAGACAGACTCACAGACATAGAAACTTATGGTTACCAGGGGTGGGGAATGGAGTGGGGAGGGGTAAATTGGGAGTTTGAGATTTGTAGGTACTAACTACTATATATAAAATAGATAAACAGTAAGTTCCTACAGTAGAGCACAGGGAACTATACTCAGTATCTTGTAGTAGTCTGTAACAAAAAAGAACGTGGAAAGGAGTATGTGCATGTATACGTGTGTCTGAACCACGATGCTGCGCACCAGAAGCTGGCACAACATTGTAAACTGCCTACACTGCAATTAAAAAATAAACAAACAAACAAACAAATAAGTAAGAGTTGGGGGGGATACCATTTAAAAAACCTAAATCACAACTTTTAAAAACTCTTTTTACAAGGAGAACTTTAGGACTATGTGGCTTCCCTGGCAGGTCCTCTCATGCATTCACGGGACAGACAGTTCAACGTTGAAGGGTCCTTCTCCACGGCTCAAGAGTTACCATGAGGCCCGAACCCGCCGGGCCACGAAGGAGGCGCCTGAGCTGAGGTGGGCTGACTTATAGCACCGATTCCCCGGAAATGTACCCAGGCAAGGAGAAAAGAGAAGGCTGGCTACCTGCTGGGGTTCTTGTGACCCTTCTGATCTGTGGGATGAAGAGCTGTCAAGTGGCCTTGTGGTTAGAACAGTACGAAACCAGTAAGAAAGGCTGCTCTGCGTCCACACACACACACCCCTCCCCACACACCCCCACTACATACACCCCCACCCCCCCACGCACGCACACACACACACACACACACCCCACCTGCACACACCCCTCCCCAGCAGCCTCCGGGCAGCCCTGGGGAGGAGTCGGGAAGTCATGCCCGCGGGCTCCTGATGCGACGGGAGATGCTGCCAGTGCTGTGTATAAAAATTAACTACATTCTATACGCACGCACAAAAAACATACACAACAGCATAAAAATTAGATTTTTACAAGATGCTATTTAGGACAGCATCAAGACAATATCAAGTACCTGAAAGAAAATGAACAAAAGACAGGCAACATCTGCACAGGGCAAGTGTCTAACTGTTTTAGGGAAACTCACAAAGACCTGCCTAAACCCATGAAGACACGCCGCGTTCATGGACAGGAACTCAATTTTGTGAAGATGTCGGACCCCCCAGACTGATACACAGGCCCTGTGCAATCCCGGGCACACGCCCAGCAAACCCAGTCCTTGAGCCCGCAGGCTAATTCTTAACTCCTGTGGAGAGCAGAGCAACAGAGCCAGGTGCTCTCGGAGGAAACACGCGTGAGGCCTCCGCCCGCTCGACTCCCGGAGAGCTCACGGTGAAGACAGAGGGGTGCTGCAGGGTGACTGCCGGGAGAGAGCAGGGGCCCCGACGGACCCGCGCTGACAGGGACTCTGGACACATGACAGAGCCTGCAGCGAGGGGCAGGGGGAGGTCTCCAGCAAAACTCACCAAGACAACTAGCTCTCTCCGTGGGGAAAAGCAAAAAGAACACTGGACCCCTGTACAGACCACATGCGACGTGCGCCGACCCCACACAGACCACAGGCAACGTGCGCCGAAGGCCCGTCGGGGGAGGGGGACGCCCACAGCCTTCCCGACGGGACAGGCGATCGCCCTCGCTACCAGGGAAGCGGGCAAGGAGGAAGTTCTGAGCCAGGATGGAAAAGAGCACAAAGATGAGAGAGAAAGAATGACAAATCTGACGGCGTCAAAACTGAGATGCCAAAAGACCCACGAAGAAAGCAGAAAGATGAGCTTCAGAGTGGAAAGGCACTTACAGTAAATATCCAAAATAAATAAAAGCTCCCAAAATCAGTAAGGGGAAAAAAACTCAACTAAAATATGGGCAAAACTCCAGAACAGGCTTTAAAAAAAGAAAGAGAAAAGACCACACGCTGGCCCTGCCCTGCGCCTGCCCACCTGCACCACAGAGAGCACGCGCATCCCAGCACCACCCCGGAGGCGGGTGGGCCAGCTGTGCACGCCCTGCCGTGAATACGTGAATACGACTGAGGGAAGGCGGGTCAATCACACATGGAGTCAGCAGCCTGGGCGGATCTCACACACGTAGCACTGAGAAAAGCAGCAAAGCCAAAACCCGCAAACGTAGCCGAGCACTCGCATAACCGCCAAAGCAGCAGCGCCGGGGCAAAGGTTTTGAGACGCTCGCGTAGGTGGGAAAACCACTGAGGCCAGTGAAGACGTGAGGATCACCCAGAAAGGCAGGACTTTTGCCTCTCAGAGGGAGGAGCTGCGATGAGGGAGGGAGGGAGGGCGCCTCAAGGACTCCAGGTGCTCCAAGGGTCTGCTTCCTGACCTGGGGAGGGGGACACAGGAGCGCTTTTTATAAATATTGGTTAAACTATAAATACATGTTTCATGCATTTTTTAACCTCATTTTTTTTTAAAAAGAAAGAAAATCAAGTCAAATCAGCGTAGACCTACTTAAATAAAACAGCTAAAAGAAGAGAGCGATCAGACGATTCCTTCCAGGGCTCTAGCGGTTCTTCACTCCAAACACGGGTTTCTGTACAAGTAGCCAAACCCTTAAGGCGGCAGGTCAGACCCTGCGCTGTAGGACTGCGAGGCAGTGAGCCCAGGGCAGCTCTGTGGCACCAAAACCGGAAAGGGCCTCACGTCTAAGTCCTCTTACACGTTGGGCAACTATTTCAGTTTCAGCCCCCGACCCACCTGGCTTTGCAACGCCCGGACGAAGTGCACACGCGGCTACCGGAGGAAGCTCTCCAACCCGGGGCCTGTGAGTGGCGTGCCAGGGAGCACGCAAGTCAGCTCTCCAAGCGCTCGCCTGTGCTACTCCTTGGCTCACCGACGCCGTCTTACATTTTAACGCCACATTTGGGTTGGAAAGCGGAACTCCACTGGCAGAAAACTAAGGCTCAGTGCAAGAAGGGCTATTAGTTGTAAAGAACCAGCCATCAACTGCTCCGCTCAGTGAAAGGCGACGGAGCCCAGCATCGCTCCTCTCCCCGACGCCTCATCTTCCTCGGCTCTTCTGCTCCACACCTGGGAGGCCTGCGCTTGCGGGGGGCGGGCGGGGGCGCCAGGACCAGACCCATCCTCTCACCACACACACTAGAAAGCCGAGCAAGATGCAGAAAACGCTTTTTCAGACGTGAAACGACACGCGGCGCCGGAATGCGATTCTTTAGAGAGAGCAAGCAAGCGCGGCAGCCCCGGACCCCTGAGCCCCGAGCAGGGACGGGAAGCGAGTTCCCGGAGGCTGGGGCGGCTGGAAGCGTGGCCCCAGGACCCACGGGGAGGGTGCCGCACAGAGAGCTGCTCCCGACACCGACACGGGCCCCTGCGCCCTGGCGGAGCGTGTGGTCGGCGAGACTCCGGGAGGCCAGGCCAAGAACCACTGGGTGAGGGTGGGAAAGACCCGAGTTCAACCAGTCAGAACCAAGGGACCTCCCTGAACACCGAGAGCATGCCCCGGGCCGGCGGCCGCCCCCGGGCACACGGCCAAACCAGACTTGGAGAAAGGGCTTCTCTAGAAGGGGGTCACCCAGGATTTCCTGCGAAGGGCCACAAGGTAAATAGTCCAGGCTTTGTGGCCACAGTCCCTGTCAAACTGCTCAACTTTGCCACCGCAGCAAGAAGGCAACACAGACCATCAGGAGCGACAAGGCTGTGCTCCAGGACTGACTCACGTGCCAGCAGCGGGTCAGGCTGCCAGCCCCGATCCACGGACCCCGGCCTCCCACCGCCTTCACGTGCATATCACAGAGATAAGCACTTACTTTTACATGTGTATAGGGCTTCTTGAAAACACAAACACGGTCACACCAAACAGTCTGTTCTGTGCCTTGGGTTTTTTTTTTTTAATGTGTGTGTGGTTTGTTTTTTAACTTAATATCTTAGAAATCTGCCGTCATCACCCGCCCCCCCACACCTCACAACTGAAGAAGGGCCAAGCCTCCTGTGGCCAGGCCGCCGCCTCCCACCCCATCCAAACACAGGCCTCCTTTCTCCTGAACTGGCCGCCACCCACACAGCCGACAAGGGCCCTGCATCCGCGTGGCTCAGGCCCGGCCCCTCCTGAAGCCCCCTCCTCCTGAGCCCCGACCCCAAGCCCCGCACCAGCGAGCAGCCACGCCCTCCCCTCCCACTGCCAGCCCAGCCTTGAACCGCTAGCTGAACGTCTCCAGACCCCGATGGGCTGCACTAAGCTGGTCTGCGTGTGCAGATCCCTCCCCAGGGTGACGCCGGGACATGAGCGGAGCCCTAGTCCCCCAGGTCTGGCCACCAACACTCACGTCCTCGCGGCGGGCAGGGCGGCAGGGGGCGCAGACGCCGGGCCTGAGGCCTGGGTCCGCATGCAGGCCCCACTGCCCACTAGCTGCGTGGCCTCCGGCAAGCTCTCGCACCTCTCCTGCCTCAGTTTACAGAATGGGCGTGAGAGTGCCTGCTCACAGGGCTGCCTGGGAGCTACGGGGACTGTCAACATGGGAAGCCTGGACAAGGCCCGACGCCGGAGAGAGGGACCCAGCGCTCAGCTGGGACTGCTGTCACCCACCCACAGGCAGAAGGACGTTAAGAGCCAGTCGCCGTGACAGTGCTGAGCGCAGCGGGGGCTCCCCGAGAGCTGGTTTGATGGTTACTCTTCAGGCCTCACAAGGGCAAGGCCGTCAAAATAGGTCATTGAAAACAACCCTTTAGGGACACACACAGCATCTCCCTCGTGGCGGGGCAGGGGCAGGGGAAGACGGACGCGGGGAGCACCCGGAGCGTTAACAGGGGCTTAGCAGGGTTTACATAATGGTATTTGCACTGCTGTGTTTTCCATACTTTCTAGACAATCTTACAAGGATTTTTTATTTTTATAATCTGAAGGAAAACAACGACTTTCCAAGGAACTCAGTTACTCTAATAAAAAAAATGGTAAAATATTTTTCAAGCACTTAAGCCCATTTTCAGTACAAAGTTTTACTTAAAGAACAAAAACTTCAGGGAAAACATCCACGCCTGCAGGCCCAGGAGCAACCCCCTTCCAGGAGAAGAGACCGAGGAGTGGGGATCGGGGGCCAGGCCCTGAGGCCAGACTGGGGTCTGCCGGCCCCGCCCGCCCAGGCCGGCACAGCCGCCCTCGGGGCCCCGCGGTCACGGACTCGGGGCAGCAGTGTGGAGCTGGTGACCTAAGGACACCCAACACGGCAGAGACAGAAGCCACCCTGTGTCCCTGCAGCAGTGTCGCCCGAAGACACTAAATCTGGACCCAGGCCGGAGCCAAGAGGGAACCCAGAAGGAGGAGAAGGCTGACTTAGCGTTCTGACGGGCGCTCTTATTTTGACACATCTTTAAACTGCTTGTCGGATCAACTTTAAGAGGAAAAGACTTTACGCAAGAAAACACCAAACTGAACGGTATTCCCTGTGCACAGCGGGTCACCGACACCCGCAGGCCAGGGGACAAGGGGTGTGGCCGGCGGGGATGGAGGGCGACCTGGGGGACGGGGCCTGGGGGCCACCAAGCAACATCCTCCACGTTCCCCACGGGAACTCTGTTTAAGGAAAACTTCCTCCAACGTCCAGGGAAAACAACTGCAGAGTGAAATTTCCATCTGTCGTCAGCAGGGAGTGACCAGCAGTGGGAGCCTGGGAGCCCGGTCACCCGACGGGCCTCAACATGGTGCTGAGCGGAGGCACGCGCCACGACACGGCGAGCTGACCGCCCCCCCACACACACACACACATGCAGACTCACACACACATAAGCACACACAGAAATCCCCCTCCCCCCCACAGCCAAAGGGATCATCTAAAATGCAGCCCCGAGCACATCGATGACCTGCTCTAAAACCTTCCTAAACTGTCCTTACAACAAAATCCAAATTCCTCGGGCCTCACAAAGCAGTCAGGACCGGCCCACTCACACCCATGCACACACATTCTGCTCGGCAAACGCTCACTGAGCACCTACCGCCAGTCGGTCACACGGGAGAAGCCGGGGATGCAGCACTAACACGACCACGTCCCTGTCCCAGTGCGGGAGATGACACACTACATGCTGAGGTGGCCACGCGGGCGGGGGCGCGGGGCCCCAGGGAGGGCGGGGGGGGAGCAGCCCCCAGAGCCCGGCTCTCTCACCTCCCCACCTCTGCACCTGGTTCCTCTCTCTCCTCTGCCCAGGTCATTTCTCCTCTCCCAGGTACCAGCTCAGCGTGCCCACCCTCCAGGAGGCCTTCTCCCCACTCCACCTGCAGCCACTACCACCCCAACACCCGGCCTCCAGCCGTGGGTCAACCCATCTTCCCCAAAACCGGTAAAGCCCTTAAAAGCAGGAGTTATTCACCAATGAGTCGCCAACACTTAGCACGGTGCCTGGCACAGAGAGGCACTCAAAACTACCGGCTGAATCTTTAAATCAGCTTTTTGCAACTTCACTACTCTTTCCCCCCCACACCCCCACCGTTAGACCCGCACACACTCACCCTCCGGTCAGGGACCCCCTACCGCAGGGGTCGGCCCAGCACCCGATATCCAAACCCCGCAGAGAACTCCTTAAACCACTTCCTGTGACTCAGGTGCAGGGACGTAACTACCGCCTGTGCTTTCACTGAACTTTTTCTCTAACAAAATTAAATTCCGCACGGGCCACACCCACATCTCAAGTCTCCTCAGAGCCCCCACCGCCCCAGGCTCAGTGCCACGTGCGTAAATGGCACAAAGTGCTCGTTAAGAACCATTATTTCCCCACAAAACACAGAATCGCTGAGACTTGCTTTCAGGGAGCGCACACTAACAGCTGCGGTCTGCATGCTTCCCTGCAGGTAACGTTTGCCTCGAACCACAGTGAAAGGGGTTGTGAGCCTTTCCCTCCCCAAGGGCTAGGCGTGAGCAATTCAGAAACCCGTGCCTTCCCACGAGGGGCTCAGTGAGGACACAGGAGCCAGGTTCCCACTGCTGGGAAGGAAGTGACACACCTGGAAACAGGGACAGAGGAGGCGGGGCCAGGAGTGGCCGCCAGCACGGAGACGCCCCTGCGCATCACGTTACAACGCACAGCTTTGGGTAGGAAATAAATACAGCCGGACGCGGATGTCCCCGCCTCCCTTCTCTGCCGAAATGGCGCACCAGCCACCGCGAGCACACTGAGTGCCAGGTCCTGCGTCTAAACTCCATCCTCCCCCAAAAGGAACTGGGAGCCACTGGAGGAAAGGCGGATTCCAGGCCGAGGCAGGGAAAGGCGAGGTGAGCGGGAACACCTCATTGCACCTGAGAGCTGAGAAGTGTTCAAAGCGGGGGCGTCAAAGGGCACTGACGACAGCTTGAAGAGGCCCTGCTGATCAAGCGAGTGATGACAGTGACACACCAACAACGCAGTGCGCTTTCTGAGACAACGCACAGGACTCCGCCCGAGGCCTGAGGCGGGGACACCGGGCAGACCCAGCTGGAGGGCCTGCCACCAGGCAGCCGCCTGTGCCCTTCAGAATGTCAAGGTCAACAAACCCAGAGACACACAGGGCAGCGGTGACCAGGGGCTGGTGGGGGTTAGTGTTTAACGGGGCAGAGTTTCAGTTTGGGACGATGAAAACAGTGAGCGAGGCCAGAGGTAAAAACTGGTGCATCCGGAAAGTGGGCTATGGGACTTGACGACACCAGTCTTACAATTGTTCTGTAAGTCTAAACGGTTTCAACACTAAAAAACAGACAAGAGTCACCATCCAGAGCAGAAGACCCATGTGAAAAGCGTACCGAC
Source organism: Camelus dromedarius (assembly GCF_036321535.1). Lineage (NCBI taxonomy): Eukaryota > Metazoa > Chordata > Mammalia > Artiodactyla > Camelidae > Camelus > Camelus dromedarius. The sequence goes on from NC_087451.1 coordinate 28,605,253, forward strand.
GGCGGCCAAGCTCAACTCATCGCCATCGGCCGCCTCACCTCAGCCATCACCTCTCTGCTCGGCAGAGCCGGACCCGCCCAGCAGGTTTAAGTCTCAAGGACAGGACAAGGCGTCAGCACATCATGCCACATAGTTGCTGGAGTGGCCTCTTCTATGTATCGAATCAGCCTTACAGAAAGAAAGCACCGCCCCCTCGAGCCCACAGGAACGGGCACGGGGGCCACGGGAACGGGCAAGGGGGGGTCAAGGGAACGGGCAAGGGGGGTCACGGGAACGGGCATGGGGGGTCACGGGAATGGGCATGGGGGTTTCACGGGAAAGGGCAAGGGGGGGTCACGGGAACGGGCACGGGGGGTCATGGGAACGGGCAAGGGGGGGTCAAGGGAACGGGCAAGGGGGGGTCACGGGAACGGGCATGGGGGTGTCACGGGAAAGGGCAAGGGGGGGGTCACGGGAACGGGCACGGGGGGCCTGCCCCTCGCCCCACTGGACCCATTCTCTTGCAGCACAGAACGGGGCGTCCGGGGTGAGTGGCAGCGTGTCTCCCTCTAGGACGCGCACGAGACGTCCGGGGCAACAGGAGGTGGCCCTGAGGGGGGCCACTGGCTGCTTGGAAGGCAGATGCCTTCAGTCGCAGAGGCAGCACAGCGCCAGCTGGGAGGCGGCAGGAGCGGAGCAGGCCCCTCCGAGACATGCTCCTGGTTCCCGGTCGCACTTGACTGTTCCTGGACAACCACCTGATACCCGCAAGCCTGTCTTACTGGTTTAAGCCGGATGCCCGCTCTCTTTTAACCACACTAACAGGTCTCAAGCATTTGATAACAAGACACTCTTACAGATGCCTGAAGACTCCCAAAGAGCTTTTCTATAAGTTACGTTTACCAGTAGTTTCCATATTAGAAGTCAAAGCAAAAAAAAGCAACATATTTCCTTATTAATTCATTTAAAAATTATAAACTCATTACATTTTCAATAAATATTTCTATGAAAAATAATTATATTTTCAGAAAACTGCTAGGCCAGTGACATATTCTTTGCAAACCTCGTTAATGTCTGCCTTAATAGAAGACAGCTGAGCGCTCAGAGTCTGCATCCGTCTGCTGTGATACGTTGTTCTGGTTGAAGGTGACAAAAATATGGCCTCAGAAAGATACGCAGTTGGAAAGGGCAGAAGTAGCAGAAGAGCCAAACAACTGAAAATATTCCTCTTTGATATTACAGCAAAACTCAGTAAAGGATAGTTTCTTCTCTTAAAGGTTTGCTTCAGTCTCTCCGAATAGAGCAGAAAATAGGAAATTTAATCCATCTGAAACCACAGCAATGCCTTCACACCCTACTGTGTTAAAATCCGTCGGCCTAACTTTGGCTCTTGGACCCATGCGTGACTTTACAATATCAGGCACTGGTCACGTGGAAATACTGGCTCACTGAATTACGCAGATGTTCCAAATGTGGACACATTCCATTCTACAATATAAAAAAAATCATTACTGTTACCACCATCTCATCAGAAACATCTTTGAGCGCTGGGAAGCTCACGGCGGCAGAGACGGGTTTTCTGAAACTCTAAGTTCTACTTGGAAGCCCTCATTTCATCACCGGCAACAAACACTGCGAGTTGTCTTCCTTGGGGCGAGGCTCCCATGGTTGCTTCCGAGAAAATGCCCGCGGAGCCTGAGCTGCGGGGCGGCCGCCGCCTCCTCCCGCCCAGCCCGCGTCGCGTCCCGGGACAACCATGCAGCGGGCAGAGGATGGAAAAGGTGGGGCCCAAAGAGCCACGGTTTAAGAAAACAAATCATTTCCAGTGCTTTATCAAGGGCATTCTGAAGTGAAACCGTTTTTTTTTTTTTTTCACTGCACGCGCCTGGCACCAAGGAACACCAAGGACCAGCACGGTCTGGCGCCACCGGGTCCATCGGGGCTCGGGCAGTGTCACCATCCACGCAGCTGTCAGCACGGGGACAGGCCAGCAACGCAGGTCTTCCATTATCACAACAGAGGCAGCTGGGCTGCGCCACCAGCCTTCTGCTGCTGCTTGGTCGACAGTCTGTTTTTGTGTCCCCGCCACCTCCGCAGTCCCCCTCCCCAGACATTCCGTTCCGGCCTCCGGGGCCTCTCAGCGTGGCGCTGTGCACAGCTGTGCTCGCTGGTTTTCCACCCGGGCTTTGGGTCTAAGGCTCCACTTCCTTCCGCCCTTCAGGCAAGCCATCTAATCCGGCCTCAGTCCCCTCGTCAGTCCCACAGAGAGAACAAGCCGCAGGTGACAGAGGTGCTACTGAGCCTTCGAAGACATCACCCACGTGGAAGCCCTTTTTCTCGTCAGTGCATTTTTACTGAGTCCCTGCTGTGTGCCCAGCACTGTCCTCTACACTAGCAGAGACAAGGTCCTTGCTTTATGGTAAAAAGCTCATTTCTGGGGGTGGAGATTTGAAGAAAAATATCAGAGGCATAAAGAGTGATCATGAGCGACTGGGGAGCTGCTTAAGATGGGGTGACCAGGGGAGGCCTCTCTGAGGAAGTGGCCTGGAGCTGGGTGCCAGTGACAGGAAGGAGCCTGGTGTGCAAAGATCAGAAGGAAGAGCATTCCAGGCCTTTCCATCTGGGAAGCAGAAAAAGCAGGCGGGGCCAGAGCACGCAGCTCCGGGCACTAGGAGGCCAGGAGACAGGCCCGGTAAGGGAGGAACAGGATCTGATTGACAGTTTTAAAAAGTGCCTCTGACCCCTCTGAGGGATCGCCTGCAGGGCAAGAGCAGACCCAGGAGACCAGTCAGGACACAATTCTCATCGTCCAGGTGAAAGGTGGTAGCTGCCTGGCCTGGGCTCGCACGGTGGAGACAAAACAGGTGGTCCAATATGGGACACACTTCGGAGGCGAAGCTGACGGGCTCTACTGATGGAACGCACAGCACGATGAGGAAGAGTCACTGAGGATAAATTATAGACTCACAGCTTGAACAACAGAGTGGGCGGTGCTGGGGTGTCTTGTGATGGAGAAAACCCAGGCAAAGTGGACAACCAGGCACCTGAGACAGGAGCTCCGGGAGGTCGGACTAAAGACGGGGCTCTGAGAGTCATGGCGCGAAGCTGACGTGCAGAACCATGAGACTGGATGAGAGCAGCTAGCGAGGGGCGCGCAGAGCAGAGAACGGGCCCAGATCAAGTTCTGGGGGCTCCACACTCAGCCGCCACCCAGCACGGGAGTCTGAGGAGCAGCGACTAGTGACCTCGGGAAGACCTGGGGCTTCAGGAAGACACAGAAGCAAGTGCAGAAAGGGCTTCCTGAAGGAGGGAGTGGTCCACCTGGAATGCTGCTGAGAAGTGGAAAAGATAAGGACAGAGGAGTGATGGGTTTAGCAGCAACGATGACCTTGCGGAGGGCAGTCCGAGCATGTGGGAGAGAGTCTGGGTGGAGCCGGCTGAGGAGGGGGTGCGAGGTGAGGAAACAGGGAGTGAGGAGGTCAGGAAGTCTAACGATTCACCCTCCTCGGAAGGCAGCCTAGGAGGGTGAATCGTCAGACTTCCTGACCTCCTCACTAACACCTGACTGTGCGGACATCAGCTGGTGCAGTCAAGCACCGTTGCACAGCGGGTGACTAAGTCCGGGGCCCGGTTTGGGAAATGACTTCATCACTTTACAGCATCATCTCCCACACACGCAGGTACAGTGAGTCTGGGGACAGGTTTTTTCAGAGCCCTCAGGCCGTCCTGGTTCCGTAGGATCCGTCTGAGACCAGCTATCCCCACATGCCCACTTTCCAGTGGGAAAATGAGCTCTGTGATGACTGTAAAGTCTCACAGAAAAACACAAAGCGGGGAGTTACACACACCTCTGCTCTGGCCGTAGGTCTGAGAATGATTCATTTTGAACTGTGGTTTATATGCCCAGTTATTTGAAAACTATACATCAAAAATGCCACTGATGCGTATACACAGTCACTACACACAGAATTAACCAAACAACAAGCTAACTGGATGGTAACAGTATCACACTCACAGTAACTTAGTAATTAAAATGCAGTAACAGCGGCATCTGAAAACCAGGGATGACTCATACCAAGATGGTGGGAATCCCGACTGAGGGTGTGAGTGCCCTGTCGCTCTGTGAGGACAGGCCAAGGGCTGGTGGCAGAAAACTGCATGGCGTCGTCACTCAACTTTGGTCAAGATGTCAGTCTAAAGAACCGTTAACTCCACCAAGTGGGACGGCAGTAAGCTACCGCTAGTACGTACACACGGAGTACGTGGACTTGCATTCGGATCACGGCAAGAAGCAGTGACCGAGCCTGCACTGAGGGGGTGGCTGGCCCGGCAGGAGGAGTGGTCCACGGAGGTCCCCGCACGGGACAGCGGGCCCACAGCTGCGGCATCAGCCTGCGGGAAGCGGCCCGCCCGTGTGCCTGTGCGCGCAGGGCTCCTAGGATTGTGAGGTCAGACGCGAACCCCGCCGGCCACAGCCAGCTGCGCGGCTGCACAGCTTCACGCTTTGTAACATTTGAATTATTTCCACGATTTTAAAATTGGATAACTTCACATTTAGAAAAAAAAAAGTTTTCTGGCTTCTCAAAGAAAAGAACGAGAGAGAAAGGGAGAGAGACCTGGCCAAGGCTCCGCTGCCCTTTGAGCTGCAGCATGTGCTCTTCAGAAAGTCAGACGCCAGTCAAAGCTCAGCTGCCACTTCTCTGTGAGCCTGTGCCATTGCCCTCCTCATACCTGGCCTGCCCCACGTGTTCCCGCTGCCTCCCAACTCTCAGCATCACTTGGATCTGCACCCTTTGTCCTGGCAGAGTGTGCTGACAAGACCCACTCATGGTCTAACCAGGGGGAAGACTACAAGGACTGCTAAGACGCCGAGCTCTCAAGACTGAACCCAAAACGTTAGCTGCTGGTTTTCTTCTTTATTAAACAACTTGCAAAGGTCGGATACAGCAAACTTTCTCCCCTGGCTCTTTCTAAACAGCGATCTCAGTCATTACTCAGACTCACAGAACTTTCCTTCCCCTTAATAACTTATGAAGAGCTTCTCAGGAAATGCTGATCATTCACAGATTAATTTTAATTAGAAAATCAAAAATATATCCAATAATCAGTTTTGAACAGTCTGAGCATGGGTTTGGGGTAGCAAAGGGAACTACATTTCAAAAGGAAAAAAAAAATGCCCTTCAAGAAAAAAATAATCACAGTGACTTTTAAAATAAATCTTTTCATATAAGCATAGCAACCACAAAAGCTTTAAACTACATAATTAGTATAAAGATGTCCCTAGGACAGACTTTACACAATCTCTTCCAATGACCATCTCTCTTACTCCCTAAACTACTTTTAGATGAAACAAATTTTCCTAACCCTTTAAAGGTACGCCAAGTAACAAATGAAGCACCAGTTACCAGTGACTGACTAGAATTACCATAAGGGTAATCCTGTATATGCTCAACATCATATACTAAGAACAGTCTTATATAAACATATTCATGAGCCTGAGGCAAACACTGCGTTATTAACACCAACAACCCCTCTTATACTAAAATGTTCAAGTAAATATTGTCTCGAAGGAGAAAACAATACACAAATTATAAGCATTCATAGAGGAGACAGTCCCACCCTTTTGCTTTGGAAACCAGGAAATAGATGGTTAACTAAAGACAGATTCAACAAAACTGACTGTTTTCCTTCCTACCAGCTGCTTGTGAGTTGCTATCTACACTCTAACACCATGAAGACCCCCTAAAACCTAGACCCAAGTTCAACCCACCATACCCTAATTCCACTATCAGAGAAATTCCATCTCCACGTAACATGGGACCACATAACAGGAGGAAAGTCCAGATTCAAGACAAATTGTTTAGAAGGCTATGATGAAGTTCATTGTAACTTTAAAATAACTTTGCATTAATTTGTTACTAGCTGAACATTAGCCAGTAATCTTGTTTCCTTGTGTACTATATTACACATCTGCACTTCACCTAGCTTGGACAAAAAAAAGTAAACTAGCCACAAAAGTAGACCAACCACGTGGGTGCAAATATTATATCCCAAGTTGTCTTTCCTCTAACTATTAAGAGGGCTTAGTGTATCAAAGAGGGTGTACATACGTACAGTAATGTATTTTCTAACTCGCTTAACTTTTCTTGTCTGAATTAGGACTTAGTTTGAATCAAATTAACACTATCCAGTGAATAACTACCAACCAAAACAGCCTTTTCCACTTACAGACAAAAACTAGAGTCTGAAATGGTTTGTGCCTTCTGGTTGACTTGCAACATGTGGCTGGGAAAAAATATTGCCACTTTCCCAAGGGCACTCTCTGGCCCTGAACTTTCTTCCTTGAAAAAACTACCAAGATCCAAGGGGCGCAGTCGCAATCCACTTACCCGATCCTTCATCCTCCAGCTCTGAGCTAGGGATTTGGAGCCTTCGATTTTCTCACAGTGCCTCTTTTTCATAAAAGCCAAAGGCAGGTTCCAGTCTGTAAGGTCGGCCTCATCTTCCTCCCCAAGCCCCAGGAGAGGGGACTGCAGCATCTCGGACTCCATGAGCGGGGGAGGGGGTGGAGGAGTCCTGGGCAGTAAGCGCTCAAGAACCTCCAGCCTTAAAAACTTGTGTGTACTAGAACTGGCGGGGAAAAAAAAAAAAAAAAAAAAAAAAAAAAACAGAAAAAGGGGAAGTAGAAAAAGAAATGGATGGAGAGTGTGCAGAGTCCCTTACTCCGGCAAAAAGTCTGCGGTCCTTCTCTCTAACTCCGCGCGGGAAGTCGGAGCGGGTGGGAAGAGCGGTGAGAGCTGAGGGAACCCAAGGAGATCCGCACAGGCACACACGCCCCCAGATCCCAAGCCACCGGCTGCTTCTGAGGCTGTCCGTTCCCGGAGGGGCTGCGAGCGGAGCTGTCAAAGGCGTGCGGTACTCCAGGCCTCACGATGACCCTGCTCTCGGCCTCCAACGGAGGACAGGCAGGCCGCCCGCTCTCGGTGCGCGATCGCCGGCTGGGCTGAGGGCTCCGGCCGAGGGGAAGAGGTTCAGAGCGCCTCGGGCCTCCTCCAGCCACTCTCAGCCCTGCGGGTCCCGCACTCGCCGGAGCTGCTGCAACCAAGGCCAGGACTGGCCCATCGTGCTCGCCCGCAGCCGGCTCCTCAGCCCCGGACCCGCGCGGCCTGGCCGGCCCTGGCCTCCGGCCCCGTGGCTCTCTCCTGCCTGAGAACGAGTCCTGAGGAACCGGCAACACGGAGCCGCGGGTAAAAAGGGTAATGTGGGCTTATTGGGTTTGGAGAGCTTTGCCCTCTAGTTTGAAGCTACAGTGAAACTCCTCTCATCAGCACACCAAGGAGGACGCCATGTTGCAAGGCCCAGCATGCACCGCGCCCTACGGCGTGCCTAGTAGGCCAAACTTCTTCGGAGCGTTCTGGCCGTGTTTCCCAGGCGGCGGCGACAGAGGGCCCTGTCCCCCCCGTTACCATGGTTACCACAATTCCGCTTTCCAGAGTGTATCGCCATTCTTCAATAGATGCGTCATATCAAATCAGTCCTATAAATGAAACTGTGTTAATTTTTTAAAAAGCTTTTTATTATTACAAATGGACCTACGTGCTTCTGAAATTAAAGAAACTGACATTTTGCTTCCTCCAGATTTTGAAAAAGCAGCAAAAGCTTCAGATAGAACCATTGACAATATAACAAAAAAAATTGGATTTTGGGGGGGTGTAGTATCCTCCACAGTATCAATCACATTTTAATTTTTTCAGAGAACACTGAGTGAAAAAATTAATTTTGACAATTGTAACATTTTGTTTAATTCATCCTATTTTCTGAGCGGTTGATGCTTATTGTGATACAACATCACGTGCAAACAGCTGAAAGCTACAGATTTCCGTGCGTGGCAGCCTCCTGCGTGTCTTTACTGCTCTGCTCCGTGAACATTGCCTATTTACGCCGTGTGGAGAGCTGTGTCCCCTGCGGGGGGGATACAAACCCCCGGCAGCGCCTGCCTCCAGTGGTGTCTAGTGAGACACACATGGAACCGTGAGATAAAGCCAGGCAGGCGGCACAGAGGCTCATCTTCCCCTTTGCTCTTGGGCTTTGAGGTCAGGCCCACCTCGATCTGCATTTCAGCTGTGTCACTTTCTATCTCCGTAACCTTGGTCAGTCCCTTAACTACTTCAGCTTCAGTTTCCCCAGTTATACAGCTAGGTTAATAATACCCACCTCGAGGGATAAAATTAACCCGCGTGGATGGATGTGTGTATATAGTCAGTGCCCGATACAACGCCAGTAACACAGGTCTCCAGCTAGGGCGAAATCCGGCGGCCCTGGGGGCTTTATGAGTCTAAAACCTCATGCTGAGCTCTGAAAGTCCCCCTCTTTCTCAGTGTGGTTCTCTAGGGCCTTGACACAACGTGGCATTCCTTACCAAAATCTTGATGGCGCTTATGTTCCTTTTAACAGCTGGGTGGATAGGACACTGCCAGACTGTTCTCACCTAGCACATAGCAAGCGTTTAATAAAAATTCTTGGATTAAATTGCTATCATTCTAAACAGTCTCAGTTATTATATCCAGATGAGTCCAATTCTCCCACTAAAACTCAGGGCACAACACTGTAAAATGACTATAACTCAATACAAAAGAAACTCAGGACAAATTCACCAAAACACAGATGGAGGCTAAAATCTTCCTTTTCCTTGTTCTCTGTGGTTGGCAAAATATCCCCCATGTCACCAGCAGAGGCTTAGGGACTCAGGGGCCTGAGAAGACTTTGCTCTCCCCTGAAGGCAGCAGCACAACTCCGGCCGCTGCTCAGTCGCCCTTCCGCACACAGCAGTGAAGGCTGAGGTCCGCGGGCCCCGCCGCTGGACGCCACAACTACAGAAAAGCAGCAGCATTAAACCTGCCCGTTCCTAACTGGCCCTGTGACCTGGGGAAAGCCACTTAGGCTGTGTGCGCCTCGGTCTCCCTGCCTGTAAGGTGCGTCACCCTGGGAAAGCCCCTCTCCCTGGCTGCCGTCCTGGGTGGATGGGGTAGAGCAGCCCGTGGGACCCAACCCTGGCCGGCTGGCAGGATCACTTCGGAAACCGTTTTGAAATAAAGATGCCTGGGTCCCACCCCAAACCTGCTGGATCACAGGGAGACAGAGGACAGGAATTCAGGATCTGTATTTTTTATCAGGTAACCCTGACGACAACTCCAAATCAGTCGGACGTGGGGATATTAGGCAACATTCTCCCCCAGTGGTTCCGTGCCAGCCCGGGTGGGCCCTCAGTAAATATTTGCACTGGACAAATGAATACTGGGCGCAATCATCCAATCTCCCATCTACTAAATCGGAACACGACTCCCCCCTCCCCCCAACTACATCACAAAACACACCCTCTACTGTTTCACAAATGTGACCCCAGAACCAAGAGGCCTTTCGGAGTCCGTGCCCTGGGCTGAGGGTTGGATGCGCACGTTCTGAGCCCAGCCGACCACCGGTTCCTGCAGTCACCACCAGAACCTCTGCCGCTCTCCGTCCTCAGTCTCCACGTCTGAGACAAGAGAAACCTGAAGAGGGTGACTCACTAAGGACACTTAAGGGTCAAAGTTCTGTGCTCCATATAAAAAGCCGGAAGGGGCTGGTGAAGGCCCAGCTCCCAACCTGAAGGTTCAAGAATGGGCTGGAAGGGGAGGGTAAAGCTCAGGGGTAGAGCGATGCTTGGCACGCACAAAGTCCTGGGCTCAATCCCCAGCACCTCCGTTTAAAAGAAAAAAAAAACCCACCTGATTGCCCTCCCCCCACCAAAAAAAAAATAAAGTTAATTTTTTTAAGTGGGTTTGAATCATTTCACAGCATTGTGACATTTAAAACAAACCTCATTCCAGTGTGTCATGAGTGACCCTATTCACGTCCTAGAGAAGCGTTTGGAAGCGTAGCTTGAGGTTTCTGGAAGGCAGTGAGCACCAGCGAGCGTCTATGACTAATGACAGGCTGGAAATTCAAGGGCTAATATTTCCCACCTCGGCGATCTCATTACCACGGCGTGTGATCAGCCGGCCACTGGGGCCGGCAGTTCCGATTTCCAACGTCTCCAATTTTTCACAAGCAAGGACATTGCCTGCTTTCCACAAAGTCTCTAAATTGAGATGCTTTAATCATGAAAACTCAAAAAATGTGTGAAACCTGGACTGATTCAAGCTCTGATGGTGGGGGAGGGTGTGGATGACATCCTGCTGGGGGTGGACATCAGGCTGCAGATGCGGAGCTGGGAGAGGGGACGGGCTTTTCTGCCCAGTGCTGATGTCCAACAACAGAGTAACCTTTGACCTTCCTATACAGAAAGGGGGGACTTTGTCTTAGGATGTGAAGGTAGACCAGGAGACTCCTTCCAGCCCTAAGTCTCAGGCTACTTGGCAATCAGAAGCCAAAGACACAGCAGAGAGAGAACAAATCATAGAGAACCTGAGTGTGTAGGTCAAATACAACACAAGTCAGGGGGAAATCTAGGGGGAACAGCCAGGGCAGAGAGAGGGTCTGGACAGATGCCTGGGGTACGTAGCACGTTGCCCCGAAGAACCTAGGAGGCTGGGTGTTCACAGCCTCCAAGCTCGGCTGTTGGCTGATCTTTTATCAAAACACAAGACCATCAGAGCAGAGGCGTTCCATTTGCAGGCAGGATGGGCTGTGTTCCATCCTCCAATATTGCAGTTTCTCCACTAAAGCAATCAAGGACATTGAATGTGTTTTGTCACCAAGAATCAGGAGCGAGCCTGGAGGTCAAGCAACTCGAGAAAACCAGGTGCCTTGCTGAGCTATTGTTTTCCATTGGGGAGACCAGCCAGCTCCTGTCCTTCCCAGAGAAATCTGCGCTTAGCTTAAAAGAAACCAAAATAGACATAAAGTACTTTGCTTTTTGTCTGAGCATCATTACTCTGTTTTTAGCAGAATCCAAGCCACCCTCCCCCTGCAGGTCAGATGTTTTGTTGACAGCGAAGCGTGAAGAGGCGAGGAAGGGAAGTGACAGCGCTAGCAGGCGGAGATGGAGACGCGGCCGCAGGAGCCCACGTGAGCCCGCCTCCCTCCCTGCCCATCCCACCCGTCCAAAAATACGGCCACATCTGCGCACGCGCGTCTCACCCCCTGCAGCATGCCTTTCTGTTTTATTTACACATCTTTTACCCCGAGCAAGTGAGGTTCTGAGAAGCAGAAACAAACAATAATGCTATTCCATTTTTAAAAGGGGCTGACCCCCGATTAGCCCGGGGACTATGGTAAAAGATGTCTCGTATCAAAAACCTTCACCCACTGTCTGTATTTCTTCTTCCAGAATTGAGACTTTCTGCAGCGCCTCAGACTTAAAGAGCCGGCCGAAAAGGAAGCCCCCAAGGAAGGGAGCAGAAGTGGGTTCTTGGCCCCCGGCCGCTTCCTCCCCACGCTGGGGGCTGTTCTGTGTAGGGGGTCTGGAGACCCTAGAATTCGGAGCGGGGTGAGGAGCGGGGGAGTTGGAAGCAAACCTGCCCCAGGCCCAGTCCCCACGGGGCCCGGCTTGCAGCACAGGCGCCCAGCCCTTCAGTCTGGAGGCTGGCACACAAGCTCCGAGCCTTCACTGGACCAGACGCCCCGTCCACGGCCCTTGGGACTTCTTCGTGGAGAAGGGATGAAAGCCAGTGACTAGGAAAGAACAAATCTGCCTCCATATTCGGCCCGTTCCTTTGGCTCTGACCCTGTGCTCTTTCCTGGGCTGAGTCATTGCTGCTTCTGCACCTTTTGTAAAGAATGATGCCTATAACCTGGAATATACAGGAGGGCCCATTCACAAGGCTCTGTCCTTTAAGGATATTAAAACTTTTCCATCATATAAGGATAACACGTTGCAGGATAGAAAGTAACATTTGTTTTGTTCGAGGTTTACAGGGACACCGTGACCTGACCCACATGGACAGCTGCAAGAACAAAGGATTCCAAGAACCAAGAATTTCCAAGAACCAAGAAGTCTGCAACAGCCAAGCACACCCCCTCCCCTTGTGGTATAAAGGGAGCCTGAATTCTGACTTGGGGAAGATGGTTCTCCAGGACATTAGCCTGCCATCTTCTTGGTCTGCCTGTGTTCTGAGTAAAGTCGCTATTCCTGGCCCCAGTACCTCGTCTCCCGATTTACTGGCCTGCCGTGTGGAGAGCAGAACGAGCCTGGACTCAGCAGGTGACGCCAGGTCACAAGTTCCATTGGTGTGAGCGCCCTTCTTCCTCCCCCAGGACCCCAGAGGTGGGATCACTGCGACGGCGTCTGCGCCCAGAGCAGAAAGTGCGCTTAAAGGAAAAAAGAAAAAAAAAGCAAAGGAAAGCGCTTATGATAGAAATTCTATTGAGAAAATGTGTTATCCAATTTAAAAAAAAATGCCAACTGAAGTTTATAACCTTTTTTTTAATAGTATCTCCTACAGTAAGATTCTACTTTTAGGAAAACGCGAATAACACCACCACTTCTCTTTTTAAAGCCCCCATTTGTCACTTTGTGTAATATCCACATCCCATCCGTGATGCTCAGGTTCTCTGTGAGCACGAGGTCCTGTGGGAGCCAAGGCTAACCCCGCTGTTGCCTCTGCCTTTAATAAGGGGGATTAGAGGCCATGCCAGTAACTGAAATACTGTGATCCTGCTCGTGAGCGTTCGTGGAAAGCCAAGCCCTTTGCATGAGAATTAACTCGTTTAATCCTCCTAACAACCCCCCTGAAGGCTCCTGTTTTAGATCCAGCCAGGAAATTGAGACATAGAATGATTAAACAGCTTTCTCAAGATTTCTCTGCTGGCCAGGCCTGGGCGAGAGTCCAACCAGCACGTCCAAGGCCAGGACCGGGGGCCCCGAGAACCGCCTTGTGCCCCTGGGAGCCACACACACACCAAGGCTGAAGTCCCCAGTCTGGCGTTTCCGCGTCCTGGGATCCCGGCAGAGGCGCTGAACGCACCCCAGCCCCAAGTTCGTGGGTCAAATAGGGAAACTAAGAGTTTCCATCTCATAGAGATGTTGTAAGCATCAAATCAGCTAGTCCAGGCTCACTGTGAGGACTTGCTGAAGCTGGTTATCAGTAACCAGCTGCCATACGGTTAAATTCCATCTGGTCACGGACACCACAGCATGTATGCCTGAGCCTCAGAAGTGGATTTCCTTTCCTCTTTTTGTTCCTTTTTTTTTTTTTTGAATAACTTTAATTGTTTCTTTATACGAAAACCTTACATGTGGGGTGGAAGGGAGAGGTAAGAGCAGAATGTCCCGTTTTTCATGGGAGATAATAGTGGATCCGACCATAAACTGATTTTTAAAAAGCAAAGACACTGTAAACACATTGTGGAGAAGTGCTGAAATGAATATAAGAAGAAACAGCCCAACACGTAGACCACTTGCTTCAGGGCTGGGGTGATGGGGCGCGGGGCGGGCAGGGACCACCCTCCTCCCTGCAGATACTCCCAGAAATATTACTTGACATTTTAAACAGTAACACACAGTACTTTGACAATTTTTCTTAAGTTTAAAAAATAAAAGTCATAAACACTTGCTGGAGGAAATTGGAAAATGTCAAAAAGAATGAAGAAAAGAAATAAAAATTACCCATCAGTCCACAGCCCAGGGTAACCACTTTTCCATTTTATGTGTTTTCCGTCCGCCTTTTCTTTCTGGTATATATATATTTAAAATTCTATTTGCTTTTTACTTTAAAAAATAACATTCTGAAACATTCTTTTGAAAGTAAAGAACAAAGAAACACTTTTAACTCCACTGCTCAGACATAATTGCTATTAATATTTCTTTGTATAGCCTTCCGGGATATATTGTAAGTATTTCTTATAAATGGATACACTCATTTGTAAGATCTTGCAAAAAAGCACCACTCAATTTTGTGTAAACAACACTATTTAACAAACATTTCTTTGTTGTTGTTGTTGTTTTGGGGTTTTGGGGGGAGGGTAACTAGGTTTACTTACTTGTTTTTAGAGGAGCTGCTGGGAACTGAACCCAGAGCCTTGTATACGCTGAGCATGCGCTCTTCCGCTTGACCTATGCCTTCCCCGATAAAACGTTTCGTTTTGTGACTTGTCGTTTTCACTTACAACAGGAATATTTTCCCGAGTCTTCACGTCTCAGTGCTCTGCAGATCAACACTGTTAATGGTTGCGTGGACCCCAGGTGCAGATAGCACCTGAAAACTGTGTAGGGGTGACCCACAGGGAAGGACTTTAATTTTTTTTTAATTGTGGGCACAGCCCTCAGGGATGTCGCGTGTGGTCTTGACTTTCCCTTGGTTTCATGAAATTCAGCAAAGGGTAGACCTTTGGTTACAAAGACACTTGACCAACACCCTCCTATTCATTTCCAAAAACGTCCTGAGGGACCTGAACCCTGCGTGCGGGGCCTTGGAAGGCTCAGTGCTGGATTCAGTACTAATTACAACAGTCATCGGCAGGACAGCGGCTCGCATAGCGCACTTCCTGTGCGCCAGCCCCTTTCTGAGCACGTCATGCATATTAACTCAATACCCACAACCCGCCCATCGCCCCCATTTCACAGATAAGGAAGCTGAGGCACAGACAGATTAAGGAACCTCCCCAGGTTACACAGGTAACATGATAGAACCAGGATTCAAACCTTCAGGTTGACTCCAGGGCTAAGGATCCCAAATTCTGCTCCATCAGAATGGCCGGGGGAGCTGTCCCCTCCCCATTAGAACGTGAGGGGTGGCAGCTGCCAGGGCGGTCCCAGTGCCAAGACGTGGGGGTCCCACAGCCCCGAGGCCCCTGTTCTTAAGCACGGTGTGAATCCTCCCCGGGGGCTTGTTCCACCCACCGGCGCCAGCGTGGCGGCGGTGACGCGTTTCCTGAGAGGTGCTCCCCAGTCTAGCCTTGGAGAAGCGTGCGGTCATGGTGACTTGTCCCCGCTGTGCCTCGACGCAGAGCTGCGGGCGAGGGCTGGGTCCACAGCTGGGAGCAGCCTGGCCAGGCAGGGCTCCTGGGGGCTGGTAAGTTCTCGCCAGGCGACCAAATGCGCTGACTTCCGGGAGCAGCTCTGGCAGCACCTCTGTCTGGACATGTCATTAACAGTCCCCCCCTGACACGCCCCGCACGTCCCTGCTGGATGAGAAACCAGCCACCCTGCCTTTACCCACTCGTGGGACCCTCCACCCTCTACCCGTGGGTACAGTTCTGATCCAATTTGTGTTTATTTGGCTGTCCCTTTCCCCGGCTGGACAGGAGTCCCACGAAGACAGGGCCGCGTCTTCTGACGCTGTCCCACAGCGGGCACAGGGCCGGGGAGGGCGGCGGGCACACGGGCGGGGTTTGCCAAATGGCTCTGGTGAGCAGGGCCCCGCGGAGGCAGAAGGCCGACCGCTCGGCTGCCCTGAGCGCCCGGCCTGGCACGCGCACCGCACCTCAGGGCCGCAGCTGCCCCCAGCCCCCCACGTCTGGGCTTGCCTCCCAGGGGGTGTCGCGCCAAAGACACAACCAAGCCAACGTGCCGGGGGAGGAAGGGTTTCATTACCCGCAACACGTAAGGAGACCGGGATCCTTCCCGAAGCCGTGTCTCCGTGAACAGCACAACTGGGCAAGTTTCAAGCTAAGGGCACGTGCATCTTCATGGAGGGGCTAGAGCAGGGGAAAGGTGGCACAGAACTGGGGCCAAGGTCGCCGGAGCCCACGCTGTAGATGGCAGAAGTCCCGGAGGTCAGCGCGGCCGGCATCACCGCGCCCCAGGCCCTGGGCGCTCGGCCAGCGAGGCCACGAGGCGCTCGGCCTGCAGGACGGCGGGAGGATGTGCTTCAGGTTAACCTTTACCTTCACCGCTGACTGCTGCTCCCCGGAGGTGACTCCCCTGGTCTGGCGGCCGCTGTTCGTTGCCGTCCTTTCATCCCCTTAGAATCCATAACCGGGGAGACACCTCCCGCAGCAGGGGCGGGCACCGTGGCCAGGCGAGGTCACCTACAATGCTTCTCTTTTGTCCCGAAAGCCACATCTGGTTCCCTTCCTCTGGGGACCCCGACCCTGTCTGCCCACACTAGGCTGACCCCGTGGAGGGGTAAGCAGTGGGGAGGGCCCCTCAGGGTGGTGCTTGAGAAACCCCCACTGCCACCCCCAGAAGGATGACTGCCCAAAGGCTCAAAGGGCGAAGGCGAGGGGCCGTGCTGGCCTGACCATGAGGAGCAAAGTGACTTTATTTTGAGCCCCCAAGTGAGTAAACTGAGGCACGGGAACATCCTGGCCCCGGAATCTTGGCTTTTATCCCTGTCTGATCACTTCCTTGTCTTAGTGAAGAGCGGCTGAGTGCTGGACCCCAACAGCCGCAGCAGAAGGCCACTGCTCGCCCACACGACAGCTCGACACGGGTGTCTGGCGTGCCCTTGGGGGCTGTGGATGGAAGATGCTACCGGCCACATCAGTACACAGAGGATATGGGCCACCCCGATGGTGCACCCGAGGGGCCTCGGGATGTGGGATAACAGGACACTGGCCCTGAATAGCTGAGATGTCTTTCAAAGGGATGATTTCAGTGCGCCCAGATCTCTGCCTTCCATACACAGCAAAGCGCTAAGTTCCCTAACTTGGGATATCTGCTTTTCTTAATTAACAGTAATCTTTTTACATTCTGACTACCTGCTCTTTGTGGCACAAACTCCTTTATACCCTGGCCCCTCCGCTGTCTCCTCAGAGCGATCGGAGAGGCCGCCTCCCGGGCTCGAGTCCTCAGAACGTCAGCGGAATAAACATACCTCTCAGCTTCTAGGTTGTGTGTTTGTTTTTTCAGTCGACAGGATGGACTCTCTCTGTCTCGTGGACCCGGGGCTCTCGGCTAGGTGTCTCTCCCAGCCAGAGGGGGCAGCTCGGAGGGGAGCTGAGCTTCTCGGGGCCAGGTCTGTAGCTTCTGTCACTCAGCCATGTGCTACCGAGAGACTGCAAGGGAGACGGGGATATGTGGCCTGTGTGCCCGGGAGGAAGTGGAAATAAATTTGGTCAGTAAGGAGCTATAAAACTTCTTCCTAGAAATTAAAGAGTGAAAAAAAAAAAAGCAGCATTAGTTCACTAGGGGCTGCCGCCACAAAGTGTTACAAACTGGGGGACTCAAAACAACGGAAATGTACCATCTCGCAGTTCTAGAAGCCGGAAGTCTGAAATCCAGGTGTCCACAGGGCATAGCTCTCTCTCTGAAGGCTCCGGGAGAAAATCTGTCCCCTGCCTGTTAGGTTCTGGTGTTGTCTGCCATCCTTGGTGTTTCTCTGCCCGCCCAGCCGAACCCCGGCCTCTGCCTCTGTCACTGCATGGTGTCCTCTGTGTCTCTGTGTCTCCCCTCTTCTTACAAGGACTCCAATCATGTCAGATTAAGGGCCCCCCAAGTCATCTTAATTACATCTGCAAAGACCCTATTTTTAATCAAGGCCACAATCACGGGTACCAGGACTTAGGACCTGGATGTATGTCTCTGGGGGATATGACTCAGCGCATAGGAAGAACAACGGGAATGAGCTTGTTCAGGGTCCCTGAGACTTTCTCACATTGCTTCCAGGAGCCTCACTCCACTCTGCATACAGACCAGCGGAGCACGGTACCACCCACCCTCCTCACCAAGTCCGAGTGTTTGGGCTTCCCTCCTTGGTTTTATTATCTTGAGTTTTGCAAAGTCGATAAATGAACAACGGCGTCTCATCTGCGTTTTGATGACGGAAGACACAGAAAGTGCACCAAGCGCTCAGGAGTCAGGTCACCTGGTAGGACCAAACGCTGGGCACAGGCAGGAACTGGGCCGGCGCGCCCAGAGCCCTCTGGCTCAGGAGCCGGGAGGTGTCCGCAGGGCTGGGCGTGGCCCTCGCGGGACACAGCCCAGGCAGGGCCGGAGGAACCTGGAACTAGCCACGATCACAGCTCTCTTCTCACAGAAAGCAAACACCAGCAGGCACAGAGGACAGAAATTTCCATTTATCCATCTGAAATTAATGTTTCCAGCGAGCAGCCTGGATGGCTTTCTGCAGACAGCCCAGCTGCCGAGGCTGGGAGAGGCTTGTCACCGTGGCAGTCAGGCTGATGGTTGCAGGGACCGCGGCGGCAGACGCCTGGAGTAAGCCATCCAAGGGCCGCCGGTGCCACCGCACATCAGAACACTCTGTGCTGGGTCCAGAACAGCCCCCGCCCCCGTGAATCATTCACACCCGCCACCTTATGATATGTGACCGCGTTCCGGGCAGAGTGTCAGCCAGGAGAAAATTTGTAAATGTAATTTGTAGTCTCAATTTTTGTCATCGTTTTGGTAGTTATTTTCCCCTCATAACTCTCCATCTTCCTCCCATATTTTCCCTTCCCGGGTTTTTAATCAGAGGGATCTGTCAAGAGTGACTCTGGAAGTCTCTGCCTTCCCTCCTGCGGTGGCAGGAGCGCAGCCTCCAATCTCCGAGTTTATGTTTACGGAACGTATTTTTATTAACTTTGAGTGAAAGTGATTGCGATGGTTATCGCCTTTGGAAATATATATTCCCCGTTCCTTTATTTTGAGTACGGTTTTAATTTTTATGCATCTTTCAATCCCTGTTCCCCAAAGAGGTGGGGGGAGCAGCCGGGACAGGGGAGCATCCCCAAGGGGCGATCTCCCTGCTCCGCTCCAGTGGGGACCAGCCAGTCCCAAGTCAGCCTGAGGAGGGCTTTCCAGAGGCTTCTGGGAGCCCAGCTCTCATCAGAGCAGGGGGCTGAGTGAGCTTGAAATGAAAAAAAAAAAAAAAAAAAAAAAAAAAAAGACCAGCCTTGTAACTGTCAAGTTGATTTCCACCAGATTAAAAAGATCTGCATGATGAGAGCTGCGAGGCGGGCCCTGGGCTGGCGCAGAAACTCGTTTCTGGAACCAGAGGCTTCACCACTGACCTAACGTGGTCCATCAAGGTCAGAACCCCCAGCTCGGGTCCAAGGTCTGTCGCCCCCCCCTTCCCTGTAGCCTTTCAACACAGCCACCGCTGCCACGCAGTCTCCCCGCAAGCACTTGGTTAGATCACAAAGGAAATGAGAGTCAAGGAGAGGGCTGAATTTCCCACGAGCCAGTTTACTTTCCAAAAAGACAAGGTGGACCTGGGAACCCTCCACGGTGACCTGACACCACCCGGCGGCGTCACTGGGAGAGCGTGTGGTGGGGCTGGGTGCACGGCAGTGCGGGCCGCAGCGGGCCTTGGGAACGAGCCGGCTCTGCCCCTCGTGAGCTCTGAGCCCTGTTAGGCAGCTCACTTCCCTCTCTGCACCTCAATTTTCTCATCTGCAGAATGGGGGAACAATGGGCTTACCCAGGGCACCGAGTCCTGAGGGCGCAATGAGACAGGGCTTAGCAGAAATTTTGCAAAATGATTCTTATAAAACTTAAATCAGATTAGGGACCCTCCAGGGTGCAAAAGCCTCCAACAGCCCAATTCACAAAGGACAAACCTAGACATCTTACCATCACCACCAAAGCTTGGCAGGATCTGACCCTAGTACCTCTCTGACTGCCTGTCTCTTCACGGCCTTTCGCTGAGCTGCAGTCACAGTGAGCTCTGGGCTCCTCCTGGGACCCCCAAGCCAAACTCATCCTCCGCTCCAGGCCTTGCACGTGCAGCTCCCTCGGCCTGGAACATGCTGCTCCAGGTCCCCCCGTCTCCCTGCTCTCACGCCCTCAGGTCCCCCTCCGCCCCCCACCCCGGCCCTCCTCACCTCCTGGCACATCTCACCTGCACGGCTGACCTGTTCACCGCCTGCCCCCACCTCTGGAAGGCGGGCCCGGTGAGGGCAGAGCGGGGTCTGTCTCGGGCGGCTCCGGCCCCGTGTCTGCCTGGGAACAGGCACTCAGGAAATACCTGCAGGTAAGGGACTGAGGGGAATGGACAGCTGGAAATGAGCCCCACAAAGTGGAGAAGCCTCCAGAGTAGGGTGGCCCAGGTGCCCATGAGCTTGGCGTTTTCCCTAGCACCTGCCATGGGGACACATCACTCAACAAGCTGGACAAGGCCTCTGTCCAGGGGGTCAGGGCTCAGTGGGACACAGTGAGGGGCGCCACTGGTCACGGCTGGGGAGGCCAAGCACATCCCCAAATCGGGGGGTGAGGGAAGGCACCGGAGGAAGCAGAAGCTGGGAGGTAACGCTGCTTGGGGTCGGGGGTGGGGACATGCTGCTGGCGCATGAGTGGGCCCGGTAGCTGGAGAGGGTGGCCAGCTCCAGAGGGAAAAGGGAGGTCCCACTGAGCTGACCAGCATGTCCCAGTCACTTCTGTGTCCACAATCATTAAGGAAGGCAGCTGGGGGGCGGGGAGACCTCGGGCTTGGCTCTGACAGCCAGCAGAGGAGGGCCAGCCCTCCACCAGTCACAGTGTTCCCACTGTCCCAATGACCAACGACAGCATAGGAATCTGCTTCGGCGGCCCAGGTAAAATGTGGAGGGGTCCAAACCTGGGCTGGGGCTTGGAGGTAGGGGGAGAGGGGTCTGAGAAATTCAGGAGGTAGGACGATGGGGGCCCAGTGGTCGAGGCTGGGGCAGGGAGGGGCCCGCAGCGAGCACCCCCACGTTTCCAGCTCAGGCAGACTGGGCCCAGGGCACACGGGCCACCAGGCGTCCCAGCGGCGAGGTGCCCCCCAGGCCAGCACAGGAGCTGCTGACTGAAACGAAGGGAGGTAGGAAGAGCTTCCTTGGGACGCGGCGGAGGTGAAGGTGATGGAGGGCTGGCACGTGGTTCGAGCTGTGCGGGCAGAGCTAAGCCCAGTCAGATGGGGCAGGGTTCCAGCTGGAGGAGCTGGGACCGGGGGGGACTCTGGGGACTCTGGGCACAAGCAGGGCTGCTGGGGGCCAGGTGACACTGTGTGGCATAGCGTTGAGGGGGTCGTTCTGCAAGAAGCAGCTTGGATGTGTCCAGGGAGCACATGGGCACAGACACGGGCCCTCCCTCGAGGGTCCCTGATCACAGAGGCAGGTGACACCAAACCACAGCAGGATGGCCAGAAGGGACGAGGTCCTCCCGGCGACCCCCTGGATCGTGAGCGCATGTGAGGCTGCTTTCACGTGATTCGGAACAGGGACTATGGGTATGGGGGGGGCAGGAGGGGCTTTGGGCAACTGCTGCTCCGCAGGCCGTGACACTTGGGTGACACGTATGTGAAATGGCTGCGTCTAACCCTGCACAGCCATAGCTGCCCACACAGAGCACCGACCTGTCACACACCTCTCACGCCAGGTGTCCCGGGCCTCGGCACTGCTGACACTTTGGGCAAATGATTGTTTTGTTCTTGTTGCATTTCAGCATCTTTAAAAATTGCAGTAAGTATGCGTGACACTTGTAACCATTTCTGAGTGCGTAGTTCAGTGGCAGCAAGCACATTCACTCTGTTGTGCAGCCATCACCCCGTCTGTCTCCAGAACTTTCCCACCTTCCCAAACTCTGTCCCCACCAAACACGAGCTCCCCGCCCCGGGCGCCCACCGCTCTGCTTCCTGTCTCTGGGTCTGACTACTCCAGGGACACCAGAGACGTGGACGGGGCCACAGCGTCTGTTCTCTCCAGCTGGCTCATTTCACCGGGCATCACTTCCCCAAGGGTCACCCCTGCCGCAGAGGGTGCAGGGCTTCCTTCCTCTGTCAGGCAGAATATTACTCTGGGCAGGTGACTCTCCGTTGTGGGGCCGCCCTGTGTGTGGCGGGGTGTTCAGAAGCTCCCCGGTCTCCACCCACTAGGTGCCAGAAGCACTTACCCTCTCCCAATTGTGACAACCCCAAATGGCTCCAGAATTTGCCAGATGTCCCCCGAGTCGAGCACCATAGCTCTCTGCACACTTGTCTCTGAAGACCTGAGTCTCCCTTCACGTACCTGAGTGTCACAAAGGGCGAGGGCATCTCTAGGAATATGTCCCTAGCCCCTGGCCGCAGCCCAGCTCCCACAGCCCAGCAGAAAGTTCCAGCCACACACATTCCACGCCAGGATCGCTTCATAACACTAGGGCAGATTTTCAAAATTGCTGGTTTTAATACCCCCCCCCAAAACCCTCTTTTCTGAAATCCACATGAAGCATCCGGCAAGCCGCGTGCTGGCTACACCACCTCCTGCAGACTCAGTGCCGGCTTCTTGTTTTTTTACCTTCCATCTGGGGAGACATAAATCCTACTTAGAGTCAACCCTCAGGAGATGCGCAGAGCGTGTGCAAGTCAAAGATAAACAGCCTGCTTTGCCCTTGGACACATAAGCTGGATTTTCTTCAGTAATCCAGGCCCTTCTCGGAAACAGCCAAGAGCAAGGAAACTTCACAGCGCACACACACACACACACACACACACACACACACACACACCCCAAAAAGAGTGCGTCTGACAGTCGAGGCAGCTGACAGCCACAACTCTGGCGGATTCTCAGCACACCGCTTCCTCCTCCCAGACCCCGCCAGCACAGCTCCCGCAGACGCACGACAAGTTCTGCGTTTCCCTCCAGCCGCAAATAGCTCTGCTAATACCCAGCAACCCATGGACAAAATCTCTTATTTCCCAGGAAGCCTGGAACAAAAAAAGATACACTTATAGGGGCTCTGAGGACAAAGGAGGGACCCTGGGCCCATTGGGGTTTTCTTGGCAGAGAATGAACTTCATTGTGCATGTACAGTTCATCAGGCGTGGATTAAAAGTCACAGAATTTTGGAACTGGAGTCAATTGGAGCATCTGATAGTTAGTGAGAACAAATAAACCTACCCTCCAGGGCCAGAATGGAGGCAAGGAACGGTGGCCATCCAGCATTTGTTGGAACGTTCCAGAAAGGAGGCAGACTTGCCCCCATTCTTCACCTCCCTTCCCCAACCCCGTGTCCCTGCCCCCGTCACGTGACCTGTGGCTCTTCCCACGGAGGCAGAACGTGCTTCCCTGACCCTGGATTTCAGACTTGGCCTTGACACTTGATTTGGCCACTGAGACACCAGTGGAGTGGCAAAATCGGGGGCTGGGAACGTACTGGGGGAGGGTAGACTCTCCCCCTTGTTTGCCTCTTTCTCCAGAGCCAGAGGCTGCCCTAGTGAGCCCACCCACCCAAGGGGGGCAAGAGAGCCAACCTGCGGGGTGAAGCAGCCCCCAGCCCCCGCAGATCCAGGAGGGTCGGTGCTGCCGTGCAAAGCCCTGAGTTGGGCTGGCTTGTTATGCACCGTTCCTGGACCAGTAGCTGACCAACACAGACACGGCTCAATCACACTTCCCGGGGCGGGCCTCCAAGGTCTCGTCCTCGCTCACTGACTGGTGCAGGTGAGGAAAGCGTGACCTGACAAGGAGGGCATTGCCTTGTTGACATCTTTGTCATCAGACGGTGACACTTCTGCATGCTGCTTTGCCCCTCTGCACCAGGCGTGGGTGCGCCTGGGCCCTGGAACAATCCAGAACGAGGGTAGTCGGTCCGGGATTCGACTGCCTGTCAGCTCATTTGTGACAGCTCTCCAGTCTCCCCTACATCCCCACCCTCCCTGGGGTGCTGGGGGAGCCCCCACTTATGGAGAATGTTGGTCCTGGCACTCAGGGGCCACGCAACTGAGGAGCTTCACAGAGTGAGCAGTGGTCAAGCCAGAGGCAGGTCACTTTGAAGGAGGCAGAGTCCCCACTGCCGCAACGCCACTCTGGTGGCCATTCCCTCCACCCCGTTCCCTCCCATCACAGCGCCCCGCCCTGGACAGACGCTCGCACAGCCGGGTTCAAGGCAGCATCACTTACAACCACCAAGGAGCGGAAGCAGCCCAAGTGCCCATGGACGGATGACTGGGTAAAGCAGTGCGGCCCGTCCGCTCGGTGGACGCTCCCTCAGCCGTAAGAAGGAAGGAAACCCTGACACCCACTACGACGCGGATGAGCCTTGAGGACGTGATGCTCAGTGACATCGGCCAGTCACCAAAGAAATACTGCCTGATTCCACTCAGATGAGGTCCCTAGAGGAGTCAGATCCACAGAGACAGAAAGCAGACTGGTGCTTTCCAGAGGCCAGGGGAATGGGAACGGGGGCGGATTGTGTACTGGGCACAGGGGTCCAATTTAGGACGATGACAAAGGTCGGGTGACGGGTGGTGGTGCTGGTTGCGCTACAATGTGAATGACTGCACACTAGCCACTGACTGTACACTTAAAAATGATTAAAATGGAAAATTTTATGTTATAAATATCTCACCATAATTTTTAAAGGATGACCTGTCCTGTGTGCCAGCTCCTGCAGGCCCAGGTCCGCCCGGCTGTCAGACAGCAAAGCCCTCGAGCCGTGGGGTCAGCGGTCGCAGGGCACGCGTGGGGATGGCACGGCCGCCGCCCCCGCTCCGACCCCTGGGTTTCCTTGGTTGCAGCAGGAATCTCCGGCACCCTCATTGCTCTCACTCAAAGGAAGTTTCGACTGCTGACAGGGCCTCTGGGGCGTAGGGGCAGGCCAGCAGGGGGTTGCCCCAGAGGCCTAGCCACCCCCGCTCCCCGCCGCTGCGGGAAATCCGTGTGGGGCGCGCGTCCTGCGCCTGTCAGCGGACGGAGGGCTCTCAGTGGCTGGCGTCTGGCGGGAGAGTTGAGCCGGTGGGTTTTGTCTGGTGATGGGGGAAGAGTGTGGGAACAGCCAGGGCAAAGCCAAATGAGCAAAGACCCTGGAGAGAAGCCGGGAAGGCCTCGGGCCCTGCCGACCTGGGTGCTCATTCCAGCTCTGCCCCGCAGATGTGTGAGCTTGAGAAGGCCAGACAACCTCTCTGAGCCACGGCGTCCCTGTTGATGAAGTGAGCGTAGTAACAGGACCTACGCCTGGCAGCGTTTTGTCCAGGCCACCATAACTTGGTGTGAGTGAAGGCTTAGCCCAGCGCCCATCAGTCGCCATCAGTCCTCTGACAAGCCCCAGCCCGCCTCTGCGTGACGCCCTCCCCAGAGTATGGGCGGACTGGGGACTTGCTTCTGACGAGACCGTGGCAGAGGTAAGGACTGGTCGCGTTCATGACTGAGTCACGATGCCCGAGACCCCCGCCCGTGATCACTCCCGCTGGTCCCCCTCTCCCCTCCGGCGTGGTCGCGCTGATGAAACAGCTGCCACGCTGAGAGATGCTCTACGCAGAGGCCCACTCGGCGGGGAGCCGATCCCGCCAGCAGCCACTTGAGGGAGCAAGGAAGAGCATCGTCCCCAGGGGAGCCTCGGGAGGGACCGCAGCCCTCAGGGGACCAGGTCACAGCAGGCCACTGACCCACTGAAACTGTGGTAACTGCTACGTTGAGCCACATCCGTTCGGGATAATTTGTTACGCAGCAATAATCTAGACTCTTTCTCTAACTCTCTCACTTGTAACTTCACCTTCCAGTTATCTGCCAGCCCCTCGACCAGGATCCCCAGGCTCTCCCACATTCTGCCACCAACAGCACACACACACCCCACACACCACACCCTCCCACACACACCACACACACCACACACTTTATCTAATACACACTGGCTGAGACGGAATCTTCCAGAATCCAGGGTCTCCAGGGAGTGACGTCAGGAGGGGTCTGCGTGGGGTCTAGAGACTGGGGTCCCAAAGGACAGTCCTGTGCTGTTTGTCCGGCACTGCCAGGAGAGGGGCCTCTGACTCCTCTGTCACTTATGAGAAGGACCCCCAGAGGACCCCCTGCGCTTCCTGGCGGCTGCTGGTCCCCGCTGAGACCCCTCAATGCCCTTGGCCCCAAGTCCGTCTTCACCCCAGAGCCAGAGCCTGGCGTTCCCTGGTGCAGGACTAACCCACCTGCTCTGTTGGTTTTCCTGAGCATCCAGGAATCACCTATGTTTGCCACCCACACAAAATTTCAATTCTCACCTATAATTTGGTCTCCAAGGAAGAGCTGTTGGCATCTAAGTTCTTAGGACTAAGTTTGGATCCTTGAGGGCAAGGGTGGTGGCTGCTGTGCCAGGTGGAGAAGGGAGGCTGGGAAGGGGCCTTGGGCTTGAGTTCGAGTCCAGCGCTGCCCTGACACCTGGGCTACTTTGGAAGAGGTCTGGCCCGTCAGTAAGCCTCAGTCATGGCCCCTCAGGGGTCTGCTGCGGGAGAGACTTAAATGAGGTAACGTGTGTGAAAGACCCTTGTTTTCTGGCTTAGCTTCAGGGGAGATGAGCTACTGCAGGCCAGAGGCCGGGACTGTGGGACTGTGGGACTGTGAGCCTCCCTCCCACTGGAAGGAGTACATAGCCATTAGGGTCCATCATTCAGCCTCCTGTGAGTTGGGTTATCACTAGTCAGTTCCCCAGAGCCTGGGCTCCCAAGAGCTGAGAGTCTGGATCTGCGAGCTGGGGAGCCATCCCCCGGAGCCGATCCTCCTCCCGGTTGCTGAGCGTGTCAGGGCTCATCTTTCATGACATTGCTCCTGTATTGTCACAATGTTCTCCTCTTGCTTTAAAAGAACAACCTTCACTTGACCCTGCTGCCCAAGAACTTTTCCCTCAGAGTCTGCCAGGCTATGGCGGGCAGATGAGAATATGGGCTATAAATCAGGAGCCCTCATGACATTTGGATCCATTAATCCATCAAAAGAAGATTTGCTGCCTCTTAGTGTCCGCAGGGAGATCAGAAATCCTCTCCCACGATTGCCTGGAGGCTCAGGCACCACACGAGCGCTACTCAGCACTTCGTGCCGGGACCGCCAGGATTTTGTGGGATGTCAGCGCTCTTTCCTGCACCTCATCACTTGTGGTTGCACCGAGCCCCCAGCCCGGCCAAAGGCGTCTGTTCCCAGGTTGTCTGTGGGCCAAGAAGCTAATCTTGAAATGGCAAGGAGAACAGAAGGCACCACTGTAACCTCCGGGACCCAACAACATTCTGGACCGGGAGTTCTCTGAGAGCTGGAGCCACCTCTGTCCCCCAGTGCTTAGCCCTGGGCCTGGCAACGGCCGGCTGGGGGGTGGGTGAACAGATGCGTGAACGGATGGATAAATGGATAGATGGATGCGCGGATGGGCAGGTGGGTGGATGAATGAGTGGGTGAATAAAAGACTCTCTGGCCAAGGAGCAGAAGTTCTTACCCAGAATCTACCACTCAGTGGCTCTGTAACCTCCCTCAGTTTTAAAACGGGGTGGGCGTCGTTCTTACTCTGCCCATCCCATAAGGTTGTTGTGTGAAAAAAGTTAGATGCTGTAAATCACGTTCTTTGGCTAGCTCTATAGGATTACATTGTTCAAAAGAAAGTGTTTTCTTCAGCCTAATCAATGCTTCTAGAACTCACTGGCTCAAGCAACGACTTGACAAATCCTCTTCTAGGAAAAAGCACTTGGACTTTTTCAAGAGGCAGATTCAGAACAGGGGAGGCTTGGTCGACAAGCTGTCTCACCTCAGGCAGGGCTGCACATCGCGTCGTTACACCTGTGCCTCCTCCGAGATGGTGAGCTTGTGGAGGTTCGGTGGTGTGTCTCAGACCTGCGATCCCTCTCATCAGTGAGAATGAGTCACTAATCAAACACCGATTGCAGAGCTTTCAATAAAATAACCAAGTCACATCATTAGAAAAGACATGACTTCAACAAAGTTGTGATACACACACTCACACATACACACACACACAATGGAATACCACTCGGCCATAAAAAAGAATAAAATAATGCCATTTGCAGCAACGCAGATGGACCTGGAGACGGTCGTTCTTAGTGAAGTAAGCCAGAAAGAGAAAGAGAAATACCACAAGGTACCACTCACGTGCGGAATCTTTAAAAAATGACACAAATGAACTTATTTACAAAACAGAGACAGACTCACAGACATAGAAAACATACTTATGGTTACCAGTGGGGAAGGGAACGAAGAGGGATAAACTGGGAGGCTGGGATTTGTAGATATTAACTACTGTGTGTAAGTAAACAACAGGGTCCTCCTGTAGAGCACAGGGAACTTCATTCAATGTCTTGTAAGGGCCTATGATGAAAAAAGAACACGAAAAGGAATGTATTTATATATATAAATGAATCACTGTGCTGGACACCAGACATTAACACACACTGTAATTTGACTGTATTTCAATTTAAAAGAAAAGGAAATGGCATGACTTTATAAAAAGACGCAGAAATACCAGCATGAAGCACCTGCGTGAACTGTGTCCTTGCACAGCTCTGTACCTAGAGGCAGACGCTTGAAGTGGCTTTTTACCCACGTATAAGCCCTCTTTAAAGATGCACGTGGGGCTTGTGTGACTGTGAGGGGGAAGGGGCACCGGGAGGGGGCCCACGAGGAGCCTGCTGCAGGGGCGGACACACAAACGTGCCCGCTCTATAGCAGCTCACTGTGGCCACCATGGCATGGAGCCCAGGCCCACCGCGGTTTCCCCTGCCACTGCGGTCCCGGATGCCCTGTCTTCTTTCCCTGTCTCGCTGGCCTCCCTCCCCGTTTGGATGGGGCAGGAGGTGGTGAGGGCAGTAGTCCAGGTCAGAGGGGGGAAGGGCGCACCCAGCCAAGCGGGGAGGCTGAAATCCCATGGCCAGCGGCCCCGTCTCCTCTTCCTCCCCACCCCAGCCATGGTCCAGCCAGACCCCCAACGGCCAGGGCTGTAGTGCCAAGCGTGTGCTCTGCTGGGTGTACACAAGGGCACAAAACCACTCCTGAATTTGTCTGGGGCCCTGGACCAAGGCTGTCAAGCTAGGCTGGAAGGGAAAGGGGGTACACCCATCGTGGGCTTGTCCTCGGAGCACCCCAGTGTGCTGGCAGCTGCCAGCTGCAGGGCTCACTGGGGGGCAGGAACGAGGGAACACAGTGGCAGTTTTATGCATGACAGCCCAATGAAAAGGGCATAGCATTTACCTCGGCAAGTCTGGGCCTGGGGACTGGTGAACTGCCCAAAGCTGGCAAACAGCAGGTCCGCATCAGCCGCCCTGACTCTGAGCTGCACACACCAGGCTTCCGGAGGACAGGGGCCAGGGTAGCAGGGACTCAGCCGCATCAGAATTCCTAACCACAGTCTCCCACCTGGGGATGAAACGAAACAGCTCCATTCCTACCACACACCGTCCCCGGGGGCTGGACCCCAGGCAAGCTCTAATTATCACAGAAATCTCCAATTTCTGGGCCGGTTTCCAAGGCCGCTATTGTGGCTGTTTACCAGAGGCCGCCACAGCCGGGGGCCCCAGACTGATGGGCAGAGAACCCGAAACAGGGGAGGTGGGACGTTGCAGGAGGCCCGCTGAGGGTTCAGGACCCAGCCTGTGCCCTGGAGGACGTGGGTGAGGAGGCGTTCCCTGGACTTAAGTTGTTTAATCCCCAGTTGAGCAGAAAAGCTAGATGGGGCTCTGGCTGGGGGTCCCAGGTGACTTCTGGCTGCCCCATCTCTGCAGAGAGGTTGCAGGACTCCCCGGCTCCCTGCCCCAGGGCTCATACCAAAGCATGGAGGGGACTTGCCTTTGGTTGTCACAAGTCTGGGGACACCATGGTGCTGAGCGGGCAGGGGCCAGGGATGCCAAATGTTCCACACTGTGCGCTCGGCACCGTGCCATCGTTACTTCTCTGTGTCAGCTTGGCTGGGCCAGGGCACCCAGCTGTGTGGTCAACCGTCCAGATGTTGCTGTGAACATACATTTCAGATGAGATTCATCTATTTATTTTTCAGTGCTGATGAGAGCTGGTTTTTTTCCTTTTTAAAATTGTTTTAAATTGAAGTATCATCAGTTACAGAGTGTCGATTTCTGGCACACAGCATCAGACGGGGTGTAACTCGGCAGACTTTCAGGACAGTAGATGACCCTCTGTACTGTGGGTGGGCCTCGTCGAATCCGGCAAAGGCCTTAAGAGGAAAGACTGAGGTCCCCAGAACGGGGAGGAATTTTGCCTCCAGACCGCCTTTGGGCTCAAGACTGCAACGGCAACTCCTGGAAAGGCCAGGATTTTGGATTTCAGATTTCAGACGTGCCAGCCCCACAATCTCAGGAGCCAATTACTTCAAATAAGCCCTTTCCTCCCTCCACCCCCACCGCCCCGTATATATATCCTACTGGTTCTGTTTCTCTGGAGGACCCTGACTAATGCAGCCACCCTGCCCCCAACACCAGCAGGGCCCCCAGGGAGCCACCGAGTGGCCTGGCCAGTCCCACCAGACCCCCTGTACCCTGCCCCCACAAGGAAGGGACAGGACGGGAGGCCACCCTGCACCAACGGTCTGTGATTGGGCGTGAAAAGTGAGCCCCGTGGGGCAGCCTGTGGGAAGGCGAACGACGGCTGGAAGAGACAGTCTCCCAGGTCACGGAAGGAGGCCGAGTGGCCTGCAGCCCGTCCCCTCGAAGCCGGCCTGAGAGCCCGCCCGTGGGCCCCAAAGGCCGGCAGCCCCTCTGCCGACAGCCCCAGCCCGGGGCCCTTCTCCCAGACACGTGGGGACTCAGATCTACAGCTAACTGTCAGGCTGGATTGTTCAAGGCAACGGAACAGCAAACCCTCCTCAGCGTGAAGGCCCTGCAGTGCACGCCTGGCCTGTGTTTTCTGGTCAGACAGCCCCAGGGGCTGTGTTTGTTCTGAAGCCTCAGGACGTGCCCTTGTTGGGAAGGGCGGCTGTGGATGGAGCCCAGGGGAGCCAGGGGAGAAAGGGTAGTGCCAAGGAGCAGAGCTGTCCGGGCCGGGCCACGAGCCTCTTGGGGGAGCTCTGCAGATGGCTCGAGTGCTTAGAAAGCCTGGCTCTCCTGGGTGGCTCCCCCAAGGCGGCTGTGGCCCGGCGGAGGGGCCTGGATTCTTGACTCCGCATCTGGGTTCTGGCCACTCACTTGCCATGTGACCTTGGACAAGCCGCCTGACCCCTGGGTCTCAGCTTCCCCACCTCCCCACCTGGAATAGAGGCATCGAGCTCTGTGGCTGTTGGTGGCCCCCATCACCAGCACGATGCCGGCACCCCGGGGGCTGTCCAAAGCTGCCCTGCAGCCCGGCCCACTCCGCACCAGCCTTGCTCGTCTCACATGCAGACAGACAGCCCACGTCCCCAGGACAAAGCCTCAGCATGAACAAGAAAGCCCGAGGTGCCACAGTGACACGGTGACTTCGGAGCAAACTCCAAGATGCAGCGGCAGAAAGAAAGGCGGTGAGAAGTCCAGGAGTGACGGGGTCTGCGCCAGGAAGCCCGGGGCCGAGCGCGGAGCCCCTGCTCTGAGCCTTGAGGTACAAGGTACCAGGGAGGAGGGGGGCAGGGCCTTCCTCTCCCCAGAGGGAAAGGACAAAGCAGTCAAGACGCAGGAGAAGGAGTGCCTGTAAGAAAGGCCCGTCCAACACACACAGATGAAGACAAGGAGGGGCTCTGAGCCCCCCGTGGGAGACAGCCCAGGCACGCAGTCCTGTGGGGACGGGGAGTGGCCCTGCCCACTGGCCGCGGAGTGCTCACGTGCTCAGCTGTCAATGGGGAGCATCACCTCAGACAGTTGCTGCCCTGGATCGGAACGAAAGCCACCAACCTGGACAGCACAGAACCGGAGCGGGGCTGGAAGCAGGGGCGTCCCAGGAATGCAGGCCGGCGCCCCCTTGTCCCCGGAACTGCACGGGGCGGGGGGCGGGGGCAGGCGGTGTCAGTGAGCAAAGCCGCCCCAGAACAGCAGGGAGTCAGCAGGTCCACAGATAATCTCTAAAGCGGATGAAGCGAGAAACGGCGTTATAAGCACGTCATTCAGGCTCTCAGAGGCGACGGCTGGACAGTTAAAGATGAAGCCTTGCCCTTGGGGCTGAGAATGGAGGAGCAGGAGGGGAGCTCTTTATAAACCTCCCTCTCTGTACTGTTTGCTTCTTTTTGCTTTTCCTTTTCTAATTTGACTTTTTAAAAGAGCGCGTGCACATACTGGAGTGTTAAGCGGAGGACTGAGAAAAAGGAAGCCGGACCTTCGATCCCAGCTCTGCGTGGTTGGGGCCCTTCTCGCTGTGACTCTCAGTGCGGGGCGTCCTTCCCCAATGGACCCCCAAGGTCTGGTCTCCCACAGGCCTGCCCCACCGCCCCCTGAGAAGGTGCACCTTCCTTAGCCGTTTTAAATAGACAAGTCTGCACAAGGAGACGAGGTGGGAGGGCTGTAGGGGTTAAAGGGGCTTGAGCATGTGAAAGAACTTTCTAGGCAGGACGCTCCAGGAAGGCGGCAGGAGTGCAGATCGCAGCTACCAGGGTCTCAGACAGGTCTCAGACCACTGCTGCCTGTGGTCTCTTGAGAGGGGGAGTTATCAGGGGTCGGGTCCAGGCCCTGTCTCCATCCTCCCTTCCCGTATTCCACCGTCAAATGGTAGTGCTATTTCTTGGAGCCAAGAATGAACACAAGGCTAAGCCAGGACCAGGCAGTGTTCCAACCCCAACTCCACTCCTCAGGGGCTCCGGCCTGGGCACGTCTGAGGTTCTCCACACACCTTCCTAAGGAGCCCCTTCCAAAGAGGCCAGAACCCTTTCCACTCCCGCCAACAGCATGGAAGGATGCGGTCAGCTGATCCAGCTGTGGGCCCTTGAAGCGTCGCTTGGCTGGGCTGCAGACAGCCCAGCAAGCGGCGGGGGATCCCCCGCTGAGCTGTCATGGGGGGTGGGGGGGGCCCTGCCCCATCTCTGCCCAGCTGAGCACGGCCCACAGGCAGCAAGCGGGTCTGGTCCCAACCAGGTGAGACGCCCGGACAGGAGGCAGGTGTGCTTCGTGTTGTTTCAGTTATGACTTTTCACTGTGGTAAGACACACATACAGAACATTGACCATCCTAACCGTTTGAGGCGCACGGTTCAACAGCTAAGTCCATTCACACCACCGAGCGGCCGGCACCGCCGTCCACCGGCGGAGCTTCATCTTCCCAAACTGAAACTCTCTCCCCATGAAACACTAACTCCCCCAGCCCCGGTCCCCACCGTTCTGCTGTGTCCTTGTGAACCCGGCTGCCTCAGGGACCTCGTGTAAGCAGGTCACAGAGTGTCTGTCCTGTTGCGTCTGCCTTTTCTCACTGAGCAGCTGTTGTACGGATGGACCACGTTTCGTTTATCTGTTTATCCACTGCTGGACGTGGTAGTTGCTCCCATTTTTCTGGCCGTTGTGAATAGTGCTGCTGTGAACATGGGTGTGCATATATCTCTTCAAGACTCAGTTTTGAGGACATTGGCTGTTTCCAGAAGGGCCATTTATCTTACGGAATTCAAGGTACTTTCTTTAAAATCAGCACAGCAAACCCAGTGGAGCCCTCCTCCAGCCCCGGCTATTGCTGAGAATGTCTTCCCTAATCGGCTCAGACAGGCATTTCTACGCTTACCCCCATTTTATAGATGAGGAAACTGAGGCACAGAGAGGCCACTCATTGCAGAGAAGAAACTGTCCCAAGTCGTACACGAAGTAACCCTGTGGGGAAGGGCTGGACCATGGCAGTCCGACGCCCAAGCCCACGTTCCAAACCACTCTGCTCAGTGTCCCGGTGTCCCCGTGAAACCCGGAGAGGCCAGCACCATTGTCGTTCTGCAGGAAAACTCAAGTGTGGGCAACTGAAGTGGCTCCGCAGGCCACACAGCTCACCTCTGCCTCCCCCTGGGTCTTAGAGAGCTCAGTCCCATGATGTGCAGCCGCTCTGACTCCCCCTGCCCCCCCCCCATTGCCGCCTCTTCACAGTGTCGCTAAGACTTCGCTGCTTCTGAACCCAGCCTCGGTCAGCCCGCCCGCCAGCAGTTCAAAAGGCGCCCTGACATCGTCAGCCCACGAGAGGCACAGCGTCTGCTGAGCCCTGAATGGATCAGACAAGAGAAAGCTTAGGCAGCCGGGGGGAGCTAAAAGCCCCTAAAAGTTTAAAGAGATCCTGCAGATGGGTGATTGGCTCCCACTGAGATTAGTTTTAATCAATTATTAAGCCACAGTTTAATATTTTAAGAGTTTGCTCAATCACAGAGAAGTGAAAACATTTCCTGATTTTCTTCCCTTGTACCTTCCAAACTAAAGAACACAAAACAAGTGTAGGCACAGTGGCAAAGATTTTTAAAAATCCTCTTTCTTTTGAAATAATTGGATGTCTTTTTTTTTTTTTTAACTTCTTTTGTGTTCCCCACAAAGCCTCGCCCAGCGCAAGCCTGAGTGGGCGCTGCGTTCCGACTGCCCGACGCCCCAGGGCTGGCTTTGTTTGAGGAATATCAGGGTACGTCGCAGCGCCTTAAGGCGCCCTGGCTCTCCGGCGTGGAGGGCCAGTCCGGCCACTCAGGGTCTCAAGGGCCACATGGGAGAGCCCAGCGTCTGGTCCTTGAATCCTCACTGTCCATTCTCTGCAGGTCTGCCCCCATCCCCCAGCTCCTTCTCCCTGCCCCCCAATCCCTGACTTTCCAGTCAATAATGCAGAAACTGGGAAGCAGAGGACAGAGGGCAGCGGGCGAAGAGAAGGATAAAAGCACAGTAGCCACCTGCAGGACCAGCTCTGGAGCGAGAGTGACTGGGTTCCCATTTTTACTCTGTGATCAGTTACCCTTTGGAATCTGATACAGGGTGTCTTTTTCCATCATTCACACATCCATCCACCCATCCAACCATCCATTATTCATCCAGCCACCCACCCATCTCTCCATCCACCCATCTGTCTATCCATCTAACCATCCACCCACCCATCCATCCACCCACCCATCAATCCATCCACCCATCCACCCATCCATCTACTCATCCACCCATCTGTCCATCCATCTATCCATCTCTCCATCCACCCAGCCATCAGGGTGCTGGGTGCTAAACCAAAATGTCCTCAAGGCAAGCTGGGCACCAGGGAGACAGTGGCCCCTCCTCAAAGCAGGTAGGCCTCACAGGGAAGGGACTCTGAGCTCAGTCCTAGGAAACCAGAGGGGGTGTGGAGTTGTCAGCACTGGCAGAGGGCCCAACACTGAAGCACGGGCCCCAGAGCCCCTTTGCTTCCTCTGTCCCAGCTCCAGCACGTGCCGCTTCTTCAACACCCATTCTCTTGGAGCCTGCAGAGTGGGGGTTACTTAGAGTGGTCTGCATGCTGGGCAGACCCCCGCGTTTCCTGCCTGCCCCTGTCTTCCAGGGGCGGCTCATATGAGGTAGGGGTGGTCTAGACTGGCAGCTGTTTCTGCAGATTCCTCAGATTCATTTGCTGTATCTAGACCAGGCCGTGTCCTAATTAACACAGACCTTCAAGGTTGCACTGCATTTGCAGAGTTTTCTGAAACGGGCCAGCACTTCAAACTCCAACTACTTCCACCTCCCTACCCAGAATTTTCTCTTCCTCCGGAAGGCTGCCCCCTGATGTG
The DNA here is from genome assembly GCF_036321535.1 of Camelus dromedarius. Classification (NCBI taxonomy): domain Eukaryota; kingdom Metazoa; phylum Chordata; class Mammalia; order Artiodactyla; family Camelidae; genus Camelus; species Camelus dromedarius. The sequence continues at coordinate 28,640,380 of NC_087451.1, forward strand.
CCAGCTGCTGCTCAGAGGGGGAGTCCTCTGCACAGCAGGAACATGAGAACCTGCTCTTGGCTTTTCTGAACTCCAAGCCTCACTAACCAAAGGGCACTGGATAACTGACTTGCCCCATAAAATTCACGGGTGACCAACACGCCCAAGAATTCCCAAGCTGCTCCTGGCTGGGAGTTCTGTCCCTCCCACACGTGGGCTGGTTCCACTGGACATCACCGCAGAGGGGGTGGGTCCCGCTCGGGAGCCGTGGCCGCGGGGACACTGGGCTGGTCTTTGGGTTTGATAGGAGGGTTTGCTTTACCTCTTCAGACAGGGGACCTGTGTATCCTGAAGACAGTCCATAAGATATTTATTAAGAAGAGTACCTATTTTTAACTAGGGATGATTTCAGTTCTATTATTCATGCAGCCTCGGAGGGCAGGCGCCATGCGTGGCGGCTTGCAGGAGCTGGGAGATCGCGCAGAGATGACTCTGAAATCAGAGATGAGGGGCCTGGGGGAGGGCACTGGGGGGGTTCTGGGCAGGGTTGTGGGGAGCAGCAGCTGATGTCGACCCCCTGACTTCAGCCAAACGTCCACATTCAGGGAACTGTTTGACCGAGCTAGCGAAAGCTTTGGCCTCGTTTTAAATCCAAAGCTATCTGCGCCCCTGGCCGACCCTCTCAAGACTCCATCTTACAGGGACCGGCCCTGAGCTGTGTAGGCATTGTGGAACATGACCCCTCAGCAGGAGAGCTGGGTAGACATCCCTCTTAGAGACAGGTGCCTGCCTTCCTGGCAGCCCCATGCTGACAAGTCTCGAAAAACAAGCTGCAACCTGTCAGAATCCAGAGCAGGACACGTGTGGCCACCTATAGGGCTGGTGGTGACGCCAGTGCAGTCACCCACTGCAGGACGAGCTCCCCTGGCCCTCTGCCCTCCACCGCCAGGGTCCTCGCCAAGCTGCGGGGCATCCGGAGCAGGCAGGAGGCTGCCCACAGAGCACGGATGAAGAGCAGGGCTGTGGGGTCGAGCACCGAGCTTGCATCCTGAGTCCACCAGGACCAGCTCCGGGCCCCAGGCCCAGTGCCTCAGTCATTCCCAGCCTCGGTGCTCCCATCCATAAATGGGGAGCCCAATAACCCACACCCCTCCCCTGAGACGTTCTAGTCAGTAGAAGATGCTCACGCCCCTGCTGCCCCAGCACCAGGCAGATGGTCAGCAACCAGAAGTGGACACAAGGATCCTGGGAACCTGGGGGCACGGGGCTCTCGCCGGGACATCCAGGCCACCTCCATTCTGCAGGTGAGGACGTGATGCGGGAGGGAGGGAGACGGACAGACAGATGGAGACTCTCACTGGGTGCCAGGCCTTGTGCCAGGCACACGTTATCTCAGTGACCCCTGAGCTGTGCCCTCTGCATTACTGCTGCCGCTCTCAGACGCGGAGCTGGTCCTCCCACACACACACACCTGTCCCTCCTCACGCACATTGGGCCACGGCATCGGGAGGACGTCCCTGGCGGGGGTCACACTTGGGCTGTGGCCTGCTGCTCAGCTGTCTGGGGCGCAGCCCCAAGGCCCCACCTGTCTCGTTCCCGGAGGTGGTGCTGTGCCGGGCACCCCAAATCCTTGCTCCAAGCTCCGGCGCCAGCCTGACCTTGCCCAGTGGAGCCCGAGCGGAGGACCAGACGGAGCGACGAAGGCACAGCGCCCGGGGTTTAGAGAGCATTGAGGGGAACGTGTGGCGACGGGAGGCAGGAAGCAACCAGGACGAGGAGGTCAGGGCCAGAGGCCCCGGGCAAACCCAGCTCCCATCCTGCCGTGAAGGGAGCTCGGCCGCGGCCGCAGGGAAGGTCACCGGGTCAGAGCGGCTCCGGCCCACAGCTCCCTGGGCCCCCATCCAGGCCGCAGGGGGTCGGGGGGCGTGGAGAGGAGGGGAAGGGGGACGCAGACCGGTGGTCCTGCTGCTCCCCTGGAGGGCCGGGGGAGACGCTTGCGCCTTCTGGGGCCTCCTCGGCTGCCCCGCATCCTGCTCCTCCCTCCCTTTGCCCCCTGCCCTCTGCCCTCTTCTGCTCTCACTCCTGAGAACCCCCAGATGCCAAACATAACCCACATAACGTCAGGCTGGCCTCACTCTGGGACGGCCCCCGGCCCCTAGTGAAGGCCTCTCCTTTGCCTGCTCCCCCTGCTGGAGTCCCACCTCCACCCTCTTCAGCTCTGCCGCCCCGGGAGACTTCCAGCCCCGAATCTCCCGTCCCCTCTGCTCCCAGGTGCGGGGCTCCCGGAAACATCCAGGGAATGTCAGAGTGTTTGGGAGCCACAGGTCGCATTGGAGGGGCCTCAGTAGCTAACCGTACAGTCTGAATCATCTCTCATGGGCCTGTATTTTTCCACGTTCAGAAAAGTGCTATTAAGTATAAAAATAATAAGTGAAAACACGCCATCACAATGTTCAAAGTAAAGAAGACAGAGGCTCGGGTTAGATGGGGGTAGAAGCCTCGCTGTCAGATAAAAACTGGGGAGCAGCCTAGGGACCCTCTGAGCCCTCTCGGACCCCAGGCTGCCGGGCCCAATGAGCCTGGCTGGACTCTAGGCCCCCCAGCAGCCCGCACACCTGCCCCTCTCCCCCTCCCGAGGAAGTTCCCACCGACCAGTGTTCAGTCCCATCTTTGACCCAGGACGAGGTCAGGCCCCCTCCCTGCAGCAGGCAGGCCAGGCACCTCCTCTGTGCTGGGGTGGGAGATGGGGACACCCCACAGGCAGCTGGGCCTCACCCCGGACCACCTGTGCGGGGCAGGCCAGGGCAGGACGAAGCTGAGGGCTGCACACGTGGCCCAGCCCCTGGAATTGGAGACCGTCACCGTTTCTGTTCTGCACCCCAAAGGCCAAGATTTATTGAATTGGTGGGACCTGCGCACAGGCACAGGCAATGCACGCGGACCAGGACTTGCACCCACATTGGCCTGGCTCCAAAGCCCCGCCCATACCCCCAGCTCTAGGTTCTGACCAACACGTCCCCATCTGCACACTCCACGTCCAGCTGCGGGGAGGCAGTGGAGAGATGTCACCCTCTGGCCTGCCTCCCCACCCTCCCGTGCCACCGGGGTAGGGGCACCTGGCTCATCCCCCACTCCATTTGCAGCCCAGAGAATAAGAGGTACCTGACCCAGAAACACAGAGCGCGAGCGGCTGATCGCCTCCCCCTGAACCCGCTGGCAAGGGCCGCCTTGCAGCATGCCAGGGCGCTCCGGGCTGGACACACCAGGCGAAGCTTGCCTACAGCCAAGTTACTGTTTTTATTTATGTCCCTTGGTGGAGATGCTCAAGGCTTCCCAGCAGCAAAATACTTTACCAATAGTCAGAGGCACAGGGATCCCAACCACAGGAATCCTGGAGGCCGCAGGCACCGAGAGCCCGCAGCCGCCCCGCGCTCTGTCCCGGAGCGTGGCCTGCGGAGGGCGCCCGGCTCCCTCGTGCAGGGAGGGGCCCGCGGGCAGGCGGGGCCTTAAGCTCCTGACCCACATTCCCGGCCGCTGCTGGCCCCAGTTGGCTGGGATGGACGGCACGTTTAGAGTGAAGGAGAACCCATTACGTCCAGACACGGTGCGAGGCACTTTCTGCATTTCTCCTCCTGACATCTTCCCCGCAACCCCATGTCCTAGTATCACTGTGTTTCAGACGTCCTTATTGGCGTTCAGAGGCGGGAATTTGGGCACAGACCCACAGCTGGTAGTTGGTGCAGCAGGACCCTAACCCGGGCTTGTTTGGGGCGTGGGGGGTGTGGGGTGCAGGCAAAGCTGTGCTCCTGTCCAGCTGCGTGGCCTTCAGAGGCGGGCAGGTTCCTTTCGGGCTCTTCCCGACACACACACCCCTCACCACCGCACCACCTCTCCCCAGCGAGCCTCCTTTGTTTCTGGAACCCAGCCCATTCCACCCCTCCCAGCTGCCTGGCCCACATCCCAGGGATAAGTTGGTGGGTAAGAGGTGAGCCAGCCTCCCTGCCCGGCCAGGCTGCGGGTGCAAGGGAAAAACTCTAACTGGGGTCAAGTTAAGCTGAGAAGGAAGTGGTTAGCGGGTACTGGTTACCTCACAGGAGAACAGAGACAAGAGAACCCAGCCTGGGCCGGGCCCGGGCAGCTGGGCCGACCCCTCGGCCACCGCACCGGTCAGGATGCGGGACCTGGCTCTGGTACAGTCTCAAGCATCCCGAGATGTCAGCTGCCACAAATGACAGGTGTCCTTTCTTTTCCCGCCCAAGGTCCAGCACAGGTCAGCCGGAGGCCTCCCTGCACCTCGGGCATTCAGGGACCGACCGAGTCACTGTGACGTGGAAGGTCTGGGACACCCTGGGCTGAAGTGACGCTCAGCCCCGATTCGTCTACTGCCAGAGGCTTCCAGCCACAGGGGCGGAGTGCGGCCCTATCTGCAGGGGGGGTGGGACTACTCAAGACAATTCATTGAGGACATGCCACCAGAGCCAACTGTCTGTGTCTGGGTCCCCTGGGAAGCAGGGAGCCCTTTGGTTCTTATAAGGAAACTGAAGAGGCTTTGGGGCAGGACCCCAGCCTCTCAAGGCCAACCCTGCTCCGGGACAGGACCAGCCTGGGAAGGGCAGAGCCCGCATCCCCACCAAGGCCAGGCGGCTCTGCTGACCCCCCAGAGCGCTGTGCAGGCCCTGGGACAGAGGACACGCAGCAGGAGCCCCTCCTGCTGAGCCCCCCATCCGAGCCGCGGAGAGCCTCCAGGCCTCCCACGCTGGGGACGGGCACTCCCCAAGTCCCGCAGAAGCCGAGGTGGCCGCCAGGGGCAGAGGGCGCCTGCCCATGCTGCCGGTGACAGGCCCTGATGCAGAGGGGAGCAGAGCCTTTGGCCTCGTGCCCCTCCTGCTGCCTTTGAGCTTGCTGCCCATCCATATCTCCCCTCGGGGGACCTCACAGCTGTCTTCCCAGCACCAGGACGTGTCACACTCAGTCCAGGCCGGTTGGTGACCGGCCACTTGCCACGCTGGCCTGCACGCCCCTCCCTGGGACGATGGTGATGACTCCTTCAGTGCAGCCATCACGGCTCACCTCTTCCAGAGAGCCTTCTGGAAGGCCCAGGATGGGCCGCCGGGGAGCCGGAGGCGAGGGGGTGGGGTGGAGAGGCTGCGACCCTGGGCGAATACCTCCGTGTAGCCCCAGCTCCTGCATGTGTAATGGGGGGTGGGGGCCACATGATCCAGAAAGCCCACTTCTGGGAGCGTATTTAAGAGAAGTGAAGGCAGAGTCTAGAAGAGATTCTGGTGCGCCCGCCTTTCTGGCAGCGCTGCCCACCGTCACCAGAGGGAGGAAGCCACTCAAGCTTCCGGTGAGTGGATACAGAAAGTGTGGTCCATCCAGACAGTGGAATCTTACTCAGCCTTGAAAAGGAAGGACGTTCTGACACCTGCTGCAACACGGGTGGACCTTGAGGACACTGCTCAGTGACGTCGGCCCGTCGCCAAAGGACAAGTGTGTGTGGTCCCACTTACATGAGGTCCCCAGAGGAGTGAGATCCATGGAGACGGAAGGCGGAACGGTAGGTGCCCGGGGCTGGAGGCGGGGAGATGGGGAATTCGTGTTTCGTGGGGACAGAGCTTCAATTCGGGAAAGTCAAAGAGCTCTGCAGACGGCTGCTTACCACCGTGAATGTGCGTAACACCACTGAACTGCACACTTAAAAATGGTTAAAATGATACATTTTGTTATGTATATTTTACTACAATTTAAAAATTTTTTAATTTAAATTGAAAAATTTAAGCGGTTAGAGTGGGGCAGTGCTGTGGTGCAAGGGCCTGGCCTGCACAACAGGCCAGAGCCCCCTAGCCCAGGACCACCGGCTTATCCCGTCCTTCACTCCCTCGTGCTATTCCAAGAACCGGAGCATCCTGAGGGAGGGAAAGACAAAAACGAACAGCAGCAGCATTTACTAATCAGTTTTACTAATTTATTTCTGCAGACCAGCCCCATTCTAAGAGCTTTATGGGGTTTGTCTAATTTAACCGTCGACACAGCCCAGAGAGGTGAAGTCACCTGTCTGAGGTCACAGAGCAGCGGAGCGGAGGAGCTGGCTCCAGCCCAGGTGTGGTGCCGAAGCCGCCTCTCACTGCCAGGCTCCCTGACCATCATCCCACTGCCTAGCAGTGTCCAGAGGGTGCTCCAAGCCAGGGCTCGCAGACTGCCTGGGAAGCAGGCCGGGAAGCCCGCAGCACCCCGGGGCCTGAGTCCTCTCTGTTTCCTGGGCAGCAGCCAGGCCAAGCTGTCTCCATTGCCAAGCGTGTGCTTTCTAACGCACCGCGGGCCTGCCAGGAAGGAGCTGTCTGTCCTGTTCCATCTGGGTGGCGATACCAGCCACGCTTTCCTGTCTGGTGGACCCCCTGGCCCTAGCACACCCTCCTTCCTGGGATGGTCCCCAGCTGGCCAGCTGTGTGGCCTGTGGGCCTCATCTTACCATCATCTGAGTTCACAGATTGCTTGAAAACTGCGATATTTGCCTTGCCCAATTTCCCCCAGAAACGCAGGAAGGCAGCCTGGGGGTGAAAAGTCCCCGCTGGGGTCCAGAGACCCTGGTCTAGCATCGGCTCTGCCCCTCTTCTTAGGGAACTTTCAAGTCTCAGATGTTCGGACCCCAGCTCTCGCCCCTGTGGTACCCATGATATTCCAGGGAAATAGACCCTCCAGGGGTCTTTGGGACAAGTCTCCCTGAAGGCTGGGGCTGTGGGTGGCCGTCTGCCCCACGTGGGCATTAGAGACACTGAGGGTTTGCCGTGAGCCCACCACGAGTGGACACAGATGTGCGCACTGACATGAGCGGTGCCCAAATCCTGTCCCGGACAAGTGGCATGTGACCTGTGTGCACATGGCCATTGAGCCCTCTTGGGGGGGAGGGGAGGGCACCAACGCCAACGCACCTGCCGCTGTGGGCGCCCCGGGCTGCAAATGCTACGGTAGCAAATCAGTTTTGCAAAGCAATTTGTCCTCGCTCTCCAGCTGGCCCCAGGAGGCTTAACTTAATCACTCTGGAACAATGTCAGAAGGCAGACCCGGGTACATGAATCCCGGCCTTCAGAGACGAGAGAGCCAGTGGCCTTGCCGGAGCCTGCGGGGGCTGACACGCCCCCAGGCAGAGCCCCCGCAGGCAGGGCGCTGTTATGAACTTGCCCAAGTGCCCATCTGTGCTCCCCCCACCCCCCTTGTTTCTCTCCCACCCCCCGCCAGAGCCAGAGCTCTCACGTGCCTCCTCCTCCCTCCCTGCAAAGCGCAAAACAACCCCCCACCCCAGTGAAGGCCCCTCCTTGGAAACGAAATCTCGAGGAGGGGCCTGTAGGCTGCCGGGCTGGTGGCATCACCTAAGCGCTCTCTGGGAGGGAGTGAGGTCCAGATGAAGAAGTAGGAATAACGGTGGCCTTTCAGACACCAGCGATTCCCAGCAGGGGTCCCATGGACTGCTACCTTGTCACCAAGGGCCACCTGCCCCACGGCCACACGGGGGGTGACAGTGGCACAGGCTGTCCCGGCTTAGAATTAGGAGGCCGTTCGCTATTCTCCAGGGAGTCATGGCACTGACTTTATGGGGCGGTGGGGTGACCAGAACTCAGAGAGGGCAAGTAACCTGCAGGAGGCCACACAGCCGGGTGTTTGGGGTGGGGTTGCAGCTCTGGTCCGGAGGGGCACGGGGTCTCTGCTGAAAGCCTCTCCCCGCCACCCTGGCCCTCCTCCAGTGCGCAGGCTCCTGAGAGCTGCCTTTCCCTGTGGCTGAGATGAAAGAGAAACAGTACAAGCTTTGGAGAAACCATTTCTGTGAATGGTCCAGTCACCCTCCCTCCAGCACCAGGAGCGGCAGCCCGGCAGGCAGCCAATCGGAAAGGGGCGGCTGCTCCCGCCCTGGGAAGGCCCCGCCCTCTCCTGGGGCTTGGGAATCCCCTCCCCCAGGTCTGCTCACCCCCCCAACCCGAAGCCTGTCCCTCCCTTTACATCCTGTTAAAGGGAACACTGCAGATTTAAACCACAAATTAAATTTTTAATGAAACCGCATAACAGTAGTGCCCGCTGCAGTGCAATATTGATGAGATCACAGTGTCCGGCCGGCGGGAGCTTGCCCTGGAAAGCTTTTTAGGATGTTATGCAATATGGAACCAAATTAATTATTTGCAACAAAGGGATCTGTGTCTCTGTAGTGCTGCTGGAGCCCAGCGAGTGTAAAATGGGAGCTTTCATTGCCGCCAGCTATAAATGGCAGCCCTGGGAAGGAAGCGGTGACTTCACAGACCCAAATACTATGAGTGTGAGGCCCAGATAGAAGGACAGAGCGGTGGGGGGAGAGGAAGCGTGCACGCGTGCGAGACAGAGACGGGGTGGAGAGGCCCCGCCAGGGAGCGGCAGCCTGGGCCTCCAGGCCAGACACTGCAGCAAAACGCAGCTGGTTTCTGGCTCGGAGCTCCCCCACCAAGCTCTGTGAGGCGCCCCTCACTTACAGCAGCAGCAGCGGGGCTGGGCACCTCCGGACTGGTCGGGGAAGGACACTCCCCACGCAGGGAGGCTGGTCCGTGGGGGTGAGGGGGTGGGGGTCCTGAGTCTGGCCATCAGGAGGTGGGCTTCCCTGCAGCCAGGTCTCCATCCTGCTGCATTCCCTCCCAGCCTCACCTGGTCCAGCTCTGATGTGGGTCCCCTTCTACGGGGTGCCCACAGCCCACCCAGGATCTGGAAGGCCTGCCGCTGGATCAAGCAGCCTGGCCCCTCCAGGCCAGTGGAGCTGGGCCCGCAGTACCCTCCCTGGAAGCCACACCCGGGTGCCTGGGCACTTACAGTCAGAGCAGACGGGGGTGGGGGTGGGGGAAGAGCCCACCCCCCAGGCAGGAGCTGGACCTCGGGCAGTGGGAGAGCAGGGAGCTGCTCTCTCCTCCTCAGCTCCCCAGCCCGCTTCATGCCAGCCCACCATTGGTCCTCGCTGTGCTCGTGACCTGGTTTCTGGGCAGGCAGAGAACATTCCTCCTTCATAGCTGAAGAAACCGAGACCCCAGAGGTGACCTGTCTGAGGATTTAGCACCAGTGTGTAGCCTGCACGCGGCTGGCCACTCAGGGCACGTCCAGGGTATCTGAGCAGCCCCCACGCGGCACAGACAGGCCACACTGCCCACCCTTCTCCACTTTCGCTTCAAGGCCAGGGGTTACGGACAGCGGGTGAAGCTGGGGTGTCCCCAGGCTGATCTAAGGGGTAAGGAGACAGAGGCGAGCAGGCCAGCAGGGCCATGTCAGAAGCATGAGGAGGGGAGACAGGGCTGCCGGGCCCCTGCAAAATCACCCAGGACGGCACGGAGGCCAGAGCCCATACGGTCAGCCCTGGAAGTCCCACAGAAGGGACGCCGCTGCCACGCGAGGCGTCCTATTGGGTGTTCTCCGCACCTCCACCCCTGCTCCCAGCCGCACCCCCCGGGTCACGGGGACAGCCTCCCAGCTTGTCTCCCTGTCGTTCAGGGCCAGTGCCGCACCCGTTCCCCACTGAGTGGCCAGAAGAAGCTTTCAGATACAGTCACCTGCACCTCTTACACTGCTGGTGGGAATGTAATGGGGCAGCCACCACGGAGAACTGGATGGAGACTCCCTTAAAAACTAAAAACCTAAAAAACATATGACATAGCAATCCCAGTCCTAGGCATACATCCGGGAAAGATGAAAACGCTAACTTGAAAAGATGCGTGCACCCCCGTGTTCACAGCAGCGCTATGTACAGCAGGCAAGACATGGAAGCAGCCTAAGTGTCCATCAGCAGATGACTGGATAAAGAAGAGGTGGTATAATATAGATACACAATGGAATACTACTCAGCCATAAAGAAGAATGAAATACTGCCATTTACAACAACATAGATGGACCTAGAGATGATCATACGAAGTCAGTCAGAGAAATACAAATACCATATGACATCACTTACATGTGGAACCTAAAAAAGTGATAAAAACGAACTTATTTACAAACTAGAAATAGACCCACAGACAGAAAACAAGCTTATGGTTATCAAAGGGGAAAAAGGAGGAATAAATTAGGAGTTTGGGATTAGCAGATACAAAGTACTATATACAAAATAGATAAACAGCAAGGACCTATTGTAGAGCACAGGGAACTGCATTCAATATCTTATAATAACCTATAATGGAAAAGAATCTGAAAAACTATAAATATATATATATATATCTGAATCACTTGCTGTACACCTGAAACTAACACAACATTGTAAATCAACTATGTGTCAATTTAAAAAAAACACCTGATCCAAACCCTTCTCGTGCAGTCTAGAGCCTTCAGGGTGACCTACAAGAAGGCCCTGCTGAACCCCACGTCCTCCCACTGCTCATCCCACGCTCTGTGCTCAACATGCCCACCTTGCTGCCTCGGGGCCTTTGCACATGCCCCTTTCCTCCCCTAGAAGACCTCTTTGCCCAGACGACTCTAACTCCTGCCTCAGAGCTCATCTTAAACACCGCTCCCTTGGGAAGGTAACCCCGACCCCCTGCCTGGGTCGAGGGTCTGCTGTGTGCTCCACAGATGCCCTGAGTCAGCTTGGTTCTCCCAAAAGCAGAGCCAGAGGCTGGTAGGTGGTTTACCTGTGAAGTGGTCCAGGAAGGAACAGGAGTGCAAGGGTGATGGAGTGATGGAGTTGGCCATGGCTGTGGGCACCTGTGCTTAAGCCCGGGGGACCTCCCAAGACGCCTATGAGCCACCCCAGGACCATCTGCCCGGGAGCACAGAAAGGTTCTTGCCCATCATTCTTTATACCATTGGTCCAGTGTGGCCCCACCCCCCACTTCTGAGCGTGCTGTTAGTGTGCAGAGCAGATTCCTGCCGGGGCAGGGGGAGAAGCCCCAGGGCCGTGAAGAAGCGAGGGCCACCTGGCTGCACTGGGGGCCGGGGGGAGCAGGCCACAGCCTGTTTAGATCTGAGTCCAGCAGTGGCTGCGGTGGGAGGTGAGGCCCAGAGGTGATGGGCGCGCTCCCTGTCACAGCTCCTTGCTGCAAGAATCCCTTGTTTAGGCGGATTTACCCCCACAGGAGGCTGGGGGCAGCTCCTCCTCCCTGTGCCCCGCGCGGCGCCCAGTGCTGTCCTGGCCCGTGGGCAGCACCGAGTAAAGGGCCCCGTTAGAAGGAATAAAAATGGATGCTCACTTCCCTCCCGGCTGGAGATGGACGGGCTGACCAGGAGCCATCAGGGAACACGGCGCAGGGTCCTCCGGGAGGTCGTCCTCCTCACCCCCGGCAACGAGCCTCAGGGACAGTCACAGCTAAGGCCAGCTGGCTTGGGGGACCCTGCCCGAGTCACTGTCAGCCAGCGGGGCTGGTCCTGAGCTGGGGTGGGCTGGACGGGTGAGGGTGGCTCTGGCCGGTTTCCTGCACGTTCCTGAGGCAGCACGGCCTCCTAGGGCACTGGGCTGTCTCTGTGCACAGCAAACAGTGGAACAGGAAGTGAAAACCTTCCCCAGAAGGAGGCTTTGTGACCCCAAGACATCCCAACAGGATGTCAGGATTCGTTCTTTTGTATTCTTCCCACCACATGACAGTTTAAGATTTCTCCTCTCTGCCCCACTCCTCACTCACACACACACACTCACACACACACACTCTCACACACACAGAACGGGTGTTTGAGGAGGGCCCCTCTCCCAGGAGCTCCTGTTTCATCCTCATGACATGCCCACACCCGCAGGATCTGAGAGGTTTGGACACTAACTCTGACTCAGGATCACGAAAAAAAGAGGTGGGTGCACAGTCCCCCTGCTTCCTGCCCGTCACATCAGCTCCCCTCCTGGCTCGGAGACCCTACCTGGGCCGGACCAGTGCGGCCAACAGCACCATGATATCACTCCACTAACCACCACCACCACGTGCCCACTGAGTGAGCCCCGCCCCGCTGGGTGCCTCCTGTGCGCCACCTGACATCCTCCTCACGTCCATCCAGAGTCTCGCAGCTGGTGGCCAAGGCCGTGACCCTGGAGCCCACGTGCTGGGCTCCTTTCCTGCCCAACATGCCTCACCCAGCCCCAGAGGGTGCCCACTGCATCGTTCTGATGTTGGCGTTCAGGGTAGGGGGTTGGCCAGAAAGTCGCTCACAGGTTCATGCTTCACCCCAGCCAGACAGCACCTCAGAGGGATCTTAACACAGCTGCTGGCGGCGGAGGCCAATGTTTTAAGAAGGTGCGTGAAATTGAAACATGAAACCAGGAAAATTCTAAACATCAACTGTTAGAAGCTCAGCTGGGAGGCTCTCGCACCTCCACTGTCTGGAGTTCCCGGCAGCACACAGCAGGCGCTGGAAGAATGTTTGCCGAATGAGTGAATGAATGAATGAATGAATGAGTGGAAACAGAAGGCCAGGTCTTGCATGACTGGAGTGAGCTGTGCTGCTCAGGCCAAAGCACTAAAACACAAGAAGCCTCGACCGCCTTATCTGTAAAATGGGGGAAATCGAACAGCAGGACAGCCCACTCCGAGCTGCCTCACAGGTCCCCCGAGCCCGGCGGGGAACAGGGGTGCTGGTTCGCACTGTGGCCTCTGGTGCGCTCGCAGTGCCCAGGGCCGTCGGCTCCTCCCCGAGCTGGCGGCCTGCAGCCTCAGTCCAGCGAGCCCAGGCCCCAGGGCAGGAGGCTTGTGAGCCCGGAGCCCACGCTCCCCCACCCCAGGTACGAGTGATGGCATCCAGGCACAGACTTTGTAATATCTGTGATCCCTCGCCGGTACATACCATTTTTATTCTGAAACACTTTTACGCCTCAACTCGCTTTATATTTCATATGCCCTCTCCTGGCGTTTGGCAGATGGTGAAATTGATGTGGAAGGACAGGCGGGCTGGCGGCCCCGGAACCCACCCCACCAGCCAGATGCCGGGAGCTCGAGGGAGCCAAACAGAAGGACACAAACGGGTTTCGGGGTGGGGGCTCCGGGGTCAATCCAGACCTGGCTTTCCAATTTACTAGCTCCGTTGTCAGGAGGGCAGGGAAGACAGTGCTGCGAAGCACTTTGGCGTCCGGTACCTGACAGCATCACTCTCGATTAGAAACCCTAACTGATGGTCCCTTGAACAGGGGTCCTGGGTGCGCTCCTGCGCCCTCTTCCTGGGTGGCCTCCCCACTGACCGGCTGTAGCTCCACTGTCCTCGGGGTGCCCCTGGGCCCCGTCATCAGCCCCAATCTCCCTCCTGACCTGCAGCCCCCGTCGGCTCAGGACCAGTCATCTCAGCGGACAGTATGGAGCATCTACTGGATGCTGGGTTGGGGGCCAAGCACCTGGACCTCATCATTTTAACCTCCTCCTGGCTGTCGAATAGCCACGTCAGACGCGACATGTCCCAGGGTGAACTCGTGGTCCCCACCTCCCTGCAGACTCTCCCCTCCTCAGTGGGTGGCATCACCACCCCCTCGCCCCAAGCTGGAAGAGCCAGGAAGCTTCCCAGTTTCCTTCCCTCTGCTCACTCCTCACACCCAAGTCATCACCACCGCCTGACGATTTAATCTTCTCAAATGTTCTCAGACCCATCTCTCTCACCCTGGCTCCTGCCGCCACTTCCTTCCCACCCCCCATCAGCCAGCAGCAGCCTCTCAGTCGGTGTCCCCCTCAAGTCTGCCCTCCCAGGCAGAACCTCCCACACTCGGGACAGCAGCTGTGCCTTCCTGCCGACAGGACCAGCTCGTGGCTCCTACCTTGGCAGCCCTCGTCCAAGCCTTCTCCTGCCCTGCCCTACACTTCACCCTTCAGAGATGGAAGACGGCCCCTCCCTCTACGCAGGCCCCTCACCCCCACCCCCACCCCCAGCACCGCCTGCGCCAGCCACCTCCCCCGGCTCATCCCTCAAGACCCTGCTCTGGGATCGTCTCCTCAGGAGACCCCCTGGCTGCTCAACCCCTCCAGCCCTGGAGGTGGGCCACCCGTCTGCGCGCCAGGCCAAGCGCCCTCAGGATGGAGAGACAGCTGTGTTCATCCCTGGCCCCGGCACCCGCCGGCTCCTCCATAGATGCTCTGGAAATATTTGCTGAACTGAGAGCAAACGCGATGGATATTTACTCTGTACTGAGTGCCCACGGTTCTGCCTGGTGCCAGAAACCCCTGCTTGGAGAAAAGTGAGAAGAGCTTTCCCCAAGATGGGAAGGGCTCCAGTCCGTGCCTGTAGCTTCTGTGTGTTGGGGTCAGCAAGTTACAGGTCAAGAGCGCCTGTTCCCCACCCTGATCCCAGCGCTGGGCTCGGTTCAGAAGTGGGGGAGGCCACTCAGGCCTCCGTGCTGGGCAGGCTGGGTCGGCGGCTGCCCAGGGTGGCTCAGAGGAAGGGGGCCCTCGCAGTGGAAAACCCCTCAGGGTGCAAGGAGTCTAAGGCCCGGTGGTGGGGACCCAGTTGTCCGACACTAATGACCACAGCCCGGGACTGGTCAGCCCCCACGTGGCAGCCACGAGGTTAGTGCTGTTCACATGAGGGGCATGAACTTGAACAGCCTGTGGTGAAGCAGGGGCAGCAGGTGGGGAGCTCCCTGTGCAGAGTCCAAGGACCCAGCCTGACCTGCCTCCACACAGGCTTTGGGCAGGATAGGCCACCGTCCCTTTTCGAACCTCCTCTCTGCCGCCCTGTCCTGTAGGTCTGGCAGCTCTTTCCCGGCCTGGGGGCAGGGGGTGCCCTGTGCTGGGCAGAGAGAAGGCTGAGTGGGAGCACAAAGACCAGAGCTCTGCCGTCACCGAACATGTGGGAGACCCCTGACGTCCCTCGGCTTCCTTGTCTGCCAAGTGAGGACGACGGCCCTGCCTTGCCTGAGGAAGGCAAGTGAATGAAAAGGGCTTTGCGAAGGACAGTTCCTTGTTTGCAAGACAGGGCTACTACTGCAGGGGTGTCCGAGAAGAGGGCAGAGGGGACAGCTCTGGTGGGGCCTCTCCCCCAGCTAAGCTGGACAGCAGGGACCTGTCCCCATCACACCAGCGTGGCTGGTGGGTGGGGCCTGTCAGGAGCAGAGCAGGACATGTCCCCGCACATGTAAAACCCTGCCTTGTTCTCCCATCCGAGGCGAGATGCCAGATCACCCAGCAGGGCCCATGGAATGTCCTCCACAGCGATGCAGACCAGACTCTTGTCTGAGGTGCCCACCGTGTCCAGAGCTGGATCTGTGGGAATCCCTGCCCTCTCCTCTTCCCAGATGGGGTCCCCAGGCCTTGCCTCACCCTACCCCTCCGCTCCCCAGTCTCTTCCCTGCAGGGGCAACTATTTCAAAAGACAGAGTGGACGCCCCCTGCTGGATGGGCTCAGAGTCCAGTGGTGGGTGGGCCCTGTGCTGGGTCCATCACCCTCCCAGCCCCTGCCTGTGGCCTCTCAGCACCCACCGCGCGCCCCCCTACTGCCTGCCAAAGAGGGGAGCTCTGCCCTGCTCTAGACCAGCTCATGGCCTTGGCCCTCGAAGAGAACAGAGTCAGGAGATAGAAACCACAGGACGAGTGAGGTCCTGGGCACAGCTCAGGCTTGAGCACCCTCCCTCCGCGACACTGGTGCCCCCAGAACGCTGCCTGACCCACCGTTAGTCTTCCTGTGCCTGCCTTTCAGCGCAGGCCACAGCCCGGGGCCTCGGGCCACGCTTCCCCACTGGCCCCCTTTGCTCCCCCTGCTCGGAGGTTCTCCTCCCCCAGCCCCCCAAGTCTAACCCCTGAAGGCCTCTCCATCCTCTTCCTGGTTGGCTCCCGCTGCCTGCTACATCTGCACGCTGACTGTTAAACACAGCCGTCATTAAAATTTAAATTACACACACTTACAATTATCTAAATTATATTGAGCACAAAGGTAATACGTAGTCAGAACTCATCACTTCCTAATTATTTCTGTTACATTTGACTATTATCTGTGCGTTTTAGGTTATTTACATCTATTGATACCCTGAGGTGGGAAAACCATACAATCATGTGACGCTGCCTCATCTCCTCCCACCCACGCTGCACGTGCACACGGCACTCCCCCCTCCCAGCCCCCCTCCCCGCGGCGGTTTGGGTACCGGGTATGGGACTCCAGCCAGACCCGGGGAACCGCATGTACACACAGGAGGGGGCCCCTGCATCCCCTCTCCGTCTGACCAGGCAGCTAGTCAACTTGGGGTTCCTCCTCTGAGGGTTGGGCAAGGCGGCCCTTCATTCGATTGTCTAGCCTTCCAAACTCTAGGGAGGGAGAGGAAGCCGCAAACACGACCAGGGTCGAATCTCGCCTGCCCTGGGTCCTGGGACCAGTTACAAGGATTTGAAGAAGGCAGAGAGAGACGCAGTCGAGTGCCCTCCCCTCCCCCCGCCACCTGTCTGAGTAGAGCCCGCGTGTCTGCGCAGGTGTCCCGCAGAGCGCCTTCTAGCGGACGCCGCGCTCCGCAGAGGTCGCCCGCGGGACCAAAGGGTCCGGGCCCTTGACCGTCCGACGTCCCCTCCCCTTGGGGCTCCGTACTTCCCTCCCAGCATCCCCAGCACCCCAGGACGTTGCCCCAGGGCCCCTCCTCCCCTTCTGACTCAGTCTACTCCATCCTGTGGGGATGGGCAGGGGCGGTTGGGAAGTTGGCCCTCAGTGCCCAAGTGCCGAGGTGCCAACCGCCGATGTCTCCCCTGGCGGTAAAAGCCCAAGTCCCTGCCTTGTGTCCGGGCAAGCGTCCGCTGCTCCTGGGGCCCCGGACACGAGGGTCGGCCTAGGGTTCCTGCTCCGTCCACACAGCCCGCCCCGGCCCCTCTGGGCTCCTCTCCCGCGCCCACGCGATCTCTGCGCCCGGGATAGCTTCGCTCCCAGGGTCCCGAGGGGAACAGCCTCCGACTAAACGGCAGGGAGGTCACCCCATCCGGTCTCGGGTTGGGAATGGGGGCAGAAGCTCTCGTGTCCCTCGCACAGGTGATTCCTCCTGAGTTGCGTGCTGGCCTGGGGCTCTCGGGTCACAGACCCACGTGGGACACTAGTGGCCAGCCCCCTCCCGCGGCCTGGGGCCGGGCCGTGAGCCGCAGCAGGTCTCAGCGCTCCGAAGTGGGCGAGTGCAATCGCCGTGGGGGAGAGCCCCGCACAGCCCCCGACTGTGGCGCGCCGAGCCCAGGACAGCCGCGTGCGGGCCGCGGGGTCCCTCTGGCGCCGGGAAACGGAGGCCGTGGCACACGCAGGACGTGTAGGGGCCGCGCAGGTTCGCATCTCCAGGCTCCGGGAGGGCTCAAGGCTGAAATGCCCAACAAAGGGAAGCGCGGAGAGCCCCGGGGACAGGGGGTGGGAGAAGGCCGACGAGAGGAAGGAGAACAGGGCTTCCCAAAAAAGTCTCTATAGAGCTGGCTTTATCTTCCACCCATGGGGCAGGAGGCCAGCCCCACAACACAGAGCTGCCCGTGGGTCCCTCCGAGCAAAGACTCACACGTTGTCAACAGCTGGGCCATCGCAGTGTGCGGAAGCTGCAGCATGAAGGGCTCGGGGTGTGGGACGCGGGTGTCAGCGGGGCCGCACGGAACATGACTCTAACCCTGGCTCGACCTCGCCCCAAGCCGGATCTCGGAGTCTTGGAGCCTCAGTGCCCTCCTCTGCACACTGGGAGCTTGGAGCGGTGGCTTCCCAAGCGCTTTTGGCTCTGATCCTCATTTGGGGGCCAGGGGCCCAGGCCCCGGGTCAGGAGCCCCGGACAGGGCGCCGGAAACTGGACGGGAATCTGCGGTGCTGCTGCCCAGAAAAATGGCGCCAATGTGTGGGTGGGTGAGTTGGGTGACTACGAGCAACGTGCCATTGTGTGGAGCTCCGCAGGTGGGACACCCCCCTCCCAAGGCCCGGGCCCCCTCCGCATCAGCGGAGAAGTGGGAAGAGCTGGGATGCATGGTGTCCAGAAAACCCAACACCCACACGGACACATAGACATGGACACAGGAACGGACCCCTACTCGCATACGGACACACAAAGACGTGCCTTCACGTCTCCGCGATGCGAAGGCGCTCGGGGAGCGCGGAAGGGTCCGCCCATGGGGCCCCCTCGCAAGCGCGGAGCCTCCCCCGGGGCTGCAGGGAGCGTCCAGCCCCAGCGGCACTGTCTGCCCGGAATCAAGCCGGCTTCGCTGGCAGGAAAGGCTTAATTCGCTAGGGATGCCTCCGAGAAGTGCCCGCCTGCCCCGCCGGCACGAGGTGGGGGATGTCATTCCCAGGAGACGTTGCCAGTCCCCAAAGCTCGGAGCTGAGGTGGGGGGGGGGAGCGCGGGAGAGCCACGAACGAGGTGGTGGGGAAGCCCCCAGACCCAGGGTGGATAGCATCTTTTCAGCTCCACATGGACAGCTAAGAAACATGGAGCGGCCTCGCGACCCCCTCTTGGGACTTAGCGGCGCCGCGAGGCTCCGCTCCCCTCAGCTCCCTCCCCTCTGCTCCCCTCCCGGAGGTGTCGACGACTTGAGTCCTTGGGGACCCGGCTCAGACCCCTCAAGTATTCAGTGCGGCCAAGCGGCTTGAGCCGAATTCTGTCGCCCGGGTCCGCCGTGGCCTCCCACCCGCCCCGAGCCTCATCGGAGCTTTGGGGACACTACGAAGGTGCCCCATCCAGAAGTCCAAGGCCTGGGCCGGGGTCCGGCCCACCCTTCTCTTCCCAACCCCCCGACACCCCCCCCCCCGCGCCTTCGGGGAAGCGGCGCTGGCTGGGGCGGGGGCGGGCCGGTGGGAGGGGGGTGGCGGGAAGGCCGCGGCGGCGCCAGGGGGTTGGGAGCGACGAGACAGGAGGAGGCTCCCCCACGGCGCGCCCCTGCGACCCCAGCCGCTCAGCGGGCCCGGCCACAGACAATTAAAGCGGGATTCCTCCCCCGCTGACGTCGGCAGCGCCGAGGCCCCTCCCGCGGTGGCATAAAAGGCGCGGGCTCCGCAGCGCAGGCGGCAGTGGGGGCCGGACAGCGCGGCGGTGCGGACTGCGCGGCGGAGCAGCGAGCTGCACGGCGCCCAGAGCGCGGGCCGCCCGCCGAGCCCCAGCCGAGCCGAGCCGGGCCCGGAGCGCCGGGCCCCAGCGCCCGCAGCCATGCCGGCCGGCCGCGCCGCGCGCACCTGTGCGCTGCTCGCCCTCTGCCTCCTGGGCAGCGGGGCCCAGGATTTCGGGCCGACGCGCTTCATCTGCACCTCGGTGCCCGTGGACGCCGACATGTGCGCCGCGTCCGTGGCCGCCGGCGGCGCGGAGGAGCTCCGGAGCAACGTGCTGCAGCTCCGCGAGACCGTGCTGCAGCAGAAGGAGACCATCCTGAGCCAGAAGGAGACCATCCGCGAGCTGACCACCAAGCTGGGCCGCTGCGAGAGCCAGAGCACGCTGGACGCGAGCGCGGGCGAGGCGCGGACGGGCGGCGGCCGCAAGCAGCCCGGCTCGGGCAAGAACACCAACACCATGGGCGACCTGTCTCGGACGCCGGCCGCCGAGACGCTCAGCCAACTCGGGCAAACTTTGCAGTCGCTCAAAACCCGCCTGGAGAACCTCGAGGTCCGCGCGCGCCGCTCTTCCCCCTCCGGCTCGCGCGCCCCTCTGCCCTCCCCTACCTCCATTCCCGATCCGGCCCGACACCCCCCACCCTGGCCTCGGCCGGGTGCCGAGGCCCGGCTGGGGCCTCCCCAGGCTGGCGGGGCCGCGCAGACCGCCACTTGCCCGAGCTCCCCGCCAGGCCGCCCCCGCAGTCGCCCTGAGGGGACCGCGCCACGGGCCTCCCGGCACGGTCCCTGCTGCGCGCGTAACGATATGGTTTCCCCTCGCCCTTGCACCCTCGCAGCAGTACAGCCGGCTCAATTCCTCCAGCCAGACCAACAGCCTCAAGGATCTGCTGCAGAGCAAGATCGATGACCTGGAGAGGCAGGTGCTGTCTCGGGTGAACACTCTGGAGGAGGGCAAGGGGGGCTCCAAAAACGACACCGAGGAAAGGGTCAAGATCGAGAATGCCCTGACTTCCCTGCACCAGCGGATCAGCGAGCTTGAGAAAGGTAACAGTCATGGGGGGTTGGTGGCAGGCTGCCTGTCTCGGCTCCCTGGCCCAGAGGGACCCTGCCTCTGGTTTTGGCTTCCTGCATAACTCAACTCCATCCTGTAAAAGCCCTGAGCTCCTCCATCCCTCCAGCCCCATCCCTGCCCCAGGTTCTCCAGTTGGTGTTCCTGGCAGGGCTGGGGTGCCCTGGGCTCAGGACGTAACGGAAGCAGAGAAGGGAAGCAGAGTGAGGAAGGGAATGCCTGGTGTCCCCCCCCCAATACCCTCCCTGACACACTCACAAATTCGCAGGGTTTTTTAAGTCTGATTTGTTTAATCTTCAGCAACTTTGCACTGTAGCTGTGGCCGGCCCAAGTCCTCCCTGGCTAAGAAAGCCTGGCTTTAGCCAGCCAGTCCCCATTCCCGGCAGAGAGCAGGGCACGGGCTGGGTCTGAGTCCTCCCTGTCCTCAGCAGATTTGGGCCCCGAGCAGGTTTCCTCCCAGCCCCTTGATGCCCCTGGCGTCCTCTGAGGATTTCCGGGTCCCCTTCCCTGCCCTGAGCACACCCCCGCGGTTTTCTCTTCTGAGTGACCCAAGCCCAGGCATCTTGCGAGCCCCATGGTTCCTGAGTCGCCATCTCCAGCTGGCCCCAATCTCGCCCCGGGCGCACGGATGAGCTCAGGAGGCTCAGCCTTGAAGTTGCAGAAACCAAACAAGGTTGTAAAAGGGTGGGGGGTACTGCCGGGCTCCGAGCAGGGCCACGTGACCCTTCTCGACCGCAAAGTGTGCTGGATGGATTTAAACAGTGCCATCTTAAGGCACGTTATGTAACTGAAAAACAGATCGGGGAAGGGAGGAGGGAGGGAGGGAAAGAGGGGAGACCGGGGAAATGAGAAACACCCCCTAAAGAGGCCAGGGGTTAGATCTGCTCCAAGGGCAGGGGGCTGCCAGCCTGAGCTGTAGGGGAAGCTCTGAGGGGGCCAGCTCTGCTCTGTTCCCTGACACCTGGCTTAGAGGAAGAGGGTGGGGTTGCTGGCTCAGCAGGACGCCTTCTAGAAATAATTCTTGGCCTGGGGGTGCCGGTTGAGTGCTGGGCTCCCTGGCAGCGCCCGCTGTCCATGCTGGAGCTGGTGGGTGTGTGTCCCTGGCTCTGGGCCTGGTGCCCGTGCCCACTGCTGGGCAGGACTGTTTTGCCTGAAGTCAGTCGCACACGCCCGGGGCCACAGCCACAGAGCGTGCGGGCGGGGAGAGGGCGGACAGGCATCCCCTGGAGACCTCATGGCAGCTGGCTGCCTGGCGGCCGTGTAGAAAGGGAGGCTGTGGGGCCGGGAACCTGATGTTTCAGGAAGCACACAGGAAGTTCGCCGTGAGGGTTCGTGGCATCACCCTCAAAGCAGTTGCCTTGGGGGACCCTGGCTCCAGGGCCTCCTCCCGGCTCCCTGCTGTCCTGCCCTCTGCAGGGGGCTAGACAGAGTTGCTGGAAGGGCCTCAGAGGGGACAGCTCTCCCTCCGGTAGGGTGCATGGGCTTCTGGAAACAACCCGAGTCCTCATGGCACGTCAGCTGGGCCAGATGAGTGAGCAGGGGCTGCTGAATGCCCTGGCCTCGAGGGAGTTGTGACGGGCAGCGGGGCCTGGTTGTCTTGGGTGAGGATGCAGGAGCACCGGCAGCATCCTGGAATCAGGTCAGGCTCCCTCCCGGAGGGGCTGCTCCGAGGGGAGCTAGCCTCTTTCTTGGCAGGGAGAAGACCTCCTTCCTCTGCGGCCACACCTTCGAGGGTTGCTTTACAGCGTGTGCACCCACCCACTCCCTGCCCACGCCCGCTGCCCAGACTGAGTGCAGATGCTCACAGCCCACTACACATAGGCGGCTCCCCACACCCCCATCCCAGCCTCCCCACGGGGGCTGCCATGTGGGAGCCAGCCCCAGGGTGCAGAGACCTTGGATCAGCTCTCTGGTCCCGGCCCTATGCCCTGGGGCAAGGTGCTTGACCTCTCCAAGCCTCCCTCTTGGCATGTACAGAATGCAGAGGGTCTGCTCTGTCTGCGTCACGGAGCCTGGCAGGGGACAAGCCTGCTTCAGAGACTGGCGCTTTGTCGAGGCGCAGGTGTCAGGACTGTGTCCCGTCCTTCCCAGGTCAGAAGGACAGCCGCCCCGGAGACAAGTTCCAGCTCACATTCCCACTGCGGACCAACTACATGTACGCCAAGGTGAAGAAGAGCCTGCCTGAGATGTACGCCTTCACGGTGTGCATGTGGCTCAAGTCCAGCGCGGCACCAGGGGTGGGCACGCCCTTCTCCTACGCGGTGCCCGGCCAGGCCAACGAGCTGGTCCTCATCGAGTGGGGCAACAACCCCATGGAGATCCTCATCAACGACAAGGTAGAGCCCCACCCACCCCGGGCTGCCGGGGCGGGTGTGGGCGGCTTGAGCTATGCGGCCTCAGATGCTTCTGTGGCCCCGGGAGAAGAGAGGCCTGGGAGAGATGGGGAGGGGCACCCTCGCCTCCTTCCACGAGCAGGGTAAAGCTGGAGCCCTTCCAGACAGAGGCCTCCTGAGTTGGGGGCGACGGAGGATGACCCAGGGGGCCAGTCCATCCAGCATATCAAACCTGACTGCTCTCCCCAGCCGGCCTCGGAGCTGGCTTTGCTCCTCCGTATTGGGGGGACCATAGATGCCCTGGGGTGCGAAAGGTGCCCTGAGAGGTTCTTCCTGAGTCCAGGTCTGTCTGCTCAGCCCCGTACCCCTGGGAGGGGCCGGGTCTGCGCGACCCTGTGACAGGGGTGCCCTTTCCCTCCAGGGAAGCCGTCTCTGTCTTGGCCCTCCGCGGGCTGTGGAATTCGCTGCCAGCTCACAAGCGCCCTCATCTCTATGCCAGCTGTGGTAGTAAATGTCTAAAACCTGAGCTGGGAGTTGGATTCCAAGCCCTTGTTCTTGACGTCTTGCCCAGAAAGAGCTCTGCCTTTCCGGGGCCCCGTCTCCCCAAGTTAAGATGGTGTGAGGGTTCTTTTGTCAGCTGCGGCAGCCTCCCTGCCCAGAACATTAAGGGTGAGGGAGATTCCAGGTCAGAGGCTGGTCTGAGAATTAAGAGGCATGTGCCAGCTCCCCTGGCATCTCTGCAAAAAGGCTGGGCAGGTTATAGACCCAGAGGATCTGGTGATTACAGATGGAGCGTTGGAAGAGAGAGCAGAGGCCCAGAAAACGGCCGTGAACTCAGCCCCCAGGGGTGGCCCTCTCCATCAGAGGCCGCGTGTCCTGGGCTCACCAAGAGGGAGGAGGGCGAGTAGGAGCGAGGGGACTGTGTGTTCAGATCGATCCTGCGAGCCCCCTGGCAGCGCATCCCGTTTCCTTTGTGACGCTGGGACCCGTCCACAGATGGGGCCGCCAGATGATGAAGTCTGGGGGGGGGGGCAGGTGCTGCGAGAAGTCAGCTGCAGTGCTTGATGTGACTGGAAGCGCGTGTGAGTAACGGCCCGACTGGTAACCGGGGACGATCGTCAGTTCTGATCGTGCCCCTGGGTGCCGCTCTCCTCCCCAGGTGGCCAAGCTGCCCTTCGTAATCAACGATGGCAAGTGGCACCACATCTGCATCACCTGGACCACCCGGGACGGGGTCTGGGAAGCCTACCAGGACGGCACCCAGGGAGGCAACGGCGAGAACCTGGCGCCCTATCACCCCATCAAGCCCCAAGGCGTGCTAGTGCTGGGCCAGGAGCAGGTGCTGGCCATGGGGGCCGGGAAGGGGGGGCCGGCTGCAGGGGGAGGAGCCCCAGAAGCAGAGACCAGCCAGAGAAAGGGGAGTGGGGCTGTTGGGAGAGAGAGCGGAGAGAGGCAGCGGGGAGCAGGCGGTCGGGAGGAGGAGAGAGAAGTGGTCTCCCCTGAGCAGGAGCCGGGGAAGCAAGGGACGCAGCAGTCTGGGCAAAGCCCTGCCCCGGGCGGGCTCTCTCAGGAAAGGCCACAGGAGCGGGCTCTGGCCTCAAGGCTCTCCACCGCTTTCCCGACAGCAGCAGCCATGCTCTCTTCAGCACCGGAAGGCCAACTGTACATTTAGGGATGCATAATCTATTTCCTGCAAGTGACTTGTCTCCACTGGGCACCCAGGAGGGAAGGGCAGGCAGGAGAGCCCAGGCCTTCTGTTCTCATTGTGCGGCCTTTGCTGGCAGAGAGTGACATCTGAGTTCCTCGACGAGAGGCGGGGGGGATGGGGGGCCCCCAGGCCCTGCTCCCATGGTTGTCCACTGCCCCGGCTGACCCCTCCCACCCTGGGCCCCTCACAGGCGCCCCCAGGAGCTCTGCCTCCAGGGAGAGGGGAGCAGCCTCTCTGCTTTTCCTGAGCTCCCCGTGGCCAGGGGGGACCAAAGCATAGCTGAAGACCCAGAGACAGGGAGACAGGTACCCGGGGTGGACGTGAGAGCCTGTCCCCCAGGGGTGCCCTCCTGCTAGGCCCCCACCGCTGTGACCCCCACCCTCATCCTCTGCTTTTCTCTGAAGGACACTCTGGGTGGTGGGTTTGATGCCACCCAAGCGTTCGTGGGCGAGCTGGCCCATTTCAACATCTGGGACCGCAAGCTGACCCCGGGGGAGGTGTACAACCTGGCCACCTGCAGCACGAAGGCCCTTTCCGGCAACGTCATCGCCTGGGCTGAGTCCCACATCGAGATCTACGGCGGAGCCACCAAGTGGACATTCGAAGCCTGTCGCCAGATCAACTGAGGCCCTGGGCCGGAATGAGCCTCCGTCCCGGGCCGGCCCCCCGCCTCCTCCTGCTTGTGCGGTGATGATCCGTCGTCTCCTCTTCTCTCCCTCCCCCCCAGGAATGACTCCAGGCCCTCGCCCTCGCGCACGCGCACACAGCCTGGGCTCGTCCTCGCGCAGGGAAGCAGGCCCGGCTCCCACCTGTCCCCGAGGCACCCCCCCTCTCCGGGAGCGCGCACTGTTTCTCAGGCACGCCCCGTTCACCTCGAAAGCCAGCGGCTGCCACGTGAACGATGCACACGTAGGTGAGAGGACGCGTGTGTGTGTGTGTGTGTGTGTGTGTGTGTGTGTGTCTATGAGCGTGTGTCTCTCGGGGAGGCCTTCTCTTTTAAAATGGTATCTCGTTTCTTCTTTGTGGCTTTGGGAAATCTCACAACTGGTCTGCTATCTGTATTTGCCAATGGGGGCTGCCCGCGTGCCTTGGGGCTGGTGCAACTTCTTCTGCAATGCATCCGTCTTTGTTTGCAAATCTATTCCAGAGCAACAACTCTCTATGTTGATAAAATAAATGTCTTTTAGCAGTTTGTTAAAGGCCAGGGCCTCTCCATGGAGAACTTGTATTTTGTTGTAGAGGTGACCTCTTCTCCAAAGGGTTGAAGGCACGTGGCACCATGCACTTGGAGAGGGCAGAGGAGGTCAGGCCGGCCCCAGGATCCGGGTAGTCCCCCAGCCCCAGCGCCTGGCCTGTGTCCTACGGCTGGTGTCCGAGGGCGGCGCGGGGCTGGGGAGGCTGGCCTGCGTGCCCAGCTCGGCTGGCTCAGGCCCCCCATCCCACCTGTGGCCCTCAGCCTTCTCGCCTCCCTGCACTCGGCAAGGTCGGGCTCTGTCTTTCCCTTCAGCTGCCAGCTGCCGCCCCCCCAGAGAGAGGAGCGTCCCACCCAAGGCCCAGGAAGCCAGAGCCCCTCCCTCGCCTCTGGCAGTGGGAGGCCAGAGGCTTCAGAGGGTCGGCTCAGGGGTGGACCTTTTAGACTGGGAAACCCGCACTCTGATTAAGACCCTGCCCCACACGGCCAGTGGATGGGCGGGTCCATGGTAACTCTGACAGCCATATTCTTGCCACACACCCGGGCCCACGTGAGCTGGCTTGGCGAGTCCTCCAAGGGGGCAGGGGACCTCTTGTGGGGAGCCAGGCACGGCCAGGCTGGGGCCTGAAACCCATTCCCCCATCTTACAGGGCTCAAGCCCTGAAGCAGCCCCCAACCTGTCACCAGCTGGTGACACAGACCCAACCAGTGTCCAGAGGCTTGGACTTTTTTCCCATGAAAAACAAACATATACGTCTCCTCCTAGTCCTTCCAAGGTGGGGAGAAAAACACGTGTGCGCGCGCGCGCGCGCGTGTGTGTGTGTGTGTGTGTGTCTGTGTGTGTGTGTTGAATGAGAGGGAAGAGCATTCAGACGGATCACGCCCAAGGAGGGCGATCTCCCTGCTTTGTCGCACCATCTGGGGGTCGCACACCCCGAGGGCCACCTGGACTCTCGCCAGGAGTCTAATTAGCAAAAGGCTGGCAAGTCTTTCAAGAAATTCTCCTGCACTGCCTGGCTCATCTACAGCTGCAGACATTTCTTCAGGAGGAGCAGGTGTTCCCGTCTTCTGTTCCTTCCAGGGGCACCTGTCTCCTGAAACGCAGGTCCGTGTTGTGTCGAAACCCAGTGCATCTGTGTGCATCTGTGCTGGTGTCTCTGTGTCGGTGTCCGCGTGGGTGTCTGCACGGTACCCTGTCACCGTTCTGCAATGCCTCCCTCTTGTGCGGAGCGCGCAGTGCAGGCGCCCGGCTGCGCATTGTGGCTCAACAGTGGCTTTTCCTGAGACCATTGTGCTTCATCGGAGCCCGTCGGGCTGTGGCGTCTGTGGATCTGCAGGGATCTTCTCTGTTTGCATGTTCCTCGGGGTGGCGTGTCCCGTGCTTCCTCAGTCCGATGTGTGTTCCCCTGCCTGCATGAACTGCTCTGGTTCTGTGTTGTGTGCTGAGTGCCACCCATCGTTCTGTGACCATCCATGTAGCTACCAGGAAAGGCTGAGTAAGCAAGCCAAGGGTGTCGGAGGAGGTCAGGGGAGAGGTCGAGTCCCTCCCCTTCTCCCCGCTGCCCAAACACACCAAGTATTTTTAACATGTAGGTTGAGAGCAAGCCGAACAATCCCCGTAGTCGGGAGAGAGCGAGAGCTTGGAACCCACCCCCCAACCAGATCGGCCCCACCCCTCACTTCAGCCATCTCGGAGCTGTAGGCAAGGCCCAGAGCGTGCTAGGTGCTCTCCGTCGGCACCTCCCACCAGCCCCTGCAGATCTCATGGACCCCAGACCACCTTCTGCCCCAGTGGGCGCGGTGGGAGCTGTCCGTTCAGGACCACAAGCCATCCTCTGCCCTAACCAGAGATGGGCAGAGCCCACCCCAGATGCATACACCTGCGTCCCTTTGGCCTCCCCAACCCCTCCACTCCCCCCGTGGTGCCAGGGACAGAAGCGGATGTTTGACTCCCTCCCCGCCCGACTGGAGCCTGTGCCAAGCCCCCGACTCCCTCACTGTGTTAACACTTGGCACTTTGCCCACCCCGAGAAAGGCAGACAGCCACAAATCTAATCCACATAGTTCCCATCTACTCCTTAATCTGATGGATGTTCCCTCTTGCACTGAATAACACATGCCTATCTCAGGTAAGCCGTTTTATAAAATACGAAGATAAAAAAGCACTGTCGAGACAGTGTTTGCTTCTGCCGAGCTGGTGTCCCGCAGCTCCCTGGGTGTCCGAGGTGGGAGAGTGGCCGACAGGCTCTCCGGGCCCCTGGGGGGTTAGATCCCACTTGAATCGTAAGCCTTCTTGCTTTTGATAACACAGTATTGTTTCTCTTACTCTAGAAGAAAAAGTTTATTACCAAACAAGAGTATTTTTATGAAAGCAAAGGACAAACCTATAAATTAACTCAACCTATATCTCCCTTGAAAATACTTTTCAGGCTCCTCCAAAATGTAGAACTGAAAGCATGTATTTTGGAAGAAAGAAATACATTTTGTATGCTTTCTGTTCCTTTTGTAGATTCACAGTTTATTTTCTAAGACTGCAAAGATCACTCTGTCACCAGCCCTGGGACCTGAGACCAAGGGGGTGTCTTGTGGGCATTGGCATGAGGGTCAGTCATTCCAGTGAACTCCAGAGGGGGGCCACCTGTTCTTAAAGGCGTGTTGGGGACCAGGCTGTACACTGGCCACTGACAGTGGCCCCTCTGTCTCGGAGCCGACTTGTTAGTGGGATGAGCTAAGGACCTGATTATCAGTTCCAACCCTGACAGAAGAAACGAGGGTAATCGATTGTAAACAATAAGATGACAGTATCCTTTGTAATCTTATGGCAACCAAAATGTGGCTTAACGCAGTCGTGGTCTCATCTCTTAAAACACAGCGTGTAAATTTATTCAATTAACGATGGGAAACCTACCACTTCCGTGTACGGCGGACTTAAGTGCCATTTGTTGAAGGGGAACAAGCCATTGAGGAGAAAAAAAGCCCAACACTTAGAGTCCCAATTTTGTCTTACTTGCCAAAATGACCACAACGACGACAGCGCAAACCCCCGTGGTTGACATTGTCACACTGTATATACTGTACAATAGGAAGGAGAACCCATGTATCTCACTGTCCATTATTTGCTAACCAAAGCTGTACATTTTTCCCATGATCTGCAGCCTTTGGGTGTCTAGTGGGTCAGAACCATGGGACCTGCCACCTCCCATCAGCAATTCTGGAAATGCACTATTTCTACTGGTATTCTTGCTTTTTTTTTTCATTTTCTTGCTGAAATGACATGAATTGTTGAGTTTATTTTTACACAGTAAAAGAGTGAAGAAAGACTGTGGTCTCCTTGGAATGTCTCTTCCTTTCTCAAGCTTGCAAATGTCACTTCAACCTGCTGGACCACCTCAGCAGCCCTCCCGGGGGGTGCATGCCTGCCCATTGCCCTGTGACCCTCAGCAGTCTCGCGGCCATCCGGGAACACCGGACATCAGGCGTGGGGAGGGGGCCTGCCAGCTTCCCAGGTGCAGCCGACACCGAGGCAGAGAGAAGTGGAGTGATCCCCCAGTGTGTGGAGGCCACACCGGGACCCGGGTGCAGAGTAACTCCCCGTTTCTCACCCGCAGCCCTGCTCTGTCCTGAGCGAGTGCACTGTCCACAGCACAGCTGGGCACAGGTCCCAGGCAGCCTGGCCCTGTCCTTCCCAAACAGCCCTGCTCTGCTTTCCTTTGCCACATCCCTGCTGACCCATCCTTGTCCGACATCTGGTTACCTCCCCTCTTTGGGGTTCCCAGGCTGCTTCCTTGCACTTGAGCAAGAGGTCATCCCCAGATTCACGTAACAGGAGGATGATGGGCGATGTGGGAACCCTGGACACCGGGAAGAACTTACTTCTTTGGCCCCTTGTGGACCAGGCTAGACTCTGAATGGACGTGGAGCTCTCTAGCTGCTCCCTTCCAGGGAACAAAATAAATGACCAGGAGCCAAAACAGCCTGCCTGGTAGGTTGGTCCCCCCCCCCCACCGCCACTGCGCCCCAGCACACACGCACGCACACACACTGGGTTGGCAGAAGGACCTGGCCAGGACTCAGGAGCTGGGGTTTGGTGGGGTCTGAGTGGGCCATCCGTTGCCTGGGGTGGTACAGAGGGAGGAGATTTGGCCTCAGCCAGGCAGCCGCTTGTCCTGTTGCCCCTGTGGGAGGAGCCTCCATGGGGAGAGAGAAGCCCCTGCCAAGTCGAAGGCCCTTGACCCGTTTCCTCCAGAGGTGCCCTTGGCGGGTGGGGTCCATCTGCAGGCTGCATGCTCATGGCCGGGCCCGGAGCTGTACCCAATTCCAGCAGCTCCAGCTGACACACCACACACACTCTGCCTCCCACTCAAGCAAGCACATAGTTAAGCCAGCAGTAACATCACTCGTACGTTTCTCATCTCTGTGGGAAAGCTCACTCAGAGCCTCGGGTATTTTAATAACCATTGGCGGCAGATCCCTTTCCCCACTTCTCACACGGGTGACTGACTTCGGGGGGCTGTGGGGCTCAGAACAGCAGCTCAGAGGGAGGCTGCCGGGCCTCCCTGATGGGCCGGCTTATGTGGACGCCTGGGGTGGAGGGACACAGGCTCGGGATGTCAAAGCTGGAGAGCGACTCCGAAGCCGCGGACTCCGGCAGCCCACCGGATGCACGGACGTGTTCTCAGCTCACACGCTGCGGAGATGGGGCTTACTACCCACAGAGACGGTCTGCCCCACTTTCCAGCTCCGGCTGAGAGTTTCCTCCTGCTCGTCTAAGACGTCCTTCGTATTTCTCCTGCTGTGCCCAGTTCCTTACACTGAGCCGTGGCCGCAGTGAAGGCAGCCACCACGGCCCCCAGGGCTCAGCTCCGCGCCTCCCCTGCGCCTCCTGGCTGCCCTGCTCTAGGGCTCAACACGCTCCTCCCACCCTGGGAGCCCCCCAAGGGGCAGCAGGGGAGGACAGACCAACCCCCGGCGGGCCCAGGGAACGTGTCACCTGATCCCTGGCCTTGCTCTGTGAAGCTGGGGCGTGTGGATCAGACACGGGCCCCCAGGCGGGAGCAGCACATTTTGAGCAGTACCAGCCTGCTCTGTCCCCTTGTCTGCCCCCAAAAGTCTCCCGCGTGCAGCTGTGTCCCCAGCAGCCCCCTCTCTGCAGACCCCCAAGGAGTGCAAAGCTTCCTGGGCTCTGAGGAGTTAACTGCTCGCTGGAACCGGGAAATAGGAGAGAAGAAAAGTGGTGTGGTGGGGGGATGTTACAGAGGTTCTGGAACTCCCTGGAAGGCATGTGGTTCTGAGCTCAAGGGGCAGACAAGGGTGCTGAGGAAACGAAGACCCACAATGGAGCCTTCAGAAAAACATACAAACAGGAGAGCAGCCAAGATGCCGAGTAGGAGGGCCCTGTGCCTCCTCTTGCCACAACACCGATTATGTGACACCAGCTTGGGATCCCTGGGCCCTGCAACCAGAGTCCAGGACTCAGCTCTGCCCACTCGTAGGCCAGCCCCAACCCCAGAGTTAACACCTATCCTTCTCAAATTCTTCTAAAACATTTCAAAGGAAGGAATACGTCTGAACTCATTCTATGACGCCAGCATCACCGACACCCAAACCAGATAAAGATGTCACACACACACAGAAACAAACTACATAATGGAAAGGAATCTGAAAAAGAATGTGTGTGTGTGTGTGTGTGTGTGTAACTGAATCATTTTACTGTACACCTGAAACTAACACAATATTGTAAGTCAACTATATTTCAATAAAAATGGTTTGAAAAAAGGAAACTAGGCCAATATCACTGATGAACATAGATGCAAAAATCCTCAACCAAGTATTAGCAAACCGAGTCCAACAACACGTTAATCGGCTCACACACCATGACCAAGTGGGGTCCGCCTCAGGGAAGCAAGGATTGTTCAGTATCCTCATGTCAACCAAGGTGGTACGCCACACTGACAAACTGAAGAATAAAACCCGTACAATCACCTCAGTCGATGCGGAAAAGGCTTTTGACAAAATTCAACATCCATTTATGATAAAAAAATACTTTCCAGAAAGTGGACATAGACAGAACACACCTCAACATCGTAATGGCCATTTATGACAAACCCACAGCCAGCATCACACTCAGTGGTGAAAAGCTGAAAGCATTTCCTCCAAGATCAGGAGCAAGACAAGGATGCCGCTCTCACCACCTTTATCAACGTGGTATCGGACGTCCCAGCCACAGCAGTCAGAGAAGAAAAAGAAAAGGAGTCCAAATTGGAAAGAAGAAAAACTGCCACTGTTCACAGGTGACACGGTGCTACACATAGACAACCCCAGAGAGGCCACCAGAAAAGTACTGGAGCTCAGCAACGAACTCAGTCAAGTGCAGGAGACAAAACTTGAAATAGAAATCTGATGCGTTCCTGTACATTAACAATGAACTGTCAGAAAGAGGGATTAAGGAAGCAATCCCATTGCGTCAGAAAGAGTAAAATGCCTAGGAATAAACCTACCTAAGCAGGCAAAACACTTGTCCCTGGAAACCTGTAAGAAACTGGTGAAAGAAATGGAAGAGGACACAAATAGAAAGGTATGTTCTGTTCTTGGGTTGGAAGAGTTAATACTGTTAAAATGACCATACTACCCAAGGCAGTCTACAGATTCAACGCCATCCCCATGGAAATCCCAATAGCATTTTTCACAGGACTAAAATAATTTTAAAGCTTGTATGGAAACACAAAAGACCCTGAACAGCCGAAATAATCTTGAGAAAGAAGAATGGAGCTGGAGGAATCGTGCTCCCTGACCTCAGACTACACCACAAAGCTACAGTGATCAAAACAGCATGGTCCTGGCACAAACACAGACACACAGATCAATGGAACAGGACAGAGAGCCCAGAAATAAAGCCACGCACTCATGGTCAGTTAATCCACGACAAAGGAGGCAAGAATACACAATGGAGAAAAGACAGTCTCTTTAACACGTGGTGCTGGGAAATCTGGACCGCTGCCTGCAGAAGACTGAGATTAGAACATTCTCTAACACCACGTACAAAAATAAACTCAAAATGGATTAAAGACCTAAAGGTAAGACCAGAGACTATAAAACTCCTAGAGGAAAACATAGGCAGAACAGTCTTGGACATAAATCTTAGCAATATTTTTTTTGGATCTGTCCCCTAAGGCAAAGGAAGTAAAAGCAAAAGTAACAAATGGGACTTAATTAAACTTAAAAGGTTTTGCACAGCTAAGGAAACCATCAACAAAATGAAAAGACAACCTACTGATGGGGGGGAATTTCTGCAAATGATGTGGCTGGTAAGAGGTTAATATCCAACACATACAGACAGCTCATATAACATCAAACATACGCACACACACACACACAAAAGATTAAAAAATGGGCAGAAGACTTAAATACATTTTTCCAAAGAGGATATGCAGATGGCCAATAGTGCATGAAAAGATGCTAACATCACTGATCGTCAGGGAAATGCAAATCAAACCACAGTGAGATACCACCCCACACCTGTCAGAACGGCTGTCATCAAAAAGAACACAAATAACAAATGCTGGCAAGGATGTGGAGAGACGGGAACACTTTGTACACTGTCGGGGGCATGTAATTTGGGGCCGCTACTGTGGAGAACAGTATGGAGGTTTCCCAGAAAAACTAAAAATAGAACTACCATATGACCCAGCAATTCCACTCCTGGGTATGTATCCAAGAAAAACCCAAAAATGCTAACTGGAAAAGATACATGCACCCTAATATTCATTGTTATTTACCTAAATGCCCATCAACAGATGATTGGATAAAGAAGATGTGATATGCACGCGCGCGCACACACACACAAACACACAATGGAATACTACTCAGCCACAAAAAGGAATGAAATGTTGCCATTTGCAAACACATGGATGGACCTGGAGGGCATTATGCTAAGTGAAATAAGTCAGACAGAAAAAGACAAATACTGTATGATATCACTTACATGTGGAATCTAAAAAATACAACAAATTAGTGAATATAACAAAACAGAATCAGACTCAAAGATACACAGAACAAACTGGTGGGAAGAGGTGGGAGGGGCAAGACGACAGGGGCAGGGGGTTGACAGCCGCAAACTACCAAGCACAGAATGAGCGGCGAGGGTGCGCCGTCCAGCGCAGGGAGCGCAGCCGGCTCGGCAGGACAGCTGGGGCGGAGCGGGACCCCTGACAGCTGCGCGTCACTGCGCTGTGCACTTACTTGCATAATATTGTGCATCAGCTCTCCTTCAGTTTGTGAAAAGGGGGAAGAAAGAAAAACATACGTTCATTCACTCATTCATCGAGGACCTGTTCTCCGACCGGCTACCACGAGCAAGCACCTGGCCGGGTGCCTAGCGGGTGGTCTGCAGGGCGGGAGGCCCAGCTCCAGGCGTGGAAACAACGAAGGCACGCGGTGGGGGAGGCAGGGGGCGGGCGGGCGTGAGAGTGGAAGGCACTGCCAAGGAAGCCGTCTGTCCCCGGTTTGATTTCTGTGCTTCCCAATTCAGGCCAAGGTGGGGGGCCATCTGCTAAAGTAGGCACAGAGAAAACATTTTCGCTGTGCAGAAAATTGGCTTCTGAGGGGAGGCTGCGTGCTCAGCACAGAACCAGCCTGCACAGGAGATGCCAGGGGCACCGGGCAGGGAGG
This sequence comes from Camelus dromedarius, assembly GCF_036321535.1. Taxonomy (NCBI): domain Eukaryota; kingdom Metazoa; phylum Chordata; class Mammalia; order Artiodactyla; family Camelidae; genus Camelus; species Camelus dromedarius. The sequence continues at coordinate 28,674,238 of NC_087451.1, forward strand.
GGTGCAGGGAGGGAGGCTCCAGTCAGGGCTGCAGGGACGCCCCTGCTCCCTCCCCATCCTTGCTAGGCCCCCAGCCCCGATGGCCAGGGTCTCCAGCGCGTCAAGCCCGTTCCTAAAACTTAGGGTCCTTTGCATGGGGCTTGTGTGGAGGGGCAACCGCTCCCTCCCTCATGACAGCTTTATTGAGATGTAATCCACACGTCGTAAAACTTACCCATTTACTTCAGTGGCTTTTGGCAACTTACATTACTAGTTTTTTAAACTGTGGTAAATATACACAACTTAAAATGCACTACTTTAACCATTTTTAAGTGTACAATTCATTGGCATTAATTACACTCACAATGTTGTGCAACTGTCACCACCGTTTATTTCTAAAACTTTTTCTTCACCTCGTACAGAGACTCCAGCCATTAAACATAAACTCCCTGCCCCCACACCCAGCCCCTGGTAGCCTCTAGTCTGCTTTCTGTCTCTATGAATTTACCTCTTCTAGGGACCTCACACAAGCGGAATCATAGTGTTTGTCCCTTTGTGACCAGCTGCTTTCACTTAGCATAGTTTTCAAGGCTCATTCGTGTTGTGGGCTGTGTCAGAATGGCGTTCCTTTTTACAGCTGAATAATATTCCATCGCATGGACAGGCCACGTTGACTTGTCCATTCACGTGTTGGTGGCTACTCGGGCTGTCGCCGCCTTTCGGCTGCTGTGAACGCTGCTGCAGCGAACACGGGTGTGTAAGTCTGTTTCAGTCCTTCTTTCGATCCTTTTGGGTACATACCTAGGAGTCGAATCATGTGGTAATTCTATGTATAGGTTTTGAGGAACTGCCAAACTACCTTCCACAGTGGCTGCACCATTTTACATTCCCACCAGCAACGTACTAGGTCCCAAAGACCCCCAGCACTTGCTGCTCCTGCTGTGGCGGGTGTCACTCGATGGCAGCATCCCGACGTGTGAGGTGCCTTACGTGGCTCTGGTTTGCATTTCCCTGATGATCAGCGACGCCGTGTGACATTGCACGGTGCTAGTGGTGTAGCGATTTTCATGTGTTTTGGCCGTTTTGTGTCTTCTTTTGCAAAATGTCTATTCAAACCCTTTGGTCCTTTTAGAATCAAGGGCTTGCTTTTTGCTGTTGAGTTACAGAAGTTCTTCTAAATTCTGGATATTAACCCATTATTTGGACATGTGCCTTGTGAATACTTCCTCCCATCCTGTGGGCTGTGTTTTCACTGTCTTGATAGTAGCCTTTGATACACAAATTTTTTTATTTTGATGACGTCCAACTTACCTTTTTTTGGTAACTGCCTGTGTTCTTGTATCATATCCAAGAAATAATTTGCTTGACTAAAACCCTCCGTATCTTCGACCGACCATCCCCGCTCAGTGTAAATCAGCCCGTGGTTCTCTCTCCCTGCACCCGTGCTCCCGTGGCTGTCCCTGCACGGCTGCCCCGCCCAGAACCCGGCGGGCAGAGGCCGTGTCTGTTTCCTTCCGCATAGAAGCCCCTTCTGGCTTGAACATTCTTGGCTCTGGGCTTTGCTCTTCAGAATTCTGGTTCTCTAAGAATCACAGAATGTTAGCACAGATGTAGAAAGGAAAAAAAAAAAAAAAGCAACAGAAACGCCCTTTGAAATAAAAACCGACTGCGTTCCTACCCCAGGGGAGCTGGTACGTGTCACAGGCCAGCTTGACTCAGTTTAGGAAAATGCCCCAGTGGCTAATTGTTGGTCTGGAGGGTAGGCTCACCCCCTCCTCTGCCTCCAGGGGTCCAGGCAGGAAGGAAGAGGTGAAGGGAAGAGAGTGCAGGGCTGCTCGCACAGCAGCAAAAGGGCCTGCGGGCTTGCAGACATCCTGGGAGAGGAGAGGTGAGAGTCCGGGGAACACAGAATTGGGGAATGAAAAGACATGAGGGGACGGAGAAGGGCCGGCGCCCAGCCGCCCAGAAACTCCTGTGTTGTCATCTGTGGCGGAGCTGCTCGTCGCCCCGAACACCAGTGAACGCCCGCTGCCCAGACGGCCCGGGTGTGCCATGCTTTGCACGTGCAGGGGTTGCGTGGTGTCCAGTGTAGCCCTCCCCCCACATCGAGTGCGCAGCAGAAGCAGGAAACGTGCAGGGACGTGACCCGAGAAGCACGGGGTCCGCATGGGACTCTGGATTCTCCACTATATGTGGATGGGGGCTGTACTGGGGTGAATAGTGTCCCCCCAAAACTCATGTCCACTCCAGAGCCTGTGAATGTGACCTTATTTGGAAACAGGGTCTTTGCAGATGCTGTCAAGCTAAGATGCAGTCATACCGGAGCAGGCCCTGATCCAAAGACTGGCGTCCCGGTAAGAAAGGGGAAATGTGGTCGGAGACACGCGGACATGAGGAGAAGGCTGAGTGAAGACAGAGCAGAGACTGGGGTGATGCGTGTACAGGCCAAGGGCTGAGGCCTTGAAAGGGGCCTGGACCAGACTCTCTCTGAGCCTCCGGAAGGAGCCAGCCCGCCGACACCGTGACTTCAGGCTCTGGCTTCCAGAGCTTTGAGGGAATAAATTTCTATTGTTTGAAGCTCCCCAGTCTCTGGTATCTCGTCACAGCCCAGCAATGAACAAAGGGGCCAATGTCCTTCTATTCCAACAGCAACGGAAAGGGAGGCCCCCAGGCCGAAGGCTGGGAACACCAGGGGCCGGTGCTGGCTGGCATGGGGTCCCTGCCTCCAGCTGCGGGCTTGGCAGGCCCCCGAGCTCCGGTTTCCCTGCTCTTTAGGGCTCAAAGGTCACCAGACTGTTGGCCCCTCAGCGTCTGGCAGTGGAAGGGGGAGGCTGAGAAGCCGTCTGGTCAAAGCCACCTCTGCACGTCACCCACCCACCCGCGACCACCTCAGGTCTCTAAGCGCTGCAGCAGAGACAGCGGTGCGAGTGGGGCCACTGACACCGGAAACGCCTGAATGCTCAGGAGGGCAAAGCCGCCCCTCGAAGCATCCCCTGCCCCCAGGAGCGTGACGCCCTGGCATGTGACCAGATGCTCCCTGTTGTGGGTCTGGTGGAGGCCGCGGGGAGGGGAGGGGCCGGAGGACGGAGGACTCAGGCGGTTGAAGGGGAGGCAGTGGCCAGGAAGGCAGGATAAAGGGAGAGAAGGAGGCGGGGCAGGGAGGGAAGCCCAGGCTCGGCCATGTGGGTCCCCGGGGCAGAGGGGCGGGGCAGAGGGCCCCACGGGGCAGCCTGCTGGGCCACAAAGGACAGCAGAGCGGCGGGAGGGCCTGAGCGAGGAGCAGCTGCAGGTGAGGCGCGGGATAGCTGAGGGTCAGGTCACAATCTCACAGGGATGGAAAGGAAAACAGCAGCTGGCCTCAGTGTTGCGCTGACAGCTCCATGGCTAACTAGTGCCACCATCATCAGACGGGGCCGCTCTGCAACCGTGATGGATGGAAACAGGGACAGGGGGCCTCTGCAACTGCATCTGAACACAGACAGAACGTGGACACTGTCCAGACCTCAAAATGGCCCCCCGGCCCCCCTTTCTCACTGACTGGAGTGGGTTTACCACCTTCAGCCTCAGCTTCGCTCTGGTCTCCTGTCTTCTAGACACATGTTATTAAGACCCCCCGACTGTGGCATCGCCCCTGCTCCCCGAAGCCTCCATCCCAGCCCGCTCCCTTGATCCTCCCCAGGTTCCCCAGCACAAGCCCATCCCCAGGGTCCTTGCTACACCTCTCGCAGACACCCCCTGGCTCCCCACGGCGTGCCGCCTCCCTCGCTTCATTCTCTGCAGGCGTGCTCCTGGGGGTCCTTGGACGGAGGGTAACCGACACCTCACACACCATGGAAAGGACTGTAGGTCTTACTTTGAATCATCTGGGAGGCCACTGAATGGCTTTACGCAGAGAAATGTGTAGTGATTTTTGAAAAGAAACGTTCTGGGAGACCTGTCAGGAGGCTCCGTCTGGAGCGCTGGCATCTGAAACAGGGTTCTCTGTGGCTACTAGGTGGGGGAGGGGCTCCTCTGCCTCCAGGACAGGAAGGAGTGAGGACGGCCTCTGTGTCCCAGAATCTCGTTCTAAGGGGCTTCTGAGATAAGAAGTCAGCTGCAACGAGGTGGACAGGGCGTCTGCATCTGCTCCAGGCAGCCAGGGAGATAAGCACCTTAGTGGACAGCGCAGAGATGCCTTCCAACTCCTGCCACCCCAACCCCCCCAGCAGAGGGGACACCGCACTCAAGACACCCTTTAGACACAGTTTGTGGAAAAGACAAAATCAACCCAGACTTGCAGGCACCAGGGAGCCAGGACATAAGGCTCCCCACAGGTGCCCATGGGGTGGTCTGAAAGAGACCATGCTCAGGGCCCTGGGCATGCTCAGCTGGGAGGGCTCAGGGGCCAGGCTTGTGAACAACTGAGCCCCGCCCCCCGGGTGAGAGGGGAGCTCAGAGGCAGGAGTGGACCTCCCTCCCTGCCCCAGTGCATGCATACATTGCTTCCAACCTGTGCTCAGGAGGATGGGCTAGCTAGGGGCTTCTTCCAGGGTGTCCCCTTGTCCTATCAGGGTGAAACACGGGGTGGGTGCACGTGGGGCCCTCCTTTGGTTACTGGTCTCACAGCATGCCCAGTGGTCCCTAAGGAGGACAGAGGCAAAGTGTTGGCGTTGGGCCCCTGGCTGCCTCCCCTTCTGACCTGGCCGCTTCTCCCAGTTCTCCTGGGACCCTCCCATGGCTGAAGGATGGAGCCCTCTGTTAGGTCCGCTTGCTTGAATTTCCCTCCCTCATCTGGACTGGCAGGTTCCTCAAGTCTCATCTTGACCCTGTTCCCACCGCAGCATCCCTAGCCTAGAAGGTCGAGAGAACTTGGGACCGCAGAAGGAGCATGGAGCATGGAGGGCTCAATGCCACCGGACCCCCGCTGCACGGGGAAGGTGGCGCTCTGGCAACCAGAGGCCACCGTGGTACAGCTGCATCAGCGCGCGCGCGCGCACGCGTATGTGTGTTGGGGGAGAAACAGGGGTGTTGGGGAGGGAAAACCCTTCAGTCACATCAGGAGCCTGCATTCCCATGCACACATGAGGGTCCACGGAGCACCAGCACATACATAAACTCTATTTGGAAAAAAAAGTATATGCAATATATTGAGAAAAGTCTGGGGAAAATACTCCGAAGTGTCAACAGTGGTTAGATCTTGCGGTGAGATCAAGGATTTTTATACTTTCATGTTTTTACACCAAACATGTGTTGGTTATATAATTTAAATTTTATTTATTTATTTTTAAACCAAATTCTCCAGCCAACTGTGCTCTCCCTCAGTTGCAGTAACTTTCCTTTGAGCTGGATCTCTGGGTGAACCCAGGGAACGACGACTCCCTCTCAGCCTCCTAGGATTTCACATTCGTGATTTCAGTCCTCTTTCCTTGGACAACTAACGCGTTGGGACGGCGTCCCCGTCTTCAGGGAGCTTGCAGCCTAGTGGCATTCTCTCCCCACGACCCGCTCCTCCCTCTGGGTTGGGCAGAGGTTGGGGCTGTAAAGGGAGGAGGCTGCCCACCAACCCTCGGCTGTCCAATCTCCAGGTCCCTCTCTCCTTCCCCTCCAGCTGATCCCAGCCCTGAACCTGAAAGGGAAGTAGGCAGAGGGGACGCTGCTGAGGTCTGGGTGTCGGCGCCGGGATGGGGGGAGGCGTCCCCTGCAGGGATGGATGGATGGAAGCAGGACCCAGGAGCTCCCCGGGCCCTCCTCCAGGGCGGGAAGGGAGATGAGGCTCGACGCCGGAGACCGCGAGAAAACGGGGGCGCAGGGGCGGCGTGCACGTCGGTCGGGAGGGTGTCCGGGAGAGGCGGGGTAGCCCTCCCTGGGGTGTCGTCCGGGGCTCAACCTCCGGGGCGGTGGGTGTAAAATGCTCGGACAACGTTAAAGGGTCGATTGGGCTTTCTGCGCCCTCCTGCCCTCAGCTGCCCCCGAACCTTCAGGCGAGGGGGCCTTAGGGATGAACGCCTGCGACCCCGAGAGCAGAAATAGCAGGACCTCGGCCGCGCGGCCGCGCTCTGGGGCGGGACCGCCGGGCCCGGACGCGGGGCGGGGTTGCCACGGCAACGCCCTCGGGCGCGCGGCGATTGGCGGAGGCGCTCCCGCGAGAGCTTGACCTCGCGGCTTCCGGCCGGCGCGGGCCGCGGGGCCGAGCTTCCGGTCTTCGCGACCTCCTGGACTCCACGCTCACGTCCACTGGGGCTGCCCCCCGTGCCACCGAGATAGCCCCAGAACTGGCCCCTTCCCCCTCCTCCGCCGCTGCCGCCCTGGCCCGGGCCACCTTCAGTCGCTGGCGTCCCGCCCTAGCCTCTAGCCGGCGTCTCCCGGCTCCGCCCTCCAGTCCATTCGCACCGCACAGCAGCCCGGGGTCAAGTGGTGTCCTTGTCGTGGCTCCCTGCCTCCCCCAGAGTGGGAGTTGGGGCCCTGCCCGTCTGCCACTCCTTCACTGCTCCTCCACTTCAGCCTCGCTGGCCTGCCGGCTCCTGGCTGATCTTGCTCCGTCCTGCCCCAGGACCTTTGCACTTGCTGGTCCCTCTGCCTGGGACACGCCTCCCAGTATGTCAGCACGACGCTCGCCTCCTTAGTAAGGTGACCACCTGCTTAAAGTTACGCCCCACGTTCCTTATACTTCTTGGCCTGGTTTTCTCCGTAGGTCTTATCATCAACCAACGCAGATGATAATGTACCTATTTAACATGTTGTCTGAAAGCTGCATGGCCAAGAGTTTGTCTTGTTCAGAGCTAAGCAGGTGCTCAGTAAATACTAAGCAGGTGGAGGAGGGGTCTTTTCTCCTCTTCCTCTTCTTCCTCCCCAAGAAGGGTGGTGAATCCCTTGGGTGATTCTCTGGAAGGGGAACCAGCCTGGGTTGGGTGACTGCCCATGTGCCAAGTGCCTTACTTTCAATGTCTCACTCCCAAAGAGGGAGTGGGAGGCCGGAGGCACCTCAGGGAGCCCTAACCTTCAAAAACAGTCACCCTCGGCTCAGAATCCTCTGGGATCCAGATGTCACTGGTTGGTGCAGAAAGCCCCTCCTGTGTGCCTGGCACTGCTGGGTGCTGAATTGGGCGGGGAAGGCCTGGTGCTGCCCTCAAGGCTCTCAGTCTGGTGGGAGGGACTGACAAGAGTAATTACGGCCACAGGGAGGGAGAGTGCTGAGGCCGGGTGAGTGCGAGTCATAGCGGGAGAAGGAAGGTGGGAGAAGAGCGGCCCTTCTGGCATGAAGTGTGCACCCTGGACAGTGATCACTGGTTCCCCACTCTGCCTGATTTGATTCCTGGCATCCAGCTCCTGTGCCTGAGAAGCCTGCTCTTCCCAGGGCCCAATGCTGATTCTCAGGCAGGAAGCCAGATGAGCATCCAGGGCTGCCCAGAATTGCATCCAAGAGTCTGGACAACTGGCTTCCCTGTGGGTGTGGGGACTGGGGGAGGAGCTCTTTGCATGGCGTTTGGCTTGGGCGAGCCAGGGCAGCCATATGCTGCCAGACTCACGGGAAGCTGGCCACAGGCCACCCGGGCAGCCAGATTCTCCCAGGCCAGTCTGTGGCTCAAAGGCATTTCTTTCAGGAGACAGAGCCACCTGGCTCCTCTCCTCCTTCCCTCCCTCCCTCCCTCGCAGCTCCCAAGTCAAGGGTTCCAGGACTGCGTCAGCAGGGGGCCATGCTGCACTGTCTTGGCGCGGGGCATGGTGGCCTGGAGTGGACATCTGGTCTGCCTCAACCCCCACAGCCAGGGCATCTGTGGCCCCATGGAACACAATGGCAAGGAGGCACACCGGCACTAGATGAAGGCCATGTTCTGCTGTGTGCCTGCCAAGTGGCAGTGCACCCCCGGCATGCCCGCCTGGCATCGTGCTTGCCACTGAGGCTTCCTGAGGGCCCTGCCTAGTCAGGGCTCCCTCTGCTCAGGTTGAGGGAAGGAGGAAGGGATGGACATTGGTCATGACTGATGACACAGGCCAGTGGGATCCTGAGCCCGAAAATGGTAGGAGAGGGGTGTAGCCCCCAGCCCTGGCCAGTATGTGCCCTCCCGGCTGGCAGAGGCATCCAGCCTGCTCTGCAGGAGTCAGATCTACAGCCTGAGAGAAGGCTTCATTTTACAGATGGAAAAACTGAGGCTCTGAGAGCAGACGGAGGCGAGTGTGTGCTCTGGAGCTTTATCTTGTTTACTGTTAGCACAGGGCTGAGGCCTTTGTCATTAGCCCCATTTTACAGAGGAGGAGCTGGGGGCTGGAGAAATGAAGTGCCGTCTGCACGCAGTCCAGGGGCAGCCCCTTATCTGGCCCTGGCTGGCGTGGGGCTGAGAGAGAGCCAGCGGTGCCCACGCTGGCCCATTTTGCCACGAGATGGAAAAGTGATCCCAAAGAAGCGAGGCTGAGGGAGGGGAGACCCAGGATCAAAGGTGACCCTCCCGCGGGAAGCAAGAAGTCCTGAGGCCCATCTGGGCCGGGTAAGTTCAGAATGAGGATGCCAAGTGCAGCTATGGTCACTTGGGTCCTTGCTGCGCCGGGTGCCCCGCCCCTCCCTGGTCATTGGACTTGCACTTGGTCACTCGGGTCCTGAAGAAATAGGCAAAACAGGCATCTTTGGTCTCTACCTGGGGTTCAGACGAAGCCATCAGGGTGACCCGTGCCCTCCTCTGCAGCCTCTCCCCTGCCAGACCTCCCCCACAGGCCCTTCCCTCCCTGCATGTCCACCGTGGGAACCTCTGCCCAAGACACATCGCACCCTGGGTCTAATCCCATTCCAGACGTGGAGGGGAGCCCCCCTCACCACCATGTCCTCCACTGTCATCAACGATGACATGACTTGGTCTCACCCCTTCAGGGGCCAGGCGGGTCCAGTTGGGGCGAAAGGGGCAGCCTGTGCTGGGTGACAGTGACACTGAACAGAACAGAGGTCTGAGGGGCAGGAGAGAGGTGAAGACGCCTCCAGCCCACCCCCCCACCCCCCGTTGGGGTCAGAGAAGGCTGCACAGCGGAAGGGGCTGGTCCTGAGACAGGAGAAGACCCTCCCAGCCATTTCACCCCAGCCAGCTGCCCTGGGGGGGAGGGTCTTTCTGGCAGCTGAGTGCACATCAGGGTGGAGGGAGAGGCTGCCTCTGGGGCCAGGTCGAGCCCTGAGAAGTGTCCATGTGCTTCGAGCCCGAGGCTGACGGAGTGCCACTGAGCTCATGGAAGCAGCTTTTCAGCAAGTGCCTTGAGCTTTCTTAGAAGCAGGCTGAGTATAAATTATAAATAAACAAACGAGAACTCTGCAGCAGGGCGTGGGCCGGCAGGAAGAGGGGAGAGACTGGAGGCAGAGACCTCACTTAGGAGCTATTATCCACTCTCCTTGAACTTGAACCCTCCTGCCCTCTCTCCTGCCAGCCTCTGCCTCAGGGGCTTGTGGGCTTCCCGCTGAGGGCATCCTGGGGTCTCAGGCCTCAGGGGCTGACCTTTGCCCGCCTGCAGGAAGAGGCTCGGCGCAGACCCCCACGGAGGGAGGCCCACCTGGCTTACACCACTCAAGAAAGTCAGGCCTGAGTCTCCCTTGGACAAAAACAGGCCCCGGTGGACACTCATCTGTGTGGGAGGTGTCTCACCAAATGTTTGAAGGGGAAAAAAATCCCATTTTCTTAGCTTTTTTTTCTTTCTATTTTTTGATTATTTTTCTAGATGACTTCACTTCTAAGAAGGGTGTAGGGGAGAGGAGGAGCAGGAGGGAGGGGGACAAGGCCTGAGGAGGGAGGCAGGCGGGTAGCAGGCCCAGGAGAGAGGCCGCGGGGAGAGCGGGGCCGGCACGCCCTGACCGTGGTGCCCCCTGCCCAGGCGGTGAGCCTCTCCTCCTCCTCACCCCGTGGGCCTCTTGGCCAGCTCCACCCCCAGAGGCCCCGGGGCAGGGACAGCTCTCATCCAGCTGGGTCAGCAGGGAAAGGGCCTCTAGGAGTTTCCCTCTGGGGAATGACCTCCTTGCCCCAAGAACAGAGCGGGGAACCAGCCTGGAGCCAGCAGATACCACTCTCAGTACCTTCACAGGAAAGAAAGTTACTGCTCGGTGGCCACACCTCCGGGAGCCACACCCCCACCACAGGGCCTCTGCCACTGGGCGCGGACCAGGCAGCCCACGGGTGAGAGGGCACTGCTGCCCGAAAGCCGGGGACCCTGCCGCCACCCTTGCTGGAAGAGAGGTGCGGGGGGATTGGCTTCCTGCTGCCTCCCACTCCTGAAGCCGTCTGCTCGGGGGAATCTGGTTGGAGCAGCCCAGGGACAGCAGCCCTGGCTTCCCCTTGAGAAGGAGGAGGGCAGGGAGCCCTGCAAGGACCCCTTTAGTCCACAAAGGTCTCCTCCAGCCCAAATCCCCAGCCGCTGCTGCGCTCCAAGGGAGACACTGGCCCAGCCTCTGGTGGCTGCTGGCGACCCTTGGTGGGCCACTCCAGCCTCTGAGCCTCACGTCTCCCTCTGCCTTTCTCTTCTGACACCTGACCACCCTAACCCAGGGTGATCTCATCGCTCATCTCAAGGTCCTTAACTTGGTTATACCCGCAAAGGCTCTTACCCTGAGTATGGTCACGTTCTGAGGTTGCCGGTGGACGCATCTCTTGGGGGCCCCATTCAGTCCACTCCAAGAGGCACGAGAAATGGGCACCGAGCACGCGGGCCCAGGGACGAGGGAGGAGGGAAAGAGGTGAGGCACGGGTGGCAGTGGGGAAGGAAGTTTGGTCCGGAGAAGCCAGCCACCCCAGCTCTGCAAATGTGGGACACCCTCTGACCTCCTCTTAGTTATTGAAACCAAGTCAGCTTGCAGCTGCCCAGTCTCCCACCAGCCCAGTCTCCCCATTGTCTTTCCCCAAGGCCAGGCCCCATGAACAGCCCATCCCCTAGAGGGCTCCCAGGCCCCCCGTGCATCTCAGACCCCCAAGATCTCCAAGCCCAGGAGATGGAGGAAGCTGCCTGCCGCTCCTGCCCTGGCACAAGGGGGAGGGTGGGTCCCACAGCCCCTCTGTCTCTTGACGCCCCACCTCACAGAGCTTCCTCTCCCCTCCCCCAGAGCCTCCCTCTTGGAGTCTGAGCCATTTCCTCTGATGGGGCTCATCTCTGTCCTTGGCAGACAATGCTCTCAGAGATAGAGAACCATCAAGATGCACGGGTCAGAACCAGAATATAAAAACATCTGTACACACGCCGCGGTTTGCACGGCCCTTTCTCCTGCACTGTCTCGTTGGATCCTCACTACTGCCTACGAGGGAGATATTAATCCCATTTTACAGATGAGGAGACTGAGGTTCTGAGAGGCTTGACTTGCCTGAGTTTACACAGATCCGAGACTTGAACCCCAAACATCCAACTCCGGGTTTTCTTTTAACACTCTTCCCACCAACCCACCACTCTGGGCTCGCTCCCATGAACAATCCTGTCCATGCCAGGGCTTGAATCCTCTTAGGGACAGGGGATTCACCACCTAACAAAACAGTGAGTTCCACGGACAGGCCCAAGTGTCAGGGAAGCTTCCTTCACTGCGGGAAAGCCCCTCCTTCCCCATGTCGCTCAGCCCCGCTGCTCAGTCTCCTCCAGGACACATCTCTCCATTTCTCACCCCCTTCTTGAAAACTGGGCCCTGGCTTCCAGGCCATCCTCCCTAGGAGGGCTTCTGGTATCCTGATGCCCAACCCACAATGGCAAGGACACAGGTCCTTGAGTCGTGAGGCAGCTGTGGAGGGTGACTTTGGCAGGTGTCCCCTGGCACTGTGCCCGCTCAGGCAGAACTAAGGTGAGGGCTGTGCCACTTCGGAGGTGGCAGTCTCTCTGCCGATGACCAGAATCTGAGGGTGAGGCCCAGTCATCTGGCCACCTTGGCCACCTCGGCCACCTTCAGCTGGAGCCACCTCAGGCACTCCTGGGCAGAGCAGCCACCCTGCTACAGCACAGTGGCAATGTCATACTTTGGAAAAGAAAACCGGCTAGCAGAGGGGCCGCGGAACAGCTGAGCTGAGTCACCACAGCCGGGCGGAGGCGGCTGCAGGGGCGGGTGGGGACCGCCCAGGGATGGAGGAAGGAGGAGGGGACCCCCCAGCCCACCTGGCGCCCTCCCCTGGGCTTCTGGAGCTGTGGAGGGGCCAGGCACCTGGCAGGGGAGGCCTGGGGGTGGGGAGGACCAGCAGGGTTGCGCAGCCAGCTGGCCTCGGGCTCCATTCCCGCTCAGCCACCAACTGGCCCCAGGCCTCCGCCAGCCATGCAGTCTTTCTAAGCCTCAGTCTCCACTTCTGTCTAACGGGGGAATGGCTGCCTGCCCTGGCTACTGTGCCGATTACTGAAGGCCACGGTGCCAAGTGCTCAGGGCAGTGTCTGCCACACGCCGGGGGGTGAGCCAGGCCCCACTGACTCTGCTCACCGCAGTCATGAATGAGAAGCCCTTAGCCTCCCGGGGCAGGATTCTGGGTTTGCCACCCTCTCTGCCCCAGGCCCTCCAGGTGGCCCCTGAGCGCGATTCTGAGGCCACTGGTGGCCTGGGGCTGTCTCCTTGCTGACTTTCCCACATCTCCTCACTTCCATGGGCCCCAGTTCCCCAGAGGGTCCCGGGTCCAGTGGGCTGGGCTGGGCTGGGCTTTGGGGCAGCCAGGTCTGGGTCAGGGGCAGGGGTCCCCTACTTCAGTCAGCATCCTGCCCAGCAGCCCTGCCCCCATCGCCTGATGGGACCCTTGCTGTGTGGTTCCCGCTCTGGCACTGAGTCCCACTCTGCAGAGTGACCAGCAGAGTGACCTCGCCTGACACACAGCGCTTCCCTAACCAGACTGTGCTGGCGTCCCCCCACCCTCACACCCTGGCAGGCGGCCCCTCAGATGGCAGGACACCCCATCCTGCTGAAGCTCCTTCAGGTTCTGAGAGGAAAGAGACCAGCCCGAGGTCACTTGACCAGTAGTGCCTTCAGGCCCTGCGTCCCCTTGGCGGTCTTACCAGGATTTCCTGAGCCCCCCACCCAGGAACCAGCACCACGGGCCTCACCCCAAACTGGGAGCCCCTGTGATCCCAGCCCCTCCCTCCAGCGAGCCTGGCTCTCCCCAGGCAGGTGCCTGCCTCTCCCGCCCCCACGCTGCCGCGGGAAGGGGTTCCTATGGCACCCCTTCCCCCGCACACACTTAGCTCACTGCAGCCCATCTGCCCCGAGACAGTGAGCAGCAGATGCCTCCGTGCACAGCGGTGCCTGAAGCTTGGCGGCCCAGCGCCTGCCGGACGCTGTGTGCGTGCCAGCCAGGCGCGGGGGCTCACGCGACACTTGGCTGGGGCAGGGGCCCCGCATCTAAGGCAAGGCCAGGAGAGGTCAGGCCACCCAGAGAGCCCACCAGGGCTGGGGACCAGGGTGTCCGTGGCTGGAATCAGAGCTTCCCTTGCACTGCCCCCCTGCCCCCAGCTGCCTGGGAGGGAGTTGGCGGGTGTCCCTCTTGGGGGACAGGGTCCTGCAGCTCCCTGACCCCCTGGGGAAGGCCTGAAGTGTGGGGATTGGTGGACCCCAAGGACCAACCCCATGGGGCCTGCCACTGTACAAAGTGTGTGTGAAGGCTTGTGGAAGGGGGTTCAGAGCGTCCAGCTCCTCCCCAAGGGTCAGACCCTCGGTCAGTACTCATGGGGCAGGCTCCTCACTGGCAGTCTGCCTTAGACCCCTGTTCTGCAGGGCCCCTGGCCTCATTCCAGGCCCCCTCAGCTCCCTTCTCTCTTTTCTGACTTCTTGCAGCAAACGGGGGCAGGTGGCCAGCAGGGCCAAGGGACCTAGGGCTGGGCCTCCTTGGAGGTGCTCACAGTTCCTGGACCCAGTGGTCCCAGGACTCACCTGCTATTTTCCAGGATGCATGTGGCCAGTTGGCAGAGAGCCTCGTTTCTATGGCAGCAGGCTCCAGCCCCGGGCCTGGGAGGAGGGGCTGGCTGCGGACCCCAAGAGCCCAGCCTTTGCCTCAGCTCTGCTCTCCCCAGCCGAGGGCAGAGCTACACAGCCCGTGGGGGCCAGAACACTGGAGGGCCAGCCCAGCCTGGGGGAGGGGAAGTACGGGGCAGGGGAGGCTGCAGTACCCCCGCACACTGATGTGGGGTGGGGCACACACTCTTCCGTCCTCAACAGAAACAGCAAAAGAGACTGGCCAAGTCTGGAGCCCTACGGACTCTGGTTTGATCTTAGCTAGGTTTTCCTGATTCTGGAAAGAGTAAGAACATCTCAGTGATGTGCACGCAGGGTTGCCGGCTGCCGAACCCTCGCCTTGTTCATGGCCTTTGGCCGTGCGAGAGGTGCGGGGGAGAGGGGTGAAAGGGGTCTTAGGCTGGTGTGAGCCAGCCAGCCTGGGGCAAAGGGCTGGACAGCTTGGCTTCCAAGGACCCCATTAGCTGACACCTCAGAAGCCATGACAACCAAAGCTCACTCCCAAGCCCTGCAGCCTCCCTCTCCCCACCTTCACCCTCTGGTCCCCCTCCTCCCAGCGCCCCCATGGTGCAGGCACGCACTCGCCCCCGGGCCGCCTCTTCTCCCCTCACATCTTGCGTTTGTTTTGCTTCAGCAGGGCTCGAATGGGGACACGCTGCACTCTCACAATTGGCAGCTTCCTCCGATCCCCCCCACCACTGAGGTGCCATATGTCAGTGTCATGAGTAAGCATGAGGCTCCATGGCTGGGGGCTGGGAAGTGGCAGCTGCCAATCACCTGCCGAGCAGACGTGGGGTGGGGGCTACCAGAGGGTGGGGGTCACCACTAACGGAGGGGCAGGCCAGGTGGGGGGAACATGGGCAGAGGCACGGGAAGAGGGTGAGATCAGAGTAGGGTCACTGATCCTCACCAGGAGGGACACATCCCCAGAAGATCAGGGTGTTTCCTGAAAACAAAGCAAACCCCAAAAGGCATGGTGTGACCATGTGGGGTGGCCAGAGTCTAAGCCCTGCCCCTCAGCCTCTCATCTGCTGTGTGCCCCTGGCCAGCCCACGCCACCTCCTCCAGGATGCCCTTCTCCCTGTGCCTCCCCCCCCAGCACATGCTCCATCTGAGCCTACCCCTGGTGAGCTGGGGGCCAAGGCTTCACCTGCGGGGAGAAGGGGAACCAGATTCAGCCAGCACCTGCGTTTAGGCCGGCAAGGCTGCACAGGACACCATGCGCCCTCAAAACACTCCTGCAAATGGGGGGGCTATTAGCCCCACTTCACAGGTGAGAAAAACAGGATTTGCAAAATTTTAAGAAACTGTCTCCAAGGCTTACGGCTCGGAATCGTGTCTCCAGGTTCTGCCCAGGCCTGCCAGTTCACTGCCAAAGGCTCCGAGCGCTGGGCCTGGGGTGCTGTCGTGTCTGTGCTGAGGTCCTGACTGCCCCCCGCCCAGCCCCTCACCCTGGGACCTAGCAACTCCTTTTTCACCCCCCCGCCCTGCCCTTAGCCCCCTGGAGTCTGCCCTTCCCTCCTCCCTGCCCTGAGGATGCTCTTATCCCTCCGGAGCCTGCAGAAACTGCACAAGTCATGGACACTTGCCTGCGTGTTTATCCTTCCCCAGCGCTGCCCCACCCCCTCACTGCAGTGACCAGTTCGGGCCTGACCCAGCAGGTGGCTGTGGAACGAACGAAACAATGGACAGAGGCAGGCTGCAAGGCGAGAGCCCTGTGCTGTGTGCCCCAGCACGACTGCAGAAGTGTGTCCTGGGGAGATGGAAGCCAGGCCCCACCGGCCCCGCACCCAGGCCCTTTCCCTCATTCCCAGCCCTGCTGGAGGCTGAGGCAGGCGAGCGCGTGGATCGGACTAACCGCTCTGGGGTAATTGGCTGTCCCTCGCCACCAGCATGACGGATCCCACTTGACATTTCCCTAGATAGTTAATTGATACCCGAGTAATTTGTCATGGAGACCTCATTATATGCCAACTGGGTCCCCTAAGCCGTCAGCGTCTGTGCCCCAGAAACAAGATTGGCAAGTTAATAATGGAGCCTTAATCACGCCATTCCCTGCTGGCACTGAAAGAGAATTATTCGGAGACAAAATGGGGTGCTGCTGGGAAGAGACAGTGCTTCCTTAGGGCCTTGGGGACTGCGTGTCCTGAGAAAGCCTGGAGCTACTGCATGTCCCCGAGAATGTCCCCTGCCCTCACTTTCCCCAACGAGGTGTGCCTTCTTCTGGTGGCCACGCTCTTCCTGTCCACTGAGAAGCGCCCCTCCATAAGGTGGGCTGTGCTGACTCTCCTCCCCGGCTCAGGCTGGAACAGCCCCCCTCCTCCAGCCACAATGGGATCAAATCAAGCAGCGATCACAGTCCATCCAGAACTGAAGGCCTGGGGATTTTGCTGCAGCCTTTGGCATAGACAGGTGCACTTTGCCTGGGAACACTTCAGGGGAGAAAGTCAGCCTGGGGCTGCTGCCGGCCATCCAGCAAGCAGAGGGGAGGCCCCTTGTAACGGCACAGAGGGAGAGGGCAGATGCGTGCCAAGCCAGCCACGCACAGCCAGCTTTGCCCTGGAGTGAACTGACAAGCCCCTACTTTTGCTTAAGGTGGTTTAAGGCAGCTTCCGTCACATGTAATCTGGTGAATTCTCAGCTCAGACACCTACAGGGTCTTACTCCAGCCTGTCTGTAGAACCCATGTGGGGTCTGCTCACAAGAGCAAGAGGGGCCCAGGGCAGGGAGAAAGCCTGGTGCAAGGCGGCGAGGCCTGGACAGAGTGGACGCAGGTGGGACAGGCGGGAAGCTGGAGCACCAGGGGCGTGGCCGTCCAGGCCGACATGCGGCCCTGGCTTCAGCACCGTGGACAGCGGCGGCCTTGCCCCACACAAGGAGGCTCTCCCACCTACCTGGGAGAGAGAGGACAATGCAGCCCATCTAGAGGCTGCTGACAGAGGCCTGAACAACGTCACGGTGTCCTCGGGCCTTAGAAACAACTCTTCTGGGCACTTAAAGACGCCTCCTCCCCGGGCCTCCCCGGTTTCTAGGGCGGGGGCCGGGGTGGGGTCACAGCTCTCCTGCACCTGGTTCCTGAGAAGACACCAGATGACACATGCCAACACAGCAAAGGGGAGGCTCAACACAGGAGCGGGATGAGGGTGGAGAGCAGTGCCTGGTGATGGACGCGCAGCAGGTGCACAAGCAGTGGAGACGGGGGTACAGGAGGGGTGGCGTGTATTAGTTATGTTTTGCTGCATAAAGATTTATTCTAGAACAAAGATCTATGATCTCACACAGTGTGTGAGGGACAGGAAGCAGACCGGCCAGCTGGCTCTGGCTCAGGGTCTCTTGTGAGCTTGCAGTCAGATGACAGCCAGGGCTGTGGGCATCTGAAGGCTTGACCAGGGCTGGAGGGTGCACTTCCAAGATGGCTCCCTCACATGGTGAATGGCAGGTGGGCTCGGTTCTTCGCCAGGTGGACCTCACAGGGCAGTTTACGACATGGCAGCTAACTTCCCTCAGAGTGAATAAGGAGGGGGAGAGAGAAGGAGGGGTACCATCCAGACAAAAGTCCCAATGTGTTTAGGCTAGGATCAGAAGTGACACACCCTCACTTCCGTACCCCCATTGGTCATACAGATGGACCTGGTCCAGCGTGGCCAGAGAATACACCAGTCCCAGGAGGTGTGGATCCCTAGGGGCCACCTTGGAGGCTGGCTACCACAGGCCTGAAGAAAAAAATAAACTCAAGATGGCCTGATGCTTTTAACTGTCCCAAAAAGAGATTTATATTTCCATTGCAGGGTTTGTGAATAAATAAGTAATGGGTACACAGAAAATAAACCAACCCCAAAACATGAGGCAATTATCCAGTGCAGGAAAGACGAGAGGTTGTACAAGAAAGAAGATGTAATTACGATACATTACTCAGCTGTGAACGGTGCGTGCAAAGAAAGAACAATGCAGACACTGAATTCTGATTCAAGCAAAATGAGATGGGTGGAAGGAAAGTGTGTGTGTGTGTGCGCGCGCCCGCATGTGTATGAGGGGCTATGAGGGAACAAACTCTCAAGCCCCACAGCAGAAAGTCAATGGATAGTTTCTAAATCTAAAAAACCCCAGAAAGTCAGCATTAGTGTGTTACTTAGAAGTAACAAAAACAGAACCACCACCTACCCTCCAAAAAATACCCCTATAAAATAACAAAAATTTGCCTCTGAGAAGGAGCGATCAGGAAAGGAGAGGAGTAGGTGAGTAAGGAGCTACTGGGTTTTCATTTCCAGTCACACAGAAGTATTTGACTATTTAAAGTATTTACATTAATAACCTTGATTAAAAAAAAACCCACCAAAACACAGTGCAATTCATGTAACAAAAACACAGAAACATTGCAGCCTGCTCCCCACCAGGTGCCTGCAGCCCCAGGGAAGGGCCCAGGGAGCGACGTCCTCTTCCAGGGCAGGACCCCCTCGTGCACCAGATTCCCTCTCTGAGCCGCTCCTGGTCGCTTGCCTGCCTGTCTCCACCCGCACCCTTCCCCCCTAGCCTGCCTCCCGCCTTCCCGCCCCCTCCCCATTTTTCTCCTGGTTGGGTGGGGAGGAACCAGCCAGGGGAGGGCCCAGCCCTGTCCACAAGCAACAGCTGTGCCCTGGCCCCTCCAGCCCGCAGGCCCCGCCCGGCCCCAGCGTCGCCCACCGTGACAGGGAACTGCGAGAAGTGGCTCCTGCTTCCTGGGAGGTGAACCAGGGATAGCGGGCGGCGCTCCATCACTTCCACGGCACCCCGCTAATTACCCAGAGTGCTATTCATCTGGGTGTCACTGCTGCCGCATGCCTGTGCCTTTAATTAATAATCTGGTAAAACTCCATGCAGGGCCTGGCCAGGGGCTGCTGGGGCTGGGCCAAACCTGCAGTGGGTAGACCAGGCAGAGAGGCCCCCCCACCCGGCCCCCAACCCCCAACAAGTGCAGAGGCCTTGGGCCGGAACCCAGGGCCCGCTTCCTTGTCCCCGGGTGTTCCCCCACAGGCCCCAGGTGAGTCCCTTTAGGGACACTTCCAGGAGGAGGCTGGAAAGCAGACCCTGAGGGGTGTGTGTGCACAGTGACTGGGGCCAAAGGCAGGGGAGACTGGCTCCCCCAGAGCCCAGGCTGGCCCCTCAGGCCCTGGAGGGTTGAAACCTCAGAAGCCTGGGAGGGGAGGGGAGGTGGGGCCGAGGATCCCAGCTCAGACCCGAGCCCAAAGAGGCCAATGTCAAAAAGTAGGGGGCAGAGGAGGGGTCCCCGAACAGCTAGGAACACGGCCGGGCCTCCTCCCTGGGGCTTGGGTTTGACCTGATCACAAAGGGCCACTCCCAGCCCTGGGTGTCCTCCATTCCTGCTGCTCCAAGAGAGGGGAGGGGAACAGACTGGGGTGGTGCCCTGAGGGGCCTGGGTGTGACCTGCAATGGCCCACCACCTCGTGGTAGCCTCTCAATCTCAGTCCCCGGGCGGAGTGTGGACTCTGGGAAGGGGCACAATGCCTGCCAGGCTAACAGGAAAATCGATTTGGATCCAACCTGAATTATTGAGTGGTTCGAGACTTATTCTTGGTTCTGGGGCGGGCTGTGGTCTGTGAAGATGGATATTGTCTCGGCCCTATTTTTAAGGTTCTGTGGGAAGGAGCCCAGACACCGCCACACTTAGGGCCCCACGTGGCCTGCAGGGTAGACCCCTGGAGGTGGGGGTGGAGGTGGGAGGGACATGCGGCCTCCAAGCCCCTCCCACTCCCCACCATGCTGCTTTCCGGCGCTCCCACGGACCCCAGAACCCCTCCAATATGAACTCAGGCACCCGGACCTCTGAGAAGCTCAGGCTGTATCCATGCCCACCACCAGGGTAGGCACTGGTTGGGGGGACATCTTGAGGGTGGGGAGAGGGCGCTTCAGGCAACACTGACTGCTAACATCAGGAGTGACAGAGGACACCAGCACACCATCACAGACACAGAAAGAAACTCCATGAATAATTACATGCAACACCTGGGCAGTCTGGATGAAATGGACAAATCCCTAGACACACACAAACTATGGGCTGATTCAAGAAGAAACAGAAAGTCTTCACAGAACTGCAACACGCAGAGACTGAATCAGTAACCAAAACCCTCCCAGCAGAGACAAGCACAGGCCAGGGGCCTTCCCTGGCGACTCTGCCCAAGGCTTCAACAAGAGTCAACGCCAGTCCTCAGCCTCTTCCCGAAGAGAAGAGAGCGCTTCCTCGCTGTCCTGTGAGGCCAGTGTTGCCCTCACGGCAAAGCCAGACGGAGACACCACAGGAAAACTGCAGGCCCGTGTCCCTCATGAATATAGAAGCAAAAATTCTCAGCAAAATACTAGCAAATCAAATTCAGCTGCATAGTAACAGGATTACACACCACGGCCAAGTGGGGTTTATTCCACAAATGCAAGAGTGGCTCAGAATATGAAAATCAGTCAACATGACAACACCCAACACTAACAGAGTGAAGGCAAGTGAACACTTCAGCAGGTGCAGGAAAAGCACCGGCCAGCCCAACGCCCCTTCATGAGAGAAACAGAAAAGCCAAGAACGGAAGGAACTCCCTCAACCCCACAGAGGGCATCTACGGAAAACCCACAGCCGACACCACCGTCTGGGCGAAGGACTGAAAGCTCTCCCCCTAGGGCCAGGAATGGGCAAGGGTGTCCGCTGCCCCCACGTCCATTCAGCACCGCGCTGGAGGGTCTAGCCAGGACGGTCAGGCAAGAACACGCCATAAAGGGCACTCGGATTGGGAAGGAGAAATAAAACTTTCTCTATCTGCGAAAGACATGACCTTATACATAAAACTCCTGAAGCACACACGCATGCACACACGCACGCACACACACACACACACACACAAATTAGAGCTAATAAATGAGCACAGCAAAGTTGCCGCATACATGATACAAAAACCAGTTGTATTTCTATATAACAGCAGTGAATTATCCAAAAATAAAATTAATAAAACAATTCCACTTACAATAGCATCAAAAAGGATAAAACAGTAATAAACTTAACTAAAAGAAGTACAAGACTTGTACAATGAAAATGATAAAACACTGTTGGAAGAAACTAAAGAAGGCGTAACTAAGTGAAAAGACACCCCGTGCTCAGCGCCTGGAAGAGGTGATCCACTGAGACAGCAGTGCTCTCCAAACTGGTCCGTGCGGTCAATGTCAAAACCCCAAATGCATTTTTTGGGGGCGGAAATGGACAAGCCGGTTCTAAAACTCGTACAGAATTACAAGGACCCCCAGATAGCTTTACACAAAAATTACTTCAAAATGGGTCAAAGATCTAAACATAAGAGCTGAAGCTACAGAAGTCTTCGAAGAAAACAAAGGAGGAAACGCATTTTTTGTGACGTTGCATTAGGCAACGGCTTCTTCACTACGACACCAAAAGCACAAGCAACAAATGAAAAACAGATTCATCAAATGTTAAATCTTTCATTTATCAAAGGCCATCATCAATAAAATGAAGACAACCCACAGAGCAGGAGGACGTATCTGTAAATCGCACACCTGGAAAGGGTCTGCTATCCAGGACACACAGGGATTTGTACGGCTCAACAATAAAAAGACAGGTAACAGGTTTTAAAAGGGCACAGGATTTCAGTGGACGTTTCTCCCAGGAAGACACACAAACAGCCCACGTGCACACGAGAGGCGCACAGCATCGCCAGTCATCAGGGAAATTCACGTCAAAACCTCACCCAGATACCGCCTCACCGGCACGCGCGCGTCCAGCAGACAGACGGTGGCAGGCGGAGGGTGTGCAGAAACAGGAGCCCTGCGTGCTGGTGGCGGGGCTGCAAAAAGGCACGGGTGCCATGGAAAACAACAGGAAAACACCACAGCTACTCCTCAAGAACGTAAACATAGCGGCACCACGGCCCCCAGAAATTTCACCCCTAAGAGAACTAAAAACCTAAGTTCACACAAACACTTGTGCATCGATGTTCGCAGCAGCACCGCTCGTAACAGCCCCCACGATCCAAACATCCGGCAGCGGGTGAACGGATGAACAGAGTGGCCTTATCCACACAAGAGTATTATCTGGCCACGCAGCAGTTCAGACGAACCCTGAAAACGCTGTGCTGAGAGAAGCCTGACGCAAAGGTCACATGCTGCGACTCCATTCCTATGAGGGACCCAGAATGTGCAAGTTCACAGAGACAGGAAGCCAGCTAGTGGTGGCCAGGGGCTCTGTGCCACAGCCACCCTGCACGGGGCTGCCGCTGCCCGGGGAGGAAGGGCGGCGTGACCCCATCAGACGCTCCAGCTTTGCCCCAGCGCTGTTGGTACAAAGCCGCCAGGCCCAGCCAGCTCTGCCTGGCTCCCATCCTGCACACCCACACCCTCCCACCCCCTGGTCCTGATGAGCTCTGGGCAGGGAGAGGGCTCCGAGGAGTTAGGAGGGCAGTGGTGGTGGAGCACCAGGCAGGGGATGAGCTTCCCGAAGCCACCAGAGCACAGCGTCCTGGGCACCAGGATGGGGCGCATATGGGGCGGCTGAGCGCCCTCGGACTCAGCAGGGGTGTGAATGAAGCAGCAGCTGCCTGGGGCCCCAGCCAAGTGCCTCTGTTTCCCACGTCCTTGGGCACCCCCCAGGACCATGGCTGTGTTCAGGTGGGGATGACCCCC
Organism: Camelus dromedarius; assembly: GCF_036321535.1. Classification (NCBI taxonomy): domain Eukaryota; kingdom Metazoa; phylum Chordata; class Mammalia; order Artiodactyla; family Camelidae; genus Camelus; species Camelus dromedarius. The sequence continues at coordinate 28,696,781 of NC_087451.1, forward strand.
AGGAGCCCCGCCCAGGCCTGCCTGTGCCCAGTGACCGTCAGGGATTTTAGGGAGGCAGCCCTGGGGGCCTTCTCCGGCCCCGAGCTCCCTTCACGCCTCTGACCGGACCCTAGGCCATCCGTCCCTCTGACCGCTAATGTCTCATCGAGGAGCCCAGCTGCTGCTGGACACCCACCACGTTCCATGTACTGGGAACGGACTGCGCTGCTGCCGGCAGGGGCGCCACGCAGATGCTCACACTCAGTCCTCAACCTGACCGAGCGTCTGTTCCCCCACAAGAACACAGGCCCCTCTTGGAGCGCCATCAGATGCCATGTGCCACCTTCTCTGCTGGGAGACAGACCGTGAGGGAGGGGGAGCTGGGGGCACTGTGGGCACAGTGAGCCGGAAGCTGCAGGTACCAAGGTGCGGGCTCCAAAGCCACAGGAACAGCACCCCGGAGCCTGGGCAGGGTGGGCAGACGGCCCGGGGCCTGCTGGGGAGGGCGGGGCGAGCTGCGGCTCCCTGTGCCCCCCAGGCTGTGATGAGCAAGTGTTTTTCTCAGACCCAGAACTGGGAGGAGAGAGGAAGCTGAGGGGAGAAGAAAGGTGTGCCCGGGCAGACACCTGGGGAGGCAGCAAGAGCGGGACCGCAGATCAGTACCTGGGACAGTCCTTCCCGCTACAGGAGCCCCCCTGGAGGCACTTGTGAAATATGCTGGAACCTGCCGGGCCTTCGAGTGCAGCCAGAAGCACTTGGGTGGCATCCAAAGGCCCTCTGGACCTCACCGCCCCCGACCGAGGCTGACCCACCTCCTACTGCAGTGTCCGACTAAGGGCTGCTGAGCAGGGAGCCCCGCCCCGCCCGACACCAGGCTTCAGGAGCGCAGGTGAAGCAGGAGGGGAAGGCGGGCAGCACCCTGCTGGCCCGAAACCCCAGGCTGCCTTGCTCACTTGTCCCCTTTGCTTCTTTCAGGAGCCGAGGCCCCAGAGGAGAGCTCCCTTCTCATCGTGAGTGAATGGAGAGGCACCGGAGGGCCGTGGGGGGAGTGCCGAGACCCGGGGCCTCCCTGGGCTTCCGGTCCAGGCTGCAGAACCACGACAACCAGCTCCTTCCCGACAGGCAGGGTAAGTGGCAAGACAGACCTCCGCTGGCTTCCTCATCCCCTCAGCAAAGATTCCAGGGCCCTCAGGGGGCCTGGGGGGCGAGCCGGCAGGTGGAGGACCGGGGGCTGCTTGGGAGGCACACAGGGACCTCCACTGGGACTTCAGCTAACACTGAGAGGAGTGGCCAGGCGGGGGGCCAAGTCAGGGACAGGGCTGAGCTGCTTTCCCAAGTGGAGATGAACTTGGAGGCTGGGTGAAGAGGCTGGCGGGGATAGCGAGCCGGGCTGGCAGGAACAGGGGAGAGCTCTCGGCACCTGCACACAGTGGGGCTGTGGCCTCAGTGGGCGTCCTGCCCTCACAGCCTCAGGCCAGGGCAGCACAGCCCGACACCCATCCCCTCGGGTACTGGCGCTGGCACTCTGTCCGGCACCCCATCCCTGCAGCCAAGACTGCCTGCGCGTCCCCCGACCCTTGGGCCCTTTCCAGGCTCTTCTCCCCTTTGTCCAGGACCCGTGGGTGCCAGCAGCCACCCCAGGCTGGACCCTCCCTGGCCGGGGTGGAAGTGGCTCCAAGTGGCTGGCCGGCGGGGAGAGGAGGGCTGGGTTACAAATGAACACCAAGCAAGTGGCATGTGTACTCGGAGGAGCAGATGGGCCAGGAGCCCTGGCCGTGCGCACAGTCCGGCAGCTGTAAGCCCACCTGGGCGCTTTCAGAATGAAACCAAAGCAAACACCAGAAAACTCGCCGTGAACGCCAAGCCCCTTCCTGCGCTCCTGGGAAGCTAATCTCAGGTGCTCTCTCTGGGCCTGGCGCTCTGCCGCGTGAGCTCCAGCCTCCGCTGAGCTTGCTCCAGGCCACCAGGCCTCGTGACCACGGAATGAGGAGGCAGCCCCCTGGCCGTCTGAGCAGGGCGGTGCCTGCTGTGTCCCCACGTCCTGGGGCCAGGCTGCCCGCCTCTGGAGGGCCGCTCCCCAAGTCCCTACAGATGAACTGGAGCGGTGCCGTGGGCAGCCCGAGAGTCTTCCAGGCGACCAGCTTGGGCCACCCTCAGCCCTGGCCCTGGGCGTCTGGGCCTGGGGCTCTCCGGTGTGTCCTGGGGCCTTGGCTGTGGGCTTCAGGGGGCCTGTCCTTACCTGCCAGCTCTTCTGAGACTCCCTCGGGGCCTGCCCTTGGCCTTGGTGCCTTCCTGCTCCTGGTAATGACATTGAGAAAGGGCAGCATCAAATGCCAGAGCCCCCTCGCTCCCCAGGTAGGCCCTGAAGACCGTGCCACCTGGATGCTTGGGGCCCTGTGGGCCCAGGCCAGAGGATGGGGTGGATCCCAACAGCCGGCTCCCAACCCCTGGAGAGCTTGGGGGTCCCAGCTACAACTTCCCCAAGTTCTCAAAGCAGCTCAGCCGGGCCCAGGACAGCACAGCTTGAAGGGAGCATAAAGGAAACACCGTGCTTGCAACGACTCCTGGTGGGACAGGACACCCCAGCTGCCTCAGTGTCCTCGTCTGCAAAGTGACCTCAGTGCCTGCCTCTGGTAAGTACTGTAAGGATGGGGTAACCAGCCACCTCTGGCTGTCACTACACAACACGGCAGGATGAGACACTGTGTAGCCACACAGCTGAGGAAACAGGCTCAGAGAGCTGGTGGTGCCGAGCCAGGCCCACCCGACTCGCTCGCCCTGTGTGCGAGCCCACACCCCAGTGCCTCACGGATAAATGGATCAAGACAGGTGGGGAGCCACCCTGGTGGGAGGCGGGCCTTGGGCTTTGGGGGTTTCTAGAGACTTCTCACTGAACATGGAGTCACACCAGCCCCCCACGTTCTGCTGGCTCCTCTTCTGTCCCTTCAGGAACTCTGCCTCCCCTGCCTGGCCCTACACATCTGGCCTGAGCCTCAGCGCACAGCAGGGAGAGGCTCAGCCACCAGAAACAGCCCCCTGTGGGCATGATCCGGACACCTGGGCACTCACCTCTCCCGCCCCGGGGCAGGGGTGCCACCGATGCCCAGGGTCCTGTGGATGTAGCCTCGGGAGCGGATGTCAGCCTGAGGAGGGGGATGGCTCGAGTGAGAGGTGGCAGCTGGGGTCCCGAGCTGGCCTCTGGACGAGCCCCAGCCCGGCAGCCTGGACCCCCCATGGAAGCCCTGCCTTCGGGACCAGGCGCAGCAGCCCTGTGGTGTGTGGGTGACACAGTGCCAGGCCCTCTCGTCAAGATGCTCCATGGCATGTTCCCAAAGAGCCTGAGGGAACGTACTGGGTGCCCCCTCTGTTTCTGCTGGCTTCCACTGGGCTCAGTTTGTGCTTCCCTGTAGGTTTTGTCTGAGCCCAAGGTTTCTCTGCTAAAACCCTTTTTTCTGAACACTGCCCTCAGCCCAGCTTGTCTGTCCTCACTTTTGGCTCATCTGTCTCCTGGCTGGTGTCAGCTGTGACCCCTGTCCCTGGGGAAGTGTCTGGAAAGTTCTGCGGAGTCTCCAGAATGAAAGGAGGCTTGCAAGCCACAGACTGGGATCGGGGGAGACCCTGGGCAGAGGGGATCAGGCCTGAGTGGGACCCTCCAGGACCTTGCCACCTGGATACTCCCACAGGCTGACCCCCACCGGGGGGGGGGGTCTGTCCTCAGGAAGCCCCTGATCCCAGCTCAGATGGGCTTAGCCCTGCTTCGCCCCGCATGACAGGACACAGCAGCTAATCCCCCAACTGCTTCTGCTTCAGAGTGAAGGGGCACGCGGGCAGGGCGGGCAGCAGGGTGCCCAGGGGAAAGGCCCCGCAGAGGCGAGGCGTACCTCCCGCCCTCCCCAGCAGCAGCCCGGCCTGGCCTGACACACGGGCAACAGGCCTGGGACCAAGGGAGCAGGCACTGAGCCCTCTCTTACCCTCTCCTCAGAGCTTCCAGAAGTAGTCAGGAGGAAAAAGTGTAAACAGGCAAGCAGGCCGAGCAAGAAGACGGACAAAGAGAGCGCCAGTGCTGCTGGACAGGGCTCCCTCCCCTCCTCCTGGGCGCAGATGGCTGGCTCTGTACTAGGGCAGACACACGGTCCTTGCCCACGTTAGGGGCTCATGGGGCTTTAGAGGGCATCCTCTACCTGCAAGGACATGGCCACCACACACTCTGGGGCAAAGTGAGGCACAGAGGGGACAGAGCCCTGCCCACTGTTCCAGCTCAGCAGAGTCCCTGGCTCTGAAGACCTGGGGAGAGTTTTTGGGTCTCCCAGCCCAATCTGTGTGAGGTTGCACAGGTGGGTGGGAATAGGGGAGGGAAGGCCCCCTGGGGCCAGGACTCACACCCAAGGCTTGAGAACCCTCGCACCTACGAACCCTGTACACAGGTTGGTGGACACTCAGCCAGTCCACTCTGAATGCCACCCCAGAGGCCGTGTCTCTGCACCGCCCTGAGAGGGGCTGGCAGCAGGGGCTAAGAACTGCAGCCTTGTGCGGGCTGCTACTGCCACCTGGAGGCCAGCCTGCACACCAGCAGCTGGGAGGCCCTAGGCCCAGAGGTGGGCAGCAGGTGCTGCGGGAGGCAGAGCCAGGGCCCTCAAGCTTCCAGCGTCACCAGCTGGTGCTGAGCTGAGAGGACAGGGCAGGCCCGTGGCCTCTCCGGCAGGCTGCCTCGTGCTGAAGCAGCACAGGCCTCAGGCAGATGGGTAGCAGTAGGCCGTGCACAGAGCCACAGCTGTGATGGCAAATCCGAGTGTCCCCTCGGGACTCACATCCAGAGCCCAGTGGTGCACCTAAGGTTCTGTCACAGCCGTGACACTCACAGGCTTCCACCCGCCCGTCCCTGCCCAGGCTCCAGCCACATCTTCCTTCAGGTTTCTGGGCAGCAGGCTCTTTCTGGCCCCAGGGCCTTTGCAAATGCCAGCCCTCCGGCCTGGACTGCCCTTCCCCCTTCTCTTCCAGCAGGTCTCTTCCTGAGGACAGCTCCTCACGGACGCTCACTCCATGGGCTTCCTGCCGTGCACCCGCTGTGACTGTTGCCTCCTTGTCACTGAGGCGAGCCCAAGGGCACCTTGCACGTGGTTCTATCTCCCATGCCTGAGTCAGCTTTTTCTCAGCTGGGCCGACTCATTCACTAGAGTTCTGATCTCCGGGTCCCAAGCTAGGTGCTGGGTGCCTGGCGTGGCCACACCTCAGAGTCTCCTGACTGGCACCCTTGGCACAGGTCTTCCCCAGCCCTGCCCAGCAGCCTTGCAGGGGCCTCCCTAGCTGAGGGCGGCCGCTCCCTCCCTGCCAGCTAGGCAGTTTGGCCCTCAGGGGCTGGCAGGCTGCTCTGCCGTTTGAGCTGATGTCAGCTGATCCTCCTGAGGACCCAGGGTGCAGGAGGCTGAGAGGCTGAGTGCAGCGGCCCAGCAGGCCACAGGGCCTGGGCAGGGTGGGGCTGCAGGATGAGCCACTGGGAGCTCTGCACCCTTCAGGCCCTGCTCCTCCCACCACGCCCGGCGTGGCCCAGACTCTTCCACAGGTGGTTACAGGCCTCTCCTTGCCTGGGGGCACTGGCAAGGGCAGGTGCTGTGAGTCAGCCACCCACCTGGCGCACGGGCTCCGGGATCCGAAACCTGCAGCAGCCATGGGTCAGGCGCACGGCTGCCTCCAGGCTCATCTTGTGGCCCACAGAGACGTAGAGGGGCTTGGTGCTGTGGTCGTGGCTCCTCAGGGCCTGGGACAGGAGAGCAGGGTCAGGGCGCTGGGGCAAGCTCTGTGGGCTGAAGGATGGACAACTCGTCCTGGGTGGTAGGAGGGAGCTTGGGGCGCCGCCAGCACCCTCGGGCACCTTCCTGCTGCTTGTCTTGGGGATGGGGAGGGGTGAGCGAGGGCTTGGAGGTCCCCTCAGTACAGTGAGGGAGGGGAGGAAAGAGATGCAGGCACAGCCCGGGTCAGCCCGAGCGGTGGGAAGACGGGGAGGCAGACGGGGTCTGGCGTGCATGCGTACACAGATACTGGCTCTCGGATGAGAGGTCTGCCTTGGTGGGGCACAGGTCCCTGGCCACTCACCATGCCCAGGACGGTCCCAGAGCCTCCCATCAGTGGAAACGAGTCTCCTCCAGCCCTCAGGAGTCGTATCTGGAGAACAGAGAAAAGACTTGGAGAAACACGTTTCTTGGTGACGGGCTGAGGCAGGCCAGAGACGGAAGGGCCCATCTGTGAGTGGACCCTGCATCCAGGGCGCTGCCCAGCCTGACGAGGTGCTCCCCCCTCATCCCACAGCGGAGAAGGGGCAGCAGCCCGCCCAGGCCCCCGAGTTGGGGGTGGAGGCACCCGGCTGGCGCACACACAGGGCCACACCCGCCTGAAGCCACTTACTTCCCGCCGCTTTCTCTCCTGCTAGAAATGTGAGCACTTGATTCAACCCAACAAGCTGCTGGGGCTGGGGCTGGGCGTGGGTACTGGCCCCCTGAGCGGGCCAGAGGCCCTGCCAGCTCAACAAGCAAAGCAGGCACGGGGACCGGGAGGACAAGAGGACACAGCTGAGCCCTGTTCTCAGCCGGCTGTCTGGGCAGGAGAGCCACACGTGTCACTGGCTCCCTCCGAGGTGGGGCCCAGTGGGGCCCAGAGGGAGATGTCCCGAGGCAGGTGGCGTGTGGAAAAGTACTCAGCCCTGCACAGGCCCCAGATGCCACATGGAGCGCCATGGCAGAGGCAAGCTCGCACCCAGGAGGCTGGGAGAGGAGCTCGAGTCTCCCGCAATGGCCCACCACCCACGGGGGACCCGGAGTGTGCAGAGAAAGCGGGTCTTCCTCACTCGGGCCCGCAATCCAGGACAGGTGGGGGAGGGCGCCCTGGGCAGGGTTGGCCCACAGCGGGCAGCCTTCGTGCAACGCTCCCACAGGCCCCTCACCTTCTCCTTGTGCAGAGTGCTGTTCTCCAGCCCGTCCACCTGCAGCAGTTTCTTGGCCACCCCGATGCAGGGCAGGTCTGTGAGGACGCCAAGGTGGCAGGCCACCCCGAAGCCTGTGGGGGCAGAGGAGGGTGAGGCTGGGGTGGTGGGATGTGAGCCCAGCAGTCAAGAGACGCAGGGACTGGGGCCACACCGCGGCTTTGCCAAGCTCCTCCACGTGAACAGAGGCCTATGGGGCGAGGGCCGGGGAGCAGGCCTCTGAGCCCCACCCGGCTTTCTGGGTGGTGGGCTGGGCACAGGACACCCCCTCCGTCCCCTCAAGATTAGGAGCCCAATTAGCGTGCTCACTCACTTCACCTGCTTCTCCTTTCACGTTCTGGCACCTTCCCTCCTCCCCCTCTCCTTTGTGGCCACCATCAGACCTCTGCGTCTCTACCCCCCAACTCCCCCAGGGCCACGGGGCCCCTGCCAGGAGGCCAGGATTGCAGCGCCTGGGGTCCAGGCCCAGGGCTGGCCTGCTGGCCCTGTGCTAGCATCCAGGGTTGCTCTGGGCCCACAGGCTTCCAGGGCAGGAGCTGGAAAGCCCAATGACACCCCTTCCCGCCCCCTCTGCTTCCCACCCCCCAGCTTTGCATCTGAGGGTAAAACAGCCCCTCCCCCTTAGCCGTCCTGCCCTGGGCCGGTTTCCCCACGTCCGTGGGGGACGGTCACACCTTTCTGCTCCTGCCTGGTTTCAGGCAAGGGCCTGTCAGGACGCAGGGCGGGCTGCCAGCGGGACAGGCTGGCTCAGCTCAGGGCTGACTTCTGGTAGCATCAGGTCCCAACCGGGCGGTGGTCCCTGAGCTGGGCCAGTGCAGGCCAGTCGGGGATGGGGGGGCGGTCGGGGAAGTCACGGGGGTGGGCAGGAAAGAGGCGGAGTGAAGAGGCAGAGGGATTCTCCGCCAGGGGTCTTGACAGGAGAGCAAGGCCAGCAGGAGCGTGAGTGCCAGGGCCCCTCCGGGTCCCTCTCGGGAAAATTACCTCGGTGGTGGAGCACCCCATTTCCGTCCACGAACAGGACCTGGAAAAGCCACGGGAACGTCCCAGTCAGCTGAAGTGCCCCTTGCCCCACAGGCGGGGGCGACCCGGAGCACCAGGAGGGGCCCAGCTTTCTAGGCCGTGTCCCTCTGCTCTGGGCAAAAGCGTTTCTCCTGGAAGCTCACGGGGTCTCCCCAGGCAGTGCCTTGCGGGAGGCCCTCCCCTCCTGCCCAGCCGAGGTACCTGCCTGGGGCACAAGGTGGGGCTCCTTCTCCCGCAGCCGCCGCACCGCGTCCACCATGAAGGACACCTCTCGGAAGGCCAGGAAGCCCGACACGTAGGGGGCCGTCAGGCTAACCATTCGGCAGTCCTCATACACCACCTGCCACCAGGCACCCAGGTCACCGCACGCCCCGTGGTCCTGGCCACCTGCCTCCCTGCACGCCCTCAGCCCTCGTCCATCAATCCTTTCCATTGCCCGCTCCCTCCTCGTCTCCCAGGCCCACCCCCAAGGCCCCCTTCCCTGCCTCACTATCTGGGGATGGGTGATCCACCCTGCATATGAGCGGCCCTGCCGTTTCCAAGTCCTGGCCACACCCTGTGTGGACCAGCCCCTCCTGAGGCTGCCTCCTTTGTAAATCAGAGCTGTCCCCCACCACCCCCCTCTGCCCTCCCCTCTTCTGCCAGGCTCACAGAAGACAAAGCCCAAGAAGCGCCTGTGGATAAGGACATCTCAGCGTTAGAAGGTACATTAGAAGGGGCTTCAGGGAAGAAAACACCAGGTCTTCATGGCGGCTACAACAGCCAGAAGGGCAAGTCCAGCCTCACAAGAGACTGCAAGTGTTTTAGAGAAAGGACAGGCCTCAGTGAGGCAGTCTGGAAGAGAACTGGGTCCCAAGGGGTGGCAGGGTCCAAAAAGGAAAACTCTGAGGCCGTGACTGCAAATAATCCCAGAGAGGGAGGGGGGACGCCCCAGGGATGGTGCGCTGAAAGGCCTTGCGCACACTGGGAGGAGCGGGGCCGTGGGTCTGGGGCAGGGCCAAGGGTCAGGGGCTGGTAGATCTGCTGGGGACCATCCAGACAGCTGTCACACGCTCTGATAGACTGTCCTTCCAACTGAGAAGTCCTAACACACATGGAAGAGGAGGCCCTGTCAATACTGGAACAGGGGCCAGCTCAGAGCACAGAACGGCAGCCCGAAGGCCCCTTAACCTTGACATGTCATTAGAGCCAGACCGGCCTGAGATGGAGAACGCTTCCCACTCAGCACACATCCTCCAGAACGCTCGGACATCCCCGAATGTGACTGTCCACCCTCCCCACCCCAATCTCTTGGTGACAGCTTTCAAAATCATACCCGCACCCCTCCCTCAAAGCTGGGTCATAACCACACGTCCCCACGTGAAGGGACTGCACTAATGGCACAGAGGAGGGGCTTGTTTTTCCAACACTTTCCTCACTGACTCACAGGAAATGCACCAAACTGCCAACGACCCAAAGCGGGCAGTGTCTAATTCGATGACAGACCAGAGAATTCGATCCACAGCGAACCCCGCAGGCTGGAGTGCTGAACCCCACACAGCAGAATGCATCCTCACAGGGACACACGTGAACGCCAACTGTGGCCCGAGTTCCCACAGGACGATGGTGGCTGCTACATCTGAATCTCTCCCCAGAAACTCCGGAAACCAGAGACACGCAAGAGGGGAGACAAATCGCCTCTACCCAGCACCTACGGGGTACCCACAACTGGGGCACAAGCCAGTTACAAGCATCAGTGTGTGCCTATGTGTGGAAATAAGCAGCCCAGACTCGCAGAGCTGGCTTCAGGCCCTGTGCTGGGCAGGCAGGTGAGGATGGCCAAGGGTAGGGCATGTGGCAGGGAGCCTGATGGCATGAGAGCTCGTGGGCAGCCCCAGCCAGCAGGGACTGGAGAGAAGGGGCTTGGAAGTCCACGGGGCCATCACAGCTTTATCAGGAAGATGTTGCTCTGGGGAGAAGCAGGTGAGCCCTGGGGGCTTGTGGAGAAGAAGGTGAGGCTAGAAGTGTAAGGTTCTTCAGAAACGAGAGGATCAAAGAATTGGAAGACACGCTGGCCACTTTGCTTCAGAAGAGGACACTAGTTACTGGTGAGACTACACTTCACTGTCCCTTGTGACTTAAACCCAGTGGGCCACCCGAACCCCCAGCCCTTGAGTTTCCTGTTTAAGCAGCATTTAAAGTGAACAGTAAAAGGCTGTACAGAGGTACGAGGACTCAGAAGGCGATAATTAAACCTGGTGAGCTGACGAAGTGCTGCCCCAGTCAGGCAGCAGGAAAACCAACCGAATGGCGGACAGAGAACACCACGCGGCAGAAATAAAAACTCAGATCAGCAACGGACCAAAACACCGGCAAGGAGGAAAACCCAGCATACGTACGACTGAAGACAAGAAACAAAACTATGGAGTGAAACCAATACTTAAAACCACCATCTAAGAAACGTTCCAAAAATAACAGGCGATTTGACCCTCCATATGGAGAGCCAACGGGGAACTTGGGGAAGCTAACACGGAACAGTCAGCTCAAGATGTGTCTCAGTAAACAAACAAAACGAAACAAAACTCCCCACAGTAAACGGGACCTACCGGCAACAGTGACTGTAACATAAACTACGGCACAAGTTTCAGAGATCAGAGAACAACACAAAAGCAGCTTTAAGAAACAGATGGCGGCAACTGGGGAAATGGGATAAGGAATGGAGTTCACGTAGTTATGGAATTAGGTAAATATCCTAAGGTGTGATAATGACACTGCCCTTTTGCAGAAAAACGTCATTCTCAGCACAGGCCTGGTGAGCCGTCACAAGCTCTGGGAGGCACCCTCCAACCTCAGTACGCACACACAGGGGAGACGGCAAAATCAGAAAAAGCTGACACTTAAGCAGCGGGTATATGGGTGTTCAATGAATTGGTCTTTCAACTTTTTAGTAAGTGTGTACATTCTCAAGTCAGAAATCTGGGAGGAGGAGAAGTCAATTGTGCAGTGAGCAGGTGGGCACGACCTGGGCGCTCAGCAATCCGTCAAGATCCGCACGTTCCACCCTAAGCCAACGTCCACGTGGCGCCCTAGTCCCGAACTGCACTTACAGAAATGATCTGCGAGTCAGTGCCCCCCACCAATGGCCGAACTGCACTTGAGGTAGTCAGGTCAATGCCGGGGCGTAAAGATGGGCCCTGCTCACTGTGGGCACCGTCGGAGGGCTGGCGAGGGAGCTGGAAGTCACCTCAGTGAGACTCTCAGGACAGAGCAGACAAGACAGGAGAGCCCAGAGCTGTCTGCTGACAGTGGGAGGGCTGGCAGAAGAGGGCGGGAACCGTTTGCTCTGTGCTCTGCACCTGAAGGCAGAAGTCACAACCAGGCAATTTCAGCTCCGTGGGGAAAAGAACACACTGACCAGGGCTCTGACCGTGCAATGGGCTGTTGTGAGGCCACGACTCGTCAGGGACGCTGAGGAAAGGACTCCCAGCTGCGGGGAAGGTAGACCAGTGACTCAACCTGGCCTTGCTCTGGAATCACAGGGAAGATGGTTTGTTTTTAAAAGGCAAATACCAGTAAACGAGGTAGGGTTCGGGAACTTTTTTTTTTTTTAAATAACTTTATTGAGATACAGCTCACTACCATAAAGTTACTTGAGGAGTATCTTCAGTGCTTTCTGGTGTTTAGAGTCGTGCAACCATAAACATAATCAAATTTTAGAACATTTTCACCACCCTCAGAATCATCTTGTCCCCACTAGCAGTCACCCTTCATCCATCCCACTCCCCAGCCCTTGGCAACCATGAATCTACTTTCTGTCCCTACGGATTTGCCTACGGAATCTGTATTTCTAGACACACTTCCGAGCAACTGCACAGATCCACGGTTGGGCATTTGGGAGTCACTGGGCCAGACTCTTCCAAGATCCATTCCCAGTCTAAGCCTCTATACCACAGGGCGACAAGTGCTGACCACATCCAAGCAGCAAGCACTTGGCTGAGAGCTGGGGTTACAGAAGAAATACGGCATAACCCCAACCTTGAGACTCTGCAGATGGTGAGAAAAACAGAATATAAACCAACTTTTTCTTTTCTTTGAGGTAAGGAGACTCTGCTCAAAACAGTTACTGTAATGAGGGGAGGAGGACTGTTGGAACAGGAAGAGCGCTCTGACCATAGGCCGTAAGATCCGCAAGCATCTCGTAATCTGGTAACTTCAACATGGTGTGAGAAGTACTGTGCCAGCACACGTGTAGAAAGAGGTCAAGGACAGAGACGAGGGGACAGTTAATTCTGCAGCTAGAGCAAGGGACAGAGCGACGGGAACAAGTGAATCGGGTCTTGAAAAGCGAGCAGCTGTCCCCCGAGTTAACAGAGGCTGACACTCACTGTGACGGGTGCCACGTGCCTGTTATGCTAGTGCTTTCCAGGCATGACCTCGTTTACTCCCCATCAAACTCCAAGTTGGGTATCAGTACATCTCTGCTAAACTTTGACTACAGGGTCTTCCAAGTAAAGCAAAAGACACCGAGGCAGGAAGACGCAGCTTTGGGAGCAGGTGGGGGGGGGGGGGCACACTGGAGCTGCAGAGCTGAGATTTCCCCATCAAGGCTCTTCTTTAGACAAGGCTTCCTGAGCTGTTCACTCCAAAGGAATAATGGGCACACTGTTCCTTCAAGTATCTACTCCAGCATCTTCTATGTGCCAGGCATGGAGCTAAGTGCCAAGGCTACAACCCTGGGCAGGACAGCAGTGGCTCCTACTATCGTGGAGCTTACACTCTGGTAGGGGAGACAGGCCAATTCCATCCCAGGGTGGTGAAGAGGAAGGAGAAGGTGCTGGGCGCAACTCCTGAACCTGCAGGATGAGGGGGGGCTTACTTGAGGACCAAAGACATGAGGAAGAATTAGCCAGATGAAAAACATTCTAGGACAGGAAACTTCACTGCAAAAGTGAGGCAGGCAGATACAGCAAGGCACGTCTGAGGAACCCGAAGTCCTCCAGTCTGGGGAGTGGGTAAGGAGTGTGGGTGGTAGCAAGGGCCGAGCCTACGATGAGTTACACTGAACAGGGGTCAGGTCTTGGAAAGCCTCTTATAAGTGCTTTATGAGTGAGTGTTACTTTTATTGACCTTGAGATCACAGGATGGGCACTTAAGGGTTTCAAGTGGACTAGGTGGTGACCTGCTCACATTTGCTTTTAAGGAAAACTGCTCTGCTGGCAGCATGGAACAGGAACCCAGTGAAGGTTCTGCCTGTCACCTACAGAAGAGGTGACAGTGGCACAGCCAGGGGAAGGAGCAGCAGGGATGCTGACCAAGGGACAGACTCCAGCGATATTTAGGGGGTGGAAAAAAATGGAGTTAGTGTGTGACTGACTGTGAGGAGTCTGGGAAGACAAGAGATTTCCGGCTTGAGTAAGTTGGGAGTGTGCTGCTGTGGGTCCCCGACATGGGGAGCCCAAGACGATGGCCAGACCTGGAGATCATGAGTTAATTCGGTACCTCAGTCACAGAATTTATTGAGATTTTTATCCCCCTCCTCTTTTTGTCAAAAGCTTCCCAATTTATTAACGAACTCCCACAAAAGGAGAACCGGGGTTCTACCTTGGCACCGTTCCCTGCCTAGGGCCCCGCCTCTCCCACTAACGCACCCCGAGCCCAAGCGGCGCGGCCCCTGGCCAGCGCCCCCCGGGCGTTACCTCGAGCTCAGGGTAGCTGAGCACCACCAGGGACGCGCAGGCGCCAACACTGTCGCCCTTCACAAAGGACACGTCCACGCCCCCGACCCTCTGCAGGCCCGAGAAGGCGGGGTCCCGCTGCCACGCCTCCGTGTCCCGGTCCACGACAAAGGCCTTCAGCCGGGCTTGCTCCCTGAGGACAAACACGCGTCCAGGCCCGGGAGTCAGTCAGGGCTCTTCCGGGGACCCTCCCGCCCTCACACCGCGCCCCCACTGCACCCGAGTCCGGCCCGGGGGACCCTGCTGTTTCGCCCCCCCTCCCCCGGAGCTCCGGACGCGGGGCCGGAAGTCACAACTCCCGAAGGCCCTTTCGCCTGCACGCCGGTTGCGGGCTCCGGCCCCCGCGGCCCCAAAGCCGGGCGTTACGAGGCCCGAGGCCCGCGGAGAGCCGAGTCGCTCCAGCCCCCGAACCCTGCACGTCCCCCGGCCCCATTACCGTTTCCAGAGCGACAGGGTTTCCGCCGGCGGTCTCGTCGCCACCTTAGCAGCCATGGCGCGGCCCTGAGCGTCGCTTCCAGTGGCGTCACTTCCGGAGCGCCGCGCGCAGGCGCCGGGCGTCGCCGTCGCCATGGCAGCGCTCGGTGGGGCTCCCAGGATGCTGCCGCCTTGTGGCCGGAGGTCCCCGCTGGAGAGGCGCGCCGAGGAGGAGCCGCCGCCGCCGCCGCCGCCGCCGCCGCCGCCGCCGCCGCCGCCGCCGCCGCCGCCGGTCCAAGTCGGCCTTTCCCACCGCCATCGAGGAAGGAAAGTCGTCCCGCTTCGGGGCCCCTGGCGGGGTGTGCAAGTTGCACTGAAAAACGCAGGTCTGCAGGAGAAAAGCACGTGTACACATTTGATTGAATTTCTGCATGTTCAGGGGAGCTTTCACTGGAGAATGGAGACACCAAGAAGTGACCACAGTGGGAAGCTTAATTCGTTTTAGAGAAAGTGTTACCCAGTCCGAGCTCATACTGCTCCTCAGGCTGACAGGCCAAAAAATCCAGAGAGGCGGTGTTGGGGCAAGGAATAGCGAATTTCTTTATTAGGAAAGCCAGCAGGCTGAGGAGATGGTGTACTAGTGTCCTAAAAAAAACCGTTTTACCCAAGTTAGAATTCAGGCTTCTTTTATACTAAAGGATGGAGTTGGGTGCGGCTTGTGGCTGGTTGTTGCAAACTTCTCCATGCCAGGATTCTTTGTTCTTGCAGCTGTCCACGTGGGTCTGGTCACAATGTTCCTATAAACCTCCAGCAAGACAATCGTTATTTTCTGTTCTGCAACTTTTTAATCTCTGTATGAATGGGAAAGTTTTATACCTTAAAGATCAGAGTGTGGAGAATGGGCTGTCCTGTATGTTTCAGGCTACAGGCAACATTCTTTTACAGAAGGTGCAGAGCCAGCATGACTCAGCACAGACAACAGAGCTCACAGGGTACAGCTAAAGGAATAGATCTTACACGGAGTCAGGTTTTTCTTCTCTGTTACAAAAGAAATAATGAATTCGTGAAAAATTGACAAGGCAGAGGGGTTTGGGCTTCAGGCAGTAAATGGTGAAGACAGACTGGAGTTTACTTATACCGCCTTCTAGGCCCTCAACTCTCCCTTCTGGTACAGGGAGGGGACCTTTCACATGGGAGAGTTATAGAGTGAGAGCCAAGATTTACTCTGGGGTCCACCTGGGCCTGCCTGGTCATGTTACACAGCAGGAAGGACACAGAAGCGTCGGATTTGGTAATCAGGAGTCACCCCCTGGCCTGTGGAAATGGAGGCAAAGTTGGTGGCTGTTAAGGAGCTGTGCTCTGGGCTGAGGTTCTGCTGTGCTTCAGGGAACAGGCAGTGGTGACGGGGAGGGAACGCTAGGGAACATGGAGGGAGGGGGAGCAGGGGCCAAGGCAGGTCTTCATGGGCCGTGCAGTCACAGGGGCGGCTTCCGGCTGCTCCAGCTGGGCCCTTTCCCCTCCAGCTTCTCTCTGCTCTTGCCCCAGATGGCTTCCCGAAATACTCCAGCTCCTCCCAAGGAAGCAGCGTCCTGCTACCCCAGAATACACTCCAGTCTGATGAGGTGTGAGTCTTGTCAGCATTTGCTTTCTTGGGAGAAGGCCCTTTCCTGGGGTTTTTCCAGTTGGAACCGGGCTTCATCATGCCTGAGAACAGGACTGAGTGTGACCAGAGGGATTAGACAGAGCAGAAAGCAATATAAATGCTAATCATGGCTTGGAGGAACTGCCGCTCGGCTCAAGGCCTCAGGGTTTCTTCTCCCAGCTGACACAGCGACCTTACAGGAAGTCAGAGCTGGAGGGGTGCCCGTTGGCAGCACATGGGGCGCTCTACCTCTCCGGTGAGGCCCTTTCTTCACGATGATTGTTTATCCCTGGAAGTTTGTTTCCAGGTTGGAATTGCCTGAGCCAAGGACTAACTGGACTAGCTCCTGACTGTCTCGGTTACCAGACGGCGAAACCCCACAGCCGCTGAGGAGAGGCACACCAGTGACACACGGGGCAAGGTCTTAAAGGGGAGACCGGGGTCAGTTGGGAAGATCGTCAGGTTAAGCCACCGCCAACCTAGTGACCTTCCGCCCGGGCCTAAAGCAAGAACTGCAGCAGGGAAACGTCCACTCGTCGTCCAGGGAGCGTGAGCTGTAGGAGGGGCTGGACGGGAGGCTAGGGTTGGGGAGGAGCTGCTGAGGAGGGGACGATCTGTGGACCTGACGCGGACACTGTGGGAATGGCCGGGGGCGGGGAACGCATCTCCACTGTGAAGCAGCATCTCTTCTCTGTTCCAGACCATAGGTTTCTCTCCAGGAGCCTTTTCTTTTTAGAAGAGAAAATGCAACTCTCCTCTAAAGCGGTGTTTTGCCACTCAGATGGAAGGGGGCTGCCGGAAGCTTACGGTTTCTCGTTCACGTGTCTCTAGCTCTTCTTGCTGAGGAGCTGTTTCCTCCATCCCACAACCCAACCCATGGGCAGCCAGTCAGCTCTTACTCATCTTTAGCAGGAGGGCTGTGACCTCTCGGGACAGCCAGGTTAGGCCAGGAGGGGCGGACGCCCTTCCGGGGCGCAGGCTTAAGCTTCTGGCCCTGAGCCTGGAGATGGCAGGGGGTTAGACTCCACCCCGGGCCCTCAGCTCTGCTGTCATTTTCTCCAGAGGAAAAGTTTACCCTGTCACGTTTTAAACCGGACTGTACGTTTTCTGTCCAGAACCTTCCACTTCATGGATACCCCCTGCAAGGACATTTTCACAAACAAACGAAACCGTTCCCCAAAGCCTCGGTGAAGTCTCCTCCCCAGAGACGATCCTGTAGCAGCAAAACTCAGTTTATTAAAACAGGTATGACGATAAAACTTACATCCGCTTGGGCAAGGCCAGTGTATTTTTGTACAAACAAGATAATGCTACCTAATGACAGTTAGTGCTTTGAAAGCACCACATACAAAGCAAAATATCTTTATCCAAAAAAAAAAAACCCATAAAAGTGGGGAAAAAATCCACGCCTCCCAACCACCCCAACCTCCCCACAAACGAGGTCTTCGCAGCCTGGCCAGCTCCGCGGCAGCGCTGAGGTGTCACAGCTGAAGCAATGAGCAAGCAGCCCCTCCCCCCACATCCCTGAAGCTCGAAATCCAGGAAGCCGACCCGGTTGGGGGGGGGGGCGCTTTGCATAGAAGGACTCAGTAATCACAGGTGACTAAACGCAAGTGGCTGTTGTATAAAATCCTGGACCCCTTCATCAAACACGCTGAAGAGAAACGGAAATAATGAAAACGGAGCCCGGCTTCTCCTGCAGCTCCCCCAGGGGCGCCGCAGGGGCGTGGGGTGTCCCTGGCAGGCATCTTCTATTTCTGTAGCTCCCACCACCCCATGGGCCCGATTTCAAGTTGATCGAGTCATCGACTCGAAGTGTGTATGAAAGACATTCACCTCTGGCTTGTAAACAACTGCTGTCCCAGTGCCGGGCTACCTGGGAGCAGGAATTAGTCCAGAGAGGTCACGAGTGTGCAGGTAGATTTTGAAAAACAGACAGGACCCTTTTAGGGAGAAGTGCAACGCAAGGCCACAGGGACTTGACTGTTCTTTTTTTTTTCCTTTTTTGGAAACTTAAGTGGTTTTGTGTTGTCTCTGAGTCTCGTTTGTATGCCCTGGCTGAGACCCAAAGAAAGGACCAGAGAGTTGTGCAGCGGGGGGAGTCCAGAGCACACCAAGAGCACGTGTGCATTCGGCAGAATGCCGGAACCGTGTCCTTGGTCCAACATTACACTGATAAACTTTCATGTAGAATTTGCTAGAACAGGAAGGAGAGCTGGCCTTCAATCCAGCCCTTTCACTTTGTAGAGGAGGAGACTAGGACACCCACGGCACCCTTGACTCCTCAGAACGAAAGCTTCTGGGCCTTTGACGTTTGGCAGTGACCCGTGTAGGGCGCGGGTGAGGGCGGGCTGGTTTGGCCTGGGCACTCACAGAATGCCCTGACTCGTACAGGGGGGGAGACCAGAAGAGGCTGGCACTTTTTCATGACTTGGAAGCCTAGAAATGTATGTACAACACTCAGAATTTAAAGGAGTGGAAGTAAGAAGAAAGCCGGATACTCTTCTGTGAGTGCAGAATAAATTAGGAAAAAAAAAAGGCAAAAATCACTTAACCCCACTTCCTGTCCCTCCTACTAGGTGAACTCTGAGGAACTAGGTGCTGGGGACCGGGCACGGGCACGCTGAGAGGCTGGGAGGTCTCAGACAGACCACTCCTTTCCAGGGAGCTGAGAGGCTGTTTTGGTCTCTCCTGGCACATGGAGGATGGTGGTTCATTCCAGTTTCATGTAATCTTTAGCTCTTGCCTCCCAGTGAACACTCTTCAGAATGTGATGAGTTAGTTTCTGAATTTACCGACGTTCCTGAAATGGCCTGTCTCTCAGAAAGCGGCCAGCGGGTCCTGAGTTGAGTGCTACGCCAACAGCAAAGGTGACCGCCCAGGATGGAGCCCCTCCTGCCGGGAGGAGGGGAGAGCTCCCCTGCCCTGGTCCCTGCAGGGACAGGACGCTGTCCTATCTTGTTTGTCGGTTCCATTTCAGCTCGGCTGCCATTTTCCACACAGAGACACAGCTGGACAGCAGGATCTCTTCTGGGAACTGAGACTCCACGTCGGGCAGAAGAACCTCACTGTCTTTAGTCTCCATGTAGCTCACCAGAGTGTCTCTCAGGCTGAAAAACAAGCAACAAGAGGCAGCGTTAGACAGTCTCCCACGTCGGGCCGGCAGCACGCCCGATGTGCTCGCTGCAGCCAGAAACGCTGGGAGCAGCGCGAGGTCCGTCACCCACGGAGTCGCTGACCCGGCGCCAGAATCTGGGGCTCGAGGTTCCGGCGCACACCTGCCGCGCCCCGCCCTGCAGGACAGCGCTCGCCTGGATCAGGGGCGCTCAGGCGGTCTTAGGCAGTCTGGTAACAGTAACACACCTGCTCTCCAGAAAACGAAGCCCCCCTATTCAAAAAAAGCTTGAATTCCAGTTTCATGATTTGTTTTGATGAAGGTCATAAGTTCTCTAGGAAAAGGATCCTTTTTGCCTGCACTCGAAGTCCAGGCCGTAAAGACCGACGAGTGCAAAGACTATAAATACGTGCAGGCGCGAGGCCTCAGCGCGTAGCGGAGGAAGAGAAGTTACGAAGCGTGCTGGTGGCAAAAGCTGGAGTTCGACTATTTACAAAACCAGCAAAGTTAAATCCCTCCCTCAGGCCACACGCGAAAACAAACTGGCTAACAAAACGAATGTGACATACACAACTATAAAAGCGCGAGGGAAGCGCACGGGAGAGTGGTGTATGGCCGTGGGACCCTTATCTGTATTTCCCTATAGACTCCTCTCAGGAAGGTTCTGTCAGATTTGGCTTCATGAAATGAAGATGCAGCGTTTGTAACCAAGGAGATAAAAGACCAACCGTGATCTTCCACAATTCAGAAAAAGACAAAGAGCCCCAAGGAAAAATAATCAAAGGACACGGAGAGGCAGCTCAGAGCGAGGTGCACGGACGGCTGATGGACACCTTCAGCCTCACTAGCAGATGGGAAACCCGAGGGAAACTGAGGCACCATCTCTGGGCCATCAGGTCGGCAAAATTACAACAGATGGGCAATGTCCAGGGCTGGGTGTTCTCCTGCGGTCCTCACTGGTGTGGCCTTTCCTACCAGATTCAAAACACGCGTCTCGCTGACACAGTAAATCCACTTGTCATAATGAGAATATGTGACCTTTTTTAACTGTGGCGGAGACTAGGCCTATTTCTTTGAGCGGAGGCACTGGGTTGAACCCAGGACCTGTGCGTGCTCAGCACGTGCTCTACCGCTGAGCTATACCCCCGCCCGGGAATCTGTGCCTTTGTGGTTTATAAAACAGCAGGAAACCGAGCTCTGCAAGATGGGCAGGGCTTCTGCGCGGGTGGGGATCTCGGGGAGACGGCAGGCCCGGTGTGTGCCCGGCCCAGCCCGCACCTCCACTGAGGGCTGAAACTCTCCGCCGTCTGTGGGGTCTTCAGCTTCAGGACCATCATCTCGTGAAGCTCCAGGAGGAAGGCATCCAGGCCAGTCTGGTTTAGGAAGGTGCTGAGCAGCTTCGCATGTTCAGGGCTGAGCTCGACTCCGTACCTTGGAATGAGGTCCCCGAATGGCTCCTGGAAAGAATTGAGAACAAATGACGCAGGTGAGTCTGGCGAGGGGTAGGTGGGCGGGCGGCTCCCCGGGGCCCAGGGGCAGGCAGGCAGGTGGGCGGCTCCCTGGCGCGGACCCACCTTCTTCAGTCGCAGCAGTTGCTCAGACTTGTGGGCAGAGAGGAACTGCCAGAGGGCGATGGTGTGTTTCAGCTGGCACCTGTTTAAGGCCTGAAGGAGGAACAGAACTCCTGAAGAGGTGCCGTTTCTGCGCCCCTGCAGGGATTCCGTCTCCCTCACCAGGAAGGCCACCTCTGCCCCATCCACTCACTCCTGCCTCGTCTCCCTGCCCCGGTCCCCGCAGCACCTGGGGTCCGCCCGGGTGTGCAGCTGGCCGGCAGAGGCCTCCACATGCTGGCGGCCCCGCTGTCTAGACCCTCACATTCCAAGCACAATGCTCCCTTCCCGCCTGTGTGTTTTGTTTACACAGCCGACTGGCTGGGGGAGGGGTGTCCTCGCCTCCCCTCCTTTTCAGGGGGCTGCCTAGATTGGTGCTCCCTGGGTGGTGGTATTCCCAGCAGGAAGTGGGGAGTGTCTCCTTCCCAGGCAGGAGACCCACCTTGGAAACCAGCGAGGTCTGATCACCCATCCGCAGCATGTCTTGGAAATACACGTTCAAGTGCATGTCGGGGTCCCCGCCGGCCGTGCTCACGAAGCCCAGTGCGACTTCTACGGCGGACAGAGCCTCACAGGCATCGCTGTAGGACTGCAGCTGTCCTCGGATGTTGCTGAGGACGGTGTTGGGGAGGGGGTCCTAGGAGGTCGAAGGCAGGACAGGGGTCCAAGGTTGGGGC
The DNA here is from genome assembly GCF_036321535.1 of Camelus dromedarius. Lineage (NCBI taxonomy): Eukaryota > Metazoa > Chordata > Mammalia > Artiodactyla > Camelidae > Camelus > Camelus dromedarius. The sequence goes on from NC_087451.1 coordinate 28,717,925, forward strand.
TACTCGTGCATCACTGCCTGATAAGAGCCCTCACCTGCTGCCAGCCAAAGCCATGGGTTGGGACTGGCTCTTGGAACAACAGCAGTCAACACGGCGTGCTTGCTAAGGTCAACAGTGTCCAGGTGTTTTACAGAAATAGATGTGAACTCACTGAATTCTCAGGACAAGGTGTGAGGGGGAAAGGGGGCAGGAAGGGATAAATCTGGGAGTTTGAGCTTTGCAAATCATAACCACTATATACAAAAATAGATAAAAAATAAACTTCTATATAGCACAGGAAACTTTATTCAATATCCTGTCTAACCTTTAATGAAAAAGATGAAAACGAATGCACGTACGTACATGCACGACTGGGACATTGTGCAGAAATTGACACACTGTAACTGACTACACTTCAACTAAAAAATGAACAAGCTGTGAGGACATCCATGCCGACACACAGACACATCACACCTCAACACCCCCCACACACATCCAATGCAGGCAAACCAGAAATGCAGGAACAAGTGCTGGACGTTCTGCACCAGCGTGACGGCCATGACACCATCGCTAAATAGCTGCCACCGCAAGGTTCCCATGTGTTTATCCTCCACGAGAACACTTGTGCCGGCCTGCCCTTTGGAAGGTGCGCTGGGCTCGGGGAACATAGGAGGCCCTGAAACTCTTTGGTGCTCTCGGCAAACGGCTAGAGGGAGGGTGGCACAGCCCGAACACTCTGAGACACACGCACGCGCACTGACAAGGCTGATCGCCATCACCTGCGGGATCTTGTTCTGGATGTCCACAAAGAGGTGTTCGTAGTTCCAGTCCCGTCTGCACACCAGCGTGGGTATTCCCTGGAATGAAAAAGAAACATCTCTGGACGGAGCCCACACTGGAGGTGTCCACCTGATGACAAACACATGCCGGAGCAGAGACTCAACTGCAGTCTCAGCTACTCGGCCTGTCACCAGGCAAAGCAGGCCGCTCTGTCCCCACGTGACTTGTGGTCTGTGTCTAACCCACAATCTGTGGAAACGATGGCACGAGGAACACAGCCTGGCCTCCGTGGCCCAGCAGGTAGTCACGCGGAATACTGTCGCCTGCGGCCTGCCGGGGGAGCAGGAAGTGAGTACGTCCCACTGGTGCGCTGAGCACAGAGCAGGACCAAGGGGCACCCTGCTGACAACAGGGGAAGCAGAGTGTGTCCACACCAGCCTTGGGCTCCAGCAGTTCACAGCCTCACTGCGGGCAGGGAAGGCGCAGAAGCACACCCACGGACCAGCCCGGGACTGGGCCTGGGAGGAGCCAGTGCAGCCCAGGTAAAGAACAGACGTGGCCATGCGTGGTGCGTTCAGGTGACCCCGTGTGAGAGGCCGCGGGATTCACTATGGGGAGGTGGCCAGAGGCAGGGCCGGGACAGGCCACAGGGCCTTCTGTGCCAGACAAAGTGTAGGCTTTTTCCACGAGCAGTGGGCTGCGCATCGGGGGGTCCGACAGGGTGATGGGCAGCAAGTCTGGATGTCAGAGATTTGGAGGTGGGGCTGGGTGGGAGCCACCGCGGTGGCGCAACTTCAGGACAGTTGCTTGGAACTTGAGCAGGGGGCCCTGGGAGTTAAACGGGGCGCCTGATGGTGTGGATGACAGGGCATGTGTGGAGACTACAGGGAAGGGGGAAAATAATGCGGTTTCTCACGGGTGGTTGGCGGTGCCATTAACCGTGGCAGAGAATTGGACGCCGAGCCCATCAGACACACAAACACCGTTCGGGTACTGGGGGTGGGTCCAGAGGTAGAGACAGCCCCGGGGCTATCAGCCCAGACGGCATCGGGGCTGTGGACCAAGGGTCCAGATGGTCCCTCCTCACTTTGAAACCGCTGTGATCAAAGCCACCCTCGGGGAAACCTGCAAACAGATGCACCGACCACACAAACAGCAGCAGCTCAGCCTCACCCTGAGGGTCAGCCGGGGCTTGCCCTGGAGGAAGCGGCTGGTGACCTGGCGCTGGATCTTCTCCAGGTCGAACTCCTGCAAGGTCTCCCCGCCCTCCTGCACGTGGTACTGGCAGTTGGAGAGGATCAGCGGGGTCAGGTCCCGCTCCACGTCGTAGCTGATGACGTGCAGGTCGGTGACCTCGGAGGCATCGACGGAGTAGCTGGAACAGACAGACAGACAGACAGCACTCAGCCCCCAGTCAGGTGCGTGTGGCCCAGCGCCACGGAGCCAGCCCCCGTGTGACGCTGCTGCCGGCTGCTCAGGTGAAGGGATACGCGAACCCGTGACGCTCGTGAACGTGGCCGAGGGGATCTGTCCAGGGGGACCTGAAGCCCGGCTCGCTGCCCCCGGGCCTGGGGACCCTGCTTCCCTGCTTGTGCTGCCCCGGAACGACTTCCTGGGCGGACAGGGCCCCCCGCCACGGGCCTGCGCACCCACCTGCTGTCTTCCTTGGAGAACTTCTCCATCGCGTAGACCATTTCGTTGTGCAGGTTAATCAAGTAGCTGACCAGGGCGGTGGCACAGAGGCCCCGGCCCCGGCGACGTGGCAGAATGACTTCGAAGTCCGTGTCCAGGTCCAGGTCGGACGCGCAGTAGTCCTTAGGGAGCTTGATCTCCCCTGCAGACAGACACGCGTCTCTGGCTGCTGCTGCCCTGCCTCAGGGGGGAGCCACCCCCACAGAGCAGAGCTGGAACTGGGGTGCTCTGAGCCGCCCCACCCCATCTCTTGTACATGTGGGCAAGTTTCAAATGTTCTCAGCTCCTTTCTGATTTGTAGATTCAGGGAGACTGAGGGTGTGCTTTCCCTGATACTTCACTCATCCCAGACACCTGCGCCAGGAGTCTGCAGGGTTGGGGCTACACACACACGGCCGGGCAGCGGCAGTCACAGGACGGGCAGAGCTGGCTGGACAGGAGAGGCCGCGGACGGGCTGCCCCGGAACGCTGGGGGCGGGAGGGCTGACACTTACCGTTGGTCTCCAGCGATCTCCTCAGTTTGTTCCATGTCGACAGAAAGGCAGTGATTCTCTTCAGCAATAACTCCCTCAGCCCATCTGTCAGACAAGACGCATGGTGAGGGCCCCCTAGTAACACCGGCTCCGGGGTAACACCCACCCCGGGATAACACTGGCCCCACGGTGACACCGGCCCCACGGTAATACCGGCCCAGGGGTGACACCAAGGGAGCAACCCGCTCCTTAGAAGGACCTCCACCCTGCACTTTCCCAGCATCACCGACAGGTTCTAAACGCAGTTTCAACTAAAGCTGACTTTGAGGAGCCAGAGAGAGCGTGTCAGCTGCAGCAAAGTCTTCTAATGGGTCACGGGGACTCACAGGTTTGATTTAGTGCTACAAGCTTAGGGTACAGGGCACCCACCAGCCCTGAACCAGAGCCCTCATGCTGGAACCACGACACGTACAGCCCTGACCCCGTCAGAGCCCTACCTGAGCTGTGGCTGCTAACGAAGCTTCTGATGGACTTGAATTCAACCTCGGAAACGTTCTGGAACTGTTTCACTAGGTTCCTCTGCAGGGCCAGAATCTCAGGCAGGAACTTCACCAGTCTCAGTTCTGCTTCCTAGGAAAGGGGAGACCACCAGGAATGCTTTATAGTTTACCCAGAAAGCGATGTTGGGGAAGCAGACTCCGGGGCTGGCTCAGCACGTGTGTTCGTACTTCACTCTGGTCAACGTGCCGTTTTATGTGATGACACGTTGTGGAACTCGAGAAGGGGGAAAAGGCCACACGGTTCTTCCAGCAAGTGCCCAGCAACCGCGTGCAGCATGCTGGCCCGCGTTCTGCACGCTGGGGCTTGGGGAGTGAACCGCGGGGCTGACACAACAGATGTGCCTGCCAAGAGCTGATGAAAGAAAGCAGCCCCTGGGGCCCGGCGGCGGGCGGGGGTGGAGCGGCTGCTCGGAGCAGGAGGCCGCGCTGCTGGCGGGGCTCGGCGCCGCTCTGTGCGCGTCGGTGAGAGGTCACAGGACTGACCCAACGGCCTCCCTACCGCAAATTCATTTCCCTTCGCTGACCCACAGGAATTTCTGAAATCATCTTACTTCTGGCTAGACTGCAAACACTGACCCATGGGGGAAATGATTAGAAGACCTATTGTAGGAAAGAGAAGCTGGACCAGATTAATGTCAGGAACCACGTGGAATTCCGGTTCTAAAAGGTGCGACGCACACCACACTCCTCCCTGCCTTCAGTCTCACCGCCACAAGCGCTCCGAGTGGCTCAGGAGCAGGGAAGACCCTCTGTTTGTCTGTCTGAACAGACAGTGAACTGTTCTTTCACTGAACAGACACTCCTTGGTGACTGGCCGCTCCAGGCACTTCGGGGATGAGGATGAACAGACAGAGCCAGGAAAGCGTTTCAGCCTGTCCTTCCCTGCGGAGTGACTGGGGGACGCCCTCCTTGCCCTTGGATTCTTTCCGGATTCCCGCTAATCCCGGCTCAAGTATGCGTTTCGTCGGAGGCTCGTACAGACTGATGTGCTTGGAGATCTCTGCTCTACCCAAGTCGTCTGCCGCAGACATTCCGTTCCACAATCGGATAAAGCAGTCTGCTGGCTGCCCCATCCCCAGGACTGGTGAGACTGAGCAAGAGTGGGTCCTTCAGGCCCCCGGGGACATGTGGGTGGCGGTCTCGGCGAAGCAGCCTCACCTTTTGCAGGAACCTCCAGAGGACAGGCACTGTCTCCTTGCCGTTTTTCTGCTCCACGACGTGCTGGAGGTACTCGATGGTGACCCTGTTCCTGCAGCTCCACATCCTAGAGCAGTGAACCGTGCTCTGGGGCAGGTGGGGCAGGAAGGCCGCCGGGTCACCGTACACGATCTTGGCCACGGGGTTGGAACTGATGCGCTCGTCTCGGCTGATGCGCGTGTTCACCGCCAGGAGGGTCTGGTCCAGACGCTGGGGAGGAAAGCGACGTGGGCTCTGGATGTGAGAAGCTACAGCAAACAGGCTGGGCACTGCGTGCCCTCAGCAGGGGGTGGATTCGGGAGCCCCGTGATCAAATATTCACGTTTGCTATCGTTTATTATAATTTACATGTTCCTAATTTGTATGTGTTTGTCTCCCCAGATAGAATGAGTCCCAGAGACCGACATTTCATCACCAGTTTCCTCGCTGACTTCTGCCTTCTGGCGGGCTTCCTCGCCCTCAGTAACATCTCGTCTGACGGAGAGTTTATGTCTCTGCCCCCTGCTCTCACGTCCTGCTGTAAATACCGCCCAGACTCTCTGGATTCCCAGTAATTCTTCAGCCTGCCACCCCGACCAGCCCCACGAGGGGAGAGGACGGGGGGTCAACAGGAGGGTGGGGTGGCCGGGCAGAGAAGACCTAAATCTGTGGCCCAGCGGACGGCCGCACTAAGGGACGTTTCCAGAAGGGGCAGTGGCCCGAGCACCCAGCAGAGGCCCAGGACGCCGCCCGCACTGTCCCAGACGAAGCAGCCCGAGGCTATAACCATGCAGCTCTCACCTCCAGTTCAGGCAGAATGACGGCCTCGGCTGCCTTCTCCCAGCGGTTCCTCCTTTCTTTGGTTGACAATATTGCATCAAAATTTAAATGTCCTACGAAGGAAAATGTGTGGGTTACTCAAGGAGGAAAAAAACCAGCAGTCTACACGCACAGTGTATACAGCGTGAACTGAAATGATGCTCCTATTTGTGGGGGAGGGTGGTTCTACCTTCCTGCGTCGACCTGAGCGTCACCCTTTGTGAAGGTGCTTTGAACTCTAAGAGCTCTAACCCGCGTAGCTGTCATCTTATGGTCCTGAACAAAATTACTAGAAGGACATTACTTTAAATCAGAAGCAGCCCAGGGGCAAAATACAGAAGCCGGGCTGGCTGTCGGCGACCGTCTCAGCCGCTGTCCCCGGCTCGCGGACGGAGGTGGGGCCCCGCGGAAGCCCGTGGAAATGGTCAGCCTGCTTCTAGAACCCGGCCACCTTGTCGGCAGGGTATGGAGTGTGCTTATGTAGCTGAAACCACACCAGAATGAGAGGCTTAAAATACAGCCAGATTTTGCTAAATAGGAAGTATACACTGATGTTGGCTTCTGGCAGAGAAACACCTGACACGGGGATGGGTTTCCTTGTCACGGGGCAGGACGCTTTATCGCTACTATTATTTTAAATGACATTGTCATTACGGAGGAAATTTTAAAAGATTTTTGCAGATAAGCAAAAAGAAAATAAAGCTGTTTTAAATCCTGCCACTCAGAAATAAACCTCCTGTGCGGAGGGTATAGCCCCGCAGTAGGGCACGTGCTTATTAGCAAGCATGAGGTCCTGGGTTCAATCCCCAGTTTGTCTGTCAAAAAAAAAAAAATAATAAACTTAATTACCTCCTCCCCCCCCCAACTTTTTTTTTTAAAACCTTAAAAAAAGAAATAAACCTACTAACTTGCCTTACAGACCTTTCCTTTCTGCATGAATTTAAAATTTTAGAACAGAAAAATGAGTCCAGGGAACGTAATCGTGGGTAGACCCCTTTTCCACGTGACAGATTGTGGACGTGTAAACGTAAGAAGTCAGCCCAGCCCGCAGGGCTTTTTTAGGAAAAGTAGATGCTACGCTGCCCCTCCCCCAACTTCCAGCGGGACAGGCGTGGAAAGAGAACAAACTCCAAGCAACGGTCAAACATCAGGGGCTTTGGTGGCGGCGTTTCTCTAACACACGCGCCTGTGCTGGGCGCTGCGCGCTCCCCAGACGGTGGGTGAGCTGCGTCCAAGGCTGACTTCTGAAACTGCAAAGCCTCCCCAGCGCGTGCGCATTTAACACGGGGAGCAAACCCAGCAGCGGGAGAATGGAAAGGTGGGCCGTCCCCTCCCCCGCCCGCCGGCAGGTGCGCGTCTTGCTGCTCCCCCCATCTCTGCTTTCCCTGCAGCTGCGCCCCGCGCCGCCCGCCACCCGCACCCAGCACCGCCCGCGCCGCGGCCGTCCTCACCCTGGTGCGGCTCCCTGAGGAGGCTGCGCAGGACCAGGTGCACCACACTGGTGGCGTCGTCCGCGCTCTTTCCCAGCGTCTTTATGAGCTGCTCCAGGTCCCGCTGGATATGCTGCTGCAGAAACTCCGCGGGATCCTCCACCGGAGGCTTGATGATGTTCCTCAGAGCCTGTGGGGCGAGGCGACAAGGTGTCACGCGAGATCTTGCTTGCGGAGGAGACGGTGAGTGCGGGACAGTCAGGAGGGGTGAAGAACCAGCCCCGAGCCAGAGCACAGTTTCTAAACACGCCGTTCACCGAGGGACGTCGGCAGGATTCAGACAAGCAGAGGCGACAGAAGGAGAGGAAGTGACGGCGGTCTGAAAACGACTGCCTTCTGGACCATCAGCATGAAACACAGAACTTCCAAAGCCTGACCCTGTGCCCTCACGGCTCAGTAACGTAGGGGACACATGGCGCGCTGCACAGACACGGCTGCCGTGACGGTACTTCAGCCTCTGCACGCCCAAGTGCAGACTGGAGACCAGAGCTGCCCATTAATAACGGACTTTACATAACGGGATGGGCGGTCCCCCGCCCCACCACAGACAGGCCACAGTGGGAAGTTTTAGGACCCGTGAACTTTGTGCTACATTGTGGATTAGGTAACAGTGACATATTCGAAATGCAAGGACTCAACTGTGTGAAAACTACCGTAGGAACTAAATTCGCAGTCGGGCAGCACAATGCTGTACCTGGGGGTTGCGGGAGGCTCCCAGAAGCATGGCCAAATGCATGAGTAGCCGGATGAGAAGGAAGACCACCGGGGACAGCGCTCGGTCAGACACCACGGCCACGCCTCTGGGCGGCGGGCTTCCCAGCACGTGGCCAGTCTGAGTTCTGTCCCTGTTGTTTCTGGAAAGGACAAGGGAAGACAGGGTGAAGGCTGAGGATGGCCACTGCCCCTCTGATTCTTAGGACCTGGGGACCAGGTTCACACTTTTGAAGAAAACAATGTAAAAAGTTACTTACTCGACTAAGCCCAGACCACTTTCCTAAGAGCCCTTTCCTTTCTTGCTGTTGAAGGACAGTCAGGCACAGCGCTGTGTCGGTTTCCGGGGCACAGCGTCGTGTTTCAGTCACACACACACATACGGGTACTTGTCTTCACATTCTCTCTCATTATGGGTCTCGACAAGATACTAATATTGCTCCCGTGCTCTGCAGTGTAAACCTGTCGTTGTCTGTTTTATATAAAGTCGGCAGTACTGCAAACCTCAGACTCCCAGTTTATCCTTTCCCACCCCTTTCCCGCCGAGTAGCCCTAAGTTTGCTCTCTACGTTCTTCTTCCTTACTGACTGCCCTTTGGGGCTGGCCCCAAGCCCATAACTTCCTCTGTGTAAAGAGTCTGTTTGTGGGACTGCTGGTGACCAGTGGGGAGGGGGCAGTACGGGGGCAGGGGGTTAAGAGGTGCAAACTAGTATGTTTAAAATAAGCCACAAGGACACACCGTCCAGCACAGGGAGCACAGCCAGTGCTTTACAGTAACGATGTGGAGAGTAAACATTAAACCTGGGCGTCACCATGCTGTACACCTAAGCTTACATAATACTGTTCCTCAGCTCTACTGTAACGAAAAATAAATAAAACGACTTGGAAGCTTAAAAGTCCTGGCTGTTTGTGCTGCTCCTGGACCTGCTTCTTCCAGAGTCACCGTGGGGAGAGGAGCAGGCAGGCGGAGGACAGCCAGGATTGGGGGACAGTGGACACCAACATGGGGGGCTGCACACACCGCTCGCACTGTCCCACATCAAACCCTGGGACCCAAGCTCCAGCAGGGGATTTGGTATCACACCCAGATGGGAGGTGCAGTGCGACAGACATGCTCAGCTGCAAAGATAGTGGAGATTCCAGAACATTCTAACAGTTTATGGAGGTAACAGGTTAGAATGCTTTAAACTGCGACATCATCAAAATAGCCAGAAGATGGGAGGACCATAGAGAGGCCCCAGCTCCCACACTTCAGGGAGCCGCTGTAACCACACTCGGCTCATGAGCAAGTGTGGAGTTATGAGCTCAGAGTTTTAGCTGGATTCTGAAGTCCCTGATAAGGCTGACTGTATCTCCTCCTAAAAACAGGAAGCTAAGAGTTCACAAGGGACAGCCTTAAATATCCGTCTGAATCTGATCACCTGTTTGTGTCAAGCCTATTTCTCTTTTTAAATGTTTTTTTTTTTTTTTGCTTTTTAACGGCAGGGGGTAAATTAGGTTTCTTTACTTATTATGGAGGTGCTGGGGACTGAACCCAGGACCTCGTGCATGCAGCATGCGCTCTGCCGCTGAGCTCCCCCCTCCCCCCTCAAGCGTATTTCTACAGGGGTCGTGCCCCAGGTTCAAACGGGAAGACATTGGAATTCACGTACGTATTAACATTAATAAGTATTAATGTGTGGTCTGCTCTGCATCAACAGCCCAGCTAGCCAACGGCAGATCACAACCTGCTCTTTCCCGGGTGACGGCAGGGACCCCGACGCCGACATCCCACAGGACTCAGGTCCAGGCGTGCAGTCCCCGGTGCTGTCCTCGGTGCTGAATCCTCAGCTGGACGAGAAACAGCCCCAAAGCCCAGGGTTTGAAGACCCAGAAAGGAATGGAATTTTACATACTGGATCTTGTGAAATCCAGCCTGCGCTGTGTGATTTATCCCTCCGATGAGAACGCCGCAGTCGACACAGAAACTCTGCTCCATCGGCAAGCCGCACTAGGACGGACACAGACAGCCCCGCTCAGCCCGGCAGGCGCCTCCGCGCAGGCGCGCCGCCCCCCAGCTAGTGCCTGCCACGCCGAGCGGGGCCGCGGGAGCCCGGGAGGCAGCGCGGGCGCTCCGCGCCCACTGCGCTGTATGTGGGCAAATACAGAATTTTTTTTTTTAAATGGAAAAGACAGTTTAATTCCCAAATAGACACATTACAAGTATATAAAGTTCAGTCCCCCTTCCCCACGTTCAGTGTGGTCTTCCGTTCCCTGCCCGTCACACCTGGCTCCGTGCCTCACTGTCGACCACCAGGAACACTACAGAGGCTTCCAAACTGCTTTCCTTAATACCACTCGGACTTTGTTTTACTTAAAAAAAATGTAATCATACGACTTACTGCTTCCAAATTTCCATTTTTCAAAAACTAAAATTGTGCGCTACTATATACACTGAATTACAGTCTATCACTGACCAAACCCGTCTCAGTTCCCGGACCACAGAGTTTCAGGTCCGGGGAGCGGTCTCGGGAAGAATCTATCTCACTCCCAGCTCATAGACAAGGAAGAGAGTGGTGCTCAGAGGGTGGAGCACAGGGCACACGCCAGGTTTGTCCCCCACGCCTCTTAATTACTGCAGTAAATAACATTCACGTGTTTTCACTCAGCCTGTTCTGAGCGCGAACGGACCACGCTACGGGGGCCCTGGCCAGAGGCTCTGGGATTCAGATGTGAACAAGCCAGGTGTCTCGCTTGCCCTAGCCTTCGGTGTCTGGACCCTATCTTCTCTGGGGGTGAGGAATCCAACCTACGGTCTAGCCAGCACTCTGTCACCTCGGGAAGCCCTGCGTCCCTGACCCCGAGCTGCAGTGGCCAGGAAGGAGGGCCGGCAGGGGCTCCTGTCCTGCAGCAGTTTTGCCTCCCAGGGGACCTTGGGCAATGTCTGGAGATGGTTTCGTTTGTCGCACTGGGGAAGAGAGCAGGTGCTATGGCCATCTGGTGAGCTGAGGCCAGGAAGGCCTCTAAACCCACAACGACACCCAGGCCAGCCCCACAAGAAGGCATTACGCCCACGGAGCTGAGCTTGAGAGACCCTGGCTGGAAACCCTTGGCACCACTTGAATGTATCGTTGAAATACCTAGAACATCCTTCAAAACGAGTCTGAGGTTCTCCCCAAAAGGCCCAGGCCCTGCATATATTCCTGTCCCACAGCCCCGTCCCCTCAGACCCAGAGGAACACACATCCTGAAGCCCCGCGAAAATCCTGCCCCCAAATCCCCACACTCACCTCCCCCACAGCACAGGCGTGGCCGTTGGGACATGCTGCGGGAAGAACAAGACACGTTGGCTAGTGAGGTTAAGAGGGGACACGAAGTCCCTCCTCTCTGGGCAAACCGAAAGGCGACACGGACTCGAAGCTCCAAGCACGTTACCAGAAACCCTGGACTTCGCTAGTTTTCTCATTAGCTATTTGACACAGACCCGCAGCTCCACTGGCGTCAGCGAAAAGTGTCTCCAAGTTTAATTTCACAGAGAGCAATGAGGCCGCACGCTCACAGCGGGGGTGGCTGTGGAGGCCGGGAGGGGAGCAGTTTACACCTTTCCGTCTAATCTCTGCGGGTTTTGTTCGCTTTTGCTCTGAGCAGGTTTTATAACAACTTTAAAAACTAGTCTTCAAAGGTGATTTTTTTTACTCAAGGCCACAGCACAATTCACAGAACGTCACAGCTTATGTTGTTCTATCCTTCAGCTCTGCATTTCTAAAAGAACGATCTTCGGGACACAACCTTTGCTGTCTTGCAAGCTGGCCCTAGACTGAGCTCCTGCTGTGGTCACTAGTGCCCCCTTCTCCCCAGATGGCATGTTCCAGGGACAGAAGTGCATCCTGCAGGAGCCTTTCCCTGTGACCAAGAACAGAAACGACATGGCTCGTCCACAGTCAGCAGAGCAGCGGCTCCTGCGAGCCGTTCGCCTCCCGCAAAGGCACCCAGGGCAGGAGGGGGCGGCACGAGACAGCGTCTCCTGTGGTTTCAGGGTGCCCTTCAAAGCCCAGAGGAGTGGGGTTCCACCTCGGAGCAACACTTACTGTACCACTGGACTCCTTCCTGCCGTATCCAATTCTTAGCTTGAGCCAGCAAGTCTTCCGGCATCGCTGGAAGAAAGGCATTCTGAAAAGCCAAAAACAGCAGAGCTGGCTGCAGCCAAGTGAGCATGTCGACTGGGTGTCCCTGCTCAACAAGGGGCATCGAGTAAGGGGACCTTGAGTTTCTTTCATCTTCACCTCAAAATCTCTCTATGGAGAACACGGAACAGCTCTCTACAAAGTAACAAAGGGCAAGGCAAGCTGCTCACCACTGCTGTGGACTAAAGGGTCGAGTGAGACAGGCAGACGGAGGGTCTAGGAGATACACAGGTTTAACAGTTTGCAAGGTACCCGCTGGGTCTCTAAAGTGTTTCCTGCGAACGTGGATGCGACATTAGCCCAGTCTTACCACCATGTTTTCTGGGGAGAAGGCCAGATTCTTTAGGGGTTCCAACACTTTGTTGTGTCCACAAAGAAGGATGACTGCAACATGAACAGCCATTTCTGTCACCGTCCCTTCCAGGCTGCCGTCCCAGGGACCTGTCCTCAGCAGGGGCAGACCATTGGTCACGAGCAGCGTTGCAAACCGTCTGACGTCAGGAGGCAGGGCCTTGCTCTCCTCGATGACTTTGTTCACAGCCTCACATTGCTGGCAGGAAGAAGGGTTTTTCACATTAAAATACATCAGAGAAGGACACTATGTGACTATCAAAAGAAAAGCAAAGGTTTGCTCTTGAGCTAGTCATGCATTTGGACACCAAATACCTATCACGTATCAAGGATAAAATGGTTGATTGATTACCGTTTGCAGCAGAGAACTCTCCCCTACAGACCCAGAAACCACACATACCCAAGCACTAATTTTGATCATTCTATTTTGGGAAACATTATCTTTTTAAACATTTTTATTTATGTATTTAATTTTGGGGGATGTAGATTTGTTTATGTATTAATGTCTAGAGGGAGCAGTAGGCACTGAACACAGGCCCTCGTGCCTGCCAGGCCCGGGCTCCACCCCTGGGCTGCAGACTCCCTTCCCGGGTAAACATTCTCTTACGTTCTTGACCTTAGTTTTAAGGTCTTTAAGTACTTCTCAAAGTTCTGGGTGAAACAGAGAGTTCCTCCACTTAAGAAGGTTGAGAACCCCCCATCCCAGATGTAAAGAATTACAGGCAAAATTTATGTCTGTGATTTTTACTTCTATTCAAAAAAGTCCCTGCCTGGGGCTTAAGGTGGGAAGGACTGACTGCAAATGGCCTTGAAATGACGGAAATATCCTGAAACTGGACTGTGGTGATTTTGTGCAACTTTGCGTGTTTTCTTTAAAAGTCACTGAAGTGTAAAAAAAAAAAAGTCCCTTCAAATAATGAGACTATGAACACAGCCCCGAAGGTTGAAACTCACCTGCGGCTTAGGATGGAGGTTCGGATTTCGGGATCTGTACAAAGTTGTGACCTCCCTAAAAAGTGCTAACAGCAAGTGCACGGCCCGCTGCGTTGCGGAGGTCCTGCAGGCCTGGAAAAGCAAGGACAGCCGGCGAGACTTAGGAATCACGCAGGGCCAGCTCAGGGCCGGAGTCCCTGTGCTTCGCAGGTGACTGTGGACGGAGCTCAGCCCTCAGGCCGTGGAGGGTGAGGGAGCCCTCCCCAAGGCCCCGGACACCCGGGACCTGCACCTCCAGGGCCTCTTCTGGCAAACAGCTGTTCATAAACATTCTCATATTAAACCCGACGCACATGCATCAGATAGCTTACGACAGAAGTAACAGAGACCACCACCTGCTCTCTTTCTGACCATGTCACTGGTCCTGGGGACCTCCCCTGAGCGGAGGCAAGACGTTTACGTCCTCTTCTCCCGGCAAACTGCCAGGGCAAACGAGGACTCACAGAGGAGACAAGGCCAGAACAACGGAAGAGATGGGATTCTAAAGCCCTGCGTCTTTGTTACGATAAACACACGCCCAAGTCCACAGGTAATTAGAATCTACACAGGTACGAATTTCGTCTTCTGGGCCAGCACGTCTCACAGCAGGGAGATCGTGGAGGAAGCGGTTTTTCAGCAGGGTCTCAAAGGAGGCAGCAGACACAGATAAGTCAGGAGGCAGCGGCTGGTGGCCTCGGTGGGCCAGTAACTGGAGTCGACCGCTGCTGCTCTGTTTGCCCGGCGAGCCCACCAGCCCCGGGCACAGGACTCCCAACGCAGCATGTCAGTCACGGGGCCCCGTCCGCTGCATCACTTGACAGCAGCCAGACAGGACACAGGCTCTGAGGGGCCACTGTGGGGAGAGACACCCCCAGCCCATCCTACCTCCAGAGCGGTCTCCACAGCCAGGGGCTTGCTCTCGAGGAAGGCTTTGCCCACTGCGTCACGAAGAGCCTTGTAGTCTTCGCCGTGCACCAGGTACCGGTCCATCTGGCTTGGGTGATCCTTCTGCGACCCCAGGAACACAGGGGCGAATCACAATGGTCACTGCTTAGCAAAGAGCTTCTTGACAGGTACAGAAAACTCTCTAATGACAACCAGGTAATTCTTAGGGGTCTGAAGGCAGCTGAACGGGGATTCCTGGCCCGGCCTGAGGCACGTGTTTGAGAAGCGTTCGCTCCTTGCTGGATGAAGAGGGGAGGGTGGGGAAAACCTGGAGGAGGAAGGGGCCGCCTAACCTTGCAGCTGCTTCGCTTCTGGCCTCAGAGCAGAGCACCAGAGGCCAGGGGACTTCAGCACACCAGCCCTAAGCTCCACATGCAGGGAAAAGCCAGGATTTTTAGTGCCGTTTTTGTAACCCCAGGACGGTAAGATTTCCTTCACTTCTGAGCACCAGGGAAGGACCACTGAGCAGCAATGAGGCCAAAACGACCGCAGCTCTGTCATCCTTAGTCCTTCTTTCCTGTCTCTGCTGCTGAGGATAAAAAAGGGTCATTCGGCGAGCGGAATAGCTTTTATTTAATTTGCTGAGAGCAAAAGCCACAGAACCGTTCTTTTGCTTTCCCTGTGTCAAATGCGATCAGAAGCTTTGCAGGTCCAAGACCAAACGGAAAGACACACACACGCACGTCTTTCCCCTGGGCAGGTGGTCTAAGCGGGGTCACAGGCGGGGTCCCTTAACTGAAGCTCAGAGGCGAAGGACCAGGCCAGACCAGACGTGCGCACTTTCCTGGGCCACGGCTAGGACGGAGCAGCTGGCTCCCGGGCGGGGGGGGGGGGGGGGGGAGCCATGGAGCCGGGTCAGCGCCCGGGCTGCCTGGGCCGAGCGTCTCACCTGCTGTTCGATGACCTCCCTGGGAAACACCCAGTGGGCCGGGTGGCCCTGCCCGGAGAGGCTCTGCACAAACTCCATGCCCTGCTGGCTGGTGAGCTTCCTCACCAGGTACACTCGGAGCCAGTCGTTGTGGACCCGGGCGCAGAAGTGCTCAACCTGCCGCAGGAAGTGCTGCTTCTCCGCCAAGATCTCTGCAGAGCCAAGGGGAGAGGGCGACGATGGCTGGCAGCGCTCGCTCGTCCGCGGTCCCGGGCGGGGGCTGCCCTTCGGGCGCTCACGGTCAGAGAACCAATCTCGGAGGGGGCGTGGTGCAGACCAGCACTTTTCTGAGTACCCGCTTCCCATGCTTCCCGAGCGTCTACATCGTGGGGGCTCCCCGCCCGAGGTCAGGAAACGCTGGGAAGAAGACCTGCCTGAGCCGTCCCGAAGCTCTGAGAGGATGTCGGACGCCGCGTCGAGGCAGAGGCGGACGCGGGCCACCTCCTGCAGGAGCTCCACCGAGGCCTCGGGGCCGCGCCGCGCCAGTGAGCACGCCCTAAGGAACTGGCCTTCCTCTCTTAGGTGTTTCAGCTCCCCCTCCACGGAGGAGGCGTTAATCTTCTCACGCATGGAGTCCTAGGGAACGAAGAGCCGGACAGACAGAACAGCACTCCTTTCAACATGCGCGCCCCCCACCTTCCACAGTCTCCGCAGCGGGACCGTGGAGGCGAGCAATGCTCAGCAGCAGTGTTTCGGGTCTGAGTGTACATTTTCTGGATCATGGAAAACTAACAGCCCTTTTTATTTTAGGGGCAAGAAGGAGAGGGGGAAGAAAAGAGCTACAAGGAAGAAGTTTTATAGAATCCATTTTTTTCATACGCATTGTAAGATTTTTGGAAGTAACAAAAATAGGATGAGAATAAAAATTAAAAGCATGCGCAGTCTCACCACCGGGAGATGGGCACTGTCGGCCTGGGGCACATTCTTCAAGGCCTTTTTTCCCCTCCTGCGCATGCACATGAATGCTAACGCAGACAACTGCTGAGGGCAGAGTAATGTCTTTGAAGCTTTTTTCCCCCAATGCCTGGAGCAGAGCCTCTGTTCATTTTACCAGCTAAACTATAGTCTGTAAATTTTCAGGCAGACACCATTCCATGGCGTAAACCATGTGGTTCAGAGAGTTTGCAAAAGAAATGCAGGGAGGTGGCAGGCAGCTTACCTCCAGACAGCTGCTAAAGAGAACGTACAGTTCAGTTTTGTCTTCGGCCAGGAACGGCTTCTTTTCTAACTGGGACAAATACGTCTGAATATAATCTTTCACGTCACAGAAGCTGTGGAAAGAGAAATACGGTACCTGGTTAGCTCAGGTCTGGAAACCCGTTTTGCCAAAAGAAAAAAAAACAAAAGGCTCTCTCTCCGCCTGCTACCACCCTCCCCCTCTCGTCCTGCACACACACAAACATGCACGCATGTGCACATGTAGTCTGCAACACGACTGCATGAAGAATATTCTAGCTCAGCCTTGGAGGAGCTACGCATCAGATCAGCTGTTTGCCTAAGATGCTAGCATCGTTACCCACCACTCCTTTAGTAACGTCAGTGCAAACATCAACACGCTGAAACAGGTGGGGAATATCTCAGCATGATGTGTGGTCTCGTCCGTGTCGTCCCACACGAGTCAGCCCAGGGAGCGGACGCCCCCGTTTCTACAAAGTACGTCTAGATCCACGCAACTAGTTCTTAATACACAAGAAAATACTCGAAGCACAAAAGGAATGACAGAAGCAAGTACTTCTCAACCCAGAGAATGACAATGCAGATTTTTAAAACTGTGCTTTTGTTTTGGTTTTGTTTTTTTTTTTGTGGGGGGAGGTAATTAGGTTTATTTTTATTTATTTATTAACAGAAGTACCAGGGGCTGAACCCAGGACCCTGTGCATGCTAAGCACATGCTCCATCACTGAGCTGCACCCTCCTCCACAAACGGTGGTTTATGTCTCAAGATTTTTGTTTTAAAACCAGTTCCGTAAATTTTACTTTCTAAATATTTCAGAATAAAGCATATATATACTTATATGCTTCTAAAAATCCTCTTCCATTATAGTTTATTACAAGTCATTATATCTAGTTCCCTGTCATATGCAGTAGGTCCCTGCTGTTTATCTATTTTATACATAGTAGTGTGTGTCTGCTAACCCTAAACTCCTAATTTACCCCCCCCTTCCCCTTTAGTAACCACAAGATTGCTTTCTATGTCTGTGGGTCTTCTTCTGTTCTGTAAGTAAGTTCATTTGTACTAAACTAAAAGTAGATTTCCTATATGGTCCAGTAGCCCCACTTCTGGGCAGAGTGAAGCGTTAACCCGTGAGTGTAGTCTGTACTCGTGTTAACACGTCTGTACCTCATGTCAAGAGTATGCGTGTTGACGATGCTTTTCCCTTTCTCTAAGCGAAGGCGTTCACATGGCTACAGCTTTCCCACATTTACCAAAATTAATAGAAACCACATAACAGCAAAAGAAGCTCTTTTCACATCTCAAGTTAATGCTTTACACATATGCCTTCAGAGCCGTTTTTAGGCATAGTAAGATACTAGTTCTGTAATAAAACGTATTTTAAGAGCATTTTATTTGGAAGTCCTCCAGGAATCCTGTTTGAAAAGACTATTTCACAAGTAATAAAGAAAAAGCAGCAAAATAAAATGCAGCAGATCCACACTTTAAATGTGAATCTTTACTCTATTCTGAGTCGGATTTTGGACACTGAAGCTAGAAATAGTGTTTCTGTTAGAACTTTTCTTGCAGCATCACCTCAACGTGTCCTCGGTCAAGTCAGAGGGTACAGGCTGAGGGTACCGAACGTCTTCCGAAAGAAGCCTTCTGAATACAGATCAGCTTTCAAAGAATTTTGAGACAGTGTAATTTGATGAGACCACTGAGCTTAGGCACCCCATGGGCTTCTCTGTCCATTTACAGAATCAGGGAAACTTAGGGGCTGGAGCAAAACTTAGACAAACCTAGGCAAGGAGGGCAAGAACGCCTGGCAGCAGAGAAGAAGCCACAAGGAGAAAACAAGAAGCCAAGGCTTCTTGGCGGTGGACCCCCCCTCGTCGTGCTCACCTGTACTTCAAGAGCAGCTTCAGCACCACGGAGCGGACGACGGGGGTCTTGTCCACAACGTCATCAAAAGGAGAGAGAGACTTCGTGTGTTCCCGGTGTCCTTACCCAGAAGGAGAAAGGCAGATCGGCATTCTCGTCCGACACACAGACGTGAGAGATGAACTTTTAGGTCTAGAGGAAGGAGGCCACTCACTTGGGAAGGAATCTCGTAAGAGCTCTTTCTTTACGAAGAGTAAAGACAGCAGCACGTCGACCACGTCCTTCTGCGGCGGACAGTTGTCTCTGAAGCACATGGTGGAGACCAGGTCTACGAAGAAACTATTGCACATCTGCCGGAAGCGGGCATGTTTCCAGACAACCTCCCTGGGGAACGTTGGAAACCACGGTCAGGAGGCTTGCGGGACGTGTTTCCAGAACCCCTCCCCACAGAGTGCTGTTGGGATCTGGACAGCATTTCTTTCCTTCTTCTTCTTTTTTTTTTTTAATAAAAAGATGCATGTATCCCCTTACATCAATGAGACCTGGTCTCTAAAAGTGCAACAGACAGTCTGCACGCTCTGCTCCTTCTAGAAGCACTTTGGTCATCTGGATCAGCCAGCGATAACCTTCGTATCCTCAGAGTTTCTCAAAGATCCCACCCACTGGGCCTGCCCTGCACCCCACTTTCCAGAGGCATCAGAAGGGGGCAAAACGGGGAGGAAGACCAGCCACGGAAGCTGACTTTAGTGACTGCTCTGAAAAGCACTTGGCCTGACAAGAGCCAGCGTTCTCCTCGGGTCACAGGCCGTGAGTGGCGTTTACACGTCAAGAGGATAAACCAGTCGCCTCTAAATTCCACGGGTGTCTTGTGATGGCTGCATCTAATTTATGACTTTCTGCTTTATTTCCTCTAATTTTTTTTAGTCTCTCTAATCTGTATGGCACGTTCATCTTGGAGAGAGGATCATGTTGAGACATGAGGTGTTTATGAAGGTACCTAAGTAGTCTTTCTTCTTTTTTAAAAACATTTTTTGGGGGGGGGGTAATTAGGTTTGTTTGTTTATTTATTTATTTATTTTAATGGAGTTGAACCCAGGACCTCGCGCGGGCCAGGCATGCGCTCTACCACTGAGCTAGACCCTCCGCGCCCAAGTAGTTGTCTGTCTTAAGAACGTCTCTGCTATCGGGATTTCTAAGGTTAATAGTTTTATCTCTGAACGCTGTATTTACAAAAGAGGAATTAAAAAGAGGAAGCCTCCGCAAGAGAAAGAATGTTTCACCTGTGCTCTTCGGAAACCCTTAGAGAGAAGTCGTCCGGCAAGTCCGTTAAACAAACCGGGCACCTCATCTGCCCCATGATGAGTTGGGTTTTGATGCAACGCAGGCAGAATACATGGTCACAGGGCAGGCAGGCAGGGTCCTGCGCGTCTCCCAGGCAGACGGGGCATGGCTGAACCCCAAACCTAGAAGCCAAGAAGGGTGATGGGTTCTGAAGCGGAGAAGCCGTGAGAAACAAAAAGCACCACAGGTTCCGAGCTTTCTCCCTTGTGGAGCCCAAACCCAAGACCTCACCGGCTGAAGTTCTTGCTGGCCTGCTCCTTGCATTTACAAAGAGTGGTCATCACTGCGACAAAAGGCTTGCGGGTCTTGAGGTCAGAGTCCTCTTGCAGACACTGAAGGAGAAAGGCAGTGGCGGGCGAGGGGAGCAGGGGTCAACCAGGCAAACGCAGGCCCCCCTCTGCCCGGGCTGGGGCTGGGAGCTAGGACCCTGCCGCCTGTTTGCAGGGCTGTTCTGTTTGTCTGGCAGTTTAACTCTGAATGCCCTTTGTGATGCTGCTGCTTTGGGGAGAAGCCTGACATTCTCATCTTTTTTCCCTCCTCTTTTTCTTTTAAGGCCCACTCCCCACACCTCCTTCCATTAGGAGATATTTCAAACTTTAAATTGTCACATAATGACCGTCTGTATACCCACCAAGCTTTACGTAATCTTAACATTTTTTGAACATTTGCTTTATCATCTTTTAAAGAAACAAAACGTTACAGGTGCAGTTTCAGCTCCAAGCACGTGACCCTCTCTGCTCACACTTCGCCCCCTGCCCAGAGAACCACGTGCTGAGATCCCTACTTCTGCTGCGCTTGCAGGCCTGCGGGGAAGTCCTGCTGTTCTGAACACCGGAAACTTTGTATCACGGGTACCGCACTCCGCCTGAACTTCTGCAACTTGCTTTTTTCTTCGATGCAAGCAGGCTCAGACCATCCGTGTTAACTGCTGTACCGTCCTTGTGGACGAATGTACTGGTCACCTGCTTCCCGTTAATGAGCGTTTAGAATGTTCCTGATTTCTTGCAGTTATGAACATTTCTGCACTCCCACGGGTCTGAGTACAAGTGCGAAAATTCTCTAGGTCTGTATTTAGACGTGGAAACACTATTTTTTAAGAAACGCACGTCTTTAATGATACAAGACAGTGGGTTTAACGAGTGTGCTTAGAATTTTCTGGTTAGGCATGTTTGCTGTAGATGTTCTTAAGCCCTTGGGCATTATGAGCTGAAGTGAGTTCTTTCTTATTCCTAACTTGGCAAGAGTATCATTTCCACCCCCCAAATTATAAATTTTATCAAACGCTTTGGAAATAATCATTTGGAATTTATCTTTTAATTTGTTATATAACTGATGACGGTTATAGATTTATGATTTTTGAGCTATCCTTGAATTCCCAAGATTAATCCTACTTGGAAATGATATGCGTGTTCTTAATACCTTGCTAAATTTGGTCTGTTAATCAACAGATTCAAAAATGGGCAAAGGACTTCAGTAGACTTTTTCTGAAGAAGATATACAAATGGGCAGTAAGCATGTGAAAAAATGCTCAACATCACTAGCCAACAGGGAAATGCAAACCAAAACCACAGTGAGAGACCACCTCACACCCATTAGGAGGGCTATTACTTTGAAAAATGGAGGGGGAGGGTATAGCTCAGGGTTAGATTGTGTGCTTAGCATGCACAAGGTCCTGGGTTCAATCCCCAGGCCTTCCACTAACCTAAAAAAAAAAAAAAAAAAAAAAAAAAGTTAAAAAATGGAAAATAACAAGTGTTGGCAGGGATGTGGGGAAACTGGACCCTGGCACACTGCTGGTGGGGATGTCAGTGATGTAGCTGCTGTGGAAACAGTACAGTGATTGCTCAAAATGTCAAACATGTAATTACATGTGATCCAGCAATCTCGTTCCTAGGTGTACACCCCAAAGAATGAAAAGCAGCAACTCAGACAGATATCTGTAAACCCAGGTTCACAGCAGCACTACTCACAGTCGCCAGAAAGTGGAAATGACCCAAATGTCCATCAACAGATGAACAGAAAAAGAGCATGGGCTCCATCCTTACAATGGAATCCTAGCCTCAAGAAGGAAGGACAGTCTGACACCTGCTACAACATGGATGAACCCTGAGGACAGGATGCCACGTGAAATAAGCCAGGCACAAAGAGACGCTTCAAAGGCTGCAGAGCGAAGCCACCGGCCGCGCTTGTGTGCGGCTCCCAGTCCAAACGCACTGAGGCTGTCTTACCCGAGTGGCCACTGATGCTGAAAGGATGGTCACCTTTTCTGCAAGGACACTGTCCTGGGCATCACCACTTTATAAAGGTGTCGCGGGGGCAGAGGCATGGGCTTCCTGCCCCCTGGGCCCCACGGACAGCACTGTGTGAAGTCCGCAAGCCCAGTGGCCTTCTGCACCCTGTCTTCCTGACCGTGGCAGACAGCCCCCCTGGGCAGCCAGGCTGCTGAGCGGGTCTGGGGCACTGGAGACCAGGCTGGAGCCCACCTTTCGGTCCTCCCAAAGGTTTCCCAAGTGTGCTTTCTGCATGAATAGTTCCTATCCTGCAAGGAACCTTAAATGATATGCCCTGACTTAGCACTCAGAGAGGGTAAAAATGAAAACATTAAGCACTGAAACCTGAACAGCCTGTGTGATGAAATCACTTTCCTTTGCACTTCCAGAGAAAACCGTCAGAGCGGAAAGGGACTGTACCACCCCGCAGATTAAAGTCAGGCCACGCTTCAGCCGTCCCCCGACTCGCAAAGAGGCAGACCCGCACCCGCCGGGCCGGGCCTGCAGACTCACCTTGTTCAGCAAGAAGACGTACTCGGTCACCAGCTCGCACAGCTCGGGAACCTGGCTCTCGGTCCCCAGGAGCACGTGCTCCACAAAAAGTGCGACGGAGAAAATGCGACTCCAGTGGGTTCTGTCAAGAGAGGGGGTCCCTCGCTCAGCTCTGACAGAAGGGCCTGAGACAGAAACAGGTGGGCAGAGAGGCAGCTCCAAGGCGTAGGAGCTGATAGGTAAGAAAAGGACCGGGGGTGGAGGTGGGGCAAAGGACTGGTCGAAGGCCTTTGTGATGTGCTCTCGGACCCCCACCCCGTTCTGTCTCTTTCCAGTCTTCTCTCCGGACTCAGCCTGGACATTCCTCGGAGTCTCACGTTCTGCGCCTCCACCTGTGCTGGTTCAGTCCCCTGTGTCCGGCGAGTCCCACCTCACCCTTAAAGGCCAGCACAGCATGTGACGCCCGGAAGTCGGCCCTGACTGTCTGCCCCCCTTCGCCGCCCTGCCTGCCCTGCTGTCCTGCTGGGGGCCTCTGCAGCTGTCCCTTTCCGTGCAGCCTTTCTCCCCCGGGATGATGACAATCTGCTCACACCTACCACGCCCATCACTCCCTGAATGCAGGTTCTTCCCTGCGTCTCTAGGGTCGACACGATGCCTGGCACGCAATAACAGTTCAGCAGACATTAAACAGTGAATGAGGAAAGTCCTCCTTCTCGTGGCAGAAGTATCTGCTCTTTCTCTCGCGTGTGCCCACGGCTCCCGGGTCTCACCTGACTTCCTGGATGAGGCCTCTGCTCACCATCCCACTGCCCTGGGTGTACCCGTCTGAGCAGAGCAGCTCCAGCGGCATGGACAGGTCCTTCACCTTCTGCAGCCACGCCTGGGGACTGGGCTTCAGCAGGTCTTTGGTCAGCATTTCAGCACAGGCCACTGCCGCCAACACGTCCAGAGCCTGGGGGGCGGGCAACAGGCCTGTGACCGAGCAGCCCGTCCCCTGCACTCTAAGTCGGAGGCCCTGGCTGTTGGCCCAGTGTGTCCTTGTGTCCCAGGCTTGCAGCTTCCTTCTGTCTTAGGATCTGGGAAGCTCGAGTTCGATGCCTTCTAACCTCTGAGCCACACTGACAAGAATGCCCCGTGAAGACGCCTCCCATTTGGAACGTGGCCCACCAGCACCCCCTTCCCAGGGTGGCCACGGGAGCATGAGGAAGCCAGGCCCGCCTGCAGGGACCGTACCATCTCACGTGCAGCCCAGCTGTGGTTCTGTGTGGCTCCTGCTAGGCTGGGTAAGACTGGGGGATGGATCGTCAGGATCCTGGAGAAGTTCTGGAGCCGGCCCCTGAAGTGCTGGTAGGCGAGGTGCACGGACGGCAAGGAGACCTCTTCCTCTGGCCTTCCTGCTTGCAGCTGATAGATGCAGGACCACAGAGCCATCTGCAGAACCTGGGATGAAAACAAGCTTTCACTGCATGTACACAAATCACACGCACACACAGAGGGTGTGTCTTCCCTGTGGAAAACCAGGACTACTCAGAAAGAGAAAAAGGGAAGTGAGAAACCAGGAGCACTGTGAGCACCCCGCACTGCTTTCTGGTGTCGGCCCCTCCGGGTGTGTCTAGACCGGCCCCCACTTCCCTGGTGTCCCCAGACTGGGGTCACAGTGCATCGCTGAGTTTTCCCCACTTTACAAGCATTGTCTGTCACCAAGTGTGCTTGGAGGACGTCACTTTCAATGGCTGCAGAAGAACCAATCAGTGGCCGTACTTTAATTTGTCCACCCCTCTACTTCTGGACAATTAACTTGTCTCTAATCTTCCCTGTTCAGAAACAAAACTAAAAAGGACATTCCCATGAATAAAATGTGTCCACGGCTCTGATAACGCTCCCAGGACGGAATCAGCAGCTCAGGTTCTATAAAGACGTCCAAGCACCACGCTGTCCACAGCGCTGTCGGCAGCGGGGAACCTCCAGCCTTTCTGAGACCAGCTTTGCCACAGGGACCAGCAAACGGTACCTGAAACCTGCTTGTGTCTTGCTGATTAACGAGTTAGCCGGAGCATTTTCCCCCATGTTTCCTGGGTATCTGTGTAATTATTCTGTTAACAGTTAATTTATAACTTTCACCCGCTTTTTAAAGATTAGGGGATTTCCATGTTGATTCCTAAGAACACCGTACTAACCCTTAGTCGCAAGGGTTGTAAGTGTGCTCTCCTCAAACGTGTCAGTTTCCTTTTTTACGTACTAAAGTTTGAAATCTTCAATCTTTCCATTGAAATTTGTTATTATTAATTATTATCTCCCTGTGGTGGTCAGTTAAATAGTTACCTAGTTTTCTTCAAGAAAAACTAAACATTTAAAAAGGTACCAGGAAGGAGGACGGAGCTCAGAGGCAGCGCGTGCGCTCGGCACGCACAAGGCGCTGGGCTCCCCCCCTCCCCGGTGCCTCTGTTAAACATGAATAAATACACACACAGGTGAGTAAACTTAATTACCTCCTCCTGAAAAAGCTAATAAGTACATGGAAAGCGTCACAGGAAACGTGGAGGTCTTTCTCCTGCTAATGAAGGCCCACATTTCAGGGTGCTGGGCAGTGGGCTGAGGGCGGCCCCAAGTGTTCCGAGGGTGTGGGCTGCATCGTCTCGCCTGCGTCCTGCTGGACCACGTTGTGCCCCACGAGCGTCACAGCTCAGCCCCAAGAGCCGAGGGAAGGCTCCCAGGCTGGCATCCTGTTCCTGCTGCGCCCCTGCCCCCGAGCCAGCACTTACCTGTAACTCTTCCCAAGTGGACACTCCCATGGCCAAGAGAAGGAAGTCCTGCACGTAGCACTGGAGCAGCTCTTGCCGCTGGTCGCCAGAGAGCTGGGCCAGGAACCGGCCCAGAGGGGTCTGCTGAAAGATGTCCACTAGCCTCCCTGCCAGTCCTGCGGGGGCGGGAGACGAGGAGAGGTCGGGGTGAGGGTGTCGACCATGGCTTCCCTAACCCACCGACCGTGCTGATGTGGACACGGTTTCATTGCCAGGGGAGCAGATGGCCTGATTTTATCATCATTTCAGGACCCTTTAGGCATTTCCCCAGTGGAATAACAGAACAAAGTCAGAACAGCTGTTAAATTTCGGTCACAAAAGCCTAGCTGGTTCCCAAGAGATAACACAGTCTGGGCCAGACCAAGTTTGTTTCTACGAAGTCATAAAGTGCTTCAGGAACTCAGGGCCCAGGGAACCAGGAACGAACGGGCTATTTCCTGGGGGCTGGTGCCATGTGTAGCTCCAGCCAGAAAGATCTGCCCCCTAGTGGACAGCGTGCTGGCCCCCATGTCACGTGCCGTCTTCGGGAAGCAGGGCCAGTTAGGGGACGGCCCTTGAGAGAGAGAAATACTCTTTCCTTAGGAGAGAGACTGCTTCAAGTTCATTCAGAAAGAGCAGCAGACGCTTACCTGGAAAAGTAAGTTCATCTTCAAGTATTTCGACTCATATTTTTTAAGGAAGTCTTTCCCTTTTTTAATAAATTGAAGTACAGTTGATGTACCGTGTTGTTAGTTTCAGCGATCTGCCATCTGCCCACCTGATGAACTGTAAGGCTACCTTGTGAGTGAATGAACGCACACAAGTCTAGTAACCGTCTCCGGCCTGTGTTTGGAGAAGGCAGCACGACACGTAAACTGTGAAAAGTTTCTTTCACGTATGAAAGGTGACTTTCCCAAAAGTGCTTGTGATCGCTGGTTTTCCTGGAATGCCTGTGGCCAGACTACTTGGCACCTGACAGCAGAGCCAGGTGCCGTGTGACTCAGGAGGACGCCGAGGCTCCGTCTGGACGAAGACCTCTACTCTAGTTGCTGGCGGTTGCTGACAAGCGCTCAGCTCACCCCAAGTCCTGGTGCCCTAGTTGTCCAGGGGCCTCAGAACAGGGATGACAGCTCGTGCCAGGGAGCAGGGTCCCCTCCCACCACACCACTGGGCTCACCTTCTTCTCCTGTCGTGTACTGAGTGTGGACCCACAGCTCCTCCAGGTAGTCCTTGATTCTCCAGCTAAACGGGACAGCGTTGGACGAGTTCTCCGAAAGGTCCATGTAGTTCTGCACCATGATGTACGACATCTCACCCTGAGCTCTGTCGTCAGCCAGAGGAGGACCAAGAATACGGCTAGTGAGACGGCGCTCGAGACAGACCACATCCACCCTGACGCCAAGCCCTCTCCATCCTCAGGAACTGGGGTGCTCAGCGGGCTGCAGGGCTTCTCTGTCATAAAGGAACTCAAGGACAGCATGATGCCATCTCTTGGTTTTACAGACGAAACAAAACCCACAGTGGAAAGGGGTCAAGCAGGTCAACTCAAGTCTTGGGCAGAACCAGTCAGGTGGGGCCTGCACCACCTTTGCCCTTTCCCCGTGCAGAGAGAACACGCCTCATCAGCAGCGATTCCTTCTCTCATGACCAACAGGGTGTTGTCTCCTAAATCAGTGTTTCCACGAGAGGGTGAGCATTCCACTGGCGGCACGTTCTACATTAACCTCCACCCCAGCATGAAAGCCCCCTGAGGTCCAAACAGGAAGCGTCTGGGAGGGCAGCTGAGCTCGCGAGGCACAGCACCAGGTGCAGGGGTAGGCTGTGCAGGTCCCGCCACGGCGGGAGGAGCGGGAGCCGCAACAGAACCAGCTCTCCTGGGTGTGGACGGGGTGGGAGCCAGCCAGTTTAACTGCAATGGGTGCTCTGAGCACAGGGAACCGAGGACAGGCAAGAAGAGAGCAAAGACTTCTCAGAACTCAAGGAAACACTCATCTGTTACTGGAATGCCATGCCCCTCCAACCTGCAAAAAGAGTCAACTCGCATGCTGTTCTAAAATCCATCCTCGCTTTCTGTCAGATGCCTGGGAGAGCCTATTAAGATCGCTGCTCTGTTAGGGTTTCTTCCCCCCTTCCCACAAAAAGAAAGTCTTCCATTCACCTTGTCTTGGTGGTCACAAGAGGAATGTTCAGGAGGTTGACATCACTGAAAACAAACATCCAAAGGCCTCTCGCCCAGGACGGAGAGTCGGGGCTGGCCAGCAGCTCCAGGTTGCCGTCTCTGTCCACGAAAGATATCACGCTGGCCAGGAGGGGGCTCACGGCACCCTGCACCCGCTTCCAGAGGGTCTGCCTGCAGTGGGGGAGAGGCAGCCCCGCTCAGACGACAGGGCCCCAGAGCACAGCGGGCTTCCTGCACCCCCTCACACTCGTGCCTTCTCGGGGGTAACGAAACACCTGCTCTGCCAAGCCCGCGCTATAGCTATGAAAACACAGGTTTAGAAGAGAGCCTCACGCGTGGAACTTTCTCAGATTAGAGGCGGGACCGGAATGGTCCTGAATTCTACATCTAGTGAACTGCAATTAGGTCGATGGAAAGGCCAAGCTGTGTTCATTGTACTCTGTCACATAGCTGTTGGCCAGAACAGGCCACCCAGGCTCTACCGATAAAGAAAGAATGACCAAATTCATTTGGAAAAAAAAAAGTGTCATCTTAAGGAAAAAAAAATCAGTTGTTGGTAGAATATAACAAAGAAAAGCCCAAAGTAAGTGTATTCCAGGTCACGGTAAGGAAGAACGCACGACCGTATCTAGAACTGAGTTTTTGTTGGCGGTAATTTAGTGCACTAGGTCTGAATATCTACGTACGGATGCTTATATTAAGTGCACCGCACTGTGTTGTTATGTTTATCGTAATAACAAACTTGGTAAGTCATTTCAAAGTCCTCGTGGTAAGCCTGAAGAAATCTACTGCTGGGTGATTCATATTGGGGAGGAAAACGCAGGCTCTGTTTTGAAAAGAAGAACTTCCCTTTCAAAAACACAGAACTGGAAAACGTGTGGCAGACGCGGAGAGCGAAGGGCAAAGCGGTCTGCGGGAGAGGCGGGGGCAGCGGCACCTGTGACCCGGTGCCAGAAAACCTCAGCACAGCCGCCCTCGGGAGCCCCGGGGCCTGGCCCAGGACCCGTGTGAGCGCCTGCAAGTGGAAGGCGCCCAAATCCCTTATGAAAAATGGCGCAGCACGTGCGTGGACCAACTTACACCCTCCTGTTCGCTTTGTTTTTTTACATTTTGGTTTGAGCGGGCACTAGGAATTTATTTACTTATTTACTTACTTATTTATTTATAAAAATGGAGGCATTGGGGATTGAACCCAGGACTTTGCTTTTCACTTTAGTTATATCTACCTGCTTTTTTTTTTTTTTTTTTTTAATGGAGGTACTGGGGATTGAACCCAGGACCTCGTGCCTGCTAAGCACACACTCTCCCGTACACTTTGAATCATCTCCAGATCACTTGTGACACCTAAGGCAAGGTCAGTGCTATGTAAATACAGTATAAATGCTACACAGATAATTGCCAGCCTATGGCAAACTCCAGTTTTGCTTTCTGTAACTTTCCCGATTTTTTTTTCCCCTGAATATTTTCAAGACGCAGTTGGCTGAATCCTCAGATTTGGAGCCCGCGGGTACGGAGGGCTGACTGTGTAAAATCTACCACAATTTGGATTATTTAATCTCAAGAGGGCAAATGACCGAAGTCAAAACACGTGGATGGTGAGAATGGCGTGGGAGGCCCCAGAGCTCTGCCTGGGCCCCGATGCTGGTCAGACCCCCCGGGACCCCGAGTGCGGCCACGCCAGTCCCGACGCCAGAGCAGACGGCGGAGCAGGAAGAAGTGGGGCTGCTGAACACCAGCCCCGCGGGAAGTTCAGTGAGTGAAGGGGTGGAGTCCAGGGGAGGCTGACAATACAGATTTTAGGAAGCAGTTATGGGAGGAGGGCGTAGCTCAGTGACAGAGAGTGTGCTTAGCATGTGCGAGGTCTTGGGTTCAATCCCCAGTGCCTCCGGGAAAAGCAAAGCAAACAAATAAATCTAATTCCCTTTCCCCTAAACAAAATAAAATTTTTTTAACTTTTAAAAAAGAGAAGCATTTATGTAAAATCAAGCGTTTAGTAAAATCCATTCAGAGGAACCAAGGGCTATGAGTGTAATTCTGGGTCCGTATCTGAGCTGGTAGAACTCCTCCAGAAAGCACAGTGAGGAAAGCAGCGGAGGGCGGCCAGAGAAAAGCAGGAGGGCCCGACGGCCACGGAAGCAGCGTCCTGAAGCTCACAGGGTCCGAGTAACCCTGGATGCTCCCACGTGTCCTCCTGCCGACGGCACGAAGGTGACGTGACCAAGCGGACCCCAAGCCTCTGGATGACATCAACTTTCAGCGATGAGGAAACCGAGGGTCAGAGTGGTGAAGCCACAGGTCTAAGACGACCTGCCGGCGGGGGTGGGCGAAACCTTCCATCCGGGACCCCGAGCGGTCCCCTCCCTCAGCCACACTGGCCGTCACGGGCTGGTCTTGAGAACAGCGTCAAGTGTTGTAGAAAAATGGCCCCGACCAAGAGACGAATACACTGGGTCTTAATTTTTGCAAATATCCAGTAAGTTCATGCAGGAGGTCTGGGGAAATGACTTCTCTTCCCTCCCCTGCTCACCGCCTTCTTAATTTAATAACCCAAAACGGCATCCGTTTCTACAGCAACGGGCATGCTGGTAAACATTTACATCCTACAAGAGCAGACGTTCTGGGGATTTTTTGGTTCTGTTTTGTTCTGGGTTTTGTTATGAAAACATTTAAAGACACACGAAAGTAGAGAAAGAGTCCAGCAAACCCAAAATAGCTGCCACCCAGACCACCCTGTGCTCTTGGGGGGCAGTGGGGAACCGACCACTCTGAATTTCTCAGAGGTTTGGAAAGAAACATGTTGGGGCCCTCTGCTCGGCTGGGGGAGCCAGGCAGCACCCCCGCAGCCCGTCCTGGTTTCCCTTCACGCGGTACCTGAACGTGCCGGCCTCCTGGAGGGCGTCCTGGCTGGAGGCCGCCCTCACCACCCAGTCCCTCGTGTTCAAGAAGACGCAGTTCTCCTCCTGCTTCTTTAAAAGGACGCAGATGCGCATCTTGGTGACCCGTAAGAAAGTGGCTGCGGAGAAGCAGAGGAGACGGGCCTTCAGCACATCCCCGCAGTGAGCGGTGGACGCTGACCCGCCCCAGCAGGAAGGGAGCCCTCTCCTCTGGTCAGGCCAGGTCTGCAGAAATTCTGGGGGTGCACCGAGATTCCCACGGGGCCAGCTGCTTGTGGGAGCCACGGAGAGCTGCCGGGGAAGGGGTCCCCCGCCCCAAGGGGAAGCCTAGGCCGGGGTGCGGGCAAGAGGGGCCCTACCTCTGTATTCATCGTCCTCGTTTAGGAGGCTGAGGAGAATGGACACCCTCCGCATGCTGCGCTGGCAGCCCTCTCTGTGATCTCTGAGCATGCCCACCGCGCCCTGGATGCAGCTTCTCAGCAGCCTGGTGGTGTCCAGGATCTGCGTCTGTCGACAGAGACGAGCCTTCCATTCCTGCCGCTTCGCACGGCAGGTGGAGCCAGGTGATGCCTGGGAGACCAGGTCAAGGCGCCAATGTGCTCCTCCCGCCCAAAGCTCCCGCCGCGGGCCTGCTGCCCACATGTGCCCTCGCCAAGTTCCCCTTAGAACCACTGCGAGAGGGTCCTGTGTCCCTCAACCCAGCCAGTGGTCAAGGAGCAGAGCAAAACTGACCAGGGAATGCCAGGGGGAGGCAATGTCAGACCTCGCGCTAGTGCTTCACCCTCATCGACAGGGGAGGGCAGGGGTACAGGGAAGGGGCACTGGGCTGAGCCCCTCCTCGGACCCACAGTGGGCAAGTCTAAGGAAGGGCAGCCCAGCAGCACGGAGGCCCAGGGGACTGGAAAGAGCGCGAACTCACATCACATCCCCCTGGCTCAGAGGTCACCCCAGGACTTTCCGTCTCCATTTCCAGCTCTGCCACCTCCCCTGATCTGACCAGCTCTGTTTCCATCTCCTCCTCGTGGTCGACTTGGGCCCTTTGTCCCACCTTCACTGCAGAGAAGCAGAACAATCGCGTTACTGTTCAGAGGCGGAAGGGGAGCGCTGGCAACTCGTCTACACTGCGTGCTGGGGCTCTAACCACCAGGCTGGCCCGGGCACCAGCTCCAGGCATGGGCCTCCAAAGGAGAGGCTGTCAGTCACGCAGAGCAGATCAGCCTCCGTTCGCCCACTTGGCGTGGCCCCCCTTGGCAACCCGTCCCTCCGTCCTGGGCTTGGACTGGTGACACAGGAACCAGGCAAAGAGCATCTGATGCGCTTCCCAGGCACCCACAAAGACCCACTTTTTCCTGGGAAGTACGGCCTTCTCTTGGCCTTGGAAAGCAGCAGACGGCGCCCTGGACTCTTCAGCGCTCAGCTCAGCAAACGTATCCCAAGGTCTTGCGAGGGGCCGGTGCCGGACTCAAGGGGGTGGAAGCCTGACGGCCCGTCCTCGCAGCCCAGGGCGCACCTCCCGGCTGCCGCCCCCACCACCCTGCTCCCCTGAGGACCTTCCCTCCGGACTAACACTCAGCCTGAGCTTCAGGGTTAAACAGCTGGCTGATGGTCACGCTCTGCAGCTTAGTCACATCCGAAACCATGCCCGTGGATCTCCGCAGGTCGTCGATGTGCACAGACTGCCACAGCCCTGTGGGAACAAAGCCCAGAATCTTCTGTGTCTCCGCGGGTTTCTTACCGTCAGTCACAAGCGGGGACACAGCACCGTCCCGACGTTTCAGCGCGCTGCTGAACGAATGATTCGCATCCTAACTGAACACACACACAAACCCTGCAGATGTCACGCTGTAGGTGCCACAAGGTTAGCACGGAAGGCAGCTTTAAGCACTGAAATGACTGACTTGAGAAAAAGTGTCTAAAGCAGGCTTGTGGTTTTTAAGTGCATTTGTTATTACACTGGCTGCACCATGATGAGTAGAGGGGTGTGGGTCGCTGGCATGCTTTGTCTCCCACTGTCCATGAAGCTACTGGACTAAAGCATTATTTGTCCATTTCTAGAATACCAGTTTTCTTACACAGGAGAGACCTTGCGGACACGCTGGGACTGGGTCCAGACCATCGTAACAAAGCAAGTATCACATAAATCAAGTTTTTGGTTTCCCAATGCCTATGAAAGTTACGTGTACACTATATTGTATTATATTAAAAACAACGTATGCTCCTTAACTAAATACTTCTTTGCTAAAACTGCTAACCATCATCTGAAACTTCAGAGAGTTGTCGTGGTGATATCAAAGGTCACTGATCAGGTGGGTGGGTAGAGCTCAGTGGTGGAGCACGTGCTTAGCATGCAGGAGGACGGGGTCTCAATCCCCAGCACCTCCGTTAATATAAACAAACAAACCGAACTACCACCCCCACAAAAAATTTTTTTTAAAAGATACTGATCACAGGTCACCATAACACATGATAATAATGGAAAAGTTTGAAACATTGCAAGAATTACCAAAATGTGACACAGAGACACAAGGTGAGCAAATGCTGTTGGAAAAACAGCACCAACAGACTGGACACAAACCTCTGATCTGTAAAAAGCGCAGCCCCTGCAAAGAGTAATAAAGCCAGTGCAGTAAGACGAAGCGCCGTAAACGCTTGGCGGCTCGTTTCTCAGGGAAAAAGAGAGAGACTTAAGACGGCACTTCCCGCCCCGGCAGCAGGCACGAAGCGCCAGCGCAGTCGTAACAGTGTTAGCCGGGAATAGCTCTCTGCACTGTCCGTTCAGTAAAAGGTGAGGAACCTGAGAGCTTAACTGACGTTTACCGACAAGTAAGGGAAGGAGGTGCTACACGCTGGGGCAGCCAGTTCAAAGACAAGTGTTTTTTCACGTTGATCAGTGGTAAGACGTCTAATCGCATCTGAGGCAAATATTGTTGAGATTAACATTAACGTTCTGACGTCAGACTTGGCACAGCACAGGACCGACGTAGAAGCAACTCGGACACTATCTACACAAACAGATTCAAGAGTATTTCAGTCCTACCTCCATGGGATCCCACATAGGGCGTTCCACTTCCCATCCGGGACAGTTTTGTGATGAAATAGACTAAGATGCAGCCCTGACTTCCTTGTATCTTGTTGATTTCATTTATAGCAGAATACCTGTTTTAAAAGCAAGCCAGCAAAGACAAGACAAATCAGAACCGAAACCGAGAAGCTGTAAGGTGGCCAAAGGGTGTCCTCGGAGCTGTCACGTTCAACCTCACGGGTTTTTTTTAGCTTTAAATAGTTTTCACTATTTGTCTTGTCATCTCACAGAGAGGTCTTACAGGGGAAGGGGGGCAAGTCCGCTCTAAGCAGGCTCATTTCTTTCCCCCATTCCTGTGTCACTCTGCTTTGAAATGGCATTTTCATTGGTCAGGAACCCTCTCTTGCAATCCTTGATGGCTTGCTCTGATGCTTCTGTGGGTGAGGCTAGCGGGGCCTTCCATGTCGAGAAACAGAGCTCTGCGAACAGCCAGCCAACGGCCAAAGACAGCCGTGGTACGACATATGCTTCCAATGCTTCAGAAGGTCCAGAGATCACTTTTCCCTTCACATTAAGTAATAAGGGAACATAGTTAATGCTAAAAGGATCAGATTTCCCTTACGCACACTATAAAGACGTCCAACAAAGACAAATGAAAGCATTTAATACCGCGTTATTGACCTTGAACTTGCAATAAATTCGTATCATGCAATTTAAAATGAATAATGACCAAATCGTGTCTCAAACGTTTGCTCCAAGGACACCCTTCTAAATCCTGCCAGTACTCTGTTGTTTACACTGCTTTCATTTGACCATTTTTGTGTTGTTACGAACCTTTTCTCTTTTCGTTTTTCTATAAAAAAGGGAGAATCATTTTTTTTATTTCTATGTTTATTCTGATACAATACAGTTTTCAGGGAAGAAATTCTTTAAGAGCTCCCGAATAAATCTGGGGTTTTCCACGTAGTTGCCGAGAAACATGACGAAAACGTACTTAGCTGAGGCGATGAGCTGAGCACTGTGAATTCCATCTTCAAAATCTGTTTGAATGATGAGGATTTTACATCTGGCTGCGTGGGTTAAACAGTTTCTGAAACAAAAAGGGAATTATCCAAGTGAGTTTTCTGTCCTAAAAATGGTCATAATACCCCCAACGTGATGGGAGATGTAAGGGATACAGAGAAAAAACTCTTCAGGGGGGGTCTTCCTCTGTAAAGGGTGCAGACAACCCAGTAGAGAAAGAACAACGCGCCACTAAGACAGGAGGAGGCTGGGCTCAGAGAGGGGTGCTCCTGCGGGGGGCGACAGAGAGGCGAGGGACACTTGGAGAACTTAAGAGCATCCTTTCCAGAGTCACGTGTCCTCAGTGCCCACTAATGCTGGTGAGAACACCAGTGGCTGCCACACCTACGAATCGCCAAGTGGTTGGCCTGGTGGGGTGGGGGCAGGCGCGGAAGGCGGGGCCCTCACCGGACTTCCTTGAGGAATGAGTACTCGGTGTCAAACTGCTGCAGTGACAGGATCGTGAGTTTTGGAGCCCTGTCCTCTACCTCTGACTCTAAAAGCTCACAGTCATGACTGGTCAGCAGCCTGGAGAACGTGGTGACCTGCAAAGGCAGGGAATGCAAATCATTTGCTGGAAGGCAAGCAAAGGTTGCACGTCTGCTAGGTTTAGATCCTAGAAACACGAGGATGTTCCACAGCTAACTTCTATGGGGTCCTCACTGTGCAGGTGGTACACAGACGGGTAAGAATCCAGACCCAGAGGAGTCTTCCTGAAAGAGACAGTGCTGAGGCAAATCCGGGATCAAAGGTTTGGGGAGAAGATTCACCCTGTCCCGCCTTCAAGTCTCCTTCCTAGACTCTGCCGCCTTTTCTTGCTTCAGTCTCCGCTGACAGTTCTGATGACTCCTTAGGGCTCAGCACGAACACCATTTCTCCTTTGCAATCTTACTTTCAGATGGAGCTGGCTGGTGGGCCTTGCTTCCCACAGCCGTAGCGGATCTCCTCCGTCACCGGATCACACTGTACAGTGCAACCAGTACACTCCTTGAAAGCATCTAGGTCCTGAATCCTTATCCCCAGCTGGCCTCACCCCTCAGCTTCCTATTCCCACATCCAACTGCGTGACAGCCTTCCTGGATGTCACAGGAACGTCAAAGCTCATTCCAAATGGAACGTACCCCTGCCTCCCCAAAACTGGATGCTCGTTCCTAGACTGTGATTAACCAAACCTCTGGTCATCCTGGGAAGAATCCAGGGAATCATCTCCAGGCTCCTCCATCTCCCGGAGCCCCTGGACGGAACCAGTCATGGCCTCTGCCAATTTGCAGAGTCCTTCACTGTGTCTCAGTTCCACCCATCCATCCTCTACTTTGATCGAACTGGTACAGCAGCCTCCCAACTGGTCTATCTTTTCTAGAGTCTTTTATCAGACTTTCCCCCCTCCATCTCCCAGGCAGTGGGACCCATCTCCACACACATTCCTCCATCAGTCCCTTCTTTCTATACAGGAAACACAAAGTCCCGTGGTGCCACTGACAAGGCCTTCCATGAGGTCTCTCGGGCTGCAGCCCATCCCCCTCTGCCAGCACTCACAGCCTTGAAATGTGAGTTCCACCCATCCTGGCTTCCTGCACAGACTGTTGTTTCACACCTTGACACCCTTGCTTAGGTAGGGCCCTCTGCCTATAAAGCCTTCCCAACCATACTTCACGATTAGCCTGAGGGTCGTCTCTTAAAGAAGGGTGCATCTGACCTCCCATCCCGACCTGGTTACTCCTCTTTGCCTCCGTGGACAGCACTATCGTTTATCGGCGGCATCTGTTCACCATACCTTACACTGTATGCTGACCGAGGTCAAGACCTGTGCCAACCCACCTCTACATCCCCAGCATCCTCGGCGCAGCACTCGAATGTGGTTCTCACGTAAGCATGCATGTCCCCTTGCACTTACCACGGAGAGGAATCAGAAGTCTCAACACACCCATGTATGGCTCCTATACACTGACTTGCAAAGACTTTCGGATTCTGGATGCTAGGGATTCAAGGACCCCAGGTGAGAGAGGGTCAGGGTGAAATAAGGAAGATAGTCACCTCTGTGAAGGCGGTATGGCGCTCTGGATCCACCCTGCGAAGGTGAGCCTGGAGGAAATCTGCAAAGGAGTTATGCTGCTGTCTGTAATAGTACTCCTCGGAAAGGGACGTTGCGGTGAAACGGCCCAGTGAGGAAGCGTTCAGCCGAACCACAGCATCAGGCGTGGCGCAATCCAGCAGCACCAGTTTGGCCTGCTCGGATACCTCCTGGTACAGCTCGCCAGTCGAGCCCTTGCACCCCAGCTGCTCCACGACCTGGAGCACCACAGAGGCACACGTGTCCGAATGGAAGCCAATGAAGACATCAGCAGGGCTGTATTTGTGTCCGAGTGAGCTCCCTTCTTCTTTCACATCTATGAACTTCTCCACCCAGACCCTGAGCTCTTCCACAACGCTCTTCTGCCATTTCTGTAACACGGTGTTGATGTCCAGGTAGTGCTTCTCCAGCCGGTTAATGAGGGGGATGGGAAAACGCTTGTAGACCACGTCCTTCTCTTCGATGACGATCAAGCGGAAGTCCGGGTGAACCCGACATTTGACCCGATGGGTCCCCAGCCCGAGGTCCACGTACTTCTGGCCGCCGAGGTAGACGTAGTACTGGTTGAGGGCGTCGTAGAGGCTCTCGTACAGGTTCTGCAGGTTGAGCAGGACCACCATCTTGCCGGTTTCCATGCAAACTTTCACCCGGTTGATGTTTCTGCAGATCTGGGCGTACTCCTGGTCCCTGGGAAAACTGGATCCGAAGATGATCTCTGGCTGGTCCTCACTGAAGAACGTCTGCTGCAGGATCTGCAGGGCCACGTAGTTCCTGGTCAGCACGAGCAGATAGCGGGACTCGGAGTCGTCCAGCTCTCTGCCGGGCACCGTCCGACGATCGCTGTGCAGGTTCTGCCCGATGAGCTGCATGGTGCTGACTTCTTCCACGCACCTGGCCTCGGGCAAGTGGGCTGCGAAGATTTCCAGCGCGTGGATGTCGTCCTTGCCGCTGAAGTTCCGCAGGACAGCTTGTGCGATGCCTTGAGGGGACGGCTCCCTGCTGGAGGCTCTCGCTGCG
The DNA here is from genome assembly GCF_036321535.1 of Camelus dromedarius. Lineage (NCBI taxonomy): Eukaryota > Metazoa > Chordata > Mammalia > Artiodactyla > Camelidae > Camelus > Camelus dromedarius. The sequence goes on from NC_087451.1 coordinate 28,755,129, forward strand.
GCAAAGATCATCTTGATGAGGCTGTAGTAGTCCCGGAGCCCGAAGAACTCCCTGTCCTGGCTCTCACACACCGTTTCGTAGGCTTTGGCAAAGGCTGCAAAGTATTCTTGGATTCTTTTTTGCACGAGGGGCTCTGAAGAGCAAATCCCCCTGGCACTCTCGATGAGCTCCCTCTCGCTGGGGCTGCCGCGAGACACGAAGATACCCCGGTTCATCTTGGCGGGGTCCAGGGCCCAGTTGGAAATGCCAACGAAGCCCACTTTCTTGTAGGGGGCAGGGTCGTCTTCAATGCACCCGTCTTCCAGCAGTGGGTGCAGAGCCTTCAGGGGCATTTTGGGCGAGTCTTCTGCCAGCCCGACCTCATCCAACACCACCACGGAGACGTACTGCTCCAGGTCCTTCCCTTGCTGGAAGCGGGCGCATTGCTTGAAGGTGCCTATGATGCCCTGTGGGGTGGAATGCGGGCTGCACTGGAATGACACCAGGTGGACCTGCTTCAGGCTCCGGAAGAGGTCTGAGTGCGCGGCCTGGCCTTGCATGGCGTCTGCCACGATGGTCTTGGCGAGAGATTTGGAGCTGCCAGGCTTGCCAACCAGGAAGAGAGGAATCTTGAGCTCGATGCAGATCACCATCATGAAGACATTCTCCTTCAAAGCCAAGTTCTTGGCGATGGTCTTCCTCAGGGGTACGCCATTCAGAAAGAGATCCTGGGTTTGCGTTATCTCATCCAGAATAGCCCTGCTATCATTATACGGTTCTGGAAAGAACCTGCAAATGGCTTTCCGATAAGATTCCTTCTTTTCTAAAGAGGCGTGGTAACATACCCCGATGGCCAGCACCAGGGACCAGAGGACAGGATCTCTGTCAAAGCTGTTTCCGCTGACGCTGGACTCGCAGAGAACGGAATCCAGCTTGGACAAGAGCATCCCGCTGCGGTCGTAAAACCACTTGAAAGCTTTCACACAGCGCTCCACGTCCCGGAGGCTGACGAAGCTGCACTCATCTTCTCTTGTCCTCATGAAACTCTGAGAGGCGGACAGCACGTCCGTGATCACACAGGCCTTGTGAGGATCCATCAGGGTGGAGGCCATCACTCTCTGGACAATCTGCTGGATGTAGAGCTTTTCTGCTGAGTCATTTAACTGTCCGAAGTCCCACACCAGGGGGATCAGGCTCGGTGGCAGAGCGTGGACACGGTACACCAGCTGCCTCAGAGGAATGGAGCCAAGCTTCTCCACCGTCTCCTCTGCACTCACCCTGTATCCCAGACCAGCTGACTCCAAACGGCAGATCATCTCCTGGGAGTGCTTCCGGTAAGGGTTGCAGGCTGCTATGATATGCAAGCCGGAGTTCTTAGCCAGCAGCTGGCCACTCACTGTGCGGTCACACAAGACCTCTTTGATGCAGCTGATGGCCTCCGTGGTGTTGGCTTCATCGAAGAATAAGATGGTGTCCAAATGATGTTGGTCCTTATTGAAGTGGGCAAGCTCTTCTGCCTCCTTGACCTTGGAGTAGATCATGTCAGCGGTCGTTCCTCCATGGACCTTGACCAACTTCATGGTGTTAGCACTGGCACCCCCACGCCGCAGGTCACTAAGGAATTTAATGAGTCTGGTTTTCCCACAGCCAGTTTCCCCCATGATGATGACGGGGATGCCACACCGGAAACGCATCTCGATGGCAAGGATCTTGAGCATGTTGTCCGTCGTAAGCTCATAGGTTTCATCAGGGTCAAAGGGCCACTGGATCCCCAATGTCAGGCAGAGCCTCTCAAGTTTCTCGTGTCTGGGCAGATTGTCAAAATCAACATTGAAGGGCACCCTCTGAAGCAACAGCCCCTGGTACAGTGCCACCGTCATGACATCCTTCTTGATCACCTCCCCACTCGAGGGGTCGATGGCATCAACACCACCGTTCTGGTTCGGCCGGAAGTGGAACCCGATGAATGTCATGGACATGTGGTCACTGTTGAAGAAGACGTACGGGTGGGGCTCTGACTCCCACCTCTTCCGGAGTGTGAAAGGGGCGAGATCTTCTTCCCTGACGCCATCTATGGTGACCGGGTGCTTCCCTGGGCTCTGGTCAGCTGTGTGAAGTGTAGGTGTGGCGAAATCTCGCGCCATGAAGATCATGAAGGTGACCACAAAGTTCTTGAAACCCACCAGTGTGTCTCCAACAAAGCTGGGATTACAGAAGAGAGAGTTCTCACAGTCTCGGAGCTGGTAGTTGAGGAACCGAGCAAAGTTCCGGAGCTCTGACCAGGACGGGTTTATCACCCCGCAGTAAATCAGGAGGTGCTGGATGCATTCGCTGGGGGTGCCCTCAACAGAGCCTTTTTGGTACTTGAACGTGTCGAGGTTTTCCTTCTGATGGAACCGTCTCAGATATTGGTAAGGTCTCTGGAACGTTTCGCTGCAGAACTGTTTCAGATCCATTCCCGGCTCTTCGTAGCTCCACTGAGGGTCCAGCTCCATGTCAATCACTTCTTTGGGAGGCCTGCACGTGACTTTGGGGAAGATGTCTAGAAAACTGAATGGGGGTGCATATGTGCTCTGGAGAAGAGAGACACAGAAAAACGGGTTACGGCTGAACCTCCTAAGAAATGCTTTTGCATTTTAACCCTCCATGGGGTCTATGCTGCACTGTTGACCAAAAAGCCCTTTTCTACCTGATCTCTTGGAACCAAATCTCTCCATTAGGCATATACATGTGTGTGTTAGCTGACTCTGAGAAAGATGGTGCCTCTCCCAGCAGACGGGTTTTCTGCATTTAACCCAGACATGCAGCATCCATCCTGAACAGAACAAAGCCAGCTTAAGATCCTGCTAATTAATGAGCACTTTTATTCTAGAAATAATTTACAAATAAATTTAAAGATTGATTTTTCTTTACTAACATCGCACTCAGCTACTCCACTAAACCCCTCCCCCACAGAAGCAGGAAGGTGCCCCGACACGCACCAGCTTCGAAGGCCTCCGTGGCAGGGCCGAGCTCCCTTCCAGGATCTCAACAATATACAAGTGGCCCGGGTTCCGCAGCCACATCTTCCCATTTACATCCATCAAGTACTGGAGAACCAGAAGTTTGAAAAGAAACACCCAAATTCCAGTCCGCACCTGAAGACAGAACCACGAGGGCTTGTAAACACACAGAAGCCACCAGCTCTCCCAGCCCTGAGGCCCCTCTGATCCTGTGCTTTGGTCCGATGATACCGATCATCAGTACAGGCAGAAAGAAGAAAGTCTTTACCCCGGGGAGGGGCAGGGCGGGGCCCGGGGCTGGACCCCGAGGGCACTTACTGAAGAGCTCACGTCCAGGTGGAACACCATGGGTCCTGTCTGATGCCTGGCGTCCAGGAAAGGCAGGAGGGAGCCCAGGACTTGGTTCTCATCCAGCTGAGGGTCGATCAATCGAATAACTTTTAGGGGCACTTTTCTCCCATTAAATTTCATTTTCAGTTGGCCATGCAACCTCCTCACAAAGAGAGACTTTCCTGTAATGGTAACAGATGGAAATTAGGCGCCAGGCTGGCGGACCAAGCGAGAGAGCACCCAGAAAGGTCCACCGCGGGCCACTTGCTTTGCGCAGAAGGGACGCAGCCTGACACACGCTTGAGGCCTCAGGTTTCCTTGCTGGCGCCCACCCAACAGCCCCGCTGCTCCCCGGGACCGAGAATGGCAGCTGCCGGGCAAGGACGGGAGCAGCGGAGCACGCCACGCTGGGGACGGGAGTAGGCTTCGTCGGACAGTGAAAGGGCCACAGTCAACAGGATGGAAATCCTGATGTGACTGAACGCAGGGTCCAGAGGCATCTGCCGCTTCTAAAGACAGAGCGATGAAACCTCCTCCTGCTCAGGACCCAGGAAGCCCCCAAGTGGCCAACGGACTTTAAAAAAGAAAGGGGAAGCTGCGGAGAAGCCAGTTTAGAGGAGGTGGATGGCTTGGCTCCCAGGAGTCGCCCAAGCTGGAAACCAGGTGACAAAGGGTGTCTCGTTCCGGGACAGGCCCTGACTTACAACCTCAGGTGAGTAAATCCTCCCCGAGACTCAGTCTCCTCACCTACAAAGGGCTTCATCTGAGCACCCCACACACACCAACTGAAAAGGAAAGGGCCATCAGCGGTCCCCGGGACTCGTGGGCCCCCCAACCCTGGCAGCCGTCATTACCGACACCCGCTCTCTCTGAGGCCACGACCCCAACACACATCCGGTCCCGGAACACAGCAGCGGCTGATGGGATCTGCTCTGGGACCTGGAAGTGGTGAGCCAGGTAGGCCTGGATGTCCTTGAGGGGCGCCTGGGGGGTGACGAGGACCTTGTGCTGGCTGAAGGCCGAGGGCAGGTAGCAGTGCTCCCGCTCACAGTCGCAGACCATCACGAGCTGGTAGTCCTCCCGGTGGCGCTGCATGCACAGGCTCAGGAAGAGCGCCTCCGCCCGGCAGGCCACCTCGTAGCTCAGCTGGTCCGCAAACAGCAGGCTGTAGACCCCAAGCCCATGGGCGCCGGGGGTCAGGCAGCGGCGCAGGAGCAGTGCCACCTCCTCAAACGTGGTCCCTGGGGTGCAGAGCAGCACCTCGGTGTAGGTGGGCAGGGGCTGGCTCGGGGTCTGCATGTAGATGGCCAGGGCGGCCGGCAGGACCTCGGAGTGGCCACAGATGACGAGGTTGGGCTGGCCGACCTGCAGGCCCTTGGGGAGCTGTCGCTGCACGGGAGGCCCGGCCGTCCTCGCCAGGCGAGCCAGACAGAGGCCGAGGGCCTCCAGGTCCAGGCAGTGAGGCAGGAGGACACTCATGCAGGCGATCGACTGTTCCATGATGATCCTCAGCTTGTCCACCAGTCTGGACTCTGAGAAGAGCAGGAGCGGCAGCTCCTGGATCATGGTCCTCTGCTGCTCGGCAGCCCTGCCGTCGGGCCCCGGGCAGGCCTCCGAGACGTCCCTGGGGCTGCAGTTGCTCTTGATGAAGGACAGCATGGTGAGGGCGGCCTCACTGGGGACCTGCTTCCTGAGCTCCGTGCCCAGGTAGACCAGCTGCTCGGCTGTGTAGTAGTTGAGGTAGGGGTGCTCTGCCCGCTTCTCCACCACAAATCTCTCCCAGCGGTCCAGGAAGTCCTCCATCTGTCGGCAGAGGGCCTCCAGCAGCCCGGCGACTGCCCCGCTCTCCGTGAACTGGTTCACCAGCCCCAGACAGAAGTCCATGCAGATGGAGACACCCTTCCGGGGGGAGCAGTACACCTCGGCCGTCCATGCCCTGAACAGCATGTTTCCAGCAGAGTAAAGGTTGATGAAGGCCTGGACTAGCCTCTGCACGTTGCAAAACACCTGTTACAAATGGAAGCAGGAGGCAGACATCACAGAGCTGGTCTCAGAGAGTCTGAGAGTTATCCCAGACGCGTCAGTCTGGAATAACACAAACAGATTCAGAACCTGAAGGACGTGGGCCCGTGTCTCTCCCTGGTTCCCTATGTGACCTCGAGGCACAGACTGATCACGGAAAGGCATGCCTTCCTCATTTCCATAATCTCGTCTTTAGGAAACAACACATTATAAAAAGAAAAGACATCATTCATAAAGTACAAAACGGCTTTCGAGTAAAATGCACAGTAAAGTGAGAGACTGTGAGGTAAGTTATACGGTTTCCTTTGCTTCTGATGAAGGATGCCCATCCAGACTTCACGAGCCTGGGGGTGCTGGCTGAGTGAGAGAGTAAATCGACACCTCTCGGGGTCGTGAATTTGAAGTAAATGCATTCTGCAGACCCACTGGCCCCACTCTCCACGGATGTAAGAGCAGACTGAATTACCAATTAAATCCAAACTCAAACCCTCTGACCCTCTCAGGCATCTCACCGGGTGAGAGTCCGCACCCAGACAGATGGGTCCCAGACACCTGCTCCAACACAGGGACAAACTCTCACCTCGGAAAACACCTCTACAACTTCAACGTTGTGGTGATCCTTCTTGCCAGACATCAGCATCAGCTTGTTCAAAAGCTCCTTCAGATCTTCCAGAGAGTAGTCTCGCACCTCCTCCTGGCCCCCGAGGCCCTCGGGGAGAAGCAAGTGCAGCACGGTGTCTGGGGAAACCTATGGAACGGCGCACACTCAGAGCTGGCTCTTTGGAGGCAGGAAGCCCCCATGATGGCAGCCCGTAAGCGCCCCCGGCCGCCGCGTCTGGGACAGGGGACAGCTCACCTTCTGGCCATCCGGGGGGGCCTTGATCACATAGATGCCTCCACTGTTGATGGCGGTGGCCAGCGACAAGGAGGAGAGCTCCACAGACCCGTGACTCTCCTTCACTGTCCTCAGCCACTCCAGGTTCCTGGCAGAGTCGCGCTGTGGGGAAGGAGGAGAGGACACGGGCCACAGCTTATGCGTGACCCTCCTGTGCCTTCTCCCCCCCCCCACCTGCAGGGGGGCGCAGTCCCCCTCCTGCCTCCGGCTCCGTGTGCTGTCGCCCACAGGGGAGGCCCTCCTCATCCGAGGCCCACAGCTGCCACTGGCTCGGGTGCGTCCCTCTGGGGACACTTGTCACGTGGCGGTGCCAGAATGGGCTGATCCCCCGTGCTCCGCACCCCTCAGCCCACGCCCTGGATACGCGGACAGGGAGGAACAGGCCCGAACCCAGCTCTCTACGAGAAGGCGGCATTCTGCTCTCACAGAGCTGTGGGGCCTTAAGTTCTAAATGTGTCCTTTTGGGGTCCCCAAGTCCAAACAGAAGAATTAAGGAAAAACTGCCACCAAGGCTTTCTGTCTGGACGTGAGCTTCCAGCGGGGAAAAGGAAACAGCTCTGTCGGCTGCATCCTTCCCTCCCCCCTCCCCCCTTCCCCCTTCTCGGGCTCCAGCCGTCCTGTCACTCAGCCTGCGTGCTGCGGGTCTGCTCGCCCCGGTGCAGCGGGCTAACTTATGCTAAAATGCTTATTTTTTCTGATGAAAAAACAATCTGTACCAATTGTAGAGAGTATGGAAAAATACCAAAAAGTAGGGAGAATTAACAAGTACCATCATTCAGAGAAAACCACTAACGTTTGAGCATATTTCCTTTCAGTCACTTTTTAAAGTTCTTAATTTTTATTGAAGCGTAGCTGACTTACAACGTTACCTTCAGGTGTACAGCAAAGTGACTCAGCTATGCGTCTACGTGCATATGGACACTTTTTCAGATTCTTTTCCATTACCGCTCATTTGCTGTTTATCTATGTTATACACAGTAGTGCGTATCTACTAACACCGAACCCCTCACTCGTCCCTCCCCCCACCTCATTTTTCCCCATGTGTTTTGCATAGAAGAAATCACTTATCTACACACAGTTTTGTGTCCTATTTCCTAACATAACAGGACCGAGAAAGCATTTCCATATAGGTAGAGATACTGCGTTGAAACTTCGTTTTAAGCGGCTGCATAAAAATCTGCCACGTGGGTGCTCCACAGTTTTGCAGTCCTGCCCCAAGAGTTGCTAAGCGGTGCTTTATTAAAACCTGATCTGCTCTGGAGCCAGAAATGAGACTCACCAGTTTCTTGGGCAGGTGCTGGTCATTATCCAGAGCCTTCCACAGCTCTCTCAGGTGCTGCATGAAGTCATCGAAACCCGCGCTGGTGTCCAGGTCATAGAGCAGGGGCGCGTAGCCCTGCACCGCGTCGTGGAAGCAAGCCACGCGGTCCACGTCGATGTCATTCTCCCCGGCGGAGATGGAGGCCAGGTCCACGAACACCTTCAGCTCGGTGATGCCTGGGGCAGGAGGGGTCAGAGGAGTGTGGGGCCACCTGTGATGGCATGAGCCTCAAGTCTGGGGACAACAGTCCTTACTGAAGCTATAAATGGACACCCTGCACTTTTAGGGTTTTATCCACCCTCTGTTTTTGATAAGAACCTGGGGCACTTTTTCTTTTGCCATTTTTGTCAATACTGCTGACCAATACCTGATGTTACTGGACACCATCAATGTCAGGGCACCACACAGGGCATTCGTGTGCCCTCTATCTTTTTTTAAAATTAATTAATTAATTTTTAAGAAATTAAAGTACCATCAGTTGCAATGTTTCCATTTCTGGGGTACAGCACAATGTCCCAGTCACACGTATACATACATATATTCATTTTCATATTCTTTTTCATTAAAGGTCGTTATAAGATATTGAACATAGTTCCCTGTGCTGTACAGAAGAAAATTTTTTTAAATCTATTTTGATATAGAGTGGCTAACATTTGTAAATCTCAAACTCCCACAACACTGCCATTTCATTACCAAAAAACCCCAAGCTTAGCTGGTGCATAACATGTTGACAGCAGCTTACCAAAGCGGGTGGGAGCCCACAGGTGACAGCAGAGAGGCTGGTGCAGCCCCCTCCTTGCCTCTCCACACACCAGGGCCACCGCCTCCCCTCTCCCTGCCTCCTTCTCCCCTCCAAGCCACAGAGCTGCAGAGGCTGCCAGCCTTTGCACACCAGCCAGTGGGTGTGATTAAACCTCTCCGTGGACAAGCACTCATCTTGTCTTCCAGTAAAAAGTCAACCAAAGCAAAAAGCCAAAGGGGTATGATTTTTAAGAAAATGATCCGCAGCCGTTCATAGGAAGCATCCAGAGGGAGAGAAAAAAGGTACCCAAGGAAACAGATTTTACACCAGAACATGAGGGACACTGTCCTGATACAAATTCTCCCAACAGGCAGTGAGGCACACACCTTGCTCACCTACCTAAAGAAGGCAGGTGGAGGCCTGCTGCGAGACCAGGTCTTAATTACTCCAACCACTAAGATGAAAGGAGAACCAAGGGATGCGATAAAAGCCCTGATTATCACTACAATAGCAGTCATAGTGCAGTATATAAATGTATCAAACCCACGCCTCATACACCCTCAGTTTACACAATGCTGTCTGGCAAATATATTTCAATTTTTAAAATGTTTAAATTAATTTAAAAAATGCAGATGGCATCTCACTGTCCTTTACACAGAACACGATGGAGGGGAGGGACTGCCCGTAAGTCTAGGAAGACCACCCTGTGAGCCATCTGAACACCCTGCGGACTTCCAGTCACTGAAGTGACCGACTGTACCTTCGAGGGCCTCCCGGACCCAGTCGATGAACTCCTTCCTCTGGGACAGCTCCTTCAGACACTGGCACCGGGTCTCGCTCACATCCTGCAGCAGCTTTTTGGCACGGATAAGCTGCTGGCTGATCTGGTTCAGTTTTTCGTTGCGAAAGTTGTTCCCGACAGTCTGAGAAAGTCACCAGAGAAAGTTGTCAAAGAGTATGCAAGGCCGGGCTGTGCTGTGGGCCGGAACTGGCTCCTGGACCCCCAGGAGCGGCGATGCTGGCCACCCCCGTGCCCCGCTCCCCGCAAACCCCCGGGACTGACACACGCTCAGAGCTCTCGTCCCAGCCTGGACACCGCAGCCGCCCACGCCGTGCCCCCGCTGTCCAGAGGAACTGCGACTCCTCTGCGCCAGGCATTCCACTCCGCCCCGGACACAAGCACCTTGCCAGGTGCTTCTCGCTATTTTTCCTATTTTCTGGGTAAAGAAATGAAGGCCCAGGACAGGGACCTACATCAAGAGCTGCCGGGCTTCAAGCTTACCTGTGCCTAATCCAAACTTTGTGCTCAATTTTAGTCATCACCACCTCTGTCTATACTGCAACACAGGTCACCCCATACCTTATAAATGCTCACCCAAAAGGCCAGAAAGCAGAAGACTCGCTTCTTAGCTGTCACAGAGGTAACCTGCCTCATACCACTCCTGGCTAAGCGCTAGATGTGATCGGAGAGCCGACAGAACAAATGGCTTCTTTTGGCTTCCAGAAGCTAAAGAGCTCAGGTTTCTCTTTACAAATATCTGACAACTAAAACGATCATCACCTTTTCCTAAATTCACGGTCCTCCCGACAACCTAAGGAACCCCCGTCGGCCAAGGGACGGGCACACAGCTGACAGACAAAGGCGAAAGGGAAGCCCAGCACGTTCAGCCACTGTGTGAAACACAGACAACCCCGAAGGAGGCTGCAAAATCACCTTGTCCAGTTTTTAAAAGCCAGAAAGGTTAAAAAAAAAAAAACAAACAAAACTGCACCTGGATTGCAAAAAAATCAAAACAAACAAAAACACAACAACGACCAGAGAGCCAGGACCCCCACCCCTGCCCCCACCCCCAGGAGCCCCCGTAAATAACTCACAAAGTGCAATAAAGTGTGGAGAACGCTGAAGTCACCAGTCAGGCCCAGATTCTCTTTGACCGTCAAGATGGCCTCGGCCGAGGCAGCAGCCTGGTGCAGGTGGTGGTACTCCCTGATCTGCTCCACTCGCTCGTCGATCCAAGCCCTGTCGTCACGGGGCTGCAGACTGCACATGGTCTGCAGGTCGACAGTGAGGTCCCTGTATTTATTCACGAAGTCCTTGAAAGTGGCATCTATTTCCCCAAAGGTGACCTCTCCTGACTTCAGATCCTGATACAGTTTCGCGAACTTGTTGAAGCACGGAAGATACAAGTACCGGTAGGCCTCTTCTGGCTGCAGGGCTCTGCTTTCTGGCTCGTCCTCTGGCTCACACAGCTCCTGGGCCGCTTCTGCCCAGAAGACCTGGAAGACGTGGCTGCCCTTCAGCAAGGCTGCGTTTCTGGCCATTTCTTGGACTTCGGGGCTCAGGTTGTAATGTGTGGTCCACGCTGCGTCTGAGGAGGGGGCCGACGACCCCACCGTCACGACTTCGTTTAGTCTTTTCCTGCTGAGGTCTTCCAAATGTCTCTCTGCAATCTCTCCAAAATCCACTTTTGAAACCATAAGAGAATGTCAGAGGTCAAACCTCTCGCCACGGTATCTTTTTTTCTAAACTTTCCCAGTGTTTCCTCTCCTCACTGCTCTTAAAGAAAGGCCAGCTAACACACTTGCTGGCATTTGTTTCCAGTAAGAATCCGTAATCCCCACCCTCCCACCACCTAACCCCTGCACCCCTGCCCGGGGCCTTGCTCATCAATTTTTACAACAAAGGAAGCATTACTTTGGGGGTTGGGGGGAAGCTTTGCAGCTTCTGGGTGGAGATGACAAGCCTCTGTTTCCTCCCCAAATCCTGCTCCGATGACAGAACGTAACTGGGGGGGAGGTAATTAGGTTTGTTGGTGTATTTATTTAATTTAACGGAGGGACTGGGCTTGAACCCAGGGCCTCGGGCACACTAAGCACACGCTCTGCCCCTGAGCTCTACCCTTCCCTCAAGATTGGTTTTTAAAAAACAATAAAGCAGCAGGGCTGGGAAGAGGAGAAAAGGGGTCACAGTCACAAAAGTTTGGAAGCTGGAAGCAGATGTGCCGGGGAAACGGCGCCTTAGGCCTGAGAACGCGGGCTCCAGCCCTCAGCGGGGAAAGCTGCGAGTCGGCCAGGTGCCCGCCGCAGAATTCCCTCACGGCACAGGCGCCGGCTGCGCGGGGGGCTGGAGCCCGGCAGGTGCTGGCACAGAGAGGAGCACCGGGCTGCAGGTGCGAGCGGTCGTCGGATGGGCTGTTTCAGCCCCACCCACTCTGCTCAGCAGGGCGATCGTGCCTCCGCCACCCTGGCAAGCAGCGGGTGGCTTCTAGTCTACAGAGGACAACGCAGAGGTTTTCCGGATTGGAAGTCTCAGGTGCACAGCTGGAAAGAGGCATTTCCAGACACAGACCCTTTCTCGGGAAGCTCACAGATGGCATGTGCAAGTAACGTTAAGGAGTAAGAACGGAGGACAGAGGACACAGGGAGCAGAGGAGGGAGGCGGGAGCATGAGGCAGACGTACAGATCCCGGATGCTGAAGACCTCCAGCCCCCGTGTCTCTCGTGACTCCCAGAAGCCTGGCAGCCAGACCTATAACTTCCCGGAGAAAGACTGGACCGGACAGAGGCTGGAGAGCTGGCCCGTCCAGGAGAGAAGCGCTGCAGGCACAGGCCGTGTCAAAGGCTGGCCACCCGCCCTCAGCTACCTCCGTCAGGGCGTCAGGCCCACCTCTTAATACAAACAGATAAACAAGAATTTCCAGGCTGATGGGGAGTCTTTAACATGAAAAATAGACACTAAAACACACCGACAGAGAAAAGTGCCTCAGGGGAACTAGGAAACTGGGAGAAAAAGGGAACCTCTAAATCAGAAGTATCAGTGGTCTCAGGAAGACGACGCTGCAACCAGGAACAGAAACAGGAGGGCAGAGAAAAAGGACCATTCAGACGGAAAGAAGGAGCTCCTGTAGGTTAAACCCAAGTAAGAACAGAAATTAAAAACTGAACGGAAAGGTTGGAAGGTCAAATTAAGGAAACTGCTCAGAAAGCAGAACAAAACACAAAGAGAGGGTGGGAGGGGATAAATTTGGGAGTTTGAGATGTGCAAATGTTAGCCACTATATATAAAAATAGATTTTTAAAATATCTCCTGAATAGCACAGGGAACTATATTCAATATCTTGTAACAAACTTTAATGAAAAAGAACTTAAAAATGAATATATACATGTATGCATGACTGGGACACTGCTGCGCACCAGAAATTGACACATCGTAACTGACTGCACTTCAATTAAAACACACACACACACACACAAAGAGATGGAAAATAGGAGAGAAAATGTGTGGACAGTAAACAACCGTTCCAGGAGGTCCCACGTCCAGCAGGGAATTCTAGCAAGAGAGAAGCAGTCATCACTTGCCGGAAACAAGAAGTTCCCCCAGACTCGAGGACTTGGGCGTCCAGGTTAGAAAGACCCACCTAGTTACGCCCAACACAGCAATGAGAAACAGACCCAGTCCAGGGCCAATCATCGCGAGACTTCAGAATAAGGGGGACAAGATCTTAAGAGCTTCCAGAGAGGGAAAGTGTGTCATCCACACAGGGTTAGTAACTGGAGTTACACCTGACGTCTCAGAAGAGACCCTGCAGGGACAGCGGAGCCAGGAACCCAGACCCTCGAGGAAGGGGTTTCTGGTCTGTAATCTACACCGAACAACAGTGGTGCCCCTTTCTCAGGAGGGAACAGAGGGTGTGTTTCACTAAAGTGCAGGAGCGAGGACGGGAAGCCAGGGCACCCAGGAAACAGATCAACCAAGGAGGGGGGCACAGGGCACCCCCAGGCCATACCCCTCCAGCTCAGGGAGGTTCCTTCTGACAGAGCAGACTGATGGCCTCGCAAGGAAATTCGGTGGGTAAAGAGTATGGGACTGAATGGAAAATAAGAACATTGAAAACAAAGCATAGGATGAGACAAGAATTTCAATTCTAGAGAAATGACAGTCTGCACAGGAAATGGAAGAGAACCAGGCCTGCGTCGTGGCGGGGCTGTGGGCGGTGCCTCGGCACAGCCATGACCACTGAAACCCTGAGGGCTGATCTAATTAAAAGTACGACGTAACCGATGTAACCGGGAGGAAAGGCAGATTGGGAAGGTATGCATGTCAGGCAGAGACTGGAAAGATAAGGTCTAACTCCCCACTTCCCACAACGGGCAATGCTTAAACCTGGAAAATCAAGGTGTTTAAGCGTGCTATTTAAAGGCATGGGGATAATTACCCCCCCCCCCAAAAAAAGAGAGATGACATGTATTAACTTTGTTAAAATAAAAAAGCCTCCCCTCCGCAGCTGCGGAAAAGCCGCTGCTGCAATGCACCGCTATCACAGCCGGGGGCCCTCAGTTCTGTTTATCTTAAAGCTTGGGAAGATCACCTCTTATCAGATCTTTCACCCGCGCACACAGCTTCAGGAGGCAGTTGACATGGCTTTCCTCTCTCTTTAGAGCCAGCAGCTCCTTTTCCCTCAGACCTAGCACCTCCTTCATAGTGTTTTTCTTCTGGTCCGAAAGACATTTACTGTCTGAAAAAAATAAAAAGAAGAAGAAAAAGAAAAGGAACCCAACAGAACTAACAAGCAGCTGTTCCGTGGCGTCTCCCACCTCCCGCAGGTAGGACCACGAGCCGGGCTGCGCGGACGGGGAGGAGCGGGGCCCGCCACTCCAGGACATCCATGTGTTGGCAGCATGGGGTGGAAACAGAGCGAGTGCTCTGATGCTGTCTGCAGCTCACCACTCGCCCGTTACTTCCTGAGGGTCAGAAACCATCCCATCAACCTCCAGGCAAGAAGAGTCACTCGTCATGAAGACGATAAAAATCACCCATCTACACACACACACACACAGACGCTTCTGTCTCCTAAGCCCTCGGCAGCCTGGAGTCCACATCTCGACCTGATACTTACTTAATTGCCAGATGTCGAGGAACCGATTTATGTGTTTTATGATCAGCTCCAGTTGTCCGACTAAAATCGTTCCATTGATGAGGTCGCTGGTAACTTTTGTGAACACAGAGTCAGCGGTGGACATCAACTTCTTGGCTTCCTCTGTCATATTTGCTATTATTTTCTCATTGGTTCCTGATCAGGTTAAGAACAGAGTGAAAACAGTGGGCACCCCACTGCCTTGCCACATTGCTGGATTCCCAGTAACTTCCCCACTGTTCTGTCCCAACTTCCACATAGTAAAGCAAAGTCATTCCATGTTTCCACACATGCTTTTCACGTCCCTCGATTCTGCTTTGCCCAGAGATTTGTGTTTTATCCAGATTCATCTCCCAAAGGACCTCCTTCTTCATGAAGATGACTCCTCAAATGGCCAAAATCAGCCCGGAGAACATTTCTCATTTTAAAACCTGCGCCAGGTTCAGTATACTAAGTATCTTTCTTAAACTAGACATAACCACCTTTAAAATCCATCTTGAGAACCCTCAGAACAGAAGAGTAAACTGCACCAGGGGTGCACTGAATCCGAGCACAAGTTACCCACCTGGTCTCAAGGAGACAGCTTCACGGCACATGGAGACAAGGAACACCAGTGTGGTGGCTACGCTCTACACACCTTGGCTATCTTGCAAAATTTTGAATGTGAATTTAGGATCAATTAAGAAGGCAGAATTTTCGAACATACTTAGTTTAACCACCAGAAGGTTACTGTCCCAGTAATAGTCGGGTCATACAGTTGGGTCATGCCAGTAAAAGCAAACAGAGCAACTTTATTCATAATTGTAAAATCTTGGAATCATCCAAGATGTCCCTCAGCAGGTGAATGCAGAGACAAGCCGAGCTCCATCCGCATGGTGGAGTATTACTCAGCGATGAAAAGGAGTGAGCAATGGGGAGGCACCTAAGTAAAAGGAGTCAATCCGAAAAGGCTCCAGGCAGAACGATTCCAACCACATGACTTCCCAGGAAAGGCACAGCTGCAGGATGGCAGACAGGCAGGAGGGGCACGGGGATTCTTGGGGCAGTGGAACCGCTCTGTGTGACACTGTAATAGTGAGTGCACGTCATGAAACGTTCATCAAAACCCACGAAGAGTGAACCCCAAG
This sequence comes from Camelus dromedarius, assembly GCF_036321535.1. Classification (NCBI taxonomy): domain Eukaryota; kingdom Metazoa; phylum Chordata; class Mammalia; order Artiodactyla; family Camelidae; genus Camelus; species Camelus dromedarius. The sequence continues at coordinate 28,770,462 of NC_087451.1, forward strand.
GTGAAAACAACAGAAGGAACCAAGCGTGGGAGGCGTGAACATGGGAACTGTCTATACTTTCCACTCAATGTTTCTAACCACCTAAACCTGCCCTAAAACATACGGTATCTCAACTTAAAAGACACAAATGTAACCTCCTCAAGTGGGTCGTTTGGAGTCATCACACAGGCTCCCACATCGATGTTCTCACTTTATCCTCACAGCCATGGCACGAAAGGGACTTTGCTTGTTTTAAGGCTATCCGAGAAATTTGATGAACCTGAGACCCAGAGTATCTGACTTGGGATTTTTAGATCCAAATGTGGTGCTTTTCCACTAGATCTGAACCTGACGACTCATGTATCCACTTGAACATACGTTTCTAGGGTGATAAACATCCCCCTGCTCTGATCACAAAGGCTTGGGCCGTGGGGGCCAGGTTCAGAAGAATCTGGCAGTCATCAGTCTTTGTTACAATTACCAGTGTTGAATCAGACATTCACATGGATCTCAGAACAACAAGAAAGAAAGGGCTCTAGAGCCAGACACGCTCGGGTTTGGATTTCAGTTCTTAGCACCGTCAAGCCCTTGGGTAAGTCACGTTGCGTTCCCCACCTCAGCTGCCCCATCTGAGGACTCTGAGGACGGCTTCAGGGCTGGCACGGCAGCACAGCCCCGGTGGGAGGCAGACAGGCGATAAATGGTGGTTTCTGGTGTACGTTCTCACGGACAGTGCAAGCTACGCTGAACCCCCTCGGGTCCCTCCATCCAAGCTGCTCCTTTGGTGAAACATCGGCCCATCCTGGCCGACGCTCAGGTCCAGGACCCCGCCCCCCACCCTCGGGTCAGGAGGTGCACGCCGTGAACATACCGTACAGTTTGAAGAGATGCTTGATGTCTGGCCCTGTGAGGAGGTGAGTCAAAATTTCATCCAAGTTGTCTACAAGCTCCCCTCCGTTTCTGGGCCAGGACTTAGTGATCACGGCAGACACGAGGGTGCCACATTTCCGCCAGTCGTCGTAAGCAATCTTCTCAAGGATACTGGTCTGAGACTACAAGGAAAGGAAGGGAGAGAGGGAAATGTAGGGTTTTTTTTGTTGTTGGTTCATTTTTTTAAAATATATTTTTATTGAAGTACAGTCAGTTGACAGTGTTGTGTCAGTTTCTGGTGCACAGCACATGCTTCAGTCACACAGGCGCACACAGACATCTGCTCTCACATTCTCCTTCCCTGTAAGTTACTGCAAGATACTGAATGTGGCTCCCTGTGCTGCAGTGTAAACTTGCTGTTTATTGTTGGTTCTTTTCTGAGTAACAGAAGCAAACTGCTCACCCAATAGCAGTTCAGAAATCTTTCGCAACTAGTTTTACAAAGCTTCAAAAAACAAAACAAAACCAAACAAAACCACCAAGAGCGTAAAATTAATGTTTCTCACAGTATTTCTGTTTTCCTTCGTGCTGTCTCCCTCAGTGACGAGCGCTGGCGCGCGCACACACACACACAGCAACACACACACACACACACACACACACACACACACACACAGCAACACACAGGTCCCCCCCTCCTTCCTTCTGCCTCACTGCCAGCTTCCACATCTTTCTTGGGACTTAAACATTATGAAAAACACCAAAAGCAAGTGAACCATCACTGCTGGTATCCTCTGTGTTCCTCACTGCAATTCTTTTAAAGCTGCCTACAAACAACACATTTTAATTCTCTTTCTGATTCTCCACCAGGAAACAAAATGTTTCCCTTCTTTAGGTTCAAAGTTTTTATAAAGTTTCAGAAATTAGTAAAAAAAAAAAAAAATAGAGTTAGGGTTAGTTTACAGTAGATGCTTCCTGATTTTTCAAAGGATAAAAGAAAGCCTTATCCAGCAACATATGAAAAGGATCATGTGGCGTGGCCAAGCGGGGTTCACCCCAGGGAGGGCGGCTGCTTCAACATAAAAGCCCAGTTAACGTCACACATCATGCCAGTAGGAAAAGTCACCTGATCACCTCCATGGATGCAGAACAAGTGCTTGACAAAATGTAACACTGTTTCATGGTAAAACACTCAACAAACCAGGAATGGAAGGAACTCCCTCAACCCCACAGAGGGCATCTACGGAAAACTCACAGCCGACACCACCGTCTGGGCGAAGGACTGAAAGCTCTCCCCCTAGGGCCAGGAATGGGCAAGGGTGTCCGCTGCCCCCACGTCCATTCAGCACCGCGCTGGAGGGTCTAGCCAGGACGGTTGGGCAAGAACACGCCATAAAGGGCACTTGGAGGGAGGGTACAGCTCACCAGTAGAGCACGTGCTTAGCACACACAAGGTCCTGGGTTCAGTCCCCAGTGCCTCCACTGAAAATAAATAAATAATAAACCTAATTACCTCCGCCCCAAAAATAAATAAAATAAATAATAATTTAGAACAAAAATAAAAAAGGCATTCAGACCGGAAAGGAAGGAGTGAAAGGTAACCCACCTCTATTCCTGTAAGACACGCCCTCACACACAGAAAACCCTACAGAGCGCACGCACGCAGCGCGAGCTTGTTCCTGGGAGGCAGGGCCAGGCGCAGTCCTGCCTCCTGCACGGAGACAACCCGAAATGAACGGACAGGATCCTTTTAGCTTCATACACTTTCCTACCATAAATGTCTTGCCGACCTTTGGGGTCTTTTACCGCATGCTAAGCTCGTGCTCTAAGCAAGTGCTATTAGCAAGCAATAAAACAAAGCAGCCATTACGGGGCAGTTGGGAGCAGCCTGCGCGGGGGAGGCCGCCTGTGAGCCGCCGTGACTTAGGGACTGTAACAGCCACGCGGCAGCAGGAAGCTGAGTGGCGTCTCAAGGAGTGGGTAGAGGGCACCGGATTTCAGGATGGGGAAGGGGATGCCCAGAGCTGATGCTCTGCGTTGGCACAGGGTCTCAGGACCAGCGGGCGCTTAATAGCCTTTGGCCGATGCTGTCAGAAGGCGGCGGGAACCCAAACGTGGTTCCCAAGTGGGAGAGGGCATTCACCTGGCAGACTAAGCTCACGGCTTCGATGACGCACTTCTCAAAGCATTTCGACACACTGTCTTCGCCGCCTGCGGCATCCCATTTGCTGCTGCAGAAGGCGAGGATCTGGGAGAGGGGCTTCTCCTGCAAGATGGGAAGATGAGGGGGTGAGGAGTTTGGGGGGTGCACTCTCAGCGCCGACGGAATGGAAACACCCTGCGAATTTTCACTTCCCTACTATTGTATCATCTCCCCATGGCTGTGACCTCCCCCGGGCCACGCTAAGCTTGTCCTCCCTGCCCCCAACCACCAGACCAACAAGGCTAGTGTTCCCAGTTTGCAGAAAAAGCATCCAGCATGTGCTTGCAAAATCAGGTAAATTTTGTTTTTAAAGACTTTCTCCTTGCTTCTCTTTTCCTAAAAAGGTGCATTTAATAGTTACCCCTAACAGTCTCGTATCATGTTTACACCATCTAGGGTCAAATGGCACAGATCAGAAGTGCAGGGTCACATGAACCCCACGGCCAGTGCATTCAAATGCACTCCTCCCGGTGTTGGTTTTTCCTAACGGTCTTGTTTTTTATCAACTTCTGAAAAGAATGTCCCCCTACGTTTGGTACCTGCTTGAGCCTCCCTTCCAAGTCCCCCAGCAAGGATTCCTTCCAGCCGTGCTCCTTGGGGAAGGGGATTTCCACCAGCCGCCTCCAGACCTGCAAAACCCACACGTAAGTGACGGCCGCGCAGACATGTGGACGCCACAGTGGAATTCTATGAAGAAGGAAAGACAGAGAGCTGAGGCCTTCGAGGACACCTGGGTTCTAACCTGTCTCTGTCCATGCTCAGCTGCGTCATAGTGAATCTGGGCCACCCGCCTTAGCCTTTTAAGACGAAAGGCCCTGACCAGACCAGGTACCCACTGTGGTCCCTTCTGCTGTGTGACTGGTTTTTACTCTGGAAGGATTTCCCTCCATCGTCTTATGCAGAAAAAGGTCAGCCTTAGCAGAAAGCTGCAGTCAGGCCCGCACACCTTCAGCGAGGCTCCCCAGTGTCAACGTTCAACGTGGCCACTTTATCTTTCTGTTCCGTGCTCCCCCGAGGCACGCTAGGAACAGGCATTTTCTCGGCTGAACCGCTGGAAGGAAGCGTCACTGTCACGCCCCCCGGCCCCCGCGTCCTGGGCAGGCATCCCCACACCAGGGCCCTTCTGCTGCACGTGGGGAGCGGGCTCCCCGCTCAGGCCACTCCACGTGGCCGTGACTCTCTCTCCAGGAGGCCCCCGTCCACATTTCTTCCATTGTTCACTAGTGTCCTGACTGGGTCCTGGATCCAGCCGAGGGGGACACGCCACACTGAGTCATCGTATCTCTTTTCTGGAAGGGTTTTCTAGTCTTTTCTTTTATTCCCTGTCTTCCTTTCTTTTAGGATGTTGGCAACTTGGGAAAGTTGAGGCTGGCTCTTCTGTAGACTATCTCTTGATCTGATCTGACTCGTAATTCTCCCAGGATGAGATTCAGATTACATGTGGAGGGACGGGAACGTTACGAGGTTGAGCCACACTGAAAAGGTGCTTCTTGTAGGTCATGAAGGGGGAGCACCATCACCTTCCCTGGCCACCTGCTCTCCCGGGGGCGCCGCTGTCCCTCAGAGTCTCCCACAGGAGGCCATCGGGCAGAGGGCCAGGTCTCCCGGAGGCTGAGCCCGCCTCCCCGGGTCCCTCCGTTGTGAAAGTGCCATCTCTTGTATCAAAATGTCATCTGCAGATGCTCTGTCCCCGGACACTTTTCACCGACTGATCTCAGCGTTTATGGATGAATCTCACCTGGTCGTCATCACTGCTGTGTGGCAGAGCGACGGTTTCCTTATGTGGTTTTGTTTATTTGGGTTTTTTGGTTGTGGTTCTGGTGGGGGGAGGCAGTTAGGTTTACTTATTTATTTATCCTTAGAGGAGGTGCTGGGGATTGAACCACGAGCTGTACCCTCCTCCCATGCTGTTCACTCGTTTTTAAAGATAAAGCAATACATTGGACTAGAACAGCACAAAAAGTGATCGGTGTGGTTACTGATTCCACATGACAGTCAGCCTTTGAGAAATGACCACTTTTTGAGTTTTAGTGGAATATCAAAGAAGAAAATTCATGAAAAGGTTATTTAAATGTTACTTCCCTTTTGCATCTATACATCTGGGTGAGGCTGGAATTCCTTCATCTATTTTAACCAAAGCAACATATCGCAAGAGATTGGCTGCAGAAGCAGATGTGAGAACCCAGTCATCTTCGACTGGGCTCAACATTAGAGACTTGCAAAAGCATAAAATAAAGCCATGCTTCCCACTAATTTTTTTTTTGCTTTGGAAATTGTAATTATCTTTTGTAAAAATATGGTGTTTGATGGCTTTCTGTTGCCACTGTTTCTTCTACATTTATTGGTTGGCATTCTTACATAAAGAAAGATCTTTGGGGGCTGGGGGAGGGTGTAGCTCAGTGGTAGAGCGTGTGCTTAGCATGCGCGAGGTCCTGGGTTCAAGCCCCAGTATCTCCGTTAAAAAAAAAAATAAGTAAACTTAATTACCTCCTCCCCCTACAAGAAAAAAAGACTTAAAAAAATTAATAAAAGTCAGAAGTTGAAATTTGCAACTTCCCGTCTTCCTTTTTTGTGCGCACATCCTGGCCTAGCCTGTGACGGAGCTACGTGGGCAGAAAGGTTCTATCTTGATGGAAAACGGCACAGACATAGAGGCCTGGGCCTGGTTAGGGGGCGGAGGGAAGTCTGCAAAGTCACTGTGAGCCCTAGGTACTGCCGCCCAGGTGGGTGCAAGAGGGAGGGAGCACAGAGGGGTCTGTGACGAGTCTAGAACCTACGAGAACCGCGTGTCACACACGTCCCCGATGCGCACTCTTCTCAGGAGCCATCACCTCTCTAGTTTCTCAGGGAACAAGCTTTACAGAAACAGGGTGTGTTGGTAACTCGGCGGGACCAAACCCAGTCCTCCAAGCAGGCGTCGCCATTCTGGTGACCAGGACCCTCGCAACTCTCACGCCCAGGGTAAAGATCATTTCAAGTGGGTTTCGTGGGGTCCCCAACACCCTGGAGGCTCGAGGGCTGTAACCTTCACAACCTCTCCATCACAAGAAGAAAACAGGCACCGAAGAAAAGGCGGGGGTGGGAGCAAAACGGGTCCCCTCCACGGCTGTCTGGGGTTCCACCCACCCCCACGTTCCAAACCCGGGGCATCTCCCGGGCCTTCCGTCTCCCTCCTCCTTGGCACACGACTCCATTTCACGCCTCTGCTTCTGGAAGCCCTCCCTACCTCCCACGTTTCGGGGGCTGACTTCTCGCTTCCTCACATGCAGATGCCGTTCTGCCCCGTCCCCCTTTCAAGCAGCTCGTTTTCATCCTGTTCCTCTACTTTTATGTCATAAACCTGACTCACAACCTCAGCACTGGACGGGACCTGAACGCCCCTCCCCGCCCGCCGCTGAGTCTCGACAAAGTCTGCCATCAGCGTTGGAATCACGGCCCACCCGCCAGGTGCCCGAGCCCTCGATCCCGTTAGGGGAGTGGCCAGTCACTGTCCAGACGAGACCCGCCACAGCCCCCCCGCTTGTCAGGGCTTACCTTAATCTCCTCAGCGTACGTGAAGGGGTCGGAGGAGTGCCAACTTCGGAACATGCTCCTAACAAAACAGCGCCCAAGCCAAGACCTGGTGGCCATGAGGGTCTTCTGGAAGACTGTTTTTACTGAATGCTTCTTTCCAGTTTCATCTCCCTGCCCTCCTGCTAAATCCTGTCACCACGAGAGAGAGAGGCAGAGGGTCTCACTGTGCCCGCACTGTGGACCAGGAGGACTGTGCAGCCCCTTCCCGCCCCACTTGGCAGCGCAGAAGCTGCATGCAACTGCTGGGCCTCCGGCCTGGCCCCTGTGCTGTCATCACCCTTTCATGTCCCAGAGTGCTTCAGGTTCACTCTGGGTGGGCAGCATGGCAGGGAGATCTTCTGCAGGAACACCCCCATCAAACGACCCCGGCAACGACAGCAGAGGCAAGCCAGCCTCGCCCCCGGGCAGCCCCTCCACCGAGGAGGAGCCGTGGCCCCCTCCAGATGGGGTGAGGAGGACACAGCAGGGGCGCAGAGCGGCCAGCAGCTCCGAGAAACTGAGCTAGCGCAAAGCCCGCCCCTGGTGACACAGCCGGCCGGCGGGCCAGGAGGCAAAGCCACATGCCCCCATGGGCGTCTCCTTTCCTTTGTAGGAAAGAACTCATCTGACTCCACGTGAGGTCTGTTCCTTTGGCTCTAACCCTGTGCTGTTTCCTGGGCTCAGTCATGCCAGTTCCGCACCTTTTTGTCAAAGAATGTTGCCTAGAGCCTGAAATATACAGGAGGCCCCAACCTCAAGGCTCTGACCTTTAAGGGTCTAACACTTTCCCATTCAGACAGAGATAAAAAGCTGCAGAATAGAAAATAACGTTTGTCTTGTTGGCAGTTTACAGGGACACCATGACCTGCCCTGCCCGGACAGCTGCCAGAACAAAGCATTCTGACACCAAGAAGATTACAGCAAACATCCACACCCCCTCCCCTTTTTGGTGTAAAAGGAGCCTGAATTCTGACTTGAGGAAGGTGGTTCTTCAGGACATGAGTCTGCCATCTCCTCGGTCTGCCGGCTCTCCAAATAAAGTCGCTATCCCTGGCCCCAACGCCTCGTCTCCCGATTCCCTGGCCTGTCGTGTGGCGAGCAGAGTGAGTCTGGGCTTGTTAACACCCGGACGTTCTCCCTCCATTCCTTCTCCCTGAAAAGCCCCTTCCCCGGGGTCCAGGGCTCCAGGGTGCCTCCCGCCCTCCCTCCCTCTCCAGAAGCACCCTCATCGGGGAGTGGGTGCTGCCCAGGATCGCCCCGACTCAGATGGAGCCTCCTCCCAGTTTGGCATGTGTGTGTTTTCTTTTGCTTCAACTGAGCCCCACAAACTGCGTTAAGTGTCACGACCCCCACAAAACCAGATCTAACGGGTCACTGCCTCCCGCCAGAGGTGCCCGGCCCAGGGCTGGAGATGCAGTGACCAGGCAGGTGCCAGAAGTGCTGGCTGCCAGGTGGGAGCCCAGAGTCCACGGCGGACAGACAGGCCAGCACGACTGGTAACCATGGCAAGTGCCAAGATGTGAAAGCACAGGGCGTTTTCGAGGCACACGGGAGTGTGGTACCTAGCCTGGGGGCGGGGGCTCTGCCCTGGAAGGTTCGGGGAGCTCTGGGCAGCGGGGAGATGGGTGCGCTGGGGTCCAGGGGTGCTGGGAGACCCCAGCCGACACTCAAGATAGTGATTTGTGTAGGAACATAGACCCTAAATGGCTGCCCAACTTCCTAAACACAGTTTAGGTGGAAGTTGGCACCTCCCTACGATGGTTTAAATAATATCCATTCAGGAAAAAGCAATCATCTCACTAATAGTGTTTATTTAAAAATGTATCCTTGATATTTTAAAGAAGAAAAAACTAAAAGGAATAAAGTTAAAACGAACACCTGATTACTTTGTATCACGAAGTCACAGTTCGGACTTGTGAAATGGTGAGCGGGTGAATGGTCTAAACACGAAACCTTCGATCACCTTCACATGGAAACTCGAACTCAGGTGGGTGACGACCACACAGCATGGAAAAGAATGCGGTGTTGACGCACACGATGTCACGGATGGATCTCAGGGGCATAATGTCAGGAGAGGAAAGCTGGGCATGAAGGAGAGTTCAAAGACGGGGAAAACTGGCCAGCGGTGGTGCAGCCCAGGGGAGTGTCACCTCTGGGAGGTGTGGAGGGTGGGGGGAGTCTTTGCCACCTGTGGGGTCCTAGGTTAACCCAGTCAGCTGACACGCTGTGCTCTGAGTCCTACACTGCCTCCTCCCTCCCTCCTTCCCCCCAGCGTAAGCCCTGGAGGGGCAGGCACGCAGACTCTGGTTCACTGAAACAGCCTGGACGCAGGGAACAAAACCTGACATCAAGCAGGCACCGAGCAATATCCGAGGACGGAATCTGCCACTCTGTCATTCCTGCAGTCCTAGAAGTAGTCTGTCTCCTTTCTGAGCTGAGGATGCTGAGACCCCATACCAATCCTGGGTGCCGCGTGCATATGCGTTCCACTTACCACGAGAGGTTTAAGTTTAATGATCCTGCAAACAATCTCAGCAGATAAGGCAGGCATTTCATGTAACGTGTGGCTTTTTGTAACGCCGCAGGTAGTTTCATGAAGTTTCAGGCACACAGTCAAGTAGGCCTGTGTCAAGGGCTCCTCAAGAATCCTGCCCCAAAAAGTTAAGAGAAATCATTGGAGTCATTTAGGAGGAGCGGAAAACAGCACCCATCGTCCACAAGCTCCCTGCCTTTAAAATGCCCACCAGGAAGGCGGGCACTGACCCCACAGAGGGGAACATCAGCAGCATTGCCATCCACCCGAACCTGGGATTGAGATAAAGACGAAATAAAGTCCTTCTGGTTTGCCTCCGTGGTCTGAACTATTTTAACGAAAGCCAATTAAACTGTTCCCAAGCGCATTCCCTTATTTGGGGAAAAAAAAGCTAGAGATGCAACATTATGAAGTTCAAATGAGATATAAATATGAAAAAAAATTAGAAAGCCACGGGGAGGGAGGAAGGGAAGGAGCACTAGAGGCACGCGGCCTGAGCGCGCAGTCTCTCCCGGCCCGTGTGGACCCGCTCACGGCGGACGCACGACCAGAGCGGAGGGTCGGGGGCCTGACCGGGGCGGGGCCCGGACGGCGGCACGAGAAAGGCACTGCTCGGTGATCCTGTAGTACACAGGACCGGGCGGGGCCCCTGGTGCTGGGCGCTGAAGGAGATGTGGTACCCCCGCCTCCACCCTGACCACCCTCAGAATTCGGGGGAGGCGCCCCTGAAAGTGCTCGAGAAGCTCAGAAAACACCTCTCGCCCACGTGTTTGTCTCTATCGCTCTGCGTTCTGTACGCTGCCCCTTCCGGGGCTCAGGGGCCACACGAATTTGCGGGAGCGAAGGATTTCAGGTAATTACAGAAAGCTACCTTTGATTTTTATTTTCAACCTCCCGAACTTGCAAAAAACCCCCTGAAGACTAAACGTTAATGAAATGCAGGAGACAAGCAGGGGTATGAAATATAATGGTAATCACTTAAAAATAAATGACCAAAAACGCACAGGAAGAAAGACCAGATGGAAATAAACCGGAAATCTCAGCATCAGATTTCTATGACTTTCCCTTTTTTAAAAGTAGGAGGATTACATTAATAACTTGGGGAAAAGTGGGATATATATTGACTTATGGTTTATGTGTATTTGTGAGAGCAAACGCGGGACACAGCGGATCAGAAGGAGATCCCCACCTGCACGAGGAAGACTACGTTTTACTTGTCTACTTACTTGTCTTGATAACTGTCCAGGAGGTGAGACAGCACGCGTAAAATACTCTCAATATTCTAGGGGGGGAAGAAAAGAGACAAAGGGCAGCAATGAACTGTTTTCTTTCTGTAAACATGTTTTTAGGTGCTTAAGCACTAGTCTTACAACTTTCACAAATAAAACTCAAGATTTAAAATTATACCATTTTCTCCACCCCCAAAAATGGGGAAAGACAGGTAGGAAGGAGGAAGGGTGCCAGCACCTGGGGTCACTTCTAACCCTGCCTCCCACAATCACACACACCCCAAAGCTACTGTTTCGCTGAGTTCTATTTACTGAAACAGAGTAAATTCAAGTCAATCAACCCTTTTCCCTAAGACATCGTGACCCCTCCTGGTTCTCTTGTCTCCAAGTGCTTCCCTCTGTCAGGTTTTCAGAAAAGGAGAATCAAGCTCTGTTTAGTTTTTGCTCTGCTTTTGCTAAGCAAGGACTAAGTGCCGATTCCAGGCAACGCACCTCTGAGTTTCTGTTGTAGATTTCCCGAAGTCCTTGAAACCGGTAGTAGGTCCCTAGAAGGCAGTCCAGGACACGAGGAGGAAAGCGACTTGAAAAGTCAATGAGACCATTCATGTAATGAACCAAGCTGCTCAGAGGGAGCAAACTGAACCAGGACCGGAACAGATACTCATCCACATTGAGCAAATGTTTGTTCTCTTCCATAAGTTGGAGCAACTGTTTCCTGTATAAAGGAAAACAGGAACAGGAATAAAGGGCAGCCGTGAGGTCGGTAAAGTGGTCAAAGGTAAGAAAAATGATGGGAGACGGGATCCAGAGTTCAGATTTCAAAAATAATTGAAACGCTAAGTAGTCAATCAACTGAGAATAACAGCCTATTGGGAATTCACCAGCACGGGTGAGCTCTGAGGACACGGTACAGTGAGACCAGCCAGTCACAAAGGACAAGTGCTGTGTGGTTGCACTTCAGTGAGGTCCCGAGGAGTCAGAGCCATGGACACAGACGGTAGAGTAGGGGGTACCAGGCGCTGGTTGGTGGGGGGAGTTGGTAATTGTTGTTTAATGGGGACAGTTTCAGTTTTATAAGATGAAAAGTTCTAGAGATGAATGGGGGTGAGGGGCGCACAAAAATGTGAATATACTTAATGCCACCAAACCGTGCACTTAAAACGATCAAAATGGTAAATTGTACATTATGTATATTTTACCACAATAATAAAAGAACTCACCAAGAATTATGCACTTTGGCAGTTGCACTGAGATACAATTGGCGTGACACTGTGTAAGTCTGAGGTGTGCAATGTGTTGACTTGATGCATTTATGTATTACGAAATGATCAGCACCACAGCACCAGCTGAATCCTGCACCCACTGTGTCAGGTAAGTGCCATTTCTCTTCCGTGGTGAGAACGTTTAAGACCTACTCTCTTAGCAACCTTCAAGGAAACAACACGGTACCGCTAACTGCAGTCGCCGTGCTGCACATCGGCTCCCCAGAGCTTCACCTCATCGTCTTCTTTCTTTCTTGTCTTCTAACTGGAGTTCGTTCTGTTTGACCAACATCCCCCCTTTCTCCACCCCCTAGGCCCCTGGGGGTCACCATTCTTCTCTCTGCTTCTGGGTTTGACTTTTTCAGATTTCACACGGAAGTGACATCATCTAGTACTCGTCTTTATGTACCTGACTTATCTCTAATGTCCTCAAGGTCCATCCACGTTGTTGCAAATGACAAGATCCCCCCTTTTGTGGCTGAATAATATTCCATCATATATGTTCATGGATACCTCATACACACACACACACACACACACACACACACCCCCCACACACATCTTTACCCAGTCGCCTGTTGATGGACACTTGGGTTTTTTCCGTGTCTTGGCTGTTGTGAATAGTGCTGCAATGAACGTGGGGATGCAGGTGTCTCTCTGAGACCCTGATTCCATTTCCCTGGGATACAGACCTACAAGTGGGATTGCTGGATCACAAGGCAGTTCTTTTTTCAACCTGTTTTCCATTGTGGGTACATCAATCCACGAACTAAGCATTTGATGCGTGAATAAGCAAGCGCCCTGGGTCAACCAGTCTACGCGAACCCAGGCCAGTGAGCTGTTCTGTAACACTGTCCTAGAGACCCAAAAAGACGACCGTTGGAAAATAAACAGAGTGCCACAAAGTGACAGAGGCTACGAGAAACACATGGATAAAGGTTCACTACATACTTAAAGGCAACTTTTGCCTGAAAGACACGATCTTTGGGACCAATGACAATGCTTGTCATTCTCCAGTTAAATTTCTCCTAGATAGTTGCTATTCTAGATTAATGCCCCCTGAAGGGGCTTTAAAATATATAGAATTATATAAATAATCTTAATTTGGTTTTAATTTCAAAAGGTTCCAATGGCGGTGAAAAATCAGTAAGTGAATTTAGCTCACTGTTTCAACCCGTACAAACCTACAGGCTGGATCTTACTGGTCTGGGGGAGTGGAGCCAGGGGAGACTTGGATTAATCAGACAAAAGACAAGTAAATGGGAGATGTTATCTGTGCTTGGAAATGAGCATTGGTATTAGTATTTTGGTATTTGATTTGTATTTATTTTTCTTGTGTGAATTGTGCTTTCTGTGTCTTCTCTAAGAAAGCTTTGCTTGCCCCAAGATGGAACTTCACTGCCTCAGATGTGTCCCTCCCATATGCAAAGCCTCTGACCTGTGCAATTCTGCTTTCAGGAATTTACCTTGAGGAAATAATTGGACAGAGAAAATTACAATGGAGTGCCTCAAAGCATGCTTACAAAGCCAAACTGCGGAAGCAATCCAAGTGTCCAGGAACAGAGAACTAGCTAAGCAAAACACTATAATAGTAGGTATCATTATAATAGTAGGTGCAAATCCACTGGCAAAAAACCTGCACAAAATACTGTGAAGTGAAAAGGGAGGTTGCAAAACAGGACAAACAGCCTATCATAGAGGTGGGGACTGTGTGTTGGGGGGAACTGGATGAAGGCAGTCAAAAGACACGAACTTCCAGCTGTAAGATAAGTGAGTACTGGGGATGTGATGTACCACGTGGTAAATATAATTAACACTGCTGGGTGTTACACGTGAAAGTTGTCCAGAGTAGATGCTAAGAATTCTCATCACAAGGGGAAAAAATTTCTCCTTTTCCTTTCATTTTGTATCTACATGAAATGAAGGAAGTTCACTGAACTTATGACGGTCATTATTTCATGATGTATGTAAGTCAAATCATGACTCTGTACACCTTAAACTTACACAGGGCTGCATGTCAATTATAGCACCATAAAACTGTAAGAAACATAAATGAATATAAATAATCTATCTTCTGTGGTGTTTTTTTCAGCATATAAAGCACCCACATACCCACATTTGGAGAAAACCCTGGAAATACACCTGCCAAAGCACTGATGGCAATGATTACCCCTGGGTTGCATTTTTGCACATTATTTCTTGCATTTAAAACTTTGTAAAGAAGTACATCGTTTCCATCACTAGAAGCAGGAACCAGGGGTCCTAAGAGCCCACTGGAGATCTTGGAAGCAGTTTCATGATTCCGAGATTTACATAGTAAGGGCAGCTCTACAACTTACCGACTCGAACTTTCTTCTTGATACTCAGAGTAGGAGATGCCTTCAAGGGCTGCCCAGGCGTCCTCGGGCTGCAAGCCGGCGTCCCTGGCTGGCGGGGACAGCTGCATGCAGTGGTGCAGCACAGGTAGGATGCACACCCAAAGATCCTCTTTCTTGTCCACACACAATTGACACAAGTTTACCAAGAACACTCGCCAGCTAGGAAGGGGACAGAGATCCCACCGTGAGCCAGGGGAAACTCGCCAGCTAGGAAGGGGGACAGGGACCCCGCCGTGAGCCAGGGCGGCCAGTGTCAGGCTCACCCTGGGGGTCTGAGGCCCACCAGGGAAAAGCCAGCTCCTTGCCCAGAACGGAAGAGAACTCTGGGTGTTAGAGCACAGAGTGACCAGTCAAGGAGAAACCTGGGCTCAGGGGAGACAAGGGCCCCCTCGGCATCCCCACAAATCCTCAGGCCCCAAGCAGGCCCGCGAGAAGCCCCACAGCAAGCTCCCGATGGCATCTTCCCATCCCCCCCGACAGGGAGGGGACAGAGGTCCAGAGGCCCGTGATCACCACTGGGGCTTGCGCCCAGGCTGCCTGGCACCAGTAAATCTAAGTATCATGTAAGCGGGGAGCTTGCAACCAACACCTGGCGTGTCCCCCACAATCACAAAACAGGCGTGCTTTTCCAGGCCTGGAAACACTGGTACCAACTTAGTACCTCAGCCAGCATTTCGTCTCTCTTTCAAAAGGAACAGGGTTTAGCTGGGTGTTCGAAATTTGCAAAACCACGAGGCAGGTGCCCTATAAGGCCTGCTGCTCAAGGAAGGCCACCCAATATTATCCTCCAGTCCAATTCAAACAGCTGCACAGAAAACCCTTCGATCATCAGAGGGTTCTGAGGTGGTGCCCTCCACCCAACGAAACGTAAATGCCTTCAGGCCAAGCCGCGGCCTCCACTCCTCGAGCGGGGCCCCAGCTCCGGGACGGGGAACGGCGGCAGCAGAGGCCGCGGGGAGGGCACCCACGGGGCTCCCATGTCTCACCACGACTCCCCAAGTGCACGTCCGCAGGGCTGAGTCATGATACAGAATAAAGCTTCTTCAAAGCAGGCATCAAGAGAGTAGGTAATAAAGTGAAGACAGAGCACACAGAGGCTAGAAAAGAGGCTCACGGGGTAAATGTTTAAACAGTGAGCAGCAACGTCACGGGGGGTTTTTATTCCCTGTATGTTTTCATCCATTCTATGACAAGCACTGATTTTTGTAATCAGATGAAAACCATGAGATGCAGCTAGAAAATCTCTACACACAAACATACACACACACACACACACACACACACACTACCTCTGAGATGTTTCAAGGATGTGGATCAGGTCGTTGCGAAGGTCGTCTGGGGAACTGGCGTTGGAGCAAAGGAGGAGACAGAGTGAGTGCAGGTCACTTGCCGATAAGTGTAACTCAATTTTTTCCGCTGAGAAAAGGGCGATCAGGCCCATTCTCAATTTACTCTTCACTGGGCAGGCTTCAGGCAGGGCTTCCCTACTCCGTTCCAGAAGTGGTGCCATTTTCCTTTTCAGACACTCCCACAGGTGCCTCTTCACCTGATCCCAGGAGAAAAAGAAGGCACGAGAGCCATGGCGTTGAATCCACCAGAGAGGACAAGAGCTGCCCACCCCTGCCCTTAGTTCCCCTTCAGCTGGGCAGGGGGCCAGGGCCCGAGGGGCAAGGAAAACTCTGTGGAGGGGTCACACCACCTGCCTCCCCACTAAGCCCCGAGCTTGCCCCTCCCCGGGCCTTTGGGAGGTGCCACTAGTGGTGTGTCCAGAGGCCTTGGCGTGGTGGAGGGGCTCTCAGGTGGGGGCCTTGAGGCTTATGGCTTAAAAGGGTTCACCAGTCATCTCACATGTGGCTCCAGGTATGTCTCAAAAATGCCTAAGCCAGGGCACAGAGCAGGTGAAGATGCCGTGAAGGAGGGGCCACCCTTCTCTCCATTCTGCCCCAGGACAGATGAGGGGGCAGGATCAGCGTGGGGGTGGGGCCAGGCGAGGAGGTGGGAGGAGGAAGAAAATGGGGAGGATGAACAATTCCCAAGAGGTGGTGCTAGGAGGAAAGGGACTGAAAGGTCCACCTGACCTCGTTCACCAGATCCACTGAATCTAGGGGTCATCTGGCCAGGGGAGCGGGGTGGCGCTGACCGCCCAGGGGGAGAGAAGGGAGCTGTCGCTGACACCCGAGCCCGGTACCTCCTCCTCTTTGTACTGCAGGGCGCTCCACTGCTGTTCTTCCCCCTCATAGATCATGGGCACGCGGATGACAGAATAGAACTGCTGGAACTGGGTGAAAAAGCTCTTTAAATTCATGGTGTTCCAGGTCTCGAGGATGCTGAAAATGCCGTCCAGCATGACTGCAGCCGCGGTCTGCTTCCCTTTCACCAAGTCTTTCCTCGTACCATCTGTTAAACGATCCTTCATCCTTTGCCACATCCCAGGGGAATTCATACAGATTATATCATCATACTGATGCCAGTCTAAGAATAAAAGGGCAACATCACACTCAGGGGCACCAAAACCCACTGGGCCTGGACAGCCCACCCTGGAAAGTTGGCCTTGACCAGAAGAAACAGCATGAGGACCCACGGAAGGGAAGACAGGAAAACCACAGAATGTGGTAAACAGAAAGAAGGCAGCCAGCACGCACTCCATCCAGGCACCCAGGCACCCATCCACAGGCATGCAACACAGGGTCCCTGCAACACAGGGTCCCTGCGGGGGAAGCACGACTGGGTTTAGGGCAGGTATCCTAGGCACCCTACTGCGATTCGAGTGAGGCCCGAGGCCACATGATTCAGCCACCCTGAAAACACCTGGAAGGTGTCTTTGTCGAACTAAATGGCTCAGCACACTTGGTGCGTGAGTTCCTTAGAAAATGACCACACACGGGTCAAAAGTTTCATCCTGAAACCACGTCACTCAGTAGCAATTGTGCAGCATTTTGGTAAGTTACTTGGTGCAAGTGCTCATCTCCTCTACCCTTGAACCGTGGCGCCCACTCCGTGAAGGACAGTGCGGGTCACACGGCAGATGAGACAGCCCTCAACACGGGTCAAGGGCTAGAGCCAAGGCTGCCCTTCTTTCCAGCTGAAATGATACGAGTGTAGACCTAGAAAACCCAGGAAAGTCAATCATCAAATAATTATAAGGCAGAGAGGTCAGCAAGTCACCAGAGAGAATGTGGACACAGAACAACGGGAAAGTCAGAAAGGCGGAGCCTCTGCCCAGCCCCTCACCGGCTCCTTGTCACTCATCCTGTTGTCTTGCTGGAGTGCTCCCTGCCCATCTCCGCCCCATACTTGCCGTGCCCTGCCCAGGATCACTCCAATCTCTCAGGACTCAACCTCCCATGGAAGCCTTTCCTGCTATGTTCCTCACACTTGGGGGACACAGAGGGTCTCTCTTGGCTTTGTAAAAATGCCCTTCCAGACAGAAGGTGAGTGAGGGCTGCCGCCCTGGGATGGGCCAGTGCCGTGGAGGGGGAGGGGGAGGCAGGGGACACCCACTACCCCAGGACACTGGGGCAGGGAGGGATGTTAATGGTCTTGGTCTCGGGGAATCTACTGGAAGAGTAGAAACGAAATGTTTACGTTCCTATCCCCTACAGTAAAGAGAAAGCTAATCCAAGTCAGAAAAAGTACAAAAATGAACAAGGCAACAAGGTGGACAGAAAAGACACAATTTGTCAAAAGTGAGTTTTCCATCGACAGTCACAATAAATGCCAGTGGGCTGAATTCCTTGATTAAAGAAGATCAGACTGAATGGGGAAAAAAAGAAAAGAAACAAGCCAACAAAAGTCCAGCAGAACAGAGACGTTAGTCGCTGCAAGGGGTGAATCTGAGAGGAGACAGCAGAGGTGGACAAAAGCCACGAGCAACGAGGCCAGGAGGGTGGGCAAGGGACACGGACACACCAGAATCCGTTTCAGGCAGAACACAGCACAGGACGGACAGCATTCGAAGGGACAGAGCCCTAACTGTGGCTGTTTCTGCCACCAGCACGCACTTCCGCTGTCCGGGTCTCCCCGTATCACAGGGCTGGAGTGGAACCTTCTTTGCCCACCCACCCTCGTGCCAGTGTTTCTGCCAACAAGAGTGCTCACAGGAGGTTTAGAAAGAGGAAGAGAGGAGGGAAGACATCTCCCTCACTCTCTCTGTTTATTGGGATTAATGAAATCTATACTAATTTAACATAGATAAACCACCACCACACCAAAGGGAGCAAAGCATAGAACCTCTCAATCAACAAAATTCCAGTGCCTTCCAGACACTCCTCCCAAATCACCTGCATTGATGATGCCAGGGGCTGGGACACTTCCCAACCTGGGCTTAATCAGTGACCTCCAGACACGCGGAAAGCCACCACCACCCCAGCTTTCCCACCAGCCTGTCCATTGGTTGCTATGACTCACCTCCTTCCCATTTAAAACACCTGACCCGGGTACCGTTTCCCAAGGAGTTCTAATGTCAACCTACCAACAGGACACCTGAACAAGAAAGCAGCCCACACTGAGAAGTAACAAGTTAGAGTGCCCGTGGGCCTTTGAAAGAAGAAGGGAAAAAGCTCTAACATCCATTTTTAAAAAAAAGCTTGCAAAATATAATTATTGAAAAACACCACTTGGAACAGTATCATGATTAAGGAAGCACATGAGAATAAAGCTGCTTGGCAATTCTGAGTTACTCTCCAACTTAAAAATCTGTTTAATGACAAACAGCTCATACAACTCAGTATCATAAAAACAAACAACCCAACAAAAAAATGGAGAGAAGACCTAAACAGACCTTTCTTTAAAGAAGGTGGCCAACAGGCACATTAAAAGATGTTCAGCATCGCTAATCATCAGAGAAACGCAAATCAAAACCACAGTGAGGTGTCACCTGGCACCAGCCAGAATGGCCAGCATCAAAAAGCCAGCAAATAACAAACGCTGCAGAGAATGTGGAGAAAAGGGAGCCTCCTACGCTCCTGGTGGGAGTGCAAACTGGTGCAGCCACTCTGGAGAACAGTTTGGAGTTTCCTTAAGAAACTGAAAACAGAGCTGCTATGTGACCCAGCAATCCCACTCCTGGGCATGTATCTGGAGAAAACTCTAATTCAAAAAGATACCTCCATCCCAGTGTTCACAGCAGCACTATTTACAACAGCCAAGACATGGAAGCACCTAAGTGTCCATCCACAGCTGACTGGACAAAGATGTGGTAAATTTATACAATGGTATACTATTCAGCCATAAAAGAGAATGAAATGCCATTTTTAGCAACATGGATGGACCTGGAGATGAGCATGCCAAGTGAAGTAAGTCAGAGAAAAATAAATATCATATAATATCACTTATGTGTGGAATCTAAAAAAAATACAAATGAATTTATTTACAAAGCAGAAACAGACTCATATGTGGAAAACAAACTTACGGTTACCGAAGGGGAAAGGGAGAGGGTGGGAGGGGCAAATTAGGAGTTTGGGATTAACAGAAACACACTACCATATATAAAAGCTAAACTCCATCCAAACTCCTGACCCACCGAATCCATGAGTGTAATAAAATTATCATTTTATGCCCCCTCCCCCCAAATAAATCAATGAACAAAATAAAGCACCTGATCTTGGTGACAGACAAGAACATCTCTCTCAGAAGCTGACAAGTCAGTCTTTTTAAACAAGGTTTTTAATATTAAATAGGCTTTACGTAGTAGGCATACGTAAAACTTTTGAGTCCCCCAAATTGATTATCCATTCTTTCTGAGCACACATGGAATATTTATGTTGGGCCAGGAATTAGGCCACAAAGAAGATCTGAGCAAGTTCCTAAAAGTAGAATTCAAACAGACTCTGTGTATAAAACACAGTGCACACACAAACCACACACACACACACACACACCCTACATATACACCCTAGACACACACACCATACACACACACCGGACACACATACCACACCACACACACACCCTGGACACACACACACCATACACACACACCCATATATACACCCCAGACACACACCCCAGACACAAACACCACATCACACACACACCACATCACACACACACGCACACCCCCTACATATACATCCCAGACACACACACACCATACACACACACTGGACACACATTCCACACCACACATACCCCCTGGACACACACACCACACACACACCCCACATATACACCCCAGACACACACCCCGGACACACACACACCAGACACACATAACATACACACGCAGCACACACACACACCATACACACAAACACTACACCACACACACCACACACACTACACCACACACACACACTACATGCAGTATTGATACCGCACAGAGCGAAGAAAAAAAAATAAGATACAGACAAGAGAAAGAGAAACAGAGAATAACGTAAAAAGAATACAGAAGGGTGACAGTGGTGGCAGACAGCAGAGGACGGGGACCCGGCCCCTGCCAGCTTCTGCTGGATGGCTCTCTCATCTACTGTCGCCGTTTGGAAATGCGGGGTGAGCGTGGTCCTGGCAGCCCCGGGTCCCTCTCCCTCGCCCCTGCTCACTGCGGCCCTTCTCTGCCCCAGCCCCCTTCCTACCCAGCAGTGACATCTTCTCTCCTGTCCCTTATTAAAAATCCTTTTCCTTGTTTCCTCTTGTAAGTGAGCGGTTCAGCTAAACTGATCCGAAACACGCTTCCAAACTCAGGTTTATGAAACACAGAGCCGGGGGCTGGGACAGGGCCAGTGCTGAGCAGAGGACCCACGCGGACCAAGGAAAGCCTTTGCTCCCCAGAGGGGCAGCCCAGCACTAGAGGCCAGCCCTTCTGAGCCCCGATCAGGAGCCCAGACCTCACTTACCTCCCGAGCCCAGAAGGGAAGGCTTGACTTTCAGGCAGCGGTTCACGTGCTCGCCCTCCTTCTGCTGAGGTTTGTAGATGAACTCATAATCCACTGTGCCCTTGCCTCGTGAGACGACGTACTTGTACGGGATGGGCGTGCCCACGTGCTGCCTGGAAATGACGGTGCTGCCTTCCACCAGGCACCTGTTTTTACCTAAGTCCCTGCGAATACACAGGACGCCAGCTGGTTATCCGGAAGCCCTCTCTCAGAAACTTGACTTCTTCCCAAACAGCATGGCATGCAGACCCAGAGCCACAGACTGCTGCTGAGCAAGACGACGCTTCCAGAACGGGCACCGCTTCCCTCGAAGGCAGCAGGAGTCGGGCCCGGGTGAGGTGTCACTAGAAGTGACTTACATATGGGGAACAGTTGTTCGGACCATTCGCCCTCCAAAAATTCTAAGACTGCGATCGACCCGATCTGGGTCACGGTCTCAAATATATTCCGAAGACGGGACATTCCGCACATTTCTTAAAGGGGCACTCGGCATACTCACTTGGTGTAGTACATCTCGCAAACATTATGACTCCATTTGGGCTTCCCGAGTTCTTCTCCGCCCCTGACAAATATTTTGTGTTTGCTGGGGTCGAATTCGAAATGTTCAGAAACGATTGCATGGAAGTACACCGTGATTCCTTCGGCGGAGCTCAGCGGGCTGGAGGCACGTCACAGAGAACACTGATGAGATCTAGATCTGTCTACCCCTCCGAGCGCACGCACACACGCGTGGACGCACTCGAGTGCACAAAACCCACGTGCACACACGCAGGCACACGCGACCCGTTTCTCGGCAGGGCGTTAACACACACCCCAGCAAAGTGCGGGAGCGTCCACACTTCAGACAGACTGCCTGCCCTGCGGGTCCCCAGGCTGTCCTTCTCAGTGGAGGAGGAGGGTGGGCACAGTGGGGCCGACCTCCGTCCAGCTCCGAGGAGCGGGGGGCAGTGGCGGGAGGGGGTGGGTTCGCACTCTGGGACACGACAGATTCTCTCCTGACTTCTCTAAGGCCCGTGCTGCCTCCAGGACCCCAGGGACTGTGTGCTGGAGTTTTTAAACCAAGCGAGGAGTTGGGACAGATGCCCCGCCCCTGCCTCCCTCCCAAGTGTTCTCCTCTCCTGGAAAAGAGTCAACAAAAGGGCAGCCTGGGACCCTCCCCCGGGGCGGGGCGAGGCCGGCTCGCACCCACCTCTCCTCGGCTCCTTGGGCGTCCGCGCTCTGGTTCCTTTGCTCCTTCCCTTTCACTGCAGCTGCATCGCTCCTGCCATTCCCCTCTGACGTCTTTGGGTCCTGCGGCTTGGCTTTCTGGCAAGTTTCACCTGCTTTCCCTTCTGGAACAGCAGTCTGGTCCTTGGTTTTGGCTTCCTGGAACAAGGAACCCAACCCCGACCTTTACGACCAGCCTCCACATCTGCCCCCAGCAATGGTCACTTCTCACAGTGACTGGAGTGGACACGCCCCTTCCCTGCTCAGAACCTTCAAATGCCTTCAGGTCCACTCACCACAGCCGCCGAGGGCCCTCTCCCCAGCATCATCAAGGCCCCTAGTTCCCTCACTTCCTCGTGGGAGAACCAGCTTCCTGGCTGCTCCCTGAACAGGCCCTCCACACTCTACCTCAGGGCCTTTGCATGTGCCCAGATACCCATGAGCTAGCCTGGCACCCAGTTCCAGCACCCCCGCCCCTTGCCCTTCTCCCCTCGGCACTTCTGTCTTTCTTCCTCTGGAATGTGAGCTCTAGAAGGCAGGAGGTGGCCTTGTTCCTGGCCACACCCTTGGCACCTGACACATGTTCACCAAATGATTAAATTGAGCTGTGGAAGGACCGGGGCCAAAAGGAGTAGACTGTGGGATAGATGGCGGGAACAAGGATAGCTCCCCAGAGAGAGCAGACCAGGCAGGAATGAGACACTTTACCTGGCGGTGGCCTCGGGAAGCAGGGGCGCTTGTGGGCGGCTGTTCTGTTTTCTCAGTCTTACTTTTAACTTCCTTCCCAGCCCCTTTCCCAGGACCAGCTGGCTTGGCTGCAGTATCACTTGCCTGGAAGAAATAAAGACCCCACAACTTCAGGGCAGAGATGACAAAATGGACAGGGAAACTGTGACTTGGCAGTGGAAGGGTCGGTACCTGCACCCTGCCCAGTGGCAGAGGTCAGCAGGGCAAGGTGGAGGGGCAGCCCCTCGCACAGCCCCCTCCCCGGGAGCAAATCCCAGTGGAGGCCCTGCCAGACAGGGAGGCGCTGTCAGAACCGCACAGCACAGCAAGGCACCGAGGGCAGGGCCGACCAACCCCAGGCCTCACTCCTCTGATGACTCACCCCGGAGGATGCGGAGGTCCGAGGCCCCTCCCCGGGCTTGGAGCGGCCCCCCTTTGGCTCTGGCAGTGGGGGTTTCTGGGCAGCATCTTTCTCCTGAGGACGGCCTTCGCTGGAAGAAGTGGGGAGGCCTTTGCCCTTGGAGGGGTTGGGGGAGTGGTGGCCCCTCCCTTCCGGTAGGGCTCCTCCCGGAGTTGTGTCCTGGGATGCCGGGCTGCTTGGAGACTTGGTGCCCGTGGCTGCTTCTGTCCCTCCTGAGCTCTGGCCCTGCAGAGGGTGGTCACCAGCCTCCGGTGGCGTCACGCCCACACCTGGGGGCTGGCTCGGCTGGCGAGTGGGACCACCCCGCTGAGCTGGGCTTTGGGGTGGGGCTGTGTCCTGGAACCCAGGGCTTGCAAGTGAATTCAGGTTGTTGGGGCCCAAGGAGGCCGGGGACAAGGAGTCCAGCTCTGCAGCTGCGGGACCGTTTTGATTCTTTTTCTTCCTTTTCTTCCTTTTGCTCTAAACAGAAAAAGAGACACTAATTTTACTTCTCAGATTTACTCTGCTCTCACCAATGTTCTCCTCCAACTGCCTTTCAATTTCTGTCACGCTTAGCTCCACCAAACCACCTGACATCTGCTAAATCTGCCATTTCCTTACTTGGAAAGAATGGAATTGAGACACTAAGTGAACAGGAGTGGTGAACAGGGTTGAGGGACACGTGCAGGTCACACGCTCCATTCAGCCAAATCCAAGCTGAGAACCCCACGTGCAATTCCTTCTGATGGGATGTTCCTGTGAGGACGGTTTTCAAATATCAGACAGCACGTGCAGGCCCCGGAACAATACACTCCTGCGCGGTTTGTATCACGGACAAAACAGACACGAGAACACGAACAGAAGTCTGAGTGTTTCCTTCCTGCACCCGCGCTGGCACGTCCCGCCTCTGCGTGGAGATCCTCACTCAGAGGCCAGAGTCCCCGACTTCAGAATCAGACGTGGCGTGCATGTCGCGGGCCCTTCAAGGGCCTGTGGGGCTGGATTGGTTCATTAAGTGCTAGTGACCTGTGAACCCCACCCCCCAACCCCGCCTGGGCTGAGTCTCCGGGAGGGAGAGAATGAAGACCTCGGGGTTTGCGTGTAGGGTGGGCGGCCTTGTTCTGGGTCAGCTCTTGGATTTTCTCCAAGAGTCCTGACCTGACCTGCTGCCAGCCTGCCTGAAACGACCAGCATGACGCGCACAGGCCGCCCCTGGGGGGCAGCTTCCCGGCCTGGCATAGACACCTGCCAACGGCATGGTGGAAGGAGGCTGAAGGAAGGCCATTTAAGGTGGTCACTTCTCCAGCTTCCAGGACGTACAGATCTCAAGATCTTGCCAACCTGCACATCTGGGGAACCCGAGGTTCTGCATTTCCACAGAGCTGCTGCCACTCCAGGCCTGCGCTGTGGGCAGTAGGGCAGGCAGCGCCCCACCCTGCGTGCCCAGCTCTGACCCAGCTGGTCCGGGCGCCTGGGCGCCAGCGTCCCCTCCCACACAGCCGCCCTGGACACCACGGCGGGGGTGGGGGCGACCCACAGAAGGCTGCGTGCAGACCCATGACCCCAAGCCCTTTGCAGAATCTCCTCCTTCTTCAGTTTGAAACTGGCTTAAATCAAGTCACTTCTGTCCTACAGTGATGTACTCAGGAGCCAGGACCTCTGTCCCAAGCACAAGGAACAAGAGAGTAAAGGATTCCTTCCCCCATAGAGCTGATGGTCTCGCGGGAGAGAAAAGACTAAAGGCAGACGGCTGCAGCTTGTGGGAGGACTCAGAGGCTTCCCAGGGAAGAGGCAACGTTGAGTCCAAGAAGGCAGTCTCGCCCACTTGGCAAAGATCCCCGGGTCCCGCCTGTGTGAAAGTGGCCAGTGCCACGGGCTGCCCCGAGGCTGACCTGCTCACCCAGAACCCAAGCTTCTGAGTGGCCAGAAGACCCTGTATGATCGGTCCTCACCACCTGCCAGCTTCACTCACTCCTGTCCTGCCCCGGCCTCCGGTATGAATCTTGTTTTTTAATTTTCTATATTTTAAGATGCTTTCAGAGGCCTTACTAGTCCCAGAGAGGCCGCCCCGCCAAGGCGAGCTAATTCCCAGAGGGACTAGATGACTCCCCAGGAACAGACCTTTCATACGCAAACCAACCAACACCCCTGACCTGCCCCTGACCTCTCCCTCCGCGCCAACATGTCCTGCCCTGCGGCACCCAGGGGCCAGGTACAGGACAGCTAGACAACCCCACAGCCCAGAGCCCACCAAGATTACTCAAACTAGCCAGTCCTACACCTGCTCAAACTTGTCTACCCTGCCCCCCAGAACAGGCTCTGGGCCACGCTCTCCCTGGCTCCTTCTGCCCATGTGTATGGCCCATCGTGGCCGTGCAGGTGGGACCCCGCCTCCTGAGCTCTCTGGTCCTCACTGAGTCATACAATCAGGCCGCCTCCCTGCCGGCTCTTCCCCAGACACCTCCATCACCTAGTGCCCTGCCCCGCACCCCAGCAGACCATCCAGACACCCTCAGTAAGAGAGCAGAGCTTCCCAGAACTCCACCTGCTGTATTTCCCTCCTTAGCAACCGTCGCCCTACAACTCAATACACCTTTATTTTGTTTTCCGCACTGCTGCAGCCACAGGGTCCAGACCGATCCCAGGCCCCCCAGAGGTGCCCCCACGCTTCTGTCCCATTCAGCACATTCCTCAGAAAGTGCCGCGTTCCCCGCTGCAGCGCCTGGTACGTTCCCCTCGCCCAGAGCCCCGTCTGTGCTCAGATCCAAGGACAGGATTTGACTTCTGATTTGCAATTTGCCTTTCTCCGCTTTACCTCGTTTCCTCCTTTTCTTATTCCTATTTGATTGTGCTTTTCAGAAGCTGCTTCCAAACTTTTAGAGTAAGATTTAGATTTTGCACAGGCGACTTGGGAGTTCTCTCAACGCACATCTATGGGGGTGTGAGTGTGCCCTGTGCCCCCACAGGTCTACGGTCAGGGCTGCTGGCACACCTGTAAAGCAAGGCTTGGGGCTAAAGCCTAACTTTTTCCTTGACAAAAATCAAAATTCTTAATTATCGTGCTCTGTAATTCTAACTGCACTGGAGGGAATACGTGCGCCAAAACTAAGCACTGGTTGGGAACGCAGGCACAGATGTGGGTCACGACCCCTGGGAGTGGGAAGTGGGCGGGGGCGGGTGAGAGGAGACCCCAGGAGCTCTGATGATGTGCATAACTTATGACAGACCTAGGTAGGGGGTGAGCATTCACTTTGTTAATCCTGCATCTGTGTTACAAACGCCCTTTATGCTGGGCTTAATATTTCACTAAAACAGTTTTTAAATGAAGAGTTTGCGGACGCGGAAGGGACGCTAGCTAGCTTTCTGGGGACCTGGCCAGGGTTACGAGGCCGCACACACACTTCACACGACACCAGTCACACCTTGATTCAAAGGCTCCACATGCACACACAGGGGCTATTCTCATTCCTGCCTAATGAGAACGGACCAGGAAAAAATCAGTCTGTTAATTTGCAGACTTTTTTGGGTCAAAATATACCTCTGATTTTATAATGAATGTTTTTCCATTAAAAAAAAAAAAAGGCCTCCCAGGAACAGACAGCAGAGAGGAGACCCCCGGTCTGGGGGAAGGCAAGCCAGCCCCGTTCACTCACCTGAGTGCTGGGTCAGGAGCACCCAGGGGGTGTTGCTGGGGACCCCGAGGAGGCACCCACGGGAGGATGTGGGGGTGACAGGTGGGGACACTGACTAGTTGGACAGAAGGTCAGCGAGGCTGCTTGACAAAGACCGAAGTGTTCGAGGCTGACAGGTGAGCCCAAACCTGCCGGGGTCCTCTGGCCCCGCCTGCACTGACAGCAGTGCTGTGCAAGGACCGCGGCAC
Source organism: Camelus dromedarius (assembly GCF_036321535.1). NCBI lineage: Eukaryota > Metazoa > Chordata > Mammalia > Artiodactyla > Camelidae > Camelus > Camelus dromedarius. Next base: position 28,797,552 of record NC_087451.1, read on the forward strand.
CTTTCCACCCGGCCTCTGATCAAGCACGTCCTTCTAGCCCGCAGGCAGTGCCCGAGCCCCCCTGCAGCCTTCCCTCCCGCCCTCTCCAGACCCAAGTAACCTTTCTCAGCTTCCATCGTCTCTTTTGTAGAACCAGGCAGACGCACGTGGGCAATGCTTCAGCGGGGCGGGGGTGGGTGGGGGGTCCTTTCTATAAACTTCAGGTGTGGCATGGCAGAAGCAACAAGAGAAAAGAACCTGGGATGGGAACCAGAAAGCTCAGGCTGCCCCTAACTACAGGTGTCACTAGGATCAGTGCCGGCCCCTCCCTTACACGCTAGCCAGCTGCAAAGGCGACCACGACTCCACCACAGGGACCGGGAGGAGGAAGTGAGAGACTGTCAGGAAACAGATGCAGCAGAATCTCTGCCCAAGGAACCGCGGGATTGCTGGATTTGCTGGGGGCCTGACTGGACCAGTTCCAGAGCCTCGGAGAGGTGCTTAGACCATCCCTGCCTCCCCGCTGCCTGGTGTCCTGCTCCCACCCTCCCACCCGACTCCAGGAAACGGTCCCTGGAACCTCCCGTTCTCAGCCAAGCGGTTCAAGCAGGATTAACTCTACTCCAGCCCCAGGGTGAGCCTCACCCCAGCCAGTGGCCCAATCAGAGTCACTCAGAATCAAAGGCAGCTTCCCCTCAGGGATGCTTCCTCTTCTCTCTCCAGGGGCCCCAGAGGTGGCATTCTTTTGGCCCCTGCACAATGCAGTGGGAGGTGAATAGCTGTGGAAAGGTCCAGAGTGTTGGAACAGCGGTTGAGAGGCTGCGGAGCTAACTGACATGAGGAGGGCAGTGCGAAGACACAGAGGGACACCTGGACTTCAGGAACATCCTCTAGGTGCCTGGATAAAGCCTTTCCTGCAGCCAGGTCTCCCCGAGGATTTCTTAGTTATGTGAGTGACAATTCTCTTCATCATATTAATTAACCTGGGTCAGGGTTTCAACTTTTTGCAACCGAAATATTCCTAATGGTTAAAATGCTCAAACTTTAAAGTAGCCCCAAGTAAGTCAAGGTAAGCAATGTTCTAACAGCCTTGGTGGCATCAGACGTCAGGCTCTGGTAGACGTACTTGGGCCACAGTGTCCTCAGGGCACCAGACCGCCGTGTCGTGGCATCTCACGGGGGGGGGGGCCAGCGTGGCAGGTGCTCATCCCTCGGGGCATCACAGGGGGTGGCAGGAAGCCTCGGACCTTGCGGACAGGTGCCCGCCGTCCTCCCCAGGGAACCTGCATCAGGCCTGCCTTCCAGAAGGAGGGGCACCATCAGCAGGGAAGAAACAATGAAGCTCCCGCCACAGCAAGGTGGGCGACCCTGCAGAACCTGGAGGGCCTGGGAGGTGTGGCTGTGTAAATGCCGGAAGGACCCTTGGAGGGATGTGCCCCAGTTCCTGGAAGACAACCTTTGGGGGAGAGGGTGACACCACGATAACAGCCCTCCGCGTGGACCCCAGACCACAGCCCAGCCCCCAAACAGCAAACCGGTGGGCTTCACATCACTTGGGGCGGCAGCCACCAGCCCAAACCCTCTTTTAACACAAATCAAACCCCACCCATCAGAGGCAACGTGCGGCTCCGGGGAGGTGGGTGCGCCTCTCCTCTGCTCACCCTTCTGGGCGAGCTCTCCCCCAGGCTCCCTGCCCGCTCTCCTTGTCTCCTGTGCACTGTCTCTGATGCCGATTGTTCCGCTAGTGCGCTGATGTCTTCTTTCTTTGAAAGGACTAATTAGGCATTGCAGTTGTGAACCCTTTGTCGCTCACTGCAGTCTTCCAGCCACCTGCCTCCCACAGTCGCCAGTGGTCCCCCGGGACCCAGAACCTGGAATACCCACACGGCCACGTCAGCATTCACACAGGTGTTTCGGTGAAGCTTGTGAGTGTCTACTTTGATAAACAGTCGCCTCTGTTTTCTAGATCTTCCAGGGTGTCTTTCACATTAAAATAGTGAACCCATCTGGTATCTATTTTAGGGTTGAGTTTGCGTAGAGTCGCTTTTTCCAAATGGTGAGCTGTGGCTCAGACACCCCTCACTCAACACAGCTTCGACTCTCAGATTCGTGACACCACCTTCATCAGGAGCTAAACTGCCGCACGCGTGCACACGTGGGTCCGGGTGCTCCCCGCTGCGTGCCTGTTGCTCCGTCAGGTTGTTGTGTCGCTATGTTTGCAGCTCACAGCACATTTTGGTGTCAAATCTCCCACTGACTGTTCAGCTTTTCTCTATAGGAACTCTCGCCAGCTTCCACCCCAGATGGACCTGAGATCATCTTTTGTCAATTTCCAAACAAACAAAAACAACCCCAAACCAAACCTGCTGGGAGCGGTGCTACGTCTACACGCTAACTGGCTAAGTGGATGTGCAAATCTGAGCCGAGCACTGGCCTCTTCATGCTACGAACCCTCTCCTCGGGGAAACTTTACTCGCAGGTTGGCTTTCCTGTGCTGGTAGGTGATGAATGAGCTCTTCACCCTCCCCGCGTTTCCGTCTGAAATTCCAGCTCGTGCGCTGATGTCTGCTGTATTTACAAGGTGCTTCTGCTCTCAACTGATCGACAGACTCAAGCCCAGAGGCAAAGCCCACACCTGGTGCCCCGCTGGCAGCTGCTGCTCCATAAATCTTTCTTAAATGAGTCAGTGGCCACCTGACTCAGGAGAGAGTCTGCGCTCTGTGAAAGACTACAACTAGGCTCCGCAAACATTGCTTCTCAGGGTCTGAGGCCTCGCTGGTTTTCCTCATGAGCAAAAACGCTTTCAGGACAAGTATTAGCTTAGTTTCCATTTTGACACTGTTCGTGAAGCCCACAATACTCCCCAAAGGCTACAGAAAGTGAAAGAAGTCAGGACTTGAGCTTCCAGAAACCAAACACTGAAGTCAGCAGCTCCAGCTACACAGCCAGAGTGCAGAACAGAGGCCCACGGCCCCGGGCCCTGGCGGCCGCAGCTCCCCAGGAGGGAGGGGGTCCTGCAGAGGCCCCAGCAGAGGCTGAGCCTGGCCCAGGGGAGACCCGGGCCCCCGCTCTTCTCTGTTAAAAGACTCCTGCGCAGCCTGTGGAGCTTTCGGGATGAGTTTTCCCACGTGCCAAAGGAGACAGTCGCCAAATAAATAACAAATGGGGTACAGCTCAAGTGGCAGGGCGCATGCTTAGCACGCACAAGGTCCTGGGTTCAACCCCTAGGACCGCCTCTAAAAATAAGTAAATAAGTCCAATTACCCCCCTAAAAAAATAAATAAATAAAAAGATGGATGGCGGAATGGGGGTCACACACAATAAAGCTGAAATTTAATGTCAGCAGAACATCTCAGCATCACAAGAGCCAAACACAGAGGCAACAGCTACCGCGTAGACCAGTCCGGGTATGCAGGAGGCGCACCGCCCTCCAGCCAACGGCAGTCAGGGAGGGCGTGGGCTGTTCCCATGCAAGCCTTGGCGGGAGGCACGTGTTCCACCACTTAGGCAAACTACCTGCTCGGCGGCGTCAGCGACCTCAAACAGGGCTGCATCCTCTTTTCTTCTTTTGCAGGGAGAGGAACTGGCCGCCTCCAGCTCATCGGATGTGCCGTCTCCTGCATCTACAAAACCCTCTGAAGCAACTCCCTGTTGAAACACGTTCAGACAGGGCAGGGTGACCACGAGGACCGCTCCAGCGGAACCTAACGGACTCCTCACTCAGGCCCCAGACAGGGCTGCCCTCGTGCTAGGGCTGAGCCAGCTCCCCAGCTCCTCTGGGCATCCAGGCTCAGCAGGCAGAGGGTCCCGGGTGTAGGGAACCCAAGAAGGGGCTCCTGCAGGTGGGCGCATCGAGCAAATCCGTGTAAGCGAACTGCCCCACGCTGGAGCTGGTGCCTGCAAGTGTGCAAGCAAGCCTGGGGCCTGGTTCCCTAAGCTCCATCCCAATGTCTGGGCAGCTGTGGGGACATTCCTGGAAGGGGCAGGCAGCCCAGCACCTGAGGCCAGGTCTCCGGGCCTCTCGGGAACCATGGGGGTTGGGTGGGGGCCATGCCGGGCATGGTGCACCCTGGGAGGTACAGAGCCGGCCCTGTATCATCCCCTCCTCCCTCCTGCCTCCTCCTCGTCTGAGGAAGCAATGAGCCCAGAGGGCCTTGCTAATGTGCCCCAGGCCACCAGGCAAGACAGGGCAGAGCCAGGGCCCAGTAACAGGGCAGTTGGGCCCAAAACCAAGGCCCAGCTCCTGTACCACGGCTGCTGCGGATGAGGAGAGAGGTCTGTGAGGCCCTTGGACGTGGGTCCATGGAGTACCTGGGCCTCCCAGATGGGGCCTCAGGCTGGCACTGCCCTCAGGGGAGGCACCGGGGGAAGGCCACCAGCCTCTGATGGAGTGTCAGGCAGGGAAGACAGTCTGCGTGCAAGAGGAATTCTCTGAGAGGCACTTGGCACAGCCCCGTGGGTAAGAAGGGCTCAGGCACAAAGCACCCCACCCCCCAGCCCTGGGCGGCTCCATCCAGCGCGTCTCTTCCTCGTGGGGAAGGTGGGTGGGGCGCTAACGCGACGGGGGGTGGGGGTGGGGAATCAATCCATCAGGCTCTCAAGAGGAAGCAAGAACCAGCAAAGCCACCCAGCTAGTCAGCATCAAAGGGCCACCAAAGAAAGGGCAGGCAGGACGGGAGCGCCCCACCGGCCCTGAAACCCCGACACCCCGCACCCACGCCATGACTGCTGGGCTGGGAGGAGGCCAGTCCAGTGGCCTGGGGCCTGGTTCTGGCCATTTCCCTGGCTCCCCTGCGTGGCTTCCCACTGCTGTCAGGACGTCGCAGGCCCTTCCGACAACTCGCACACCACTCCCTGTCGGGGTTACGTAGGGCCACTGCAGGGACTGGGACTGGTCCCAGGAGCCCCTGTGAGCTGATCACAGACAACGCCACCAGCGCTCCTCTGTTCCCTGCCTCTGCCCTCCTGTCCTGTATGGGCACGTGCACACTCAGGCTTCTGTTCTTAGATCCCCTCTGTGACAATACTATGCAGGTTTCTCATACTGAGGTGAAGGTCGCAACCTAACCTGAAATTACCACCTCAAAGCGCACAGCTCAGTGGCTTTTAGCGCCACACCGCCGTCACTTCCGTCTAATTCAAACGTTCTCGTCCCTCCAGAAGGAGCCTGTGCATCCGTGTGGCTTTCTCTAGATTCCCTGCCCACCAATTGTGGCAGCCGTTTCAAAATCTTATTCCCCAGAGGAACCTTTGGCTTTGCACCCCAGGCTTCCAGCATGTCTGCTGGTGACACCAGCTGGCACCTTCCACCAGGCAGACAGGACCTTTCCATCCGCCTTCAGCGCTTTCGAGGGACACCCTCCGCACAGCTGCTTTTCCATCCTTAGAGAGTTAGTTCCAGATAAGGGACATTCCTTCCGGGAACCCCCAGACAGGTCATAACAGACAAGCACACTTCCTTGGCGACAGGTCTGCTCGGCCCCTCTGGAGCCGGGAGCCCACGTCAGAACACCAGAACCAGCCTACATCCTGAGACCCCCTGCCCGCGGGAGGGGAGGGCACGGCTCAGTCGCAGCACCTCAGAGCTCTCCTACGGCCAAGCCCTTTTCTTGATCCTGCACTTGCCTGGCTACTGCAAACCTTGGGCTACTTTCCAGAGTTCCAATAAAGCTTTTTCTTACAGCTCTGCTCACTTTTTGGGGTGTTTCTCTGGGGGGACAGGCCCTCGGAGTTCCCTTCTCTGCCTTGTTTGCTGACGTCACTCAGTTAAGTCTATCTACCTACCTAACTTGATTGCAAGAATTCCCTCACATCTTGGTAAACAACAAGGACCTACTGTAACTGTGTTCAGTGTCTGTGACCACCTACAAGGGAAGAGCATCTGGAAAAGAACAGACACATACGTGCAACAGAATCACTCTGCTGTACACCTGAAACACCATAAATCAACTATACTTCAATTAAAAAAAGTAAAGAACATTAAAAAAAGAATTCCCTCACATCTTTAATCTCTGACAGAAGTAACAGTTGGAGGCCACCGTGCTTCCTGCTACAAGAATGGTACACATGACACCCTCAGGGTGGAATATTTAGGTGGACTCCAATGTCTGGCCATGAAACACTGAGGCTGTACTGAAATCCTCTGCTGAACCCTCACATGCCTTTCTGAGGTTATTTTCTTACACTAAAATCAGAACAGCAGAACAGCAGGTCAAAGGCACCTGCCTTGCTGGGTGGCCCCAACGCATGACTCTCACTCGAAGGGAGAAACCCTGTCCCATGGCTACAAACGCTGGCTTTAAATCAGTCCTTTTTTTTTTTTTTTTAATTGAAGTACAGTCAGTTACAATGTGCCAGTTTCTGGTGCACAGCGCAGTGTCCCAGCCACACATACACATACATACATTTGTTTTCATACTCTTTTTCATTAAAGGGGTAAGTTTAGGAGTTTGAGACTCGCAATTGTTAGCCACTAGATATAAAAATAGATAAATAAACCGGTTCTTTAGTTTGATAGGCTTAATATACAACCCTGAAGCTCTTTTAATTTTCAGTGTGTGATTTCAGACGTGGGACATTCATGCCTTTAGTGGCATTTCGATCTTCTAAATGGTCTGCGTATCTGTTGTGGCCCGTTTTTCTCTTGGGGAGATTTCTGTTTTGTACTTGATTTCTAAGAGCTTTTGACATATTGAGGCGCCTCATTCTTTGCTAAAAAAATTTGTAGGTAAATACAAATCTTTTCTCCGTACAGTTCTTAAATTGTTTGCCCTTCATTTGTGCTTCTCATGTGAGGTGTTCAGTTGTCTTAACAAGACTTCTTCGAGAGTCAAGTACACCGATGTTTTGTTTATATTTTTCTACTTCGCTTTAATTACTAGAAAATCTTTTTCCATCCGTGGGTCAGACAAATATCTATGTATATTTTCTCCAGCTGGCTTTGTACATGTCAAGGTCTGTTTCTGGGTAGTCGGTCCAGAATGCTGATCCCCCCAGGACTCGCTGTTTTAATGACTGGCTTTGTAACATGTTTTTGTTTGTCTAGTACAGCAAGTCCCACTCAAGGCTTTTATTTTTCACAGTTGTCTTAGTTATTTTTTGCTCATTTTTTTTCTTCCAATAGAGCCTTAAACATATGCTATCAAGGTTTTTTAAAAAAAGCCCCGGAGGAGGAGGGTATAGCTCAAGTGGTAGAGCACATGCTTGGCACTGTGAACGAAAAATACTGCAAACCATATCAGTAAACGAAGAACGCTGAAGCCATCAAGTCTTCAGCCGCTGCCACACACCCGCCCCCTCCCCAGCAGTGAAGACAAGCCTGCAGCCCGGCCTCTGCAGCCACTCACAGTGGTGCCCTCTGAGGGGACTCAGAATAATCAAGGACAAGATACTGGCCTTCCACAGCTAGGTGCTTGTCAAACGAATGAATTCAGTGAGCCCAAATGTTTGCTTCCTCCCACACAGAGAAAAGTGCTAAATTCTTTAACTTGAGATGCCTGTTTTTCTTTAGATAAAAAGCAATCTTATTGTTCCAACTACCTGCTCTGTGTTGTAAAGCTCCTGTATATCCGAGCCCCTCCCCTACCTCTTCGGAGCAGTCCCTCGGAGCAGTCCCTCAGAGCATCCGAGAGGCTGTCATCGTGGCTCAGAGTCCTCCCGCCAAAGAAAACATAACTCTCATCTTTCAGGTTGTGCATTTATTTCAGTCGACAACATGCACAAGGTCCTGGTCCCCAGTACTTCCTCCAAATATCAATAAATAAATAAACCCAATTACCTCCCCTTCATTAAAAAAAAAAAAAAAGCCCTAATCCTGCTGGGCTCAATACCATTTTCAATCGCAGTGTCACGTGCATTCACCTCCTAACGGTCTGTGTTCCTTGACATCCACTTCGAGAATTTGCCCAAATTTTCAGTGTCCCTCATGGCCCAGGCTCGGAGCTGGCCATGCTGCTCTGGAGACTACTGTCCGAGGGGCAGGACACGCACACTCACACGCACACACGCATGTACCTACCACACACGCACACTCACAAGTGTGCACAAACACAGCCGCCGCAGCACTTCCCGCCCCACCAGCCACAGGGAACAACTGAGGACCAGACAGGACACCAGCCCACCCAGACAAAGAGATACTGTCCTGGTCAGTCCTGCAGGAGACCTGGGAGCAGACACGGCCGTCTGCGTGTGGACAGGCTGGACTCTGGCGCGGGGACCTCTCCCCCACCATCCTCCCTGAATCTGTCCAGGTAACTCCCTGCAAGCCTCACCTGGGCTCCAGCCTGGTTCACTTAGGAGAGGCTCTCTTGGGGTCTGACCCTCACAGAGAGACAGGATTCGGCTCCCCTTTGAAGAAGAGCGTCTGGCTGGCAGCATTTCCCCAGCACCCTCTATCCGACTTTCCCCTGGAGACTGGAGGCACCTCAGGGCCTGCACAGTCCATGTAAAAGGCCCAGAGAAGAGCCAGACACCCACATGGCAGAAGCTCAGGCACCGAGACCCTGCCTAGCCCCAGCTTCTGGCAGACACGCGTGCTGAGTCTGCTAGGAGGAAGAGATGGGGCCCCAGAGCGGCAAGAACACAGGGATCCTGCAAGGAATCAGGCACGAGGAGGCAGCTGTGCCACAGCCCAGGGCGCAGGGGCCAAGGGGCTGGACAGCAGGGAAGGGAGGCCGTCCTGGAGAGGACATACGGACGTGGGGATCTCGCTCAGCCACCGAGGAAACCACAGCAGGAAAGAGCGTCCCTGCAGAGCACGGATGGACAGAACCGCTCCTCCCAGACCCCCTTCCCCAGGGGCCGGGCACTCACCGTCTGGATTTGCCAGGAGGCTTCCGAACAGGGCTTGCCTGGGGCTTCTTGCCAATCATCTGAGCCCAGGGATGAGAAAGAGCTGCTGTCCTCCATCAGCTCTTGTCCACCCTCCATCTCTCCCTTTGGGGCCGATGTCGCCTTGAGGTTGTTCTCAGAATCTACAAAGGCAGATGCACATGGGTCACATCTCGGAAAAGTGAACATCAGGAAGGAAGACTCGGACTCCTCCCTCGAGCGTTGTCCAGGATTAGTCCTCTCCTGCTCCAGGTGGGGCAGGTAACCCAGCAGGACCCACGGGCCTCTCCGGGACAGACCCCTCCCCCATAGCCTCTGCTGCAGCTCCTCTCGGAAGGACCCAGATAACTGTCTGATGCATATTTCCAGAGTTTTTCAGATGCTAAAACCACCAGGAAATGGCAGTTAACTACTTGATGATCCTGAGCACTCAGCCCCCAGACCTTCCGGCACCTAAGGATTGATCACCGTCAATCAGAGAGTTGTGTGCAGGTGATCACACACCGTAGGAAGCCCACCTCTCCGCCGGCCTTTACAAATTGTGCAGCTGAAACCCTCTGGGGACTTCAGGGACATTTTTGCACGAGCTGCCCATCCTCCTGCAATAAACCTTTCTCTGCTGCAAACTCTGATGTCTCCGTGTGTTCGGCCTCCCTGTGTGTCAGGAGCACGCGGTTGCGTTCAGTAACGAACCTGGACAACTTCTTCTGTCGGGTGGGCACGAGGGACCCGGGATCCTGGCCCCAACCCAGCAAGAGAGCGAGGGCTCTGAATGTCCAGCACCTCCCTGTGTCCCCGTCAGCACAGCCACCCGGACCCTGACGTCTGCAGAGCTCCAAAACGGAATGGCCACGCGTCCCTCCTTCCCCAAAGCAGCTCCTCTCTCTCCTCAGGGGTGGGTGCCCCATTCTCAGCCCTTCTCTCTGGGGTCTCCCAACACCTCCCTGGCCATCTGTGTACCCTGGGGGCTGGCCTGCTTCCAGAATCACACCTCATTTAGAGCCGTCATCAATACAGCACCGAGTGCCTGACACAATGACCCCACCGCCCACAAGGAGCCCTTCAGGGGCCTCCATTTTCCAATCAGGGTCTCAGTGCCCACCCCCCGCCCGCCACAGACACACACACACTCTGCTGCCGAAAGATCGGCCCGTCCCTGACAAGCCAAATGACTCAGAGCCCGGGTTTTGGAGCTTAGAAGAAAAGAGGGAGCTTTATTACCTCGCTGGGCAAAGGGGACTCCCAGCAGGCTGCTGCCTTCAACACTGTGCACCCCCTTGGGGATGGGGTGGGGTGGGTACACAGCCACAGCTCAGACAGTAAAGCATCGAAACAGGCAACAGAATCACTTTCTCATCAGAAGACTTAGAGCAGCGTCATGATGCCTCCAGGCGACCAGTTCTGCAGAGGCTAGAATCTAAGCACTCAAGGTGTGGTCTTCTTGGCAATTCAGGCTGTTTTGCAAGGTTACAGTCCTGTGCCCTTGTCCTTGGAGAAGGACTCAGAGGCCAAGCAGGATGATCACTTTCAACGACCGGAATAAAGTACAAACAGTAAGATCAATAGCTTCGGTTTTAACAACGGGCCTGGAGCTGCGAGTAGCAGCTGGCCGGTGAGGTGTGTGGCCGTTCTCAGGGCGAGCAGAAGAACAAGCAGTCTGTCAGCCTAAGTGTGGCCATCTCATTACTCCTCCTTCAACTCCAGGTGGTTTATCCGCCTAGAAGCCTCCCTTAGCCTGAGCCCCAAGCCCCAGGGCCTCTCCCAGTCTTATCACCGAGACCGGAGGGAAGGGGGCAGGACACAGCCACTCAAGAAATGACAGCAATTTAACACCAAAATGGTGGAAGATTCACCTCCCAGTTGGCCTTGAGGATTAAGAGGTTTGACTTCTAGCAGACCTTGAGCTTCACTGTATGCTTATTGTAACAGGTGATCGAATAACACGCCAGCAGGCGCCATGACAGCCCCGAGGCTGACCGCAAAAGGCCAGAGGATGGGCGGTGGCCCAAGTCCTGGGAATCCCAGCCCCCTCCCCAGGGCAGTTGGAATGGTCCCACCTGTAGGCGTGTGAAGCTACTGAGCCCATAAAAACTGACACCACCAGCCTAGCGGCCCTTGGCGCTCTCTCTCCCCTTTGCAGACGGCCCGTGCTCTGTCTGTGGAGTGTGTGCCTACTTTCACTTTAACCTGAGCACCCAATTCCCACACCTCTTTCCTGGCCTTTCTCTTGCCTTACACTCTATGCAGTGTGTGTCTCTCTAAATAAACCTCCCTTTACCCAACGGTGGCTCGCACTTGAATTCTTTCCTGCACGAAGCCAAGGACCCACACCTGGCGGGGCACGTGCCAGGGGCTCAGCAGAGACCTGGGACTAGGCCCTCCTAACGCCCCACGTCCGTTTTCCTGCATCACCACCGCCCTTCTCTGTAAGTTCAGGAAGGCAGGCAGCCGTGGCTTTGTTCTCCTTGGACTTCCCTGTTCCTGGAACACACAAGCCCTCAGGACCCATTCACTGGATGATTTTCATTAACAGGACGTCTACAAACACACTATGATCCTTAAGGCCAAAGAACTAAACAAAGCTGGGAGGATATTCGTAAGGCACAACAGCCCGGGCCGCTGCCCTTGGTGACAAACGGGGCATCCTGACCCCTCTCCTTTCCTCCAGCCTCCACAGCGGGGGCGGCCCCCCACTAGCCTGGTCCAATCAGAAGCTGGCGTTTCCCCGGCACCGGTGATCGGCGGGACAACCCGGCCCCAGGGCTGGTCCCTGGGGTTTCTGACCCATCAGCTCCTTCCTCTCAGTCAAACAGACCCTATGCTCGGCGCTCAGAAACTGTCGGACCAGTTTGCCCCTGAGAGGGCAGCCACCCAAGGACAAAGCAGGGCTGCGGGGAACTGGGAAAGACGCAGAGACGTGTGCAGACCGGAGCCCCTCCGTCTGGACACGGGTGTGTGCACCTCGCATAGTCCTCCTGGTCACCTCCAATATCAACAGCCAGTGCCTGTGAAGATCAGTACAAATAATCTAAAAAAGACAGGTTCCCAAAGGCAAGTAAGAGGTAGTTCAAGGAAGAAGAATTACAAGTCAGCTCTTAACCCTTGAAAAGACACTTGAACTCACAGACATAGAAAACAAACAGTTGCCAGGGGGAATGGGGTGGGAAGGGATAAATTGGGAGTTCGAGATCTGCAGATACACACTACTATGTATAAAGCAGATGAACAACAAGTTTCTACTGTAGTGCACAGGGAGCCATATTCAATATCTTGTAGTAACTTGTGGTGAAAAAGAATATGAAAACGAATATTCATACGTTCCTGTGTGCCTGAAGCACGGTGCTGTGCACCAGGAACTGACACAACACTGTAAACTGACTGTACTTCAATAGATACATATATAAAAAAGAAACAAAGAACAGAAAAGAAAAAATACTTGGCTTCTCTACCAATCAAGGAAGTGAAACCAAGAGGTACCATTTCCACCTTTCCGACTGGCCCAGAGCTAGAGCGGGCATGGCTGGAAGTGAACCTCAAAGACCCTGCAGGCGGAGCAGACCGCTGTCCCCCGACAGGTGGGGCACGGGCTCGCCAGGCGCACGCACGCGGGGCAGCGTGACCTCCCCCGCAGCGGCGCTGCGAAACAGCTGTGCGTGCAGGCAAACAGACACACAGGTATCCAGAGAGCTGAGAGGGCCTTCAGACAGATCCCCAAATCCGGTCAATGGCTGATCAGCACATGAATGGGGAGGAGGGCAGGGGCCTCACAGGCAAGCCCAAATCACTGCTAGGAAATTAGTTCAAGCTACATCAGTCAGGCGCACAGACGCCAAGGCCGAGGCTCCCTAATGAGCCCTGGGTCTGCAGCGCATGCACCCCTGGGTCGGCCACCAGCCAGCTGGGAGCCCCAGCAACCCCGGCCCCGCCCTCAGCTGGAAAATGGGGGCTGCAGCTGCCCTGCCCTGAAGACTAAAGAAAGTAACGCATGCTTCAAGCTTTTATATGAGGTCCCTAGAGCAGTCAAATTCAAAGAAACAGAAAGCAGGATGGCGGGTGCCAGGGGCCGGGGAAGGGAGGGGAGTCACGTGTCTGATGGGGACAGAGCTCCAGTTTGGGAAGATGAAGAGGTTCTGGAGACGGGTGGGGGTGACGGCTGCACTACACTGTGAACGTGCCTAGTGCCACTCAGCTGTGCACTTAAACATGGTTAAAATGGCTAAGTTTTGAGTGTTAACGCGAATAACCAATCCATAACAAGGAGGAGAAGAGAGTTTTATTGAAGTCGAACCGAGAACTATCCATCCAGCCCGGGAGGCAGCCTGGCAGCAGCTCGGAGGACAGGGGCCCCTCCCTTCAAGATCAGCATGCATACAGCAAGGCCGCGTGACCCTGATTTCTGGGAGGGGAGCCTTCAGCCTGGGGGGTGCTGACATGGACTCCACGGAGAGGGAGGTATTTATTCTTATCTTTAGAATGGGGTCTTTAATGGTTAAAGCACACGCGTGACGTCTGTCTGTCAGGACATGAGTCAGGCCGGTCAAGTTCACACAAAGTTCAGGCTGAGTCAGGTGCAAGCTCGAACGACTTCCCTGGGCCATAGTTTGTGAAAATTTCTTCCATCATACGTCTTAAATGGTTTACCGCAATTAGAAGACAAAACAAAACCAGCCACCCCAAAGAACACAGCGCTGCCAGCCCCCGATCCTCCCACCTCCAGGTGGCCCGGGGGCAGGGGCAGTGAGCGCCACCAAATACACCACTTTGGCTCAAGGATTATTTTCAGCTAAAGACAATTAATTTACAAATTTTCCATCCGAAATTTCCATCCGTAAGGGGGCCAGTACCAGGAAAAGAACCATTACTAGAGATGCCTTTTCACCAAGAAACTTATCTGCGTAACACAGCAACCCCAGTTTTCCAAACGTCTCCTCTGCCTTCCTGCGAAGAGCTCCCCTCCCCTTTGTATCCCCAGACCTGGACGTTAACAGAAGCTGCAGGCACCCGGCTGCCTTCTGGGCCTCCTATTTTTATGGGGCTCCCGTACGTATGAAATGTTAATCTGTCTTTTATCGATTTCTTAGACCAGCCAAAGAATTTAGGAGGGAAGACGGAGATGTTTTCCTCCCCTGCAGCCATGGAAACCAAGCGGCCGCATCAGTGGGCCCACAAGCAAGGACAGGTGGGAGGCTCCTTCCCTAGCCAGTGAGCCCCCCACTGCCACAGCCCGATCCCGGGCGGCCTGTCCCCACGGCAGCTGCCTCTCGAGCTCCCCCAGCGGCCCCTGGCCTTCCTGGACTCCTCTGGGCTCTCGGGCTGCTGCTGAGACAATAGACAAGTAACACTTGGAAAACGCAGAAAATAAAAGAATAAATACATTGCCCAGAAACCCCCACAAAATAACCTCCCAGCACTCAAGGGGGAGGTCCCACCTGGATTGCTCGGGGCACCTGCCAGAACACCGGGAACTTGGAGCGGGGAAGGGGCTCCTTACCACCATCTTCCCTCTGCCCGCTATACCTGCTGGCATTAAGAGCCCTCACCATCAGGCCAGGCGAGCATCAGCCCTGCTCCACCGTCAGACGGCACCAGCATCACCCTGGCAAAGGTGACCACCCTCCACCTATGCCCAGGGTGGCCTGGAACTCTCCACACACTCCCCTCTCACACCTTTATCCACGTGGCTTCCCACGACCGCCCCAACCCAGGCGTCCCGGCAGCTCTGGGCAGCTGCACTGCAGCCTCTCCCGGCTCCATGGATGCCGGCGCTGCCCGAGTTCCAGAGGGATGGGCCGCACCCGCAGCACCGGAAGCAGCCTAGCGTCCAGGACGCCCAGGGTCATGGGCTGGGCAGCCTGGCAGACCTATAAGTAGCTGAAAGGCAGAAATAACCCCCTTAGCAGCTCCAGCCAAGTCTCCCAACATCTTGGTTTCAGTTTCCTTTCTTGTATGAGAGAGGCTCAGCTGGGGTGTGAGTAATCAGACAAGACTGCAGGCATGAAGCGGTGGGGGTGGGGTGGCTGGGGGTGGCTGGGGGTGGCCCGTTAAGCCCCAGGCTCTCGGAACGATCAGGGTCAGGAGCCCGGCAGTCTCACCATTCAACATCTGTGTCCTCAGCCCTGTGATGAGGTGCTGAGTGACCAGGACTCGGTTCCTGCCCCTGCCCAGTGACCCAGCCCTAAGGACAATGGCCCTATCCAGCGCTCACTGCGCTCACAGAGGAGAGGTGGGCAGCCCAGAAGCCAGCCAACCCCCAACAGCTCTCAGGGCCTTCGGCCCTCGAGCTGGCAGACACGCCAAGCAGCTCAGAGGGAGGGTTAGTGACCATGCCCTGCTTAGGGCTGGGGGCCTGGAGTGACCTCTGACCTGGCCAAGGTGGACCACTGCCCTGCCTGCTCTCCCTACCCGCCTGGACTGGTGGGACCCTGGAAGGTTACCGCCCACGGCATTTTGTGCAAATGCCACACATCTGTGTTCTCAGACACGGCTTTCTCCTCTGTTCTGTTGGCAAACAAACCAGCAGCCCTGTGAAAGCCCCTCGCACAAAATTAAAGGGAAGCAGAGGGAGCCAGCTTTCCTGGAGACCCTCCCAAAGGGGTCAGTCTCTGGAGGGCCAGGCACAGGACCTGAGACTCAAAGGAAGCCCTGATTTTCTCCTGTTAGTCTGTCTCATGTCAACTTAATTGAGACCAGCCAGAAGGACCAGAAGGGAGAGGAAAATTTCTTCCTCCCCGATAACGCTGAGGCCAGCAAGCCCTCAACCGCAGCTTCCTTCCAGGGCAAAGGCTCTGGCTCCGGGGCCACCTGCCTGAGTTTAAATCCTGTCTCTGCCAGTTGCTAGCTGAGTGACTGTGGGTGAGTTACTTAACCTCTCTGTGCTTCACTCTCAGCATCTTAAAATGGAATTGATGACAGCTCCCCCCTCAGTATTTAGCGCAGCGTCAGGCACATCACAGGTTAGCCCATTGGATTTATTTGTTTTTTCAGTCTTGGAGGCCCCCCAAAACCCTCCTCCCAAGGCCCCAGTCAGTTCTAGTGACCAGGGGTGGGGAACCCCAGCAGGTGGAAAATTCTGCCGGGACACCAAAGACCTCAGCCACGCCACGATTTGATACCTGGACTAAGAAGCTGATGATGAGAACAGACACTCGGCTGCCCACAAAGTGCGTGATTCTGTGACCCCTTGAGCCCTGTGTATTCCCGAAGAAAAGACAGAACCCTCAGGTTTGACTTTCAGCCAGAGCCCTCCTGAAAGGTTAGCAGTAAAGAAAATTAAAAAAACCCAGCAACAAAAAGTCGCCACCTCTTCATGCTTCATACAGTCCAGAGAAAGCATGTGTAACGTGAACACTTCGCACAAATGCAGCAGAAACAAGAACGATCAAAGAACTGGGGATGTCCGTCCCACCCCCAACTCAAATGCACCTTCTTTGATTGATTCAGCAGTTACTACAAGCACCTACTGTGTTCCACGCACATACAAGAGGCTCAGAATAGAACAGCGAACATGAGGACCAAGGTCTCTGAAGCCCCACCAAGGGTGGTCCGAGGGCTCCCAGGACTGACGCCTGGGGAAGTGCATGGGGAGCGAAGGGATGGAGGGTCAGAGTGGGCCTCCAGAGAGGAGATAGTGGAGCAAAGACTGGAAGGAGAGGATAGGGAGCTGTGCTGCCCTCTGAGGAAAGGTGTGTTCCAGGCAGAGGGAACAGGCAGTGCAAGGGTCCTGTGGTCAGAGCACGCTGAGTTTGTACCAGGAGGGGCATGGAGACAGTCTAAGGTCCCAGTCGCGGAGAGAATCAAGCAACCACAGGAGTCAGCAGGTGAGGCCCGCCTGGCACAGCTCTCCTGACATGCGCCCACCGGCCACCCCTCACCAGGAAGAGGCTTGTGCAAGCCGCAAAGAACCCTCACCCCACCAGGTGGGCTGGGATGCCACTTCCACGCAGCACCCTCTGAAATCCTCTAAGATTCCTTGGCTCAGCCTAGTACTTCCCATTCCCAAGGAGAATAGGAACCCCAGGTTCTCTTCGAGAAATGAAATTGAAACTCTTTAAAAAGTGATAGGTGCCTCCAGCAAAGGGACAGATAAAACTGTATTTCTAAGAAAAATGCTTCTTCTAGAAAGAGTTCTTTAGCCACAGACGACCTTGCTCTGCCGGCCTGGGCTGCCTGCTGGCCGAAGTCTCCATTTCTAGGAAGAGAGGCAGGACTGAGCTGCCTGCCCACCCCCACGACCCCCACTGCATCCCCAGCCCCCTCAGGGCCCTACCTGGTACGGGGGCTACACGGAGCAGCTTGTGTCCACATTGGCTGCAGAACTTGGCACCTTCCTCTTTGGAGATATGTCGGCAGTTACAACATTCCATGCCTCCAGGGAGGGGACTCTCTGAGGCTGGCATGCTCCTGAAGATCTGGAACCAAGAGCAAGTGTCCCGAGGCAGCCAGCTTTATACACAGCCTCCTGTCATGTGACCATAGCTTTGCTTCAGTTTCATTTTCTGTGAAACTGAAATTACCGCGACCCAGAAGTTCTCCCTGCTCAACTGAAACCCAGCCTGATCGCCTCCCCAGAGGTGTTCACAGCCTGCCTCATCCCAAGGCCTCCCCTTCCAACACCCTCCTGGTCTGAGCCCTGCGGGGCTCCAGCACCCATTTCCTTTTCTGCTGTCCCTGCCAGGCGCCGCCTGCCAGCCTCCCCCTGCCAGCCTCCTGAGCTCTCTGCCACTCAGTGAGTCTAAAACTGTCCCGCCCAGCTGAGACTGGGAGCCAGGACAGCTGAGCCGGGTGAGTGCAGACTGGGGGGTGGGGGGCGGGCAGGCAGAGGCACAGCTTGTGCAAACACCTGAGATAAGACATGGGCTGAAGGTACCTGCCAAGTTCCCTGGGCAAGGGCCTCGGCCTCTCTGTGCCTCTGCAGAAATGCTAGCAGCAAATTGCTGAGTCAGAGCCTGCGGGAGGGACCGGCCTGCACGGGGCTGCCCAGGGCTACAGGGCTGGCAGCTAGGAGCCAGGGCTCAAGATTCCTAACAACGGGGGCTGCCACCTACTAAACCCGTGCTTTCCTCATTGACCACCCAGCCCTCAAAACACCCTCCGTGGGGGTGACAGCAAACCGAGGTCAGGGCCATGCCAAGGCCAGGACTCAGGCCAAGACCACCCAGCCTCCAGAAGCTGTTCAGTGCATCCATGGTGAGAGTGGGGAGACAGCCATCTTGGCTCCCGGGGCACAGAGATCCACCTGCCTCCCTTTCCTGCTGCCTTCAGTCCCAAGAACTCTGCCTGAGCAGTGGCGAGCTGGCTCCTTCGCCTCTGTCTGCTGGGAGGGTACCCAAAGGGCCCCCGGGTGGCCACTTCCCTGCTCCAGCCCTGCTGCTGGCCCTTGCGTCCCACTCTCTTCCTCACTTCATCTGAGGCATGGGTGCCCGTCTGCCACCACAGCTTGGTGTCCCCGGTGGTGGCCTCCTGGGGAGCATTGCAGGGACTCATCGAAAGCAGTCAGCATGCAAGGTCTTCTCCAGGCCCTGCCCCCCACCGCCCCCTCTCTTCCATCGGCCTCGGGCAATACTGCCGCTGTGGTCTGGACACTCTCACTCAGACTCTCAGTGACTCCCCCGGCCAGGCCTCTCTCTTCTCCTAAGGTGTAGTCCTTCCTTCCAACCTCTGCTTCCCCACAGGCCAGGAACCTCACAGTAGGGATCAGAAATCCTCACTCAAGTGTCCTATTGTTCCTCCTGGGCACCAGGGGTCTAAGGGTAGACGTGAGTGGCCAGCACCACCACTTCTCTATTCAATCAGCTTCCTGACTTTCCCCTTCTCCCTTTTTCCCAGCCACATCCCCCAAACCACCACCAAAGAAAACCAGGTGGTGGCCCCCACCGTCCTCACACGCCCTTATCCTCAGCCCTCCTCCACCTCCCTACGGCCGCACCCCACTCGTGGCTCTCAAGGCCACTATCGGAGAGGTGCCAGCCTGGCCTTGGGCCCGGGACCGCGGGCAGCCTTGGTAAGCCGGGAAGAACCCTGCACTCTGGGAAGCGCAGTGATGTGGGCAGTGAATGCTGTTCTCCTAAAAGTTACTATGAAATAAAGATATGGGCATCTTTCGCAACATCACTTTTCCGTTGCTGTAATTACTGACAACGAAGGATTCCAAAGAGATAGAGGCCCAGGCCCTCAGGTCTGCCAGTCCCCGTCCGCTATCAGCCTCTGCGCGCCCGCTCCCCGGGCAGCGTGGCTCGGGTTCAAAGCCTGCGCCGGGCTCTTCCCGGCCGGGGAGTATTCCGCGCCCGAGGCTGGGCCCCCGGGAATGTCGCCGGGATGCTGAGAAAGCGGGCCGCCCCTCGCCCACACCTGCTGGGCGCAGCCGAAGAGCGGAGTTGGACAAGGAGGTTGGACAAGGAACCCCCGGGGAAACCGAAACTTGGAGCCGCAGGAAGGGGCGGAAGGCGGGGCCCGGCGCGGCCGGCAGGCGGACGGCGCGCATCAGGACGCAGGCGCCGCTCCCGGGCAGAGCCTCGGGCCGGGCCGCCGTCGCCCAGACCCAGACCCGCGGGACCCCCGCCCCGCTGGCCCGCACCCCGACCCGGGAGACACCCTCGAACCCAGGGGGCCCACAGCCCGACCCGCGGGGCACCCCGGGCCCACGGGCACTTGCTCCCCACACTCACGGGACCCAGCATCCCTCCCTGTAAACCCGCACTCCGCCCACCGAGACCCGCGTCCAGCGGACCTGCGCCCGGACCCCGCAGCGGCGCGTCCCCGCCCTGCCCGCCAGCTGGCACCTGCGCGGCTCCGGCGCCCGCACCGCCGCGGGCCTGCGCGGTTTCGTTTCTCGAGTCCTGGGTCCGGCTCCTCCGGCATCTGCCGGCTCCGCGGGGTTGGCGCGGGTGTGGCCGGAATTCCCCGTCGAGTGGCGCCCCCCAGTGGACCCGGAGCCCGGCCAAGTCGCCCGCCTCCAGGGAGGTGCCTTCTGCCTCTGTGGGCGCGGGTCGGCTCTCGGAGGAGCCCCGAGGACACGAGGTGGGTCACTCAACCGAGATTCAGGCCACTCGGGTGCAAAGTGGAGGTCACCTGCCCCATCGCATCGAGGCCTTGTGTGGATTAAGTGACCCCAGCGGCCCACACACCGCCCTCTGTTGGTAACTGATAACCTAGAAGCCACCACCCCAGCCTGCCTCTGTACCCCCTCCCTCTGGTCTTCAGTTTTCTCATCTGTCAGGCTCATAGTCCCGCCTCCTAGGGCTGTTGGAGAGCTGCTACTGGGGCGAACACCGGTGATCCAGGCCCCAGGCAAAGTGCCTGATGGACGTGGTCTGTCTTACTCCTCCCTGTCCTCACCCCTCCCAACCAGCATGGGCCTGAGAGCGCTTGTTGGGAGCCTAGTGCAGGCCCACGGGCTGCAAAACGCCCGTCGGGACAGCCATCATTATTAACTGGGTTCCCACCCACCTCTCCCACCCTCTCCTTTCCCACACCCTCCAGTCGCGCTGTCCTTCCTCTGGGCTGGGAACAGCGAGCACTGTCCTTCCTGGGGCCCCCTCCTGCGCTGCCTACCCCTTGCAAGGCTGGCTTCTACCTGTCATTCAGTCTCGGCGTCTCTGAGCTCAGGCAGCGCGAGAGTTTGGAGAGATGCCAGCCGAGCTCGGCGGTGCCTGGCAGAGTGGGAACCTGTGGACCTTGCTGCCGTGTACCTCAGAACCCTGGGCCAGCCCCAAAGTGCCCAGGAGTGACTACAGAGCCAGCAGAAGGTCATCACTGTCAGAGTGAACACACCACGTGGCCTGAGAAAACACATTGACCTCCAGGTGCAGCAACTTTAGTTGTAAAATCCAACACTACCTTAAGGAATTAGAATTCTTCCAGTGAGAGACCAGACCCCGTGAACGGAGGCAACTTTGGGATTTTTAAGGCCATTTTCATGGCCCCAGGGTATCTTCCCTCCACCTTCTTCTCTGCATCCTTGTCCACTGCTTAGAGGAATCATGAAACAGGAAAGAGATTTTAAAAATCCAGCTTTAGAGAGATGGGCTGGGGGTGGGGGTGTCACTGCCCTGCCTTCCACTTAGTTTGTGGTTCAAGAAACTGTGGAACAATCCGGCTGGATTGTCAGATCGCCTCCTCTAATGAGTCTGCCTTCGCCTGTGCAGTCCAGTCTGGCCAAGCTGCCCGAAGCCGGGGCTGTAGCAAGCGCTTCCAGGCATAGATTTCAGAGTGACACTGGAACTCTAACACTCAACACCCAGAAGAGGAAGCCCGCTTGCCACAGGGGGCCTCGGCTTCCTACTTCCGGAGAAATCAGTGTGTGGTGTGGTCAGCGTGGACATCCTGTTTTGCCAGGTGTTCCAAAGAAGAGAAAGGTTCTTGACACTGTCTACCTCCAGGTGTTGGGAACCTGGCTGTAAGTGGCCCTGTCAGCATGCCAGCTAAACCAGTAAAGATGGTTAGCAACCGAAAGAACCGAGTTCATCAAAGACGAAGAATATGAAAAGGAATGTGTATGTCCATGTATGACTGAAACATTATGCTGCACACCAGAAACTGACACAATATTGTAAACTGACTACACTTCAATTTTAAAAATTTAAAAAAAAAGACAAAGAGAGAAAAGCCAGGTGAATACCCACAGAGAAAACCCCTCCGTTTCCCTGGTGTGCATCAGTGCAAAAAACGTGTGCGTGGAAACAGGCACACAATTTTTAAAAATGATAGTCTAGCATAAAATAATATATAGACATCGTAGGGGATCTAACATACTTGGAAAGTAAGACAGAAAAGGACAAAATACAAGGGGAGTGGTAGGTGCAGTTTACGTTGCGGCGCTGAACCCGGAGCAGACAGAGACAGACTAGGCAGAGGAGGGTGGTGGGGTGGCGGGTGCATGGAGGAGGGGACTTGATGGAAGGTTTCAATGGCATCATCTCCAGCTTTCCATCTCCCTAAAAAGACGGTGCTGTAGATGCGGCCACTTGAGTGTGGGCATCCTCTCTTCCTGGCCCGGTCCGGTGTTCACAAAGGGCCCCAGAGAACACCTGCCTGGTCGCTATTCCCCAGGTCAGCTGCGCAGCACAGCAGGGAGTCCCTGGGGAGGCAGCCCCGCCCACTGCCCACCTGGCAGGCCTGGAGTAGACCACGCCTGGTCCCCTGGGTGTTGGATCATTAGACATGTCCTTGGTCCTGTCCTTGCCGCCACCAGCGTCTGTAGAATGGATTCGGACAGAACAGCATTTTGGCCCATCTTGCTCCTTGCTGCCTATCTTGGTAATCCTGGAGTCATCTGCAGGAAGGATGCTCTCTGAGGCACGCTTGGCTGGGAGGGTAATTGTGGTGAGAGGCCAGAACAAGGGACCCTGTGAGGGAAGTGTGAGGCCCAGGGACACAGCTGAGCCCCCGCCAGGCAGCACGGCTCCACCTCCCAGCTGCAGACTGGCGCATCCAGCCGGCCGTCTCAAAGCAGGGCCTGTGTGAGCAGGCAGGCGGAGCTGAAGGCTCACATTAACTCCAGAGCCTGCAAGAGGGGCCTGGAGTTCCCGGCGTGGACTGCATCTGCCCCACAGCCCGCCTCCAGACCTTCATTTCAGCTCTGCTTTCCCCACAGAAAGGCAGGGCTGAAGCTCAACAGTTAGGTAGCTCACTAACCAGGCTTTGGGGCTCTGCTCAGTCGGGGTCAGGCTCGGCCGACGGGGGCCAGCTCTCTGGGCCTGGATGTTCTTGGCAGGATTGTGCTCTTTGGAAGCTGTGGAGTAAAAGCTGACCCGAGTCAGATGGCCCCCATGTTAAAACAGTGGGGACCAAACATTCAGTCTTGTGCCAGCACAGAGTGAGTTCACCCACCTTGGACTGCGGACAGAACAACAGCCTGTAAGGAAGGACTATGGCTCCTTTCTCAATTAGGGAGGCAGGCGGGGCAGAATTGAGAAGAACAGAACGGAACAGCTTCATGGCTCCCAAGACGGCGCCTCCCACCATGCATGTCTCTGTCTCCTGTTCTTACGAGGACACCACCCAAGTCCAGTATGACTTCATCTGAACTTACCTAATTATGTCTGCAAAGATCCTATTTCCAGATGAGGTCGCGGTCACAGCCACAAAGGGTCAAGAATATAAACTCTTCCTTTTCTGGTTGCAGCCGCGTGCGCTGAGGAGCTTTTGTCTAGACTGGCAGCCCTGCCGTCCGAGGACCCTCCGCGGTCGGTGCAGGTCTGCGGACTCAGGAAGGTGCCTACAGCTGCGGTGCACTGTGCGTGACAGGACGGCCTCATCAAGGTGATGGGCAAGCCCTGGGGATGACTGAACTGTGCACACTGTGATACAAACTACAGGAGTCCGTTTGGCTTCTGGGCAAGGAGTGATTTGCTGGTGTGGACATCCAAGTGCTAGTGAAGGTGGTGGTCATGTGGTCCATCCCAAAGCCTTGGTGGCCTATCACCAGAAGTATCTGGATGAGGCTTCCAAGAAGGAGATCGGGAGGCAAGGTATACAGCTCAGTGGAAGAGTGCATGCCTGGCACGCGTTGAGAAATCAGAAAAACCTGGATTCAGATTCAGCTCCCTCCAAGCCCGCCACACCATGCTGCCTCCTCAGCCGTGACTTTCAGAGTTTCTTGCAGTTATCTCGAGTTCCAGGGGAGAAAAACACACGCCCAGCCCCCAGACAACATGTACCTTCCTAACCATTTTAGGTTTGTACATTCTAAACCCGCATCATCGGACACAGCAGCCCCGAGACACAGGTGGCATTGAAGACTCCACATGTGGCTGGTCCAGGCTGAGATGTGCTGTGTGTGTATAATTCACACCGGGATTTAGTATGACAAAAATAATGTTACATATTTCATTGATAAGTTTTATACACGTCACCTATTGAAAATATTCTTTTAAATATTTATTTTTAATGGAGGAATTAGGGATTGAACCCAGGACCTTGTGCGTGCTAAGCACGCATTTTACCACTAAGCTATTTCCCTCTCTCTGAAAATATTTATTTTGGATATAATCAGTTACATACATACATATGTTAATTTCACCGGTTTCTTTTTACTTTTTTAATACTGCTTCTTGAAATGTTAAAGTGACCGCGTGGCTTCCACTAGGGGCTCACGCTGTGTTTCTGTCGGACAGCACTATCTCTATGGCCGTCATCTGTGTGGTCAGGGCTCCACCAGCTGCCGTAAAAGTGGACACTCAGAGCTTGCCTTTGGCCCATGTAACAGTGGTGGCCGGTACCGGCAGGTGCCGTCCTGCACTCCGGCTGACCGTAACTCTGCCACTCACAACCTGTGGCTCCCAAGAACCCCCAGAAGATCATCTCCATGCCAGCCGGCCAGAAATGGGGCAGGTACTCAGAGGAGGGAGCATGGAAAGCTCTGTTGGCCAGCTTGGAAGTGGCACACACCCTCCCCACGCAATCTGCCAGGGCTGCTGCAGCCAAGTGCCCCAGACTGGGCAGCTTAAACAGCAGAGACCTGCTGCCTCACGGTTCTGGAGGACCGAAGTCTGAGATCAACAGGTGTCGGCAGGTTCCTTCCGAGGCTGTGAGGGGAAACCTGCTCCAGGCCTGCATGCTGGCTTCCGGTGGTTTGCTGGTGATGGCTGGGGCTCCTTGGCTTGCAGAAGCACCCCCCCATGTCCGCCCTATGTTCACAGGGTGGTCTCCCTGTTATGCATGTCTGTACCAAACCTCCCCTTTTTATAAGGACACAGCCACGTTGCATTAGGCCTCCTCCTACTGCAAATGTGAACTCACCTTAAGTAATTACACCAGCAATGACTCTATTTCCAAATAAGGTCCTGTTCTGACCTTAAGATTAGAACTCAAGACGTGAATTTTGGCAGAGGGGAGAACAAAATTCAACCCACAACAGATGCCACTGACTGGATCTCAGTCACACGGCCACACTTACAGGGGAGGCAGGGAACTTGATGGTGTCAGTGACATCAGTGCCCCATTGGTCAGCTGTAAGCACCACGCCAGCCGGTGGTGAGGAAGGGCTTAACTGACTGTGTCGTCAGCAGTCACGTGGGTGCCCGGTTTCTAAACCAAGGCTCAGAGGGCTTGTCTGGCTGACGGGAGAGAATGCTGGAACCCAGCCCTGCATCTTCTGACGTCAAATTCCAAATTCTTTCCAGGCAGTTCTCCATACCTCTCTTTTCCTTTTTAAAATTAATTTTTTTATTATAATTTAAGCATATATCCATGCATTGTTCTTTGAAAAATTAAACCCAAACGGATATGGTTCCTACCAACCCAAGACATAATCACAGTTACGAATTTGATGTTTATCCTTCGAGAACTTTTAAAAACCTTCACACATGCACCATAGAATCGTTTAGTGGGTGTGTCCACACAAATGGTATCTTAAGGTGGGTAACATGCTGCAACCTGCTTTTTTAACTCAAAAATATGTTAGTGTCTATACTCTCTCGTTTCTTTAACTGCCACGTGACATTCCACAGTCTGTGGGTTCCATGGTCAAGACTCTCTCAAGTAGAGACACTTGAGTTGCTGTCCTTTACGAAGATCGCTAACGAGGTAGCGATAAACACCCTTGAGCCTGCTTCCCAGGAGACAGGCTCGTGTTTTGCTGGCGTGGCTTCCGAGAAAGGAGCTGCCGAGTCACAGATGGTGATAGGTTCTCCATAACACTGGTCCTGCCCAAGCATACCGATCTGCCCAGCCCCGTGAACGGGACTACCTCCGGGTTCCAGAATGGGTAAGCTCAGCACACGGGTGCAGGCCAAAAAGGGACCGCACCTCCATCATAGCTCTGGGGAGGGGCGGCCTGGTGGGCAGAACTTTGGGACACGCTGCCCTAAATAAGGAAAGGCAGGTAAGGGGGCCAGGGGTGACCGGCTTCGGTGGCTGGTCAGGAGCCTGGAAGGAGAAACCCCAGAAGACGGAGGACAAGAAATCTGAAAAGACTTGGGCTGTCTCGAGGGCTGGCCCAGACCCCGGCCAGGTCTGCCCAGGAGCCAGCAGGGGGCCCTGCTCTAAGACTGTCTGCACAGCAAGTTCTTCCTCAAAGGAAGTCCAGGAGCCAAGACTTCCTCGGCTGGGGCTTACCCCTAATGACGACGAAAATGAAACTTAAAACAGGCAAGTCCGCGTGGGGTGGGCTTGCTAAGTAAACTGCGAAGCACAGAGAGAATAAAATACCACGTGGCCACTGATAACCACATATTCTCTGTTTATTAGCACAACGATAATTCACAGCAATGACCGCGTGAAAATGTGCGTCACAGAGCACCGTGGATGGAATGGTCCCACTTACACGACTGTAAACACACACCCACGTGCTCACGTACACACGTGTGCGTGTCCTGGAAGGGGGGGTCTGGATCTATTGCCAGAGTGGAAGGGGGAGTGGGGATGGTGTCCTGTA
This sequence comes from Camelus dromedarius, assembly GCF_036321535.1. Lineage (NCBI taxonomy): Eukaryota > Metazoa > Chordata > Mammalia > Artiodactyla > Camelidae > Camelus > Camelus dromedarius. The sequence goes on from NC_087451.1 coordinate 28,823,734, forward strand.
GATTTTACAATAAGCATTTATGAATTTTACAAAAACACCAAAGCTATCACTTTTTTTAAATTTTAGAAAACACAAACAGCAAAGTTATTTTTAAAACTTTAAATCGTTTGGCAAACCTCGGTTTTCCTCCCAGCAACAGCACAGCCGCCGCCATCAGAAAGGGCACCCAGCTGCGAGGTGCCCGCTTACCCCACCTTCCCCCGGAATCCAGGAGGGCGCTGGGGCGAGAGGGCTCCTCTCCCAGACCAGGCTGAAATCCCTGCCCTTCCCTTTCTCACATGATCTGCCATTCTCCAAACCACTCTTCAAAAAAGCGTTCACACACAGGGAACAGCAGAAGGGAGGTCCTTTATCAGTCACCCCGGGGGAAGGGAGGAATCCCACCTGTGGATCCCCAGTTCCCTTCCCCTCCTCCGGGTCACCTGCTCAAGTTTCTCAGGTCCATCCGTAAGGCGGCATCTGGCACCACAGTGACAAGAACCTTCCGTGAGGCCCTCTGCCCGCGCCCGTCAGAGGCCCAGTCAGGCCTTCAGCAGGGCGATCTTGTGTTCCGGAACAGAGTCCTCGCTGACGTTGTAGGGCTGAGCCCCAGGTTCTTGCTTCAGGTATTTCTCTGCAGAAAACACAAGGTTTTCAAACACTAAAAAAGCAAAGTGAGGATGGGTCAGTTCACAGAATGAGATCAAAGGCCGGCATTTTGGGGAACTCATGTGCTGGGAGTTGAGGTCCTTGGACCGGTGTCCCTAGCCCTGGTCTGGGCTCACCAAAGTCCCCCAGCCACAACAGCCCTCCTCACTGCCGGGCAGGGTCCACCACTGCTTCCAGCAGCAACGTGGGTGCATCCAGCAGATACCACGCTGAGCCGAAGGAGCCAGGTACAAAAACATCCTTTTGATCCAGCCACATAAAGTTCTAGAACAGGCTACGCTAACCGATGCTGGGGGGAGTCAGAGCGGTGCTGACCCCCAGGGTGGGGAGGGGGCCACTGGAACGAGGAATGAGGGAGACGTTCTACATCCTGATTAGTGGACACCTGGCTGCACCCATCCGTGAGGACTCTCGGACTCAAGCACCGACCCTCCTGTCTCTCAGGGTTTCCGTCCTGCCCTCCTGACCCCATGGGGTGTGGGCAGCCGGGCTGCCTTGGATCTCTCTCTGATGACTGGCTGCACCCACCTGCTTCTTCCATGGTGGAGAAGTACAGGACGCCCTTCAGGTCAGCAGACAGCAGGACACGGAGAACGGGGACCTGCGGGCAGACAAACAGTGATTCCACGTGGGGATGCTCCTGCCAGAGCAGCCCACGTCAGACTGCCTCAGATCTCCGTAAGAACACGGAGATGAGCGCTCTGCACACACAATGTGGGATGCTGAGCTCTGCAGCGAGACACCGCAAGACAGGAGCCCGGCTGCCATCCTCGCTGTGTGCCCTTGGGCAGTCTGCTCAGCTTCTCTGGGCCTCGTCCCAGCATGGGGACTGTGATGACACCGACCTCACAGGCTGCCGACACTCACCTGCAGGCCAATGAGGGCAAGGGTGACACCCCGCTTGTGGAAGTCCTCCATGAGTTCCCCAAGCCCCTGCACCACGGTGTAGTCGATGCTGAAGACGTGGGTGCAGTCCAGGATGGCGCAGCGTGGCGGGGAGGCTGCGGGACAGGGGAGAGGTCACACTGGACGGAGGCCACCAGGGGAGGCCCTGGTCAGGGGCGCAGGCCAAGGAATGCCATCAATCTCTCTTCCCCGAGGGGGACGAGGAGGGAACAGGGACCAAAGACATTAGCTGTTTGGGGACAGCAGTCCGTTTCTGCTGCAGGTGGGTGAATAGTCTCCTTTCTCCCCTAAATACCAACTTTTAGAAGGAACAGGCCCTTAGGGACAAATGTTGGTGAACCATCACCCTTACTGCATGCAGACGGGGGGCCCAGTGGACACTGCTCTGAGACACCAGAGACACCCCTGGACCCGAGGACGAGCTCCTCTCTGACTGCTGAGGGCAGGGTCTTGGGGTCCAGCAACAGCCAGGCTAGGGCGCAGAGAGGGCGGCGGGGAGCTGGGGGGTGACCGCAGCCCATCTGGCCACATACTTCCCAAAGCCCGGTTCAGTATGTCCTCCCGGAGGTTGTCGATCGCAGGGAAGTGCAGGCCACCAGCCGGCTGCAGGATCAGCACCTGTCCCTCCGACACCTGGGGACGTGAGGGGAAGCCAGTGAGTACTGGAGGCAAGTCTGACCCGGCAGCTCTGCCAGGCACAGGCTGGAAGGGAGCGCGGAGCTGGTGGGCGCCCCACCCGCAGTGGGAAAGCACCGGTTTACAGCAGGAAGGCTACACCGTCCACCAGGTGAATGGTCACTCAGCAGTCCCTCGGGCCACAATTACATCAAGAGCTCAGAATGCCAGACCGTGGGGCCGAGGGCTCCACCTGCGGCATACTTCCCCCACCGGGCCCCCTGAGGCCAGTGGGTCCCCCTCAGGGAGGCCCGACGGGCTACCTGTATCTTGGGTCTGGCCACGGAGTGCAGGACAATCAGCACAGACACCAGGGTCCCGGCCAGGATGCCGTACTGGACTTCCCAGAAGCAGAGCAGGAAGGTCACGCAGAGGGGCAGCAAGTCCAGCCCTGGGAGAGGGGTCCAGCTGAGGGGCCGCCCCTCCTCAGCGAGCTCGGCTCCCAGCCACCCAAGTCCCCAGGGAGACCTACCCTTGTATGTGACTTTCCACATACTGAATAAAGGTGTCATGGACCCCGAGTAGCCCCTGAGGGGCCCCTGCATCTGGGGCCTTGGGGACCGATGCTGTTGACAGGCCATGCCAGCACAGGGCATGTCAGAGGCAGCAAGTCCCGCCCTGCCTGGGCTGAGGGACAGTTAAGACCTGCCTGGCTGGCCCTTCTCAGGAGACCAAGGAAGAAGGGATATGAGGACAGGGCCAGGCCTGGGATGTGGGGTCGGGGGAGGCACTGGGACGTCTCTGAGCTGCAGAAGGAGAAGGTATCACAGAGCAAAACGGGTGTGCTTGGGGGTCAGCCCTGGAGCCCACCCCAGACACACGCCTCTCGGCCAAGCCCCCCCGCCCCGGCCTCAGCGTCTGCCAGGGGTATCTGCTGTGTGCCCCGTGGCACGGAAACGGAGGCACAGCAGCGCGCGCTCCGGGGCTGCTCTGAGATGGGATGCGATGACACCTGTGCGCCCTGGTGCCGACAAGCACATGGCACGGTTCCCTTCTCTCTGTAACTCGTGAGGGCCGACTAGCAAGGAGCCTGAGAAGTCACGTAAATCCCTCCACTGCTTTGAGAAACAAGACAAAAACTAGCACAGTAAAGGGCCTGCAGGTTCGGGGTCCCTGGAGCCGCTGTGACTGGCGGGGAAGGGGCGGCTGCGGCGCTGGCCCCGCCGGTCACCCTGGGAAGCCCCGGTCTCTCTGCAGCCCGGCCGGCTTGGCAGCGGCCGTCGGCGGGGGGGCGTTACGCTCGGCGTGGACGGGGCATACGTACTCTTCACGCGCCACAGCGTCCGGACGATCTTGGTATCGAACAGGGGGACCACGGCCATGATGATGACGGCGGCCAGGGCGGACTTGGGGATGTAGTAGAAGAACGAGGTCAGGTAGTCGAGCGACAGCAGCACCAGGGTTCCTATGGGGGGGGGAGGGCTGCTGTGACCTCGCAGTCCGGCCACCTGACTCCCCCTGGGAGGAGCCCCACCGGGGCAGGGCCCAGCCCTGCTCTGGGGGACGCAGCTGCAGCTTGGCCCCGCGTCCCTTCCCCTCCTCTTACTGCTGCGGACACGGGGGTGGGGGTGACATGGTGTGTGTGCGAGGGGTGCTCACCCGTCATCAGGCCCCCTGCAGGGGTGCACACCCCCGACTGGGCATTCAGAGCTGTCCTGGAAGGCAACAGAGACCCGTTAGTGGCTGTCGGACCCCGGTGAGCACGGGAGGCGTCGGTCCACACAGCTGTGGCTGGCGTCCCAGACCGGGGCGGCGGGGACAGGAGGCCCCACCGACGTCAGCACCTCTCTCCACGGGGGACTCCCGGGCCTTCTCGGTGAACCCAGAATAACCGATCAGCATGTCTGAGAGGGGCCTGGACGTAAACCCAAATACCCAACAGAAGAGCCAAATTAAAACTCGCTGCCCCGGGCTGAAGTGCATCCCACCGCTGGGCCCCATCCCCACGCTGAAGCCCGGAGCCCTGCCCCTCAGGAAGTGACTGAGTTTGGAGAAAGGGCCTTGAAAGGGGTGTTTAAGTTAATGTGAGGGTGGGCCCTCCTCTAACACCCTTATAAGAGGAAACTGGGACACAGAGGAACGGCCAAGTGAGGACAGGGAGCAGGCGGCCATCTGCAAGCCCAGGAGGGAGGCCTCAGGAGCTGCCAGCGCCTTGATCTCAGACGCCCCCAAAACTGTGAGAAATAAACGCCTGCTGTTGATGCCACCTCGTCTGCGGTGCTTTGTTACAACGTCTCTGGTGAAAGAACACAGCACCCTACAACGGAATCCCCACCGCGGTGAGAAATGATGCCGACGCTCACTTTTACTGACGTAGAAAAAAGCTGTCAAGTGGGGGAATCCCACTTAATGTGTGTGTGTACATGTAGGCAGATCACATACAGGTGCACGCACACACGTGTATATACGTGCACGTGCAAACAGAAAAAACCTACGAGGAGAAACACAATTCCAACAGTGAGTGGACTGCCTGTCTGCAAAAATGCTTTCAGATCCAAGTGCCAGGATAAGCTTTCTCTGCCAGAGATGTGGTCCTCAGGCCATGTTCCCGTTTGCCACCACCAAGATGACGAGGGAACAGCACCGGGCCCCGCCTCCTCCACGCCTCCCAACGCCCTGACCGGGCTCTGTGCCCACCCATGCTTCCTCCAGAAATAAATTTTGTCTGTACGCTTCCCCGGAAGGCCTTCTCCTAAGTCACCTTTAACCTCTACGGAATTAAGCAGAAACTTCATTCATTAAATATCTATACAATTATTTCAGGACCCACTATACACAAGGAACGGTGCTAGATACTGAGAAATACAAAATATGACCTTGACTGAACAGGCTGGCAATCTGCTTATGCCAACAAAAACAAGTAAGTGAAACTGAAAAACAGAGGTTCTATTTCACGAACACTAACACAGCACCTACCGGGCCACCAGCATTGTTCTACGTGGTTTTCATTAAATTCTCTAAATAACTCTGAGACAGGCCCATCATGAGCCGTTTTACAGACGAGGGCACTGGGGTGCGGAGGCTGGGCAGTGTGCCCTGCACCCTCCGGGACACGGTGGCTTGGGGTGGCAGGAAGTTTGGTGCCCAGACAGGGTTGCTCAGGGTTCAGGACCTCGGCCCGGAGGCTGGGCACTGACGCCTCCTCCTCCAGCCACGAGTCACCCGCACACACGACCCCACCCGAGAGTCTGCATGCGACCCCGGGCCCACGTCCTCAGGCAGAGCCCCGCCCTTCCTGGCCCCGCTTTCTCTCAGGAGCTTTCTCTCAGGAATTAACTCCTGCGCCGAGAGGAGACGCGGGCAGCACTTCCACATGCGGGGACTTCTGAGTCAAAGGCCAGCAGGAAAACCAGCCGGGATGTGAAGGGAGGCAGGGCCAGCCCCCCGCCCCGCCCTCGGACCTCCGACCCAGCCAGACAAGAAGGAGAACGGCCTCCTCGGGGTGGAGGCAAGAGCCCCGAGGGGAAGCTGCTGCGTCAAGCCGATGAGGACCCTCTGCCTGGGCTAGGACGTCCCCAGAGACTCGGAGGAGGAAGCACGTGGTCACTCACCGTCCAAAGCTGCCCGTGACGGGGAAGGAAGAGAAGATGGAGCCCAGGATGTTGGTCAGGCCTGGAGAGAGAATGGAGGCAAAAGGCTTACCCAGGAAGAGGGGCGTGAACAGAGGGGAAAGGAGCTGGGGAGGAAAGGAGGGGAAACCAGAAAGGAAACGGAGACAGAGAGGGGAGGAGCCAGCCAGGAGGCGTCCTGCACGCGGCCGGCTCTCTCAGAGGGACAAGACAAACCACGATCTTTGACAAGCTCCCTGAGGTTGATTCTAGCAATGAAGTAATTCTGAGCCCGGCCTTGCCTGTGTGACTTAAACGCGCCTTTTCCCGTGTATGAGACAGAGGACCCCCACCTGCCCAGAAGGGGGCTCGCCGAGTATGGCAACTGTGCACAGACAGGCCCAAAGGGCCCAGGAAGTCCGCTGGCATCCCCCGCACTCTGAGTTCCTTCAAACCTACACTCCCTCGTGAGATGACCAGCCGAGGGGAGGGGCAGAAGGTCACGGCCAGTAAGCTGCCTTCCCCACGTGCCTCTGATTAATCTGCACTGGACACGAACATGCCCAAACCGAGATAACCAGCCCAAGTTCACCACCATTGGCTCCGTGAGCACCTGCCTCACCCAGGGGTCTTCACAAAACCCACAACCGGTCACAGATTCAAGGCCTCAAGACAACTCAGGTGACACCTAGGACACACCTGTGTGCAGTCAGGTGGCCTGGGATCCACTTGAGTCTTCACTCATCCACCTGCCCCACCTGGAGGGAGGCCCAGGGTGGGGCAAAGGCAGCCAAGAGCCTGCACAATCAGCAGCTCACCTGAAACCCCACCTGGCCGCATTCCTCAGTAATCTGACCATCACCCCAGGAAGCTCCCAGCCCAGCCCACGAGGAGCACTCGGGCGTTCCCCACCACAGAACAGCCACAGATCTCAGGGTCTGGTGCACAGCAGGCGCTCAATAAGCCTGAGGCAGGCTGGACGCCTGGCATCGGCTCCCTGCTCCTGGGGAATGGACAGAGCCACCCGGGACTGGAGGACAGGCCGCCCTCAGGCCACCTTTGCTACCTGCCCCTCAGCACAACCAGCATCACCCAGACCCCAAGAGCCGCTGCCTGCCCGCTGCTGGAGTCTTACCGATGGCCAGCAGCTCCTGGTTGGCGTCAACACGGTAGTTATTTTGAGAGGCTACAGAGAACAGACAATAAAAACATTGTCACTAGATGTATGCCATCAGGAGGCTGTTTATGAAATGAGAAAGCAGGTTACCTAGGTTTCTCCCTACAGCATTGTCTGTGTTTTGTAAATATAAGGTATAAACAGGGACAAAATACACACATACGTGAAAATGCAGTAGTGTTCCTGTGGGCTTACAATAAAAAAAAAATAGTAGAAAGACGTCAAGCGCAGCGCTAGCAGCGGTTAGCTGGGGCAGCGAGGGAGACCACAGGTGCTCTGTTTCTCCTTCACCCATTTCTGAACGTTCAATACTTGGTGCAACAAAAACCTACTGCTTTTATAATAAGGGAAAGATGCTTAAAACTAAAAAACTTCCTGGTTACTCAAAGTCTCATGTGAGGCCCAGAGAGAGGAGTGGGGAGCTCTGGGGAACCACGGAGGGGTATGAATTTAGGACAGCAGTTGTCCAACTTCCTGTAAAGGGCCAGACGACATTATTTTAGGCTCGAGGACCACGCTGTCACGGCTGCTCGGCTCACCGCTATGACTCGAAGCAGCCGTAGAACAAGAAACGAGCGAGCAAGAGACCATGCTCCAGTAAAACCTGACTTGTGGGCATCTCACCAAATCCCAATCTCCTTCAGAGTTTCCCTCCAAACACTTAAAAATGAAAAAGCCAGGGGAAGGGTGTAGCTCAGTGGTAGAGCACGTGCTCAGCATGAAGGAGGTCCAGGGTTTAAGGCCCAGTACCTCTGTGGAAAAATAAATAAAAATAAATGAATCTGATTACCTCTTCTCCCCCTAAATAAACAAACAAACCCACAAAAGTCATTCTAGGGTCATGAGCAGCAGGCCATGGCTTCCTAAACCCCTATTTAAGAGAATGACAACCTTTACAAATGAAAACAGGAGGGCGGCTGACTTCAAAAGAAAACAGTTTTCTAACCAACAGACAAAACAAGTAACAGCTGTCAGAAGCAAATTCCAAGATACCCTCCCCCAAGTTATAAAACAGATCAAGGGGGGAGGGTACAGCTCCGTGGTTGAGTGCGTGCTTAACGTGCACAAGGTCCTGGGTTCAATGCCCAGTATACCTATTAAAAGATATATGAATTTAAAAATTACCTGCACCAAAAAGACATTTTAAAAAATATCAGAAAAGTAAAAACTTAACAAGAAAGATGTGAGCTGAACAGGTCACAGACTGAACTGCAGTGTGATCTTGAGTAACTGCTGGCGTGTGGAAGGGAAACCCTTTTAGAACGGACGCTGGCCTAGCGGCTCCTTGGTATGCTCTGCTGGTCCACACGCCAGAACCTCAGAGAAGGAAGTGTACCCCTGGCACAACCTGGGCTGGGCAGTGAACACTATGACTTATGTCGTCATAATAACACACTCTATGTATCTGAGTTTTACCTTTAGAATCACCCTAGGCCCAAACAAAGGAGGACTTAACCCTGTTACAGAACAGAATGACCATGTCGTCCTCTTGGACAACACAAAGCTGGAAGCCCAGGGACCCAAGACGGAAGGGAGGACACGTGAAGGGCTTGGCAGCCTCAGCTCACGCGGAGGGAACCAGAGAACTGAGCCACACACGCGTAAGTAGATTAGCATCTCCCAGCCTCCCTGGGTACAAGGGGGGCCGGCCAGGTGTGCTCAGATAGCTGGAAAAGACACTTCTTAAAATTTTTAGGAATTTTTGCAAACCAGTTACCAAAAATAGCCATTATTACCAATTTAAAATTTTCAATCAAGTAAGTTACGTTAAGAACAAAGACAATGCCTAAAGCGTGTTGCTTCCCAGTTTGTTTTACTGCCTTTGATTAAGGCTGGTGAGGTTATTTAAGTGTATGTGGATGGTGGATGGTGGCTACTTCACATCGCATCCCAAAGTTCAACCTCCGTGGTCAGCCTGCAATCAGGTGGTCCGGGGGAGTGCTTACACCACACACACAGAGTGCAACTGGCAGAGGCTAAACACAGGACCTTTCATGTCCACAGAGAGCAGGCTGCCAAACGTTTCCAGACGCTGTAAGGAATCTTTCATTGTAAACCCATTTTTACTATAGATTTTGTTTTAACATGAGCATGAATCACTTGGGATAAAAATTCAAAGTTTTAAAAATCAGAGCAGATAGAAGCAAGCAGGAGAGCAGGGAAGCAAGGCAGGTGGGGCTCTGGGCTGAGACGCCAGGGAGGGCATCGGGTGGGCATCTTACCAAAGGATTTGGCCACTGCGATGCTCTCCAGGAGACCCACCAGGGGTACCACGGCCAGTCCGGCCCCCATGCCCTGAGAGAGGAGAGAGGGATGGTGAGGAACCCCCTGGGGCGGCCAGGAGGGGTCTGACCAGGCAGTGACCCGCTGGGGCAGGTGCTGACTCCTCGTCTGACGGAAGCAGACGTCCTTCAGCCGCAGGGCTGCGAGCTCACACCGCAGGCAGCGTGACGCTGAGCAGAACAGGACACGCTCCTGCTCGGCTGGCGTAAGACCCCTGGGCTCCAGGCAGAAAAGTAAATGCGATGTCCCTGGAGGTTGTGCCTCATCTAGAGTTCATTTGCACGCCTGTCTCTGCACCAGAGCCGCCCCTGGGGAGGACACGGCAGCTCCTGCTGAGCTCAGAGATGCCTGTCACTAAGCCGATGTATCCGGGACGTAGAGCCAGGCTCAGGGGCCACTGTGACCTCGGCTCCCTGCTTCTACCCACCTGCACCATCTCGGTGAAGGAGACTGTCCCGTTGGTGGTGGTCACTGAGAAGGGAGGGACGTGGGGTTCAGGCAGCCCCTCGGGTGTCTTCCCAGTTAGAACGAAGGGCTGGTATCCAGTCACCTCGAAGGAGTACGCGACCAGGGCAGCAAAGGACACAACTAGGGCGTTGCGAGCTAGGACAGACAGGGAGAGACCGTCGGTGAAACCTGGATTCTCCGGGTCCCTGGACAAATACGCCTCAGGAGGCGGAAGAGCCCGCCCCAGCCTGGGAGAAAGCACAGACACAAGCGCCCACGTGGCAGGCGTGAACACAGAACCCGAAATACGCCACAGCGAAGAAATAATAAAGGTTCGAGCAGAACCAACGAACTAGAAAACAAACCCAACAGAGACACCAATGCAATCCAAGTGGGTTCTGAGACGGCCGTGAAATCAGCACACTTCCAAATCAACTGATGAGAGAGAACGGTGGGTGACCTGGGAGCAAGGCCCCACTCTGCCTCATCCTAGCCGTGTGCCTCGGGAAGTCTGGTCTGGTTTGTCTGTTGTTAGAAAAGCAGAGGAAATAATATCCCATCTTCATGGGAATCAAAGGCAGTGACGCCTGCGACGTGCTTCCCAGGCGCCCAACACGTTATGTGGGATCACAGCTCATTCAGTTCCTGCAAGTCCGCTTTTTCACCTGCAAACAGGGAGACGTGACGGCTTTTGCATCTGCCCAACAAGGGTGTTCGGGGGCCAAACGACTTTTCTATGAATTGCTGAACAAATGCAAGGTTCTGCTGTAGATTAACCTGTACTCACTCAACTAGAATATAAGCTGAAATGATGACTTTCTGAAAAAGCACAGTTGGGAGCTCAGTAACTAGTTTCCTAAGGTGATGCTATGTGTTCTGGAGAGAGGAGACAGCAGCCCTCAGGGAACCTGCAGGGTTTCGGAGGAGCCCTTCTCAGACCTCAGCGCGCCTGCGAGTCGCCCGGTGAGCACATTGCCGTGCAGGTTCCGTGTCAGAGGGCTGGGTGGGTCTGAGCACCTGCATTTCCAACAAGCTCCCAGGGGATGCCCAGACCGATGGTCCGAGGCCACACTTTGAGTGTCAAGGTTTTAGAGGACAGAGCCTGTTTCCACTATTTTACAGGTGACAGCTGAAGCTCAGGAACTCTGGCAAGTGACACGTGCAAGAGCCAGACAAGTGGCGGAAAGCTGGGACTGGAAGCCGGGTGTTTCCACTGCGCTCTGCCCCACTCCTGACTGCTCAGCCTTCACCCTCGGCCTCCAGTCTGCAGGAGGTGGTCTGGTGAGTGACTCCAGGAACTGGGAGCCACCCTGAGCAGCTGGAAGTAACTTAAGGGCTGAAGTCTAGCCAACTCTCCTTCCCACAGCTGGCTGGGTTTCAGAAGCAGGGCCACGCAGGGTGATTTCCATTCCCCTCAGCTCTGGGAAGGCCCAGGAGACACTAACACTTTCTTGTTTTGCTGTACCTGCCTTCCTTTCTCGGTGTCACCAAAGGCCAGCTCAGTGGAGAGACTTCCGGCTGTCTCCCCTGCCCCCCAGACAGCCCTTGAGCCAGCCAGTGGTCTCACTGACCCTCCTCATCTTGTAGCCTTTTACTTCAGCCTTTCTTCACAGACCCTCTTGTTAACTGACTCATTCGATTGCAAGCCCAAAGCAAAATGTTTACCCCTGCCACCTACACAATTAAAACAGGACCAGCTGGCCTCAGGAGAGTTTGCTTCCTCCCCCAGGAACCTGCCTGGGTTCCTCGACCTTGGCAATGCTGACGCTTTGGGCCAGATCACCCTGCGCCGTGGGACGCTGTGCACTGCAGGATGTTTAGCGGGAACAGCCCCGCCCAGAGGGTCAACCAAAAACATCTCCGGGCACTGCCAAATATCCCCTGGAGGGCAAAATCCATGCTGGCTGACTGCTGCTGCAAAGCAGCGTTCCCCACCCTGGCTGCAAATCAGAACCACCTGGCAAGTGACGTGAGTGGCTCTAGTCAGGGGGGCCTCGGGCTCCTGAGGTAACCACACATGAGCCCAGGTTGCAAGGACAGATGTGGAAGCGGTCCCTCAGCCAGAAGGCCCCTCACCTGTCGTGGCAGTCCAAACCAGCCCGTGACTGAGCCGCACGCCGGGGGGCATCTCGGGGTGGACGGGAGGCACGTGGTCCCGCATCAGCTTCAGCACCAGCAGCAGCAGCATGCAGACCAGCCCCAGCACCACATCGCCCACCCTGCAGACAGATGCCACGTCAGTGCGCAAGCCCGCCGACAGCACCGGCCCTCGGGCCTTTGGTTGCTGCATCTGCTGGAAAGCTTCCTCTCTCAAACACTCTTTTTGCTTTTTCCTGAGAAATTTATGTTCCTGTTCTTCTTCAAAACCTAATTCAAATCTCAGTCGGGTAGGTGGGAGGGTATAGCTCAGTGACTGTGTGCTTGGTATGCATGAGGTCCTGAGTTCAATCCCCACTACCTTCATTAAAAAGTAAGTAAATAAGTAAATCTAATCACCTCCCACCTCCCCCCAAAAAACAAAACCAAAAATGAACATACAAAACCTCAGTAGGTACACAGGCCCTGGGAGTTGAGGCCCAGGTCACAGGGGCAGCCAAGCTACCAGCCCACGTCTTCAGTCTAGCTCTCTGAGTTACAGGTGCTTCGCTGGGTCCAGAAGATTCACTTCTGACCTCCTATGATGCTCTCTGACTGGTCTACTGCTGTTTCCACTGGCCCCCTGAGGCTGACCCCCCCCAGGTGCATCTCGTGGGCCGGAGAGCCCCTGACTTCTGGTGGGTTCAGCCCCTGGGAAGTCTCAGCAGCAGATCAGAAGGGGAGAAGACAACGGTCACAGGTCTCCCCCAGTCCCTCCTGCACTGCTCCCGCCAGGCAGCTCACCCTACAGCCCGCCCAGATGAGTTTCTTCTCCTGTCACTACGGCCAAAGAGATGTCCTGGTCCCCGGCTGGGTGCACCTAGGAGCACCTCCTGTTTGTCCCTTTACCCTGCCTGCCCTCTGGAGGGACCCCACTGTCTGAGGGAAGTGCTTGCTGCAGGAAATCGTCTCCATCTGCCACTGTCCCCCGGGCACCTGCATGCCTGCCTGCCCGCCTGCCCCTGCCTGGGTTGTCTCTTCTTCACTGAACCAGGAACCCTGTCTGTGACAACCTGCCTGCCTTTCCTCTATATGGTCCTTTCCCACTCCAACTGCCCAAGAAAGCTCTGCATGGGGCCACGCTAACCCCAACTCAGGCCACCTGAGCAGAGCTCCTCAAAGTTCCATGTGCATTCTGACCACATAGGGCTTTCATTAACCTGACTGATTCAGCAGCCCAAGCTGGCTGACAGCAGCCTGAGCATGCGTTTCTAAGCAGCTCCCAGGTGAAGTCCACAGTGCTACTCAGGGAACCTCTGCTTGAGCAGCAAGGCTCCAGGGGTCTGGAATAAATGCCACCTGGGAGTGGAAACGGGTAGAGGGCCAACAGAGGAGCCATGAAGGAAGAGCTTCTTTAAGAGGGGGCTGAAAAATAGCCAACAGGTACCTGGTCTCTCCGATGTTGCGAAAGATGTAATACACTTGCAGGAAAAACTGTCTGGGGATGTGCTGCAATCCCAACAGGTTCTGTTCAAACAGAGATTCTGATTAGACAACCTTCCCCAAAATAAAAAGCTAAGGCCACTCCCTTACAGCAAGCATCTCAGCAAGTCTTAAACCTGGAATCCCTTACCCCGCCAAAAGCCCTTCCTCGAGGAACATCTCCTGGCTCTCCAGAGGTCATCTGTCCATTCCCAAAGCCCCCAAGGGCAGCCGCGGGGAGGACCGGGCGGAGAGGGCATTTCACATTTGGGGATCAATGGCATGTCTTTGCAAATTACTTTTCTATTCGAGGAGAATCAACGTAGGCGACCGCAAAGCGGACACCCGTTCGACAGCGCCCTCGCCAGGCGTCCAGGGTCCGGAACTCCGGACCTACTGTCGCTTCCCCGCAGGCCCGGCCGCTATTGGCTCGTGGCCCCATCCATTATTTACTGGCCCGCCCTCCACTGGACAGACCGTGTCGCCATTGGCCCTAGGCCGCGCCCGTCATTCAGAGGCCCGCCCTCCAAGCACCACCCCCTGCCAGAATGAAAAATCTCGCCTAGCGGCAGGCTGATCCGCGCGCGGGGGCGAGCGCGGGGGCGCGGAGAGTGGGCTCCACTGGCTTCCAAGAAAGGGCGCTGGAGGACCCCGGCCATGTCGGGGTTCCTCGGGAGGGTAAGGGGGCGCTACTCTGTGCTTTAGTTCATTTGGCTCTTAATCTGAAGGGGAAGTCGAGGCCCAGACTCCCAAGATGGTCAGGCTCCAAAACCCCCAAAACCCGCCCAGCTCATAGCCCGGGTGGGGAAGGGCAGACATGGACAAGGGGCTTCTGTCCCAGGCAGGGGGCACCTACGTGGGCAGGTCAGGAGGACCCCCAAACCCACCGCAGCCTAGAGGCTCTCAGATGGCTGTCATGACCTAGTCAAGGTTCAGAGGGCCTGACCCTCGGGCTGCCAAACATGAATGCATACAGAAGGTACCCTCTCCCTGCACTATGAAAAAAGAACATTCTTGACACTAAAAATGAAGGATGTTTCCAGAATAAAGGACAGCTCATCCCACGGAACAGAACTCGCCAAGCTTACACACCCCGACATATGTGTGTACATAATCTGTAATTCGAGTTTACCCACATTGTTCTGGGCTGCTCCCTCATCTGAGTGGGGATGATGATCAGCCTACCTCCCAGGGGGACGTGTGAGCATGGAACACAGGGCGAGCTTCATCGGTCGCCCAGCATGGAGTGACCTGTCAGCTGCGTTACCCTCCCACCCCCACAGCGCCCTGGGCCCAACGCTCTCACTTTCTCACTCAGCCTCCATCAGGGAAGCCTGTCACGGACCCGCCTTGGAGAGCCCTGGGGTCGGGGCTGGGGCAGGCCCCGAGTCTGTCCCATTCAGCTGGGTTCCACTCAGAACACCCAAGCTCAGGGCATGGGGGCCACACTGGCAGCAGAACAGTGCTTGCCCCCCAGGCACTCGGGACCCGGGGGAGGGGGATAAACCCATGATCACTGATTCCGGCTCTTGTAGGTGTGTGAACAGAAACACAAAGAACTGGCATTTGAAAACAACAAAAGTTGGAAAAAAAGACATAAAAATGAAATCACCTAGCTAAGTTAGCATGTGGGGACAATTTGCTTGTTGGAATTTTGGCAGGAAGCTCGTGACCTGTGAAGGCCAGTGGTTGAGCGTGAGGTAAAGGCAGCAAGACTCTGCGAGGTGAACCAAGCACTCGGGTGAAAACTATGGCAAGAGCAGGGGCTGTCATTACTGGTTCCCCAAATCACCTGTTGTGGAATTTGGCCATTGTTCAGCACCTCTCCTGAGGGGTCACTTTATTACTGGAGACTCAGGCCAGCACTGCAGGCTCTGGGCCCTGAAGTAGCAAGAGCCTGACTGGCCAGCACACACAGGACCCCACCTTGGTCCTGCTAGCCAGCAGGTGCCCACGGGGCCAACTCATGTGCCTACCTTGATCTGTCCAAAGCTGATGGTGATGGCGGCAGCCGAGGTGAAACCTTTGATGACAGGGCAGGAGATGAAGTCCAGCAGTAACCCTGGACAGCCAAGAGCGAACACCAAGTTGGCCTAGCCCCACTGGGACCCAGAGGAAACAGGTGGATGTGGGCTGGGAGAGGTGGTATGGGTGGGACTGGGGCTAAGGACTAGTGGGGGGTATGCCCTGTTTGAGCTAGTCTGGAGAACAGGAAAGAGAGGCCAGGGATTGAGGTCCCAGGCACTTCTCCAAATGTCCTGGCCTCGAAGCACAATAGGGGAGGACTGAGGGCCACTTCTCCCAAGACACACACACACACACACACGGACAGCCCTTGGGATGCAAAGAAGGAAATGCTGAGGGCAGGGCATCTCCAGGAGGAGGTGCCTCGGTAGGTACCCCAGGAAGAGCAGATCTGCAGCCCACCCCCCATGGCAGAAAGGCCTGAAAGGCTTACCCAAGCGCAGAAACCCCATGCCTAACTGGATGCAGCCTGACAGGAAGGCCAGCAGCACAGCGTAGGCGGGCTTGCCGAAGGTGTAGAAGGAGACCAGGAGGGACATGATAGCGGTGGGGCCCAGAGTCACATCTCGGGAGGTGCCCAGAAAGAAGTAGACGAAGCACCCCATGAAGGCAGAGTAGAGGCCGTACTGTTGGGCAGAGAAAGCACTGAAGAGCCAGGAAGGACTCAGTGCACCCACGGGGTCCCCAGAGTGGACACCTGAGAGCAGGGACCTGGGGTCCCCACGATGGATCCTGGGCACAGCAGTGGACAAGCAGGGCTTGTGCTCACCCTGTTACCATGGTTGTGGGCCCGCAGGGATGAGGGGCCTCCTTTCCACCCACACCCAACCAGGGCCCCATGTGCTGATGTTCGAATCTGAGTCTGAGAAAGTGTCTAATAGCCACGGTGAGTCATCCCACTGGCCCCATCAGGCAATCCAGAACTAGCTTGGTGCCTGCGTGTGACAAGTGTGACAACAGGAGTCACAGAGGTGCAGGTCTGCCCCAAATCAGTCACATGCTCTAGGTTGTAAGCCAAGGCCTCCTGAGCCCCATGGGACTGGAGCCCTGGGTGCCCCTTTGCCTGGAGGAAATACTGTGCATTTCCATCTGCTCTGGGGCCAGCGCTGAGGCCTGGAGTGGGGTCATGCTGAGGGGAGGGGATGTGGCAGACAGCAGGGCAGAAATCTCACCTGGGGAGGGAGTCCAGCCACCTCAGCATAGGCCAAGGCCTGGGGGATGACCGTGAGCCCAACTGAGATCCCGGCGAGGAAGTCCATCTTCAGCGCGTACCAGGTGTAGTTGGGCAGCCAGGCCAGGAAGGGCAACCACTTCTGCATGGTCTCAGTGGACCAGCAGCAGGACATCGGGGCCAGGCCCGGAGGCAGGGGCCTGGCCGGACTCAGCGCGTCCACAGAAGACGGCATGTCTAGGGTGGGCGTGGGGAGACAGATCAGAAGTCAGAACCTAGGCTGCAGAAAACCCAGCAGTAGGGTGGGGGTCCAGGGACGTCAGAAGATGCACAATTGGTCTCCCCAACAAAGGGTGTGAGCCAGATGGGTTAAATCTCCTCGCACCTTGCTGATCTGAGACAGGAAGCCAACAGCCTGCGCAGAAGCCTCAATCAAAGGTGGAGTGCACCCCCTCCTGTCCACTGCTCTCCCTGAATCCCACCTGCCCAGACCCTGGGTGCCTTCTCTGCCTTCAACCACTGTGGCTGGAAGAAAATAATAAACGGTTTCTCAGTGAGAAATCTAAACGCTAATTGCACTCAAGGTTTCTCCTACCGAGGGAACTGTTTCCCTTTTTATTCCCCCCTACCCCGAGAATTTAAAGGGGAGCAGTGCAGAGAAAAGGAGGGTCCACGGGGGGCACCCAAGTCTGGCTGGCGGGGTGTGGGTGGGAAGACTAGAGGCTCTGAGCGCCCCGAGATTTTCCAAGTGCGCACTATAGCAGGCTCCACCCACTACGGCAGACTGCGGCGCGGAGTGGGGGGGGTCTCCCATCCTGACTCACCCCAACCCCCACCTGTGGCGTTCACATCTTTAGAGGAGCTCTGAAGATTCTAGTAGGTT
Source organism: Camelus dromedarius (assembly GCF_036321535.1). Classification (NCBI taxonomy): domain Eukaryota; kingdom Metazoa; phylum Chordata; class Mammalia; order Artiodactyla; family Camelidae; genus Camelus; species Camelus dromedarius. The sequence goes on from NC_087451.1 coordinate 28,841,055, forward strand.
CTGGGAAAACGTCAGAGGCTCCACCAGTAATTCAGGGTGCGCATCCTCTACGGCCCTGGCGCCCCCTGCGCGCAGAGCCGGTCCCAGACGACCCCCTACCCACTGCCCCGGCGGGGTGGCTCTGGACAGACCCTGTCCCCCACCCCTGAAGCCGACTGCCCGGACGCTAAGGTCTAAGGGTGGGGACCCCAGGCTAGCTGACAGTCCGCAGCCCGCCGGCCCCAGCAAGACGGAAGGTGGCGGAAACCTGGATGGGGACGTGGTGGGTGGGTAAGCGGGGTCCCCGCGGGAAGCGCCCGCACCCTGGGACCCCGCACCGCCCCCCGCGTCGGCCGCCCACCAGCAACCCCGGCCCGTCTCTGGCAGCTCGCCCACCTCGCCTCGGGCCTCGGCGCCGTCCGCCGCGCACTCACCGGACGCCGCAGCTGGGGTCTCCCGCGGCAGCCGCTGCGGGTCTGCAGAAACCGCAGAGAGACGGGGAGCGGGGGCGGGCTCGGGGCGGGGCCTAACGTGCACGTGACCCGGGGCGGGGCGGGCCGGGGCCCGGCGCTCACGTGACCGCGGGGCGGGGCCCGGCCGGAGCCGCCGCCATGCGCCTCCCGGTGCCGGCTTGCTGGGCGCTGCTCCTCGCCCTGGGGATCTGCCGTGCGCACCGGGCGCGTCCCCGGAACGTGCTGCTGATCCTCGGTGAGTGCATCCTTGCCGACCCGCCGCCACCCTGGGTACTGCCCTCCACGGCCGCCGGTTGTCGCCCCCAGACGCGGCCACTCGCCCCTCCCCACCAGCGATCAGTGTTGACCCTCCTGTTCCCTGCAGTCCCTGTTGCTGTTCATTCCTTGTCTCCTCTCTTTGTTGCCCCCAGACTCCTCGTGGTCCGCTCCTTGGAGAGGGGTAGGAGCGACCATGCGGGGTCTGGCGGTGTCGGCCCCAGCATTCCCACCCAATGCCTGCCCCTGTTCTGACCCTGCACCCTTACCTGTGACCAGAGCTGCGAGGCTAACCCTGCGGTCCCGGCCCCGCCTTGAGGGGCTGGGCGGCTTTCTAGAACCCAGCAGTGCCCAGATCGTAGAGGGGATTCCAGAACAGGGGCTGGCTGTCCAAGTCCCCAGAGACCAGCCCCGGGGCCCTGGGGCTCTCATCTCCACAGCAGTGATAATCCCCTAAATTTGCCCTTCCCTTATCAGACCCCGGAGCACTGTGGCTCACCTCTCCTTCTCCTGGCTGAAGGGAGCAGCCCCCTACCACCCACACGCCCTCTCCCGTGACCTCCCCAAACCCCAAGTTCCTCAAAAGCCCTGCTGTTCACAAGACTTCCTGCGTGAGTGACTACGGCCTGGCTATCACAAGGCAACCCGATTTTTTCCTCTTTTGAGGTCTGGCCTTTCGCCAGGGTCACTTTCTGATTAACTTGTGGTCTCAGGCAGGCCCTTCAGCTAATTGTAACTTAAACAGTATTCCACTGAGGGACTTCTTCAACTCCCCCTCTCCCAGAGGCACTGGGGGAGAACATCCTTGTGCAGTGTCTGCAGAGCCCAGGACTGCCCAGTCACACCTGCTAGCATGCCCACTGAGTGTCATGAAATTGGGCATCATGCAAGCCTGCCTGGGTCTCATGCCCGCCTGAGAGTCATGCCTCCCTGCTAGCATGCCCACCAAGTTTGCATACATGCCTGGTGGCCTTCCCACTCAGGTATCACGCTTGCTGAATATTATGCCCCCCTGGGCATCATATCTGCCTGGGCATCACTGGCTCAGGCCACGCAGCAGGACCCAGGTCTCCCTCACTCCCACAAGCTGCTCTTCTGAGCCCAGCCCACCGTGTGCTCTGTCTCCCGCCTTCTGTAGCGGACGACGGAGGCTTTGAGAGTGGCGCCTACAACAACAGTGCCATTGCCACCCCTCACCTGGATGCCTTGGCCCGCCGCAGCCTCCTCTTCCGCAATGCCTTCACCTCCGTCAGCAGCTGCTCTCCCAGCCGCGCCAGCCTCCTCACTGGCTTGCCTCAGGTGAGGGCAGCAGAGGGGCAGGAGGAGGGCATGGGGGAGGGAGTGCCCCCACGGCCTCTGTAGCCTGGAACCCCTCCCTGTTCTCCCTGGGGATGCGCCTGCCTTCCCTCCCCCACCCCCAGTCAAATGGTGGAAGTGCAGGCTGGGCTGGACGACCCACTCATGAGCCCTGCCCCACCACTCTGTGTGACTGTGAGCAAGTCACTTACCTCTGTGTGCCTCAGTCCCCTCACCTGTAAGATGGGGTCACAGTAACACCTCACTCATGGGATTAGGATGGGGTTGACCAAGTTAATACTTTATAAAGTACATAGCAAGGTGTCTGGCACGTACTCGCCTGGCAATAGTGTTAACTCCTGTTGTGATATCATCCCAGGAGCTTGTGTGACCATAAAAGCTGCCATTTAAGGCACTTACTTTGTCTTTATTGTGTTAAGGTGGGTAGTTAAAGTTACCATTTTAACTATCTTTGAGGCTACAGTTGAGTGGCATTGATTACATCCACGCTGTGCAGCCATCACCACCATCTGCCTCCAGAACTTTTTTCTCTTTCCAAACTGAAACTCTGTCCCCATGAAACACTAACTTCCTGTTCCCCTCGGCCCCGGGTCCCGTCCCTGGCAACCGCCATTCTACTTTCTGTCTCCATGAATTTGGCAACTCTGGGTGCCTCAACATAAGGGGAATCACCCAGGATTTGTCCTTCTGTGATTGGCTGATTTCACTGAGCATCGCGTCCTCCAGGCTCACCTGTGCAGCGGCACACGTCAGCACTTCACTCGTTTTCAAGGAGGAGTCACGTGTCATTGTAGGGAGAGAGCGTGTTTTGTTTATGCAGCTGTTTGTCGGTGGACACTTGGGCCGCTGCCACCTTTGGCTGTTGGAATGCTGCTGCAGTGAACTTGGGCATACACAGACACTTATTCGTGACGTGTTATCTCACGACGTTAACGTACGGGAGGCAGGTGTGCTCTGTGCATCCCCATCTGAGCGACAGGCAGCGCGCAGGAGACGCCCGTACAGGGGAGACTGCGGCCGGTACACGGGCGCTTCCTGAGAGGGTAACGAGGCGTGCGAGCCGCGCTCACTCCGGGCTGCGGGCTGCAGCTGAAGGGCAGGGCTTTCCTTTCTTCCATCTTTCGGTCTGGGTTTGTAACACGCACAGCAGTTTTTTCACACTGCGTGAAAGTTCGTTAATAAAGAGAGACCTGCTGCTGTGGTTTCCGCTCCACGACACGTGCTCATAGTAGGTGAGTGGGGAGGCACAGGTACCCAGAGAGAAGAGGCGCCCCTGACTTGCGTGATTTGCACCCTCCCAGTCTACTGTATTTCCTGCTGAGGGCCACAGGACGGGCCTGGGGGCCTGTCGGGCAGGGATTGAGGCGGGGAGAAAGCCTCTCTAATGGTTCTAAATGGGCGGCCCATGAGGGGTGGGGTTGGTGAGGCTGGGAGAGCGAGAGCCGGCGGCTGCCGGCCGGGCCGCCGGTGGTGCCCTGCCTCACGGCGTCTCTGCCGGCAGCATCAGAACGGAATGTATGGCCTGCACCAGGATGTCCACCACTTCAGCTCATTCGACCGGGTGCAGAGTCTGCCGCTGCTGCTGGGCCGAGCCGGCATTCGCACAGGTGAGGGGCTCCGGGCGGCCATGGGGGCGGAGAGCAGCTTCCCTCCCTGCCCTAGAGGAGTGAGGCCTGTCCTGAGCTCCCACTGACCCCTGCTCTGAGCACTAGGCCCCAGGGAGCCTGGGCCTCCTGGCTGGACCACGGGCACGTGAGAACAAAGGCCCAGCTGCCCTCGTGGAGGCCACGGCTCAGGGGGTGGGGGGTTAGGCCCAGGACTTGGGGGGGGGGTGGAAAAGAGAGCAGAAGGAAGTGGGAGACCGAAGGGCTCAGGACAGGCCTGTCTCCGCGGCTCCAGGCATCATCGGGAAGAAGCACGTGGGGCCAGAGACGGTGTACCCGTTCGACTTTGCGTACACGGAGGAGAATGGCTCTGTCCTCCAGGTGGGGCGGAATATCACTAGAATTAAACTGCTGGTCCAGAAATTCCTGCAGACTCAGGACGACAGGTGCGAGGAGGGCCCCGCCCCATTCCTGACCCCTCCCCGCCCTCCCACAGCCAGACCTCTGGGCACTTAGTACGTGATGCAGATCCCGAGTCTGGTTGGGACTCGTGGAGTCCCCAGACAGCTGGGGTGAGGTGGGGGAGGTTCCAGATACTCAAGTCGATCTGGCCAGAGGAGGTGGGGATGTGGGGAAAATGAGGCAGTGCCGATCATGGGGACGCTCTCAGTTATAGGAGAGAGACAAAACTGACGGGTGTTCCTTCCCAAAGGATGGGGCTCCCCAGGGTAGAAGCCAGATAGTGGGTCAACCGTCTGACCTTGACCTCAATGCTCAAGCCCATCCCTCCATGTGCAGGCCTTTCTTCCTCTACGTCGCCTTCCACGACCCCCACCGCTGTGGGCACTCGCAGCCACAGTATGGGGCCTTCTGTGAGAAGTTTGGCAACGGGGAGAGCGGCATGGGGCGGATCCCAGACTGGACGCCCCAGATCTACAACCCGCAGGATGTGCAGGTGGGAGGGCCAGCCCCTCACCATGTTCCCAAGATGCCCACCCGTCCTGCATCCTTGGCCTTGTAAATCTGGGGACCAGCACCCCTCCCGTGGGCTTGCAGCCTGGCCCCAGGTGTGTAATGAGAGACCCTCCAACTCACGGCAGCCAGGCCCCCGTCTGTGGGGTGGTACCCAGAAGAGCATATTCCGGGCTGATCCATTCTAGAAGGAAGATGACTTCGGGCCCCGGGAGGGAGGCTGGCACCTGCCTCTCCTGCCCCAATTCAAAGGCTAGTCACTGTCCTCCCCAACCTATCTGTTGTAACATTGACTTTCCACCCACCTGCCCCGTCCCAGGTGCCTTACTTCGTCCCTGACACCCCGGCAGCCCGAGCTGACCTGGCCGCTCAGTACACCACCATCGGCCGCATGGACCAAGGTGGGGTCAAGGAGTGCAGGCGGTGGCATAGGGTGCAGCTCTGGCCCCCGTCTTGGGCTGCAAGCCGGAAGTCACGGTGTCGAGGGGCTGTGTTCCCTCTGGGGCCTCTGGGGGCAGGTCCTTCCTCCCTCTCCCAGCTTCTGGTGGCCCAGGTGCTCCCTGGCCTGTGGCTGCATCCCTCCAGTCTGTGCCTTGTCGCCACGTGACTCCTCTGTGTCTTCTCTTGTTCTGTCTCGGTTTTTCCTGTAGAGACACTTGTCATGGGATTTAGGGCACACCTAGGTACTTCAGGGTGACATCTTGAGACCTGCGACTTAACTGCATCTGCAAAGACCCTCTTTCCAAATAAGGTCACATTCACAGGTTCCAGGTGGACATGCCTTTCAGGGGGACCATCATTCAACCGCCTGTAGGTGCTTGGTGCCTTTATAGTTTTCCTGTTGGTGCCATTACTTCACGGGGACCTGCAAAGGGGGTGGGCAAGAGGGAATCCCGTGTTCTGGCCTCGCCCAAGACCATCCCTGTTAGCTCTATGGGGTAGACGTGAGACTCCAGGAAACACGGAAACCAGCGTGTGGCAGGTAGCAGGTGCGTGAGGGTTACACGGAAGTGCCAGGGGATGGCTGGGGTCCCTGGATAGGGCGCTCAGGTGGAGGCCGGGCAAGTCCTGCTCCAGGACAGGGCACTGGGTAGAGTGCTGGGCGGGAGGCCTGGGCGGGTGGGAAGGATGGCCCGGGTGATCGAGGGAGATGACGGCACGGGGTCCAGTGGCTGATGGTGCAGCGGGCGAGTGCCCGCATGTTCCCGTGCCACCACGCCTGCCTGTGCTGAGCGCTGCTCCCCCTCCGCACCCCGCAGGGATTGGACTCGTGCTCCAGGAGCTGCGTGGAGCGGGCGTCCTGAATGACACCCTGGTGATCTTCACATCCGACAACGGAGTCCCCTTCCCCAGCGGCAGGACCAACCTGTACTGGCCGGGCACGGCGGAGCCCTTGCTGGTGTCGTCCCCAGAGCACCCGCAGCGCTGGGGCCAGGCCAGTGAGGCCTACGTGAGCCTGCTAGGTACGACTGCGCCTCCCTACAGGTGCAGATGCGCGGCTCGGGTGAAGTGCACGGCCAAAGGCCGCACAGCTCACAAGCACCGAGCTTGGCTTCTGGTCTGGGTCTCACCGCCTTCATGCCCATTGTTTCTCGGCTGGCCCGCTGGTGGGCGTCAGCCACCCGGAGCCCTTGGTAGCATCCAGAGGTCCCCCCCAGGGTGTGGTTCAGTAGGTGTGGGGTGGGGCCTAAGAATTTGCATTTCTGACGAGTTTCTAAGTGACAGTGATGCTACAGGCCCCTCCACCCAACTCTGAGTGGTCAGGGCAGCAGGGTGCTTGGGCCCCTGTGGCTCAGGGCTCACATCTCCCTTTGGCCCCAAAGCACAAGTCGGGGAGCACTGTGGCCACAGCACAGCATGGGAACGGCCCCTGCACGGTCCTCAGAGTCTTAGAGGGGTACTGGGTGCCACCAAGGTGGGCCTCTCCCTATGCCGTCGAAGGCACCATGGCCCAGAGATGACGCAGCAGTGACAGGCTGGCCTGTGGCAGCTTCTCCCTGTTGGTGACATGGTGTGTGAGGCGGCCCACCAGCTTTCCAGAGTGGCTGGGATGCAGCCCTTCTGTGGGGGTGGGCCTTGCCCCTGGAGGGCCCACCCCCTGAGATGCTGCCTCCTTTCCAGACCTCACGCCCACCATCTTGGATTGGTTCTCCATCCCCTACCCCAGCTATGCCATCTTCGGCTTGAAGACCGTCCAGCTCACTGGCCGGTCCCTGCTGCCAGCGCTGGAGGCAGAGCCCCTCTGGACCACGGTCTTTGGCAGCCAGAGCCACCATGAGATCACCATGTCCTACCCCATGCGCTCCGTGTACCACCAGAACTTCCACCTCGTGCACAACCTCCACTTCAAGATGCCCTTTCCCGTCGACCAGGACTTCTACGTGTCGCCAACGTTCCAGGACCTCCTGAATCGCAGCACGGCCGGCCGGCCCACGGGCTGGTACAAGGACCTGCACCGCTACTACTACCGGGAGCGCTGGGAGCTCTACGACAGGGGCCGGGACCCCCGCGAGACCCAGAACCTGGCCGCCGACCCGCGCTACGCCCAGGTTCTGGGACTGCTGCAGACCCAACTGGCCAAGTGGCAGTGGGAGACCCATGACCCCTGGGTGTGTGCCCCCGACGGCGTGCTGGAGGAGAAGCTCTCCCCGCAGTGCCGGCCGCTCCACAACGAGCTGTGAGGCCCAGCCCGCCCCCACGGCCGGGGACCCGCTGTCCTGGGTCTGAGCCATGTCCCGGCACAGGCATCTCAGGGCGCACCCGGCTGGTGCAGGGTCCCCACCCCATGACGAGGCGAGGGCGGTCTGGGGGCCTGCAGAAGAAGGGGCTTCAGAGCCTCTTGGTTCTTTGGAACCCACAGACGCTCCTGTGCCCTTCACCTAAGGGGATGCAGGCTTCCGTGTGCCACAGGGGTGGAGGGTGGGTGCAGACCGTACTCACTGTGGGGACAGCGTCTGTCTGTCAGCCCTGGTCTGACAAGCCCGGGGCTTGTCTTTGTCCTTTGCCTTGCCCACAGCCCGGCCCCGCCCCTCGGGCTGGGCTCCCCGAGGCTGCTGATTCTTGGTGGGCTCCCTGAGAGCTGAGTTCTAGCCTGGGGTCTGTAATGGCCGAGCTTGTCCTTTTTGAGAGTCCAGGGATGAAAACGCCCCATCCTCTGGCTGGGCCAGTTCTGCTTGGATGAACACAAGTCTGTGGCACAGACGTGGCTCACGGAATGCTCTAGACCTGCCCTGCCTCCATCCACCCGGGAGCAGAGGCTCTGCCAGGGAAAACCCAGAGAGGGGGCTTTCTCTCTTGAGTGGGTGGGCTCCCACCCCCATCAACTCCATCCTTGGAGGCATGGGGAGGAAGCCGCAGGCCAGAGCATTGTAAAAGCTTTCTATTTTAATAAAATATGCCAAAGTTCATTTTCTAAATTTATTTATGCCTCGGGGGGCATCAGTGGGGGCTCTGCTCTGTCCACACAACCGTCTTCTGCTCGTCTGCGATGGCCAGGCGGACACAGCCAAGCAGGGCATCCAGGTCGCTCCAGCTGTCGGGGGCCAGGCTGCTGTACAGACAGGGCGCTTTGTCCAGCTCACCCTCCTCCTGCCTGGCGGCCTCCAGGAGCTGGTCCTCCGTGGTGCCAAGCCGCTGCAGGGCCTTCCTGCAGGGGCCGGAGACGGGAGGGCAGCTTGGGGAGAGCAGCACGCTGGCCTCCCAGCACGGAGCCCCAGGAATTGGACACTGGCTTGGAATTCTCGGGATCCGGACAGACCAATGATGCAGAAGCTGCCCAGACGCCCCTGGACCCAGCAGCCTGCTTCAAGGGCACCCAGTGCTTCATGAAAACGATGTGACTCAGGCCCCAGAAGACATGCTCTGACTGGGGGCAGGGGTCTGGTTTACAGCCTCAGTTCTCACCTTATAACGAGGGCAGCGGGACATCTGGCTTTGTTCTAGCCCTGATCCAAGTGGGGGCTCTCAGCCTTCGTCCTCACCTAACACGGATGGACTGCCAGCTGCGCCCCAGGAAACGTGTGGCCTTGGCCAAGGTCAGGCAGGTTCTAGGGTCTCACCTCGCTCTGGGTTGCTCCCCGAGGGTGGGCCGTATGGCGTTTGTCCTGGGTGTTGTGGGGGAACTGCCCTGTGACACTTCAGGGGCTGGCATGGGTGAGTTCCTGGAAACTGTCATGGGCTCTGGACGTGCTCACCGTGGGCCTTACAGTGAGGTCTGGTGCCCGTTCTGACCCCCCCCACAAGCCTCCAGGGGGGCGCCTACTTGAATTTCTTTGCCACCTTCTCGTTGATGGAGACGTGGATGATGATGGGGAAGACTTCCATCTTGTGCAGGACACAGATGCTGTCCAGCCGGACATCCAGGAGGGCGTGGGTGTTCTGGAGGGGAGAAGTGGGTCAAGATCATGCACCCCAGAGGGAGAAGGGGGGCCCACACCTGGGAGTGGCGCCAAGAGAGGGGAGCGAAAGGTCAGGTAGGATGGAGGTTTGTAAGGAGAACAGGAAGAGAATTCGGGAATGCCCCTTTGTGCAAGGGTGCTTGCTGTACAGTTTTAAAAGTTCCCATCCATTTGATTTTTCACTTGGGAAGTCTAGACATTACAGGCCATTGGGACTGAGACCGCGTGGAGCTCACACCCTAGGAGCCGGACGGCTCTGTCAACCCCCTTGGGAGTCGGGGGTGGGGGGGATGGGGCTGTCCCGCCTCCGACTCAGCTGCCCTGGCTCTTTGAGTTCATATAAACTCGACTGCTTCCAGCGAGCTGCTTAGCGCACGCGCTGGGCCTTAGGAGGGCCGTCTCCATCTTACTCATTACAGGTGTTTATTGAACGCTCCCTGCTGCAGAGGAAGAGGCTCAGGGGAGCGAAGAGGCTCGCCCAAGATCACGTGGATTCCAGGTGGCAGAAGCAGGGTGTGTCTTCCTGGGATGGAACCAGACACGAGCTGAGTACTAACCTGGGGTGTCCGGGGGCCCTAGCGGTTGGCCTTTCCTGCCCTTTCCCACTGCCCTCCTCTGGAGCCCCCCCCTACCTCTTACCTTTTCCATGAGGGACTCGACTGCTCTGCGGGTCACACAGTAGTGGCCACCGGGTGCCTCCCTCTCCTGGATGATGTCCCCTCTCTGGCAGGAGGTGTCATACTCCTCCTGGCTCAGGTACTCTGCAGGTGACAGTTGATGGATGTCACACACCCAGCTGTTCCCGCAGGAGCCCGTGCCAAACACCCCTGCCCCCATGGACCCCCACCAGCTCTGGGAAGCCCGTCCTGTGTGCCCCTGCTCTTCCCGCTCCCAGGGGTCTGTGCCCGGCACGTTCACCCTAAATCATCAGACACAGCAGGTGCACAGTCAGTGCCAGGACATGGGTGGATGGTTGGAAGGAAGGAAGGAAGGAGGGACAGATGTAGATAACCCCTCTCCTATCACTTTCCAGGCTCCAAACTCACATATCCAACTTCCTGCATCCAGAAATCCCTCTGATTTCAAATCACTGGTTCTCATCCAGGGGCACTTTTGTCCCCAGCGTGCTCTCCTGCTGGCCTCCGCCTTCCAAAGTGCCCCCAGATCCTGGTGATCCCAGCCTGCAGATGGCTCTCAGGGCTGCCCTTTCCTCCTGACTGTGGTTTTGCTGCACCCCCTCTGGCTCCCGGCATTCTGGTGGTCCTCAGCTCATCTCCCAGCCCCTAGCCACGCCCTTCTCCAAGCCATCTTCACCACAGGCATTCAAGGACCAGGCCCGGTCATGTCTCCCTGCCTGTTACATAGCATGGCACGTCCGGGTGCCTGCCCCCGCCCCTGTCATGCCACCTGCGCCTCGGTGCCCTTGCACATTCTGCTCCCTTAGCCTGGACTGCCTTGTTCTGCTCACAAACTCCTGCCTGCCCGTCAGATCACAGCCTCCATCCCTGCCCCCTCCCAGGACTCCCGCTTTTGGCCATCACGGAGCTTACGCCGTGTCTTTAGGTGTTTTTCTCCAGCAGGGCAGAACAGACCTCCGAGGGCCTCTTGAACTCCCTGTCTCTAGCCCCCTACACAGAGCCTGGCACACAGCCGGTGCTCGCCGGAGGAACCTCGTGGACCAAGCCCGCTGCCCTCTGTCCCCTCTGGACTCCAGGAGGGAAGGGCAGGCCCTGTTCACACTCAGGCTGTGACACAGCTCTCCCTGGAGCCACCACGGAGGGGCGGTGGGTGGGTAGATGAAAGCGACAAGGAGCTAACTCCCACTCTCCAACCTGCCAAACCACCTTTCCTGCTGAGCAGGGACACTCAGGCTCTGTCCCCTGGGACCCAGGATCCCCAGTGGCCGGTCCGTCTCCATGGCTCTACACGGAGTGGCTTTGGGCAGGAGGACAGAGCCCTTTGGTCGTACAGCTCTGGTTAACTACAAGCCTATCTGCCGCCAGTAGCCGCTCCGGGTGGAATGACAGCCCCCCAAAATCCACGTCCACCTGAAAGCTCAGAAGGCAGCCTTTGTTGGAAACAGGGTTTTGCACACGGAGCTAGTTAGGATGGGGTCACACAGGAGCAGGGTGGCCCTAAGTCCAGTGACTGGTTCCTTGTAAGAAGATCGTGTGAAGATAGAGAGGCGAGGAGGCGGAGGCTGGAGCGATGCAACCCCAAGCCGCCAGAGCAGGAAGGGGCCGGAGGGCGCGCCCCTAGGGCCTTCAGGGGGAGGGCGGCCTGCGGGGGCATCCTGATTCCAGACTTCTGGCCTCCAGAACCGTGAGACAATAAATCTCTGCCTTTCCAGCCCCCTAGTTGGTGGTCCTTTGTCACGGCTTCCCTGCGACCTCCTCTGGCCATGCTGCCCTCCTGAAAGCAGGCATGGAGTGTTGCCGAGGCCCTGCTCCGCCAGCCACCAGCCAGGCGGGACTCCCAGCTGAGCGCCTACCTGCTAGGCATCTCTTAAACCCGTGGAGGAGGCACAGCTTCTTGATCAGGATCTTCCCGACTACCCCGGGCACGAAGAGCACGGGCCGGGCCTGGCTGGGCCGGCGGGGGTGCACCAGGGTGTAGGGCACCAGGGTGAAGCAGCTCTCGGCCCAGAAGCCCATGGTGGGGGGCTCTGCGGGGAGAAGAGCTGTGAGCCGCTGGGCCAGGCTGCTCCCTCGCGTCACCAGGTCCCCGGCCCCACCCCCGGAGGGACACGTCTGCTTTGCGCGCTGGTACAGCCCCAGCAACTGCAGGGCCACATGGGGTCTGGCACGATGCACTGTGCGCTCCACACCCACCCTGGCTGAGCGATTCCCTTGTGCTGGCTGACCAGATGCCCTGTGGTTCCCCAGAAGTAGCTCCGCAAGCTGCAGTTCAAGCTGTTCTCCTCATTTGGCCCACAAAGAGGATAGAAGCCCACTTTCTTCCTTCTAAACGATCTGGAAACCTCCTGTGTTGTCAGCCCTGGCCTCCAAGGACTCAACCCCAGTCCTTCCCTCCCTCCTGAGTCCCTCCTCTCGGCTCCTGGTCATCCAGGTTAGATTATGCACTCAGAAAACTTTTCAAGGAGAACATTCACCTTCCTCTAAATTCACTTCCGCTCATCTTCCTGCACAGTTTTACCTGCTCGGGGGTCCGGGCTGTGCTGGCCTCTGTCACGGCCTCATGCCCACACCCGTCCCTCAGCAGCTGTCTGAGGGGTCCACTGGTTTGTGCAACGCTGGGCACTTGGAGGGAGTTCACGCTGCACTATTCTAAAGGGACTGCTGACCACGTGATCGTACCAGTGGCTTCAGACCGTTTTATCAGGGCGGGTTACAGAAGTACAGGAGTGCTGGTTAAAGGACACTGAAGTTGTGCACCTCAACTGCTCTCCAGAAAGACACACAGACATCAGTTATGATTCTTAAAACACTGACTCTGGCCTAGGTGAGTGGGGTCACCCTGACCCAGCTGACCAACCAGAGCAACTCCCAGAGACCCTCCACCAGCTCCACCCACCTCACCTTCTGCCCAGCTTGGGTCCAACTGGCCCCCATCAAAGGATGACCACAGAGGGCTGGCCTTGGTTCGGTCCACACTGACGATGCGGACCAACTTTCGGGCTCCCCCAGAAGGCTGCTGGATGGGGGAGAAGGGACGTCCACACAGGACTGGGGGCCTGGTACCCCACCCCCGGCAAATCCAGGGTGGTCCCTGGACCTCCAGGCTGTGCCTGTCTTCCAGCCCACCCCAGGTGGGACCCTCTGAGTGGAAGGCAGGGTCGACTGGGCCCCTGCCTCCAGATGATGTGAGCCTGGGGAGGAGGAAGGCCACGGGAGAGAGGCAAGGCCCACCCGAGTGGGACCCGGCTTCCAGGATCTGGGCTGGCCGGGTGAGCTCGCCGCCTCACCTTGCGGGCGACGGTGCTCTGATGAGCCATGTCCTGGATGAGGCCGATGAGCAGCTGCTGGGCCCTGCACAGAGGAGGACGCCCCGGCCCAGCTTCAGGGAGGGCTGGGCGGGAAAGGACGCCCCGGCCCAGTGCCCCAGGACACCCCCCTGCACAGGCCGCAGTTCTCCACCCCGGAGGCCACTACAGCCCTCTGGGCTTGTAAAAACCTGCAGAGCATCCACCCAACCCTGGAGATGCCAGCTGAGTTGTCCTGAGGTGGGACCCGGCTGACGCAGTGTGAGCAGGCCGGAGGCCAGTGCTCCAGACCCTCACTTCTCCCGGTGTGGCCTGTGGACTTCAGCCTGGCATCACCCAGAGACCGTGCTGGAAATGCAGTCTCAGGCCTCTCCCTGCCCCCGCTGAGTCTGACCTCCAGGTGACAGAATCTGTACTGAGCCGGACAAGACACTGCGCTCTGTGCCCCATGGCTGATCCAGAACGTGGTTCTGCGCGGGGGAGACGCTGCTCCCAGGGAGGGCACCTGCTGGCCTGGCTGGCCCAGGACTTGGGGTTGCCCGGGATATGGGGTTTTCTGTGCTAAAACCAAGACAGCCCTGGACACACCAGCTCGATGGGTCACCTACCCCCAGGGTGCACAGGAGACATCCCTGGTTGTCACACCTGGGGCGAGGGGCACTACTGGCACCCAGCGGGTGGGGGCCAGGATGCCACTCAACATCCTGCAGTGACCTGGACGGCCCCCCAGGACGAAGAGTGAGCCAGCTCCAAATGTCAGTACTGCTGAGGGAGAGAAACTGGTCCTGAATGCTCTAGAGTGCTCTGGGACTGAGGTCCATCCCTTCTCACAAAGCCCCGTCTAAGCAGTGAACGTGGCATTCCACTTCTTTGAGGCACCCCACCCTCTACCCCTGGGCAGTGGAGGGAGCCTCAGGAAGGCTGTCCCTCCCGGGCAGGAGGGGACCCCCATGCTAAGTGAGACCACGCAGTGCCACCCCCCTGGGGGAAGGGGTGGGGCCCACGATGGCCACTCACCTCGTGTAGTTGGGGACAGCGCCGTGTTCGGTGCCCTTGGTGCATTGGGGGCTGACGCGGTGGGCATGCCAGCAGCTGCCCCCCTGGAACAGCGTGTCTGTGATGTGCAGGACGTCGTTGCAGTGCACCTGCAGCTCCCCCTCTGCCCGCCCCTCCATGGCCAGGTTGACCCGGATGTAGAAGGAGTCCCCTGACGTGGCCACTTTGGCTTCCATGTCCTGGACCAGCTTCTTATAACCTGATCAAAGAGGACATGAGGACAGGTAACCCTGGGGCCGGATCCCCCGAGAGGACGGTTCTGCCCCGAGAGCTTCTGCAGACTTGGGGCCCAGCCTGGCTCTGGAATGCGCTGGGAGCCTTGGCATTGGTGGCCTCTGGGGGAAGGGGAGGGGGCTGAGGACTGTGTACCTTCCACGTTGACCTTCACAGACAGGCAGCAGAAGCCGTTCACCCTCTGGAGAAGTCTGACGGCTCGCTCCAGAGTCATGCCCTCCAGGACGGCCTTGGACAAGGGCTCCGTTTCCACCTGAGGGCAAATCTCGAGGGTCACTGCTTTGATCAGGGTTCTGCAGCCACAGTCTGAGTGTAGGCGTGTGCCCCGCAGGAGACCCACGCCTTCCCGGACACCCACACGCGCCCTCAGAGCCTTCGTCCATCACCCGCCCGGCGTCGGGACGTCTTGGTACAGCGCCTCCAGGCTACACACCTTCCGCCCGAGATCGTGTACTGAGATGGCCCCTGTGCCCCGAGTTTCTGCCCTATGACATGCTCTGTTCCAGGGCAGCGTTCAGCCTGGGACTACTGACATCTGGGGCCACCCTGGGCCCTGCAGGATGTTTTGTGGCATCCCTGGCCTCCAGGCACCAGCTGCCAGGGCACCCTTCAGGCCACCACGTCCCCAGCTGTGAAACCCACGGGGCTCTCGTCCACTCACTCGTTCCTGGTGGTGTTTCACTTTAGGAGAGTTCATGTTTTTATGAGAAAAAAATGTGTTTCTAACACCGTTAGAACTGAACTGGCCCCACTGGGATATCAGGACTGTCTCATATAGGGGCTCCACTGCTGTAACCACAACGTGAGCTGATAATTGCGAACCTCGAGGACTCTCAGAAACGTGACGAGGGGCCTGTGTCGTGGGGCGGAGAGGGGTCAGACTACCTACCGGGTGACACATCAGGAGCTCCACATGTGACCATTCAAGAGCTCGGCTTGGCATGTGGACAGCTAGGGGGAAGCTGTGGGGTTCGCAGGACTCCTGACCGGGGGCACAGCCCCTCCCTGTCCACCCAGCACTTGCCTTCACGCCCTACGACCCACCCCCCGGTGGGGCCTCAGGAATGGGTGACGCCTGTTTGCTCATTTCTTTCTATTCTTAAAAGCTTGAAGTTTAATGATTCTGCTTTTAGGCGCCATCAAAGTCACCTCCCTGTCCATGTGTCTGCTTAATACTATAATTAGTTAAGTTGTACACTTAGGTTTTCTGCAATTTAATGAATATTTTACAATAAAAAAGTTTTAAAATGCCCCCAATAGTTAAAATAGTGAGTTTTGTTATGTGTCTTTTCACACACACACACACACACACACACAAACACACACACACACACGCACACACACAATGACAGTGAACAGTTTACAGTTTAAAAAAAAGCCCCCATCAGAATCGTACATGGCCTTTGTCGAAAGATCCCTGGGTCAAGACTACCGCAGCCCACAGCCCTCTCACCGCGCGGGCCCAGCCTCGCTCGGCTCGCAAGTCCACCCTCCGGGCCCGAGGATGTCGGCCTGCAGGAGGGTGCAGGGGCCTGGCGAGAGTCCCTGGGGCGAATCCCTGGGGCTCTCCTCTAAGTGGGTGTGACGCTCTGATTTCCATCAGCCCGAGAAGGAGCTCGGGCCACGCCAACACCACACCTTCGTGAAGCTGGGTCTGCGGCTGCCGCTACCGCCCCTGAGAGGATGCCGGGCTCCAGGGCACACTCACCATCGTGATCTGCGTGCCAGGGCGCAAGGCCATCTGGTCGGCCGCGGAGCCCGGTGTGACCCGGTGAATGAAGATGCCCGTGAGGTTCCCACCAATGACGCTTATCTGCTCCAGCAGCGCATCCCCCTGGAAAGCCAGCACCGTGACCTGGCTCAGGATCTTGAGGGCCGGCCTCCGCCGCACCGGGATGCTGCTGCGGGAGGGGAGGGGTACGAGCTCACAAGGCCCAGTGCAGGAGTGGGGCCAGGCAGTCGGGCGAGGCCGCCTCCCCATCGGCCCTCTAGCCCAGCATTCTGGAATTTTCCTTCCCCCTCCTTGACCTCATCCTCAGAAAGGCTGTCACCTCCCAACAGTGGTGGAACACAGCCCTCGCTCTGCTCTGCCACCTGCTGGCCCTGGCCCCCGCCCTCTGCTCACCTGGTGGAGAGGCAGGGGTCCCCAGAGGACGGCTGCAGGCTGTTCTCAGACTCTGGAAGGTCTAGGAGGAAGCTGGGCTTAGACACGGAGCCAGGCTGGCCCCCCAGGTCTCCCTACTCCTGACGGAGCCCCGGCTCACCTGTGCAGCTCCAGTGCCCACCCCTAGCCACGAACACCCCCTACCTGTCCTTTCAGGGAAGCTGAACCTTCTCTTCTGCCTCCCTTCCTTGATGTCTAGAATCCTGACTCACCTCCCTCAGAGCAGGAGTAGCTCATGGAGAGTTGCACCCACCAGGGTCTGACCTACGTCGTGTCCCTTTGCGATATTCAAATGAGTTGCCAACATTTTATAAGACAGGGACTCTGGAGCGTGGATTTCTGGTTTCACTTGGAAAATCAAATCAAGTGTAGCCCTGGGTCCCTACTTCTGTGTGGCAGCCATCGCCAGCACGCCCCAGGCCACACTGCCACCCAGCTGGCCGTGGCAGGCCCCTGAGTTGGCAGTCCCAGG
Organism: Camelus dromedarius; assembly: GCF_036321535.1. Taxonomy (NCBI): domain Eukaryota; kingdom Metazoa; phylum Chordata; class Mammalia; order Artiodactyla; family Camelidae; genus Camelus; species Camelus dromedarius. The sequence continues at coordinate 28,857,921 of NC_087451.1, forward strand.
ACTAGAGGCCCCAGGGTCTCACCTAGGCCTGTATGCGGCCTGTGAGGCAGGCAGGCAGCCCTCAGCCCAGGCATCAGCCTTCCTGCAGGTGAGGCTCCCCTCCTCACCTCCCGAGCTGCTCCCGAGGACCAGGGGCCGGCAGCCTGCACCCAGCTCACAGGCACATGTCCACTCGTGCTTACATTCAAAGCCGAGTGAAATTATGTGTTCCTGACGTACTTGAGGTCAGTTCCACTAAAAGCATGTGAATCAGGACATTACGCAGAATCATACAAAGGACAATAAAGAGCAACGACTCCCCTGCTCCTGATCTCACATCCAGGTCGGTTCTGCCTTAGGCGGGTCCTCTCCGTTGATTCGAGTCAGAAGCATGAGGACTAAGCCGCAGGAGAGATGGGAGGTCTCAGGAGGGAGGACCACTCAGGTCAGAAGCAGGCACCTTGGCCAGGAGCAGTGAGCTCAGAAGCCTGATGCCCTCTGATGTCACTAGGAGGCCCAAGTGTCCACGGGTCAGAGCAGGGAGGGACAGAGAGAGGACACGCGTGCCTGGGGCTGCTGAACGTCAGTGCTGAGCTGGACATGGAGGTGAATGCAACTCCCCTGGCCTCCGGGGAGGAACAAAAGCACACCCAGTAAACAGAGCGTATCTGGACACTGGTTTGAGCTGCCAGGCAGCCTGGATTTTGCCACAGGCCCGGGCAGGGCAGCAGTCAAGTTCACTCCTCTCTGCCCATCTCCTGGAGAGCCTGAGGTGCCTCACCCACCTTCCTGAAGATCCCCAGCCCAGGGGAGGTAAGTGGCTGCAGAGGCCGGGGGGTGCACTCACCTGCCTGGTCTACAATCTCATAGTCCAGGTCGGCGTCGTCCACCTTGGCACCCAGGCAGCTCCCCTGGTCTACCTCCAGGATTTCCGGGCAGCTACTACAACACGTAAGAAGATGGAAGTCAGCATCCCAGTGGGCTGCCAGGGGGCCCGAGTCATGGGACCCCATTACCAGTCCTGCTCTACCTGAAAGACCAGGGGTCTTCCCGGAAGTCCTCCGCGGCCCGCTTGTATAGGGACTGCTGGCTGGGAGGCACGGGGCTACTGGAGCGGAAGCTGTCCACCAGCTCGCGGCTGGACGTGGCGCTCAGGTCGGAGCAGAGCTGAGACTGCAGGAGGTGGGAGCAGAGGTCAGCATGGGGCTCAGACGGGGACCACCCAGGACACCTCCCTGCTGCCCCAGTGTGTAAGGGGAGTCATAACAAGCCACAGCCTCCCCCTGACAGGGCAGAGGCAGTGAGACAGAGGGGAGGGAGGAGCACAGAGCTAGGTCACAATAATCAAGCACCTACTATGTGCCAGGCTATTAGCTGCGTTCTGTATCTTCCATTGCTTAGGTCTCATGATAAATCTACACGGTGGTGTATATGGTCTCCCACTTCACACATACAGCATCCGACGCCCCAAGCAGCCAAGTCACGTGCTGGTGGCGTGTAAACGTGCAAGAGCAGTGAGTGGCGCTGGAGGACGCAGGCGTGCAGCGTGGATCTGAGTGTACCCCTCCGTTCACTTAATAGGCATCTCTTTAGCATCTGCTATGTGCCAGGCCCCCTTCTGCCCCAAGAGGCGAGGGTGCACCTGGTCTGGGCCCCGCCCGTGGCACCAGAGGCACTGGCCGTACCTCAGAGGGGCTGCCGTCGTCCCGCGGGCAGAGGGCAAACGTGCGCGTCAGCCGCTGCTTCCCCTTCGGACAGGGCTCCCTGGGCCCCGCCTCCTCCTTGGGCTGCCAGAGACAGCCACACGGCTGGTTAGTTCAGGGATCGTCCTCGGATGCCCTTGGGGTTTCTACCAAGCCCTAACCCCCATCTCCAGCCTCCAGCCAGCAGGAGGTTTCCTTTCATTGGCTTCCAGACAAAACAGGTACGTCCCCTCCTCCTGGCCTGGGAGCCCGGCATTGCAGGCACCGACCACGGGGACACAGAGCAAGCGGCTTGGCGCCTGCACTTCGCTCCTTTCGGGTGATATCTCTTATACTCTCCTGGTTAGACAGATGGCACACACTTAACGTATAACACGTCTATGCAGGCTGCTGCGGCGGGGGAGGCGACTGGAGAAGAAAACAAAGTGGGCTCGTCCTCCCACACGCAGAGACGGCACGGCTAGCAGCTTGCTGCCCGTCCGTCAGTCCTTCTTACGCGCGTTATGTATTTTGTGAACATGGCTGCTGTGGTGAGGGGGGAGGGAGGTCGGGGGCCGCTGCACGGGGAGGGGAGGGTCTGGCTGTGCCTCCCACCCGGGTCCCGGGCACCTCTGAAGAGTGTCGCCCGCCTGCCAGGCTGCCTGGAGCTGCGTTGCTGACGAGGCTCTAATTAGAGGCCTTACAGTCGTGTCAGCTCCGGGCAGACGCAGACCTCCACACCGCGCGTGTCACTCCACACCACGCGCGTGTCACTCCACACCGCGCGTCTGTCACCCGGCGCTCAGATAACTGACTTGCAAGCCTCCCACGGAGGCTTCACCCACCAGAGTAAGTGCTGCCTGTACAGCTTCCTATGCTTTCTTTCTTCATCAAACACCACCCTTTACAGTCTCCAGAACCTTCTGCTAAGCTGCCCCTTCTATGAGGTGCACACTGTTATCATAAAAGAGGTGCAGGAGCAGACGCAGCCTGCCCAGCTGGGCCCCGTCAACATCCGGCCACACGGGCCGCTCACGGGAGCCCGCGCGGTGTTTGCAGTTGGACCCGGTAGTGCCAGCTGGGCCCGGTGGCCAGCTCCGTCCCGCTCCGAACACGTCTGTGTCCCCGCTCTCAGCTGGCGGCGCTCACCCCGGGCGGCAGCAACTTGGCCTGCAGCTGCTGGCGCAGCCGGCAGACCTGGTCTGTCAGCTCAAACACCTTCCTACGGAGGGCGTCCTTCTCCGTCAGGCTCTGAGAAATCTCCACCTGGGCTCCGTCCCTTGCTGAGTAGGCCTGCGGGCAGAGACAGAGCCAATGTCCAGAGCGGAGGGGCCACCACGACGCAGGAGTCCAGCCAGAGGGCCCCCGTTTCTGGCCCACGTTTATCCTGGACTCCGATGCTCTCTTCATGTAAACCGTGCGGCTTTAGTACACACGGCGGGTGGGGTGCACACGAACACCCTGTGCCAGAAAGGAAGGCAGGAGGGCGGTGTACAGCGAGCGTGGCACCAGACGGCAGCCGCAGGGAGTTAAGAAACCTCCCCAGGACCAAGGAGAGAGACCCCAAGTCTGGAACCAGCTGCCATTGAGGGTGGCTGACCCGGCTGGCCAGCCTTCGGCCACGCCCAGAGGGCCCTTCTGAGCGAGGCGCGCAGGGGTGGCACCTGCTGCTCTCGGAGCCATGCCTCTCCTGGTACCTGGTCCCGCTCCTTCTGCAGCTCGACCACGTGGCTCTGCAGGGCGCCCAGCCTCTCCTTGTAGATCTCACAGTCCGCCTGCGTCTTCTGGAACTGGAGCAGGGTCTGCTCCTTCTCCTCCCAGTACTGGGCAGAGGGGGACAAGGCCGGCCCACGGAGGTCAGTGGCTCTGGGGAGGGGACTGAGGACAGGTGCGGTGGGGGCCTCAGGGAGAGGGTGGGGAGAGGCTCTAGAGGGAACTTAGGCGAATTCATGCTCGCTTCCTAAGTGCTGGATTTCCGGCGCATCTACAGAGCTGCTGCGCTGGTCGTATTTTAATTTAGTCATCAAAGTGCACACGGGCGCTGCACGCCTAACTGTGTCTTATTTATTCCACGTCCCAAACCCATAAATAATTTCCCTCCTCCTGCCGCATTGTCTTCCACCGTCTTCTTTCTCCTTGTCCTCCCTGTGCCTTTTATAGCAACTAAATCAACCTCCGGCTCGCCTCTGGGGGCGCCACACACTTGAAATCACTCTGTGCTTTAATCATGTGTCTGCATGGCCTGTCTTCTGACCACCCCGCGAGTAGACGTGACCTCTAGTGTCAGACTGACGGTAAGGCTTTGATGGAGGAATAAACAAACGGGCCAACACCTTCATTAGGCAAAGTTGGTTTTAAGCTCAGTGTGGATTAAAGAATCTGATTCTCCTCCCCACCCACCCTGCCCCGCCCCGACGGGCAGTCCCGGCCCTACGCACAGCCCGGAGGCTCACCTGCTTGCGCTGTCTCTCAGCGGCCACGGCCCGCTCCCGCAGAGAGTGAATGCGGTCCACCAGCTCCTGCCTGGTCTCCAGGGCCTCGTCCAGGTTCTGCTCCAGAATGTCCTTCTCCGCCTGGCAAGGACAGGTCAGCCCAGGGGCCCAGACCTCCCCAGAGGCCTGGCCCTGAAGGAGCACCGCGGCACCCCATCCTGAGGGTAGGAGGCAGGAAGCTTCGAGGCTGGGTGTGTGGGTGGGTTTAGCCTTATTGTTGCACGGCAGGCAGGAGAAAAGGCAAGCTCAGCAACCGGGATGGGGCACGTGCATTTCCACTGCACACGCGCGTGGCGAGGGCACGGAGCAGAGAAGGCTGAGAGCCGCCAAGGGGGGCGCCGCACCTCCTCCCTCTAGGAAGTTTCTGCCCGCTCCTTTGACAAGTCCACCCCCGGAGCTTCCAGCAGCGGGAACGCCAGCAGCATGTCATTCAGTTCTCACGCCCACTTTAATGAACAATGGCCCAGCCCAGGCCTTGTGACGGCAGTGCCAGGGCGGCGGGCTGCCCCGCACCCCGTGAACGTCTATTGAAGGACCAGCTCAAGAAATAGATACTTTTGATTGAAAGGGACTGAAGAGGAGAAGCAGAGGGTTTGCATAATTCCAGGGCTTCGGTCACTAAATTCTCTGCATCCTACAATCCCCACACCCCTGTGCCCGTATGGGCAGGACGGCAGAATATTTTTCAGGCAGAAAGGTTCCCTTCCGCCCCCCACCCACACACACACCCTTAAAGCTAATCTCATCCTTTATAACCAGCCCCATCTACTTGAAAACAACACGGCAGCAAACCAGCTGAGGGAGGCTTCTGAGTTCGTCTGCAATAGCTGTGGGTTCTCCCAACGTTCAGGGCCGGGGGAGAGCAGGACGGAGGGACGTGAGAAGGAGCAGTGGGGGTGAGTCACTGGGTTTCATCTCACCCAGTCCTTCGCCACACCTCAACGGGACCACCTGTCAGCCATCCACAGTGTGGAGGCCACAGGCTGAGACCAAGGACAGTCCCTGCTGGGCGGGAAGCTGACCTTGGGGGGACTGGGGCAGGAAGCTGAGTCTTGGGGGGGTGCCGGGGGGGGAGCTGAGTCTCAGCAGGGTGCCGGGGCGGGGAGCTGAGTCTCAGGGGGGCCAGGGTGGGGGGCTGAGCCTCGGGGGGACCAGGGCGGGGGGCTGCATCTCGAGGGGACCAGGACCCACCAGGCTGAACGTCAGGGAGCGGAGTCTCTCATTCTCCTCCTTCAGGCGGCTCAGCTCCTCGTCTTCAGGCTCCAGGCCGCTCGCCATCTTCAGCGACCGCTCTCGAGACTCCCGCTCACAGGAAGAAGACATCTTCTCCCGCTGCAGCTCTTGCTTCACCAGATACAGCTGCAGGGAGGAGGCGCGAGGAAGGATGTCACTGCTGCCTCTCCACCAGACCAGCATCACATCTGTTCACAACCTTTCTCCTTAAGGATGCTGCTGTTCGTACTCAAAGAGGTCCCTCTCCTGAGATTTCAAAATCCACGAACGGGTTTTACCTGTATTAGTCCTAACCCCTGCCAGGGGGAGAAAAGCATTTTGGCTTTATTTTATAGATGAGGTGCAGGGGTTAAGTCACTGGCCTAGAGCCCCCAGGAATAGAACAAGGAGCCCTGACTACCAGCTCTTGGACCTGACGGTCCTTGCAGCCGGGTGAACGGCCAGCAAGCCTCCTCCAGCACGGCCCTGGCTTCTCTGCCTTCCAACATTTTGCTAAACAGGTCAGGTGAAGGGAACGTGGGTTCATGAAAATCAGTAAGTAAAAGAAGGGGAAGGCAAGTCAGATGGAGCCTAGGTGCCTGGGAGCACAGGACCCAGTCTGCTCGGACACACCTGCAATTCGCGTGCTAATGCGAGCCACCTCGCACCCAGCGGCTGCGTGCCCAGGGCCATGGGCTCCGGAGACCACCTGGTGAGGACCTGCGGCCTCAGCTCTGCTGGGTAGTGGTCCAAGAGAAACTTGGACCTCGAGCCAGCGGGCCTGGCCTCTCCGCGTACAGGTGTGGTGCCCCTGGGGAGAGGGCATTTCCCCAGAGGCAGAGCCAGGAAGCGTGGGTGTCGGGGAAGAGCCCAGCACGCACACTGGGGCCTGGGTCAAGTGGAGAAGGAAGAACCCCTGTGCTCGCACTCTCCCATCCTGACACCTAGTTCCCTTCCATAAGCCGTTCCCGCTTTCCTGCTACGGGCTGCCGGGATTCAGCATGTCACAGTCTCCAGATTCAAAAAGCAAAAAGGGAAGGGCGAGACCTAACACTGAAAGTAACTCAAACAGCTGAACCTAGTTACATTTCCAGCTATTACCACAACCACAATGAAGGGGGAGAGGAATTCAGTGCAGGGAGAAAGAGAGGAGGCAGGGCAGATACAGTAACTCATGAACATAGCCTTTAACCACAGAAGCTTGGGTGGCGGCAGGGGGAGAACTGCAAACCTCAGTTTTGTCCATTTTACCGGTGTGGGCAAAGTGACTCTGACACTATTTCAGAGGTGCCGTAGGGCTGGGCAGGCGAGGACCATGCCCGTGTTGCGGGAGCCAGGGCTCTCACCGGGGAAGGAGCACACGCAAAGAACGGGGTGGCGAGGAGAAACCCTGGGGGAGTGGCTGTAATTAGAGGTTTGGGTGTGAACTCATGATTTCTAAAATACGTGTCTGCACGTGGGTGCTGGCACGCACCTGCGTGTGCGCGTGTCTGTACACGCATGTGCACCTGTGTATTCACGTGCACGTTCTTAGCTCTGCCTACTGAAAGGGCAAAGGAGCAAAGACACCCAGGAGCAGTGAGCACACCTAGAGCCCAGATCGTGGTCTCCAGCAGGAGCAGGGCCCATCCAAGAAAGGGCTGACCCTGGAGCTGGGGCCGGGCGGCTACGAGATGATCCTAGAATATTTTGTGATGCCAGGAAGGGAGAGTCAGTGCTAAGAAAACGTGGGCCGTGTCATGTCACAGGACACAACGCAGATTGAAGGGGCCTCCACTGGCCAAATGTGGGACACGTTTAGCACCAAACTCATTAAGGGCAGTATGTCACCGACCACTGGAAACAGAAGTACAGGCGTCTGTCCCATGAATGGGTGTACAAGCAGGGAGAAGGAAGGGCTCCTCCTCGGGGTGAGGATGCCAAGGGCCACCTGGTCACACAGGGCGCCCAAAAGGCGGGGCTCATCCTTCTGCAGCCACCGCAGTAAAGAGGCGTTTGGGCAAGTCCAGGGGGAAGTGTTGACGAGGAGCAGGGTGCCCGCTGGTGTCAGAGTGCCCCCCCCCACCCCCAGATTGTTTACTAGCTGCTGGGAGTAACGGCATGACTGCTGATTTTGGTTCAGCACCTGACCCCGGACTGGAGGGAAAATGCCGTAAAGGGTGTAATTTAGGTCAACAGATAAAACTGGGACACTGACAGTAGACTGGATTGAAAAGATTGTATCAATGTAATGAGTGCCGTTGAGGGGATATCTGCTTATTAGGAAACACACACCGAAACGTCTAGGAGTAAAGGGCCGTGATGAATGCAGCTCAAGTGTTTCAGGAAAAAGCGCGCACGTGTGTGGAGAGAGACAGAGAGCGAGCACGAGTGATAAAGTGAGGACACGGGTGTCCCTTGTATTTTTAGCCATATATTTTGGGGTAGATTTGAAATTCTTCCTAAATAAAGTTTAAAATCAAAAAACAAGAAACAGTGCCATAGTTAAAAGCAAAAGCAGATGCCAAAACGACAAGGAATGAGCACCCTCAGGAAAGGACTCTTGCGGCTCAACAAGGTAATCACCCCAACAGGAAAACGGCTGAAAGACTGCTGGGGTTCGGGGGCCTCACTGCTAGCACTCCTGTTCTCCCACCTGAATCCAGGACCAGCCAGGAGAGACAAAGGAGGCGCGACAGACGTCCACCGTCCCCTGGTTACTGACGCAGCCAGAGGGGAGTAGGACCCCAGGCCATGATAGCCACTGCTCCCGGAGAGCCAGACGGGCCCCCAGACACAGGCGGGGGGGGGCCTCCCCGCAGCGGGCACTTCACAGGCCAGCCGGTCCACGGCAACGCCAGTGCAGGCCACGCGGGGGCAGGGCCCTGGTGGAGGAGGAGGGTCAGCCTCCCGCAGGGGGATCCCAGGGAGGGGCGGGAGTTTCAGGAGCTGGACCGGGGAGGGCAGCCCGCGGTCCCCGGCTACCTCCTCCTGCAGGCTGCGGCAGCGCGTGGTGGCCAGCTCCTTCTCCTGCAGCGCGTTGCTGTAGTGCAGCGAGAGGCCCAGCATCTCGTCCTTCAGCTTCAGCACCTCGTGGAAGCGGGCGCTGACCTCGCGCTGCATGCGGCCGTGCTCGGCCTCCAGCTGGCGCAGGCTCCGCTCGCGGGCCTCCGCCTGCTCCAGGCGCTCCTGCAGGCGCCGGCTCTGTTGCAGCAGCGCCTCCTTCTGCCCCTTCTCCTGGCTCAGCTCTTCCTGCAGGCTGCTGATGGCCCCCGCCAGGCACTCGGTCAGCTTGGACGTCTCCATGAGCCCTGCGGGAGGGGACAGGTGGGCCCGGGGGCTCCTCGTGCTCCAGGGTCTGGCTTCCTGCACCCAGACTCTCAAGCAGGATGCCCCTCAATCTGCTGGTTGCCTTAAGAGCTTTCAGGCTCAGCAGGACTCGATGTGTTGGTTAAATAAACAACACGGCAGGCGATTTTGGTACAAGGACTACCCACTCTCAGCCTCCCGTGGGGCCCTGCTGTTCAGACACAGCTCCTCCGACCCCCTCAGCCGAGAGGTTCATTCTCAGGTCACCCTAAGGAAAACATAACGAAGAATGTGGATCTGTATAACGGACCCTGAGTCCCGTCAATACGGCTGTGATGCGGAACAGGCAGACTTGCTCTCTCAGCCACAGCTGTGAGCCAGCCGGCCCGCTCCCGCTGCAGCTCCTCCAGGGCAGCCTGAAACCACTCAGTGAATGTAAAGGCTCCTCTCCCACCCAGCCGCTGGGAGCCTTCACCCAGCGGGCTGAGTGGACACACAGGAGGCTGCAGGCTCCTCTCCCAGGAGCAGGAGCTGGGCAGGGCCGGGGTCCCCTCCACCTCAGGCCCAGAGCAGCTGCAAGCAAAGGCTTTCTAGGGAAGGACACCGGTCCTCTGCCTGCACCTCTCAAGTGCAGATTCCACGCCCCGACGGGTCATCTCTTGGTGCTGGGTAATTAGGGACAAACCTTTTCTTTCTTTTTTTGGTTTGCTTTTGGGGGGGGGTAGGTAATTAGTTTTATTTACTATTTTTATTTAAAGGAGGTACTGGGGATCGAACCCAGGATCTCGTGCATGCTAAGCAAGCACTCTACCACTGAGCTATACCCTTTCACCCAAATCTTTTCTTTTAAAACCCAAGGTCATGGGCTCCTCCTACCCAACCCTACTATGGTTAGTGGTGGGGGGCCTCCTCACCCCCAGAGTGCAAGGGGCACAGGGACAGGAACCTCTGCCTGGAGGGGGCAGGGAAACGTCTGGAACAGCTTGCGGGCGAGGCAAGCCCCCCTAGGACTCCCCTTGCCCCCCTCCAGGTTACATCAAAGACCCAGCTCTCACCACTGAAGCTGCTGAAGTCCACGGCGGGCTGCAGCCCGGTGACCAGGGTGTAGACGTCAGGGTTGTGGAACTTCAGGCTCTCCAGGAGGGCAAGCGCCCCGTTCTTCCCTCGAGTCTTCAGCAAATCCAGCAAATGTCCTTGGGAGACAACGGCCTTAGCTAACCGGTGCTGGGCGGGTTCCGCGGGAGGGGAGCAGGCTGTGGGGAGGGGCATCTTTGCACATCTAGCAGTCAGGAGGCGAAAGCAGTTGTCCAGGGTCCCCAGGGTGGGGCCCCTGCAGCCCTGGTAGGCTCCTTGTCCTCCCGCCACGGCAGTCAGTCTGCAGAAGGGCCAGGCTGATATTTATTGAGGAACTGGTACAACCCAAGTGCTAAGAATTGGGGATAAAAGACGCAGGAGGCGGACCTTTGCGCTCAGACCTCCCAGCTGTGGTGGTGAACCTGTGCAGACACACGTGCGTACGGAGCAGGTGGGAGGAAGGAAGCAAATAGCAGTGGCCCAGGGCCCGGGTCCCCAAGAGGCTGGGCGCCTGCCACGCCCACCCAGATCCCATCACTCTAGCTCGAATTAGTAGCTCGAATTCATTTCTTCTGTATTTGATGGTCGTGAGGCCACAGGCACAAACGGCATCAGGCTGACAGCTACCACTCACTGCCTGCTTTCTGTGGCCCAGGCCCTGAGAATGAGTATCTGATCAGCAGTAACTCATTCAGTTCTCCTAGCAAACAACCTCATATGCTGGCACTGTTAGCTCCCCTGTTCTGGGATGAATAAATGCAGTTAGCCAGACAGAATCAGCTCCAGAGACACCCGGGGTGGGTGGAGTTGTGGACCCCAAAGTTATGTCCACTTGGAATCTGCCAGCAGAACCTTATTTGGAAAACACGTCCTTTGCAGACATAATTAAGGTAAAGACCTCAAGATGAGATCATCCTGGGCTATCCAGGTGGGCCCTAAATCCAAGACAAGCATCCTCATTAGAGGCAGAAGACACAGAGAAGCCGCACGACGACAGAGGCAGAGACTGCAGTGATGCCGCCACAAGCCAAGGATGCTGGGGCCGCCACCAGCTGGAGGAGGCAGGAGTTTTCTCCCCCGGAGCCTTCAGAGGGAGCTCGGCCCAGCTGACACTTTCATTTCAGACTTTTGGCCTCCAAACTGTGAGAAAAGGTATTTCTGCTGTTTTAAGTCACCCAGTTTGTGGACAGCAGCTCTGAGACACTAACACAGTGTCCTCGAGTGGGGACCTCACACCCCCTTGGTGTTGCTCCTTAGAGTCCCGCCCACTCCCACCCCCACACCAGCCTTTCCAGCACAACCTGCAAGGACCTGGCTCCGTGGGACAGGCCTGCCCCGGGCCTCACCGACTCTCATGGCCGTGTTGGTGAACCTGGGGCCATGCAGCACCTCCTCCTCGTCCAGCTGGCCCAGCACCTTCGCCTGGCGCAGGTAGGGGGTGAGGCGGCTGGGGCAGATGCTGCGCACAATCCTGCAGCGGTGGTCCTCCAGCATCTCCCACAGCACCTCCTCGTCCAGGGCCGCCAGCGAGGAGTCCGTGCGGCACAGCTCCGCCATGACGGGGCCTGAGCACCTGGACGCGAAGGGCTGGGGTCAGGGACGCGGCTTCCTGTCCGGGAGGCCTCTCCACCCAAAACCCTCTTCCCCACGCCACTGGTGGGGGGAAATGACCCATTCGGAGAGGACACGGCACCCACTCTGCCCTGGTGTCCTGTGACCTGCGGGAGGACACTCTTTATCCTTACTGCTGCCAAGTCCATTCCTCTACCTGGGGCACAGCAAGGAGAACTGGGTTTCTTTTGGATCCAGGAGACTGGATGTGCCTTTAAAACCCAGAAAGTTGCCCCCCAGCCTGGGGAATTGATTCACCGAATGAGCGAGATACTAAAAACCAGATGGCTCCAGAATACTCATTCTTCACAGGAATGACAGAGCTCCCAAGGGGCCAAAAACTGGTTCTTGAGCAAAAATTCTTACTCTTTTACATATAAAGCACAAATGTGCATAACCAGGCACACAGCACACCTGTGATATTAATATTTCATGAGAGGAAAAGGTGTTAGTATTGAAAGGAGGTGATGAGAAACTGCTTAGAGGAACCTCGAGGGTTTGGATGGCCGATCGCACCACTCAGCCACCAGAGGTGGCGCCCACGGTCCACCCAGCAGCGTGGGGGCGGGGCACTGTGGTGGGAAGCGGGCTGGGGGAGGGGTCCTGGCACAGAAAGCGCACCGGCTCTACCTGCTGTGGGGGACACCTGTCATCTTCCAGCAGCCCCAGGACACTTGTCCGGAGACACCAGGGAGTGTGCTTTGTAAAGCGTATTGCAGAACACTGTGGGACTCAACGGAATGGCTCTTTTGAGTGAGTGGCAAAGGCCTGGCCCCTTGGCTCGCGGGGTGTGCGGGTCTGATGGTGGCGGCCAGGTCTCTGAGGGGCCGCCTCCCCACCTGGAGGGCCGCGTTCACAAGCCCCGGCCATCCTGGGACAGAACTGGTGAAGCAGCCACCCTCAGAGCTCCGGGACAGCAGCTGCCCAGGGAGGGGGCGTGGGCGGGGGGCACCATCGCTGGTCTAGGACCCAGGACCTTCTGTTGGGAGGGGCTCAGAGGGCCCCTGCCCAGTCTGCCAGCCACGAGCACACCTGCAGCTGTGTTCCCACCTGAGCCCCCCTCTTCCCTCCAGCCCCAGCACAAGGTCATCAGCCCACTGATCCATCTAAATAATTCTAAGATGCTTTAAACTGCAGCCTGTTTCAAGCATATCAAAAAAAACCCCTGCAGATGATGTAAAACATCCTGGTCCCTGCCACACAGACGCAACCCGTCTTAACACCGAGCACTTGGGCCTCCTTTCTAAGGAAGGGCTCAGCTGACACAGCCCAGGCCGCGGTCTCCAGGCCCTGCCCTCCCCCACCCCCCAGGGAACCGCTGGGCCACGTCCTGCATTTAGTGTGTCTCACTGTGAGCAGCGCGGGGCACCTGTCTCTGTGTGGTTCATGAACCGCTTGGGGCGGGGCTCCACGCTCAGCCTGTTTCTGAGGTTTAGCAGATGGGTACATGCCGCCTGATACATTTTCACCTGGGTGCTGGATTCAGCTACCCGAATAAACCACAGCCGATGTGCCTGTGCACAGGCCTTCGCTACCTTTTCTCCAGCACTCTTGGTGCCCCAGTGACTGTCCCTGTGCATCCACTTGGGCACAGGTGGGAGCCTGTCAGGCCCATGAAGTCCTGGGATCGGGTTCTCTTCCCTTGGAATGACAGGATGGACCGGCCAGAGTCGAATACCTCTGGAAGGGGTCTGTGTGCTAAAAACGCTTGAAAATCAGAGCAAATCAACCCTTGTAAACTGAGAGAAATAGAAGATGGTCACGGAGGGTCCTGTCCGCACGGACAGCCCCCCGACAACCCACACCAGGGGCCTGGTCTCCAGCCAGTACTCACCGAGGCTGCTCACGTGCGCCTGTGCAGGAACTCCTCGCAGTGGGATGGGATCCGAGTCCCCCTCGAGGCCAGGTGTGCTGCCAGCCGCTGGGCAGGGCGGGGCCGGTGGGAAAAGCCCCAGAACCAGTGCTAAGATGAACTCATATCTGTTTCAAGCCACGTGACTTGCACCAAACTCAAAGTTCAGGCACCAAAGACTAATACAGGGGAGAAAAAAAAAAAAGCAGACTCTGATCCAGGAAATAATTCAACAGATCTTTGGCTCCTACAGTTGGTCAGTAACTATAAAAACTTCCTCAGGGTTTGAAAGCAGGTTTCTAGAAGGAAACTGGGCTTTGAACCCTAGAATACAAAGGAGAATGGGTAGGAGTAGTAGTTACCCGGTGTGTCCTGGTCATCACGGGGCCAGCCCCCACGAACACCCTTCTCCTAAGTCCTGCACCCAGAGCGAGGCGCCTGGTGGTAGGGGTGTGGGTGGGAAAGGCCTCACTGGGTGAGGGAGGAGAGGGAGGGGCTGCGAGCAGGAGCTCTGTCCTTAAGTGGCCCATTCCTGGTTTCTTCAGGGGAACAGTTGATGGAGGCTCGTAAATCAGGGTTTTATGGGTTGAACTGTGTTCCCTCCAAAGTCATGCTGAAGTCCTTGCTCCCAGCACCTGCGACTGTGACTTTATTTGGGAACAGGGTCACTGCGGATGTAATCAAGTTAAGAGGTTGTTAGGGTGGGCTCTGAATCCCATATGACTGGTGACCCTGTAAGAGAAGAGGCCCAGAGACAGACACACAGGGAGAAGCCCCGGGACCCCCAAGGCGGAGACTGGAGCGAGGCTTGTGGAAGCCAAGGGACGCCAGGGATTGCCAACAACCCCCGAGGCTCAGAGAAGGGCATGGAACAGACTCTCCCCTGGACTTTCAGAGGGAGCCTGGACCTGCTGACACCTGGATTTTGGATTTCTTGCCTCTGAACCCCAGAACTGTGAGCAAATAAAATTTTTTTCATGTAGAAAGCCTATTTTATTTATTTTTTTGGGGGGGTCATTAAGTCTATTTATTTTTTACTAGGGTTTTTTAAAAAATGGAGGTACTGGGGATTGAACCCAGGACCCCATACATGCTAAGCACGCACTCTACCACTGAGCTATACCCTCCCTCCCCCAATTTCTGTTGTTTTAAGCCATGCAATGTGGTAATTTGTTATGGTGGTCCTGGGAAACGAATACACAGGGACAAAGGGGATTTGGAAACTGGCCCAAGTCCTGGAGGGCTCATCCACGTCCCAGTTGTCAGCCATACACTTGAACGGAAGTCTCTTGAGCTTCTGGGGTCTCCACCCAGTAGAAGTCTGTGCCACAGGCTGTGGCCCTCCAAGTCAGGATGGCCTCCCCCTACTGCCTCAGGACCAGCTGCACAGTCCACAGAGCCGTACAAAATGAAAATATGGGCCCCTTGTTTAAAACGCACCCAGAATTTCCAGACGGTGACAGCAGAGCTTCAAACCAAGCGTGGGGCCCTGGGGACAGGTTCCACCCACGAAGCTGGCTCTGTTTGCATGCTCAAGGGGTCTCCAGGCCCCCAGTAGCTACCTAATTTATGCCTAAATTCCAAGTGATTCTTTTGCGATGACCATTGCCCTTCTGTGTATTTTTCTTTTAACTACCCCTGAAGATACAAGCATTCACTCCCTGGCGCCTGCGGGGGGTGGACTTGTCCAGAAGTGGAGGGCCAAATGGGACCCGCCTTCTCCATGGCTGCCAGGCTGGTGGCCTGGGGGTCAGGAAAGGGCTAGAGTCCAGATGGACCCACCCTGTGACCACAGAGAAATGGCTCAACCTCTGAATCTCCAGAGCAGAGGATTCTAACTGGTCAACCACCCAAGGACCCAGAACAGAGGATCAACTCCAGACCATTCCTTCCGAGCCCCATCCAGTCCTACAGGCAAAGGCCACAGTCTTTGTTCCCAAGTCCTGCCCAGGTCCTTTTGGAAACTGGGTGTGGGGGCAATAGGATCTCAGGTGCCCAGTCCTGGTGCCTGGCCAAGGAGGCTGGGCCCGCAGGCAGCTGACCATCCAGTGCCCCCAGCCAAGCTCCCGTCCTCTGCCCGAGAGGCCTTGAGAGGAGCCGAGTGCTTCTGCCCTCGGGATGCTGTGCGTTCCCTGCTGACCTCCTCCGTTACACCCCTAACACCTGCTCATTCCAGCCTCCTGTTCCCCTTGGCTGACCCCGTGACCCCCCAGGAATGCATCTCCACATGCTCGGAGGCATCTGGGGGCTCCCCTCTTGTTTCTCACATGACCACCTCATGCTGCAGTGGGGACACCACCAGAGGCGTCCCCTCTCTTGCTGTCCCCTCAGGCCTCCCAGGAAGAGCCAGCCCAACGTGTGCAGGGCACAGAGAGGGCGGGAGCAGACCAGCATGACGGGCATTGGCTGAAGTGGGGACAATTCTGGAAAAGGCAGAGGGAAAAAGACTTGGTTGGACCAGTCCTGCGTCAGTGGGGAATAGAACTGTTTCTTGTTCCCAGGACTGGATTTCTTAACCTTCCATTTAATAAAGAAGAGTGGAGCATCTCTGTAAAACCCAGCATTTCCCCACAAATTCCTCATAAAACATCCCCTCTAACACGCATGGAACGCAAACCTGTAGGCTCGAAAGCAGATGGGAAATAATCACACTGGCCCTGAACTTGGCTCCCAGGAGACAGTGACCCAAAAACTCAGGCTCACGGAGTATTAACTTTTGATTTCAGCACGTTACTCGCTGGCATGCTGCCTGGTGTCACAGGACATGGTCGCCACAGGTCGTGGTGGAGGTGGTGGCTGCGTCTCCAGCCTGCAACTCACGCTCTGGGAGCTCCAGACGCCCAGGTCTCCACGGATGCCCTGATGGCCAGGACTGGCAGGACACAGCCCCAGAGGTGCTCCCCTGGGTTGGGTCCCGGAGGTGCCAGTCCGCCCTGGGAGTGTCTTCCAGTCTGACTGCCAGCCCCACCCCTGCTTGCCCAGAGTGTACAGAACTTCCAAGGAAGGCCTCAGGGCACTCAGCTTTTCACAGACTCCCACTCCCATCAAAGTGACCTCAGAAAATCAGGGCCAGCTCAGGCGATGAGCTGCCTCACGGGGGCAGCTGAAGACAGGTCTCTCCAGGACTCTAAACTCCAGCCAACTCAGGGTTGGGATTCCTGGGAGCCATCAGCCACACAGGGTTTGGCTATACGTGGGCGAAGCCGAGTAGATGCCATGCTAGTCCATCCTTCATGCAGCTGGGCAGCTTACAACAGACCCCAATGGCAATTTAAAATATAGGCATTTCCTTGCAACTCAGCCCCCATTTAAATAGGGGCTTGGGGGGAGGGTATAGCTCAGTGGTAGAGTGTATGCTTAGCATGCATGAGGTTCTGGGTACCAGTACCTCCATTAAATAAATAAACTTAATTACCTACCGCCCCAAAAGACCCCCACAAAACATAAAAATAATAAAAATTAAAAATTAAAAAAAATCCTAACAGTAAAGAAAATTTAGCCGAGAGATGGCTCAGGATGTTTTAAACTATAAACGTCTTCTAAATCTACAGCAGTTCTAGAGAGCCTGAGATCAAAGGGTCCTGAGCATCTAAGATGTGGGTCCTCCTACATGACCCCTCCCCACATCAACAGTCTTCTCACATCCCGAGGGCAGATATTCTCCTGCCTGAGAAGTCGGGGAAAAGGGGCCAGTGCGTGTACGCACAGACACACGTACGCACACACACACGCAGGCACAGGCACACGCAGGACTCCAGAACAGGAAAGAGTGAGTTAGAGAAAGGGGACTGATGATCCACAAACACGGGGCGGGGTCACCCAGCACAGCAGAGGTGCGCCCCGCACCCTCAGCTGCAATCCCGTCCTACAGTGCCATCGTCACGCCTGGCTGTGCCCTCACCACCCACAGCAGGCCGCTGGTCGTACTCACATTATACCTGAACTTAGAAACCTTCCTTCCTGTTCTTTCACCCTAGGGCAGCGATGCAGAGATAAGAGTATGAAAGAGGGCATTCCTTCTGTCTAGCAGGGCCGCACTGTCTCACGGGGGTACACAGCAGCCAAAGAGTATCAAAGTCACTTAACTGAGCAAAACGGGAAGAGCTGTTTCCTCCTGTCCCACCCCCAAGCCAGGTACCACCTCCACACCTTATGCAGAGGAAGGGCCCCTCACTCCCCTGTGGACAGCTCTCGGCCCCCACTCCTGGCCTGCCCACCCTCCCCAGGTGTGCTGACCTGCTCTCCTCAGGACAGGCTCCGTGCACTCGTCTCCCTCGTCCTCGAGAAACGACGGATGGCCAGCCACAGTCGCGGCTGAGCAGCAGCAGACGAGCAGGTTTCGCAGGCACGTCCATCTGGGCCTGCCCCCGGAGCAGTGCCTCACCCTCACCCCTGAAGCTCCAGTACAGCCCCACAGCAGGGAGCGTGGGTTGTGAAGGGTCTGCTTTGCCCTCATGAGGACCACAGGAACCTTTAGGAACCATCCGTGCATCTGGTCAACCCACAGAAGGTGGTAATTGACATGATGGTGGAAAATCTTGAAGCTGATGGAATCTTCTCTTCTATGTAAACAGTCAGCCCAGTTCATCATAAATAGTTCAGAAAAATCCTAGGAAATTTAGGATAAATTCTGTAGTTCTTTGGTTTCATGAGCAGTTCTGTGAAGTTGCTAAATAATCCCAATATATTCATCTAAAATCAACATTTCATAATTACTAGTTAGATTCAGGCGAGAGTCTTGGTTCTTCCATGTTGAGATGTACCCAGAATCTGATCGCCCTCATCACTTGCATTGCTGTGATCTACCTACGCGGACTTCCGGAATGACCTCCTAGCTGCCTTCTCCATGCCCACACAGCGGGTTCTCAACGCAGCAGGTGGAGCCATCCTGCTAAAGGATGAGTCAGATCGTGTCACTCCCTTTGCTCTACAAGTCCTCAAGTCCTCAAGCGCTCCACACACATGGCCTTCCTTCTCTAGCACATGCTGACCTCATCTGCATTCATCTGCTCCACACCTGGGGCCTCCTTGCTAGTCCTTGAATGCTCCAGGCACACGCCAGTCCCAGGGCCTTTGCACTTGCCATTCCCTCTGCCTGCAATGCTCTTTCCTTTGCCTCCTTCAGGACATCACTCAAGGGCCACCTTCCCAGAGAGGCCTTTCCAGCCTTTCTATTTAAAAATTGTAGCACTCCCACCTTGGCTCCCCCTCCCCCTTTCCCTGTTTTATTTTTCTCTGTTGGACTCATTGCTCCCTGACATATTATATAGTCTAATTATGTATCAGTTTCTTGCCTGCCTCCCCATGACAAGCCTGAAACCTCCGGAGGACAAGAATTCTTGCCTTTCTTGTTCTCTGCTTTGTCCCCACCCAGAGAACAGTGAAACTTCACGCATACCAGTTAGGTGAATGAACAAACGCTGGCTCCCACTGATGCAGATAGTGGTCAGGAAAGAAGGGGCACTCCCCCACGGTCTGAGTGGGAAGGGCCTTAAGGCTTACCGGCCAGACAAAAGTCAACTTCCAAGGTCGCACAGCTAACTGATGGAGGAGCAGCAACCAGCACCCAGGCCTCCCCTCCTGGGAGTGGCGGGGGCTGGGCTGCACTGCCCCGCAGAGCAGGTGAGAGCGCAGGCCCGAGCTCGGCTCCGACCAGACTCAAGCTCCAGCGCGGAGGCCCACCCAGCCGCACACCAGCAACCCTCTGCGGCGGCTTACTCACAGTCCTAAGCCTCAGCTTTCTTACTTCTCCGGGGGGGCTGACGGCGGCACCTCACGGCGGGAAAGCTTTTCTCCCCGTGTCTGACACATGGAAGTTTCTAGATAGTTCTAAAAAACCCAAAACACTGTCATTCCAGGTAAAAGGAGCGGCCAGACGAGTGTACTGAAGGCAGCCAGAGCCTTGCTAAGCCTCTGCTAAGAACAGAAATACCGAGAGTCATAGGAACAGAGCTGAGGAAGCCCCAGCCTCTGAGGACTGTGAGCTTTCTGAGGGCAAAACCCTTAGTTACCACGACGTCTTCAGGACAACCCCCATGTGGGGAGTGGCCAGGGGAGGCTGGGAAGCAGCGATTTCCACAGGCGCGTGGAAGACTGGCCATTCCCTGTGGCTTTTCACATTCAAACACACAACTGCCTGCCTGTCAACTCCCCTTGGATACCCAGGCATCTCAAACTTAACCCAGTGACATCAGATCCATTTTTTAAAAACGTTTGTGAATTGAGGTACAATTCACATAATATAAAACCATCTTACAGTGAACAATTCAGTCCCATTTAGCACATTCACAGTCCTGTGCAACCATCTCCTCTGTCTAGTTCCAAAACATTTCTGTCACCCCAAAAGAAAACCCTGTGACCATCGAGCAGCGCCTCTCCTCCTTCCCGGCAACCGCTGCTTTCTGTCTCTATGGACTTGCCTACTCGGGACATTTCATATCAAAGGGCTCACACACGCGCGACCGTGGAGGTCTGGCTGCTTTCACATAGCACGAGGACAGAGAAAGAGCCCACTGTGTGGACGGACCATGCTGTTTATCCACTCATCTGCCGGGGGATGCTGGGTTGTCCCCACTTTTGGCTGTTGTGAATCCCGCTGCTGTGAACACATGGGCACATGCATTTGCTGGATCTGTTGGTTTTGCCCCCAAATCACCACAACGCTGCTGCCCTACAGCTTCCCCATCTCATGATGGTGCCACCCAGATGCTCACACTGGAAACCCAGGAGCCAATCTTTGTCCTTTAAACCCTAACAGCCCCCTCTACGCCATACATCAGCCCTGTTCCAAATATGTCCTGAGCCCTCCTTGCACCGTCTCCACTGCATCAGCTCCAGCGGCTGCCACTACCTCTCCAGACCCTCTCTGGCCCCTTCATTCCAATCTCTCAACCTCTTGCTGCAGCCAGGTCACTTGATCTTAGCCAAAAGGGTGAGAAATGACAAGCCAGATCATCTTTCCAAACTGTGAGAATGCATTCCTCTCCCCGCAAAGAAAGACCACCTTGAAGTGGCTCCTATTGGCAACCATGATGCATTTAAACTCCACTTCGTAGACTGTAAGACCTTCATGATACGGCCCTGCTCACCCCTTCTCCTACTCCCTCTCTTGCCCACATTGCCGATGCTACAACCACGCTGGCCTTCTGTCCCTGGATTGTGCCAATCTCCTGCCCACCTGGGGCCCTCCGCACACCCCGTCCCTCCTTCCTGGAAAGTGGGGCATGACCGTAGCCACCTCTTCTCAAAATTCACGTGGCACCTTCTTCCAGTCACCTGGTAAATCAGCAACCCACTAACTCTGTCACTTTACCTCATTTTGTTTGAATCACAGTAATTACAAAACCTATAATTACCTTACTGCCCTCCACTGGAACACAAGCTCCGAGGGCAGCGCTGTCCGTCCTGTTCACCGCCCCGTCCAGCCCCTGGAAGAGCGTCTGCTCCAGTGAGATGCTCCAGGCACATCTGTCCCTGGAACGTCAGATGCCAGGAGTGTGAAGCCCCGGGCCTGGCTGGGTGGCACCAGGTGGTGGTAGCAAGGTGCCACCGCGGCCAGGTGGGTTAGACAGGGCCATGTCTACAAAGGAACAGTGTTTGCCATTTAATACCAGGTGATAGGTGGGGTTTCTGGCAGGAAGTCGTTCTTCGGGGACAACCCCTAGGACCCAGGACATCAACTCTTGTGGTGATGACTCACGGAAACGCAGCTCAGCCCAACAGCACTACACCCAAAGCCCTTCCCGTCCCGGACAGCACGAGCTGCCTTGACCATCTACACTCCAAGTCCAACCGGGGCACAGGGAAGAGGCAGGTTGGCCCCTGAGGTGCAGCCCGCTGAGCTGTCCCCGTCTGTCCACGTCTCCTCTGGGAGTTCGGAGAGTCCCAGTGCTCCTCCTGCCCTCTTGCCCTGGGCATCAGGCACCACTGTATGCCGGACAGCAGTGGGGACAGCACAGACTGGGCCTGCCCTGCTTTAGATTAGTCCCATCAGGTGAGATACCTCTCTCTCACAAAGATGGAGTGTGGGAAGTGAGGTGCAGGGGACAGAGAGGGCTGCGCCTGAACATAACAGGTGGGTCCACCTGGGTGACGCAGGGCCTTGGGACAAAGGGCTCAGGTGTGGTAAGTCACAATTTTTCGGGTATTCAGAACATGGTAGCCCCTACCCGCTGCTGCGCCGGAGGTCACCTTAGCTTAGCAGGCTGGGCCTGACTTTTCCCAGCAGTAAAGTGGTTAAGACAAGATATTTGTTTGCACCCCGAGTTGGAAATGTAACTGATGTTTCTGAAAAGGATTGAAATGCCAATCTGGATGTCTCAGGAGTGGAACTGTCACCGACAGCTGAACTGGGCTGCTGATTCTTGCTTTGTAAGAATAGTTGACTCTTGACAAACAGTGGTTTGCACTATGTGGGTAACATCTACAGTGTTTTGTGTCACGTAAGCCAACACTGACTTGGGTGCTGACAGATGGACAATTCATCTTGTAAATGATGATGTAAACTTGGGGGGTCACAAATACAGTATAGGACAGTGTGTCTTCTCTTCCTTATGACTTTTCTTAACATTTTCTTTGGATCACATCATACAGGCCTTGTGAGAACCGGCACCATGTCTTTTCCTGAGACCAGCTCTTATCCTGGTTGCGATTACCCTGAGCCCTCTCTCCTGCGTAATAAAAACATGGCTCTCTATGACCTGTTGTCCCCACTTCTGGCTCCCAGCTCCCGGAAGACTGCAGGTGCACTCCCTAGCATCCCAAAGAGGACTCCTGGTCACTCACATGGACCCGCCCCTTCTGTTGGGTGCAGCGCCCTCGGTCTCTCCAGTCTCCCTTCCCACACTGTCTGTATTTGGGGGCAGGGAGGGGGTCATGCCACCAGATTAGACAAATCTCAAGGAAGACTAATACCGGCTTCCTTGTCAGGCATGTTTATCAGGTCAATTGTCTTGTAAGATGTGAACGTGCTCCGACGTCAGGGCAGGACCTTCCCAACAAGTAAGGCTCCCTTTACTTGTTTGCTGTCGACATACTGCAAAGGACTGCACTCCAGCGAGCCTGGTCCAGAGGATAAAACGATTACCCAGTTTTCACTAAGTTAACCTTCACAACAAGAGAGCACTCAGAAACTCCTGGAAAGAGGCTGTGGGGTAAAGATACGCCCAGTGATGCGACCCAAGCAAACAATGAGAAAGAACAGAGGTGGCACTCGGCAAGTCTAAGTTTCACAAAGTTAAAACCACGATTCTCACTCAACACAGAGGAACGCGCGTCAGGCGGTGAAGCTGGTTCAAGCCTGTTTTGAGGAGCTGGGCTTTGGTTAATATTCCACAGGAAAACCAAAAGCCATCCCTCATTGTTTTTGCAGGGCGGGATGTATCAGCGCCTCCACCGGACGCGCGCAATCTGGGGCCCTGATGAACACTGGTACGTACAGTCCAGCAAGGGCTCGGCCCAAGGTCCTGCGGCCAGTCCTGGGGGCCCTGGTGCTCGGGGACGTCGCAGGACCCCCACTATCCGACGCGCTCGACCCCGGGTAAGGGCTTTTCCATGACGGGGTTAAAAACCGGCCAAGGGAGTTGACAAGCAGGCAGTTAAAGACGCCAGACTACCCCAAAGTGGACATATGCAGTGAGGACTCCCACCCACTGGCAGTACTGACGAGGAGTAACGCGTCTCCCCCGCGCGCTCGGGTACACGCGGCGGAAAGGGCGCAGGTGGGGACCCGCGCCCAGGTGCCCACTAGAGGCAGGGCCGCCTGCAGACCCCGCACGGCGCAGCCTGTCTGCAGGTGCTCCGGGTCGACCGTCCCGCGCGGAGAGCCCGGTATCCCGGGGGAGCACGGCCTCCGCCCGAGAGCCCACCCGGGAGACCACCCCGCGTCCCGCCGCCTCCGCACCTTTTCCGGGTGTGGGCGGGGCCCCGTCACATCCCGCGGAGCCCCGCCTTTCTCCCGGCGGCAAGCGCCCTCTCCCTCTCACGTGACCAGGAGTCCCCGCCCCCTCCGAGGCGTGGCTTCGGCGCACGCTCGTACGCATGGGCGCGCACGTGATGGCGTCATTTCCTGGCGGCGGCAGCGGCGCGGGGCCCTACTTCCGCTTTCCTCTGCGGCGCGCGTTCGGTTGTCGGCCCACTCGGGATCATGGCGGCTACGGCCACGATGGCGACCTCGGGCTCGGCGCGGAAGCGGCTGCTCAAAGAGGAAGATATGACCAAAGTGGAATTCGAGACCAGCGAGGAGGTGGACGTGACCCCCACGTTCGACACCATGGGCCTGCGGGAGGACCTGCTGCGCGGTATCTACGCTTACGGTCGGTGGGCGCGGGCCTCGGGGCGCTCGGGCTGGGGGCGCCCTCAGGGAGGGCGGGAGCCCGGTCCGGGGGTGGGTCCCGAGACTGGGGGTCTGGAGGCTCCAAAGGCCTGCGTCGCGGCTGGCGCCGAGTCGTGGGGCCGCTGACGGGCGACCCCCGCCCCCAGCACGCATCCCCGCCCCGCCTCTCTGTCGGCGGGTTCGGGTGTTGTCCTCCGGGCAGAGCGCCGTGCTGAGTCCCGAGAGGGCGCAGAGTCCTCCCTGCGTTTCGGGGTCATTGATTTAGAGGATAACTTTGTTGTTGTATCTGCTAGGTGCTAGGGACGTTCGTGGCTCTAGGCACTGGGCGCTAAGCAGTGAACCAGATGCCTGCCCTTAGGGAGCTTACATTTGGGGAAAAAATAATACTTAGTCAAGATTGCTTTAGGCAGTGGTAATAGTTTCAAAGAAAATAAAGCGGGATAATTGAAACTGGGGGAGCGGAGAAAGTTAGAACAGTAGAGCAAATAGGTAAGGGGGCTCCAAGAGGGGCTGACATTTGAGCCGAGATCTGGGCTGAGGAGCCCATTATAAGAAGATTATGGTAGAACTGGGCAGAGGGAGCAGCTAGTGCCAGGGCCTTGCAGCTCAGAGCTGGGTGCATTCCAGGAACGGAAAGAATCCGCCTGTCCTGGGAGCCCCGGGGTGAGTTTGGTGAGGGAGGCAGGACCAGATCTTGAAAAGCATAGTGTGGGGTGATAAAGAGTTTGAATTTCATTTCTAAGTGCAGTGGGCGCCTTTGGAGAGTTTTAATCAGGGAAGTGACAGGATCAATTTACAGTTACAGAGGTTGTCCTGGGTGCCTGTGGATATGCGGGGGAGGTGAGGCAGGAGAGGAAGCAGGGAGACGTTTGGAGGTTTTTGCTCCAGTCCAAGGGAGAGACGATGGTATTGTGGAGATAGAGTGCTAACGGGGTTTGCTGACAGGTTGAATGTGAGCAGCAGGGGAAAGAGGATTCATGTGATTCCCAGGTGTGTGAGTAATCGAGTGGGTGATGCTGCCCTCTGCTCAGGCGGGGAACTTGAGGGACCTGTGAGCCATCAAGTTGGAGATGTCAGGATGTCTGTCTAAGTTGGGAGCCTGGAAAGAGGTGGGGTTGGGGACGCGGATGGGAGTGATCAGCATCAGTGCTTAATGCCTGGGGCTGGGTCATCTTTTCTCCAACTGTCCTTGATGTCGAGACAGTTTAGCAAAGAGAAGTTGCTGAGGGAACGGGAGATGCCGTGTAGTGAGGCTGACAGCTCTACCTACCTTTTAGCATCCAAGGCATCCTTGCCCTAAAACACTCTTTTAGTTTCCCATGCGTGTGCTGGGTCATCATGAGGGGTTTAAATCATCCGTTATATTTGTTATTATGTTATTTGTACATAAAGTTTTGTTTGTTTACTTGGAAAACAGAGGGATGGTGGTGTAGTTTCATGGAGCTGCATCAAGGCAGGAGGGAGTATAACCAAGAGCACTAGATTAAGTCGGGGAACCACCTGCAGACTTAATGCTGACAGGGAGTGGTGACTACAGCACTGAAGGGTTTGTTTTCCTTTCTTCTAACTTAAAAAGTAATGAAAAAAAGCCTCAGCAACAACAAACCCAGTGCAGGTTATTGTAATACAGTCAAACAGTACAGAAATAATTGGAGAAAAATATGAGCCTCCCTCACGACATTCTCCAGGGGTAACCACCATTAACATTTTTTTGACCTAACTAGGGTTTCTATGTTTTGCAACAATGTTCCTTTTATAGAGATTTTTGTAGGGATAAGGTCACATGTTAGCATAAAAATCCCCTTCAGCCTACCTCATTCAGCTGCTGTTTTTTTTTTGTAATTGAAGTGCAGTTGATTTACAATGTTGAGTTAGTTTCTGGTGTAAAGCAGTGATTCAGTTACGCATATATACATGTTCCTTTTCACATTCTTTTTCATCATAGGTTATTACAAGATATTGACTGTAGTTCCCTGTTTTATATAGAAGCACCTTGTTATTTATCTATTTTATATATAGTAGTTAGTATCTGCAAATCCTGAGCCCCCAACTTATCCCTCTTCCCTGCCTCCCCGCCACTGTAACCATAAGTTTGTTTTCTATGTCTGTGAGTCTGTTTCTATTTTGTAAATAAGTTCATTTGTGCCATTTTTTTTAGATTCCACATCAGCAGCTGTTTCTTGAGAGCTTAATGTATGTTGCACGTTGGGTTAGGGGGCGGTGGGGGACTTTAAAAAGATGGCATCCTTGCCCCAAGGAGCTCCAGTGTATGGTTGTCAGCATGCTGTCCTAGTGGTTAGAGCTCGTTTTTTGTTTTAATTTACAGGTTTTGAAAAACCATCAGCAATCCAGCAGCGAGCTATTAAGCAGATAATTAAAGGGAGAGATGTCATCGCACAGTAAGTGTTCATGCAGAGCGGAAGTCAGATGCTAGTTAGCACAGCAGCGTTCAGCAAAGTCCCGGGCTGTGGGACGGCCGCCTTCCCCAGTCCCTCACCGCTTGCCTTGACTTCAGCCATTGGCTGTCTGTTTTTATTTTTGTGTCCTGAATTCTAAAACACTTTGTTTTTTTAGCCAGCTTTACTTATCTATCATTTGGCATATGGAATTGTGTATAATACTGTTTTAATAGCTTTACTCCTGATTTACCTAATTTTTTAAAAAGTTTTATTTTTTATTGAAGTGTAGATAATTTACAGTGTTAGTTTCAGGTGTACAGCAAAGCAGTTAAGTTATACATATATGTGTATTTTTTCAAGATTCTTTTCCATTATAACTTATTACAAAAAACTGAATATAGTTCCTTGTGCTATACAATAGGTCCTGGTTGTTTTATCTGTTTTTATATATAGTGATGTGTATGTGTTAATCCCAAACTCCTAATTTATCCCTCCCACCATGGCCTAATTTTTAGACTCATTTACAAAAAAATAAGTTGGAAATCGTAGAAAAGAATTATATAAATTATATATAAACACCCACTGAAGTTACAGATTCTGCAGCTCCATTACCCCTTAATGCAAAGGCCACCTTTATGATCCATATCACATTATCACATGGTGACACTGTGCCTGAGTCCCAGCCCTTTGCAGATAAGATGGTGGGGAGGGGGTTGGGGGAAGCTGCCCAGGTGCTCTGCCCGCCGCCCGCCCGCCCGCAATGCTGGGGCAGGAGCAGGGCGGCAGCCCCTCATTCTAAGTCCTGTTTATCTGTTTTCTTTACTAGGTCTCAGTCTGGCACAGGCAAAACGGCCACCTTCAGTATTTCTGTCCTCCAGTGTTTGGACATTCAGGTAATCTGCTGCTTTTACACCTCTTTCATCTGAGGACATGCTTCTTGTAGCTCTGTGACTGCAGGATTCAAGTTCTTGAGCATCTCTAGTTGTACTGACTCAACAAATTTTTTTAAGAATCTTAATTGCACATGAGTATCTGAGCTAATATCCTGTCATAAATTCCTTTTTACTTAAACTAGGAGATTCTTTTAACTAGTGGAAATTCTTGTCTGCAAACAAGAATCCTGACCAGTATACCCCATTATTGCTGGATTTGCGGTTTAAGTAATATTCAGGTTTGCTTATCTGAGATCAGATGTGTGGTTAACGTGAGATAATATTCAAAGTAGATCTGAGACTGAGTTAGTGCTGTCTACCTTGAAAATACTGAGATTCTCTATTTTCTGATAAATACCAGGTTCGTGAAACCCAAGCGTTGATCTTGGCTCCAACGAGAGAGTTGGCGGTGCAGATCCAGAAGGTGAGACAGTTAAAGATGGTAGTGTTGTATTTGCAAGTACAGCTGACCCTTGAACGATGTGGGTTTCAACTGCATGGATCCACTTATATGCAGGTTTTGTTTTTAAATGAGTACACACTACAGCACTACGTGATCCACAGTTGGTGGGATCCGAGGGTGGGGAGGGCCAACTGTAAAGTTTAAGCAGATTTCTGACTGAGCCAGGTTGAGGGGTGTGTCTGGAGTAGGTAGCTGGCGTCCCCACCTGCCCTACCTCTCCCTGACCCCTTTTCAAGCCAACTGATTGACTTAATCTAATCCTGTTTCTCTGTTCTGTTAGTCTTTTTTTCCTGATTCCTAACATTTTGCCATAAAACACATATTATATGAGTTGCTGGTTTGTATTTTTAGTGTTGCTTGTTTTATTTTAGTAGTTTTTTGCAATCTTAGAGTTAAAAATAATTTTTTCAACAAAAAAATTACCTTAATAAAAATAATTGTAACTATTTCGTACTTATAGTCTAAACAATTTGGAGATGTGTATGTTAGGATGTTAATATTGTCTCTGGGTAGATAGGATTATGGATTATATGTATTTTTCTGTAATTAATGTATGTTGCTTTGTAATAAGAAACCAGTAAAACTGATTTCATTTGGTGTAGAAAAGGGGGGGGCAGGAGGCTTGAGCTCTGCAGGCTTGTGATAGAAACAATGGCATAAGTAACAGCTGCCGGTCATCTTAAATTGAAATCGAAATGATCTTCATTTTTGGGACACACAGCTGCTTCTGACTTTGTAGTGGTCTTGGGGCAGACCTTGGACATGAACCTGTGTTTTGTTCAGGGCCTGCTCGCTCTGGGTGACTACATGAACGTCCAGTGCCACGCCTGCATTGGGGGCACCAACGTCGGGGAGGACATCAGGAAGCTGGACTACGGCCAGCACGTGGTCGCCGGCACGCCCGGGCGCGTCTTTGGTAATTGCTTTTGTCCATACTGAGTGTGCTGCAGGTAGCATCTGTGAGAAGTGCTTAAACCGCACAGGTCAGTCTTCAGTTTGATGTGCTGCATGGCGGATTTTTGCACTTGAGTAACTTGTAAGAAGTGGAGGGAGGGTCCCAGAAATGCTATGAAAACCGGTTGAAATGGTTCCTCAAAGCTTGAAGTGTAATTATTTAAAAATCTAATTTTGCAGATATGATTCGCCGCAGAAGCTTGAGGACACGTGCTATCAAGATGTTGGTTTTGGATGAGGCTGATGAAATGCTGAATAAAGGTATGAGTAGCAGAGGAATTAGCTTTCTCGTGACGTAAGTTCTTAACTTCTCAGTGCAAAACTGGAACGGGCTGCAGTGTGTCAGCAGCATGTTGGAGAAGAGTCGTGCCTTGGATGCGCTGACGAACATAAAACTCACACTTTGATCTTTTTATGGTGGTAGTTTGTAAGCCTGATGACAACCAGAACTGCAGCGTTTCAGGCGGACCGAGGGGCTTTGCTCCCATGGGGGGCTCTGCACGGGTGGCCGAGGCGCGCGGCTGGGATGTGCGGAGGGGCCTGCGGCTTCGCGCGGGCGGGGTTCTGGGGTGTGATGCTCCATGATTTATTTCACAAGTTGTTTTGTTGGTTGTCCAGGTGGTTTTTACCCTTGTCAGTTACTTTTTAAGGTAAATGTTTAGAATTGGGATGTATCGTTTAGGCTTTTCATGTATTTCTACCAAAATGTATGAGGACCCGAAAGTGATAGCAGTTGTGCTCTTAGGGCAGCACCTGGGAAATGCGTAGCGACAGCTGTCACCTCGTTCTGCTTGTGAAACAGCTGTGGGCAGAGCCCAGCAGTGTCTTCCCGCCTCCCCTCCCTGCACACCCCTCCGGTCTCACCTCCACACCAGGGGGTCAGTGGGCCATCTCCGTAGACGCTGGGGTCACCTGGCGTGAAGAGAGTATCCTGCTTCCCGGGAGTCACCAATAACCCCGGGGGTTCTTCCCAGGTGGTTCTGTCAGGAACTTGAGGGCAATGCTGTCCTGTGGAGCTGCCCTCCAGCCCACCTCTGTCTGGGCCCTTTATCCCGAGGCCCTGCTCTCGAGCTAAGTTGAAGGCATGGTTTCTGCAGAGCACTCGAGTGGTTCCCCGTATCCCTTCGGCAGCACTTGTCAAATAAGGCCTGCAGGCCAGGAGTATCTGTGTCAGCTGGGAGCCTGGTAAGAACGCAGCTTCTGGCTTCATCTGCAGTCCAGACCTCGCAGCCGGCCACCTGCCCCACACTCACAACTCACCTTCTAACCCTGTCCTGCCAGGTCCTGCTTGCCAGCGGGTTTTATTCAGCCTGGACCATGTGAAATAATGTACACTTGTTGCATTATTTAACTGGGAGGTTTTTAAATTAAGGTACAGTTGACATGTAACATTATTTTCAGGCGTCCAACATAATGATTCGATATCTGTGGGAGATTTGTTTTTAATTAGAGATTTTTTGGTGAAAATGCAGATCTCTGGATTTACTTAAAATGTGGCAGATGTGGCCACAGCGGATGCAGATCTTTGCAGGGCAGCAGCAGCTGGAACTGAGTCACGGCCGCCTGCAGGGGTCCGAGCTTGTGGGCCACTCGGGCTAGGGTTGCTCTTGCTTCTAACAGGCGGCATCCAGGACTCTTGGGTGGGCTGTGATCCCCAGAGCACACCAGGGAGAGGAGAGGGGAATGCGAGAATTTGGATCACCTCTGTAGGAAGGTTCCTTGTGAAATCTTGCACCTTACAGCCAGTGCTGCAGCTAGTTCTGTGTGAACAGGTGATGTGCCACTTCTGGTTCAAAGAAAAAGGCCCCTGCGTGTCCCCTTCCTCACCCCAGGTTTCAAAGAGCAGATCTACGACGTGTACAGGTACCTGCCCCCAGCCACGCAGGTGGTGCTCATCAGCGCCACGCTGCCGCACGAGATCCTGGAGATGACCAACAAGTTTATGACTGACCCCATCCGCATCTTGGTGAAACGGTGAGGACGCCCCGCTTCACAGCTGGGAGCGAAACCAGCACAGTGGTGTTTGGGTTTTAAAAATGCAGAAATTCTTTCTAATTCTCTCTTTCAAAAAGCCAGCTTTTCTACTTTCTCCTTTGATCCAGTAATTCCAGATTTTAAAATTTGCTCCTAGTATTTACTTTCACTGAGATTATTTATCATTGGGAGTAAAATACACTGTTGAAGAGCTGAACATTTTGTTTAGAACCGTATACAAGGTGGACTAATTGTTAAAAGTCCAGACTGATCCAGAGCTTGGGCCCGTGCGGTGGGGGGGGGGGGGCAGGGGCTTCATGGCCAGGCTCCCGAGCCGCACACGCCCTCGCGTCTGGGTTGGAAGGAGCTGACAGGGTTGTCTTTGTCCTCCAGTGACGAGTTGACTCTAGAAGGCATCAAGCAGTTTTTTGTTGCTGTGGAGAGAGAGGAGTGGAAGTTCGACACCCTGTGTGACCTCTATGACACGCTGACCATCACCCAGGCCGTCATCTTCTGTAACACCAAGAGGAAGGTGCGTGGCCGTCCCAGCTCTAACGTTCTTGTGGCCAAAACGAAGACAGGTTCTCGCAGAACTTAGGTCAGGCGGTTTCTGTTGGGGCCCAGGAGTGCGCACTTCAGGCTCTGGGTACACGGTCTCTGCAGCGGCCGCTTGGGTCTGCCTTTGAGCTCAAAGTTGCCATGGACGATGGGTGGACAAGTGACCATGTCCTGGGAAAGTGTGTGCAGTACTGATCTGGGCCCGCGACTGAGGGCTCCGGGTCACTGGTTCAGGTGGGACCCAGGTCTGGGTTCTGTGCTTCCAGGTGATGCTGACGGCAGGCAGAGCTGAGAACCCTGGCAGCTCTCCTTGGAAAAGGAAGAGGAGTTGACTCACATTAAAAAAAGATTCAAATCTAACTTTCAAATGAGAACAGTGACATACTGTCTTTTTTTTTTTTTTTTGAGAATTTTTGCCCCAAGATTTGCTGGGTAAAATTAAGTTAAGTTCGTAAGTAATCTTAAGACGGTTAGTCTGAGTGTTGAGAGCACTTGCTTTATGAGTACCCATATCGGTTTTGCAAATAATTGATGTGAACTCCTGAGCACAGTCTCTGGTTTGGTTCACGAGCTCACAGCAGCGTCTGCTGATTTGATCCGTAGGTTGACTGGCTGACAGAGAAGATGAGGGAAGCCAACTTCACCGTGTCGTCCATGCACGGGGACATGCCCCAGAAGGAGCGGGAATCCATCATGAAGGAGTTCCGGTCGGGCGCCAGGTGGGCCGGCTGCACGCTCTGCGCAAGTGCCGCTGGCCAGCGCGTGCGGGGCATCCCCGAGTCTCCCCCCCGCGCCCCCCCCCCGGCAGCTGAGCTCAGGGCGTCAGGCAGATGGCCCCCCCTGGTGTGACAGGTTAGGCTGGGGTGAGACCTAGCCTTAACTAGATAGGTCGGTTGCTGCATTTAGAAGTGTATTTCTCTGTTTCCAAATAAATGGGGATTTTCTACTTCTCTTTTTGTATTGGTTTTAGCTTAATCCCGCTGTGGCTGGAGAGCAGTCTTTGAGTGATTTCACCCTGTCAGCGTGTTCAGACTTTCCTGTGGCCCAGCACTGGCTCAGTTTATAGATGTTCCCTGAGCAGCACTGGCGCCCTGCGCCAGGCTGTGCCTTTTGGATTTCAGTTGCTAAACGGTGTTGATCAGATCTTCTGCATCCTTGCCTTTTTTCCTTATCTCTGTTTCATCAGTGTTGAGGGTGCTGTCTTCCTCGTGGGGGTTCTGACCGTTCTTGCTTTGTGTGTCCTGAGACTGCGTGCATACGAGGTTAGAATGACTGGATTTCTGGGGACTTGGCTGTCCCTGTGGATGTGCCTGCCCTTACCTCCTAATGCTGTGTCCTGAGTCCTGCTGTGTCTGGCGCAGCCACGCCAGCTTTCTCCCTTCACATCTGGTTTGTAGACTCAAGCTTTAGATGGATTTCACACAAGCAGCAGCATATAGTTGGGTTTTGTTTTTCTTTTAATCATGGTGTGTGTATTGTTGGAGTCAGTCTGATAGTGTTTTGTTGAAGATTTTTGCATCTACATTCATAAGTGATTTTGGCCTGTAATTTTCTTCTTTTGTGATATTTTTGTCTGGTTTTGGTATCAGGATGATTGATGGTGGCCTCACAGAATGATTTCAGAAGTGTTCCTTCCTCTGCACTTTTTTGGAATAGTTTCAGAAGGATAGGTGTTAACTCTTCTGTAAATATTTGGTAGAATTCGCCTGTGAAGCCGTCTGGTCCTGGACTTTGTTGGCAGGTTTTAAGTTACCGATTTAGTTTCAGTTGGTCTGTTCATATTTTCTGTTTCTTCTGGTTCATTCTTGGGAGGTTGTACTTTTCTAAGAAGTTGTCCGTTCCTTCTAGGTTGCTGTAAGAGTCTCTCATGGTCCTTTGACTTTCTGCAGTGTCAGCTGTAGCTTCTCTCTCGTTCCTGATTTTATTGATTTGGACCCTCTCGCTTGTTTTCTTCGTGAGTCTGGCTAAAGGTTTATCAATGTTGTTTAGCTTTTCAAGGAATCAGCTTTTAGTTTCATTCATCTTTTCTGGGGGTTTTTGTCTCTATTTCATTCTGCTCTGATCTTTATTTCTTTCTTTCTTTAATTAACTTTTGGAGTTTGTTCTTCCTCCAGCTGCTTTAGGAGCAAGGTGAGGTGGTTTGAGATTGTTCTTGTTTCCTGAGGTGGGAGTGCGGGGAGTTGCAGTTCTAATTTGAAGACACTATAAACACTGCATGGAAATCAGTGAGGCTGTTGTACTTGAGTTTTTTGCTGGGCAGAAGTAAAATGTCCTTTCCAGTTACTGGCATGGGACGGGCTCTAAACAAATTTAGTGTAATAGACTAAATGCCTTTTTTCCTTTTTTTTTTTTTTAAATCACACATGACCCAAGTAAATACGTGTACCAAATGCACCTGCCACGCGGCTCGCTTTCCAGTGTGTCCCTGATGCTCCGGGCTGCAGAGGGGCCGGGGAGGGGCCGGGCGCGCCAGCGGCCTTCTTGCCCTTGGCGCCGAGGGCACCGCCTCAGATGCCTTTCTTTCTGCAGCCGCGTGCTCATTTCCACGGACGTGTGGGCGCGGGGGCTGGACGTGCCCCAGGTGTCGCTCATCATCAACTACGACCTGCCCAACAACAGGGAGCTGTACATCCACAGGTGCGCGCGCGGCACCCCGGGCCCCGCGTGCTGCCCCGCCGCCCACGCTCAGCGCCCCCACCCGTGCCGCGCCGCCCCCCCCCCGGCCCCCACGCGCCGCCCTAACACCCCTCGGGCCCTGCACGCTGCCCCGCCGCCCCCGCCGCGCGCCTCCCCGTGCCGCCCACGCCCAGCACCCCCACCCGTGCCGCGCTCCCCCCCAGCCCCCACGCGCCGCCCCCAACACCCCCCGGGCCCCGCGCGCTGCCCAGTGTCCTGCCGTGCGCTAAGGCAACCTGGCTCTATCTCGTGTCTCCCAGAATCGGGCGCTCAGGGCGCTACGGCCGGAAGGGCGTGGCCATCAACTTCGTGAAGAACGACGACATCCGCATCCTCAGGGACATCGAGCAGTACTACTCCACCCAGATCGACGAGATGCCCATGAACGGTGAGCGGGGCGGCCCGCCCTGGAGGGGGCTCGCCGCTTCCTAGCGCGGGCCGCTAGAGGCTCTCCCCGTTTTTCCCCCTTCTGCTTTGTTTTAGGGAGTCTTTCCTGAACCTTTAGTTAAACTTGCACATTTTCATTTTGTTTGCATTGCTCCTGACTGTCTATCTTTCTTCACTTTCAGTTGCTGATCTCATATGAAGAATTTGCACACCGGAGGCTGTCCACCTCTTTTGTACTCAATTTGGAAAACAATGGGGTTTATGTGAACTCTCAAAGCTCCCCCAGGACAGGGTCTGGGGATCCTGCCATCTTTTCTTACCCACGTGTAAATAATGCATTGCTCGAAATGAGTCTTTTTCATTAAACATTGGAAAGTTTTCCCATAAACTCTATATTGTATTTCTTAAGGTGCCCCCAGCTTTTCCAGTGACCTCCTGTACGGTGCTGGGCGGTCGCCTCACTCTGTCTTCTGATCTGTGAGGTGGTGACGTGGAAGTGGTAAATTGCCTGCTTCTCCAGACTTCCCAGGTTGACACCCGATCCCATTTCTTAGGGATGGCCGGTCGGGGCCAGCAGGGGAATCGGGGGTGGGGAAGTTGAGACCATAAATGCTTGTCCCCAGGTTGGCCTTGGGTCTGTGTGTCTGGGTGCAGAGGGGCAAGATAGCCCTGTGCAGTAAGCCCTAGGGAGGAAGGATTTTCCAGTCTGGCTTCTGGGTTAATGAGCCCACCGGTCAGGGCCGAGGAGGTTTCACACACACGGTACCATCGGTGACTCGGGGACGGGCCAGCAGGAAACGAGCCAAGAGGTAAGACCCCTGAGCACTTGACCTAACTCGGGAGCTGTCGAGTAGGGTTACAGAGAAGTGCAGATGTCCATAGAGGTGTGTGTCCTCAGTGGTGGTTCAGGAGTGGTGTGTGATCACCAGAGGTGGAATAACCATTAACCTTGACCACTGGCAAGAGTGGGAGTGTGGTGGGGGCCTCAAGCAGCCTGGCCCTTGGGCAGTAGGAGCGACTGGACGTTACTTCCCTTTGAGGGAGTTAACTCTGCCGTGGGCAGTAGTCTGGAGTGTAGACTGCACAAGTGAAAGATGTGAGTGCCCGTGATGATTATTTGGCAGTAAAAAGGGAGGCAGTGCTGGCTCACGCTAGGGTGCATGAACCTTGAAAATACACGACGTGAAAGAAGCCAGTCACAAAAGATCACATGTTGTGTGCTTCCGTTTCTGTGAAATGTCCCAAGTGGGTAAATCCCTAGAGACAGGCAGATGCTTGGCTTTCTGGGGGCTGAGAGGTGGAAGTGGGGAGTGACTGCTAGTGGGCAAAGGGTTTCTCTGGGGGCCATGAAGATGTTCTGGAACTAGACAGCGGTTAACAGCCACACGTTCTGTGGATGTTCGAGAAAGTACTGTGCCTGTTAAAGTGGTAAGTTGTGTGCTGAGTGACCCGTATCGGTTGCAGATCAGGTGAGGAATCAACACTTCTCTAAGGTGGTTATACTCAGAAGCAAAAAGGGCATGAGTGTGGGGGTTGGGGGGACACTAGGCAGAGGATACAGCCAGCCACAGGAACAGGTGGACCCCACCCCTCCACACCCGGACGCTGCCTGCCACAGCTGGCCTGAGCCCGGGACCAGGTTCCCCCCCGGAGCCGCCAGAGAGGAAGCTGCCCAGCTGCCTCCTGACTTCAGCCCAGTTGAGAGCAGGTCAGAACCGCGAGAACAAACCTCGTTTTAAGCTGCCGGGACTGTTGTTCCATTGCTACCATAACAAGTTACCACAGTGTATTTTATAACCAGTGATGAGATGAATAAATGCAAGTAAAAAGTCGCCAAAACACCTGAACAGACACCAGAGATTCTGGGCGACGTGAGTCCATGACAAGAACCCCGACACACCCCTCACTAGGGCTGCGTCAGAGCCGCGAGATCCGCCGCCCCTGGGTCGGCTGAAGGTGCAGCAACCACACGGAGTGACGCGGGGCTGGTGGGCGCAGAGCGGGCCAGCCGCTGCGGTAGACGGCTCAGCAGCTTCTTAAAACATTAACCACCACCCGCCCCTTCCTTACCACCCCTGGTATTTGCTCAAGAGAAATAAAAGCGTGTCCATTCAGAGACTGCTTACCACATCTTTATTCACAGTAGCCAGAAACTGCAAACAATCTTAACGTCTGTTAAAATTCTCCATGCGGTGGAAAGCTGTTGGGCAGTGAAAAAGCACACACAACGTGGATGAATCTCTGAGTAATGTTAGACAAAACGTGTATGCTATGCGACTCCATTTATACAAAATTCCAGAAAACATAAACTATGCTGACCAAGTGGTTGCCTGGGGAAGGGGGTGGGAGGTAGCTTTATCCACACGGTCCTTGGGGTGGGGGGCCCATCTCCCACTGTGCCTGTGGCACCAGGCCCAGCTGTGTCCTCGAGTCACCTTAGGCCGGGTGACATGGGGGTGTGCGGTGATGTGGGCGCACAATGATGCTGCTTTGAGAGCACAGCGCAGCACTCGCCCACCCGGGCAAGTCCAGGGCCCACCGAGGCTGGAGGGGCTGTTGCTGTGTCAGTCTGGAGACACAGCCTCCCTACCCCGAATCCCAGAAGGACCAGCAGAAGCTTCAGCAGAAGCATCGCAGATGCCCCTTTTACTAAAAACAATTGCACTTTAGATGAAGGGTGTCCCAAACCCTGTGAGTTCTGCCGAGTCCCCAGGCCCCTCCTCAGACTGGAGGACAGCCCCACCTGTGTGGGGCAGCGGCCCCAGGTCTGCTTCCATCAGGTCAGGGCAGCAGTAGAGCCGCCCGTGGTGGGACCCTGGGGTGCAGGTACCACGCATCCCAAGCACCACCTCTGTGCCACGGGCAGGCAGCGGTGGCTGGCGGTGCACACGTCACAGTGACAGGCCCCGCCCGGAGAGGCAAACCTTCCAGTGCAGCATTCCAAACGGCACCTTCGGGGCCCTGTGCCGACTGGGATCTATGCAAACAACTCAGACGAGCCTCTGGCCCAGAGCCGGGGAAGCAGACTCACAAGCAGGTTCGGGTGTTCAGGGAAGTCAGCGCCATGTGACACTAGGCCCTCACACGGCTGACCGAGGGCACGCAGTGCTGAGCCGCTGGGAAGTCTAAGGGACCACACACCACTGGGCCCTGAGTTAAGACCAACTGATGAGAAACTGCTTTCCCATCATCAGTGAGACAGGGATGTCCAGGGTCTGGGGAAGAGAAACAGAAGAAAACTTGGTCACTAAACACTTGGCAACAGAGGTGAGGCAGACAGGAGTCTGGACATGGGTGGGTGGTGGACACGGGGCCTTCCCGGCCCTGTAAGCTGCTCAGTGTGTTTCCCCCCAGCGCCCTGGGCAGTGGCTGCCTTAGTTTGCTTTGGAAGTTAGCTGAGCTGCCCTTTACCCAGTGGCGGACACTGGACACGGGCAGAGGAAAGATACGGGCAGAGTACGAGGAAGCCGATCTTCCTGCTCCTCCCCCGAGGAGCCAGTTCCTTTCCGCCCCCTGTGAGGCCTGAGTGTCCTCCCCTTTCTGGACAGTGAGTCCTGTGATGCCAGCTCAACGGGCACCTCCTGCCCCCTCACGCACCCCCTGGGGACAGGCCCTCTGGCCCCAGATGTGGGCCCTCTTGCCTCAGTGTCAGGGCTGTAGGTGAAGTTAGAGACAGGAACGCCGTTGCAGAGGACCTGCTGGGGGGCCATGGCCACCCCAAGGACGATCACCTTCCTCAGCTGCAGGCTGGCCCCCTCGCTGCTCACACG
The DNA here is from genome assembly GCF_036321535.1 of Camelus dromedarius. Lineage (NCBI taxonomy): Eukaryota > Metazoa > Chordata > Mammalia > Artiodactyla > Camelidae > Camelus > Camelus dromedarius. The sequence goes on from NC_087451.1 coordinate 28,895,557, forward strand.
CACCAACTGGTTCACGACAGTGTTCTAGACGGAGCAGAGACAGAAACAGAACACGGTCTGTGAGCACACGGCCTGGGGCAGGGAGCCCCACCGGTGGGACAGGGAGCCCCGCGGGGCCAGCGCTGCTGGACAGCAGACAGGGAGGGCAGCTCAGCAGCACGCCCACGCAGACAAAGCCCGGGCCACTGGCGCAGTGCGAGGGGCTTGGCCGAAGCGCTCAGTCCATGAGCCCCTCTCCCCGCCAGTTGGGCTGACCCAGGGACAGGGGTCCACCCCGGGACCCCAGGCCAGCGCCCCTCACCAAATCTGGATGGTCACCCCACGATGGCCCCCAGCCTAGGCGGGCCCCAGAACTCACGTTTCCAGCCAGAAAGATGACCTGCGTGTAAGCCCCGCGCTCCAGCACCCCCAGGCTCTCCCCGTCGTCCCAGAACAGCTCCCCTCGGGCCTCCCCGCTCGGGGTCAGTGCCACGGCCAAGGCCATGGGCTGTTTGCGGGACTCTGTGGTTGTGAGGCCTGGGCCCTGGAGGAGATGGCCCATGTCACTGTCCCCAGCCTGGTGGAGGCCCCCAGACCCAGGTGTGGGGAGCACTGGGCTGTGACAGCGTCGTGTGGCAAGAAACCAGGATCCACAGGACAGCCTACAGCCGAGCAGCCTGGATGCCTGTGGTGACCACCCTGGCCCAGGTGGATCCCTCAGAGGACATAAGAGGCCCACAGAGGCTTGCTGACGGACTGTTTTCTGAGAATGGCCAGTGAAGCTGGCCTCCCTTCTGCCCACCCCAGCAGATATATCTGGCCTGGTTCATCCTCAACCCTCAGAACTATCATCTCTGCTTGGGGGCCTGAGGGTGGACTCCCAATTGAACAGAGGCACATGGGGGTCCCAGCAGCTCCAGTGCTGGACAGATGGGCTTGGGGGCCCGGCCCAGGTACCTGCATGGGGATGATGTGACCGGCCCGGACGTGGAGGTTGATGGTGTCCAGTGGGGCGGGTAGCATCACCCACTGCCCCTCACTGTGGATGATGGATGTTAGGGGTGCAGCGGGCGGAAGTGGATGGCTGCCAAAGGCCTGAACTGGCACCTGGAGGGTTTGTCATGTCACAAAGGGTCCTGGGCAGTGCCAAGACCCTGCGCTGTTGTCGAGAGCCAAGGGTGGAGACCTGGCCACGCAGTGGGGACAGTGTGAGAGGCCTGAGATACAGCATGAGACACAGCACCAGGGCTCCAGTGGGGCAGGTCAGAGGACACAGGGAGGGGCAGGAGTTTGAGGGCATGAGAACTAGAGTCCAGGCTCAGCTAGGCAGCAAGTCAGCTTAGCCTCAGTTTCCCCATCTGAGAAATGGGTTCCTCCAAGGACCGCAGGGATGATGCTGGTGGAGCACCCAGGGGAGGCCCACGTGTAACCAGGCGGGACTCGACAAACGTGTGCCTTTTTCACCATCTGGCCCACACCAACAGAGCCAGAAGGAGGGCTCCCTCGGGCTCCCCAGTCCTCCCTGATTTCAGGGGCCCAAGACTCACCATCTGCAGGTCATACCACGTGCCTCGGGGGAAGTAGCCAGTGACCTCAACCTTCCCGGCCTCGAGGACTGGAGTGATGAGCAGAGCCTCCCCCCACAGGAGCTGGTGGTCCACGGTCCAGGTGCGGGGGTCTCTGGGGAACCTTCAAGCAGGAGGGACCAAGGCAAGGGGGAGGCTAGTGACCTCTGAGGTCAGTGGGCTCAAAAGGTCCGAGGGGACTCGGAAAGGAACCAGGGGACCCGGGGTTACATGCGGCAGAGCTGGTTCTGGCTGACTGAAGTCAAGGCAGAAGCCGAGAGCGACCCCGCCCGGGCCCGGCGTTCTGGCGCGATGCACTCACACCTGCCGTCTGCAAGCTGTGTCCTTGCCCATGTGTCTGCTTGGCTCTTAATATTGCTTTTACCCCTGGTCTGAGGTTCTGGGCATTTAGGGGGCGTGAGCACCACTTCATTGACAACGTTTTCTCCCTTTCATTCCCCTTGGCAACCTACGTTCAGAGCGGTTTTAATACTTTTCTGTTTATGTTCGGAGAAGTGTCACTTTTTTCCCCCTAAGTTACACCTCCTTCCCTTTGTTTTTTGCTTTTGACGCTTAGAAAGCCCTCTCCTGCCAGAGCATAGAGAAGCACTCACTTCTGTTTTCCTGTGGCATTCTCTCCAGCTTAATTTTTGACATTTAATTACTTAATCCATCTGGAATTTATGTTTGTGCCGTGTGAGGGGAAAAATAAATTGATTTTTGCAAACAGCTAACTAATGACCTTACTACTGGAGAATCCTTAAGCCAATGATCTGAGGTGCCACTTGACGGCCGGTACAGTACTTCTTAGGTATATGACGTCCTATTGGGGGCGTCTACTGGATTCTTCTGTGGTCTTGTTCTCTTAAGCCCCAAATGGACTCAATCATGGGAGTCTGCAAGTTGCTTGACCGTCTGGTAGGCCTGGTCTGTACTCAGTGTGCCTCAGCCTAGGTTTTCTTTATGGAGTGCCCCAAGTCGGGCTGGAATCTAAGGGGTGGGGACTGGGGGTGCAGTGGGCACCCCAGGGAGAGGGCCCAGGTTTTGCTTCAACCTCCTCCCTCTCTTGGTGCCTGGTACACCCCCTGTGGCAGGACGGCCACCCTGGGGTCAGGGGGCCCAAGGTTATTGCTCCCAACCCAGACACTCACTCCAGGAAGAGGGGCCGAGCCACGGTCTCGCCCCTGACGTGGGCCCCGTGGAACAGCGTGTAGAGGTGGGGCAGGAGCGCGTAGCGCAGGCCCAAGGCCTTCCTCATGGCTTGCTGCGCCGTCTCGCTGAACCTGTACGGCTCCTGCGGCTGCAGCGGTGGGTGGAGGGAGCAGAGGAAACACCTAGGATCTGGGGTCCAGGACCCTGAGGTCCCCCCACCCTGGAGACCGGGCACTTTTGGGCCTGTGTCAGGCTGGCTGGCACAGAAAGTGGGCGTTTCACAGAGCACGGCCCGTGCCCTACCAGGCTGCTGAGGTCGTTGTGGTTCCGCATGAAGGGGTAGAAGGCCCCCAGCTGGGTCCAGCGCACGCACAGCTCCTCCGAGGTGTTGCCCAGGAAGCCGCAGACGTCCGCCCCCACCAGGGGCACCCCCACCAGATTGAAAAGCAGGATGGCTGGGAGGCAGAGTCAGACGGGTCTCAGGCTGCCACAGCCGGACCAGTCCAGAGCCAAGGAGACCGACAGTGTCTGCTGAGCTGGCTGGAGGCAAGGATCCCTCCCAACAGCCCTCCCACCAGGCCCCACCTTCCCCAGAGAGCTCAGCTCAGCAGACTCCCGGCGGCCTGAGGCTCTGCAGACGCTCCCACACAGAAGCAAAAGTCTATGAAAGCACATCCAGGCTGGGGCTTTGGCGGAGACTCTTTTTGGCTGTGGCCCAGGGGGTCACTTCTAACCCCTTCCCCAGGGCTCCCGAGCCCTCTCTGGGCCTAACACGTGTCTGCAGCATCAGAGCTCTCAGAACAAAAATCAAATTCCTCTTCGCAGGGTGGAGCCGGGCACTGAGATGAGGGGTGGGGGGTACCCTGACTGAGCTCGGATGCAGTTTCACACAGCCCAGGATGTGGTCACCAGAAGGGACATTCTGCTGGCAGACAGTAGCCAGCATGAAACGGAGATGGGAAGCTTTGGAAGAGGGGCACCACAGGTGAGCCCCTGCACAAGTGAGCCCCCCTGCATGGGTGCACAGGGCCCGGGGTGGGCCTCATGCCCCACAGGGTTTGGTGGTGGACCCCACGCCATTGCAGCAGTGTCTGAGGACCCAGCTCTGGGCAAACCTCCCCAGAGAGTGGCCCACGGTCCCCCTCACACCCCTCTTGACCGGTGCGCTCACCTGACACGGAGTAGGAGAGCTGCTCCCAGCTGCTCCACACGTCCCCTGTCCAGTGGCCAGCGAATCGGCCGTGGCCAGCAAAGGTTGAGCGAGAGATCACGAAGGGCCGCCTCCCCCGAGCCTTCACCAGGGCTCTGGGCGGAGCAGGGGGACAGGGCTGTGTGAGCGGGGGTCACCGGGAGCCCGGGGAAGCAGCAGGGTGGACGAGCTGGGGGCACGGAGCTAGCCGGCTGAGGCCGCCGCCAGTGTCTGCTGGGCAGTCAGCTCTGCCACTTGATGACACTCAGAGATGCACGTGTCACGGGAAGGACAAGCGTCCCTCGAGTCCCACGGGAGCCAGAGGTGCTGGTCAGCCCTGACCTTGCTGTCCAGGCACCACACCCTTCCTGAGGCACTAGGCGTGGAGCTGGGGGAGGGGGCTGGAGTGGCAGGGGACCTGGGGCCTCCTCTTCTCCTTCCCGTACCCAGCCCCTCACAGCACCTGGCCTGGAGCCCCTCACCTGTGGGAGGCGAAGGCCTCGGTCAGGCCATACAGGTTGTGCAGGTTGTAGTGCGTGGAGAGGAACTGCTGGCTGGAGGCGCAGATGGTGGCTGCCCGGAGAGTCCCGCCGACCACCCCTGGAGGAGAGGGGGCAGTTTCCTTGGAGCCTCTACCTGGAAGGCTGGTGCCCCTCACATTCTGGGAGCCCCTCTAGGATTTGAGGTGCGTCCCTGAAGTCTCCACTTTTCCAAGGACAGGACAAGGTGACGCTGCAGGCTGGCCCCTGCAGACCCCAGACCGCACATCCGCCTGCTCCTGAACCACTTCAAGTCTTGCCCTGTGCAGCTGCCAAAGTCTGAAATCCCCCCGGCCCCTCTTCCCCCGCAAAGGGTCTCGCCTCTGCTGCACATGCCCGGTCAGCGTTGCGTGGCTGGGGTCTCCCCACCTGAACCTTACTCCTGGGGTTCCCCTCGCCTTTCCCGGGGTGGCTGCTGTCCACTGGCTTCTCAGAAACCACAGCTTTGAGCCTCCCAAACCAGAGAAGGGAAATCCCTTATTTGAGCCATTAAACCCTCAGCCGACTGGTGCTGGTGGGTGGGCAGGTGGGGCAGCTCACCTGGCACGTAGGGCGGGTTCTCCAGGTCACTGTTGGGGCAGCCGTCCACAGAGCCCCTCACGAAGTTGGATGGCTCGTTCATGTCCTGTGAGAGAGCCCCTGGGGGTGGGCGCCTGGCCTGGCACAGAGGGTGGGACTGGTCCCCGAGACCACAGGACACCCAGGGGCAGGGCCACACTCACAATCCACATGCCATCGAAGGGCACCTGGGCGTGGAACTCGCCCACCATGTCCTGCCACCAGCCTAGGGCCTCGGGGTTGGTGAAGTCGGGGAAGGCGGTGAGTCCGGGCCACACCTGGACGAGAGGCCAGAGGGGAGATGGAGGCCCGGGGCATTCCGGCCGTGGGCAGGGCCGCAGCCTCACTACCTCCCCGGCGATGGCGGACGGCGGAGGGGAGGAGCGGGGGAACACACTGCAGGGAAAACCTCATCAGAGGCCACTTACAGGCGGGGGCCCGAGGCCCCAGAACCCCCTCCCCCTGGTTCGGGCCCAGCCTGGAGCGCAAGGCCTGGCCTCTGCCCGGGAGCTGTCGGGACGATGTGGAGGCCCCCAGGCCCCTGAGGGTCTGCAGAGCTCATGCCCGAGCTGCCCGCGAACAAGGGTCCCTGGCAGAAGGCTTCGAAGTGGCGTTTCTGGTCCTTGTCACCCCCAGTGTGACCCCCTCTCAGCCCCACTGGCCGGAGACCCCTGCCCTCTCACCCTTGCCTCCAGGCCCCGCCGTACCTTCCCAATCAGAGGCTGCCCGGTCTCGTTGGTGATGAAGACCCCCCGCCGCAGGCCCTCGTCGTAGGGGCGGTAGGTCCCGGCGGGGCTGGAGCTGCTGATGGCAGGATCCTGGGGTGAGAGGGACCAGTCAGAACGGGAAGACAACGCCTGAAGCTTTGGCACCATTGCCAGGAAAACGCGGAAACGCTCTCAACAAATGTTAAATAGGCCAGGCGGCCATGCACGAGCCGGCCCGCTGGGTGTGGACGTGCACGTGACCTCTCCCCTAGAGACTGGAGGCAGCAGGGGCGCCTGTGGCCAACGGGGGCACACCCGGATGCAAGCCTTACCTCCGTGTTAAGGGTCTAGGGTTTCACAAACGTTCTACGGTGAGCATATACTTCACTTAGAAAAAAAAGGAAAAGGTTCCATCTGACTTCCCTGCTCTGAGTGCCCCTGGACGCTGCTGCCCTCAGAGGGGCTGTGAGGATGGAAATGACCATCAGCCTAACTCCAAACGCACTTCCTGTCCTGAGAGAGTATCCACGGTGGTGACCGTTTGGTCATCTCAGCCCCTACTCCCCACCTTCTCCTTCTCTGGCTGCAGGCTGGCCCGGCCACACCAGCCCCGGAATCGCTCGCACCCCCTCTGGCTGCGGGGACTGGCCCGGGGAACGAGCCTTTGAGCTGAGCTGCCCAGGCCCTGCCCTCCTTCCCACAAGACAGCGCTGACTGGGGGTGGGGGTGGGGGCGGGGCCAGCAGCCCCGGCACAAAGCTCCACGGGCCTTCCATGCTGACAGGTGTCAGCTGAGCAACGCCCCCACCCCCACAGCTTGCTCTAAGCTCTGCAAGTAACCTGCGGCTGGAGGGGTCCTGAGCAATGGACAGAGGTTTCCAGGGATATCCCCAGACGGCAGGGGCCAAATCTGTGAATCTGATGTTCCCTCGACATCGGAGACCCTCATAAATGTCCTCAGTGACCGCGGCTGGGATGAGACGATGCCACCCAGAGTTGGAGCTACCAGACACTGGGACCCTCTTCTTCCCAAAGAAGACGCTCCACGTGGCACGGGGTGGGAGGGACAGGGCACTCACGACGATCAGCATGTACCGCCGGCCGCCCTGGTGGAGCTCCTGCACCATGGCCGGGAAGTCCCCGAAGCCGTCCTTGTTGAAAGTGAAGTCCCTCCTGGCGTCCATGTAGTCCACGTCGTTCCACTGGACGTCCTGCAGCCACAGCACAGGAGCAGTCGGGGCCCAGGCTCGCTGCGCCCGGCCGGCCGCTGCCCCAGGCCCCTCCCCGGCACTCACCAGGGGGAAATGGGCCCTGGTCATGTTCTCCACAACCTGGCGGGTGATGGCGGTGGAGGAGTAGCCCCAGCGACACAGGTGGAAGCCCAGGCCCCAGTACGGCGGCATGAACGGGTGGCCTGGGAGCCAAAGGGACTGTGAGTGGACAGCAGGGGCCCGGGAGGACGGAGCCGGGCCAGGAAGCAGGCCTACCCACGATGTCCAGGTACTGCTGCACTGCGTTCTTGGGCTCCGGGCCCAGGAAGACGTACAAGTCCAGAATCCCGCCTGTCGACCTCCAGCTGAGGGCTGGGCTTGGCTGCAGGACCACGTCTGGGGGAAGCAGCCCCAAGACTCTGAGACACATACTCGCCCCCTCCCCTTCCCCCACCCCCACGGCCTTCGGAGCTGCATCAATGGGCCAAAGCACCACTGGACAGGTGGGGTCCTCCCACAGGGAGCTTGGGGGCCCTGGGGAAGTCACTCTGAGCCCAGCTTGCTGAGGGACTTGGAGCAGGACAGGAGGAGGCTGAGCAGCTAGGCCCAAGAACCCTCTTTCTGGCCTTGGCCTGGCCCTGGGAAGAAGTCCCAGAGCCCACTTCAGGGGCACTGAAGGACAGAGCTGGCAGAGGCCACAACCCACTGGTCATTTCTCAGAAGAGCGAACGAGCCCAGACCCGCCTGCCTCTTCCTCTATCTTCAGCCTGTTGGGCAGGTAGAGAGCTCCACCTCCCTCTATGAAGGAGGGGGTGCAGTCACACCAGGGAAACCCTGGCAGGGGGCTCAGAAGCAGAACTGGCTGGGGGACATGGGGGACCCCGGTGCCAGCTGGCTTACCCATGGCATTGCTGTTCAGCAGGAAGACCCCGTGAGCTGACCCGTCGTCCTCCAGCACCAGGTAGAAAGGGTGGGACCCGTACAGGTTCACATCAGGCTGGGACACAGCGGACATCCGGCTTTAGTTCCCGGCCCATGCGGCCCCTCTGATCCCAGGCCCCGCCCTAGCTGCCCCTTTACCACGGGGGCGATGTCCCGATTCCAGAGGGTGACCTTGGTCCAGTTGGTGCTGAGCATCAGGGGCCCGAGGTGTTCGGCAAGGCCTGTGATGTGCTGGGATGGCAGGGAGGTGGACAGCTGCAGAAACTGGTCGGCAAAGAACAGGGGAGCCACGGTGGTGTTCAGCCTGCCGGGAAGAGACGAGAGGCCAATGGCCCCAGGAGCCCTCACCGTGCGCAGACACTGGGTAGGGGCTGCCTGAAACCCTCCTAGTCCTGGGAGTCGTGGCCCCGAGCACCTCCCGAGAGGGCCAGACTGCTCCTGACTCCGTGGAGCTGCCCAGCCAGGGGCTGCTGGGGAGCCTCGAAGCTCCCCCTCCGCCTGGAAGACAAGTCACGGCTAACTTCACGGGATGGGCTCCAGCACCACCCACCCACACCGGGCGGGACTCTGCTCACCTGCGTGCGGGTGTGTTTTCAAGACCAAGACCTGATAAATGCTTAGAAACTTCTCTCAGAACTCTGCCTGAAGGTCAGCTTCCCAGGCCGCCCCGCTGTGCCTGCACAGCCCGTTTCTGCCCTGGCACTGCCCTGCCGTGGGCTCGAGCTGCCGCTCCCTGCTGGCTCAGCCCCAGGAGCAGGTCCATCAGGCCCAGCCAAGAAATGGACGGTGACAAAAGCAAGAAATGCACTTCAGAAGGCCAGATCTCTGAAGATCAGGGCCCATACAAGTTCCCTCCTTTCAAGCGTGTGGCTGAGCTCAGTGCAAAGCAGGGCCTTGTCGGTCGGCACACATTTAGGTAGGACCTTGTGGATGAAGTGCGCGGGGTGCGTCCTGGGAAATGGCCTTGCACAGTCCAGCGTCAAGGCCAGGCAGCCGCAGAAGAACCGCTGGCCCTGCGGCTGGGGGAACTGGGCCGCTTCTGGGCCCGAGACACACCCAACACTCGGACTCACAGCCACGGCACTGGAGTCTAAGAGATGCTTCCTGCATCCAGTACCTGGGGGGTGGGCGGAGGGGGAGGCGAGGGCGAGACCAAGCACGGCCCTGTTCTCTCCACGAATATCCGCCAGGCCCTGCTGCAGGTCAGAACTGCTCTAGGAGCTGGCGGCTCAGGAGGGAATGGAAGATGGCAGCCCTGATCCAAGCAAGGGTAAGATCCCACAGGGGGACAAACCCTACAGGGACACGGAGCAGAGTGGCCAATAGCATGGACGCTGGCTCTGGCTCTCTCACTGCCAGCAAGGGCCTGGCCTCTCTCTGCCTCTGCTCTCCCGCCTGTAAAGTGGGGATGAAACAGCACCTACATCCGAGGCGTCGTGGGGGTTAGAAGGGTGAATAGCCATGGTGCCTGGTATGCTGGATGTGTGACACGTGGTAAGTGATAAATGAGGATAAAGCAGGGTAAGGTGCTGCCCGGGGTTGGGGAGCACTCTAGGCTGAGCCAGGGGTCCTCGGCCCAGCTCTGCTGACGTTCTGCTGACCGCTCCGTGTTCTGGGCTGTCCTGCGCACTGTGGGGTGTTGAGTGGCATCCCTGTGCCCTCACCCCCAGTACTGACATCCTAAATGTCTCCAGCTGTTGTCGAATGTCCCCCAGGGGAAAATCACCCCAAGGGGAACCCTGGGCTAGATGGTTGCAGGGGCCCCTGAGGGCTCCAGTTGGAGGGAGCAGTGAGCACCATGACCCAGGGGTCAGGAACACCAGAGTGGCCAGAGGGGGAGGTGGACCACCATGGGGTCAGAGATGACGTTCTCCAGCTCCCTGACCCTCCCACCAGGTGGAGGGCACAGAGACCAGGGCACTCACAGCACCCGTCCATCCAGCTTCCGCCGCACGACCACCCCAAAGGGGTCCTCCGAGAACGCCACACTGTAGAGCGTGGACGGCGCCCGGCTGTGGACACGCGGGGTCTCCAAGGGCACTTCGTAGCGCCTGTTGGCGGGATCTTTGATCTGGAAGATGAGAGCAGTGTTGTCACGAGGCCCTTGGTGGCCGGCCATCCCTGCACACCTGCCCACTCTGTCCTTCACCCTCCAGAGGAGCGAGGGGTCAGTTCAGGTCCCAGCATGGCTGCATGCAGCGTGTGCGCGTGGATGGACTGGTCAACATCCCTGAGCCTGCGTCCTTATCTACAGAGCCAGAAGCGCACCCCCTGTGGGCTGCCAGGTAAGATACAGAACGCCCAGGAAATCTGTATAAGTATTTCTTCAGTGTAAGTATGTCTCAGATACTGTGTGGGACATACTCGCACTAACGCCACCCCCAATTCCTTAGTTATGCAGAGTTCAAATCCGTGCTGGTATTTGCTGACCCTGGCAATGCTCTTCTGCCTGGCACACCTTGTCACAGGGGGAGTGACAAAACATAACTAGAGCACCCAACCCTCGTCTGGTGCACAGTCATCACCCAGGAATCCCGGGCTGTCGTCAATGACTTTGTTAAGCTAACGGAGTCGCACTGCGCCGCGTGCTGCAGGCTCTCACAGTCACTCGGCTGACGAGTTTTTACTGAGCACCTGCTCCAGGCACTGTCCAGTGTCTCTCCCCTTGCTGGTCTCGGTTGGGATGTCACTTCCTGGGGAAGACCTAACCTCCTACCCCCACATCCTGAGCCCTGCCCTCCAGAGCAAGTTCTGGAACTTTCTAGTCACTGTCCTAGTGACCCCTGTCCCCTGAGTGTGTGTCTGCTCACACCCGGACCCCAGGGGAGGGCACCACACACATCTGTGCGTGAGCAAACACCCGGTAGAGACCATCTTCACCCACGGCCCACACGCTCTCTGCGCCCCCCCCCCCCCCCCGCCCACCGTGAGGTGGAGCCGGCTCTCCGTCTCCATCAGCACATCCAGCCGTAAGGTCATGATGTCCTTGGGGAAGAAGGTCGGGGTGGTGCGCGTCAGGGTGGCTGTGTAGCCCGTCTCCGTGGTGGTCAGGTTCTCCAGCTTGTAACTGGGGTAGCCGGAAGGGAAGAAGCACCAGGGCTGCCCCATCTGGGCCCCGGGAGGCCGCTGCCTCGCGGGCACGTAGCAGCAGCCCCGGGCCTCGCACTGCTCCCGGGTGATGGCCTTGTCTGGGGCACAGTCGAAGCGGCCAGCGGGGGGCAGGTCACACCGTGTGGGCGCTGCCCTGGGGCTGCCTTGGTGCCCTGGGGCGGGCCGGGGCCCTAGGCCACTGGCTCCCAGCTGGCGAGCTTGGTACATCTCCTCGGGTGCTCGGGAGAAGCTGCACAGCTCTCGGGGGGCCACTGCGAAGCTGTACAGCAGGATGTGCCCCAGGAGGACCAAGGAGGCAAGGGCGCAGACCCCCTGCAGGGTGTGGGAGCAGGACGGCCACCTCATGTCTGGGTGCTGTGGGCAGCGGGTCCTGGAGGCCTGCAGACAGGAACCAGGCTCAATGGGATGGCAGGAGGGGTGGCTGGGGCCTCGGGGGCCTCTCAAAGCAGCTTCCAGACAGGAACCTGTGGCCCATGGACAGCCCCCAGGGCGGAGGTGAGGTCTGCTGAGGAAGCAGGGCCGACGTGGGGGAGGGAAGAAAAAGGAAAAAGAGAAAAGTCCCAAACAGGGTAGTGGCAGTGGATTTGAAATCTTTAGATATGTCCCAAACGAAACACATTTAGAACGTCTGTAAAAATGACTTAATAACGCACAAAGACCCACGGGACAGGCTGACAAGCGGAACGAACAAGCTCCGACAGTAGAGGGAGTAAGTCCCGCCCCTGTGTGGAGGCTGTGGCCCAGGTGACTACGTCCTGGCCAGTGGGGCGGAAGCGCAGCCCGCTCCGTGCCTCCCCGGCTGACGGGGATGCGGACATAGCCTGTGATGGGTCTCAGCCACTGCAGCCCAGGGGCCTACTCGTGGATGGCCCCAGGACTGGCCCCTGCGGTCAAGTGGGGGAGACTACCTGTCACGCGGGTCTGGTTCGGGGTCTCTGTCGCAGCAGCTGCACCGGAGCCTCACCTGGTGACTCCCGTGCCAGGGCTGTTACCACCTGTGCTGTGCTCACCTGCACGTTCTAAATACTTTATAGGGAACACTGTTGGTCCAGCTCCTCCAAGGAGCAGCAGACATCCACATGGGACTAAACATGTGCGGATTTTACTAGAGGAGTCCTTTTTATGTCTGAGAGGAAATGGGGAGGTTGCCGGGGAGGGCTGGGAGAGCCATCACACCCACGCAAGTCTGACCTCCCTCCCCGGGAGGGCGGTGGGTCCAAGAAGCGCTGCAGACAGCTGTGCAGGTTAAGGAAGTCTGGGCAAGGCCACAGGGCTGGGGGGTCCTTGAGCCAAAAGCTGGCAGTTAGAGGGGTCTCAGTCTCCCAGAAGCAGCCGGCCCTAGGATTATGGCTGGGAGGCAGCCTGGCTTCGCAGGAGATGCAGTGATGGACTTCTGGGAACAGCAGCCGAGCCTCTGTCTGTGGCAGGAGGTCTGTGAATTCTTTCAGCCGCCAGAAACATGCAAGTATTGGGAAAAAGTCACATGCCAGGGGGAAGTGGGCCCAGGTCACCGAGACAGTCTAAGTCTCTCACAGACACGGCCTGGCTAGTGTGGGTCCCTGGTACGTTAGGTGCAAGAGTGAATTGTTTTTATTCATGACACTGTAACACCAAAAGTGTGGGGATTTTCCACAGCAATCAATTCCCCCGTTCTCCAGACACCAGCCAGGTGCCCAGCAATTCAGTTCTGACACCAACTCCCAGAGTTAAGTTAGCGCAGACCTCACAGGTGGCGGGCTCAGGCCCCCAAGACCCCCCCCCCCCACTTCAGACACTAATCACAAGCCCCAGGTTGTCGCTGGCACTTCTGACTAAGAGGCTATAAATTCCAGGATTCACACAACACCGCTCACCTTCTCAAGTTCAACAACTGTCTTGAACAACTCACAGAACGCAAGAAAGCGCTTTACTATTATCTGTTTATTATAAAGGACACAACCTAGGAAATCCAGACGGTGCGGTATGGAGAGGGTATGCAGAGCTCCCACGCCCACTCCGGGCCGGCTGCCCTCCGAGCACAAATGTGTTTACCAGCTTGGAAGCCCTCCAAACCCCAGCCAGTTTAGGGTCATCATGTAGGCACGACTGATGACATCATTGACCGCCGGTGATTAGCTCAATTAGATTATCAGTGTCCTGGCTCCATCTGATCATGCTGCCTACATCTGACTTTGTGATCATGATGGTTCAGACACTGGGGAACTCAGTGTAGTCCAGGGGTCCTTGCTCCGGAGCCCTTGGGCAATTCCCATGGCCCTTCCCACCCAGACTTCAGAAGCCGCAGAGGTGGCCAGGGGCACGGCCAGGGGGGCAGCCAGGGCAGCATCACAACCCCCCACCCCGCTCCCATTTTACGGACAGTGGAGAGAGCCGCCCTCAGAGCGCTCGACAACTTAGAAAATGGGGAAGAACTGAAGGTCAGTAGGGCAAGAGGCGCTGCTGACCCGGAGAGCCTGTCCCTGCGCTTTCAGGGAAATGGCTCGGACCCGCCGCTCCCCAGGCCGGGGGGGAGGGGTTGGTGCAGACACGCCGCGAGCAAAGCCCAGCTCCACGCTGGGAGAGGGGAGTAAAGGGTTCGTAACTTCCTGTGCCTCAGCCTCCTCCCTGTGAACGGGGGCAAGCGCAGCCTCCCTCGCCCAGCTCGAGGGAACCGTGGAGCTTCCGGGGTCCCCGTCGTTACCGCTGCCCACCGCCGCGCGCGGCCCCCGGAACGAAGCGCTCAACTCCCCCAAAAGGAAACCTCTGACGACCAATCAATAGACAGATCGACCCCTCCCCGCTGGGCGGCACGACTGCCCCGACCCGCCAAGCCTCCGGTCTGCGGGGCTGCAGCGGACCTCCCGAGCCCCCGGCGCGCGCTGGGACCACCCGCAGCCGGGCCCGCTCACCTCCGCGCACGCGCGCTGGGCCTGCAGCGGCTCCCCCGGGATCCCTCGCGGGCTGGCGCGGCGGCGGCGGCGGGTCACGTGACAGGTCGCCGCGCAGGCGCCCTTGGTGAGGTGCGCCCTCTGGTGGCGGGGCGCGTCGGGACGTCCTCGCGCTCAGGGGCCTCGGCGCGGCGGCAACGTGCTGGGGAAGCGCTCCGGGGAGAGGCCGGGCCTTTTGGGGTCCGGGAGGGGCGCGCCCTCCTCCTTCCTCGTCCCGCCACCCTCGGCTTCATGGAGCCCCTCAGGCAGGCCCCAAGGCCAGACTGCGAATCTCGCCAGGAGGGCGGGCGCAGGTGTTCAGCACCCAGACGGCGAAAGTAGCGACCATCTGGAAGCAACTTACACTTATTCCGAAAAGGAAGACATTGTCATAACCCGTAAGACCGACTGTTGTGAAAACTGTCGGTGACAAGGGGCTTTCCGCACACTGAGAAACGGCGTGTGCTAAGATGAGGAAGCTGTCCAAAGCGAACTGCAAAAGCCGAAGCCTGTGACCCTGTCAGGCGGGACCGCGCGCAGAGAGCGCCGAGCGCCGCGTCAGAGCCCGACAGCCCCCCAGTTCCCGGACCCCCTCCCCCAACCCCCAGGCAGGGACGGAGTAAATGTTTGTGTGGATTAAAAAAAAAAAAAAATCCCTGGGCTGGGATCGGGGGCTTCCCCGCTCCTTTGTGGTTTCTGTAGTTCTGAAATGTTTTACAATAAATACGTTTCTTTCATATTCAGAAAAAAAAATCTATTTTCCTGCTGAAAAATGTGAAATTATTTTGTAGAACATTTTCCCTTTCAGCTTCAGAGAAGCCACAAGGTAGCAGGTACTCAGGAATCAGTGGGCGAAGGAGCCCTCGGGTGGACAAGGGCTGTGGGACAAGGGGACAGGCCAGGAGGGGGCTCATGTTCATGTGGCTGGACACTCTTATCTCAGATGTCAGGCCTCCACCGACACAGCCCGGGGGTCATGTCCCTTTGGACTTACTCCTGTGAGCTGTGAATCTGGATTTAACTGGAGCTGGGAGTGGGTGCCGGAGCAGAGACCTGGGTTTCCAGTTTTACTCGGACCAGTAAGCCGTTGGAACATGGGTTTGCCTTCACAGGCACTGCTTTTGCAAATGAAAGCCGCACCTAAATGTAACTGGAAATGTTGGGAGCTGACTTGGTTTACACTGCTGGGTGGCTAAAGATACAATTCCTATAGTGCTGGCCGTCTATTTCTCTTAAGCCGTGTCGTTCTTGGAGGGTAGAGGTGGCTTCTGGTGATACAGAAAGATTTGAGGTCCCTGATAAGACACAGAGGGCTGGACTTGGGGGCCGGGAGGTGGGCTTCAGGCGGCTCTCTAGGGCCAAGGTGACTCCAGCCTGTTGCTGATGGAACGGCTGACTTTGAGCAGGGCCTCCTGGAACTGGGGGTACTCGTCCTTCACGTGGTGGAGGATGGCGTTGATGCTGGCCAGCCGGTGGTCCAGACGCTTGAGCTCAGCCAGCAGCATTGGCTTGTTGCGGAGCAGGAACACGTACCGCCCATCCTTCACGGCCTCCAGATGCTTAACGCGCGTCTGCAGGGCCACGAGCGTGGAAAGGTTCTTGAGTGAGACGAGAGACCCCATGTCAGGTCATGCACATTAAAAAGAGGACACCCACTGGCCCTGCAGGAACTCAGACTTGAGCACGAGCCAGCGGGCGGCTGTGCTGGTGCGGGAACTCAGGCCGACGGTGCTCGGTCTACAAACCACATCCGGGGTGGAGCCTGGGCCCTCACGCACTGTCTAACCGCCAGGTGCCAGGCCCAGCACCCCCCTTTAAATATCCCCCCATCTCGGCTGATCGGGCAGCCCTGCTTGCCTCCTCTTTTCTGCTCAAACCAATCCAGCAGGAAATTCCACTGGGGCAAATTTGAAATTATGTGCGGAATCTGATGGCTTCTCACTAGCTTGAGGCTGCCCTGGTCTGTGCGCCCCCGTCTTCCTTAAGTACCAGGATGGCCTCAAACAGGCTCCTGTGTCCACCCCTGGCCCTTCCATTCTGCACTCAGCATCAGAGCCGAGTGATTCCGCTAAGCCCAAGTTACTCCCCTCCTGAACCCCCTCCCTGAGGGAGAAACCCAGGTCATGCTGGTGTCCCCCAAAGCCCTGCAGGCCTGGGAGCGCTCCCTGCTGGCCCCTGGCTGGCCCTTGGGCAGGCTCTAGCCCCTGCTGTACCCCACTACCCCTCAGCCTGGGGCGGCTTGCTCCCTCACCCCCGAAGTCTTGACTCAGAGGTCATTTCCTCCGTGTGGCCGTCCCAGACCACCCTACTTACAAGCGCTGTCCCCACCACCTGATGTCCCTTCTCTGCTTCATTTTTCTCCAGAGTATCTATCACCATCGGATACAGGGTCTCTTTTTTCTTATTAAGTTTGTGTATCATCTGTTCTCCCACCCTCAGAAGGTCGCCTCCAGGAGGACAGGCATTGTCGCCTTTTCTGTTCTGCTCTGCAGCCCTGGTGCCCAGGACAGCGCTGGCCGGTGGAGCCACGTGGGGTGGACGGAAGCAGCAGGCAGTGCTGGGATCTGCCCGGGCTTAGCGCCTGTAGCTCCAGTGGCCCTGGGGACTTGCCTACCTGCTGCTTGAGGGCCGCCAGCCTCTCCAGGTCGGCTTCGAGCTCGTCCCCCTCGGGCTGCATCCTCGACAGCTGCTCCTGTTTCTCCAGGAGGGAGTCGCTCACGCTTTTCTGAGTTTCCTCCAGTTCCAGGATGGCTTGGCTGCCCTCCTCGGTGGCCTGGGGGGCAGACAGGAGGCTCCTGGGACCCTGCCCCCTTGCTCTTCAGCAGACAAGAGAAGCGTCAGGCCGGAAGGGCCCACAGCCCTCTGTGCACACAGCACGAGAGGGTTCCCACAGAGGGGGTGCAGGAGAGTGTCATGGGGTGGGGAGCCCTAGAGGACCCTCGTAGGGGCGGGACAGAGAGGAGCCCTCAGCCAAGCTGGGCCGAGGAGGCCCCCGGGGGAGCCAGGAGGAGTGGAGAGGGACGGATGCCAGGAGAGGCCAACGTGGCAGAGAAATGCACAAACCAAGACCAGAAAAGGCCGCTGCCCTGCACCTCCAATGGCCACACCCCGGGTAACGTCCAAACAAGCAGTTGGGTCAAGTCCGTCTTTTTCGGCTACCCTTTCCTCATACAGGGCTCCCCCTATAGGGGCCACCCAACACTCTCCACTCAGCCCTCTGCGGGACCCTGCGAGGTGAGGGTCCGTGTCACGGGTCAGTAAGCCGAGGCACAGGGAGCTCGGACGACGCGCCTGAGCCTCGGGCTGGAACCCCCGCGGTGGATTCTGTCTCACGTGACCCTCACCACTCTGGGAGGGGGTTACTGCTCCCACTTCCACTGGCAGATGAGGAGATGTGGGCGTGGAAGGTTCCACACACCCCAGAGGCCACATAGCGGTCAGCGGGGCTGAAGGAGGTCTGAGCCCAGAGCCCAGCCTGGTGATCGCTAAGGGGGACAGCACTGCAGCCATATGGCTGGTCCCCTCCCAGGGCAGGGCCCACGTCACGTGCTTGGTTGACGTGGCCTGGGGGACGGGGACACGGGCTTGAGAGGGTGCCCTCCCCGTTCTCATCGGCCTGTCCCCAGCACCCACTGGGGGCAGTGACATGGGGCTCACGCCCTTCCCTGATGCCACCTCTGTTGGCAGAAAGGGGCCGGAACAGGACAGCCTCCAGCCCTGAGCTGCAGCCCACCCCACCCCGTGCAGACCTCCTGTTAAACCCACGGCAAGCTCCCAGAGCAAGGCCCTGCCAGCAGGCCGTTAGGGGCGCTCGTGGCCCCTCATCTTGACCCAGAGCCGGCACGTGGTGCATGCGGCTCGGGCTTTGTCCCCAGCACAGAAGAAAGCAGCTTGTCTGATTCCAAAGCTGAGCTCCTTCCATCCCCCTAACCCCCCACTGTCACCTTTCAGTCCCCAACACAGCAGCTGTGACTATAGCTCTGGGAATGAGGGGCAGAAAGAAAGGTGGTGAGGCAGGTAGGGTGGGGAGGAGAGACTGAAATCGCAGCCCAGGTGGGGGCAGGTGCATCCGAAAGATGGCCCTGGCCAGTGATGCCCGGCACGCCTGGCGGCGGGGCTGGTGACACACGCTGACCATCTGTGGGCAGGTGGCCCAGGGCGCAGTCCCTTCCCCAAGGCTCGGCTCCCCTACCTTGCGAATGTCCCTGATCTTCCGCCGCAGCTCGGTCTGCTTGTGGTGGAAGTCCGTCCGGGTGAGCAGCTTCTTGTCCAACTTGCACTGCCCCTCGGCCCGGGTGGAGATGGTTTCTCTGCGGGCGACAGCCAGCTCCATGTCCCGGATCATCTTCTCCTGCTGCTTCAGGAGCTGCCCGTGCTTGACCTGGGGCATGGGGCAGAGGGGCCGGTCGGCAGTCAGGACCACGCTAGACAGGAGAGGGGCCAGTGCCACACCCGGCCAACATCTGACGGCACCCGCAGGGAACCCACAAGGGTGATGCCCCAGGGTACAAAGGAGTCTGGGGACTTTGTCACTTGATCAGAATGATTTAAGAGCCATATAAAGAACACCCGGCAAACAGGGGACACTGAGAGACATCAGAGGTGGGGAGACATGAGGACTAAGCGCAGCCCAGGGAGGGGTCCTGGAGCAGAAGAAGGACATCAGCCAAAAAAACGGTGAACTCGGGTTAGAGTCTGTAGTTTGGTTAACCGCATTGCACCGAGGTTAATCTCCTCGCTGGGAAAAATGTACCGTGTTCTGTGAGATGGTGGCATGAAGGGTCTGTGGGGCCTGGAGCTGGGGCTTGGGTTGTTGGGGGAGATGGGCTTTGAGGGGCACGAGGGAGGCTTCTGCTGAGGGATAAGTCTACCAAAACACGTGCAAGAGCCAGATGCTGAAAGCTGAAAACACTGAGGAGGGAAGCCAAGCAAGACCCAGGGGAGAGACAGATGCCTGCTCACGGACTGGAAAGGGCAACACAGCTAAGGTTCCTTCTGGAGGGATCTGCAGACTCCATGCCAGTCGTGAGCCAAGCAGGGATTTTCAGAGACTGACAAGCTGATTCTCAAATTTTTATGGAACTGGGACGGAACAGGCTTTTGGACCAGAGGAACACAGCACAGAGCCCAGAGACAGACCCACGAAAACAAATATGGTCAACTGCCTTCCACAAGGATGTCACTGTAACATTGTTTATGGTGACAGAACACCACCACACTGGAAACAATCTGAATCTTCATTAACCCTAGAACGTTTCAGTGAATTATGTTACATCCGTAGTGTATTCCGCAACGCTTACAGAATGAGTTAATGTCCATATTATTTTTCTAAATACAAGTTGCTAAGTTATATGTACTATTTTTCAAGGAAAACCAAACCAAACCAAACCACAACAGGAGGGAGGGAGGAGGCAGCCCTGTCTGTGTGTGCGGGTGCGTGTGCGTGTGCGTGTGCGTGTGCATGTGTGTGTAAGCTCTGTGGTGCAGGGTCTGATCTGCTGCGGCAACACATGTGGCTTCTGTGGTTTGAAAAATCAGTTAAATGGAGCGTTTTTCAAACTTATCAGCAGCATAAGCATTTGATTTTCTCTGGATGCCACAGCCAGTGGGGTTATTACTAACCATGGCATCTACAAGAGATGTCACATCCTTGAAGCCCAGAATCTTTGGCTCAGTGACAGCCTGTGATTTAATTACTGGCCTTTTTTTTTTTTTTAAGGTGGTGAAGTCCAGCTAAAACGACAGCGGAGAGAAAAACACAGCTCGGAGGGGCAAGGTGGGGTGTTCTTTGACTCCTGTCACTTTTTGGTGAGGCTTTTTGGTCCAGTGGTGGGGTACACCTCACAATTCGGTCGTGGGGCTGGGGGAGTCACAGCCAGCATTTAAAAATATCAGAGGGCACTGGTTACACGGAGCGAGGGTGAAGCGGTGCCTGGCGAGCGCTCAGCAGGCAGCTGTGCGTGCTGCGGTTGTTGCTTCGGGGCAGCAAGAACAAGAGCCGGACAGACCCTGACGTGGGAGGCCAGCCGGGGCAACAGCGCATGTCCTGGTGCCTGGGCTGCAGGCTGCCGTGCGGGAGGGGCTTCCTCCCTGGGGCCCCAAGCCCCCAGCCCCCCACACCGCCCTCCCCCCACCCACCTTCATCCTTTGGACTTCAGCCTTCATGGCCCGGATCTCCGTCTGGCCCGTCTCAGAATCCACTGAGGCACGCATCTCTTTTGCCAGCTGGATTTTTTTCTCCCAAAGCATGATCTGGTGCCTTTGAGGGCAGGAGAGGCAGTGTGGGAGCTGGAGGAGGACGGGCTTTCTTTCTGCTGCTCCCGTGGGCGCTGTGTGCTGTGCCTGGGACTGGTTCTCCGCTTGAGGGGCCGTGTCTGTGGTGGGTTGACGGAGACCCTCCCCTGTCCCTCCACGAGGGGTGCCCTCGCCTGGCAGGTGGCACCATTAATTTGCAGGCAGGAAGGCATGGGCTTAAATGGAATCAAATGTCCCTCATTCTGGGACCAGAGGGTCAACTCAACCCCAGGGCCCAAAACCCTCACCCAGAGAGAGAGAAGCAGATATGTAACTTTTGGAGAAGCTGAGAAAAGCAAATACAAATGATAGGAGTTGACATAAAAAAAAGGGAAAAAACCCCAATAGACCAAGACCCTGAAAGCTATTAAAATGTTAGCAAAGATACATGCCCCCTGCTGTGGTCTGAATGCCCGTGTCCGACCTGTTGGAGTTCTGACCCCCATGTGGCTGGGTCAGGAGGCCGGGACCTGGGGAGGTGATGAGGTCATGAGGGTGGAGGCCCCGTGAGCGGGATTAGAGCCCTCATAAAAGGGACCACACTGAGCACCCTGTGAGAACACAGCCAGGAATCTGCAGCTCAGACGAGAGCCCTCAGTGGACCAGGCAGGCGCCCTGACCTCGACGTCCGGCCCCCAGAACTGGGAGCCATAAGTGCCTGCTGCTCCGTTACAGCCGCTGGGAGGGGCTGAGATGCCCTGGAAGAGCACCAGGCTCGGGTGTCACGTGTAGACTCTGTCAAACCCCAGGCAGGGGACGGGCCTTTGCATCTCAGCCCCTTGGAGAGCACCGATTAGGAGCTCTTCCAGCTGGAGATGCAGACCCACGTGCACCGACGGGAAGGACAGCCACGGAGAAGGCAAGGCTTGTTCAACGGGGGACACAAGAACAATCCCATTTATGCTGGGGAAAAAACAAGGAACAAATGCGCGGGGAAAATGGTGAAGGAAGAGGTTTGGGTTACGTGTGATTCTCGTTCCTACTCTGCACACAGAGCTACGGTTTTAAATGCTCATAACCAGGCACCAGAAAGATCATACAGTTCTTATAAAAGCTGGATTCAAAGGGAGCCACGCCATTTCCAAGGGTCACCGACTGCGGGGAGGGCGGCCCGGAGGGCAGGAGGCCAGACCCACCCCGATCCCGCCCGCGGCTTTAAGCGGATTCCGCCGGGAGGATGCGCGCCCCGCACTCACTCGGCCTCCACCAGGCTGTTGAGCAAGGCCGCCTTCTCCTCGCCGAGCTGACTCAGCCTCTCCTGCATCTCCACGGTCTCCCGCTCGGAGGCCTGCGTGGGGCGGGGCGGGCGGCGGGCTGTGGGCGGGCCCGAGGGCTGTGGGCGGGCCCGAGGGCGGGGCGGGCGGAGGCTGTGGGCGGGGCCGGGCCGGGGAGGCGCACCTGCTCCCACCCCCTCCCCCGCCGCTCCCCGCCCCCTCCCCGGGCCGGGCGCTGACCCTGAGCGAGTGCACGAACTCGCTTTCGGTGGCCAGGTTGTCCTGCCGCAGCTCCTCGGAGCTGCACCGGTTCCTGTTCATCAGCACGTTGAGCTTCTTCAGGTCGGTGTCCAGGTCCCTCATGTGGCGCTGGAGATGCTTCTGCTCCTTCTTCTCCTGGTCAATCTTGTCTGCGGGGCGAGCGGAGCGGGAAGGGCCGTCAGGCCCTCGCCAGCCGGGCAGCCACCTTCCCAAAGAGTAGCGAGCGGGGTCTCTGCCCACTGCGCCCTCCTCGCCGTCCTCCTTGGGGGCCCCGTGGGAACGACGGTCCGGCCCAGTCAGAGGAGTCGGAAGGGGACATGCTCGGCCTTCAGACACTGAGGCTCCAGGAAGACCAGCCAAGCTCAGGGGCAGGGGCTGGAAGCAACCACCCTGATCTCCAACAGGCGGGTCTGGGCGCCCCCAGGGCAGAGCAAGAACCGTGGGGAAGAAACGGGGTATGAGGCGTCCAGGCGGAGTGGGCCCGATACCTGGGCAGCACCTCCCGTGGGGCCGTGGGTGGGGCTGACCAGGTGGGACCAGGTGGGGCCAGGGCGCCTCAGCAGGGGGCCGTGGGGGGCTGGGCAGGGGCACTCACTCTCGATCCTGAGCTGCTTCTGCTCCAGGATGTGGAGCTCCTTCTTGGCCATGTCCAGGGAGACCAGCTGCTCCTCGCGCTCCTGCGTGGCCTTCACCATCTCCTGCTGCAGCCGCAGCCAGGCCACCTGGGCCTGCGTCATGCTCGCGTCGTGCTCCTCCAGCAGTCTGGTCAGCCTCTGGATCTCCAGCTCCAGGGGCCCCACTTCTTCCCCCTGAAAGTGATGTTCGCCAGAAAGCAGACCGAGCCCCTAGGTCAGGGCGGGCTGCGGAGGGTGGGGACCCCGTCATGGGATCTCTCCCATGAAGGCCCAGGTCATATGGTCAGACCCGCTGTGGGAGATTCGGGTCTGGAGGGTCTACCGCCCCCGCCCCCGCGCTGGTTCGGCCCTCCCACCCCCAGCCTTGCAGAGGCAGGAGCAGGGGCGGCAGGGCCTCCATTACCCAAGGGGACTTCGCAAGTTGCCTTTTAACAGCAGACTGTCATGGGGCAGGGTCTTCACTCCCTTAGAATCCTCGCGGGTTGCAGCTTTGAGACCATTCTCTGGTGCCTGGGGTCTCCCTAAGAGTGCACCCCCAGCCGCCCGTCCTGCTCTGGGGCTTGGAGCCGTCGGTGGGGCACTTAGGTCTGGGGTACCTGGAGGACCTATAGGACTGCAAGCCCCAAGCTCAACAGACCGCTTCACTTAGAGCAGCGGTCGGGGGGGACCCTGCCTGCTGCCTGTCGTCACACAGCCCGTGGGCCACACGACATTCTAAAGAAGAGGAGCTCATGCCAGGTGGAGGCTGCGGGATTCAAACTTCAGGGCCCCGGGGTGAGCTTTTCCTGCCCACGGCTATGCCCGTCTGTTCATGTGCAGCCACCGCGGGGAGGAGGGGCTGCGACAGGACCATCGGGCCATAGCGCTGAAATACGGACTGACCAGCCCGACAGAGAGGGTCGCAGGCGGCCTGCGGGATGGCATTCCGCACACGTGTGCTTCACCTGGGAGACGGGCAGGGACGGGCTGCCCAGGTTCTGTGCGAGCTCGCTTCTAAATGCAGGACAGCCCCCGGGGCCAGCTCCCCTGTCAGCCAGAGCGGCCCTCCTGGCCCTGGGACTCACCCCGAGCTCCGACACCGTCTGCTCCAGCTGCTTGTTGAGGAAGTTGATGAGGCCTTGTTTCCTCTCGATCAGGGTCGTGCGCCTGGAGATTTCGTTTTCGCTGTTGGTGATGAGGTCGTTGACTTTTTTCACTTCCGTGTCCAGCTCGGCCAGTGTCTTCCGGTGCATGTCCAGCCTGCAGTTGGTGTTTGTGATGTCCAGGGTGGCCTGAGCAATGTCGCCATCAATTTTGGAAAGATGTGTCACCTGAATTGGCAGAAGGAAACATGAATGAACTTTCTCTATTTTGGGGGAAGGCTCCAGAGGAGCGGGCTGGCTGCCCGTTTCCTCGAACATCTGGGTGTGCCCCTGCAGAAACTGCAAAACCTGATCAGAAGAGGGGGCTGTTGGCTTCTTCCCCATCTCAGGACCTGTCAAAGGACCTGCATGTTGGAACCCTGATGATCTATCACAAATAGTTAACATTATTGTTTTCCTTTATCAGAAAACAGTGACACACATCATGGGGGACGTGAAAACGCAGATGATTACCTATAAACCTGCTGCACAGTCGGCCACCATCACAGCTGAAGATCTACCCTGCCTTCCAGTCTTTGTATACAAACCCCCTTCCTCCCCTCCAAAAGCAACAACAGGATCACACTCCACGTGTAGGTTTGTAGCCGCTTTTCAATTTGACACATCTGATGTTCTCACATCACATCATTGCTAGTGGCTGCGGTGCTCTACCACATCTGTCCCAGAGCTGAGGAAGCAGGTCGCAGCTGTCCTGGGCGCACCCACCTGTTCCACAGCCATCACAGGCACTGCTCCCCGCGGCTCGTGTGCTCGGGGGAAGGAAACCGAGATGCCTGCCCTCTGTGAGCGTGCCTCTGTTACTGGTGTTGCTACTCTGAATAATGTTGTGGCAAGCTCTTAACAACTGCTCATTTCTATTCGATGGGACAAATATCCTTACATTTTACTGAAAAGCTGGACGCAGTCCTGGAGAGAGGAGATTGTATTGTGGGGCGCCATCTGCCACCAGCCAGGGGCACGTGACCCTGGGGCTCTCGCCAGCCTTGGGCTCTGGGGACAGGAGCATCTGCCCAGAGTGGAGCAGCCTGGGCCCTGCGGGGCCGCCTGCCATCCTGAAGCCGGGACCAGCCCACCCTGCCTTCTCTGCCGGCTCAGAAGACAGATTCGTTCTGCCCCTTCCCACGAAAGACGGCTGATCATAGGATACTTGTGAGAATCAGCAACAGGGCAGCTCTGGCTTTGGGACCAGGCCCTTTTTCCCTGGGCGCTGGCTCTGCCCTGACCCTGCCAACCCCCCGCCACTGGCTGCCCACCAGCTCCTGCCGGGCACATCCTCAGCTCTCTCCGGGCCCGCGGTTCCCAACAACCCCCAGCCCCAGGGTCATCTCCGTTTCGCCCCACGTGACCACGTGACCCCAGCTAGCTCTGTCACACACACACTGTCTGACTGGGTGCTGTGGACGGCTTTCCAGGACATCCCCAGATATAAAGCCAGATCCTGCCAGCATCTCAAGTCACCCAGCCCCTAAGGTCATGCCTTGGTCCCTCTGAGCTCTGGTTATGCCATCCCTCTCTTTGCCAAGACCACCCAAGTTCACCAGGTCTTCAGAGGGGCACACCTTCCTCTCTGCCCCAGCGCTCCACCCTGGAGGGGAGGGCTTCAGTTCCCAAGTCCCCTTTCAGCCACCAGCCAGGCCAGCCAGAGCACATGGCCTCCCTCCAGCGACACTCTGGCGCATTGCTCACCCTGGCATCCTTCTGGGATGTCAGTACGGCTCCTGGATTAACAGCGGAAACCCACACCTGCCCTCCCTGTTCACCTGTGCCCTCCCTCCCTCTGGACCCAGTTCCTAATGTTTCTGCCCATCCACAAACTCTGCCCTTTGTCCCAGATATGCCCACACCCCCTGCCACCAGCCCAAGGGGGTTTTGAACAGTTCAAGCAAAGTGCCCCCTTTTAAGAGCTGGATTTGCATCTCCTGGCAATTATTGCAACGAACACTGGCCTAGGACTCGTTTCTGTCCTCTGCTGGACATCGGTGGTAGTACACATGACACCCACCAATTGTAACAAATGCTGGACAAGGACTCTTTACTACCCTCCGGTGGACATCGGTGGTAGTACACATGCCGCCCACCAACTGTTGCAACAAATGTTGGCCCAGTACTCTTTACTGCCCTCCGGTGGACACCGGTGGTAGTACACGTGATGCCCACCAATTGTAACAAATGCTGGATCAGGACTCTTTACTGCCCTCCGGTGTACAACTGTGGTAGTCCACGCACCTCCCACCAACTGTTGCAACAAATGTTGGCCCAGTACTCTTTACTGCCCTCCGGTGGACAACTGTGGTAGTCCACGCACCTCCCACCAACTGTTACAACAAATGCTGGACCAGGACCCTTTACTGCCCTCCGGTGGACATCGGTGGTAGTACACGCGCCTCCCACCAACCGTTGTTCACAAATGCTGGACTAGGACTCTTTATTGCCCTCCGGTGGACATCAGTGGTAGTACAAGTGTGGACCAGTACTCTTCATTGCCTTCTGCTGGACATTAGTAGTAGTATGTGCGCCACCCACCAATTGTAACAAATGCTGGTCCAGAACTCTTTACTGTCCTCGGCTGGACATCAGTGGTAGCACATGAGCCACCCACTTT
This sequence comes from Camelus dromedarius, assembly GCF_036321535.1. Classification (NCBI taxonomy): domain Eukaryota; kingdom Metazoa; phylum Chordata; class Mammalia; order Artiodactyla; family Camelidae; genus Camelus; species Camelus dromedarius. The sequence continues at coordinate 28,921,563 of NC_087451.1, forward strand.
GGGAGCTGGTGAAGGGGTCTGCCAGGGGGCCTGGGGACCTGCCTCTGCAGTGCTGCAGCAGAGCTGGCAGGTTACTGCACGCCCACCATGCTCCTTAGCTCCTACAGTGCACCCTTGGGACCCCTACTTCTGTTCCAAGCAGGGAGTCTTGCCCCTCTTCCACCAGCATCAGCCCAGACATCCCAAGGAGATCCAGCCACGCTCAGTCTGGATTCCAGCCCTGTCTCCCCAGTCCCGTGGCACAACCAGGCCAAGAGCGAACTGGCTTCCTCCCAGGTGTCTGAGGGGGGTGAGGTGCCTCGGGCTGCCAGCCAGGTAGACGGTGGCCCTGAGGCAGGGGGTCATATCATGGAAAGAGCCAAAGGAGAAACAATTCAAGTAATGAATTGCTTTTCTAAGGACACAGGGACACCCCCCCACTCCCTGAGAAAAGCAAAACCCCTGGGGAAGCAAGAGAGAACTCATGTAGGGGGAGGGGAAAGGAGAGGGTCCCCAGGCCAGGAGGGCCAGTCACAGTCACTCAGGGCCTCCAGGCACACCCTGGGCAGAGGCAGAGGCTTGGGCAGCTCTGGAATCCATTTAAAGTGCTCCTGCCCATTTGACCAGGGTTTCTGCTGCAGTTTATCCTCAGACACGCAGACAGAGATGTGTGAACGTGCAAGTTCGGTGCTGAGCTGTTTATAATGTTTGAAACCTAAAAACAATCTGAAATGTCTAATGAAAGAATTGCTAAACAAAACACATGCACTCATAGGATGAACTGTGATGCACGAACTGTCATGTACCTTTCCTAAGAACATTTAATGGAAACCGTTATGCTGAATATGGCCAGTAATGTAAAATAAAATACTGTGCAGATACTGAAAAATTCGTCAGTTCCTACACTTGTTCTTTGTGCACTTTTCTGTGTCATATTTTCAGTAAAAAATGAGGAAAAATGGATCAGAATGGTTCCAAAACTGATAAACAGTAAGAGCCCTGTCCTCTGAGGCCGTGTCTGCATGTGTGTGTGTGAACATCTGTGTCTGGGCACGTGGGGGGGGGGCGTGTGTGTGTGCATGCGTGTGTCTTTGCACATATGACTGTGCGTGTTCAGAAAATTTTCCAGAAGAAAATATACCACAATTTCAGAAGAGATTGTGTCTGGACAGTGGGATTGTGGCTGTCTTATTTTCCTCTCATGCCTTTCTGTGTTTCTGGGTTTTCTACAATAAAAATGTATCGCTTTTACAACTAGGAAAAAACAACCACCACGAAAGGTGAACAGACGCGCCGCACGTCCCTTGCTCGTGCTGATGCCGCGGCGTGTGGTGTGTTCCCTGCGAAGCCGCCCCCACCCCTTCTCCCCGGGGGCACCTGCCTCTGGCGGCCCGGGTGTGTGCAGGAGACGTACCAGGTTGGTCTTTTCCTTCTGGAGCTTCAGGATGAGCTGGTGGAAGTGCCTGGTCATCTTGTTGGAGGTCATGTGCTCCTGCAGCTTCTCCACGATGCAGACATCCATCTTCCTCCTCTGCTCCACCTCGTGCCGGACGGTCTGCTGGAGAGTCTGCAATTCGCCGAGGGTCGCCGTGTATTCCTGGGAAGGGAGAGTCAGAAGTGGATGCTGTGCAGGCGGCCGGGAGGCACGTGGTGGGGGGACGTGGCCGTACCACGTGGGCCTTGCCCAGTGCGTCCTCCGTGTCCAGCAGGGTGAGCCTGTAGGTGCTGAACTCGTTCTGCAGGGCCTCGTCCTTGGCCAGGCCCTGCGAGATCAGTTTCTGCATCAGGCTGGCCTCTGTCTCCACCCGGTTCAGGATGCTGGCCAGCTTCTCGTTCTTTTCTTCCTCCTTCATGATGGACTTCTTATAGGCTTCGAGCTCGCCGTCCATGGACTTGACTTGGTGCTGGCATTCACTGCCAACACAGAGAGGGTAAAATAGGACATCAGAACACCAGTGCGGATGGTGGTACCCCGCTCGGAGGACGCCCACAGGGTAGAAAGAAAGAAATTAGGAGGCCAACTCTTCACAGCAGCCGAACCTTGACTACTGGTTTCTAGCACATTAGAACTATTACCCATTTCAAATTCAAGCCTTAAACTCTTGGGATGTTATGATTGTGGGAGGGGGAGATGGAAGGAAGCTGCTGACTTGTGCTGGGTGGGGCGGGGGTCGCCGCCAGCCCCTCCCCTCCGGTCGTGACCATCACCTTGGAAAGGAAATGCCGTCACCCCGGGTTTACAGACATGCACGCTGAGCCCCGAGCCTCCGAGGCTCTCTCCCCACGGCTGCAGTGACCGCCGGGACTGGGGGGAGCGCAGGCGGCCGTCTCTTCAAACCCCCTCAGCGTGCCCCTCCGTGTTTTAAAAATACATGTCTGACAAAAGAACTTGTATCCAGAACACATGAGAACTCATAATTCAACAAACAGATAAGTCACTTGGCTTAAAAATGAGCAAAAGACAGCTAATCGGGGAAGATCTATGGACGGCAAGCAAGCACACGGAGAGGTGCGCGACGGCACTAGTCCTGGGGAGACGCAAACTGAAGTCCCGGTGGGACACCAAGACGCACCTGCTAAGCGCCAAAACGAAAATGGCATTATCATGAAGTGCTGGCGACGGCGAGGGCGACGGCGAGGGTGACGGGGACTCGCGTCCCTTGTGGTGGGAGTGCAGACTGGAACGAGCCACTCTGGGAAACATTTTGGAGGTTTGTTCCAAAGTAAAATACACACTTACCAGCAACGCCATGGAAATGTCGTCTAGACCAAAACCCGTCCAGTGTGCACAGCGGCTTTCACGCCGGCCCCAAACTGGAAACAACCAGTTGCCGGTGTACCGTCGCCAGCACGGGCAGTGAGAACAAATACGCCATTGATCTGGCAACACGAGGACGACTCAAAGCGTCATGTGAAGTGCAAAACGCCAGGCAAGGAAGTCACACGTGTCGTGTGACTTCACGTGCAAGACATTCGGGAAATGACAAGCCTACAGGGACGGACAGCAGGGCAGGCTCTGCTGGGGGCTGGCGGTGGGGAGACGCGCTGACTTTTGGGGACGCAGGGAACATCTGTGACCTTGAGTGCACGATGCTCACTTGCCTCTGTCCATTTGCTGAACCAAACTGTGCACTGGAACAGGGTAACTTCTGTGCATCATAAATCACCACATAAATTATCCTCAATTCAACTGATGGGTTAAAAACTTACTCCTTTTCTCTTTTAGGAAGTAGCAGCCTCATAAATGACAATAAAACAAAGACATCCAATCTGTATGACAGAAGTCCGAACACTCGCTGAAATCTACCCACGGGGGAACAGACACCGGGACGCCAGCCGATCAATTGTCACCATTACAAAAGTGGAAAGCCACGGGTACTCTCACATCCTTGTCGCTTTTTCTAATTTCCAGTAACATGATCACTTACCTACCCTTGATAAAAATTACTTTTAAAGAAGACACTTTCAAAATTTCCTTGATTAGCAGATACCGATAGAAAACAAATGAACCCAGAAGAGCTGGTGGACTCCGAGGATGCCTGAGGCTTGGCCTAGCCCGTCTGAAAGTTAAGAGGGAACTTGGTACAGGATCTCAAGGTGACGAAGCTGACAAATTAACACCCGGCAAGGCCTGAGCCCTGCCCGCCCCGCGCGTTTCCTGCCAGGAGGTCCGACAGAGGCAGACAGCGGGGCACAGCGGCCCTCTCCCTGCGGGGGTGTAAGTTCTGGGCAGGGTGTCCTCCCCCCTCCGCCCGAGCTCAGCACAGTACTGTCTTTGTATTTTCTGGCCTATTTTGAGACACTTCACATGAAAATGACCGTTTGCTTCAAATGTATGACTTGCAGTGTTTGCTCCAGCCTCCCACGTGACCCTTCAGCTGGGGCTGTGACCGCCCCCCCTCCCCCACTGCGACTTTGACGCTAACATTGCAAAGATTTGGTGGGAGGCGCCGTCTTTAAAGCCTGGGTGTGGCGGGGACCCGTCTGGACCTCTCTGGTCTCAGGTCACTCCCTGGGTCCTGGTCAGCAGGACACGTCCACCAGCCTCGGGAGGCCCAGGGAGGGACACCGCTCGGCCTCCCCAAGTGGGGAGGAGGGACGGGACACAGTGCGTCATCGGAGCAATCAGTCCCCTAGGGCCTCGCCCACGCCCCACGTCCGGGGACACATTTCTAACCAGTGCCCTCTGTGGCGGCTGTGGCCCCAGGTCTTCAGGGCTGCAGGCACCCCTGGGCTCAGGGGAGGCTGGTGGGGAGGGGGCACCTCCTGCCAGACCCCAGGCCTGAGGGAGGCCCACTGGGCACGGTGGCAGTGCCCGTGCCCAGCTCACACACCCACTCACCCCTTCTCCACAGGGGAGGGATCCCGGCCCAGCCCAGACAGCTGCGGGGGGCCGGCCTCGTGCCCCACGTCCGGGCCACCAGCCCGGACTATCACCATTTTCGTTCATTTTCTAAAATGGCCAACATGCTACGGATTGGCATTTAGTATTTAGTTCAGCTGCTGAACTGGCCTGGAAGCCACAGGCGATGCCATACTTTGTTTTTGCGACGCCCTGACCTTCGCTGACCCGTCTCGGTTTCCTCCTTCACACCTCCCCGCAGCTCCGCAGCCAGAGCGCACGGCTCTCACGGCGTCCCGTGCGGGCAGCGCGTTCTGGGCGGCGGGGGCGCTCACGCCTCTGTGGCTGGCGCGGTTAGAGCTGCGGAAGGAAAGCCGAGCCAGAGTCGCTACAAGCCGTCGCCTGCTAGGAGTGTGTGTGTGTGTGTGTGTGTGTGTGTGTGTGTGTCTGCACGCGCGCGTGCTTTGATAAAATGAACGTTCCATGTGTCTGTTTTCAAAACATGACACCATTGTTTTTTTGTCAATCATTGGAACGGTCCAAACGTGTGACCACGGGAGCTGTCGCGGGACTCTGGAACACCGCCGGTGGGGGTGTGGCCGTCACGGCCCCCGGGAAGTACCTGCCAGACCTGCGGTGCTCAGACCCTGGAGCCCAGAGCTCCCCGGCTCGACAGGGAGCACGGTTACACAGCACAGTGTGCTTGCGACACAGCAGTCCCGGGCGTGGGCGTGGACGGCAGCCCTGGGGTGGGGCAGGTGTGCGGGTGACCTCAGCGCCCCCAGGAGCTGCTGGGGGACGGGGGGGGAAGGGACGCTCTTGCTGCTCTGCTGTGGGAAGCTCTCCAGGATGCTTTCTGAATGAACGCAGAGCAGAGGGGCCAGCACGGGTATGTGTATCTTCCTTCGCTGGCACGGCCGGTCGCGGGAGACAGGCCCAGGGGACCGGGAGCACGTCTGCGGGAAGGGGCTCTGGGTGGAGCAGGACGCGGGTGGGAGGGAGGCCTCGCTGCATCTGAGTCTCAGATGTTCTAACCAAGCAGCTGTATCATCTGTTCAAAAGATTAGAGTTCGGAAAAAAGAAAAGGAGGAATGGCCAAGCCCTGTCTCCGAGGACACGTAGGAACAGCCGAGGTGAGGAGGAAGGTCGCGGAGGGACACCCGGGTTAGCGCAGAGGCACAGGGCGCAGGACCACGGTGGGGGTCGCGGAGGTGTCCCTGAACCCCCGGGTCCCTGTGGGGGCACTCAGGCCGTGCGACCCCCGGCCTCGACCTTGCTCGAGGTGGTCGTCGGGGGCGAGGGAAAAGCGGCCCACCCGCCAAGGCCTCTGCTGCACCAAACGCGCGGCCGCCCTGCAGGCAGCGGGACCCAGTCCCCAGGGGCCGGGCAGGGAGGCGTCCAAGCCCGCAGCCCCGAGTCCGCAACTGCTTGGTCCCGCCACCCAAGTGTTTAAAGGGGAGGCAGGTCTTTAACTGGACGTCTAAGTTTTAATCCAGCCACTGTCCATGAAAATGGCTTGCTTTAAAAGCAGTCGAATGTCTATGCCTCCGTTTTTGTTTTTCTTAATCACAGGACCAAGAAGGAAACACCTCCGAGCGGTCGGACCATCGGCGGCCACGACAAAGTGCCCACTCTCTCCTCCGCACGGTGGGCAGGGCGCTCCCGGGCACAGCCCCTGCCAGGCTGCACACCAGGCCCCGGCATGGAGGCCGAGTCCAGGCCACGGTGCTCTCGCTCCAGAACCGGCTTCCACATCTGGGCCCCGAGCCCCCTGCCTCCAGCACCCGGCCCGGGCCACACGCCCAGCCGGCCAGCCGCCCTGAGCCCTGAGAGGGGAACGCTGGGTGGGGGGCTCCTCCTTGCCTCTGCGGGGAGATTAAAGCCGGATTGGGGCTGGAACCTGGCCCCCGGCAGAACAGTGGAGCAGGTATGGCGTTTGTGCACACAGGTGGTGAGCCTACAAATCAAAGGGACCTTCATCTCCCCGAGATAAACACCCTTCTCTCTCTCTCTCTCTCTCTCTCTCTCTCACTGTTTCTCCTTAATCCTCCCAGGAAATCTGAGCACGAAAGATTTGCTGCTCCCGGTGCCACGGGAAGTTTGAAAGGATTTAAGAAACACCGGAATCCTGGAGAACAATAAGGGGGCTTTCAGGACGGAAGCGGGGGCTGGGGGCGCAGGTGCACCCTCTGTCCCAGGGGGGCCGGGGAGGGGTGCTCGGTTCCCACCCGGGAGGAGGCAGGCACAGCGCCCACGCCCCGCCGTCCCCACACGTGCCCGAGCTCTCCCGCCACCTCCGCGGGGTACCTGAGCGCCTCCTGGATGGTCCTGTGGGCCTCGTCGCGGTGCTTCATGCCCAGCAGGCTGCAGGCCCACTGCTGCAGGACACGCCTCTTCTCCACGTTGATGGTGTCTATTTCTGCGCAGGCCTGCGGGGGGGAGTCCGGTGATGTGGATGCTGGCCTCGTGCCCTTATGCTCAGAGCCCCAGAAGGCCGTTGGGGAGCCCCAAGCTTTCCGGGTCACCTTCCTTCTCTGCTACCCTTGCTTTTCTTGTGTGTAATTAAACACGGCTCTAAAGACCCGTCCAACACCTGCCTAAATCCTCATGCAGGGTCCCAGGTCCCGAGTACCAGCACCCCCTTCCTGGGGCCGTCAGGTCAGACGAGACGGTGCCTGCATGCCCAGCCTGTCCAGCCTGTCCTCAGCTCGCTCAGGGCTGCTACGCCGTGATGCTCAGAGTCTCATCATTCCACTGGAACCACCGCACCTGGCCGTGTGCTGGACTCCCGGGAGGGGCACCGAGTGGGGACTCAGGTGAGACCCTCCTTGTGGCACTAGCACCTTTGTGGAGAAGCCGAGTCCAGCAGAGTTTGCTCTTGGTGGACGTGCGTGGGAGACGCTGGAGGAAGTCAGAGGAGCCTTGAACACTCACAGTGACAGTGCAAGGGCGGAGCTGGGTGTGGAAGGAAGCATCACCCCTGGGGATCCCCTTCTTGGTTGTCAGGGCTTAAAAATACCGCCGATTCATTATTATTATAGAGAATAAAGTGGTATGGATTAACTGTGCTATGGCTGGTGAGACATTTCTGGATTTGGGTAAGTTATTAACCGAGGAGGCCGCTCTGTGCCAAGGAGCAGGTTGTGCACTGCCCAACAGCAGGCACCAGAACCACCGGGCTCCTCGGGGCTGGGCCGCGTGGGGCTGGCTGGCCTGAGGCAGGGGCCCCGCCACGGTGCTCATTGCCAGACCAGGGCTTGCTGACCGAGGTGCAGGCTGAGATGCAAAGATCCAGGCTGAATTCAGCATTTAAATGTTTTAAACACCTTCCCCATTAAAAAAAAAAGTATTCACTCTGTGCAAATTAGAACATGGAGATAAACAGAAAGAAAATCGAAATAACCCCACCACTCGGAGCTCACTGTTCCTGACAGCCTGGCGGTGTCTTCCTGCGTGTGCGTGTGTGCGCGTGTGTGTGCGTAATCATGGATACATCGCTTTGTAACTTAGTGTTAAAAATGAACACGTTGTGAATGGGTTTCCACGTTGGTAAGTATTTGTTCCATTGGTGGGACAGTCTTCCCGTGCATGGATGTATCATAATTTGTGTAACCGATGCCCTCTTCTTGGAATCTTTCTTGGCTGTCACACACAACACTGGGTCCCCCGTGACTCTCTGTTCACCTTGTCCGTGGAGTCCGTAATGTATAAAACTTCGATATGCATGCCTGCTTTCCCTGGAGTGAAGTCCAAGCAGTGATGTTTTGGGAGACTTCGCTGGGGCGGCGGGGTGGTGAGGGGGTGGCCCTGACACGTTGTACAACATTGCCCTGGAACGAAGATCTCGGAAAAGCCGGATGTGCACCTCCCAGCCTGGGGGCCCCACTTCTGCTCCTGTTCATTCTGCCAAGTCGGTGGGAGAACCCCATCTCGTCCTCTTCCATCATCGATGTCTGCGGTGCACCTGCCACGCGCCCTCGCTGTTCTGGGTGTGGGAATGCAGGATGAACAAAATGGGGGACGACGGCCCTGCCCCGGCGACACAGCTGGCAGAGGGGGGTGCAAGGCACAAAAAGATGCAACGAAGGAAAAGTTCACAGCATCGCGTGTGAGCACAGCCATCACAGTGCAGAAGCGTGCACGGGAGAGTCCGGACTGACTTTCAAACCTTCCGCACCACCACACTTACAGAAAGGCCTCTCCAGCCCAGGATTTTATAAATATTTGTCTTTTTTCTTTCCTTCTGGTACAGTTTCCCTCATTTAAATACTTCGTCCCATGTGGAATGAGGAAACGATTTATTTTTCCCCCCGAATGATTAACTGAATGTCCCAATGCCCCTGGGTGCACAATCGACTTGCTCTCCATTAATTTATAATCCATGAAATTTCTATAGAAACGTTTCCTGGATTCTGAGCTCTCTCTCAGGCTCCACGGCCCACCTCGGACCCTGACTCCAGCAATTCATTATTCTAGCCTCTATTGTATGTAATGCTAGGAGGACCCACCAGCCCGGCCTGTCCAGGACTCTCCCAGGAAGTCCCACCTCTCAGGAAACCCGTCAGCGCCTCCCTGGACGATTCTCGGCTAGTTCTCTGAATTTATTTTCCAGATAAAGTTCAGAATCGCCTCACTAACTAAGAAGTTCTCCGGCTCCCCAGGGGTTCCGCCGGGGGCACAGCTGGGTTAAGGACATCCCCCGGCTGGAGAGAACCGGGTGCTTCCCCACGTGGACCCAGGTGTGTTTGTTCATTTCTTTGAGCCCGTCTTTCTTGCCTTCAATAAAAGTGTGTTGTTTCCTTTGTGCCATCACTGCAGATGGTGAGTCACAGATTTAAAAAGAAAAGTCATGGCACGTTCGGTTTCCAGGGCGGCCACTGAGTCTGGTGTGGCACTGAGTCCATGCCCTGCCTTACCCCGCATGGAGCAGAGATGTGGGCACTGCCCAGGGGCGCCGGCTGCCTGGGCTGAGTGGTTAGGGAGACCCCGGCCCTCCCCGGAAGAGGCCCGCGGTCGCTAATACACTTGCTAAGGATCCCCCGGCAAGCAGAACAGAACGTCCCAGCTCCTGGAGAACTTTCAGTCCATCACTGGCTCCGACAGGATAAGAACACGGGCCATCAGTCAGCGGGTATCGGCTGGGTCCCCACCTTGGGTCGCCGGGTGCTCTGAGATGCTCACAGGTTCGCACAGACGTGCAGAGGGCTGGCCGGCTGACGGGGGCCAGTCAGTCCCTCAGCAGGCGCAGCCCGGGCGCGGCGGCCGGACGGCCTCGTGCCCCTGAGCCCTCACCTCGCTCACTGCTTTCCTGAGCGTCCGGGTGTCCTCGGCCTGCGCGCGGTACTGAGCCTCGAGCAGGGCGGTCCGTTCCTCCAGCTGGTTGGCTCGGACGGTGAGCTGGTCCACGTGCAGGTCCTGGAAGCGAGGGGAGGAGACACGTCGTGAGGTGGGTCTCCACCGACCCCGACCCAGGCGCGCGGGCCCAGCTCCCGCGGCCGCAGGTTCCCGCAGAGGAATCACAGGTGGGCGCAGGCCCCCTCTCGGCAGGACACCTGCTGCTGCTTCTCCAGCTCGGCCCGCGTCCGCTCGGCCTCCGACTTCTTCACCACCTGCTTCATCACACGGATGTCGTCACGCACGTCCTGGTCCACGTTCTGCACGTAGAAGAGGTGCAGAGCCAGGGTATCCACCTCCGTCTGCAGGGCCGCCACTGCGGGAGACAAGAGGGCCGTCCCAGCACTGCACCCCGACGACGGGGAGGCCGCAGCCCCCCCGCCAGGTGGGTGGGCCTGAGAAATGGCGCTCAAACGACGAAGTCCCGGACCTTGCCTTCAAAGACCTCACAAAGTTGGAGAGACAAAAATATGTGCAATCTAGGCCCAGCATCCCAGCCATGAACTCGAGACCCTCCGCATCTAAGGATGTTCTGAAACAGCGCTGGATTACGGGGCCTCGTGTGAGTTCTACAGATTTCTGCTCACTCAGAGGCTGGTCATCTCAGGGACAAACCTAAACCCTCAGGAAGAAACTAGCCTGATGGGTGGGCTGAGCGCCACTGAAGCCCCTGGGACGGAGGAATGGGTTCCTTTTAACAAAACTCACGTGAGACTGATTTACAAGCCAGAACACCAGTGTATTTAGAGGGCAAGACCTCAACCTGTGGTGGCAGAGCTTGAAGGGTCATTTATGCAATGAAGACGGGGTGGGCAGAATTTTATACGCTTCCCATGACCTTTGCCCCCATGGTCACTCCTGTGATTAGGCTGTGTTTTGTGGCAAAAAGGGACATTATAAGGTGGGCCTCATCTAAGCAGGTGAGTTTTCTCGACTTGGTGGCAGAAGAGGAAGTTGGAGAGATTTGCAGGGTCAATAGGATCTGTTTAGTGTGAAGTAGGGGTCTGAGTGTTTATTTTCAGGTGGTCAAATGATCAAAAAATATTGAGTGATCTAACAATGCCACCGGCACATTCAGTTTGCAGTAAGCAGCTAAATGGACAGTTTTCCTTCATAATCCTTCTTTTTTAAAATTTTCTTGGATATTCTTGTGCACTTAGTGTTCCAAGTGAACTTTAAAATCAACTTGTCAGGAATGGAGCGCTTCTTGGGGGGAGATGGAATAGTCCCCAGCAGGCACTGATAAGGGGAAAAAGCTGCGAGGAACAGCAGTGGGCACACCGCGCAGCTACTTGTGTAAAAGGTACAGGACAAAACCCCGCACGCTTGTAACTTGGCTTTTATGTGCAAAAATATCTTCAACAGAACACGCAGGAATCAATACCACCAGGGCCTCTGTGGAGGGGGCTGGAGGTGGGGGCAGATGGGGAGACTTCAGAGGGCTTCAATGTTGAATAATTACTTCTTGAAAATAAGTAAATAAATAGGTTAAATTAATTCAAGTTCACCCAAAACATCCCGTCATGGATTGTAACTGGAATTGCACTGAACTACTTATTAACTTGGAGACAAATGACATATTCACATGGTTGTATCTTCCCATCCTGGTAATATGATTGTTCCATTTATTCAAATCTGTTTTAGGTCCTTTAGTAAAGTTTTATTGTTTTTCTCCAGACAGGCGGACCCACTTCTTGTTAGACTTCCTCCTAAGTGTTTCATGGTTGCTATCGCTGTTATGGATGAGTTTTTTTTAAATTATAATTTGTAATTGGGTATTACTGGTAGACAACTACAGCTCTGGTATCCAGTTACTTTCTAGATTTCTTTTTAATTAGGTTTTTCTTTTTCCATCAGTAATCTTGACTCCTCCAGGTAAACAATCATACCATTGGTGGAGAGTGAGCTTCACGATTCACACCCAAAGTCTACACCTCATTTGCTTCTGTCTTCTTGCATGGCTGGAACCTCCAAAACAGTGCAGACTCCCATCTCACTCCCGATCTTCTCTGTGACGGCTCAGGGCTCTCCCTGGAGCAGCAGTTTCTTGTCAGTTTCTGGCAAATACTTACAAAGGGCTTTCCTTCCATAGTTTAGGGTGGACAATGAGTTTTAGCCAAACACCCACTTGGCATCCCCGCAGAGAATCTTTTCTCCCCCCTCTCTCCTTTAATGTATGAATTTAATGCAATACGTTAGCAGATTTCCGACTTTCAGACTAGTCCAGAATCAAGCTCTTCTCGACTAAGAGGTATCTTTCTTTTCCTATATTGCTGAACTTAATCTTTTTGTCACTGAGTGAAAGTTTAATATTTGCTAATATTTTATTCAGGATTTCCACATGGCACAAGTAGGACCTGTTTATAGTGTTCTGTTTTTGGAGGTTGTAAGCTTTATCAGCAAGGATTACACCAAGTATTATAAAATAAGCCTGGGAAGAGTTTCCCAAATCTTCCACCCAGCTCCCTAGAGGGTTAATAACGCAGGAAGTGTCTGGCTTCGACCTGCTTATAAGCCTGTGGTATTTTTTTTTCCCTTTCCCTTTGGAACTTAAAAATTCCACCAACTGTGTCAAGGCATGTTTGTTTTTCCTTCCACCTGTCTGGCCCTCTGTGAATCTTTATAACTGAAGATTCACCTTTTGAGAACTCATGCAAATGTTTCCGTCTGATGTCACTGGCTAATGCCCCTAATCTCCTGGAATTTCTGTCTTGTGGACACTGACTTTCTCAGGTCTGTTTGTCCACATCTTGTATCTCCTTCTCAAAGTGTCCATCATGTTGGGTTTTGCCCTGAACTCTGGGCAGAATTCCCCCAACTGGCCTGTCAGTTTACAAGTTCCGCTTCCAGCAGTGCTGGTTTGTCTATTTAGTGCCTTTTTCTTTCTTTTTTTTTGGGTGGGAGATGATGATTGTTTTTTAATTCCAAGGATCCTTTTCCACAACACTTCGCTTTCATTTACCCCACGTGACGTCCTCTACAATCTCAAGTTGGACGCCAGCGGACGCGTGCCGTTTCCAGAAACTGGCCTGTGTCTGTGGAGGCGTCCGCTCTGTCGCTCAAGCCCTGCCCGCTCTCCTGTCTGGGGGCTGCTGCTGCCGCCTCACACTTGGACGAGAAGGTCCACTGGCTGCTGGGCTTCCCCTCCCTCCCAGGTGAGGCGGCCAACCACGGAAGTCCTCCACAGGCAAAGCCCCACGTGTCACCTACGGGACCGCACCTGGTGGGCAGGGCTGGGCCCATTCCCCGAATTCCTTAGTTTGGAGAAGGGGGAAATGGCGCTGTTAGAGGGGTCCTTGCTTGGTGGAACCCCCTTCTGCTCCTGTTCCCTGGTGACCTCTAGAAAGGATGCAGTGTCCACAAAGACGTTTAGAGCTTTCCAGAAGCCCACCCACACCTTGAGCCTCTGGTGAGGGGTGCTGGCTGGCACTTGCTGCTGTGTGGAGGGGGTGGGAGAACCTGTGTCCTCTTTCAGGTTGGTCTAAATTCTGTTCCATCCAGAGGACGCGGCTCTGTTGCTTTGGTGTGAATGCCCCGCTCCTCTCTTTTTGGTAGATTCTGTTAACTTGGCGGTAGTCAGGGAGGGGTACTCCAGAAGTGAGCACATGTCCCAACTCTGTCCATCTGGAAACCTCCCCGGCATCTCTCAGGGCCCCAAATGCTTCTTTCCAGCCATAGTTGAGATAAACGTGTGATGCCGTTTTCTTTCGGATTCTTTTAGGTCCCTCCCCCACCCCCCCAGTTATAATAGTAATACAGAGTTGATAAAGGAAGTTGGAAATGTGAAAAAGCACAAAGACTAAAGTAACCTGGGGCGACCGCACTGCTGACTGTGACCCACGGCCTGGGCTCTGTGCAGGGCCACTGCTTTGGTGGCAACAGTGCACGGTGACGAGTGGTAGTCCCACTACCTCTTCTGCTCCAAGGTCCCCCGCCCCCCTTAATCTGCCGCACAACCCGGGGCTGCAGGGCACTTGGGACTGGCCTCACCCATACCTCCCCACCTATTCAAAGCCTGTCCCTTCCCGCTCCTCCTGCCCTCTGGATACCCTACCTTCGATGCCACCAGCCTCTCCTGCTTTGACCTGTGTACCCCACCTGCCAGCTTTCAGCGTTTGCTGCTTTGCCTAATTAGGTCCCTTTTAAGACATTTATGTCTTCCCTCCCCCCAAAGGCTGGGAACTCCTCCAGGACACGAACACATCTTGCTTCTCCTGATGCCCTGTGACGGCCCTCGGGGACGCCCCACCCGGTTGCAGAGGCACGCGGGGACGCGCCACGAGGACACCCGCGAGGACGCGCGCGCCTTACGCTGTCTGCGCTCCTCGCCGGCGGCGGCGCAGGTCTTGGCGTAGAGCAGGCGCGCGCTCTGCAGCTCCTCCTCCTTCTGGCGCCTGGCGCACGCGGCGGTCGAGTGGCGGTCGTGGCTCTTCTCCAGCTGCATCTGCAGGCGGGCCAGGTGCTGCTGGACCCCGTAGAGGTCCACCCCCAGCTCCTGCCGCTGGACTCGGCCTTGCTTGGTGGCCACGCCCTGCAGCAGAGAGAGAAGCTGGGTCACGGGGCCGCGGGCGCACAGCCGGGTGGAAGGCGGGACAGGTACGCACCAGCTCCTGAAGCTCCAGCCTCAGCTTCTCTATCTGCCGGTTAAGATAGTTCTTCAGGGCAGCCTGGAATCTAATCATCAGGGGCTAAAACGACGGAAGAGCACAGCGGTTACTGCCCTGTCCCCTCCAGGGCTTAGCCTAAATTGCTACAGGAATGACTTCCAGGCGGGTGCTCCCCACTTCTGCCCGGGATTCTTACTCCGGAAGCCACAAAGTCAAAGCGCCCGTGGTCTCATCCTAAGCACTGAAGGACCTGAGTGCATATTTTGGCAAAATGACAGGGTGAGCTGGGGCAGTGGTTCTGGTTTTCCCCGGGGGTCAGAGGGCAGTGATGAGCAGCACGTGGGGTGCCAGCACCGAGTGAGTGCTCAGCCCCCTTTCCCAGCACAACCCGATCCCTCCGGCGGTGCCTGGAGCACCAGGGCTTTCCACAGGGGCTCATCCAATCAAGACCTGCCCTCCCTGCTTGCCAGAGGGTTGGGACACTCAAGTGGTCATCAGTGGAGTGATTTTTGTCCCCACCGAACACCCAAAGTCTGGAGAGATTTCTAGTTGTCACAGCTAAGGGGTGCTACTGGCGTCTAGTGGGTGGAGCCCAGGGATGCTGCCCTGTGGTGCCCAGGAAGCCCCCGCCAACAAAGAGTGATCCAGCCCCAAATATCAATGGCGCCAAGGTTGAGAAATGCTGACCCAGCGTATGAACCTAAAGGGAGAATACACTTTACAAAGCAGCAGTCCAAACCCTGCAGAAAAACCGTTGAGGGGGGAGAGACGAGAGCGTGGCGTTTGAGGGGGTGGCGGAGGTCTGCGGAGGGCAGGGTGGGAAGGGCCTCCGGGGCAGGTGCAGGAGAAGCGGAGTCCCTCTTCATCTGTGTGGGGCAACAGCAAAACCCGGGGACGTCTCCTTACGTGGTCTGGGTCCAAAACCACCAGCTGGGACCTGTCTTCCTCGGCCTCGTCGCTGCCCTCAGACTCCACTCTCTCCCCCAGGCCCCCTTCCTCCGCCATGCTTAGCTGCTGGATCCTGTCCAGGAAGGAGGGCGCAGCTCCTTCTCCGGGGGGGGCAGCGGGCTCTGGGGGGACAGCAGACATCACTGAGGCGTGAGAGAGGCGTAGAGAGCGTGCTTCTCTGGGGGTGTCATCAGGCAAAGCGGACACATTTAGCCTCAGGCAACATCGTGGGAAACAGAGAAAAAGCGCCCATTGGGTTAGTGTTCACACGTGCCATTCACAGGGTCAGCTGGGTGGGAGGGTTAGGGTTAGGGTTCCTACTAGTTGACTGAACATGTTCCATAGAAAGGATCACATTTTAAAAGTAGACAAGAAGGAAATACATTTTGTAGGTACTTTTTAAATGTATCTGTATATAAAGAGTGAGTAGAAGGTGGCTTCTTAACGAAGGACTAGATTGATTTTTTTTTAATGGGAAACAGCTGGTAAGATTGAGCAGCAGGGGCGTCTCAGTGAGGTTCTAGTTTCAGCTTTCCTTGCCGCCCGAGCCGGAGACATCCTGTTCCGTTTTTAACTCATTTGGGTGTGTGTCTGTGTGTCGCTTGTGAGTGACATGAGGCTTTGTTAGCTGGACCACCCGTGCACCCTCATCGTGTGGCATAAGAAATGCCCTGACCCATTTTCCCAGGTACACAACACTGGGCTACCGGAGCCAAGGGGAAAGACGGGGGTGTGCGGGAGAGCCTTGGGAACTCAGCAGACAGACGCACGTCTGCGGGGAGCTCCCCTCTGAGACCAGAAGGCAGTGGGATGTGTGGCCAGCGCTGTGGGCTGGGGTGTCACCAGATCTCAGGCCAGGCCTGGTCCTGCCACTGATGGGGACAGGTTGCTTAATGACTCTTAGGGTCTGTAAAATGAAGAACGGTTCCCTGCTCAGTGGGCAGTGTAAGGATTAAGTGAGAGGAGACAGAGCAAACGCTCCGTGTGTGTTCTCCGTATCTGTGAGAAATTCTTTCATCTTTAGGCTCGCAGCCTGACGGGCATGAGGTAGCAGGTGGCAAATGAGGGGCAGCCCTCGCGCAGAAGGGGGTGCGAGGTGGCTCATCCTGTGGTACCTGGCTCCTGTGCGGAGGGGCCCTCCACGCCCGGAGACGGCTGGTCCAAGTCCACGGACGCGTAGCGGCTCCCCTGGCTGTGTTCCCGGCGGTGCTGCTGCCCCAGAGGAAAGAGGGGCGCTTCCTGAGATTGTTTTTAGAGGAAAAACAACCAAGCCTGAATTAACGAGGGCAACTGGGTTGGAGAAGTTACTCGATTTTGATTCATTCCAGTGTTCAAAATTCAACTTAGTTATTGAAACAGTGGAAAATGGTTTGGATATCACCTGGCTTTTGCAAATGGTCAGAGCAGAAAACACCTCTCCCCACCCCCACGAGGAGTCCGGGAGCGCCCCGCCCGCTCGGTCTGCAGCGGGGCGCAAGCGCCGAGGCCCGGGCCGCGCTGGGCGCGGGCTTCCTGGCTCCCAAGCGCTGGTCTCCCCGCGGACGGTACGCAGCACCTCCGAGCATCCTCTTTATAAAAGGATGTGGGGGAGCCTGAGTCCGGCCAGGGTCCACCAGGGGGCTGCTGCTGCTTCTCTGCTTTCCAACTGTTCCACTTCAGAGACATTTCCTTAAGAGTGTTCTCTCAGTGGAACACCTGGCTCCACTTCAGCTCTAAAGGAGACTCTTGCCCTGGTCACTGTGGACAGTAATTACTGTTGATGATGAACTGGTGAGTATTCGTAACAACAGGCAAGGACCTTGCACGGGGACCCTGCGAGGCGGTGCCAGCCGTCTCTGTCATTTGTGGGGAAGCAGCTCACAGGACCCCAAGACCTTGCCGGAGCTCGCACAGCCAGCCAAGGGCCGTGCCGGCCCCCCGCTCCTGCTCTTTCTGCCGACCGTCCTCAGGTGATGCTGACTCTAGAAGTGATTTCTGAGGCAGCCAGAACCACACTGACATTGACGGGGCCCAGGGACAAAAGCCCACCTCTGGGTGTCCAGAAAGGGCTTCTCCTGACGGGAAGTCAGCGAGGCTTTGGAACACGCCGATGGCACAGGGGCCCCAACTCCCCAGTTCTGTTTCCTCTGAAGCCTGGCCCCGGCCGGGAGGAGGGGAACAGGGTTCTCTCCTCGGGTCTGTCTCTGCCCTTCTGGCTGATCAAATATGGAGACTGTTTTTTAGTGAGTTTCTAGAAACTGGAGGCCAGGATGGAAATTGGGTGTACAGCTCAACAAGTGACCTATAATTCACCCTTCCAGGCTATTTGAGAAGGTGGGGCACTGTTATAAAATTCTAAAAGGTGATTTTGATCATGTGTTTGCCATTTGTCATCGTAAAGCTAATTAGGGCTCAATGAGTATCGAGTTGTATTATTCTGCACAGTTATTAACTCTTCTAGATTTCACAGGCTGGGGAGGGATCCTGGCTTCACGGTTCAGAGAGCTGCCATCCCAGCTGGGTGCCTCTGGGCGAGGAAGCCCCTCGTCCCTCAGTCTCCCCATTTGTACAGCAAGGGTAATACTGATGCCCACCTCGCTGGGTTGTTGTCAGGATTCATTGAGACAGCACACGTCAAGGGCATGGAATTGTCCAGCCCTTGGAAGGGCCATGAAGGACACATGTAATGCGTTCTCTTCCTGCCCTGCCCTGCTGCTCACTTCCCTTCCAGAACAATTCGCACAATTTCTTGATTTTGATAGTTACACTGTTGTTGTTTGTGGGGAACATACACGGAAGCACTGGGAGGCAATGGAGATTCAGATTGGCAACTTACTCTCAAATGCTTAAAAAAAACCCCCACAGTTCTTATGGTATGTCAATTTTTCTGTAAGTCTATGCTTGTTTAAAAATAAAAAATGAAAATTATAGGAACGTAACCATTGTCATTACTATCTAGGATTGCACTGTCCAGGATGGTAGCCACCTGTAAGGTGGTTATATAAATTCAAATTAATTAGGATCTTTAAAAAAGTAAACATTTGGTTCCTTCATCCCTCTGGCCAGGCTTCAAGTGCTCTGCATCCACATGTGACTAGCGGCCACCATACTGCGCAGTGCAGACAGAGCCATTGCCATCATCATGCAAAGCTTTGTTGGGCAGTGCTGGACACCCGGATGCCCTCAGATGGCACTTTCCCACCTTGTGTTTGGGACACAGAGGGAGGGTCCAGAAACTCTCGGCATTTGACGGTGGCTCCTGAGACCCAAGTTTGCCGAGACGGTTCTGACAGGGGTTGCAGTGTGAATTATTTGTAGCGTGCCCTGATTCCCTCATGTAGGGTGGCAAGCCTCACGAGCAGTGAAACACCTGGGTGAAGCAGACCTCAGGCCACTCACCGACTCCTGGTCCACTTGCTCGGGTGAGCCTGAAGCTCGCTGGGAGGGCTCTGTGGAGGTGACCCCCGGTCCTCCGGATTGGGATGAGCCGGGGCCCTCTCTGCCTTCAAGACTCGCTTTCCCCCTTGCTCTGTCATGTAGGCGTGTGGGGCCGACTTCATCTCCAGGAACCTCGCCAGGGCTGATGTCGGAGTAAGCCACGTCTGTGGAACTGACTTTCCCTTCAGAGGACGGGGTTTCCATACCAGATTCTAATTCCTCTTCAAATTCGAGTTCGCCATTGGTTTCCTTTTCCTCTTGGATTTCGACTTCCTCATCGTCATCAGCCTCCTCCTGGGCTGTGGCTTCCCCATCTTTTTCGATTTCTCCTCCAGAGTGTTCTGGAGTACCCTCCGCTTCTTCATTTCTCTGGTCACTGCTCCCCGCTACTGGTGATACCTGTGCCACGTGGCAGGGGAAAAATAAGGAAACAAAGAATAAGGCTCTTTGAGGTTTGATTCTGAATAGAGGGTACTTACACTGATGAGAAGACTGAACCTGTGCGGTTCTGAGCGTCACTAAGAGGCTGTGTCCTGCTTTAATTTATCTGCTCTGGTTTTTTGTTTTGTTTTTTGTTTGTTTTGCATTTATTTTGCATCCTTTGTTACAGTAAGTGAGCTCTGAAAAACCCAGGGCAGTCTAAGTATTAGGAGATGTGAGTCATTCCTGCTGAGCCACAAACACTTCAGAATGGAGTGGAAGGAAACTGAGTTCTTCTGCAACTGGATTGAATCTGTTTTAGATCAAGGTCACAGGATCATCGTGCAATTTTCTCAGCAAGCCTGAAGTCTCTTTAATCCCTAGTAAACAGAGCCCGGAGTAATTCATTCCCTCAGGAACTGTACCCTGATGCCTCCGTCATTCTGGCCTTCTTCTCCTTCAGAAGATGATCGGCCTTCTGGGTGAGACCTGGTGGCAGAGAAACAATTTAACAGTTTCAGATAACATATTTCTTTTAGTTGGTATTTGTCACCTCCTTGATGTCTGTATATCCAGTTATTTACTTGTTAATTATCTGCCTTTCCCCCTAGGCTGTTGGCCATGACTTAGTCATGTTTGTCACTAACACCGGCACGAGGTCATGCTTGTCATGTGGTGGGAGTGCCCCAAAAGAGTTGCTCCAAGAATGAATGAAGAGTACAGTGATTGAAACATTAAAGGAACAGCACAAGTAGATTACACCAGGAGAGTCACCTTAAATATACTTGTGTCTGTGACAAAACTGGGGAAAATAAATACAGAATAAGAGAAAACTGCACAAAAAGGACAAAATACTCTAGAAACTCTTGGTTAATTTTCCCATAATTTAGACAGTACAAGAAGGTCACATTCTTAAATTGTTTTTTTTTTCAGATTAGAAATACAAGCTCACACCCACCAGCTAAAACAATTAAAAAA
Organism: Camelus dromedarius; assembly: GCF_036321535.1. Classification (NCBI taxonomy): domain Eukaryota; kingdom Metazoa; phylum Chordata; class Mammalia; order Artiodactyla; family Camelidae; genus Camelus; species Camelus dromedarius. Next base: position 28,941,648 of record NC_087451.1, read on the forward strand.
AGAAGAGCAAAAAACCCCCAAAAGTCAGCAGAACAAAGGAAATAATAAAGATCAGGGAGGAAATAAATAAAATAGAGATTAAAAAAACAATAGAAAAAAATCAATCGAACCAAAAGCTGGTTTTTTGAAAGATTAAATAAAATTGACAAACCTCTGGCCAAACTCATAAAGAAGAAAGAAGAGAGAGCACAAATAAGCAAAATAAGAAAGGAAAATGGAGAAATTACAACAAATAACATAGAAATACAGAATATCATATGAGAATATTATGGAAAACTATATGGAACCAAAATGGAAAACCTAGAGGAGATGGACAAGTTTCTGGAAACATACAGTCCACCAAGACTGAACCAAGAAGAAACTGACCATTTGAACAAACTGATCACTAGAAATGAAATCGAATTAGCAATACAAATCCTCCCTACAAATAAAAGTCCAGGACCAGACGGCTTCACTGGGGAATTCTACCAAACATACAAAGAAGAACTCATACCAGTCCTTCTCAAACTCTTCCAGAAGACTGAAAAGGAGGGAACACTCCCAAACTCATTCTATGAAGCCACCATCACCCTGATACCAAAACCAGGCAAAGATACCACCAAAAAAGAGAATTACAGACCAACATCACTGATGAACATAGATGCAAAAATCCTCACCAAAATATTAGCAAATAGAATCCAACAGCACATAAAAAAGATCATACATCATGACCAAGTGGCGTTCATCCCAGGGACACAAGGGTGGTTCAACATATGCAAATCCATCAATGTAATACATCACATCAACAAGAGAAAGGACAAAACCACATGATCATCTCAATAGATGCAGAAAAAGCATTTGATAAAATTCAACATCCATTCATGATGAAAACTGTCATCAAAGTGGACATAGAGGGAACATATCTCAACATCATAAAAGCTATATATGACAAACTTACAGCCAGCATAGCACTCAACGCTGAAAAACTCAAAAGCTTCCCACTAAAATCTGGGACAAGACAAGGCTGCCCACTCTCACCACTCCTATCCAACATAGTCCTGGAAGTCCTGGCCACAGCAATCAGACAAGAGAGAGAAATAAAAGGGATCCACACTGGAAAAGAAGAGGTAAAAGTGTCACTATATGCAGATGACAGGATACTATATTTAGAAAACCCTAAAAGGTCCACACAAAAACTACTAGAAATAATCGAAGAACTCAGCAAGGTAGCAGGTTACAAGATTAACATACAAAAATCAGCTGCATTTCTTTACACTAACGATGAATCAACAGGAAAAGAAAGTAAAAAAACAATCCCCTTAAAATAGCACCCAAAGTAATAAAATACCTAGGAGTCAATCTAACCAAGGAGGTGAAAGACTTACACACAGAAAACTGTACACCATTGATCAGGGAAATTAAAGAAGACTTTAAAAAATGGAGAGATATCCCATGCTCCTGGATTGGAAGGATCAGTATTGTTAAAATGGTCACACTGCCCAAGGCAATCTACAGATTTAATGCAATCCCTATCAGATTACCCAGGACATATTTCACAGAACTAGAACAAATCATAATAAAATTTATATGGAACCACAAAAGACCTAGAATTGCCAAAGCATCACTGAAGAAAAAAAAAAAAAGAGACTAGAGGAATAACTCTCCCAGGCTTCAGACAATATTACAGAGCTACAGTCATCAAGACAGCATGGTATTGGTACAAAAACAGATATATGGACCAATGGAACAGGATAGAGCCCAGAAATGAACCCACAAACTTTTGGTCAACTAATCTTCGACAAAGGAGGCAAGAATATACAATGGAATAAAGACAGTCTCTTCAGCAAATGGTGTTGGGAAAACTGGACAGCAGCATGTAAAGCAATGAACCTAGAACACTCCCTTACACCATACACAAAAATAAACTCAAAATGGATCAAAGACTTAAAAGTAAGATACAATAAACCTTCTAGAAGAAAATATAGGCAAAACATTATCTGACATACATCTCAAAAATGTTCTCCTAGGGCAGTCTACCCAAGCAATAGAAATAAAAGCGAGAATAAACAAATGAGACCCAATTAAACTTACAAGCTTCTGCACAGCAAAGGAAACCATAAGTAAAACAAAACGACAACCTACGGAATGGGAGAAAAGTTTTGCAAATGAAACCGACAAAGGCCTGATCTCCAGAATATATAAGCAGCTCATACGACATAATAAGAAAAAAAAAAAAAACCCAGTCCAAAAACGGGCAGAAGATCTAAACAAGCAATTCTCCAAGGAAGACATACAAATGATCAATAGGCACATGAAAAAGTGCTCAATATCACTAATTATCAGAGAAATGCAAATCAAAACTACAATGAGGTATCACCTCACACCAGTCAGAATGGCCATCATTCAAAAGTGCACAAATGACAAATGCTGGAGAGGCTGTGGAGAAAAGGGAACCCTCCTACACTGTTGGTGGGAGTGCAGTTTGGTGCAGCCACTGTGGAAAACAGTATGGAGATTCCTCAAAAGACTAGGAATAGACTTACCGTATGACCCAAGAATCCCACTCCTGGGCATATATCCAGAAGGAACCCTACTTCAAAAAGACACCTGCACCCCAATGTTCACAGCAGCACTATTTACAATAGCCAAGACATGGAAACAGCATAAATGTCCATCAACAGATGACTGGATAAAGAAGAGGTGGTATATTTATACAATGGAATACTATTCAGCCATAAAAACCGACAACATAACACCATTTGCAGCAACATGGATGTCCCTGGAGAATGTCATTTTAAGTGAAGTAAGCCAGAAAGAGAAAGAAAAATACCATATGAGATCACTTGTATGTGGAATCTAAAAATAAATAAATAAATACAAAACAGAAACAGATTCATAGACATAGAATACAAACTTGTGTTTGCCATGGGGGAGGGGGGTGGGAAGGGATAGACTGGGAGTTTAAAATTTGTAGATACTGACAGGCATATGTAGAATAGATAAACAAGATTATACTGTATAGCACAGGGAAATATACACAGGATCTTGTGGTAGCTCACAGTGAAAAAAATGTGACAATGAATGTATGTATGTTCATGTATAATTGAAAAATTGTGCTCTACATTGGAATTTGACACAACATTGTAAAATGACTATAACTCAATAAAAAAAAAGTTTAAAAAAATACAAGCTTGCTAGTTTTTTAAGAAGTCAAACCAATACAGAAATGTGTGACACAGACAATGGAAATCCTCTCTTATTTCTCCTGTCCTTCTCAAGATAACCAAGGGTAATAGTAAGAGATTAAAGGTATATTCTTTCAAATACGTTTCTATGCATTTATACCCACCCACCCGCCCAAATTAGAGATGACACTATATAGGTACTGATTTGCATTTAGTCTTGTCTTTTAGTGTAATCTGGACTTCTCTCCAGTACATGTAGACCTACCTTTAAAAAAAATGAAACGATACAAAAGTGTCTAATGTAAAATGCTGAAGTCTTTAAAATAGTTTCTGTCCTTTAAAACAAAGCGTAAGAGAGCAGAGGCCTGGTGGCAGGGTCTTGACTTAACTGCGGTGTATCTGTATTTTCAAGGCATTCACGGAGGGGCTGCCTGCCACCCACCAAACCTGGTGAGGGGGAGGGAGACGGGCCTGAGCTGGTCTCCCTCTCACAGCGCCTGGCAGGGGCAGCATCCCGTACAGAGACCCAGCTCTAGGGGCTCTTGGGCGGACTACCGCGCATAGTGGTTGCCATGGTTACCGCGGGAGAGCAAGTCCCGGGTTTCAGAGTGGAGCGCCCGGAGAGAGGGGAAAGAGGGAGGGTATGGGAGAGGACAAAGGGAGGTGAGAAAGGAGAACGGCGCGCAGGGGGTTGGGGGATGGCCAAGGGAGGGCAGGAAAGGCCCAGAGAGTGGGGATGACAAGGGCAGAGAAGAGGGGAAGGGGGGCGCCTAGGAGGCTACGTAAAGGGGAAAGCGTGGGGGCCGCCCCGAGACCCGCGGTCCCACGGCCGGCTTACCCGCGGGCCCCGCCGTCAGGCTCCGCCATCTCTCGTTGCTAGGCGACGCCGTCAACATCCGGCGGGCGAAGACCACGCGCCGGGCGTGCGAGGCGCGCGGCCTTTGTGCCATTCATGTGCACTAGAAATACGAAACACCTAACTATGCAAATATGTTAAAGCATACATACGCATTTTTTCCATCTCTATCTCTGAGTCCGAGCTCTACCCCGCCTGGCTCAGTTTCTGTAAAGCGACAACCGTGTCAACGTGCGTCCAACCCGGCAAGGCCGGCGCCCCGGGGGACCTGGACGGCTAAGTGCCCGAGGGTGTCAGGAGGAGTTGGGGCGCGAGGGTCTCTGGAGCCGGCTTCACTTTGTGGGGCCGAGCCCCCCGCCTAGTGCCCACCCGTCCGCCTCCAGACCTGGGGGGCTCAGCACCCACTTCCTGGGGTTCCTGAGAAGAATCCTTGGCGGAAGAAGGATGCCCCGTGGCCTCCTGGTGGGTGTTACTCTCTTTAACAAAGTAGTAAAAACCTCAAACCTCAAAATAGTAAAAATATAAGCGCAGAGGGTGGGAGAGGGACAGCGCCCACTTGGAGAGTCCGAGGGGTCATGCCTTCACTCCAGGGGCGCGGGGCAGCGAGGCCCGGAATGGAGTGGGGACGTCCGGGCCGGGACTCGGGGTCCGAGGGCGCAAGGTGACTGGGGCAGTGCCGCAGTAGGGTTGGGCCAGGGGACTGGCCGGGAGCCGGGTTGGGGCACGGGGGCGGGGCTGGCCTGGTTGGACCAGGGGCCGGGTTTGCGCGCAATTTGGGCCGGGCTGGGTCAGGCGGCAGGCGGAGGGCCGACCTGAGGCCGCGCTGGGGCGCGGGGGCGGGCGGGGTTGGGCCGGGGGCCGGGGTTGGGCAGCGTGGGGCTGGGGGGCGGGCCAGGGGCCGGGCCTCGCCCCGCGTCCCCGCCCCACCGCACCTCACTGGTGGCGGCGACAGTGGCGGCGGCAGCGGCTCCGGGAGCCGGCGCGTATCCGGCCCCCGCTGCGGGACCCGGGTGGGTATCGGGGCCCGGCCGGAGGCCGCGGGGGCGGAGTCCGAGGGGCCCGCGGGGGACCGGGCGGCGCCCCTCGGCAGAACGGGGTTGGGGGTGTGCGGGCGCGTGGGCCTGCAGCCGCGGGGCCCGGGAGGGCCCGGGATCCGGCCGCAGCCCGGAGAGGTGCGGGGTCGGAGCTGGAGCGGGGCGGGCAGAAGCACCCCAATCACGCGAGGAGCTCCCTGGGGCGCCCCTCCGCAGCGGGTGCAGGCACCCGGGGCCGGGAGTGGGCCTTATTCGGGGAGACTCAAGTCTCCTCCTGTCTGGAGCCTTGGACCGGAGAACTTGCGGTCTTTGTCTGGCTGAATCGTCAGAGCACGAGAATGAGAACTTGTAGGGGACCGCCGTTTGCCGACACAGCCCCCCAAAGTGTGTATTCAGCCCCCACAGCACGCGGGCTCTTAGCATTCCCAGCCGTAGGGTCCTGGTCTGACTGTTTAAGAGCCCCACGTCAGGAAACTCACTTCCTTTAGGCTCGGACTCTTACCCCTGTGTTTTTCTTAAAAAAAAAAAAAAAAAAAAAAAGAAAGAAAGAAAAGAAAAAGAAAAGAATAAAGACAGATGGAAAAGGAAAAAGAAAAATAATAGGCTATTTAAGATTGCTAAATGTAAGCTAAGGATCATTGCCAAAAGCCAGTGAATCTTGAAATCCTGTTCCCACACTTGGAAGCTGGTGTCGTATGTTGGCCACAATCTAGTTCAGATTCTATTCAGAAATAGGAAACGACATGATATGCTCTCCTTCCACACGGTGAAGTTTGTTTTGCTGCTTCCCCAAGTTCATAGGAGAAGCTGGGCTGGCTGTCCAGCCCCTGTGACTGGTGCCACACATCTTTCTTTACCACCCGAAGGCACCTATTCCTGTATCTGGAAAGAAGAGAGAAATGGTTCTCAAACAATGGCCATACGGTGGAGCATATTATCAAAGGGCAGGTGCAAAGGCCCAGATTAGAGAATTCCATCCCTAATCTGTCACAGATTGATTAGAGAACTTTTAAAAATCTGTGTGTTAGTTTTAGAAATTCCTCCTTGGAAGCATTCATGTTTAATTGATTAGCAAACATTAAACACGTTTAAAAACCAGGAAACTCTTGCAAGGAAAGGATTATTAAGGTGAAGAGTGCCTTTTAGTATTAAATGTCAAGTTCATTAACAGCCGTAGTTGTTGGTATGGGAAGGCGCGTTCTACGCCAAGTGTGCTTGGCTTGTAGGGTGTTTACGGTGAGCAGAGCCTCAGAATATGACTGAAGAAAGTTCTCATCAGTGGGATATTTTTAACCCTCCAGCCCTGACAGTTGTTGTGTAAATAGCTTCTGATTATCATGCATGAATTCACTTACCCCACTAAACAAACCCATAAAGTCAAGACTGAGGTTATCCCCATTTTACAGGTGGGAACCCTGACAGAGAAGTAAATTCCCCAAGTCCAAGCAGCTAGGAGTGACTAACTGGAAGCCTCAGGCCCCCAAAACCACTGTACCACACTGCCTCCCCTCTTATAACTGGCCCCAACAATTCACATGCACAGACTTTTCCCGGTCCCCTTTTTGCAGATAAGATAACATGGTTCCCTCTGCCACGTGATTCATAAATATGCAAGAGAGGGGACTAATCCGTGTCACAACTGTTCGCTAGTATCAGTTCAGTTTTGTCTGTGAAGAGCTCCCCAGACCTCAGTGTAAAGGCGTCTGAGGTGGGGAGGGTGTAGCTCAGTGGTAGAGCACATGTTTAGCATGCACAAGGTCCTGGGTTCAATCCCCAGGGCCCCCTCTAAAACTAAACCTAATTACCTCCCCCCTGCCAAAATAAAATAAATAATACAAAAACAGAACAAAAACTAAAGGTATCTGAGAAGACATTGGACTTGCAGAACCTCTACCTGCCTTTGTGGGTAGCTCAGTGCACTGGCTAAAACCATACCTCCAAAGGTAGACTGCTGGGTTCGAACACCAACCCCAGTACATAGTACTGACTTAATGCCTCTGTACCTTGGTTTCTCCATCTGTAAAGTGGGGGGCATACTACCTACCACAGAGTTCTGTTGCAACGATTATCTAAAGCACCTAGTAGTACCAGGCACATCCCAAGTGTGTATTAGTATAAATTTTTTATTGTTATTAATGACCATCATTTGGATTTATCACTTTTAATTAGATTGGTAAAAAAGGTTTGGTTTTGGTTTTTGGTTCATCAATATTTATGCTCTTTATAACTTTTCGGGGTGCTGGGTTCCTGAGGGCTGTTAGGGGAACAGAGTGACCAGGTCTGGAGTAGAGATTTTAGCATCTGCCCCTCACCAGGGCGAGGATCCCCGATCTTTTCACAGGCCTGAATCCTCTCCTGTGAGATCAGCGGGTTAGTTTCACACAGCAGTGTAGCTGGGGAGGATGGCCTTAGGCAGGAAGGATGTGCAGTGTGGTGGCTGGTTTTACTGGCGTGTGCTGTGTTGCATGTTGTTCTGTTGTTCTTGTGTTAGCCTGACGAAGGTTGACGAGGCCAGTCCATAGAAAAGAAGGCACAAGTCTCTACTTTCCTCCCCTCCCAAAAAAAGTAAATACGAGGAAATGATACAGGAAGTCTTCTCCCACCCACTGCAGTGCGGGCGGTCTCGATGCTGCTGAGCCCCCTCGCGTGTTTGCACCCCCACTCTTGCATCTCTAGTAAGTCTGCTTTGATGAGCTGTCTGATGGTATCTGATCTGAAGTCTGTCCTTTACTCCGTCTTCTGAACGAACATAGCCATCCTCATTGAGGGGCGGAATCAGACCACTTAAGACTAAGTTCAGTGTCGAGTTGCTTCAGTTGTATGACCAGAACCCACATCGGTTGTCCAGTCTGAATGGTCTGCCCTCTTCTGCCTGAGCCTCAGGTGGCTAGTCTGTCCAGGTGTCTAAAGTTGATGTATGAGATGAGGGATCTGCGTGGACCCGCCTGACCGCATACAGAGAGATGTGGCTGTATGCTTTCCACGCTCTTTCTGGACTGGCTCCTGTAGAAACCACCATGGAATGGGTGCATCCTGAGCCTGTGTCCACTGGCACGCACAGGTGTCTGTGCTGGTGTTCCACTGAGTGACCGTGCATTCAGCAGTCTGAGAGACCAGCCGTTACGCATTCCGGTGTTGGATTCGGAGCAAAGGGCGTTCTTAACACATGGCATTTGACACCCTTTCGTTTTTCAATTTCTGCAGCCACAGTGCTTTCCCTGTGCGAGACCACGTATGTTGTGTTCCAGGGGTGTTGTCAATACATTTCCCCCAAGTTTGATTTCTGGTTTGCGGTGCATTAGCTACTCCTTTACTGCAGACAGTGAGAAAGTCTGTGTGGTCAGGTTTGCAGGCTCAATACAGAGGTCAGGTGCGCCTCATCCACGTTGGGGTCGGTTGTTGGTTTTCTGGCTGGATTCACACCCTTGCCTGTTGGATATGGTCCTTCCTTGGTCCCCAGTCCTGGCTCACCTTTACATCTGTTTCTTCTTGCAGGCCCCACTTCCCTGGCTCTTTGAGGGGAGATGGTATTGGGGTATTCACTGTCGAGGGGCAGCAGATGGTCCTTGCCTTGAAAAACAGAAGCTCTGGGGCTTTCCAGGCAGTGGGTGATAATTGAAGTGACAGCTGGACAGTTGGAAGAGGAGTGCCACAGCTAAGCAGACCACCAGATCTCCCCGCGCCCTCGTTCTTTTAACCGTCTTGTCCAGTTACGGCCTCTCGAAGGTCCTTTTTCCTTATGGCAAATGGTGCAAGGTGCCAGCTCTAAGCTCCATGCCCTAAATTTCGTTCCTTCATTTTAAATGCAAGTTGCTTGTCCTGTCCTCACTTCTGCATGGGGGCCCTACCTTTGGGCCACAGCCTTTTCCCTGTGAATCCTGAATGCCACGTATTTGCAGCAGGTATATTTCTCTTCTGCAATAATCCCCTAATTTGAAGTTAGAGTCACCTAAGAGGAGGGGTGCTATCAGCTCACAGGTGTCTTATCTGGGCCATGAGACTGAAGGAGACCCGACCTCTCCAAACTGTGTGCCCCAAAGAATGGGGCTCCTGATCTTCAGGGTTTATATCACCGATTGAACCGCAAAGTTGGGGGTTCCCAAAAAGACCACGGTACACATGCCTGGTTCTGGGACGGCAGAGGGAGCTGGGGCCTCCTGCGAGGTGTGCTGGCAGCTGATACTTCTGTGGGAGGAAAGCGGTCCCTGTGTGCATGTGTCTGGCCCGTGTTTGAGATGGCATTGCCTAGTCCCGGCTTTGTGTTGACTGGGCTTTGAAGGCAAAGCAGACGAACCAGTTTCTGCTGGCCACGTGGCAGGTGACTAGGGCTCAGGGCATTTTGCTCCTGAGCAGTGTGACAGTGACAAGGCCTGGGGAAGATGCACTTGTGGGCTTTGCCCCATGACATGCCCCGCCAAGGGTCCAGTGGCCCCATTCCCTGCCTGCCTCCTCCTCGCTGCAGCGAGCAGCTGTCACAATGGGCGTGGGCTGCGTCCCTCAGGTGTGTGGGAACTGCCGGCCCTGTGAGGTGCCAGGACCAGGGTGGCCCGAGGCGGGCACACGGCACAGAGCCGTGGACGGGAGAAGTCCAGGCGGGGCCTCCCGCCTGCTGGCTCCGGGCTGCCCTGTTCCTTTGGTCTTCCTAGGAAGGTTCCAGGTTTGCTCCTTTGCGCTGTTTGTTTTCCCGTTTGGGAATTGGCGGAGCCCCGTGTACTGGCACCGGACCCAAGGCTCTGGGCCGAGGAAGCCGCCCAAGGGCGCGTGCCAGTCTGTGCGCAGCGCTTTTCTGTCCCGTTCTGCTGCCCCCTGGGGGCTTGGAGGCCAGGTTCTCTCCTCTCCTGGGTCTGGGCTGGGGTCCTCATCATGTTGCTTAAAGGGTGGTTGTTCTGCATGAGGGTTTGGTGGTCAGTGGAGATGGAGAGCCCCCTGGGAGTCAGAAGTCAGCTTTTTACATTGTGTCTTTGTGTGATGTGATTGGCGGAAGGAAAGTCCCCACAGGTGTCACTTCCTACTTCTGGGAACCTGTGACTGCGAGGTCACGTGGCAAAGGGGATTAAGGTTGCCGATGGGATTAAGATTGCCAATCGGCCAACTCTGAGGTGGGGAGGTTGTCCTGGACTGTTCGTGGGCTCGTGTCATCACAGGGTCCTCGAACACGAGAAGCGGGGCAGAGTCAGTGTCAGAGTGGTGCCCTGTGAGAAAGACTCCCCCCACATGGCTGGTTTTGAAGGAGGAGGAAGGGGCCATGAGCCAAAGGATGCAGGTGGATTTTTGAAGCCAGAAAAGGTAGAAGAACGGATTCTCCCTCTGGAGTCTCAGGAAGGAACACAGCCCGGCCGGCACCCGAGTTTACCCCGGTGGGACCCGGGCTGACTTCTGTCCTCCAGAGCTGCCAGATAATACCCTGTGTTGTCTTAGGTCACTGGGTTTGCGGTGACTTGTTACAGCAGCCGTGGGAAACTGATATGCTTGGGGTGGAAGCACTTCCTGAAGGAAGTGAGAGGGGAGACGTGTGTCTTTTCTAAAGGGCATCATTTCTTAATCCATGTTTGCTCATTTCTGGCTTATCGGTGATTTCACCTCTCGACCTAAGAGGACGCTCTTTCCCTGGGTATAAATCACCAAACCTCGGGGAACGAATTTGGGGTCATGTCTTAACTTCACCCCTGTAAATATTAGCTAGAGGAAGGCCCTGCCCCCTCCACTGCTACACGGGGTTTTTTGTAACTGCCTCTGGGCCAAGTGTCAGTGGAGACGTGGCTCCTAGTGGGAGGGAGGAGGGGACACATGTGGTTAACAGCAGGCCTGCTGCTGCCCACTGGCTCCAGCCCAGCAGCAGGGCTGGATCTGAACAGGGCTGTGAAGGAAGAAATCTACTCTCCTTCCCAGCCCCGCCCGCCTTCTCTTGGGGCTGCTGTGGTTTCTGACACCTTTCTCCTCCAGGCACCCCCACTCCCACTCTCCAGCCACCCCGAAACCCCTCTCTTCCTGGAAGCAGCCTTGAGCTCCCTTGGTCACCAGTGTAACTCACCGCGGCAAGCCGCGGAGAGCCACGCGTCTAGTTGTCAGAGGCGCGCTGGTTCTTAAGGAGTCAGGTTAGTGGGAAGGAAGGAGTCCTTAGTCTGGGGGTTTCTGCAGAGAGTCTTTTGTTTAATAAGGGTGTGTGTTTTTTCTGGGGGGAGGCCAAGTCTTTCCTTTCGAATTACACAGTGGCCTGTTTTGCAAAAATGTGGCCCTGCCTAGTGGCTGCTGATGTCTCGGAGCAGCACAAAATTTAACTTATAATGTGCGTCGATCAGAGATGATTAAGAGCCAGCTCTGGCATTTTCATTTTCTACCTTTTAAAATCATTACCTTTTTTTTTTTTGCACACCCAAAGCTGATGCTCATTCTAGATCTTGGCCTGACTCCATCACTGTATCCTTGTGCCAGCTGCCAGGTTGGCACTGCTCTCCTTACCATCAGCAAAAACACGGCGTTTGGAACTCTCCTGAAGATGGCATTCTGGTAGGCCCTTCTTAAAAGGAACTTCTCAGGGATGTCTTGGATTTAGGAGTGTGTAATCTCAAATCAGCAATACTGAAAAAAAATACTGACACGGATGTACCCATTTTAAAGGAACGATAATTAAGTGAATGCGTTCAGTGAGGTTTTATTGTTGTCAGAGAGCTATCTGGAGCTGTTTCTCTATCCACTTTCATCTCTCAGGATTTGGGGAGAGGATTTATAATCCTCGTACAAAGTGCTTTAAGCATCTTGGACTGCTATTTTGATTTCAATTTTGATTTCAATTAACTCTTAAGTCCTTACTAGAGATGCGAAAAGTCAAATAGCTGTTCCTGGCTACACTTCTCAGCTCCCTTTCGAGTGTTCACTGATTTTGTGCCTTAGGACCTCTGCTGATGGCATTTAAAGATTGTGCTAGTGTTCCCTGGTTCCCACTTCCGAGTAATTAGGAGAATACGCCTGGCCCATAGAAAGACCCCAGATCCGGGAAGGGGACCTGGGCATTCTGCTTGCTCAGGGCTCTATACCTGGGCCTTTTGGAGCACAATTTCTGGTCTATTGGGGGGAGGGGAGGGGCTATCTCTGTTCCTACTGACCCCATAGGACACCCAGTCCCTAAGGTCACAGTTGTAAACTGCTGTGCACATCTGAATGAGAACCATTCAAGGTCATGCATCTTTGTGGATTCAAGGACATTAGGAAGATCTCCCATCAGGTCGCTTGGTCTTTGCCAGGTCCTGGCACTGCTGCTGGCAGCCTGCCCTCAGTGCAGGGACCCGAGTTCTCTTTGTCACTGGCCTCCAGCCCTTTTCCTTGCCACCATCCACGTGATTTCACCCTGGCCTGGCCTCTTTGGGTGTGAACTTCCTGGTATCAAATGTCCTCTTTAAAAAAAAAAATTATTTTATTCTTCAGAGCAGTTTCAGATTTACAGAACTGAGCAGCTTTAGGTTTGGAAAATTGAGCAGTTAGTACAGAGAGTCCACACCCCTCTCCAGGTTCCACTGTTATTATGTTTTCATTGTGGTAAAGCACACACAGCAGGATTTTGAACTCTGAGCACTGTGAAGTGCACAGTTCTGCAGCATTAAGTGCATTCACATCCTTGTGCGAGCGTCAAGCCTTTCAATCCCCAGAACTCTTCCCGCCTCTCCCTCCAGGAGCCCCTCTCCCCGGGACCTCCTGGGTCAGAGCCTAGGGGTTAGGGATTTGCCCTGAGTTCTTTAAAACCCCCTGGTTTGGAGACGCACCGCGTCGGGTGGCCTGAGAGCCTCTGGCCCAGTGCTGTTCTTTGAGAGCTGAGCCTCCGCTCTGCTGCTGCTTCTCAGGGGTCCTGCTTGATTCTGGGGGACTGCACCTCTGAGGGCATCGTCCCGCCCGGAGGTGGCCTGCAACTGTGCTTTTTGGGGTTCTTTTCCTCCCCTCTCTTCTGGCAGGTGGGGGTAAACTCAGATTTATATTCACCAGCTGGAGGGCTCGGGTGGAACTGCCAAGGTAGGACGCTGCCAACTTGGATTGTGGGAGCCGCGTAGAAATTCACAGGGAGTGAGGAACCCGGCCTCCGCCGACTCACGTGCCGCCCAGCTTCCCCGCCGCGGCTGTCGCCACCGGACCCGAGTGGGGATGGTGGAGTGGAGACGGTGCTGGGGGGCTGTGGCCCCACCTGGTGAAGTGGACGAGAGGTGGTTGTCACTCTCGGCTTGGATGGAGGTGACAGGCCCCGCTGGTGTGAGGCATCCTGAACGCACAAGCCTTGCCTTCTCAGTAGCAACAAACCATCTCTTTAAACGGAAGCAAAATAATTTGGGAAAGGGGATCCCAGGGGAAAGTCCTGCAGGGGCTGGGGATGCAGGCCATGAGGGTGTGTTTGGGGAGCTTGCTCTCTGCTCCTTCCTTTGTCCCAAGTGAGGAAGCTATGGCCGGGGGGCCCCTGGGACAGCTGGGTCCTGGTGGCGGGAGGTGGCTCAGGCTGGGCGCGGTCACCATTCAGCTGCCCATGAGCAGAGCCTGGTTCACAGTACACCCTGGGGGCGGCCCATCCCACTGGGGAGAGGGGCTGGTGTAATTGAGGGCTGGCGAATTTCCAGAACTTGCTGTCGATGGTGCTGCAGGGGGTCGGGTGGTTCCCGGGGGAAGAGGTTGAATGACCCACTTCCTTGCTTCTTGCTGGAGCGTGTTGATGGCGGATGAACCACATGTGTCCGTCACGTGTGCAGCGTGGGGAAGCCGAGAGGATGCAGACCAGAACACGGGCCAGGCCACACGGGTCTCTGGGTTGCCGCTAGGGGCCCCCTCTTTAAAAATTTCCCGTGAAGCTTCACATGACAAGCATCCCAGCTGTATTAAGCTATAATTGATGTCCCTGTTTTTATCAAACAACTGAGTATACATCAAAAACAGGAACTAGCGATAGAAACAACACAAACCCTCGTTCAGCGAGCTGCTGACTAGTTGACATGGATGGCCTTCTCAGGTGAATGTATGCTTTGAACGAGGCTTTTTAAAATATCAAAAGTAGTTCACTGCAAATGGAAACCGTAAGAAAATTAGATATAGGGTGGGAAGAGATAGGCTGGGATTTCAAAATTGTAGAATAGATAAACAAGATTATACTGTGTAGCACAGGGAAATATACACAAGATCTTATGGTAGCTCACAGAGAAAGGAATGTGACAGTGAATATATATATGTTCATGTATGACTGAAAAATTGTACTCTACACTGGAATTTGACACAACATTGTAAAATGATTATAAATCAATAAAAAAATTTAAAAGAATGAAAATTAGATATAAATATAAGCCAACAATGAACGGATATTTGTCTTGGGAAGAGTGATATAAAGTATAAAAGTGTCAAGAAATCTCTAAGGAAAAGGTACTATCAATTTGCATGACGCTTAAAACCTCTATACTTCAAAATAGATAATATAATTAAAAGGCAAAGAGCAAATTAGGAAAAATATACATGCAGCAGCCATAGCAAAGGATTAAGATCTTTTCTATATAAAGAGTTCTTTCATATCAATAAGAATTCCAACACCCCAGCAGAAAAGTTGGCAAAGCACACTGACAGGAACACAAATGTTTAAGAAACATAGTACAACCTGCTCGAGTGAATCGATCATCGGAAAACCACTTTCCAATTACCAAATTAGCAAAGATCCAATTCCCTAAAAATTCTGGTACCTTTTTGGAAATCTATTGGCTGTTCTATGTCAGGGGTCCAGTTTATCCTCCCAAGGAAATAGTCAAGACTCCCAGAAATTATCCGAAGGAAACAGTGAGGATACGGATGAAGATTTGTGTATTAAAGTGTGAAGTTTATTATTTAAATAGCACTATTTGGAAACCAAATTATCTAGTGATGGTGGCTGGTTCAAGAATGGCGCGTCCTTGTAACACACAAATAGCAATTAAGGTGGAAGGTTGACATTTTGAATTTTTAAATTTGTTAATAACATGGTGTATTGGTTTCCTGTGGCCGCCATAAAAAGCACCGCAGACTGGGTGCCTCAAGCAGCAGAAATTTGCTTTCCTCTCAGCCCTGGCAGCCAGAGACGTGGGTGCTTGGTCCTCCTGAGGTGTCTCTCCCAGGCTTGTTGAAAACGGCTGTTCTCCTGTTCACGCCCCTTTTCCCTGTGTCTGTCTCCAAACTCCCTCTTCCCTCAGGAACCCAGGCCCACGGACCTGGGGCCTATATACCCTAATGATCTAGTTCTGACTTCATTATGTCTGTGTAGAACCTACTTCCAAGTAAGTTTGAATTCTGAGGTGTGGGGGTTAGAACTTGAACAGCTGAATTTTGGGAGGACAGACTTCAACCTGTATCGGAAGGAAAAATATATTTATGTTGTAATTGAAAGTAAGATATGGTGTCATTCCAGTGGGTGGCTTTGTGGCTTTTGAAAGATAGACACAGAAGATAGTAGAAAATACACAGATATTTTTGGACTGTGTGATCTAAGGCACATGTATTCTTTATACGTCTCCAAACACATTCCATAATTTGAAAAAAGAAAAAGCTTTAAAAACTAGGTCAAGGATTCTCTACTTCTACTTTGATAGCAGAGGTTGGGAACCAGGTTTCATTGAGATGAAATAGGCTCATAAAAGAACAAATACATTTACAAAGTAAATGAGGTTGGAGAGAGTAAATATTCATGGCTAATGTTTAACAGCTGTACAGGACCCACCTGGAGGCGTGTCCACCCCCTGGAACCGGCGGCGGGATTGTCCTTGCTCACCCCAGTGGCGGAGTTGGGGTGGACAGGAGCCAGAACTCCGGGTGCGGAGGACAAAGGTCTCGCGTCCAGGTGGCTGCCCCCTGGGCGGCTTGGGCTGTGATGCACCTGTTCTCTCATTTGCAAAACTACACTTCTAGGGTGCACCGTCCAGAGCCTCGGGAGGGGGCTTCACGGCTGGTGGGTGGGAAAACGCTCTGTTGTGAACGCTTGTAGTTTGGAATCCCCTTCAGGTCTTCCAGCATATTCTTTTGATTATCCTGAAAGGTGGCAAACCATCCTCACTTAAAAATGGTGTGGTTGTTGGACCCAGCTGAGTGTTGTTTGCAGCGCATCCTGGTGGTTAGGCCAGTTACACCAAGTAATACCGCTGGAAGCTCAAAAGGAGGTGGGGCTTCAGCCTGGCCCCAGCCTCGCCCGCCTGGAGGCCACGGGCCCCTGAGCACCTGGAACTTGCTGGTCTGACCTGACGTGTACTTCAGTGCAAAATACACACCAGCCTGTGGAGATTTAGCATGTCAAATAGCTCAGCAGTCATTTTTTCCATATTGATTACATGCTAACATGATATAATGGGTTAAATAAGAGTATATCATTAAAGTGAATTTCCATTATTTCTTTTTTACTTTTTAAAATTGTGGTTACTAGGAAATTGAAAATCGCATACGAGGCTCACGGCATGTATCTCCTGGGCAGCGCTGGTCTGGAGAAGGGAATTCATTTTCTTGTGTGGGCTCATCAACTGACCTTGAAATTCTGGAATGATTCTTGAATTCTAAAAATATTCTGGACAATGGAATGGAGTCATCATTAGAATGAGAATAGAGCTTTTCCAGACTATTACTTGGAAAGACAATGTGTGTGATTTTTTTTTTTTAAGTTTCATATGTTGGTTGTCAGATGGCCTCATGTGCCTCACAGTGTCCGGACAGTGGTTGAGACAGGGAGGGACACCCTCACGACCGGGGGTGGCTAGAAGGCTTCTCGAGAGGTCAGCCTGGGGGCGATTTGGGTAGCAAGGAACAGCCCTGCCTCGAGTATCCAGGAGGTGGCCCGGGCCGGGCTCGGCATGTGCAGCCTGTGGACCAGATCCAGCCTTCCATTTGTTTTGTATAGTGTGAGCTGTTAGGATGGTTATTATGTTTTTTAATGGTTGAAAAAAATTGGAAGAATTCTTTTTGTGTGACAAGTCAAAATGACATGAAATTGGCATGAATACCTGTTACCAAATTCTCGTGGGAGCACAGCACACCTGCCACGTGACATCTGCATTCGCACCATCAGGCAGAGTTGAACAGTCTCAACAGTGACCATCAGGCCAAAAATGTTTACTGTCTGGCCCTTCACAGAGCCAGCTGGCCTACCCCTCGGCCGAGGGGTCACTTGATTCTGTAGCCCACGTTGAAAAGTGGGGACTCGGGTGCCCTGCGTGTGGCTGAGGGCTGAGGAGACGAGGACCCCGGCTGGGCCTGGGCCCCCCAAAACTGGTGATTCAAGGTCATGCTGACGCTGGGAACCTTAGCAGTTAGGGAGAGAAGGGAGTGGTGGATCTTTCTGGGTAAATGCGCAGGGCGGCTCTTGGGCCAGCAAGGAGCTGTGGGAAGGATGCTGTGTTTGGGAGTTAGCAGCCATGAAGGCAACCGGAACATGGAGCCGTGGGAGACGGGAGATCAGAGCTGGGGGCCATGGAGGGGCACCCAGAAAGCCAGAAGCGGCTGGGGGTCCAGCCTGGAGCCGCGTGGTCCCAGGACAGTGAGACCGCCCCTCCCCTGCTGAGCCCACCGGACCCCCAGCCCCTGCCCTCTGCCCCAAGAGCCTGTCCGAGTGCTGGAGGCAGAAAGAACTCCATTTAGGGAACATCCTAAATCAGCTCTGGATGTGGAGGGAAGTGTACAAAATGCAGAAAATTCAAAGAACAATATAATATACCCTGAGAACCTCCACCTGTTGATAATTCAAAAAAATTTTATTGTGGTAAAAACACATGACATAAAATTTACCATCCTAACCACTTTTAGGTGCACAGTTCAGTAGCATTAGGTACATTCACAGTGTTGTGCAACCTTCACTCCCATCCGCCTCCAGAACGTCTTCATCTTCCCAAACGAAAAGTCTGTCCCCATTAAACACTCACTCCCGTCCCCAGCCCCTGGCGCCCACCATTCTACTTTCTGTCTCTATGAATTTGACTATTCTAGGGACCTCATATAAGTGGAATTCAACAGTATTTGTCCCTTTGTGTCTGGCTTACTTCACTGAGCAGTGTCCTCAAGGTTCATCCATGTGGTAGCAGGTGTCAGAGTTTCCCTCCTTCTTAAGGCTGAATAATAATCCATCACACGGATGGACCTCACCGTGTTTATCCATTTCCAATCGATGCTTGGATTACATTGACTTCAAGTCTTTCTTGTTTCTTTCCGAGAGATTGAGTTGCAGCTCCTCTGTGGTGCTCCCATCTGAGCCCCACACCCGGCCCCGAGGCTGGCCTGCCCCCGAGTCTCGGACATCCGTGACCTCTGACTGGGAAGTAGCTGTACACGCATCTTTTCATTTGCACATCATGTGTGCGGTCGTCCCACTCCCAGCTTGGTTGGTGGCCCTCCTGAGCCCCTTTGATGGGAACGTCTGGTTGATCCACGTAACTGCTGCCTGGCTCTTTGTTTTGCTTTTGCTGGAATTAGAGTTGCTTTTTCATTTCATATTCCCAGTCCTTCCGTTTCCCCGTCTGTGAGTCCAGATTTTTCTGCTGGGATATTGCTCCTTTTTGCAGAGAATCTTTAAGAGTTCTGTAGATCTTCTGGATCTGAACCTTTGATTTCTAGTTTATTTTTTTCAAGAATAAATTGTATGTAAACTCGGGTTCCTCATGAATCACTTGCGACCCTTCCCAGCTGAGTCGGCCAGTGTGCTTCGGGATGTCGGGCTGGCTTTGGGTTGACAGCCACATAGGCCGGCGGCCGTGGAGGAGGCGGGAAGGATGGGAAGGAGGAAGGGGAGCCAGGACCTTCCCTGGGAAGCACAGCAGAGAGCTGAGAAGTCCAGGAAGGCAGGGGCACCGGGGTGAACCCTGAGCAGAGAGAAAGCCTGGAGGTTTTAGGAAATTGCCGCTGTGGGAGCAGGGTCTTCTAGATCAGTTCTCAAGGGCAGTTTTGCCCCCTGGAGACACTTCGCACTGTCATGGTGGGAAGGGGTGCTCCTGGCATCTTGTGGATGGAGGCCAGCCAGGGATGCTTTAAAACATCCTGCAGTGCACAGGGCAGCACCCCCCTGCCCACTAAGAATGACCCGGCCCCACGTGTCCATAGCGCCACACTGAGAACTCAGTTCGCCCTCTCTGTGGCCTTATGGCCTGGCCTTGTGTTAGCAGGACCCCTTCTGTGGTCACTCAGCTTCCGTTCTGAGCCCACTGGTGTGAGGCTGGAGCAGCCCCAGTGCCAGTCCACGACCTTGGGCCATGCCTCTCCTCTCTCTTCCTCACCCAGGCAGGTCTGGACAAGCCCCGCCTGGGCCCAAGTGCACAGAGGATGGAAACACCCCCCCGGCAATGTCTCTGGGCCGCCTCCTTCGCCGGGCCTCCTCCAAAGCGTCGGACCTCCTGACCCTCACCCCGGGTGGCGGCGGCGGGCCCCCCTCCGTCCTGGATGGGGAGATCATCTTCTCCAAGAACAATGTCTGTGTGCACCCACCGGAGGGGCTGCAGGGGCTGGGAGAGCACCATCCAGGTGAGCCTGGGACGGGGAGGCCCCAGGGCACAGGCTGGGAGAGGAAGAGCTGGGGTCACAGGCCTGGGGAGAGCTAGCTGATCTCGCTGAAGTTCGCAAGCCCCAGCTTTGGAAGGCTCCTGGGTCATCTCCCCATTTGCCCGAATTGCCCCATCTGGGAAGCAGGCCAGTGACCTTTGATGGGGTGGGATGGAGGCGGGGGTGGGAGTTGGGGGGAGGACAGTTTAAGGGGAATTAGCCTGTATTTTGCAAGTGGAAGAGGGCAGTCAAGCACTACGGGGGTGCTGGGAGAAGGGAGCCCCCTGCCCACGGTGGCGGGGAGGGGGCATCCTCCTCTGCAGGAACTTGCCTAATGGGGGGCTTTCCCCCAGGCCCCCTTCCTGCAGCCCAGAGGGTGGGAGTGAGGTCCGAGTGGGGTGTGAAGCCCACCTGGGAATCAGGGGATATGGAAATCGTAGATCCTCTGCACCCTCTGTCCTTTAATTCACCGTTTCAAAATCATGAAGAAAACTCTCAGACTCTGTAGGGATGCAGATGGAGGAGGGTCCTTTCCTGACCCTCTGCAGGGAGCCCCGCGTGGCCCTGGGCCTTTCTGGAACTCTCCAGCCCACAGCCCTGGGCTCAGGTGGCCTGGGGGTGTTCGATCTGGTCCCAGCAGCCCAGCACCGACTCCTGAGTCCCTCAGCCTGGCTGTCCCGAGGAAGCATCGGGAAGACCGGTTCAGGAGGAGGGCATGAGCTCAGTGGTAGAGTGCGTGCCTAGTATGCATGAGGTGCTGGGTCCAATCCCCAGTAGTGCCTTTAAAAAAATGAATAAATAAGTAAATAAACCTAATTACCTCCCCCGAGGGAAAAAATTGGTTAAAAAACAAAAGATGGATTAGTGATACCCAAAGCCTGTGTGGTCCTTTGTCATTCTGCAAATGACTTGCAATAAATAAATGTATTGCTTTATTTAATTTGCATGACAACCTCATGAGAGTAGCCAGAGCCTGGGCAGGCCTCTGTCTTGGACCAGGAGGCCTGTGGTCAGAGATGCTCCCCAACCCCAGCCTGGGGTGGAGGTGGGGTGAGGACCCTGGACTCTTCCCATGGCCTCCCCAGGCTGCTGAAGAGTGCTTCTGGGTCCCTAGTCCCAGTGCACCTGCAGCCCGGCTGGGGCCCGCCTGAGTCCAGACAGAGGCCCCACGCCAGACGTCGGTACATTTGGAAGTTATGGATTACGGTCAGATCTGGGCACTTCACTGCATGCAAATTTTATGTCAACAAAACGTTAAATAAATTAATTAAAAAAGACAAGGTGTTTAAGTCATGCTAATAAACTTTTTTTAAATAGCAATTTTTATTATCTTCAACATGTCACCAGCCCACACTTGGGCTGTATGCTCTTTGATACCATTTTTTTTCCTTTAATAGTGGTGCTGGGGATTGAACCCAGGACCTCCTGCATGCTAAGCACACACATTGCCACTGAGCTACTTCCCCACCCACTAACAAGCTCTTTGAAAAGCATTCTATCCTTTCGCCTTGATATCTTTATAGTCGCCCGGACAGTTAGGTGCAGATTTAGAATCATTGGCCCCTCCAGGTTCCGAAGCAGGAGAGCCAGCTTCCAGCCTCGGCTCTTCCCTGCACTACAGGGGCCCCAGGCATTCTGCTGTGGCACCGCAGCTCCGTCCACGGCCCCCACTTACAGCTCAGGTTGGAAGCCCCGAGCAGGCGCTGGAAGCAGACTGGACTGTGTGGCAGGAGATTCCAGGGTCCTGGTCCCGGAGGGTGCTCTGGAAGGGGGTCCAGGTTCTGGGTGGCGTGTCACCGTGACCCTGTGGAGCCTGACCTCAGGGCCGACTCCGAGGACTCGAGGGGCTGGGGGCAGAGCTTCTAGGCTAGGGTCTGAGGGTGTTACGTGTTCCGGGCATAAACAAAAGAACAGCAGCAGATTTTGGAGGGCTTCTGGTGTCGTCCTGCTGTGAGAGAAGACGAGGGAAAGAGGGCAGAGGTCTCAGGCTCTCTTCCCGACCCAAAGCCATGTGATGAGAGGGTGTGAGACCCTTGGCCTCAGCCAAACGTTGTCCTTCCGCACAGCTGGCTGGCAGCCCCTGCATTCGCCTCATCTTTTGGTAGTAGGAGCTGTACCAAGGACTCAGGGTCGAGGACGAGCCCTGGGGCATGCAGGGGCCCCACTTTGGCCCCGGGGGTTCTCAGAACAGAGACCGGGAGGCCTGGGAACTTGGTGCAGTAGGCCCGGGCGTCAGGACACCCTGAAACGGCGCTGCAGGAGAAAGGCCGCCCTCCCCCAGCCTGAGCACTCGGGGGCCCTGGAGAAGTTGCTCCTCGTCTTTGTCAGCAGCCCAGGGCGTGACATCGAAGACGGCCCCTTCTTCCAAAAAGCAGCGTTAGAGAAGAAATGCTAGGAAGATACAGCCAACTGGAAAAGGCCCAAACGCCACTCATCTTGGGCTGACTCCTGTTCTGACTTAGCAGTCAAATCCGTAGGCTGCGTCACTCCTGAGACTGCGGGGAGGCCGTGACGCCGCGGGGCTCCTGGGCCCCTGCGCTCCCCCCCCCCCCCCCCGGCTGCCCGAGCTCACCCAGACGGGGCGGCTGGTGGCGGTGCGGAAGCTCCGGGGCCCCCAGTCGGTGGACAGGGTGGGGCTCCGAGCGAGAGCGGGAGGGAGAGCACAGGGCGGGATGCTGCATGAGGGCCCGGGCCCCTTGGATCTGCTGTGTGTGTGCTTAGAAAGTGCCCACAGCTTTCATCCATCCCATGATCAGCTGTGTCCCTCGGGTGTTTTCTTGTGTCTGGAGCCCGGCTGGTCTGCACACCCCCACACTTTTACTAAGCTGTGGCTCCTGTGAGAAACCAGCCAGAGGCACGGCCGGCAGGACCCCCAACCCCCTGTCCTCCTGACCCCTCACAGGCTACCTGTGCTTGTACATGGAGAAGGATGAGCTTCTGGGGGCCACCCTCATCCTCGCATGGGTCCCCAACTCCCGGATCCAGAAGCAGGACGAGGAGGCGCTGCGCTACATCACCCCAGAGAGCTCCCCGGTGCGCAAGGCTCCCCGCCCCCGGGGCCGGCGCACCCCCAGCTCAGGGGCCCCCCACCAGCCGTCCCCCACGGAGCCCAGGTCCACCCTGACCCCCAGAGACGAGGACATCCTGGTGGCGGCCCAGAGCATCCGGGACCCGGAGCACATCAGCCCCTCGCCCGAGGACGGGGAGAAGCTGGCCCCGGGCCTGGGGGTGGACGGCCCGCTCCCGGCCTCGCAGCCAGCCCACAGCGACTCGGGAATCTTGTCGGCGGTCAGTTCGCAGGACGGGACGGAAGAGGGCCGGGAGTCGCGGCCGGAGGCCGGCGAGGAGGAGGGCTCCTTGGAGCTGTCGGCCGAGGGCGTGAGCAGGGCCAGCTCCTTCGACTCGGACTCGGAGGCCTTCTCTTCGCCCTTCTGCCTCTCGCCCATCAGCGCGGCGCTGGCGGAGAGCAGCAGCTCCGTGTTCCTGGAGAGCGAGAGTGGGTGAGTTCCCGGCTCCGACCCTCTTCTCTGGGGCCGCGAGTCATGCACGTGGCCCTGCTCTGCTCACTGAGCGCTGAGGACAGGCGTCGTGTCCCGCCCGCGCCCGGCTCTCCCCATATCAGAGCCTCCGCACGCTGTCCCCGACTTCACGCCACCCTAGGGGACTGTGCTGGACGTGCAGCCTGGGGTGGGGAGCTGGGGGTTCCCGCCTCCTCTCCCCTTCCCTAGGACTGAGCAGTCCCCGCCAGGTCTGACCTTGGCATAACGCAGACCAAACCCCCCCGGGGCCAGGCCCCCGGGAGTCCTGGCGTCTTGTGCGCTGGGCGGGCAGGAGGTGGTTGGCCACAACCCCCGGGCAAACTTGGGAGGCCTGGGTGACAGCAGAGGGCTTGTGAGGGAGGCCTGGTCTCCAGCAGGCTCTGTGCTCTGCCTGTGGCCAAGCCAGGCACGTGGCCCATCCCGCCCGAGGGGTCCCGAGCCTTGCAACCTCTCACACCTGCAAGCTGCGTGAGGCTGGAGCACAGCCTCAGGGGAGATGGCAGCATTTACTCTACAGCCCGAGAGCCCAGCGGAGCCAGATGCCCGGACACGGTGGGCTCGCGGGCCCAGGCCACACACGCAGGGGCCAGGAGGGGCAGCAGTGGTACCTGCACCCTCCCCAATGGGGGAGGGTTGTCATAATGCCTTGTTAGCCACCATGCAGTGTTGTTAGGGGTCCTCAAGGCCTCACAGAAGTGGGTGTGCACAGGGCTCATGAACCATGGGCTTGCGATAGCCCAGAGCAGCTAAGCAGGTGCGGGATGGGCCACCTCTGACTTCTGCAGCCCCTTCCCATGCTCTGCTGTGGTCTTTGCTCTCATTAGACTTCCAGGCTAACAGTGGTGACGATGATGACAGTAAGCACTGACATCACAAACAGTCAGTGCACAATCACTGAGCTTGTGATGCGAGCGGGCGTGGTCCCAGCTTTGCCTGGACACTGGGTGTGTGTGCCATGGATTACTTATTCTTATGCTCACAACCACCCACACCCTGTGAGGTGGGTCCTAACATAACTCCTGTGTATAGAATGGGAAAGCGAGGCTCAGAGAGGTTAAGGAACTTGCTGGAGGTCACCCAGCCAGTATGGGAGTTGAGCCAGATTTGAGCCCAGCTGGGTCTATATGAGACCCGACACTGATACAAGCCCGGGAGACAAGGAGCGGGCAGAGGAATGCGGAACGCTTTGCTGGCTCCAGTGGGAAGGAATCTGAGATGGATTCTTTCCTGTTTTCGTAGGTATGGTCCATTGAAGCCCGAGGGTGAGCTGACATTTGTCTCAAGGACTGGAGGGCGTGTGTAAGAAAAGCGGTCAGCTGTGTCCGAGGACTCCAGTGCCCGATGCGGTTCACTGAGCCTTGTGTTTTTTTCTAATCAGGGAATCAGGCTGGGAAGGAAACTCAAGGCCTCCCCTGGGTCCTGCTGCTGGCGGGGCGCGGTCAGAGCTCCCCCTAGTGGTGCCACGTTGCCGGCCCCTCCCCATCCCCCTCCCTCAGCCCCTGAAACCACGAACCCACTTTCTGTCTCTATGAATTTGCCTATTCTGGACATTTCACACCAGTGGGATCTTGAAACTTGTGTCCTTTTGTGTCTGGCTCCCTTCACCGAGCATAATGTTCTCGAGGCCCGTCCAAGTGTGTCAGGACTTCGTTCATTTTTATGGCTGGCTAATATTCCCAACAATTTCCCCCTGAGGGTGGATTTGGGAGCATTATTCTGTACTGTGTGCAGACTTCTGAGCAGAGCTGGGCGGCGGCTGTCAGGTGTGGGAGTTTGGCCGCCCCGTCACGAGTCCCTCCTGTGGTCATGCTTTGGGAGCCCTAGTTTTACCTTCAGCTCCCTGCTCCACCCAGTGTGGTTTAGGGGTCGTGTGTCTGCGTAGAGCTGCCTAACAGACAGTGCAGCAGCTCCTGGGCGCGCTCGGAAGACTGCGGTGTCTTCAGGGCAGTCCCTCCCTAGCCATGGAGCCCCAGCAATTCCATATTGCTTACTCTTCTGGCCCCATCAGTCCAGTTCAGCCAAGGCTTTGGGCTGGGGCAAGATGGAATGGGGTCGCTCCTGACCCCCGGGAGCATGTGCTTCTGTTGGGGGTTGATGTAGAAATAACCTGTTTCAGGAAACATGAGAGGTATTACATGGAGACCCCCTGGTTCCCTACCCAGCCGTGCTTGACAGGTGGCTGGGAGCTT
Organism: Camelus dromedarius; assembly: GCF_036321535.1. Classification (NCBI taxonomy): domain Eukaryota; kingdom Metazoa; phylum Chordata; class Mammalia; order Artiodactyla; family Camelidae; genus Camelus; species Camelus dromedarius. The sequence goes on from NC_087451.1 coordinate 28,966,920, forward strand.
AAAAAGAAAGAAAAGCAGACATGGATTCTGAAAGGGGCTGGGTGGGTCCTGGAATCCTATAGTGCACGTTTACTTGCTGCTTTCTCTTGGAGCTGAGTTGCAGTTTTGTGTCCCCACCACAGCCGAGCCCCTGGAAGCAAAGCGGGTGCTCCTCTGCTCCCTCCTGGTGGTGGGCCTGGAAAGCTGGACTAAATGGTCAGTTGTACTGGACGCTGGCGTTCCCAGCCTGGTGAAAAGTGAGGATGCCCCGGGCAGCTTTGAAGGCTCCTGGTGCCCCGGCTGCACCCAGACCGACTGAACCAGAATGGCTGGGCTGGGGCCTGCCATGGGCAGTGTCTGAACTCCCCAGGGCACTCCCAGTGCGGCAGGGATTGATAACTGTCCCTGTGGCTGGGACCATAGGGAGAGGGGCGTGGGCCTTGTGCTTCGGGCAGAGGGAGTCTGGGGCGAGGTCCCGAAGTGCCGTCATCCACTGGACCAGACACCCTGCAGGGAGCTTGTCTTCTGGGATTTGAATGTGGCCATAGCGGCTGCAGGTGGAGGCTCCTAATTTAACTTGGAATTGGTCCCCAGGAGGGGAGCAGGCAGGCAGGCTCGCGGGATCCCTCTGGTGGCAGAACCGAAGAACTACATGTGGAGGCTGAGCTTGGGGCTGGGAAGGGAGAGGAGGAAGAGCAGCCCCCCCCCCGGCCAGGAGCCCCCCAGGCATTTCGTCATGTGGCAGGCGGCTCACAGAGGGCCGAGTGGTTAGAACGGCAGTGCCCCTTTGTGTGCTACCTGTGGTGTATGGCCAGGCATGGACTCATCCCTGGGTGGTAAGGCCACCTGCCATGGCCACCCCAGCCCCAGCAGTGATGGCTGGAAACCCTTGACCTTATGAATGTCCGAGTCCTATTGGGAGATGGATGGACAAGGAGAGCTGTGCCACTGACTCGCCATCACGGGCCCTGGTCTCACTGAGCTCTGAGTTCTAGGAGCAGGAGTGAGGGTCTGTGGCTCTCTTAGTCCCAGGCCTTCCATGGGGTCAGAAATCAAAGCTTTGGACTGCGATGAAGGTGAGGATGACCAGCAGGCAAGGTCAGTGGCCAGCCTGTCATTCATTTCTGTCCAGAAAGGTACCCAGTCCAGTCTCAAGGGCCAGTTGGGTGAGGGTGTCACCTAACCCCCATATGACATGTCAGTTGCCCCCCGCCTTGGGGAAGTGTGCAGCGATATGTATGAAACACAGCTCCTCCTCCCCAAATCAAAAGGGCTCTTCCAGAGCTCATCCTAAGAAATAATCTAAATTACAGAGACATTAAGCACGTTTGCATGAAGATGTTCATCGTTCTATTCTTTATCATGGAGGAAAAAGGAGAAGAATCTAGAGGATTCATCCATTACGATTCATCTTCCAGATCCAAGGGATCTAATGGGGGCCGGAGAGCCTCCTGAGGTCGACGCTACTTGCTACATGAGTGGTGATGGGTGTGCATTTTCCTGAGGAGGGGGCGTCCTCCGACTCCCCAAAAGGCTCAGGACCTTGGAATTACCAGACGGAAGAATGTGCAGTATTTGTAAAGGCTGTGCTGCAGCGTGGAAGTTCATGTGTATCAGAAACAAAGCAGGTAGCAAGTGACGTGCACATTTTGATTGGCATCCATGGGAAGGCCTGGGGCATGAGTGAGGCTACCCGAGCTCAGTGGAACTTTCTATATCTGTGCCTTCGAGGGAGCGACACTGCCTTACTCGGCTAGGGAACACTTGAAAGGTGGCTAGTGGCTCCGGTGATGAATTTTTGATTTTACATAACATTGATGGAGGTAAATTTAAGGGGCACGTGTGACTACCGTACCAGGCAGCACGACTGAAAGGAAGCTTGCCAATATGTTAGGACAGTGTGCTTACGTGTCATTTTTTTTTCTTTTCTCATGTTTCAGAAATGTCACACTGTAATTCTATTAATCTTATGATGACAACAAGTTTTAAAAATAGCCAGTTAAACGCCTGCATAGCTCCCCCTTGTCTGCTGTCTTGCATGCTTGTTAATGAGACATTAACAAGCCCCCTAGGGCTGTGTGAGGGCCTTCCAGTGAAGCTGATGCCACCGGCCAGCCACCCTTGTCCCCAGAGTCGTCGTCATCGGTGCTCCCACCCCCCAGGGTAAACGTGTGCGAGTTCTCCTCTTATTCCCTCCATCCTCTTGTCATTACTGGTGTTTGTTCAGGGCAGCTGTCCCAAGGGAAGGGTGGCATTCAGGTTACAGGACGGGCTGGGTGCCTTTCGACATGGGGCCTCTCACCGTGGCGTCCCTGGTGCAGTGGTCCGGCCAGCCCCGACTCAGGTCCAGGAGAGCCAGGCTCGGCCGTGAGGGTGGCGCAGAGCACTGGCCCTCGGAGTCCCGCCGGGATGTGCAGCTGCCTCCCGACTTCCGTCTCCTCCTTAACCTTGCTCACCGCGTTTCGGCCGGTGGGTCCCAGCAGACTTCCCCTTCCTGGCCGCCCTCCAGGTAGAGCACTGTCCCCCTACTGTTGAGACCCCAGTCGACTGGGTCTCCTCTGTGGGTCTCCTCTGTGGCCCCCACTTGCCCTGCAGAGCTCCTGCCTCTTTTCCCAGCCTCTCGTTTGTGTGGCATTTGGTGTATGCTGCCTTGCACTGTTGCATTTCCGTGAGACTTACTGGTCGTCTGGACCAGTGCCGTCCTATAGAACTTTCTGTGGTCATGAGGGCTGCCCAGTCCAGTAGCTGCTAGCCACGTGTGGCTATGGAACCCTGGACGTGTGGCTTTGGCAACTGAGCAACTGGACTTTAAGTTTATTCCCCTTCAACAAGTGTGAGTTTCAGTCGGCATGGGTGGTCAGGGCACGGGTGGTGAGGGCGCGGGTGGGGGGGGGCGCGCGTGGTGGGGGCGCTCGTGGTGAGGGGGCGCGCGTGGTGGGGGCGCGCGTGGTGGGGCCGTGGGTGGTGGGGGCGCGCGTGGTGGGGGCGCGCGTGGTGGGGGCGCGGGTGGTGGTGGGGGGCGCGTGGTGGGGGCGCGCGTGGTGGGGGCGCGGGTGGTGGTGGGGGGCGCGTGGTGGGGGCGCGCGTGGTGGGGGAGCGTGTGGTGAGGGGGCGCGCGTGGTGGGGCCGTGGGTGGTGGGGGCGCGCGTGGTGGGGGCGCGCGTGGTGGGGGCGCGGGTGGTGGTGGGGCGCGCGTGGTGGGGGCGCGGGTGGTGGGGGCGCGCGTGGTGAGGGGGCGCGCGTGGTGAGGGGGCGCGCGTGGTGGTGGGGCGCGCGTGGTGGGGGCGCGGGTGGTGGGGGCGCGCGTGGTGGGGCTGTGGGTGGTGGGGGCGCGCGTGGTGGGGGCGCGCGTGGTGGGGGCGCGCGTGGTGGGGGCGCGGGTGGTGGTGGGGCGCGCGTGGTGGGGGCGCGGGTGGTGGGGGCGCGCGTGGTGGTGGGGCGCGCGTGGCGGGGGCGCGGGTGGCGGGGGCGCGCGTGGTGAGGGGTCACGCGTGGTGAGGGGTCACGCGTGGTGAGGGGGCACGGGTGGTGAGGGCGCGCGTGGTGAGGGCGCGCATGCTGGCCCCGCAGGGCCAGGAGGGGCTTGAAGGGTGTAATTGTCCTCTTGGCAGAGTAGCCCCTCAGAACGCTCTGTCAAGAGGAAAAGGGGAAAAGACCGGAATGAGTGAACAGGTGCCCCCAGCCCCCACGCAGGGGCTAGTTTCCTGGGGGGTGGGTGGCAGGAGGGGTCACGGGCAGAAGCCAGTGAGGAGCCAGGCCCGAGGGCAGTTACCGTGACAGCATGCCAGCGCCCACCTGCAGAGGGACAGAGGGAGCCAGGCTGAAATAAATGGCATCTTAAGTGCTTTTTGCCTTTAGGAGGAGAAGGCTGGATGACACCAGAGTATCGGCGGTAAAGGCTGAATTATTCATACCTTCTCGTCATTGCTGGTGTAACTGGTCCTGCTCGCCCCACCCGGCTCTGGGGAGAATCCAGCCGCGGAGCAGGACCCGGAGCCAGTGAGCTCAGCGGGCCAGGTCCGGGTGCTGAGTGTCGTTGCCGCGGGGCTGCCACGAGGGGCCCGGAGGGTGTCGTCCAGGGTCGCCTGAAGCGTGGTGAGGGGCAGACTGTACCGTGAGATTCTTAGTCGCTTTGGGCGGTTTTCATAAATAGCCTTGCCGCTCCTCTTCTGTCCAAGCATCTCAGGGCAGGTGGGCGAGCCAGCGGGAGTGAGAGGTCCAACCCGAAACGGGAGAGGACGGAAACTGCAGGAGCGTGGTACGGATGAGGGGGACGCCCTTCTCGCTTTCCCATCCAGAGCGCTCTCCTAGAGGTGGGGAGCAGGGGTGGGGCCGAGAAGGGGGGGGCAGAGGACGGGCCCTAGGAAGACAAGGAGGGGGCTCATCGGGAGGGGCCAGGGGCTGCCACCGCCCAGGACAGCCATGGGATGGAGCACTGAGGCGTGAATGGGTTCTGGAGAGAGAGAGGAGGTGGAGTCGCCAGGAGTTGGTGAGAGACGGGATGGCCCAGTGCTGGCGGGGTGCACCCCCTGCCCCCCAAAATTTCAGTAAGATACCTCTGAGCCCGGTTGTGGGCCAGCCCAGGTGCTGCGGATGCCCCGAGGATGCTCCGGGAACACCCACCCTCACCCCTTCGGGGCCCCCAGCAGCAGCCTGGCAGCGGGGAAGCTGGCAGCTTCCAAAGATCTGTTGTTTGGGTTTGTTTGTGCTTCTGTAACCGGGAGCTGAGATTTATTTCTTTAAAACATCCCATCTCCCGACACCCTGCAATCTGTTCTGTGTGTCGTGAAGACAAATCTTGTCTTGTGTTTCTGTAGCACTCGGCAGGCTCTGTGCCGGCATCTCTCCCTCCACGACCCCCGCCTGCCTACTCTGCCGCCCGCCCGCCACCCCCCTAGTCAAGGTGGTAGTCACCCGCTGCTCCCCTGTGCCTGGGGGGTGGCTGATACCAGGGGTCCGAAGGAAGCCACTCCGAGAAGGGCAGCTGGCAGAACTGAGCCCTTGGACCGGTCCACAGCCTCCAGGCTGGAAACAGCCCGGGAGCCTCCCTGCCAGGGGAGGAAGCCAGGCACTGCCTGGGGCTGAGGGCCCTTTGCCGTCTGCCCCACGGCTCTGGAAGTGCGTTGGCAGGCGGCTGCCACTGGCTCCAGGAGCTTGGAGGGGCTGCCAGGGAATTCAGGCTGGGTCTCGACAGTGCCCAGTCCTTTGATGTGAGACTCAGGGCGGCTGTTTGGCTCAGACACACTGTCTGGGGCAGGATGGGGCAGGCTGGCTGGACCAGGCGAGCTCCACGGTCAGATGTCCAGATGTGAACCAAGCCCTGCCGTGATGCCTGGGGCATGAGCTTGGCAAGGTGTTTGATCTCTCTGTGCCTCCGCTTCCTCATCTGTTAAATGGGGCCATCATGAGGACAAAGCGATGCTGTGACTGAAAGCGCGCCACAGAGGGCTCAGTGCAGAGTTTACCGGGGTGATAAAAATGAAGGTGGCACTTTTATAGCACCTACCAGTGTGCCAGCCTGATTCTAAGTGCTTTGTGTTAACTTCCCGGAGCCGCCAAAACAAAGGACTGCAAACCGGGCAGCTTAGAACAACGGAGGTGGATTCTCACAGTTCTGGAGGCCAGAAGCCCTCAGTCAGGGTGTCGGCAGAGCCGGGCCCCCTCTGAAGGCCCAGGGAGGATGCTCCTGCCTTTTCCCGCTCCTGGGGCCCCCGCTGTTCCTTGGGGCCACCTCCCTCCAGTGTCTGTCTCTTTTGGCTTCGCCTCTTCCTGTAAGGACCCCAGTCCGTGGACTTAGGGCCCACTCTCAATCCAGGATGAGCTCATCTTGGGAGCCTTAGCTATTTACATCAGTAAAGGCCCTGTTTCCAAATAAAGTTCCAGATGGACGTGAATTTGGGGGACACTATTCAACCCCGCACACGCTTTGTGGGTACTGGCCATTTAACCCTTGAAACATTGCCTAAGGTCAGGGCTGTTCTTACCCCATGGGGGAGAAGGTTGAGGCCTAGCGTCCCAGCACAAGGGCTCCTGGCTGAGGTACCAACTCTGTTAAAAACAAAAAGCAAAAGAATCCAAACAAAGCCAGGCCCTTGTGAGGCCCGTTCCCATCATCACCTGGCAGTCGGCCTCCCCTCCTGGCCCAGCCCTGTCAGCCCCCGGGGTCTGTTCAAGAGCCCAAAGAGGCCTGGGGGGCCTGAGCAAAGATGCTGTGGAAATTTGCTTTATAAGTGACAGAAGTAAGGGGAGGGAAGTAGCTCAGTGGTAGAGCACATGCTTAACATGAGGTCCTGGGTTCAGTCCCCAGTGCCTCCTCTTAAAAAAAAAAAAAAGGACAGAAGAGTGATATATGTCCATCCTAGAAATTTGGGAGAAAAGGCATAAAGAGAGTATTTATGGCCATTGTTTGCCTCCAGTGTTGCTATTATAGTTTGGTTTACTTTCTCTGGCCTTTCAAAGACAGGAGTTGGAATTATCCATCCCAAGGGTCAGCAGACCTTTTCCTATAAAGGGGCACATAGTAGGCATTCTCAGCTTCTGAGTCACACAGTGTGTGTAGCTTCTTGGCTCTGCCCCTAGAGAGAGAGCGGCCGCTAGCACCATGGACGGGGTGAGTGTGGCTAGGGTCCAACAAAACTTTATTTATGGACTCTCTGAATTTTGTATGATTTTCGTGTGTCATGAAGTACTCCCCTCCTTTCGACTTTTTCAACGTGTAAAAATGGTCAAGCCCACCCTTGCTGTCAAAAGCGGCACAAGGTGCTCGTGCAGCTTCCCTCATAAACGCCAGGGTGTGGAAGACGCTGGGATGTTCATTCTTCAGGAGGTGAGTTGAGGAATAAGCTGGTGTATGTAGACAGGGGTTCTGCTTGGTGCTAAGAAGAAATGAGCTGTCAAGACAGGAGAAGACATGGAGGAAGCGTAAACGCATGTTGCTAAGTGAGAGAAGCCGGTCCGGAAAGGCTACAGACTGTATGATTCCAACTATCTGACTTTCTGGGGCAGGCACAGCCGTAGAGGCAGCAGCAGCAGATCGGGGTTGCCAGGGAGCAGGGGAGGGGAGTTTTAGGACCGTGCACCCATTCTGGACGGCCCTGGAACGTGTCACCGTACGTTTGTTAAAACCGCAGCATGTTCACCACCAGGAGTGAGCCCCAGTGTGAACCGTGGGCTTCAGTCGTTCACCATAATGCGTGACTATTGCTTCATCAGTCATAACAGGTGTGCCAGGCAAGATGTTAAAAACAGGGGAAATGCTGTCGGCGGGGCAGCCGCCACTCTAGGAACTCTCTGTACCTTCTGCTCAAATTTTATGTAAGCCTAAAACTGCTCTAAAAAAAAAAAAGTTCTTAGCTCATGGGTTGTGCAAAGACAGACAGCGGGTCATAATGTGCCTACTTCGGGTCTAAACCGGCACTGCCCAGTAGCAATGTAATGAGAGCCACACGTGTGAGTTAAAATTTTCTAGGAGTCTCGCTTTTAAAAACTTTATTTTGAAGTAACAATAGAGTCACAGGAAGTTGCAAAAAAATAAAAAAATATAGGGAGGCCCTATACACCCAACCTCCCAGGATGGCTACATCCTGCCTAAAATTTACATGGTACACATCCCAAACCAGGAAATGAAGGTGGGTACAAATGCTTTTGCATTTTGCCAAAAATCAGTAGGGGATATTTACGTCGGCCTAACAGCTACATTTTAATAAGTAAAAAAAGAGACATGTAAAATTAATTTGAGTAATTACCCAGTGCACCCAAAATATTACCATTTCAACACGTGACCAGTGTTAAGAATTGGTGAGTGACGTTTAACTAGTCTATCTTTGTACTAAGTCTTGGGACTCCTGTGTGTGCTTTACCCCAGAGCACAGCTCAGTTTTCATTCGCCACGTTTTCGAGTGCTTGATGCCACGTGTGGCATGGGGCCGCTGCGCTGGCCAGCTCTAGTCTGTCCTGGTTGGTAGCCTCCTTTTTTTTTTTTTTTTTAATATTCTCTGGCCAGCCCTCTTCCTTTGTCTTTGATGGCTGGATGGCTTCTAGGAGGAATTCTGGAAAAGTGTTCTGTTATCCCAGCTTGGGGGGTGGAGGGTTCTGTAGCCCTGACTCCTCCCTGACTCGGAGCAGAGATTCTGGAAGTCACCAGCCAGGTGTGTCCCCCACGGAAGCAACATTCCAAAGAGATTCCTGGCAGAGCCCTCGCACGGGCGGGTCTCCCTGGAAGCACGCTATTGTTGACTGCCCTCCCAAGGACTGTCAGCTCTTTAGAAAGCTGACCTCTTTCTATTAAAGCTGTCAGGACAGGGAGGAAATAAGTGCATCAACCCTCCTGAAGTGAAAAGAAGGAGTTCAGGCTCTGGGCGAGGCCATGCTCCCCAGGGACGTGGCACTCCCACTGCAGGATGGCTGTCGAAGGACAAGGAAATGAAACTGTTGTCGCCTCTCCCCCTCAGCTCCTGAACCATGACAGCCCTCAGGGGGTCCTTGACGCAGCCCTCGATGATTTATTGCAGGGGGCTGTAGGGATGCCCTCTGGGGGCTGGGCTGCTCCGACCGCTCGGAGCCGCCATCGGGAGCAGGAAGCCAGAGGCCCTGGGGCCGGGCTCTTGCATCAGCAGCCCTGGCGGCCGCTCTGTGGGGCCCACGTGAGCTTCCAGGAGCTCTGAGCGTGAGGTCACGGAGCAGTGACGTGGCAGTGCCCCCCAGGCGAGCAGGGAGCCCGTGCTCTGCCTTTGGAGACCCACGCCTGGCTGTTGCAACGTAACCCAATACCTGATGAAATCCTCCCTGAAGGCGGCAGGGGCTGGCAAACGACCTTTGTCTGTTGATTGGAACCTTCCATATCTGCTGCCATTTGCCTTAGCGTTCATTCCCAGCAGAGTAAACAAGGCATTTTTATTTGGGTTTTTCATTTAATTCAGCCAATGTTCCCTAAATGCCTGTGATGTACTGGGAGAAAGGGCTCCTGGTGGCCCCTTCACTGTACCCAGAATGTGCTTCCTTGCTTCGAGGGATCTGTTTTGGGAACCTGAGAGTGTGGTCTCCCTGACGATCTGACAGCTGAAGCCCAGCCATGCTGGTCACTCCAAACTGCCTGTGCTTTGAAAGCTGAGGGCCGGTGGAAGCAGACTTGGACTCTAGTGCCAGCAGGTGGCCTCAGACAAGCTTCAGACCTTCCTTAGCTGTAGGTGATGACGCACATGGTCCCTCAGTGTGGCTGCCCTGCAGCCGCGCCCCTTGTCACTTCCCAGCTCTGCCCAGCCACGTGCCCCAGCAAGTCTCCACCTTCGTTGCCCCAGCTTCTCCCTGACACGGTGGGACGGTGACCGTCCATGCCCACAAGGCCATCACGAGGCACGGCTGGTCAGCACACTGGAGGTCTCCAGGGCGGGGCACAGAGACGAGCCTGAGGGCTCAGATGGCCACACACCTCTTCTGCACATTTTGTGTGATTGTTTCCCAGATGAGGTGCAGACCCTCTAGAGAAGGATGGGCCTTTCCAGAGGGGCTGTGGGGCCAGAAAGGGCTTGTAGGAGGGAGGTGCCTGCCAGGGTCAGGGTAACATGGGAGGAAGAAGTCGGGAGTGGAAGTGTTCTGGAAGAGGGGAGGGTGACTGTCTCATGGGTCATGGGAAGAGGAGCCCCGCACACGTCTGGGGGGAGGGGAAGGGGAGGAAACCTGGGACCGAGCAAAGGGGGCGGGGCTGGACGTGGCCTCTCCCAGGAGCCGCAGGGCTGGCGGGGAGGGCCGACCCTGTGGATGGTAAAGGCATCAGGATCTGTCTTGCTTCTGTAAATATTTAAACACTGGGAGGATTATTTTTGGTAGCTACGGTCTCTCTCCGAGCCTGGCGGGCTGCCGGGCTGCCGGGGAGGGTGTCGAGTGACAGCGGGCTCCCTGCTGGCTCCCCCGGGCTCCGCGTGCTCACGGTCACAACGCCACGATTTAATTGGGGCCGTGGTCCCCCCCTTCTGGGAGGGTGAGGACAGGCACGGGCTCCTAAGCTTTCCCCTTCAGGGTGAGATCGATGTGACAAACACAATGTCAGCTCAGAAGTTTCCCTGACGGCCGTTGAAAGTGACAGTGCCTTGAGCTTCCAAACCGCGAGCAGTGAAGTGTAGGGCCAGCCGCCGGCCGGGCACCCCCGGGGAGGTGGCCACGCTCCGCCAGACCCACCTGGGGTGAAAGGACGCATTGTGTGCCCCGCAGAGCTGCGGGGCTGCAGACAGCCGTCTTCGTTGGGTCCACAGGGCAGACGTGCAGGGGAGCCTGCTCCCGGCGGGCGTGGACGTGGGGCGCTGAGGGCCACCGGGGCCCGGCCATCTGCCGCGTGGCGGCCCGTCTCCTCCAGCCTCAGAACTGAGTCTGGCCAGGCATCACGGCCCTGCCGCTTCCCCGTGAAGGAGGCTGGCAAACACCAAACCTTTGAAACTCCATTTTCCTGGAGGTGGCGCTTTGGCTGAGAAGGGCTCTCCGCGTGCCCAGCAGATGGCAGGCTTCCCCCAGATCAGCCAGGGGTGTCCACTGCCCGCCCGCAGCCACCGCACCTCCCGCCCCACCCCCGCCCGGGTCCCCAGAGAGGAAGTTCCATCTGCCCTTTGTTGCTCACCTGTCCCCCGTCTCTTCTCACTGCCTCCTCCCAAGGGGCTGCCTGGGGGTGTGCGTTGGGGAGGGAGCGCCAGTTCAGACCCAAGCCAGGCTCCCTCGACTGTGGGGCTGCTGGACACTCTTTTCCTGTGTTCGGTCTCCATTTTCAGCTGGCTTCCGTCTCCTCACTGACTTTCTGCCTCCTCTCTGGGGGTCTGGTGGGTGGACAGTTGCAGGCATGAGCATGACCCCCTCACCCCCAATCTTGTGCAATCCACTGCCTCCCCAGAGACCAGACGGATCCTAGACAGGCTTGGCCTCTGGCCCCAGAGAGGAGTGCAGGGCTGATGTTAGACCCGGGATGGGAGGGAGCGGTCAGCCGCACACCCCAATACGGCCTGCTTTCTGTCCTTTCACTGCGCCTGTGGACATGCTGACCCCTAGGACAGCCCAGCTGAGTCTAAAGGGTGGCCTTGTCTGAAATTTACTGGACCCCTTTCTTTTTAAAAAAATTATGATTTTTATATAGATAATACGTGGTTAATAGAGAAGTGTTAGAAATAAAGGGATGGTACCCCAGAGGACTGAAAGTAGAGGCTCAAACAGGTATTTGCACATCCAGGTTCATAGCAACATCATTCACAATTGGCGGAAGCAACTCAAGTGTCCATCGATGGATGAACAGATACACAAAGTGTGGTTCATCCGCACAATGGAATAGTTTTCATCCTTAAAAAGGAGGGAAGTCCTGACACCTGCTACAGCATGGAGTTGCCTTGAGGACATTACGCTCAGTGAAATAAGGCAGTCACAAAAGACACTGTGTGACTCCACTTGTATGAGGTTCCTAGAATTGCCACATTTATAGAGACAGGAACAGAGGTTACCAGAGGCTGAGCGAGGATGATGGGGAGTTAGTGTTTAATGGGGACGGTTTCCTTTTGGAAAGATGAAGGAGTTCTGAGATGGGTGGTGGTGATGGTTGCACAGCAGTGTAACCGTACTTGGCACCACTGCGCAGTACAGTTAAAGGGGGCTAAAATGGTACATTTTACGTTTATTTTGCCATAATAGAAAAAAAAGAGAAGGAAAAAGAAATTGAGATCACCCAGGGTAACAGGACTGTGGGAAACCACCCTGGGTGCACATCTTCCCAGCCTTCTAAGAACCAGCTTTTTCAGATTAGTCTGTAAGCCTGTGTTGATTGTCCCCTGCCCCAATATTGATCTGGGACTCCAGGCATTTGGCAGCCACATCTGTGTGGCCCAAGGCTGCTGGCTGGGGGAGTCCCTCTGCCTGGGTTGGAAGGAGAAGCTGGTGTGGCCGGCCAGGGCACCCTGGCCGGAGGGCTGACCGCGGCCAGGCTCTCACCACTGGATCTCCTCCTGGAGACCAAGGCCAAGACTGGTCACCACACAGGCCTCCCTGTAAGAGGGACGCACACCTGCTCTCAACACAGGGTGTTCCACACAAAACGAAAGCAGCTGAAAGTCAAATCCAGAGCTAGACCCTGAAAGCTGGTTCTTCCGAGACTCTGGTGGGTGGGGAAACCTGGAGGAAGCCCCCAGAGGTTTGCCAAGGTCAGGTCAGGAGATTCCACTTCCCCAGCCTTTTCCAGAACTTAGACTCTCCCCGTGTCTCCTGAGAATTGGGAAACTGAGCACGCCCTCGGGGTGCCTGCCGCTGAAGGGAAGGCACCATGTCTCCCTGCACGTGACCCCGAGCCCCCAAGTGCCCCCCAGAGGATGGGAGTTAATACTGGGAGTCCAGAAAGGGGCATCAGGTAGGGGCTGGCTGGGTGAGGCACAGCAGCCCGCCTCCCACACCGCAGAAACCTCTACCAGGAACAAGTATGAGGCTGGCCAGGCCAGTGTTCATGCCCTCCTGTAGCTGAGCACTGCTTTTTCTATTTTACTGAAGGTTCCAGAGCCCTCCCAGCCTACAGCAAAGCAAAGGGCAACTCAGGTCACGGGTGAAGTGAGCAAGGGCCACCGGGGAGGCAGGTTTGTGGGAACTGGGCTGGAGAAGCCGGCCTGCTCTCACCCCGCCTCCCGTTAGCCTGCCGGGCTGGTGTAAATGGTGGTGGCCGCCCTCGGAGCCCAAAGCCCTCTCCTTCCTGCCTTGGGGCCAAGCGGTAGGGGTAGGGTACTGCGTGGGGTGGTCCCCTGGAGGGCACGCCTGCCTTCTCAAAGGGACCCAGACGCCAAGTCCAGACGTCCAGAAACAGCAAATACACGGGGTGACCTTTGAGTTTGGCAGGTGCTTGGCCAAGGATCAACACGAACCTGCCCTGAATGGCCAGTGTCCCTGACGGCACAGGTCAGGAGCTCAGGCCTCCCTGGGAACCCACGCCTGGGGTCATCACTCACGGGATGGCCCAGCTGGGAGCCCAAGCCCCTGATGACTCAGCACCTGTCACCTCTGCCGGGACAGGGCCACCCTGCAGATGGTGTCTGTACAGACTTGCCCGTCTGCCCAGGCCGAGAGCAGCCCCGCCCACACGGGGAGAAGCCTTTAGAACAAGGTGTCCTTGAGAACATCCAGCACCGCATTTATTTTGGGGGGCCCCTCTGTCACTCAAACAAGGCTCAGAGTGGAAAGGTCACCCACTCAAGGCCACACCGATAGAGATGACAGCCCCACCCGAACCGCGGGGACCCAGTGAAGAGGCCTCGGGCATTTACCCCGTACAGAGCGGTAGTCCCCCAGCATTGAGGGCTCCGCTCCGATTACTTAGAGGCAGAGTCCACTCCTGTGCTCACGGCGCTTCTCCCTCAGGGGAAGGCAGTGCTGCCCGCGGGGGTCTCACTGGCCCCCCACACTTGGGTGTCCTTGGGGCCACCTCGGGTCCCGTCTGTGAGTGGGGCCGCCAGGCCGTCCGCACTGTGAGGTCACCCAGAGTTGGAGGTGGTGTGATGGACGGCAAGAGATGTACCCACTCCTCCCAGCGCTTTTTTTTTTTTTTTAAAGAAATGTCCTTTGGGGAAAGTTTTTTCCCTTTTATTGATTGAAAGGCTTGTCCTTGACAGGACGGAGGGTGTCGGGTCCACAGAAAGGGCCTGAGCGGGGGAGCCGGCGTGGGCGGGGAGGGGCGACGCTGGAGGCACGGCCACGCCAGCGCCTTTCTGCGGGGCTGGCTGGGGCACACTTACTGCGCTTGGCGGAGCTGAGCTTTGATTTTGTGAGGCTTCACCAGGCAAAACAAGCAGGGGCTGCCGAGTTTTGCTGTGTGACTGTAGAACCTTCCAGAGAAACTCCCTTGACCCCTAAAGTGAATAATTTGGGTTTTGTCCCTTCTGCGGTGGAAGGCGTGTGCTGAGCTGCTGGTGTGCGCTGACGAATTCTTGGAACGCGGGGAGCAGCCCCGGCTGGTCGCGTCTAACTTTCCTCCACCATCTAACTCCGGGCAGATCCAGGGAGCCCCATCCAGGGGTGCCCACCGTGCCCCTCGGGAGCTGACGGTATGGGGTTTGGACTTCACCCCCAGCTCTCTGCAGGTGACAAAGGAAAGCTAGCTCCAGTCTGGGCAAACTGGCCGCAGCCTTTGCTGAAGCTGGGAGAGGGGCCCGTTGGCCAGTGTGACTTCTCGGGTAGTGGTGTTTTGTTTTGTGACTTTGGAAAGAACATGAAAGACTGGGCAGACGCCCACTTACCAAGGAGGCCAGGGCTGGTGGCCAGGCCAGCACCTCCCTGGTAGGTGTCAGGGAAGAACGTTCAAAGTAAATAAATACAGTGATTTCTGGGAGCGCGTAGTACCTTTCCCCTCGCTTTCCTAGTCCCAGCGCCTGGGGCTGGAACCCCGCAGGGAAACGCCAGTCCTTTCATAACTGAAGGTTGGCCTGGCCTGGATGGGAACACGGATCCTGGCTTCAAACACACACACACACGCATACACAGACACAGGCATGCATTCATACCACATATATGCACCCCCCACACACACACAGTTTCAGGGAGAAGAACTTGAGTGTTTTGTTTGAGTCGGAAGAAAATATTCAGTATCCTCTCATTTTCCTCTACCTGTTTAGGTTTCCCTTTGTTTTGTTTTTTAATCACCTTCAGAATGGCTGGGCTAGTTTTTCCAAGTGTAAGGTACAGTCGGCCCTTTGTATGTACAGGTTCCGCGTCTGCTGATTCCACCAAACTCAGACTGAAAATACTCGGGGAAAAAAATTTCCAGAAAGTCCCAAAAAGCAGAACCTGAATTTGCCACTTGCCAGCAACTCTTGACATGACATTGCCATTGCGTTAGGCGTTGAAAGTCACCCAGGGATGATTTAAAGTCTACGGGAGGATGGGCATAGTTGTATGCAAATGTTATACCATTTTATGTAAGGGACTCGAGCGTCCATGGATTTGGGTATCGGTAGGGGTCCTAAAGCCAGTCCCTCATGGGTCCTGAGGGATGATTGTATACCCTCCAGATCTCATGCAGGCTCAGCATCCGAGACCCTCAGAGGGTTCCAAGCCTGTGGGCCTCCAAACACATGTGTTTGCCCCCTATTAAAAGCTCCACAAAGGGAAATTCCTCGCTCGCCTCTAAGTCAGGCCCGTCCGACCCCATCTCCTTGTTCCCACATGATCTTTCCCCTGAGAGCCCGCTTGCCGCAGCACCCAGGGCTCCCCTGGCAGCGTGAGGCCTCGTCCACAAAACCGGGGGGAAGACGCTTCCCTGGAGGACCCCGCGCCCCCAGCCTCCACCCTGGTCCACGGCCACAGGCCTGTGCCTGTTTGTTCTGTTTTTAAAATAACCATCCTTAAAGAAATTCTTGTTCCTCACCCCACCCAGACCTAGATGTTCCGGATAATTCCCGCTCTTGGTTGGATGTGGCCACAGCCTAGGAGATGCTCTGGTGTGTCTGATTCTGGCTGGAGGCCCGATTCCGCCCAGGGCAGCAATGCTGGCGCCCCACCTCGCTTCCGAGGGCCTCTGTGGAAGCAGAATACACCCCAGGTGGCTTTGCTCTAAGGCCACCGTGGGAAGGGAGCCCGGAACAGTGAGCAGCGGAGCCCACAGGGCAAACGGCACAGCTGGCCCCAAGCCCAGCTCCTCCCAGGGGTCACGGCGGAGGCAGCCCAGGGCGCACCAGGACAGCCTCCGCCCCACCCCGCAGGGTCTCAGACACCCATGCACCGCAGGCTTCTCACTCAGCCAAACCTTCCCGTTGACTTGACAGGGCGATGTGGCCCACTGAGGACGCAGGATAGGAATGTGGGGCTGAGCCACAGCCTCCTGCAGGGGCAGGTTTGCCGAGCCCTTCCTGGTGAGTGGGAGACCCAGCTGGGATGTTGGTGTCCAAGGTTAAACCCATTCACCCCCTAGAGCGGGCCCGCCCGTTCGTAAGACGTGAGGAGTGGGGTGTTGTGGACACCCAGGCCCCACCCGTCCTTCAAAGCAGGAGTTGCCGCCCGGAGCCCCTGCTGTCCCAGGTGGCAGGGGCAGCCTTTGTCCTCTGCTCTGTCTTGTGCAGGTCTCAGGGTGAGGAGGCCTCACAAGGACGCTCTGCAGGTGAGGGCCCTGGAAGGTGTCCTGGGGCTGTGGGGCCGCCCTGGTGGTGCTGAGGATGCAGGGCTGAGGGGCCTGTCCTTAAGCTCTAATGTGAAATTCCGTGCATTTGTGACAATCAGAAACACCCGCTTGGGTTGGACGTCTCTCTGGGAGGACGATCAGAGACATCCTTGCAGTGGAGAAGTGAACGCATTCTTGTGATGTGGAGCTTGTGCCCCACGTGCCCTAGAAGTACAGTCTGAGACCAGCGCACAAGCTAGTAATGGCCTTTGGCCCCAAGTGGGTGGATGTGGACCCAGCAGCACCTTTGCTGCCTCCACCCCGCACCCCTGCATGGGGACCACGCAGTAATTGGCGCCGCCGTGATTTCTGCACGTGCTAATCAAAAGCTTTTATTTTCTGATTATCTCTCCGTTTGATGGATGACAGATGCCGGAGCACTCAAAATACAAACAGATTCCAGTCGGAACATTTCAAAGGAGAAACCAGCCATTCTGGAGAGGAGAGGATGGTGCCCCTTCTGCCGCCTGGCAAAGAGTTTCATTGGGAAAAATTATTTTTCGCCACCTTTTTGCTTTCTATTTAAATTAAGCTTCGCCAAGCAAGTTTGGCAGCAGCGGAGGGCTCCTAATTTGGTCCCCCTTGACCTCTGCTGCCTTGATTGGCAGTTTGTTGCCGGGCGGGAAGTCGTGCCCGCGAGGTTGGAGCAGCAGAACAAATGCCCTAGGATAGCTTTGCGTCCCCCGAGGACCCCAGCGGAGGGGGAGAGTGCGCAATTAGAGAGGTCTTCACACAGAAAGTTAATTAGCTACTAAACAGCATTTAGCACAGTTTATGGTGGGAAGTACATGTCTGAGGAGCACATGGAGACTGGGGAGTGATATGACCACAAGGACCGGGTCCTGGCTGCAGACACTTCATCCCTCGGGCCTGACTCAGTGCCAGGCTCTCGGGGCACGGAGCCCCCGCTCCCTCGAGCGTGGAGGGAAGGAACCCGAGATGGACTGGCCCAGGTGCCCAGGAGCTGTCCCCTCTGAGAGTGAGAGCCAGGCACCCCAGGACCGGGCAGCGTGATGCCCCCCCCCCCGCCCCCCAGGAATCCGCCTGGCCTTGGAGAAGCTGTCCTGTCTTACACACACTGCCCAGCTTCCCAGTTGTAGAAGCCAGTTCAAAACGCCTTCCGTTACTGGGAGCTGTGTGTGCTGGGTTGAATGGTGTCCCCCCAGATCGTGTTCCCCCAGAACCTCAGAATGGAACCTTATTGGGAAGGGTCTTTGCAGATGGAATTAAGGCAGAGATCAAGGTGCGTCAGACTGGATTAGGGTGGGCCCTACACCCAATAAGTGTTCTTCTGAAAGACAGAGAAGGACCCCCAGACCCAGTGCGGAGGCCGGGTGACGCGGAGATAGATCACAGTGATGCAGGCTGCACACCAAGGATGGGGCGTCTGCCCTCGAGCCTTCCGAGGCATCATGGCCCTCGGGACACCTTGGCTTTGGACTTCCGGCCTCCAGGACTGTGGGAGAAGAGATCCTGTTGTTTTAAGGCGCCCAGTTTGTGGGGATTTGTTAGGGCAGCCGTGGAGGAGGAATAGTGTAGGGCCACACTGGAGCCCCTGCGCTGGCCCGTGGGAGGCCCCGCGTAGGTGCTGGCATCTGACGCCAGAGGTGGGTTGGTGGCCAGGGGAAAACCAAGGTCCCCGAAGGGTCCCTGTGGGCTCTGCTTTCGTCCCAGGACTGACTCGGGTGCTCCTCTGACCTGCTCGGAAACCGCAGGTTGATTGCTTGGGGCTATTTTTTGTTTGTAGAGGGTAGGTTTTCACTCTTTTTGGTTTGTTTTTGCCTTTGATGTTTTTTAATTATTTGGAGGGATTCATGATTTTAATGATTTTCTTCTTTAATTATAAAAGTAACACCTGCTTCCCAAAGAAATTTTGGAAACTAGGGAAAAGATAAAGCAAGGGGGTAGGACGCCCCCCCCCGTGACCAGCGCAGCACCGGTCAGCATCCTGGTGGACTTCCTCCGGCTTTGCACTTAACTTTTATTTTTTTGTTTCTGATGCCTAAGTTATTTCAGAGTTGCAGACGTGCTGTTCGTAAAATTTGGTCTCTTGATTTTTAAAAATAATAATTCTAAATTTTATTCTACTGGATACATGCAAAAAACATACATAGAATGTAAATGGCACAGCCTAAAAACAAAATGCTCCGTCATTACCGGACGCAGAGCTGCCGGGCTGAGCTGGCCCAGCCACAATGGCTCCTTCCTCCCCTGGAGGCCGGGCTCCGGGAGGAGTCACTTGCTGGAATGCCGAGGGCACCATTTCCTCCCCCTTTTAAGGCAGGTTGTCCACATCTGTGTATCTTTCCCAGTGACAGGTGCTTAGCTTTGACTGCTTTTGTGCGTTATTAACCTGCCAGCAGCCTTTGCAACCTTCTGTGACCAACTCTGTGTCTAAGATCACACGGTTCATTCCTTGTGACTACCGTGCAGTACCCCGAGCTGTGACTTGCTCCCCAGTTTGTCTGTCTGTGTTCCTGGCAGTCGCCATGTGGTGTGTTTGGGGGGGTTCTCTGTGACAGTTCTTGCGCCCATCTTTGGTGCAGGGCGCAAACCTCTGGGATGTGTGTTCAGCATCACGAGACACATCCATTGTTTACTGGGGCGATGGGCCGGCTTGCCCTCCCCCTCCCCCGACCAGGATTGTGTGTGTTCTGTCCTGCTATTTTCAATTCATGTCCTATTGGAAGTTCTCCCCGTGTCTTCTTAACGGCCGTCATTTTAAATGCCTGCATAATATCCTATTAGGTAGACATATGACATTTTGCTTGGCCATACATTTTTACATGGACATTGAGTTGTTCCCAGTTTTCTGCACGTCCTATAAGAAACCTGCATGTGTCTGGTGCTGGGGCACAGATGGGTTTATTCCTCCAGTGAGTTCCCAGAAGCAGAGTCAAAGAGGGGCATGTTTTCAATTCTTGAGACATGTTGCCAGTTGCTGCTTTAGAGGTTTGAGCCTTGGTTGTGGACAGATTCCCCGATGTGCACCAGGGCATGGATACTGCGTACACACACTCGTACCCACAGAGGTACACATCTGCATGTGCACAAAGGTCTGGTGTGTAATTTTATGCATGTACAAAGGTTTAACGCGTACACGTTCACACACCCTGAAATTCAATGTGATATTGTTTATTTTATAAAAAATTAAAACAGGAAACTTCCCAAGTCTTTGTCTATAGGGACTGTTTAAATAAAGACACAGAACCCGAAGCAGCCCTTAAGAAGAGGTGCAGCCGGCCGGATACACTGACAGGACAAAGGCTGCGAATACGGGAACTGGGAAAGACCCAGCTGTAACACAGTATTGGCAGCACGATCCTATTTCTGCTTTAATACGTGTGTGTGCGCGCACGCGCGCATGGGTAAACACCCACGGAGGACTGCGTGGCCCGCTGTTACCTGGGGTTACCGCGGAGGAGCAGGGTTGAGTCTGGGCTGAGGCTGGCAAAGGAACAAGCGATTTTAGTTTTACTTTACACGCTTTTCAGTGTCTCAATTTGTAACAGGCTCATTCCTTTTCCGGTGAAAGAAGGGCTCATGGAGAGGGTAGAGATTTGACTGCTCACTTCGCCTGGGGCGGGAGGAGGTGCCGGCCTCATGGTACCTCCCAGTGTTCCCCATGTTGCCTTCCACCCCTTTGAAAATAAATCATTGCTGATCCCTGGGCTAAAAACCACGCTTGTATGCATCTCTTTATGACCAACGACGATTTTGAATGTATTCCTGTATGTTTGTTCACTCTGTTTCTTCTTTTGCGACGTGTTATGGGCCTGTTTATCTCCTGGGTCTTTGTGATTTTATAGATAAGTGCATCAAAAAGAGAAAGCCCTCACCTGAGGGTCCCCAAATCTTCCTGCCAGGACCAATGTTTGGGGCTTGTGTTCACGGAGACCAGGAGGCAGGGAGATGCGCTGTCTCCCTGGGATCTGCCACTGCGCACACCCTGGAGTTTCTGTTCCTGCCGCCCTGTAAACCAGCTCCAAGGACGGACAGTTGCTTGGCATTCGAGGCCCACTGAGAGCTTCGGGGTGGGGCTGAGTCAGTCTGATGGGAGGACGGCTATGCCACCCCAAGAAGCAGAGCATTCTATGCCCGTCCTCCCCGGGCTGGTGAATAACCATTTTGCCCTAAGAAGATTCTGTCAGCCAGCGTCCCGATCCTGGCTTGCCTCAAATGCCCTGAGTCAAGCGAGCAAAGCCTCGGTGCCCAAGGATGCTGTTGGTCAGCGTGGAACCAGGCCCAGGGACGAAGGAACAAGAGTGGCGTGTAAGGGGTGTCGTAGGGAGGGAGGAAAAGGAACCAAAACAAGTTCCGTTGTGACATCACTCATGGGGCGAGGCGCTGTACACGGAATTCATGTCTGTGGCGTCAACCTTGTGGATGGAATTTAAATGAGCATAAATGAGTAGCCAGCGCACCACCCAAGAATGCAGGCAGGTTTCTAACTTACTGTCATCATTATTTGCAGTTTGGGGTTGGGAGTGGGAGAGAGTGACCAGCAGTCCCCCCAGAGCGCCCCCCCCCCAGCACCCTGGGCCCAGTCGCTGACCCCTACCCTCAATACCAGCAGCTCCAGGTCAGCTCTGGTGGGGTTCCCACGGTGCTCACGGCTCCCCTTCCAGCCTGCAGGGACTGTGGGCGCCCGGCTGAGCACAGGAGGGCACAGCAGGGCGGTCCCTGGGCCGTTACTCTGAGCATCCTAGATGGCATGTTGGAAAGAGCCCGTCAGGATTGGCCGCCTCTGCTAATGGGGCTCCCGGGTGGTTCACACAAACCCAGACAGGCTGACAGTGGAGAGGAGCTGCGTGGAGGGTGCAAAGCCCAGAGCTCAGAATCCGGAAGGCTCTGGCTCCAGCTCCGCCCTCCCTCCCATGGGCTGTGCTCCCCAGCTAGTCCATCGTTAGGGAAGCAGATCGATTCGTCTCCCGGTCTTTGAGGTGCTTCTGTGACTACATGCTCTTTTTCTGGATGGACCTCGGTTCCCCTGACTCACAACACAGCACTGCAAACCCCGACTGCCCTTCCCCAGAAGCCCCTTTCCAGAGGGACATTCCAGCCCGACAGGGGGAGGCCACTGACCCATGTGATGGCCAAGCAGTCCTTGCCGTGAAGCCGGGAGAGAAGGCAGATTTGGGCTGAAAGCCTGAAAAAGAGTTCATGAAATTTAATCAGATGCCTAAGGGGAACACCTAAATTTAGGCAAATTATTATTAGTATTCATTCCATTTTAAAATTGCCTAGGGGAACGTCACTGAAAAGTTGGGAAACCACAGCCTGGGTGGTGATGATTCTGTTCTGCAGACCTGGGGGACCTGCCAGGGTACTGAGGGGTCCCGGCCCACCGCACGGCCATGGCCCCCAGCACCGCACTGTGAACCACTTTTCTGGGTGCTGGGGTGCCTGATGCAGAGGGTCCAGGCGGAGCCGGTGCCCACGATGGGTCAGAAAGCCTGTCTGTGTTTGGCCATAACAGATGCGTATGGCCTCACGTCTGCCTAGGCCTCGGCCCCAGGCTTTGACCAACTGGGACGCGCACGCCCCACACCCCCCGCCACCACAGCAAGGCCCCTGGTCAGCAGCCTCCGCCCACTCCCAAGAGTCTGCCCCTGTTGCCGCGTCTCTGGCCTCCACCTCCACTGCTTCTGCATCTGGGGTGGGCTTTTGGGAGGAGGAGCGCAGAGGCCCTTCCCCCTCGGAAGGCCCAAGTGACTCGGGGCCCAACAGGTGGGGGGTGACTTTGTGGGGCTAACGGCTCATTCCAGGCACTTTTGCAGAAAAATCACGCGGACCTGCGCGGTTTTGGGGGGAGGTTATGGCTCAGTGGTAGAGAGCAGGTGCGTGCCTGGCACGTACGAGGTCCTGGGCTCAATCCCTAGCACCTCCACTGAAAAATAAACCTAACTATCTGCCCCCCCGAAATATTTTTTTTAAAAGACCAACATGGTGTCTTAAAATTTAAAAAAAAAATTTTTAACTGAAGTATAGTTGGTTTACAACATTGTGTTAGTTTCAGGTGTACACATAGGGATTCAGAATTTTTGCAGATTAAACTCCATTGTGGGCTATTATGAGATAATGGCTATAATTCCCTGTCATACAGTTTATCCTTGTTGCTTTTCTATTTTATATACAGTCGTTTCTGTCTGTTAACCCCATGACCCTTATTTTTCCCTTCCACCTCCCCTTCCCCTTTGGTAACCACAAGTTTGTTTTCTGTGTCTGTGAATCTGTTTCTGTTCTGTATACACATTCATTTGTGTTATTTTTTAGATTCCGCATATAAGTGATAACATAGTATTTGTCCTTCCCTCTCTGACTTATTTCACCTCGCGTAATATTCTCAGGTCCATCCACATTGCTGCAAATAGCAGGATTTCATTCTTTTCTATGGCTCATATCCCACTGTGTGTATACCACATCTTAATCCAGTCGCCTGTTGATGGGCACTTTGCTTCCAGGCCTTGGCAATTGTAAATAGTGCTGCTGTGAGCATTTGGGGTGCGTGTATCTTTTTGAATTAGTGTTTTTGTTTTTTCCGGGTATATCCCCAGCACTAGATCATGGGTCATGCGGCAGTTCTATTTTTAGTTTTTCAGGGAACCTCCCATACTGTTTTCCACAGTGGCTGCACCAATTTATGAGGTGCCTTTTTATAGTACTAAAGAACCTGACCTGCAGGGTTCTTCCCATCCCCAGCCAGCACTTAGATCACAATTGAATTTTGCTCCCATAGAAGGAAGATAGGAACATTCACGCCCAGGTGTTTGTCACAACCTGTGTTCCCTCTTCTGTTCTCCCCACCCTCTCCTGTCTTCCTGGAGCACCACCTTGTTAGTTTGGGCTGATGTCCTAACTTCATTTCAAAAGGGTCACCTGACTGCCAGTGCAGGCTGGGCTGGGCAGGGCCTGACACTGGGGGTGCCCCACCCAGGACCGTGTGTTCTCTGCCTGTCTCTGCAGCTCAGGGTGTTGCCCGGTGGCCCGCATGGGCCTTGCCTCCATCAGAGTCTGGTTCTTGCCGGAACTTGTGTCACTCCTCATACTCCCTCGGTCCTAAGAAACTTCCAGGAGCAACCATGCTGAGCGCACGCTTTGGTTTAGAAATATCTCATTTCTTACTCATGCTAAATTCCTGTAAAATCTGAGGGAGCTCTGTGCCTCTGTTTTTCCTTCTTTTTGAGTCAGAAAGCTCTCTCTGCTGGTGTCTTCTCAGTGAAGTCTGTCTCAAGGGTGGAGTCAGCCGGGGATGAAGCAGAACAATTGGTGCTCAGAAGCCTAGTTTGGGAGCAGATAGGAGCGGTCTCCAGGCTGCTTGGGCTATTAATTATTTTGCTTTATTTATTAGATGTACCTTGCATCCCTTAGCCTCCAAGCATATTTGCAAATGCCTTAAGGGAAAAAGAAAAACAAACGATCCCTGCCATCAGCGTCTCCAGCCCATAATGAATAATATCGTATAATAACATTAAGTGGCACAAGCCCCACACAGCATCCTGGGGACAGCCTGGGTCTACCTGTGTAGCAGTCATACATGTGTATGACACATGGATGCTCCCAGACCCAGGACAGCAGTCAGGCTGCTCGGCTGAAATTTTTCTTAGTTTTGCTTAGAGATCTGACGATGCCGTTCCACTCGACTCAGGAAAAATTAAAATAAAAGCAGCCCCCAAAGGACTGCTGCACTCTCGCCCCCCACCTGCCAGAACCACTCCCCCCTGCTGGCTGCAAAAGGAAGAGAGGCCCGGCCTGCTTATCTTTCCCTAAATTGTGTTGGTGATAAAGCGGAGGACGCGCCTGCTCTCCTCCCCGTGATTTACACCTTTCATAATTAGCCCGCGCTGCTTCCGTGGTGTCAGGGCGCCCGGCAGCAGTTAATGGCCCGAGCTCAGCCGCTGCCCTGCCGGCTCCCAGCAGAGCTGAGCTCCTGGCCGAGAGCCGTGACTTAAGCGGGGTCCGGCCTGTCTTTCCCGGCCGGTGACTCTCGCGTCCCTCTGGACGGGAAAGCCGGGTTGGTCTCAGGTGTGGCTGATGATGCCCCGAGCTCAGCCGCAGCAGGTTCTGGGGGCTGGAATAACAGAATCTTCCGGGCCACTGTGATAACTTCCCATTTCTACTTACGCCAGAAATGACCCCTTGAGCACAACAGAACGGGGTTCCCGTGGTGATCTTCAGCACTAAGGTCTCCGAAAGGCTTAGAAAGGGATGTCGCCACAATCGCCGGGTCTAGTGCTCTAGCCGGCCGTTCGGAAGCAACATTGATTGGCTGTCCTCTGGGTGCACAGCGGGGCTGGGTGCTGCCAGCAAACCCCAGAGCAGGGCCCCACAGCATCCGTGGTCAGCAGAAACCGGGCAGAGTCCAGCCCAAGGGGTGGATTGAGCCAGCACTGTGTGTGTGCGTGTGTTTGTGTGCGCTTGTGTGTGATGTTAATTATGGCAGACATGCCTATGGTTTTGCTTGGAACAGGCAGCTTCGTCTGCACCTTAGAAACTGCCAGGGTTAGAGAGCCTAGCAGGGTCTCAGAGATCAGAACCCAGCGCTGTCACTCCCACTCTACAGAACTAGAAATTAAGGTGCAGAAAGTGAGAATCCAGAGGATGAGGAGGACGTCAGGGTGCAGTGCAGTGGGCACGCGGACAAAAGCCGAGGACGCGGGTGTGGGACTGGGGTGGGAACACCAGGCACCCTGGAGGACATGACAGGACTGGCTGGGGTGTTGGAAGGCAGAGGATGTCCCGCCCGGGACTCACTGTCCAGCAACCACGTATAACAGCAGGACGTCGGCTGCACCTGATAAGCAGGCAGCTAGAACAGCAGCATCCACTTGCTGTGCTCAGCCGCTCAGCCCCTCAGCCCTGTCCCAGTGCAGCCCCTCCCAGCATCCCATTTTACAGATGAGAAGACCGAGGCCCAGCAGAGGTGGGTAACCCCCCCATAGGGGGCCAAGCCAGGATTGGTCCCAGGTCTTGAGGGCTCCATGCTGAGCAGAGGGAGGATTTCCCATGGGGCTTGTCTTTGGCAGGAAGGATGTAGCCACACCCTAGATGCGCCTGCAGTGGCCATTCATGTTTCAGTATTTAAACACACATGTGTGTGCATGCTGCTCTGACCCGTCTCCCAGTATCCTTTTCTCTTGAGAACTCTTCCTGTATTTTTAGTTGCCAGTCGGCCAGCATTTGGAAGCCCTACATGAGAAAATGCCGTTTGCTTGGGATGCGGTAGAGGTTTTCTCTGCTGCACAAGAGACAAGTTAGTGTAGCGATTAGGGCACAGAGTGGTCTTGAGCAATGACCGAGCCTCTCTGGGTCTCAGTTGTCACATCTGAAAAGTGGGTGTGCTGGCAGAGATGTGGTGGGGTTGCTTTACAGACCTTTAGGATCTCAACTGCTCTGTGCGTGTTGGTTCTTATTTTCTCCTGCCCTCTCGGCTTTGTCTGGGCAAGGCACAGTTAGTGAGGTCAAGATCGCAGGTTGACCTGTGTGTGGACTAGCTTTGCAGGAACAAAACAGAACTCAGAAATGCCCAGCATGGCGAGGCCAGCAGCACGTACCGGCTCCTCTGTTGCGGCGCAATGTCCTGGACACCCTTGCTGGCCACCTGGCCTGGGAACAGGCACAGGATGCGGGGGTGCAGGACATTGGTCCTTACGACCGAGCTAGCCGCCCCCGAGGCCACTGTCACTCTGAGACTCAGAAGCTCAGCCAGGTCTCTGCAGAGCCCTGTCCAATCCAAAGTGGCCGAGGAACAGCCCACCCACACCGTGGCCCAAAGTGGCCCTCAGGCGTCTGGTGCGTGGGCAGAGGGAGGCTTCTCCGGAAACTGCGCCTGTGCTCAGGGCTCCAGGGCCAGGGTCCCTGGGCTGCCAGCGTTAGGTTTGGGTGGTTGGGGGCCTGAACCTGTGAAGGGTTAGTGACACGCCGGCTGGGTTGGTGGCAGACTGGGGTGAAAATGGTCTTAAGTCTTCCCCAGGCAGAGTGGACCTTTGGCCGCAGCTCTCTGAATGCGCCCTCCTATGTCACTGAGCCTTTGCAATCAGGAGCCGGGGCACCCAGGGCATCCTGGTTGCCCAGGTTTTGTTCTTTTGAACCATCTTTTTGTCTAACAATCAAGGAATCTTCTCAAGAGCACCTGGCTGGCTCGGGGTAGCCCTTTAAGTAGGCACCGTAGGAGGCCAGAGTTCCGAGAAAATCTCGCAGCCCTCGGGGCCAAGCGTGTGACTCGGCTGGCCGGGCAGGCGGGCGGGCGTGGCAGCAGAGCCAGCTGGCCGAGTGCTCCCACCGGGTGGATTACCCAAGATCCGGTTGTTTTGTTCTTTCTCGAACCCCTCAGGCGGCTTTCTTGACATCGACTTTACCAAATGGGGAGACGAAGAAACAAAACCAAAAATGTGCCTTCCCCAAACCCAAAGCCCTGCTGTGGGGAGGGAATGCTGCACAGACCGGGGTGGGCTGGTGCGGGGGGAGGTTCTGTATCTCTCTGGGCTTTGCTTTCTCTCAGGAGCCCCTGGGGACAGAGCGTGTCTTGAAGTACACTGGCCACTCTGCTGGAGAGGAAGGGGCTGCAGGACGGTGCCCCAGGTTCATTACAGATGTTACCACCTTCCTAATCCAGGTCAAAGATGGAGGCAGGTGAGAGTTCGACAGGGAGACGGCCACACAGCCACTTTGGAAACAAGGTGGCCACGGCCTTTCCATGTTCTTGAACTTACTCCACAGTCTCACCTCAAGATAAAGCAAAGTGTCTGTGAGCAGAGCCTGCCAGTCTGCGTGCCTTCGCATGGGCCCCTGGGCTGGCCAGCCCTGCAGCTGATCCAGACCCGGGGTCCTGCCCGGCCTGAAGCAGGACAAGTTAGGAAAGATGAGACAACGTCATTTGGAATGGAGGAAACGGAGAAATTCCAAATCAGTAACCCGTATTAGGGTAAAATACGCATAATGTAAAATTTACCATCTTAACCATTTTCAAGGGGAGGTTCAGTGGTGGTAAGCCCGCTCGCACTGTTGTGCGGCGTCTCCACCGTCCATCTCCAGAACTCTTCCGTCGTCCAGAACTGAAGCCCCCGGTAACCTCTAACCTACTCTCTGTCTCCGTGAGTTGGACTATTCCGGGGACCGTCTGTAAGTGAAATCCTTCACTGTCTGACCTTTTGTGCCTGACGTACCTCACTGAGCGCAACGTCCTCAAGGTTCATTCATTCTGTAGCCTGTGTCAGGATTTCCTTCCGTTTTATGATGGAATAATGTTCCGCTGTACGTATAGACCGCATTTTGTTTATCCACTCATCTGTCAATGGACACTTGTTTTGTTTCCACATATCTTAGAGAATTGGCTGTTGTGAGTCATGCTGCTATGAACATGGGTGTCCAGATATCTGTTTGAGTTCCCGGCTTCAGTTCTTGGGGACAACCTGTTCAAAAAAATCAATGCCAGGGCCCTTCTCAGAATGGCTCCAGCCGGGCCTTCCGGCTTCCTCCTCAGTCCTGCCACATACGCCCTGCACCTGCCCAGGCTCTTCTTCCCACCCAGAGACACCCAGGACCGGCCCCCAGGCCACCTCCGCTGAGACGGAGCCTTTCCAGGGACCTCACCCGCTGCCCTGGGTGACACCCTCCTCTGTCACCTCTGTCACCCTCCAGCACTTCGTTCTTCTCTGACGGCAGTGCCCGGTCCACGTGGTGTCACCACCCACGTATCCATATCCTCATCTTCGCTTTCCTGTGAGATCCCATCTCCTGGTCCTCAAGTCCTCCTTGAATGAAGATGAGTGTTAGAAGAGCAAGTGATTTTACTTTCATGAGTCAAATTGAATGAAAGATTAGACTGTTCTTTTTGAATTGTGCCTGAGCCATCCTTCCAAAATGGTGTCTAAAGCTTCCTTCAAACACGTGAACGAGCCAAACAAGGCTTGGGAGAAGCATCGCCAAACTGCAGACAAGGACGGCTTCTTGGGGGGCGTGCTGGACAGGGTGCGGAGCTGCCGGGAGAGGTGCTTCCACTGCTGATTTTGCACACTTTTTTTTAAATCGAAGTATAAGCAACTACAATGTGTCAGTTTCTGGTGTACAGCACAGTGTCCCAGGCATGCATATACATACATATTTTCGTTTTAATATTCTTTTTCATTAAAGGTTATTACAAGATACTGAATATAGCTCCTAGTGCTATGCAGAAGAAACTTTTTAAAAATCTGTTTTTATATATAATGGCTAACATTTGTAAATCTCAAACTCCCAGATTCATCCCTTCCCACCCCCTTTCCCCAGTAACCATAAGATTGTTTACTATGTCTGTGAGTCCGTTTCTATTTTGTAGATGAGTTCATAGTGTCTTTTTTTTTTTTTGGATTCCACATATGAGTGATCACACTTTTGTATATTTTGAATTTGGAGGGGGGTGTAATTAGGTTTATTTATTATTATTTTTTTAATGGCAATACTGGGGAATGAACCCAGGATCTCCTGCATGCTAAGCATGCAGTCTACCACTGAACTCTACCCTCCCCCCTATTTTGAATTTTTAACCACAAAATTGAATGCATTTATTACTTGTAAGTGTTAAATTAGAAAAAAAATACAGGGAGTATATTTTAATGTAAAATTATTTGCAATATGAGATCATTTCCATTCCTTCACTAGGAGGAAAGCTAAACTCAACAATGTAGGCGCAAAATGAATTTCTGCTCCCAGGGTGGTGCTATGTTCCCCCGAAGGATGTAGCTAGGGATGGGCGCCAAATTTCCCAGCGTGCGCTGCTCATGTTACCTATTAATGCTCCCTGTGCTCTTTTCCCTGCTCAGGCCTCACCCAGGCTCCCCAAGACCACCCCCAAGAGTGGCTGGTCGCAGCCCCTCCACCTCCTGCCTGTGTGCCCACGCCCCATGACACAGTCACTCCCTTACACGTCTGCCCCTCATTCTCCACCAGAATGAAGGCTCACGTGGCTGGGGACGGCACGGGAGGCACTCAGAGCTTTGTGTTGAGTACACAAGTACTGGCTGAGGCACTTTTGCTTCGTGCAGAAGCCTTTGCCCGGGCACGTGCAGGTGGAATCAGAGAGGGGAGGGTGGGGCTTCTCTTTATTGAGGTATCACTCACATAACACAAAAGTCACTCTTTAAAAGTGGACGGTGCTGTGGCATTTGGTACCTTCACAAAGTTGTACAACCATTGCCACAGTCTAACTGCAGAATATTTGCATCTCTCCAAAACAGAAACCCCATACTCATTGCAGTTAAAGCCCATTTCCCCCTACCCCCGGCCCCTGCCAACCACTCATCTGCCTTCTGTCTCTACGGATTCACCTGCCCTGGATATTTCCTATAGATGAAATCGTACAACACGTGTGTGGCCTTTTGTGACTGGCTTCTCTCACTTAGCACGTTTTCAGGATTCATCTGCGTTGAAGCATGTGTCAGTACTTCACTGATTTAACGGCTGAATACTGTTCCATTATATGGACATGTTACATTTTGTTTATCCCTTTTTCAGTTGATGGACATTTAAAGCATCTCTCCTTTTTGGCTGTTGTGAGTCATGCTGCTGTGAACATGACCTCATATACAAGTTTTTGTGTAGATATGTAGCTTCAGTTTTTTTGAGTAAATAGCCAGGAGTGGAGCTGCTGCTGCGTCATACACGGTAACTCTGTGTTTAACTTTCTAGGAACTCCCAAGCTGTTTTCTACAGTAGCTGCATCATTTCTTATGCCCACCAGCAATGGATGAGGGTTCTAGCTCTCCACATCCTCACCAACCCTTACATTTTCCACCTTTTTTATTGTAGCCATTCTAGCGGATGTGGTTTTGATTTGCATCCCCCTGATGGCCAGGGATGCTGAGCGTATTTCCATTGGAGAGATGTCTGTTCAGATAGATCCGTTTTTGAATGGGGTCGCTCATCTTTTTATTGTTGTGTTCTAAATGCTTTTTTTTAAAAAAATATATATATTCTGGGCACTAGTCCTTTATCAGATGTTTGATTTCAAACATTTTCTTCCATTCTGTGGGTTGCCTTTTTACTTTCTTGATGGTTTCCTTTGAAGCACAAAAGTTTTCAGTTTTGAGGAAGTTCAGTTTATGTATTTTTTCTTGGGTGCTTGTGTTTTTGATGTCATGTTGAAGAAACCACTGGCTAGTCCAGGGTCATGAAGATTTATGCCTATGTTGTTTTCCTAAGAGTTTTACCATTTTAGCTCTGACATGTAGAGCTTTGACACATTTTGAGTTAATTTTTGTATATTGTGTGACATAAGGGTCCAGATTCATTCTTCTGCATGTAGATGTCCTGTTGTCCCAGAACCGGTTATTGAAGACTATTCTTTCTCCCGTTGAGTTGTTTTGGCACCCGTGTTGAAAACCAGTTGGCCATAAATGTGTGGGTTTACCTCTGGACTGCCAGTCCTATCCCGTCGCCCCACGTATCTGTCCTTACGGCAGTGCAACTTTGTAAGTGTGTTTTGAAATTGGGAGGTGTGAGTCCTTCAACTTTGTTCTTCTTTTTCTATATTGTTTTGGCTATTCTGGGTCCCCCCGCACTTCCATATGATTTTTGAACCAGCTTATCAATATCTACAAAAAAAAGCAACTAGGATTTTGATAGGGATTGTGTTGAATCTGTGGATCAATTTGGGGCGTATTACCATCTTAATAATATTAAGTCTTCCAATTCGTAAGCATGGGATGACTTTCCATTTATTTAGGTCTTCCTTGATTTGTTTCAACAATGCTTTTGTAGTTTTTAGTGTGCCAAGTCTTTTACGTGTGTGTGTGTGTGTGTGTGTGTGTGTGTGTGTGTTGTAAATGGAATTGTGTTCTTAATTTCATTTTGGGATCGTTCATCGCTAGTATATAGAAATGCAGTTAATTTTTGTATATCGATCTTGTATCCTGCAACTTTGCTGAACACATGTATTAGTTCTGATAAGTTTTTTGTGTGGGTATGAATTCCTAAAGGTTTTCTATGTGCAAGATTATGTCATCTACAAACAGAGATAGCTTTACTTCTTTATTTCCAATCTGGATGCTTTTTGTTTGGTTTTCCTTGCCTAACTGCCCTGAGTGCAACCTCCAGCAGAATAGACGAGGTGAGAGAAGACAGCCTTATCTTGTTCCTGATCTTAGAGGGAGAGCTTCAGTCTTTCACCATAGAGTGTGATGTTAGCTGTGGGTTTTTATAGATGCCCTTTATCAGATTGAGGAAGTTCCTTTCTATTTTTAGTTTGGTAAGTGTTCCTGTTATGAAAAGGAGTTGGATTTTTGTCAAATGCTTTTTCTGCAGCCGTTGAGATGGGTATGTGGTTTTCGTTCTTTGTTAATCTGGTGCATTACATTGATGGATTCTCATATGTTGAACCACCCTTGCATTCCTGGCATAAGTCCCACTTGGTCATGGTGTATAATCCTTTTTATATATTGTTGGATTTGGTTTGCTAGTATTCTGTTGAGAATTTTGTGTCTCTATCACGAAGGATATTCATTAGGGCCTAGAATGTTATGTTCTTATAATGTCTTTGTCTGGTTTGGGCATCCGCAAGTGAGTTAATACAGAGTCCAAAGCAAAACATGCAGAAGAGAATGATAAATTTCTAAGGATTTTGCAAGAAATTAAGGAAAATCAGCATATATTGACTACCCGTGATACATCAGGCACTCTGCTTAGCAGCTTCCCTAAAGATCAAGGGAAAGCAACACAGAGAAACTGGGTCTTGGAGGGTGAAAAGAACAGGAATAGAGAAGGGAAAGCAGGCAGCCCAGGGGAAGGGACCCAAGGAAGCAAATGCATGGAGGGAGGGCCTCTGGGGTGTCCAGTTTGCCTACAATGCAAGTGGGAACATCTGAAGAGGTGTACTGGGTTAAATAATGTTCCCCAAATCCATGTCCGCCTGGAACCACAGAATTTGGCTTTATTTAGAAAGAGCATCTTTACAAATGTAATTAGTTACGATGAAGTCATTCTGGATTAGGGTGAGCCCTATTCCACTGACTGGAGTCCTTACAAGAAGAGGACACGTAGAAATTCACACACAGAGGGAAAAAGGCCTTGTGAAGACGAAAGCAGAGACTGGAGTGAGGTATCCCAAGTCAAGGAAAGCCAAGGATTCCACCACAAGCTGGAAGAGGCAGGGAAGGAGCCTCCCCTAGACCTTCAGAGGGAGCTCGGCTCTGCCAACACCTTGATTTCGGACTCCTTGTCTCCAGGACTGGGAGAGACAGGGAGAGAGAAATTTTTATTGTTTGAAGCTATGCAATGTGTTAAGAAACTGATACAAGGAGGATCGGGCAATGGTGAGCGGATGCTAACTCGTGGGGCATATTACATGCCAGGCTGAGGATTGATGCTTTACTGGCAGACAAAACCTGACCGCTGACGATTTCAGATCCAGGAGCATGGGGCAATGGGGGGCCCTAGGTTTGTTTTCAGGGGCATCCTTTAAGAGATGCTTTTTAGAAGAGTTTTATTTTCCTCTGTATCATCCCTTTTTTTTTCTTTTTTTTTAAGTTGTTGCCATTGTTTCTGGAAGCCACACATCATAAGAGTCAGGAGTTTGAGCTTTGGATCAGCCACACTTGGTCCATCCCTGCTCTGGCATTTACCATCTGTGAAATTGAGGGTGTTGCTCCTGGCCTCTGTCTTCTTAGCTATAAAATGGGGTAAATCATATGTCCCTCATAGTATGGGTATGGGAAAGGCTTTAAAGCGATCAGCAGAGCTCCTGACACATGGGAAGCTGCCCATAGATGTTAACCGCGATGCTGATTGGCCTTTATACCTCACTGTCCTCTTTTCTTTTCCTTTCTTTTTGAAATTATCCTCATTGGTTTTGCAATATAAAAATTAATATGAGCTTCTTGTTTTAAAAAAGATAGAAGTATAGGAGAGTAGTTTATTATTTCTGATGATCAAAATGATATGTTACTTCTTTTAGAAAACTTGTTAAGAGAAGAAGATGAAAAGTTGAAAAGGCATTCTTTCTCCATTGAACGGCCTTTGCATCTTTGTTGATAATTAACTGATCATATTTGCCTGTTTCTGGGCTCCCTATTTTGTTCCATTGATTTAAAATTTACCTTTGAGCCAATACCAAACTGCCTTGATTACTGTAGGTTTATAATGTCTCAAAATCAGGTAAGTCCTCCAACTTTCTTCTTTTTCTATAGTTGCTTTGATTATTCTAGTGGTTTTTTGCATTTCCAAATGAATTTTAGAGTCAGCTTGTCAATTTCTACCCCCAAAATCCTGCTGGAATCTTGATTGGAATTGTGTTGAATCTATAGATCAGTTTGGCAAGATTGCCATCTTAACAATGTGACTATTTCAATCCATGGACATGGTATATCTCTTCATTTATTTAAGTTTCCTTTAATCTCTCTCAGCAGGGTTTTGTGTTGTTCACTGTAAAGGTCTTGAATGTCATTTGTTGGACTTAGTCTAAGTATTTTATGTGAGGGTTTTTTTTTTGCTATTATAAGTGGAATTTTTATTTATTACATTTTCCGATTATGTGTTACTAGTCTTTAATAATACAATTAATTTTCTACATTAACCTTTTATAATCCTGCTAAATTCACTGGTTGGTTCTAATAGTTGTTTTGTAAATTCCATGGGATTTTTCATGTAAACAATTGCATCATTTGCAAATGGTAACAGTTTTACTTCCTCTTTTCCAATATTTGTGTGTTTCGGTTTCTTTTCTTGCCTTCTGCTGAGAGTAGAGCCTCCCATTCGCAGGGGGAAACAATTCAGTCTCCCACCGTAGGTATGATGTGAACTGTAGGATGCCTGCAGGTGCCTTTATCCATTTGAGGAGGTATCCTTCTGTTCCCAGATCACTGACAGCTTTTATCCCAAATGAGTGGTAGATTTTTGTTAGTAGGGTTTTTCTGTATCTCTTCATGTACATGGTTCTTGTAGGTATCTCTGGCTATTTTCTCAGGATTAATACCTGGAAATGAAATTAAAAGGTCAAAATACATAAACATTTTTAAGACTTTTGCATCCTATTTCCAGATTGCCATTGAGAGAAATTTGACCAGCACACAGTGCCCCTAGCTGTGCAAGAGTGTTTCCCCAAACCCTTACCTACACTACATTTTATAACTTTTTAGTTACTGCCAATTTCATAGACCGCCCCCCCCCAAACTGTATCTTGTTTCCATTTGCATTCATTTCATTCCTCTGGACATGAAAATTTTTTTGTTTATTTGTATGTATTCTCTAGTGATTTGTCTTTTCTTGTCCTTTTGCCATTTTTCTGTTGGACACTGATTTTTTTTAATTTACATACTTTTTTCTATATTAAAGATATTAATCCTTGTCATATATATGTCCCAGTTTGTTCTTTGGCTTTTTCATGTCGTTTGCTTAGTTTTTTAAAAACAGACTTTATTTTTCAGAGCAGTTTTACGTTCATAACAGAATTGAGGGGAAAGTACAGAGATTTCCCATATACTCTCTGCCCTGACACATGCAAAGCCTCCCCCGTCACCCGCATCCCCACCAGAGTGGCACGTTTGTTATATCTGATGTACCTACAGTGACACATCATTATACCCCAAAGTCCACAGTTTACATTCGGATTCACTCTTGGCAGTGTACATTCTATGAGTTTTAACAAACCTGTAATGACACTTATCCACCATTATAGTGTCCTGCAGAGTAGCTTCACTGCCCTCAAAGTTTTCTCTGCTCCACTTAGTCACCCGTCCCCCTTCCCCATCCTCTGACAACCGCTGATTCTTTTACTGTCTACATAGTTTTGCCTTTTCCAAGTCTCATATAGTTGGAGTCGTACAGTATGTGGCCTTTTCAGATTGGCTTCTTTCACTTAGTAATATCCATTTAAATTTCTTCCATGTCTTTTCATGGCTTGATAGCTTATTTCTTTTTAGCACCAAATAGTCCAATGTCAGGATGTACTAAAAGTTTGTTTATCCATTTACCTACCGAAGGATACCTTGGTTACTTCCAAGTTCTGGCAATGATGAGAGGCCACCAAAGGTGGCATTATTTCCAGCCCCCCGCCCCCAGTCCTTCCTACCGCCACTCCGCACACACACAGCACGGTCCTCCAAAATCTGCACACCCTTCCCAACACGCTGTGTTCACCCCAGGGGGCAGGCCAAGGTGTGCAGAAACCAGAGACAGGATGGACACTCACTCTGGCAGAGCTCTGGGCGAAGCCACTGCTCCCCTGCTGTGGCGGGAGGAAGGAGCCCCACAGGGAGGGCCCCCCCCCCCCGCCACACCTTCCTGCAGCAACTTGCCTCCAGGCAAAGGTCTGCTTAATCCCTTTTACAACTCCTGAGGGGGAAATTATTTGCATTAATTAATTGATCAACTAATTAATTCAAGATACTATACTTGGGACCTACAGCTGGGGTTCTATCGACTTACTATTCCGCTGACCCAGAAGGATCAGAAGGAAGAAAAGCAAGAGCCAACTTAGAAGTTTGGATATTTAAAAATGTTAGAGTCTGGCTGCAACGTCTCTTTGGCCGTGAGGTCCACAGCTCAGTAATTTTGGAAGTTTCTTCCTCCCCACAAGCGTTTTCTGAGAACAGACACTTCCTGTGTGTTTCAGTTACCTACCGCTGCATAGCAAACAACTCCAGCACTTAGCAGCTTAAAATCACCACCTTTAAAAAAAATCCATTACATTCATTTTTTTCTTGTTAGTTTTTTGGGAAGGGGGAGATAATTAGGTTTGTTTATGTGTTTTAATGGAGGCACTGGGGATTGAACCAAGGACCTCGTGCATGCTAAGCATGTGCTCTGCCCCTGAGCTGCACCCTCCCCCCAGACCACTGCCTTTAACTTGCTCACAGGCCTTCGGGTTGGACTGGGCCCTGTCGGGTGGTTCTGCTGGTGCTCTTGGCCTTCCTCAAGCAGGGGCCACCAGCCGGGGGCAAGGCCAGTGGAGGGTCTGCAACGGCCTGTATCCACGAGGCCTGGGGACGCTGGTGCCGTCCGCTGGGTCTCCCTCTCCTCCTGTCTCTCGTCACTCACACCTGGGCTTCCGTGCACGGCGGCAGGCGTGCACCAAGAGTGAGAACGCAGCAGCGTCTTGACGCCAGGCTCTGAAGCTCACAGAACGTCACTCACACCACATCCTGTCGGCCAAAGCCACGCACGAGGCCAGCCCAGGTCAGGGCTGGGGAGATGGGCACCACTCTGGGAACTAGAAGCCACATTTAAGAAAACTTGCCATGTTTTGCTGTGGCAGAGCTGGCTCTTCCTACTCATTTCTGTTTTTGCATTTCAGTGCTCCTCAGAAAGTAACAAAAACCAAGAACCGCTGTATTTCTGAGCGTTTAGCTTCTTCTAGGTTTGTCTGTAGTGCATTTTTACCTTTTAGCATATTGGGAGTTATTGCCCTAAATAAACCCTCCTTATAATTTTAACATAACACAAATAATAATTTTACGAACAAGCCAAATTTTGTGCAGCACATATGAATAGTCTTAAAACCAAATTGCTCTGCATGTGTAAAAAGATAAAAAATAAAAACTACACACATTTCAATTTTCCTGAGATTTTATTTCCTGACTCTTTTTTTCTATGACTCCAAGATTCCCAGGCATTTTGTATTTTCAGCCCAGACATGAGTATGACATCTCTGTGTTCTGGGCCAGGCCTGTTCCTGGGAGCTGGGGATTCAGAAGAGCAGATGAGATACAGCCCTCAACCCCGTGGCAACGGGTCTTGTGGTGGAAACAGATGTGGTCCTAGGTGACCTGGATGACCGTACAGTCATCTGCTATGACAAGCCCTAAGTAACAGAGAATCAAGGCTTCCATCAAATTTGCTCTAGTTTGAACTGTGGAACCCCAGCTGTAGGGCCCAACATAATGTCTTGAATTAATCAGTCAATTAATTAATGCAAATAATCTCCCCCTCAGGAGTTGTAAAAGGGTCTAGGCAGACTTCTGCCTGGGGCAAGTTGCTGCAGGAAGGTGCGGAGGGCCGCTCTCCGGGGCTCCTTCCTCCCGCCACAGCAGGGGAGCAGTGGCTTCGCCCAGAGCTCTGCCAGAGTGAGTGTCCATCCTGTCTCTGGTTTCTGCACACCTTGGCCTGCCCCTGGGGTGAGCAGGATGCCACGTGTTGGGAAGGGTGTGCAGGTTTTGGAGGACTGTCCTGTGTGTGTGTGGAGTGGCGGTGGGAAGGACTGGGGGCGGGGGGCTGGAAAAACTGCCACCCTTTGGTGGCCCCCTCTGGCTGGGCTTGGAGGCGAGCCCGGATAGGCCAGCCCGGCCGGGAAAGCATGCCAAGCACATGCTCTCCGGCCGCTGTGGCCTCATTGTTCAATAAGCAGATTATGGAATGCTGCGTGGAGCGGCATGGTGGGGGGCTGGCTTCAGACCTGCAGCTTGCCTTGTTTTGCAAACAATCATTGCATCGTGCAGCCCGGTCAGGGTCCCCTTGGGAGGACTGGGAATCTCTCAGCCTTTTTTGGGCCCGAGTTTGCCGTGTGGCTGTATGCTTCAGCTTGTCCACCTGCCTTCCCCTCCAGCTGTCTTTCTCTGTTTCCTGAGAGAGCCCAGGTGCCCTTCAGAAATGGGAGGACCTGCTCAGCGCACTTCCTTAGGCAGGTAGGGGAGAACCGCACTCCAGGCCCCGTGTGGTTCTGGAAGCAGCAAAGGTTCTAAAAAAGCCAGGCCTCCCCTTTGAGGAAGTTCTGAGTTAGAGGCATTGTGCTTAAA
Organism: Camelus dromedarius; assembly: GCF_036321535.1. Classification (NCBI taxonomy): domain Eukaryota; kingdom Metazoa; phylum Chordata; class Mammalia; order Artiodactyla; family Camelidae; genus Camelus; species Camelus dromedarius. The sequence continues at coordinate 29,004,753 of NC_087451.1, forward strand.
CGGTCCAGAGTAGCTTCATTTGGAGACCTGGTGCCCATCTGAGCAAGAGTTGCCTCATGATCCACTGCCTCCGATACTTTTATGCTCTCAGCTGAAACAGGAAAATGGGATGAAGTGATTGCAGTCTTCGCTCTGCAGGATACTGGGGTTGGGGTCCAGACCCATGGTTGCCTTCGCTCTGACTCTATTGTAGCAGGCATCTGCTGGATGTTACCATTAAATCTCAAGAGAGAGCATTTAACCTGTGGTGTAGCTGAATCTATGTAATAAAATATTTTGTAACTGGGGAGCCAAACAAAATCATGAATTTTTTGAATTTTTTTTTAAAGGAGCAGAATGAAAGAATGAGGTTGTGTTGCTGAACTTTGAACTCAGAGACAGTAAAATACGCTGGTGAAGACATAGGCCACAAAGTTTGGGTTCAAATCCCAGCTCCACCACCTGCTAGCTGTGTGACTTTGGGCAAGTTACTTGACCTCTCTGAGCGTCAGTTCCCTTCTGTACAATGAGGGTAATAACACTACTCACTTCCTAGGATTACTGTCAAGATTACACGTGATAGAAGCACAGGAGAAGTGGTTAACACAGGGCCAGGCCCAAAGAAGTGTGTACTCTTAGTATTAATAGTTTTATAATCCAAACGTCTCCTTATAGAACCAATATTTTTTCAGGAAAATACTGAACCAGTCTGAACCCATACGGAAGCCCCACGCTATCTAAAATGGCCACGAAACAGCTTCTCTTAGTAAGCCCTGAAAATCAGGGTGCCCAGCGCTGAGCGCTGTACAGCCGTTCATTCCACACAAAGCTCTGTTACTGTCTTCACTTTGCAAAGGAGGAAACAAAGGCTCAGAGAGGCTTGGTAACTTGCCAGGGTCACACAGCCAGGGCGCAAACCCAGTCAGTAGGACCTTGTCTGTCATTACAACAATCTAATGCTTCTACTGAGGTGGAACAGAATTTAATCATGAAAATGCTTCCCCATCCACATTAAAGTATAATTGGGCATGACCTGTGATAGGATTTATTCATTCACTCTTTCATTCGTTCATTCATGGGTGTCCCTGGAGAGACTCTGTGCTTGGCGTGTCCAGGCATGTCTATAAGTATGTTTAAGCCTGCACGCGTGTTTAAATGATTTCCCCACGCCCCCCTGCCTTTCCCCCGTGGCTGTGCGGCCCTCACATGACTCGCTCCACCAGCTCTCCCTCCAGCACGGATGCCCACCTGCAGTTCCCGGACGGCAGCGGCCTCCTGCAGCCCCCGCGCTGGGACGAGCCGCAGCGGGCGTGCGCCCTGGAGCAGATCTGTGGCGTGTTCCGAGTGGACCTGGGGCAGATGCGTTCCCTCCGTCTCTTCTTCAGGTGAGGCCCCTTGGGGCCACGTCCTGGAAGCTGCCTGTGTGCCATGTCCTGGGGGGCCGTGCTTGGGTCCAGGGCCCTGGGATTCCCAAACACCTGCTTCCCAACATCACCAGTCTGGTCGGCAGTGGAGCCCCACTACGGCTGCCCCACGGGAGCCGGGTCTGGGTAGCTCCCAGACTCCTTCCTCTGCCTTCAGGGTGATGGTGGCAGCTATTGCTTGGAGCCCTGGTTTGGGGAAGACGACAAACCAGGGCTGCCCAGAGAGTGGGAGCTGCAGGCTGCTCCCGGTCACCCACCCAGCGGCCCCACAGCTGGGTGAGTGCCCAGGACAGACCATGGCTTTCTAGAGGGAGGCACCATTTCCTTCATGATTCCTTACACCCCTATTAGTTCCCTGCCTAGCAGCCACCTCAAGTCTCTCTTCCCGAAAGGCAGGGTGTCCTAGCCACAGAACAGCACCAGCCGAAGATCTGTGTTTAGAAGAAGCAGGCATGTCTCCGTGGGGTTCCCAGACCCTGAGCCACATCCCGCCTTTCACGGAAGGGCAGCCAAGTTCAGGCGACGGCCCTGAGGCATGTGTAGTGAATTTCCCTGGAGGATTCTCCCAAAGTGCCACACGTGCTGGATGGGGAAGCCCGCTGGAGGGGCGTCCCTTAGTGGATTCCACCTCAGAGCATCCACCCTGGGGTCTCCTGGAGAGAAGGGAGGATGCCTGGCGGGCAGGAGTGGGGGCAGAAGGCCCCTCTGGCAGGTCTCCCAGAGCCAGGATAGTCCAACCCAGGGCTTCCCCAGGAGGCAGCTGCTTTGCCTTCTTCAGCAAAGGGGGTGATGGCTTCTGTTGGGGCATAATTCTGTCCCCTTGCCGCCAGCAGCCAAACTCCAGGGGGACTTTCCGTTTCCTGCCTCTGAGGTCAGCGAAGGCAGCCTCTGATTATACTTGGAAATACAAACCGGTGTTTACATATTCATCAGTCTTTCCTCCCCCGCCTCCAATGGCCGCCCAGCGATGAGGCCTGCACCAGCGGCCAGCTGGTCGTCGCCAGCCGGGAGAGCCAGTACAAGGTCTTTCACTTCCACCACGGAGGCTTGGACAAGCTGCCCGACGTCCTTCAGCAGTGGAAATACTGCGCAGAGACGCACCTCAAAGACCAGGTAGCCCGGAGGAGGGATGGGTGCTGCCCGCAGGGGAGGGAGACCCCGCCCCTGGAGGGACCTGGCTGCTGAGAACCCCCTCCTCTCCCGAACCCCCTCCCCTGCAACAGGGGCTTCGGACATGGGCCCTCTCCCGGGAGTCCCAGGCCTCGTGGGTGTGACCCGTGGTCGCTGGGGGCCCACAGAGCAGCAACTTTGGATCTGAAACATGCGCCCAGGCTTCTTGTAAAGGCAGTACTCCGCACTTGAAAAATCATGTTTTGACAAGGCATCCCGCCATATTTTGCTCAATCTACATACAAACGTAATAAAAGCTCTTTAATTATCTGTTTAAGATACGGTATGTGCTTATTAGAAATGGGCTGACTTTAAAATTCCCTTCCTTCCCACAGAGCCTCCTGCTGGCTTCCCTTATTACAGTAGCATGGCTTTTTTCTCCCCCTACATTGCACAACCTTTGATTTTTGAATTAAATGTCAGCTGCAGTTTTGCCCTGGGTCCCTGACTGCCCATGGAGACAACCTGACAGGCGGGCTCCCCGCTCGCAAAACAGCCATCCCTTTGTATGTGGCCAATCACATGTAATTTATTGCAGGCCCTCCCGGCAGAGGGAAGCTGGCCGTCCGAGGCATTAATTCCGTCTTTGCGGCGGGTTGGAGCGAGAGTGGGGGGCGGCGCCGGGTGGGAGTGGGCCGGGACCCGGGAGCGCGAGGGGGACCGTGGTAAGAGGATGGCATTTTCATTGTAATTGCGTCTAATTACACTTGCCATTTAGGGGTTTGTGTGCAGGGGAGACGCGTCCTCCTCCTTCGGAAGAGAGAGGGAGGCTTTTACATCCCGCCAAGAGCGCGGTTGGCTTGAAAGCCGGGCGTCCGAGACACTGATCTTCCCCGGCGGCTGTCCTCCCGTCCAGCAGGTCGCCGACGAAAAGACGTGCATGCAGTTCTCCATCCGGCGTCCCAAACTGCCGTCCTCCGAGACGCACCCCGAGGAGAGCATGTACCGCAGGCTGGACGTGGCCGCCTGGCTGCGCCACCTGAACGCGCTGGGCCAGGTGCAGGAGGAGTACAAGCTGCGCAAGGTGAGGCCCGGCGCGCCCGCGGGTGGGGCGGGGGTCCGGGCCCGGGCGCGGGGGCTGTGCGAACACGGCCGATGGAGCAGTCAAAGCCGCTGCGATGAAAAAGCCGCCTCCGGAGCGGGTTTGGGGGACCCCGCGCCAGCCTGTATAGAAGAGCTCGCAGCCCGCGCCGCGTTTCCAAAACCGGGATTAGGCCCTGACGTGAGAACGACAGGTTAATCTGAGCGCCGCACCAGGGGGGGCATTGACATTGAAATGAGCCTGGTTTGTGTCCTGTATGGGAATGGGGGGCCGGCACTTTCCCCTTCCAAACATGTGCAAATTGCAGCGATCTGAATCAAGGCGTCAGTTGTCAAGAAGGCGAAGCAAAGCCACCAAAACACAGATCTCCGGGGATTTGGGGGTGCTTTGAGCGGCCCTGCTTTGGCCCCTCCCCAACTTTTGCCGCTTCCTCCAGGCCATTTTCTTCGGCGGCATTGATGTGTCAATCCGGGGGGAGGTCTGGCCCTTCCTGCTGCGTTATTACAGCCACGAGTCGACGTCGGAGGAGAGGGAGGCGCTGCGGGCGCAGAAGAGAAGGGAGTACGCCGAGATCCAGCAGAAGAGGTGACCGAGGCGCCTGGCCGGGCCCCTCGAGCCGCGGAGGGAAACCCCCACCCCCCGAGCCGCGGAGGGAAATGCCATTTGGAAAGGCAATTTGAGGCGCAATTCAGCATTGATAATATGTTCCGTGACCCATAGTTTCCTTGGAAAATGGGTCTCCCAGGACCGTGAGCGATGGGGCAGGATAAGTGCCGTCATTACCCCAGCGCCCGGCCCCGGGACTGGCTCTCTTTAGCTCGCATGTCAAGGTTTTAGAATTCTTTTTCAACAGACTTAACGAGGCGCTGACATCCCACCGCTCAACGCCGGGGTGGCAGCGGGGCCTCGGGGTCGGCGGGGAGCTTGGACTGCTGAGGTCTGTTCGGGCCTCGCCTAGCGGGGGCTGCGGTGAGCTCTCCGCCGGGACGCTGGGATGCTGGGACGCGTGAGGCCGTGTTCACGCTGGGAAAGCCTTGGACTCCTATCCCACCTCAGCCCCCGCCCCTGCAAGTCAGTGGGAGCTGGAGGGTTTGCCAGCGGCCCTAGTTGCCAACCGCGAGCCGGGCTGGGAGGGACGCCCCGCAGACCTGGAGCGTGTGCCTGGCTGACCCCGGCGGGCGCTCTGCTCCGTGCCAGGCTCTCCATGACCCCTGAGGAGCACAGAGCGTTCTGGCGAAATGTGCAGTTCACTGTGGACAAGGATGTGGTTCGGACAGATAGGAGCCATCAGTTCTTCCGAGGCGAAGGCAATCCCAACGTGGAGTGCATGAGGTACCGCCTCCCCCCGCTAACAGCTTCCTCCCCTCTTGGTTTCACTCCCTCTATGTCTGCCACGCCAGGAGCCTCATCTCACCTCTCAGGCCTCAGCTGACCCTCTGGGAAGTGGACCAGCAGCTTCTGCTGGGGTCAGGGGTCTTTCTTCCAGGTTCATACAATCAATGCCCCCGAATCAGAGCATCCTTAGGGAACATCAGTGGGCCTGTTATGGTCCCAGCCACCCAGGGAAGCCCATAGGCCCCCTCCCAAGGGTGCCAGCAAAGGTCTCCACCCCCTGAGCATCCACCGAGCCTAAGCTTGCTTGGCTCACACCAGCTGTGGACCAGCCTCCCGCTGAGTGTCTCTGTCTCCCACTGGGTGGTCCTCAGGGTGATAAAGCCACACAGGCCGAGGCTGGCATCTTTGACATTCTGCTGCCTCCTGGCAAATAATTGCATGAAATTAGCAGCCCGTAAAAACAGCCCACTCTTTGTCATAGGCAGTCGACCATTAAGAAAATGAGACCCACATTCCTCCTTTCCCTGCTCTTAAGGGCCGAGGGCCAGGCTGGAGAGTGCCTAATTGCAGGCCATTACCTTTCCCCAGTCCCCAGAGCTGCCCTCCTTCCTCTGAGATCAAGGTGAAGGATGGGGGTATGGGCAGCCCAGGGTCTCCAGCCTGGGGTTCCACTGGGCAACACCCTGCTGTGTGGCCACCCTCTGCTGACCTCCCTGCCCTCTGCACTGCGTCCTCAGGAGGATTCTGCTGAACTACGCAGTGTACAACCCCGCCATCGGGTACTCCCAGGGCATGTCGGACCTGGTGGCGCCCATCCTGGCCGAGGTCCTGGATGAGTCAGACACCTTCTGGTGCTTTGTGGGTCTGATGCAGAACACGATCTTCGTTAGCTCTCCTCGGGATGAGGACATGGAAAAACAGCTGGTGAGGCTCTCGGATGTGTGCGGCTTGGTTGCGGTGGGTCAGGGTTCAGCAGAAAAGCCAATGTGGGCCTTGCCCGTGGGCTCTGGGGGCTTAGCCTTGGGCCTCTGGGGAAGGGCCAACTCTCCCAGGGGGGACGCAGCCTGCTCCCAAGTCCCAGCGTACGTGCTTCCATCCCCAGCCCGGGCTCCCCAGCGGGGTATCTGTCACACTTGCCCTGTGCTTTACGAAATGCGTCCTCAGCTGCATCTGGGTTGCTCCATGCAGGAGTGGGGACGGGAATGGGAGGGGCTCCTGAAGCATCCTGAGGCCCAATGGACAGTTGTCACACACCCACCTCAAGGGCAGCGGGCCTTCCCTGCTGTGCCTGGCCAGCACCCCTCCCTTCGGGGCCTCCCCTAAGCTACACAGACCAGGCAGCACTGAAAGGTGGGGGTGGGGAGGCAAAGGTGAGTATGGTGGGGCCAGGAGTACTCGCCCTTCCCTCTACCTAGCACCTGTGCACTCCAAGCACCTGGCAGGTGCTGCTGGCACTGGGATGTGGCCTCGGGTCCCCCGTCGGAGAGATTCTCGGCCTGGAAGCTGATAGTGGGAGGAGAGGATGCTGGGTGCCAGGGAGTGACACAGAAAGCACCCTGGTGATAAGTGGGAACCAAGGCAAGCATCCCAATGTCTCCTTGGACCACGCTGACCCCGTGGCATATGGGATCAGGTCCTGGATGCTGCCAGCCCACTGGGACTTGGCTCAGGAGACCATTCTGGGCAGTGACACTGGTCAGGTTGGTGGCCCACATGCAATGAGGGGAGAGCTGAATGCAGGGCCTTGAATGCCAGGCCAAGGAGCACATCCTGTGACCTAAGTATTAGGGGCCGTTGAAGACTGGATGGCAGAGCAGAACACAGCACAGGATTTGAGGAGACGGAGGCAGGAGCTGGGAGGTGGGGACTGGAAGCTGAGGGGCACGGGGGTGGGGGTGGGGGGTATCCGTGAGGGTGGGAGGGGGTCAGCCACAGGGAGGAGAAACTGGCCAGTCGGGCAGGATCCTCAGAATGAATTCCTGTGCCACCCCAGCGGCTGTCTCGAGTAGGAACAATGGGCCACTTGTGTGGGAAGGGGCCTGTGAGTCACCGAACCCCCACCACAGGATCCCCCAACTGCGCTCAGCCGAGCCGCCCGCTCTCCGCTCTGTTCTCTGCGTCGGCCCTGTGATGTCAGGTTTCCGTGGTACCTGGGGAGGCAATTACAGGCTCTGACGCGAAGGGCCCCGTGACTCGTTAGTTGCCAGAGATTGATTTTACAACGGAGCTGGTGAAGTCAGCAGCCCAAGCTGGGCGCTGCCAGAAATAGCCTCGATCTTGTCCCACGTCACTGGGTGGTGACCTCATGTGCAGGCATCGAGCCTCTTGGGGTTCAGAAACGCCCCCTCCCTGCTCTAAATCAGCCCTGGAAGGTGATGCATCTCGGAGATCAGAGCGGAAGGTGGCTGAGTGGGTGTGTGGGGGGTGAGTTGTCAGTGGAGGCTCTGCTCCACATCCCAGGAAGGAGGGGGTGTCAGAAACAGCACCACGCGGTGCCTGAGGCCTGGAGGGCTTCCCAGCCTCCGACCTGCCACCAGCCACTCGGTCCCCAGCAGGGTGTACACGTTGCCTTGCCCTGGGCCACGCCACAGTCTCCAAAACAGTCTGTAATCTGGGGTGAACTGACGAAAACAGCTGTGAGTCTGATTCCAGCGACAGAACAGAGTACGTGGGTGCAGACACACACAGCAGGTGGCGATCTCACTCGTGGCACACATGCTCTTCTGGGGGTGGGGATGGGCCAAGGGAGGGCCCCAGTGGGAGTGGGCTTCCTGGGCCAGGCAGGCGGGCCTGCCGGGGGGCCGGGGGCTTACCCATCCTGGCCTCACCCCTAGCTGTACCTGCGGGAGTTGCTGCGGCTGACACACCTGCGCTTCTACCAGCACCTGGTCTCGCTGGGCGAGGATGGCCTGCAGATGCTCTTCTGCCACCGCTGGCTCCTGCTGTGCTTCAAGCGGGAGTTCCCCGAGGCCGAGGCACTGCGAATCTGGGAGGCCTGCTGGGCCCACTACCAGGTGAGCCAGACGGTGGCGAGGGCTGAGGCCGGACAGCAGCCCCGGAGCCACGTCACCATCCTGCACCCCGCCTCCGAGGAGGGGAGGGTGCCCGCACCATGGTGCGCCTCCTCTGGGGTCTCCCTCCTCCACGACCCCTGAATCCCCACCACCAGCCAAAGTCGGCCCCTCACCCAGCAACTGCCTTCCAGCCCCACGTGGCCCGCCTCGGACCTGCAGCTCACCTCCCAAGAAACTGAAATCGATGCAAATTGCCCGCTGACTGTGCTCATTACCACGCTCCGGGGCTGAGCACGCTCCTGTCACAACCAATCAGCGTGAAAGACGTTGCAGGGCCAAGCGGGACGTCGGTGCCCACGTGCTGGAGCCAGCGCCCGCCCGCCCGCCCGCCCGCCCCCGTCTGGATGGCTCAGGGAGAGGGCCCGAGAGCCTGCTTCCCCCATCAGCCCCTCTGCGAGCCCGGGCCCAGCCCTCCGTCCCCTCCCAGTGATGTTGATTTCCACTTGCCGTCCACTGTCATCAGTGTCTCCTCAACAGATTCCCCTGAGAGCATCACGCTGGCCCTGTCACATGGCTTTAACGCCCAAATTAGCGACAAGCCGGTGATGTTAAAGGATAGGCAAGTCTCTCTGAATCCGTCAGCCTTAAAAAAATTTGCATTGACACATCTGGGAGGCGGCCAGGACCCTTTGGGCAAGAGTGGGCTCCATCCTCTTTGCCTCAGTTGGAGCAGCTTGGAGTAGGCAAACCTTGCAGATAGATGGCACACCCACCAGCCCTGGGAAGTGTGTGTCAGCGTTTCCCGTCCTGACCATTCCGCCTGACAGTAGTGAGTCTAAAAAACGGTGCAGGGGCCACAGCTGTCTTTGTGTTCATCCATCCGCCCCGCCCGCCTCCTCCTCCACCCTGGCCCAGGTCGGGGCTGTTTCCTGCCTGGATTAGCGTGTTCGATGCACACTGCGGGATGGAATCAAGGAAGCACTAGCAAGGATGGTCCAAAATGCTGGATCACATTTTAAAAAAAAAAATCATGTCCGCTTTGCAAAGCCGCATTGCTTGTTTTTCCAGCAATACATTTGCCACCCTCATTACATCATGTTTAGGCTAATGTTACAAGGGGGCTCAGAGCATCACCCAACAGACAGGGCCATTTCTCAGGTTAAATTTAGCCACATTTGGCCCCACCTCGATCAAATTAGTGGCAGACGATTGGAAGGGGGATGGTAGGATGATCAGAGTGGACGTAGGTTAATTCATTAGAGTGAGCTCAGTGGAAAGAGGGGGGTCACTACCAGCTGCTTCGACTTTTAAAGTGTCCCCTGAGTGAGAAGGCTCTATTTTACCCATCTAGTGCACTTCTAGTTTGCCCTCGGGGGCTGGGCTGCCCAGGGCCTTGTCCAGTACTGAGACTAGTCCAGAGACTAGTCCTGTACTGCTGTCCAGCCCCATGTAGAATGCGCCCCGCCTTGTCTTCCCCACAGTCCTCTCCCAGAGGGGCTGGACATGCACCTTCCAGGAACTCCTGCACCGTCTTGCCCCCCCACTCCCACCTCAGCCTTGGCCACAGTTCAAGCAGGTGCAGGAGGACTGTCCTGAGCCACAGTGAGACCACTCTGGATCAATTCAGAGGAAGGGGCCGGGCAGGCTGAGGACTGTCTCTCCAGGGTGGGTCGTGTGGGGGGCGTTTACTGCCCGTAACCTCTGCCAGCATGCAGGGTTCCGCCTGGCCCTGTTTGGGAAGGAACACGGTTCTGTTTGGCTGGGAGACCGAGGTCAGGAGACTAAACACAGGCTTCCTGGTGGTCCTTGTCCTTCCTCTGCCCCCGGGAGCAAGTGTGACTCAAAGACAGTGTGCCCTCGCAGCGTCCGGGTCAGAGAGTGCACAGGATGCATCCCGCCAGGACCTAGTGCCTACTTCCTGCCCGGGCCAGGCCCTGCTGGGCAGCGGCGAGGTCACGGTGGCCTCCAAGGAGGGCAGCAGAGTCCTCCATGGGCTCTGAAACGCTGGTTAAAGACGGTGGGCTCCTGTAGCCCCTCCGTGGGGGCCATCAGAGCTGCCGTGCTCTGCTCTGGGACATGAGCTGGGATGTGTGGCCTGGAGACAGGAGAACAATGACCGGTGGGAGGCTGCCAGAAGGGTCTCTTTCCCTGGCATGTCCCACGGTCTGCCGGAGTGTGCTCTGATGCACCATCTCTCAAGACCCCAGAATGGGCGTGGGCCAGCCTTCAGAGGAGCATGTTCTTTGCCCCCATGACGGAGAGCCCCCCAGAGAGCCCCCCAAAGGGTAACAGCAGCCCATGGGTGGCCAGCCCCAGTGTCACCCCTTTGCATGTCACAGTAGCCTTTGGATGTAGGTGCTGATGGTGGCCCATTTGCGGGTGGGGAAACTGAGGAGGAAGGAGGCTGCTGGGCCTGCCCTGGGCCACATGAACCCAGACACCCCAGAGCCCTCACCCCCCCACCTCTGCACTCGGCCTCCGTCTGCAGGGTCAGGGGCCTTATCTGAACCGCCCTCTCCACCCCGCCAGACCGATTACTTCCACCTTTTCATCTGTGTGGCCATCGTGGCCATCTACGGGGATGACGTCATTGAGCAGCAGCTGGCCACCGACCAGATGCTCCTGCACTTTGGAAACCTGGCCATGCACATGAATGGGGAGCTCGTTCTCAGGAAGGTGAGCATGGCCCTGCAGGAAGCCCTGCCTTCCCTTTTTTCCAGAGCCCCGCCCCTTCACTTCCAGGCCCCGCCCACAGCCCCCAACATAGGCTCCGCCCTCCATGTATGCAGAGGCCCACCCCACACAGCCCCTCTGGAATGCAGGCCCCGCCCCCACACTCCACTCTGGATGCTCCCCACCGACGCCCAGGGGGCCCAGGGGGCAGCTTGTCCGCTGCTTGGGGCACCCATCAGGCCATGCACCTGAGCCTCCCTCTCACGGAGTGAATAGATCCCTTGGGTTGGTAGGTAGGTCCTCCTCCTTGGGGCATCGCGCTCGCCGTCCACAGCCCGAAAACTGAGCAGGAGGCTTAGGGAGGGGAGGGTGGCTACTTCTCATCCAAGGTCAGAGAAACAAAGGAGAGCTTCCTCGCCTTCCCACCGCCCAGCCTCCTGCTGGAGATGCCACTTCTTAAGCTCTCTGGTACCTTCCAGGGCAGTGAGGAGGGGCCCGGGGCCAGCCGCCAGGTGGGTGGAAAGAGGGCTTGAAGAGGTCACTGTCCCCCACAGGGTGGTGGAAACACCCTGCAGGGCAGAGGGCTGGAGCCATGGGGCCAAGCTGAGCCCAGAGGGACAGGCAGGCCCTGTGCCGCTTTTGGCTGCCCTGTCCATCCTCCGTATGAAGGCCACTGGAGGAGCCTTCTTTGTCCCAAGCCCCATGGGAGTCCTGCTCAGAGAACCGCGTGGGTCTCAGCCGGACCAGGGAGGCTGAAGGGACGGGGCAGGCAGAGCCCTCACCCTGACCTGGCTCAGGGTGAGCTGCGGGCGTTGGCTACTGCTGCCCTAGCTCTGGGCCGTCCCCCCACCCCTCCTCACAGCCCGTCCTCTCTGTCTGCAGGCCAGGAGTTTGCTGTACCAGTTCCGCCTCTTGCCGCGGATCCCCTGCAGCCTGCATGACCTGTGCAAGCTGTGTGGGACGGGCATGTGGGACAGCGGTTACATGCCTGCCGTGGAGTGCACCGGCCAGCATCCGGGGTCAGAGAGCTGCCCCTTTGGGGGCACCGTGGAGACACCTTCGCCCAAGCCCTCCAGGGAAGGCAGGAAGGGCCCCAAGACGCCTCGGGAAGGCTTCGGTTTCCGCAGATAGGTTGGGCTCCCTGTGCTGGTCGAGGGGTGAGGGGACCTCAGCCAGGTCTCGAGCGTGTGGGAGTGGGTGGGGATGGGCATGGAGGGGATGGGATGGTAGAAATGTAAGGAAAATGCCCTCGGGCGACATGAAGGGAACCTTTTCATATTAAGGACAAAAGCTGAGTCCAGAAGTGACAGAAGTAAAACCTGCCAGCTGCCCAGAAAAAAGTCAGCTCCCAAAACCCAGCGGGACCAGAATGCATGGCCACCCCACCTGGAGACACACGCGGGCCAGGTTCTCATGTTACCTGCCTTTGATGGATCTGGATGCGTCCCAGGAGTTCCTCCAGCTTCATCAGCTGCTAAAGGGCATTGCCAGGCATCGGGGAAGGCGGGACAGGAGAGGTCTTCCTGTTCACCCACCAGTGCCGGCGAACGCAGAACAAGGGGGTCCTTGCAGGCCCAGAGACATCTTTGCAAGCCGGACACACCTCATAAGGCCTTCTCTGAGTGAGCCAGTCACACTCCACAGCTTCTCCAGACGCAGCTGCAAAGCTGATGCGAAGACATCTGCCAAAAGAAAGAAAAGCCCCGCTGATTTCAGGGTAGAGAAGTGTCAGAGCAGCGGGGCTGGGGCTTCAACACTGTCCACCTCGACATCCTGTCCTCCTGGAATGTAAAGGACTCTGCCACCTGTGAGCCGGAGCACCAGCTGTTGAAGTGCTGGACTCCTCTCCCTTAGTTGGGAATTGCTACCTGTGGTTCTCTGGCATTGTTTAAGGCCACCCGCACCAGGTACAGGAGCCAGCTGGGGGCTGGAAGGATCGAAGTGTGTGTGTGTGCACAGAAAATCCTCGGAAGGGAGTCTGCAGTGTTTGAGGCAAGGGACAGTATATTAACTGACCGACCAAGACAAAGGCACCTGCACGTGCTAGAAAGACCCCTGCCTCCTTGCAGGGCCTGCGGTCTGCTGTGAACCAGGCCTTCTGTGAGTGGCTTCTCAGGTGGTGGGACGCCGGGGCAACCACAGCACAGTCGCAGTCACTCAGGGCACCTCTGCTTTCTGCGTGGGAACCAGGTCTTCCCAGCACGCTCTCCCTCCTCCTCAAGATTCTCATCAGTTGCTCCTTCTCGGATTTAGAGAAGGACAGACAAGGGTGTGGGAGGGCTCCCAGCCAGTGTAAAGGCGTGGGGCCCTTTGCACAGGAAGCCACCTCTTGAACTGGTGAGAGCAAGGAGCCTTGAATCCTCCTGCACATCCTTCTGGGGAGAAAAATCCTTGAAGTGCGGAGAGTCCTCGTGGAGACACAGCCCCACCACATGAGGCTGCTTCCTGCTCTCAGCTTTTCTCACCAAGAGTGGACGCTGCTGGGTGGCACCACTTTAAAAAGATGTTTATCAACAGGAAAGAGGAAGTTATCAGCCTCCTCCCTTCTCAGCTTCTCTTCTCTCCGTGAGCCCAAGTCCTCCAGCAGGCAGGAGACTGAGACTGATACTTCCAAGTTTCCTGGCCCTCTGTCCCAGAGCCTTTTGGGGAAACCATCCTGGAGCCTTGTCAGTGCCCAGATCTTGGGGTGCTGACCATTATAGTCCAGCAGCAGGGTCCAGGCTGGATGAGGGTGGATTTCTCATCTGCTCTGCTTCTGGGGAAAGAGAATTGCCTTTCTATGTTGGCTCCTGATCCACTGGAATTGGCCCGAGTTACCCAGACACTCTGCTGACTCCTTTAGAGACCACTTCCCCATGAACAGGCATACCAGTTACCCATTGCCACAGTAAAGCTGCATAGCAAGTAGCCCCCAAACATGGTGGCCCCAAACAGCACGCACGCACCTAGCACAGGAGTCTGCAGGTCAGCAGCTCAGGCTGGGCGGTTCTGGGCTGGGTTGGGCTTACTCCCATGCCTGGAGCTGTTGAGCCCAGCAGAATGCTGACGCTCACAGAGGCCGGACTTGGCTCTCCTCCACGGCTCTTGCATCCTCCCCGCAAGCCAGTCCTGGCCAAGGCAAAGGTGCAGAATCAGAAGTGTGCAGGCGCCTTCCCAAACCTTGGCAGATGCCACCCCTGCTGCCATCCCTTTGGCCAAAGTAAGTCACATGCGCGGACCCAGCACCTAGAGGGGTGGAGAAGTGGACCCTCCCTTGCAGTAAGAGAGGTTGCACAGTGACGTGGTGAGGGGCTGGGAACTCATGAGGGAACGCGGAACCGGGCAGCTGGCACAGCCTACCAGCACCACCAGGTAGCCCTGGTCCAAATAGCACTGTCTTGGAACTTGCCTTCTAGCAGGGGCATGACTTCCCCAGAAGACACAGGAGATGCCTCAGAGGGGAAAGAGTGCTCCCCCCTCCCCACGCTCTGAAGCAGGAGAGCGTCCGTGCATTTTACTACGAAACCTTGTGCCTTTGGGCTGCTGTGACCGCGTGGGGGAGAGGGAGGGGATCCTGGGTTCCCCCACATTGAAGGGTCCTGGGTGGAAAGCACTCCTGAATCTCCTGGCTCCCACGGCCTCTCACTCCCACAGCTCCCCAAGACCTTGCAGCAAGTGCCACCCCCACCCTCACTGCTCCCCCCTCTCACCCTGTGGGCTGAGCCAGGCCCCACTGAGATCTGGGCTTCTTGGGACTTTGAAAGCCAAAGACGTGGATGCGTGGGCTCTGGAGGACCCACTGCTCCAGAGGGATGAGAAGGCCCGCCCCTGCACGGCTCCCTTAATCTGGATGCAATTAGAGGAAACCAGCCAAAAACCCTGCGGCAGCTGTTGCCCCAGGATTCTTCCCAGCCAGCAACAGGCATCAGGGTGATAATTCAGTCATTAGACTTCTAGCCTCCCCACCGCCAGCACGTGCAAGTACAGGACCAACCGCCCGGCCCGGCCGTCCTCGGCGATGCTGCTTGTTTAGCCCATTTTTTTTTTAAATGACACTTAATGTTATTGGCCGATGTGCATGTGCACGCATGCTTAAAAGTTTCCCCAGCACTAATGTCTGTGCTGGTGTTTCCCGGGGTCGCCGGGGCCTCTGAGAAGAGAGGGCGCCTTTGATGCGCACGTGCTGGCACGGGAAGGGCAGCGGGGCGCCCTCGCCAGCCCTGGGGGGTTCACTCTCCCAGGAAGGAGGGGACAATGTCAGGACGAAGCTGGACCCTCGAAGGTGGGGGATGCACAGCTAGGGAAACAGTCGGGGTTGGGGTCTGGTTAGGTGCAGAGGGAAATGGTGTGCTGTTCCAGAAGGTTCTGCCTTAAGTCCCAGCGGGGAAGACTTAGAACTCACAAGTCAAGGGAATTGGTGGTCTTGCGCCAGTTAGAGTGAGAGGGACGGATGGGCTGGGGAGGGGCCCCTGGCCCACCTCTGCAGAGGAGGAAGGTCTGCGGCCCAGAAGGGCAGTTCCGTTGGCAACCTTGTCCTGATCAGCTTTCAAGCGGGATGGAGGTTTTTGAACCTAGGACCTTTGAATTTTCCGTAAAAGCCTCCTGGGGGCAGGCGGCTGGACAGGATGAAGGCGCTGGTCCTGAAACGAGGGCAGTAGCTGGCAGGGGCCACCCAGCTCCGACCCTTGATGGGTGGACGGAGGACACGGGGCAGAGTCTGTGGACCACGGTGGGGGGCTCTAGGGCTCTCCCCTCTGCTTCCTGTGAGGCCCCCCGAGCTCTTGTCTGCTTCTTGTTCGGTAGAAATAGGTTCCGTGCCGGGAGGCTAGAGGGTGGCAGGGACGCCTGGGTTCAAGGGGCAAGGGGAAGGGAGCCTCTTCCAGTTTGTCTGCCCAGCAGGGGACCGTGGAGGCTGCCCTGCCTCAGAGGAAGGAGGAGGAGTTCCCCCGGGGAACCCCACACATATGCAGGGGTGCAGGACTGGCCTTCGAGCTGTAGCAAGGGAGGGAGCTTGCGGGTCTGGCCTGAGGCTGGGCGCTTCCCTGGAGACCCAGGGGGACCAGACTCTCCAGGATCTGATTAGCCCAGCGTTGCAAAGGCAGGCTGCAAGGCTGTCCCTCGAAGAGAAAGCATTCTGTCCCCAGTCGTCCCTGGCTCTGAGGGAACTGCCCCCAAACTAAACAGCTCATCCCTCTTCCCCCAAAGTTGTGAAGCCTGAGGACAGGACTCTACCGTAGTGGGTGAGCAGCACTGCTCAGCAGGAAGGCTTACCTAGGGGCCAGGAACCTGGTTCTTGCCCTCCTCTGACCCTTCCCAGGTGCATGACCTTCCTGCCCCCTGAGCCTCAGTTCCCTTGTCCTGGAATGAGAATGGTGCCACCCTCCCCGCCTAGCTCACAGGACTGCGTGGGGACCCTCCGGGTGAAGGTGTCATGAGGATGGTTTACCAGCCCCAGGGACCTCACCTGCCACTCAGGGAAGAGACCACTGACTTGGCCGAGAGGCGACGTGCTCCCGACCCGAGAGCTCGCCCTGCTTTGGGAGTCAGCAAACTCGCTTCCTTCCTCACATCCAATTTGCTGCGTCCCCAGCTGAGGGGGGCCTCTCTGTGCCTCTTGTGTGACACTCACCCCATGCCGCCCCACTCCTGCCACGAGGAAGGCCAACCACGGGCCCTGGCGAGCCCTCAAGATGTGTCTGTGTGCGGCGTGCCTCACTCAGCAGCAGGGACGCGGTCCGTGCCTCAGGGGCTCCCCCACGGCTGGGACCCACCCCCCAAGGGGGGCTCCGGCCTCCTGGGTCAGGCTGTGGGGACCAGAGACGGCTGCCCCCGGGGGGCGGGGGAGCAGGCAGGCGTTCACGCAGCCCGCCAGCACCTGGCCCCAAAACGCGTGCTGAATTTCTAGGTAGGAAGGCAGCATTCAAGTTCAGAGACCGAGTCACACGGCTGTCTTCTCTCCAGCGCCTTGGGTTAGTCAGAGGGCAGGGTTTCTGTTTAAGGGAAAGTTTCATGAAATTTCCACCGCTGCCAAGAGATTACCAGTGTCCTGTTGGCAAGTCATTTATTCTCTGCATTTTATTTTGTTTTGTTCTTTACTACAATCGCCCGCTGGTCCGGCTGTGCCCCAGGCTGGGGACTGGCCACCCTGAGCCCTGGGCCACAGCCACCAAAGTGCTTCCGGCTCTCACGGATTCTACAGCAAAGTAAATAAAAACACACTGACAACGAACGTATGTTCTGTGGCACCTCTAGGAGAAGGTCCCGGGAGCTTTGTAAGGGCAAACTGTGGCAGCTTCCAGGGCTGGGCCAAGGGGCCCCCCAGGGAAGGCCGGCCGCAGGCAGGCCCTGCTCTGGGGGGCTTCGGGCCAGGGTCTGTCGGGCGCCCAGAGCGGACAGGCGCTTGGCCTGCGGCGGGGAGGAGAGTTTGGGAAATGCTGGGAAATGCCCGTGAACCCCAGCAACCAGGGGCCCCGAGACCGGCCCCAGTGCCTGGAAACACAGTGTTTTATTGAGACTTAGCTGTCAGGGCTCCGATTTCAGGAAAAGCTGGAGTCTTGCATTTGTGAACTTTTTAAGGAGGCAAACAAGATGAATTTGACCTTGTTAGGGGTGGGAATTAGAGGAAGAATTCAGACATCAGCTTCTCCATGCCCTGGAGCCCCGCTGGGGGGAGCGTGCCCTGAGGGCTACAGGGAGGTGGGCGAGGAGGCTGGGCCAGGCCTGCTTCTCCTGCAGCGTGGTGGGGGTGGGCTCCCAGCCCTAGCCCAGTGCCTGTGGGATTGATTGAGAGCCGGTTGGTGTGTGCCTTTCCATCCTGCCTGCGACAGGAGGAGGGCCCAGGCAGCTCTCCCGAATGTCTGCACTGCTAGGGGTCTGCTGTCTGCGGGATCTGTCTCATCCTCCACCCTCACCCTCTGGGCCTGGCCCAGACGCGGAGAGTTTCTTCGCCCCTTCTCTGCAGGCCAGGGTGCCCCTGCCTGAGGCTGAGTGGCCATGCAGCCGGGAGGGGCAGCAGACCCAGTGATGCAGCAGCCGCAGTCCATGGCTGGTGGCTTTATCTGTCCTTTATCTGTCCTTTTAGGGGTGAGAGGC
This sequence comes from Camelus dromedarius, assembly GCF_036321535.1. Classification (NCBI taxonomy): domain Eukaryota; kingdom Metazoa; phylum Chordata; class Mammalia; order Artiodactyla; family Camelidae; genus Camelus; species Camelus dromedarius. Next base: position 29,022,461 of record NC_087451.1, read on the forward strand.
GCTGCTTCTCCCTCTTGTGGCCCTAACACAGGATGTGAAGCGTCAATAATGGCCGGTGAGGGGTGAGTGCAGGCAGAGAGGGGGCTTGGAGCCAGCCCCCATTACCACCCTCCAGGACACAGCCATGGGTCAGTTTGTCCTCAGGAAGGGACGGTCCTGCCCCTCAGATCAGCCCTGCAGGGGGTGAGGCCCATCATGGCCTCCACCTTAGGCCATGGGCCAGCCCAGGAGGGCCTTTCAAACCTGTCAGGCAGCAGGCTCCCTGGGTCTGGTCCAGCCAGGCTGCTCCATTGAGCATTTGTCTTTGCTCTGCTCTGATTCTTCCATAAGTAACAGCCATGTGGTCACGGCCCCAGTCGTGTGCCACCCCTCGAACAGGCCTGGCCCTCTGTTGTCCTGTGGTCCTGGGTCTGGGCCTGGGGGCTGCTTGTCTGTTGCAGCGTGGGTGGGCCGCCTGTATCACCCCAAGGGAGCCCCTTCCATCAGCAGAAACCTTCTGGAGGGGAAGGAGCACCAGGGCTTGACAAGTTTGGGAGAAGCTTGGAAGAAAACCACAGTGAGAACAGAGCCCCAGTCGTCTCTGCGAGTTATCAGGTCACACGAGTGGTCTTGTTATTGAAGGGGACACAAGCTGGCCTCCTGTGGGCATGTGTCTTCACACCCCAACCTCCTCACTGCCATCGGGGAGGTTGCCACCTGAGGGTCACACCCAGCCACTGTCACACGCTCTGCAGATTGGAGGACACCTGCCAGTGGCCTCACGGACCACATTCAGATGTTGGTCCCCGGACACCTCTGAAGTCATCATCCTCCTGAATCCACTCCCGCCCCCTCAGGTGAGGCCCTCTTCTCTCCGTATCTCAGGAGAGTAACCAGATCTCTGGGCTCCTGGGGTGTGTACTGTGTAATTTAGACAAAGCGGTTTGAAAATATGCCATTCATTCTCCAAATACGATAATACATCCACCTTGATAGGTCACATCACCGGCAATCTGACACTGAACAAAAGAAGGCACTTTATATTTTGAGTTGTTAGAGCGAATGGCTGAATGATTTTCTAAATGGATGCTTGGATGCTGAAACTAAGATGGTACAACAGAGGGATAGTGCCACAGTCTGGGTATAGCAGCCCCTCAGAAGGGAGGAGCAGGTCCAAAACCCCCTCAACCAACAAGAAATGTGTGTAGTGCAACAAAGTGGAACACTTTCACTGGAGACCAGACACAGCGTTCCCTGAGTTCATTGATTCCTGGCCATGAATAAGCACAATAGAAAAAGACACCAAGGGTCCTAGTGGCCACAAGTTAATGGTGAGTGAGCACAATAGCCTGGCAGTTTAAAAACCTAATAGTAGCATACAGCAATGGGCAAGGCCCAGGAAGCCTTCTGGGGTAGGAGGTCAGAGCCTTGGATTGGGTCACTGGAGAATTATGGCCAGTGCCTGTCTGGATGCCAGCTGCAGGGGGATGGGTAGAAGATTCTGAAGACTAAAAAGACCTCAAAGGACAAAGGATGGGACCTTGTCCAAAATAAAGACTGAAAGATAGTAGATGCGATCCAGGGCCTATGACTTAGTGATGAAAGTGCCAACTAGCTGTGCCCCACTTCTCTGGTGGGAGGAGCTGGGAAGAGGCGCTCACGGTCCCTGGAGGTGATGCCAAGGGGCTGGGCATCAGGAGGGCCACTCTTGAGTCACCGACCTCTTGGTGTCCCATCCCCTCTACCCTCCAGGACTCTTGGTGTGGACCCATCCTTCGTGGGAGAGGCCCGTCCCTCACAGGAGTCCTCACTGTCCAAGGTGCTCAAGTGCAGGAGGTGTGTGAGTCAGGAGTTCTGGCTTTTCATATGAGTGCAGCTGGAAGCCCGCTTTCTGATACAGGGTCTCAGTGTCCTTCTGTAAAAGGAAATCCAGGCGTGCTACAACAACCAGCTGAGATGGAAAGCCGACGGGGAGTATACACTGTGAGGTGGGTGGCAGGCGGCATCGCCCTGTGAGGCCAGTCCCCCGGGGCAGCGTCAGGTGTCCGGGCCCTGCCCTCTTTCCTGCCCACCTCCTGCTCCTTTCGGAAAACTAGGGAAAAAAAGGTGCTGGGACCCTCAGCCCTCTGGGGGAATCCCACCCGCCTCCCCAAATGGCAGGCACATTTCTATTTTCAAGCACATACTGCCTTTCTCCAAAGCCTGGGCATCCTTTGGATTTTCTGATAAATCCCCAGGTTCTGACGAGTGATTAATTTAGATGGGAGTTTCCCAGCTCCCCCCTCCCCCCCCGCCGACAACCCCCCCCCCCGCCATTCTTGATCTTACTGCTCGACTGGGCCACATGACTGCCTGAGTCAGGCTGATAAATAGCTGTGAACTTTTAGGGCTTGGAGTCAGCAGCCTGGAGCAGAGTGGCAAGGAGGGGGTGGGAGGTGTCCAGGCACGAGGATGAAGGGGTGAGGGTATTTCCAGGGGAGGTGGACTGCTACCGCCGAACAGGGATGAGAGACAAAGAGCTCAGCTCTTCCACACAGTGCCCGGGACTCACACTCACAGCTGACAGTGGGAGGCAGGCTCTTCCAGGGTGAGACCCAGGACCCGGACTCCGGCCAGTGCAGAGCTGCCCCGCAGGCGTTTCTTCAGGAGCTGGCAGGTGGGACAGCGCAGCAAGGCTGGGAGTTGGTACCCGCCTCCCTGCAGCTTCCGCCTCCCCTTCCCCAGCCTGCGGCATCTCCCCTCCCCCATGCAGTGGCTGAAGGATTCTGCAGATTTGAGTCCTGCCAAAAAAGACCACTGCCCTTACCCTCAACCCACTGGGCCAGAGTGCAGTCGCCTCAAAGAGGTTCCCAGGTCCCCAAAAGAGGGAGAGGCCCCCAGAGTCTGAAATGCAGCTACTGGGTCACCAAACCAGCCTGGCCTCCTGGGTCCCCGCACCAACCCTCCACTCCGATTGTGAGCCTGAAGCTGACCCAGAATGCCGAGGTCTGCTGGCGAATGGCCTTCTGGGCCCCCAGAATCTGGTCTCACCCCGCTAGAAAGCGTCCCAGGGAAGAGAACAGACTCCTGCGGCTCTCGCCCCGGCCAATAACGGGTACCCGAGAGGCTGGCAAAGCCTCGGCACGACAGGGCTCCCCGCGGGGGCTTTCTTTTCTAGAACGCAGGTTCCAAAGTTTGGGTCGCGGGACCTGCTTGGCATGGCCTGCCCCCTAGGCCCTGGGACCCCGAGGAGCTTTGCTGGAGGCTGGAGGTGGGCTGCTTGGCCTCCCCACTCCCGTTCTCAGCTGTCCTGATGAATCCCAGACACAGACCCGGCTGTGGGATCCAGCAGCACTGGCTCGCTCTGCAAAGTCTGGGCTTCTCACCAGGAACTGGTCTCCGGGGAGGGAGGAAGGGAGGCGGCAGGCGCTCCCGTCCCCGCCCCACCCATAAGAGGCCTGGGGAGCTGGGGTCTCCGAGCCTCCAGCCCCACCAGGGCCTGGTCAGAAGGTGGCGTGTGTGGTCACAGCGGGGCCCCGCGTCCTCAAAAATAATCCTCAGCGCTAATTCCCATTTCCCCAGGAAGAGGGCTGGCGTCACTCAGATCCATCCCACTTTCTGCAGAAGGGCATTGTTGCTCCTTCTTTTGATTTCACACCCAGCGGGCCTTTTCTCCGAGTGGGGGTCCTGCCCTATGCCCGGCACACGCCTCGGGGACACACTGAGGGCAGGGAAAGGCACCAAGGGACAGAGGCACACAGGACAGGACAGTGGCTGGGGCTTCCGGAGGGAGGGGGCGCGGGGAGTGGAGGGGACACAGGGCGGGGACTGGGACGGGAGTGGGGAAGAGGGGCAGGAGCGAAGGGAGCAGGAGGGGGGCCCCTCCATCCCTCCCGGGCCCGCTGATCTAATCACACCAGGTGTGCTCCAGATAAATATTAATAACCCGGTGACAGAGGGAATTTGGGAGAATCTAATTAAAAGGGCACCATGTAAGCTGGCAGCCTTACTAAGGAATCACTCCCGGTGAAACCCAAGGGCCAGGAGAGGACACGCAGGGAACCCCGAAGAGGGCCCTCAGAGGAAGAGGAAACCTCCCACCCACCCCCACAGCTGCCCACGGCAGGACATGATGTCTAGGTGCCTGGCTCCAGGGCCCTTCGAGGCCCCCTGCCCACCCCTGCCCTGGCCCACCCCTCCCAAGCACCACCCTGGGTGCTAGCCTGAGGCTAAGGCACCTGGCCACCCCCCACCATCCCAGCACGTTCACCTCCAGCTCCTCAGCCTCAAAAGAGCTCCCTGGGTACCTGGGTTTCTCCGGGGGGCACTGAGGTCCCTCAGTAATGCAGACCTGACGTCCCCCATGGGGGCCAGGCCCTATCCGCTGAGAGATGACCGTTCTTGCATCGGGCAGAGTCCTCATCCCCGATCCAGACTGGCCCCGAGCCATGACCAGCCAGCTTGGCAGTGTCGGTCTGCCTGGTGGGTCTCTTGTCATGGGATTCACAGGCTCCCAGGGCCCATTTTCTCTTGAAATCAAGATTTATTTGCCACCACCCCCCCCCCCGGCGTGAGCTAATGGTGCTCTGTGGCCTTCGTTGCCCTGGCTTGGTTCAGCTGGAGCAGGAGGAGCTGGGCCTGGGGCAGCCGTGGACAAGGACAAGTAGGGCCCTGAGCGCAGCCGAGGTCCCTCCTGGGCTCCACCACGCGGCAGCCCAGCCCCTGCCCTCCGTGGCCCCGGCCACGCCCTTGGCAGACAGATGGACGGCCTGTCCGGACAGGCTACTCAGCTTCTGGGACCCAAACAGCGGCATCACTAGCTCTTTATTCTGTGTTTTGGGGTAAACAGAGCTCTCTCTCCAGTCCCCACTTTCCCCGCAGGACTGTCTGCAGGGGAAGCCCCTGGGAGGGGTGGGGCACCTGGCTGGGGGGGCCTCCTCGGGGATGCCCAGGAGGAAAGGGCTTAGTTCATCTAGTACCGCTCCCGGCAGGGGCTCAACCCTCCTAGCCACACACATCCTGTCATCCGGAATAACCCCCATGACGGAGAACTTACTCCTTGGCCGGGAGTCATGGGACCTCTCCGTGGACTAGACAGGCCTGAGGTGAGCCAGTGAACACCGAGGATGGGGGCATTTGGAACACTGACCCTGCAGAGGCCTTTCCATCCATCTCAGCACTTAATACTTACAGCAGCCAGATGGGGGCAGTGCTGGGTTTACCCTATTTCTAAGAGGAAGAAACAGAGAGGTTGAATAACTTGCCCAAGGTCACCCAGCTGGCAGACAGCAGAGCCAGGACTGGTGCCCAGATCTTTCTGATTCTCCTATCCCTGTGCTTGGACAGTCTCCAGCCAAGAGCTTTGGACCATCCTTCCCTAGGGAAGGGGTCACCCTGAGCATTGTCCAGCAAGCACCATGAGTCTCAGTTTACCTGACTCTGCACTGGGATGCCCAAGCTCTCTCTGGATTCTCCCTGATGCCCACCCAGGGGACGAGGGGCAGGACAAGTGGGCTGGACATGCTGTGTGATCTCGGGCGTGATGCCTCCCCTCTCTGGGCCTCTGTCTGTGGGGCAGGAGGTTGGTGTGTGACCCCAGCCAGAGGTCAGAATCTCCACCTCTTCTAGGGGCCAGGAGCTGCATCCGGGAGTTCCATCCCCTGCAGGTGGGTGAGAAATACAGAGTCTCCTGCCTCGAGGTAGAGAGACACACCCAGAGTTGGATGCAGCCCTGGCCTTGGTCCTGAGGTCAGGGAGGAGGCCGAAGCCTGGGCCCAAAGGGCAGCTCTGGGATGGAAGGAGGGGCTACTAGCTTCAGAGTTTCCCTTGAGGCAGGGAAGGCGGTCCCTTAAAAAAGGGGAAGCGAGGGCAGGCCCACTTGGAGCCCAGAGGGTCTCAGGGGGCAGAAATGGGGAAGAGCAGGGCTGTGGGGTGTTAATTCTAAGTAACAGAGGCCATGCCTCTCACCCCACTGTCAGCTCCAGCCCCGGCCTTGCCACCCGGCGTGCAGTGGGGAGTCGGGGAGAGTGAGCTCTGGGCTCTGCCGCAGTCCCCCAGTTAACCACCTCAGCTGTAAGTGGGGCTCTTAGTGCGTTCCTCTCAGGGAGATTAGCAGTCACCATGCATTGAACGCTTGTTGTATACCAAACGCCTAGTCCAGGTAAAGGATGTGTTTTCAGGGGAGAAACAGACTGGGGCAGGGGAGCTGCTTGCTCGAATCCACAGAGAGGAGTCACGGGCAGATTCGGAACCTGTAGGGTGGACTCTTCACAACACTCTGCACCCCTTCCCCGCTCCCTTGTTCCCCCACCCAGGGCCCTCCCTCCTAATTCACTGTCAGGTCAGGTCTGCTGTGTCGAGGGCCAGGAAGGAAGAGATGTGGGCTAGCCTGAGAGATGGTCATCACAAAAATCACACAGAGAACATACAGGAAGCTTGACAACTCCGCTGATGACACAGAGGCCCAGAGGGAGTGATGAGTGAGGCGGGGGGCCGGGGGCTGTGATGGAGGGGCACAGCTTGTCACCTGGAAGATGTCTGCATCCTGCACCCCACCCCACGGGGCTCGGCCACCCAGGAACGGAGGCCCACCCACCTGCCTTCAAGGGGTGCCACACCCCAGGTACCAGGAGGTCAGTTCAGGGTCAGAACGCACGAAGGGTGGTTATGCTCACTGGTCATGCGGCTCTGTGGCGTCTTCGCCCTGACCCTACATGAGAATCTCCTGGGGACCTGAAACCAGGGGTGCCTGGACCCCTCCCAAATGCACGGGGAAATGGAGGAGGCCCCATCTGTTTGAAGGTCCCCTGCAGCCTCGGAGTGGACGCCCCAGCCCTGCCCTATAAGGGGACTGCTCCCCAGTGAAGCCTGGTGCTCCCTCCCTGCCCCTCCCTCCCCCGAACCCAGTCTGACCTCTGGGGCTGCTTGGAGGTACCCACCCTCCTCCCCTGGGGAGGCCCTGGGTGGGATCTTCCGACACCTAGGACCCCCAGGGCTCTTTTCATCTCACCCACACCCCTGCTTGTATATTCTGGCAACCACAGAGGTTGCCAGCACCTGCAAGCTTAGAACTTGACAGATACCCAACTTGCTGGCTTTCCACAGCGTTGAGCTGATGTGGCCGCCGGAGGCCTCACATCGCTTGTGAGAGAAGAATCAGCCCCAGCGAGCACCGCCAGGCCTGCCCCGCCCGCCCCGGCCTTCCGCCATCTCTGGGGCCACCGACGCAGGGCTCCGGGGTTGTAGCATGTTCTGGGGGAACAAGGCGGGACCAGCAATGCCAGGGGGCGTGGGGCTGCTCTCACCTCCACTCGGCTGGGCCCCACACGCCCCTAACAGCCGCGGCCTGTCCTCTCGTCCTGTGACCCCATGGCACCCTGTAGCTTCAGGCCCTGGTCCCCAGGAAGAGCAGTGCTGGGAGAGACTGGGGCTCTGGGGCTCCAAGGCCGTCTTCCATGGCGGCTGCCAGCCCGGGCCTAGTCCGAGGCCACGCGGGTCTCCCCTAATTCGGACTTTGACTCAAGGAGTGGGCGGGGGGCTGCATCTGTATTTGAACCCCACATTCCTGCATCCACTGTGAGACTTCAGCACATCACATGGCTCTGAACTTGAGTGCCAGCAACTGGACACTGGTTCTGCCTCCCAGAGCTGGCTTCCCCACACCCACCACTCCTGGGACTGCCCTCTGGGACCCTCACAGTAGGCAGTGTGTCAGAGGTACGGCCCCAGGGCCCCCACACCCAGCACGGAGCCCCGCCTGCAGCAGCCTCCTGGTGTTTGCTGAATAATAAATTAATAAACAAGGGCCCCTCCCTGGCGCTCAGCAAATATTGTCAAGAAGAAGGCACGTCACTGCCAATACAGACACATGTCAGAGTACACAGACCATAAAAGAGGCTGTGGCAAGTGCTGAGGGGGCCGATAAGATTAGATCCCAGATGCAGAGGCCGGCTCAGAAGGTCACCGAGGGGTGCACAGGGCGGAGTCTGAGAACATTCTCGCCGCTCCCCGGCATCCTCTGTGCATCGAGGGCCCTTTGGTTCTGATCCAGTGTCTCTCGCTGTGTGACCTTGGGCAGATCGCTTAGCTTCTCTGAGCCTCGTTCTGCTGCCGGTCGCACGCCGTCAATAGCAGTGCCCACCTCTCACACTTGTTTAGGGAGTTCAGTGGTAAGTGCGAGGTAACACGCAGAACGTGTCACATGCGCCTGGCCTGCTGGAAGCCCTCAGACGGCAGCCTTGTCGTTAGGGCCTGCCTCACGCACACGGAGTACACAGCTGCTGGACAGGGTGAGGGGCTTGTCCCTTGTCCTCAGTGCTGCTGCCGTGCACAAGCCCCCTGTCACCCACAGCCCCACCTCTGGGCCTTGCCCTCCAAGGGCTCAGTGCCTGCCCCACGGCAGGTGTGACAGGCAAAGGCCAGGGGACAGGGGACTGCACTGTGGGCCCAGCTCTCTGTCCACTCTTTGTCCAGTCCCCACGGCACCCTGCAGGCAGGCAGGCAGGCAGTTCCTGGGCCATTTCGCAGATGACAAAACCAAGGCACACAGAGTTTGTGGAACGTGCTTATGTCACTTGGCCTGACTGGGGCCAGCCCAGAGGGAATCGGGGATGTGTGGACACAGAGGGGCAAAGAGTACAGGCGTCCTCCAGATGGGAAGGCCACCTGGGCGTGGCCACAGCTGGGGTTTGCTGCAAACCTGTGCTCAGCGCCCTTGGTCAGGGAGGGACCACTGTGACACTCGGGTCTCCTACCCCAAGGCAGCACCAGTGCACTGGGGCCCTATGCACCCTTCTCTGGCTGAGGGGCTGAGGGTTCCAGGAGACGGGACCTGTCTGTAGCGTAGATGAGCATCTGCTGGATGTGACCCCGGGCTGGGCAGGGAGCAAGGGCCTCCCACATAGCCTCATAGGATTTGTGTCTTTCACGGGTCTTATTTTCAGTTGCGGGACAGGGCTGTCAAAGCACTGTGACCCTGGAGGTTTGGCTTGGGGGGAGGTGGTGGCAGGGGAATGGGGGTCCCTGGAGATGCATGGAAGGATGAAGGGATCATCAGAGGAGGGGCATCTCCCCAGGAGGGTCTCATGTCCCTGAGGAAGGGCCAGGGGAGCTGGGCCAAGGCCTCCAACCTGGGGGAGGGACTCAGAAACACGGTGAGTGACAGGGCTGCTGGCCAGGGGCCACCAAGCTGGGGGAGGGGCACTGGAGTCCCAAACTTGGGAGGCCGTTGTTGACCTAAAACAGTAAAACAACCAGTTACTTTACCAGCAAAATGAGTTTACCTGGGAAAGGAATTACAATTTGGTACAAGTAACCTATGGTAAACTACAGGCAAGTCCAGAGAATAAAGAAGCACCTTCTTTTATAGAGGAGAATGGGGTTGAGAGGAGCTGTCATGAACAAAGCGCTCATTGGAGGAAACTAGGAGGTGAATGTGTCGTGGCTTTTCATTGGCTGAGTTGTGACAGTCTCTCATTGGCTGGGCTGTTGCCAGGCAGAGAGAAATTCTTCCTTCCTTTGCTGTGGACAAGTAGTGACCTTCTTGTTGGAGATGCAAGGCGCTCTCTTGCTGTTGGGGCTGCAGCTGATGCTGAGTGTTGGACTGTGAGAGCTCCCCTTCTGGCCTCCCAAGTCAGATGATGCCACAAAGCTTGATTGGCAATGTCCCCTCTGCCCCCACAGCAGCTCCACCTGCAGTGGAGGTCCCCCATTCCTGTGGCGGTGGTCTGGGGACCCCAGGTGCTACTTCTAGTGGATGGCTTGTGCCTACTGGAGAAGAGCCAAGAGCCTGGCACAACTGATGGCAAGGACGCCAGTTCAGAACAAGGAGCGGCCTTGAGTTTCTGGGCCACAGTGGTTAGTCTACACAGTGAGGGGCTTGAGCTGAAGTGAATGCTTTGGGGGCCCCTACATGTGACAGGGACCAGCCAGGCACTCTAAGTTATTCCTCCCAGTGGCCGTGTTATTCTCCCCATTTCCTAGATTAGGAAATTGAGGACACAGAGAGGTTAAGCGAACTGCCTGAGGTCACACAGCTGCCTAGTGGCCAGCGCTGGGTCACTGCAGTTCCTCCCACTTTTGCCTTCCGTTCGTTAGGTTGCTAACGCCAATGGGAAGATGAGCGCTCGAGAACAGGTACCGCTAAGAAAGACTGGCCAAAATCAGGTCCCACGATGGGGGAGGGGCAGCTCGCACCAGCAAGCACTGAGCAGTGAGCAGGGAGGTAACAGGGCCCCCACTCCCCTGGCCTGGGCCCCCCGATTCCATCAGACAATGTCCCAAGGGAGAGAATGCACTGGACAACTGGAAATGACTGAGGACACTCAAGGCACAGCTAGTCCTCCCCACAAACTGGACACCAAAAGGGACAGGCTTATCATGGGATAAATAGGAGGCAGTGGAACATGATGGAAAATAGAAGCACACAGCTATGGTTGGGATCCTATAGCGTTCCATCCCAATCTGCCTGCCTCAGTTTCCCTGCCTGTCCAAGGAGGAGGAAGTTACCACCTTCCACACAGGGTGGGAGTGAGGAGTGAGTGAGTAATCCAGGTAAATAAAGCAGGTGCCTGGCACCGAGCAGACCCTCAAGGATCCAAAGCCGCTTTAGAGAATTTCGACAGAACCTTCTGAGAGGAAGCAGGCTCCCATGTCCTGGTCCCAGTGAACCCGCGGAGGACATGGGAGATATTGAGCCGGTCCCCAACCCCTGTCGCCAAGGGGATGGTCAGTCCTCGGCCTGGCGGAGGCCCTGGGGGCCTCCCGGAGGGGCTGCTTGCTGGCTGTCCTCCGCTATCTCTCAGCCTTGAACTTTCTGTTCTGTGTTGCAATCAGCTCAGAAAGCGGCGTTTCTAAACCCCCTTCTTATCACCGGGAAACTTCTGACGCTACAATAGCCAATTGTGCAGCTCTCCTGGGTGCGGCTGAATTCCTGGACCCCTCTCCCCACACCTTTTCTTTTTTTTTTTTTTGGTAGCTTTGGAACTATAATGATGCCATTGTGATTGGTCTGTTCAGGTGACAGTGTGACCCTTGAGTTTAGAAACATGAAGGATGGGGGGCAGGGACTAGGGGGCAGAGGAGGAGAGAGGGGGGACCCAGAGGCAGCCAGTGAGAAAATTAAGGGAAATCTTCTTAGAGCAACTAAAGGAAATTATCCTGCATAAATCATCCGCAAGTAGCAACACCTGGACTGGCTGGATTTGAAAATACGTACTTATTTGTCAAAACACCATTTTTTTAAAATTAAGAATAGAATATGTTCATAATTTTCACTGCCTCCTTGAGTCAGTAGGACTCGGCTGTGCAGAGTTGATACAGATTCATCGGAACGTAAAGGAACACAGGCGGTCAGATAAGAAGGCTTGGTTGGCCCTGGGCGGCCGTGGAAAGTGAGGCAGGCCCAGCCCCTGGCTGGCTCAGCTCTGCGGCCCTGGGCTCCAGGGCTCAAGGCCTGAAAGGGAGCAAGTGGGGCGCCTTGCCTGCTGGCAGGGCCCTCGGTTCATGTGTGGGTGACGGCCACCTGCAGGAGCCCTGGACTGGGCCTCACACTCCTACCTCTGGTTCACCAGCCTGGGCCCCCAGGAGAGGGCCCTGCCCAGAGCCCTGGGTGCCACCTGACCACGGTCCCCTCAGCCCAGGGGACTTCCTGCCTCACCCGGGCTCCTGAGAAAACCCTGAGGGGCATTTCTTAGAACATTCGGCAGTTGCTGCGCGTTCAGAGGGACTTGGCAGGGGCCCCAGCAGCCAGAACAGGGAAGCAGATTGAATTCCGAGACCTGGAAGCCAGGCGCCCTGGTGGGGAGATCGGCGGGGCCAGTGTGGTGCCGGCGTGGATGCTGGGAGCGGTCACTTGGTGAGGACATCAGGCGGGCCTCCCGCCATGCTGCCCCCCACCCCGGGTCTCCGTCTGCAAAGTGGCACCTCCAAGCCTAACTCTTCCTTGGCTGGCTGGTCCAGGTAAATGGGGACATGGTGAGCTGGTGTTTGACACCCTGCCTACAACAGAGTCATTATTTTTGTTAAAGAAAAAAATGTGCTTAAAGACATTGGAATTTGCCCTCTTCTGAGTGTCTCACCAGCTTTACCCCACTCAGCCTTCCGCACAGGATCTGACTGGAAAGAGGGAGGCACTTGCTCAAGGCAAGTCGCTGGTCAGCCTCCAGTTTCGTGGCAGGAGCTAAACAAGCAACTGGGTGACTCCAGGGCCCACATGCCGTGGGGGCTCACGAGTCTCAGGCTGTATTTCTGCTGAGACCCCTTGTCACCCTGGGTGAGGGTCCCCAAAACTTGGACTTCAGAAGACAGACCTGGCCCAAAGCCATCTTCCTACGTGGCCCGCGACCCTGCCCAGCAGGGGGCCTTCTGAGTCTGGGCTCTTGATGGACACAGCTTTGGAGAGCAGAGAGGGGGCGGCCAGGCCAGGGCTCACGGTTGGGAGGGGCGCACGTCAGGGATAGGGCGGGCAATTCAACCCAAGAAAGCACTCTCAGGTCGAGTCGGCCTGTGGGGGAGCCATGAGCACCCTGTCACTGTGCAGAGCAAGAAAGCCTGGAGCAGGTTCTGAGTAGCAGGTTTGGGGTCTACCAGATGACCTTTCCAGCCTTGTGAAAGGACCAAAGGCTCTGAGTGTTTAGTTCAGACCTGGGAGCGAGGGAGGAGGGAGTGGACTCAAGTCAGGGTGGGGCCAGGAGATGAGGGGGCCCACAGGGGCCCAAGGGAAGCCAGAAATGCATGTGTGTGGGTCCTGTCTGGCAGGGAGCCAGGGCACCCTGCCCTGTGTGCTGTGGACAGAGCCATGAGCCACAGGGTAGAGCCACTGGGCAGAGCCAGATGTGACGGGGACAGAGGCCACTGCAGTTGGGAGAAGCTGTCAGAGGAGGTGAGGTCAGCTGGGAGGGCTTCCTGGGAGAGGTGAGTCTCCTGCTGTCATACCTCCCTCAGGACACCCAGAGCTGGCAGGTCATCCAGGCTCTTGCCAAATAAGTGGCAGAAAAATCTAAGTCTTGAAAAAATAATAATTTATTGATGTGAAATTCATGTGCCATAAAACCAACCATTTTAAAGTGAACAATTCAGTGGCACTTAGCACATCCACAGTGTTGTGCAACCGTCACCCCTGTCTAGTTCCTAAACATTCCCGTCGCCCCAGGAAACCCCAGGCCCATCAAGCAGTGTCTCCTCATGCTCCTCACAGCACCTGGCAACCACCAAACTGCCTTCTGCATCCACGGATTTGCCATTCTGAGTATTTCATATCCTCAGTCATATCTTAAAGAGCAAAAAGTAGAGAGTTGGGACCCAGTCCCCTGTGTTTCCAGCTGTCTGGGCTAGAGCACATTTTGTCTCCCTCTGCCCCAGTTTCCTCATCTGAAAAATAAGCATAAGAATGCCACATAGTAGGGTTGTCCTGGGCATAGAGGGGTCATTGAGGCAGTGTGCTGAGAGCAGGGTCTGCCCCCGAAAGCCTTGGTGCATCTGAGCTGCTGTTGCCGTGAGCATCAGGTGTCAGGATAGTGTGGGACAGGACACCCTGCGGGGAGGGGTGGGATGAGCAAGCCTGGAAAGGCAAATGTGTTCTCCACGGGGCATGGCTCGTGTGTGGAACCCCGCGCAGGTCACATGCGTGTTTCCAGTCTGCATCTGCTCCTTCCTATGTCTGTGACACTGGGCCTCAGTTTCCCTCTCTGGAACAGCAGCGCAGGCCTCATAGTGTTGGAGGGGGGAGGACCTGGCATGATGCGGCGGGGGTGGGGGGAGGGGTGCTCAGGAAGGAACAGGGTTGCAGTAGGGACCAGGGTGTCCTTGGGAGGAAAGGCCTGGATTAGGTAGCAGTGGGCAGGTGCCACAGTAGTAGGGGGCTGGAGGGACAGAGGGCCCCGCCTGAGGGCAGACCGGCAGGGCCCTGCTCCTCCCGCCTGTCCTCTGCAGCCGAGCTTTTGAACAAGTGGCTGGATGCTTCCTGTCCTGGCTCTCCTTAAAGGCGCTCCGTCAGCTCAGCTGTTACTGTCCCGGCTGGCTGGCGAGTGGCCATAAATGCACCCGCCACCTCCCCCACCCCCCCACAAAGTGAGTGGGCCAGGTTTTATGTTGTAAGAACACTGTGGGGCGTCTCAAACACACCGCTAATGACAGGCATCATGAAGCAATAAAAGTGATGGGGCTGGTGGGAGGGGGCTGGCAGGAAGGGCGGGGGCGCCGGTCCCTGGCTCCCCTGGCAGTGGCGGCAGGAGCTCTCGGAGAATTGATTAGTCTTGGACGTGCTGACCTTTTTGTTCTTGAAAAATTGCTTTTGAGCAGCTGAGGCAATAAAAGTAAATTGATTCAGAGAGGACGAGGATGAAATTTGCGTTAGGCGGGGAGGGGCGGATAAACGCCTCCTGATGTCACACGCACCCCCTCCTCCAGTCCCAACCCCTGGGCAGCAGGAGGGCAGGACCTGAGAAGCCGGGCAGGCAGCGCTGCAGGGAGAGCTGGCCAGGCAGGGGCCTGGCGCACGCTCAGCAGGGCTTCACCAAATGTTTGGGCAGAGAAATGAAACTGATAGTGAAAAAGCGAGGGCCCAAGATGAAATAAAAAGAAGCAGGAGTGTGGGGAGGCAGAGGCAAAAAAGAGAAAAACACCTAGATGACAAAGCAAGGGGGATTTAAGCTAGACCAGAAGAAGGCAGTGAAGACCCAGAAGAAAACGGGAAAGGAGAGAAGGGATGTGACTAGCTCCTGGCCACTGACTGTGCCTGACCACCTCATCCCCACAAAGCCTTATTTTTGTCCCTATTTAACAGAATGAGGAAACTGAGGCCCAGGGAGTTCACGCCACCTGCTCAAGGTCACACAGCTGGGAAGTGGTCAAGCCCAGTTGAGCCCTCTGAGGGCAGGCAGGGGAATCCCGAGGGGGACCCTTTATAGAACCACTGCCAGCGCTCCCACCCTTCCAGCACCTAGGAGCTACTGTGAGCCTAACGCCCCCCCCCCAACCTGCCATGTCCAGGTGAGAGACTCAGGGCAGATAAGCAGCAGGTGGAGGCCTGAGTGTGGGGCAGTCTCAGCCTGCTGGCCCCTCACGGCCCAGAGCCCATTACCTCACTGGGGCCCTTGGGAACATGACATGAGTCCGGTCTGTGAAATCCAGAGCTATGGTTGCAGGTGCCAGAGACGTGCAGGGGGACTGGACCCAGCCGCTGGCCCAGTGCAGCTATGGGTCATACCGCTGGATTTGGGTTTGAGGGTTTGAGATGTGGAATCCTGTGACTTTGGTTGGAGTGTGTGGCCTCAAGTGGTGACTAAACACCAAATCAGGCCTGAGAAGGAAGTGTTTGATGTCACCCTAAAATGCAGGCATCCCAAGGGGAAAAAACCCAAACCCTGCCCAAGCTCTGTGAGCGATCCTGTCGCCGAGGCTGCCCTCTGCCCCCAGCTGGCCCCAGAGGGACCAGCCCCGAGTTAATCCTGGATCACACCCTGACACGCCGCCGCCCCCCGCCACAGGCACTGCACCCCGCCGGTCCCTCCTCTCCCAGTGTCTCACCAGGCACGCACCCCTGCGGCGCCCTTGCTCCTCGCCCAGCCTCGGGAGAGGCCGGGAGGCCTTGTTTCCTCTATATCCCCGGGAGGGTAAGGGCTTGCCGGGGTCTCCGCGGGGCCTGGGCTTCCTGCCTCCCTGGGTGTCAGCACGTGGCCGCCCGGGGGCCCCTGCCCTCCCACGCAGCTCCAGCGCTGGGTCACCTGACTGGAGCGGGCGGCCCAGGTTCCCTTGCAGTCTGCACCCCCAGCCCGCCACAGGAGGGAGGGGTTGTGCGGACTCGCAGGGCGCCCCCTCCCCCTCCCCTCGGGGCTCCCCGGGGCGCGGCGGGCCTGGGGCGCGCGGGTTGCCTGGAGACCGCGCCGTTGCCAGTGGAGACGCGCACACACACACTCCCCCCCCCACCCCGCCCCCCGGCTGCCCAACGCAGGCGGCGGGGGGGGGGGGCGGTGGGTGCCTGCGCCGCGGGGTGCCCGGCGGGGGCTGTGAGAGGGGCGCCCGGGGGCTCCTCCGACCCTCTCGGCTTGGGGGGGGGGGGCTCTGGCCCCAATTCCACAGTCGGGCGCGGGAGAAACGCTGGACCCCCATCCCTGCGCTTCCCGGCCTGGGCGCCAACACTGAACGAGTGCGGGAGAGAAGGCGGTTGTGACTCCGCGCGCGCTTTCCAGCCCGGCTGCCATCCTCCTGGCTGTTGGCCTGCGAGGGTCCCAGGAGGTTGGAAAGAGGATTTGTCACAGGAGATGGGTTATTTCCTTACTGGGAAACTGAGGCTCCCAGTGGTTCGTAAACTTACCCGAGGTTTTAACTGCTGGCAGCCCATCCGCAGCGCGGGAATTTGAACCCAGTCATCTCACGCTGCCCACTTCTTTCCATCGTTTGGTGGGTGAACCTGGGCGGGGCCATCGTCCTCTCTGGCTGCCCTCTCCCCGCTGTAAAAGGAGGCGGTTCCTAGATCCGGGAGTGGTGACTGGGGTGCAGGCCCAGCCTCCCTCCCCAGAGCGGCTCTGACACTGCCAGCGCATGAATAAGGCCTGGCACAGTTCCGGGGAAGGGTGTGCAGAGGTCAGCCTAGAGGGCTGGGCAGGCAGTGTTCCTGGGACTGGATGCCAGGTACAGCTGGGCGGGTTCCCCCTGGGCCCAGACTGTTTGTCTTCCCCTGGAGCGGGGGGCAGCGTGGAGTGAGGTGGGGCTGGGGCCCCTGGGGCCCTAGACTCCAGGCTGGTGAGCTCTGGAAACAGGGGACCCAGCCAGCCACGTGCTGGAGCTGAGAAAAGGTCAATTTCCTGAGGTTTTAACCCCTCATGCTTTCCTCCTGAAGCTGGCAGAGGCTGCTTTGGGAGGTCCTTTCCCCTGTCTTGACCAGTGGTCCAGCCAGTGGCATCCACTCCAGGATCCACAGCAACATCCTTGCATGGGTAGGTTCTAAAAGGCTCCAGAAATCCTGTGCCCACAAATATGGGAGAAGGCCATATCTAGTATGTCAAGTATCTGGTCTGGGATTACTCAGTCATCGAAGATTCATTCAGCAGGTTTCAGTCATCTCAAAACTGTTGTGATAAAATGCAATTCTTATAAAAGTCTTCTGGACTTGAGAGTAGGTCTTGTCATTGTCAGATACTAAATGTGCCATCCCAATGACTGTGACATTAAATGGGCCCCGTTCTGGGGAAAGTAGACCACCTCTGACCTAAATAATACACCCACCCAAATTTGTCTCTCTCCCCAACACCCGAGGTTAATGGAAAAGGAAAGCCCCATGGGCTTTGTAGGGCTGTCCCCGTGGTGACCTGTGAGCCATCCGCTCACCATTGGTCCCGGCTGTGCTGGGGACCCTGGGAACATGGCACGTGGCACGTGGAGGGGGTAGTCAGGAATGCTAACTGCACAGACCAACTGCCCCTTTGAGGATGGAAAGGGAACATGACCCCACACTGTGTGTGCAGCAAGGGAGGTGGCATCTGTGAGCAGCCTGGGGAAGTGCGCCTTCAAGAGGGGCCACCACACATCTGTGGATGATGGTGGCAGCCATGGAGGGGGGTGGTGTCCTGTGTGTACATCATCCACAGGCAGGCACTCGAGTACAGTATGCATCCATGCACACACACGGCAACATCTGAGCAAACACTTTTCCAGGGTAGATTGAAGACACACCAAACAGTTTGCAAGGGAAGGGACTTTCCAGGGAACCCAAGCAGTGTCCAGCCAGAGAGGCAGGTGGTCCCAGCCCTGTGGCCAGAACTGCCCCCCTCCCTGCACCTAATCTGCAGGAGAGACATTGACATAGAACCCCAAAGGTCCCAGCTTTGAGTCCCCCAGAAGCCGACATTCTGGGGAGATCTGCAGTGGCTTCAGTGGTCTGCCAGGGCTGAGACTGTCTGGGGAACTGCCTTCTGGAATCAGTTGACAAGACACATGAAGAATTTACTCCCATTGCTTTGCAGCCTCCTTCAGGCTTTGTCTCGGTTTGGCTTTTGATTGTGCAGTAAATTCTACCTCCAAGCTGCATTGCTCACTTCTCCCACCTGATCTCAGTGTCTCCTGACCATCATCTCCATCATCAGTGAGTGATGATTTCCCGCCAGAAAGGCCATCCTGGTAGTGTCTGTTGGGTTCTGGAAGGGGGACTCAGACCTGTCCCGAGCATGAGCACTGCACAAGCAAAGCCAGGCGTGCTGGAGAGGCTGGAGACTTCCCTGGTCTACATGTGGTCAGCCAGCATGCGTCATGCCCCTCTCTGAGCGGGTCCTGGCAGCACTGGGGGTAACTGCCTGAGCCTGGAAGTGGGGAAGGGGTGTCCCTGTTCTCTGCAGAGGAGCAAGTGACCACGCGCTCCTCCCGTGGAGTAAATGTGCTGTGAACAAAGACAGGAGCGCAGCTCATTCCAGCTCTTTCCAACTCAGCCTCTATACCGGCCTTTAGGCCTTCCAGTGGGGCTGTGGGTGGTCTTCCCAACGCAAAGGAATGCTCGCGACAACAGAACTACCCCATAAGGAGACATGGTGTAACCCCAGATCAGAACGCTGAGCACCCATTTAATGTGGGGCTTCCTAAAATAGACCTTCGTGTGGTTGCATTTGTACGGAACGACTGCAATAGAGACAGAAAGATTACTGGTTGTTGAGGGGCGGGGGGAGGGAGCGCGATGGGGAGAGACTGCTAATGGGGGCGATGAAAACGTTCTGGAATTAGATTATGGTGATGGTTGCACAGCTCTGTGACATTACCGAAACCACTGAATTTTACACTTTCAATGGGAAAATTTATGATATATTGATTGTATCTCAATAAAGCTGTTAAATATCTTAGGTCTCATCGGGAAATGTTCCTGACGTATTAACCGGTACGCACATCTGATTTCATCTTTGTAAAAAAATATGTGCACAGATGTATGTAGTGAGAAGGCGGGAAGGAAATACACCAAAAACATTGACAGTGGCTTTGTCTGGGTAAAGCGGTCAGAGGAGGCTTTATTTTTCCTGCACAAACAGCCAGGGGGCAGGATGCATCTAGAGTTGGGGGTGACACCGAGGCCCCAGAGCCGAGCCCCTGGACAAGCCCATCCCTGCCTGAGGTGGACCTTGTGACTCACCAGCGAAGACATCATGCATCAGGCATCAGGCAGCCAGGGGTCAGCTCCTCCCTGGGGAGGGAATGCTGCAGGGCCGGCGGGGCAGCCAGGTGAGGCGGGCAGGGTGGGCGTGGTGGGCAGGCTGGTCCACGAGCCCCACTCTGGCTGTGAGCTTCAGCTGGTTCCCCTCCAGGCAGACAGGCAGGAGAGGTCAGGCAGGAGAGCAGCGATAATTACCCCGCCAGGCGGAGAGGCTTGGCACCTCCTTCATTCCCAGGTACAGAGGTCACCCCGGCGCCCGGGCGTGCCCTGGTGGCATTGCCCAGGAGTGCGCTCTGGCGGGGCTGCTCATGGTCCTCCAGGATGGGTCAGGCATTGGGGCTGGTCCAGGGGGAACCACCAGGGGTCCAGCATGCGGGCTCTGGCCTGACTCTCAGTCCAGACCCCCAGCAAACCCTCAGCCCCTCAAGTCTCTGTTTTGAGCATCCGTGTCCCACTGCTTTGCAAAGGAGCTGGTTTCATAAATAGTGGGGGACGAACAGATGAATGAATGAAGTGGGAGAGTGGCCTGCCTGTCACCTCCGGGCTGGCGGGAAGCACACGCGGCCTTGTAAGGGAACGTGCCCAGGGAGCAGGGCCAGTACCGCTGGCACCGCCTGAGTCACTGGTTATTCCTGGCCGTGGAGGACATCCGAGGCGGGAGTGGGGCTGAGCAAGGGGGCCATCTGGCCACCCGGGGGCTTGATGAGGCCTCAGGCAGGGATTAGCCCTGGAGTGAGTGGAATAGGGGTGTCTGGAGTCAGGGTGGGAGGTTTTCGGAAAGCTGCTGGGGCAGCCAGGGGTCATGTCCATATCAGGACCTGGGTCCCACTAATAGGGATGCAAAAGCTCGCATCTTGGTCTGCTCTGTGCCGTGAGCGAGCGCTTCCTCAGGCCCTGACTTGCTCAGCGGACAGGGATGTGACCATGAATAAGGAGCCACAATTAGCCCTCCTTCCACTGCCCCGATGCTGGCCCGGCTGGCACTTGGAGAGGAAGGGCAGCCTGGCAGCACCCGCTGCCTCCAGAGCCCAGGGGAGCCCAGGAGATGACAGGTGCAGGCAGCTTCGGGCACCAGCCCAGGGAGGTCTGGCTGACGGAAAGCTCAGTGTGAACTCACCACGGGCTCGCCTCAGCACAGAGAGGCCACTGAAGTAGTGATTGCCTCCAGAAATCTGAGTTCACAGCCCAGCTCTGCCTCTTTCTGGCTGTGTGGCCTCAGGCAAGTTACCTCTCTGAGCCCTGGTCTTCTCCACTGTAAGATGAGGTTAAAAATACTGGGCCTCAAACTCTGGGATTTTAAGATGCTAACTCCTGTATATAAAATAGATAAACAACAGGGTCCTACTGTATAGCAGAGGGAACTATATTCAGTACCTTGTAATGGCCTATAATGAAAGAGAATGTGAAAAGGAATATATATATATATATATAAATGGATCACTATGCTGTACACGAGAAATTAACATGACATTTTAAATCAACTATACTTCAGTTAAAAATAAATTAAATTAAAAAAATGCCGAGTCCCTGAGTCCATGCAGAGCTCAGTGCAATAAATACTATATGCAAGCACAGGGAACTACATTCAATATCTCGTAATAACATTTAATGAAAACGAATATGAAAACGAATATATGTATATATGTATGCATGACTGGGACACTGTGCTGTGCACCAGAAATGGACACACTGTAACTGACTGTACTTCAATTTTAAGAATAATAATAAACACTGTATTCAAAGTGCTTGGCATGTAGTCTGTGCCCAACACGTGGCAGCCTTTGTTATCCTGTTGCTCTTACTTATTAATAGAGTTAATATTCACATCACCACTATTATTGCTGCCCAGTCTTAATATCTCTGCTCCCAAGACAAGATCTGCCCCCAGGGCCACTCCTCAATCGTTCAGCTTCCTCTCCCTTTCACACACCTAACCCTGGTGACTTCGGATATTTTAAGCTATTTTTCATGTTTGGGAAAGGGTTTGCCCCCAAATCTCTTCTGACTTTGCAAAAGCTCCTAGTGCCCTATCTGCTTCATCCTCAAATTTATCCACTTGCTTTGTGACCATGGCTGCCCTCTCCTTGACTCTGGCGGCCTCCAGGTTGGCCCTCACTAGTTCCTGGAGACTGGCACCCTCCCCAGTCAGCAGGGACCCAGAGCAGGACTGGAGTGGGAAGGGGTACTCTAGGCTCTGTCCTGGGCCTTTTATACCCTGGCAAGCCCCAGCTTGGCGGTAGGAGGCAGAGGGAAGGGGCTCAGGGAGAGGCCAAGGAGAGAGGAACCTCTGCCCTTCGAGGTCAGCCTGTCTATTTTTACATCGCTTCCCAAAAGGGGCCAGGATGACAGCCCTGTGGTGGTCACTCAGCACTGCTGTAGTCCCCAGGGAATTTGGTGTCTTTGGGAAACTGGACCCAGGCTGGGGATGCTCAGAGGCCCTCAGTCCCTAAGGGGGGGGCCTGAACTGAGGGAGCTCCTGGCCTCTGGAGTCAGACAGCGAGGTCTGAGCAGAGTCTGGGGCCAGGGGCGCCACCTCCAGGCCCTAGCTTCTGCTCTGTGAGACAGGCAGATGGGCGTCACAGCTCCTGGCCCACTGAGGTTTGAGGGACAGCGCTGCAGCGGGGCTTCTGGGCGGGGTCTGCTGGGAAGCAGGCCAAGAGGGCCAGTGGCCTCGGACCTTCTGGAAAGGATTTGCCCTGGGGAAGACCCTGCTCCTCTGGGGAGGGCCCTCTGAGGCCGTGGGTCAGGGGTCAGCACACTGATTTGCTCAGAACAGCAAAGGCCTCAAGGCCTGACTGGTGAGGGTCAGGAAGCTTCAGGGAGCGGGGGCAGGTCGGCTTTGGGAACAGGGAGCTGACTTCTAGCAGACAGCCCTCCACTCTCAGCCCCTGGGGGAGGTTCCCTCACTCAGTGGAAGAGAGGGCCTCCGCCAGGGCCACATCCCTCCTGGGGCAGCGGGCATCTGATGACCAGAGAGGCCCCGCCTGCTCCGGCCAGCCCGACAGCCCTGAGCCCAGGTGAGTCTTCCTCAGGGCTCCTCGAAGCTCCACCCCCTCGCACTCCCATCCCCTCCTCGGGTGAGGTCCCAGACTGTCACACCTCCTGACCTCGAGGCTCCCACTCGGTCTGCTTCCCGGGGACCTGGTCCAGGGATGAGCCACTTGGCCTCGCACAGGAGGCTGGGCAGGTGTGAGGTCTTGGGGAGGCCCCGCACAGACACCTGCCTCCGTTTCCCCAGCAACAAATCCACCTCCAGGCCTTCTGTAGCAGGTTGAATTGTGTCCCTCCTAAATTCCTATCTACTCAGAACCTCAGAAGAGGAGGACACAGCGTCCTTACAGGTGTCATTAGTTAAGGATCTCGAGATGAACGCATCCTGGATTTGGGTGGACCCTAAATCTAATGACTTACATGGAGAGGAGAGACAGAGAGACAGAGAGACACACAGAGGAGGCTGACGGAGACGGAGGCAGAGATTGGGGCTATGCAACTAAGAGCCAAGGAACGTCGAGGGTTGCCTAAGTCCCTGGAAGCCAGGGTTTTCCTCAGGGCCTCCAGAAGGAACAAGCATTGCCTGCATTTTGGTTTTGGACTCCGGCCTTCAGACCGTGAGTGAATACCTTTCTGTCATTTCAAGCTGGTGATCTGTTACAGCGACCATAGGAAACCAACACAATTTCAAAGGCAAAATGGTCTAAAGACACAGGATTGCCGTCTGTCCCATCCAAGCTGCCTTTTCCCCAGGTGCTACTGGGTAGTTTCATCCCGAAGGCACTTTGGCGTCTGAGCCGAAGAGAAATGAGATAGGATTTAAGTTATAGGAATAACTTCCTTGCAGCTGTTCGGGAGCATTTGCTGGAGGGGAGCTGGCGTGGAAGGAGGGGCACCAACACCTCGTTTTCGCACTGCAAATCCCACGCCCGAGAAACCTCTGTCCTGGCCTCCTGGACGCGGAACAAAAAAAAGAACATTAAGGAAAAACTAAGGAAATCTGAAGAAAGCATGGGCTTCAGTTAGTAGTAATATGTCAACATGAGTTTGTCTGTCCTGACGGACGCGCCATCTCAATGTAAGGCATTAGCGGGAGGGGAAGCCAGGCCAGGGGTCGGGAATCTGGGAACTCTGCGCTGTCTCTGAAATTTTCGGTAAGTCTAAAACCATTCTAACATGAAAAGTTCACTTTTTAAAAAGCAATAGAGCAACATTCAAAGGGCACAGGTAGTCAGACTATAAAAGGAAAAACACAAATGGGTGAATAACCATGTAGGAGAATTCTCGAGCTTTCTGATAACTAAATAAAAGTGAACACAGCGATGAGAGAGCGTTGCCTTATTCTGTGGGACAGGTGAGAACTCCAGTAATGCCACACGTTGGGGGAGGTGTACTGAAACAGGCATGTGTTGTTGGGGATGAAGAAATAGGCAATGTGTTGGTATCTGTTAGAATATTGCAGCTTCACTGTGAACCAGCCGGCACACCTCTAGAGACGCAGCCTCCAGGAACACTGGGGTGAAAACATTTGCTCAAGGGCACGAGGATGTTTGAAGCTGTATTGTTTGTAAGCGTGAAAAGCTGAGGAAGAAGAGTCTATGAGCAGAATATTGATTAAAAACATTTGGATACATTTAATGGATTTTATGCATCCACTTTAAAGAATTAAGTACATTTTTTGCAGAATATATAAAGTGTATTCATATATAGAAAGTTTTCCAAGCTAGATGATTTAAAGAGGCAGGTTGTGAAACATTCACATGACCACATACACACACACACACACACACACACGTACCTGTGAGCACAGGCAGGGCTGGTTTCATGGAGAGCGACTTCTGCAGTTGTACAGGGCCCCATGCTCAGAAGGACCTGGGCTTGGATTAAGGGTCTGAATAATTTTATTTTTGAAGTTGACTTTTGCGAGTCAAGTTTTGGGCCGATGGAGTGTGCGCAGGGGCAGACACTTGGATGGACACCCCGTTGCACATGAGCATGGAGTTCTGTAGACCCTGCTCACAGGGAGTTCGGTGAGACTCCGCATGAGAACAGGGCAAGTGTGTTATGCCTGCAGCCGAGGACGAGGGGGGACATGGATGGCTCCAAAAGGCCACCCCTTCCCCCTTCTGTTTGAACCAGAACTTACTCTGAATGCAGAAAGAATGCACTGAGGTTCCAAGAAATAGAACGAGCAGGAAGCCCTATCGTTTCCTCTCTGACCTGTCACTTCCTTGTATCAGCCAAGCACTTACGCTGAAATGATGACGTGGAAGGCAATGAGAAGACAGGGTACCCCCTCCCCCCTTTTCCTCCCAGCCCTCCCCTGCTATGGGAAGGCAGGAGGTAGAGGGTAATCGGAGGGTGTGTGTGTATCAGAAGTGAAATAAAAACAGACGAGTTAGTTTGGGGCAGCATTTCCACTCCTCTGGCAAAAAACAAGGTACATATGCGCGACAAGCTATGAAATATGAATTGTGTTATTTCAGGGATTCGGCCCCCAAGTTAGATGTTCTTCTATCTGCAATTAAGACTCTCATTGCATCATATAAATACGGATGGTAAAATCCATGCTAATAATTTAAATGTTTCATTTTTCTTTCCTTAGAGTGGCATTAAAAGGCAAATAAAAACACCGTAATAGATAGAGACTGACTTTGTGTGGAAGGAGCGAGAAGGCGTTCTACCTTGGTAGCTTTACCAGCACTTTGCTCCTGTTCGGAGGAAGGCACAGTCTACGCTAAGTGGAAACGCCAGACCTCAACCCCCCCCCCCGCCCTGCCCCCCACCCCCGGCAAATGGCAGAAGAAGGACCAGAGCCTGGGACCTGAGGCCAGGCTGGAGTTCCGTGTGAGGCTGGCAGGGCCACCAGCCACACTGCCGTTGACCAGGGCGATGCGGTGCGTGCCGGTCGGTCGGGGCGCGCTCCTCCGCAGGGCAGGGCTGACAGCAGCAGGTGTCCTCCCAGACCTCGGCTCCCTGACGCCAGAGGGGATGACAGAACCCCAGGGGACAGTGCTCGCTCCTCTGAAAGGCAAGGTGAGCAGAGGTCTCATAATAAGCAGCAGGATCGGACGGGGCTGCTTTTCCCAGCAGTTGCCCCATTTTATATTCCCACCAGTGACAGCGAGCATGCCAGCTCTTCCACATCCCCCCACCGCTCGCAATTTCCCCCTCTTTTTAACCCTTACTGTCCTGGTGGGTGTGAGTTGGGGGTTTGGTTGGCGTCTCCCCGATGGCTGGTGATTTTGTGTGTCTTCTTGCGGAAATGTCTAATCAGGTCTTTTGCCTGCTTCTTAATCGGGTTGTTTGCCTTTTTGGTGCTGAGTTGTAAGAGTTCCTTATATATTCTGGACACTAGATCCTTATCAGGTTCGCGGTATTTCTCTCCCTTTCTGCAGGTTGCCTTTTCACTCCCTTGATAATGTCTGCTGCTACGCAAGAGGTTTTAATTTTGATGAGCACCACATTATCTATTTTTCCATTTGTCGCTCATGCTTTTGGTGTCAACTCCACATTTAATAAGAAAGATACCAGTTAAAACCGTCCGAAAGACAGCTTTTCAGCTGTATATTTGGCAGAGACCAGAAGCTCTGACCACACGCTGTGTTGGTGGGTCAGCGAGTTTCTCGTACGTAAATATTAGCGCAGCTTCTGGGAGAGCATCTTTTCAGCGTCTAACCCGGCCAGCCAACCAGAAAAGCATCTAACCAACCAAGAAAGCTTGACTGGACTCTTCGACTCGGTGATTCCAGTTCTAAGGATTTTGCCTAGACACTCTGGCGCACGGAGACATTACGTATGTACAGCTATGTACTTATGGACATTGCACGGTTTTTACTGATCTGCTGTGTGACCTGGAGAAAACCACACACACTCTCTGTTTCCATTCCTCATCTGTCCTAAGAAAGAAGCCTTGAGGATCCATCTTGTCTAGACTGAAGGCTAGCCCAAGAGCGCTCAAGCCGTAAAGGAAGGGGACAAGACAGATCAGTGGGGAAATGGAACTGGGACAAACTGGTTATCTACAGGGGAAGAAATGGGCTCCCCACCTCACTCATATATAACAATTTCAATTATTTGTAAAGAACTTGAACATTAAAACAAATATTTTGTACTTTTATATGAAAATATAGATAAATATTTATTCTGGAAAAAAAAGGAATAAAAGGATGAACAATTTTGGCAGTACCATAACTCCAAGACAAAGAATTTCAGCAGCATATTCAGGATGAAGAAACAGGCTCAAAAGGTACTCAGGGGAAGTGCCTTCAGTTGGAAGCAACAGGACACCTGGTAAATTACAGCTCAGACCAGCAAGGAGCTAACGCACGCAACAAGAAACTCCGAGAAACTCTTGGACAGGCAGCAGCACTACTGATCCAGCACTTGCTTGTTGCCATCTGGAGCTCAGCCTCCTCGGCCACCCTCAGCACATCCTCATGGCTGCAAGGAGGCTGCTGCACCTCCAGGTCTTGAGTCCCTGCTTTCAGCAGCAAAAAAGGAAGAGGGGAGGAGGAAGGAATAGCACCAGAGCAGGAAAGCAAAACCTTTCCCAGAAATCTCTAGACAGCCCTGCACACCTCTCATACAGCTAACTCCAGCTGCGGAAGAGTCTCATAAGATGAGTATTTTCAGCTAGGCACATTGCTCCCCCCAAAAAATCAGGGCTCGGCTGAAAAAGAGGAAGGGGAGATGCAGGGGAGGAACCAGTAATATGTTCCCAAGGCCATGCAGCCAATAAGCAGGACAGAAAGATCACCAACCCAGCCTGATAATGCCTCTCTGGGCCGCATTCCCTCCAGAGCTGGCGCAGCCCGAAGCCCCCAGAAGCCCCAGGGTCAAGTTCCTCTGGGGCCTGGATGGGAGAGCGGGTGGGATCCACCCCCAAGCAGCTCATCTGGCCACTCCTGGAACCAGGTAAAGCCCAGTTATCAGTCACAACAGCCTGTTTGATGCCGGACTTGGTCCTCAGTTAACAGAGAGCAGAGAAAAATCACTGTGCCTGTGAAAGCTGGTACTGAGGGGCTGAGCGCAGCCAGCCCCAGCCTCCCCTCCCTCGGGCAGAAAGCCACTGGCGTGGGGTCACGGAACGAGGGCTCCCGGGTTCTGACGCGACTCCCTCTGGGCTGAGAGCAGGGACTCTGCCTCCCTGAGCCCCCTTTGCTCACCCACCACAGGGGACATCGTGGGCCGGCTGTAGAGCAGGCCTTGAAGAACCACTGCTCTGTCGGATTTTCCATCAGGCTCACTGACGCAGCCTCCACCAGTGTGGGGGGCGGGAGTGCGGGGGTACCCAGAAGTGTCGGATTCAGGGCTGGGCTCCGTGCCCCAGCCCCACCGGGCAGGGCATCGCTTCCTTACAGGAGGCGGGGAGGGGAGGAGAGGCCCGGCAGGCTGTGATGGGGCAGGGACACATGTAAGGCCTCGGAAAGCTCCCCTCCCACACAGCCTCCTCAGGAAGAGACTTAGATGTGCTCCGGCCCAGTGATGGAGCGCCAAGAGGGAATGGGGCCTCCTCCAGCAGTTCCACACGACCCAGCGATTCCACTCGCAGGGACGTCCCCCCAAAGACTGAATGCAGGCATGCGGGTGAACACGTGTGCACACACACTCAGAGCAGCTGGATTCACCGCGCAAAAGGTGGAGATGACCGAAGTGTCCGTCAACGGGCGAGTACAGAGACAAAAACGTGGTCCTTCCACACACCGGGATCATATTCAGCCTTAAAAAGGAAGTTCTGACGTGTGCTCCAATGCGGATGGAACCCTGAAGACGTGATGCTGAGTGAAGGAAGCCAGACACAACAGCCACACAGAGTGTAATTCTATTTTTATATGAATGTATCCTACACAGGACATCCAGAACAGTCTCTGGAGACAGGCAGTAGAACTGTGGTCTCCAGGAGCTGGGGGAGCAGGAAACGGGGAATGATGGCTGAATGGGTTTCCTTCTGGGGGAAGAGAAGCTCTGGAACTAAAATGAGGCGGTGGTGGGTGCACAGCATCGTGGATGTGCTAAATGCCACCAAATCAGCGATTCTAAACGATTCATTTTATGCTGTGTGACTCTCACCTCCACTTAGGAAAGGGAGCGGTGGTCATGCTGCTGGCACTGGGACTGGCGCTGCTGGTGCCGGCAGCACGGTGGTGGTGCGAGCGGTGCTGGCGGTGTTAGCAGCAGCGGTGGTACTAGTTAGTGGCAGGAGGAGCAGGGCCCGGGGCTCCTCGGTGCCCCCCCAGGTGAGGCGGGAAGGGAAGCCATTCCCAGGAGGCCAGCCCTCCAGGCCGGAGCAGGGCGAGAACCCCAGAGGGTCTCCTCCCACAACAGAGGCATTTCAGAGGCTCTATCTATTATTGACAAGTTGGAAGAGCCCCAGGATGAGAGAGAGGCAGGCAGTGCCAACAAAAGGGAGGATAGAGGCTCGAGAAAAACACTGAAGCCGCAACCATTATACGCTGCTCGGCTGTGCGTTGAATTTTTATATACAGTCGTAATAACATAACTGTTATTGATCTTCCACTTTTAGTACCAACCTATAAAGAAGGCATCGACCGTAAGTGGTTAGAGAGCAGATGACCGTCGCCAGCGGCCTTGGCGACGCCCAAGAAGCAGAGCTGCGGAGGGGGTGCGGCGGGAGGGGAGCCCCGAAGGGCGGGGCAGGAACACTCATATCCTCAGCTTCCCAAAGGGAAGTCGAGACATGTTGGGGCAGTGTCCTCTGTGGCTCCAGAAATGGGGTGGAACAAAGTTACCTGGGTGAGTAACAGGGGAGCTAAAAGCAGTGGTCCACCTATATTGGAAAAAGTGGGTGGAACTGAATTTAATCCTCAACCATCACAGCAAGTACCCAATAGATTGTCTCAACAAGGATTAAGAGATAAGCTCTAAGTGGTGATTTTGCCCAGTCCCATGGCTTTAAGCAGCATCTTTATATATCAACTCCTAATTTAAACCTCTAAGTTTGTACCAAACCATTCTCTGAACTCCACTCAACCACATGCAGTGCTAAAGTTGACATCTCCACTGCGCCAGCGAGGAAGCAACCCAAACTCAACACATCCAAAACTGAACACCCAGTCTTCCCTGTACCGGCTCCACCCACAGGTTTCTCCATCTTGACTCTGCCAACGCCATCCTGCCAGTTGCCCGGCAAATTAAACGTGGAGTATCTGTGACTCCCATTTTTTTTCACTCCTCACCTCCAACCCATCAGCAAGGCCTGTTGTCTTTGCCTTTAGCATCGGCCCAGAACCTGGCCTCTTCTCTCTCCTCTCCACTGTGCAAGGCTTCATCGTCCTGCCCAGAATATAGACAGACTGGTTCCCTAGCCAGTCTCCCTGCTTTTGTCCTTGTCTGCCCCAGAGTCGATCCTCAACAGAGAAGCCAGGGCACAACGCTAAACACGCAAGTCAGTGCATGATCAGAATCCAGCAATAGTTCCTCCTTTAACTCAGGAAAAAAAAAAAAAAGGCTGAAGTCCTTACAGTTGCCTACCAGACCTGAGTGCTGGGGCATCCCTCCCAATCCTCTCTCCGACCTTATCTCTGACCCTCGCCCAAGCCCTTCCTCCAGCCCACCTGCCTCCTTGCTGATCCTTGAATGCACCATGCATACTCCCACCTCAGGGCCTTTGCACTGGCTGTTTCCTCTTGGAACACCACCACCTGCGCCTCCAGTACCACATGGCCTACTCCTCATCTACTTCAAGTCTTTGCTCACATGCCTCCTTCTCAATCCAGAGCCCCCTGCCCAGCCTATTTTAAACTGCACCTGCCTCTCCCTGGCACTCCTGATCCCTGCCACTCTTAACCTCCTCTGTATTTTCCCAGAGTGCTTATTGCATTTTCAGATGGTGTCCGCCTGACATGTTCATGTTTACTGTCTGTTGTGGGTCTGCCCCTGCTGGAATTGTATTCACTGTAGGATGAGGGTAGCCACATCTGTTATCTGGAGGGCAGAGATCTTTGCCTTGCTCACGGAATCCCACAAGGGCCTAAAATAATGCCCGGCACACAGTAGGACCTCGGTAGATATTTGTCAAATGGGTGTTTGAACGAGTATGCCACCTCTGCCGTCTGAAGCCATGGCCAGAAAGGGCTAAGGGTCCTAACAGCTGGAGGAGGGACTGAGGTCACCGGAGGCCTTCTGCTTCGCGTTGAAAAGTCCATACATATGTAGTACTTTGATCTTAAAGTTTATTTTTCAAAATGAGTTTGTTTGGCCCTGTGCATTTCCCCTTCAAGAAATAGTCTGCTGGGACTTGTTACAACAAAAACAACAACAACAACAAAAAACCCAGGCCCAGATGGCGCCACAGGTGAGGGCTACCAGGCATTAAAGAAATAAATGATACTGACTGGACACGAGCTTTCTCAGAAAACTGAAGCCAAGAGTCACACATGCTAATTCATCCTATTAGCCTGTGTTACCCTGATGCAAAAATCAGACGAAGATGTTACCAGAAAAGACGGCTACAGGCCAAAATCCCCCATCAACACAGGTACAAAAGTGCTAAACAGAATTTTAGCAAATCAAATCCGACATCACGAGCAAGCAGGGTTTGTGGGGGACAAAGCCTGATCCAGCATCTGAAAGTCAGTCAATGCAGTTCACCGCTTTGACAGACTAGAAGGAAAAACCATCCGATCATCTCAAAACAGAGGCAGGAAAATGCATTTGACAAAATCCAACATCCATTCATGACCGAAAAAAAAAAAAATTCTCAGCGAACTAGGAAAAGAAGGGAACTTCCTCAACCCGATAAAAGGCATCATAACGGGCGCCAGAATAAATGGGAAGAGGTCGAAAGCCTAGGATCAGAAACAAGACGAGGGCGACTCCTCTCCCCACGTGACCCGACACTGTGGGGGCGCTTCTAGCCAGTGAAGGGAGGCGGAGGGGAGAAAACGTTGCAGGAGAAACATCAGTGTATGAAAATCAACTGTATTCTATATAATGGCAACAACCAGAAAGTTAAAACATCTAAAATATCATTTACAGTAGCACCAAAAATATGAAACACTTGGATGAATCTGACAAAAGATGCTTAAGAATCGTACACTAAAAACCACAAGTCATTGCTGAGAGAAATTTAGAGATCTAAGTAAATGTGGAGAGAGAGCTTGGAGGACTCGGTAGCTCAGTTCTGTTAAGCTGTCCTCTCCCCCAGAGTGTATGTAGATTCAGTGTGGTCCCGGTCACAGTCCCAGCAGGCTCTTTTTTGTAGAAATGGGGAAGCTGATTCTAAAATGCATATGAAAACATGGAAGGACCTAGAGTAGCTGAAACAACTTTGGAAAAAAAAAGAAAAAAGCATGAAGTTGGAGGGCTACCGTTACCCAATTTCAAGACTTATCACAAAGCTGCAGCAATCAAGACACGGCACTCACGTGACGATGAACGCACAGACCGGTGGAACGGAAATAGAGCTGCACGTCCATAAACAACTGATTTTTCACAAAGGTGCAAAAACAATTCAGTGAGAAGTCTCTTCAACAAATGGAACATTTGGATATCCATATGCAAAAAGACCACTCCAATTCATTCCACCCACCCACATAACAAAAAGCAACTGAAAATGGATCATTGACCTAAATGTAAAACCTAAAGCTGTGAAACTTCCAGGAAAAAAAAAAAACATGAGAAAAAAGTTTATGACCTTGAGTTAGGCAAAGATACCTTAGATACAGTACCAAAGGTGGGATCCACAAAAGAAAAACGGGATCAATTGGAATCATCAAAGTTCAAAACTTTTATTAGAAGTTGCTTGGGGCTGGGGGGGGGGGGGCTGCTAACAGGAATGACCCGATGAAAATGTTCTAAACATTCTGAAGCTGACTGGGACGTATCTGGGAAACATCTTCTGTTCCACTCAAGTGGTATTGCCTGGTGTGTGAAGTGCATCTCAATAAAGCTATTACAATTTTAAAGAATATTAAGACCCTGCTCTTTGAAAGTCTGTTAAGAGAATGGAAAGACCCGAACAAGGGAAAAATATTTGTAAACCATACACCAAATGAAGGATGTGTGCGAGGAATATAAAGAGAACCCTCAATGCTCAATAGTCAGAAAACAGAAAACCCCCTTCCGCCTCGCACCCACCCCTGCAAAAATCCACACACATGATGTGAACACGCTTCATCAAAGAAGATATGTGTATGACAAATAGCACATGAAAGACGCCAAACGTCATTAGTCATTAGAGAAATGCAATCAAAACCACGCTCACATACGCCTCTTGGACTAAAATTAAAAGTCTGATGGCGACGAATGTTTGATGAGGCTGTGCAGGACCTAGGATTCCCATACACGGACGGTGACACTGCAGAAGGGCACAATAGCTTTGAAAAGTTTGACGGTTTCTTAGAAAGTTAAAGATACCTTTATCATATGACCTAGCCATTCCATTCCTAGGTATTTAAATGAAAGCGTAAGTCCATACAAAAACCTGCACACAAATGTTCTTAGCAGCTTTATTTGTAAGTCCCCAAAACTGGAAACAAGCCGTCAACAGGTGACTGGATAAAGAAATTGTGTTATTTCTGTGCACTGGAACACTGTTCTGCAATAAAAAGAAAAAAGCTATTCGTGCACACAACAACGTGAATGAATCTTAAAACTGGGCTGAGGGAAAGAAGCCAAACGAAAGAGTACGGACTGTGGGATTCCATTTATACAAAACTCTCCAAAATGCAAACGTGTCTGTGGTGACAAATAGCAGATCAGGGGTTGCCCCGGGAAGGCTAGGGCGGGAGGAAGCAGGGAGAGGGGGAGGGGGAGGACTGGGAGAGGGGGCGGATGTGTTCATTCTCTTGTATACATATTTCAAAACTAGTCGAAGTGTACCCTTTAGATATTAACGTGAGCGTCGTATGCCAACTGTACATCACTAAAGCTATTTTTACAAAGTAAAGTATCTTTTTTTTTAATTGACGTGTATTAGTCAGTTTACAATGTTGTGTCAATTTCTGGCATCTTCCACTTCAACCTATGCAGGTTTAACTCCTTTTCAGGGCTGCACAATAAGCCACCGTGTGAATTTGTGCAATCATTCCCCTAAAGATGTGCTTTTTAGTTGCTTCCGGTTTTTTGTTTCTGTTTTGCTTTGGTTTTGCCCTCCATGAACAATGCTAAAATGCATCCTTTTATGTCTTTTTTCATAGACTTGTTTTTGTTTCTGTAGAAGAGGTTCCCACGGCGGCATCGGTGGGTCACAAGGTATGCGTATTATTTTCTTCTTGGTAGATGTTGCCTGATTACTTTCCCCGAAAGTTGTTGCAATTCACAGTTGCAATTCACGTTGCCACTAGGCAGGCGCAATATGAGGTGTCTCTGACCCCCATGTTTTTGCCTCAGTGGATCTGAGTGTTTGTATTAAATTTTAGCAACCTCAAGAGTGAACAATGTATCATTTTGAATTCTCCTATCAGTGAGGTGAAACCTTATTTCATTTTGCCCACTAGACACAATGCGGGCCTTGTATCATTTCCTTCCATCCGGTTTTGTTTTGTTGGGATTTACATATGTTCTAAATTCCATTGACCATTTAAATCTTTTTTTCCATGAATTACCTGTTTATATCCCTTGTCTAGTTTTCTGTTGGGTTGTTTAGCTGTTTCCTATCAAATTGTGTTAGCTTTTCACATATTGAGATTAAACATATGATACACATATATACAACATATAAGTGCGTACATCACAAACGTGCAAACCCAAAACACGTGCGTCACGCATGTGCACAACCATTGTACACACACATGCAGCACACAGCTACATGTATACATAGATTCCTGCACATGCATCATGCCCAGTATACACACACGCCTGCATGTCACAGGCGTGACTGCGTGCACAAGTATAAACATTCATGAATGTACCCACACATACACACGCACACACTCATACAGTACACAGATGCATAAGCACATGTCTGCATGCACATACACGCATGCATCATACACTCATACACACACACACACACACACACACACACACACACACACACACGTCACACACTGTGGGGATAGGAGTGCACTCAGGGCACGTTCCAGCAGGAAGACCCAGGGCCTGCGCAGGGTGCAGGGTGGGGCCCCAGGAAAGCAGAGGGTGAGGAGATGGGTGGTGGGTGGGCTCAGCGGCCACTTCAGCCCTTGGAAAGGATTTGAGAATGACCTGGTGCTCTGTGACAGCCCCCACCACCTCCTGGCACCCAGACAGTGAGGCCCTGAGACCCCCGCACACCAGCACCCCAGCACCCCTGGCCACCGCATCTTGCTGAAATAAAAAATAATGAGCACAGCACGTCCTGGCAAAGCTGCGGAGACACTGGGCCACTCCGCATTGTGAGCAGGAATGTGAAATAACACAGCCCTCTAGAAAATGGACTGGCGGGTTCTTACAAAACTGAACACACAGTTGCCGCGTGGCTCAGCACCCGCGGCCTTCAGCGCTTGTCCCGGAGAAGTGCAGGCTTGTGCTCACGCAGAACCCTGTCCACAGATGTGCGCGGGAGCCTCGTCCCTAATGGGCAGAAATCGAGAGCACCCAGGCGACCCCCGGCGGGCGCGTGGCAGAGCGGTATGGCCACACCGCGGAATGCCGCTCAGCAGCGCAGAGAGCTACGGACACGCGCACAGCTTGGGTTAATCTCCTGGGACTGATTTTCGGTGAAAAAAGCCAGTCCCATCAGGTTACGTTGTGTGCGATCTCATTTGTACAACATTCTTGAAGTTACAGTTATAGAAGTGGAGATCAGACGAGTGGCTCCGGGTGGGGGGGCGTTCCGGAGGCAGAGGGGGGTGGGGTGGGAGTGGTTATAAAAAGGACAACACAAGAGATCCTTGAGGCCACGGGACCGTTCATTGTCTTGGCTGTGGTGGCAGATAGATGAACCTACGCGGGCAATAGAATTATAGAAACTACATATACACACTGGGGGTCGGGGAAGGGTGTAGCTCAGTGGTAGAGCGCATGCTTAGCATGCACAAGGTCCTGGGTTCAATCCCCAGTCCCTCCATTACAACAACAAATACACGCACAGATGAGCGCAAGCAAAACTGGGGAAGCATCCATCAGGTGGGGCATTATACCCACGTTGATACCTTGTTTGCGACATCATACTGTTGGGGGACCCTGGGCAGACAGGATGTCTCTATGTTACTTCTTACAGCAGCATGAGAATCTATAATTATTGCGACATTAAAAGGTCTATTTAAAAAAATAAATGGATAAAAAATAAACAAAACAAAACCAAACTCCCCCCAGACTGCGCTGAGCTTCAGTCCTGCTGTCAGGCTGTTTCCCCGACTCTCCCACCCGCGTCGCACCCTGGCCACTCCCAGAGCCAGCGCTCCAGCCCCCAGTGACTACAGTATGGCACCAAATTCAAGGTTATGGCTTATCCTGGATTCTCCCAAACACAAAGGCTGCAACGGGGTTGGCTTGATTTGTAGGTGGTTTATTTGGAGAAATGATCCAGGGAGTAGGAGTGAAGAGAAGAGAGCACGAAACGGGGAAGGAGGCGAAGCAGCGAGAGGGTGCTCTGTGGCGCTGCCACCACTGCGGGCGACGGGGCGGGCACCTGGGGGTCTGCGGAGCACAAAGGGGAGAAGCGTCTGCTGGTAGCGACACCCCATCGGTCAAGGGTGACTCTGAGGGGCGTACCTGTGGGTGCACTTGCCTGGGTGCTGAGGGGCTCCCCGGGCTCCCCTGCCTTGGACAGCAAGGAGAGGAGCCAGAATTCCAAGTCCAGGGAGGGGCTTGTGTCCGCCTCCGGCCTCCGACACTTCAGCCCCCAGTGGCACCCCGGGAGCCTCCGCCCGTGGTCTGTCTGGCAAGCCCTCCCCTCAAGGCTGGCCACAAGGTGTATCAGTCTAGGATGAGGGTGGGTGGTGGCTCTGCAGCGCCTGGGGGCCCCCCAGGTCACAGGTCACAGCCCTGGGCCTTCCTCCCAGTCCGGGATGGTTGTGGCAGGTGTCCAGCCCTGCTGAACAGGATTCGGGCTTCTGTTATGAGTCTGTCTCTAGGCCTGGTGTCTTCCAGACTCCATGTCCCCCAGAGCACAGCAACCAGGGCTTGGGGAGCTTGGTGAAGTTGGCCCTGATCCAGAATGAGTGGGGTGGGCATGTGTGTCCTGAGAGGGGAGGGGGCCTCTACTCCACCCCGGGCTCCAGCTGTGCCAGGGTTCCCCAGGCATCTCTCTGCAAACCCAGGAAGAAGGGTTGTGTGGAGTTCTCAGGCCACCAGGAAACCAGAGTCCCGACCCAAGGCCACAGCGGGGGTGGGGTGCTGGTGGTGATCTAGACTGCCGCCCCACCCCCATCTTCACGTAAGGATGGGGAATCTGTTCCTCTAGTTCATCTGAATCACAGTTCACTGCCCTCAGTGCCATCAGAACTGCCTGGGCGATTCTGTACAGAAAAGAAAAAAAAAAAACCCAGATTCTGAAACAGTTGGTCTGGGCGGTGCCCGGCCTGGCGTTATTTTAAATCTCCCCTTTGGTTCTACTGCGCAGCCCAGGCGGTGACCCTGCTCCCATCCCCAGGGGCGTCGCAGTGGGAGCTCCTGGTACCGCGTTACCCATGACCTCTCCGGAGCGCCACATGCTTATCTATAAAATGGGAGCACGACGCCTGCCTCCGAAGGATGTCATGAGGAGTAAGCGGGAAAACCCTGGTGGGTCTGGGCCTCAGCAGGGACCCCATAACAAGCTCCCCGTCCCCCGAAAGTTCTTCCCCTGTGTTGTGCACGTCCTGGCCTCTGAGGCAGCTATGCTATAGTGGAGCTGGAACCTACGGCCCTGAGTTCAAATCCTTCGATGCTGTTTTCCAGCTGGGTGACCTTGGGCAAAGACCATAGGAGACCCCAAATCTGGGGAGTTTCTAAAAATAGGACCCTCACACCCCGTTCCAGGCCTATTCAGTCAGGATTCTCCTGGAGCAGGATCCTAGCATTTCTATTTTAACCAGAACACCAGGTTCTGGAGGCAGTCAGCCAGATGCCCTCTGCTTGGGGTCCACAACTTTAAAGCTCAAAGCCTTTGTTTTCCCCTCTGGGAAATGGGGTGATAGCAATGACCTCACAGCACTAAATGAGGCCAAAGGTGTGAAAGGGCCTCAAGGGGAAAAGGCAGAAACAGGCGAGGCCAGCAGGGTTCCACTTCCTCCCCTCCCCAGGCTCTTGCCCCCTCTGGGGCTCTAGCTGCTGCCTCCAGGTGGCCTTCAGGCATGGCTGGTGTCAGGGGCTGCTCAGGCCTCACCTGCCACTGGATAGCCTTCTCTGGGGTAACCCCCGGGGCCTCTGGCCTGCCTTCCCCGCCAGCCGGCGGTCTGGCTGGTGACTCTGGAGGAAAGAGAGGAACGCTGTTGACTCCCTCCGCCCTCCCTCTGCGGGACCCACCAGCTGCACCAGGCACTGACTCTCGCCCGCCCGGCCCAGCCCTCAGGGCAGGCCCAGCTGAGCGATTTGTGGGGCCCAGTGCACAGGAAAGTTTGGGGCCCTTTGTTCAAAGATTATTAAAAATTCCAAGACAGGGGTGGCCCAGCACTAAAGCAGGCTCGGGGAGGGCGGGGGTGCCTGTACCGCTGGGTGGGTCGCCTGCAGTGAGGCCGCCCTGCCCAAGGGGGAGCCCCAGGGGTCCAGCTCAGCCAGTGACGCGGAGAGAGAGCCACAAGCAGAGCCAGTCCCCTCTCTGGCCCGGCGCCCCCTCCCCTTTCAGAGCCCTGCCTCTCACTCTTGGTTTACGCAGTGTAAGCGGCACAGAGGGGAGCTGTTCACGGACGCGCTCGAGACCCTGACGGTCCTCAAGGAGACTTGGCAAGAAGAAAACCACACCTGGGCCCCGTCTTCTAGACACAGGGGCCCAGGACGCCAGGCCTTCCCTGACCCCGTTCAAATCCCTCTTGCTGCAACACCCACCCTCTGCTGCGTCCCCAGTGGTGGGCGGGGCTCTCTCACCGCGCCTGTCAGGCCACTTCGTCCTGAGCCCGGACCTCAGCCCTCAGCGCCTCCCCAGCGCACAAGGGCCCCCCCCCCCCGCCCACAGCTCGCAGCACCCCCGCACCTCCTCGCCACCTCCTCATCAGCAAACCCTGCAGGAGGACCCACCCGCCTGCACTCGTCTCCACCCCCAACCACCACACTGGGTCCCAGCCAGCAGCCTCCCACGCCGAGCTGTTGCCATGTGGCCTAACCACCTCCCTTACTTATCCCTCTAGAATGTCTTCCAGTAGCACTCCGGCTCCAAGAACTTTGACACAGACCTCACTTTCAGGGCCCTGGATGAAAAGATCCAAGATACATGGCCCCAGACCAAAGGACCGATCCCCCGTGCCCCAACCCCATGCTGACCCCCCGTTGGAGCTGGGCTGTTTGGCTCCTTGATTTCCAACCTGTAGAAGGTCCCTCCTGCCCTGCTCCTCCAGGCTGAGGCTGGCAGAGGGCCGGGGACGTGTGTGTGCCTGAGGGGCGGGCGTGGGGCAGGGAGAGGCTGACACAGTTAGACCCCCTCCGTCTGCCTCTTTAGCAGTTGCTGGGAGGAGAGCCCAGCTCCAGTCACTGCCAGGCCAGGGTTTCCTCAGGAGGTACCCACCCAGCCGTCCCTCCTCCCCGAGACCTACAGTCCTCAGAAGCGGGTGGCCATGTCCCTAAAGGAGGGAGGAAGGAGCCAGGTGGGCTGGTGGGTGGAGGTATAGAGGTAACCCCCTCTTCTTTCTTTCCACCCCATCCCAGAGCTGCTCTGTGGGGTAGGGTCTCAGGGACAAGCTCTTAATGAAGAAGCGAGTCTGCCTGGCATCTCCCTGGTGCTGTGAACGCAGAATTCCGGGCTTTCCTGGCTCGCACTGTACCTGCCTCTCTGCAGGTGATCCACAGGTACGCCTGTGTTTAAGAACCTTGGTGAGGACCAGAGAGAAAGGGGTGAACCCCAGGGGTCTGCCTGCTGGGGGGAGCAGGGTGAGGGGCTGCAGGGGGTGGGGAAGAGTTGGGAGACAGACCGACTCCAGAGCCTTCCGAAGGCTCTGCCCATCCCCCAAGCCAGCACTTAATCCTTCAGCTCTGCTACTTAACCTTTCCCACCGGGGGCCGGGCACTTCAACTCCATTTAAATAAGCCCTTGAGGGCTTAGAAGAAATTGTTGCCAGCAGTTCAAAAGCCCTGAACCCTGAAGGCAGTCAGCAGCTTTCTGTCCCGCTGCCCTGGGTTCCAGGCTGTCGCCAGTGGCCTTCCCATGGCTCAGAGGCCCTGCCTGCCAGGGGAGGAGCTCTCCCAGGAGGGGGCCTCAGTACCCCAAAGCCTACTCTAGGCTTCTCAGGCCCCACTCAGTGTCCACCCAGCTTAGCTTTCTCTAATTCTCTTTGGCCCAATCCAGGGGATCCCAGTTGGGCCTACCTGGACCCAAATCCCCTCCTCGGCCAAGAAATCCTGAGCAATTACTCAGCCCAGTTACTTCCCTGGGCAATTACTTCCTTTTCTACTGAACAGACTTCACAGCCCTTGTGAGGGTTAAATGAGTGCTACCCGGGCCTGGCCCCTGGCAGGTACTCAGGTATAAGGCCAAAGCAAAGAGCCCCCTGGAATCAGTGATGGTGTGAGCAGTATCTGACCTCCAGGTGTCGGCAGCTTCGGTCCTCCCAGGAGACTTGAGCCCCAGTGTCTGAAGTCGCCCAGCACCCAGGAGGCAGAGCTACCAGACAAGACAGAGAGCACCGTTAGACCTGAACATCAGATACACAACAAACCCGTTTTTAGTGTAAGTATGTCCTGGATGTGCCTGCGACGGCCATTGTTGACCCAAAATTCAAATTTAATTGGGTGTTCTAGAGGTTTATTTGCAAAATCTGCCCATTTTTAACTGAGGGATCTCCAGTAACAAGGGGTTTGGTTTTAGTTTTTTAAATCCCCGGATGGGAGGAGGCAAGATAAGAAAGTTAAGCGAAAAGCTGGATACAGATCTATAAATACACTGTCATCATTACATGTTTTTAAATTTTAATGTTTATTCGTGTAGAGAGAGAGGAACCCAGAGACAGACACCAACCGAGCTTGAGACGGAGACAGAGGAGACGGACAGACACACAAGAAAGGCTGGGAGGGAAGTTCTGGTAGGTTAACGGTGGCCACCTCTTGATCGCAGGTTTCTAGGCAATCTTGATTTCTTGCTTTCACTTTTTAAAATTTTTCCAGCACTTTTCAGGAAACAAGTATTACTTGAAAAAAAGTACATTTTAAGTCCATCCCTTATTTGGAGAACCTTAAAATTGCTATTGCATTGTTAAGGGGTGAGCAAATAGAAGAAAGAAATTCTCACGGCGTCCTCTCACCCTGGCACATCCTAAACACCCCTATAAGATGCACGGCGCCGCCCCAACCGTAGACACATGGACACCAGCGTGCTTCATCCTGCCCTTGATGGGTCTGGTCCTTGCGGAAGACCTAAGGCCCCTGGAAGACGAGGGGCTCACCCTGTGCTCCCAGACCCAGACCCTCGTTCCCACGCCTGCCTGTGCCTTTTGAGCCTTGCACTTTGTTTTGTTTTTATAGTTTTCAGTTTCCTCCCTGACTGTTAACTGTCATTGCTCACTGCTGCCCACGTGCCGGCCCCCAACACTCACTTCTGTGTTTTCCCTCCAGCCCTTGGTGAACTCTGTGGTTAAGACGGTGTGTGAAGTTCGGGCTCAGAGTGGGAGCATGGTTGCCCTCCTAGGAGAAAAGTCGGGGAGCGGGGGGTACAACTTCACGGGCCCTTCTGGGCTTCCGCGGTCACTCAGCGCCACGGTTACCCGCCTCAGCAGGCTCCGAGTTCTCTGAGGTGCCGGCTCATTGTGCTTTTCCGGAAGTGTTTGCCCGATATGTGGACATAACGAACAGATTTCTAGGCCCCACCTCAGAGCCTGCATTTTTTAGATGCATCACCAAATCCCACTGCGATGAAAACACATGGACATACCCTGTGGAGCTGGGTGGGAGTCCCAGACTTGAATGAAAGTCACAGGACATGGTTTGAGGTGACCGAGGTGAGGAGGTGTGTCGGTCAGGGTTCAGATGGAGAGAACAGAAGCCACTCTGGCTACTTTCAACAAAAAATGAAAGCAGGTGCTTCTACAATCCTTGGAGGACTGGAGAAGCAGGCTATCTATAAACCGGGGCTTCCAAAATGGGTCCCAGGACACCACCAAACTGATCACCTCTCCCTCTCCATCAAGAAGGTGGGGGACCAAGAGGACAGCTCTGGGACCACTGGCTTCAGAGCACCTGCAGCACCAGAGAGCCACACCTGGTAGCCCCACCCTGGACAGAAGCTAGACAGCCCTCACCTGCCTCTCAATACCCCCAGGGCCACTGACCCCCCAGCACGCCCACCGCCAAGAGAAACGAGCTCAAGTGTGGCTTCTCCATTGCTTCCCGCTTCCAAATTCCCAGGAATGCATCTGACTGGCCAAACCTGAGTGGCAGAGAAACCTTGGGAATGCCACATTTAGCATCCTCTCTGAGACAGCCAGCCGGCACATCCAGCACAGAGGTTTGGGAAAGGAGGCATAGGTGAGCGCAGGACTGAGAGACAGAGTCGACCATCTACCAGTCCAGAAAACGACCTTCAGGAGGTGGGGGCGGCCCTGGGCTGCTGCTCAGAGCACCTGGGCCTGGCGCTGCCCCTGTAATCCCTTCGCTGTGTGATCTTGCCTGGCTCCCACTCATTGCAGACCCAGGATCCAGAGGGCAGGATGAGCCAGCTCCCAGTAAAGTCAGGCCATGGGGAGATACCGTCCCACAGGTTAAGTTTCCAGGAGTTTGCCAGCTGGTTAACTTCACGTTGGTAGTTTGGAACTGGCCATGTGGAAATAGTCACACCCCAGGAACTGGCAAACGTGATAAATTGGGATTTTTGTCCTCCTCCCTCGGAGATGATTATTAAACGTTTACGGGCACATCATTGATTCAGGCAATGAGGATGGGTGAAATCTCTAGAAGGCTGTGAGCTTGGTGGGTCTGCACCTTGACTCCATGTGAGGGTCCCCTGAGGAGTGCTTATCAAATCCCGAAGTCCAGATCCCACCCCGAGATGAGCTGAATCAGAAATTGGAGGAAGCAGAGGAATCAGGGCAGATGGCTAGAGAGGGTCACGGGGTGACGGGAGGAGACCCCCAGAGCAGGTTAGCTTGTGAACAGAGAGTCCTTCTGTTGGGAGGTATGGCTGACGCAGATGAGAGTGTAGGCAAAGGGCTCAGCCCTCGGAGAAGCAAGAAGGAACGAGAGCCTGAGGCCCGGTGGCCCCGGCCACCGGCAGCTGTTGGCGTCTCCTCTTCCCTTGCTTTTGGCAGAGTGGCCCAGTCTAGAGCTTCGACCTGCTCAGGAATTCAGACAATAGCATAGAGCAACAAAGAGTCCCCAGGGGCCCGCGGGCTTACCATCTCCCGTTTCTCAGTCTCTCAGGGCCCTTGGAAGGTGGACCCCATCCCATCCATTTTACAAAGAGCCTGGGGACCCCCACCCGTGGTCAGGGCAGAGCCGAGACTCCAACCCAGATGATTCCTGACCATTCTGCCACACAGCCTTCCCCGCTGACCGCTGCTGGCTGCCCGGTCACTGCAACGCCACCCACCCAAGGGCACGTGCCCTCCTGGTGACCTCCCTGCCACCCCTTTCTGCCAGCATGGTTCCCAGGGCCTGCTACCCACACCATCACCCTGCTCAGACAGGATGGCTTTAGTCTGTACTGTTGCAATAACCTGCTCTTGTCTGCCTGTTCTTGTCCACCCCACCCTCTGCTCCCAATTAATCTCCCGAAAACACTGTCGAGAGTCAGGCGTTTGATTGCATCACTTGTCAAGTGTGGGGTTGCGGCTTGGCTGTGGTCAGCGTCTGGTGAGCTCAAAGAAACCCTTTGGAATTCTGAAGCCCATTATCCCTGAAAATGTGTGCGAGCTGGAGGCTTCTGCAGGCAGCGCTGGGTGTAAAGGACATGCTGTGGCTTGGAGGAGCCCCAGAGTGGGGCTGGCTGGGGCTCCCCTATTGCTCTGGGGTCTAGCCCAGCGAAGGGCCGGAGGGAGTCCCGGGGCTGCCGTGACGAAGGACCACTCACTGGAAGACTTAAACAACGGAAATTGCTTGTCACAGTTCTGGGGGCCAAAAGTCCACAATCAAGGTGTCAGCAGGGCTGGGCTCCCTCTGAAGGTCTAGGGAGGACCCTTCCCTTCCTCTTCCAGCTCCTGGTGGCTGCCGGCAAACCTTGGAGTCCTTGGCTCGTGACTGCATCGCTCCAGTGTCTGTCTCTGTCTTCAGGCGGCTTCCTCCCCAGTTATGTGTGCATCTGTTTCTAAATTTCCCTCTTATCAGGAAACCAGTCATAGTAAGTTAGGACCATCCTAACGACCTTGTCTTAAGTTGACTACATTTGCAAAGACTTTATTTCCAAACACATTCCCATTCTGAGGTTCCAGATGGGCACAAAGTGGTGGTGGGGGGGGGAGAACGCTATTCAGTCGCTACTGCGGCTGCCCCAGCAACGGAATGGGAGGCCCGGAACGAGGCTCACGGACACGGCCAGGAGAGGCCCAGAGAAGGGAGGGGGTGGGGAGAATTTGAGGAGGCTGGGGCTTGTGAGTGGAGGGCAGAGAGAGAACTGAGGACAGAAACTGTGGGAGAGGGCAGAGGGACAAGGACAGCTGGGGGCTGGCAGGGAAGGACATCCTGGGGGCAGAGGCCGTGGCTGAAGGCAGAAGGTGCCCACCACCAGGACTGTGTGCCGGTGGCCCCGCCCCGCCGGCCCTGCGGGGGAGCGATGTTTCCACCTCAGACAGAGTTGGTGTTTTCCTCTCGGGTGTCCGGGTGCAGCGAAGGGAGGCCCTGCCTGGAGTCCCAGCGATTCATAGCTCACTGAGCAGCTGACAGCCACCAGCCCTGCAGCAGACACATGCGCAGACCCATCCTCAAGGATGCAGCCCCGTAATTACCTTCAGCTGCCAGCAGACAGCATCCACGTAAATGATAAGCAGATGCTCACGGCCCGTCCCGGGTCCGCTCCGGGCAGCATCCTACAGACACCTGGGAGTGCACCCTGTCCCGCTGACATCAGCGGCTTCCTGCCTGTAACAGAAGCCCAGACCAGCACCCGGGAAGAAGAAACCCCTCCCCAGAGGAACCCACACCCCAGGCGCCCCCCGCCGGCCAGCCAGCCTCCTAAGCCACTGGAACACTGCCGTGTCCCTGGAGGGGCCTTCAGAGTGGGCTGGGTGTGCAGGGGACACATCGTGGATGTGCACTTCCAGCCCCACAGGTGTCTTTGAAGGCCACCACCCACCCCGACGACTCTGACCTCATTTTCTAAGTCAGCCTGGGCGGCCCTCCAGGGGGAGGTGTGCTCTTGATCGGCACTTGCTCTGGCCCAGAGGAAGCCCCCTCGCCAAGCCTGGTTCCAGGCCTGACCACACGAGGCGCACAAATGACCTCAGGACCACTGACACTGGGCCCAGCCGCCGGTGCTGCCTCAGGCCCCCAGGGCTTCGAGGAACGTAAGCCAGGGACAGAAGTATCATACAGCTCTAACAGGTCGGTACCAGAGGGGTTTGCTCAGCCAGAGTTTAGGAGTTACAACATCCGGCCCCAGGCCCACTGTCCAGTACGGGGCCAC
The DNA here is from genome assembly GCF_036321535.1 of Camelus dromedarius. NCBI lineage: Eukaryota > Metazoa > Chordata > Mammalia > Artiodactyla > Camelidae > Camelus > Camelus dromedarius. The sequence continues at coordinate 29,067,163 of NC_087451.1, forward strand.
AAGCCACATGGGGCCTTCAAGTGCTCAGAATGCAGCAAGCACCCGTGGAAAGGCACCCAAAGTGCAAAATCCAGGCCTGATTTCCAGGACGGAGAACAACCACAGAAGTGAGGTCAAGTATCTCCTTAATAACTTTTGTACTGACCTCATGATGAAACAATATTTTGGGTATAAAAGGATAATAAAATATATCATTGAAATTAATTTCACTAAGTCTCCTTTTACTTTTTTCACGTGGCCACCAGGGAACATGAAACTACAGATGTGGCTCCCACGACACTTCTGCTGAACGGCCTAGACCCTCGCGATACATAGAAAAGCCCGGAAGCCGTCCGGACTCCCCGAGAGCAGCCAGCCTCCGGGCGCCAGCCCGCCGCCTGCTGGGCGCCGCGTGCGTGGGCTCGCCGGGCCCCTCTGGTCCCGCTCTGCCCGGGGACGAGGAATGAGGGGTTTCGTAAGGTTCTCCGCACCAAGCGCCACAACGCCCTGTGAAGGCATTTGGGCCTGAAATTCAGCCCTAGAGGTCAGTGTCACTGTTTACTTCACATTGTACGCATTCCTTCAGAATGAATCTCCCCCGACGGGCCTGAAGCCTGCAGGGGACACTGGAGATGCTGAGGAAACTAGGCAAGTCCCACCAGCCCCAAACTCACAGCCGAGTCGGGGAGCTGAGGCCTGCATGTGCACAGACGTGAAAGCGCTACGTCGCCCCCGCGCCGCGTGCCAAAGTGTCAACACAGAGCCACGGATGTGAGGGCCCGGGGCGGAGCCCCGGTCTGCGGGCCGTCCGCAGGGCAGGCCTCCGTGGCGGCCGCGCCCCATCTGACGGCCCGGCGCCCGGTAGGTGCGAGAGCTTTGCCGGCCGTTTGGCACCCCAAGCCTGGAGCATAGCGGTTGTGTGAAGCCATTTAGTTGGCATCTGAGCCTCAGTTTTCTCGTCTGTGAAATGAGGATAAGATTAAACATCAGGGCTCTTCGGAGGGGCCAGCCTGTGAGTGAAGGGAGCCCGGGATGCAGGGAGTGCTCGGTCAGTGTTTCCCCTCTCTCCTCGCCCCCAAAAGGGAAGGGGCATGGCCTGAGCTCGGGGGTGAGGGAAGGCTGCCTGCTGGGACGGGGGGGTCCCCTGAGGGGGGCATCGCGACGGGTAGGGCTGAGGAGGAGGGGCCGGGCAGCCGGCCGGTGCCCGGAGAAGGCCCTCGGTACTCTGACGAGAGGAATGGGGTGGATCAGGCGAGAATGAGTAATGAAGTGGGTATGTGGGCATGTTCGGGAGGGAAGACAGGAACAGAGACCAGAGCTACGGCGCGTGCTCTAAGCCTGGCATTTGGAGGTGAGGGCGGGCCCAGGGCAGGAGCCATGGGAAGGGAAGGACCGAGAACAACCCCAAGAGGTGTATCTTTCCAGACCTTTCCCTGGGCTCATGTGTCTAAAGGGGCACTATGGGGGCTGAGGCCGACATACATGGGGGGGCTACTATGTTACCCTTTATCCCCCCAAATTTACATCCATCCCACATGCAGAGCACGTTCACCTCCTGTGCCTTCTGTCAATCATTTCACTCTCTCCCTCAGTTTCCCCAGCAGAACCGAGGGTAGTGACATCACGTGGATAAGGAAAGCGTGTGTTCACCAGGCCCCAGCCCACCGCTTGGTGGGCCCAAGTCACCAGAGGTGCCATCGGCCAGCCCTCAGCCCCCTCCTGAGGGCTGGGCACAAGGTGTGAGGACCCAGGGCCTGGTTATGACCAGGGAATGAAGGAAAGGCCCTTGGAGCTCGTGTTCCGGCTGGAAGTGTTGAACTTGTCAGGGCGGGGCTGCCCTGGGTGCTGCTTACTGGGGAGAGAGAGTACTTCTGAAATGCTTCTTTGGGGTGGGGACAGGAATGAGGTTTATGTATTTTTAATGGAGGTGCTGGGGATTGAACCCAGGACCTCATGCGTGCTAAGCACGTGCTCTAACACTGAGCTATGCCCTCCCCCATGACTGGATGCTTCTTAAAAGATGACCAGGTGGAGAACGGGTGAAGCCTAATCCTGCAGCTCTCCTCAAGGCCTGGGAACTTGCTCGGCGTCCCCAGGGTCTAGGCCTGACCTGGTTATCTGGCCAGCATGTCACAGTCTCCCCACTTAAAACCTCCAAAGGACTTCCATACAATTAGAATCAAGTCCAAACTCTTCCTCACAGCCACTAGGGCAAACAGCCTCCATCATTCTCCAATTTGCTCTCCCACGCTGATCCCCCAGTTCACACTGTCTCCATCTCCTGCCTTCCCTCTGGTCCTCAAACAAACCCAGACTGTGGCTGCCTCAGGGCCTTGGCACCTGCTTCCCCCTCTCCTGGAACAACGTGAACCTCCCTACCCATCTTTACATGCTGTTTCCTTCTCAACATACAGGTCATCATTGACAAGCAACTTGCTCAGTGAGGCCTTCCCCGACCCCCTAGTCTGAAGCACACTTTCTGCAAACAAAGTTACCGAACAAAAAAAAACAAAAGGATAATTGTTTCCCACCAGCAAGAGGAGGGTCAAGGCTGGGGTTGGAACAGCCCCTCCTTGGGTTTGGCAGATACTGAGGCTGGGAATGTGGACATGATCAGTTCTAGGACACAAGGTCCACTAACAAGTTGGAAGGACAGAGAGAGCAGGATGGAGCAGCCCTGAGGAAAACATTTGTCCAGCGGTCTGTGGCCATCTGCCTTTAGGACAATGGCTTAGGGGTCTGAGATCCTGGGGGTTTGTGCAGCCTACATGAGGGGGAGGGGACGTCCTGGGAGGAGAAGCTCCCGGGGTGCTTTCCCGAGAGGCCTTGGCTCCCCATCCCTGGGGCCTTCCCTCATTGCGGTCCTCTCAATGTGCCAGGTCTCCCTGGGTCCTGCACCCATCTGGGTCCTCTCGTGATGTTCTAGGGTCCCCGCTCCTACCAGCCCCTGTCCCAGGCCGGGGTCTTTCCTCCCATCTCCTGGCCTTCTTTAAGGTGACCTATGGAGCTGAACTATTCCCCTTAGCCCCATTTTATTAAATATATGTATTAAATAAATGTATGTTTATTTACAATAAGCTAAATGCCTCCTCTGGGCTGGTCCCTGTATGAGGTCCTGATAAATGTTCAGTATTGGCACCCAGTTCCAGAGCGGGGGATGGAACATAGATAGATATAATTTTACTGACATAAAGGATGTGTCTCATACAGTTTACAAATTATAATGCAATACACAGTATTCTTTACTGTAAACTCTGCATAACCAGTTGATCCACAGAACGCTTTCATCATTTTTGGCCAAACAGGCAGCCAACCTGTGCTTGCAGTGGATGAATGAATGGAGTTCTGACACGAACATTAGTTAATAGTTAAGCCAACCAGTAAAATGAAAGTGAAACAACAAAGAAGAAAATCAAACTTCACTGGTTCATAGCGATGTGAGCAACTTCATCGCTGAATCAGATAAGAGGTTTTTTTTTTAATACTGGAAGAATATTTCCTCAATTTTTTTGCCATTCATAATGCAATGGCTACAGACATGACACAGTTATAAATCTAATCTACATAATTAACATTTTTTCCCATCATTTTCTTAAGTCTAGACCATCAGCAAAACAGTGAAGCAAGCCGTGATTCGCAGTGTTTGCCCGTTTCTGCGGTGTAAATACTCCCACCATGGCTGATTTCAAGCTGCCGACAGGAAATCACCAAACAGGGAATTGGGACAAGATGTGACGGCAGCCACGATTATCCAGCACTTCCACTATCAGATGCAAATAGATGTGAATCACCCCAAGAACAAGGTAAGTGGCCAGTGGAGTGAAATCATTAGAAAGAAATCAGTTTTACGCATTTATTGGCTTTGTTCTTAACATAATTTATTTCATTATACATTTAAATAATTTAATTTTTAATAATGCCTGTGTTTAACAACTGGGTTACAAAATTTCTGAAAATTAAACCCTTGGCTCTCAAGAGCAGTACAAGCCAGCTCCAGCACGCCACTGTCGGCAGCATTTTATTCCTGGAAAAAATCCTATTTATTTAAGTCACTTAGATGTTTCCTGGCGTCTACTATGTGCCAGACCATGTTCTAGAGGCTAGAGATGCATCAGAGAAAGCAGCTGAGCAGGACCCTGCCCTTGTGGGTTTCTGTTCCAGCAGGAGAGAGAAAGGGGCATCACCGATACACAGAGGGCATTGCCTGCTGGCGGGCGAACGGGGCGCTACAGGAAAAGGAGGGACTGGCAATGCAGGTGGGGGGAGGGGCACATAGAAACAGGGCGGTCAGGAGCAGGATCAGCATGTTGAAAAGGTGACATTTAAGCAAAGACTTGAGGGAAAAGGAGAAAACCATGCACCTATCTGAGGAAGAATGTTCCAGACAGTGGCCACAGCGAGTACAAAGGCCCTGAGGCATATGCGTGCCTGGAGTGTTTGAGGATCAGTGGAGGGGTCCTTGTGGCTGGAGCAGAATGTGCAGAGAGGAGAACGGGAGGAGAGGAAGGCAGGAGGTGATGGAGGCAGGTCACACGGGGCCTTGGCAGCCTTTGCAGGGGCGCTGAGCCGAGGTCTCCTTTTTGCAGATGAAGAATCTGAGACCTGGAGTTACGCAGGTAGCAGGTGGGACTGCCAGCAGAGGCCAGGGCGTGTCCGGTCCTGGTCGCTCTGCGCTCCTCCCTCCTCACGGCAGAGGGACTGGCAGCAGGTGCCCGGGGCCCTCCCCATCCCAACAGCCCTAACCGGCTACGTCTGAGGGCCCCGTGAGCCGGAGCCGCTTGAATCTCCACGCTCCTGGCTGGGCAGCTTGCGGGGCGCGCAGGGAGGAGGAGACACATTCCCTCAGGTGTCAGGGGTGAGGGCGACCAGGTGTGTAAACGCCAGCTGGAAGGGTTTTAGCAGGCTTGTGGGCTAACAGGGCGCACCCAGACACCTGCCTTGGCCCAGCCCCCTCCTAACACTCCCTCTGCCACTAGAGCCTGGTCATCTTGGCCGGAGCTGGACACCTGGCCACAGGGCCACCGTGAGAGCCTCCCCGAACGGAGATGGGGGGACGACCTGGACAGCTGGCCACCTTTCAGGCTCTGACTGTTGGAGTGAGCTGGTCTGGTGGGCTTGGGGGACCAGAGACTGAGACCCAGAGGGAACTAGAGACTAGAGAAATGGGTGTCTGTGGAGAACCAGCAGGGACTGGGCAGTGAGCTACTGGGGTGGGGACAGGGCCAGGAGGGCGCCACGCTGGTTTCATGCTCCATCCTGAATTTGTTCATAACTTTTTAACGAAGAGCGCCACATCTTCGTTTGCCCCATAAAGTGGCCAAGCAGTCCACCAGCTCTGCCTGCGTCTGACAGGCTGGCAGGCAGGTCTGACAAGGGGGTCATTCCCAGGGGTGGCTCTCTGGGTGAAGAACGTGCTTTGTGCCACTCCACACGTGCGCGTAGGAGTGTCGGAGGAAAGAAACCCAGGTTTCCTGGCTAATGTGTCCTGGGGGTGGGAGGGCTTTCTGTCCCAGGAGACTGCTGTCCAGCTGGGATCCTGTCTGCAGTGCTCTGGCCCATGAAGGGGAGGCCAGAGACTGACCGTTTTGACAGAGACAATTCCGGCCACTAGACCAGCCTGTTCAATACTCTATTGACAGATTCACCTTGGCAACCTGGAGCCCGCAATTCCGTGAGCACCTCTCCCTCACTGCCTGTCTCTGGTCTTAAAGGCACACCTCCCTCCCTCCCAGCAGGGTGCAGGGCCCAGGGCAGTGGGCTGCGCTGAGCACTGGGCTATGACACGAGCAGATGATGGGGGGCCTCCTTGCATCCAGCCAGCAGTCCCACTTCCATGCTGCATGGGGACCTCCTTCTGGATGCACCCCATCCCATCCCAGGAAATTGCAAGTCTTGGCTCCCTGGGGCTGGGGTGACAGAGGTAGACACTCTACCTTAAGCCTGTTCTTCTCTAGAAGGTGGGCTGAGGAACCCTGAAGTGGCAGGTCTGGGCACTCCTCTGGGAGGTTGGAGGGTCTGAGTTTAGGGGGAAATCGCTGGTGTGCGAATAACCCGGCGTCTAATGAGCGCCGTGAAAAACAGCATAATCGATGTGGAACAGGGGCAGTGAGCACCAGCTCTGCAGACTGTGCACAGACACCAGCCTGGCCTTCCTGAAAACCAGAGCTGCCCTGGAGCTGGGAAACGTCATCCAGGACACACACAGGTCCCATCGAGGAGCACAGGGCTTCTTTGTCATTCCTGCTTCACAAGCAAAAGCCAAGACAGGATTCAGGCTGAGAAGCAAGTGGGAAGTGATCAGGGGCCAAGTTACCCTCGGTTCAATGGCTTTAACACCGGCAGCATTGCATCTGTGTGTGTCTGTGTGTCTGTGTGTCTGTGTGTCTGTCAGGGCCTATTTGGAGAAAGAAGGCAGAAGGCAGGCTCAGTGTCAGTGGGAATGGATCTCTGCCAGCGGTGGGTAGCCGAGAAGAAGGTGAAGCAGTCCCAGCAGCCGTGTGGGAGGGAGCGAGCCCCAGCTAGCTCCGTGCACAGAACAGCTGTAGCTGGCTTTCAAAATTCTGAGAAAGACTTCTCTCCCACGGAGGCTTCTGCGGCAATATTTCTCCGGTCCTGGGGAATATTCTTGGCTTCCGTGGCATTTGTTGTTGGTCTCCACGCTGAAAAAGAAACCAATAATCCCTAATAGGTTCCAAAAGAGAAGGACCCTTTCTCTACACGGATCTTCTCCCTAAGACTCTGCCATTTCTTTGGAATCAAAGAAAACATCAGTTTCAAGCAAGGGGGTGGGGGGTGGGAGGTACAGGTCCGTTCCTGAACCTTCCGATCTGAATGAGTCAAAGAATACAAAATCACCCCATTATGATCATTACTGTCAAATCAAGGGCAATCAACTCGCTGACACAGGCCAGATGGACATCCGGGGGGAATCCAGAGAGGCAGAGCTGGTTCTAAGCCCTGCAGAACTGAACTCTTTAAATCAAAGGAGGAAAGAAAGGCAGGCCTTGTGTTTTTTTTCCTGGTGTTCCCTGTTACTTTTGTATGCTTTCTACTTCAGTAGCATCAGACATTTCTACATTTTCAAGGCAGGAGAAGGGGCCCAAGGATACCTACAGACAGTAAGGCACACATGCAGGTGAGTGTTCTGGACCCCCAGTGCCATGCACCCCAGGACAACAGCTGATGCACCTGCACCCCTCCACAGGGAGAGCTAGTGGTCCCCACATACCAAGTCTCCCCAGACCTGCCATTCTTGAAAGTTCTCTCAGAAGCAGGACCACATTCTAAGGGCCCTGGCCACTCTTGTCTTTGTGGACCCCACCCTCCATAAAAAAGTGTTAAAAATTATAGTTTATCACTGCATTGATATAAAGATGAACACATTAATATTCTGTATTAAAATATTTTCTTTGAACTTAAGAGGTAGACACTCTACCTTAAGCCTGTTCTTCTCTAGAAGGTGGGGCTAGGAACCCTGAAGTGGCAGGTCCACTTTTTCTTCTGATTTTAAAAGAAATTAGATATACATACAATGGAATATTATTCAGCCTTTAAAAAGAAGGAAATTCTGACACATGCTACAACATGTATGAAACTTGAAGACATTATGTTAAGTGACATAAGCCAGACACAAAAGAATAAATACTACATGATTCCACTTAGATAAGAACTTAGAGTAGTCAACTTCATAGAGACAGAAAGTAAAATAGTGGTTGCCAGGGGCTGGTGGGAGAGAGTGGGGAGTTATTGGTTAATGGGTAGAGTTTCAGTTTGAGAAGATGAGAAATTTTGGAGATGGATGGGGGTGATGGTTGCATAACAATGTGAATGGACTTAATGCCACAGAATACTTAAAATGGTTAAAATAGTAAATTTTATGTTATGTATATTTTACCACAATTTAAAAATGACAACAGAAAGAAATTAGAACATTTTTGTGGGCCCCTAAAAGTACTGTGGGCCCTGGCACTGAGCCTCCCGGGCTGATGGAGAAGTGGCCCTGCCCATAAGCACATGGCCTGGCTGGCCACTGGGCACCCACTCAGGCCCCTCGTCAATCCCACACTCATACAGCTACACTCAGCATCAGCAACCCAGGAGAGTAACCCTTACAGGGACGTGTCAGAGCACTTTTAAGATGTGGAATTTGTCAGCCAAGCCCAATTTTTTTAGTGAACTTCAGTTTAGGGAAGAGAGTTCCTGAATCTCCCACTCCCAACTCCTCCATGAAGCCAGCTGGCTCTCTGGAGAAATCTGGCACTGTAACATCAGTTTACGTCTTATTGGCCCTTTGATAGCAGAACAGGGGCTTTGTGATGCTCTTGACCTGAGATGTCCTTTAAAAACCTCAAATTAAAAAAAAATGTATATATGCTTTTCTTGTCGACTTCTGTCTGCGAGTGAAAGGGGGCTGAGCAAGGGGCCGGTTTGGGAAACAATGGCCCTGGCCACTGAGATGTGTTCAGTCCTGAGTGTGCAGGGACTCCTAAGGTTCAGTCAGCTCTGGGGCTGTTTGTTTCTGGCTGGAAAGGCTGCAGCCTCCTTGGAGGCAGAGTGAGGGGGAGGGGTGGGGTTGTGCCAGAGGCAGGGCGCCGGGTTCCTCTGCTCACCCCCCACTGCAGCGAGACCCTCATTTTGCCCCACGTGCACACCTTCCCAATCCAGCAGGCGCGGAGGGCGGCCCGCTCCAGCAGGGCCCAGAGGCCGGCCAGCCCTAGGGGAGCCCGCCCCCTAGGGGAGGGCGTAGCGAGTGCAGGCTCCTCGGCGCCCCTGCCCCGGCCCCGCCCGGGTACTCGGAGCCCGCAGGTGAGGTGGGGTCCAAGGTCCCCGGGGAACCCAAGTGGGTCCCTTGGGGGGGCCCTTAGGGACCATCCCAGGAAACGGTCCACCGGAAGAAGCTAGGGAGGGGCACTTTTTGGGCAAAACCGGAGGATCTTTCCGGAGGTGGGGTCGATGGGACACCCACCCATTTCTATCAGGATTCAGGAGGGCGGGGCGAGGGGGATGGACTAGGTGACCATATCCGACGACCTCGTCATCGGGAGTGGGGGTTGGGCGGTGATGGGGGCCTGAACAGGGAGGGACGAAGTTTCAGGGCAGCCAGACTCAGCTCCGGAAGTGGCCAAAGCCACCCCAACATAGACAATATGGGATTTGGGGGGTGTCCGAGGCCTTATTACCCCCCGTATCCCCCGGGCCCCGCAGCACAGGCCGAGCTGTGCTCTGGCTGGGCCCTCCCGGCCGCCATCCCACGGTCGCTGGATCCCTGAGCACCCCCTCCGTTCTCCCTTCGATCCTGCCTGGACACCCCCACCCCAGGCGTCCAGCGGAGCTCGCTGTGCTCCCGCCCCTGGGGATCGATCGGCTGGCTGGCGACGCGCGGCCGCGGCTCCGGAGCGAGCGCCCCCTCCCCCGCCCGGTCTACGCAGGACGCGGCCTCCGAGCAGCGTCCTCGCGGTTCCGGGCCAAGGCCGGACTCGGCTCGGGCCAGCCGGGGAGGCGGAGGCGCACTGGGCCCTTCCGATTCTCGCCCCTCCAGGGTTGGCTGGAGCGAAGTCGGGGGCGACGTGGGGAACGAGAGCGAGCGAGCCCAGCTTCCCCCGCTGGCGGCATTCGGCACCCCCCCCCCAACCCCAGCTCCTCCGCGGTCGCCAACTACCCACTCGGGCACGCGCTTAACCTTCGGCGCGCCGCGAGGCCGGGAGGGGGGTGCGCATTGGGTCGTGGGGAGGGTGGGGAGGCAGTTGCGCGTCGGCTGACGACCATTTCGGGGTCCGCCTGGCGATTTTTATTTTATTCCCGGATTTGCTGCAGCAGCTCCTGGTTGGAAAAAGGAAAGAAAGCAAGCTTCCCTGTGTGTGGGCCCCGCCGGGTTCGGGGGGGTGGAGGGGCTCAAGGGAAGCACCCGAGAGCAAAATGTAGGGGCAGGCGTGGCACGCCGCACCTCACAGGCACAGGAGGCCCGCGGGGAGGCCTTGGGCAAACGAACCCCAGATGAAAAACACACAGTACGCAGAAGCCGTTGTGAGTGCGCGGCGGCGGCGGCAGGCGGTGGCAAAGACACCAAAGATCATATTTGAAATACGGATCCTGGGGGCGCATACCTCCAGGCCTGCGGAAGCCCTGCGACCGAGCCTGGGCCAGAGGCGGGTAGGCTTCGGGCGAGCCTGGGAAGCTGCCCTGACGTTGGGAGTGGGTGGACCAGCCGACGTCGTAGAAAAAAACGCTACCCGCTTCCGCGCCTGAGACCCCTGCGTGCCGCAATTCAGAAGCGCGGCCCTGCGGGCGCCAGTGTGGCCCCGAGACTTGCCTGGGATCTGCCAAGGGGCCACGGCCTTGTGACGCGCCGGACCGGTTCCCGCCCGCGCACCCGGCCCAGCCCTCTCACCTGGAACCCCAGCATCAGCCCCAAGCGGCCCTCTGCAAAGGCACGCGGCGTGTCAGGGGCTTCCCACCCAAATGAAAGCCGACACTTCACGGGAGGTGTAACAAAGAGCAGAAACATGGGGGTGGGGACACAGAAGGCAGAGAGGCACCCTTAGGGACAAAGCCATCAGAGGTGCATGGGGTGGCATTCGGGGCTCCCACACAGCCAACCCCCTTTACTGCCCCCCCATCTCTCCCCCTCCCCCACAGTCCCACCAGGTGAGCTTCCCTTAAGCCAGCGCTAAAATGCAAAATTACATATGCCAGAGCTTAAGTGGAAGACAAGTTCCCATACTAAGAACAGAGGAGAGAAGCGAGCTCTTGTTAAAGCTTGGGCAGATTTTGTAGTGGTTGCTAGTAAATGCTCCCTCAGCCACTTAAAATCCACCTCTGGGGGACTAAAATGCCACACCACTCGAGAGCTTTCTTAGTCAGGGACTAGCCCGGGGAGGTCACAGTCGGCCCCTTCCCGGCAGAGCCCAGACCTGGGCTCCGTGGGCGGGCAGTGGCATCTCCTGGCAGGCAGCATTCATTCAGGGAGAGAGTTTCTTTAAGAAGTCGTTTGTTTCCCCAGGTTGGTGCGGGTCAGGCCCCTTGGGGACACGGACTGTCAGTGACCAGCTTCGGGTCCAGGGACGTTAAAAAGTTCCTGGCTTCTCCAGGGTCCGTTCTTTTGGCCCTTTCCCCTCTCAGCAGGAGCCTTCGGCTCGGTGAGAGAGCATCGCTCCTCTCTTGGGGCCCTTGAGGGCCCCTAGGGGCCCCAGACTGAGGTGGCACCCAGAAGGATTGGCCCCTCAGCAGAACCTAAGGGCATAATCTGCCCTTGGCTGGGAGGGGGCAGCGTCAAATGCGCAGACGGGCGACCCCTCTCGGGAGTTTCCCTTGGGACTCGGGATATCCCAGGTCGGAGGCAGGGGCCCCAGCTGAAGGCTCTGGGAATCCCGAATTTAGAGCTCCACTCGCCTGCAGCTCCCTAGGAGGGACCAAGACAGGGGGTGGGGCGGTAGGGGAGGCCCCATGGGAGACTTCCCAGGAGGGGCGCGCTGGGCGCATCAGGGGAGCTTCCAGGGCGCTCATTGTTCCCCACCCCTCAGATTCTGTCTCTGCCTCCTCCTTGCAGCCCATTCACCGTCCCATGGACCTGAGCTACTCCCTACACCCGCTTGAAAGTGAAGGGTGGTCTAGGGCCAGCCGCGAAGTGAGGCTAGGGTCCTGGGAACTGGCCTCTCTCCCTATCGGCCCAACCTCCACCAGGACAAAATAAGTAACAACGCGAGTCTCCGCTTTCGGCGGGGGGTACTTGTGTATTTAAGCCACTTTCCATAGAAAGGCTGGGAGCGGGGGCGGCCGGGGACTCCCGCGGCTTCTGAGGAGCTTGGGGGCGTCCCCTCCTGCAGTCTTGGGGAGCCAGCGCTTGCTCTCACGGCCACACCGGCCGCTCCAGAAAATACCCGCTGTATTGGCCGGCGGGAGCCACCATTCCTCCCCAGCTTGGCATCGGGCCCAGCCCGGCTTCTGCGCAAACTCGCCGTCGGGGCACCAGGTGCCACCGCGTGGCCCCTGAGATCTGGAGCGCGGGCCCCATAGGGGCGCGGTTGGAGCCAGAGGAGCCAAGGCCTGCAGAGTCCGACGCCCCTGGTGGCGCGGAGGCTGTAGCAGCCGCTCGGCGCCCCTAGTCCGGGACGCCTCGGAAACACCCATTGGAAACAGATTTTCCGGGGGATTTTCTAGCGAGGGGGCAGGCGGAGTTGTCGGGAAGCTCAGACCCTCCCTGGACGAAGGGGATGTCCAGGACAAGGTCGCTGCAGACCTCCCGACAGACTGACAGAGTCCACGGCCTGGCAGTTGGCAGGATCAGCATGGAAATGTGACCGTCGCGCTGACAGCGCTTCCCCCTCCCCGCCAGCCTCAGGGACCTTTCCCCTTCTACGTTCGGCTTGTCCCACCTGAGAGCTCCTAGCTCTGGACACGAGTGTCAGAAAAAAGCCCAAAATACAGCAGGAGAAGGAAAACTTTTTCCTGTGTCCCCTTCCCAAAGAATTCTCCTCCCTCGAGTTCTATAAACTCAGACAGCCCCTGTCCCCCAGGACAACAGACATTGGTTACCCCAACCCAGGCTGGTAAACCCGCCCCACCCCCACCCCACCCCTTCTCGGAGGAATCTTGGGTTTGTGCCTCAAGCTTGTCAGAGGGCAGTCGCTGCAGACCGAGACCCTCTCTGGGGCTGCCAGAAGACAACCCCCCACCCCTAAGAACCCCTCCAGGGGAGGAGCCACGCAGGCCGTCTTGGGCAGCAGCCGCCTGGGCAGCAGGAGCCACCGAGCCGCGGGAGCTGCGAGGCAGTGGTGAAATGGTAGTCAACGTATGCGTCCTTTAAACACCAGACCGTCTCCAGGCTTCCCCAGGATTCCTAGGAGAAAATGAGCCCGGCGCATGCTTTGGGGGTTCGCTTCCGCACCTCGCCCCTCCCCCGCTCCCTCGAGTCCCCGCTCAGTCCCCACCCAGCATTCCGGGACGTGTGTCCAGGCGGGAGCGGAGACCCGGATGGCTCTTTGCCCGCCCCTCTCGCTCTTTCCACTCTCGCTCGACTTTTGCTCCTTTCTTTTCTCCATGGACGCTCAGCCAAAGGATTGCGCAAGCTTCCTGCTCCCAGTCCTTCAAGGGCCCCGAGCTGGGGGCCCGGACACACCCCCATAGAGGCGCGCCCCTGCCCCTGCCACTCGGGTCTCCCTACCCCCTCCCCAGGCCCCCTCACTCCTCATTCCGACTCCACAGAGCTCGCGGCCCCGCGGGCGGCGCCCTCGGGAGGCCGCGTGGGGCGCAGCAGCTCCCCCAGCCGGACGCTAGAGCTGCACGCTGGAACGCGCCGTCTCGCCGCCGGAGGTGCTAAACTTCACACTCGGCGGCTTCTCCGGCCGCGTAGGGAGGGCCTCGGCTGGGCCGCGGCTGCCTGTCGGGGACCAGGGAGCGCGAATTCGTGACGAATGGTTGGCTCCTAAGCCATTCCTTTCACCTCCCCTTCGTGCGGCCCCGCTGTGCCCTGCTCCGCTTCAACCTCTTCTTGGCCATTCCCATTCCCTCTTTCGAAGCCCTTTCTGGGACCCTACGAAGTCCCTTCGGGCCCCCACGCTGACTGGACATCCCCTTCGCCTCCTCGCTGTCCTCCCTGCCTCTCGCCCTGCTTGGCTTCAGGGTGGGGGTTGGGAGGTGCTGCTGGAAACGACATCCAGCCCTCGCCCCGCCAAGGAGAGGGCTAAGGGTAAATTAGGATCCTATCAGGATCCGGGATGGGGTCGGAGAATCCTCTGGTAAGGTTCTTGAACGCTTGGGCCCCAGGCTGGCTGCTCGTCTGTCCGCTTTCTCCTCTCCGCGCTCACCCTGGGGATCCTTTGTACCTAGTCCTCTCTCTTCTCCCTGCCCTTTCTCTTCCATTCCTCGCCTTCCTAAATGCCCCAAGCCTCGTGGGGCGGGGCAGGGCGGCGGGACACAGAAGGTCGGGGTGCGACCTGCCCCTGCCCCGATTCCGCCCCCTGCCGGCCGTTCCCCCGGCGTCTGCACAGGACGCAATTCGGTGCAAATGGAAACTGCAGTGGATGCTTCCGTGGCCCCCGGCAGGGGTCCCTGGGCAGTGCACACACAGACTGAGAGGCGAGGGGGCAGGCCGAGGCGCTGGGCCGCAGGCGAGGGGTCGCTGCCAGACCCTTGCGGCCCTGTCAAGCTCTCCACTCCCCCCTCCGCCCTCGGCGGCCGACACACCTCTCCGGCCCGGTCCCGCTCCCGCTCCCTCCCTCCAGCGTCCTTCTCCCAGGCTCTTGGATCCCTCCCCCCTGCACCTCCCCGGCGCCCTCCTCCTCCGGGCCCCCTCCCGCGCCCTTCCTCCTCTCCCCCCACCCCTCCCCGCCGCCCAGGCCCGGGGCCTCCGGTAGGCCCGGCTGCGCCAATCCCGGCCGCGGCCCGCCCCCTGACGCCGAGCAGGGCCTGGCGAGGCCCCGCCCGCTGACGTCCGGATTTGCATGAGTTCTTGTGCAGCCGCGGCCCGGGCTCAGTTGTCTGAGCGAGCGCGAGCCGGGAGCCGGGGCGGGCGCGGGCAGTGGCGGGCGGCCGGGCTGTGCTGGGCGAGCGGCGGCGGCGGCGGCGGCGGCGGCGCGGGCAGCGGGGGCGCCTCGGCCGGGGCGGCAGCGGGGCGCCGGAGGGAGCTAGCAGCGTCTGCAGCCGCGCCGGCCGTCCGCGCCCCGGCGCGCTCCGGCTCGGCCATGGAGCTGCCAGCTGTTGGCGAGCACGTCTTCGCAGTGGAGAGCATCGAGAAGAAGCGGATCCGCAAGGTAGGGAGGCGCGGGGGCGACGGCGAGGCGGCGGGGGAGCGGCAGCCGGAGCAGCCCGCGAGGAGGCGGAGAGGGGGTGGGGAGGCTGCGGGCCGGAGCCGGGGATCCCGCGGAAGCTGATGGAGTGCTGTCTCTTCCCCCCTCAGGGCAGAGTGGAGTATCTGGTGAAATGGAGAGGCTGGTCCCCCAAGTAAGTAGCGGCCGAGGGGCGGGGGAGCCTGGTGCCGAGGCTTGGGGCTCCCGGGCTCCGGACCCGCCGGGCTGGTGGGGTGGTGGGGGGAGCGGACGGGAGGCGGGGTGGAGGTGGGGTGGAGGGAGGAGGGGGTGGGGAAGTCGGTGGCAGGCACTGGGGAAGCCGAGCCGCCGAGCCCGAGCCCGGCGCCCTGTGTTGTGCTCCGCTCTCCGGGAAATGCCATCACTAATTTATGCACTAAAAGGAGCCGGAGGAGCTGGAGAGACGCGGGGCCGAGCCGGGGAGGCCGGCGGAGGGAGGGAGGGCGCAGGCACTGACTGATGTGCAGCAGAAAATGGCTCCTTTCCCCTTTCCCTCCACCGAACGGCTCCATATTGCAAAACCAAAAAAAAAAAAAAATTAGAAAGCGACGAAAATGCAATTGTGTGCCTCTTCCCTCCTAGCGGTGCAGGGCGAGGAAGAAAAAAGGCTGAAAATGTTGGGAACTGTCACTGCGGCGCTTTTGGTGGGGGATTTTTTTTTTCTTTAATTTGAAATGCGAAGGCACCGGATGGAGACAGACGCGCAGGCACACGCACACACACACTCACACAGAGAGAGAGAGGCATATTTTTGTGTTGCTGAGTATTTGGGGGTGCTTGCCCGTGACAGCGGGCTCCAGGGCGCGAGGGGGTGTGGGGGGGCAGCTTGGCTGACGGTTATCGGATTAGGGGTCAAATGGAGAATGGCTGAAGCCCTCGCGGAGACTCGGGGCTGGGGAGAGGAGGAGGGGACTGAGACTTTGCATTTAGGCTGCTTTGCACGCAGGGTTCCTGGTGAGCAAAGTGGCTTTGGAACATGTCGCAGTAACATGCTTAAAATTCTTGACAACTGCAAAATAAACTGCTAGTTTCATTTTCCTTACCCCTCCCCTTTCTTCCTGCTCTTGTGTGTTTATTTTGACTTGGGGAGGGTGTATCAGGGACTGTGTCAGGCCTGCAGAAATTTACCCTCACCGCCCCCCCAACATCCACAGCTAAATAGCTTTCGGTTCATGAAGACAGAGTAGGGCCTTATGTCATTCCCCACCTGGAGGCCGCAAAGCTGGCTCGGTTTTTTTTTACGCCGTGTCCCCCTCCCTTTTCCCTTGCAAGATATAACACGTGGGAACCCGAGGAGAACATCCTGGATCCCCGGCTGCTGATCGCCTTCCAGAACAGGTGAGCGTCCCCCAAGCAGCCGCCGCCCGCAGCCGTGACCGTATATGGGAATGGGAGAGTGGGCCAACGCTGCAAGAGGACAGGGGGAGAGGGCCGGGAGGGGGCCCGCGGGAGTCCCCTCCCCCCGACGGGCCTGAACGGGCACGGCTGAGGCCTCGGCTCCTCTAACCAACGTCCTTGGCGGTTGCTGCAGCCTGGGTGTGGGGGCGGGGCAGGGCCGGAGAAGGAGAGGCTTGTGTTTGGGGGGAACTGCGGGAAGAGTGCGTGTGAGTGGCCCCACAGCTGCGCGGAGAAGTCGGGACTGCGCCTGGTTCCCCGCGGGGGCCCCTCCCGTCGCTACTTTGGAGCCCCACCTCCAAGCCTAGGTGTTGCTTTCCTGCAGCCACTGACCACTTGGCACGGGCAACTCTCGGGGCAGCTCCGAGGGAGCTGGCATTGTGAAACCGCCGGACGTCACGGAACTGAACTTAACCTGTTGGGGACTGGAGAAAAGTTGACGAGGCCTTAAGCCACCACCCTCACCCCCAGGGAGTTTGGGATTGGCAGGGGGCAGATTCTGTCTGGTGCTTCTTGCCCTTCACACCTCCCACTAGGCCACTTGGTGGGTCTGGCTCCCATCCTCAGGGCAGGGGAAGCTTGGCCCAAAGGGCGTGAGATGGGCGCTGCCTGATGGTGGAGGGGTGGCTTCTGACGAGGGGCTCATCCTCGTGTGCACAGATGCTTGTCACGCTGCAGCTGCTGCAGCTGGATACACCGCCGGTGGCTGTGGTTCTCTGTTTCGGGGAGAAGGGGGAAGGGCGAGCGAGGAGGGGAGGAGCGACAGGAGCCCGCAGAGCTCGGCCACCCCGCTGCCTTCCATCCCCCCTCCCCCTTTTATTTTGCATTATTTCCTGTGGCGCGTTTGGCGCTAAAACTGTAAACCCTAGACCCTTGGAGCGAGCGACCAGTAAGGAAGTTGCTCTCCCGCGACGCAGGGGGGCGCCGAGAAGGGATCCTGCCCTGGTTCCACCTGGGAGTTCCCCACCCTGTAACCATGTCAGCGGCTGATGCCATGTTGCATAATGGGTCCCTGAAGAATTAAAACGCAGGCTGTTGCAATGCCATGCAATTTCAGAGTCAGGCCCTGGCCTGGTCCCCCAGGGTCCAGGGGGGATGCCTAGGGTCGCTGGAGAGCGGGTTTCTGGCCCGGGAATGGGCTGCAACTTTGGCCAACGCTGGAAAGGCACTCCCATCTCCCACGGAGGGCTGGACAGTGCTGGGACCATCCTTTCTCCAGCCTCAGGTCACCTACCACCAGGCCGCAGGGGGAAGCCTGGCAACCGTTGTTGACCGGCGCCACTGCCCGTGGGCTTTATTAATAATTTGGAAATGGAGGAGTCTGGGAGCCCCCGTTCAAACAAGAGATGGTGCTTCTGCGCCCCCCGCGCCCACGCCTTGCCCCGCCCCGGCCAGCGACTCCGCCCCGGCTGCGCCGGAGCCGGTTCACCAGGTGGCTGCGAACCTGGCCAGGCCCGGCCTCGGAGTCTGGCCCCCGCCCCCAGCCCCTAATTGGCTCATTTGCCGCTGTGTAAACAAGGGCGCAGCCCCTCCCCCTGTTTAGAGACTGGCCTTTAAGAAAACGAGTCCTCCCTTCTGCCGGCGGCACTCGTTATCTGAATCTTAATGAGGTCATTAGCATCCCTTGCCTCTGACGGGGAGGCACCGGGTCCACACACACCTCTTTTGGAGTTGCTTGCAACCCCTGAACCCCTTCTGTGCAGGGCCTCGGGCCCAAGGGTGTGGGTACCAGTGCCAGCGACCCAGCCCCAGGCTGCAGGCAGAGGCAGGGTTGTGGGGAGCGCCAGTTCAGGTGCAGACATCCGAGGGGAGGAGCCCTTTGGGCAGATAAGGTTTGGTGCTGGCATAAAGCAGGACTCTAGGACTGGACCGAGGTGCCCAGCTGGCAGCAGAGGCGACCTTCTGTCCTGAGCTCTTGATTCCTCCGGGCTGTGCTTCACCGAAGGGGGAGTGTCACCACAGGTTGGGGTATAGCGAGAGAGGAGATGACCCTGAGGCTAAAAGCGCTGCCCTCTGTTCCCTCCCCGCAGGGAACGGCAGGAACAGCTGATGGGATATCGGAAGAGAGGGCCGAAGCCCAAACCGCTGGTGGTGCAGGTGAATACACTCGCTGGCCCTGGCAAGTCTTTCCCTTGACAGTGCCACCTGAACTCCCACCAGGCCCAGAAGGCGGGGGTGGGGGGTTCCTCCAGAACACACCCAATTCCACTTCCTTTCATCGACCTCCCATGCCCTGCCCCGCCCCCTCCCCATAACGCAGCTGGCGACCTGGTGAGGGCTGGGACACTCCTGATGCTCGAGACTTGCTCTGGGGCTGGCCTTACCCCTCTCACTTCCCCCTGCATCCCACCCCGTTCCCCCAGGTACCTACCTTTGCCCGTCGTTCCAATGTGCTGACCGGACTCCAGGACTCCTCGGCTGACAACCGTGCCAAGCTGGAGCTGGGTGGTCAGGGCAAGGGCCAAGGGCACCAGTATGAGCTCAACAGCAAGAAGCACCACCAGTACCAGCCGCACAGCAAGGAGCGGGCGGGCAAGCCCCCACCGCCCGGCAAGAGCGGCAAATACTACTACCAGCTCAACAGCAAAAAGCACCACCCCTACCAGCCAGACCCCAAAATGTATGACCTGCAGTACCAGGGCGGCCACAAGGAGGCACCCAGCCCCACCTGCCCGGACCTAGGCGCCAAAAGCCACCCACCCGATAAGTGGGCCCACGGCGGGGGGGCCAAGGGCTACCTGGGAGCTGTGAAGCCCCTGGCCGGTGCGGCCGGGGCTCCAGGCAAGGGTTCCGAGAAGGGTCCCCCCAACGGGATGACGCCCGCCCCCAAGGAGGCGGTGACGGGCAACGGGATTGGGGGCAAAATGAAGATCGTCAAAAACAAGAACAAGAACGGGCGCATCGTGATCGTGATGAGCAAGTACATGGAGAACGGCATGCAGGCGGTGAAGATCAAGTCCGGTGAGGCAGCCGAGGGCGAGGCGCGCTCCCCCAGCCACAAGAAACGAGCTGCTGAGGAGCGTCACCCCCCGGCCGACAGGACTTTCAAAAAGGCTGCAGGAGCTGAGGAAAAGAAAGCAGAAGCGCCCTCAAAGAGGAGGGAGGAGGAGGTGCCCCGAGCCGTTGACCCGCAGCCCCAGGAGGCCGGCTCCCGAAAGCTCTCCCCTACCAAGGATGCTTTCAGCGAGCAGCCCCTGCAGCTCACCACCAAGCCTGACCTGCTGGCCTGGGACCCCACCCGCAGCACCCACCTGCCCTCTCACCATCACCACCACCACCACCACCATCACCACCACCACGCTGTCGACCTTAATCTCTCCCACGCGCGCAAGCGCTGCCTCTCGGAGACCAACAGCGAGCGAGAGCCCTGCAAGAAGCGCCTGACGGCGCGCAGCATCAGTACCCCCACCTGCCTGGGGGGCAGCCCGGCTGCCGAGCGCCCCGCTGACGTGCCCCCCTCTGCCGCCCTCCCGCAGCCGGAGGTCATCCTGCTGGACTCGGACCTGGATGAGCCCATAGACTTGCGCTGCGTCAAGACGCGCGGCGAGGCCGGGGAGCCGCCCAGCGCCCTCCATGTGAAGCCCGAGGCGCCTGCGACCACGGGAGTGGCAGCTGCGCCGGCGACAGCGGCCGAGAAGCCTCCGGCCGAGGCCCAGGACGAGCCCGAGGAGCCTCTGAGCGAGTTCAAGCCCTTCTTTGGGAATATAATTATCACCGACGTCACCGCGAACTGCCTCACCGTCACGTTCAAGGAGTACGTGACAGTGTAGCCGGAGGGCGTCGGAAGGGGAAGCACTGTCCCTGGGAGCTTAGCACCTGGGGCCTGGGGGTGGACTCCTCCCTCTCCAACTGCGGGAGATCCGGCCGGCCCCAGCACGAAATGCCCAAAGCCGCAGCAACCGCGTCCTTCTGCGTCCCGCTGTAGGGTCCTGGCCGGGGCGCCCGGCCCGCACTGGCGCCTTCCACGCTGTGCCTGCGGGTCTCGCCCCCCACCTGCCCCATCCCCTCTCCCGTGGACCTCCGGGACTGACAGGGCAGCCACACTCGGTGGTCTCAGAGTTATAGTATTATATTTTAACCGTGCTAACTTGTCAAGTGCAGACTTTACTCCCGTTTGTACGTGGTGTTATTATTGAAATGTATTGTTTGAGCTCAAAAGGCCCACCACCCCCTTCGGGCTGATATATATATATTTATTTGTAGGTATTTATATATTGAAATATAAAAACCTAGATTTATGGAGTTTCCTCTAGATCATGTTATATTCTATATCAGACAAACTATTTTCTGTTGACCTTTCTACCCATTCATTCAGTATTTCAGTTGATTTCATTTCCTCCCCTTCCAGGAACTGTAATACCAGTAACCTTGGTATATATTTTTTGATACTGTACACATGGATGTGTTGTTTCTATGTGCAAAAAAAAAAAGTTTGTTAAAAGGCTAAACGAGCTCTCTAGAAACTGCTGCTACTAGAAATGTCTAAACTATAAGCTTCCAATTATTACCTGCTTGAATGTAAATATTAAATGGAGATGTTGAAGGTGCACTTTCGCTGTTGGAGATTAGCGCAGAGGGAACTTCGGAGGCTCCGGAGGCTCGGAGGCGACTGGACCCCTCTCCCCACCCCACTTCCGCCTTAGATGGGGGTGGAGGTGAGGGGAGAACAGATCATGCCTTGAGCTAAACCTTTGCAAAAGCACAGGGGACTGGTTTCGCGGGCAGAGGCGCCCGCACCCGGAGAGTGACCCCGCTCCCCGGAAGTCGAGAGGCTCTCCAAAGGAGAGGGGAATTCCTGCGGGGGGGTGTGTGCAGGCGTCGCTCCCGCCCCCAGGGCTTTCAGGCCTTCGGTGCCCACCGCAGTGGCAAGCCCGGGACCTGTGGGGGGAGGGGTGCCCGGGGGAGCGAGCGGCGCGGAGACGTGGGTGGGGCTAGCCCCCTGGGCCAAGCCCGCCCCGCACCTGCTGGTCTTCGCCCCCCAACCCCCCGGGGCGCAACACACCTAGGCGCTGGCCCTGGTGGGGCAGAGGTATTCCTTCCTAATAACCCCTGCCCGGTAGGGCAGGTTCAGCAGGGAGGGGACCCTCCCACCCTCTCCAGCGTCCCTTGTTGGCATCGCTGGCCCCGCCCCACCGAGGAAGCTGCCGAGGCTCTTTCTCTGCCAGGCTCTCTCCCCGGAAACCACCAGGCCAGAGGCTCCGACTGGAGGCGCCGCGAGCGCGGCCCGGGCAGGGGGCGGGGGTAGGGGGTGGCTTCCTGCGTGGTGGATGGGGAGTGGGAGGGGGAACAGGCCTGGCGAGCAAGGCCTGCCTGCCCCCACTTCCTTAGTGAGCCGGAAAATGTGGGACCCCCATCTCACCCATCCTGCTTTGGGTGGCAAAGCTGGGCCCCTTGGTTTCGCCGGGCAGGAAGGAGTTAAGGGCCCCGAAGGGGCGAAGGGAGTGGGCCGAACTCCGAGGTGCTGCTCCCCAGGGCCGGGAAGCCGCCACCGGGGTGTGCAGTGGCCGTGGCCAGCTTTCTGCAGACGCAGCGATCTTCCTCCTGGCCGGGGTGGCCGAGCACGGCCAGGGGCCACGGGACGGAGGGCCTGGTAGGCGCGGGGCTGCTCCCGGCTGCCAAGCCTCTTGCCTGCCCGTCCGGGCCTGAGGGACCGAGCTTGTGCAGGGCGTCGGAACTCAAGAGGTCAACGCGGTTCATAATGGGGGGAAGGTCGGGGGGAGAAGTGGCGAGGGAGCGCAGTGTTGAGAAGGCCAGGCGAAGAGATAGAGGGCCAGGAGGGCGGGAGGCCTGAAAGCGGACAGTGTGGCCAGTGTTGGCTGCAGGCCACCAGCGGCTGGAGGTGGGGGAGGGGAGCCCAGCGGGGGGGAGGGGAGGGAGGAGAGGGAAGGTCTAAAAAAAACCGTTGGGAGTTTCTAGCCCTGGCTTTTGTGAATTGTCCCTCCCACTACCCCCATCACCCCAGCCCCCTTTAGAGTGAGTTAAACACTCCCCCTCCCCCCCCTCAATGTAATGAATGCCCTTTGCCACCCTGGGAGTGGAGGGAGGGGTGATCTTGACTGCTCCTGGCAAACTGCCTGCTCAGCACTAGAATTGGGCCTGTCCTTCACTGGCTGGTGCACAAAGGCACATGCCAGGCGTGGATTTTGTCTCCCTGCTTTTCTGGTGGAGGAGAACTAAAAACTCAGGGGTGGGAAGGGGAGCTCTCAGGTCTGCACAGCTGGTGACTTGGGACTGAGACTTAGCCCCTGGAGTGCCCCTTTTGCCCAGTGGGTGGCCTCTGCCAGGCTGAGCCTGGGGCTCTGTTGGTGGGCAGGAAAGAAAACTGGTCTGCTACCACTTGCAGAAAGGTATGGACTTCAGGTGACTTGAGGCCTTGAAAACTGGGCCTGGTGGTGGGCCTCCTGGAGTGGGTCTTCAAGGAGGATGGTCCAAGGAAGAGCCTGGAACTTGAGGTCAGGTCGGCAGTGGGGCAGAGGCTGGTGGGTAGGTCGGGAGGAGCTGCAAAGACGCCCACCTGGCATCAGACTCAAAAGTGTCCAAGGCCCCTTCTGGCCCAGGAGGAACAGAACTCTTGTTAGCTGGGCTCCTCGGACATGCCAGGGGCCCCCTGAGCTTCTCGTTCCATTCAGACCCCACAGGGGTTGAGGTTCCCTGTGGGATGAGAACCTGAGGTTCTGATGGCAGAACAGCCTGTCCAGGTCATGAGACCACTGCCCAGCTCTGTGCTGATTCTAGAATTAACTAGGTGGTCTGCTATCATCCTGCAGAGAGGTACCCCACAACCACTTGTCCCACACCAACCTCTCAGACGCAGATGTGTCCAAGGCTCAGGAACAGTCAAAGGAGGCCAAGGGCCCTGACATTGGGACAGAGGAGGAGAGTCCAGCAGCTCCAGGTCTTGCGGGTGCAGACTGCTTCTTCCTAACATGGGATCAAGGTGTCTGTCGAAGCCCCACACTTCACAGGCAAAGGGTCTAAAACCCTCTCTCTGAGCCCAAGTTTAGGGGAGAGAAAGAAAGCGGGAAGCTGGGATCTTAACCCTGCATACTAGGAGACCCAGACTTCTCTGATTTTTCTCCAAATGAACCTTTCTAATGAGGCTAAGCCATGAGTATAGAGGCTGGGGCCGATTCATCTCGAAGAGAGGCACTTGTGTATCCATTTATCCTTCAGAAGCTTGTCCCTCCTGCACCAGCCAGGTCCCAGACTCCAGCTTTGGTCTCCCTGTACCTCCTCCCCCAATTCGTTTTCACAAGAGCCAAGTTCAGCCCTACAGTGTTTGCGCCATCCTTGGCTCCCACCAGGGTGCTTTGGAGCTAGGGTTGCCAGATTGAACACATAAAAATCAAGGATGCCCAGTTAAATTTAAATTTCAGATGGACAATGCACAATTTTTCAGTATGTCTCATGAAATACTTGAGATACACTAATCCTAAAAAATAAAATAAAATTCATTCTTTGTATGAATTCAAATTTAACAGGGCATCCTGGATTTTATCTGGAGACTCTATTTTGATCCTGAATAGTCCACTTGGGCAGCCTCTGCCCTCAGGGAAGTTTCAGTCCCATAGGAGAGAGAAGGTGCAGAGAACTGAGCCCCATGGGTCCTGTGAGGGCAGTGACTGTAGTGATATTGAGTATGGTGGCATGGCACGGAATGGCTGCTGGATGCCAGGGGGCCTTCGCTTGTGATTTAAGGTGGGGGTGGTGTGACATGTGACAAGACCTCGACAAAGGGGTGATGAAAGACCAGAATTAGTCCCCCCATCTGTTGGCCCACCTTGGGCTCCTGAGTTGGGGCTCCTGAGTTGAGGCTCCTCCCCAATCCTGCCCTCCCCACCACCAGAGCAAAGTCTAGAACATACAAGGAAGGCAGAAGAGCTCCGGCTGCAGTGCCCACTACCCTCACCCGAAACCCTTCTCTTCCTGAACCTCAGTTTCCTTAGCACCTTCAAAGACATGCCCTGACAGTGAAGGTGAACTGGGTCGGGAAAGAGCCTTGAGTGCTTCTGGAAAACCCCCTAAGTAAACACATGAGTTATTTTTTTTACCAGGGAACATTAAACATCCCACGTCAGATCCAAATGCCTTCTAACAACTCTGGCCCAGAGGCTCAGCTCAACCGAGGGACAGACATCCAGTGATGTTTACCTCTGAACTGACTGCTGGGTCTCCCTCCCCAACCCCTCCGTCTCCATAACCCAGCGGGCCCCACCCTGCCTTCGGTCCTCACTATCCATTTGGTGGATTACCCAGTTGATCTGGGACCTCAGCCTCAGCCTCTTCAGCTTGATCCTGGGACAGGATGACACTGGGACAGGAGAGAGCTAGGAGCTAAGCTTGCACTTGGACAGAACCAAATGCTCGTGCTTTTTTAACTGAGTTTCTCCCGTGGTTCCACGTTATGTTTGCTGCTCATCTGAGAAGGTGAAGACTGAAGAGGAAATAATACTGAAGGTGGATATTCTGGGATGCAAGTGTCCATTTCCTGCAGCCGTAGTTTAGAACCCCACCCCACCCCCACCCCTGCACCCTCTTCCTCTCCCCCTTGTAGTTACTGCTAACAGCTAACATGGGTTGAGTGCCCACTACCTGTGGGGCACATCAGGGCGTCATCTCATTTAATTCTCTCTGTCTCCATGCAGTAGGTCCTGTTCCTGTCCCTATCTCACAAATGATAAAATGAAGGCTTAGAGTAACCCATCCAAGGTCAAACATCAGTAAACAGGGGAAAAGACAGGGGTTCTGAGCTAGCCTTGTCTGTCTCCAGGGGCCATGCTCCCAGCTTCCAGGATTCTGCATGTCCTTCAAAGGCCAGCTCAGGTTCCATCCCCTCCCTGAGGTTGTTCTAGATTATTCCAGCCTTTACCAGGGCCAGCTATGCCTGAACTCCTGAAGTATTTCCTGCCCTCGCCCCCCAAAACTTGAGTGCCTGGAAGGCAGGGGGTGTGTCTTGTGTATTTCATGCGCTCTCATAGCTTGCGCACAGTTTCCAGATAAACAGCTTGGAAGCAGAGGTCTTGATGTGTATGTGTACAGAATCGTGTGTGTGTGTGTGTGTAGGGGATGGGGGCTTTTGGACAATGATGCTGATTTCTGCACTAAAAGCCATTGACAGGATTCACAAGAAAGCTCCCCCACGCTACCCCCGAGCTGCCCCCAGGGGCTCAATTCCCATGGCCACGGAAGCTGCACCGCAGAAGCCCGCACTCAGGCTGCTGCTTTTTGCCCTGCCACCAGTGGATGTCAGACACTCGGGCACTCAGCTGCTCTGGGTTCCTTCTGCCCCTTCACCCGTCACCTGATCCATCTATGTGAGTTTCAGGAGACTCTAGGTAATTACGTGGTAATTGAATTTAGGGAAACAGACCCTAAGGATAATCCCAGAGTCAGTTCCAGGAAGACTCATGGTTTAATTTCCGTGTTTAGCTACTGGTACATGTTATGAGGTTCCTGACAGCACAGCAACCTCCTCATCCTTATGTATCAGTTTTAACGTGAAGTTCGGAACAGTAGAGACATGGGTCTGTGACTCCAAAACATACACACACACACACACACACACACACACACACACACACACACACACTCTATTAAGGACAAGCAGAAGACAAAGCACACACCCCTCTTTTATATCTGTATGTGGTCTCTGCGTAATCTGTGTGGATCCTTACCTGACACATAGTAAGAATTCACCAAATGTTGCCTGTAATTGTTATTTTGCTTAACCAATTATCTGCAAGTTCTCAAATCTAGGCAGGGGCAGAGAGCTGGTGTTGCCAAAGGATGTCCATGGCACACGTGCTTTCAAGCGAGTGTGCGTGTGCACGTGCATTTAGGGCTGGAGGAGGGTGGCGGCAGCGCATCCCGTACTGGCAGGAGTGCCTTCCACTTGCTGCTCGAGTGAAGATCCTTTCAAACACACCCTAGAATTTAATATTGCCAACAACTGGCCCTGAGTCCTTTCAACCTGCGCCAGGTGTAATGTACACCTCCCTGCGTTTCCTCCCTTTCCTGTTTCATCCGAGGAATTCTTCACTAATTCCATGGTGTCTGGTTTCTCATTGTTTCTCTCTGCTTTCTACAGCCCCTTGGGGTGGGCTTAGGAAAGGTGTGCTTCATGCTTTCAGCCCTTCAAAATGACACGGGCTCTTCCCCCACGCCCGCCACCATCCTCCAGAACCTCTTACAAGGAGCTTCGCTGGCTGTCAGGGCAATATAAGCCATCACACCTTGGGGAGATGAGCAAATGCTGATCACAAAATCAAAGAATGGTCTTGGATGGTCACTTCTGTAAAGCTGCATCCAAACTGAGCAAAGGGTCTGTCATGCTCAGCCCCTTTGTCCTGTAACGCTGAGGTTATAGTAATGTTACAGCATAATGGCATGTCTTCCATTCTTTGTTGAAGTCGTGCTGTTGGGGGTGGAGGACAAGGAGGAATACAGCCCTGCTGGAGGAGGCCTGGGCTATTCCAGATGCAAGCAGGGGACCATCTATTTCCCTCTGACTCTCTAAAGGAGGTGGGATTACAAAATCATGTGAAAGTCGGGGGGGGTGGGGAGAGAAGAGCCTGGCAAGCAGAACCTCTCCTATGAGCAACGGAAGTGAGCATCCTTATGGCCATTTCCTGCTTTGTTTTTCCTGCTCCCCGACTCTCCCACCAGGGCTGAGCTGGGAGAGGAAGCACGGGGCAGGGCGATGGAGGCTGAGGACTGGCCCGGCTCCTCTCAGCCTTCAATGCGTCTTCCCACCGTCTCCTCTCCTGGCATTGAAAATTATTTATGTTGCAAATTGCTTTTGACTCACATGACTTACTCCTCTCGCCTGCCAACAGGTCTGGGGATGGGAGAGTTATTGAGCCGGCAGCTCAGACATCCAGGGGTAATGGCAGAAGGAGCACTGAGGTGTAAGTCATGAGCCTTGGGATTTGGTCCCAGCTCTGCCACTGCCCTGCCATTACCTCCCCTTCCCGGGCCTCTGGTTTCTCATCTGCAAAATGAGAGAGTTGGGTGGCCTCTGAGCGCCGAGGGTCCTGGTGGCTCTGATGTCCCCTGGGCCTGTGACCCCCAAAGAGGCACAGACGAGGTTGGCGCCAGCCTCTTCGCTGCTCCCTGACCTGAGCCTGGCAATGCTGCGGCTGCCGAGGGCTGGAGGGTGGAGAAGGCACTGCCCGGCTCTGATCCGACAGGAAGAACTAGACGGGGCGGCAGGGCAGCCAGTCATGCTTCCTCCCTTCGTCTTTTGCTTCATGCTGATCCTTAGTGAAGCCGAGTTCCACAGACTAGGATGAAAACCAATGTCTGAGGGGGAGACGCCAGGGCAGAAAGTCCCTGGGGCTGGTCCAGGAGAGAAACACATGGCAACACCTGGAGTAACCTTCCTGGCGGTGAACGGGGCCAGAGCAGGGTCAGCTCCACGGCGGGTGGACGGGGACACCTGGCCTCCAGAGAGGAACAGATTGGCCCATTGGTGATGGGGCCGTGGGCTCCTGGAAGCTCAGAGCAGAGAGGGGCCTGGCAGTCCCTGCTCCAAGACCCTCACTCTGCAGACGGAGAAGCTGGGCCCCTCAAAGACCAAAGCCGACACCAAGGTGAGTTATTGATTGTCCTCTACCCCCGTGTGGGTCTGTGCGTCCCAGCAAGGAGCAGTGCTCACCGATTCACCCACCGTAAAGCTGGATTTATCAGCAGGAATGATGATAACACAATTCAAAATTCGGCGCCGCAGCTGTGAGGGACAGGCCGCAGGCTGCTGTTGAGTGCCATGGTCTGGCTTCTATTCTCCAGCTGTGGTTTGGGGCCTAACCCAGAGAGAAGAGGGGAGCGTCTGGGCTTCTTCCAACCCAGTGACCACCAAGTGGGGATGAAGTCTGTTGTGGTGGCAAGCTCTCTGAGGTGGCAAGAAACCTGCTAACCTCAGAACTTTGAGTTGGCTCTGCTTTGGCAGAAAGATGGTATTTGCTCAGCCCTGGCCAAACCACAGTGAGCCTCAGCTCTGGGTCTAGAGGGCAGTTTGGGGTCTGTGCACTGTCTCATGGGAGAGGACCTATGGGTGGGCAGAAGGGAGCTGGACAGTGAGGAGAGAGACTTTCCAGCAGGATCTCTCTTCCTCTGGAGCCTTCCCTTTCTCCTGGGCCCAGAGATGAGTTCCAGGACAATGAGGTGCCACCTGGGTAGAATATGATGCCTCAACAGTCTAACTTCTCGTTCGTTCCTAAAAGGAAAGCAACCAGCCTTCAGCTGTGGGTCAGCCTGGTGGCAGGCCTAAGGGGTCCTGCATATGTTTCAGTTCTCTGGGGAGAGAATGGTGACATGGGACCAAAATTAAGGGAGGAGGCAGCAGCAGGGAGAAAAGAAACCAGAGAGGACCAGAGATAAAAGAGAGAGACAGGCGCAGACAAAAGGACCAGGACAAAGAAATGAAGAATGATCATAACAGAAAGAGGGAGCGAGACAGAGAGCAGAGGAGGAGAGAAAGCCCCCAGATAAGGAGAGAGAGAGAGAGAGACAAGAGCTAAAATAAGACTGGGAGAAACTGGTTCAAAAACACTGGGTTGGACAAAACGGGGACAAACTGACTTGTGCCTCCTGACATGAAGCACCGAGAAGAACGCAGCGTCACTCCGGGGCATTCCTGCCACAAATGCAGCGCCTGAATCCAACCACGCAGAAGTACCAGACACACGCTCTTTGAGACGCCAAGGCTGAGGAACCCAGAGAAAACGGAGGCCCTGTCCCCGCTTAAAGGAGACCAAAAAGACATGACACCGAATGCAATTCACAATCCTGGTTTGGCTTTTGGAAAACTAAAAACAAAACAGAAAACAAAAAGCAAAAAACCTGGCTCTAAGGAGCATCAGTGAGAAAAATCAACAAAATTTTTATACAGACTGTGGGTTAGACAACAGTATTGGGTCCAAGGTAAACGTCCTGATTTTGATAATCATACAGTAGTTACGTATGAGAATGTCCTTGCTCTAAGGAAAAACACATTATTCTAAAGTATTTAGGCATAAAAGGGCACGAGGCCTCCAGCTTACTTTCAAATAGCTCAGAAAAAATATGGGGGAAAATATATATGTGTGTATAGAGAGAGAGAGAGAGAAAGAGGGAGAATAATAAGACAAATGGGGCAAACTGTAAATAATTGGTGAATCTGGAGAAAGAATAAACGGAGGTTCCTTTACTATTCTTGCAATTTTTCTGTAAGTTGGCCAAAAATGCTGGGTTGAGACTTAAAAAGAGGTCCTTGGAGCCTCCCTGTCAGGGCTGGGGACAGGTGCTGCCTGGCACCGGCCTCGAGGTGGGGCGAGGCTGGGACCCGGCTCTCCAGCAGCTGAGAACACCCGGGCAGCTGGACCGCCCCTCACCGCTGACCTCAAGGGCTCTTTTCCAACTCTCCACCCCGTGACCTCGACACAAATGAGTAGGGGTCCAGGAGGGTGGGCCCACAGTCACCAAGCCCCACACCCAGCTCAGCCCGGGGCCGCTGACACCGCACAGCAGAGCCCAGCCTCACTGTGGCCTCAGGAGGAAGCAGGATGTGGCAGAAAGAGGGAGGATTAGGCAGAGGGCAGGCCCGCTGTGCCAGCCGCTCGGCACTCACCAGTTCTGTGCCCTGGGGCCGGCGGCTCTGTCCCCCAGAGCGCCCCAAGGCTGGCTCATTCTTACAGTTTAGGTCTCTTAAATGCCACCTCTGGAGAGAAGCCTTCCCTGACCAATGACTCCGTTTATTACCCTGTTTTTCTTTTTGAGAACTGGAGTCCTTAGCTGAAATTTTGATTTGTTTGCTTGTCTGCTTCCCAGCTTCCCCCACAGAGTGAAAGCGCAGTGACAGCAAATCAGCGTCGTACTCATAGCTCCATTCTCAGGTCCTCGAACGCGGCCGGTGCACCAGAGCTAGTTGTCCAAGGAAGAGAGAAAGGAAGGGGGTGGGGGGAGGCGGTGAGGGAAGTCCCTGCACCTCTCTGAGCCTCAGTTGCCTCACTGGTGAAACTGGAGGTGACGGTTCCTGGTAAGGTTTGCTTGGATATAGGCTTAAGGATGCCCCAGGGTGGTGGTAGCCCAGAAGGCGCAAGGATAATTTTCTATTGTTACGATGACTGTCTCAGGCCTAATCACAGCCCACACATTCCTGCTTGGTCATTTGGTAATTAATCCAGCCACCTGGTCATTTTTCTTACGTCTGGGGGAGGGTAAATTGGAAGGGGTGAGTTATTTTGTCGTCATTTGGTTTTTTTGTTTTTGGGTTTCTGGGTGTGTGTGTGACTGGGTTTCATTCTGCGCTCTGAGCTGGGCGCAGTGCTGGAGCTCAGGTCTCCTGGCCTCTGCGCTCAGACCTCGCAAGCCGGGAGCTCGGCGAAAAGAGGTGGGCTGACGCGCAAGGCTGGGTCCAGTTCCCAGAGACTATGTGGGCCCCAGAAACACTCATTCACGTTTTTCATGAAGAGATTTTCAAAGTAAAGCACTCCTAGACCCCAGATTGCCCTCTTCGTTTTGACCTGGGGATTCCCATCTTGACTGCAGAACCTTCTAGAAAAGAATCAAGCCTGTCAGTTCTCTGACTTGCCTCCCAGTAATGGGAGAGAGTCACGGCCAAATGAAAACAGGCAATAGACGTTGCCTGCCTAGCTAAGTTATGAGTGAAAAAGTGAGTGAGTGAATGAAGGAAAACCTCGAGAGTTTAGGCTAGTTTAGCTCATGATTTGGTTTCTTCCCTGGCACATATGGGACTCTGGAAACACTGGGAAGACCCCAAACTAAGCCTGACCTTTGTCCCCCCAGAAAGCTGGCATTACACAGAACACAGCACACCAAGAAGCTTGCAGAGGTCACTGCAGCATTCCAAGTGGAGCTGGTCCCTTCCTCAATCTAATTAGGGCCCAATGAGAGAACCCTATTGAAACGCAAGCCCCAGTGAGACAGGAAGTAGCTCAGAGAGAGAGGAGAACCACTTCAGAACCACCTCCACTGAAATTTGTTTACTGCCGTCTAGCTTCCCTTGCGACACTGTTGAAAGATCTAGATACACACTGTGCATCACAGGGAATGTCCCACACAGGCCAACTTAGCCGATCAAATCTTGGCAAGTCAGCACGTAGGGACCATATTGACATTTAAACATTAGAGGCGATCTCCTGGTCTGCTCCAACCGCCTCCCCAGCTGGCTGGAGAAATGAAATGTGCCTCCAAGTCTGGACCAGCTGGGTCTCTTGCAGGCAAGCCATCTCTTTGTGTCGTCCGTGCCTTGTGCGAAGGGTGTGGGAATTGCCACGCTGAGTGGATTGCTGACAAAGGAAGAGACCAACTTGCGACCTGGAGTCCCAAGTTCCCATCCTCAGGGTAAGAGTGGGCACATGGTCAGATCTATAAATAATGCTTTCAGGAGGGGCCCGTCCTGAAGCACCTCGCAGACTTGGCAGGCGTGGGTTGCTCACTCCTCTCTGCCCCAAACACAGAGCTGACCAGCTCCCTCCCTGGACCTTCGGAAGCCCACGATGCAAGAGACCCTCTTGCCTTTCTCCACCCAGCACTGAGCTGGGAATGCAGAACCCTCTTCAGCCACGAGGCGATTCTCATCTCTCTACTAGCCCTGCAACCATGCAGCTGCCCAGAAATTAACTCGGATGAGGAAGACGCCTCCTCCTGCTTTCCAGTCCCCAGTTATGGTGAGGAGCCTCCACCGGCTGGCCAAGAACGTGTCCGGAATTCCAGGCCGCGGCCACGTGCTCCGTCACGCCCTGCAGGGATCCCTGTGTTTCTGCCACTTCTGCCTGGCCTCCCTCACCTGCTGAACCTTTCATCTCTCACTAGTAGGGACGGTGCCTTTGTCACCATCATTCCCCCAGCCCAGTGTCTGGAAGGCCTGGATAAATATTTACTGAATGAATGAGCTATGTTTACCAGGTTACAAGTCACTGCTGCTCCTTTTCTCCCCAAGTCCCCCAGTCCAGCCTCAGGAAAGAGTAAAAATTCAGGGGATCATGCTCACCCCTTTCTGTTCCAGGCAGAGACTGTCTCAAGGACTGTCCCCAGCTCCCCACCCAGGTCAGCATGATTTCCCACCTGCTCATAGGGTTGGGAGGTGGGGGAAGCACCTCTCTTTCTCTTTGCAAGTCTAAACAATAGTCTGTAGTGGCTGGATTCAGTCTTTGTCCTTTAGTCTTCTCTCACTTACGAAAGAGATGGCTTTTGTCATAGCCTGTGAAGTATTTTGTTTTCTCTCTCCCTCTCTGATAACTTTCATCATCAGGTTAAATTTAGGAGAGATGCCAAAAGTGACACCAGCTCCTGGATAAACACTACTGCCTGGTGCCCTCATGACCTAATAATGACAGTAACTCACAATTATAGATTCCTCACTGAGCCAGGCTCCACGGAAGAGCCCTTACATGCATTCTCTCTTTTAATCCTTGCAATAACCTGATGCAATACAGACTACTATTACCCCCATGAGGAAATGGATGCTTTGAGAGGTCAAGTACCTGGCCTGGGGTCACAGAGCTAGTGACTGGTGGAGCCAGGGCTTGGATCCAGGGAGTCTGGGCTCCTCACCCAGAGAGTCACGGTTCCACACTGCTGCCATCGGCAATCTCTGCACACCAAGTGTGTCTGGCCAGGATGCCCTCCTGCAGGAGCGGCAGCACAGCCACAGCCACCCACACAGCGGAGGCCCCAGCTGTAAACTGGGATGAACTCCACAAAGGGAACCACTCCTGGGACCACAGAGCTGTCACAAGGATGGAGCAGGGAGGAGCCTCTGAGAGACTCCAGGAACCACCCCTTCATTTTACAGGCAAATACAATGAGGTCTTTAGCTGGTGAAGCATCCAAGACCACAAACCTTTCTGCCTGTGGCCCCTGACTTGGGGTCCACTCTCCATGCAGACTGGATAAGAGAAGTCGGCTTGATATGAAATGCAGCCTGCTCAAGTTCTGGTTCAGACCCAAACAGCTGGGCTTGTTCCACAGCTGGCTCAGCCCTCCGGAGTCCCCTCAAGTTGATCATGGCTTTAGAGTAGCCTCCAAAAGAAGTGGCTGCCGGTTACCACATCTGCTCTACAGACCTGGCAATAAACCTCCCACTCCTCGCGCCTAAGTTTCTTTGTAGCCTCCTCTCTCCCGCAATTGAGAGCTGATGTAGGACTTTTATTCACCGTCTTTACTCCAGAGCCATTCTATTTCCATGGCTGCTCCATTAATGCTTAAATTTTGGTCACATCCTCATGAGCTGATCTGACAATCCTAAATATCCTGAACCAGAAGCCCGAGTTGTTCAGGTAACTTGCATCCTGGCCTTTTCTGCAGCCCACAACCCCAGACGAACCTGTTATATGCTCTCAACAGAAGCAAACACTTCTTCAGGGACACTTACCAAGGTTGTAAACTACATCAGGTGTGTGGCTTTTCTGTTGCTGTCTCTTCCCACACCAGGCTTTAAACCCTCTGAGGTCAGAAGCCAGGTCCGTTTTATTTGTAAAAAATAACCCTAACTCAGAGCACTGGGCTTGACTAGCATGGAGAATGTGCCCAGGAAATCCTTGTTGGGTGAATAGGTAGGATGGGTGGATGGATATTGAGAGTGAGTCTCTCATTTTACCTGGGGATTTCCCCCAAGAAGGAGAGGAAGTGGGGGGCAGGGAGGATGGTCCATTCTTGGAGACACTGGTTTTCTACTGCCACTACCTGCACGCTAGTGACACAAGGGACTTTGTTGGCATCTTCTTCATGCCTTTGGTGCAGGGCCTAGGGCAGTGCTGGGAACAGAGGTGCATCTGAGGAAGCTTCTCCATAATCACGATGGCAAAGAGGACCATAAGGACATCAACACTTATTTGGAAACTAAAGGTGTTCTGCTATTTTTCTAATTGGGGCACCTACTAAATGCCAGGCACTTCCCATGTTATTTCACAGAGTCCATGGCCCTGTTGTACAGACAAGGAACCGTGAAGCCTGGAGAAATTCAGCTCCAGCAGAACTGGGCCCAGTCGTGGGTCATGCCTCTGTTTTGTCTGTTCCCAGGGATCCTGGAGATGGAGGCCTTGGAGGTCATTCAGGTCATCCTCAAACCTCAGCAGGAATTCTCTCTATGATTTCCCCACCACAGTAGACCTAGGAGTCTCAGGTATCCCACCCTGCTCTCTCTACGGGGTGCTCATTGTTGACTGCTCCTCCTTTACCACTTTTAAATCCAGCTTCTCTGCAGCTTCCTCTTGTTTCATCTGGGTTTGCCCTCAGGGGCAGAGCTCCAAGTGCTAGGAGCTCTGGGGGTTCCCTAGCCAGCTGGGCTGACCTCCAACCCCACTCTGCCATGGTCTGTTGAACCTGACTGGTACCGTTCTCTTGGCTTCTCCACAACACCCAACCCCAACACTTTTGGAGAGGAGACAGCCTCTACCTAGCATGGGGTGAAACAGTAACTAGTACCTTTTCCTTGTTCTTCTCCACCCCCGCCCCGCCCCCACTCCGCTCCTTTTTCAACCCGGCCTAGAAGGAAGGAATAAGCCAGCTATTACATGGGTTGTGGGGAGGGGCGAGGTGTTCCAAGGGCAGACAGCTCTGTTCTGCTCCCTCCCCAGGTTAACTGTGGTGGGGGAGGGGAAGCATCAGGGAACAGGGAGGGGTGGGCTGATCCGGGAGCACACCCAAGCACATCACCGACTCTGCCTGTGGGTGCTCACTGTCCTCCCCTTCCTCCCCCAAAAGCGAGACGGGGACAGGGAGGGGGCGGGGCTCGGGGAGGGCGCGCACCGGCCGCACCTCGGCCCTGCTCACTCGGCAAAGCTGGCTCCGCCGGCCCCCCAGCCCGGCACCGGGAGCCGCGGGGGCCGCTCCACAAAGCTGGGGAGCGGCGCCCCTCCACTTGGCGTGCCTGCTTGTCCTCCCGCGGCCCCCTGGCCTGGCGGTCGATGCCGGCGGCCGGCCATTTTCCCTCCTCGCCCCCGCGGCCGCCGCAGCGCAGCTCCGCACCCGCCGAGACCACAGGCCCGCCGCCACGCACCACCCGGCCCCGGGCTGGTGGTCAGCGGGCGCGCGGGGCAGGGACAGCTCGGCTTTGCCCACTAGGAGGTTCTTTTCGCCAGAAGCCGCGGGCTGGACGTGGGGGCACAGTGGCTTTCTTGGGGCAACCTGGTGAACTGCTCGCAAGCCTTTGAAACACGTGAGCAGGAAGGGCTTCGGGGCCACACATCCACCCTCCCATCTCGGCGGGTCTGTTCTGGCCTCTCCCGCCCGCGGTCTTCTCGAGGTCGGTCCAGCCTCGGTCCCATCGGGCAACGCTCTGGGGACCCCACGCCACAGCCACTTTCTGAAGGCTTGACACTCCATTGGGACTCAGCTTGGTGTCCCGACTTGACTGTAAGCGCCCTCAGGGTGTCTGAGACGAGGCGCGCAGGGCGAGGTCTGGAAGCGGCTCTGCGCCAGGGTCGTCAGGGCCGGGCGGCTGACCTCGCGGGCCAGAGGCTACCCAGCCCTGGAGTGGATCTTTAAAGCACCAGTTTTCGCGATGGGAGGAGACTGGATGAAGAGCGGCCCGGAAGCCCCCAGAGTGCGGGCGGGTTTGTCACTTTGACGGCCACCTAATGGGCAAATCCATTCATCGCTGGGGCAGCGGAGGCTGCGGCCGAGCCGGGCTCACCCCACCCCGGGAGCCGGCCGCCCGCCGCCCGGTGAGGCTTGGGAAATGGGCGAAGTGGTCAGACTGGTTTCCGGAGCTGGGCTCGGAATCCACGCGGGCTGGCAGGCATTGGTGGGGGAGGACTGAGTGCTGCCAGCAGCGTTGGAGAGGCCAGCCCGGGATGCTTTGTTTTTCACCCTCGAAGGCGACCCCGCAGGATGGGGGTGGGGAAGACAGCAAGCGTCCGGTTGGGAAAACCCAGTGTTCAGGTGTGAACCAGCAGTCTGGCAGCTCCCTACCCCTCTGGTGCCCAGCCCCCTCCCGCCGCGGTCCTGACGTTGCCCAAAAGTACTTGGAGGAGTGAGCTCCCAGTCCACAGCGAGCCTGCGCTTTGAGCTTGGTATTTGAAAGAAATAAGGGGAGAGGTAGGGTGTGTGAAGAGTCCAGCTCTGCCAGTAACCTGAATGACCTTGCACCAGTCACTCTCCTCTCCCAGCCTAAGCTTCCTCATCCACCACTGTTCCTTTCAGTCGGACACTCCTGGGACTCTAGGTGGACCGGAAGATGGGGAGTCACTAGGGGGTCGGTGGAAGGGAGAGGGCTCCAGAGCCGGTGGCCATATGCTCCCTGGGGAGAGGGGGATGAGGAGTCCGGAGAAACCAAACAGCTGTTGGGAAATGTGGGCGCGCCTCGCCCCCACCCCATCCCCAGGGGCCGGGGACTTGGGGATGGGAAAATGGAGTCTTCAGGGAGAAAATGCGCTACCAAGGAGTAGCGTGGCGTACAATGCCAGGCTCCAGATTATCTCAGGGTCTCGGGGCTGCGGAAAGGCTGCCTGACCCTCCCCCCACTCCCCTAGGTCGGGAAGTCCTGTACTGGGGCATTGAGGGAAGGGGCTGAGCAAGCTGGGGGTTTGGGGCGACAGCACTACCATCCCAGAAAAATGGAGTGCCGAATCTCTGGTTTGCAGCAGCTGCTGGGCAGCTAGGGGGGTCTCGAGAGCCGCCCACGCTCCGGTCTTCTTTGAAGTTCCTGGGGAAAAACGGGGACGTGAGGTTGGCACTACGCGCGGGCGGTGGGGGCTCCAGGGCTAGTGACAGCCCCCGCCACCAACCCAATCAGAAGAAAGGAACTCGAGGCTAGAAGAGAGTCCAGCTGTCGTCACCGCCGAGCCTGTGGAGACCCCCCTTCCCGCAACCAGGGTGGGCTGCGGCGAAGGCGCGGGTCCAGCCCAGCAACCGATGTGGAAAGGGGTCCCCGCTGACCCTCTGGGGCTAGGCGAGCGGCCGTAGCACGCCGAGCCCCCTTGGGTGTAGGGGGAGCACCATCCCCCCCCCAGGAGTGGCGGGGCAAGGGCACGGCCCCTGGGGGCCCCAGGCTGTCCAGCCCGGGTGGGCTGCAGGGGCCCCCGCGGACCCAGGGCGGGCTTTGTCTGCGGCAGCTCCGCTTTGGGAAGGCGCCAGCCCGGGTACAAGATGGCGGGGAAAGGGTGGGATCGCAGGCGCTCGCCACGCGGAGCGGCCCCGCTCTGCCTGCAATGCAGCAGGGGGAGGGGCGGGGGGAGCCGGAGACACTGCACGGCTCTCGCCCCCGCTACGGCCACCGACTGGCCCCCCCCCGCCGGTGACCCCGCGCCCCTCTGTCCCCACCGCCTCTGTCTGGCGGCTGCAGCCTCCGCCTCTCTCCGCAGAGCCCCGGCCGCGGCAGCTGCAGAAAATGGCTGCCAAAGCGGCGCCAGTCGCCACGCTGCCACGGGCGGGGGACGGGCGCCGCAGCCCACCCGCAGCCCCGCTCCCTTCCCCACCCGCGGACACTCCGCCCGGGCGCCAGGACCCTCGCGGGCACCGGGGGATCTGGGACCGCAGCGGGGGGCGTGCGGGGAGGGGGAGGGGCAGTTACCTGCCGGTTGAGGGAACAGGGTGGGAAGTGACAGGGGGACAGTGCAAGGAGGGCGCTATCGGTCTGTCCCCTACCCTGCATGCCCTGTGTCCTCGCGAGGTCACGAGCCCGGGTGGGGAAATGCTAATGGACTGCTGACTTAAGTGGCCGCGTGCCGCCCCCACCCACGTAAGTTATCCCTGTCCTCACCCCCACCCCCACCCTGGCGTTGGAGCTGGGTTGGCCAGCCCCGACGTCCCCCTCACCGAAAAATAAAAAATAAATTGAAAAGCTGTGTGCGTGCCGACTACAAAACGACCCAAGCCCGGAACTCCCCGGAGAAGATCCGGGTGGATCCTTCGGCGCCATGAGCCGCAGCGGCGGCGGCAATTCAGCAGGTGCCCCGAGCCCACCCTCTCCGCAGGGAACAGCTCCCCGACCCCTGCCTCTGCCCAGCCAAGGGCCGCCCGCGCTGAAGAGGTGCCCGCGGCCACCCTGCAGTTCGCTGGCACCTGGGCCCAAGCACTCTTCTCTGGACGCCAGGGGAGCTCCGGGC
The DNA here is from genome assembly GCF_036321535.1 of Camelus dromedarius. Classification (NCBI taxonomy): domain Eukaryota; kingdom Metazoa; phylum Chordata; class Mammalia; order Artiodactyla; family Camelidae; genus Camelus; species Camelus dromedarius. Next base: position 29,105,387 of record NC_087451.1, read on the forward strand.
TCTGGAGAGGGGCGTCCAGATCTGGCTGGAGAACCGGCGCGGGTGGGGTGCAGGCTCAGGACAGGGCTTGGGAGAGCACCAGGGCGGGAAGGAAGTTGCCCCCGGAGCCTCGCGACTGGTATTGCTGGGGGGAAAAAAACGAAAAGTGCAAACAGAGGACCCGTGGGTGGGGTCAGGCTCCGGAGTCCAGACCACTTGGTGAAGTCGAGCAAGTCCATGGCCCTCTTGACTCCATCAGGGATGAATCCGGGACGTAGCAAGCCAGGCTGCCAGAGAAGAGGTGTATCTGTAAATTGGGTCTTTATTTTTCCTTATCTGCAAGTTTCTCTCTTACCCCTCCCGCCAACCGCGTTCTCAACTCCAGCGATTTCACCACTACTGGCTGGAAAATTCAAATTCAATAAATTAGAGGACAGGGACCAGAAGCCAACAGGTAAAGGAAAGGGGTTTCCAGATCTATGAGTGGCTGCTTCTTTTGGGGTTTAAGAGTAGAGAAGAAGAGGCACATTTAAGGAGAAATGTCGCTGAGCAGGGAGAACATCTGGGGGCCTCCCTTTCCCTTACACCCGCTGGGCAAAGGTATCCATGTGCCTAAGCACACAGTAACTTGGGGATGGAGATTTAATATAAATGACCTAAATGGGTGCGGGCAAGTGCGGGGCAGAGATGGGCTATGTGGGGGCACTGAGAGGCTGGACCCCGGGCATCCATAGGTTTTCCAGTGCTCAGAGGTCTTCATGGCAGAGACCCAGACAAATCCTCTGCCCCGAGGGCATCCTCAGCCCCTGCGCGGGAGGGAACTGTATTTTCTGCTAGGCAAGACACCGCAACAGCAAATCTCAGCCAAGGTCCGGGAGGGGTTCGTGATGGCATTAAGGGCTGCTGCGGCCGCAGAGCTTCCTTCCGCATAAAAGGCGAGGACAAGGGGGCCGAAATTAACCCGATCCAGCAGGCAGCACCCTCTCCAATCTTGCACCCACGTTCCCTGGCAGAGCCTGCTTTTGCCATCTTCCTCTGGGAGGGGCCAGGTTGGGGAATCTGAATTTGGAAAGGGAAGGAGGGCGAGGGCAGAGAAGGATGCCCAAGACCGAACAGAGGTCACGCGGGTCATCACTCCCGTTCCCCATCCCCCACTAAAGCCAGGTCTCTTGTGCGACCCCCACCTGCGCCTAGTTCCTGGCATAGGCTTCCCAGTAGGGGGCATCGCTCCTCGCCTCGGCTAGGCGGCGGCCCTAGAGGCAAGCTCGGTCACAGGCAAAGTCCCAGGGCGCTAGAGTACTCATTGTCTTAGTTCTCCTCTTTGGATCCCCTAGGGACAAGAGCAAGTCCCCAAGGGGATGGCTCTAGCCGCCGCGGCGTCGCTAGAAGGACACGCGCTTAGGAACGGGCTACCGCTCCGGAAGGGTCAGCCAGACACCTGTGCCTGCATGCGCGTGCGCGCGCCTCTGTGAGCGAGGGAGGGGGCCAGGGGAGCCCCAAGAACCGCGGTGCTTTGACTGCCTGAGTTTGAGGCTAATCGGAGCCTTATCCCCATGGGAATAGCGACGTCTTCTCCCTCAGCGGGCTCCAGTCCAGCGGGTGGGCCCAGCGCTGAGCACCTGACCTACATCCCGCAACCACCACTGCATTGCATTCTGCCTGGAAACCCGAGGGTGGCTCTTTCGGTGCATTTTTTTTCTGCGCACGCAGCATTCCCTTCACAACAATTGGCAGGTTTTTAAAGTAACCTTTAAATGGGACATCGATTTATCATTATTATGATTATATTTGGAAATTCAGCCCGAAGGGACACCCTGGGAGATGATAATTTGGTGGTACCTAGGGCTGTTTATGGTTTAGCACATCCCTAGCCCCACAAGTACATTTCTTCGGCAGTTAATTGCTGGATTACCTTTGGGGCGTGGGAGGTGAGCGTATGTGTGTTGGGAGTGGAGAGCCTCGGACTGTTCCCAGAGCCCTGTGCGTGCACTCCGTGGACCTGATGCTGCGGCGGCAACTGCAGCAGCGATGCACACCTCCTCCCCCTTTAGCTCCCCTCCCGCATCCGGGCCTTCCCGCTCCTCCGCCACGGTTCGCCGGGGTTTGGGGAGGGGGTGCGTGGGGTGGAAATGGGAGCGTGCGCGGAGGCGGCGAGGACAGGCCGAGCGGGAGGAAAAGAATGACAACGAGGCCGAGGGGGAAGGGGACGACCGCGGGAAGAAAACTTAGGGAGAGGGTGCGGGCAAAAATGCGGGTAGCCAAGGAGAGGGGTGCGGAGGCGAGAGGCGGGGATGCCGCGGGAGAAAGAAAGGGAGGGGGCGGGGAGCGGGCGGGGGTGGCTGGCTCGTTTCCACTCGTGAGAGCCGGTTGCCGAGAGACGCGCGGGCCAATGAGCTTGCACCAGCTCAGCCCGGCGCCCGTCGCGTGCCCTTATATGGTGCGGCCGCTCGGCGGGCGCTCGCGCACATCGCCATATAAGGGCAGGAACCTAAATACAGGCTATACCTTGTTCTCCGCTCGCCCGGCCGCGGCCCGGCGGATCGATGAGCGCGCCACCGAGCGGGCTGCGGCGCGCGGGCCACGGGAGCCGGCGGGGAGGGGGCCGCGGCGGCAGCGCGGTCGCGCGGCCCGGCCAGATGTGGCCGGCGCAATGGCAGCCCAGGCCAGCTGTGGCGCTCGGAAGGTGTCATCCGCCGCCGCCAGGCCCCTGCTCCTTCCCTCACACTTCTCCCCTTACTGTTTCCAAGGTGCAAATGCAAATGAACCGGGATTGAAATCTAATTGCTTTTGTTAAAAAAAAAAAAGAAAGAAAATGTGAGCGAGTCTATGTTGAGTCTGAGCAGAGGCCCAGGATCCGGAGAAACGTAGCCTTAGCCGATCGCCTGGGAGGTGGGGGAAGGGGAAGAAAGAGACCTGGACTGTGATTTGGGGGGTTAGGGTCCTTTCAGCTGTCTCCCGAAGCCTGACCCATCGTGCCGTCAGCTGAGATCCGCGCACCATTTCTCCTCTTCCTGGGCGCCAGACCTGCCTGAGGTCCCAGGCCCGGGCTCATGAAGCGGGAGCTACGCGTGGCCCGGGCGGTGAGGAGGCCTGGAGTGGTGGCGGAGAGGACCCACCGGCTCGGTACCCAGGAGGGCTCGGGCAGCCTGGAGCCAGCCGGGCGGTGGGAAGGAGAGGTGAGAGGAGTCGCTGTCACACCTCTCTCCTCTGTATCTGCCCTGTTCCACAGTGACAGGCCCAGTGGGTCCATGCCCAGCACGCGATTGGGCCCAAGGAGGCCGGATCAGACAGCTGCGAGGAGGAGTAGCTGCATGGGGTCTCTTTAAGAGGAGAGGTTGGCCAGGGTGGAGCCTCAGGACAACTCATCAGCCTTGGCCATTTCAGGGTCCTGGCCATCTCAGGGTCCTGCGTATGCTGGTGACGCCAAAGTCCTGTATCCAGCAGATTGCACTGCTTGCCTTCTCCCTCCCCACTTCTTTCGGGTTTCCTGGCCCACTGGGAGAAGAGTTTTGGCCTCTTCCAGGCAGGACGTCCTGACACAGGAGTGGCCCCTGGCCAGCACATCTGGCAACCAGGGAGGGGTCTCAGGCTGGGACCAGTGGTGTGCTGACACGACTCTTACACCAGCCAGGGAGGTCAGACAGCATGGCTTTGCTGGTAAATGTTGTTGGAGACCCCACGGAGCCCGCCTATGGCTCCCTGTGTTCTGGGCTGAGGCCTTTTCTTCCCACCACTTGCAGTAGGCAAGAGAGAGAAGCCTATGCATTTGGACCAGTGGCCCCCAGAGTCTGAGAGAACCATCCCCCATCACACACTCCACTGGTGTCTCAGGTGTCCTTCTGGCAGTTTGGACTGAGGTTGTGTCGACCTTGCCTTGGCTTTCCCACTGCCTGAAGATGCCACAGAGAGAGCCTCTCCCCTCTAAGGAGGCTATTTCCAGTAGCATGATGCCACCTATAGAATGTACCTGGAATTAGTCCGAGCTGCGGCAATGCCTCCAGCAGCGTGGCGCTGGTGCAGGAGCTGGAGGCAAGATAATGCCCTAAGTTGTCCCAGACTGAGGTTGGGACAAGAGAGGTGGTCTGGTCACCCAGCGCTTCCTCTGGGACTCTTCCTCTTGCCTTCCTGGGTCCCCTAGGTGTTTGGTAGCTCTGTGCTTGGCATCACTGGGGAAACAGACCGGTGCCTGGCACAGCTGGGACAGGAATTCACTGCTCTCACTAGGAGTCCTTGCGACTTCGGGGCAGTCACAAACTCCAGGGTTGTGTGCTGGCTGAGGCAAAGCATCAGTGGTCAGCTGCCAATGGTTACCAAGTATTTTCTGAAGGTTTTGGAATCCCAATAAGCCTGCCCGAACAACCCCAAATGTATGGAATGTGGAAACTAGACAGGTTACTCCAAGGCTGCCTGCTCCAAACTACACAGGAGAAACTAAAGTCTAGAAGTTAAAGGAGAAAAAAAAAAAAGAAAAGACTTATCCAAGGCAACTCAGCCAGCCAGGGGCGGAGCAAACACAGATCGGGACCCAAATCTTTCATTGCCAATCCACTGCTTTTGGGATTATGCAGTCATGTCTCAGTGGCAGCCCGGGGCACTGGCTTCCCTGTAAGTGTGGCTTGGTGGCCCTGGAACCCTGGAGCTGGTGCGTGGAGACCCAAGGTAGCTACCTGACTAGCTCTACCAGTGCTTTGGAACTGACAGCCAGTCACTTTCCTGGGCAGCTGGGGAGGGAGGTGAGGTGGGGTCAGAGGCAGGAGAACTCTGTCGGACTCTGGCCCAGGGCTGCCAGGCTTCTATTCTGGCCAGTCTGGGAAATCCAAGAGCCAGTGACCCCAGCTGAACCCCAGTTGGCTCTCATGCCAAACCCCAAGATTTGGAGCAACAGTGGGGCATGTCTAGCTTCCTGCCCAGAACTGTACTGGCACCTCCTTTTTGGTACCTCAACTCCTGGGCACCTTAGCCCTGCAGCTTAACTTGGTCACCAGCAAGTTACTAAGCCCCTCTGAGCCTGTTTCCCCATCTTTAAATGTGGTTAATAAAGTATCTCTCTAAAGGCTGTGATGAACAATAGAAGTGACTAGTTTGGGTAACATCTAGTCAGAGTTTGGCATGGAGCAGCCCTTGCCCAGTGAATGGTAGCTACATCTATCCACTCGCACCACTCCTGCACAACCTCTTGTGCCTAGCTGGGCACAAGGCTCTGGGATACAAGTGACCATAAAACATCATGTACATTTGAGCCCATGTAGAAACAGGACTCCCAAGCACTCCCCAGCAGGCTCCCTGGGGCAGCTGGTTGGTGGGTGTCAGCTCCAGCCTCCCCCCTCCCTTGCATAAATGCCTCCAGCCCAGTGAGCACTCTCCAGCTCTGCCTGGCTCCACCCTCTGCCCTGTCCCACCGCCCTGGACCCAGCAGTCTCTCCCTTGGCTGACTTCCCTGAGCATCCCTGGAAGCTCCAGTGTAGACAGCCCCAGGATTTTTCCCTCTGGAGAGAAGTTCCTGAACCCACAGAGACTGGAAGAAGCACTGCTTTACTGGAGGAAATTGAGCCTGGGACCTCTTTCCCCATTTTGGAAAAACACCACTGGTATGTGGGTGTGGGTTTCCTGAGATTCAGAGTACTCTCCGTGTGGGCCTATTACAGGTACCTGTCATAGCAACAAAATGGGAAAGAACCTGGCCATCTGGCAGGCTGGAATACTGATTTTCCAGAGAAGAGAGGAGCTTGATCTTGCCATGCAGGTGCTGAAGGTGCTTGCCTGGATTCCTCTGAGCTGGGGACCCGGATTGGCAATGCTGAGAGTCTCAGCTGGAGGGGGCACTGGGGTAAGCCTAGAGGCGCTGAGTACCAAGGGTGGGGACGGGGAGGCTCTGTCTAAGGCTCCAAGTCATCTCCCCCAAGCCACCTCTCCTCCATTTCTATTCCCATCTTACCTTCTTCCCCCTCCGCACAATTGCCCCTGGCACACCTTCACCCTCGGACTCGAATCCTCGCAGCTGCTGCGGCGTCACCACCCGCCCCCTTCTGGGTGCCCCAAGCGCCTTGAAAGCGCAGCTGGACCGCTGAGATCCCCGCGCCCACTGCGCTCACCCTCTTCATTTCAACTGGACACGTCCGCGCGGACCCGACTAGTGAAAAAAGTGAGGGGTGAACTTTTCGCCAAACCAGACTCGGGGATTTGCTCTTTGAAGTTTCTGACTCTTGGGAGAAAAGCTCACCATCCCGCTGCCTCTCACTGAGGCCTGCAACGGCAACTCACTCGGAGCCTGAAGCCTGGCTCCCCGCGCCCCCGGCGCCCTTCCAGCAGGGTGGGCAGCGCCTTTTCCCGCGGGGACTGCTCTTTGTTTCCAGCCAGTTGAGCCTGAGTTGGCTTCGGCTCCGGGGCAAAGGAAGCCATTGGTACGGACCTTGCAGGCTGAATGGCGTCCCACTCAGGACAAGAGGCTGCTCGCGGGGCTCGGGAGGTCGGACCTCTCCCCTAAGCTTGGGGCGAGGGGGGCAGTGGGGAGGACAGTTCTGGGACCCACGGCCCCGGGGGCTGCTGGAACACCCAGGCGGGAGAACGAGGTCAGCTAGAGACCTTCTCCTTCAGATTTAAGAGATTTCGGAAGCAGTAGAACTGGCAATGCCCTGCAAGTCTCTCGCCTGGCTCCCTTCTCTACTGTTCATTGGATGTCCCACCTACTCTCCCAAAGAGAGAAACTGAAGTTGAAACCTGGAGCTGTGACTGGGAGGCCTGGAATCCCAACTCCCTGCGTTTCCTAGCTAGGAAAAGACTTGGGGGCATCTAGATACTCTGGTATTCCAGGGCTGCCCTTCCCCAAGGGCGCCCCCTGCCCCAGAGGCCATGATATCACACCCAACGCCAGGAAGAAGATAATACCTCTGGGGTTGTGCTGGGCCACCCGGGGAGGTGTAAAGAAGACAGAATGGAGACTCCGTCCAAAAGGCAGTGGGGAATGAACACAGAGGAAAGAAGAGGGAGATGCAGGAAGGACGGGCTCCTTCTCCCAACGCAGCAGCCCCAACACCGCGACACTCTCACCGCCCCCGCGGTCTCTTGGCGCCTCCTCCCTTTCCGTGGAAACAGCTAATCCTTCGACGGTGGGGCTAATCCTCCTCCCATTTTCCCTCTTACTTGTCCACTTCACTCTGCAGGTCGCTCCACCCTCAGCAATTCCTAATCCGGCTTTCCCCTGCAGCCCTGATTTTAAAAGGAACTTAAGAATTATTTTAAAAGAAGTGACCGCGACGGTGGCTTCTTGGTGGCAAGCCTGAGCTGCCGCCACCTCCTTAATTAAACATAAAACTTCCATCTTTTTGGAAAAGATAGGGAGTTCTTGTCTGCAACGGGATGCGGAGAAGCCGCGGGTAGTTCTCCCACTCTTTTGCAGTGTACTCACTCTGTACTGTTTACTGGGGGAGGGGAGACTGTGGCCTTGGAGGGGACAAATTCTGCTGCAAAAATCCTCTGGAGCCCAGAATAGCCCTGAAAGTAGCCCCGCGATTACAATTCTGGTCCAAATTCATTTACCATATTTATTTGTGGATTTCTCCCTCCCACTCCTCTTCATATTAAAAAAAAGATCAAAAAAGATTTTTTAATGTATAAAAGATGTTTCCTCCACATAGTGCCCTCATCACCACCCACACACTCTTTTTCTGCTTTGAATCCAAGGACTTCTGTTGCCCCAGTCCTCACCGCAGCTATCCCAGAGCAAGGAAGTGCTTCCTCCTGATCTGACCAAAGTGTGGGGAACTGAGCCCTAGAGCGGCCAGACAGGAGACTCAGAGCACTGACTGGCCAGATACTTCCTTAGTCCAGATCGGGTCGCCGGTCTACCTTCTCCCCACCCCGTGCTACCTTTGGCTTCCAGATACCCCCAGCCACAGTCTATGCTGTCCTTGTTTCCTGGGCCACCGAACCTCTCACGATGGTTGGGGTGATAGATAGTGTCTTCCAGGACTCTCGTGGTGGCTCAGCCCTTCACCCGTTTGGCCAAAAAGTAGCTGAACTCCAAGGGTGAAACTAGAAGAATAACAAACTCAGCGTGAACATCACATTTCCACTACTTTAAACTTCATCTCTCCCTGTTCCTGGTCAAGAACCCTACACTCTCAGCAAAATCAGTTTTTCTTGCCGTAAGCCTCTGTTTTCGGGATCTCAAGAACTAGCTGAAGAAAAGAAAATTAATTTTGCCTCTGATTGCTGTGTTATTCTAGACAAGCCATTATTATGTAAATGAGGGGATGCGGCTTTCAAGATGAATAAGAACGGTGCTGGGTAGCGGCGCAGGACAGCCCCAGATGTTTGCATAATTACTCCTGCCCCAACTTCAAGAGTGCAAAATGTCAAGGGAGGAAGTTGTGCGGGTAAATACGGTACCGCGTTCCCTGAATTTGATTTCCTAGAGAAGGGAGGGGAAGCCGATCTGAGGCTTTCATCTGGAGCGAGAGAAGGCGTCCGGACTCTGGCGAGGATGTCCCGGCCCGAGTGGCCATCGGCTCCCTCCCCTTGCAGGGGTGAGCCACCCGGCGTCAGAGGATGGCCGGAGAGACCTGGGTCTCGCCCGGACAGTGAGGCGCTTGCGCGGGGACGGAGCTGCTGCTGGCCGCGCGCTTTCCGGCAGCCCCGGAACCGGCAACACGGCTTCTGGGCGTGCGCGGAGCTGGCGCGCTCTGGTCGCGCAGCCTCGACGCCCAGCCTGGCCTGGTCGGGCCCCCGACAGCGCCCCCTCCTGGGACTAAGTCTTGGGGCGCACCGCGGAAACTCCGTCCCGGGGGCTACCAGGAAAGGCACTGATCAGAGCGGAGGCCGCCGAGGTTCCACCAAGGTCCATCAAAAGCAAGAAGGCCAGACCCTCCTGGGCACCGTCGCGGTTTCTCCGTCAGATCCCAAACGGCTGCCCCTAGGGTTTCCCGTCCACCCCGCGGGGGCGAACACGGAGGCCGACGCCTTGGCCCCCAGAGGTTCTTCCGGAGCCCACAGTCTCGTGCTCCCTCCCTTCCTTCCCCCCCACCCCAACTTGTGCCTCGTCGAATGACCTGGCAGGCTCCTGCACTCAGTTTTTCTGACCTCTAAAAGGGGAGACTGGACTTTGACTCTTTTCAGCGTGAACAACCTTGTGAGGAAGTGGCACTGGCTGAGGAACCTCCAGTTTGGAACTAACTTGAGGAACCTGGAGTCCTAGCAAAATGTCACTTCAATTCCTTCCGCTTGAGGGCGGGATAGGAAGTGAGAAAGGATGTGAAGCACCTGAGTCCGAGGCGTCCCTGCAGCTTCCCTGGGGCGGGAGAGAGGATGGAGAGGACAGTGCGGTGACCAGCCGGCCACCAAGGCTGGCGGAGCTAGTGTTCTAGGGAGCCCAGGGAGCCAAGTGACCTCCCTTAGGCTCTGGGGCCACCGATCCTCGCCCTACCCCCAGCCTTGCTCGGTGTCTTCCCGTGGGAGGTGCGTGCTCCCTACCTTCCCGATGGGTAGGGTCACAAGAGGCGAGGGGGCACACAAGGACCCTGCCGAGTCATTGTGAGTCCAAGGCCAAGGCTCTCTCCGTGCCGACAGAATCCGGGGTCAAATTGTCCACCTGTGGCATCTTGAATCATAGATGCAAGTCAGTGTGTGGATCCCTCGAGCCAACGCCAAAGCAGCAGCAAAGTCCGCACGCCCTGGGCATCTCGGGGCCAAGGGGACTTCTGATTAGACCCTTGTCTTGGATGGGGCTCAGAGGCCATGACCCCTAGGTCATTCACTTGTCTCAGGCTGCTCTGCCCTCACTCCCCGCCACCCTTCTCACTTCTCCCAGTCACACCCTGCTGTGTTTAGGCCGTCGGGTCTGAGCCCCTTCTCCAGGGGCGACTGGAACCGAACACACAAACCCACCCGGTCTCGGATCCATTTCATCCTGCTGGACAGGTATGGAGGTGTAGCGGCTCGGGTCTCCCACACACCTTGGAGCCATCTTCCATTGCACCCTGCCAGCTGAGGGTGCCTCCTGGCTCCCGGAGCCGGATTTCGCAGGCAACACCAGGTGGCCTTCTCCGGGAGGGTTTGGGGGGTCCACCGCGATGCGCGCGTGCGCGCATGCGTGCCGGCTTCAGCGCTGTGCGCGTGCTCCTGTCGTACCGCACAGGCAGGGAGCCGGGCCTCCGGGCTGCAGGGGCCGCGGTTGCGTTTTGGCGGTAAGCCTGCCTGGTGGGATGCATCCGGAGGCAGGCGCCCTAAGCGTTGAGTCTAGATTGTGTCTGAGGGGCACAGTTTTCCTGGGAGGGTCGGTGAGCACCCAGTGGCTCCCACTTTGTGGGTACCCCTCATGGGAAGTAGAGACAGCTCGGGCTGACACTGGGTTCCATAGGGAAAGTCACCCAAACCAGACCTACCAGGTCCAGTTAGCTTGATCTGGTCCCAGAACACTTAGAAGCGAAAAATATAACGGTAATAATTAGCATTTATTGAGCATTTGCCTGTGCCTGACAGTGTGATGGTGCTTACATGACATCTCACTGAATCTGTCCATGCACCCTGTGAGGTAAGCATGTTAGTATTTCTTTTTAACTAATGGTTTTGCAAGCTGAAGCATAGAGTGGTTAAGTAACTTGCACGCACACAGCTAATAAGTGGATTTGAACCACTGGCCTTAGAGCCCACAGTTAAAGCCACTGTGCTCTGTGATGAAGGAAAAATAATCTTCCACCAACATCCAGCCTCCAATTGGGTCGACTGGGCTCCTAGAACTCCTCCCTACCTCTCTTATTCCAGTCTCATCTTTTTAAACAATGGCCCAAAGCAGTATCTGCTTAGCAGGACCAAGTTACTGATTCTGGCAACGAGATGACTATCTTCCTCTATGGCCAGTTCCAGGAGGCTCCACTAGCACTTTCTTACCCTGAATTCTTTCCGTAAGCCCTGGAGAAACTGCAATGTTCAGAAGGGCCAAAGCCCCTGCAGTAGACTATTAGAGAGCCTTGGGCTTTGTACTCAAGGCAGAACCCCTCCTATGTGCCCCTGGGCAAGTTACTTGGCCTCATTGTGCCTCAAGTTTCCTCATCTATAAAATGGGGATAATAGAATTGATCTTACCTAGTTGTTGTGAATGTTAAGTGGGATAATGTAGGTGCCCAACAACAATTGCTCAATAGATGTTGCTTGGCCCTTAGGGGTCTCTATTCCACCTGTGACTTCAGGTAGCTGAAGTCAAAGGTTATGTGGCTTCTGGAGTGTGTGTAGGCTTGTGGGAAATGACTGTAGCATAGTCAGCCCCTTATACTTTGCAGCATGTTCTAGTGCTTCTCTGATATCGATGGTCTGCAAGTCTACTTGGGAGGAGAAAGTGGGACAGGAGAGGTGGGAATTTCTTGCTTCCAAGAAGGAGTAGAGCCTGGAATCCAGGCCAGAAACCTCCGTAGCCTCACCTCCAGTCTCTGGCCATCCTGTCCCGGCCGGGTCTTTGGGACTCTGCAGGCTATTGGGTCACCCCTGCCCTTCCCCCCATTAGCAGGCAAACAGGGTCCCTGAGGCGTTGGACTCTGGCCCAGGCTTGGGGCAGGCAGAGCCAGAGGACGCCCGCCGGGCTCCACAGGGGCCGGAGGTAAGCCACAGGTCGCGACCACCGCGCACGCAGCCACTGCGCACGTGGCCACACCTTGGAGCCATCCGCACTCACTTTATAGCCGGCCTCGCCGTTGCGCCCGAGGCAAACGGTTGGGTTCCAAATCCGCCCGCGTCGAGGCCAAGACCATGCAGGTCCGACGCCCGCCAAGCCGCGGAGTTGAAACGCTCCCAATGAACGAGCCGGGGCCCGGCCTCACCCTCGAGCTACCGGACGCCCTGGGGCTTGCTGGTCTGGCCAGCGACCCAGGAGCCCAGCGCCTAGCCTCAGAGGGTTCCTCCTCTTTCCTCTCCTCTGACCTCGCCAGCCTCCAGCTTCCTTCCCGGGAGCTGAGTCTCGGGGCAGCGGACACGGGGTGGTCTAAAAGAGCTCCTGGACCCGGGGATGCCTCCAGGTGAAAGAGACGGGCGCAGGGAGCACAGGGTCCGGACACCTTCGGGAGAGTGGGCCAAGGGCTGGGTCTGGCTCTTAGGCGTCGGCAGCAGGTTGGAGGCCCTTTGTTGGGAAGGGAAGGGGCAGGCGTGTGCCCAGTTCACCAAAACGAATGAAGAATCGGGTAGGAAACCCAGGGGTTCGGGAAGCAGGTGTCCGAGGTGGGCGGGAGTCTATTTTTCCATAAACAAAGAAACAAGGCTGCTTATCCCCAGAACTTAGGAAGTGGAGTGAAGGCTGCTAAGAGAATCACCGACAATTTCCTTCATAAAAATGCGATCTGAGAGCATTTGATTTCCACTTTCACTCCCCCCGCCCCCCGCCCCAACACACGCACTGTCTCCAAAGACACTCAAATTGCAGCCATATGGGGCTAAAGTAATAGGAAGCAGTTACCTTATTTACTGCAGTGGCGGCGCATGCGAACCTGCCAGCCGCATTCGAATGACCGCCAGTCCGTGGAATTAAGAGCAGAGGGTTCTTGTTCTTTGAAACTTTGTTTTGTTTACATCCAGGGGTGTACATGAGAAAAGCAGCTATCTAACTCTGAAGGAGAAAAGCGGTTGTGTGGAGGAAATAAGGGAGGTGGTGAAAATTGATTGATCCAGGAGGGAGGTTCAATAAGAAAGGTGGGGAGCGGGGTTCCTCCCTCCCTTGGTTTATAAAACAGTGCCACCAGCTGATCACTTTGAAAGAACTGGCCAGGACTCAGAAGGAATGACGCCTCTACCACTCACCCCAGGCCTCTCCCGGCACATACAGGCATCCTGCCGCGCCCATCACGAGGCCCCAGCTCTGCGTTACTGCGGGAGCTACAAACCCATTTCTCAGACTGCCACCTGCCTCCAAACTGTTGGGGAATCGAGAGGTCATCCAATGACCAGAGTTCACACTGACTGCAACCCTGCTCTCTCTTGAACAGCTGGCAGGGGTGCGGTGCGCCAGGAAGGGGTGAGGCACACATCCCACCCCCAAGTCAGGGGTTGCTTCCCCACGCCCTCACCCTCTGCGGGACAGAGTTTGTCTGCTGCCGACAAGAACGGGGCTTGGTCTGATTGTTCTTAGGTTATTCTATGCCTCTCGTTTCCTTCTGGATCGAGTTCCACCTTTGCTATGGGCTCTACAGGAATCCCCGACGTTGGCAAACTCAGACACCGCATAAGCAATACTTTTGTTTAGAACAAGTGTTTTCACCACCAGACATAAAGACAGGCGTAAAAATGCGGTGGAAAAGCGAAAAAATTTTTTGCTAAATACCCTCCGAAGGAGGGGGCCGTGCATCAGGATTTTCATTTCCCCACTTTAAGCTTCGGAGGCATTTAGGCAAAGAAGGAAAAAGAGAGGGAAGGAGGGAGCAAGGGAGGAAGGAAGGGAGGGAGGGAGGAAGGAAAAAAGGAAAGAAGAGAAGCACCGGGAGGGAGAAGCTGAGCTAACTTTCTCAGCGTGAAACTGAAACCATCGACCTCTGCACGCCTCGTGCAAACTCCGGGTCTGTAAAGGCACCCAACGCAAACACAACTCCCGGGAACAGGGCTCCAGAAACCCTATCTGAAGGGAAACCACCACCCTCTGCGGGCGCGGGCCGGCTTGCGAGGGGTGGGGGGAGCGCGGGGGACGAGGCGAGTCTGGTCCTCCAGCCCGCTCTGGGCAGGCTCCCTCTCTCCGGCTCCAGGGTGGCCCTAGGGTGCCCGGGGAACTTGGGCGGCCGGCGCGCGGCTGGGACGGCCCGGCAGCCGCCGTCGCCCACAGCGGGCAGCGGATTCCAAGAGGGTGCGGGAGGGGCGTGCAGAGCGACCCGGGCCCGGGGCGGAGGGTGGGCTTTCTCTGGGCGGGGAAACCAGACACTTATAGGCGGCTGAGGCCGACTTTATTTTTACTGCCCAAACTGTTGGAAAGTATTTAAGCTTAAACAGAAACAGCTGTATCGCTGGCACCGGCCAACGAAACTATTTGTTACCGGGAATGACTTTGTATGATTAAGGACACGGTCGTCGGCGGCCTCTCGCGGGCAGCCCGCGCGGGTCGCCGGGGCGATCTGGGCGTCGCCAGTTCGCTGTTTGATAAGACCGAACGGCCAGAGAGATGAGACTGTTAATCTAGCACCCACTTTGTAAAGTTTGAGCAGGTCCAAAAAGTGGAACCCCGCGTTTCCAGGGGCGGGGGCGGGAGTGAAAGGGAGGGTCGGCCGGGAGCCGCGCCTGTCCCGCGCGTCCAGGACCGCGCCGCGCCCAGGACCGCGCCGCGCCCGCCGCGCACCTAACTTTGGACAGGAGGCCGGTTTTCCGCTCTGGGCTTCTTGCCCTTTCGAGTCAGACTCCTTGGCTCTACTTTTCTTCTCTCTCTTGTTCTTTTTTCTCTCTTTCTCCCACCCCATCCCTCGCCAAGGGAAACTGCTTCCAGCCAAGTTTATCACCCATGTTTTAACTAAATCGTGGGTTTCAAGGTATAGGTGCAGTTACTTGCAGCCTGGGCGGTAAGATAAAAGGGTCGGGGATTGCTGGGCCGGGACTTGGGCTGCTGTCCCCGCCGCTGCCCAGCCACAGGTCACCGCGAGTTGATCAGGAGCATGTGTGTGCGTGTGTGAGCACGCGAGGCATCCGGGGCCCGGCCCTCGCCCTTTCCTGGACCCCGCTACTTCGCCCGTGAGCCCCTTTCCCTCAGCCTGCACTGGATCCTGCGACGCTCCCCTGGTTTTCTCGCCAAGGGTCTGCCACGCACGTCGGGAAGAGCCGTGGACAAGAAGTGCGCGGCGCAGGCCAGGCTGGTCGCCCCGGTCCGGGGGAAGGGGGACGCTCCCCTAGCTGTGCGCCCCAACCCCAGCCAAGCTCCAGGCTCTGCTTTGGTGGTCGTCCACGCCCTCCCCCAACACACCCAGGTGTGGTGCAGGGGGCGGCTAGCGATGCTGGGGCCAAGGCCTGGTGAGGATGAGCAGCGCGGGCTGGCGGCAGGGGCAGGTGGCTGAGGGAGTCGGGGACGGGTCCGGGAGCAGGAAGAAGGTGCGCGACATCCCCCACCGGATCACGGGGTGTGGGAAGACTCGGGCGGCAACAGCGGGCCTCCGCTGGGTCTGCATTCGGGTTCTGAGCTGGGGGCGAGCGCTGGTGCCCCGCCTGACTCTCAGGGCTCGGAGGGTGGCCGAGGACAGGGTTGCGCGACAGGAGGAGACACAGGCACATTGATTTGTTAGCGGGAAGGGGCTGGCGGCGGCGGGGGAGGCCGTTGCCATGGAGACCGAGGGTCTGCCTTGCGGCTCGGGGGGAGGGGGCCGAGAGGGAGATCAGGCGAGGGGCGCGTAGCCGGCTCTTGGGGTTCGGGTGCGGCCCGCGGTGCCCCAGCACCTGTGCATTGTGCATTGTGCGGCGCGGGCGGCGGCAGGGGGAGGGGAGGGCGCGAGTCCGGGATGTGGGGGTGGGGCTGGCCGGGGTCGCCGAGGGGGAGGGGCCTGGCTGACACCGCCGCAGGGTTCCCAGCGAGAGCTGTGAGGGACGCTGAGCACCGGAGGGACAACTTGGCGGCGGGGGAGGGGGCCCTGGTGGGTACAGAGGGTGGAAGGCCCCCCTGCCAGCCCCACAGACTGACAGCAGCGGAGCCCGCCCTCCAGCGCTACGTCACTTCCGGCGGCGCCCCCCCCCCCGCTTTCAGTCTCTGGAGTCGCCTTGGACTCCGCCCCCTGGCGATTGGAACGCGGGTCACGTAGCAACGCGGGGGAGAAAGCGAGAGGGGCGTGGCCCGGAGCTTGCCCAATCAGCGCACGGGAGAGCAGGCCCTGGCCGCTCGGCTTTAGCAACGTCGTTAGCAACACGTGGGGCGGGAGGAAGCTCGGGGCGGGCGGGGAGGAGGGAGCTGAGTGCGGGAGGGGGCGGGGAGGGAGCGAGCGCGCGGGAGGGGGGGAGGAGAACTGACGTCAGCGGGAGAGTATTATGGTCTGTCGTGCGCTGGCTGCTGCTTTTCTGCTCCTGGAAGCGGCCAAGGGGGGAAGCGGCGAGTCAACATGGAGCTTTCAGCGGTGGGGGAGCGGGTGTTCGCGGCCGAAGCCCTCCTGAAGCGGCGCATACGGAAAGTAGGTGCCCCCGGGCCTTGGGCCGAGCTCTCCCCTCCCGGCCCGGGTTCCCTCCCCCTGCTGCAGCCCAGCTTCCCTTCCCCCAGGTCCCAGAAGCGGCCGCGGCCGTGGCGGCGGCTCTGAGCCCAAGCGCTTTCCTTAGACTTGCAGCGATGCACAGATTACATGGGTGGGGGGCGGGGTGGGGGGTAATGAATGCCGGTGCATGCACTTTGTGCAGCGTTTCGTGCAGGGGGTGATGCAGCGGGCGCGTGCCTTTCGCGGTGGGATTTCGCGCATTCATTCGGTGCATGCATTTTTTGCATGTATTTCTCGTGTCCTCGTCATGCATTTCTCCCCGTGCACACACACATTTTCCTTTTTGCATCCGCAGGGACGCATGGAATACCTCGTGAAATGGAAGGGCTGGTCGCAGAAGTAAGTAGGTTCTAAGCAGTTCTCAACCCCAGGTTGTTATTTGGGAGCTTTCTTTCTTCCTCTTTTTTCCCTTTACATTGAAATACAATACAATGCAACAAGAAAAGTTACAGACATACACACACACCCACTGCTCTTTCCCTGCTCCCGGGACTGACGCCCACTTCTTGATTACCTTTAGGTACAGCACATGGGAACCCGAAGAAAACATCCTGGATGCTCGCCTGCTCGCAGCCTTTGAGGAAAGGTACAGGCCCTTCTAAGCTTCAGTTTCTCACTTAGGAACACGAAGGGAGGCTCCTGCCCAGCCTGAACTAGAGTTCCACTTGGTTTCTTTACTCACACACCCTTCTCTCTCCTCCCTTTCTGCAGGGAACGAGAGATGGAGCTCTATGGCCCCAAAAAGCGAGGACCCAAACCCAAAACTTTCTTGCTCAAGGTAGGATGGCAGTGTCCAATGGTGGGCAGCAGTGCTGTTGTGTCAGTTTGTGGGAAGTGGGTCCCTGAGGGCTTGTGACCCAGTGGGGTGTTCTATTCGTAATCTAGGAGGGAGTCTCCAGACAGGCTGTCACCTGGTCAGTAGCACTGCCAAGGGCTGTCCTGGGGGGAGGAGCTTAGCCACACTAAAATTCCTTTATTGGACCCAACCCCCACCCCAGCCATCTCAAATAGACATATAATCGAATACAAGAATTGTGCCTGGTGCAAATGCCTGCTTCCAGACAAACGCTCTGCGCTTTCCTCCAGACTGCTACCCCTAAGGTTTATCCCCACCTTTACAGAAATTCTAAGCTATCAGAGAGTAAAGCAGGAAGGCTGGGGCTGGAAGAGGGGCTTTGGGGGGAGGGGTGAACAGGGCCCTGCTTTGCTCTTGACAATGCCTTCTCTTCTTCCAGGCCCAGGCCAAGGCCAAGGCCAAAACTTATGAGTTCCGAAGTGACTCGGCTCGAGGCATCCGGATCCCCTACCCTGGCCGCTCGCCCCAGGAACTGGCCTCTACTTCCCGGGCCCGTGAGGGCCTGCGGAACATGGGTCTGTCCCCGCCAGGGAGCAGCAGCAGCACCAGCAGCACCTGCCGAGTGGAGCCCCCTCGGGACCGTGAGCGGGATCGGGAGCGCGAGAGGGAGAGGGAACGAGAGCGGGAGCGCGAGCGGGGCTCAGGCCGCGCAGAGGACAAACCCAGCTCGCCGGGTGACAGCTCCAAGAAGCGAGGTCCCAAGCCCCGGAAGGAGCTCCTGGACCCCTCACAGAGGCCCTTGGGAGAACCCAGTGATGGCCTCGGAGATTACCTCAAGGGCAGGAAGCTGGACGACGCTGCTTCCGGGGCAGGAAAGTTCCCAGCTGGCCACAGTGTGATCCAGCTGGCTCGAAGGCAGGACTCAGACCTGGCCCAGTGTGGTGTGGCCAGCCCCAGCCCAGCCGAGGCCACGGGCAAACTGGCTGTGGACACCTTTCCGGCCAGGGTCATAAAGCACAGGGCCGCCTTCCTGGAGGCCAAAGGCCAGGGCACCCTGGACCCTGGTGGCCCCCGGGTCCGGCATGGCTCAGGCACCCCCAGCTCTGTGGGGGGTTTGTATCGGGACATGGGGGCTCAAGGGGGAAGGCCCTCCCTCATCGCCAGGATCCCAGTGGCCAGAATCCTGGGGGACCCAGAGGAAGAATCCTGGAGCCCCTCTCTGACCAACCTGGAGAAGGTGGTGGTCACCGACGTGACCTCAAACTTTTTGACCGTCACCATTAAGGAAAGTAACACGGACCAAGGCTTTTTTAAAGAGAAAAGATGAATTGCTGGGTGGGTGATCCCAGGACAAGAGAGCAGGAGAGAGAGAGTGAGAGTGCAAACTTGGTATAATGCTTTTTATTTCTGGGAGGGAGGCGGCCTTCTGGCTGGTCCTGTCCCGTCCCTGACTTCACACACCCCCGCTCCTTTCATTCCTCCCCCTCAGTTTTGGTTGGAAAGATTATCTCTAGAGTTATATTTTCTATTAGATGTAAATATGTTATTTAAGAAAAAAATCTAAATATATATATTTCAACTCTTGAAGTTGTTTTATTTAAACAAGGAGAGAGAGACTCAGTGTGGTTTAGTTGGGGGAGACAGGCTAAGTTGGGGCAGGAGGGGCTGGACAGCCACCCAGGGCACTAGGGAGGATGGGGACCTGGGTACTGGGCCTGGGAGGGTGCCTGGAGGGACTCAGCTGCCCACCTCACCCCTCCTTCCTTTTCCTCCAGCCCCGGGCAGACCCCTGAAACCAAGGCAGGACCCGGATTTTTTCTCTCTTCCTATTGGTTGGCCAGGCCAACAAAAGGTTGGCTCCCCAATCAGAAAGAAAGGAGGTGGGGTCAGTCAGTCTGTTTTTCTTTTCTTTTCTTTTTTTTTTTTTTTAGATTAAGAAATCTGTTGGGGGAAAACAAAGTATTAACTTGAATAACTTTTTTGTGTGTGAGGTTGAAGGTAAAAAGTTGCGGGTGGGTGGGGAGCAGTAGATTTACCCCAGGACCACACCGGGAAATGCACTTTACGGGAGATGTGTGTGTTGTGCACGCAGATCTGATCGTGTGTATGTCATGTGGACAAAGTCTCCCAGTTCCCTCGATTCCTTACTCCACAGAAAGAAAAGAAATCCAGCGGATCTGTTTACATTCCCGAAATGCCAGGATAAATTGGGAGGGTTGCATGTCAGTGCCCAGAGTTCGAGACAGTTGTTGTTTTACAAGAAAAGTGTTTGGGGTAGACTTTTCCTTTTCGCGTCCTCTAGCTTCTCCAGAAGAGACGGTGGCCCCCACCTCCCAGGAAGAGTTGGACTAGCCTGCCTCCCTCTCTCGGGGAGGGCGGGCGTCAGCTCTCCAGCGGACGCATGGCCAGACAGGCCCACCCTGGGGGACCCGGAGGGAGGCCCGGCTGGGAGTGGGGGCTTCGCACCCAGGCCCTGGCCATTGCCTGGCTAGGAGTGCAGTGGAGGGTCTGGGCTCGGGGCTCGGAGCAGGGCAGGACTCGCATCCCGGCGGCTTTAGCGGGGTTAGGGGAAGGAGGGGCAAGGCGAGGTTTCTATCCAAGAGTGCGCATCAGAACTTTTTCTTTTTTCTTTTTTTTTTCTCCCTTCTTAAAAGCAAAAGCTATAATTTATAGGCCTTTTCGATTCGCGGAGTGTTCTCTATTTGAACTCGACATTCAAACTCCGCCAGAGGGGGAGGGAGGAGCGGGAGTTGGAGAAGAGACGGCCGGCGCGGCTGGGGAGGCCTTGCGCGGCGGCGGGTCCCTGGACACCCCCGCCCCGGCAGACTCGTGATCACGCTGCGCTCCAAGGACGCTGAACACGAGCCCCTCTTTTGACTCATAAGCACAAATCTGTCCCCCCTCAAACCCCGTCCCTTAGAGGACTGATCCTCCTGTCCTCCCCCAACCTTAAAGGGCCAGCGAAGATCTAACTTCCCATTGCTTATTGAGGGAGGGGCGTGGGGGCCCTGAGCGCAGGGAGGAAGCACAGACTTGGGGTGACAGGCGGAGAGCCGGGGCTTGGGGGGAGCTTCTCAGTGCGGGGGCGGGGGGGAGGGGTACAGGGCGGGAGCCCCAGCCTGGTTCTCCGTACTCCCCCTATTCCCACCTCCCGCTTCTCAGCCTCTCTCTCCTCCAGACTTTCTTGCCTTTGAAATGAGGCGCTAAAAGAGAGGAAGACGGTGTACTACAAGGTTTAAAAATAAAAATCAAATTGCGCCTATGAAGAGAAGCCCCTGGAATGGGGATGGATTTTTATCTGCTCACGTTTGTAAAACTGGTATTTTAGACTTTGTATAAAGAAGCGCCGTTGCCCGAGTGTATCTATTTAAATATCGACGCTATTTTCAGATGAAACTTCATTGAAGGAACATGTCTGTTACAGTAACTCCGGGACACGTGTCTTTACCTGGCTGCCGCCTTCCCTCCCTCCCTTCGCCCCCTCTCCCTACCTCAGGGCTGACTATGACCCTTTCCTCCGACCTTCCCGGGTCAGCCTGGTTCTGCCCCACCGCCCCTCTGTCCTGCCGTCTGTCCGTGGCCGTGTGCGTGTCTCCTTCGCTCGCTCTTGCGACGTTGACCTGGGGGTGGGTGGGCAGGGCTGGGGACTCGTGGCTGGGAGTCTGCAACCGCGCGGAATGTGCGTGTGTTGGGTTTATTTAATTCTAAGATTTGTACAAATCTCGAATCGATCTCCGCCTCAGCTCAAGAGTGAAGCTTCGGTACCTATCTTCTGCGGTTGTGAATGTCTGTATCCAATACTGCTTTTTATGTGTTAAATATATACTTTGTAAATAGAGACGTGTCTTGGGTTTTATTTCCCCCTCCCCCCGCCCCTGGAGAAGAGGGAAGAGGTGCCCTGGGAGGAGAGGTGGCTTGCTCATTACCCATCCCATCCGCTTCTCTGATCCGCTGGTCCTGGGACGATTACAATCCCAGTAGGCCCTTCCCCAACTAGGGGTACTCAAACCCGGCAGGGGTAAGGGAGTAGTCTTGGGAGGGAGCAGAGTGTGACCCTCCCTAACCTCCCAAGGGAAGGTTGTGGTTTTCCTCACCTACCGACTGCACTTCTCTGGAGTCTGGGCAGAACTCGGGGACTCCGCGAGGTTGGGTGCGACCTCTGGGTTCCCCTTTCTTCTGGCCCGACTCCCCGCCAGCGCACCCCACCTCCAGGCCTGATGTCCCGGTCCTGGACTCCCGGAGCCTCCCTGCCGCGCTCCCCAGGAGTTCCCTGCCTGCTCCCTAGTGCTGTTATGGGACCCGCCCCCCAGACCCACCTAGCCTCGCCAGCGCTCCCCGAAATGCAGCGCCTCGCGCCTATTGATTGAAGAATTGAGTTCGCGGGTATTGCTAGGCAACTGGCTGCTCCGCCGGCGCAGAGCTCGCTGATGTGATTAGTGAACCCGAAGCCGCCGCGCCGAAGCCCCGCGCCCCCCCCCCCCGCCCACGGCCTCTCTGTCCCCGGTCTTCTTGGGGGCAGCACCTCCAGTGCTGGGCTAGGCACATTCCGGGGAGAGCAGAGCGCAGGGTCGGGTGGGGGCTTCTCAGATTTTCCTGGCCGCAGGCTTTGCAGCAGTGGGGCGGGGTCGTGAAGCCAGCACCAGAGAGCCACCCTGGGGACCCCAAAGAGGCCACCGCCCTGAGCTCAGTTCCACCCCTATGTGCCCAGCAGACGTTGCCCCGCAGAAGAGCGCGGATCTAGGCGCACTGGCACAGCCGGAAGAGAGGGGCATCGGCAAACACTGGCCCGTGCATCTCCTGCCCTTGGCCACTGAGTCAGTGACCCCGCATTTGTTGGAGCTCTCCCAGCCTCCTTCCCTGAGTCTGTGACCTGTGTGAGGTCCCGGGAGGGAAGGAGCAGCCTGGTGCCTGGGCTTGGGACACAGTGGGTCACCCTTCGGAAGTGAGGGGCCAGGCAGGTGGGCAGTCAGATGGTGGGGAGCGGAGTGGGGTACCCCTGCGAAGAGGCCAGGTGCCAGCCTCCAAACTGTGACTGCGGTGGAGCGGCGGGACTCCCTGCCTCAAGGGTTTCCTGAGTGTCTGGTCAGGGAGTGGACTCTCGCTTATGGAGAGAGGAAGATGGGAGGCCGCCAGCTTTGCCCCCTTTCCCCGGTTGGCGGACCACGACCAGCCTCAGTTCTGACCAGGTGTTTCTTCTGAGGGTTTCAGTTCCCCGGGTGGATTCTCTGGGAAAGCGACCAGGTATGGAGGCTTTGGCCTGCGTGCCTCTGGCCGGGGCTGTTTCTCCGCGTCTTGAAGGCAGGGCGGGTTGGGGAGGCTGCCACCAGCGCGGAGCCTGGCTCAGCACACACTGGCTGAACTGGAGTCTTTATGGCTCTTCGGAGAGAGTCGAATCGGATCGATTTTTTTTTTTTTTTTGTCCCTTTGATGCTTACAGCGCAGGGATCCTAGGGGAGGCCCCTGCTGTGAACAAGAGGCCCGACGGCGAACAAGCCTGTCCTAGAACTCTGGGGACTCATTTTCTGGTTTCCTCTTCTCACCCCAAAGTCCCCCAGGACCAGAAGGGGCCTGGAACCCGGCTGGAATTCGAGATGGGAGCAGCTCAGTGCTTGGCGGGCCTGGACACGAGGTAAGAGGCTGTGGCCTGGGGCCGGGGCTTCCTTCTTGACTTCGGAAATAGGGGGTGCTGGGGGCATCTCAGAGCGCTCTCGGGGTGTAGGTCGTGCAATTCGGTTCCTCAGGGCAGCTCGGAACATTCCCGGTGGGGAATGTTCCCGGCGCGTCCAAAGCGCCAGTGGCCTGAACTTCGCGGGTCGCGCGCGCCCTCTAGAGGCGATGGTCTCAGCCTTTCTCCTTGAAGCCCAACCCCTCCCAGGCGGCGGTGCCTTTCAGTGTCCTGAAGGAGCATGGAACTCCTCATCTCCCCCAGCCGAAAGTACGCTAGAGTGGGCCATTGTGGGCGCCCCTCTGCACCCTCCCTGCGGCCAGGCCCTCCAGCCGCAAGGTGGAAGGGAGGAAGGAGGTGTCCAGCCGGCCAGATTCACATCCTCGCAGCCTGGCGGCAACCACCGCGCCAGGATCCCTCGGGCTGGATGGGACGGCGCGGGGCTGAGCCCGCCCCGGGGAGGCCGCGGGCCGGTCCCTCGGGCCGGTTCGGGCCCTTTGGCAGCCCAGCTCATTCTTCAGGGAAGGCGGTGGATTAGGCGATCAGATCAGTAGCGCAGAAACTAACAAAGCCCAGTGTGGGTCAGGGCCCCCAGCACCCATCTGGCGGGTGCTCTGTAGAAGCGGGCTGGCCACCGGGGACGGAGCGGGCTCCTGCGTCTCCAGTCTGCTCCTTCCTGGCCATCCCCAGCCCTTCTTCAGCTCTCAGAAGTGGGAGGACGGGAAGGCTGGGGTTCCTGACCACCTTCTCCAGAACAAAACAGCTCCAGCCTCTGAAGGCACAACAAAAGAAAACACACCAGCAGCCGTCCCGGCAAGGAGTCTGATTGCAAATTCGCAGGCCTTTCCTGGAGCCTGGCAGAGCCAGAGGAGGCATTTCTAATTGTTGGGAATCTCCTGAACTAAAACATTCAGGCCTGCGCCCCAACTGGCCCTTTAACCAGCGGCAGCCAACCTCCAGGCCCAGCTTCTCCTCACTTCAGAGGGAGCTTCATTCTCCCTGTAGGCTGAAATCTATGAATAAATTCGTGCTGAGGGTAATGCAAACCTTAAAGGACCAGGGAAGGTATCTAGTAAGCAAATTGTCGCTCTATTATGAGCCATGGGTTAGAGTCGTAGTAGTATCGCTGACTCAAAGCTTCTTGCGCTTCGTGGCACCTCCACTGGAATTTTATGGCCGTGTCCTTTTAAAGTGTTACCACATGTGGTGGACTCAAGGGGTTCAGTAGCTTTCCAGCAGTTGTATCATTGGACATTGGGTGTGTGTGTGAATTTTGGTTTGTTTTAATCTGAAGGGATCAGTTTCTGGCAGATGTCTCAAAGCGCGTTTATGATGTATTGCAGCATCCCTGCCCCCACTCACTAGATGCCACTAGCAACACCACTCTCCCCTGCCCCCGAGTTGTGACAAACCAAAATTGTCTCCAGACATCGACAAATGTCCCCTTTGGTGACAAATCACCCTCTCTGGGAAACACTGGTGTGGGGACTCTTAAAATCAATCCCACCCCTTTGCTTAGAAAAAAAAAATTTTTTTTTTGCACCCAGTTAAGTGGCTAAGCCTTTCCCAAAGCCTGTAATTTTTTCACCCCAAGATTCAGTCCAGTCCAGATAAGTATTTTGCCTCAAGAATGGGAAAGTGAAGAGACTGTTTTGTTTCCAGGCATCACTCATGACATATACCAGGCCCAAAGTTAAGAAAAGAATTTATTGATATACCAAGAGTTAACAAAAAGTTGAGACGGAAATTCTCTGACACCACTGTAAAATAAATTAACATCAGTCTAAAAAAACCTGCAACCTATTGCTAGTGTTAGTTTTACAAAAATACTAGAAAATTCACAGAACCTTTAGATGCACTTGAGCAAAAATCTGTTCACCTAGGCACTACCTCTCCCCTCCTCCCACCCCCTTCCCCCAACCATTGTGGGCTTCCTGGGGGAAGCATTTCTTTTAACTGGTTGGTCCTGATTGAATATGGGGGCTGGGCTGCTGTCCTGTTTCAACAAAGATCTTAAGTATCCCAGGGCAATAACATATCCACTTTTGTTCTCTCTCTTTAAAAAAAGCAGCCAGCCAGCCATAGTTTAAAGCAATTAGAAGCGGCATATATGAATGATTTGGCTTTTTTTTAAATTAAAAAACACAAATCAAGCCAGTGACTGGCAACAGTCCAGAGCTCTGGTCCTCCCCAAAGTTCTCCCCTGACAAAACCTTTAGGCCCAGCGCCCTCTTAGTCATGTCAGAATTTTGAGTGTAACAAGAACAAGGAACACTCTTTTTGGTACCAAAAAATATATATAAAAATATGCCAAATCTTCTAAAGAGGATAGACTGGCCACCTCTTCCTATGCATTACAAAAGCAAAGAGAAAGACAAGATAGGATTAACACGCCCGTTCAGTACACACAGGAAAGCCTGCAGGATAAAGAAACGAATCTCGAGTCAGATGTGTGACCAATGCCTAGCTCCCCCGCCGACACATAGCAGCAAATTAAAAAGTACTACTTCATTTATTGGTAAACATGACAACCAACTCTGAGCATCTGTCCAGTTCTTCAGTGAAGGCTGTCACGCCTGCATACAAGTGCGCACACACACTCACCCTTTTAAACACGAACCACTCGGAGTCACAAGCACCAAGAGAAACACACAACACAGCAGGAAGGCAAAGTGGCTGGGAGTAAGGTGTTTGCAGATTCAAACTTTGGGATTGAAGTAGCTGGTAAACAGAAAGGCACCTAGTGGGGTTTGGAGACCTGGCTGCTGGGGCTGTCAGGCCAGCCCAGAGCAGGGTCGCCCTGACGGCTTGGATGGGAGAGCTACTGTTGGCCTGGCTCTGCAGCCCCTAAGGCAGCAAAACACGGAGATGAGGAGCTCCTTGGAGGGGAAGGCGGCCCAGAAGAGCCCCTTCAGTCACACCCAGGGGCATGTGGGGACAGGAGGGGAAGCTGGTGCCAAGGGCCGTGTGCTGCCACCCCTTCCTTCCAGACTGTGCAGTGAGCTGGCATCTCTCCATCCCCTGCTGGGGCAGTGCAGGGGACAATTTCCCGCTTCATTGCCAACTTTCCAGCTTCAGCCTGGCTGTCCAGGGCCCCCAGATCTTGGGTGCCGTTCCTGCGGCAGCCAGCACAGCTACCTAGTGCAAGACTCGGGAGATGCATTTAGACGCCCCTCAACAAGGTTGTGGACATGGGTTCATCCCCAAAGGCACACTGTTGAAACTGATCTGGCTAAACAAAAGCCATCTCTTCCTATTTGGTGTGGAGGGTGAGGGAGCAGGGGAACTGGAGGTCTGGCAGGTCTACCCCATACATTGGGTTCTCCTCTGCACTCAAGGCGATGTGGACAAGAGACCCCACATATGCTGGCTGATGCCAGCAGATAATCGAAGCAGAAACAAAGCCCCCCCCCCCACTTCCAACTTCCTTTTTGGCATCACAAAGACCAGTGACCCCACTCACTGATGCACCCATCTCTCAGCCCCAAGATGTCTGGTCATTCTGACCTTGGTCAGGAACCAAACAAGGCAGCTCCGACTCGGTCACCTGGAGGAAGGCAGTTGGGCTGGCAGCTCTGGCCTTTCCTGGGGGGTCCTCTGCCAGGTGGGCTGCTCAGATTTTGTCCCATTTCCCAAATGGTACAGGGATACAGCTTCTCAGCAGGGGAGGATAACACTGAACCCCCTAGAGATGGGGGGGATTGTCAGGGGAAGGAGGTGACATCAGCTGGGCAGACGTGGGTGGGGCTGTGATCAGTACTCACCCTGCAGCTGGAAGCCAGAGGATGGTGGGAGAGGAGACCTACTTCCAACAGCTGCCCACTGCCCGGGCGGCCTGGGGCAGCACGTGGGGCCACAATTAGGACTAAGGCAGTCCTTGCACAGGCTGGCAGAATGGAGGGCAGTGGACTGACACCTGTCTCATGTTCCCCCAACCTTGGAGTCTCTTCATGTGAAACAGCTCTGGGACCAGCTCCACCCCTCCCTCCTCCATTAAAGCCTCAGCCCTTATCTGTCTGGGATTGGGGCAGGGACAGGGAGGTGAACGGTGCCCTCGCCCATGCCAGCTCAGGCACCGCTCAGACAAGCAAAGCCACTTCCCTGCTCCCCTCTCCCCATCTTCCACACCCTGAGCAGCTCCCCAGACCTGACACCTCCCTGCAAAGCCCCATACACCGTCTCCTCCCACCACTGGGCAGGGAACAGCCAAGCTGCACCAGGAGAAGCCCCCTGCTCTAACACCTGAGCCCCTGGGAGATGGGGGTGGTGAGCTGACACACTTGAGTAACATTTCGCTGAGCCACAGGTGGCCGCCGAGACTTCCTGAGGCTAGTGGGGAGCAAAGAGAAGGCCCAGAGGTAGGAATGAGGGCAAGGCCAGGCGGCAAGGCGGCAAGGCACCACGGTACCTCCCTGGCCAAAGTCACAGGGGGAGTTCCCATCCAGGCCTGCCCTTGAGGGAGGCCACTGGCCCCTGGAGAGGGTAAGGGGAGTGGGCCACATATCAAAGCAAAGCCAGAGGCCAGAGAGTGGCAGCTGAGACCCACGCAGCCAGGCGGCGTCAGTAATGTCTCAGGTTGAAGAAGCCCACGCTGGTGGGGGACTCCTTCACCGTGACCGTGATGAGGTTGGCAGTGACGTCAGTGACGAAGACATGCTCGATGAGGCTGCGGGGGGGCTTCCAGTCCTGGCTGGTCTGGATGGACACCGACAGGTTCTGCCCGGCGCTGGGCAGCGAGGCCGAGTCGGGGTCCGAGTCGGAGCTGCTGTCCTCCTCGCCGGTGCTCACCTCGGACAGCGCAGCTGCCTTGCGCGCTTCTCCCAAGGGCGCGTGGCCCTCTTGCCCGGAGGCTGTGTTGCCCTTGACACAGTCCCTCTTGCCTGCAAGGGTGGGCATGGCTGCCACCCTGGAGGCTAGCTTCTCACCCTTGCTGGTGTCGGTGAGCAGGCTGGCCCCGCTCCCCGCAGTGGGGCCACCCCCAGTGCCCTTCCCAGTGGCTGGGTTGGTGGCAGGGACACCCTTGGTGGCTGTGGCATGGCGGGCAGCCATGCCCACCCCTGGCGTCCCGTTCTTGACGCTCTGTAAGTCCAAGACCTGGAGGCTCAGCTCCTGGGTGGGTGCAGGCTGGGGGCCAAGGCACCCCGTGGGGACCTTGCTGCCGCTGTGAGCATGTGGGGGCCCTCCTGAGCTCCCCACTTTCTGCTCCACCGCCCCACTGCTGGGGGCCTTTGGGATTTTGCTTCCAGGGGGGCTCACCCCCAGCTCCCCCTTCTGCGTCCTCACCTTGAGGTCCAGCCCTAGGCTGCACTTGCTAGTGGCCGGGGCCCTGAGAGCTAGTCTGCCGGCGGCCTGGGACTGGCTCTGGCTCTGGCTCATCCGGTTCATGTAATGCACGATGGAGCTCTGCCAGCTGATGCCACCCCGGCTGGGGCTGCCGGCCATGCCCTTCATCAGGCTGGCCAGGTTCTCCGGGGTGGCCATGGTGCTGGGGCCACCACAAGCCTCTTTGGCGTGGGCCTTCAGGGCGGCCAGGCCGGCCACAGGGGCGCTGAGCGGAGGGGGCAGCTTGCCGGCCGGCGCCCCCAGGTCCTTCCGGGCTGTCTTCAGCACCTTGGCCAGGCTCATGGGTCTCCGGGCCGCCTTCTGCTCTGGGGGCAGAGGCTTGCGGCCCCGCTTCTTCCGGATGGGGTCCTTCAGTTCGGGCTTGGCTACCAGGATCTGGGCCTTCTTCTGAGGCACTGGGTGAGTCTCGCGGCCTCGGGGGCCCCTCTTGGCATCTAAGTCGCTGTCATCCTCTTCGTCTGAGGAAGAAGAGGAAGACGTGGAGGAAGAGGAGGAGCTGCTGGATTTCGATTTGGAGGGGGCATCAGGTTCCTGCAATGACAAAGGGGAAGAAGGTGTCACTTCTACAGCCTGGTCCCCAGGGGCGCTGGACACTTTGGAGCCAGCACCTCCTGTGGTTTCCAGACCAGAAAAGCAGTCAGGAGGGAGCAATCTCACTGCCTTGTTCCAGAAAGGACCTTATAAGTTTCCACGAAATACAGTTAAAAGTGGAAAAGAACAAAGGAAAACAGATGGTCTGCAAAGTGAGCAGCAGAGGGAAACGCACACGTGCCGACCCCGGACATCAGGCTTTCCGGGGGCACACGGAGAGCTCCCTGCCCTCGGCAGACACCTGGCAAAGGGAAACTCAGAGCAGCACAATTCTCGTGTCTCAGAAGGGCAGGGTGGAGTGAGCAGTGCGTGTGAGAGCTCAGCCGAAAGCACGTGGGTATCTTGCTTCAACCTCCCCACTTCCAAAGCTGACCCCTTCGGAACCTTCCAGTGCACAGGAAAACAAAACCCTGCCCTCCCCGTCCTCTGCACGTCACCCCCAATGCTAAGTGAGCACATCCTCCTGTTTCTCAGGTCCCCATGGAAAAGGTGCACTTTAGGGAGACAGAGCCAAAACCCGCTCCCGGTTACAAAGCTGGCCTGCCTCAAGCTGGGGACGACGAAATCAGACCTGGGGAGTCTGGGGCCCCCCTGCCTCGCTGCCGCTTCTCTGTTCACTCCTGCAGTCCCACTCAAAAGGAAGATTTTGAAGGCAAAATGAGGTTAGTGTACCCTAGCCAATAAGACTCCTGGCAGGGTTTCCCCAGCCCCCTGGAAGGGCAGCACCCTTGAGAGAGAAATCAAAGACTCATCAGAGACCAAGGTTGGGACCCCTTCCACACCCTGCCTCCGAGCGACTGGAGGAGGGAGGGGCCGTGCCAAGGAGCCCGGGCGTGCACGCGCCTGTGGGCTGCCCTGTCAGTCGTGTCTACTTGGCATACCTACGAGCTCCTACTGTGTGCATGCTTCCTGTTTTAGGTTCCCTGTAAGCCACTGGGGGTGGGACAGCAGCAGGCAGCAGTGCAGACTGACACTGCTAGCTAGGAGAAAGGAACGCAGAGTGGACATCAAAGGACCAGGAAACCAGCTCAGGAGGGGCTTCACCATTGCAGGGACAGGGCAGGAGGCGGAGCTGATGCCCCCTGCTGGCAGAGACTCAGGGCCGCAGCCCAGAGGGAGGCAGAGGCCAGGGTCTTCTGAGCAAGGGAAAGACTTGTGCAGAGGTGCCAGCTGGCTTCCTTCCCCAAAGCCCACAAGCCTCCCATCACAGCCTTCCACTCGGCCCAGAGCCAGCGCTGGGAGGTCAGCAGCCAAATCGGGACCAGCAGCCACCCACCTTGAGCTTGGAGTGCCGGCTACAGGAGGACATCACCGTGTGCTTCCTCGGCCTGCCCCTGGGCCGCTTGCCTCTCTTCCGGTTCTGCACCTCCTTCTCATGTTCCCTGAAGACAAGCACCAGTCAGAGTCACAGACCTTCCCTCCCGCTGCACTGGAGCCCCCCCCCAGGTAGTTCATCACCAGTGTCACGGCAAACACACATCCTATTAGTGAACACATCCAGGGCAGAGGTCCAGATCCAGCTCTCTGCATTATGGGTCAGTGTTATTTTTATTACCATCTACCTCATTTACATCTGGGTAAAGACAAGTCAAAGAAAATCATGCAAAGCTGGGAAAGGAACAGCTCCCAGTTTTCTCCAACTTCTCTTAAGACAGCCCTGCACTAGTCCTGGCCACTTTCTGCAGGGAGACTGTTTTGTGCAAATGCTACAACGCCACAACTAGAAGGAGTCTTTGTGGTCTCATGGTCCACCCCCTCACTCCAAACAAGAAAGTCCAGCAACAGGGAGGTGAGGACCACTGCCCCCAGCCTCCGGCTCTCCACTGCCCACACAAAATCTCAGCAGTTGTCGGAGCACCAGGAGAACCAAGGGCTTCAGTCCTGTTCTGCGCGTGGTCTACCCAGAGCCAGTGTCCCGGCTCAGATTTCTCTCCTAGTTTCCTTTTTCTGAGCCCTCTCTGCTCTAATGGAAATACTGGTGGCGCCTGACTCCAACGTGGCCTGGGCTCGGGAGCCAAGAGGGCTGCCTCCACCCATCAGCCCTGAAAGTCTGTATTCCAGGTTCCCCGCCACCCCCTGCCCTAGGAAAAGGCTCTACCTGGAGTAGTTTCCTGGTAATTAAAATGGGCAAACATTATCTCAGTGGGGCCTGTAAGGTGATCTTGTTAAGAATCCAATTAGAACAACCAGACAGAGCTTATACTCAAGAGTAGCCCCAACTTGTCCTCCCCATGAGGACAGGAGCACTTGCAGGTCTCTGCTGACACATTAACCTGTAACCGTGTGCTCTGAGCCTGGACCACCCCTTACACTCAAAAGCCATATCCCCACACCAAGCAAATAACCACCAGCTCCTGGCTTCCAGGGGGATCTCTGGGGTGGACCGGAGTGCAGAACATCCCCTTTCCCAGTCGTCTCTCTCCTGTGATTGAAACCAACCACCCCACAGTTCTCTTTAACTCCTGCATCAGTCTCTCGGATATCTGCTAACCCTAGTTCTCGTCTGCTGTGTTGTAACCAAAAGTGAAGTTAAGAACACACGCTCTCTCAACAGGCAGGACACTGTCTTAGAGAAAAAGGTACCAGCTCCCACCCAGGACTTACAGGACCCAAGTTATGAATTAAATAGCAAGGAGGCTTCCGAAAAGCTTTTTCAAAGGTACTGAGGCAAGCATATGCGCGCTGCATTTCTCACCCCTCTTGCCGCCCTCCCCAGATCTATCTCTATTTTCCTCTCCACTGTCAGGGCTACTCTGAGAAGACCCAAAATGTCCTGCTACAGTGAAAAAAAAAAAAGTGGACACAGCTTGAGCTACCAGAGAACAGCTGGCTGGACTGACCCCATCTGGGAAAGCTTTTGAGCACCTAATTTATCTGCCTCTGCCAACGCGGCAATCCCCACCCCTGCCCCCACCAGTGTGCTCCGGAGCAGCACTCCCTGGACCCTCATGCCATCACCTGCTCCTCACCACCCTTTCCCCCGAGTATCTCAAGGAGGCCTCTCTTAACCCAAGTCTTCTACCTATAAATAGAAATGACATCTAGAATTACAGAAGTAAATTCAGCCCCTGAGACTGCAAGGGGGCCCCCATGGTGCTCACTCGGTACCAGCTGTTCTGCAGTCCAGAGAAAAAGAAATGTGTTGTTCTTGGTACAGACACACCACAATCGGCGTAACGTTCTACCATGTGCCCCAGCTCCCTCTCTGAGCCTTCTTTTACTCAATGGCACCCACGAGGAAGGCTGGGAGGCCAGGTCTGCATTTTTAGGGCAAACCTGCCATCCTGGTTTTTATTAGTGCTGTCTGTGCATTGGTCGACAGAAAAGACCAAGAAGAGAAGCCAGAACTTCTCACCAAGGAACCAAGAAAGTCCATTTTTGCAAGCCTGGCTGTCACAAAGGCCAAAAGCAGCATTTACTCAGTGACTCCCAAGGTCTGGACACAGTGCTGGCCAGTCGAGGGAAGGTTGGGGGACGACTCATCTGGAATCTCAAACCATAGCCCAAGTCCAGGACCCCTGGAGGGCCAGCACAGCCCTGTACCACTGTGTGACAGGCCAGGGTCCCCCCAAAGGTCTCCCCCTCCCACAGATCTGTTAATTTTCTCACTTCTTCTGGAATGCCAGGAGCAGCCTCGGGTCCAGGATATTTTCCTCTGGTTCCCAGCTGTTGTGTCTGGAAAAGCAAAGAACAGGGTGTCCTAAAGTACCCTCCAGTGACCAGCCACTTCATTAAGCAGCCCTGGGGTGCTGGGGAGAATCCCTAAAGGTCCCGCCAACACCCAGTACAAGCTCCTGGAGACCCCGGCTCTTGAAGCCAGTACCTTGTCCTCAAATTCAAAGGGAAACCACCACCTCAACCTTCAATTAACACGCGGTCTCAGGAGAACTCCACTGTCTCCCAGGGAGGAAAACAAATCCGAGCAGAATAGAAAGTTGCAGACAGGGAAGCCCCCAAACCCTGGCCTGGAGCCAGGGAGGGAAGGGAAGGCTTGTCCAGGATGCTGAGACGGGGAGGCCGAGGGGCACAGGAACGCAGCCCAAATATTGAGAATCATGTTGCTGGCGCCCAGGCGAACACGGGCCGGGGCGCCCGGAGAAAGAAATGTGGGGTCTGGAAAGAAAGGGGAACTGGGTCTGCGCTAACGACTGTAAACAGAGCCCCTTCCGGGATGCCAAGTCCCCTCCCTCCCATTAAAAAAAAAAAAAAAGCCCTACATCCATCAATAGAAAGCTCAGGTTACAGCGGGGAAAATACGAACAAGAGGAGGGGGGCTCGCGTCCTGCGGGGAGGGCTGAGGCGGGCGGGGGCGCATGCAACAAATGGGCGCGGGAGGAGCGCTCGGCGCAGGAGGGGAGCCGGCAGGGCGTGGGGAGAGGCAGCCCGGGTGCCGGGAGCGGGGCTGGGCCCGCCCAAGGGGGTTCCAGGGAAGCCGCCCAGCCCCGCGCCCCGCGGGCTTGTAAACAAAGAGCACCCCGCGCAGGCTGGGCGCCCCCTCCCCGCCAAGCCCCAGGAGCCCGCAGAGTCCCCGCAAACTTCCCGCCCAGCCCGCGGACGCCCCCAGACGGCGCAGACGATGGACCCCACGCCGGCCCCACTCCGGGCTGAGGTGGAGCGAGCGGAAAGGCGGGCGCCGCATTGTTGGGGACTCACTTGGAGGACCAGCCGCGCCACTTGACCAGGTACTCCAGCTTGCCCTGCAGGGAGAGAAGAGGCGCGTGAGCCGGGGCGGGAGGGCGCGGGCGGGAGCGGGCCGGGCCGCACGCACCTTGCGGAGCCGTTTGCTCAGGATGCACTCCGCGGCGAAGACCTGCTCGCCCACGCTGCTCAGCTCCTCCATGCTGCCGCGCGCCCCGACCCGACCGCGGCTCCCGCCGCTCCGCGAACCGCTCCCCGAACCGCCACAGCCGCCGCCGCCGCCGCCGCGCGCGCCCCGCCGGCAGCACACAAAGCACCGCCCCCGCCCCGCGCAGGCCCGCCCCGCGCACGCGCACCTCTTCAGCGCCCGGAGCGCTGCGCGCCCGGGCCCGCCGCCCGCCCCCGCGGGCCGCCCCGGTCCGGCATGGTCCAATGAGCGCGCGGGGGCGGGGCTGGGGGCGGGGCGCGTATTGTTCACTGAGGGCACGGCTTCGCGCCCCGGGCGGGGGTCTTGCGCGCCGTGTGGGGCTAGACTGGGCTCCGGGAACGCGCCGAGCGCGGGGGTCCACCGAGCACGGTCGGGTCCCTCGCAGAAAGGAGCGGAGAGCCTCGCGTTGAGGAGCTGGGGATCGCCACCGAGTCCCGGTTGATCTCCGGGGCGCGCCTGGCCTCCGAACTTCGTTTTCCGGGCAAAAAGCCATTGTTCTGGCCCGAAGTGGGGGGAGTTGGGACGCAGCGACGCGGCGGCTTCCTGCCCCTGTCTCCGAGGGGCGCTGCTTGGGGCGCGCCGACCTCACCCGCCCTCCACCTTTTTGAACTTGTTCTCCGGCAGTCGTACTATTTTGCGCGGGAGTATAACGGGCCGGGGCGGGGGTGGTGGTGGTGGTGGTGCGAAGAATAGGAGACAAAGTACTGGGGGGAGGGGGGGAACGGCAAAAACTGAGCAGCCCAACTTTTTCCCCCAAAGGCGAGAGAGGAAAATTCATCAGTTGAAAACGAACGGCTCCGCGTTCTTTAAGCTGTGAAGTGGCACCCAGCCCCCAAGTTTTAGGACGCACGTTGGCGGAAAAGCAACTACACCTTTTCTTAACTTGTTTCACGATTTTATGGACATGAATGTGGGGGAGTGGGATCGAGATTTGAGATGGTTCTAACCCAGGACTAAGTCATTAATGGGCCTGCCAGGATTTGGCATTCCGTGTCCTTTGGATCAGTTGCATGCGGCAGAGAGAAGACGGGACCGCGTTTAGAGGTGGGGGTGGCCTGGGCTCCTCTGGGGTCATGGTCGGCAGCCACCCTTTTATTTTATACTGTTCAGATCCGTACTGCAAGAGCAACTCTCCCTTTAAATCATTTAGATCTTGAATCAGAGCAAGTCAAACGAGTAATAAAAGAGGTGTATGTTAACTTTAACTTTTTTTGCATCCGTACAATTTAACTCAAAATTCATTTTCTGGTTTTGCGTCTCTCTTGGACGCAGTTGCAACGTACTTTGTTGAGCAAATCAAAAAGTCGTTTCTTGTTGCAGGAGACTGTCTCAAAGTAATTTTGATCATTAAAACCATATTTATAAAGGATTCTGCAGGAGAAATGTATTTTTGTTGTTGTGTTAACGGGAAAGGCCTACTGTAGAAAATTTGGAACTGCAGGAGCCCATCTTTCAATTTCTGGCATATTCTTCAGTTTATTTGGTTAAATAGGTTACATTCATTTGATATCCTGGAAAGAACTTGGGTAACCTTTCCAGACTCAGATACTGTCTGTGAAGGAGGAAGATTCCTCTGGAGGGGATTTGATTGCTCACTTGGGAGGGGCTGCAGCCCAGAACCCCTGCTTTAGGATGAAACCTGCACTCCTGGGGTAGAGAGAGTCGCGTACAATTTCTCTCCAGCTCTTTTTGTGTACCCATCTTGTGCAGCCAGCAGTAAATTGTGGGGCTGAGGCCAAAGGTGTATTTATCGTAATCCTACAAATAGCTAGATCAGTTTCAACTCACATTTCCTTGCAGAATTCATCTTGGAAGTTTCCAGTTTCCTCTTGGTGATATATGGTATCCCAGGATACTTGCTTACTATTTTTTTTTTCTTAAGGAAGGAGAGCTTATAAAAGAGAATTCTTTTTTCCCCTGAGAAATGAATTTGTCTAGAATTTGTTCCTAACCCATTGGGGGGAAAATCGATTTCCTGGAAGGTTTAATGTGCACCTCGACTATCCAACTATGAACACCCAGTTTGGGTAAAATAATGTTTAGATAATTTATTGGGAGAAACAAATATGGCAGAATTGACTAGAATTAAATTATCAGATAAATAGGTGAGGTATTATCCAACATTTGTGAAGTGTTCCTTAAAAACAAAACTGGAAGTTGGCAGAAGTGAGGAATGATTCCAGCTAATCCAGTTGTGTCAAAACACGGGTTTGGGCTAAAGCAGATTCCATCTTCCGTTTTGACTGTTGTGTTGAAGAATTACTGAGACAGGTTAGAACTAATTATTTTCTTATTCATTCAACAAATGGTTCCTCAGGCATAACTGAATATAGAACGGAGTTATTCCAGCATGGCTGTCCGATAGCATTTTCAGAAAGGATGGAGATGCCTTATGTCTCCATCACTACGTTAGCCACCAGCCTGGTAAACACTTGAAATGTGCTGCTGAGGAATTAATTTTTATTTTATTTTATTTTAAATAAATTTAAAAAGCCACACGTAGATTGTGGTTAAGTACTCTAAACATATTTTCAACGAAAGTAATGCAGTTACTTAACCCTAGAACACGAATAGTTTACCTACATTCCATTTATACTTTACTGTAGACGAGAATGTCTAAAATATGTACAAAAAAAGATACTAAAAATTCAGGCACACAGGCAAACAAATACTCCATTTAATGCCACTTTTCTTTCTGTGCAAGTGACAATGCCAGTGACGAATATTAACTAGTTAATGTCTGAAATACCACTGAGAAAGGATAAATATTTCCGTGGTGCTCTTGTGGATCCGAAAGCGAAGATACTGAGGCAAGAAATGAGTGACTTGATGGCATTATTCTCAAGTCAATGGAAAAGTCAGGAGTTGAGATGATGCCAGTACTCTCGATCTGTCAGCTTTGGCAGTTAGAACTAAGTACCATTAGCTTGTCTTACAGAGCAGTTTTAGGACTGCTCGTAGTTCTACAAATACTGTCTCCTTACCGTAAGCAGAGTTGGCTAAAAGCAGTAACACCATCCACACCAGACACACCCTCAGCGATCTGCATGGGATAAACTCAGAATATATAATTCACTGCACAATCTTGAATATGTAAGGTAATGATTTATTTGTTCCCCAACCAGGTCCCCTCGCATTTGCGAGACCGACGTGTAACTTACAGGCTAGCGGTGTTATGTGATGCTGTTTCTGTATATGCAAGGGATAAATATTATATACACGTGACACACAGTGTTTATGTATCAGAACTCAAGTAAAAATAAGCACAGTTAGGGCCCTTGCAGAAGTTCTCAAGCTTTCAGTTTGCCTAAGAATCCCCTGGGGACACAGTGCAAATATTGACCCCGGACCCCACCCCAGAGATCCTGACCCAGGACGCCCCAGAGGCTGTCTGCAGCTCACACTGTTTCAAACACTTCTTACAAAGGGAAGCCTGTCCCAGCCCTCATTTTACGGATGAGGAAAAGGAACCCCAAATTGCTTCAGGTCATGTGGCTGTGGAGGCCATTCCTGCCACTTCCCACGTGTGCCTGGGCGGGGCGGGCAGGCTGCGTCTGGAAGTAGCAGAAGCCTGAACACAGCAGACCCTGCGGGGCTGAACGAGGCGGCAGAAGGCCTTCCGGCCCCTGGGCCTCGCCCGAGGCTGCCCAGCCCATTGCACAACGCCTAAAGACGTGCACACACAGGCCTGCCCTTGGATCCCGGGGTCGGGGAAGGTCAAGGAGCCTGTTACGGGAGGCAGGAAACAATTAAACCGCTCCTTTATGATGTTGCTCTGGAGACCAGAGCCCCCTGTGGGAGACCTCCATGGTGTAGGTTTTTTTTAAGGAGTGTCATTTATTAATTTTGCAATCATATCAGTCCATGATTCTAGTTCCTTACTGTTAGAAACAGTGGAGTGATGGACCTGTTTGTCTTTGCATGTACCGGGTACTAGCGCATCTGTGGAACAGCACGCCTAGGTGCTGTCTGGGAGGGGACGTGGGTCTACTTCTTTGTTGGCTGTTGTCAGAGTGTCCCCCAAGGGTCTGCATTGATTTACACTCCCACCCCAGGTAGATGGGGTTGCTTCTGTCCCCGAAATCTCAGCAACTCTAGGAAGTGTAAGTCCATCCAGGGCAGTTCTGAACGTACTTGGTGCTTAGCTGGTTTCAGTGGTATTCTAACACAAATTAGTCACGCCTGTTACACATCCTATGTCTGCTTTTTTCCAAGACCTTTGCCTGGTACAGAATTGTTAGAGTGTAAAACGATATTGTGAGCACGGTTTTCCGGTGTGAAATACATTATTTTCACAAATTTAAAAATAACTTCCACCTAACAGAGTTTTAAAATTTAGGATGAAGTCCTTGCTTAAAAACCAGTAATTGGGGGACTCAAAGCAGTAAACGAATACACATTCGTGAGTTTGCTAATTGTCCTCCCTGGATGCTGGAAGCAATCTCCAGTGTCCTCTGTCAGTCCTTTGGGCAGCATCGATAAAACCAGGGGTTTCCGGAGTGATGGATCTGAGAACTGCACTGCAAACGCCCCACTGAATCAAACCCATGCCCTATTTCACTGCCTTCATTGGCTGGGTTACTTCTTCTCTAAAAGAACCCAAAGAAATGTTGCTTATGTTACACAAAACAGCAGATTTCTGTTTCCATCTTTAATCCTGCTGCTTTGGTGAGAGAGTATGAAGATAAGTCCAAAGGACACATATTGGGGGAAAAAAAGCCCGTTTCCTGCTTTTTGTGGGCAAGTATCTCAGTGATAGAGGAATTGCATTTGGAGTCAGGGAATGTTAGCGCCAGAAGGCACCGTGAATGTGCCACGTTGCAGGTGAGCACAGGGTGGCCCGGAGGGTGGGGGGATGTCCAGCTGGATGTGTCCCGGCTCGGGCTCCTGCTCATGCCGGGCAGCGTCTCGCCAGCTGCCCAGCCTCCAGCTGCTCTCCTTCACGGCCTTCGTGGCTGTCAGCTCGGCACGGAGCCCATTCACAGAGTTCAGATAGATACTGAAAAACCTCCCTCCCTCCCTCCTGTCCCCAGCCGCACGATTCTCCACTCTGGAAGCAACACACTCTACCCCTTCCTAGATCTTCTTCCAGGTGCGCTCCGTGCCAGAACCAGCAAGGATGCCTAGAGCATTTTCTCCCAGCACACTCTCCTGCTGGTTTCTTTTGATGACGCACGTGGTGGTGATCCACGAGCTGCTTCTCTCTCTCAGCTGTACGGCTCGGAGGCTGTGCTCCATCGGATAGGTAGCCCCACCTTGCTCCTTGGAGTCTTCCCGTGGTATGCTGTCGCTGGATGTGCCACAGCTTCTGTAACTGGGTCCCGGTTGACAGATGGCGAGTTGTTCCAACGTTGAGCTCTTGCTGCAAAGAGTCGCATTTGTTTAAAAAACCAAGTTTTTCTTTTCGCTGGACTTTGGGAGCGATGCTGGCCTGCCACAGAAGGGTCCAAGAAGACTGTAGGAACAAAACACTGGTTGGAACTCTTTTAATTTAACTCAAGATGCATGGACCTGTCCCAGGCTCCAGCTCCTTCGGCTGGGCGTGTTCCTGCCAGTTCCATGAGCATTTGGAATAACTGCCTGTTCTGACAGTGGTGGGCACTGTCTGTTGAGGTATTTGGATAGGATATCCCTCTCTGGGGCTGAAATCTCCTGTTTCACGTGTTCTGGCTACAGAAGTGATACAGGCTGCTCCCGACGTCACCATTCCCTACTTCTCTGGATTTAGTACAAGTTGCCTCCTGTGGCCACAGCCGCTTACAGGCTCACATCCTGGCGCGGGCACTGCTGCTGGAAGCACGTGTCCCAGAATGAGGGGCACATCAGTGTCCCCGCAACCTGAGCAGGCAGAGCGGGACAAAGTAGTGAGAATGCTTTCTGGTAGGAGTTTACAAGGTGGATTTGGGGTTCAGAGGTGGTCATGAAACCACACACGCAGTGAGTTATGTATTGAGTGGCTGCTCTTTGTCAGGCACTGTGTTAGGCCAGCAATGGGGAGGCCGTAGGAGGAAGACAGCCCGGTGACCCCCCTGCAGGAGCAGGGAGCATGGCGGGCAGGGACCCCAGCCAGCAGTGACAACAGAGTAAGGCCTCATTTGGGGGGTGGGCTTTATCAATCAGGGGCCTCCAGGAAAACAACCAATATAGAAATGCCACCATGTGAAGAGATTTGTTGCAAGGCATTGGCTTATGCCATTGTGGTGGCTGCCTGGGCAAGTGGGAACCCGTAGGGCAGGCCACCAGGGAGGGCAGGCTGGAGTTCTTGTTCGCAGGCAGAATTTCTTCTTCCTCAGGGAACCTCAGTTTTCTTCTTAAGGTCTTTCAACTGATTGGATCAGACCCACCCCAATTACCCAGGATACGCTCCTTTCCCTCCAGTCCGTGGATTGTAGACGTTTCGCACATCTGCAAAGTACTGTCGCAGAGACTTCTAGATCAGTGTTTGTTTGAGCAACTGCGGGCAATAACCTAGCCAGCAGACACACAAGATAGTGTGCCCAAGTTAACACGTTATTATGTGAGAAATCTGAGTGTGGAACAGTGTTGCAAGAGTTTTGCAGGGCTGCCATGGAAAAATCCCACAAGCTTGAGGACTTGGAACAAAAGAAATTTATTCCCTCATGGTTCTGAGGGCCAGAAGTCTGAAATCAAGGTGTTAGCAGGGTCAAGCTCCTTCAGAGACTCTGGGGAAGGATCCTTTCTTGCCGCTATTGGCTTCTGCAGCTGGTTGCCTGTGGTCCGTGGCACCCCTTGGCACAGGGGCCATTCCATTCTCTGCCTCCGTCTTCACATGACCTCCTTCCTGTGTCTCTCTGTGTCTCAAATCTCCCTCTCCTTTCTCTTGGAAAGACGTTATAAATCTTATAAACAGTCATTGGATTTAGGGCTCAATCTAAGTGCAGGATGATCTTATCTTGACATCCTTGAATTAACCACATCTACAAAGACCCTATTTCCAAATAAGGTCACCGTTCACAGGTACCAGGAGTTAGGACTTGCGCATGTCTTTCTGGGGACCACGATTTCGCCCTCTACAAGTACATGTGGTATTATTTCTGTTGTGCAACCAAAAGGAATTCGTGCACTGGTATGTATGTACGAATCTTTTCAGAGGATACCCAAGACTTGATAACAGTGGTTATCTTTGGAGGGCAGTGAAGAGGTTTTTAGTGATTGATTTACAGCCTTGTGCACTATTTCAAATTTTTTACCTTGTGCATGTGTAAGTTTATGGAGAGTACCATTTCCTGAGTTATCTAGCTTTTAAAGTCATAGATGACTTTGATCTTTGTTATCGTTTCATCTGTTTTTTAAAATCCAAGTTTCAGAAAGAAAATTTTCTATAATAAAAAATATTTAGGCCTTAGTCTCCCCTTAATGTACTCTGATTTCTTTGTCGTGGAGAGAAACCCCCTGGGATGGGACCCTGAGACCAGCACATGGAGAGAAGCTGGGTCAGAAGGAGAGAAAAAGAGAGAGGGACTTGGGACAAACACAGAGTATCGGGATCTACGGGGCCTTCCTAGTGGGGACATCCCCTTGGGGGCCCAAGCTAGTCTGAGTTGGGTTTCTGCCCGACCTTCCCCATCAACATGGGGCTCATTTCAACTTCACGTCAAACATTTGTAAAACTTGATGTTCTGGGCCACAAAGAATATCAGATTCCCCAAGTGGAAACCATATGGGCCCCCTTCTCTGATCACGAGGTAATAAAACAGGAGACTAACCAAAAACAGGGGCGTCTAGAAAGAATCGAAACAAACCCATCACAAGAGCAGACGGCAGCATGTCCACAGGCACCTCAAAGGACACTCCACGTCACTGCTCTTTAGGGACATGTCCGTTAAAACCACACCTCGGACGAACTGATGCAGTTTGGAAGACTGCCTCTGCCGAGTTCTCGTGAGGATGTGGGGAAGCCAGAACCTGCACACGCTGCTGGTGGGAATGCCAAATGGTTCAGCTGCTCTGGGGATCAGTTTGGCAGTTTCTTAAAAGCTACATAGACAC
Source organism: Camelus dromedarius (assembly GCF_036321535.1). Lineage (NCBI taxonomy): Eukaryota > Metazoa > Chordata > Mammalia > Artiodactyla > Camelidae > Camelus > Camelus dromedarius. The sequence goes on from NC_087451.1 coordinate 29,146,795, forward strand.
TTACCATATGACCCGGAAATCCCCCTACGTATGTATCCAAGAGAATTGAAAACACATGTCCACATGAATCTTGCACACGAATGCACATAGCAGCTTCGTTCAGGATAGCCAAATGCCCATCAGCTTGTAAATGGATCAACAACGTTTTGGTCCAGCCATTCAAGGGATGGCTGCTCGGCCACTCAGAGGGAGGGATTACTGGTGAAAGTGACGATGTGGACCTGTCTCGGGGTCTCACGCTCAGTGAGAGAAGCCAGACACAAAGGACTACATACATGTGCTTCCATTTCTATGCAATTCTAGAAAAGGCGAAACTTACAGACACAGGAAGCAGATCAGTGGCTGCCTGAGCCAGAGGCGGGGGTGGGGGTTGTCTGCAAGAGGGCACGTGGGGACTTTTTGGCAGGATACTCCCCAAACTGGACTGGGGATGTGGTCCAAGAGTCTTTCTTCGCTATCCTAGGGGTTTCCTCCGCGTCTCTCGGGGGACGACCATACAACAGAATGCCTTATGGCCATAAAAAGGGCTGTAGATTTTTTTTCTTGTCCTGGGCAGACTGACCGGTTAAATTTTTTAAAAAGCAGGTTATAAAACTATGTACTCACAACGATTTCATGTTTGTTAACTATGTCTCTGTGCACAAAAGCCTGGAAAATACCTTTGTCTAATTTTTGCTTATTTTTAAAAATCATGGACTGTGTCCTGCTTACATAATGAACAAATGTTAGAGGTATTTGTAGGACGGCCTGCGGCCCCTCCACCCTGGTCTTCTCCTCTGTCGCCTTCTGTATCCTAAAACTTAACTATGGCGGCGGTTGCATGACTATATATACGTTTACCAAAACTGACGGAACTGTTTATTTTTAATTTTTTAATTTTTATCTTTTAGTGGGAGGTAATTAGGTTTACTTGTTTATTTTTAGAGCAGGTAGTGGGGATTGAACCCAGGACCTTGTGTATGCTAAGCACGAGCTTTACCACTTGAGCTATACCCTCCCCCCAGAACCGTTCAGAAGGGGTGTGTTTTATCGTCTACAAGCTATATCCCCCAAAGCAGAAACTAGTGAAACTGGAGAGATCTGGATAAGGTCTGTGGATTCTGCCAATGTCAATCTCCTGGCTGTGATTTTGTGCTGTAATTATGCAAAATGTCAACTTTGGGAGAGGTTGGCAAGCACCAGAAGCTGCAAGAAGAAACAAGGAGTCCTCCTCTAGAGCCATCAAAGGGAATGTGGCCCTGCCGACAACTTGATTTCCGACTTCTGGCGTCCAGAACCACGAGGGGACCCATTTCGGTTGTCGTAAGCCACACGGTTTGCCGTGCTTTGTTGCGGTAGCCCTGGGAAGCGCATGTAGAGGACTCTGAGCCCCTGATAGCAGTGACGTTTGAATCAGTGTGGAGGGATGGTTAGACCATAAAAATTGCCAGACCAAATGGTAATCTTTTAGGAAAAAAATAATAATGTTGTACACTTTCACAGAAAAATTTAAAAATATCAGATGGATAAAAGTTTAAATTAAAAAAAATAAAGCTATCACAGAAGAATATATAGGAAAGATAAATTTGTTTACTCATGGAAAGCCTTTTCTAAGCGTAATACAAAATTCATTTCTATTAAAGGCAAACACTTGATGGATTTAAACTCCTATGCACAAGAAAACACCAAGAACAAAGGAAAAACCAAATGACACACCCATGTTGTATTCTTGCCAAAAAGATTTAACCTGAATCTAGTTGAGTGTCTGGATTTCATTCTCATTTACAGGAAAGACAGATAACCTTGAAACAGATAAAACTGAGGCAGCCATGGGACAAACTCAGAATGTGAGCCACTCTACTCCCCTGGCTTGGTCTCATTGAAAGGGCCATGTCATTAAAATTAAAAAGAAGGCTGACTATAAAGATGCACTCAAGAGCAAATGCAGCGCTCAAGCTTGGTTGTGTCTTGGTTTGAAAAAGAAACTTAGGGATAGCTGGGAAAATTTGAATTTTGATTGAATACGAGATGAGATTGAGAATTATTTTTCATTTTCTCAGGTGTGATTGTGGCTTTGTGGCCAGGTAGGAGGCAGTCCTGGTTCTTTGGTGATGTGTATTGAGATATTTAGCAGTGAAAAGTCATCGACATCTCCAGCTTCTTTTCATAGGAACTGGCAAAAACAAGTTGATATAACAAATGTGGCAAAATGCTGAGAATTCGGTGGAGAGTTCCCAGGTGTTCACGTGTTCCTCTTTCAACTTTACTGTATGTTTGACATTTTTCATCATAAAAAGGTAGTGAGAAAAATGAAAGCCTACATGGACAGGAGGTTAATACCCACGCTTTATTCCCTACAGAAATTAAAAAAAATAGAGAGATCCTAAGAGAAAAATGGGTAAAGAAACATAAAGAGACAATTTGCAGGAAAAAAATTAAAGTGTTAAATAAATAACATGAAAAGATGATGTCATACTAGTAATAATCAGCTCAATGCAAATTAAAATACAAATTACGGTATCTATTTTCACCCATCAGATTGTCAGTGACTTAAAAAACTGATACTACGGAAGCATTTCAGGACTAATGGTGAGAGTGCTGGGGTACAAGTCTGCTCAAGGGGTGGGTCGGCCGGGTGGGGGCAACCTTGGCCACCAGCAGGGACCCCAAGATGCCGGGAGGAAACTACGTTCCAGGGGCCCCATTTGGAAAAGAAACATTTTTTCTGATTATAAAAGTAAAACATATTCCATAGAAAACACACGAACATTTAGATAGAATAAATACCACCCAGAAAAAAGGGCAATATTAATATATTTATGTAATTGTTCCTTCCTTACTTTCTACGTAGATGATACACTGTCTGCAATCTCCGTCCTTTCTTCCTCTAACACTACATCGTCTGCATTTCCCCAGAAAAAGAAAGTTCTTTGCAAACATAACTTCTCGTGGTTGCACACTTGTCATTGGATAATTGTCACTGGGGAGCACTTACCTGCCAGGGACTGGGACAACACTTTACAGAGATGACTTTGTTTAATCCTTGCCTCACACTAATCCAATTATTATTCCCACTTTAGAAACTTTAGATTTCCTCCTCTGGCTTGTGGCCCCTTCCTGCACCTCCCAGGCAGCAGCGCCCTGTGGTCTGTTGCTTCCTCTGACCTCTGCTTCCCACCTTACCCCTCCTCCTCTGACTCCCACCCTCCTGCCTTCCTCTTTCCCTCGTAAGGACCTCCGTGGTTACACTGCACCCACCCAGATAATCCAGGATAATCTCCCATCCGAAGGTCGTTAACTTTGTCTCATCTGCACAATCCCTTTTGCCACGTAAGGCAGTGTGTGCACGGGCTCGGGCTTTCAGACACAAACATCTTTGGGGGCCGGGCCGTTACCCTGCCCACCCCGCTTGCCCACGTGATACAATGTAGGTGACTGAGGCCAGATTCCTCCCTGCCGACACGCTGTGATCTGTTTAACCTTTGTGAGTTGTTGGCTGGTTAGGTTATTTCCAGTTATTTTAACATTGAATAAATAACCCTGTGATAAGCATCCTTGAATATAACACTTATTTTGTAATTCGAATTATTTGCCTATAGTATGTTTTCTTGGAGAGAATCTTGGGGTCAAAGGGTATAATAATTTCTGTTCTTCTTGACATCAAGTGCTTTCCTAAAAGGTTGGCCACTGCCCACCCCCAGTAGCACCATATTTACCAGAGAATTCTACCTCACATTTCTGACTTAGAGTGGGACCAGCAGAGTGAATCCGGTCAGCACGGAGACCAAGTATGGGGGAGCTGGGGGATTTCTGCTCCGGGAGGGGGCTGAAAATTGCTCCTTGCGGGTGGAGCCTGGCTCATACGTACTCTTTATTTTGCTTGCATGCTTTTAAAAGAAATATACAATTGGGGGAAAGTAATAGCTCAATGGTAGCTTAGCATGCACGAGGTCCTGAGTTCAATCCCCAGTACCTCCACTGAAAAGTTTTTAAACTAATATGTAATTCACCAAGACAAAATCCACCATTTTAAAGTGTATAATTCAGTGGTTTTTAGTATATTAATAAGGTTGCACAAACATCATCACAATCAGTTTAGAACATTTCCTCCATCCCTAAAATAAACTCTGAACCCACCAGCAGCCACTCCCACGCCCCTCTCCCCGCAGTCCCTGGAAACCGCTAACCTCCTTTCTCTCTCTATGGATTTGCCTATTCTGGAATTTCATATAAATGGAACCCTACAGTATGTGGCCTTTTCTGTTAGACTTGTTTTTACTGAGCATCATGTTTTCAAGGTTCACATAGTAGCGGATGTCAGTGTTTCACTCTTGCTGACGTCGGAGTGATAGTCTGCTGTCTGGAGATAACACCCGTTGCTCACCCACTCACCCACGGATGGACGTTTGGGGGGTTTCCACTTTATAGCTATTACAAATTACGCTGTTACAAGCATTTATGTGCAAGTTTTTGTGTGAACGCCTGTTTTCCACTTTCTTGGGCACACACCCAGGAGTGGAATCGCTGGATCTTGTAGAATTCTCTGTTTACCGTCTTGAGGAGCTTGGTGGCTGCACCATTTTACATCCCCACCAGCAAGGCTTGGGTTCCAATTTCTCCACATCCTCAACAACACTTGTTATTTTCCGTTTCTTTTTTTTCCTTTAATTCTAATCATCCTAGTGGGAGTAAAGGGGTATCTCACTGTGGTTTTGATTTGCATCTTCCTAACATTTGCACGTTCTTTTTGATTGGAGCTGAACTTTTTAAAAGTTCTGAAGTTCAACATTTTGTCATCTCTTGAAAAATGTGAAAGTCAGGTAACCCTGGGTGGATGCCTCCAGGGGCTCCTGATGTACCTGCTTTCTCTCTTTCTGACTCCTGTTTGCTGTTCTGGACTTAGGGGTCTGCCCAGCCTCGGAGGATACACTCATGGAGACAGTGCTGTCTGCTCTGGTCCTGTCTCCAGACCCTGGGTGCCTGGGGTAGGTCAGGGCTCCTGACCCTGGCGGGCTCCAGCCACCTCCTCGGCGGGCCCCTCCCCCTGGCGGGCCCCTGATTCATGGTCCCTGATTCAGCCTCTTTGGGTGCTGTGTGGCGTTGCTCGTTCTGCGCTCTGCGCGTTTCTCTTGCAGGCCACGGGAGGTGGTGGTGAAGCAGGGACTGATCAGAGAGGCAGCTGGGAGACACGTGTAGGTGACTGGCTGTCTTCGTCCAGCCGGGCTGCTGTCACAGAACACTGCAGATCAGGCGGCTTATAAACTACAGACGTTTGTTTCTCACAGTTGTGGAGGCCAGGAGTCCAGACCCGGGTTCCAGGGTTCTGGTGAGGGACCTGTTCTGGGTTCCAACCTGCAGACTTCCTGTTGTATCCTCACATGGTGGCGAGGGGCTGAGGGGGCCCCAGGGTCTTTTATGCGAGCCCACTAACCTCACTCATGACCTAATTACCTCCCCAAAGGCCCCCCTCCTAATGCCATCACATCGGGGGTTAGAATTTCAACATATAAATTTGTGGGGGCACAGGCATTCAGCCTACAGCACTGTGGTTGATTGAAAACGCTCAGTGAATCTTGTTTCATGAAAACCTGCCCAGGGCCAGGGCGGACGGATGGCTTCTCCACCGGATGCCCTCCGAACCTTCTTGGAAAGGCTGAAGCACCTAGCCGGCTGGCAGGGCTCCACCATCAGGCCTTTGAGAGTGGGAACCACTTGCAGGAAATGAGCTTAGTGCTCGCGTGGAGGCTGGGGTGAGGCCTGGGCCTCTGGGGGCCAGCACACCTGGGTTCAGCTTCAGAGTTTGCCCTGAGTTGGGAGGGATTTGATAGTGGATGTCGTGGGGTGACGTCAGAGCTGAGAGTGAGCTGCCTGTCAGTAACTGTTGGATGTCATTGTTACATTATCACATACCTGCTCCAAAAATTAACTTGTCGAGGTGAAGACACAGAGCAGAAAATAGTAAAATGCATGTCAGGCAGTTGGAGAGACTTCTGCCCAGGGACTGGCCACACAGGCCCTGCCCAGTGACAGTGGCAGGGTGTCCACTCCCTGAAGCGAGCACAGGGCTGGGGCAGGGCCCCTCCCACCTTCCCTGCCTCCTGGAAGGGTCTGCTCTGAGCCGGGCACACAGCAGCGTGGATCGAAGAAGCAGCCGGAGTCGGGTAGGCGTCCACTGCCCTGGTTTCTCTGAGACTGAGGGCTTTCTCGGTAGTGGTTTGAATCCTGTCCCCCATGTGTCCAAGTCCTCATCCTGGGGACCTGTGACTGTGACCTTATTTGGGAAAGGGGTCTTTGCAGATGTGATTAAGTCAAGGATTTCAAGATGAGATCACCTTGGATTTGAGCCCGATGTCAGCTGTCCTTACATGAGGAAGGAGAGGGGTATTTGAGACACAGACACAGGGAGAAGGCTGTTTGCCGGCAGGTAAAGTCTGGAGTGCTGTGTCTACCAGCCCAGGACAGCTGGGGAATCCAGAGCTGGGAGAGGCACGGATGGACCCTCTCTCAGCCTCCAGGAAAAGCCAACCTGCCAACCTTGATTTCAGAATTCTGGCCTCCAGAACAATAGATTTCTGTTGTCTGAAGCCCTGCAGAGTGTGGTAATTTGTTATGGTGGCCCCAGGAAATGTACACGGCCCATGTGAGGGCCTTTCAGTGCTGAAACTGGGAGAATCCTGAGCAAATGATGGGGGCTGGTCGCCCTGGCACTGGACACATCCACCGTGTTTCTTAAACTCGAGTCAAACCATGTGAGACAGCTCTGGCCCCGATGTTATTTCCGGCTTCTAACATTTCTGTGCCTCAGCTTTCGCTTCTGCCTGTCTGCTGTCCGGCTTTCGCTGGCACCTGGGCCGCCTGTCTAGGCTGGTCCTGGCTTCCAGGGCGTGGGAATGCGCAGGGCCGCCGCGGCCCCTCGGCAGCCACGTGTGTCTTTGGGAATGCGCATCTCAGCTTCCCCTCCTTTGAAAAGATGAGATGCTTATGGCCTGGGGTATACAGATGATCTGGCCTCTTGCTGAAAGATGCAGCAGATGACAAAGTGCCAAGTGGTCTGCACCTTCCTGGTGCTTGTTCCCGAGCTGGGAGACACTGGTGGTTTCACTTAAGAGGGAGTTAGGCAGCATCTGGTGGCAGCGGGAGCCCAGAAGCTCCGTCCTGGGAAGAGAGCTGAGCTGTTCCCGTAGAGAATGTCTGCTTGTTTCCTTTTTCCTCTTTCCGGATCAGCGTCGCAGACCCACTGATTATCTGACCCATGAGACGGCCTCAGGGAAAGGAAACGCTGCACACTTCGAGCCACCACCCAGACCCCGCCTTCCTGGTTGTCCACGCAGGTGCCCGGGGGTGGGGGGCGCTGCGGCATCGCCTGGAGCGCAGCTGTGGGCGCCTCCTTCTCCCTGGCCCCGGGGGGACTGCCTTGGCAGCTGTAAAGCCAACAGCCAGGAAAATCATTTTTGTCTTGGCGCAGCTGGGGTCTCGCCTGGATTCATCCTGAGCTCTCCTGCCGTTCCCACTGTAGCCGACTGCAGGAAACCGCCCCCGATGTGCTGGAAGCCGCCCAGGAACCCCCCAGAGCCCTCTCCCTCCGTCTCCGGCCATGCAAAGTTGTGTGGCTGGAGATGGAGTTACACGCTGGCCGAGGCCTGCCCCTGGACGAGGCCCCCAGAACACAGGCAAGAATTCCTTTTGATCTCCCGATTTCTCAAGTGCAAGTATTTAGAAATGTCTCTTGCCCTGAAGCTGGTGGCCAAGTGCCAGGAGGGGAGGTGAGATGGAGGAGTGGGGCGGGCGGGCTGGGGAGGGGTGCGGCTACCTCCCAGGCCGGCCGCAAGGGAGAGGACCGGTTTGCACGTCGAGGGGTGGGGGAGATCTAGTCTTTTAAGAGTCTGGTCTTATATTTTCCTTACATATTGTGTTTTCCCTATATATCAAAGTAATATATGCTCACCATAAAAGCTCTGTTTATATTTTGTGTTTTAAATATGTACTTGAGGTATCTTAAATGTATTTTTATATATTGTGTTTTCCACATATACATATACAAGTAATACATACTCATGGTAAAAAATATATTTATAGCTTATCTTTTTTGGTATATTTAATGTATTGTGGGGTTTTTTTTGTATATATGAAGTAACATATGCTCCCAGCAGAAATAGCTTGTAAAACTTAACATAATAAAGAGTGCAGATCTTAAGGAAATAGCTCAGTATATTTTCACATTATGTATATGTTTGTGTAATGACCACTCAGATGGAGGCAAAGGATTCCACGGTGAGGGGTCCCTCGGGCGCCCCAGGAAGTCACTTCTATTCTGACTTCCAACCCCGTAGAATAGTTGGCCTGCTTTAGGATTTCACGTAAATAGAATCATTCAGTGTGTCCCCTTTTCTGTCTGGCTTACTTCACTCAGCATTAGTCTGCAAGGTTCAGATACTTCACTTTTATTGTTGAGTAGTATTCCACTGAAAGTTGCACCACAAATTTACTCGCCGCCTTGCTGATGGAATTTGGGTAGCTTTCAGTGTTAAACATCATAAATAATGCTGCCATAACCTCCTCACGTGGAGTATCTCAGCAAACTTCTGTGAACTGCGTGGGTCAAAGGATTCAAGCCATCTTAAATTTTGATGGATGAAGCCAAATTGTTCGCCCAGAAATTTTCACCGATGCCCACGCCCACCAGCCTTAGGCGAGAGTTCCTTAGGCTTTTATCCAACTTTAAAATAGATGCCCTAAAGAAGTGGCATTTCCCTTTGCTTCCCATTTCTTCAGCCTTGAGCGAGACTAAGCTTCTCCTCTTGGGTCTGTTGGCCATCGGGGTATTTCTTTTTTGAGAACTGTCCAAACATTCTATTCAAATTGTTTACCCATTTTCTATTACCTCATTCATCTTTTAAAAATTATATTTGTAATCACTTTTTGAGTATTGAAGAAATTAGGACCTTGTATTTGAAAGGCATGGAAAAAAATGATTTTACACCTACAGCAAAACACAGGAGGTTCTACTGATGTTAGTTTTGAAACTCAGCTGGCCGACCACACTCTTCCTTTGCTTACATACCTTGATCACACAGTATCAAAATGGCGGGTGTAAATTTGATTTTGGTGAGTGTTTTGGAATAAAATAAACCCAGAGCTGGGAGGCGCCATCACTTTGCATCTTGTTTCCAGGGTTGACTTCACCAACTGACCACAGCGTACTTTCCCTCTGAGCTTAGACTGGGCCTCAGAAGCCTTCCTAACCCAAAGCTCCTTGCAACCAGTAGAGGTGGGATGGAGGGGCTGTCAGGGTTTGTGCCAGCCTCCCTGGCTGAGGGCAGGAGGATGGAGCTCGGGGCAGGGCTGCAGGGATTCTGTCTGGAAGGCAGAGCTCGGGCATTGTAGGGTCTTATTAAATAGTTGATGGAACGTGGGTGATGAGGTTATGTCTGGACTTTGAAGATGAGGAGGGAGAAAGGGGAGATTGGTGGGCTGGGAGGATTCATGATAAAGATAAAGGATCCAGTTTTGGAACAAGAGATGCATTGGTTGTGATTGTTGGTCCTTGTCCATGCTTGTTGTCCCCACAGGTGAGTGGGGGTGACAGTGAGGCACAGTCCACCTCCCTTCTCCAGAGTCTTTGATGTCTGTGTTCTAGGCTGGGCTGGCCAGGTCTCGGCTGCCAAAGCCAGGCTTTTTAAGCACTTTGTGTTTCAGGCTGAAGATCTTGCAAAACCTTTATTCGACTGGGCGTTTTGCCTGTTCTTTATCCTGCACGGAGAAGCTTCCCCCATCTGCTTCCAGGTGGCTTTGCAATTTAAACTTGAAAATGCTGAAGCCTTTCCCCACAGCCGCTTTGGGATGACCTGGTTACTTTCCACATCCTCCCAATTAATTCTCTGGCTCCGAGCATCCCTCAACATCCTTTCTCATTCTGCTGCGAAATGAAATGTTTTTACGTAATCCGAGAGAAATGTTTTAACGTCCAGATCACCACAGGTTGCAAGCTGTCTGGCTTCTTCATGGAGCGAAGTAGGTGGTGTTAGGTTATCTTGGACACACCCCCTTTCCAACCCACTCCTCTGTGCGTGCGCATGTGTGCGTGCATGTGTGTGTGTGTGTGCAGGCTCACACAATTCTCTGTGTTCACAGTTCCTTTGTATCATGTATATTACAGACACTGTTGAAAAGTCAACACAAGTGACGTTTGTGAAGCCTATCAGGAGAGAGGTCATGGGCTGGGTGCCGGGGGAACCCCTGGGAATAAAGGTCACTGCCATCAGGGAATTTTGCCCACCCCCAGACTGGCAGTCAGTGGGCTTCATTTGGCACCCAGATGTGATGTGTGGTCCAAGCTGGGTCTTTTATAAAACTTTAAATTGTGGTCAGATGTACATAATATAAAATGTATCCTTTTAACCATTAAAAAAATCTTTTGTGTTTAATTTTTTTGGGGGTAATTAGGTTTATTCATTTATTTAATGGAGGTACTGGGGACTGAACCCAGGACTTCCTGCATGGTAAGCACGTGCTCTACTACTGAGCTACACTCTCCCCTCTTTTAGATTACTTTTACGTGGACAGTTCCATGGCATTAATTACATTCACATTGTTGTGCAAACATCACCACCATCCATCTCCAGAACTTTTCATCTCCCCTAATTAAAACTCTGCCCATTAAACACTAACTCCCCATTCCTCTCCCCCAGGTAGGGGACCGGAGCTGCTCCTGGTCCTGGGACAGTGTCATTCGGACCCTGAGACCAGAGGTGGACCGCTGTATAGTATTGTGCTTACACTGTTGTTTCTCTCATAGTCGAGTTAAGAAAAAGCAAAATATTTCCATTACCTGTGTCTCTATGGAAAGTGGAAAATGGAAACCAGGTGGAGAGGTCTCCATGCTTACTGAATTATTATTATTATTATTCCTGCTTATTGAACATGCACACGGGGTAGGTCTGTGGGCAGTGAGCCCAGAGGACTTGTTTCGTGTTATGAAATAAACCAGCCTTTCGCTCGTTTCGGGTTCCTGGGGTCTGCTAGGTTCCAGGTGTCGCTCTGTCCCTGTTAATGGGCTGCAGTCCATCTGGATAATGATACCTGATCTCCCCGCGGCAAAGCTGGTACATGGATAAAGTAAGTAGGTGTCGTGGGCTCCTGGCAGTCTCCAAAAAGATGGGTTCAAAAAACCCCCAAACTTAAAAAGATGTGTTCCAGCCCTAACCCTCAGTACCTCTGAATGTGACCTTTTATGGGAAAAGGGTGTCTGGAGATGTAGTTAGGGACCTGGGGATGGGGTCATCCTGGAGGAACCGAGTGGGCCCTATGCCAATGACAAATGTCCTTGTAAGAGACTGAAGAAGAGAGACACAGACAGAAGGGAAGGCCATGTGATGATGAGGCAGAGGTCAGAGTGAGTGGCCACAAGCCAGAAGTTGCTGGCAGCCCCCAGGAGCTGGAAGGAGCAAGGGAGCCTTCTCCCCCGGAGCCTTCGGAGGGAGCTCTGCTGACACCTGATGCCAGACGTCTGGCCTCCAGGGCTGTGTGAGAATAAATGTGGGTTGTTTGGTGCCCCTGACTTGTTTGTTTAGGTGAAGTTTCCATGTAAAACACTGATCTCCCAGACCGGTTCTCTCTGCGGCGTTCAACGAGGCTGGCCCCTGCGTTTGTCCTCCAGCACGGTTTCTCCCAAGGAGCTGCTGTTAAAAGAACCACCTCCCTAATTAATTCCAGATGGGAAGACATCAACCTGCATTTTCTTATTAAGAAGTTGGGAGGTATCTGTTAAGGTGGGCCCTGTTTAAAAAACAAAAGCGATCTGATGGTGGCTTGAACCTGATGATTGAAAAGTGCCATTTTTCATGTTGAGCCACCAGGAGTCAATTCACCGGGATTTAGCTGACATCCCGCAGCTGGAGCCCAGAGTGGCCTTGGGGAGGAATTTCTGGTGCTCCCTGGAGCAACCTCGTCCACCTTCCCTGAGCTTCTCTCAGAGAGGAATCGAGGCTCCAGCCGGGCTCTGGCTCAGAGAGTTGAGTGGCCCTCCTGAGCGGGGACACCCCAAGCTGCCCCTCCTGGCTCCCCTGTGGGTCCCCACAGCAGCATTTATTAGCCAAGCACAGGACCGGGACCACTTTGTGGGAAGGCGGCTAAGCAAACTGGTTCCTCCTGGTGAGACCTCGTGGCCTGAAGCATGGCCACTCTACGGCCTCCCTACTTTCTTTTTCTTTTGGTGGTACCCCAGAATCTGTCTTTTAAAAAATGGTGCTAAAACACACATAACATAAAACTTACCATTTTAACTATCCTAAGTGTATAAATCAGTGGAGTTTAGATCGCTCACAGTGTTGTGCAACCATCCAGAACATTCTCATCACCCCAAAACGGTATCTGTACTCATGAAGCAGTCACTCCCCCATCCCTCCCTACCCTCGCCCCTGGCAACCCCTAACTATTTTCTGTCTCCAAGGATGTGCCTATTCTGGAAATTTCATATAATGGAATCATCTACTGCGTGGCCCCTTGTGTCTGGCTTCTTTCACTGAGCATGTTTTCAAGGTCAGCGCCTCACTCCTTTCTCGGCTGGATGCTGTTTCATTGTGTGGGTACAGGACATTTCATTTGTTCATTCTTCTGTTGATGGACATTTGAGCTGTTTCCACCTTTTGGCTCTTGTCAAGAATGCTGCTATGAACATTCGTGTACAAGTTTTTGTTTGGACACTTGTTTTCAGTTCTTTGGGGGTGTAGACCCAGGAGCGGAATTGCTGGGTCATATGGTAATTCTGTATTTAACTTATTGAGGAGCCAGCAAACTGTTTTCCTCAGCGGTTGCACCATTTTACCTTCCCACCAACAATATCTGAGGGCCCCAATGTTTCCACATCCTCTCCACCACTTTAAAAAGAAATTATAGTCATTCTGTGGGTGAAGCGGCATCTCACTGTGGTTTTGATTTGCGTTTCTGTGATGACGGCGACATTGAGCATCTCTCCTTGTGCTCCTTGGTCACGGGCACAGCCTCCCTCAAGTTTTACCACCTCCCTGTGCAACGTGGACAAATCTCTCTCCTCTCAGCCTCAGCTTCCTCCTCTGTCCAGGAGGGAGTGGAACTAGGTCAATGGCCTTCAAGCAGCTTTATCCACATAACTCCTAAAAGAATTTGGGAAAATCATGCCCCTTTGGTGCCTTTTAAGGTTGGTATCTATTGTTTTTCATCGTGAGGTTCACAAGGTTGCAAACAATGTAATTTCCAGTGTATTATAAATTTTGATTTTTAAAAATTAATTTATTCTTATTGAAGTATAGTTAATTTACAATGTTGTGTTTGTTTCAGGTGTATAGCAAAGTGATACACATATAGCACTTTTTTCAGACTCTTTTCCATTACAGGTTTTTACAAGAGATTGAATATAGTTCCCTGTGCTTACAGTAGGTCCTTGTTTAATGTATATAGTAGTGTGTATATGTTAATACCAAACTCCTGATTTATCCCTCCCTCCCACTCCTTTCCTCTTTGGTAACACAGTTTGTTTTCTATGTCTGTGAGTCTATTTCTGGTTTGTACATAAGTTTGTACCATTTTTTTTTAAGATTCCACATATAAGTGATATCATATGATACTTGTCTTTCTCTGCCTGACTTACTTCACCTAATACGATAATCTTTAGGTCTACCCATGTTGCTGCAAATGGCATTATTTAATTTATTCATATCTATCTATCTATCTATACATATCTGTCTCACAACTTCTTTATCCAATCACCTGTCAATGGACATTTAGGTCGCTTCCGTGTCTTGGCTGTTGTAAACAGCGCTGCTGTGAGCATCAGGGTGCATTTATCTTTTCCAGTGAGAGTTTCCTCAAGATATATGCCCAGGAGTGGTAAATTTCACCTCCTTAAAATATGAGGGCTCCTCACTCTACAGAAGCAAAATCTGACATTTTGCCCTGCTCCCAATGTCACCGAGCAACACATGTTCCTCCATCAAAAACGAACCAACCCAGCAAACCACTTTGCATCCCGAGACAGACCAAAACTAGAGCCCCCGGATGATCGGACCCTGCCTATTTCCTGTGACCCTGCGCTCTGCCGGCTAACAGGAGCTTGAGCCCTGACCTTTACTCTTTCTGTCACGTGCCCTGCCCTTTTGGAATTAGATCATCACGTGAGAAAGTGGCTGCTGGCCCACCTGGGACAGATGAATGCGAGTTTGGCGACCTTGGTTCTCTTATGATTTTTTCCCCCCTTTAAATACTTGATGGCATTTTGGATTTGGTGAGCCAGTTCTTCTGAAGTTGTCTCTTCTGCACTCTTTGCAAGAAAAATTTCTTTCTTTTTCTAAATGCATCTGCCTCCAGCTTTCCTTGGGCAATTCTTCCAAATACATCAAATGAAATGTCATTTATGCAACAATGTGACCTCACGATACCAAAGACGGACAAATTCTTCTTGGTCCTTATCTCCTCCACCCAGGGGTCTGGTTTCACTTCTTCCACTGAATTTTATTTTAATATAAGCATTTTCATGTTCGAAACTAATTCACTAAATCACTCAAACGTAGGTCTCTGCAACAAAAAACATGTATGTAATCTAACTTTATTTTAATTTTTTTTGCAGGGGGTAGATAATTAGGTTTATTTATTTATTTGTTTTTTTGATGGAGGTACTGGGGATTGAACTCAGGGCCTCGTGCATGCTAGCCATGCAGCTCTACCACTGATTGCCCCCCATAGTCAAATTTTAAAACGTATTATTTCTTGTGACTCTAAGACTCTCAGTATTAAAAAAGATTACTTTGGATTGAGTGATTAATACAATTAATCAACCCCTCAAACCAACAAAATATATTAAAATTGTGGTATGTGTTTATGATATACATGTTAAATTTTTGTTGGCATGCATCTCTTAATAAGATGGATGGAACTGTGTGTTTTAAAATGGTTCATGTGTCATTGGATGAATATTACTTATTATCTAAGATGTGGTTCAGAATAAATCCCATCCCTGTTTTTTATTTTTATTGATGCAAAGTATGAGAAAACTTGTTTGTATGAAATTTATATGTGGTAATGGGCTAGTTTTGTTAGAGCTATGTCGCTCCACTTTTTGAACTTTGGAGATTTAAGCCAAAAGCCACAGTGATTTATCACCAAAAACAAAAGAAAAAAATTGACCAGATGAAGATAGAAAAGATCCCGGGCCTTAGCAGCTCGCCTTCTTGGCTCTGGGGGTGGGTGTGCGAGTGGCCTAGGTCCTCCCCGCTGCCTGGAGGTTCACCACCTCCCACTTCCTCCTGCCACGTGGGTTGGAGGCGAAACCTCCGGAGTCGCAATCGATCGGGGTTAGGAGCCGGGTTAGGACGCGTCCTTGTGGTCCCGGGGGTCGGGGGTGGTTCGCGGGCTCAGCCCCTGGCAAATTCTCCCTGGAAACGCGCCCCCCGGCGGCCGGGGTCCGCCCAGCCCGGGGCGCACTGGCGTCGCGAGCGCAGGAGTCTCGGAGATGCAGGGTCCGGGGCGCTTCCGGGCAGAATGAGGGGTCGGGGTCCTAGGCCGCCGCGTTGACCGTCCTAACCTGGGGTGCCCGCCCCTGAAGTGACCCCTCAAGGTCGAGCTGCAGAGAGGGCGAGGGAACTCGCGGCCCGCTGGTCACAAAGGGGAGGGGGCGGACCAGCCTGCTGCGCGTGCGCGGACCGGGGTGCGACCAGTTTGCGGGCTGTGCGGAGGCGTGAGACCGCAGTGGGCGGGTTCAGAGCGCTTATCCTCCAGCGTCCAGGTCTTGAGTGGGTGTAGGGTGAGAGAGAGAGAGAGAGTGTGTGTGTGTGTGTGTGTGTGTGTGTGTGTGCGTGTGTGCGTGTGTGTGTTTTACGTGTATTTATGCTGTGTGTGTCTGGGATGTGGATGAGGTGGTGTAGAGTGGAGGGTGCATGCGGTGTGGGCAACACGTGTGGAGTGTGCGTGCGTGTGTGTGGCGTGTGTTTTGTGTGTATGTGGTGTGCGTGGCGGTGGGATGTGGTACGTGCCGCGCGCGGGTGAGATGAGCGCGCGGCGTGTGAGGCTTCGTTTGACAGTGCACGGCGTGCGTTTGCGGCGCGCGGGGTTCGCGTCGGATCCTCCCTGCGCCCCCGGTTCCGGGCTCGGTGGACCGCTGCCTGCGGAGTGGAACCTCCCGCTAAGGCTGCAAGGAACGCATCGGGTAACCATGGCAACAGATGCTCCTGCAGCCCCTTGTGGCGGTGGGAGGCTGGGGATGCGTCCAGGGAAGCGCCCGGGCCGGGGTCCGGATGCGCCGCCCTCTTCGGTGCCCCTGCTTGCCTGGGGGACCTGGGACCTCTCTCCCGCTCTCTGCAAGCCTAGGGTGGGGTGGGGGGCGAGCGATTCCTGCGGTCTTGCCTCCCAGCGAGTCCAGTGCGCGAAGCACTTACTTCTGCAGGGCGGTGGTGCTTAGGATCTTGCTCCGGGGAGACGAACCTGCGCGTTCCGCAGGTGTCTGGGACGCGTCGCAGGCAGTTGTCGGGTTTTATGACCGGCAGGTGCTCCTGCTGGGCTCCAGGACAAATGAAAAGACTGCGAATGGGCTGAAGGGAGCCCCCGCCTTTGAGACAGGCTCCTACTTTTCAGCGGCGAGGGGAGCAGCTCCCTGGGTTCTGGAAAGCACTGACTCTTTGCCTTAACAAGTAACTCCTCTGCGGGAAAAGGCTGGCCAGGCCCACCGGGACTGAACTTGGACATGTCCGTGCTCCCCTCCCACCTCTGTCCAGAGCCAGCTGGTGGGGGACACCGCCTCAGTTCTTATCCTCTTTAACACGAGGATAGACCAATTTTCTTTCTTTCTCTCATTCATTCATTCATTCATAACCTTTACCAGGTGCAGAGATTCTCAAGGGCGGTGCCAGGGCCAGCAGCATCAGAATCACCTGGGAACTAGGGAGAAATGCAAATTCTCAGGCCCACTTCCGTACCTGAAGACTTAGAAATGTGTGTGTGCTCACACTCACACGCACAGCATCTGATCTGACAAATCCATCCCAAGGCATACTCAGACTCGAGAACCACTGATCCAGGGTGATCCGGGTGGTCCTTGTGTTCAGCATGGGGCTACAAGATCCCTCCCCTCATAGGATCCTAGAGCAAACCTAGTATGGGAAGTTGTAATTCTTTTCTCTCAACTTCCAGTATTTCGCTTGGGGCTCCATTTAAAACTAGGAACAAGGAAACAGAAATACTCCGTGACCGCTTCCCCAAGGCTGGTCCAAGGAGGAGTGCGGCTTTTTCAGAGGAGGAGGAGAAGTTGGAGGAATAGGAGATTCTGAATTCCTTTCTACTTCGGAAGCTGCTTGAGAAAGGCTTCAAGGGATGTTGAGGAGCCCAAGAGCGCCGCCTCCTGGTGACAGCATGCAGGGCAGGCTCTAAAGCACCAGGCCTCCTGACAAAGGGGGCTTTCTCCAGCCCAGTCACACACCCAGCCAGCCATGAACTACTCAGACGGTCCATCCGTTGCCAGCACCTAGACTGGCCACATTCAACAAAGGCTCTGAGCTGACACGCAGCTGTGTGTGGACCATGTATAAGTGAGTCCCCAGTCATCTCTACTTGACTCCAGAATGCTGTGCACGGCTTTGTTCAGCTAGGCTTCCTCCAGACTCTGTTTCAGCTTGGCTGATGCTGAAAGGAACTTTGTACAGCAAATTACAATGTTAGTTTTCAGTGGTGTCCTGGAGTTGCCTGGTAGGTAGCTGAGAAGGGTGCAGGGCATGTATGAAACGCAGTGTATTTCTGTGAAGGGGCCAGGGGAATCTTTGGACATCAGTCATGTGGAGGCCTGAATGCTGCCTTCCAGAAGCATCCTGGGCTGGCCACACGGTGGGAAGGGAGGAGGCGGCAGGAGGAGTGTGGACAACCTCTAGCAGGTCTGCCTCTGGATAGCCTCCTTTATTATTTAAACACTTTGTCATGTCCACCAGCCACCTGTACTATTATTTGGTCAACATTTTTCTTTAAATCAACTCATTCTTTTGTACTTAAGTTACTTTTAAAAGGAAAAAAATTTAAAATAACACACACAAATGGAAAATCAGTAGCACTCATCCAAACTGAGGGTGATCATAGAAAAAAATATAAGGCAAATAAAACAGTGCTGTCATGTTCCGCCCTGATGCTGTTGCCCACCAGAGCTCTGGGCCTGGGTTCTCTCTCCGTGCCACAAAGGGAGGTGTTTAAGATTTGGTATCACCAACCAAAAACTTTCTGCTAGAGAAACAAGAAGGTTTGGAGATGAAAGGGAGACGTGACTTTTTTGCCACACGATACCTTGTCTTTTCATAACTCCTAAAACATAACACAGGGCCCTTCCGTGGGCCAGGCCCTGGCAGTTTGCAAATAGTAATTCATTTAATCATCGGACCAGCCCCTCAGGCAGGTACTGCTATTGGTCCTGATTTTACAGGTCAGGACACTGAGGCCCAAAGGTGAGCACTTGCCCAGGGCTGCGGAGTGTCGGTGAGTGAGTGCTGGGAGCTGCTTTGAACCTGGCCATGCCGCTCAGGGTGGTGCCCCCTCTCCCAGCTGCACAGCTGGGAAACAGGCCCACAGCTCACGGCCCACCTCGGCTACCGTGTTCCTGGCCCACGGAGCTTGTTCTGTGAGTTGGTCAACCACCGGGACTTTTTTGGGGGCAGCAGAATACTTAATGTGGGACACACCAGGTTATTTTCTTCTCTTTTCTCGCTCTCTTTGTCTTTTCTGTTTGAAAAAGCCAATCAAGAGCGATTCTCAGAGTAGCTGTCGGCCGGGCCCTGGAGAGTCGGCTAGGCTGACCGTGGTCATTGTTCGTTCTCAGCGGAGGGCTGGGGTCTTTTGGAGACCCGGGGGTCGTGGTGGCTGTGCTGGCACTTGTGAGTGCTCGCGGACGTGGATCCGCAGGGAGACCCCACCTGTCCCCTCAAGCCTGATTTGGGACTATCCAGACTCGGAAGCTGGTGAGGGTGGGATGAGGGCCGCAGGCGGTGCGGGTGCACTCATCCTTCCAGGAGAACTGTTGGATGCGGGGCCTGGGAGCCACGGGGTCTTTCTGACCAGGCAGGACTCCCGCTCCAAGCTGGTGGTTGGGCAGCTGCGGAGGGCAGCTTGGATGGTTACTAGAGTGGGATATGGAGCTCAAGTTGTAGTAGAAGCCAGAGGCCCGGGCAGGGGAGGGGAGGGGTGGGTTCATATCCGAGGAACAGGCAGATCCTGACAAGCCCGTCCTTCAAAGAGTGTGTCTCCCGTCATACAGCTGAATTTATTGTCACCTGCCCGCGAGCTCCAGGGTGCCCTCCAGTGGCCAAAGACAGGGGCGCCGTCCGTGGGGCAGGTTCTCTGGTGGGAGGAAGGAGGGCGCGCCCTGTGGGTCTGGGGGCCATGGACGGGTGAGTGGGCCTGGGCGTCCCAAGGGGTTATATGGCCAGCACCAGAATGGCCAAGGTGGGCTGGAGCTGTGGGGACGTGGAGGCATGCAGGCATTGTCCCCCGTCAGTTGAGGAGACAGGCCCGTCTGTGTCCAAAAGACCATCACAGCAGGGACTGGAGCAGGCCCTGTGGCAGCTTCTGGAGGCTTCTTGGAGGAGGTGGGCCTGGAAGAACAGTTCTGTGTTGGGTCGGGAAGAAAGGAGGGGGAGCGGGGAGGGCGGGTCTGGTGGAGGAGGTGAAGTGGAGGTGCCAAGAGGGAGGGAGTGAAGGGAAGTCGGCCGGGCAGGGGAGGGGGCGGGAGGCACACAGGGGCCCCCACACCAGGCAGAGACCGGGGGGGCCCCTGTGGGAATTCCTGACCCTCGAGGGCACGGGGCAGTTAGCGCTGCTTTCGCTCATCCGCGGCAGACCACGGCACGCCCCTGCGTGACCTCGGCTGGGGGCTCCCTGCTGCCGTAAGGTGACCGCCCCACCCATTCCCCTGGGGGCTCATCGCTACTCATCCTTGTATGCCAGCCTCCGAGCGCCCCGGCCTCCTTTCCCTCCCAGAAACACAGGAGCCAGTCCCGCCTCAGGGCCCCTGGCTTGCTCTTCCCTGCCTGGAATGTCGGCCCCAGGGCTTGGCGCGGCCGGCTGGTCCTCATCATTCAGGCCGCCCGCCACTCCCCACTCCTCCTTCCCCAAGGCGACCTGAACCGCAGCCCCCACTCCACGCCCGTCCCCTCTCTGCTGTTACTGCGGCCTCCTCTGTCTCAGGCATGGATTTGTCCTCTGCATATTATCTGTGTGCAGGGCCCGGGCAGTCTGGTTCGCTGTGTATCCCCAGGGCCCAGACCAGAGCCTGGCGCCGAGCAGCTCCCACCGTGTCGTTTTAGAATCAGCGCGTGACTAGCTTCTGTCTTGGCTGCAGGGCTGTGACACCACAGGGCAGACATGGGGCTGCCATGCAGCGAGCGGGTGTTCTAGGAACCCCACCCTGCAGTGCTCCCCCTAGACTGACCCACCGTGGCTCCCAGTCCTCCCTCATCCCCTGGGGAGCACAGAGACCTTGCAGGCAGAAGGGGAAGGGCTGGGGAGAGGGGAGGGCTCCTCTCTCCTCTGGGTCGTCTGCTTTGGAAAGACTGCTTCAAGTCCACAGCAGAGAGGCTGGCAGGGTGGGCCCGGGGTCCCGAGGACTGACAGGGCTGAGGCATCAGGCTGGAACTGCAGGGAGCATGGCCCCACCCTCCCCTCGGCCTCCTGGGCCTCTGACCTTGAGCAGTGGGTGTTATGCAACCTTGGCCAGAAGAATTGCAGCCACCAGTAGTCCTGTCACCAAGTGGGGCCGGCCACTTGGCAGGAGGGCGGAGCCTAAGGAAAGTCGGAGGACCCAGTGAATGAGGGAAATTGGAGCGTGTCCCCTTCCTGGCTCCTTAAAGGTGAGTGAGGTGCCCTGGGCCACCCCCACCGGCCCCCTGGTTTCATCTCTCACCATCCCCGCTTTGATCGCCTGTCCCAGCTGCACTGGCCTCCTGGCTTGTGATCAGTGTGACCCCTCACAGTCCCTGATCAGTGAAACCTGCCCACCTCTAGCCAGGCGCCCACAGGGCTGCCACCTTGCCAGCTTCCAGATGACCTTTGCCCCTGAGATGGGTCAGGATAGGGGTGAGGGTGTGTGTGGAGGAGGCGGACAGAGGAAGATTCCAGGAAGGAGGCCTCACATGGCCATGGAGCCTGGAGGTGGACTTCACCTGGAAGGCTTGATCCCACGGGCAAACCGCCAGCCCCTCTGGCCCTCAGTCTCCCCACTTTAAACAAGGTGCTCACATACGCCTGCTCTCCTGCCCAGGCCGCCAAGATGCACAAAGTGCTCCGTATGGCGTCAGGTGCTGTGGGAATGTCAGGCACTCGAGATGTTCCCAGGAGCCAGGGACAGGGAAAGAGAAGGCGACCTCAAGCAGCTGGCGGGGCACCCTGGTCGCGGCTGTGCAGACACGCACCGCCTGCAGCCGCCTGGAGGCGCGTGGGTGCAGGGGGAGGGCAGGGGTGCACCTGAGGGGGGCGTGGCCAGCGAGGTGCTGGGGGCCGCGTCGCCGGCCTCCTCCCGGAGCGTGGGCAGCAGGGTGCTGAGGAGCCCGTCGTTGGCCTCTGGCACGATGCCCAGCAGCCGGCACATGAGCTCGTACACGTGGACGCTCTCGAAGGGCTCCACCTCCAGGCCCCTCTTGAAGCTGGGGCCCGTGGCCCGGAAGATGGTCTTCATGTCCATGAGCTTGTTGTCGAAGCCGTGCTCCCCGTTGTTGAACTGCACGTTCACTCTCTGCGGGCAGGGGGGTCCCAAGTCCTGGCTGTCCCTCCCAGCCCACCCCACCCTCTCTGACAGCACCCCCTGCAGTGCCGCCTCAGCAGAGGACCCCTGGAGGGGGTCAAGGGGGGCAGGAAGGGTTCCGAGCCTCCGTTTCTCTGAATTCTCAGCCCCCAAAGGTCAGTGGCCCAAAGAGGGAGCCTCAGTAAAGACCCAGTGACACGAATGGAGACCCCAAGTAAACAGGGTGGAGCTTCAGCCCAGGGGCGCGCACCAGGCCCCTTCCTGCTGCTGGCTGCGCAGCGCGGCAGTTCGTCCTTTCCCTGCTCTGTCTTGCTTCCTACTCAGCCCCCCTGGGCTCTCTGTTCTCACCTGTTAGCTCACCTTCCCACGCTTTCCCTTTTACACACACACATACACACGTGTGCACATCCACACACAGATACAGGCACGCATGCACACATATGCACACACATACAGGTACACAGTGCACGTCCACACGCACACCCACGCCTATTGCAGATTGTGGGGGTGTCCCTTTGGTGGCTGACACTCCTCAAATTGGGGTCTGGCTAGAAACAGGGGGTGTGCTTTTTACAGAAATGGAGAGACCCTGCAGCTCCGGGAAGTGCCTGCACTGGCAGCAGCCCTGGGTAGTGCCTGGCACCGGCAGGAACTCACCCCGTGGATGACATAGCCGAGGTCGCTGTACATGAGCAGGGGGGTGACCCTGGAGTGATTGGCGTAGTGGAAGGACTTGGGGAAGTTCTCCTTCTTGTAGACGTGGAGCCGGGGGTGGGCATCCTTGAGGACCTCGTACACCTTCTCCAGCATCCCTTCCTTGGGGAGCAGCATGCCGTTGGGTCCGTAGTCTAGGAGCTCGAACTCAATGTCCTTGAAGGAGAAGTTGGAGACCTTGTGGAGCTCCACCAGGTCGCTGGCGTTCTTGTTGACCGTGCTCATGCCGTGGTCGGACGTGATGATCAGGTTGAGGCTGCTCTCCAGGCCACTGAGCCTGATGCGGTCCCGGAGGTAGCCCACCGTCCTGTCCACCTGCATCACCATCTCCTTCCTCTCCTGGGACTCGGGGCCGTACCTGTGGCCCGTGGAGTCTGGCTCCCCAAAGTAGAGCGTGACGAGGTCCAGGCCCTCCTGCGTAAACCACTCCATCACCGTGTCAATGTTGGCCCTCCACTCCGCCTCATCCTTGTAGTTGTGCAGGAAGCCTTCCTTCCGGCTCAGCGTCACGGCCTCGCCTTGGTAGGTGACATTCCCGCCGGGGTAGAAGAATGAGCCGGTCTTCAGGCCCTGCCGGGGAGGGCGGTGTCAGCGCCTCGGGCCGCCTCCTGCCTGCGCCCTGCCTGTCCCGTGCGCTGACCCATCTGCCCCCTGCCTGCCCTCCGCCTGCCTCCTCACCCAGCCCTGCTCCAGCTAGGACCACAGGCCTTTGTATTTTCTGAAAGGCCCTTCCTAGCTCTTATCTTCTGTTATTGGGCTGATACTGATTTTATAGAGGAGAGAGCAGGTGCCCAGTGGACTCAGCACTAATGAGATAGTGGATATAAAAGGATCCCCAGATATGCTGTGTCCTCATCGTCACTGTGGCCTTAGGTATCTGCCCTGAGGCTGAGCTGCCCATGAGCCCTCCCCTTCCGGCCTGCAGCCCGGCTTCTCCCTGCCGTGTCCTTGTCCAGCTGTGTGTCCATCGGTCCCCCCGCCCACCCCCTGTGGCCTGCCCTTTCAGCCTTCAGCCTGGCCATCCGTCTGTCTTTCCATAAATCCAGTGCTGTTTCAGTTACAGATCCATCTGTCCACACATGCCCCGTCTGCCCGTCCAGTCCCTTAGGCCATTCTTCCTCGAGATGCCAAGTTCTCGGCTACAGCTTCTGCCAGTGAGCCTGGTGTCTGGTAGCTCCTTCTGGAGCGAGGGGACTCAACCTGAGTGGATGCCCTGCCTATGAGGTGGTGGGTGTAGCTTTCAAAGCTCATTCCGGGCTCCCCTTGAAAATCTCTGAGTTTGTTGCCAGGAAGCCCCAGAGCACTGCAAGATGCTGGGGTCTCGGGCTTGTCATGCGGACGACCCACCTCTTACCCTGCCCTCCACCCTTTAGAATTTAGCTGCCGCGCCCTGAGAGGCACACAGGAGGGGGCGGGGTGAAGCCACTTCATCGTTCCCTGCCTTCCTGCGGAGTTAGGTCATCTTCCCTGTGGCCCCCTTTCCCACCAGTGTGGGGCGGCCCAGTTTTCCCTCGGGCTGGGAGTATGGAGCAACCCCTCCGGTCTCAGGGCTCCAGGGAGGACTGGCAGGCTCTGGGTTTTCCTGGGCAACTGGCTCCCATCTTCCGAGGGACCCCACTCAAACCACCCCCACCCCTGTGTCAGGAGCGGGGACTCCCAGGGCGGGGACTCCCAGGGCGGGGACTGGGCCTGCGTGGATCTCGGCCTTGTTGTCCGGGCCCCCGCCCACCTCCCCCGACGGCCCGAGGGGGTGCGGGCAAGGCGTTACCTGCCTCTGGGCCGTGACCCAGATGGGTACACTGCCATTGTCCCACCACCCCTGGACGCCCAGCGTGGTGTGGTAGGGCAGCTTCAGCTTGCTGCTCGTGTTGTAGAACATGTTGTGCACCACCCCGTGGTTCTCGATGTACTTGCCTGTGGGGTGGAAGAGCAGAGGGGCGGTGGGAGGGCAGGAAACAGCCAGGGTGGCGGGAGGACCACGCCGCCTGGGGAGCCTGGGCTGGGCTCCGACACAGCCACGTTCTCCGACCCAGAGATTCTGCTTCCACTCTGAGCAGCTTATCTCGCAGCTAAACGCACACAAACGCGCAAGTACACATGTGCCAGGATATCGTTTGCAGCCTCGATGGTTTTAGCAAAGGGTTGGGAGCAACCTGGCTGGCTGTCAGGAGGGAACTAATTAAATGAGTCAGGGTCTGGCCATGAAGTAGGGTCCCAGGCAGGAAGATAAATGAACAAAGAGGAGCTCTGTGAGGCATCTTTTACTATTCTTTTTTTTTTTTTTTTTCGCATGGAAACGCCCTCACATGAGTTCAGAAGGCACAAAAGCGGGGGGTGAGGAATGGCCCGCCCCCTCCTCCGCATCCCCATCGGGTCATATTCTGTAAGGAGGGGACGTGCAGAAGGGAGGACCAGGTGCTCCGTCTGTGTGTGGAAGGGGCCGTGGTCACAGAAATGCTGGTGTGAGGATAAGCCATCTGTACCGAATAGCACGCCCCAAAGTCACGTCCACCCAGAGCCTCAGAATGCGATCTTGTTTGGAGATACGATGTAACGAGCTCGGTTAAGATGGGGCTTTCTGGATCGGGGTGGGCCTTAAACGCAAGGACAGGTATCTTTACAAGAAGAGGAGGGCTATACACGGGGAAGACGGCCGTGTGACGAGGATCAGGGATTGGAGAGCTGCAGCCATCAGCCAAGGAATGCCTGGGCCACCGGCAGCTGGAGAGGCCGGAAGGATCCTCCCTTTCAGCTTCCGGAGGGAGGGTGGCCCTGTGACACCTGGATTTTAGGTTTCCAGCATAAACAGAGTGATAATGGGTTGGGGAGTGAGCAGTGGGAAGAGCGGGAGCCTCAGGCTCATCTCTCCTGTCTTTCTGAATCCTAGTCACACTCACCTCCTCCAGAAGCCCTCCTGGGTCGCCACCCTGGTTGTAGTCACCGTTTAAACTGAGACACTAGGTGTTTTTATCTACCTTCTATTAGCTGCCACCAACAGTGAGGGTTGCTGATGACCCCCCTTGGCCGAGCGGTGTCTGCCCAGTGAGAGTGTCCCCTCCTTGGTCTCACCTTTGTCCCTGCACCACACACCATAGGACAGGCCCTGTGCATAAGCTGGGGCTCCCTCTGTTGGTTCCCTGGTTTCTCAGCACCCCCACCCCCAGGCCCCACTGAGGCCGACACTCACCAGTGACCAGGGTGAAGTGGCAGGGGCTGGTCAAGGTGATGAAGGCCGGGGTCATGTAGCGAGCCTTCACCCCTTCAAGCGCCATGGCATCCAGGTTGGGGGTGTCCACGTCCTGGTCGTAGTTCCAGCGGAAACCATCGAAGGACACCAGGAGCAGCTTGTTCCGGGAGCTCAGCTGGCGGACGGGCGCCGCCACTGCTGGAGCCAGGAGGGCGGCCAGAGCCACGGCGAGGAGGACAGCCGGGCGTCTCATGATGGATGGGTTCTCCAGAGACACGAGTTCCAGGCAGGTTCCTGCCGAGGAGCAGAGCAAAGTCCTAGGGTCACCAGGCAGCTCGTATCCTCCGCGTCTATGAACCAAGACTGTGCACGCACCTGCGCCTCAGAGGGACTCCTGCCTCTGGGTCCGTGCCACCCGCAGCCTGGCCCTCAAGGGCACCTGCCTTTATTGCCAGCGGAGCCCTCTGGGCTCCATTCCCCGCCCTCTGCGTGCACAAGTATCTTTATAGGGAGGACGGGGATCAGGAGAGCAGGACAGACGCCTCCATCAGGAAAGCCTGTGTCCCCACCCCAGCTCTCGTAGCAACTCTCAGTCCCTGTGCCCTGTTCACTCTGCCCCCAGAGCACCCTGATGGGGGCCCCTCCTCCGGGCCATAATTTGGGGAGGTCTTTGGTGTATGTGGGCCAGGACTAGGGGGTGGGCTGCTCAGGGTCCAGGGTCCATGATGCTGGCCTTGCCCATGGGGAGCCTCAGCCTTGGGGCACGCCTTTTCCCCTCCCTGCCTGTGTAGGAGGGATCCTGGGATGGGGTGGGCAGAACTCCAACCTCACGGCCAAATTAGCCCCTACTAGGCCCCCTCCTCAGGCCCCAGGGAGCCTCAGAGGAGTGCACAGGCGTAGGCGACCTCATTGTTGGATTTTGTCAACAAAGTGCTCAGAATGGGGACCTCCCTTCTTACTTTCTGCTCATGAGGAGAGCGGGGTGCGGGAGAGAGATCCTGAGTCAGTGTGCGGTGTTCTGTCTCACTCACTCACTTGCCCTCTGTGTCTTTGTCTCTATGCCCCCCACCCCCCACCTATGAAGCACATTCTGGGGGCCAGGCACCGTTCTGAGTTCTGGAGACGCAGCAGTGGACAAGGCAGACGGTGTTCCTGGCTTCCGTTTTTGTGGTTGGGGACACACAACATAAAATAAATAAGCAAGTAAAACGGCAAAATAGAGTCAGCAGAAGGAAATTAAGCAGGGAGATGAGACAGAGCATCTGTCTGGCGGGGGGTGGCGGGTGGGGCAGCACCGAGGGGGGGGCGCTGGGCCAGGGGCCGGTGCGAGGATGACTGAGGGAGTGATTCTGGGGTCATCAGCCAGGGAGGTGGGTCAGGGGCAGGCAGGAGTGCAGCAGGGCCAAGTCCTGGGGTCTGGGGGTTGTGCTGTGGAATCTGGCATTCTTTTGCAGCACAGGGGGAAGTCCTGGGATGGATTTACGTGAGGGAGGGACATAAACTGATCTAACATTACAAACACACGCATGCACACACACACACACACGCCTCTCCATTTGCAGGACTAGTGGCCCTGAGGAAGGAAGGGAGGTTGGGTGTTCCACACAGAGGGGACTGTTGGTGTCTGAACCAGGGTGGTGGCTGATGGAGTGACAGGTGCGGAGGGAGTTTGGAGGTTTGTTGGAGGGATTTGCTTCCAGATCGCATGTTGGAGAGAGAGAAAGAGGGTAGCCATGGGAGATGCTTTGGGTTCCTGCCCGGACGGCCGGGTGCAGTGCCTTGTATATATCCCACTGGGCGGTCAGAGGTCAGAGGGCAGGTTGAGGGCAGAGCGTTCTATTTTGGACACCGTTCATTGGAGGTGCCCATGAGAAATCTGAGGGCAGGTGTCAAATGGTTGGAATGTCCCCGCTTAAATCTTCTTCAGCTGTAGACCTGCTGGCGGAGGTTCTGCCCAGGACTTGTGCTTGGCTGGCGGGAGGAACTCATCGCCCCCAGCATCACAGGGGCCATCAGCAGCCCCCTCTGGGGTGAGGCAGTGTTTCTGGGACCCGGGACGCCAGGGTGCAGATTCTCGGGCCTTCCCCCAGTCCGTGGAGCCACACTGGGTCGGGCGGCAGCAGGGGTCCACGCACAGCCCCGCCCCTCGTGAGTCTCAGGACACTGCAGTCTGAGAGCAGAGATGGCCCCACAAGGACTCCTACAAGCAGGGCACGTGGGGGCTGCGGTGTGCCGGCCGAGAACCAGAGGAGCTCCAGCTGGTGGACCGGCCGGTGTGGGCAGCCATCAACGTGGAGCATGCCCAGGGGAAGTGAGGTGCCTTAGCGGAGAGCAGCGGGGACCACAGTCACATGGTGCTGGGGTGCACCTGAAGGCACTTCTGAGGACCCGACATCACACCAGACCTACAGGACGGGTTTGGCTGGGAGAAGCCTGGGCAGGAGAGCCTTCCAGGTAGGGACAGCCAGTGAGGGCGACGAGGTGGAAGAGGGGAGAGCTCAGGCTTGAGGCCGGGAGGTGGGCCTGGCAGAGTCTGGATTTTATGCTAGCTGCCTTCTGATATCTGTTCTAGCACCTTCTAATGTCTATTCTTCCATTCTTCCGTTCTTCCATAATAAGATGGCCTCCAAGAACAAAGACTACATTTCCCAGCATTCCTTGCAGCATGGTGTGGCCATGTGACCATGTCCTGGCCAATGAGTTGAAAGAAAAATGTCATGTGACATCCCCAGTCGTCTCTCAGCGCTAGCTTTGCCCCTCTTCGGCTTCTTCCTCCCTCTGATGCCTCAAGCTCAGAGGCTGCCTGGGGCCCTGGTGATGTGGGCCTCCCCGGGGAAGTGTCCACAGAAGGAGCCAGGTCCCCCCGGCTGTCTTGGGCAGCCAGTCTTGAATGGCTCAGCCTTGCAGGGAGAGTTGCACGCTCTGTCTCAATCCCATTTTTGCTACTGGGTTTTCTGTCACACTCAGCAGGACCTAATCCGAGGCGATAATTGGATGATGGTTCTGGGAGGCACTGCTGGGTTTAAGCAGGGGGGTGACATGGCACGCTGGCTGCTGCGTGTGGTCGGGAGGTGAGTGAGGGGCTGACGCAGAGGTCCAGGGCCAGGCGCGGCGGGGCACAGACCTGGGGTGCGCTGGTGTGGGTGGGTGTGGGGTGCAGGTGAGGGAGGGGTCGCTGTCCTGTTCTCACTCCGCACTTCCTCCTGCTGGTCCCCATCAGGGATGCGGCGGCTCCCTGTCCTGCTCACCCTCACCTGCCTGCCTGGTCTGGCCTGGAGGTGGCTCAGAAGGCCCGCTTCCCACTCTCAGGGACATCTGAGCCAGGCTTGGGGTAGCCCGCCTCCCTTTTCTTGGCTCCGTACCTCACTCACATTTTGTCGCAGGGAGCTCACCCTCCACTGATTTCCTTTTTATTCCCTGGTCTCCTGGAGTCCGTCCACAGAAAGAGTATGCAGCTGACCACAGGTAGCAGCAACAGGGCGTCTCCACAGACCGAGCGCTGGACTTCATCTGTGATCTCATTCAAGCTACGAGGCAGGAGTTGGTAACGGCCTCACTTCGCCGGTGAGGAAACTAAGCAGAGAGGTTAAAGGTCCCTCGGCAGGAGGCGTTGCTGAGTCCTGAACACGGCGCGCTGGCTCCAGACCCCCCGCTTTGACGCGGTTTTGGATGCTTCTGGTCTACCAGCCATTTAGGCTCTTCCCTGGGGATGCTGATTTTCTCTTTGAAAAGTAGGGCTGCTGTGACTGCTTTGGTATCGCTGACTTTTCTCTTTTCTTTCCCATTCATATTATTTCCTTGTGGTAAAATCCCTAGAGAGGAGTTATTGGACAAAAGATTAAAGGTTGCTTGATTCTTACAACCAGATTGCTGTCAGGAATGCGTGGAGTGGTTAGTGCTGGTACCCCCTCTGCCTCACTAGCTTCATTGGGTTTAATTTTTTTATTTCCTTTGGGTGACTTAGTAGATGTGTAAGGATGTCTTAATGTAGTAACCTGGAGAGGCTGGAAGAGTTAAAAATAAAATTTATTAAAGTTTTTTTCCCTTTGGGGAGGGAGGTAAGTAGGTTTATTTACTTAGTTACTTTTTTTTTTTTTTAGAGGAGGTACAGGGGATTGAACCCAGGACCTCATGCATGCTAAGCATGTGCTCTACCACTGAGCTATACCCTCCCCCACGTCACTATTTCTTATCTCTAGTTCCCCACGTGCCGGTGCTGCATCATCTCTGACCATTGATCCAGTGGTCAAAGTGATCATCGAATCTGAGGGCTTTATCAGTTCTTTATGTAATTTGCAGTGTATATTTTCAGAAATATATACTTCTGAAATATACTTTTCATAGACTTTCATCATTTATGTTTGTCACTTGTAACTTTCCCCCACCTTCCATCACTTATATTTTTTTCATAGACTTCCATCTATTCATATTTGTCGCTCGTAACTTCCCCCACCCTTTTGCTTGCTGGCCGTCCTCCAGGCAGACAGTAAGCTGGAAGCTCCCTGCAGGCAGGGCCAGCCGTTGGTGCATTCTTATGTCCCTAGAGCTTGGCACGACGCCTGCCCAGGTTAGAAAGCCCCTCAGCTGGGGTTATACAATGTTTTCTTCTTCATTAGCCCGGGGTTACGGGTCCTTGAGAGGAATGGCACAGAGGTCACGCGAAGCGTACGTACCGTCCACGTGACTGGCTGGTGACCCCAGCCAGTACATGACTCAGCCGTGCGGGTGTTGACCTTGACCACCCGGCCAGCAGGGTGTCTGCTGTTCTCTCCACCACGAAGTTACTCTTTCCTGCCCTCCTTTTTCATACTCTGCTCTCTGGAAGGAAAGTCCCTAAGTGCCACCCACACTTAAGGAGCGAGGGGTCAGCTTCACCTCCCTGGGAGGGTCTCCGTACGTTTGTTTATTCTTCCTCATTCTTAATTTATGCAGCCAGTCACACCAGTGTGAACTCATGATATGCTTTGGGTTATAATCCACTACTACTTAATTTTTTTTTGCTCGAATTGCTCCAGCGCGGGCCACTGGGAACCCTTTCACTGGGCTCTTGTGTCCCTCGGACACAGTTGCCATTTGGGCGCAGGGCGCTCCAGGCTCAGCTTGTGCATTTCCTGCCCTGGTCCTAGAATCAGGTGTTTCTCAAGGAGCCCTGGTTCCTGTTATTGGAGGATGATATTAGAGGCCAAGATCCAGGGACTGCGTGTGTGCCTTGCTCCTGGGGCATTGCTACGTGTTTTTAAAGTCGTCATCCCAGCCGCTCGGAAGCCCAGGGCTCCCCCGCCGAGTCAGGTGCACACGCAGCTTAGGGAAACAGGGCGGGCTTGCTCCTTGGTGCAGCGTTTACTGGCAAACCAGGATCCGCAGTGGAGAGGGGTCCTGACGGGCCGCTCCTTGAGGAAACACAGGGAAGCACATGGCAGTTTATTTGCTGCTTTTCTTGCTTAGGGGGTCCTTGTCGCCCTGCAGGACCTGGCCTAGAGGCCTCCTTGGCCCGGGAACTGGGTGGATCTGACCCATGTACCCTGGGCAGCGGAAGCACCGAGCTGCCCAGCCTGGTGCTGGGCTTCCTCGGGGGAGAGGGACATACTGGACATTGTCCCGTAGGTTCAGCGTCCCAGGTTCTCAGTGCTGCCCTGTTCTCATTCATAACCCAGCATGAGCGAGTACCCCTGTCTCCGTGCACACAGTGGGCATGTAGTGATTCCTGATGTGCAAATGGAAGCGCACATGGATGAGATCGGCAGGTTGGGACCACTGCTGCGGGCTCCCGCCCGGCCCATCTCCTTGCTTCTCCTTCATCTTGTAAAGACAGGAATTGCTCTCTCTGTCTCTGGCCGCCCTGCCCCCCGGGCTGTGCTGCCTCAGGGAGTCCTGGTGCCCTGCTGGGGAGTGGGCATGGGAGGGGCGCCCTCAGCTGTGGGCTGTGCCCTTTAATGGAGGAGCCCTGGAGGTTGGGGTCCACCTCCTGAACCGCCACAGTGATGAGTGGCCAAGTGGGATCAGGACGAGTCTCCCAGCTGCTGGTTGGTGGCCTTTGTGGGGTGATGTGGAGTGGCCGGCACACTGTTTGCTTCTGGAGCTGCTGAGTGAAGAACAGGAAGGAACTGAACACAGAAGAGTTTGACCTGGGGACGTGGTGATGGCCGTTCCCAAGCAGCGTCCAGGATGCAGGCTGTGGCTGTGTCCGCCGTCTTGGGAGGTGGTCCACATGGACCCCTGACTTGGAGGCTGGGGTGGATGCTTCATCCTTATGCCCCTGGGGGGCCTGAGCCATCCAGCCTGGGACAGATGTCTGGGGGGCAGCGGGAGGCCACCAGGAGCCACACGCAGACAGGCCTGGGCCTCTCAGGTGTGCTACCAGGAGGGGCCGCAACCTTCATGCCCTTGATGGTGCTCCCTGGGAGAGAGGATGTGGCCCAAGGCTGGTGATTCCTTCCCCAAGCGCTACTGTGATCCAGTGGTGCTGTGCGGAGGAGGGCTCCTCCCCTCTCTCCCGGAGACCCCCCCCCCCCGACCGGTGGCACCCTCCTGTGTCATGGGAGGCGGCCACCCCTGCCCTTGGAGGCCGGGACCTGCCTGCTGATGGTTGTTCTGATTACTGGGGCCTGACCCGACCTTCCCGACGGGGACTTTATTAGCCCGACGACCCACTTTATCAATTGCTGTTGCCTTTTATTACTTCTCAGGGCCTTTATCTCAGCAGCCACCTCACCTCCCAGCTAAATGAGGATTAATATTTTAACAGGATTATGTGCTGTGGGTTAGCCGTGCTCTCGGGGACGCCGGGTGCGTCCCTCCCTCGCAGCCCCTCCGCTCCCTGCAGGCCTCCCTCCTGGTGTGCAGGGAGGTCCCCTTGGAGCTGGGGCCGCCTGTTCCAGAGCCCGGGATGGGATGGGGGTGGGTGGGAAGAGATGGGGACCTGGACTCTGGGTGGGGGACGGTTGGTCTAGAAGAGGCAGCCAGTCCTGGGGTGGGGACAGCCCTGCAGGGTGAGGTCCCGTAGAGTCTGCAAACTGTCTGCTCGGCTTGATCAGCGGGCTTGACTGCCACGGCCACCTGGAGAAAGGAGGAAGATGACTGTAGCTGGGGATGGGGAGACAGAGATGGGCGGGCGGGGCGAGGGGGGAGGGGGCTGATGCCCACTTGCCCCGGCATCTCAGCCCCCAGGGGCACACAGCCTCTAACTTTGCCAGCATCACACTTCGATCTCTCTCCTGGAGCAAGATTTCAGTTTCCACCCAAGTTTTACAGAAGCCTGCCTGCCCCCCTCCTGCTTCTGTCGCTTGGAGGACAAAGCTGCCCAGCGGGGCTTTCGGGACCTGACCTTGGCCCCCGTGGGTCCCCCGCGTCATGTCAGCAGGGCCCCCACCCCTGTCCTTCCCTAGAGCCACCGTCTTCCTCACAAACGGAGGAAAGGCCTCCTCTCTGCTCAGGGCAAGCTCCCGTCCCCCCACCCCATCCCTGCCTGGCGGAGTTGGGAACCTTCGGGGCCGTCCTTGGTGTCTCTTCTGTTGGACCACTGGTCACCATTTATGAAATTATGAGTTAGTGGGTCTGGTTCCCTCATGACTGGGCCATACAGGGGCCCTGAAAGGACACGTCTGTGCTGTGCTCATATCCAAGCACTGGGAGGTGCCGGGGTGCTCCTGGAGAGAAGCAGGAATGGATGAGGGAAGGAAGGAGGGAGGCGGGCAGGCATCCTGAAGGACCCCCAGGGCTGGCTGGTTCGTCCCTCCCTCCCCCGGCTGAGCCCAGGGCTGGCTCCCAGCTGCGGGCCTGGGTATGTGAACAGCGGCCCCGGTGATGTTGATGGCGGGTTGGTGGGGAGAGGCCCTGAGCCAGCGTGGGGATCCGCTCTCCTGCAGCCCGGCTTTCCTCCAGGGCTCAGGCCTCTGGATGTGTGCCTACCTGGGTGTGCACAGTGCATGCCTGGGTGTGCACATGAGCCTGGGTGTGTCGTGTGTGCCTGGATGTGCACCTTGGATTGATTTTCTGGGTCTGCTGTAAGGAGTTCGCCATCTCAGCAGACGGGCTTCAGGCAGCAGGCATTTACTGTCTCAGTCCTGGAGGCCAGAGGTCTGGACTCAAGCTGTCAGTGGGGCGTGACACTTCCTAAGGCTGCAGGGGAGCGTCCTTCCTCACCTCCTCCAGCTTCTGGTGGCTCCAGACGTGGCTTGGCCTGTGGCCACACCCCCCAGCCTCTCCTGTCCCCTCTGTGTCTCCCTTCTTTTGTCAGAAGCACACAGCGGTGGGCTGAGCGCCCCCCAGACTCTCCAGGATGGTCTTGTCTGAGACCCTTACTTACATCTGCCAGGACCATTTTCCCAAATAAGGTCACACTCACATGTTCTGGGATTAGGTGTCCTTTGGGGACACCATTCAAGCCAGTGTCACCTCTGTGCTTTAGGAATGCCCCTCCTCCATCACACCATGCCTGTGACTGTCCTCTACCCCCGTCCCTGTGCCCAAGGCTGCCCTTGGGCTGGCCTTCTCCTTCGGTGGGGAAAAGGGGGAGCTGCCAATGGCAGCCCCGACAGAGCTAGTGAGAGACCCCAGACTCGGCTCCCATGGGTCCTATTCAAGGTGGGAGGGGCCCATCGCCCTTGCTTCCTGAGGTCCAGTGACGGAGTGGGCGGGGGACCCTGAAAGGCTCAGGACCTGGGCCACCTCCAGGATTTAACTAAATGGCCCCAGACTTGCCCGAGACTGTCGCTGAATCTCCAGCCAGGCCCTTGAATCGTTGAAGTGAGGGACACCACCTTCCCTGCCCCTTCCTTCCTTTCCTCTCCCTCCCAGTCTCCCAGACGTGTGGAGCGTACATTTTTTTAAAAAGTGGATTTCATTTTTTAGAGTTGTTTTAGGTTCACAGCAAAACCGGAAGGTACAGAGATTTCGCGTATGCTCTCTGCTGCCACCCATGCATGGCCTCCCTCTGTGAACCCCAAGCCCCAGGAGGCATGTTTGGCACAGTTGGCGAACCGGCCTGGGCACAGCATCATCCAAAGCCCATAGTTTCCACAACGGTTCACTCCTGCTGGTGTGCATCCTATGGGTTTGGACAAATGTATGACATGCATGCCCCATCATAGCACCACACAGCGCAGTTTCACTGCCCTCAAAGTCCCCTGCAGGGCAGTTTCATTCCGGTTTCTCCATACCGACTCCTGCAAAACACGTTTAGGCACCTCAGGCCCATTAGGATGACTTCACCAAAAACCAGAAAACAAGTGTCGGCAAGGATGTGGGGAGATTGCAACCCTGTGCACTGCCGGCAGGAATGCGGCATGGTTTGGCTGCCGTGGAAAACAGCCCGGTGGTTCCTCAAAAAGTGGGAATAGAATTCCCACGTGATCCAGCAATCCCACTTCCAGGAATACACCCCACAGAGTTGCAAGTAGGATCTTACGGAGATACTTGCACACCTCTGTCCATAGCAGCATTATTCACAATAGTCAAAAGGTGGAAACAACTCACGTGGCTATCCATGGATGAATGGATAAATCAACGTGCTCTGTCCAGACAACAGACTCTTCTTCAGCCGTAAAAAGGAGGGAAATTCTGGCACGTGCTACATGGATGAACCTTAAAGGCATTATGTTAAGCGAAATAAGCCAGTCACGAAAAGACGAATACCATATGATTCCACTTCTGTGAAGTTCCGAAAGGAGTCAGGTTTATAGAGACTGATGGAGTAGAGTTTACCAAGGGCAGGAGGGCCGGGGTGGGGGCTGTTGTTTGATGGGGACAGAGTTTCAGTTCTTCCTAATGAGAAGGGTTCTGGAGATGGACTGCACAACAATGTGAATGTAAATTTTATGTTTTGTGCATTTTACTACACATGAACATTTAAAAAAAAAAAAAAAGAAAAAGATACTGGAATCTTGGGACCTTTCCGAGATGGCAAGAATGTCAGGGGTGATTTAGCACTAGGTTTAGAGAATTCTCGATTCTGTCCTAGAGAAAGAGGGATGGTTCCCTAAAACCTGGGAAACCCCGGGTGGGTCCAGGGGAGCTTTAATACAAAGATAAGAAGGATGGGGTCCCTGCCCTCGGTGGAGGGCAGACACATAAACCGAAATCCCAATAATAAAACCTTTGTCCTCCCAATTTAAAAATAATTAAGGACAATTTTAAAAGTTCAAAACTAAGAAGATAATTTTGAAAACAATTCAAACATTTCTGAAAATTTGGAAAATATAGAAAAGCAAAGAGAGGAAATAGGAATAATTAAAAAAACCCCACGAGTGCTTTTAAAGCTCGCAGCACACGGGCCGCAGTGGCCGCCGAGCCCTGCCGTGCGTGCCGCGGGTGTCCGCGTGCGCACGCTTAGGCTGCGCCCTGCGTGTGAGCGTTGCTTCTGCTTGCGCCTTCTTAACAGTGTCTTGTGATTGTTAAGTGATTGAGCAGTAGACACTGTGGTGGCGGGACAGGGACTGAGATGAGGCCTGCAGGGTTGGGGTGCGGGGTGTCAGCTGCGGGAAAGGACTCCACCAGGTGCAGCCCCCCACCTGAGCTCTAAGGAGCCTGGGACCCCCAGGACCCGGTGTCCAGACTCCCTGTTAGTGGACTTTCTGCGAGACGGTCGGCAGCCCTGGGGCCTTGGGTTGAAGCCAGGATGGGAGTGGGGGGCCCCAGCCCTCCTCATCCATCATCCACTGACTCCCCCCGGCACGGTTGCGGAGTGACCTCACCTCGGGGGCGCTGGACGATTCTCGTGTGGCTGCTTCTGTTCACTGTTCGGTGTTGCTTCTTAAGCCTCAGAGTGCTCCCCGGCTCTGCCCGGCGTCTGCAGCCCTCACCGGGCTGGACCAGCCTGGCCACCCCAGCCCCTTCTCTGTGTGGACTCTCCCTGGGCCCCTGCCTTTGAAAGTGAGCCCCGTCTCCCTGCTCTCCCCTTCCCTGGCTTCTCCTGCCCTCCGTTCGCTATCCCACCCCATGTCTTCACCGCACACACACCATTCCATCATTTATTCTGTGACACCAGCCTCCTGTTAAATGAGAATGAACTCCCAGGCCCCGGCTGACTGAGGTGCTCGGACAGTGAGGTCTGCTCACCTTGGAGAGGGGCCTTGGGCCGCTGGGCCAGGCACCCAGACTCGGCACGGCCCCGCTCTGGGACCCTGCGTTTGGGGCTGGGGGAGGCAGCTGCGAGCCCCCGGGCGGGGTGGCTGTGGCTCTCGGTCCTCCCTGCTCTCTGGATGGTGCCCACGGTCCCCATCGCTTGTTAAAGAAGCTCGCTTTCTGTGGCTCTGGTTGGAGTAAAGGAAACTGCCGTTTTGGGATTCCTCCCTTCCCCGCTGGACTTTGGCTCGAACCCCAGAGGGGACTCTGACCTGGACTGGGAATGAGCCTGCTGGGACAGCTGGGGGTATCTGGATCTGAGCCTCTCTTCAGAATGGGCCGGCCCTTCTGCCTCCTCCTGTGTCTGTGAGCTGAGAGGTGGCCGGGGTCATTGGTCAGCCAGGCTCTGGCCCTGTGTTCCCACTGAGCACAGATCAGTAGGGAAGGACTCAGCTGCCACAGGAAAGATGGGCCCTCGGGCAGGTGGCCCTGCGCCCAGCGCCTGGGCCTGGCCCGACTCTCCCGGCTGGGGGTCACCCGGGCAGGAAGGAGACCCGCCTGTTAACAGGCTGCCAGCTTTTGTGGCCTCCAGGTCCTGTGCGCACAGGACCCACCCCACCAGTCACGTTGTCCACCTGCTGCTGCCTCTGTCCCTTCATGTAAAGCTGCTGATTTGTAACCGGCTGGAGGAGAGGGGGCGGCCGAGGTTCTCAGCCCGTGACCTGGGTCGCACTGGCTGGTCCGGCCGGGGACCAGCTCCCCCTCCACTGGGGGCCCCGTGGCTGCAGAGTCCTTCAGCCCTGAGAATCCAGCTCCGAGGGGCCTCATCCTCAGACCCAGCAGCCCGGGGTGGGGTGGGCACATCACAGGAAGGAGGGTGAGATGCGAGTGGTTCCCGCCTCCACCGGCGAGGGGTTCCTATGTCGGCGTGTCCCTGGAGCACAGGCCTCTCCCGGGGCAGCAAGGCTGGAGTGGGCGTGTCCCCTCCCCTAGTCCACCTCCTCTGGGTGTCAGCACTGCCTTCTCAGAGGCCCCAGAGATGCATCAGGGTTTGGGGGGAGGGTCTGCTAATTGGGGTCGGAAGTCACATTTGCTGCCATCGTCTGTTCTTTTCCACTTGGACTCCCCCCCCCGACAGTGACCATGAGGTCGCTCAGCACCTGACTTCCTGGGAGGCAGCCAGGACCCTCCCTCTTGTGACCCTGCTGGCCAGATCTGGGCACATCCTTTGTTCCATATTCAGCTGAATCCCTTGCCCCCAGGAGCCCACTGTCTGGGGCCACCCCCTCCGAAAGTTGCAACGCCATTCAGAGCCCCGCCCCCGGCGCTCATATGCTGGGCATTTTTCCTTCACGTGCGCTTTGTCACTATTCCCTGGTTGTTTTGGGCATAAATCTTTTTCCCTATTCTCTTCTTGGAACTCCAGCTGCTCTGGTCCTCTGCCACCAACTGTGGTCTCCCGGGGCACTCAGGACTCAGGCCTGGAATTTTCCAAAAGGGTTTTTCGGGGATGTGTCGGTGTAAACGGTTTTCCCCGTCTTGCCCCAGCAGCTGAGATCTGATGTGCTGGGGGAGACTGGGGGCCGGGCCATGGGGCAGCATGTGGGGTCTCTCTGTGGTCTCTCCACTGGCTCCTGGAAAGCATCTGACCGCCTTGGTGGGGTGGGGGCTGTGAGAGGCCCGAAGGCGGTGGGTGGGGGTAGGAGTGGCAGGGGCTGACTGCCTGAAGGGCAGAGCCGGCTGTGGGCTCTTCCGGCCACTGTGGGCACCGGGAACGTGGCAGCTGACATCTCTGCTCATCTGGCTGTTATCATGGCATCTTCTCCCGGGAGACTTTCGGAGGAACTGCTGTCTCCAGAACCATCTATTTTATAACTATTTGGCTGCTGTTTATGCCCTGATAATGAAGGAGGGACATTTCAGGACAGATAAGGGACTACCTTTGGCCATGCTGGGCCGATAAGGGATGTCAAGCACGTCACTGCCAGGCCCGCTCCTCCCAACGCAGCATCCTTATCTGGAGAGAGGGATGGTGTCCCTTTCGTGCAGTGACAGTCCTTAGGCAGGTAACCACCTCTGTGTGGTACTATGGTCATCCCCCCCGCCCTCCTGTCATCACAGCCTTCTTGATAGCATGGGCTTCGTGGCGCAGGACGCGGGTGACCCCTGGAGGTGTGTGCGGCTGAGCTGGGGCTGTGGACAGTGAAGTCAAGAACCCACACTGCAGGCAGGGAGGTGGGGGCAGGGCCAGAGAAGGGAAGAGAGCATATGCGGGGGGCCCTTTGTCCCCCAGGGCTGCCCAGGCCGGGCCTCTCGGGGTGCGCGGAGGGGCTGGTGGGTCTCCCGAGGGTGGAGGGGTGGCTCTGTCTCACTGAGAATTAGCGCAGTCTGCCTGGCGGGGCCGATTCACTGCGGGTCTGCCCCTGCCCCCCCCTGTCATGGGTGGGGGCCAAGGAGGAAGGGAGGAGAGGAGGGGAGGGAGGTCGTTGGTGCACCACCTGCCCCCAAGCCCCCAGGGGGACCTTCGCGGCCCCTCCAGCTCCCCAGAGTCCAGCACTCAGGGGAGGCTTGCAGAGGCCGTGAGCTTCCTGTGGCTGCTGTAGCAAATGACGACCACAAACAAGGTGGCTTAAAATAACACACATTATTCTCTACAGTTCTGGAGGTCAGAAGTCTCACTGGGCTGAAATCAGGGTGTTGGCAGGGCTGCGTTCCATCTGGAGGCTGGAGGGGGAAATCCATTTCCTCACCTTTTCCAGCTTCTGTAGGCGGCTGTGGTCCTCAGCCTGTGGTCCCCAGCCACGTTGCATCCTTCTAAACTCTGCTTCTGTTGTCACATCTTCCCTGACCTCCTGACCTCTTAGAAACACCTCTGGGCTTTGATGATGACACTGGGCCCTCCTGGCTCATCCTGGATAACCTCCCGTCTCAGGATCCTTAGCCACATTTGTTTGCAAAGTCCCTTGTGCCATATAAGGTACCATATTCACAGGCTGCAGGGGTTGGGATGTAGACATCTTGGGGGCTGTTCTGCTGGCCACAGAGAGGAAGTGTAGGGGCCATGGGACCCCTGGGCGAGCTCCTTCTCCAGCACAATGTTGAACTGGATCTGAAAATCCACAAAGGATGTGGTGGGGATGAGAGGCACCCAGGATGCTTGGCTGGGACCAGGTGCCCAGCCCTGCAGTGAGAGCCCCGTGGGCTTGTGGGCCCAGGAACTGTAACAGAGCAATGATGCCATCACACTTTTCCCTCCCCCAGGTGAACATTCCCCATCAGGAGAGAAGGTGGGGGGCAGGGATACAGGATGAGTCAACTTCTGCAATAAAATTTCTGCAATGCCAGGTGAGGTTTGTAGGAGACAGGACGTGTCTTTTAAAAATTGCTTACAATGAACGTTTTCAAAATACTTAAAGACAGAACAGCACAGTAAATTCTCGTGTGTGCATCACCCCAATCTGACAATTATCCAGAGTTGCCACGTGTACTTCATCTATTGCTGTTTTCTTGTTCTTTGCTGTTCCCTTTGGCTGAAGTATTTCAAGCCTGTAGCAGACATTCTGTAATTTTGCTCCTGCAAACATGAGGCTGCAACTCTCCAGATGTGGGAAACCTTGTGACATAATTCCAGCCCCACTGGCACAATGGCATAATGAGGGGTAGTTCTTTGGATGCCCTACCCATAAACAAATTTCTCTGATGGGCTCAAAAATACCTTTTTGCAGTTCGTTTGTAAAAATCGGGTTCTGGACAAGGTCCCCAAGTGAATTTGATCATTCTGCCTCTTAAATCTCTCTTAATCTAGATCAGGATCCCCCCCACAGCCCCCCACCTCCCATCCTCTCCCCCCAGCCACGACCTGCTACAGAAACCAGGTCAGCTGTCCTGCTCAGTGTCCCACACGTCCTGGTTCTAATTGCTTCCTTGTGGTGTCCCTTCATCCCCACCTTCCCTGGAAGCGGGAGGTTAGCACTGGAAGCTTAGTTCGATGCAGGCTCATCTTTCTGCCAGAACCTTTCAAGGCTGGGTCTCTGTGTGTCACAAAGAGGCACAGCTGTGACGCTCAGACTGACCAGCAGGTCCAGGTGGCCACAGCCACGAAGCTCCTTGGGAGCATCTTTCTCCGATGGTCTCGTCCATCCAGGACCGTTCTGAGAAATCATCGTTTCATGAGAGCTTGCAAGACGGTGATTTCCTCACGGTGTCCTCCTTGTGCAGTGAGCACCTAGCATTCTCTTGTCAAACAAACCCGTACCGACCAGAGTTATCAGAGGATCTTGAAATACAGTTTAAAAAGGGAAATCGTTCCTTTTTTTTTCTTTTAGTGAAAAATTTTGAAGGAGAGAGTTTGGCCCTCCTTACTTCCAGTGGGTTTCCCATGAGGTTTTGTTTTGGTTCATTTATTCCTCCTTTTCTGTATGTTTTTCTGTTTTATGTGTTCTGCCTGTTTCAGCCAATTGTGCTCATCATTCTTTCCTAGGCTTGATCTACCCGTTTGGCCAGGCATTTCTGATTTTTCCCCTCGAAGATGACAGGCCAGGGGTGTCTGTCACATCGGTGATGAGAGGAAGGGTAACTCCCCTGGACACTGGGTGACAGATGTGCCAAGGTTTGGGAGCGGGCTTGCTGACAAGAAGCTCTTTTCTTTGGGGGCTTTATTTTCCTGGCTTGTTTGAAGTGCCTGGGTTGGGCCCTCTGATATCAAGCTGTATCTAGGCAGAATCCGATTAGAGGGCAGGGCGTTCCGATAGTCACAGAGCCCAGCTGGGAAAAGGGGAAGAAGTTCCCAGACGGAAAATCCCAGACCCAGAACAAAAATGACGCCTGCCGTTGTAGTCTCTGGCATGTCACCAGGTGGCGCTGTCCAACCACGGATCCGCCGGCTTTGGCCTCTGCGGCCGGCTGGGCCTTCTCACACTTTGTCCCCCCGTCAGGCTGCAGGAGCCAAGGGGGACAGAAGCTCCCGTGTCCCTCAGGGTGTGCAGAGGTGGGATGGTGGTGCTGTCCCCAACCTCAGCAAGCTCGTGCCAGTGATGGTGACCGCCGCACAGCTGGCTTGGCGCCCTGGTCCCGCCCCTCCTCCCCCGCTGACTTGGGACAGGGACACGGGCTCCCCACCACCTGCTCCTACGTGGAAAGCAGACGTCTGCGTGGTTATCTGTGAGGCTGGGGGGACAGACGGGTGTCACCAGAGTGAATTATCTAGTTGGTTGGTGCACTAGGGGTCCGAGGGTCCAGGCCCAGCCTCCTGCCCTAGAGGGAATGGGGAGTGGTCCAGTGTGGTGGGCTGGGAAGGGCGCCCACGGGCTCCAGGATGCTCCGTGATGAACGGTGTGTCAGCGGGAAGTATCCTCCATCATGCTTGGTAAATGCAAGCTCTTCCTGGGGGTCCTGTTGGAGGGTGGTGATAGGGTGGGGGGTGGGGCAAGGCCCTGATTGGCCACCCAGCCTGGGCGCTGGATGGAAGTGGCTCTTCTTCCTTTTCAGAGCAGGCCCTGGGGTCCCAGGAAGGGAAGGTGCTCACCAGGGACCTGGAGAAGCTGCCAGCCAGGGAGGAGCAAGCTGAGTGAGGAGCGAAGGCCTGGATGAGAGCTGCGGTCAAGGCTTTCTAGCAGGAACATCCCAGGAGCTGGACCCTCCCACCCAGGCCTCAGGGGAGGATGAGGGACAGAAGACGAGGGGTGTGGCTGCTGCCTCCTCCGGGTGCAAGGCCCTCTGTCCTCCTCCCTGGCCGCCCGCAGTCCCAAGGCAGCATCTTGGAGGTGCCACCTGCCCTGCAGGGCTCCGCTGTCCCCTTTCCCTGAGGGATGCCAGATGGGGCTGGTCTGAGGCAGCCAGATCTGGGCTCTGGCTCCTGCCCTGTCCCCTCCCGAGGGCCCTGGTGGAGCCAGGAG
This sequence comes from Camelus dromedarius, assembly GCF_036321535.1. Taxonomy (NCBI): domain Eukaryota; kingdom Metazoa; phylum Chordata; class Mammalia; order Artiodactyla; family Camelidae; genus Camelus; species Camelus dromedarius. Next base: position 29,189,363 of record NC_087451.1, read on the forward strand.
GAGGGCCGAGCAGGTGGGCAGATGGTGGGCCGGGAGGAGGGGCTGCCTGGGCAGACGGGCCGACTGTCAAGACAGATGGTGGGCCGGGCAGGGGTCCGGAGCCCAGCCCATCTGCTCCAGGCCCCTGGTGGGACTTTTCTAGTCCACCTGGGGCTGAACTGGGACGCGGCTGAGGGGCAGCTTTGGCCCAGGCCCGATGTGTCCTGCCGGGCCACCTCCCTCGGTCCCCGGGCGCGGGGTGGGGTGTCTCCCTGGTGCTGATGGCCGGCACGTGGCCCTGCTCACAGAGCTGGAGGGGTTCCCGGGGGTCTCGGGGTGTCTGGGCGCAACGTGGGACACACCCCGGGAACACAGCTCCCCGGCAGGTGAGGCGACGCTGAGAGGCTCCCGGGACCAGCAGATGAAAGTTGCGTCTGTGCGTAGTGTAATCAGCCAGCCTGATGCAGAAAAGAAGGGGGTGGTGGGAAGAGGGGTCACCCTGGCTGAGGGTCAGGGCTGCTTCTCAGAAGAGGGGATGGTGGAGCCCACGCAGACCCCTGCGTGAGGAGGATGGCAGGCAGGTGGTCTGGTGGGAGGGCTCCTGTCGAGGGAGAAGCCAGGCCAGGAGGTGGTGGGTCTGCTCAGGTGTGGCAGGCGGGAGAGGCCCCAGGCATCCCGCTAAGGTGGTGGGGTCACCTCCTGTGACCTCAGCTCTTAGGTTCCTGGGTAGGGGTGTCACAGCTGTGTCCCGGGGCCTGAGAGTGCTGGGAGAGCAGTCATATTATATTCTTCTGTTGATGACGATATTCCAAAAATATCTTCAATTTTTAAAAATAGTTACAAAGAAAAACCTCTCCAGCCACTGTGTCTGTAGCTGTTGCCTGGAGCAAGGCCCAGGGCCCTGGTGGTGCCTGCGTCAGGGGAGCTGCTCCTTTCAGGAGGTCGGTCCATTTGCTCAGGGTGGAGGGGCAGAGACGTGCGGTGTCAGGGTGAAGGAGATGGGGTGTGACAGGGTCAAGAGTGCCTTTCAGAGGTCACACCGGGTGGAGTGTGGTCTGGCGTCTGCTCCGGCGGCTCCTCCGAGGAGCCAGTGGAGTGTTGGGTGGTCCGTCTCTCCTGGCCAGTAGGTGCGATGTCCTCCCACTGCCAGCTCTGGGGTCCAAGATGCCCCTTCGAGCAGGGCCTGGGGCAGCTGCTTGCCCTCCTTTTCCCATTTCCTGTCAAACTCTCTCCAGAGTTGCTCCCCAAACTCAATTCTCCTGGAGCCAGAGTGTGGGATTCGAATCCCACTCTACCCCTTAGTGGCTGGGTGACCTTGGGTAAGTCGCTCACTCTCTCTGAACTTTGATTCCTTCAGGTATAAAAGGGGGACAGTGGGGCGCCCACACCGCAGGGCCGTGGGGCAGCTCGCTGAGCTGCAGCCTCAGGGCCCTGCCCGGCGTGTGGCCGGTGCCCAATGTTGTCACCATTTTTGCTGTTGTCTTTATTTTCTCGAGGTGATGTCCATATAACCTGAAATTGACCGTTTTAAAGTGCACAGCTCAGGGGCGTTCCATGCGTTCGCGATGCTGTGAAACCACCACTCGGTCTGGTTCAGAACATTGTCACCATCTCAAAAAGAAGCCCTGTGTCTGTTATTTTTTTGTTTTGTTGTTTTGGGGGAGGTAATTAGGTTTATTTATCAATTTATTTGTTCAAGTGGAGGTACTGGGGATCAAACCCATGACCTCGTGCATGCTAAGCACACACTCTACCACTGAGCTACACCCTCCCCCTGTGCACATTATCAGTCATTGCCTACTTATCCCCCTGTCTGCCCCCCACATCCCACCCCCAGCAATCACCAATCCACTTTCTGCCTCTGTGGGTTTGCCTATTCTGGGTGTTTCCTATAAATGGAATCATTCCAGGTGTGGCTTTTGTGTCTGGCTTCCTTCACTTAGCACGATGCTTTCAAGGTTCATCCATGTCATGGCATGTGCTGGAACTTCATTTCTTTTACTGGCTGCATAATAGTCCACCGTGTGGCTGGACCACATTTTGTTTATTCATTCACCCACTGATGGACATCTGAGCTGTTTCGACCTTTTGGTACTAGTTTTTATTTGAACGCCTTTTGTTGTTTTTAAATGTAATGCCCTTCACAGATTTCAGAGTCCTCCTTGCAGGAGGCCAGGCTGATTTCTCCACATCCTCCCTATTTTAGTTTGTGTACTGCCGAAGCGAGCACCCTGCTGCATTGTCTTCACGTCTATTATCTGGTCCCTTTCCGTGACCGACGAGTGATAATGCAGCTCTACTTAAACCTGACGGCAGCATCTGGGCCGCCTTGTTGACCTGGGGCTCCCACCCTAAGGGCTGACTCTTTGCTGCCTCGTGCTGCAGATGGGGAAACTGAGGCACAGAGAGGCTCAGCCGCTGCCTGCGGGCCTCTGCTTTCCCCTCCAGTGTCTCTGAGCCTTCTCCCCTGGGCGTGGCCCTGCCCCCGTGTCCTGGGCTCTCCATTGGGCACAGTGGCCTTGGATACGGAAGCCAGTGGCCCCCGTGCCATGCATCACCCTTGTCCCTCTTCCTCTCCTCTCTCCACCTCCCCTCTGCTCTTCCTCGTCCCCTGCCTCCTTTCCCTCCTCCTGCCTTTGCTGAGACCTCCTGGGGTCGTCCTGGAACCCCTTTGGGCATCCCTGGTCCTGCAGGTGTCGCTTGGACACGGATGTTGCTAATTTCTGCTTCAGCCCTTTGGCTTCCAGAGCAGACGCAGATCCCATGTCCATCCCGGGGAACTTCTATGAGCCTGGAAGCTGGGAGGGCTGTCTTGTTCCCAGGGCCCCTCATGCCAAGAAAACTCTGCAGAGCCTTACACTGCAGAGGGACAGTTTGAGGACAAATGGTGGCACTTCTGGGCTGTGGCCTTGCTGTAATAGTAACTGCAGTTACAATGATGACGCATGCTCCCATTTGACGGTGGGGACCAGAGAGGCCCAGGGTCCCTGTAAGGTCCTCACGAGGGGCTGGCCCCTGACCCACAGCTGTGTGGTTCCAGGCCTGGGCTGGATGGAAGCAAGACCCTGAAGGTGCTGCCTGAGAATCGAGGGACCTGGTGGGGGCAGAGTGGGTCCAGGGGAAGAGGCCCAGGGGCCCCCAGCCGGCGCTGCTGGGTCTGTGAGGGAGGGAGGAAGCCGTGTGGACGAGCATCAGCGGTCACCGTTCCTGGCCTCTCTGTTTCCTGCTGGACTGAAGGCTGGGTGACATGTTTTTCTTGCCGAGACCTGGAAATCCAAGCAGAAGCCCTCAGTTGCTCGTGAGGGTCTCTGCAGTTCCCTGGGGACAGGTCGCTCAGACACCCCAGGTGTCAGGGGAGATGGTGCTCGCTGCCCGCCAGGCTTTGGGCAAACCCTCTGTCCTCCATGGACAGAGAAGTCACATGGCTGGCCTGTGTGTCCGGGAACCCGCAGGAATGGAAGCTCGGGGTCTCCGTCCCTCTTGTTGGGGTGGTCCCGATGCCCTGCTCCTCCTGGGGTCGAGGTGTCCGTTGCCAGCCCTTGTGTCCCCTGCCGGGCCCTGTCCCGTCTGTCCGGCTCACGTGGCTTCAATCACCAGTTGGGCCCTTCGCGTCCATCCTGTTTTCGTGGCTAACAGCGCTGGCGGCATTGGTCTGCATGGGGACGCGTCTGGATCAAGCGGCTCCTCACTGCACCCGCCCCTCCCCCATCAGTCCCCCCACCCCTCCCCTCCCCTACCTTCCGGACACCCCCTCCCAGAGCTTCACCCTCCCCTGCGTGCCCCGTCCCCTCTTCAGGCTCCTCCAGAAGGAAGACTGAGTATTGGTGCCCCCCACCCCCCCCAGGAGAGATCTTCCTCTCCCCCCTCACACTCACCGGCTGGGAGGAGGCCCGTCCCAGTGGGAAGCCTCAGGGGAGGGAAGCAGGGGCGTGCCCCCCTTAACCCTGGCCCCAGGCTCCCACCTACAGATGTTTCACCCCAGCCTGACCTGGGAGCGGGGGACTTTGCCTGAGGCCTGGCTTGGGAGAAAGGCCCCTCCCTCAGATGCCCGGTCCTAGAGCCCTGGGGGAGGCTGGAGGAGGGTAGGAGCCCCGGAGATGGTTCCAGGTGGCCCAGGGGCTGGGGCCATGCTGGGCAGATGGGGGGCTCCTCGCCCGGGCTGGAGTCCATGGACCCGACGCAGCTTGTCCGAGGGCCTGTGGACCCCTCCTTGGGCAGGACTGGGGTTTCGCCCTCATAGGCAAGCTAGCATCGGGGGAGGTCTGCTTGCTGCTCATGGGGACCCCCTGAGGACCCTCTGCACATTCTGTGCTGGGACCTCCCCTCCCACAGCCACCCCCACACAGCATCGCCAGCCATCACCTTAATGGGCATGAAATATTTACTTAACTCAGCTTTTTGCAAATATCCCTTCAGATATTCCCCTCTGCTGGGAACGTAAACTGTGCGGCTGGCCGCAGCGCAGGCTGGGCGCGCTGGGTCTTAAATAATACAACACAAAGCCTGTGACAGCCGGGCAGCTCTGCGCGGCCTGCCAGCCTGGTCCCCGCCGCCCGACAGGCCTCCGCCGGAGCTGGACGGGGCCCCCCAGCCCAAGCCGGGCAGGGAGGGGCACCCTGAGTTGTTCCGCAGACAAAGTTACGTTTCTGAAGTCTCCTCTTCCAGCAGCAAGTTGCAGGGGCCCTGGGGGAAAACAAGTGAGAGGTGTTTAAAAATGTACCATTGCTTTATATTTTAATACCTTTTATTGAAATGTTTCCTTTCTCATAGGTTTTTCCGACAGTCATTTTGCTCCCTGGCTCTCCTGGAGCTGAGGCCCCGGTCCCTGAGGCTTTGCGGAAAAGCCCCCAAATAGAAACTCGCTCCAGTTGGTCCAGGAGCCGCCGGCTTCCCTGCTACTCATGAATCGCTACGTGGCCCCCTCCTTTCGGTGAAGCTGGTGACCTGTAAGTAGACGAAGCCGGAGCTCAAGCTTTGGGGGAGCCAGCTGGGGAGAGGGGGCTTCGGAGCTCAGGGGCTGTTCTGCTCTGACTTGTTTCCCGACACCCCTCAGGTGAGCAGAAGCACCCAAGGGGCCACCTGAAGTGGGGGGACTTGTCACTGTGTTGCCTTCTCTTTCCAGAAGGTTCTGTCCCCTGGGAACCTGCAGAAGGCAGGGAGGGCTGTGGGGAGATGGGGCCAGAGAGAGAGAAAGAGAGAGCTGGAGAGAGACTGGGGGACAGAGAGAGAAGGGAGACTGGGAAGGCAAGGGCTTCAGCCAAGATGACGAGGGTCTGGGCGTCTCGTGGGGCCTGGAGTCTCGGCGTCCTGCCCTCCCCACCCTCACAGCTCTCGGAGCTCAGGAGCCAGGAGGACCCCCAGGAGGACCCCTGACAGTGTGCTCGGAAGTGGGAGAGGGGGTGGGGGGTAGCGAGGGGAGAGGGAGCCAGGAGGGAGGGAAGGGGGGAACAGGAAGCCACAAAGGAGGAGGCTGGACTGTGTCCCCCACCGCCCCATGCTGGGGCCCCTCTTTCTGCCCTCCCTGCTCTGTCAGGGTCAACTCTCGTCTCCTGTTGCCCCTACACCTGCTCGCAACTGCTGGGTCCACCCTCGTGTCTCCCCAGTCAGCCCTCTAGCACCTCCTCCAGGGCCCATCCCCACGGCTGCCTCATCTCCCAGTGAGATGATAAGGTCGTGGAAGGTCACAGCTGTGTCCCCCATGGCCCAGCGTGGCGCTGGCCTCACACGTGGGGTCACAGAACTGAATGTCGTGAATGTTCCTTCCTTGCCTGTGACCTCTGCCCCCGCGTGATTCGGTGACATGCCGTCTCCACGAGGGGGACTCTGTCATGTACTACGCAGCCCCCGTCTGTGGCTCTCCCCGAGGGCCTCGTACACGTGAACTCCTACAGCCCTCGTATGGCCCCTGGGAGGAAGGTGTGCTTACAGGTGGGGACACTGAGGCCCAGAGACGCTCTGTGAGCGGCTAGGACCACGGAGCTGGGGAGGTGGGCGGGTGCAGGGGATTTAAACCCAGCTGGCGTGTGCCTAGGTCCCCTGCGACCCCAGGGCACCTCCCGTGTGAGCAAGAATTCCAGGGCGTCTTGTTTATTTTCTTGGCCGGCATCTTTCTGTCTCTGTTGCTTTTTTAATTTCCTGCTTTCTCAGAGGAAGCCTCTGCGCCCATCATCTCAGAAATGTGCCCTCAGCCCAGGGACACCAGCCTTGCCAGTCAGGGCCCTCCCCCTCCCCTCCCCCCCGCTCCCCAGCCCTCTGCGAGCGTCCCTGGGCTGGCAGCCAAGACCAGGAGGCTGCTGTCCAGGAGGAGGATGGGCGAAGCCGGGGTGCCCAGCTCCTCCGCACAATGAAATGCAGATTTCCCATTAAAAGGCAAATCTTTATTTCAAAAGGTTGAATAGGATGCGACTTAAAAAAAGATTTTCAGCTGGTTAAATTTAGGGCAGCGGGCGAGGTCCAACGCGCCGGCGCTCCTGGCCGTGGGCCCGCGGCAGAAACTTTGGACGGGAAACTGGAGCGCCCTCACTATCAGCGCTTGCCTCTCCGGGCTTTTTTTACCCCTTCCCCCTGAGTTAGGCAAACAAATGTTGGTAGCCGGGTTGGCCAGGGCTGTGCTTACTTAAAATAGGCTGTTTCGGCTGGGTGGTGGCCAATTCGAGATGGCCTCGTCCCAGCCCACACCCTCTCTGCACCAAGGGCAGGAAGCGTCCAGCGCCGACAGCTCCTTCCCCTTCCAGTGACTGCCCGCCCCCTGACCTGGCTCTGTCCTTCTTACCCGCGGCCACGCGCTTCTGTCCAGTCCAGGCTCCTGGGGGCAGGAGGAGTTGGAGAGTTGCCCCTGGACCTGGTCCCTGAGTCAGGCCCGGTGGCCCTGGGCAAGTCACGTGGCGGCTTGGACCTTGCCGCCTGCAAGGGAGCTGGAGTAGCCTGTCTCCGAGGTGATGTCCAGCTGAGAGGACCCACGGTGGGGCCAAGCCCAGGTGCCAGCCTGCAGAACCTCTGCAGAGGACGGCTTATGGGAACCTGGATGGGGCCAAACCCTCACTGTGGGACAGGAGGCAGGAAGCTGTGTGGAAGGGGAGGCTAGGGCAGTGTGTGTGCGTGTGCGTGGAGGGGGCTGTGGGTGATGTGGGAAGACCTGCGTTTGAGGGTCTCACGGCCCAGACCCTCAAGAGTGGAGCAGGTGAGGAAGGGCCACCTGGCTGGGGTGTTGGGAATAATGCAGCCCCTTCGGAGAAGCCAGCCAGAGGGGACAGCATGGCCTTGGCCCGAGTGGCCCTTCCTCTCTGCCATCTCCCCCCTCTCCCCTGTCCCCCGCCTCTCCCCACTCCTCCCCTCCCCTCCTCCCCTGAGCAGCTCTGAGTAGCAGCACTCTGCTGGTTGCATTAGTGACTGGCTTCAGAGACCAGCAGGCCCGGCTCAAAGGTGTGCTGGGCTCGGCATGGGTCTGGGGGCCCCACCCTCTCCAACACCCTCCTCACCAACTCACGTTGGGTTTCTCCGGGGCGGCCCAGGCCTTCTTCCCTGCACCCTGCCTCCCCTTCCTTATTCCCTGGCCTGGAAACTCCAGCCGGTGGGCCCCAGCCTCCTGCCCCCACCCATCCTGGCTCCTTCCCTTTCAGTCTCAGTGCTGGACATAAAAGCAGACGGATGGCAGAGCGTGATGTTAGTGCCAGAACCTAATTTCATAGCATTTTTGTGTAATACTCCATAAAACTGAACAAATGGGCTGTGGTCCAAATCCATCTCATTCCGTGTGAGGGGCGACCGAAGGCAGGCGAGCTTCCGGATTTTGGGGTTGGTGCTGAATACTGAGGTGGCGGGGTGCCATCCAGGGGATCAGCCCCAGGAAGCAGAGCCTGAGAGGCAGGACCCTGTGTTACCTGAGTGGCAGGTGGCGGGGCAGGAAGGGAGCGGGAGCCCACCAGACAAAGACTGTCAGCTCAGCCCTCAGGACCACCTCCGAGGAGCCTGCCCTGGGACGGTCTGTCCAGATGGAGAGGGAAGGCCGGCCCAGGCACCCTCCTCCTGCGGCCAGAGACTAGCCGTCCTGCGCTTTGTGGGTATCCTCCTGGGCCGGGTGGAGACGGGCAAAGAACAGGGTTTGGCCCAAGAGGACTGGATGGCAGTGCCGCACACCCCTCACCGTCTGGTGGAGGGCGCCATGCCCAGGAGGAGCTGCCACTAGGAAGGGGGTGCGTCCCCCGGAGGGACTTTGGGGCTGCTCCTTCCCCACCGGCCACCACCCACACGGAAGGGCAGGGCACAGCAGGGAGCCCCGCCCACCTGCATGGAGGCTGTGGATTCAGTGGGAAGGAGGAGAGGAGGGAGGAGGGAAGGTGCTGTGTAAGGAGGGTGAGTCCAGATCAGGGGGTGGGGGCGGCGAGTTGAATGGCTGATGAACCTTCCCATAAGCAGCTGGACTAGAGGCCAGGTCCAGCCAAGGTCATTCCAGGGGAGGGCAGCGTGTCCCAGGCAACATGAGCCTCCAGGCGAGAGGACAGACAGGCTTTGCCTAAGATGCTGGTGGGGTGTCAGACGCAGAGATTGTCACCTCTGCAGGACAGGCCTGGAGGCCAGGAGGGGCACAACTGAGTGGACTGGGGGCAGGTCCCCATCAGCTGGTTGAGGAGGGGCACCTTCCCCTGCTTGGCTCTGAGAACAAGTCTGCCGCCCACACCCCGCCCTTGTCCCCTCCCCATCACTCCCTCTGTCCTGTCGCATTAGCTTCTGGCCTTTCCTTTGCTGCCTTCTTGCGTGATGAAATATGCATAGACTTTGAAGTGTAAATAATAAATGAGCAAAATGTGCCTGCGGACCCCCGCCCGCCCCGGGCGCACACGGGGCCCCACCCCCGCCCCGGTTTCATTCCCCATCCCAAATATGGGCACTTGGTCCTGTGTCTGGGCTTTTCATTCCCTGGCTTTTCTTGGTGGTTTGAACGCCTCCGGGTCTGTGTCTAAACAGCACGCCGTTTAGTTGTGCATTTCTGAGCTTTGCTTGAATAGCCTCACCATGTGATTCCTCTGCACCTGGCTTTTTTTTTTTTTTTTTTAACGCTATGTCACGGTTTCTGAGATTCACGCATAAGCTCGGCTGTGCGCAGGGCCAGCGTGTGAAGGCACAGCAGACCTCCACTCCCCAGCTGGTGGGTACGTTTTTAACTATTTCAAGCAGCACTGCTGTCAGGATTCATGTTTCCTGGTGCACACGGGCAAGAGTTTCTCGAGAAACTGGGCTAAGAAGGGGGATTCTGGGTCTTAGGGAGGCGCGTTTTCAGCCTCATGAGGGGAGGGCACGTTGTTCCTGGCGTGGTTGTGGTGTTTCCATCCGCCGGCAGCGTTGAGTTGATCACTGACCCACGTCCTCGCCAATGCTTGATACTGTCCCACTGAGGATTTTTTTGATGCTCTGACGTCTGTAAAATGGGATCTCAGCGGTGGTTTAATTTCCATTTTCATTACTAATGAGGTTGCATACGGCTTCATATTTTTAATTGACATTTATATTTCCTCTTATGAAATGCCTTTTTGGTCTTTTGTCCATTTTCGTACTTTTTAGGTGGTTTTTTAGAATTCATTTTTGTGAGTCCCACACACATTCTGGTTGGGAGCCCTTTGTCCCTTACACACGCTGTAAACACCTCCAGATCGTGGCTCAGTTTCCTGCCTTCTTGTCTGTTTTGAATAACATTTAAAATGTAAGGCAGTTAAAATTTCTCATTGTTTCTCTTATGGATTGTGTTTTTTAAAAACAGACTTTCTTATTGACCACAAGATCATAAATCTTTTCTTTTGCACTTTCTTTGAAAAATTTTAAAGTCGTGCAATGTGCACTTGTGGTGTGGGATAGGGGCCCGTTCCAGGTTTGAACTAGGATAACCGGTTGTCCAGACTCAGGTTCCAGAAGAGCCCACCGTTCACAGCTCATCCACTCATGGTTTTCACGAGCAAGTGTGTATCAGTGTGGGGGCCACTTGAAGGTGTCCCCTGTGCTCTGCCTGGTGGCGCTGGGTCAGTGCGACGGCCCTCCGGCCTTACCCCGCCAGCAAGCGTGTGTGTGTTTTCTTTTACTCATCTTTCTCTCTCTCTCCTTCTCTCCCTCTCTCCTTCTGCCTGAATCTCTGTCCTCAAATTTCCACTCTCTCTGCTTCTCTCCTTTCTGACTCGCATGTTTTAGGTCCCTGTTGAAAACTAGAAGTCTCTTTATCTTAAGATCCAAGCTTTGGAAGCTCCAGAAAAGTACCACCCTACCCTAACTCACCCCTCTGCCCATTTGTGGGAAACCTGCTGCTCCACTGCCTGGAGTCCAGCTTGTGGGGCCCGCAGCCTTAGCAGAGCCGCCCTGCTAAGCACGCCTTCATCCAGCTTCCTGGGATCTGCCTGCAGATGTGTCAGAGTAAGAATAAAGTCTTTCGTAAGCTGCTGACTTTGGGGGGGCTATTTTGTTATGCAGCATTAGATCAGCAGCAGCTGACTTATGCACTGGGTCTAGAAGAGGGGTGGCATTTTGAGAAGTTAACATTGGGGAGAGGGATGAGGGTATCCTAAGGAGGTGAGGAGCAGGGAGGACTATGCAGAGGTGCAGGTGTAAGGAGATATGAACTTGGAGGTGGGAGGTGGGAGGTAGGCCGGAGAGAGTTCAAGGAGGGAGGGCGGGTGGGTTGGAAGCAGGCTGTAGAAGCTGGTGGTGGTTTCAGAGATGACACACTACCTCGGGTGGCAGCCCTTTCTTACCCCGGTAATCCGAGCCTGCTCCTGAACCGCCGTGGTATTTTCTCTGAGGTGGTTACAGGTGCTGGCTGTTCCCTGCCGAAGCATGTGGAATATTTCAACGAGAGGGATATTCTGAGCATATCCAGGCTCTGAGCTTAAACTTGGTTCCAGAGCCTCAGCCTTCAGCTCCTCTATGTGGGACCCACCCCAGTGGTCCCCTAGGAGCTCCCTTCCCAGATGCCCCTGAGAAGGAGTGTGAGCGCCGAGGTGCCAGGATTGGTGAGTCACCCGGCGGGAGGCAGGAAGGCAGGAAGGCTTGGAACTCTGGGCACGTGGCCTGCGAAGTGAGCCTCGTAGAGAGTGACCAAGGCCAGGACAAGCGTCTGGGGCCAGAGGGCCGGTGGAGGGCAGGAGCCGGGGGAGGAGGCCCTCCCTGCAGTCACAGCACGAGGCTGGGAGGTGGGGTGGGGAGAGGAGGGGGAGCGGCGTCCTCTGCTGCTGGTTTCCCAAGGCTCCTGATCCAACCTGAGCACCATTACCCCAACAAAAGCAGCAACCGACACAGTAAGAAGGTTCCAAATATAAACAGCGCACATCCCCATCAACATGTCAATTGGGGCTCATTAACTGCGGCCGAGGAGGCAGTAGCGGCTGGGAGGAGGTCTCCGGGACCGTCTGCCTGCCCCTGGGGACTCCAGTGTGCTCCGTCCGCCGGGACCCAGGCTGCCCCGATGCCTGCATAGCCCCTCCGTTTGGGCCTTACTGTCTCGTGGCTTGGTTTCTGTCCGTTCTGGGGTGTGATGTGTGCGTGCCTAACGCCGCCACAGCAGGAAACCCATAGGAACGGTGTGCTCACGGAAGCCACTCCTGGGTCACGGCAGGGCCTGTCACCCAAGCCTCTTGCCAAGCTCATGTCACCAGACATGGGCAAAATCTATTTGGAGGAGAGAATGGGATGCAATGGATTCCTGCCCGACCCATTTAAATGCTAGCTGTGAGATTAGCTCCACTTAAAGCAAAACAAAACAAGAAATCAATGTGGCCTGGATTGGCTGCCTTTTAATTATTAGTACAATTATTTGCACCTCTAAACCTGTGATGATCAAAGACACCTTCCAAAGGGTTTTGGACAGGCTGGAAGTACCGGTAATCACCTCTTTATAGGGCCACCAACAGATGCTGACCAGAGAGCTCTCAAGTCAAGGAGAGAATTTTGCCAGATCCCTTCTACCGTGCTCAGTGGGTGCCGCCCCCTCCCCAGCTCTGCCAACTCGCAGCAGACCCCTCTGTGGAGAACCACCCTTCCTGGTGACCAGCAGGGTGACAGGAGGTGCAAAGGACTGGCCCCAGGGTAGGACTGGCACTGATGGTCCCGCGGGACCAGGCTGAGGCTGGCCTTCTGCCAAGACCACAGCTCTCTCAGCCGCATGTGGCTCCCTCTCTCTTGCTTTTTCTCCTGGGAACCCTCCCTCAGAATCCCACCCTCCACCAAACGGTGGGGGAGTGCCCACCTTGGGCGCTCCTGCTGGGGCACCCCACTGAGGGCCCCTCAGGGACCTCTCTTAGTTTCCAAGCTGCATGTGGGTGGTTTCCCCCCCCAGACAATGGGCAGATGGAGTCCTCAGGAAAAGGGATGCTAGCAAGTCATGATCTCCGTGATTAACCATGGTGACACCGCGACCTGCAGTTTAGGGCTTACTGGGAAGGGCACAGAGGTCAGCGATGACCAGAGCAGGGCTCTACGAGGTCAGCCGCTCCTGGCTTGCCCTGTCTGCCGCCTGCGCCTGGGCTGTGACCGTGTGGCAGCAGCTGCTTTGCTCTCCCACCTCAGGGCCATTTCTTTTCTTATTAATAAAAGATTGAAGTCAGCATGATTTGAACAGGCGCGATCCAGAAAGATGCATTTATATTTATTTATTTATTTAAACTGAAGTATAGTTGATTTACAGTGTTGTGTTAGTCTCTTGTGCACAGCATGGTGATTCAGTTATACACACACATACATATATATATATTCCTTTTCACTATAGGTTATTACAAGATATTGAATATAGTTCTCTGTGCTGTATAGTAGGAACTTGTTTATCTATTTTATATACAGTAGTTAGTATCTGCAAATCTCAAACTCCCAGTTTATCCCTCCCCACCCCCTTTGCCCCCAGTAACCGTAAGTTTGTTTTCTATGTCTGTGGGTCTGTTTCTGTTTTGTAAATAAGTTTATTTGCATCATTTTTTTTTAGATTCCACATGTAAGTGATATCATATGGTATTTTTCTCTCTTTCTGGCTTACTTCACTTAGTATGATAATCTCTAGGTCCATCCATGTTGCTGCAAATGGCATTGTTCATTTTTTTATGGCTGAGTAGTATTCCTATACATAGATACGGGGGTGTGTGTGTGTATATATACCACATCTTCTTTATCCAGTCATCTGTTGATGGGCATTTAGGTTGCTTCCATGTCTTGGCTATTGTAAATAGTACCGCTATGAACACTGGGGTGCTTGTATCTTTTTGAATTGCAGTTTCTTCCAGATACCCAGGAGTGGGATTGCTGGATCATAGGGTAAGTCTATTTTTATTTTTTAAGAAATCTCCATATTGTTTTTCCATAGTGGTTGCATCATTTTACATTCCCATGAACAGTGCAGGAAGATTCCCTTTTCTCCACACCCTCTCCAGCATTTATTATTTGTGGACTTATTAATCATGGCCATTCTGACCAGTGTGAGGTGATAATCTCATTGTAGTTTTGATTTGCATTTCTCAGATATTTAGCGATATTGAACATTTTGTCATGTACCTATTGGCCACCTGTATGTCTTCATTGGAGAAATGTCTGTTTAGGTCTTCTGCCCATTTTTTTTTAATTGGGTTGTTTGTTTGTTATTGAATTGTATGAGCTGTTTGTATATGCTGGAAATTAAGAAATTGGAAATTGTCAGTAGCATCTTTTGCAAATATTTTCTTTCATTCTGGGGATTGTCTTTTCTTTTTGTTTATAGTTTCCTTTTCTATGCAAAAGCTTATAAGTTTAGTTAGGTCCCATTTATTTATTTTTGCTTTTATTTCTATTGCCTTGGTAGACTGCCCTAGGAGAACACTGCAGTGATTTATGTCAGAGAGTATTTTGCCTATGTCCTCTTCTAGGAAATTTGTGGTGCCTTTTCTTATGTTTAAGTCTTTAAGCCATTTTGAGTCTATTTTTGTGTATGCTGTGAGGGAGTGTGGTAACTTCATTGACTTACATGTGGCTGTCCAGTTTTCCCAGCACCACTTGCTGAAGAGACTGTCTTTTCTCCATTGTATATTCTTGCCACCTTTGGGGAAGATTAATTGACTGTAGGTGTGTGGGTTTATTTCTGGGGTTTTTATTCTGTTCCATTGATCCATGTGTCTGTTTTTGTGAGAATACCACACTGTTTTGATTACTGTAACTTTGTAGTATTGTCTGAAGTCTGGGAGGTTATGCCTCCAGCTTCATTCTTTTTCTTCAGTATTACTCTGGCAATTCTGGGTCTTTTGTAATTCCATATAAATTTTAGGATTATTTGTTCTGGTTCTGTGAAGAATGTCCTGGGTAATTTGATAAAGATCACATTAAATCTGTAGATTGCTTTGGGTAATACAGCCATTTTAACAATATTAATTCTTCCAATCTAAGAGCATGGAATATCTTTCTATTTCTTTAAATCACTCAGAAAGATGTATTTAAATTTGATACACAGATGAATTTTTTTGGGGGGAGGAAATTCACCTAACATAAAATTCACCATTTTAAGGTGAACAATTTAGTGGCTTTTAGTACAGTCACAATGTTGTGCAACCAGCTCCTTTATTTCGAAAGCATTTTCATCACCCCAAAAGGAAACCCCATCCCCATCAGCAGTCACTCCCCACTCCTGCTTCCTCTCAGCCCCTGACAACCTCTAATTTATTTTCTGTCTCTGTGTATTTATGTATTCATATAAATGAAATAACGATACAATATGTGGTCTTTTGTGATTGGCCTCTTTCACTTAGCATGATGTTTTCAGGGTTCATCCACATTGTAGCAGGTGTCAGTGCTTTATTCCTTTTTATGGGCTGTATAATATTCCAGTGCGTAGATGGACCACATTTTGTTTACCCATTCACCCACTGATAGACATCTGGGTTTTTTCTACCTTTGGGATGTTGTACACAGTGCTGCTGTGAACACGTGTACCTGTATTTGTCTGAATATCTGTTTTCAGTTCTTCTGACTATATACGTTGGAGTGGCATCCTGGGTCGTATGTCGTTTTATGATTAACTTTTTGAGGAACCACCTCAAGCTGTTTCCCACAGTGACTGCGCCATTTTACATCCCCACCAGCAATTCTTGAGGGTTCCAGTTTCTCCACGTTCTCTCCAACACTTTTTCTCCCTCCCTCCCTTCCTGCAGTCCCAGTGGGCATGATCGTGTCTCACTGTGTTTTGATCTGCATCGCCCTTTCCACAGGCTTCTTGGCCCTTCACATGTCTTCCCAGGAACCATCCTTGCTCCCTGTTTCCACTTCTCTCTTTGTGCTTCCTTCCCTCACTCCTGACCCCCTTGAGCCTTTCCTTGAGCCCACTGGCCCTGAGTGCCCCCTCTGCCCGTGGGCTCGGCCTCGAGTGACTTACACACGTTTCAGGAGGTGGTGTCTTCCTGCTGCTTCCAGCTCCAGGTCGGATGTCCCCACTCCCACTCCTCCCGTCACAGGGCTGAGGGTGGGGGCTTCGATAAGGCTTCCCCGGAAGCAGACCCGTGATGAGGGCGTGAGTGCCGCTGGTTTGCCTGAGGGCACAAAGCACATCAGCAGGGGTGAGAGGAGGAGGGGCATCACCAGGCCAGCTGCTGGGGTCGCACTTGTGTCTCAGGGTTATTCCCCCAGGGGGAGGGGGGCTGGGGTCTCTTGAGGGCTGCTCCCTGGGAGCCGACTTGGGGAGGACGGGGTCACAGTGTCTCTATGGGCCAGAGAAGGTGCTCAGGCAAAGAAACACAGGAGTTGGCATTTAGAAGTTGGGCTAGCGTGCCCAGAAGCTGCGGGGTGCAGGGACGGGGCGTGGAGGGTGTCCGCCATGGGGGGAAGCAGATTTCAGGGAAAGTGATGTGAGTGGACCTTCAAACAAGGTGTGTTCAAACCTAGTGTGGCCACCACTTTCCCGGCCCTGCCCCCCATGGCCCGGGGCTTTCAGTCCAAGTCCTGCCCCTGTTGGGAGCCAGTAAGAACCAGATATGGCTTCTACTGGGAGCGACACCCCCCAGCAGGTGGGGTCTCTCGTTCCTTCTTTGCCTTAAGCCTCACATGATGGGGTGTCATGGCCAGGAAGGGCTTGACCCGCGAGAAGTTGGCCACAGCTCTCCCGGGTCATCCATATGCCTTGGACGGTGGCTCATGACACAGCACCTGGCTTCTGAGGACACCCATTCCACCCCTTGCAGAGGACATACTCCAGCCTGTAAGTGTCCTTGGAAACGACTCTCCGGATGCCACCAAGACAGAAGCAATTTCCAGGCACTCAATGAGACTGGTCCAGCTGCCTCAACCAGGAAATGTTTTCATCTGTGTCTGCTTTATTCCCAAGGGAGCACGGCTCTGAGGCTGGCCAGGAGACGGGAGCCTGTTGGCCTGGGCTGGCTCTTTGTCCCCCATGTCCCTGGAGGATGCCCACTCATCCCACTGCTGTGGCCCGCTCTCCCTCCCAGTGGGCTGAGGAGGCAGTGAACATCGCTGGGCAGCTGGGGCCACAGTGGAGATTTGGAGAGAGAAGTAACCTTCCCTTCCACCGCTCCCTTCCTGCCAGGAGGGCCTCCAGGAGCCGACGGCTCCAGCCCCTGGGATAGATGAGCATCCAGGGGCCCTGGTCTCTTCCGCACAGGAGGAGGGATACAGAAGCGCCGGGGAAGCTGCTTTGCAGAAAAGCACGAAGGCCTGGGACAGGGCCTCGCCCCTCCTGCTGCTGACGCTTTTCAGTCCGGCGCGGTGACACGAGGGCTGTGTGTGTACCCGTGTGCATGCGAATGTCCCAGAGCTCCAGGGGCCAAAGCGGTGCTGCGGGCTGGGCACCCGTGGGTCCTGGCAGCCGGGGCGGGGGTGCGGGGGGCAGCCTGGCCGGGCAGCGTGCTTGCGACCACCGGCTCCCTCTCAGTCCACAGCCCCAGCTTCCACACTCCTCACCGCTGGTTGTGCGTCAGGAGCCTCCCAGGGATTTCGGTTTGCAGAGCTGGCTGGACACGTTACAGAGCAAGTGGCCGGTGGTGGCGAGCCCCGACTGTGACCTTCCCCCTGGGAGGAGACGGCTCCATTTTGAAGCTATGTTGAGCTGAGAGTGGCCTTTTCTCCCACCCTCAAGGAAAGACTGAGATCCCTAAATATATCCTGGTAAAAGGGGCCAGCTGCCTCTTTTTTGTTCTTTTCAGTTGGGGGAGGTAATCAGGCCAGTTTATTTATTTATTTATTAGTGGAGGGACTGGGGATTGAACCCAGGACCTTGCGCATGCTAGGCACGCACTCTGCCACTGAGCTATCCCTCCGTCCTGCCTCTTTATTCCTAACAGGCAAGTCTCAGAGGAGCAGGCTAACCAGGGGCCCTATGGATGGCAAGCTGTGGGGGAGGGTGTGGTCACCACTGTCTTGGGGTTGGCGGATGGCCTCTGCCCCACCGACCTAACCCTATGGATTTCCCTCAGTCTGCGTCCTGTGAGATCTGCACAGGGCTCAGTACAGCTGCAGCCCTGCGAGTGAACGTAGGGGAGCAGGAGGCAGAGAACCCACGGGCCGGCCTTGCAGTCCACAGGAGAAGCCATCCTCTGGCCTCAAAGACAGGACGTGCCGAGCAAGGGTCAGCCAGGCTCGGGTCACTGGAACTCAGTGGACTGGAGGTGGGTGTGATTAATAATTCACTTGGGCAAGGGCATCGAGGCGGGGACCTTGTCCAGCGTCTCCAACAGTTGCCACTGGAGGGCTTCTTGCGATTCGGCTTTGGCCTTCTGTCCACTCAGCCCTGGGCAGCCAATGAATGTTTGTTGAATGACTGAGTGAATTTCTGGCGAGGCTGTCCCCTCCCCCATGACTGTCATGGCCCCATTTGCATCTTGTCACCACTTGAGCTTCTGCCTTGGCCTAGGACCTCTGTGTGTATATTTCCACCCTTTGAAATCCTCCTGTACGTCCTTTGAAATGAACCTCCTCCAGGAAGCCTTCCGTGCACCTTCAGCCAGAAGTGGTCCTTCCCTCCCTGAACTGGAACTTGCTGCTGTCCGCCAGCCTTCCAGCAGTGAGGGACACCAGCCTCGAGCTTAGACCCACTCCTTGGTTAATGCATTCCCCAGGCTGCCAGATGCAAGCTTTTATTTCAATGATTAGTTCAAGGCAAGTGTGAGGGGATGACCTTGTGGTCCTGGGCAGCGCCCACTGGTGGAGCCAGGGCCCAGCCCCTTTTCAGCCTTGTCAGGGACATGCCTGCAGCCCCAGGTCCTGATAAGGATGCTGACATTCAGCCGAGTGGTGTGGGGTCTGCAGGCTTCCCGGCTTTCTCCTTGGGCCCGCCCCCACTGGGATCCTCGACCTGAGCCCATCCCTCCCTGACAAGTCCCATCAGGAGCGAAGAACCGCTTTCCCGGGGCCCTTTCCAACTGGGAAGGTGCCGTCTCCAACATGCACCTGCCTGGACAGTTGTCCCGGCTGAGCGCAGGTAGGCCCGCATGCTTCACACCTGCAAGTCTGGAGATGAGCTTCCCCGGGCATGGGGACCTGGGTCAGGAAGAGGATGCGGGGGGTGCGGGGCTGGCAGAACGGCGGAGTGCCCCTCCTCCAAGACTCAGTGACAGTGCAGGAGTGTAAGCAGCGTTGGGACAAAGGGGAGAGTTGGTCTCATGACATCTGCCAACCAGAAGAGTGAGTCGGGAGGAGGTGGAAGGGATGCGTCCTGGAGGACCGGGGCGTCGGCCGCTCAGCGTGCAGGGTGCCGCTCCCTGCGCGCAGGTGGGGGCTTAGTGACCCAGAGGCGTGCCCCTCCCACACGATGGCTGCTTCTCTTTCTCTCTCCATAAGTGGGAGCTGTTGGCAGTCGCAGCTGCGGCCGGCCGTCCCTGGCCTCATCTGGGGTTTCCTTTTGAGGGGAAAATGGATTTTGAAAGTCTCTCTGTTTCTGTGCCTTGGGTGGCAGTAACGCCGCCAGGTCGACATTTTGGAGCTAAGTCTCAAATCTGACCTAATCTCTTTTATCCTTTGTGCATCTGATGCTGGGTCTTTGCCTGCTGCCAACCCCTTAAAGGTGGGGTGCTTTCCATTTGGTCTGGACCCCCAAGGGCTGGTAGGACCTTTGGGTATCTCATCAGGGTTTCCCCGCCTCTGCCCTTGTCTCCGCCCAGCCACGCTCCTGTTGCTGCTGGGATGGACTTCCCTCCCGTAGCGGGGATGGGGCAGAGCCCGCGCGGGCGTGGTCGTGTGAACAGGCTCGGAGATGAGCCACGCGGTGAGGGCGTTCTCTAGCGGGGCAGAGGCCTCCCTCTGGAACCGATGCCCGGATCCCAGTTAACCAGGACAGACATGCCCGAACCTTCCCCGTGCCTTCTCCGACCCTGGCTGGGGTGTTTCTAAGGCGAATGTTGGGGCTTCTCAAGTTGGCAAGCCCCGCTTCTCAGGACCTGCCTTCCCCTGTAGCCAGCATCGTTTCCCCGACCCTGAGCCTTTCTGGATTTTAGGTTTCGTGCCTCTGTTCTCTCCCTGGCTTTGTGCTCAGCGCAGGGCTCTAAGGGACTCTTGTATTGTTCTGCGTAAATTCAGACTTAAAAAGATACACTGGGGATGATTAACCAGTGTCGTCGAATCATTTTTCTCCCCGCCAAAATTTGCTGCACAGTTAACTTCTAATAGGTTAATTTCAAATGCAATTTACTCAGAGCTGTGTCCACATGCAGCGACTCAACCTTTCTTTTCGGTTGAGAGTCGGGGGAGGTGCGTGCCTCCTTTACTGGGAGCACATTACACGTGACTGGCATTATGTTTTCAGAATAAAACCAGAGCTGCATTCACGTGGTGGGAGATATGGGTAAAGCGGAGAAGAATGAGAAGAGGGTGCCAAGGGGCAGGAGACGCTTGCAAAGGCTGCTCTCAGGGAGGAAGACCCACCACTCTTGTATCTCAGGCAACCTTGGGAAGGTCTGAGCCCCCCACAAAGGCCTGGGGAGGGGACAATGGCCTCCGCCCAGGATGACTTCATTGTGAAGACAGAAACTAATTCCTCTCTAAGTGGGAAAGGCTCTTTCGCTGCATTAAGAGGTTGAAATCTGATGAAAAGGCGAATATATTCAATCTTCCTTGCTTCAGTCACCTGGGACTTCATCAGACTCAAACCGATTAGAAAAATTCACATTGAAAGCATCGTTTATAATAGAGCAAAATTATGGAAAACATTTAGCCTGGAGGGAGGGAGAAATAGCATTTCCACCTAAGCCATAATCTTTCATTATCTCCCCTTCCTCCTTTATGGGGTTTGACAGCCCTGTCTCCTCCCCAAGACTAATCATTAGACTAATTAGGGGCTAATCAATGTTTAATTAAAACCTAGCCATTAATTACAGGAAGAGCTACAGCAACTTGGGAATAAAACGCGCTGCAGGAGGGGTCAGGTCTCCTCAAGCGTGGCCGGCGACCCATGCAGAGGGCTTTCCTTCTTACAGTTGTATTTCCTCCTTTGCACTTTGGCTTGGGGGGACCTGGAGGTCGGAGTTGGGGGGAGAGAGGGAGTGGGGAGGAGGATGGTCTGCTCTGAGCGTCTTGACTTCCGGCCTGTTGCCCAGTCTTCCCACCCACTCTGCGGGAACTTTCCCTGTACTTCTTCCGTTTCCCGCATCCGAAATTTAATCCATCCTTCCTCTGAAAATCTTTTGTTGGGCATCTACATACTTGCATTTAGACTAACACCCAAATCTCTAACCGTGAACTGCAAGGTCACACGGATTGGTGGTTCTCAACCCTGGCTGCATCACCAAGAGAAGTTAAAAAAAAAAAGTCTAATAGCAGGGTAGACAAATAGACCCAGAGCATATGGGCATACGATATAGGACAACGGGGCCACTGTGGGGGAGGGGACATGGATGCGCTTTGTCGTAAGTAGTGCTGGGTTGATTGGAGAGCCACTGCAGAACAAAACAGGATGCTTGACTCCTACCTCACACCGAACATGAAAACCAATTCCACCTTCCAGAAGATAACACAGAAGAGTATCTGGACCAGCGTCGTGACACAAAGGGCGCGAACTGTAAAGGAAAAGATGGACACATTGGGTTGTATTAAAATTGAGGGCTTTTGTTCATCAAAGACACTCTCATTACGAGAGTGGAAAGGCAAGCAGGAGGGAGAGAAGACATTTGCAAAATATTGACCAAAAAAGGGTTCATAAAAAACTGGGAGAGAGACTCAAATGAGCACTTCGTAGGCTTTATTGTTTGCAAGGAAATGCAAACAGAGACAGGGCTGCAAACCCACCTGAACGGCCAAAATGAACAGACCGGCCACCCGCGAGTTGGTGAAGACCTGGAACAGTGGGAGCATCAGTGCGTGACTGGTAGGAGTGAACACCAAACAAGCACGTTGACAAACGTCAGCAGAATCTGCTAAAGCAGAACACGTGCCCGCCCAGGGCCCCGCACACGGCGCCCGGCACGGGGAGGGGCTCAGCCCCAGGAGGACCCTGAAGCCAGGACTCTGTTCTCAGGGGAGGAGGGCTGTGAAGGAGAGGGCCTGGATCTGGGGTCCCAGCTCTGCATGAGCAACAGGTTGGCCTTCCTGAGCTGTGGCTTCCCCACCTGTGCACGTGACATCTGCGGGGTCTGCAGGAAGGACTACATGCGATCATGCTCGCAAACCGCCCAGCTCGTTGCAGGGCGGGTAGTAATCGCTTTTATCTCTCTAGGAGTTTACGACCAGAGAGAGGGACGTGAACGCACGTGCCAAGGGGCAGGGAACAGGCACAGGGGAATCAAAGGCTGAGTCAGGAATAACCAGCCAGCGTCGGCATTCAGTGGCGAGCGTCGCATTTTCATTTGGGGATGGGCTCATCGCCAGGTGGGATCTGGAGAGGTGCCAGGCCCTCTGTGCCCACACCAGGTGGCAGTGACATGACATTCCCTGTTCGGGGAGGCAAGCCAGCTTCGGATACACCTGGAAATCGCACCAAGGCAGCCTTCGCCCCCTAAGGTCCTCCGCCACGTTCCACTGCTTCTGCCCCTTGAAGCTCCGTCTTCCGCTACCGGCCCCTGGTCCAGCCTCACCTGTCTGCAGACTCACCCGGGTTACAGTGCTGGATCTCACTCCTCCCGGGACACCTGTGTTTTTAGAAATGACTTCTGGAGACTGGAGAGCCTTCCACATCGAATGAAGGCCTCTAGGTGTGCGGTGACAAGGGGCACGCTTGGGGTTTTGTCCTGTCTGTCTACCCCCCAGTCCCATGAGCAGTGAGAGGCAGGAGGGAACCAGCACGCCCCTCGCCCCAGGCAGCACCGAGGGGCCACCGGCGTCTCCACACTGTGCCGGGACGGGAGGGAGGGACCAGGAGTCGGGACTGCACCTGTCCAGGTAGAACAGGCATGTCGAGTGGGCCGTGGAGAGCTTCCAGTCCAGGGGACCCCAAGCTTTTTGTGCCAAAGAGCCTTTGGCATCCGGTGAAGCCAGTGAACCCCTTCTCAGAACGATGGTCTTAAATGCAGAAAAGAAATTTCCCAGGGTTATGGTATTGAAATATAATTATCAGTGTAATTACAAATGAGATCATTGCTTCTTATTTATTGAAGAGAAACCCACATAACATATAATGAACCCCTTTAAAGCGTACGACTCAGTGGACCTTAGTGCGTTCACAGTGTTGTGCAGCCACGACTTCTGTCTAGTCTGAAACACTTTCATCTCCCCAAAAGGAAGCCCTGCACCCAAGAGGCAGTCGCTTCCCACCCCCGCTCCCCGCTGGCAACCACCAATCTGTGTTCTTTCTCTATGGATTTATCTATTTGGAATATTTTATAAAAATGGGCTCATACACCGTATGGTCTTTCGTGGCCGGTTTTTTCCACTCGGTATGATGCTTTCGAGGTTCATCCATTCTGTAGCATGTGTCACTGTTTCTTCCTTTTTATGGCTGGATTTTGTCTGTTCATCGGTTGATAGACACTTAGTCTTTTCTAGCTTTTGGTGTTTGTATGTGCTTCTTTCACTGTGTTGGATAAGGTGGCCCTGAGAACCACCTTCATTTAGAAATAATGACCTGGGTAAGTGATATTTCAAGGTGTCGTGTGATAGGAGAACATCTGTGATTTTGTGGTGGAGACTGCCACACGGCTGTGACTGGGAGCCTTCATTCACAGTCGAAGGAACTGTCAGATCGAGGCGGGCATGGGAAAAGAGATGAGATGTTTCCCTGTTCGAGTTCACAGGCCCTCTGAATTCTCCCCGGGTTCTGAACCCCCGGCCTTGCCCAACGTGCCTGTTCTTGAGGGAGTCACCTGCTTTGCCCTTCACAGTGGACGTTGGGGCCAGGGCTGCAGGTTTCCTGGCTTCCAGGAGGCCCTGCTTCTCCAGCTCAGCAAGACCCATGTGTTTTTGTTTTTTTTTAATTGAAGTATAGTCAGTTCACAGCGTGTCAGTTTCTGGTGCACAGCATCATGTTTCAGTCATACACATACATTCAATACCCCTTTTCATGTTCTTTTTCATTATAGGTTACTACAAGATATTGAATATAGTTACCTGTGCTACACAGAAGAAACTTGTTGTTTATCTATTTTATATATACTAGTTAATATTTGCAAATCTCAAACTCCCAATTTATCCCTCCCCACCTGCTTGCTGCCAGTAACCGGAAGGTTGTTTACTTTGTCTGTGAATCTGTTTCTGTTTTGTAGATAAGTTTATTAGCTTTTTCTTTTACCTTTTTTTACATTCCACATATGATGATATCATATAGTATTTTTCTTTCTGTTTCTGGCTAACTTCAGTTAGAATGGTGATTTCCAGGTCCAGCCATGTTGCTGTGAATGGTATTATTTTATTCATTTTTATGGCCGAGTAGTATTCCATTGTATAAATATACCACAACTTCTTTATCCAGTCATCTGTGGATGGACATTTAGATTGCTTCCATGTCTTGGCTATTGTAAATAGTGCTACTACAAACATTGGGATGCATGTATCTTTTCAAATTAAAGCTCTCTCTGGATATATGCCCTGGCGTGGGATTGCTGGATCATATGCTAAGTCTTTTTTCAGTTTTTTAAGGACTCTCCATACTGTTTTCCGTAATGGCTGCATCAAACTATATTCCCACCAACAGTGTAGGAGGGTTCCCTCGGCAAGACCCCTGTGTTTTCAGGCCGGGTGACTTGAGTGGCCACTGTTGGTCTTCCAGTGTCCCCTCTCCCACTGTGGGCCTGGTGGGGTGGCCTGAGGTGCCGGGGGCAGATGTCAGGCTCAGATGAGGGAGCCCCGTTCTCAGGGCTTCCTTCTAGCTGGGAGACATCTGTAGCCGGCAGGCTCAGCGCAGGGTCTGCAGGGCAGGGTCTTGCCGGGACCTCGCAGAGCCGGGCAGCGATGGTCTCAACTCGGGCTCGGTCCCTCTGACAGGCGACGTCTGGCTGCAGCTGAGATGGGCCCCTTCCCTGCACGCCCTACCCTTGGGGTGCACACGGCTCCCAGGCTTGCTGAAAAAGCTGTAGCTGTGGAACTGGTGGGACAAAAACTTAAGCCCGTATTATTCCGCCATAAAAAGGGATGAACCCTGATGACATCCTATAGCAGGGATGGACTCGGAAACATGCTCCGAGAAAGAAGCCAGACGCAAAAGGAGGAAGTTGTGTGTATTCCACTTACAGGAAATGTGCAGAACAGGCAGGTCTGTGGGAGCAGGTGGGGGGCTGCCAGGGGCTGGGAGGCGAGGGGAGTAGGGGGTGACCGTTAAGTGCTGTGGGGTTTCCTTCTGGGGTGTTGAAAATATTCTGGAACTAGACAGAGGTGGTGGTGGCACAACATTGTAAATGCACTAAATGCCACTGAAATGTAGACTTTAATAGTTAATTTTATGCATATGAATTTCACCTAAATTGAGAAAAAATGTGAGTCCAGCATTTCTCTTGGGGGGCTGGGAGATGTGACTTAAACACACTGAATTATTGCTGTTCAAGACCCACTGATGTGCGGCTGGCTGCTCTGAGATGCTGAAAAGCTGGGTCCATCTGCCCGCCTCCTGACCGCCCGCTCACTCTGGACCCTAGGGCTCTGCAGGTGCTGGGAACAGTTATGTCGACAGAGTTTACATCCCAAGGCCAAGAGCTGGGCTGAGACCAATGCGTGGATGCCCATCCCCACTCCCCTGACCCGTGGGTGCCTCTCAAGGAGCTGGTAGGGTTTCAGCTCAGTCCCTCTGCCCCCCCCCCATTTCCTTCTGCTTCTAGAACAGGAATTAGTATGCCTGCTGAGTGGATGCTGTTGCCACGTGCACACACCGTTGGAAAAGGATGTGCTGAGTTGCTGAGCAGCTGCCACAGAGATAGATGGGCTTCGAGTTACAGGAGGGGGAGGGGAGGCCTCAGAGCAGCATGGACAGGTGTTAGGGATGGGATGGGGGCACCAACCTCATGCCACCCCCTGCCCTGTGACGGCTGTGCTTTTCTGGGCGGGGGTCATTTGTCAAGAGCCCCTGACCCTTGGATGGAGGAAGGGGTCATGGGATCAGAAATGTACTCCGAGTCTTGTTTGTCCCCCATGTTCCCACTAACACAGGAGGGAGGCCGCAGGAGGAAAGCCTCCTAGAGGGTGTGGGATGCGGTGGGAGTGGAGGTCCTGCCCTATCTTCCTCCCGACTCCCAGGACTGCGTGTCAACCACTTACGCCTTCCTGTCTCAACACGTGCTCTCCTGTATTTCATGTTGACCACCTACCTGCATGAAGCAAGAAGCCGAGGCAGGGGAGGCCACCTGCAGCTCACAGCCATGAATTTCCAGTCGGATTTAACTCCTTAAGAGTGAAAAGAAGGGGTCTCAGGCTCGCTCTCTGGTTCTTCATCCTAGTGTCCGTGAGACATGAAGTGAGGCTTCCCCAGCATCCTCAGAGTCAGAGCTCTCCTGCAGGGCCACCTCCCACGTCCCCATCCCTACTCTTTCTCCCCTACACCTCTCACCCTGCTGCCCTCACCTCCTGTGTCCTAGTCTCCAGGCCCTCCTTATCTACCCTTGGACCACCACCCAGGCCTCCCCGTCTCCTCCACCCCTGACCTTCCCAGCCTATGTATCTCATTGCTTTCAGAGTTGTTTTCTAGGAACAGAGCTATTTCTGTGGCATGCCACTACTCAAGAACATTCAATGGCTCCCCATCATGTATAGAAGGACGTCCAGACTCTAGCATGGCATTGGAGCCCCTTGACTTTATGGACCTGCCTAGCCTCATTGCCCACCCGCCCAGTCCTCACTCCCCCACACCTCTGGCCTGAGTCAAACAAGATGGTCTGGTGCAGTTCCTACCTGTGTCCACCCAGCCTGGGCTTTGTGCTGTGTATGAGAAGGAATCCCAGTGATTTTCCAGCCCACACTTCCTTCTCTTTTCTCTGAACTTGGAGCGTTCATGGTCTGGGTCACTCTGCGAGGAAACTCGTTTATTCAACAAACACACTTTCCATTGACGTGATTCTTTGGTTCAGCATATCCTCATGAGCTTGCAAAGCTGTCTGAGGCAACATCCCTCGACCTGCTCCTAATTGGCATTTTCAACTCATCTTTGGTGTCAAAAGCATGTAATTGTATCATTTTCAAAATTCCATCATACAGAACTTATGATTTTCTTGTGCTTTCGTCCTTTTATTCTTTCATCTACCATGTGTTTATCGAGTTCCTGTTTTGTGCCAGGTGCTGGGGGTATAATGGAAACAAGGCAGACGCTGTGCCTTCCCATCAGGCTAGGCTGCACTGGACCCCCCAGCACACAGTAGAAGCACCAGTGAGAAGAGCGTGGAAAGGGGGCACGGGTGCTGGGAACGCGGTGATGGGAGTTGACGCGGTTGGGGGCTGTCGGAGGCCCCCTCTCTGGAGAGGGGACATTCAGCTGACATCTGAAGGATGGGTAGGGTTGGACACAGGGTGGGGGGCATCTGGAGGGACTGAGAAGCAGGAAGACGTGTGAAAGGCAGGAAGCATGTCCCAGGAGACCCAGAGTGGCCTGAGATCAAGCCAGAGAGTCAGGCAGAAAGGGCTGTAGGCCAAGGCAAGGCATGCGCGCTCTATCCAGGGTCGACAGGAGCCATGGAAGAGCTTTGAGCTGAGGAGTGCAAGGGTCAGACTTGCCTTTTGCAAAGATCAGCCTCTGCCTGCTGTGCGGAGATACTCTCAGAAGAGGGCAGAGGGGCTGGGTAAACCAGAGCTGGGGTCAGCGAGATACGCTGTGGGCCACGTCCGGCCCACTGGCCGTTTATGTCCATAAAGCTTTACTGGCGCACGGCCGCGCCCAGGAGCTTCCCTACTGGCGAAGGCTGCTTTTGAGCGGTGAGCAGCTGCAGCAGACGCCACAGAGCCTCGATGCCAGATGTATTTATTTACTTTGACCTTTTACAGGAAAAGTTTGCTGACAGCTCTGTTAAAAAGCTGCCTTAGTTTGGGTTGTCCCGGGAGCACAGCTAGGCCAAGGATGTGGGTGCAGGTGGAATAGTGGAGGCCAGAGATTTAGGAAGTGGGGCCACCAGGACGCGGGGCTGGATGGGCTCAGCCAGGTAGGGGAGCAGAAGTGAGGATGCTGACGGAGATGTGTCCACCTCCTGGGTGTGCTGTTTTGCTCCCAGAGGAACAGCAGATCGTCACTGGGGATCACCACTGTCTGCAGAGTACTCCTACCCTGGTTGAGTTTCCTTATTAAAGTTATATTTTTCTTTAAGAACCAGACATACGTATGTTATTTATAACCTGTCTTATTCCAAATACATTTAGTTTACAGGAAAAAAGAAAAAAGGGCCAACCTCCAGTTCGGGTCTGGACGGGCCCTGACTACCCTGAGTGTTCCGGAACCTTCATTTCATTTCTCCATGAGATTGACCTCTAGTGCCTGCAGCTGAGCAAGGCTCCACGAATCTTTCCCACCAGGATTCACTAATGAAACTGAAAAGGCTCATCACCTTCCTCCCAAACATTCCTGGGAGCATCTCCACCAGCAAAGCACGGGTACCACCCTTTTTCTCCCCAGCCGGGAAGGTGGCTGTCTGCCTAACTCCTAATTACGCCCTTCAAGGCTGCATTAAATCATTGCACCCGGACGCTGCATTGTGGGTAATCAGCTGCTGCTTTAATATGTCTGGCTGTTCTGCATTTCAGCAGGCAGAGCCTGTCTGAAGGGAAGATTCGCCCGTCTGTCTGGATCTTGACTGGAAATCACAGACCACAGGATAAGCGTGGTGTGGCAGGTGGATGTGTTAAACCCCGCTGAGAGCTCGAGCTGGAATTTCCCCTCTCGCCCTCAGGCATGGCCCAGAGACTCGGGTGGTCATCTCAGGCTGGAGGAAATCCAGCGGGAATCTGCTCTATAAACTCCCCAAGTCCCTTCCTTTCTTATTTTTTTTTAAAACAGATGTATTGAGATGTAATTCCTGTGCATACAGTTCGCCCATGGAACATGTACATTTCAGTGGGTTTTGGTATCTTCATGGAGCTGTGCAACCATTACCACAGTCAATTTTACAACATTTTTTATCACCTCTAAAAATGATAGCTACCAATGATAACTGTAACCCCCCAGCACCCCCAGCCCCTCGCAGCCAGTGATGAACTTCCTGTCTCTGCAGAGTTCCCTGTTCTGGACACTTCATATAAATGGACTCATACAGTATGTGGCCTTTTGTGTTGGGTTTCTGTCACTTAACATGTTTTCAAGGCTCCTCCCTGTTGTAATGTGTGTCAGGGCTTCATTCCTCTTTATTGGCTGAGTGACGCTCCTAGGACACTTACTTCCTGTTGACCTGTGGGTCACCCCACACTTGGGGCTCCTGGTCCTCACAGCACCCTACGTGGTAGGTCCCTGACCTTCACTTGATGGATGGGGAAGTGAAGACTCAGGTTAAGTGCCGAATTCAAGGTCACGTGGTTGCAGGTGAGGGAGGGGGTCTAACTCTGGTCTCCCCAAACAGGGCTCTCTCCCACATCCTATCACCTTCCTGAATCTCCTGTGATTTTCCTAGAGTCCAGAGCAGGTTAGAGTGAATTAAGGGGGAGGGCCTCTGAATCTGACAGGGCCTGCGGTGGGCTGAATGATGGCCCCCAAAGACAGCCAGGTTCCAATCCCTGGAACCTATGAATGTGACCTTATTTGGAGAAAGGGTCATTGCCGATGGGATTAAGGATCTCCAGGTGGGAGATTATCCTGGATTATCTGGGTGGGCCCTAAATGCAGTCACATGTATCCAGTATAAGAGGAAGGTGGAGGGAGATCAGACACTGGACACACACAGGAGAAGGCCACGTGAAGATGGAGCAGAGAGCCAGATGAAGACGCTGGCCTTGGAGACTGAGTGATGTGGCCACCAACCAAAGAAGGCGGGCAGCCCCAGAGGCTGGAAGAGGCAGGGACCGATTTACCCCTGAAGCGCGGCCATGTGGACAGTTTGATTCTGGACTAGTTAGTGATGCTGGTTTTGGATTTCAGGCCCCCAGAACCGGGAGAGAATCTTATTTCTGTTGTTTGACACCCCCTGTGTGGCCTTTGCTAGGGCAGCCCCCGTGGGTGTTTAGACCACTGGGTGGCGGACGTGCCTGACCCGCCAGGCCTCGCTGTAAACTGGTGCCATCTGGGGGGGTGGGGGGGCGGCGGCGGCGGCTGGAGGGGGAGGGCGGGGCGGGGGCGGAGACCTGCGGTCCCCGGGCGCCCGCGACCAGCCCGCTCGGTGGCCGCTCCCGCTGACCGACCGGCCACCCCGTCTGCGTGGCTGCCTTGCGCTGCGCCTCGGCCCCCGCCGCCCCCGAGCGCGGGGCTTCGGGCCTGGCCCGGAGCGCGGAGCGCGGAGCGCCGAAGCGGGGAGGCGGCGCGCGTCCTGCCGGCGCGGTGAGTCATGGCCGCGCGTCACTTCCGGTCGGGTTCTGGCGCCAAACTGAGGAGAACATGAGGTTTTCAGGGCTGTTTGGCTTGTGGAATGTGGGGTTGGGGCGCGGCTCACGCCGACTGGGAACTGTCTCCGCGCCCGTCCGTCGCTGCGCTTTGCCTGCGTCTCGCTTCATCAGGCCCCGGCGGCGCCTCCCAGAGCGGGGCTGGCGGGGGGCTGTCCCCGGGGGCGGCGGGGGCCCCTTCCCCGCCGTCCGGGCCGAGGTGCGGGGCCCGGGCTGCAGCCCAGGGCCGGAGTCTGCACCCGGCCGGCCGGCCGCCCGGCCCGAGCGCGCCCGCGACCCTGGCCCCCGGCCCGGCTGCCGAGCCTCTCGGGCGCCCGGAGCCTGGCGGCGGCCGCGCTCACAGCCGTCGCGGAGCCCTTGTTCCGGGGTTCTGTCCGGACCTCACAGTTTGCTCTTGCTTTGTCAGCGCCCTTCGTGGAGTCGGACTGGATCTTGGTGGAAACAGCCAGAGGCATTTGAGTAACTGGCCCAGGTTGGGGGGGGGGGGGGGCAGGGGTGCTGCTGCAGCCACAGGCCCGTGTCCCTGCGGTGGCCTTGCTTGCACTCAGAAGGCCACCCCGAGGTGTCCCAGGTGTTTTAAATAAATGGCATTAAAAAAAACAAAAGTGGGGTCCCCCAAGGTGATGGAACTGCTACGAAGAACAGAATTCTACTATGTGTGGAAGTCCAGTTATTTTTATTTGAAAACCAACCAAGACACTTTGTTATCCGGAGCACGTGGAATAGGATGGACCCCCCGGACACTGAGGGGCTTGTTCCCAGGGGCTGGATGACTACATCCACATTTATTTGAACTTCAACCTGAGCCGTAGCCGTTTTGGGGTTAGATCTGTGAAAATTTCAGTTTCTGGAAAAGAATCAGGCCTGGGGCTGAGCCTTTTAAACATGCCATAGTCGCTACACGTCACTCTCTTATGTGCCTCAGGCATGTCTGGAGCTAATTGTCCCTACTCTCATGCCAGGTCGCTTGTTCTAGAAGATTGCTCCCATTGTGCACAAAATCTTTGGAGGATGGTCTTGAGGGGTTCAGGTGCTCCGGCTACATAAAGGAGAACAGGTCCTGGAGAGCCAGAGACCTGCGTTGGAGTCCTGGCTGTGCTGGCTGTTACCCACATGCCTTGGGGTAAGGTCAGCCCCTCTGGGGCACAGTTTACAAGTCTGTACAATGGGTGCTTTGGGCCAGGAAACTGAAAGGTCTTTGCAAGCGGCACAATTCCACAGTTCCTTCCTTCTTTCAGCCCCTTGCTTATCTTGACAAAACCGTTAGTCTGCTCTGGGTTACCTACTGAGTGAAGCTGGGAAATGAAAGGCAAGTATTTACTTCAAAATCATACTGCTCAGATGTTTTACTCACTTGTACAAGCCACGTGACTTGTGTGAATTGGTGAGACTTTCCTGTACAGGGACCCCGATATTTATTTTTGAGAAACTAAATGAACTTTAAAGAAATCAAGGTGTATAACAAAAAGGTAGTTTTAAAAGCCACATACTGCTCTAAGGTTATAACAGGCACCCTCGGCCTTTCTCCCCCTCCCTAGCTCTGCACACTCTTAGCTACTGCTTCTGGAATTTACCAGTTGTTTTAGTTCAGGCTGCTGTAACAAATTATCATAGACCGGGTGGCTTAAACAACAAGCATTTATTTCTCACAGTTTTGGAGGCAGAAGTCCAAGATCAAGGTGCTGGTAGAGAGTAAAAAGAGTAAGTAAGCTCTTATGTCTTGTGTTTTTTTAAGTTTTATTTTATTGTTGTTATTTTTAATTGAAGTATAGTCAGATGCAATGTGTCAGTTTCTGGGGTACAGCATAATGTCCTAGTCATGCATATATATACATATATTCATTTTCATATTCTTTTTCATTAAATGTTATTATAAGATATTGAATATAGTTCCTTGTGCTATGCAGAAGAAATTTGGTTTTTTACCTATTTTTATATATAATGGTTAGCATTTGCAAATCTCAAACTCCCAAATTTATCCCTTCCAATCCCCTTTCCCCCAGTAACCACAAGATTGTTTACTATGTCTGCGAGTCTGTTTCCCTTTTGTAGATGAGTTCATTAGTGTCCTCTTTTTTCTTTTCTTTCTTTCTTTCTTTTTTTTTTAAGATTCCATATGAGTGATATCATATGGTATTTTTCTTTCTCTTTCTGGCTTACTTCGCTTAGAATGATGCTCTCCAGGTCCATCCGTGTTGCTGCAAATGGCATTATTTTATTCTTTGTTATGGCTGAATAGTATCCATGTCTTATGAGGACACTAATCCCCTTCATAAGGGCTCCACCCTCATGACCTAAGCACCTCCCAATGGCCCCACCCCCTAATACTGTCACGTTGGAGGTTAGAATTTCCACAGATGGATATGGGAGGGACACAAACATTCAGTCCACAACATCTCTGTTTTTCTAAACATTGCCTATGCATTAAAATTTCTTTTCTCATCAATTTTCTAAACTTTATCATTGCTCTTTCTTTTTATGGTAGATCAGATTTTTAGCTTAATTACACTTCTTCCCCCTCTTGTATCCTTCCCAAATAACATCTCAATTTTGGTTAAATCTACATACAGTTTTTCTTTATCATGACTATCGTGACTACAACACTTTTCTTTTTTTTCTTTTTTTGGTACAACTTTTTGTTTATCCTGGAGTTAATAATTGCTTTGGCTTTCACATACCCTTCAACATGGCTTCCCATGCAAGCTTCCACGAGCTCAGTCCTACCTGATAGTTGATCAGTCCTCTTTTCTCCCTGGAGAAGTTGCACTGGAGCCTTCTGATACCTGTCCCATCCTGCGCGGGCTGCCCCAGGCTGCTGCGTGACTTGTCCGGGACCTTCCTTTGCTCATTTCTGCATGGGAGCTCATGCTTCCAGGTCTTGCAGCTTCATCTTTTTCTTCCCTCCCTAGTCTTAGTGGAGCGCACCTGAGACACCTTATTGTGTTCTCTTGTTCAGTGTGAGCATAGATTCTTGATTTGGAAATGATTTTTACCTAGAATGTTGAAGGCATTTTCCCAGTGAATTCTGGTTTCCATGCTGCTGTTGAGAAGTCTGATGCCATTCAAATTTTTGATGCTGTTTTATGACCTGATTTGCTTCCCTCTGGAAGCTTTTGTCCTTGGTGTCTGAAATGTCACGAAGATGTGCCTTTGTTCTTTTCTTGTTTGGGTGCTTGGTGTGCTCTCCAGTCTGAAAGCTCATGCCCTTCAGTTCTGGGAAGGTTTCTGGTATTACTTCTTTGATAATTTTATTCTCTTGATTTTCTCTGTACTTGCTTTCCGAAACTCTTATTTGTCACATGTTGGACCTCCTGGCTTCATCATGTAACTCTTTAATTAGGAAAAAAAGCCTATTATACATTGCTTTGACTTTGTGTCCTGCTTTCTGGGAAGCTTTCTTAACTTAATTTTCCAAGACTTCTATTGATTTAAATTTACATTGTTATATTTTTTACTTCCAGGCATTCTTGTTCTCTGATTGTTTCTTCTTGTTTCATGGATGCAATAGCTTTTCTCATCGCTGGGAAGATACTAATGGTACCTTCTTTGACGTTTTCTTCTCTTTGCAAAGTATGAACCTGTGCTAGTGCTATGTGCCAAAGTACCCCCAAGTACAGTGGCTTAAGATGACAAACGTTTCTCATCTTACAGTTTCCGTGGGCCAGGCATCTGGTAGGGCCTCACTGGGTGGTTCAAGATCAGAGTCTCTCATGAGTTTGGAGCCGATATGTCAGCCAGGACTGGAGTCATTTAAGGCTTCAGTGGAGATGAAGGATCTGCTTTCAAGCTCAGTCACTTGGTTGATGGCTGCAGCCCTCAGTTCTTCACCACATGGGCCTTTCCACAGGGTTGCTGGACATGGCAGGGGTCCGGGAGGGGGGTGCCAAGATGTGAACTGCTGCGCTTCTTATAGCCTGATCTCGGAGGTAAGTGTCACCCCTTCCGTCCTGACATGGCGAGCATGGGAGGGAAGACGCGGGATGTGATGCCAGGAGGGTGCGCTCTTGGAGGAGGCTGGCTGCCCCGTGCTTGTTCTGAGTGTCCCCTTATTTCTTGCTTTGGTCTCTGTTGTCATGCTGGAGGCTTTTCTTGACTACCTGGTGATCTTTCTCTCTCTGTCCACCCATAGTTTCATCACACAAGCTGATTGGAGGCTGTGTGTATGTGCCCATGTGGGGAGATTGTAGACTATCTCTACTTGGGTTTTTCCAGAAGCCAATCCTGAGATGAGGATTTGAGGGTAAGCAGTTTATTTGGGAGGTGACAGGAACCCCAGTAGGGGAGTGTGGTTTTGGAACGTGGAAAGGAAGGGGGCCAAGAAAGGGTGTGTTGTTAAGTCGGCCACTGCGGTGCATGTTTGGAAGTCACTCCTGCTGAAACCTCTGAGAAATGGTGCAAAACACACACCTCAGGACGCTCCCACCTGGGTGATGACGGTGGCGCTGGAGTGGCCGTGCCCTGACTCCGCTGAGTCGCTGGGTGAGAGCCGTGGGAAAGGGGGAGGGTAAGTGCCAGGACCTGTCCGCCCGCTGCAAGAGGGCAGAGCAGTCTTCGGAGGTTTTAGGGGAGCCTTCAGGCACGAGATGCAGGTACACTGTTGGAATCCAGGGCACTCAGATATCTCTGTGGCTCATCCCAGGAGAGATTTAGTTCTCGCTCACACCAAGGCCGAGGTGAGCGAGCTGCCCTCCTCCATGTGGCTGTGCATCTGGAGTGTACGTCCACGTGGCTGTGGTGGGACACACGGCTGGGTCGGCGAGGCCGAGCAGGAGGATTTAAGGGCCAGGGCTGTGCGTGGCTGTGTCACGTCCGCTCACTGGCCGCATGGCTCCCACCTAATGATGCCCACATGGGCCTGGAAAGAGTGCTCGGACCTTGCGGGTACGTCCCTGCCTCTGGGGGAGCCCTCGAGCCCTAGAATCAGGGAGTGCAGCCGCGCCCCTCCCTGCTCAGATGGGGCGGAGGTGGATGGGTTTCACGTGAGGGTGTGGCCGGGAGCCCGCTGACTGAGGGCTCCTGTGCTGTTTTACGTGCACTGGGGCGACACCCTTCCCTGTCTGCTCAGGGGTTTGGAGAGGCTGGCACCGGTGCCTGGCTGCGTGCCTCCACTGCCTGACTCTTAGGGGACTACTTCGGGGAGGGAAGGAACGTCTGGTGAGTCCCGACTGCGCTGGCCTGGGCGACAGCGAGGTCTCCGTCACGGCATGAGATCCGAGCACTGGTCTGTCCAGCAGGTTCGGTTCCCGCGTCCATTCGTTCACGCGAAGTGCTCACCTCACGCGTCCCTGACAACACGCATTCTCATCCGGTTAGTCTCACGCTTCCTGTGGTGCCTCATGTTGCTGGTGCTGAGGTCGGTGTCTCCTTAGGGTTAGCTCTGCCACCCACTGCTGCGCCCCCAGGCTAGCTGTGCCGTCCACCTCCGCACCCTCCGCTGTTCGCTCAGACCTGCTGCACAGATACATCAAGGCAGGGGCAGGTGATGCCTGAGTGATGCTTGTGTGAGGTTTAACGGCTGAGCAGCTTGCCAGGTGGTGCCAGGACGCCTGGGGAGAAGGGCATGTGCATCCTCTGCCAGGCTCCGTCTGCCCCTCGGGGCCGTGTAATTGGCTCATCGTCCTGTGTGGGCAGGAAGGCGGGGCCTAGCCAAGATGCGTAGGACTCTCCCTGTGGGGTGGGGTGTCTGGCTGGCCCTGGGCAGCCTGTGAAGGTGGGAACTCAAAGGTGGAGGCACCCTGTCCCCACTGCAGACCCAGATAGCCGGGCCCACCCCAGCTTCCAGCCCTAGGCTGTGAGGGTTGGTGTCTGGGGGGCAGTGTGGGGTGTAGACCCTTCAGCTGTAGGGAACCCAGTTGTGGCCCTGGAGGGCTGGTGGGGAGACCCTGGGAGAGCGCTGTCTTTGGGGCTGGAGGGAAGTAGTGGAAGAGACTGGAGCGCACTAAAATCGTACTGATAACGTGCGTCCTGACTGTGGCTTGTGGAGCATCTGTTGGGTGCAGGGTCGGCTCCGAGTTAATGATAATCTGGGCCACGTGTCCTCCCCCTTCCTTCCCAGGCCTCCAGGGGTGCTGCCCACTCTCCCCCACCCTCTCCTTTTGGGTCATCCTCAGAAAGGGGTGGTCCCCACAGCTGAGAATGGGCTCCTGGCCCCTCCTCGGGTGTGGGGAGGGGTCTTTGCCGTCCAGCAGTGGAGCAGCAGACAGGGCTGCAAGTTTTCTTCTGTCCTCCTTTTCTGATCTTCGTGCTCGGCGTGGGCGAGGGCATAGGGGTGGGGGTGGGTGGGCCAAGGATGAGTCGGAACAGAGGCAACACCACGCAGCCTCCTGTATTTTTGTTTCAACAGCTTCATTGAGATATAATCCACATTCCACACAGCTCACCTGTCGAAAGTGTATGATTCAGTGGTTTTTAAGACATTCACAGAGCTGTGCAGCCACCACCCCTGCAGAATTTGGGACATTTTCATCACCGCCTAGAGATCCCCCATGCCCTGTGGCCATCACTTGCAGAGTCCCACCTCTCCCCCAGCCCCAGCAGCTCCTAGTCCACTTTCTGTCTCTGGATTTGCCTGTTTTGGACATTTCACATCAATAGAAATGGCTCCTCTCTTGCCTCCATTTCCTGAAAAAGAATTAGGGATTGTCTTCCCATCTCCCCTGGCCCTTCTGGTCCTGCCCTGGGCCGCCCCCACCTGGGAAGTCTCCGGACGAGGGGAGCCAGGGAGGAGTTGGGGGTGGGGCAGCCTAGGCGACGGGTGAGCGGGGTGGAGGGTTCAGGAGGCGACTGAGGTCAGGGCGGATGAACCCTGAAGTCATCTGGTCCTGGTCTGTGCTGGCGTCTGGAGGCTCAGTTTAGTTGGGGGGGGGGCAGGGCTGGTGGGCTGGGGTGGTCTGGTGGCCTGTGCCCATTTGGTGTCCCCACGGGATGTCTGCCTGATCGGGGGCTCCTGAGGCTCGGTATGTGGCTGGGAGCTGACTCTGGACCACACCTGCCAGCGTCTGATAGTGACAGCGGGGGAGGCGGCTGTGTTTAGAAGTAATTGCTCTGTCTGTGTGGAGGCATTAGGGCATCCTCCCTGGCAGTGGCAGGAACTAGCTTGAGACATCACTGCCGGAGCAGCAGCAACTTCATGGCCGGGCTCCTCCTCCTTTCCTCACCGGAGACGTGGGACTGTTCGGAGGCAGGGAGAGGGACGGGGCGCTGGGTGCGGTGGGAGAGAGAGACCTGCCCACGTCCGGAGAACGGGGTTGTTTGCGCGAGCCATTGCCATGGGTATGTTAGGTGTTCTGCAGCAGGCGCCCTGGGAGGGATGCTCTCTGCGGCCGTTTATTTAACTCTTGTTTATTAAAGGCGTCTGATTGCTGGACACGGTTCTAGGTCCCTGGGCTATGACTCAGCTGTGAACTGAGCCCTTGCTGTCATTCTAGTGGCCGGGCCTGAGCAGCACACACACGCACACGCCACAGGCCTCTCTGCTAAGGCAACGCCATGCGAACACCTGACTGAGGCCGGTGAGTGACCTGTGCTCTTCTGGGGAAGGGCGCTCCCGGCAGCTGGATCAGCAAGTGCAAGGGCCCTGTGGCAGGAGGATGCTTGGTGGATTGTGGGACAGCCGGGGGTGCGTGCTCCTTGTCAGGCTCAGCATGGTGACTGCCCATCTGCTCTGGAGGTTTCTGCCTCTGCCCCAAATTCGTATGTTGGAACCTTAACCCCAAGGGGATGGCATTTGGAGGCGGGGCCTTTGGGAGGTGATTAAATCGTAAGTGTGAAACCCTCATGAATGGGATCATTACCCTTATAAAAGGGACCCCAGAGAAGCTATCTTGTCCCTCCTTGCGGACACAGCGAGAAAACGGTTGTCCATGAACCAGGAAGCAGAACCTCACCCACAGCTGAATCTAAAACTGAATCTGCCGGCCCCCTGCTCTTGGACTTCCAGACTCCAGAAATGTGAGGAATAGGCCCCATTGTTTAGAGCGCCAGAGCCGCGTGGACAGGCTGACACACCACTGTTACCAAGTAATTGCAAGCTTCGTGTCAGAGATGAAGCGAGAAGGGGCCTCGGCTGCTCTTCAGACCTCTGCCTCCGGAGGCGTGCGCGGGGCCCCGTGCTTGCGCGGCCGCGGCTCCCCGCGGACCTGGGGGGCGGGCTGTGGGCTCTCTCCCTGCAGGTGGTTGTGTTTCAGGAAGGAGCGGCTGGTCTTTGGCTGGAGAAGAAGGTGGGGACAGTGAGCACACGCAGCACTGTGGTGGGGGACCTGCATTCTCCGCAGCGTCCAGCGCAGAGGAGGGGGCTTGGGGTGGAAGGCCAGCCCCGGTCCTGAAGCCACCCAGCTCCTGAGGCTCCTTCATCTCTGATGGTGTCCTGGCAGGAGGGCTCAGAGAAGCTGAGATGCCAAACTCTGCATTTTTAGGGGAACCTCAGCTGGGGTGTGGGGGGTGCGTCGGGGTGGGGGCGGGGGGCTCCTGGAATGGAAAGGGCCTCCTGCCTCCTTCTGGCACCCTTCCTCCGTCTGCAGCCTGCTCTGTCGCCCTCTACTGCTCTGCTCTGGATCTGCTCTGACTCAGTTTCCAGGCTTTTCCTAAATTAGCCCTGGCAGATGAGATCGCTTGGAGTTCTACGGATTTTACGCTCCTCAAGGTGATAATGGGGATTCTTCCTTGTTGAGTTTCCTGACAACACCCTCCAGTGATCCCATCAGTTTCTGCCTGACACCTGGGACATGCAGACTCTGTTTTCAAGTACATCGCGGGGCTCGGCATGTGTGACAAAAGATGGAGGGCGAATTTCATAAGGAAAAATCAAGTGTGCGTTTTGGGTGCATAAAAGATAGGTTGAGGCTTTTCGTGGGAAGGAGATGCGGGGGTGTGGGTGTAGCTGGGACGAAAGGTATTGAAACTCACTGCCGGGAAGGAAGGAGCGGAGCTGGGAGAGACCAGAGGAGGAGGAGAGACTGAGATGAGAGGAAAGTAGCAGGGCGAGAGGGACGCACGTGGATGAGAGAGGCAGGTGCGAAGAGATAAAATGCTTTCGTGGAGGCGCAGGGACATCAGTCTAAATCAAGGATGTCTGATGATTGTGGATGCCTTTGAGTCCCCGACACGCCTCGTGCTGGCTGCATACAAACTCTTCATGGCTGTGTGTACCTGACCATTGGTTCGGGACCCTTGACGGGGCATCATTGCCACTGCCTCTGCCTCCCCCCATCTGCCACTAGGCAGGGACCCCTCCTGCCTTCTCCCCGGCCCAGGCGGCTCTGTGTCCTTAATAAAGGAGGGCCCTGCATCCAGGTAGCAAGCGTTTAAGTGAGACACTTGCGAACTGGATGCTGTTGGTGGGTGGGGAAAGCACAACGCTGTGTGCCTGGATCCCATGAGGCAAGGGGAACAGAGGCAGCATCAGGGAGAAGACAGGATGAGGGAGCCACGTGCATCCTTCACCTGCCGCCCCCCGCCCCCCCGCCCAGGCTCATCCTCACTCTCAGGAAGTCCCCCCACCCCAACCCCCCAGCTCCCTCAGCTGGGCTGGGCTGTAGGTGGACCCCGAGGCAGAAGGAGGGCTGGAGGTGGTGACTGAGTGATGGGGCAGCCAGGATGGGTGAGACTGAATTGGGGAGAGTCCTGGCAGTTGCATGGAAAGGTCCAGGGTTTGAGGCTGACCAGTTCTGAGCCTCAGCCTTGGGCTGTGAAGGGGAGGCTTCGAGCCCCTGGGCGATGAGCTGGGGAAGCGGGGTTCCCTTGAACCTGGATTTGATACCAGTTGCAGAGAATTCCCGGCCCTTTATCCAGAGACCATACCTGGGGAAGACGCAGCTTGTGTTCGTGGATTTCTGTCCACTGCCGCTCTAGTCTCCCCCACACCCTGGGGAGCAGGAAGAGAGACCCCCCACTGGGCTGCGTGTGCAGACTCCGAAGGCTTGGGCAAGAGCTAAAGCCCTGGCATAATCTGGCTGCTGCTGACCCTCTCCAGCCGTATCCCCTCTCCCGCCACACTCCAGCTCCCCCGTCCCCAGCTGCCGTTGCTGTGCAGAGCACACCTGAGCTCTTGCCTGCTCTGGAGCCATCTCCTGTGCTGGTCTCTCTGGCTCTCTCTCCCACTTTGAGCCTTGCCCGCCGTCAGCCTCCTGTGGAAGGCTCAGGGGGCTCAAGGAGTCTCCCTGCTCGCGCGCTGTCTCGGCGCCTTTTCACAGCCTTCCCGGTAGCCCTCTCAGCGTGGACCCGTGCATCTATGTTGTTTCCCTTCGTGCTTGTCTGCTCTTGCCACAGCGGACAGCCCCCGAGGGCAGACACCTTCCGTGTTTTATTTGCGGTTGGAGGTCCTGTACACAGCTCTTGAGCTCAGCATCTGGGGACTGACTGAACCGTGCTTGTTGGGGCAATGAGTGACCTCCTGCCATAGCCCTGCCTGGCACTGGCGGGTGGTGCCCCGCTCCCTTAACAAACTCCCCAGCATCTGGTCCCAAGCAGCCTGCTCCCGAGGGTCCTGCTGGGTCTCCTGGCTCCCCGGGGTGCGGGGCGGGTATAGCCCCTTCCCTTCTACTTCCCTGGCTGGGTTATGCTGTGACTCAGCCTAGTGGCTAGGAGGTAGGTGGGGCAGATCCTGGGTTCAGCACATGTCTGAACTCAGGGGGAGAGAGCTCTGTGCTGTCTTAAGGCGGACGGAGGGCTGTGCATTTCTCTGCATCCGTCCTCGGTTTTTGTGTTCCGCAGGGTTTCTGTTGCCTCTTTGTTGTACTCCAGAGTTCCATCACTGCTACTTTCATTGGCATGTAGTTGTTTATTCATTGTTTTTTGGGGGCAGATGAGCACTGAGACCTCCTGGTCTTGCTGCCATCACTTGAGTGTTTTCCCAGTGTCTCAGCACATGATCCATCTTGGTGAATATTCTGGGTACACTTGGAAAGGATGAGTGCCTGCAGTTGTTGGATTTAGTGTTCTCTGAATGTCAATTAGTTCAAGGTGTTTAAAGTTCAGATCTGCTTCCTTACTGATTTTGGGTGACTTGTTCTATCAGTGGTTGAGGGAGGGGGTGCTAGAGCCTCTATGACTGTGGATTTCTCCCCTTAATTCTTTCAGGTTTTGCCCTATGTGTTTTGAAGTTCTACTGTTTGACCCTACAGGCTTGTGAGTGTCATACTTTTGTAATAAATTTACTCTTTTATCTTTATGAGATGTCACCCTTTAACTCTGTTAATACCTTTTGTCTTCAAATCTAGTTAATCTGTTATGAATATAACCCCTCTAACCTTATGCTTATTGTTTGCATGGTATCATTTTAAACCCTCTTCTGCTTTCAATCTATTTCTGTTGCTGACAACCTCTGCCTTTTCGTTGGACTGTGTAGTCCATTTACATTTAATGTAATTAATGATATTGCCAGAATTTAGTCTTTTATTGCTTGTTTTCTCTTTGTGTACTCTGCTTCTTAGTCATTTGTACCTCCTTTTCTGCCTTTGTGTGGTTAGTCTTATGCACTTCAGTGTTGCACTTTAAGTGGCTTTGCAGCCTTATGCACAACACTTTTCAGTGGTCGCTCTAGGAAGGACTGCAGTGGGTTTTAAATTCAGGAAACTGAACGGGAGAAGTGACGTCTTTCCTACATGGAGGGGAGGATGTTCCAGAATTGCGCCTTTGAGCACCTCAGTGTCTAGAGTCTGGGGAGATGCGGGGAAACTAGCAAAAGTGACTGAGAAGGGCCTTGTTTAAGGTGAGACAGTATCCAAGAGAGACAGTGGTGTCCCTGAGGCCAAGCGAAGAGAGGCTTTCTAGGAGGATGTGAATTAATGACTGTGTCCACATTGCCAAAGGAAGGACCGATCACTGTGCTTGGCCATGTTGGGGTGAGGTGGGGTGGGGGGTCATCGGTGATCTGGGCAGAAGTTTTTTCTACCAAAGAGTGAGAAGAAACTTGTTTGGAGTTACTTCAGGAGAGAATGGGAAGGGATGAAGTAGAAATAACATGTAAAGACAACTCTTCAAAGAAATGTTTCTTCAGAGGGGAGCAGAGAGATGGTGTGGTATCTGGAAGGAGATCTGAGTCGAGGGAGGGGTTCCTGCTGTTGCTGGGAGATACCAGAGCAGGTTTATGCACAGGTGGGAGTGGCTCAGCACGTGGTGGAGACACCGGCACGGAGGACGGACTCCACTTACGCACGGGCACGGACTCATTCCCGGTAGTTACGTT